>NC_086444.1:365904202-368747952 GCF_028390025.1 Pseudophryne corroboree
GTAGTGGAGCCCCAGGTGCAATGGGAAAGTCAGTGTCACTGCACAGTTGTACTGATATACTGGTATATTTAGCAGTGGCCAGCCCGTCAGGGGAAGCGATCGGAGGAGCTCCTTCTTGCCAGCCTCTGCTTGCGATTTCACAGATAGCTCCTTCATGCTGCGGCGCCGGCTGGCTACTTGTGCCAGTGCACTCACTGCACTGTGCTGTCAGAAAAATGGTGTCAGTGAGGCCCTGACACTCTGAGCGGCCTCACATTGCACACACGGAGCTTGCAGCCCCCGGACATCCCGCATCTGCACCAGCTACTCCAGGTGAAGCGGGGCGATGCAGCACTGTCTACTGCTTACCTACAGCGGGAGCTGCGCAGCCCGGACGGCTCCTGCTGGAAGGTAGTTGTCGGGTCTCGGTGGGGCGTTGAGCGGGTCCCGGGTAGGGGGGTGGCGGCGGGCAGATCCGGAGCTGTACTCCCAGTCGCAGAGGAGGGTGCTGGCGGCAGAGCGGCAGTGGAGCCGGATGAGCGAGGCCAGTCTGTCAGCCCTGCAGCACAGATTCATGTGCTGGCGGGGAGCAGGATTCAAAGCGGGAGATGCTGCAGGCTGTGATTGGATGGAGACTACAGGAGGTGATTGGCCGAGGAAACAGCCAGTCACCTCCTGCATTGCGCTGACAGGCTTAACACATGCAAACACATATTCAGATGAGCGCGTCCTGTGGGACCCGCTCATCTTCTAAATGTGAGTCCCGGGCGGCTGTTTCTGGGTAAAATACGCGCCATGGCGCGTTTTTTCGATCACTGACAATAATGCACATGACACAATATGCACACACCGTAATGCCCCCTACACATTATGCCACACACCGTAATGCCCCCGACACATTATGCCACACACCGTAATGCCTGTGACACATTATGACAGGAATCGCAATGCCAGTTATACATTATGCTACACACTGCAATGCCCCTGATACATTATAGCACACACAATGTCTGTGACACAGTATGACACACACCACAATGATCCTGAGACATTATACCACATACCACAATGCCCGTGATATAGTATACAACACACCGTAATGCCTGATACATTATGACACACACCGCAATGTCCGTGATACATTATGCCACACACCGTAATGCCCATTACACATTAAGTTCTACAGTAAGGCTTCCAATTACTTTTAAATTACCTCCTCGTTGCCAGGGGTTTCATGCTCTTGGTTCCATGCACGGTGCCAGGGGTTTCATGCACTGGGTGTCCTGCTCGTTGCTAGGGGGTAGTGCTTGTTGCTAGGGCCGTGCTCCCAGTGCCACATATGCTCCCAGTGCCAGATATTCCCCCACAGTGCCAGGTATATGCACCCAGTGCCAGATATTCCCCCACAGTGCCAGGTATATGCACCCAGTGCCAGATATTCCCCCACAGTGCCAGGTATATGCCCCCCCCCCAGTGCCAGATATTCCCCCACAGTGCCTGCTTCCCCCCCAGTGCCAGATATTCCCCCCCAGTGCCAGGTATATGCCCCCAGTGCCAGATATCCCCCCCCCTCCAGTGCCAGGTATATGCCCCCAGTGCCGGGTATATGACCCCCCAGTGCCAGATATTTCCCCCCCCCCCAGTGCCAGGTATATGCCCCCAGTGCCAGATATTCCCCCACAGTGCCAGGCATATGCCCCCAGTGCCAGATATTCCCTCCCAGTGCCTGCTTCCCCCCCCCAGTGCCAGGTATATGCCCCCCCAGTCACGGGTATATGCCCCCAGTGCCGGGTATATGCCCCCCCAGTGCCAGGTATATTCCCCCAGTGCCAGGTATATGCCCCCCCAGTGCCAGGTATATGCCCCCAGTGCCAGGTATATGCCCCCCCAGTGCCAGATATTCTCCCAGTGCCAGATATTCCCCCCCAGTGCCAGGTATATGCCCCCAGTGCCATGTATATGCCCCCAGTGCCAGGTACATGCCCCCCCAGTGCCAGTTATATGCCCCCAGTGCCAGGTATATGCCCCCAGTGCCAGATATTCCCCCCCAGTGCCTGCTTCCCCCCCAGTGCCAGGTATATGCCCCCAGTGCCGGGTATATGCCCCCCCAGTGCCAGGTATATGCCCCCAGTGCCGGGTATATGCCCCCCCAGTGCCGGGTATATGCCCCCAGTGCCAGGTACATGCCCCCAGTGCCAGATATTCCCCCCTAGTGCCTGCTTCCCCCCCAGTGCCAGGTATATGCCTCCAGTGCCGGGTATATGCCCCCCAGTGCCAGGTATATGCCCCCCAGTGCCGGGTATATGCCCCCAGTGCCAGGTACATGCCCCCAGTGCCGGGTATATGCCCCCCCAGTGCCAGGTATATGCCCCCAGTGCCAGGTATATGCCCCCAGTGCCAGGTATATGCCCCCAGTGCCAGGTACATGCCCTCAGTGCCAGGTATATGCCCCCCCAGTGCCAGGTATATGTCCCCAGTGCCGGGTATATGCCCCAGTGCCTGCTCCTCCGGCCCCCCCTATGTGTTGGAGGGACACGAGCGCATCGCGCGTCTCTCCTGTGTCCCTCCTGGCTCTCCCCCAGCTGTCTAATAAAGGAAGTGCCGTTCGTGAGCCAATCAGAGCTCACGAACGGCACTTGCTTCCTTAGACCGGCCGGGGGAGAGCCAGGAGGGACACAGGAGAGACGCGCGATGCGCTCGTGTCCCTCCAACACATGGGGGGGGGGGGGAGAGCCAGGGGAGCAGGCACCGCAGCAAGGAGGGAGAGGAGATCGCAGATTGACATGCGGACGCTCGTCCGCATGTCAATCTGTTCTAAATCAGTGGCGCCCCCGCAGCCCCTCGCCCCCAAGCCACCGCGAGGACTGCGGGGGCAGTAGTTACGCCACTGACTGTGTGGACATATGTGTATCTGGCACTGGGGGTGTATGTGTATCTGGCACTGTGGCGGCACCCATTTTTTGGCATTTTTATATGTATGTGGCACTGTACTGGGGCATTATATGTATGTGGCACTGTACAACATGACTAAAAACGGGGTTATGACACAAGGTCATACTCCTACAAATGTCATAACAAAAGGTGCGCGCGCAAAAATGGGGTGTGGCTTTGTGAAAACTAGGCCACGTCCCATTTTTGTGCGCGCCTACGGCGCACGCATGATAGTGGCTCTTGCCCTTTTCTACAGATCTTTTCTGGTTCTTTGCCTCTGACTGGTTGGCCACCCCTGCTATAGAGAATTTACTCAGGGTTTTAGTAAGCTGCACCTTGCTACTTTGTTGCACATTTAGTGACATATTATAGGACACAATGTTATCAACGGATACAGGGAGATCTGACAATATAGACCACTAACTGTCCTGAAATATCCCTTTATTTTGACCTTGATTTTCAACAAAGTATATTTTAAGGAATGCCTTATTAAGAAAAAATTAAAACTTTGATCATTCATACAGGAGAGAGTTTATTGTATAAGGCTTATTTTGTGATGCCTTAATATTTATGTTATATGTTGTTATGTTTATGTGAGTCATTTTGAAGTCATATTAAAAGTTAAGTTTTAATTTTAATTAAGGGTGCCCCAACATAGAGAGTTGTCTTTTCGTCTCTATAATTACATTTCACAACTCCTGGGAGCACCACTGGCTCAATTTAATATCCAATATTCAAATTTAATAGTTCATTCCAGAACTATAATCTGCTACTCAATACTAAGTACACGATACCGGTCTTTATAATTATTCAATTCCCTTTGAATAATTATTTTTCTTTTTCTTTTCTTTTTTTTAAATAAACTTTTTTATTGAGACATCATTGGTGTTGTATTACAAATTACAGATACACCTAGAAATCTATTTGCCTAAGCGTACAAGAATTGTAACCAAAAGTCGTACAGTGCATTCACATATGTCAATCGATAGTGAGTTTTGCATGATAGTCGATGGAGTCATCGGTACGTAAATGGCGTTATACATCACAAACGTGTCTGTGAGGGGAGCCGTCAAAGATTTCCATCCCTAAACCAAAGATATAGGCTGGTCCTGTGCCGCCAGCCTAGTTAGGTACCATGTAGTGTTCTTGAGGCTATTATGAATGTTTAACCGTGTATTAAGGGGTAGGGTGGTGACAATGCTAAATTCCTTTGTCGTATAAACAACCCTTAATGAAGTCTAAGAACACAGTACGCTGTTTACTTAAGAAGTACCGTAAGGGTACGCTAGTTGCGTAACGATCGCTTAGCCTTAGGCGAGACGCTCAAGCGTCACGTTCGCTCACGGCCCAGTGATCACAGGACAGCACGTTATTGGTGATGACTAGAGTAATGATTCGCTATGGCGTAGCGGACGCTCGAGACCACGAGGAGATCACCAGCGGCGCAGACGCTCACAACGCTATACCTTTATGTCTAAACCTTTTATCAATGAAATACACAGAATACCTTAATGTGAATACAGGGTGTAAGTGCAACCTTGTGTAACCTGACTAACTACAAAGCTGCTTGAGCGTCACCGACGCTCAAGTGAACACTTAAAACTATAGGAAATACACAGATACTGGTTTAGGGTCCAAAGCCTATTATCTGTATTATAACTATTATACTTGCAAAAAGAATCACAGTACAAATGATACACTACAATATAACAGAGACTTCCTAACCGAATAACTATACAAGAAATACAATACAATACTATGCTGATCTAATACAATACAATACTAGTCAATGGGAGATACGAGAGAAAGAGAAGGGAGAGAGAGAGAGAGAGAGAGAGACGGAGAGAGAGAGATTGGCTCACAGTAAGACAATATGATTACGGAGAAAAACTTACGCACAAAGGGTATGATCGCATGCGCCTCTGGACATCCAGCTTCCCGATTATCAGCAATGAGAACCGTTTGATGAGAAGTGAAAGCTGGATGCCACAGGCCCGTCTTTTATGCTACTCACACAATGCAATCTAATGGTCCCTACAACCTCATTGTCCATTGGACGCAGGAATTCGGCTTCGCATTATAACAAAAGGTCATAGGGTGATTCATACAGGTGGGCTGTGACGATTTCAAACAGCTCAGGTGGGTGGGAAACTAGGTTTCCCGCCGCATACCTGAGTATGAGTAAATAATAGAAATGGACATAAACTTCTTATGTCCATAACTATCCGCACGAGCGATTAGTACGCTCCAAACCAACACCGGAATATTGTTAATTAAATACTCTTCCGATGGGTACCAAACACTGCTGTATGATTCCTGTTAGACCCTTCGCATAATACAAAGAGGGATTCCTCCGTTCAGGGACATTCTATATTAACCAAACTTTCAGAATCTATCAAAGGGACCATGGTCTACAAACTACATTAATTGTGAAAATATGTAACGAATGAGTCGCACGCCACGGTTACATAAACTCTACCGTAAATACGCATACCGTGCGTCCGCGGGTGCACGCTATTGCGGGTATGCGCCTTCACGGGAGAGCGTACGCATGCGCAGCGCAGACCAGTGTGCGGTGCAAATATGGCAGAGTGTATGGGGATATTTTTCTGACTTTGACAGTCCACCCTTTGGCAGTCAATAATAACTGCCACCTTCAAAACATTTCAAAAAGGAGAAAAATATAAGTCAGGGGTTAATTCATTTCCATGGTTGGGTAAGGAAGAAGAGAGGAGTAGGTGTGAAGAGGGTATGACCTAGTGAGATAGCAGAAGTATGTGTGTATGAGTCCATGTTTGGAGGGTCATGTATCATCGTGCCGTACGTGTGGTAAATCAAGCTTCGAGGTATTGCGAAGTATACATTTGAATTCCTTCTTATCCCGTGGTACAGGTCTGTGGATGGGCTGTCAAACTTTACCGAGCTCTTTTCGGCTTTTGAACAAAATGGGGAGCACATTTTAGTTGATGATACATGAATGGGGGAATATGTGATTGCTGATATCTGTGCCTGTATTCCCTATACTATGTGTGTCATTACCTGAGGGTTGTAGAAATGAAGAAAAGACATAATTAGGGTAAATGCGGGGGTATTCTATGTCAGGGAAATGTACATCTGTTGTTGAAGTTTTGTTCGGTATCTGTTGAGAGTCGTCTTCTTTGCGCTGTATTGCTCCTTGGGCATGAGCAAATAGCTTTGTCAGTGCCATCAGATTTACAAAAAATGTTGGGCTAGCGTGAGTTTAAAAATACTAGGGAAACTGGGGATCCATGGCAAAGTTCATCAAATGTCCATTTCTCAAGTGGTCAAAACTTCATCTTTGGTGCTTGTCTGTTGTCTGTATAGCGTCTCGTCAACTTCCTCGTCCAAGGGGGTCTTTGTATCTTGGGGAAAAGCAGAAAAACAGGTGAAAGAAACGGACCGTATAATCGCATTTTTCATCACATCCTGGTTTCTATCATTGGGTCATAAATCAAATCCAGGTTAATTACAGTTTCCTCACTCCTCAAGCTCATCACTTTTGTACTTTGTTTGCACTTCATTAAAGCCTGCCCGCATCTAAATATCAATCCAATAGATATAACAACACCTAAGATACATAGGAGAAACTTTCCAACATCCATTATGACTCCTTGAGCCCAGTCTCCTAAACCGGAGAACCAATTTCGCGGGTTCAACCATGACACCCAACTAGTCAGCTCATTACCTACAGCGGCAAGGGTGAGATTGTGTTTTCGGCGAAATTCCCATTTTAATTGGAGAATATCGTCCATCTTTTAGGTCTATGACCTCTACCGGATCCTCGGTGCTATTTGTGATATACGTGCAACACTTTATGCCGTACTGTGTTGCCAATGTAACACAATATCCGCCTGTTACTGCTGTAAGATAATTAAGAACCATCCTATGCTGAACTAGTTCTGTTTTATAAGCTTGAAGTTCTCTTCCAGTGTATCTGAACGTGTCATCATACATTTCAGTGATATTATCTAACAAATTGGCGAGTGCGGAAATGTATCTATAATTCATCACTCCTCGAGCGGTGCGAGTGAAATCTAACGCTACCAGAACCTGAATCCCGGTGGATTCATGGATAAGATCAGAGGCCGGATGCTCTAACCTTTCTGACAGTTGTCTTTTAACTCGGTGCTCGTAATGAGTGTGAGTATAAGGAGCTTGGGCACCACGGTGTATGTCCTTCATTTTGTCATGTGTTATAGTCATCACTTCAGGCAATACTTTTCCAATATAACACAATCCTTCAGAGTTTGGGGCAAGCCACTTGTACGCCTTTCTCCCGCATATGAAATATGCATCATCGGGGAGAACATATGGGACGGAGAAGGACATTACCATATTACACACCTTCCAGGTGAACTCTCCTGACCCTAATTCTTCCATCTGCTTAATGCATGTATCAGTTTGTACGATATGTGCACAGTATCCTGGTGATACTTCTCCAACTCTCGTAATCCTATTTCCTAAGGTATATCGGTACCGGAAAGATTTTCCTCTACTGGCTATGTGGCGTACAAGCTCTGTATCTGTAGGCATTCTATCTGCTCTGTGTGAAAAGGTCATGGTAAGGTTGCTCCATGACACTTCCCAATTTCCCGGTTTACGGGGATTGGAGATATTGAAACATAAGAGGGACCTATCCACATGGTATTGGTGGAGCTTCAAACTAGGAGGGCTGGAGATGTTAAACCTCCGGTCCACCGGTCTCCCACCACTTAGCTCAAGTACCTCCCCTAACGTTAAAGGAAATGGTACTAGCCCTGATTTGCTATGACCCTGAGGTACTTGAGAGCATACCCAACAATCTGTTTGGTTTAATACGTTACCCACTAAGGAGTGATAGTCACTCAATGGATGCCGGTCCATATGGATATTAAAACTGGATTGGCATTTCTTTATGCACCCATCCTCAATCAAATTGTCACAGAGCCTACAGATACAGTTTTCTTCAGCTAACAATCCATCACAATTTCTTCTATCGGATCGTTTTCTGATACTCGCCTTTGCTTGTTGGTTTGGTTGATCTTGGAAAACTACGCCTCCATCATCATAATCGGAACCCATTCCAGAACCTCTCTCGACCTCTATGGTACTCTCGCCGGAACAGACTGCTCTGGTCAACATCATGGTTAACATCAAAATCCGGATCACAGTCTCTTGGGGCAAGTCCATCTTTGAGGAGGAAATAGAGAAGAATGAGAAGGGGGAAAAAGAAATTTTAAGGGAGAGGGGATGGGAAGTGGAGAAAAACAATAAAAGGGGGAAGGGAGTCAACAACTGCTTTCGGTCTTCAAGGCTCAGGTGCCGCCTCAGTCCTCCTGGAACAGACACTCCAGTGATACAACCTCTACCGTCTGTTCCTTATCACGGGACTTCTCTGGATCAGCAACCTTTTTGCAGTGGGATGAATGGACCCAAGTCTCTCTCTCAGCAACCTTCAATGCTGTGGTGCTAGTCAATAAGACCTGGTATGGTCCTTCCCATCTATCAATAAGACAACCTGAGCGTAGAAAATTTCGTATCATTACATAATCCCCAGGTTCAATGTCATGACAATTACTATCTGGTAAATCAGGAATCACCAACTTCAGATTATCATTTTGATTCCTCAACTGCTTACTCATGTTAATCAAGTATTTTACAGTTACTTCATTGTTACATTTCAAATCATCCTGAGGGTTAATCATGACATGCGGTTGTCGACCAAACAGAATTTCAAAAGGGGACAGGTTAAGAGGGGACCTGGGAGTGGTTCTGATGCTATACAAAACAATGGGTAAAGCTTCTGGCCACGTCAATCCTGTCTCTGCCATTACTTTACTCAATTTATTTTTAATAGTGCTGTTCACTCTTTCGACCTTCGCACTCGCCTGTGGACGGTACGGAGTGTGCAGCTTGCTATCAATACCCATTAATTTACACATTCCTTGAAAGACATCACCGGTAAAATGGGTACCCCTATCACTTTCAATGATTCTAGGGATACCATATCTACATACAAATTCCTGTACAATTTTTTTAGCTGTAAACATAGCGGTATTTGTAGCTGCTGGAAATGCTTCGACCCAATTCGAGAAAACATCTATACAAACAAGTACATATTTCAAATTTCGACATGGGGGTAATTGAATGAAGTCAATTTGTATTACCTGGAAAGGGCCGCCGGCAGGTGGGATATGGGATGGTTCTGTAGGTATTGCTTTTCCAATATTCTTTCTCAGACAGGTAAGGCATGACATTGCTCTTTTACCCGCATGAGAGGAGAATCCTGGGGCGCACCAGTATGCTCTTACCAATTTGCACATCCCCTCCTTGCCTAGATGAGTCAACCCATGAGCTGCTTCAGCCAGACATGGAAGATATGCTCTGGGGGCCACTGGTTTACCATGTCCATCCGTCCAGAGCCCTGAGGACTCCTGGCCATATCCCTTTGCCTTCCAGACTGCTCTTTCCTGTGTGGAACACAAATTCTGCATCTCACACAACTTCTGTGTGTTGATGGTATTAAATACCATCAGTTGTGTGGTGTCTGTCTGTATGGGGGTAGCAGCTACAAGCTTAGCTGCTTCGTCTGCTCGGCTGTTACCAAGTGACACTGGGTCTTGACTATATGTATGTGCTTTACATTTGATAACAGCCACTCTGTCGGGTTCCTGTATCGCTGTTAGAAGCCTTTTTATATAAGCTGCATGCGCTATCGGTGTACCAGCTGCCGTCATGAAATTTCTGAGGCGCCATAGGGCTCCGAAATCATGTACTACCCCGAAGGCGTATCTAGAATCGGTGTAGATATTGGCTGACTTACCCTTAGCCAATTCACATGCTCTGGTTAGGGCGACCAGTTCAGCAACCTGGGCTGAGTGAGGTGGACCTAGCGGTTCCGCTTCTATGGTGTCTTGGTCATCTACGACTGCGTATCCAGTACACAAGTCTCCCGAGTCTGACTGTCTATGACAACTACCGTCAGTGTAGAACGTGAGTTCTGCATCTTCCAGTGGATTGTCACTGATGTCAGGCCTTGCGGTAAAATTTTGGGTCAAATATTCCATACAATCATGTGCATCTTCCTTTGTATTGAATCCTCCTTCCCCATCACTCTCACCTTCCACCCTTTGTGTCTGACCAGGCACACCTGGGAGAAATGTTGCAGGATTTAATGCGCTGCATCTCCTTATGGTGATGTTTACTGGGGCCATTAATGCCAATTCCCATCTTGTAAACCTTGCTGATGAGACGTGTCTGGTTTGGGCAGAATTCAATAAGGCAGATACTGCATGTGGTGTATGGATTGTGAGGTTGTGGCCTAGCACGACATCTTCGCTTTTTGTCACTAGCAATGCTATCGCCGCAACGCTACGCAAGCATGTGGGAAGGGATCGCGCTACCGTGTCTAGCTGAGCGCTGTAGTATGCAACTGGCCTGCTGGCATCACCGTGTTTTTGGGTTAGTACACCTGCTGCGCAACCAGCACTTTCTGTTCCGTATAGTTCAAAGGGTTTCCTGTAGTCTGGCATACCTAGTGCTGGCGCCTGCGTTAGGCACTGTTTGAGTCTCTCAAATGCTGTTTCGGATTCGTCTGTATGCGAGATCCTATCAGGTTTGTTTGAGGAGACCATTTCCTGCAAAGGTAACGCCAATATGGAAAACCCTGGGATCCAATTACGGCAATACCCACACATTCCTAAAAACGTCCTGATCTGTTGCTGGGTTTGTGGCAGTGTCATGTCTCTAATGGCTTGGATTCTATCAGCGGTCAGGTGTCTCAGTCCTTGTGTTAGACAGTGTCCCAAATATTTTACCTTAGGTTGGCATAATTGCAACTTGTCTTTGGAAACCTTATGTCCTGTGTCTGAAAGATGAAACAGGAGCTGTTTCGTATCCTTCAGGGAAGCTTCCAGCGAATCTGAACACAGTAGTAAATCATCTACATACTGTATCAATACTGATCCACTCTCCGGTTGGAAAGACTGTAAACAATCATGCAAAGCCTGAGAAAATATACTTGGACTATCTATGAAACCTTGGGGTAACCGAGTCCACGTGTATTGGACTCCTCTGTATGTGAATGCAAACAAATATTGGCTGTCAGGGTGCAGAGGTACCGAAAAGAATGCGGAGCAGAGGTCAATAACAGTGAAAAATTTGGCAGTGGGAGGAATTTGCATTAGGATGACAGCTGGATTAGGCACTACGGGGAACTGACTCTCAACTATTTTATTAATCCCCCTTAGATCCTGCACTAGCCTGTAACCCCTCCCCCCACTCTTTTTAACAGGGAAGATGGGACTATTTGCTGTGCTGGACGTTCTTACTAGAATGCCCTGTTGTAGCAAGCGCTCTATTACTGGGAAAACTCCTAACTCCACCTCTGGCTTCAGAGGATACTGTGGGATTTTTGGAGCTATCCTACCATCTTTTACTTGTACAACTACTGGAGCTACGTTTGCCATTAATCCAGTGTCCTGTCCATCTTTTGTCCAAAGTGACTCTGGTATCTGAGATGTCATCTCTTCTATTTGGGATGGATTCCTATTTGTCATAATGGGATGTGACATTAATTTTGATGGGGAGTCTAACATGTCTCGTACTTCCTGAGCGTGATTCTCAGGAATGTCCAAGAATACACCTTCAGGAGTACAATAAATGACGCAACCCATTTTACATAGTAAGTCTCTTCCCAGGAGATTGGTTGGTGCCGATGCAGCTAGCAAAAACGAATGCTTGGTATGCAAAGGCCCTATTGTAATCTCGGCTGGTTTGCTAACAGGGTAGTGCTGGACTACTCCTGTTACTCCCATGGCTGGAACTGTCCTACCAGTGGTTCTCATGCCCACTGTCGAATTTATCACTGACTTGGCCGCCCCTGTGTCTACAAGAAAGTTTAAGGTTTTACCAGCTACATCGATTGCAATCTCTGGTTCATTTCCAAGACTGGCAATCAATTTCACTGGCTGCAGATTACAGGTATGGCCACACCCCTATTGGGTATGCTGACCTCCCTGAATCCCGTTGGCAGCAACTACTTGTGGGGGAGTTAGCTGGGAACTACCAGAGGCATGCCAATCTCTGTTCGGGGGGTATCTTTTTGTTTCCCCTGTATGTGGCTCAAAACTCCGCCTCTGTGGACCCTGCTCCCAATGTCGTGTGTCGTGTCGTTGTCTAGGGGGTTGAAAAGATCTTTGTACACTCTTTGTTCTACAGTCTCGTGCATAGTGTCCCTGTTTGTTACAAGAAAAACATGTTATTACACTTGACTTACCCACAGGATTCGGTGGTACATACGCAGGCTGCCTTGTGGTCAGCGCCTGTATACTTACTGACATCAACTTATCACTTTGCGACTCCCTGTGTCTAGTGATGTTTCTGTCGTGATCAATAGCAGCCTCTCTTAATGTGGACACCGACAGACCTCGCCAACATGGTTGCGTGGTCTGAACCCTAGTCTTTAATGTTTCCTTTAAACCATCCATCAGTACAGATACTGCTACTTCTTGGTGGTTTGGGTTGGTCCTAATGTCTTCTATTCCAGTGTACTTTGCCATTTCTAATAGTGCCCGATGAAAATATTCTGTTGCCGTTTCGGACTCTTTTTGTCTAATGGAGAATATTTTGTTCCATTTAACAACGGCTGGGAAATACTCCTTTAGCTGTAAATTTATCCTTTTTACATTATCCTTGTTGTACACGTCTGTAAGCGGTACATCTTTATCTAGTCCACAATCGGCTAAGAATTGAACTGAGTCGACATTTGAAGGTAAACAAGCTCTTAGCAGTATCTGCCAATCCTTGTTGTTGGGTTCTACAGTGTTACCTAGATCCCTGATGTATTTTTGGCTAGCAACTAAGTCTTTCCTGGGGTCAGGAAATTCGGACACTATTGTTCTTAATTCCATTCGGGAAAATGGAGTGTACATGGCAATGTTCCTTATGGGAGTGGCTCCTGATACATCTGTTTTCCCATTGGGAACTGCTATTACTCTAACAGGGTTAACTCTAACAACCTCATTCTGTGTAGATTCTACAACTTGTGGTGAAATTGTTTCAGTATAATGCATGGTGCCGTACTTACCCGTTGACACGACCTCACCTATCCCTCCGCTAGGGGCTTTCGCTAATCTCGTGGGTGTTGCCGTGCCTACTGTGGTCTCTGCTATGGTGGCCGCTAGAGAGAGAGCTGAAATTGTTGCTGGATCGTCTTCTTGATCACACTCCTGAGGAAAGTTCAAAACAGGGTACAACTTGCACGGGTTAATACTTGCATGAGTTACTTGGTTAACATCATTAACATTTACAGGGTTACTAAGTGTTTGTGTTTTACAACCCAGTGCGTTTCTCTCCGTAATCAACTTCTCTCCTGCTATGTATGGTGGTGGCGGGGCTGTGGCTATCAGTTTCCTGACTGCCCCAGATCCCGCCGCCAGAGCCAAACCTCTCTGTATCTCACCTTCCTGTTGCCACAACTGTAAATAATCATGATGCTGAATTCGTCTCTTTGTTGATTTTATGAGACATATCCTCCTCCTTAAATTTTGTAACACTTCTGGACTGAAGCTACCTATTCTTGGGAATTTCTCCCTGTCTTGTACAGTCATTCTCTCCCATTCATCACATAAAACCTCTGTGTGACTTCCGTATTTTTCACACATGATGTACCTTGCCGACCCGACTGGTCGGTTCTCTGAATCAACCCGAACCGAGGTTGATCGCCCCCTACCTGAACAATTGGCCCCCATAATCTGCAGGTGTTGCTTACTACTCCTTTGATCTTTATATCACGGTCTTCAGCGAACCCTTACAGCAAACCAAATTATTCAAAATAGGCCGGCGGTGGCGGTTTACCGAGTACCCCACTCACTCGCCCACCTCGACCAATACGACCTGATCACACCGATATGGTGCTGGCGTACTCGATACAGGGCCCTACCAGAAACCTTCTGTTTACTGGAACATATGAGGGTTACCCGCAGGACACTTACTCTTTCCAGTAAAGGTGGGGTTGTTAGATAGTTCCTGAGTGACCAGCGAACTTCCCTTTAAAAATAAAAAATTACACAAATCACGTCAGAATGTACAAATAGCGTTTGTGACCACTTTACTCTAATGGTATTAGGTCAGATTACTAACTACTGCACACAATTACGTGCGGTACAATCGTTCAGTACATAAGCACTACCTGTTATGTACTGAGAGATCAATGGAATCGAAAATTGCGGCTGCGGATTCCTTCAGCCAGAGCTTCCAATGGCCTATATGGGTTTTAGCACCAACCCCCGGGGTTGTGCTTCTTGTACCTTTATAGCGGACCTTCTTTGTCTCCTTATGACCTCCTGGTCTTGTTCTGTACGACCTCCTGGTCTGACCTCCTGGTCTTGTATACTGGTCCGCTATACTCTAATGCTCATATTTTATTTAACCAAGGATGCCTCCTTAGCCACCGTATATGTCACTTACACGTATGTCCTACCCGATTTCTTTTTGGTTCAACCTCTAAGTTATATAAACTTATGTAATAAAAACACACTCACTCAACACATGTACACTTTCGTTTCTATATCTATTTCTGCGCAGAAATTTTCTTTAGCCCAGCTGTGTTACCAATTAGGAGCAGGATCTGTTAAACTAAATTTCAAATTTTCCAAAAATAGATTTGCGTTATTTACCGCGTCGCGTTACTTATCGCCTTTTCACAACTTGAGCTACGTGGGCGTAACCGGACGCTACGTTGCGTAATGTACGCTGCGTGCGTCTGCCTTTGGATTGCGTACGCTAGTCTTTGTTAGAGACACGTGTACGCAAAACAAAAGATCCACCGTAACACAATTTCTTTTATCAATGTAAACGATCCCTGATCATCTACCGCGTACCCCACTGGCTTTGCCTTATCTCCCAGGCAAACCTGTGTGTTTGTCTACACTTTTAACTATTACCTCTATTCTTAAACTATGAAATAACAGCAAGTCTCTTTTAGTACTTTCTATCAACTATAAAAATTGGCAAACAGGAATAGTGATATACGAAATTGAAAAAGAAATGCAGATATATATGTATGCGTGCGTGTATACGCAAGACAGAAGAGAAATAAACAGTTTTAAAAGACACAAGCGTTTTGTTCTTACTTCCGGTTCCCGGATTCCTTCAGCACTCTTTATCTAAGTGAAGCAGACGCTTATCCCGTCAGCACTGCGAGACAACCTCCCACCCTTTGCTGGGGGATAATGTCTGCTGATCTACCTAGTGCAGATATGAGAAGGACAGGACGAGTCCCCCAATTGACAATGCTAAATTCCTTTGTCGTATAAACAACCCTTAATGAAGTCTAAGAACACAGTACGCTGTTTACTTAAGAAGTACCGTAAGGGTACGCTAGTTGCGTAACGATCGCTTAGCCGTAGGCGAGACGCTCAAGCATCACGTTCGCTCACGGCCCAGTGATCACAGGACAGCACGTTATTGGTGATGACTAGAGTAATGATTCGCTATGGCGTAGCGGACGCTCGAGACCACGAGGAGATCACCAGCGGCGCAGACGCTCACAACGCTATACCTTTATGTCTAAACCTTTTATCAATGAAATACACAGAATACCTTAATGTGAATACAGGGTGTAAGTGCAACCTTGTGTAACCTGACTAACTACAAAGCTGCTTGAGCGTCACCGACGCTCAAGTGAACACTTAAAACTATAGGAAATACACAGATACTGGTTTAGGGTCCAAAGCCTATTATCTGTATTATAACTATTATACTTGCAAAAAGAATCACAGTACAAATGATACACTACAATATAACAGAGACTTCCTAACCGAATAACTATACAAGAAATACAATACAATACTATGCTGATCTAATACAATACAATACTAGTCAATGGGAGATACGAGAGAAAGAGAAGGGAGAGAGAGAGAGAGAGAGAGAGAGACGGAGAGAGAGAGATTGGCTCACAGTAAGACAATAGGATTACGGAGAAAAACTTACGCACAAAGGGTATGATCGCATGCGCCTCTGGACATCCAGCTTCCCGATTATCAGCAATGAGAACCGTTTGATGAGAAGTGAAAGCTGGATGCCACAGGCCCGTCTTTTATGCTACTCACACAATGCAATCTAATGGTCCCTACAACCTCATTGTCCATTGGACGCAGGAATTCGGCTTCGCATTATAACAAAAGGTCATAGGGTGATTCATACAGGTGGGCTGTGACGATTTCAAACAGCTCAGGTGGGTGGGAAACTAGGTTTCCCGCCGCATACCTGAGTATGAGTAAATAATAGAAATGGACATAAACTTCTTATGTCCATAACTATCCGCACGAGCGATTAGTACGCTCCAAACCAACACCGGAATATTGTTAATTAAATACTCTTCCGATGGGTACCAAACACTGCTGTATGATTCCTGTTAGACCCTTCGCATAATACAAAG
This sequence comes from Pseudophryne corroboree, assembly GCF_028390025.1. Classification (NCBI taxonomy): domain Eukaryota; kingdom Metazoa; phylum Chordata; class Amphibia; order Anura; family Myobatrachidae; genus Pseudophryne; species Pseudophryne corroboree. The sequence continues at coordinate 365,920,554 of NC_086444.1, forward strand.
AGGGATTCCTCCGTTCAGGGACATTCTATATTAACCAAACTTTCAGAATCTATCAAAGGGACCATGGTCTACAAACTACATTAATTGTGAAAATATGTAACGAATGAGTCGCACGCCACGGTTACATAAACTCTACCGTAAATACGCATACCGTGCGTCCGCGGGTGCACGCTATTGCGGGTATGCGCCTTCACGGGAGAGCGTACGCATGCGCAGCGCAGACCAGTGTGCGGTGCAAATATGGCAGAGTGTATGGGGATATTTTTCTGACTTTGACAGTGGATATATAAGATTCCCAGAGAGTGAAAAACCTGTCTACCTGTTTACCTCTATCAACAATAGCCTCCACCCAGTCCATCCTGAATATATGATGTAGTTTACTCAAAAATAGTGGCATCCGTGGTGGCCCGCTGTCTATCCATCCTTGTAGAATCGTTTTTTTCCCCGGCCGCACTAAGGGCTATCAGTAGCTTTTTACATTCCGCTGGCATGCGGAGAGTGGGATCAATAATACCCAAGATAGCCCATTCGGGGGTGAAGGGCACATAAGTTATTAAATTAGCCTCCGCATATCTCTTAATGAGAAGCCAAAAGTACTGTATAATTGGGCATGCCCACAAACAATGGTATGTGTCAGCCTCACTTTGGTGGCATCTTGGGCAAGAATGTATTTCCGATGTTCCCATATGGTAGCGTCGTAACGGGGACAAATAGGTATTATGGTACACATTAAGAAACAATTCCGTGTACATACTTGCTGGGAGGACCTTTCGAGAGTATAGTAAAGCTTTTTCCATCGTTGGTATGGTCAGTCCGGGGAAGTGAGCCAACCACCTGGCCATGCCACCGGTCACAGTGGCATGGTCTAGTATCGTCCTCAAGAAGGTATATTGTATGGATATGGCCTTGTGTGTCGGCACCGGGTGCAGTAATAGGCTGTCCAGTGGGTTAGTCCAATCCCCCTCCGCAAAGTGTGTGAGAATATGCCTAACGTAAAACTGCGTTTGCAAAAACGGAAGGGGGGACGTGACGACCACCGCATGCCATGCCGAAATCTCTGAGAAGGTAAGCAAGCGGTGTTCCTCCACGGATACCAATGACCTAATTGAAGTTATACCAGCCTCCCTCCACATCAGGAAGGGGTGGGCAGCCATGCCATCCAAGAATTCTGGATTTTTAATTAAGGGCAAGTGCAGGGAGTAGTATTGGTTCAATTTTGCATTGTGGCGCAGTATGTGCCACATTTTTCTAGTAGACCACAGAAGTGGGTTAGATTTAATATGATCCGATATCTCCCAGTCATGTTGGTGAAGAAAACATGTCAGATCCATTTGTGCTAAGAAATTTTGTTCGAGGGATGTGTTCGTATATACAGAACTATTTTGTAGCCAATCTCTCAGATGTCTCAGAGGTGCAGCGTGGTTATAAACCACTATATCTGGAAAATTAATACCTCCATTAGACTTAGGTTGGGCAAGTTTACGCAGAGCAATACGTGCCCGGCCTCCCTTCCATATGAAGGTTCTGATTAGTTTGTTAATCGTTTGGACGTCTTGTTTAGTCAATAGTATGGGAAGTGTTTGCAATGGGTACAATATGCGCGGTATAGCCACCATTTTTAGCAGGTTAGCCCTGCCTAGATATGACAGTGGAAGACGGTCCCATCTCTTAACATCCTCAGTTAGAGTAACTATGGCCTTGCTTATGTTGAGTTTGTATAATTCGGATATATAACGTGGTACCATCACCCCCAAATATATAATATATGTGGACACCCAGTGTAAGGGAAAGTGTGAGGTCCAGCTCGGACATGTTACATTACCATACAACAGTAGCGCTTTAGACTTATCCATATTGATACTAAAACCTGATATGCGGCCAAATAATTGGATCTTGTCTAGGATCAAATGAAGGGTGTGCTTGGGGTCAGATATGTACAGATGAATATCATCAGCGAAAGCGGACAGCTTGATTTCCTGATCACCCACTTTTATGCCCCGAAAGACCGACCAATCCTGTAGTGTCCTAAGCAGCGGGTCGAGGACCAGATTGAATAGCAGCGGTGACAGAGGGCATCCCTGTCGGGTACCCCTTTCTAAAAGGAACCGTTGGCCCCTGATCCCATTTATTAATAAAGAGGCAGATGGATTGTCGTAGATGTATTGGACATAGTTAACAAAGTCTGGATCAAAGCCTCGTCTCTCCAACACGGTAAACAAATGTGGCCACAAGACCATGTCAAAGGCTTTATTGGCATCAAGGCTGAGAAGCATATTCGAGTCCACACATGGGGACTAAGATGTCGCTACCGCCGCCAGTGCCATGCGGATTGCTTTAACCGCATGTCTACCAGTTACAAAACCCATTTGCGTTGTAGTAAGTATATCAGGGAGGATAGATTGAAGCCTCACCGCCATTATCTTGGCCAATAGTTTATAGTCAACATTTAATAGACTAATTGGTCTGTAAGAGGAGAGAAAATTGGCGTCCCTACCAGCTTTGGGGATAAGTGTAATTAATGCCTCATTAAAGAGAGGAGATGGAGAGCTCTTTTCATGTACAGCTTGGAACAATTCCAGTAGGGTGGGAACAATGTGGGCCTGTAGCATGCGGTAGTAATCACCCGACAAGCCATCTGGGCCCGGGGATTTGCCATGAGGCAGTTTGGATATAACAGCATTAATTTCTTCCATCGTTATTTTTCCTACCAGGGCTTCCCTCTGGTCTTGAGTCAGAGCAGGCAGTACCTCGTCTGTGAGCAGCCGTGATTGTATGTCAGTATCTATATGTGTCGAGCTAAGTAAGGATTGAAAATAGGATTGAAATTGGTCCGCTATTTCTCGAGAGTTGGTAATAATACACCAGGGTGGTGTATAGAAGTTATAATGTGTCGTTTTTTAGGAGGCCGGGAGATGGTCGCCAATAGTCGACCCGCCTTGTTGCTCCATCTATAGTATTTATTTTTGGTAAAGTCTAGGGAGTGTTTCGCCTGGGTGGCTAGATAAGTTTCAAGCAGATGCCTGGTTTGCTTGTATTCAGTAAGGGTGAGCTCTGTTGGAGTAGAAGTGTAAGTTTGGATGGCTGTTGACATTGCAGCTTTTAACTCAGTGTATTCCCGTTTAGATTCCCTTTTTTTCCGGGTGACATAACTAATAATGTGTCCTCTCATTACTGCCTTGGAGGCGTTCCAAAAGATGTCAGGTCTATCCCAATAATCTATATTTTTCGTCCACATAGTTGGTCCAATGATACGTAAGATACAATTTAAAATCCTCCGAGTCAGCTAAGTATTGTGGGAATCTCCAAATACGGTCAGTCGGGTGCATATGGGGGTAAGTTAATGCCAGCGTGACAGGGGCATGATCAGAGATCATTATGTCAAGTATGTCCACGCCGGCAATCTGAGACACTAAGTCATCGGCAATCAGAAACCTATCAATACGCGACAGCGTTCCATGTGCCAATGATAAATGGGTGTGCGTTTTTTCAGTGGGATGCAGCAATCTCCACGGATCAGAAATGTCCAGGGAGTCTCTAAATGTCAGTAGGTGTCTGCTCTGGGAATCCGTGGTCCTTGGTATATTCGGTGACCTGTCAACTGTAGGGTCATCTACCATGTTAAAGTCTCCACCCACTATTAAAGAATAATTAGTTCTGCCTAAATGAATGTGAGTAATGTCTTGTAGGAATATGTGTGTATTAACATTCGGGGCGTATAGATTGACAAGGGTAAATTTGGAGTGAAAGAGCTCAATATCCATTATGATATATCTGCCTTCGGGGTCAACGATTTCTGTCAAAACAGTGACGGGGAGATTTATTCGAAAAAGTACTGCAACTCCTCTGGACTTCGAACGGAAAGGAGCAGCAATACAAGGACCAAGCCAGGGGGCTTTCAATACATTCTCCTCACCAGTCTTCCAGTGTGTTTCTTGTAAGAAAATCACATCCGGGTGAGAACGTTTAAGGTGTGTGATTACACGTCTCTTGACAGGGGAGTTAAGTCCTCCCACATTCCAAGAGAGGAACTGCAGTGGCTTCGGGGGTATTACCTCAGATGAGGAAGAATCTGTTGGCGGCATGGCTACCCAATCCCCTCAGGGCGTTGAACTATCAGACGGATAAACAACGTAAATAAGCGCAAATTGACGGCTTAGTAAAACAATTTAAACGGGAGAAAATACTTGTATAAGCGTTTAAAAATGGAAAAATGGATTATACATTCCTTTTATATCCACAATGATGTTCTTTATTCCTCTGACTTCAATATCGTGGTAGCAATTGTTTCCACTCCGGTCCCAATGTATAAAAAACAGAAAAAACACAAAATGTGTACAATTGTTTAAAGTCTATCCCGATGTATATAGCCCACTGGACCCGTGAGAAGAGAAATTTCAAGAATCTGGAATTCGTACCACGACTCACAATAGAGTGTTCTACACCGTGCACGTAGCAGGTTCTTTATCCTAGACCTCGTGTACCCTTCACCAGAGGATCCCAGACACACAATGCTATCTCCCAAGGTATGATTTGGATGATGATCTCACTTGGGACATTTACCTAACATGTTTATGAAAGAATGCGTACCCAACTCACTTGAGAGGGGGGCGGAGACAAGCCTCAAAAGGTTTCTTTACTCGGGCCCAATAGTGGCTCCACCAGTACTTCCTGCTTTTCAATCGCTCCTTCTATTCCTCCCAGAGTGCTTAGTTTTCATGAGTATGTGGGAAAAGAATTTGACATACAATGTGTAGCGTTGTTTTATGGCCGTATATCAATCAGCCCTCAGAAAATCCCACACAAAAATGAAGGAAGTATGTAGGGCGTACCCCGACTCACAGTGCTGATCCCCACCACGTGTGTGAAACGGTTTCTTTACAATTGAACCCAGTGTTACATCCACTAAATATATATGAGAGGTGTGCGTACCCAACTCACTTCTAAACAAGATATTTGCAATCCTAATAAAGGTTTCTTTTGTCTTGTTAAAGGTGATGCGTACCCTTACTCACACATGTAAATGGGGATATCCCTCTTATCTGGGTTTCTTTTCCTCTATGGATTCCACTGTTATAATCCCCAAGTGCACAAGCTCCAACCTTAAACCGTATGTAATATTCCTTTCCAAGGAAACCAATCCACAATGGTTAAAAAAAGTCTCTTTATAGTTGTTATTTATTTTTTTTTGAAAGAGGGATTTGTACACCTCCCATAAAAGTACACTTAATACAAACATCCAAATAGTGAACAAAACAGTATTCCAAAAATTGAAATGTAACGAAATAAAAACGGTTCCCCAAGAAGGAGAGATTAACCACCATCCAACACAAAAGGGGAAGTCCGGACCCCCAAATGTATAGACGGTGATAACAGTACCTTCTGGTCCCCGAGCTGAATAAAAAGATGTTCCAAAGTCACAGTACCAGGATCTGTCAACGCGTTTCGGCCCTCTATGGAGCCTTTGTCAAGACATGCTGGTACTGTGCACACAAGTAGTATTTAACTGGTGGGTGACCAATCGGGTCAGACCAGGAAGTGACCTAATTATCCTTCCCACCTTCAATTTTAATAATAAACCCACTAATAGCTCATCATATCGTTATATATTAACCAATAATCATGTCCCACATATAAACCCCTTGAAAAACATTATACATGCGATCAAAAGTTATTCCAAAGAGATCCCTGTTGACCCGGAAGTAGAACATACATATACTTCCGGCATCGAAAATGTAATGATTCACATCAATTTAACATATTGCTCTCCATATAAAATCAACTCCATATATAAGCCACGGCTTAAGTGTTTGGATTTTTTATTTTTTAGAGGGCTTAGGACGGTGTGGAACGGCTGGTGGGTTCCACCGCCGTCCGAATGCGCGTCACGGCATACTTCCTGTCTCACTCGCGTCACTTCTGGCATTACCGGAAGTGCGCATCCGTATTCGCCGGAACCCGAAATCCCCACTGCGGAAATAATGTGAAGAACCAGGACGTCCTGTCCTTGTGTTCTATACACAAAAGAGTAAGGAAAGTGTCATTATTGTGAAACTCCGCCCAGCTCCGCAATATTGACATCTGAAAAGGTCCAATCACTTAAGTCCGTGAACCACATCTAATGCAACTGTAATTTTTAAAAATTATTTCTCACAGAGCAACCTAAAAATGGATCTCACATACATAAAATGATATGATAACATATTTTTCACAACATGTTGGACATCAATGGTGAAACAGGTGTCCATAACAAAATACATGGAGTCTCTCCCACATTATAGGTCCTTTTCCAGGATCATGAGATTCAGGTGGTCCATAATGGATATTCATACCTATTCATACCTGCAAATAAACTGAAAAAATGTACATCAGAATAACATTTGAACATCTACACCAACATCTCCATCTATTTTACAAAAACCACTTAAGCTCAAAATCTTTATTGAGCCCGTGGGGATGGAAGGTTTGATATTGATGGATGTATTTCATTTCAGTTTTGGCTAACATTATGGCCACACTCCCTCCTCTTATATTGCTCTTAACTTGCCGAAGGCCCATGAAACTTTCTAAATGATTCAGAGAGCAACCATGAACTTCCTTAAAATGTAATGACAGAGCGTGTGTCTCGATGCCTTTTTTAATGTTCCTCAAATGCTCTCCTAAACGGACTTTCAAAGGCCTTGAAGTCCTACCGATATAGAATTTGTTGCATGAACACTGGATAGTGTAGATGACATTTTTTGAATTGCATGTCATAAAATCTTTAATTGACACGTCCTTTTCATTAATGGTAACCTTTTCAAATTTACTTATACCCTTATATGTGATATTCTTACACGCTTGGCAATTTCCACATCTATGGAAACCTCTTGTTTTGATGCTCCCTTCTCTGGTTTTTAAATGGAAAGTGCTGGACACCAACTTGGTTTTAAGGTTTGGTGCCCTTCTATAGATATGGATTGGTCTTTCAGGTAGTAGCTTCCCAATCACTGGGTCTTTTTTCAGTATATTCCAGTGTTTTCTAACAACTCCTTCTATTTTTTTGTAATTGTGTGTGTACTCAGTGACAAAAGCCCATTGAAACCTATTGTCATCATTTTTGACGGCTCCCCTCTTTACCCAAGATCTCCAGGGTAGTAAATAGGTTGACAGCAATAACATCAGTTGAACATGACATGCAATGCACAGTGCCAGCATTTGAGAATTCAATTGTGTACCATAATGTCTCATACCTCTATTATCTAACATTTTCCTAACAACCAAAACTATGGTGGGCACCAACTAGGCCTAGTGGTGCGCACACTGAATATAATCAGAAATAATCACTGAAGTAGAAATAATATATACTTTCAAGGTAACACAGAAACAACTAAAGAAAAAAAAAAGTAAAGTAAAAGAAGGAGAAAAAAAATAAATAAATAAAATTTGTAAAGGTAGGTTAACACACTTCTGCCCGAGGCGATGGTTCCCGAATCGGTGAACCATTTGCGCCCCACCGGGTGCTTTCCTAGCTAATCGATGACCTTTGCGGGGATCTATGGGTCAGGAAGCGAGCTCGGGCCACCTCTGGGTCAGTATAAAACACCTGATTTCCATTCTCTAAGACCCTCAATTTAGCCGGGTATAGCAGGGCAAATCGAATATTGTCACTGTGTAGGCGAGAGCAGACTTCAGAGAATTTCTTTCTTCTCTGAGCCACAGCCGCCGAGAAATCTTGGAATATCAAGATCTTATGGCCCTTCACCAACACTTCCCTGTTTTTACGGTAGGCTGCTAGGATTTGTTCCTTGGCCCTGTAGTCTAAGTAACGGGCAATAACCGGTCGAGAATGCCTTCGCGTCCCGTCCTGCACCGCTCCCAGCCTATGTGCTCTTTCGATATATGGGATCTCAATATCATCTACTATACCCAATGAGGTCGGGAGGTCTACACTAAGATAGGAGGAGAGAGCCGGGCCCGTCAAGGACTCTGGAATACCAATAAATCGGAGATTATTTCTATGAGATCTATTTTCCAGGTCTTCAACCTTATCCTGCAGCTGCTGAATACATTTGTCCTGGGCTGATATCGCCTCCCTACAAGACTGAGTCAAGTCCTCAGTGTCACTCAACCTCGTCTCCAATGCGGTTATGAGTGTTGCATGGGAATCTATGCGAGCTAAGCCCGCGTTCAAACGGGCTTGTAAATCATCAAATCTTTTATCAAGCAAGGGCATGAGAAAGTCGGAGATCTCTTTAGCTGTCAGGGGGGGGGGAGGTTTATCACCAGGTGACCCAGAGGATTCTGATCTATGTTCAGCTGGGGAGGGCGGTCCTGATTTAGGAAAAGCGTCCTTTCCCTTCCCCGCTTTACAAGAATTGGCAGATTGTTTCGGGGGCATGGTTTTGTCGAGGTATTTGTCCATACCCCAGGGAATGAGATATGGAATAATCAACGTCTCCTGTGGACAGCGATCCCACAGGTATAGGCTGTGATATCCAAGCTAAAGTGATTGTGTTTGGATCTCGAGCGGAAATGCGAAACCAACCAAATTATTCAGAACATGCTAAAACATAGTAATCTTCAAAATAACAAACGTCACAGATAGTACTCGGCAGGAGAAGACTAGAAATACATCACTTGAAACCCTGCGAGTGTGAAAAATAACAAACGTCACAGAGAGTAAGTGGTATATATAAAATGATAAAAGAAAAATAACAACGCTACATATAGGTTGCTCCAGGGGCCAGCAGGACTGAAAAGACGGCGAAGATAACCAAGGAGACACAGAATAGAGACGGAATAACTTTGTGAGTCTCCTAACACAATACCACTGGGTGGCACTATTCCTACTGTTGCCACACTACACAAGCTACATAACCCTTAAATCAGCTGCAGGTAAAATAATGTCTCTTACATAACAAGTAAAAGCTTAATCAGGGAACTGGTACACAGAGTCCTCCCCTGGAAGTGAAATGTCCCATTATAACACCGGTCGGTGCTATGCAGCTTTGGTTGAAACAATAGACACCGCAACAGGGACCATAGCATCTCAGTTCATGAGAAATGTCCATACATTCCTATTACAAAGAAGAGGCTCTTCAATGGAGGGGAGAGGAGAGAGAGGAACAAGTGAGGGTAGTTTTGGTCAGGGAGGAAAGGAAAGGTTTGCTAAAGAGGGAAAGTTTCACACATGAGGGGGGGCGGCATCAAGTAAGGGGTAAGGTAGAAAAGAAAAATGGGGATCGTTAGTAAAAGGCAGTAGGGGGGACAAACAAAATTAGTACCTGGGGTGGCCGCAATTAAGTGGTAATCGCGGCAGACAGCAGGTCAGCTTCAGAAACCGCAGATGACAGTGAGCCTTGAGAGTCGCAATCCGGGGGTCCCTTGGGTTTCAACAGAGTGGACGGGCAGTCTCAGCGGCACAAAGATAGATGAGACACCTTAACAGTCAGAGTCATGCCGGGACGGGCTCACGGCCGCTCAGCAGATACACCCCCCCGCCGGCCTCCACGGTCGACCACCGGGGCACGGGCGGGCGACAGCAGCCCCAGCCAGGGGGGCGTCCACGGCAGGGCAAGCGGTCAGCTGCGTATTACAAAGGTCCTGAAGGAAACCGCCGTCTCTGCAGGGCGGACGGCTCCACACAGACAGTCAGATCCCGGGGAAGCACTGCCAGCCCGCCACTCAGGATAGGGGAGCTCGGGCCGCCGTGGACTCCAGCAGACACACCAGGTAGGGGGGCGAGCAGTGCAGCACGGCAGGGGGACGGCACGTAGGGCCCAGCCATAAGGAAAGCAGCGAGGCACAGCTGCTAGGGGTCAGCACCACCGAGCGTCCAAAGAACCAGGGCAAGAAACAGGGCCACCACGGGCGGATCGCCAGAGGGGGACCCGGCACCCCCACGACCAACGAGACCGCTGTGGAGAGGCAGTGCAGCGCCTCCGCAGACACCAGGCGGTCAGATGTAGAGGAGAGGAGGCATCTGAAATGCGGGCAGCCCCCAGTTGTCAGGCCAGCAATGTAGCTCCAGCGATTGGCGCAGTTGGGCACACAGAGGACCTGTCGCCACGGGATCCCTGCAATGGAGTATGCCGGTAGACGGGGCCGCCGAGGGATAGCAGCAGTCAGTTTGCGGGTGGGCGGAGGGAGCCGCGGAAGCCAGAAGGACTACGAAGACCTCAGATCCCGTCACCCGCAGCCGTCGTCACTCCGCACTGGATCTCGTCGGCGGTCTGGAGGTAGGCATCAGATCAGCGGCTGCAGCAGGCAGATGACGAGGCAGGGAGTCCCGCGAGTCGCCGACCCAGGGATACCCCCAGCAGCCCGTTCGCAGCCGCCAGCGGGTCCACCCCAGGGGCCACCGATAGGAGAGGGGCTGATATAGGCAGCGAGGCCAAGTAGGTGTAGGGGCTGTCACCAGTCTATGTTGGTTCTCCACGCCAGTTTCGCGCCAAAGAAGAGGCGCTCACACAGGCCACTTACATCAGAGGCCAGATTCCGGGGGGTACAAGAGCTCCAGACAGGTATTTGGTACCAGGGGGATCCCCAACACTGTGGCTTCGCAATGGTGCAGTCGGAAATCCCAGAATCGGAGGTATAATGGTGGATAAAGGTTGATTTAGTGGGACCCTATCTGGAGAGAAGTTAAAATGCGGCCACACAAGGTGCCCCGCCCACCGGAAGTCAGTGTGCCATTTTTCTATCCCCACCAATCTGTTTTTGCTTTAACTATTACAGTACACAGTGGGCGCTGGTAAGGGGTGTCCTTTATCTAAAACAGCGCTGTGTGTGGGTTGGCTCCAAACTCTGTGTCTCTCTTGCCATTCTCAGGGGGGAAACTCTGTCTAGCCTACCCTGTGTGTGTGTGGAGTGTTTGGGGTCTCCAGTTAGCTATGTCCAGGGACTCTGTGTCATATGTGGCTGAGGATATGTCCTCTCAGGATGATCTCATTCTCATTCCATGTAATCAGGATTGCACTGTTGTAGCGCAGATACCAGCAAGGTAGCCTGAGTGGTTATCCTCTATCAAAACTATGATTTCTCAGATTTCTGCTAGGGTTGCTCAGAATGAATCTGCAACTCAGTTTTTACAGAATTCTATGGCAGATTGGTCCGGTTCTGTTACCTCAGGACTCCCCTCTGTATGTTTCCACAAACGTACTCTTGCCCAGATCATGCAAGATGACACGTATACCAACTCTGACATGGCAGACGGTGATGGGGACGTGCTCAGGGTGGCCGCATCTCTTGCTAAAGGGGTGCAGTTGATGATAGAGGCAATTAGAGATGTGTTGAATATTACTGACACAACACCTGTACAGGTTGAGGAGGCTTACTTCACTGACAATAAGAAAGCCTTGCTAACCTTCCCTGCATCCAAAGAATTAAATGCTATTTTTGAAAAAGCATGGGAAAACCCAGAGAAAAAATTCCAGATCCCTAGGAAGGTTCTGGTTGCTTTCCCCTTCCCTGAGGAGGATAGAAAGAAATGGGAAAACCCACCCATAGTGGACGCGTCTATATCAACACTCTCGAAAAAGGTGGTTTTACCTGTTCCAGAATCTAGCACCTTAAAGGAGCCGGCTGATCTCAAAATTGATGCTACGCTCAAATCCATATACATTGCTTCAGGGGCGATACTACGTCCTACTATTGCCTGTGCATGGATTTCCAAAGCTATAGTAAAGTGGTCAGGCACGTTACTTGAGGATTGGGATACGTTAGATAAGAGTGACATTGAACTGTTTCTCCGTAACATTCGGGATTCTGCAGGTTTTATGGTGGAATCCATGAAAGACCTGGGTTCAATGGCATGCAGGAATTTCTTCCATGTATGTCTCAGCTCATCAAGGACTGTGGCTGCACCAGTGGTCTGCCAATGCGGAATCCAGGAGAGGTGTGGAGACCCTACCCTACACAGGTCAGGCTCTCTTTGGGGAAGCGTTGGATGCGTGGATCATCAGTCACCTTTTCTTCCCTCAGCAGCTCTGGCTACGAAGAAACCCTTTTCTTCACCAGCATCACAGTCCTTTCGGGTTACTAAACAAAGAAAGGCCAAACCGTCCAACACCGTTAGAGGTGGACGACCAAAATCCAAGATACATGCTGCTGCGGGTTCCCAGGAACAAAAACCTGCTTCCGTTACGCCAAAGTCCTCAGCATGACGGTGGACCGCGCAGCCTGGAGGTTGGGCCGCTGGGGGCGAGACTCGGACATTTCAGTCACATCTGGATGTCGTCCGGCCTGGATCCCTGGGTACAAGATATTGTGTCCCAGGGGTACCGGCATTTGGAACCAACCAGGAAAAGTGCAGAGGGTGATTCTTCCAGGGGAAAAAGCGTTGGTGATACAAACAATGGTCCGGGACGTCCTGAAGCCAGCCCGGGTGTTGGTTTATCAGTGCATTCGCCTTCTGGGGAAGATGGTGGCCTCTTACGAGGCTCTGCAGTATGAGAGGTTTCATGCTCAGTCCTTCCAACTGGATCTCCTGGACAAGTGGTCGGGATCCCATCTACATATGCACCAGAGAATACGTCTGTAGCCAAAGGCCAGGATTTCACTCCTCTGGTGGCTGCAATTACCTCACCTTCTGGAGGGCCGCAGGTTCGGGATTCAGGAGTGGATCCTTCTAACCACGAATGCAAGTCTCCGGGGCTGGGGCACAGTCACTCAAGGGGAAACCTTTCAAGCTTGTCAAGTCTGGAAGCCGGCCTGCTGATAAACATTCTGGAACTAAGAGCAGTCTACAACGGTCTTCTCCAAGCGGCCCATCTTCTGAGAAATCGGGCCATTCAAGTGCAGGCGGACAATGTAACGACAGTGGCTTACATAAACCGACAGGGCGGAACGAAGAGCCGAGCTGCAATGTCAGAGGTAACAAGAATCATCCTCTGGGCAGAAATGCACGCATTGGCGCTGTCAGCGATCTTTATTCCGGGAGTAGACAACTTGGAAGCGGACTTCCTCAGCAGACACAATCTCCATCCAGGGGAGAGGGGTCTCCATCCGGAGGTGTTCAAGGAGGTAACAGATCTTTGGGGTGTACCCCAGATCGACATGATGGCCTCTCGTCTCAACAAGAAGCTTTGGCGATATTGTTCCAGGTCGAGGGACCCACAAGCAGTGGCGGTGGACGCCCTAGAGACTCTGTGGGTGCTCCAGTCGATGAACGTGTTTCCTCCACTCCCACTCATTCCAAGAGTTCTCAAACTCATAAGGAAAACAAGAGTTCAGGCAATCCTCATCGCTCTGGACTGGCCGAGAAGGGCTTGGTACGCGGATCTTCTGGATCTACTGCTAGAAGAGCTGAGGCCTCTGCTTCTTCAGGTGGACATGCTGCAGCAGGGGCCGTTCGCCTATCAAGACTTACCGCGGCTACGTTTGACTGCATGGAGGTTGAACACCAGATACTAGCTTGGAAGGGCATTCCTAACAAGGTTATTCCTACCCTGATACAGGCTAGGAAAGGAGTAACGTCAAAACATTACCATCGTAAATGGAAAAAATATGTCTCTTGGTGTGAGTCCAAGAAGTTTCCTGCGGTGGAGTTTCAACTGGGACGTTTTCTCCTCTTCCTGCAAGCAGGTGTGGATATGGGCCTGAGGTTAGGATCCGTTAAGGTCCAAATTTCGTCCCTATCCATTTTCTTCCAGAAACAGTTGGCTGCCTTTCCTGAGGTTCAGACTTTTTTGAAGGGAGTTCTGCACATCCAACCTCCCTTTGTACCGCCTACGGCGCCTTGGGATCTTAATGTGGTGTTGCAGTTCCTCCAGTCGGACTGGTTTGAACCTCTACAGGAGGTTGAGGTCAAGTTTCTCACGTGGAAGGCTGTCACATTGTTGGCCTTAGCTTCTGCTAGACGTGTGTCGGAGTTGGGGGCTTTGTCATTTAAAAGCCCATACTTGATCTTCTATGAAGACAGAGCTGAGCTTCGGACACGTCAGCAGTTTCTTCTGAAGGTTGTGTCGGCATTTCATATCAACCAACCTATTGTGGTGCCATTTGCAGCTGACTCCTCAATTTCATCAAAGTCCTTAGATGTTGTAAGGGCTCTAAATATCTATGGCCCTCATTCCGAGTTGTTCGCTCGTTATTTTCCTTCGCATCGGTGCGATTTTCCGCTAACTGCGCATGCGCAATGTTCGCACTGCGGCTGCGTCAAGTAAATTTGCTAAGAAGTTTGGTATTTTACTCACGGCATTACGAGGTTTTTTCTCCGTTCTGGTGATCGGAGTGTGATTGACAGGAAGTGGGTGTTTCTGGGCGGAAACTGGCCGTTTTATGGGTGTGTGTGAAAAAACGCTGCAGTTTCTGGGAAAAACGCAGGAGTGGCTGGAGAAACGGGGGAGTGTCTGGGCGAAAGCTGGGTGTGTTTGTGACGTCAAACCAGGAACGAAACTGACTGAACTGATCGCAGTGGCAGAGTAAGTCCCGAGCTACTCAGAAACTGCTAGGAAATGTCTATTCGCAATTTTGCTAATCTTTCGTTCACAATTCTGCTAAGCTAAGATACACTCCCAGAGGGCGGCGGCTTAGTGTGTGCACTGCTGCGAAAAGCGGCTAGCAAGCGAACAACTCTAAATGAGGGCCTATGTGAGGAGAACTGCTCGTCACAGAAAATCAGACATTCTGTTTGTCCTGTATTATCCCAAGAAAATTGGGTGTCCTGCTTCTAAGCAGACGATCTCTTGCTGGATCAGGTTCACTGTCCAGCATGCGTATTCTACGGCAGGCTTGCCGTGTCCTACGTCTGTTAAGGCCCACTCTACTCGTAAGGTGGGTTCTTCCTGGGCAGCTGCCCAGGGGGTCTTGGCTTTACAACTCTTCCTAGAGGCTACTTGGTCTGGGTCAAACACTTTTGCAAAATTCTACAAGTTCGATACTTTGGCCTCTGAGGACCTGAAGTTTGGTCAAGCAGTTCTGCAGGAACCTCCGCGCTCTCCCTCCCGTTCTGGGAGTTTTGGTACATCCCCATGGTACTAATGTGGACCCCAGCATCCTCTAGGAAGAGAAAATAGGATTTTAATTACCTACCGGTAAATCCTTTTCTTGTAGTCCGTAGAGGATGCTGGGCGCCCGCCCAGCGCGTCGTTATCCTGCAGTGGTTATTTAGTTCAGTACTGCTTAGTTCTGTGTAAGTACTGTTTTGTTACTTGGTAAGTAATCCTGTTCAGCCGTTGCTGATGTTTCAAACTAGTTAGCTTCGGTTGCCTTGTGTGTGAGCTGGTGTGAATCTCGCCACTATCTGTGTAATCCTTCTCTCGAAGATGTCCATCTCCTCGGGCACAGTTTCTAAACTGAGTCTGGTAGGAGGGGCATAGAGGGAGGAGCCAGCCCACACTCTCAAACTCTTAAAGTGCCAATGGCTCCTAGTGGACCCGTCTGTACCCCATGGTACTAATGTGGACCCTAGCATCCTCTACGTACTATGAGAAAAGGATTTACCAGTAGGTAATTAAAATCCTATTTTTTGCCTGCGGCTTCGCCTATGTGGAAATCTTAATGCAATAAGACTATTTTCATTGCGCCCATCTTCAAGTTTTTATTTTCACTACCCAATCCCTAAAAGAATTAGAGTGAAAAAACATAGCCTATATGATATGTTCCTTAGACTGTCCGTTACCAATTTTCAAAATGTGATCAGCAGTTCCTGAGTTTATCTCGTACAAAGATCCCAATTTCTTATTAGTCAGGAAAAGGAATGAATTCTATCTATAGTGTAAAATTGCAGTAATTTTATTTACAGGTAATTAAAAGTATAAGTACAGTATAAAAATGATAAAGTAATTTTTCACCCCTTCTCACCCCCCATGCTGATGGGGCTGAACTTGGACTGAAACGGCATCGGTAGTGTCACTATTCATCTAAGCGACCCTGAAAACTATGGATTTTTACATGTCATCCCCTTCACAGGCCCACACCTAGGGGTGTCTTACCCCCACAGTATTTTTTCCAGATTGTAAGTCCTATATGTACCAAGGGGGTAATTCCGAGTTGATCGTAGCTGTGCTAAATTTAGCACAGCTACGATCAGGCACTCAGACATGCGTGGGGACGCCCACACAGGGCTAGCCCGCCCTGCATGTTAGTGCCAGCCCCATCCGCAGAAATGCAAAAGCATCGCACAGCGGCGATGCTTTTGCATTTCAGGAGTAACTCCCGGCCAGCGCAGCTCCTGCGGCTGACGGGGAGAACCTCGCTGCTTGGGTCGCAGTGGCTACGTGTGATGTCAAGCAGCCGCCGCGGCCCGTCCCCCAACGGTCCAGCCACGCCTGCATTGGCCGGACCACGCCCCCTAAACAGCGGCTTAATGCCGCCGTCCAGCCCCCTCCCACCCAGCGACCTCCTCTGCCTGTCAATCAGGCAGAGGCGATCACTACAATACAACGGCCTTTGGCCGCCCAGCATGCGCCAGCGCACTGCAGCGCTGGCGCATGCGCAGATCCGACCTGATCGCTGCGATAAACTGCAGCGAGCGGTCGGGTCGGAATGACCCCCCAAGTTTGGTGTAAATTGCTCCAGGCATTCCAGAGTTATGCTGGAACATACATTAATTTATATATATATATATATATATATATATATATATATATAGATTGTATCAGAGTTATTAACTAACTGAATGCTGCATACATTTCCCAACTATTACAATAGTAACCTTAATATGTGCAACAGATGAGTTGCCCCTTTGGGAATAGTATTATATTTATCAAATAAGAATTATAATCTTACACTAGGACTCATCATATAAGTGTGTTAGGTGATTGGTCAATTTATATTCCAAACACATTTAAATAAACTTTATGTTAACTGCACCAAATTTTAAACTAACATTCCAAACTTGATTATAACGCTGATATGTATAATACCCACTGCATTCTCAAGGGTGTGTGGTAACCCTTATTAACCATTGGGAAATGGAAATTAATGATTAAAACACACAAATTTGGGATAATAAAGAAACAATTTATAATAGAAGTTCAGTACCCTCACTTATTCATGGAGATGGGATCCGGACAAGGAAGTCTGCAGCAGTGGCGTCACAACCGGGGTGCGGCCCGCACCCGGGTGTCACCCACTGAGGGGTGTCACCAAAGTGTCGGCTCCTGCTCAGTGACAGGAGCCGGGTACTGCACTGTAACATTACGTGCAGTGCCCGGCTTCTGTCACTGTGAAGAAGCCGACACTGCAGTCTCCGGGGTCAGCCAGCACCTCCCGCACCCCCTTAGTCACGGAAACGGGGGTCGGGAAGCATAGCCACGCCCATGTGCAGCCCAACCACGCCCCCATCTCGCAAAGCCATGCCCCTTCTGATGGCACCCGCGAAGCCATGCCCCTTTCTGAACAGGAGCTGCACCGGGTGTCAAACATGTAAGTGACGCCTCTGGTCTGCAGGTCCACCGTAGAAGTAAACCATGTGGGGGGTGGCTCAGGTTACGGCTGTGGGGGAAGGGTTATGTTCAGGTGTCACCACGGAGGGTTAGGCTGAGGAGGGGGCGGGGGAGGTTAGGGGGTCATGAGGGGAAGGTAAGTATACCAAACTAATTAAGGGCATGGAGACGCTGGAATAAGAGGAAAGGCTTGCAAGGCTAGGCTTGTTTACACTGGAAAAGAGGGGACTAAGAGGGTCAACATCTACAAATGACCATACACAGCTTGCGCGGGACCTGTTTTTGATAAGATCAGCACAGAGGACACGTGGACACTTGCTTAGGTTAGATGAGAGGAGATTCCGCACAATGCGCCAAAAAGGTTTTTTCACAGTAAGGACAATACGTGTTTGGAATACCCAGCCTGAAAAAGTAGTAATGGTGGACTTAGTCAACACCTTTAAGAATGGGTTAGATAAATTCCTTTTGGATAAAGATATTCAGGGTTATAGTGCGTAGTCACGGATCTATAGTTATTAAAACTAGAGATGAGCGCCTGAAATTTTTCGGGTTTTGTGTTTTGGTTTTGGGTTCGGTTCCGCGGCCGTGTTTTGGGTTCGAACGCGTTTTGGCAAAACCTCACCGAATTTTTTTTGTCGGATTCGGGTGTGTTTTGGATTCGGGTGTTTTTTTCAAAAAACACTAAAAAACAGCTTAAATCATAGAATTTGGGGGTCATTTTGATCCCAAAGTATTATTAACCTCAAAAACCATAATTTACACTCATTTTCAGTCTATTCTGAATACCTCACACCTCACAATATTATTTTTAGTCCTAAAATTTGCACCGAGGTCGCTGTGTGAGTAAGATAAGCGACCCTAGTGGCCGACACAAACACCGGGCCCATCTAGGAGTGGCACTGCAGTGTCACGCAGGATGTCCCTTCCAAAAAACCCTCCCCAAACAGCACATGACGCAAAGAAAAAAAGAGGCGCAATGAGGTAGCTGTGTGAGTAAGATTAGCGACCCTAGTGGCCGACACAAACACCGGGCCCATCTAGGAGTGGCACTGCAGTGTCACGCAGGATGTCCCTTCCAAAAAACCCTCCCCAAACAGCACATGACGCAAAGAAAAAAAGAGGCGCAATGAGGTAGCTGACTGTGTGAGTAAGATTAGCGACCCTAGTGGCCGACACAAACACCGGGCCCATCTAGGAGTGGCACTGCAGTGTCACGCAGGATGTCCCTTCCAAAAAACCCTCCCCAATCAGCACATGATGCAAAGAAAAAGAAAAGAAAAAAGAGGTGCAAGATGGAATTGTCCTTGGGCCCTCCCACCCACCCTTATGTTGTATAAACAAAACAGGACATGCACACTTTAACCAACCCATCATTTCAGTGACAGGGTCTGCCACACGACTGTGACTGATATGACGGGTTGGTTTGGACCCCCCCCAAAAAAGAAGCAATTAATCTCTCCTTGCACAAACTGGCTCTACAGAGGCAAGATGTCCACCTCATCTTCACCCTCCGATATATCACCGTGTACATCCCCCTCCTCACAGATTATCAATTCGTCCCCACTGGAATCCACCATCTCAGCTCCCTGTGTACTTTGTGGAGGCAATTGCTGCTGGTCAATGTCTCCGCGGAGGAATTGATTATAATTCATTTTAATGAACATCATCTTCTCCACATTTTCTGGATGTAACCTCGTATGCCGATTGCTGACAAGGTGAGCGGCGGCACTAAACACTCTTTCGGAGTACACACTTGTGGGAGGGCAACTTAGGTAGAATAAAGCCAGTTTGTGCAAGGGCCTCCAAATTGCCTCTTTTTCCTGCCAGTATAAGTACGGACTGTGTGACGTGCCTACTTGGATGCGGTCACTCATATAATCCTCCACCATTCTATCAATGTTGAGAGAATCATATGCAGTGACAGTAGACGACATGTCCGTAATCGTTGTCAGGTCCTTCAGTCCGGACCAGATGTCAGCATCAGCAGTCGCTCCAGACTGCCCTGCATCACCGCCAGCGGGTGGGCTCGGAATTCTGAGCCTTTTCCTCGCACCCCCAGTTGCGGGAGAATGTGAAGGAGGAGATGTTGACAGGTCGCGTTCCGCTTGACTTGACAATTTTGTCACCAGCAGGTCTTTCAACCCCAGCAGACCTGTGTCTGCCGGAAAGAGAGATCCAAGGTAGGCTTTAAATCTAGGATCGAGCACGGTGGCCAAAATGTAGTGCTCTGATTTCAACAGATTGACCACCCGTGAATCCTTGTTAAGCGAATTAAGGGCTGCATCCACAAGTCCCACATGCCTAGCGGAATCGCTCCCTTTTAGCTCCTTCTTCAATGCCTCCAGCTTCTTCTGCAAAAGCCTGATGAGGGGAATGACCTGACTCAGGCTGGCAGTGTCTGAACTGACTTCACGTGTGGCAAGTTCAAAGGGCATCAGAACCTTGCACAACGTTGAAATCATTCTCCACTGCACTTGAGACAGGTGCATTCCACCTACTATATCGTGCTCAATTGTATAGGCTTGAATGGCCTTTTGCTGCTCCTCCAACCTCTGAAGCATATAGAGGGTTGAATTCCACCTCGTTACCACTTCTTGCTTCAGATGATGGCAGGGCAGGTTCAGTAGTTTTTGGTGGTCCTCCAGTCTTCTGTACGTGGTGCCTGTACGCCGAAAGTGTCCCGCAATTTTTCTGGCCACCGACAGCATCTCTTGCACGCCCCTGTCGTTTTTTTAAAAATTCTGCACCACCAAATTCAAGGTATGTGCAAAACATGGGACGTGCTGGAATTTGCCCATATTTAATGCACACACAATATTGCTGGCGTTGTCCGATGCCACAAATCCACAGGAGAGTCCAATTGGGGTAAGCCATTCCGCGATGATCTTCCTCAGTTGCCGTAAGAGGTTTTCAGCTGTGTGCGTATTCTGAAAAGCGGTGATACAAAGCGTAGCCTGCCTAGGAAAGAGTTGGCGTTTGCGAGATGCTGCTACTGGTGCCGCCGCTGCTGTTCTTGCGGCGGGAGTCCATACATCTACCCAGTGGGCTGTCACAGTCATATAGTCCTGACCCTGCCCTGCTCCACTTGTCCACATGTCCGTGGTTAAGTGGACATTGGGTACAACTGCATTTTTTAGGACACTGGTGAGTCTTTTTCTGACGTCCGTGTACATTCTCGATATCGCCTGCCTAGAGAAGTGGAACCTAGATGGTATTTGGTAACGGGGGCACACTGCCTCAATAAATTGTCTAGTTCCCTGTGAACTAACGGCGGATACCGGACGCACGTCTAACACCAACATAGTTGTCAAGGACTCAGTTATCCGCTTTGCAGTAGGATGACTGCTGTGATATTTCATCTTCCTCGCAAAGGACTGTTGAACAGTCAATTGCTTACTGGAAGTAGTACAAGTGGGCTTACGACTTCCCCTCTGGGATGACCATCGACTCCCAGCGGCAACAACAGCAGCGCCAGCAGCAGTAGGCGTTACACGCAAGGATGCATCGGAGGAATCCCAGGCAGGAGAGGACTCGTCAGAATTGCCAGTGACATGGCCTGCAGGACTATTGGCATTCCTGGGGAAGGAGGAAATTGACACTGAGGGAGTTGGTGGGGTGGTTTGCGTGAGCTTGGTTACAAGAGGAAGGGATTTACTGGTCAGTGGACTGCTTCCGCTGTCACCCAAAGTTTTTGAACTTGTCACTGACTTATTATGAATGCGCTGCAGGTGACGTATAAGGGAGGATGTTCCGAGGTGGTTAACGTCCTTACCCCTACTTATTACAGCTTGACAAAGGGAACACACGGCTTGACACCTGTTGTCCGCATTTCTGGTGAAATACCTCCACACCGAAGAGCTGATTTTTTTGGTATTTTCACCTGGCATGTCAACGGCCATATTCCTCCCACGGACAACAGGTGTCTCCCCGGGTGCCTGACTTAAACAAACCACCTCACCATCAGAATCCTCCTGGTCAATTTCCTCCCCAGCGCCAGCAACACCCATATCCTCCTCATCCTGGTGTACTTCAACACTGACATCTTCAATCTGACTATCAGGAACTGGACTGCGGGTGCTCCTTCCAGCACTTGCAGGGGGCGTGCAAATGGTGGAAGGCGCATGCTCTTCACGTCCAGTGTTGGGAAGGTCAGGCATCGCAACCGACACAATTGGACTCTCCTTGTGGATTTGGGATTTCAAAGAACGCACAGTTCTTTGCGGTGCTTTTGCCAGCTTGAGTCTTTTCAGTTTTCTAGCGAGAGGCTGAGTGCTTCCATCCTCATGTGAAGCTGAACCACTAGCCATGAACATAGGCCAGGGCCTCAGCCGTTCCTTGCCACTCCGTGTGGTAAATGGCATATTGGCAAGTTTACGCTTCTCCTCCGACAATTTTATTTTAGGTTTTGGAGTCCTTTTTTTACTGATATTTGGTGTTTTGGTTTTGACATGCTCTGTACTATGCCATTGGGCATCGGCCTTGGCAGACGACGTTGCTGGCATTTCATCGTCTCGGCCATGACTAGTGGCAGCAGCTTCAGCACGAGGTGGAAGTGGATCTTGATCTTTCCCTAATTTTGGAACCTCAACATTTTTGTTCTCCATATTTTAATAGGCATAACTAAAAGGCACCTCAGGTAAACAATGGAGATGGATGGATTGGATACTAGTATACAATTATGGACGGGCTGCCGAGTGCCGACACAGAGGTAGCCACAGCCGTGAACTACCGCACTGTACTGTGTCTGCTGCTAATATATAGACTGGTTGATAAAGAGATAGTATACTCGTAACTAGTATGTATGTATAAAGAAAGAAAAAAAAACCACGGTTAGGTGGTATATACAATTATGGACGGGCTGCCGAGTGCCGACACAGAGGTAGCCACAGCCGTGAACTACCGCACTGTACTGTGTCTGCTGCTAATATATAGACTGGTTGATAAAGAGATAGTATACTCGTAACTAGTATGTATGTATAAAGAAAGAAAAAAAAACCACGGTTAGGTGGTATATACAATTATGGACGGGCTGCCGAGTGCCGACACAGAGGTAGCCACAGCCGTGAACTACCGCACTGTACTGTGTCTGCTGCTAATATATAGACTGGTTGATAAAGAGATAGTATACTCGTAACTAGTATGTATGTGTAAAGAAAGAAAAAAAAACCACGGTTAGGTGGTATATACAATTATGGACGGGCTGCCGAGTGCCGACACAGAGGTAGCCACAGCCGTGAACTACCGCACTGTACTGTGTCTGCTGCTAATATATAGACTGGTTGATAAAGAGATAGTATACTCGTAACTAGTATGTATGTATAAAGAAAGAAAAAAAAACCACGGTTAGGTGGTATATACAATTATGGACGGGCTGCCGAGTGCCGACACAGAGGTAGCCACAGCCGTGAACTACCGCACTGTACTGTGTCTGCTGCTAATATATAGACTGGTTGATAAAGAGATAGTATACTCGTAACTAGTATGTATGTATAAAGAAAGAAAAAAAAACCACGGTTAGGTGGTATATACAATTATGGACGGGCTGCCGAGTGCCGACACAGAGGTAGCCACAGCCGTGAACTACCGCACTGTACTGTGTCTGCTGCTAATATATAGACTGGTTGATAAAGAGATAGTATACTCGTAACTAGTATGTATGTATAAAGAAAGAAAAAAAAACCACGGTTAGGTGGTATATACAATTATGGACGGGCTGCCGAGTGCCGACACAGAGGTAGCCACAGCCGTGAACTACCGCACTGTACTGTGTCTGCTGCTAATATATAGACTGGTTGATAAAGAGATAGTATACTCGTAACTAGTATGTATGTATAAGGGCCCTCATTCCGAGTTGTTCGCTCGCAAGGCGAATGTAGCAGAGTTACACACGCTAAGCCGCCGCCTACTGGGAGTGAATCTTAGCTTCTTAAAATTGCGACCGACGTACGCGCAATATTGCGATTACAAACGAGTTAGCAGTTTCAGAGTAGCTCCAGACTTACTCTGCCTGTGCGATCATTTCAGTGCTTGTCGTTCCTGGTTGACGTCACAAACACACCCAGCGTTCGCCCAGGCACTCCCACCGTTTCTCCGGCCACTCCTGCGTTTTTTCCGGAAACGGTAGCGTTTTCAGCCACACGCCCCTGAAACGCCGTGTTTCCGCCCAGTAACACCCATTTCCTGTCAATCACATTACGATCGCCGGAGCGAAGAAAAAGCCGTGAGTAAAAATACTTTCATCATAGTAAAGTTACTTGGCGCAGTCGCAGTGCGAACATTGCGCATGCGTACTAAGCGGATTTTCACTGCGATGCGATGAAAAATACCGAGCGAACAACTCGGAATGAGGGCCAAAGAAAGAAAAAAAAAACCACGGTTAGGTGGTATATACAATTATGGACGGGCTGCCGAGTGCCGACACAGAGGTAGCCACAGCCGTGAACTACCGCACTGTACTGTGTCTGCTGCTAATATATAGACTGGTTGATAAAGAGATAGTATACTCGTAACTAGTATGTATGTATAAAGAAAGAAAAAAAAACCACGGTTAGGTGGTATATACAATTATGGACGGGCTGCCGAGTGCCGACACAGAGGTAGCCACAGCCGTGAACTACCGCACTGTACTGTGTCTGCTGCTAATATATAGACTGGTTGATAAAGAGATAGTATACTCGTAACTAGTATGTATGTATAAAGAAAGAAAAAAAAACCACGGTTAGGTGGTATATACAATTATGGACGGGCTGCCGAGTGCCGACACAGAGGTAGCCACAGCCGTGAACTACCGCACTGTACTGTGTCTGCTGCTAATATATAGACTGGTTGATAAAGAGATAGTATACTCGTAACTAGTATGTATGTATAAAGAAAGAAAAAAAAACCACGGTTAGGTGGTATATACAATTATGGACGGGCTGCCGAGTGCCGACACAGAGGTAGCCACAGCCGTGAACTACCGCACTGTACTGTGTCTGCTGCTAATATATAGACTGGTTGATAAAGAGATAGTATACTCGTAACTAGTATGTATGTATAAAGAAAGAAAAAAAAAACCACGGTTAGGTGGTATATACAATTATGGACGGGCTGCCGAGTGCCGACACAGAGGTAGCCACAGCCGTGAACTACCGCACTGTACTGTGTCTGCTGCTAATATATAGACTGGTTGATAAAGAGATAGTATACTCGTAACTAGTATGTATGTATAAAGAAAGAAAAAAAAACCACGGTTAGGTGGTATATACAATTATGGACGGGCTGCCGAGTGCCGACACAGAGGTAGCCACAGCCGTGAACTACCGCACTGTACTGTGTCTGCTGCTAATATATAGACTGGTTGATAAAGAGATAGTATACTCGTAACTAGTATGTATGTATAAAGAAAGAAAAAAAAAACACGGTTAGGTGGTATATACAATTATGGACGGGCTGCCGAGTGCCGACACAGAGGTAGCCACAGCCGTGAACTACCGCACTGTACTGTGTCTGCTGCTAATATAGACTGGTTGATAAAGAGATAGTATACTACTAATATTATATATACTGGTGGTCAGGTCACTGGTCACTAGTCACACTGGCAGTGGCACTCCTGCAGCAAAAGTGTGCACTGTTTTAATATAATATTATGTACTCCTGGCTCCTGCTATAACCTATAACTGGCACTGCAGTAGTGCTCCCCAGTCTCCCCCACAATTATAAGCTGTGTGAGCTGAGCAGTCAGACAGATATATAATATATATAGATGATGCAGCACACTGGCCTGAGCCTGAGCAGTGCACACAGATATGGTATGTGACTGACTGAGTCACTGTGTGTATCGCTTTTTTCAGGCAGAGAACGGATATATTAAATAAACTGCACTGTGTGTCTGGTGGTCACTCACTATATAATATATTATGTACTCCTGGCTCCTGCTATAACCTATAACTGGCACTGCAGTAGTGCTCCCCAGTCTCCCCCACAATTATAAGCTGTGTGAGCTGAGCAGTCAGACAGATATATATAATATTATATATAGATAATAGATGATGCAGCACACTGGCCTGAGCCTGAGCAGTGCACACAGATATGGTATGTGACTGAGTCACTGTGTGCTGTGTATCGCTTTTTTCAGGCAGAGAACGGATTATAAATAAAACTGGTGGTCACTATCAGCAAAACTCTGCACTGTACTGAGTACTCCTAATGCTCCCCAAAATTAGTAAATCAAGTGTCTCTCTAATCTATTCTAAACGGAGAGGACGCCAGCCACGTCCTCTCCCTATCAATCTCAATGCACGTGTGAAAATGGCGGCGACGCGCGGCTCCTTATATAGAATCCGAGTCTCGCGATAGAATCCGAGCCTTGCGAGAATCCGACAGCGTCATGATGACGTTCGGGCGCGCTCGGGTTAACCGAGCAAGGCGGGAAGATCCGAGTCGCTCGGACCCGTGAAAAAAAACATGAAGTTCTGGCGGGTTCGGATTCAGAGAAACCGAACCCGCTCATCTCTAATTAAAACACAACGGCTGACATTGAAGCACAATGGCTGACATTAGCATCAGGCAAAATTAGTCCTAAATTAAAACTGCATAGGAGACCACAAATAGGTTGAACTCGATGGACAAATTGTATTTTTTCAACCTTAGATACTATGGGGGTCATACCGAGTTGATCGCTCGCTAGCAGGTTTTAGCAGCCATGCAAACGCTATACTACCGCCCACTGGGAGTGTATTTTAGCTTAGCAAAAGTGTGAACGGTTGTATCGCAGAGCAGCTACAAATTTGTTTTTGTGTAGTTTCAGAGTAGCTCAAAATCTACTCAGCGCTTGCGATCACTTCAGACTATTCAGTTCCGGATTTGATGTCACAAACACGCCCAGCGTTCGCCCAGCCACGCCTGTGTTTTTCCTGGCACGCCTGCGTTTTTCCAAACACACCCTGTAAACGGTTTGTTGCCACCCAGAAACACCCACTTCATGTCAATCACTCTGCGGCAAGCAGTGCGTCTGAAATGCATCGCTAGACCCTGTGCAAAACGGCATCGTTCGTTGTGACCGTACGTCACGCGTGCGCATTGCGATGCATACGCATGCACAGAACTGCCGATTTTTAGCCTGATCGCTGTGCTGCGAACAATTTCAGCTAGCGATCAACTCGGAATGACCCCCTATGTTACTAAGGTGCGGCACTCCCAGCTTAAAGAAGAACTGTGATGCTCGTGTCTGAGTCAACAGCGTTTCAGTAACATTACTGATGTCACGTTAAACTATAGAGATAGATAGATTTGGATCCTTTACAGCAGGGACGTGCAGTCAGGGGAGGCAGTGCCTCCCCTGTCATTAATGATTAAAAAATAATATAAAGTAGATACTTATGACACATATTCTTTGTCATAAGTATCCGCTGCAGCCTTTACATTATTTTAATCATTTCTACTTTATCAAAAAATTGTTCTGAATTTGTTTGAGGCACGCTCTCGGTGCCTCCAGCTAACAATGTTAAAGAGACGGAAGTGGGGGGTGGGGCTGAGCATCGGGCAGTAAAAGCCCATTCAAAAAATCCCTATAGGCAACACCTACCTGAAGTGCCGCTTTGACACACCCCGTCACTGATTTATATTTGATTGGCCAGTGGCAGTGCCTCCACCACCGTCATCCCCCCTATCCCTGTCTCCCAGCAACAGTGAGTGCAGTCCTCCATATGAGGGAAGTAGGGCAAAGGTGCAGTGCAGGGATGATTCTCTCTTCTCCAGGATCCAGCAGCGGCGGTAGAGAGGAGAGAGAGGGCTGCTGCTGGAGGCGGAGTCTGGAGAGAAGAAGAATTATCCCTGACTCCTGCAGGCTGAACCAATGGCGGCTGTGGTGCTTTAAGCTCCTCCCCCCGGGGGCGCCAGTGACAGCGCTGTGTAGCAGACACTGGGGGGTGAGACTTCATGACGTCTCATCCCCTGAGAAGGCGAGTTTGGACACTGGAGCTGGACTCTAACAAGCCTGCACTGAGGTCAGTCAGAGGGGAGGGCGCTAGGGGGCAGTCGGTTTGTCAAGCTAGGGGAATCATTGCATATATTTTATAAGGTGAAAGGTTCATTAAATATATAAAGGGTGGGAGGGAGAGGGGTTACTAAATATTTATTGGGTGGGAGGATCATTAAATATATAAGGGGTGAGGATGAGGGGGGCCACTAGATATATAAGGGGTGAGGGTATATATAACAAGGAATCCCCACTCATATCTATTGGTGCCCATACACTTATACAATTTGGCATACAATCATGCGATTTCAATCGCATCTGTGCGATCAATCGCATGATTGTATGCACATACTGTGCACCATGTGACGCGATGCGCGGGCACGCCGGTTGAATTTCGCGTTACATGGTCTTATGTGCTGCACTTAATATTTATTGCATCGCAGAGCGATCGCATGTGTTTTTTAAAACACATGCAATATATTGCACTGCGATGCGTGATGGGCACCCGCCGGGAGCGGCCAGAGGCGGTGACGTGCCCATCACGTGATTACCATGCGACCTATCACATGATCGCATGGTAGTCACTTTGGTAGTTCAGTTGCGATTTCATCGCACAAGTGTATGGGCTACATAACAGTGCAGCATCCTGGGTGCCATCCAACGCAGGGGTTAAAGAAAGAGTGATCTGGGGGGGGCGGGTCACAGAATAAATTATGATAAGGCAGTTAATTCTGTATACTTCTCAACATTTCAATTTTATGAAAAAAAATTCAGCTGACGTCATGCTCACTGCAAATGGGTGCCATTCTGACGTCAGTGGGAGTCTGGGACAGCAGGAAGCATAGCTGCATGTGGGGCTTGGTGAAGAGTATTTAAGGTAAGCCACAGCTATCTGAAAAGTGTTATAAAATTGAAACATTGAGAAGTTTATAGGTGTAACCGCCTTATCAATATCAATATTTATACACTGACCGCGAGTGCCGGCAGATCACACTTTGGTGAGTGCCGGTAGATCGCCGACAGATCACACTTTGGTTTTATATATATATATATATATCAAAACGCAATTATACCTAATTACTGCGCTGGTGCGGCAGCCCTCTAATTCGATCCTCCTGTTAGTGAGGACCATACAAAACAACACCTCCAGCAAATTGAATCAGAGGGCGCTCTCAATCACTTAAACTGCCAGTTGCACTTGGGAGAGCACATAGGAACTACTGCTGGATCTGTGGCCTATTTCTCTCACACATCATTATTTTGAGGCTCACCCAAAGTGGGATATTTACCCATATACCACTTGGACCAGCGTATTTTGGAAAGAGGTCCATTGCTAATTTAGTCTAAAGTGTTCAACACTATTGAGCATTAGAGTGTTTCAACCCATTGAATTCATATATGGTTGCTTCATGGACTGACCATTTGCTGTGTTGACCATCCCTCTGAAGAAGTCCACGAAGGACGAAACGCGTCAGGGTTGAAGACAGAGAGAAAAGAAACCCTACACTATTGTACATTTGACATATATTGTGATCTGTAATTGTGAAAAAGGGTTACCTCTGTCTAGATTGGGCAATACTTTGCTTTTAATAAATTGTGTAAAGCCATAATCATTTGGTCAATTTTTAGTTGGTAACCAGTTTAAGTGATTGAGAGCGCCCTCTGATTCAATTTGCTGGAGATATATATATATATATATATATATACACTGCTCAAAAAAATAAAGGGAACACTGAAATAACACATCCTAGATCTGAATGAATGAAATATTCTTATTAAATACTTTGTTCTTTACATAGTTGAATGTGTTGACAACAAAATCACACAAAAATTGTCATTGAAAATCAAATTTATTAACCCATGGAGGTCTGGATTTGGAGTCACACTCAAAATTAAAGTGGAAAAACACACTACAGGCTGGTCCAACTTTGATGTAATGTCCTTAAAACAAGTCAAAATGAGGCTCAGTAGTGTGGGTGGCTTCCACGTGCCTGTATGACCTCCCTACAACACCTGGGCATGCTCCTGATGAGGTGGCGGATGGTCTCCTGAGGGATCTCCTCCCAGACCTGGACTAAAGCATCCGACCAACTCCTGGACAGTCTGTGGTGCAACGTGGCGTTGGTGGATGGAGCGAGACATGATGTCCCAGATGTGCTCAATTGGATTGAGGTCTGGGGAACGGGCGAGCCAGTCCATAGCATCAATGCCTTCGTCTTGCAGGAACTGCTGACACACTCCAACCACATGAGGTCTAGCATTGTCTTGCATTAGGAGGAACCCAGGGCCAACCGCACCAGCATATGGTCTCACAAGGGGTCTGAGGATCTCATCTCGGTACCTAATGGCAGTCAGGCTACCTCTGGCGAGCACATGGAGGGCTGTGCGGCCCCCCAAAGAAATGCCACCCCACACCATTACTGACCCACTGCCAAACCGGTCATGCTGGAGGATGTTGCAGGCAGCAGAACGTTCGCCTTGGCGTCTCCAGACTCTATCACGTCTGTCACATGTGCTCAGTGAGAACCTGCTTTCATCTGTGAAGAGCACAGGGTGCCAGTGGCGAATTTGCCAATCTTGGTGTTCTCTGGCAAATGCCAAACGTCCTGCACGGTGTTGGGCTGTAAGCACGACCCCCACCTGTGGACGTCGGGCCCTGATACCACCCTCATGGAATCTGGTTCTGATCGTTTGAGTAGACACATGCACTTTTGTGGCTTGCTGGAGGTCATTTTGCAGGGCTCTGGCAGTGCTCCTCCTGTTCCTCCTTGCACAAAGGCGAAGGTAGCTGTCCTGCTTCTGGGTTGTTGCCCTCCTACGGCCTCCTCCACATTTCCTGATGTACTGGCCTGTCTCCTGTCTCCTGGTAGCGCCTCCATGCTCTGGACACTACGCTGACAGACACAGCAAACCTTCTTGCCACAGCTCGCATTCATGTGCCATCCTGGATGAGATGCACTACCTGAGACACTTGTGTGGGTTGTAGACTCCGTCTCATGCTACCACTAGAGTGAAAGCACCGCCAGCTTTCAAAAGTGACCAAAACATAAGCCAGAAAGCATAGGAGCTGAGAAGTGGTCTGTGGTCACCACCTGCAGAACAACTCCTTTATTGGGGGTGTCTTGCTAATTGCCTATAATTTCCACCTGTTGTCTATTCCATTTGCACAACAGCATGTGAAATTGATTGTCAATCAGTGTTGCTTCCTAAGTGGACAGTTTGATTTCACAGAAGTGTGATTGACTTGGAGTTACATTGTGTTGTTTAAGTGTTCCCTTTATTTTTTTGAGCAGTGTATATATATATATATATATATATATAGTGACAAGGTGCACAAACACGGGGACTCAGATGAACACTTTCGGTGTTTATTTAGAATAGCAGGTCAGCACATAGCAAGTTACATCCAAGGGGGTCATTCCGAGTTGATCGGTAGCTGCCGTTGTTCGCAGCACAGCGATCAGGCACAAAAAAAATCTGCATTTCTGCGCATGCGTATGCACCGCAATGCACACGCGTGTCGTACGGATACACAGTGCTTTGTGCTTTTGCTATGGTTCTAACGAGGATTACTTTCGCACGGCTGAACACAGGAAGATTGACATGAAGTGGACGTTTCTGGGTGTCAACTGGCCATTTTCAGGGAGTGTTTGGGGAAACGTAGGCGTGTCTGAAAAAACGCAGGCTTGGCTGGGCGTTTGCTGGGCGGGTGTGTGATGTTAAAAGCCATCCCTCCATCGTTAGAATCAACGCACACGATAAGTAACTACAGGGCTGGTCTTATTTTGCACAAAATGTTTTTGCAGGCGCTCTGCTATACAAGCGTTCGCACTCCTTCAAAGCTAAAATACACTCCCCGGTGGGCGGTGACAATGCGTTTGCATGGCTGCTAAAAATAGCCAGCGAGCGATCAGCTAGGAATGAGGGCACATATGCAGTCGGTATTACAGGCAGTAGCATACAGACACTTTCAGCATAGCAGACTCTTGATAAGCTCCAGTGGTCCCTAGTCTGACCCACACACCCCAGCCTATCACTTGGGCAGCTATTCCACCGTCAAGAGCAAGGTGACTCTGCCCTGGAAACCATTATATCAGGAAATCCCAGGTGCTGTTGATCACACACCTGGGATTCTGCTACTGCTTCCAAAACCTGGTCTGGATCCTCCACATTACTTTCACATGGAAACATGCTGTCTCTGCCACACTCCTCCCCCCTTAGCTTCAACCACCCTGGTGAAGCTAAACTATTTTCAGGTGAGCTCTTTGCCTCGCCCACCCCACCTGTGTCATCCGCCCAGGTACACAGCCTTCCACCTCCTTCCAGAGGTCACCCACCTAGCCTTCTTTCTCCTCCCCTAGCTTCACCGTAGGGTTGCTTGGAGGAACAGGACCTACAAACCTCCTGGAAAGGGCACCGGCATTGAGGTGCTGTTTCCCTGGACAATGCCTCAACTCAAACTTAAATGGCTGCAGGCCAAAAACCAATGGGTCACACGGGCATTAACCTCTTTGTTTGTATGCATCCACTGTAAGGGTGCATGGTCTGTGACCAACAAAAACTCTCATCCCAATAAATAATACCATAATGACTCAACTGCCCATTTAATGGCCAAGCACTCCTGCTCTACAGTTGAGTACCTGTGCTTCCTGGGCAATCATTTACGGCTAAGGTAGAGGATGGGCTTCTCCTCTCCATCTACCTCTTGGGATAGGACTGCTCCTAATCCTGTCCCAGAGGCATCTGTTTGTAACACAAATTGCTTTTTAAAGTCAGGAGCTTGCAAGACAGGCTCAGTACACAAAGCTCGTCTTAAATCCTGCTAAGCAGTTTCCACTTGTCTAGACCACGTTGTCTTGTCTGGGAATTGTTTTTTAAGACATTCGGTTAGTGGAGCAGGTCTAGCGGCGAAATCTCGAATGAACCTGCGATAAAACCGAGAAATGTCCGGTCTAGACCAGGTGAGGACTGCTTCTACCTTACTAGACTGAGGTTTAACCTGTCCTCTGCCCACAATGTACCCCAAATATTTGGCCTCAATCATACCAATGGCACATTTCTCAGGGTTGGCAGTAAATCCGTGTGCCCGTAGAGATTGTAAAACGGCTTCTACCTTTGGTAGGTGTGACTCCCAGTCAGAGCTGAAAATAACAATGTCATCTAAATATGCAATCGCATATTCCCTGTGGGGCCGCAGCAACCTATTCATAGCTCTCTGGAAGGTTGCTGGGGCACCATGTAAACCAAATGGGAGCATTTTATATTGGAATAAGCCTTCTAGAGAGAAGGCTGTTTTTGTCTTAGCAGCTTCTGTTAACGGAATCTGCCAATAACCTTTTGTCAAATCAAGTGTAGTGAGATATTGACTATTGGCTAAATTTTCTACCAACTCATCCACCCGGGGCATAGGGTAAGAATCAAACCGGAACACTTGATTTAATTATCGGAAGTCATTGCAGAACCGTAAGGCACCTGAAGGCTTCAGTACCAGGATAACTGGATTATTCCACTCACTGGTGGATTCCTCTATAACCCCTAGGCGCAACATCTCTTCCACTTCCTGCTTTACCGCTGCCCGCTTCTCTTCGGATATGCAATATGGCCTCTGTTTAATGACCACCCCGGGTGGAGTCACAACATCATGTTGGATAATCTGTCTCTCCCGGAATGGCACAAAACACATCTTGGTAGCATTTCGTCAAGTTCACCACTTCCCATTTCTGTTCAGGAGTAAGCATTACTTCCATGGGTACCTGGCATTCTGAAATCTTTTTACCTACCAAAGTGGGCCGATTGGCAGTTTCCTTCCAGGGTTTTAACAGGTTTTCATGGTAGACTTGTACCTCCCTCCTTCTACCCTCCTGCCAGACCTTGTAGTTGACCGGTCCCACTGCCTCGATGATCTCATAGGGGCCCCACCATTGTGCATACATCTTGTTTTCTGTGGTGGGCACCAGCACTAACACTTTATCTCCCGGATTAAAGGACCGGTTAACTGAGGTGACATCATACTTCTGTTTCTGACGTTGTTGGGCCCTATCCATGTGTTCATTTAGTAGTGGCGCAATCTGCCTTAAACGGCCATATAACTGGGCCACAAACTGAATGATGTTAGGGTCCTGGCATGGTTGTTCTTTCCACCCTTCTTTTAAAAGATCTAGAATTCCCCTGGGCTGTCTCCCATAGAGGAGCTCAAAGGGACTAAACCCTGTAGAGGATTGGGGTACTTCTCTGACCGCAAACATCAAGTAAGGTAGGAGCATATCCCAATCTAATTTTTCTTGTGACACTGCCCTCTTTATGATTTGCTTAAGGGTTTTATTAAAACTTTCTACCAGGCCATCTGTCTGCGGGTGGTACACCGAGGTGGTAATCCTGTCTACGTTTAGCAACCGACATAAATCTTTCATGAGTTTAGACACGAAAAGGTGTACCTTGATCCGTTGAGACCTCTTTCGGTATTCCTAACTGGGAATACATGGTTAGTAGTTCTCTGGCAATAGTGCCAGATTTCATATTGCGCAGGGGTATAGCCTCTGGGTACCTGGTGGCATAATCAACTACCAATATGTATTGGTGCCCTCAAGCAGATTTTTCCACTGGCCCTATCAGATCCATACCAATCCACTCAAACGGTACGGAAATTATAGGGAGGGGTACCAGTGGAGCTCTAAACTCTGGCTGTGGGGCTGTCCTCTGGCAGACTGGGCATTCCTGAAAATACCTCTTAACGGAAGCAAAGATGCCGGGCCAAAAGAACCTTAACTGTATGCGTTGGAGTGTTTTCTCCTCCCCTAGATGGCCACCCCACAAATGCGTATGGACAGTTTCTATCACCAACCGCTCCAGTTTTCGGGGAACCAAGAGCTGATCTACCCTTTTCCTTTGTAAAGTAGCGACACGATATAGCAATTAATTTTTCAAAACAAAATATGGTACACCCTCTGATGGTAAAGCATCACCTACCCTGCCGTTAACTACTTTAAGTCTCAAAGGCGTGTAGCAAATTGCTGTCAACGCGTTGATCTCTCCCAAAATCCTGCAGTGATATCTTCTCACCAACTGGGGTGGTTTGGGACCGGCAGCCTCTCTCCTGGACGCCAAACTTTGGTAGTCTCTGGTCTCTGGCTTCTGAGTTGTTTTGGTGGTTGATGGTTTGTTGGTAGCATGCCAGGACATACCCCCGCCGCCGCCATGCTGACCAACGGCTGCGCCGTTTTACCCGCACTGCAATCCATCGGCTCGCCCTGTTTCGGGCAGTCCCACCGCACATGACCAGGCTGGCCACACTCAAAGCACACCAAGGGAGGCGGAGCCTTTGTTTTAACTACTGGGACCTGAGTTCTAGGTTTAAGTCTTGGCCTGTATTCTGACCTGGCTTTATTCAGCTTTCCCAGCATCAGGTGCCGCTCAATCACCACTGCCAAATCCTCAAATGTCTGGGGGTCAGCCTGAAGGGCCCAGTGCTGCACCGAGCAGTCTAACACCCACATAGCCTGGTCCAGTGCGACTACTTCCACAATCTGTACTGCAGAGTTTTTATCCGGCTGCAACCAGGCCCTTGCCAGTTGGGCTAGTTTGGCCAGCTGAATCCTGGGAGGCTCAGAGCCCTCGAGCCGCCAGTCATGGAATTCTTGAGCTTTGCTGGGCCCCATCACTCCAATCCTATACAGTATAGCCTTTTTCAGGCCAGGATAGGAGGGTGCCTCAACCACAGTCATGTCCACATACGCCCGCTGTGCCTCCCCTGTAAAACAGGGAGCCAGCCTGTCAGACCACTCCTCCACAGGCCATCCCAACCTCGTGGCCGTGCGCTCAACCATGCAATGGAATGCCTCTATATCATCCGCTGGGGTGAGCTTTAGTAGCCCCTCCCACTCTGGCTCAGATTTTATAAAGCGCTTTTAACTCATCGCACACCATTTGAATTTGAGTTTGCTGTTTTTCATGAAACATCTGAATCTGGGTTTGTTGCCCCTCATGTAACATTTAAATCTGGGTTTGTTGCCCAGCTGCAAGTTCAGCAAAGTGTTTTAGTAACTCTTCCATTTTAACCTGCGCGGCCCCTTTAAGGACAAAACTAGGAGGTTTAATATAATGTGCTAGGCTTATGAAACAGTCCAAGCTGACTCCCATCTGTTTTGCTGGCTATTTAACACATAACAGCAAACAGTCTGCCTATAATGCTATGGCCCTTTAAGGCTGCCACTTGCACTGCATAACCAGATAGGAAGAAAAGCAAAAGGGAAAACTTCCATTTTTGCTTACCAACAGTTTCTGCTGTACACCCAGTGGCGGTTCTTGCCACGGGCAAGCGGTACTTTTGCCCGGGGCGCCGCCTTCCGGAGGGCGCCGGCGCCATCCGGAGGGCGCCGCACCAGGGCAAGATCCGCCACTGTGCCCCCCGTAGTGCCCTGCTGTGCCCCCCCGCTTTGAAGGGAACCAGACGCGTAGCGTCTAGTTTCCCTTCATGGAGAGGACCTTAGTTGTGCGGTGCGCGATGACGTCATCGCGCACCGCACAGCAAAGGTCCTCTCCATGAAGGGAAACTAGACGCTACGGTCTAGTTTCCCTTCGTCTAGAGGACCTTTGCTGTGCGATGCGCGATGACGTCATCGCGCACCGCACAGCATAGTGGCACAGACACTAGGGGTCATAATTGACCTCTAGTGTCTATGCTGTTCTATGGGAGAGACGTAATAACGTCTCTCCCATAGATCGAAGAGAACAGAAGAGAGGAGGAGAGGAGAAGAGCGGCGCCGCCGGCGGAGGGGGTCTGGATCAGGAACGGGGATGGTAAGTATTGTTTTTATTTAATTTTTTTTATTTTTTTCAGCGCGCTGACCACGCCCCCAATCGAAGCCACGCCCCCCATATTTTGCCCGGGGCGCCACATATCATAGAACCGGCCCTGTGTACACCGTGTCCTTGCTCGCATTCTCCACCACTTGTGACATGGTGCACAAACAGGGGACTCAGATGAACACTTTCAGTGTTTATTTGGAACAGCAGGTCAGCACATAACAAGTTACATCCATATCAGTGGCGTAACTAGAAGTTTTTCTCCCCCAAGCCAAAAAATTCTTCGGCGCCCCCCCCCACCCCAATCCCCCATCCCCCATAATTGGCACCATGAAAGGGACAAACATGCGCGCGCCGAAGGCGTGCACCGCCAAAAAGGGGTGTGGCTTCGTTGGAATGGGCGTGGCTTTGCATAAAGGGGCGTGGTATTGCAGGAAAAGACTTCCTTATACCCCAGTTTTGCAACCTGCACGCCCAGACGTTAGCCGCCACTGGAAAGAAAAATAATCCTGATTCATGCCCCTTACATTATTTGTCATTTTTCCTCCTTATAGTAATGCCCAGTATACATTATGCCACATACTGCAATGGCCCTTAGACATTATTCCACGCACAATAATGCACATGACACAATATGCACACACCATAATGCCCCCGACACATTATGCCACACACCGTAATGCCTGTGACACATTATGCCACACACCGTAATGCCTGTGACACATTATGCCACACACCGTAATGCCTGTGACACATGACGACAGGAATCGCAAAGCCCGTTATACATTATGCTACACACTGCAATGCCCCTGATACATTATAGCACATACAATGTCTGTGACACATTATGCCACACACCGTAATGCCTGTGACACATTATGCCACACACCGTAATGCCTGTGACACATGACGACAGGAATCGCAATGCCCGTTATACATTATGCTACACACTGCAATGCCCCTGATAGATTATAGCACATACAATGCCTGTGACACATTATGACACACACTGCAATGACCCTGAGACATTATACAACATACCACAATGCCCGTGATATAGTATACAACACACAGTAATGCCCGACACATTATGACACATACCGCAATGTCCGTGATACATTATGCCACACACTGCAATGACCCTGAGACATTATACCACATATCACAATGCCCGTGATATAGTATACCATACACCATAATACCTGTGACACATACCGCAATGCCCGTTATACATTATGCCACACTGCAATGCCCCTGAGACATTATACCACATACCACAATGCACGTGATATAGTATGCCACATACCGTAATGCCTGTGACACATTATGACACACACCGCAATGTCCGTGATACATTATGCCACACACCGTAATGCCCATTACACATTAAGTCCTACAGTAAGGCTTCTAATTACTTTTAAATTACCTGCTCGTTGCCAGGGGTTTCATGCTCTTGGTTCCATGCATGGTGCCAGGGGTTTTCATGCTCAGGGTGTCATGCTTGTTGCCAGGTGTTTCATGCACTGGGTGTCATGCTCGTTGCCAGGAGTTTCATGCACTGGGTGTCATGCTCGTTGCTAGGGGGTAGTGCTTGTTGCTAGGGCTGTGCTCCCAGTGCCACATATGTCCCCAGTGCCACATATTCCCCCACGGTGCCAGGTACTCACATGCCCCCAGTGCCAAATATAGCCCTCCCCTCCCCCAGTGCCACATATGCCCCCAGTGCCAGATATTCCCCCACAGTGCCAGGTGCTCACGTGCCCCCAGTGCCAAATATTGCCCCCCCCCATGTGCCAGGTACACATGCAGTGCCATATATCCCCCTCAGTACCCCCCCAGTGCCATATATACCCCCTCAGTGCCATATATGCCCCCACACTTCCCCCGCAGTGCCATATATACCCCCTCAGTGCCCCCCCAGTGCCATATATGCCCCCTCAGTGCCCCCTGTGCCATACATGCCCCCTCAGTGCCATATATGCCCCCTTAGTGCCCCTGTGCCATACATGCCCCCTCAGTGCCATATATGCCCCCTCAGTGCCCCCTGTGCCATACATGCCCCCTCAGTGCCATATATGCCCCCTGTGTCATACATGCCCCCTCAGTGCCATATATGCCCTCAGTGCCATATATGCCCCCTGTGCCATACATGCCCCCTCAGCGCCATATATGCCCCCTCAGTGTCTCCTGTGCCATACATGCCCCCTCAGTGCCATATATGCCCCCTGTGCCATACATGCCCCCTCAGTGCCATACATGCCCCCTCAGTGTCTCCTGTACCATACATGCCCCCCAGTGCCATATATGCCCCTGTGCCATACATGCCCCCTCAGTGCCATATATGCCCCCTGTGCCATACATGCCCCCTCAGTGTCGCCCCCCCCCCCCTCGCTGCTGTGAAGGAGGGACAAGGAGGGCACAGCGCGCGCCTCTCTCATGTCCCTCCTGCATCTCCGTCTCTCTGGTCTAATAAAGGAAGTGCCAGTTCGTGAGCCAATCAGAGCTCACGAACGGCACTTCCATTATTAGACCAGACGGACGGAGACGAAGGATGGACACTGGAGAGGCGCGCGTGGCGCGCTGTGCCCTCCGTGTCCCGTTACAGCAGGGAGGGAGAGGAGACAGCAGATTGACAAGCCACCGCGAGGGCTGCGGGGGCAGTAGTTACGCCACTGATCCATATGCAGTCAGTATTACAGGCAGTAGCATACAGGCACTTTCAGCATAGCAGCCTCTTGATAGGCTCCAGTGGTCCCTAGTCTAACCCACATACCCCGGCCTATCACTTGGCAGCTATTCCACCATCAAGAGCAAGGTGACACTGCCCTGGAAACCCTTATATCAGGAAATCCCAGGTGCTGCTGATCACACACCTGGGATTCAGCTACTGCTTCCAAAGCCTGGTCTGGCTCCTCCACATTAATTTCACATGGAAACATGCTGTCTCTGCCACAATATATGTCACTTGTGACACTGGAGAGATAGGATCATTACAGATACTGAAGTAAATACTCATCCTGTGTGTTTAAGAGCTCAGATTAGTAGGATCATCGGATCATTTCTCTGAAAACCTTCCAGGCTATAGAAAGCATCTGAAATCATAGGATTTGGATATTTTTTGACATACTTGCTTTCAAATCGTCTCTAAGAGAGATTTTACATCCATCCATCATAAACCTGTTGGGTGTTTTCCCCTGAGGAAGTCCGATTTATGGACAAAACGCGTAGAGTTTAAGGTGACTAAGTTACCATTACTACAATTGGGAGCCCCCACCACTGAGCTCACTTCCTGGGGTGGTTGGTTGCACTGATTACATCTATCCGAATGTATGTATGGTTCCTGGAAGCACCTGTATGCTAATGTCAGTTTGTTCTGGCATGTGTATTGCATTTTAAATTGAATGCTTTTATAAAAATTAAAAAAGATTTTTTATTAATCTTAGGCCTTTGGCCATTTGTTCTTTGGGTGTTCATATTCTTGGTGAGAGGGTATATTTACAGAAGGAGCATCATATGGCTGAATTGAAAACCTTGTCTACATTCCAAGTCAAACATTGAATTGAGTCCGTTAAAGAATATACCGTGGAGAATTTTTTCTTTATGGACTGTACTTGGACAATTATGTGCATCTAGTGCCCTCTGGTTCCATTCTTTTCTCTTCACACATCTACTGTTCCCGCTGACAGGGGTTCTACTGTGAGGTGCTGCTTCAACATTTAAGCGCGTGATAAAGGTTTATATATATATAATGTATATATATATATATATATATATACTGTATATATATATATTTAGCAAATGAAGCTAGGAGCACTCACCAGTCTTCAAAAAGTAGTAGTTTTTAATTCAGAGCAACATCAATGTAAAGAGTAGCAGCAACATTTCAGTCCTCTCTGGGACTTTTGTCAAGCTATCCATGCAGTGAAAAAGACATGTATAAATAATCCATAGACCCACCCCCACACCAGGGAGTTAATCAAATGACACAATTAACCCCTTATTGCACACATTTCTAAAAACAGAAAACAATACACTTCATTGAGAGTCACATAGCCACTTATCGACGTTACCATAACACGAGCTGCATTCCAAATATTTACAGCTTGCGTTCCAATACAGGCAATCCTGGAAATTGAATATAAACACCAAAAAGTGATAGATACATAGTGCTGTCACGACATGTGGGCAAATAATGAAGTATATCAAATACATTCACATAATTGAATACGATGAACACTTAAATAAAAATAAAAAGTGGTAAAAGTACCACAGCATTGCAGCAGGAGACAGCTCTACCACACCAAAGAAAAAAGACAAAAGGGAAGAGAAAAAATGTATCAAAACATTAGTATAAATGTATGGCCTCATTTAAACCACGGGGCCAGATGGTATCGTTCTTGTAAATCCAAGCTGCTTCACATTTCAACAGCATTTTTCCATGGTCACCGCCTCTACGTGGTTTCTCGATCCTGATCATGCTCTTTAGGGAAGAGATTGAATGCTTGGCTGTACAGAAATGGCAAGCTACTGGATTGTCAGAACCACCCTGTTCCAGTGCTTGGCAAATTGAGGTTCAATGATTCGCCATTCTTTCCCTAAAAGGGCGAATGGTCTTACCAACGTATACAAGCGAGCAGGGGCAGGTGAGGGTATAAATCACGTAGTCAGATAAGCAACCAATCCGATGGCATATCGGGATTTTCTTGCCCATATGTGGGTGATGAAAATACTGTCCCATCGACATGCTTCGGAACGTTGTACAGTTAGGGCATCTATAGCATCCCTTTTTCATTGGTCCCATCCAAGTATTGGACATGCTTGTGATTGATCGATTAGGTTGCATCAATATATCCTTGAGATTTCTCCCACGTCTAAAGCTGATTAGAGAGTTGTTTTGGGAGTTTCTTTTTTAAGACTGGATCGCTCCTAACTACAGGCCAGAGTTTATTCACTGCCTGTCTTACAAGTGGGCCAGCCACATTAAACGTAGTGCCAATGACAAACGGATTTACATTCGCCTTTTGTTTAATCAGGTTGCCACTCAGGTAAATATTCTTGGCTTTGTGTAAACAGGAGTCAATAGTAAGACGATCATAGCCTCTATTGAAAATCTGTCTTTCATCTCCACAATCTGTAGTTCTGCAGTATCCTCATCTGAATTATTCCTAAACACACGTAAGAATTGTGATATTGGTAGATTTTGTTTTTAGGATTTCGGATGGTGACTGTCAAATGATAAAAGAGTGTTTCGATCTGTCTCCTTCCTGAAAAGCTTATATCCATAGCCCTGTTCAGTAACAAATACAGTAGTATCCAAAACATTTATAGTGTTGAAGTCATAATTCAAGGTAAACCTCACTGGTGATTCCAGTTGATTTAAGGAATCAACCATATCAAGAAGTGCTGTTACCGATCCTAACCAAATCAAAAAAATGTTGTATATAAATCGACTAAAAAAGCCAATGTCACCCCCAAACCACGGGAATGTATGGGTGGTTTTGTAATCATCCATGTATAAATTAGCATAAGCAGGTGCCAAATTACTGCCCATTGTGGTTCCCACGGTCTGAAGGTAATAGCGGCCCCCAAAAGTAAAGTAGTTACAAGTGAGAACTAGCTCCACCAGTGACAACAGGAATTCAATTGGTGGGTTACCCTTGTGTGATTTTAATAAAGCCTCTTTAACTATACCTAAACCATCCAGATGGGGGAATGATTGCATATAGGGATACAATGTCTAGGGTCACCAATATACTCTGTGGTACAAACGGTGTATCCCTGATGAGTGCCCAAAAAATCACCTGTATCTCGTAAAAAACTTCTTGTTCTTTTCACACTAGTGTAAATGCTGATTTACTTACAGGACTAAAAGCAATACTTAAAACCTCACTTAATACACTTTATTATCGAGCCGCTGCGGCCGCTATATGCAATCCTTAGCCTAAGTACTTATTACTCAGTTTGCGTACAAAGTCCCGTACCGTGTACGCACTTTGCATACTAACGCCGTGACGGACGTACAAAGTACACACGGCGCATACACACACAACGACACGCCGTGAGC
This sequence comes from Pseudophryne corroboree, assembly GCF_028390025.1. Taxonomy (NCBI): domain Eukaryota; kingdom Metazoa; phylum Chordata; class Amphibia; order Anura; family Myobatrachidae; genus Pseudophryne; species Pseudophryne corroboree. Next base: position 365,962,747 of record NC_086444.1, read on the forward strand.
ACTATGCAGCTTCACGTGTGTCTATAATATACTTACAAATCTAGCAGAGAAAAAGACACAACCACCAATTGTATTTAGGAAGTTGGGATCCGACCCGCTAACATATAATTGATAAAAGGGGATTACAACAAAGATACAATTACAATAACAGAAAAAGAGGCTACAGTCAATGGTACATACGTTTGGTTTCGCCTGCGCTTCCCAATCCAGTCCTCAGTCATCAAGGTAGATGACCTTCAGAGATTGAGAGAGAGTGACCTAGCCTGCAGCTGGCTTTTTATACATTTGTCCAAAAGCCTAACACAATGGGAACTGTAATCTCTTTGTCCATTGGACACTGGGATGGTCATTTACAGTACAGGAGAGGTCATAGGTCAGTTTGAATAGGTGGGCGATGTCTGTTCCAGGTGCACTTGCAGATGTTCTCCTCTGGGTTCCCGCCGCATATCAAGAGCACAGTAAATAAAGTTAATATTAATATTCTGCTCCTGCACATAACTCTTTGCAGGAGTGTGCGATCTTCTGCAAACCAACACCGGAATATTGCTCTTAAAATACCCTACAGCTGGATACCAAACACCACCTTATAACCTAGTTCTGTCCCCTCCTATCCTGTAAAGGTGAATCTCTTTCTTGCTTACCATATAAACAAGTATAAATCGCTGGTGCGGTGCAGGGAGACTATGGCCAGTATTTACTAAAAATCCGAGTTTGGTCGATTTGTGTTTTTTTTTTCTAAGTCCCAATCCGGGAATTTACTAAGCACCAATCTCGGCAGTGTCTGGTCTATTCATAATGGTTTGAATGACAACGTCCCGAAATACGGATGAATAGACCATCGGTCAAACGCGGCTGTTATTTCATAGAATACGGCCATTCACTATTCATTCATATTTGGGTGTTAGTTTCTGAGTGCTCAAGTGCGGGTCTGTTTTTTTTCGAATCGTTAAAAAAAGCAGCAAAAAAATAGACCTGCTTTTTCCAGTCGAGTTTGGATAACCATGCACGGATCAGTGAGATCTGTGCATGGTTATCTATGGGGAAGGGTCTGTTTAGTTTAAAATCTGGAAAAAAAATTGCGTGGGGTCCCCCCTCCTAATCATAACCAGCCGCGGGCTCTTTGAGCCGATCCTGGTTGAAAAAATATGGGGGGGGGGGGGAATGACAGGGGTTCCCCCATATTTAATCAACCAGCACCGGGCTCTGCGCCTGGTCCTGGTTCCAAAAATATGGGGGACAAAAAGCGTAGGGGTCCCCCGTATTTCTGAAACCAGGACCGGGCTCCACTAGCTGGGGAGATAATGCCACAGCCGGGGGACACTTTGATATCGGTCCCTGCGGCCGTGCCATTAAAACCCCAACTAGTCACCCCTGGCTGGGGAACCCTGGAGGAGTGGGGACCCCTTCAATCAAGGGGTCCCCCCCTCCAGCCACCCAAGGGCCAGGGGTGAAGCCCGAGGCTGTCCCCCCCATCCAAGGGCGGCGGGTGGGGGGCTGATAGCCTTTTTGAAAAAATGTGAATATTGTTTTTAGTAGCAGTACTACAAGTCCCAGCAAGCCTCCCCCGCAAGCTGGTACTTGGAGAACCACAAGTACCAGCATGCGGTGGAAAACCGGGACCGCTGGCACCTGTAGTACTACTACTAAAAAAATACCCCAATAAAAACAGGAGACACACACCTTGAAAGTATAAGTTTATTACATACATGCACACCTCCAAACATACATACTTACCTATGTTCACACGAGGGTCGGTCCTCTTCTCCATGTAGAATCCATGGGGTGCCTGTGGAAAAAATTATACTCACATAATCCAGTGTAGATCGGTCCTCTTCTGTTCTCTGTATAATCCACGTACTTGTCAAAAAAATAAAACGCAAACCCGACCACGCACTGAAAGGGGCCCCATGTTTTCACATGGGACCCCTTTCCCCGTCTGCCAGGACCCCCCCCCTGACTCCTGTCTAAGAGGGTTCCTTCAGCCAATCAGGGAGCGCCACGTCGTGGCACCCTCCTAATTGGCTGTGTGCTCCTGTAGTGTCTGTCAGGCAGCACACGGCAGTGATACAATGTAGCGCCTATGCGCTCCATTGTAACCAATGGTGGGAACTTTGTGGTCAGCGGTGAGGTTACTTTCGGTCAACCGCTGACCACAAAGTTCCCACCATTGGTTACAATGGTTACACTACCGTAATTACTCATACCACGCGCTAATACTCACAGTACTTTATCTTTATCCCTCTAAAGGGATAAAGAGCAAGTGAGTTAAAGAGCAAGTCTCTCACCCCTTGCATTACCGGGTGTAGAGCTCATCACTTACATTTACCGGCCGGTGAACTATTATCACTCATACCCCAGTGCACAGGGTTAAGAGTGTTATAAAGCGTTGGTGACCCTTTGATACACATGCTGCTAGCTTGTGCAGCCGGAAAGGATAACATCTAAGTTGAGTGCGTTGGCTATATGTGCTCTAATCCTAGATTAATGCAAAAAAAAGGGCTAAGCTAATCTACTAACCTTGCTTCTGTTACTGGAAATTGGCTGTCTATTTCTACAGGACATTATTTTAACAGTGTGCTCCTTCCAGAATTTCTGTGCAGCTACATAACAATACTAACCCTGCCAGATTTGGATTACTGAAAGGCTGCTTGGATAAGGAAATACATGCTTGTTTATTGGGGCGTAGTAAACCATTGTGCCAATTATCGGGACTGTTAATATAGCACTCATCAATATAAAGTTCAGAGCTATATATAATCTCGTCATTTATTTGCTAGTGCAAATTTTAAGCAGTATATTTTATTATATTGTTGGATTACACTTCATTTAATTATATATGTGATACTGGCCGGCATCTTTCTGTTTTGCATTCATATATTTATTTCTTTTTTGTCATCTTTTGTGTATGTACTTTTTAAAAAAAGATAAATTCCAATCTTATAACCAAAGTGGGTAGCGCTGTCTCATTCTTTGTTGGTATGTTCTAAATAAGCTTCATAGAAACATAGAATTTGTCGGCAGATAAGAACCACTTGGCCCATCTAGTCTGCCCCCTTTTTTTTTTTTATCTCTAACCTTAATTGATCCTTATTTCTTTGTAAGGATATCCTTATGTCTATCCCATGCATGTTTAAATTGCTCTACTGTCTTAGCCTCTACCACCTCCGATGGGAGGCTATTCCACTTGTCCACTACCCTTTCTGTGAAGTAATTTTTCCGCAAATTTCCCCTGAACCTCCCCCCTCCAGTCTCAGTGCATGTCCTCGTGTCCTATTGCTTCTCTTCATTTGGAGAATGTTTCCCTCCTGGACTTTGTTAAAACCCTTGATATATTTGAAAGTTTCTATCATGTCCCCCCTTTCCCTTCTCTGCTCCAAACTATACATATTGAGATTTCTTAGTCTTTCTGGGTATGTTTTGTGATGTAGGCCATGCACCATTTTAGTTGCCCTTCTTTGTACAGTTTCTAATGTATTAATATCCTTTTGAAGATATGGCCTCCAGAATTGAACACAGTATTCTAGATGAGGCCGTACCAATGACCTATACAGTGGCATTATTACTTCTTTCTTTCTGCTGCTGATTCCTCTCCCAATGCAGCCAAGCATCTGACTAGCCTTCCTCATTGCTTTGTTACATTGCTTACCTGCCTTTAAGTCATACCAGTGAAATAGTGACTCCTAGATCCCTTTCCTCCTCAGTAGTTTCCAGTATAGTGCCATTAATACTATATTTAGCCTTTGGATTTTTGAGACCCAAGTGCATGATTTTGCATTTTTTGGCATTAAACTGTAATTGCCACACTCTTGACCATTCCTCTAGTCTACCTAGATCCTCAATCATTTGTTTTACCCCACCTGGTGTGTCTACCCTGTTGCATACCTTTGTGTCATCTGCAAAAAGGCATACATTCCCTTTAATGCCATTTGCAATGTCACCAATAAAGATATTAAAAAGCACTGGTCCAAGTACAGATCCCTGGGGTACTCCACTGGTAACATTTCCCTCCTGTGAATGCACTCCATTTACCACAACTCTCTGTTTTCTATCCTTCAACCAAGATCTTATCCATTCAATAATCCTAATATCCAATCCCAAACTTTCAAGTTTATTTAGCAGTCTGCGATGTGGAACAGTGTCAAAAGCCTTAGTAAAGTCTAGATAAGCTATATCCGTGGCTCCACCTTTATCCATCACTTTAATCACACAGTCAAAAAAGTCAATAAGATTTGTTTGACATGATCTCCCCCCAGTGAATCCATGCTGTTTGGGATCCTGTAAATTGCCGGATTTAAGATAATCTACAACTCTTTCTTTTAAGAGTGTTTCCATCAATTTCCCTACTACTGATGTAAGACTCACTGGTCTGTAGTTGTTTGCCTCTTCCTTGCTTCCACTTTTGTGCAGTGGGACTACGTTTGCTCTTTTCCGGTCCTCTGGAATTACTCCTGTAGCTAATGACTGGTTGAATAATTCTGTCAATGGTGCTACCAGCACCTCTTTAAGTTCTTTTAGTATCCTTGGATGTATCCCATCTGGCCCCATAGATTTGTCCACTTTCAGCTTTGAGAGCTTCGAGGTATTGCGAAGTATACATTAAATCCTTCTCATCCCGTATTAAGGGTCTGTAAATGGGCAAACAAACACTACCGAGCTCTTTTCGGCTTCTTAGTCCAACAAATGGGGAGCACATTTAGTTGATGATACATGGAGGGGGAACATATGTGAATGCTACTATATGTGGATAACACCTGTCGACTATGTGTGCCATTAACTGGAGGTTGCAGAGATGAAGATAAGACACATATATATATATATATATATATATATATATATATATCAATACACTCACATAAACATTGGGTAGGGCCGACGTCTTTTCCGGTTGGATGTTTTCTGGGTAAGGGGGAAACAGAGAAAAATGGTGAAAGAAACAGGCCATGAAATTCATTTGCAATCCTTATCATAACACTGTCTCTATGGATGGATCATAAATCAAATCTGCTGCTGTAACAACACCCTCGCTCCTTAGACTCATCAAATTTGTGCTGCGCTTGCGCCGCGTTAGAATTCAAACACACCTGAATGTCAGGCCAATAATTATGATGACTCCCAGGATACAAAGGAGAAACTTCCCCACACTCATAATAACATTCTGTGCCCACTCTCCTAACCCTAAGAACCATTTGTGTGGGTTCAACCATGAGACCCAGCCAGTCAGTTCATTATCCACAGACGCTAAGGTAAGATTGTGCTTCCTCCTGAACTCCCACTTCAACTGTAAGATCTCATCCATCTTCTGATCGATGATCTCCGTGGGGTCGTCAGTGCTGTTTGTAATGTACGTACAGCACTTCACACCATATTGAGTTGCCAGGGTAACACAGTACCCACCTGTTACGGCTGTGAAGTAATTAAGGACCATCCTGTGCTGGATCAGTTCCTTCTTGTAGGCTTGTAACTCCCTTCCCGTATACCTGAAGGTGTCATCATACATCTCGGTGATATTGTCTATCAAGTTCGCTAGTGCATGGATGTACCTATAATTTATAGTTCCTCTGGCAGTACGGGTGATATCTAATGCGAGAAGGAACTGAATCCCAGTGGATTCATGGATCAAATCAGAGGCTGCGTGCTCTGCCCTATCTATGAGGTGTCTCTTGATGATGTGTTCATAGTGGGTACGAGTATAAGGAGTCTGAGCACTGCGGTGAACGTCTTTCATTTTGTCGTGGGTTATGGTCATAACCTCTGGTAGTACCCTTCCAATGTAACACAATCCCTCAGAGCTCGGAGTAAGCCACTTGTACGCTTTCCTCCCACATATGAAATAGGCATCATCTGGGAGAACATAGGGGACAAAATGTAACATCACCATATTGCAAACTTTCCAGGTAAAGAAACCAATCCCTAGTTCTCTCATTTGTTCAGTACAAGTATCGGGCTGGATGATATGGGCACAATACCCTGACGATACTTTTCCAACCCACATGGTCTTGCTTCCACGTGTATGCCTATACTGAAAATACCTCCCACTGTTGGCTATCTTGCGTAAAAGTTCAGAGTCAATAGGAATCCTATCAGCTCTGTGTGAAAAAGTCATTGTCTGGTTATTCCAAGTCACTTCCCAATTTCCTGGTTTTCGGAAATTGGAAATATTAAAACACAACAGGGACCTATCTACGTTGTACTGGTGGAGCTTCAAGCTAGGGGGCCTAGATATATTGACTTTCTTGTCCACCAGTCTCCCACCCCGTAATTCGAGTACCTCATCTATTGCTAAAGGGTATGGTACTAATTCTGACTTACTCTGTCCTTGAGGTACCTGTGAGCACACCCAGCATTCTGTCTGGTTTAAGACCTTACCCACTAGTGAGTGGTAATCACTCAACGGATGTCGGTCCATATCAATATTACTGTTGGACTGACATCTCTGGATGCACCCATCTTCGACTATGTTCTCACAATTCCTACAAATACAATATTCATCAGACAATAACCCTTCACATTGCCTCTGAGCTCCATGACTACCAGAGCGCTTACTGATACCAGCCTTTACTCGAGTGATGTGCTGCTCCTGAGATCCTACAAATTCGTACTCGCGATCAGAACCCATTCCAGATCCTTGCTCGACCTCTCTGGGACCCTCACCAAAACAAATTGTCCTGATCAAAAACAATATTACTAGCAGAACCCGAAACGCAGTCTCTTGTGATAGATCCATTTCGTTAGGGGAAAGAAGGAAAATAAGGAGGAGAAAAGAAAGGAAAATACAGGGGGAGGTGAAAAAAGAAAATGGTGCGACAACCGTCCTTGACCTTGTTGCTCTCCGCGCTAAGGTGCCGTTCAACAGTCCTGCCTCTCAACTTTCCCGGAACAAACACTCTAGTGATACGAGGTTCTCTTCACCTTGCTCTTTGTCACGAGTTCTCTCCGGGTCAGCGACCTTCTTGCATTGGGACGAGTGGACCCAAGTCTCTCTTTTGGCGACCTTTAATGCTGTAGTGCTGGTTAACAAGACTTGGTACGGTCCTTCCCACCTGTCTATGAGGCAACCTAAGCGTGAGAAATTTTGAATCATCACATAATTCCCAGGCTCAATGTCATGACAATTACAGTTCGGTAGGTCAGGAATCACCAGCTTTAGATTTCTTTGTTGATTTCTCAGCTGCTGGCTCATCCTAATCAAATATTTCACAGTTATTTCATTATTGCATTTCAAATCATCCTGGGGGTCTATCATTACATGAGGTTGTCGACCAAAAATAATTTCAAAGGGTGATAAGTTAAGCGGTGACCTGGGAGTGGTTCTGATGCTGTACAACACTAGTGGCAAAGCTTCTGGCCACAGCAATCCAGTTTCAGCCATCACTTTGCTCAGCTTATTCTTAATAGTGCTATTCACTCTCTCTACCTTCGCACTCGCCTGTGGTCGGTACGGAGTGTGCAGCTTGCTATTAATTCCCATCAGTTTGCACATGACCTGAAAGACTTCACCTGTAAAATGGGTACCCCTATCACTTTCAATCATACTAGGGATACCATATCTGCAAACAAATTCCTGCACGATTTTCTTTGCAGTGAACACAGCAGTATTTGTGGCAGCGGGGAATGCTTCTACCCAGTTGGAAAATACATCAATACATACTAACACATATTTCAAATTCCTACAGGGTGGTAACTGTATGAAGTCGATTTGTATTACCTGAAAAGGTCCGTCTGTAGGAGGGATATGGGATGGCTCTGTTGGTATTGCCTTACCAATATTCTTCCTCAAGCAAGTAAGACATGACATTGCTTTCTTACATGCATGAGAAGCGAATCCTGGTTCACTCCAGTAGGCTCTTATTAGGCTTGGAAGATATGTTCTGGGGGCCACTGGCTTACCATGTCCACCTGTCCAAAGTCCTGAGGACTCCTGACCATACCCCTTCGACTTCCAGACCTCCTTTTCCTGTAGGGAACACAAATTTTGAATGTCTGAATGTTTTGAATGTTGTATTTGTTGTGTGGAGTACAACCATCTGTGGAAAAGAGAAAAGAGTGGAATAAAAAGAAGAAAATGAGAAAAAGAAAATGTCAGGTTTGCGTTCACCATCAGGTCGTCACACCACCATGCATATAAGTGTCCGTACACAATCTCCCTTCAACAGTATTACCATTCTGCACCCTTTGTGCATGACCAGGCACACTGTAGTAATACTGGAGTCATCCTGCTGTTGAGATATACTGGGTTTGGGCAGAACTCTGAAGGACCTAGGCATGTGAAGTTTGAACTGTAATCGGGTCCATGTATTGGACCCCCCCCCCTGTGTGAACGAGGAAGATGAAGAGGAAATCGTGGAGAAACAGAATAAACGTTGGTGACAGATAAGTTTGTAGAGGCAAAGAAAATTTTATAAAATTTGACAACTGGTTGGGCACTACGGGGAAGTGATTCTCTACTCGGTCTGCTCCCCTAAATAAAATTTTCTATGTGTGTTATATCTCTACTGGGACTATCCCAGCCATCAATCCAGTGTCCTGTCCATCCTAAGTTTATAGGGAACCCGGTATCTGTGAGATAATTTCCTCTACCTGTGATGGACATGAATCTAGAACAGTGAAATGCAACATTAGTCTTTGTGGGTATCTAACATACTTTGCACTTCCTGGGCGGGAGCACGCTATATGTATACCGTATCTAACAAAATTCCTGTTAAATTAATCAGGGGCCATTTCTGCTATGAGAAAAAAGCAAAAGTTTAGAGGCCCCATCTTAACCCCAGCAAGTTTTGTCAAAGGGTAATGTTGCATTTATTTTGTTCTTCCCATTAGCTGAATTTGTGTTTTCTATATGGCTTGTGATTCCTTACTATATGTCCCTTGATCCCGTCTATGTGTTTAATAATGTGGCTTGTTTTCTCTGTCTAGGGGTCTATATTGACTATGTGTTCTACTACTCCTACAATCTCTGGCAAAATGTCCTTCCTTCCTACAATAGAAACATAGTCTTGCTCTTCTCCAAACATCAATGGTCTGGGGTTTAAGCAGATGGGACGTTGCTGTAAGAGCCTGTATATTTTCAGTCCTCAGCCTCTCCTCACGTTGTTCTCTGCACCTAACAATATTCTTATGATGTTCAATAGCGCACTCTCTAAGATTAGCTACTGTGACCCCTTTCCAATTTGGCAAAGAAGTTTGCACCCTGACCCTCACTGCACAGAGACAGCCACCTCCCTGTAATTCTCATCTTCCCCTATATCCGATACCCCAGTGTATCTAGCCATTAGTTGCAAAGCCCTATAACAGCAGTGGGAAAATACAATCCTAGTTGCATGTTAATTCGTTCCACGTTCTCCTGATTGTGTTCGTTAGTCATAGGACTTTCTGACTCTAATTTACAATCCGTAATTAATTTTTGGGTGTCAATATTAGGGGGTAAGCACGCCTTCAAGAATATCCGCCAATCTTCGTTTGCGGGTTCATGGATATTACCCAGATCTCTGATAAACTTCTGACATCTGACTAAATGCTTCTGGGGATCAGGGAATTCTGAAATGATTGACCGCAGCTCAGGTCTGGACCACGGGCAATACATTGCATTATTCCTGGTAAGGATTATTCCCTGACTATCGGTACTCCTATTGGGAGTTACTATTTCCAAGACAGGATGTAACCCTTCCATTTCATTTTAATTTGCTCACTGTGAGGTGTTAATGTCTCTGTGTAATGAACAGTCTCACACTTACCGATGTCTGAGATCTCACCAGTCCTTTCAGTGGGGGATACTGTTACTGTTACTGGTTGGACAGGCCCCACCTGAGTTTCCTGCAAGGTGACTGCCTGAATGAGAGCTGAGATTTGGCTGGGTCCTTCATCTTCCTGTGACCTATAACCTTGGAGAGACTTCAAAACAGGATACAACTTGCAAAAGTTAGGGTTAATACATTGCTCTTGCATACTACTTTCATTTACAGATGTACCATTGACTGTAGCCACTTCCTCCCCTTTGACTTGTGTCGGTAACGGTGTGCTCACATTCACATTCCTGCTAGGTTTGGAACTTGCTTTGTGAGTCTGTTCCTTTTGCACCTCCCCTTCTTGCTGCCACAGGTTTAAACAATCGTTATGTCTGATCCTTTGTTTTCTAGATTTAATCAGACATATTTTAATACCTACATTCTGCAGTACCTCTGGTTCAAAGCTACCCACTTTTGGGAATGGGGTTGTATCTTCCGCAGTCATACGTATCCACTCATTGCAATAAGCCTGTGTGTGTGAGCCATATTTCTCACACATTATAAACCTTGCTGACCCTCTCGGCCGCAATTCTTCAGCCTGAACCCTGCCTTAACGTCTTTCACTTGAGCAACTGGCTCCCATATTGGTGGGTCTTGCCTTCTCGGCTATTCCCATAAATACCAAAATACTCAATGCAAGCAGACGGTGGAAGTTTCTTCGAGCGCCTTCCACTCACTCTCGCCCACGCTGGCCAGTACAACGATACACTGTTGATAGCGGATCGCAATGTACCCAACGTAGTGCTCCTATAAGACCTTACAGCACCGTGATTTCTCTAGGTGGAGGTTCTGTTGGAATATTTTCCTGAGAGAGGCAGCGAAAAATTCCTTTTCGGTATCTTTCCAATGGAATTTTTGTAGGGTGAAAAACAGAGAAATTAGATAACTATTCTTCACACTTTCCAGTGGAAGCCCACCAGGGAGATTTCCAGACGTTATCAAAGAAAAACCTCTTTGTCTATACAATCACGTCTGCGTATGCTTTTCCACAGCGCATATGACACAATGGTATCACGTTGTGCTGTGTAGAACACATGGACATGTGATGCAATCGCACAGCCTATAGATACTAGTTATCTATATGCCCTACGATTGCTGTAGACCACCTGAACACCTAGTTCACTTTGAACACCTAGTTCACTTTGAACACCTAGTTCACTTGGGACTGTGAACACATAGTTCACTTTGAACACTTAGTTCAATTTGAACACCTAGTTCTTATCACGTAAGGTAGCGAACCCTACACCACTGAGCCTCTACTAACCCAGTGTACCACGACGGGATCCCGAATTCCCAGGTTCAGCTCCACTCACTCCGCTTTCACTCACTCAAATACACCTGTTTTTTCTGTACAGAAAATTGTTTTAATCCCCTAAATCAGCAGCTTTATTCCAGAGGTGCTTACAGTTTTTAAACTAAATTTAGAGTAACCTGCTTTTGAAATCGGATAGTTATGTGCTATTGTATCAAATGTATACCATCCCGCCTTTAATTGAACAAATATTGTGTAATTTGTACTTAGCGCCCGTATTCCTACGCAACCTTGCGTAAACACGCGACCAGCGTGCCTTTTACACCACGAGCGCTCGCTCTCCTGTACTTTGTCCGGACCACGTGTACAAACGTGCATCCGCAATAAAACAAATCACACAATCTCTATAAATGTGAGCAATACAAACTATAATCGCCCACAAACACAACCCACACTTGTTCTGTATAACCCTTTACGACTGGGCCAGAACTGCGTTTTGTGTTTTTATAATTACTCCCTTAAATACATTTATTTCAAATTTATCTATATAGCAAACAAATGTATCCGATTTCACACAGGTTTCGAAATGACTAATAACCTATGGCAACACTATGTGGGGGGAGTACGCAAAATATTGGTACGCTTTGTTACGCTTTTGGCGCCAAAAAAATTACACAGATTTTTAAATAGCTTTTTTCCTATTTACCTACGGGTTCTATGCACAAAATGGTAAGCTGCTCAATCAGATTGTAATGTCACTCAGGTGCTAAAAGGGAGGGGTAATTCTGTGTAGGAAAAAACAATGTGTTCCCTAATGCACACCGAGTGAAAAATATTACTACATAATAGTCAGATAATACGGAGATCTTGGTTGCGTATATCTGCAGATATAGGGTTAAGACCCCATGCCGATCGACAAGGCTTCTCCGTCACTGGGGGTCCCTAATACTAGGTATGGGTCCGGGGTGCAGGACCCCATAACGTCGGCACAGGTCGGCTACCCCAGGTCAGCACACAGGTGAGAATTAATAAGGGTTAATAAGAAGCAAAGAAGTGCTATGTAAGTGGTGTGATTAAAATAATACAAAAATATATACAAAGTGATAGGGAAAATCATAAGTGTTAATAAAGTGTTAGGGTGTGCCGACCTGAAGCAGCCCAGCCATACCTACGGGTTCTATCAGCACCTCTGCAGACCAGACAGAGCAGACGCAATCAGCACACAAATAAGGTTTTAAAACATCCAGCAACCAGAAACAAGTTTAACGTAGATATCTTTCCACCCTTTGCTGATAGATTAAAGTCTGCTATGACCTGCTAGCCTTTGAGTATGTGAAAAACCGGATCGAGCCCCCAATTGTAAATGCTGATTTACTTACAGGACTAAAAGCAATACTTAAAACCACACTTAATACACTTTATTATCGAGCTGCTGCGGCCGCTATATACAATCCTTAGCCTATGTACTTATTGCTCAGTTTGCGTACAAAGTCCCGTACCGTGTACGTACATTGTGTACTAACGCCGTGACGGGCGTACAAAGTACACGCGGCGCATACACACACAACGACATGCCGTGAGCACTATGCAGAGAAAAAGACACAACCACCAATTGTATTTAGGAAGTTGGGATCCGACCCGCCAACATATAATTGATAAAAGGGGATTACAACAAAGATACAATTACAATAACAGAAAAAGAGGCTACAGTCAATGGTACATACGTTTGGTTTCGCCTGCGCTTCCCGGTCCGGTCCTCAGTCATCAAGGTAGATGACCTTCAGAGATTGAGAGAGTGACCTGGCCTGCAGCTGGCTTTTTATACATTTGTCCAAAAACCTAACACAATGGGAACTGTAATCTCTTTGTCCACTGGACACTGGGATGGTCATTTACAGTACAGGAGAGGTCATAGGTCAGTATGAATAGGTGGGCGATGTCTGTTCCAGGTGCACTTGCAGATGTTCTCCTCTGGGTTCCCGCCGCATATCAAGAGCACAGTAAATACAGTTAATATTAATATTCTGCTCCTGCACATAACTCTCTGCAGGAGCATGCGATCTTCTGCAAACCAACACCAGAATATTGCTCTTAAAATACCCTACAACTGGATACCAAACACCACCTTATAACCTAGTTATGTCCTCTCCTATCCTGTAAAGGTGAATCCCTTTGTTGCTGTACCATTTAAACAAGTATAAATCGCTGGTGCTGTGCAGGGAGACTATGTGTACATTGTGCACTATTTGGATTAAATATGTAATGTGTTTTTATGGCTTTTTCGTGCGATTACAAACACTACCGTAATTACTCATACCACGCGCTAATATGCAGGACCGCGGGAGCGACCATACGCAAATTGCGAATATGTGCACGCACGGCAGAACAAGTACGCGCACGGAGGCCATCTGTGTGTAGTTTGTACGTGATGTGTGTACTGAAATATTTTCGACTTCGACACTAGACTGTAAGAATGTGTCGACATATTTGGCGATTGGAGCAAACAGTGAGCCTCAGGCAGAAATAATAGGTCGCCCGGGAGGCTTATCCAAAGTCTTGTGAATCTTCGGCAGAAGGTATAAGATAGGACATATAGGAAAATCAGTACATAAAAAATTGGCCGTATCTGAATCCAACCAACCATTATTTAATGCTAGATTCAGACTAGAGTCCAGGCGATTTTTAAAAGCACCAACAGAGTCACCCGACAGTAATTTATAGGTCTTGGAGTCACTTAATTGTCTAAAAGCTTTGTTGTTGTAATCAATGGTGTTAAGCAAAACCAAGGCACCACCTTTATCGGCCATCCTAATCGTGATGGCCGCATTGTCCCTGAGATCTTTCATGGCCTTATATATAAGACTTGCACAGGGGGCAGAGGCACGGTGGGCACATCCGGAGACACGGTACTGACATGAGGTACAGAGCCCCCTGTCTGACGTGCCCCGGGCCCCCGAAGGCTTATTCCAGCCCTGGGGCAGTGATCTCCTCTCCTCTCTTGCTCCGACTCCAGCAGCCTGTGGTGCACTCGCCGGCCAGCACAGGCCGCACAGCACTGTAGAAGTGGAACTGCTGGAGGATGAGCAGCCCCGCCATAGGGATCAGGTTTATTAATATCTCTCTCTGTTATCGGTGTGGGCCACGGCTGGCTGTGATTTATGGGGAAGATTGGCGGTACTTTATTTTGACATGGGTCTAAGCTCACCTATGCTGTACTGGGGACCCAAGGCTGTACTGCTTATGTTGTATGCATACTGCTGACAGAATAGGACAGTAATGTGTTCTCCCTAGTATCACCCTCTCCCAGTCACCCTCTACTGTCACCCACAGCTGGCACCATCTGCTGTTACCCTCTCCCTGTCACCCACAGCTGGTACCGACTGCTGGCCCCCTCTTCCTGTCACCGGCTTCCTGGAATAACCCTCTCCCTGTCACCTACTGCTGTCCCCCTCTCACTGTCACCCTCTTCCTGTCACCAGCTCCCTGGCATCACCCTCTCCCTGGCATCACCCACTGCTGTCACCCTCTCCCTTTCACCCACTGCTGTCATACTCTCCCTGGCATCACCCTCTCCCTGTCACCCTCACCCTGGCATCACCCTCTCCCTGTCACCCACTGTATCTCCCCTGCATCACTGTCTCCCCATAATTATCTCTCTCCTGTCACCCTCTGCCGTTCCATCATCCTCTCCTCATTATACGGCCATGACTCTTGTTGTGAGGCCACACCCTCACTGCAAAACCACAACCACTTTTCTGGGAGTAAGTGTGCCTTCGGCGCATGCAGGGATAGTGGCGGTAGCGGGCCACTGCCTTACAGTCCTGAAGTGCCGTACCCTCTTAGTTATGGGGTCACTTGGTTTTATATATATATATATATATATATATAAACAATATCCAGGTGGTCGGCACTCCCATAGATGTGCAATTTTCCAAGGTGCAAGTCAAAATGTAACAACAGCATATACAAGGGGACGGCACTCAATGGACTTGGCTATTCACATAAAGACGCTCACAACTCCATGAACATCAATGTTTCAGATTTAATATAACCCGTCTTCAGGATATCCTGAAGACGGATTTACACATACACATCATATCGTCTAGAATAGGAGTCCTAATTTTGGGTTAGGTGAAAGTAATTGTTTTGGAATAATACATTTGTAATCATTTGTGCACATGTTAGTAGCTAATAGGATTTCTCTGCAAGATTAGAATATATTCGGGAAGCAAGTTCTGTTTACTACGCACTCCCCGATTGGGCCTGTAGATGTGTGGTACGTTTATTGGTCAGCTGCACAAAGCATTAGTACTGTATAATTCTCAATATATAAAATGTAATAGGTATGTACAGTGTTGCTGGAGCCTAACTGGGGACCTTATTCAACACAGATTGCAAAACTATTAAAAAGAAGTTGCTGCCTAGAAAGAAAGAAAATAACCCATTGCACGCATTGAGATCGCATCGCAATACACAATGCGATTGCATAGCCTTTCACAATTACCGGAACATCAAAAAGATTTTCCATCTGTGCCAGGCAAAGTCATCCACAATTCTGCTAATGCAACAGGCTGGAAGTGGTCATCGCTGACATCAGAGACCCACCCGAAAAACGCCTTGGCACACCTGCGTTTTGACAAACACACCAACAAAATGTCATGTTTCCTCCCCTAAATGCTTCCTGTCAATCAAAATGCAATTGCATTGAAGTACAATGCATTTGCAGAATAAATCGAGGTTGTGCACGTGCAATAAAAATGTTATGCATGCACAGACATTCAATAATCGTCCAGATTACGTTTTCTCAATTTTGCGATCCATGCTGAATACGGTCCTGTGTCATGACTGGTAGTATACAGGGCCAGTCTTAGAAAGTGTGACATAGGAGAAAATTACATACTGGACCAATGGCTTATAGTATTTCAGATTCACCCCATACATAGTGTCCGCATACCACATTGGCATTCCATAGGTCTAGTAGCACAGAAACCCATTTTTTTTCTTTCATGTATTTAATAGAAGTGTTTCAGAATAAATGGATAGCAATCCTTCTGAATGCCAAACATACAAGTGGCCCCATGTATCCTGCCTTGCTCTACATTCACTAAATCAGGCCTGACTGCATATAGCAACGCAGGTGTGGTATGATATGTCGACCATTCATCATGTCAACTTGATAATGTCATGGTCATAATGTCACCAATGACCATGTCAACATTCATTATGTAGACAGTGATGAAATATTGACATATCCTCCCTGGTGGCCCAGCGGTGACTTAACCTGCTCCTGACAGCTGCTGCGAATTCCAGGTCCCGGCGGTTATATTATCATCACTTCTGTATCAGACCTCCGATCCGCTGGCATTCCATGAGTATTTCAGGCCCAAACCTAATCCTTAACGCAGCATTGGTAGCAGGGCAAGCTCTGGAGTCAGCTGCTTCTAGGAGCATTATATGCCGGGCAATTTGCAAGTATAATGTGCTGACTATATCTAGTAGCAAGTTTTGTTTTTTTATATTCTGATCTATGTCTGTTCCCATGGTATTTTTTTCTGAGCCAAGTCTGACGTAAACAGATAAATCTATTGGCAAGTCTAATATTCAGGGCAGTATCTGATGTCCCCATTATAAGTTGAGCCTGATCTTGTCGCAGTGAATGGGCCCCAGTTCATGAATTTTCAGGGTGGTAGGTGGTGTTTAATATGCAGGGGAGGGGTTGATAGTGGAGTGAGCTTAATATACATCATTGTCCGGTGGGAGGGCAGCTTGCTTGACTTGATATCTTCAGTTCCTGAAAATACATTTCTTAGCTTTCAATGGGAAAAACACTAGAAAGTCCCACCTTTAAGGATGCTCTGGGGACTTGGAGATCAGAGTTCAGGAGCCAGAGCAATCCACTGACGAAAATATAAAACTGCATACCAGGCGTGTGGAGCTGGAGCAGGGACCAGCTGCTGGAAGGCTGATATCTTTGGTTTTGTCCATAGTAGAGACAAGTTGTCAGTGTCCACCTGAAGGGAAGAATCCCAGCTTTTGGGGTATACCCTCAGAAAAACTCTAAGTCAGACAGAACCCAAGACATCTGGCTGGGAAGAGCAATTAACAGGCTTGTATGGGGACCAGTGCTTTGAAGTCGGATATCTCTGGTTCCGCAGGGCCGATTTTCAAAAATTTGGTATCCCTGGAAAAAGGGGACAGCTTAGGGCCTTTATGCTCCTGGGGCCCTTGGGCAACTGCCCATTGAGCCCATACAAAAAGATGGCCCTGTTGACCACATTCCTATGCTTTTCGCAAAACTTTGGTAATTGCCATTTATCTCCGCCTCAAAAGGACTTGATTCCTTTTTTGGTAATTTTTGGTGACAGTAGCAAAGAAACTACAGTAATTTTAAATTCCTGGATTTTCAAATTCTCTTCTACCCTGTGTGAAAATTATGTACTTTGATCGTTATTCTATCTCCACAAATGTACAACGAGGTGCAAACAGATTCTTCTATAAATGGGGCCAGTGGCGGAACTAGCGAGCGGTGGGCCCAGGTGCGACAAAATGCTTTGGGCCCCCCCTCATCCCATCCAAGTCCACCCCCTCACCCCTGGAGAGTATCTGGTGAGGGGGACCTGCTCAGGGCCAGAGAAATGGATACCTAGCAACAGTGACGTAACTAGACATTTTAGCACTGTGTGCAAGAAACGGCATCGGAGCCCCACCCCTACATGCAAAACAGGGGCAGTGCGCGCCGTAGGTACGCGCAAAATATATAGGGGCGTGGCTTTGTGGGGAAGGGGTGTGGCCACAAAATAATACCAATTCATATAATGGTGCACAGTAGTCTCCATTATTCAAATTATGCCGCACAGTAGCACCACTACACCAGGTAAAGCCCCTTTTACACATTACGGCGACAGCATCCCCTTTTTACACATTACGGCAGACAGCATACCCTTTTTTACACATTACGGCAGACAGCGTCCCCTTTTTACACATTAAGGTAGACAGCGTCCCCTTTTTTACACATTACGGCAGACAGTATCCCCTTTTTATCACATTACGGCAGACAGCGATCCCCTTTTTACACATTACGGCAGACAGCATACCCTTTTTACACATTACGGCAGACAGCGTCCCCTTTTTACACATTACGGCAGACAGCATACCCTTTTTACACATTACGGCAGACAGCATACCCTTTTTGCACATTACGGCAGACAGCGTGCCCTTTTTACACATAATGGCAGACAGCGTCCCCTTTTTACACATTACGGCAGACAGCCTGCCCTATTTACACATTACGGCAGACAGCGTCCTCTTTTTACACATTACGGCAGACAACATGCCCTTTTTTACACATTACGGCAGACAGTCCCCCTTTTTACACATTACGGCAGACAGCGTGCCATTTTTTACACATTACAGCAGACAGCGTCCCCCTTTTTACACATTACGGCAGACAGCGTCTGCTTTTTACACATTACGGCAGACAGCGTCCCCCTTTTTACACATTATGGTAGACAGTCCCCCTTTTTACACATTACGGCAGACAGCGTCCCACTTTTTTACACATTACGGCAGACAGCGTCCCCCTTTTTACACATTACGGCAGACAGCGTCCTCCTTTTTACACATTATGGCAGGAAAGAAAGAAAGAAAGAAAGAAAGAAAGAAAGAAAGAAAGAAAGAAAGAATTATACTTACTCTCTCCGCTGGCAGTCAGGCTCCTCAGTGCAGCTTCTGCAGAGATCCCGGGCAGGAGAGAAGGAGGAGGAGGGAGGTGGAGGAGGGAACCGCAGCAGCGCTGTGTAATTGGTGCAGGTGCTGCTGCTGCTGCCCCTCTGCTTCACCATAGGCTGCTCTCCGCCGGGATGCGCTTCCCAGCATTCACAGCGGCGAACAGCCTATGGTGAAGCAGAGGGACAGCAGCAGCAGCGCCTGCACAAATTACACAGCGCTGCTGCGGCTCCCTCCTCCTCCTTCTCCCCCGTGCTGCTGCGCTCTTTTCCTCTCCTCTGCGGGTGGCTGTGTGCTGCGTGCGGCGGTTGCCCACAGCACACAGCGGAATGTAATGAGTCAGTTTGACTCATTACATGCTTTGGGTCCCTGGACAGTGGCGGGCCCCAGTGCAAGGCACTGCCTGCACTGGCGGTAGTTCCACCACTGAATGGGGCGCAGAGCTAAATACGATACCTCTTTCATTACATGCCATGATCACTGCTATTTTTGAGAATGATGCATAATGTCCCCACTTGATTTGATTTGAGAATCTCTGATTCCATTCGGTTGTGTGTTTCAGTATATTTTGTTGCTATTTGGCAATACACGACACTGACAACATTGTTTTTCTGTGCATTTCTATTTTTCTCTTATGTCCTAGGGGATACTGGGAATCCATTTAGTACCATGCAGTATAGATGGGTCCACTTGGAGTCCTGGGCACTATCAGAGGCGTCGGAATGGGGGGGGGCAAGGGGGCAGCTCGCTCCCCCCAAACATGAGAGAGGCGCCTGCCGCCCCGATACTAGTGGCAGCGCAACACGCCGCACCATGCCTGTACAGTACGCGGCTGAGATAGGCGCCGCACATAAATGGCGCTTCGGCAGTGGACCGCGATTCACTGACTGTCACTGTCATTGACAGTCAGTGCTGCTGCTCCTCCCGTGTAGCGCTCTGATCGCGCATTGTAATGAGCGGCAGAGCATCATGACGTCATGCCACTCATTACATATGCGCAAGCTGTGCTGGGGCCGGACCAGGATGTTGCAGAGGAGATACTGAGACTAAGGAGACTTGTTTGAAAATGCGGGGGCAGCCTGCTCCAGCTTGTCCGCCCGCCCGGCGTCCTGTGGGGGTATGTGTTCCTGGCACTGTGGGGACATATGTACATCTGGCACTGGAGCATATATGTATCTGGCACTGGGGGCATATATGTATAACTGGCAATGGGGTCATATGTATAACTGGCACTGGGGGCATATATGTATCTGGCTCTGGGGGCATATATGTATAACTGGCACTGGGGACATATATGTATATCTGGCACTGGGGGCACATATGTATAACTGGCACGGGGGGCATATATGTATAACTGGCACTGGGGACATATATGTATATCTGGCTCTGGGGGCATATATGTATAACTGGCTCTGGGGCATATATGTATAACTGGCACTGGGGACATATGTATAACTGGCACTGGGGGCATATATGTATAACTGGCTCTGGGGCATATGTATAACTGGCACTGGGGACATATGTATAACTGGCACTGGGGGGCATATATGTATCTGGCACTGGGGGCATATATGTATAACTGGCATTGGGGACATATGTATAACTGGCACTGGGGGCATATATGTATATCTGGCACTGGGGTCATATATGTATAACTGCCACTGGGGGCATATATGTATAACTGGCACTGGGGGCATATATGTATATCTTGCACTGGGGACATATGTATGACTTGCACCGGGGGCATATATGTATATCTTAGACTGGGGGCATATGTATATCTTGGACTGGGGACATATGTATAACTGGCTCTGGGGGCATATATGTATCTGGCACTGGGAACATGTGTATAACTGGCTCTGGGGGCATATATGTATCTGGCACTGGGAACATGTGTATAACTGGCTCTGGGAGCATATATGTGTATCTGGCACTGGGGACATGTATATCTGGCTCTGGTGCATATATATATATATATATATAGAAATACAACTCAGCCGGCACTCAGATTCAGCAGACAACTTGCCCCGGTGCCATAATCCAAACAATATGCACAGTTCCAATGGCGGACAATAAGGCACTCCAGAGGCTCAATGTAAACGGCAACAATGTATTGACAAGAGCGACGTTTCGGGGCAGAGCCCCTTCCTCAAGGCATACCAATACAAAAGTGAAAAACAGACACTTACCCACTAAAATACCCCTCAGGGCCGAGTGCACCGTCCTCCACGTCTCCCGCCGCGTCTCCGTCTCCGCTCACCGCCGCTTGTTACTTCCGGGTCCCTGCTTGACCTGGTTACCGCGGCAACCCAGGCAGCATGCGTTCCACAACAGAAGGAACTGCATGCGGTTCACGTACCGTAGCGCTGGCCAGGGGGGGCGGAGAGGACCCGCATCTCAATTAAGCCCTGTAAAGACAATCGACATATGTAAAAACACAGTGATACAGATAAAACATGTAACGAGCATATTTGACAGCACAATTCCACATATGGCATACAGAATTAACAATACTATTGTGTCACTTGAAAAATAGTGGGTGTCTGTTTTTCACTTTTGTATTGGTATGCCTTGAGGAAGGGGCTCTGCCCCGAAACGTCGCTCTTGTCAATACATTGTTGCCGTTTACATTGAGCCTCTGGAGTGCCTTATTGTCTGCCATTGGAACTGTGCATATTGTTTGGATTATGGCACCGGGGCAAGTTGTCTGCTGAATCTGAGTGCCGGCTGAGTTGTATTTCTACATATGGGAATTTCACTGTGTGGGATTTCGTGTAGCATGGCACCTAACTGACTTTTATTTACTACTGGGACTACCACTATCTATACCTTGGATATTACTGGCAGTGCTTGCCATTGTTTTTAAATCACTGTGAGAGGTGTTTGTGTCAATCAGTGACTATGGATGGAGCATCTAATATATCAGCATCGCAGGATGCGGCAGGGTGTCATAATTTCATTACACCTCCTGGAGAGAATTTCTCTTTTACCCCAGAAGAAATTGAGGGGATTTTGCTTAAAGAGAAAGTACCTGGACATGACACCAAACATACCATGGAGGATGTTTATTTCCAGCTGTTTAAATTAAAGCGCAGAGAAATTGACTTCTTGCTACATGCCTCCTCTCTCACAGAGTACTATAAAGACAGGAAAATTCCCCGGGGATTTCTGTGCAGAAACACCCCTACTATAGGGAGGAATAATCCTGAATTAATCAGGAAATGGATAGGTATCTTAAATCGATGTGCTTTGGACCTAATGGTTCTGGTGATCCAAGAATCACGCCGAGAGCTGGATAACACCAGAGTGAAGATCAAAGCCTTGGAAAAAGAATCTAAGAAACTCCTGAGTGATCCTGCGAACAGTAGCTGGGTGGGCAAGTTAGAGCAGAACTGTGACCAATATAGGAGGGATCTCCTGAAGTTTAAAAGAAATAAGCGATCCACGGTAGACAATGATTATGAGGAGAACAAGGTCTACCGTTGGCTGTCGGGTAATGATGGGGAGTCCCGGAGTAGACCACGCTTTCAAAAAAGGAGACCCTGGCAAAAGAAACAGCCCAACCAAGCCACTACTAACAGCCCAAGCGACAGTGATTTCCTGATCTCGGACTCTGACGATTGTGCCCCTAGCACTAGTGCCCCTTTAGGTCAGGGCCCCCAGCGTGTAAACGATCTTCCACCCGCCGGGGGGGCCAAAACCAGAGGCGTCAAAAGTACAGAGAAAAAGAAGACACGCTAGTATTTAACCTATCTAATAGGAATCTATCAGAGGATGAACTAAGTGTTCTACAGAAAGGGTTATCATTCGTACCCACTAATATGCATGATGGCTTTGAGTGGCAATGCGATCACCACAAATTAGCACGTAAACTACGTCTTAAAGAATTCTTCCATGCACGCCCCACTCAGGTTGGACAATCGCAACTAGATGGCTTTCTGCAAACTCACTCCAGATCTAACTTTGATCCTATATCTACGAACTCTTCTTTGAAAACTTTCAATAGACTGCTTGATGACTCGGTTTCCAGATTTGTTGCAGCACCTGGTCGTATACGTAAAAATCTATCATACATCGAGACTATTGCATTGAAGAATCTGGCCGGCTATGATGATATTATCATCAGGCCGGCGGATAAGGGCGGGGCTATTGTGGTGCAAAATATCACGGACTACCGCAGTGAGATCGAAAGACAATTACGTGAACCAGGTGTCTACAAAAAGTTACAGGGTGATCCCACTAAAGAATATCAACGTGAGGTCCGCACCATATTGGATAAAGCGGTACAGGATGGTTTGCTGACTCCTGCTTTACAGAAGATACTTATCAACGAGCATCCGGTAGTTCCGGTGTTATACACGCTACCAAAACTCCACAAGGACAGTATAACTCCGCCTGGTCGGCCCATTATATCCGCCCGGAACTCATTACTACAAACCATAGCCCAGATGCTTGATTTTCTGTTGCAGCCTTTACTTCCACTAAAAAAATTTTTTTGGAAGGACACTACTAGCTTTATTAATCTTCTACTTGATTAACAGGTTGTACCTGAGGGTACCATCATGTGTTGCTTGGATGTGTGTAGCCTATACACCTCCATTAAACATGTGGATGGTGTGGCGGCTATGCAGAAGTTTTTACGCGATCACCTAGACCCAGATATTTTTGATCATGATTTGTTCATCCGTCTTTTGGAGCTGACTCTCTACAGAAATTACTACCTGTATGACAGTCAGTTCTTTTTGCAACTGAGGGGATGTGCCATGGGGTCGGCTGTGGCCCCCTCATATGCAAATGTATTTATGTTTGCTCAGGAAGAACATCTGTTCCTGAATTGCCCCGAAGTGAGTCAGTATCTGTTACTCTACTCCCGGTACATAGATGATATTTTCATTCTGTGGACCGGGGGTCGAGACAGTTTTGATGAACTGATGCTGAAGGTTAATCAAACTGACTCGCCCATTAAATATACATATTCTTGTAGTGCCACGGTGATGCACTTTCTAGATGTGAAAGTGATGATTAAGGAGGGTACCATCAGTACAGATATTTACCAGAAGGATGTGGACCGTAACACTTTCCTTAGAGTGGAGAGCCATCACCCTACAGCCCTTAAGAAAGGATTACCACTATCCCAAATGATGCGAATCGCTAGGATAGTGAGTGACCCGACTGTATTACCAGGCAGATTGGATGATTTGATCTTGAAGTTTAGAGCTCGTGGTTATGACCCCCAAAACTTGTATCTACAAAAAGAGCAAGTACTACAAATGTCACGTGCCTGCCTTTTACAACCTAAAATAAGAGCTTATGATAACTGTATCCCGTGGGTAAGTCAGTTTACGACTGCTAGTCCAATTATCAAACAGGCGTCAATAGCTTTGTGGCCCATTATTAAATCAGACAGTGAATTGCCATCTCTTAAAGATACCAGACCTCTAGCGGCCTTTAAACGAGGTCGTAATCTTCGTGATAGGCTTGTGAAAGCTGACATCTCTGGCATGGGTAAAAGTGTGATCCCTAATGTATACTATAAACCCCCTGGTTGTTATAGCTGTCACAACTGTACTACTTGCAAATACATGCAACCCTGCCGCAAGTTTAAACATCCACACTCTGACAAAATGTATGAGATTAGACATATCTTAACATGTAGGTCAGAATTTGTAGTATATATTATATGCTGCCCTTGCGGGTTGTATTACGTAGGACAAACCTCTAGATCATTTAGGGATCGCATGGCCCTACACCAGTCTGCTATTCACCTTTCGGGTAGAAACCTGGAACAACCGGTGGCTCGCCACTTTAGAGAGAAGGGCCACTCACTGTCCATGCTTCGATATTTTATGATAGACCACATCCCATTGTCACTTAGGGGTGGAGATCGCCATAAAGCACTCCTTCTGGCAGAATCCAGATGGATTTTTCGCCTCAATACAATGTCCCCATTAGGATTAAATGATAAGATCAATAGGAATAGTATAATGTAGTGTTCTGAAGTTTATGTCATACCTGTGCTAACGTTTTACCTGTGGTAATGCTATATTTTTCAAGTGACACAATAGTATTGTTAATTCTGTATATGTGGAATTGTGCTGTCAAATATGCTCGTTACATGTTTTATCTGTATCACTGTGTTTTTACATATGTCGATTGTCTTTACAGGGCTTAATTGAGATGCGGGTCCTCTCCGCCCCCCCCTGGCCAGCGCTACGGTACGTGAACCGCATGCAGTTCCTTCTGTTGTGGAACGCATGCTGCCTGGGTTGCCGCGGTAACCAGGTCAAGCAGGGACCCGGAAGTAACAAACGGCGGTGAGTGGAGACGGAGACGCGGCGGGAGACGTGGAGGACGGTGCACTCGGCCCTGAGGGGTATTTTAGTGGGTAAGTGTCTGTTTTTCACTTTTGTATTGGTATGCCTTGAGGAAGGGGCTCTGCCCCGAAACGTCGCTCTTGTCAATACATTGTTGCCGTTTACATTGAGCCTCTGGAGTGCCTTATTGTCCGCCATTGGAACTGTATATATATATATATATATATATCTGGCTCTGGGGGTATATATGTATATCTGGCTCTGGGGCATGTATGTATAAGTGGCTCTGGGGGCATATACTGTATGTATATCTAGCTCTGGGGCGTATATGTATATCTAGCTCTGGGGGCATATATGTACTGTATATCTGTCTCTGGGGGCATATATGTATATCTGGCTATGGGGGCATATATGTATATCTGGCTCTGGGTACATGGTACATATATGTATAACTGGCACTGGAGGCATATGTATAACTGGCACTGGGGGCATATATGTATAACTGGCTCTGGGTACATATATGTATTACTGGCACTGGAGGCATATGTATAACTGGCACTGGGGGCATATATGTATATCTGGCACTGGGGCATATATGTATATCTGGCACTGGGGGCATATATGTATAACTGGCACTGGGGGCATATATGTATATCTGGCACGGGGGGCATATATGTATAACTGGCACTGGGAGCATATGTATATCTGGTACTGGGGACATTCTACAGTGTATATAATGGGCTTTGTCAGGCATAATGTGTGTAAGAGGCTCTACCAGACATAATGTATATAAGGGGCTTTGGGGGTAATTCAGACTGGATTGCTGCAGCGGCAGCGATCGCAGTCTGAATCCCTTTGTGGAGTGCGCACGCACCCCGGTAGCCCAGTGGGATGCTGACAGCATCTCTGGGCTGCGATCACCTCTATCTTATTGAGGTGGTTGCAGAGCGGAAAAGTGCGTGCCAACGGCGTAAGAACACCGTTGGCTGGGTGCGGTCCAGACAACACAGGTGTGTCCGGTCCGTTGCGGGGGTGGGCTGCAGCGGCTGCGTTGGAAGGGAGATACTAGCCAGGTGCAAAATCATCACCGCTATGCAATGCTTTCGCATCCGTGCAGGGGGAGGGGGGCAGAGCCAGACATGCTGGGTGGACTAGCTCTGTGCTGGACGTCCCCCCTCATATCTGATAAACTGATCGTAGATGTGCTAAATTTAGCACATCTACGATTAGATCTGAATTAGGCCCTTTACCAGGCATATTGTGTGTAAGGGAGCTCTACCAGACATAATGTATATAAGGGGTCACTCACTCAAATTGCTACTCCATAGAGTTTCGTACAGGTACATGTGACCTGTCTAAGGTGGCCATTAGGGGTGCCAAATTGAGATTTTATCTTACCCCCCCCAACTGAAAAACGTTCTGACGCCATTGGGCACTATAGGAGTTTGATAACGTGTGCTGGCTCTCCATCTATGCCCTCCTACCAGACTCAGTTTAGAAAATGTGCCCGAAGGAGCAGGTCACATCTCTGGAAGCTCCTGAAGAGTTTTCTGCTTTATTTTTAAAAAGTTTGTTATTTTCAGGCAGGACTAGATAGCACCAGCCTGCCTGCTTCGTGGGAATTAGGGGGTGGAACAGCCCAACCCCACTAAGTGTTAATGGTCCCGTTCCCCGCTGACAGGACGCTAGCTCCTGAGGGAACAATTCGCAAGCCCCACCATGGCGGGTGTACATTCCCGCAGCACCCGCCACCCCTAACAGAGCCAGAAGAAAGCAGAGTGGTGATTACTAAGCCGGCGTCCCGGTCAGCGGGTTGCCGGGCATTATGGCGGCATCAGGGTACGGAGATGCACGGCTTCTACATGGGGCAGAATGAGTCTCCATTTGCAGAGAGAGGTAGATTTGGGTGGGTTATTTTGATTATGTGCAGGGTAAATACTGGCTGCTTTATTTTTACACTGCAATTTAGATTTCAGTTTT
This sequence comes from Pseudophryne corroboree, assembly GCF_028390025.1. Taxonomy (NCBI): domain Eukaryota; kingdom Metazoa; phylum Chordata; class Amphibia; order Anura; family Myobatrachidae; genus Pseudophryne; species Pseudophryne corroboree. Next base: position 365,989,800 of record NC_086444.1, read on the forward strand.
AACACACCCCACCCAAATCTAACTCTCTCTGCACATGTTATATCTGCCCCCCCTGCAGTGCACATGGTTTTGCCCAACTACTAACAAATTTGCTGCTGCGATCAACTCTGAATTATGAATTATGCCCCTAGTCCCTAATCTAGGTACTTAGTCTGCGACCCGGCTAAGGTTGGCTTTAGCGTTAAGGGCGTCGTGCGCTGGTTCTGTCCTCTCTCTGTGTCTCTCAGGAAGGGCTCTTTGTGGGTTAATTGTGCATTTAATCTTTCCCTGTGTGTGTGCTGTTACTGCTGCAGTATGTCAGGCAGAGAGTGTGTTTCATGTAAGACACAGTGTTCCTCTTCTCCAGGGGGTTCACTAATGTGTACTCAGGGGGTCATTCCGAGTTGTTCGCTCGGTAAAAATCTTCGCATCGCAGCGATTTTCCGCTTAATGCGCATGCGCAATGTCCGCACTGCGACTGCGCCAAGTAAATTTGCTATGCAGTTAGGAATTTTACTCACTGCTTTTTCATCGTTCTGGCGATCGTAATGTGATTGACAGGAAATGGGTGTTACTGGGCGGAAACAGGCCATTTTATGGGCGTGTGGGAAAAAACGCTACCGTTTCCGGAAAAAACGCAGGAGTGGCCGGAGAAACGGGGGAGTGTCTGGGCGAACGCTGGGTGTGTTTGTGACGTCAAACCAGGAACGACAAGCACTGAAATGATCGCAGATGCCGAGTAAGTCTGAAGCTACTCAGAAACTGCTACGAGGTGTGTAATCGCAATATTGCGAATACATCGTTCGCAATTTTAAGATGCTAAGATTCACTCCCAGTAGGCGGCGGCTTAGCATGAGCAAATCTGCTAAAATCCGCTTGCGAGCGAACAACTCGGAATGACCCCCTCAGTGTAGTATCCCTTCTCAGGCTAGTGGGGAGGAGCCAGCATGGCTGGACTCCATTAGGGGGATGATTTCCACCATCTCTACTAAATTATCTCGTAATGAGAAAGAAACGCAATACTTAAGACAGTCTATGACTGAGTTTATGCAAAAGGACTCAATACTCAGACCAGCATCTCATTCCTCTACCATTGGTCCGCAAAAACATACTTTGGCCCGTATTCTGCATTCTGACTTTGATAATGACGGGACAGAAATGGAGGAAGGGGAGGTGGACATAGAGGTAGGGGAGGGTACTCTGTCGTAAGGTGTAGAGGCTCTCATAGATTCTATCGGAGAAGTCCTAAATAAGGAGATTTATGGTAAGAACTTACCTTTGTTAAATCTCTTTCTGCGAGGTACACTGGACTCCACAGGGAACTGCATCAGGGTGTAGAGTTAGATCTTGATCCGAGGTACCAACAGGCTAAAAGCTTTGACTGTTCCCAGGATGCATAGCGCTGCCTCCTCTATATCCCCACCTCCAGGCACTGGAGCTCAGTTTTGTTAACCAGTACAATGCAGTAGCAGGTAAGAGAGACGACAACAGTTAGTAGCCACATACATTACATTCTCACGACAGGAGAAGGTACCAGCGGCTAAAGCCATACAAACCCAAAGAAGCTAAGTACGTCAGGGTGGGTGCCCTGTGGAGCCCAGTGTACCTCGCAGAAAGAGATTTAACAAAGGTAAGTTCTTACCATAAACCTCCTTTTCTGCAGCGGGGTACACTGTGATTCCACAGGGAATTACATTGAGAATGTCCTAAAGCAGAGGGGATGTCTGCTTTAGGACATCGGAGATGTCCTAAAGCAGAGGGGACGCACTGTAGTGGGCACAAGAACCCGGCGTCCAAAGGAGGCATCCTGGGAGGCAGAAGTATCGAAGGCATAGAACCTTATTGCACAATTGTTCAAGGGTCGCACCACGGCGGGCCGCCCAAGAAGGTCCAACAGACCGAATAGAATGGGCTTTGATGGTAGGTAGCAGGAGCTGGAAGGCCAGCCTGTACATAAGAATGTGCAATCACCATTCTAATCCATCTGGCCAAGGTCTGCTTATTAGCAGGCCAGCCATGTTTGTGAAAACCAAAAAGGACAAATAAGAGAATCAGATCTTCTAAGCGAAGCTGTTCTCTTTACATAAATACGGAGAGCCCGTACCACATCCAAAGACCGCTCTTTGGAGGATAAACCTGGAGAGGTAAAGGCCGGAACCACACGCTCTTGGTTAAGGTGGAAAGATGACACCACCTTAGGCAGATAACCAGGGCGAGTTCTAAGAACTGCCCGGTCACAGTGAAAAATCAGAAAGGGTGACTGACAGGACAAGGCACCCAAATCTGAAACCCGTCTAGCAATGGCAATAGCCAGCAAAAACAAGACCTTAAGAGTAAGCCACTTAAGGTCCACAGACTCAAGAAGTTCAAACGGAGACTCTTGTAAGGCATCCAGAACAACCAACAAATCCCAAGGAGCCACAGGAGGGACATAGGGAGGTTGAATGTATGAACATCAGGCAGAGTCGCAATTTTTCTTTTTCTCTGAAACCATATTGACAAAACAGAGATACGAACCTTGAGGTTGGCCAGAGTCTAGGCCCTGTTGCAGGAAAGCCAAAAGTTTGGCAGTACTGAACTTGTATGCATCATAATTGTTAGTCGCACACCAGGTGAAGTAAGAACTCCAGACCCTATGATAAATCCGAGCAGAAGCCGGTTTACGGGCCTTCAACATAGTCTGAATGACCGCCTCAGAAAAACTTTTGGCCCTCAGTACTGAAGCTTCGAGAGCCACGCCATCAAAGCCAGCCGGGCCAAATCCTGGTAGACACAAGGGCCCTGAATGAGGAGGTCTGGGCGCTGTGGAAGTAGAAGAGGACGCTCTATCGAGAGACCCTGCAGGTCTGAGAACCAATGCCGTCTGGGCCACACTGGAGCGATTAGAAGTAGTATTCCTCCTTGCTTGAACTTCCATATTACCCTGGCCAGAAGTGACACCATGGGAACACATACGGCAGCCGAAATTTCCATGGAATTGCTAGTGCATCCACGAACACTGCTTGAGGATCCCTTGTCCTTGGTCCGAAGACCGGAACCTTGTGATTGTGTCGAGACGCCATCAGGGCTACATTTGGTAGGCCCCACTTGTCCAGTTGAAAGACTTCCGGATGAAGGCTCCACTCTCCGGCGTGTACGTCCTGACGACTGAGGAAGTCTGCTTCCCAGTTGAGGACTCCCGGAATGAACACTGCCGATATGGCTGGCAGATGGCGTTCCGCCCATTGAAGGATTTTTTACACTTCCATCATTGCCATGCGGCTTCGAGTGCCACCTTGATGATTTATGTACGCCACCGTGGTGGCATTGTCTGACTGTATTTGAACAGGCCTGTTCTGTACCAGAGGCAGGGCTAGTGTCAATGCATTGAACACTGCCCGCAATTCCAGAATGTTTATCGGGAGGACAGATTCCTCCCTGGTCCACCGACCCTGAAGAGAGTGTTGCTTGCCGCGCCCCAACCCCACAGACTGGCATCCGTCGTTAGAAGGACCCAGTTGGAGATCCAGAAGGGACGACCCCTGCTTAATTGCTGGTCCTGTAGCCACCAGGTCAGTGACAGGCGGACCTCCGGAGTCAAGGAGATCATGTGAGTCCTGATCCAGTGAGGTAGACCGTCCCATTTGGAAAGGATTAACCTCTGTAGAAGGTGGGAGTGAAATTGAGCGTACTCTACCATGTCGAAAGCCGACACCATGAGGCCTAGTACTTGCATTGCCAAGTGTATCGACAGACATGGGCGGGATAGGAAGCATCTTATCTTGTCCTGAAGTTTCAGGACCTTCTCTGGAGACAAAAACAACCGCTGGTTGTGAGTATCCAATAGTGCTCCCAGGTGCACCATGCTCTGAGCAGGGACCAGGGAAGATTTCTTCCAGTTGATGAGCCACCCGTGGGCTTGCAGGAACTGAACCGTCAGTTCCAGATGATGAAGGAGAACCTCTGGAGAGTTCACCAGGATCAACAAGTCATTCAGATACGGCAGTATCCTGATACCCTGACGACGGAGCAGAGCCTGACCGCCATGACCTTGGTGAAAATTCTTGGAGCCGTGGTCAGACCAAAAGGTAAGGCCTGGAATTGAAATTGTAGGTTTCCAATAGCAAACTGCAGGTATTGCTGATGCGACACTGCAATAGGTATATGCAGGTAAGCATCCTGTATGTCCAGGGATACCATATAGTCCTTGGGCTCCAAAGCCAGAACAATAGAGCGAAGAGTTTCCATGTGGAATTTGGAAACTTTCACAAATTTGTTCAAAGACTTGAGGTTGAGAATGGGCCGGGAAGACCCATTCGGTTTCGGAACTAGGAACAGCTTTGAATAGTACCCCCTGCCTCTCTGAGTCAGAGGCACCGGCACTATCACTCCTGTGTCCAGGAGAGATTGTACCACCAAATTTAGAGTTTTTGCCTTTACTGGATCCAAGGGGATGTTTGTCAAGCAAAACTGGTGAAGGGGACGTTTCTTGAAAGAGATGGAGTATCCATGAGCGACGACTTCCCTTACCCAAGTGTCCTAAGTGGTCTGTAACCATACCTGGGCAAACCGTAGAAGTCAGCCTCCCACCCTGGGATCCCCCCAGGGGGAGGCCCGCCACATCATGCAGCAGGCTTGTCTGTTTTGGAAGCAGGCTGATGGGCAGCCTAGGCACGTTTAGGTTTGGGCTTAGTGGATTTGGAAGTGCAAGCCTGTTTTGGGTACGCCTGACCCTTTGCTTTACCTGGAGGTCGAAAGGAACAAAAGAAAGTACTCTTAGCCTTCAGAGCCGAAGGAGTAGTACTAGGCAGACATGCAGTCTTAGCGGATGCTAAATCAGCAACAATCTTGTTGAGATATTCCCCAAAAAGTATGTTTCCCTTAATAGGGATCACCTCCAAGGTCTTTTTAGAGTCCAGATCAACAGACCCGGACCGCAACCAGAGAATCCTGCGAGCCAGAATGGACGTAGTAGACGCTTTGGCCGTCAGGACACCTGCATCAGATGCCGCCTCCTGAATATAATGAGAGGCTGTAATAATATATGAAAGACACTGTCTAGCATTATCAGGAAAATCAGATGGTAGCTCCGCTTCAACTTTCTGAACCCATGCTTCAATAGCTTTTGCAGCCTAAGAAGCCGCAATAGTGGGCCGATGCACAGCTCCTGCAAGAGTGTAAATGGACTTCAAGCAAACCTCCAAACACTTATCCGTCGGTTCCTTCAGCGAAGTGACAGTAGTGACAGGCAGAGCAGATGACACCACCAGACGCACGACTTGTGAATCCACCGGCGGCAGTGGTTCACAATTTTTACTTAACTCTGCAGCGAGGGGATAACGAGCTAGCATCTTCTTAGACAGGGAGAATTTCTTTCCTGGATATTCACAGGATTCCTGACGTATTTCAACTAAGTGGTCAGAATGAGGTAAAACTAATTTAGTAACCTTCTGACGCTTGAATTTATCTGGTTTCTTAGAGGTAGCTGGAGGTTCTTCGTCATCATCAATTTGAAGAATCAGCCTGATAGCCTCCAAGAGGTCAGGAACATCCACTTGTGTCATAGATTCCCCATCAGAAGGATCTGCATCAGTGTCTGAAGGGTCTGTATATGCGCCATCTTGATCGGATGAAGTATCCAAAACATGTGTAGATAGTGAGGAAGTGATGGCCCGCTTAGATGACCCCTTGGTCCTAGGCGGGCGAGGGTTAGGATTTTGCTTAGTCAAAGACTGATTTAATTGCTGAACTGAGAGGACAGAGTATCTGCCCATGGCAGATTAACTGCAGGGACAATATGTGGCTGTAATGGCACAGGAGGTCCCACAGGGGGCGCAAGTCTAGTAACTAGCGTAGTCAGTAAATTAGAGAAAGCAGCCCAAGGTTGGTCTTGATGTGCCACCGTTGCTGCAGACTGACTAGGGGGTATAGAACCCCCAGCACCTGAACCCTCAGCTCCTATGTTTTCCTCAGAGCAATTCGTGGCATCAGCACTGCATGGTGCAGGATCAGCCATGGATCTATCGCCCTGTTTAGCCGACATTATATGAAAGCGTAACCTTAGGGCGTAATAGTACAATATAAGCAGACAAATTACCTGACAAAAAAACCCTGTATAGTGTGACTGCAAGCAGAGCACAAACAGAGGATTTAAGAGGTATATGGTGACTGTAATACACAGAGAAAAACACAAAATTAGTATATCCTGTCAAACACTATATTATATGAGAACCCTGATGCACTTAGCCCCCTTCAGGATACAGAATATAGGGATAGCAATATGTGTGAGATACACGGAATAGAGATCACACAGCAGAAATTGGCACACACAGTAACATATACAATACAGAAATTATTACAAACAACAATAAAACTGCACTGGACTAGCAATACTAAGAAACTGTACTACCAAGTAAAGCTATGTAAGCAGAGGCAGAACTCTGGGAGGCAACGGAGTCAGCTGCCGCCGGGCTCCTGCTCTGAAGGGGGCACCTCTCCTCCTGTTCTATGTGTTCAGCAACATTAAGTCAATTGACAGCAGCCGGTATCTCTTCCGTATCCGACTTCCCCACTAGTCACTACACATTACAAATCACACCCTCTTTATACACTCTTTATACACTGGAAGCAGACAACTTACTGATGAAGTTATTTGCTCCTATAAAGGAAGCATGAGAATTCTAACTATATTTCTCTGACAATTACAAGTAACTTCATATAGTTAGAATTCTCACACTTACTGTGCAAGAGCAGATATCTCCATCAGGAAGGTGCATGCTTCCAGTGTAATAAGTTGTGGGTTCTAATCAGTCGTGCAAGTAGAAAAAATGTCTCACGGGCACTGTGTGCGCGCGCCGCAGGCGCATGCTCAAAAAATGGGTGTGGCCAAATACCACATGGGGCGTGGCCAATGAAAATGGGGGCGTGATACACATATGGGGGGAGGGGCAGATACACGTATGACCCCAATAGTGCCAGATACACGTTGCCCCACAGTGACAGATATACATTGCCCCACAGTGACAGATATACATTGCCCCACAGTGCCAGATACACATTGCCTCACTGTGCCAGATACACAAATGCCCCCAGAGTGCCAGATACACAAATGTCCCCAGAGTGCCAGATACACATTGCCTCACAGTGCCAGATACACATTGCCCCACAGTGCCAGATACACAAATGCCCCCAGAGTGCCAGATATACATTGCCTCACAGTGTCAGATACACATTGCCCCACAGTGCCAGATACACAAATGCCCCCACTGTGTCAGATATACATTGCCCTCCAGTGCCAGATACAGAAATGCCCCCACAGTGCCAGATATGCCCACAGTGCCAGATACAGAAATGCCCCCAGTGCCAGATACACAAGTATGCCCTCAGTGTCAGATATGCCCCAGTGCCAGATACACATGTCTCAGCAGTGCCAGATATGGCCACAGTGCCAGATACACGTCCCCCCAGTGCCAGATATGCCCCCAGTGCCAGATATGCCCCCAGTGCCAGATACACATGTCCTTCCAGTGCCAGATATGCCCCCAGTGCCAGATATCCCCCAGTGCCAGGTACACAAGTCCCCCCCAGTGCCAGATATGCTCCCAGTGCCAGGTATACATGCCCCCCCAGTGCCATATATGCTCCCAGTGCCAGGTATACATGCCCCCCAGTGCCAGGTATACATGCCCCCCCAGTGCCAGATATCCCCCAGTGCCAGGTATACATGCCCCCCCCCCCCAGTGCCAGATATCCCCCAGTGTCAGGTATACATGACCCCCAGTGCCAGATATCCCCCAGTGCCAGGTATACATGCCCCCCCCGTGCCAGATATCCCCCAGTTCCAGGTATAACATGCCCCTCCAGTGCCAGATATCCCCCAATGCCAGGTATACATGCCCCCCCCAGTGCCAGATATCCCCCAGTGCAAGGTATTACATGCCCCCCCAGTGCCTGATATCCCCCAGTGTCAGGTATACATGTCCCCCCCCCATCCTCCCCTGCTCACCGCTGCCGCTGCCGTCCTGTCTGTGTGAGGGGAGGAGAGCGCAGCCTGCGCCTCTCCCTCCCCTCAGTCTCCGGCGGGTGTCTCAGTTTAATTCAGCGCTCTGATTGGCTCACGGATCGGCGCTGAATTAAACTGAGACACCCGCCGGGAGACTGAGGGGAAGGAGAGGCGCAGGCTGCGCTCTCCTTCCCTCACATCAGCGGCGGTGCGGCGGGGACGGCGGGTTCGGCGGGGATCGGCGGGTGCGGTGGGGAGCAGCAGAGGGAGGGAGGGAAGAGGAGCGGCGTCCCGTCGGTGTGGGTACGGCGTACCCACGGCTAAATTCTTACGGGTACGCCGTACCCACACACTTGCACCACTGGTTCTAATCCTGGATATGACACTTGCAAATGAATTGTCAGAGAAATAATCAGCATTGGGAGTGACTGAGCAGATCTATGTAGGATGTGGCTGGACCCCTACATAGATCTGCCTAGTTCAGGGGCGGATTGGGAACAAAAAGTGGCCCTGGAAAAATTTGTACTAGTGGCCCCACATGGGCAGCACCAGAGGTGTAAGGTCTAGCCATGGGCCATGGCAGCAGCACCCTCCCCCCAAGACTTTCCAGATAGTGGGCATGTCCAGCATCAAGGGGGAAGTTAAAAAGAAATAAAATTAAATATTATGAGCACATTATATGATACATCTTCAGAATTTAGGAAACTATATAATTCTTTAGAAAGATATTTTCTTGCTTATTACACCAACCGTATCCCAATCACTATTCACTCAATCTTATATGTCAGCCAAGCAGGCATACAGAGCATACACTAGATCATCTGCAATCACAGGCTAAGTGGCAAAGTAATATTCATTATGTCTATAAAAAGGACCACATGTCCTCAAACAAAACAGGCCCCACGGGTGCGTTGGCCCACCGGGAATCTTCCCTGTAAACCCTATGGCCAGTCCGCCTCTGGCCTAGTTGCAACGGTTTTGTAGTACTGTAGCTTCATATAGGGGGTCATTCCGAGTTGTTCGCTCGTTGACGATTTTCGCTATGCAGCGATTTGTTGCTAACTGAGCATGGTACGCAGAGCGCATGCGCTAAGTTATTTTACACAAAACTTAGTAGATTTGCTGGTGTTCGTGCGGCGCTTTTCAGTCGCACTGCTGATCAGTGAGTGATTGACAGGAAAGGGGCGTTTCTGGGTGGTAACTGAGCGTTTTCCGGGAGTGTGCTAAAAACCGCAGGTGTGTCAGGGAAAAACGCGGGAGTGTCTGGAGAAACGGGGGAGTGGCTGGCCGAACGCAGGGCGTGTTTGTGACGTCAAACCAGGAACTAAACGGACTGAGCTGATCGCAATCTGTGAGTAGGTCTGGAGCTACTCAGAAACTGCAAAGAATTATTTAGTAACAGTTCTGCTAATCTTTTGTTCGCAATTCTGCTAAACTAAGATACACTCCCAGAGGGCGGCGGCCTAGCGTGTGCAATGCTGCTAAAAGCAGCTAGCGAGCGAACAACTCGGAATGACCCCCATAGTTAGAATCTGCAGGCTTGCTAAACAGGAGCAAATGTGTGTATATATAAGGGGGCACCAATATTTTCCTTACCTCCGGGCAACTGGGTCAAACTTACGCCACTGTATGTAAGCATATAGATATAACAATGCACAGTAAAGATTGGATGTATATCACAGGGTACTTGTACGAAATATCCCTGTAGTAATGCACTTGTTCTTAACTAGCACTGTCTAAATGTCATGTAGAATACTTAAGTGTCCTGTAAATGCACAGCGCTGATGATGCATGCGGCTTTACAGAGGAGACATTGCCCAGCAGTCCTAGAATTAGCTCAGCATGTGTGTAATGGCGCCTAAACGCTGACAGGGAGTGAGGGAGACAGATGCAGCTCCAGGGAGGGAACATTTGCAGTAAATGGCGCCTGGGGCTGGGGGAGGGGCTACAAGTCAGAGCCTTATCCCCTTGCAAGACTTCACCACCGAGTACTGTGGGGCCTATTGAAACTGATTTTTTTATAATCCGACCTGTGCCCCTTGCCCTAGTGGTCTAGTGGGGTCCCTGTACGGCCACAGTGTCTTACCTCCTCCCTATGATGCGGACAGGCGATCCTGGAGAGCAGCAGCGAGTGTGTGTGTGCCCTGAAGAGACCGAAGCCCTCCGCTGTAAGTACCCGGCAACCAGGGTGCGGGAGTATACAGCGCCGCTGGGGGAGGTGAGGGAGCCGCAGCACGATATGTCAGCATGACATATAGCACTTCTAAGTGCCTGTGCTGCGGCCCTTGAAGTCTTCTTTCTTCTGTAAAAACTCTTTTCAGGGCTGCCTAGCGCAGCCCTCTCTGTTAGCTGCCTGCACTGCAGGCACCAACTTACAAACTGAGCTCCAGTGCCTGGAGGTGGGGATATAGGCCCTCATTCCGAGTTGTTCGCTCGCTAGCTACTTTTAGCAGAAATGCAAACACAAAGCCGCCGCCCTCTGGGAGTGTATCTTAGCATAGCAGAATTGCTAACGAAAGATTAGCAATTCTGCTATTATTAGCAGAATTGCTAACGAAAGCAATTTCCTTGCAGTTTCTGAGTAGCTCCAGACCTACTCCTAGATTACGATCACCTCAGTCCGTTTAGTTCCTGGTTTGACGTCACAAACACGCCCTGCGTTCTCCAGCCACTCCTGCGTTTTTACCTGGCACGCCTGCGTTTTTTAGCACACTCCCTGAAAACGGCCAGTTTCCACCCAGAAACACCCACTTCCTGTCAATCACACTACGATCAGCAGAGCGATTGAAAAGCTTTGTTCGCCCGTGAGTAAAATAGCATAGTTTTGTGTAAAATTGCTTAGCGCGTGCGCCCTGCTGTGCATACGCATGCGCAAAACTGCCGGATTTTAGCCTATTAGCAATTCTGCTAAAATTATCAGCGAGCGAACAACTCGGAATGAGGGCCATGGAGGAGGCGGCGCTATGCATCCTGGGAACAGTCAAAGCTTTTAGCCTGTTGGTGCCTCGGATCAAGATCCAACTCTATGCCCCGATGTAATTCCCTGTGGAATCACAGTGAACCCCACTGCAGAAATTCCTCATAAGGTGACAGAGTGTGAGGAATCTTACTTTAATATAAATAAAAAATCCTCAGCCACTTTTCCTGTGTCAAAGGAACTAAATACCTTGTTTGAAGAACCGTTGGTTAATCCAGATAAGAAATTTCAAATTCCTAGGCGGTTATCATAATCTTTTCCTTTTCCTCCTGAGGATAGGAAAAAAATGGAAAAATCCATCAATAGTGGATACATCGGTCTCCGGGCTCTCACGTAAAATAGTACTACCTGTGCCTGGTGCAGCCTCCCTAAAGGATACAGCTGATCGTAAGATTGAGATTACACTCAAATCTTTGTATACTGCTGCAGGGGTGGCCCAGAGACCCACTATAGCATGTGGGTGGATTACTCGAGCCATTGCTAAATGGTCTGGTAATTTAATTGAGGGGTTAGACACCTTACCTCAAGAGGAAATAGTTTTACTCCTGCAACACATACAAGGCTCTGCGAACTTTATGGTTGAAGCCATTAAAGAGATAGGTTTGCTTAATGCATGCACCCCAGCTATGGCAGTATCGGCACGCAGGGGATTATGGCTGCATCAGTGGACTGCTGATGTGGATTCCAAGAAAGGTGTGGAAGGCCTGCCTTTCACATGTGAGGCCTTATTTGGCGACAAACTCGACAAGTGGATCTCACGAGCTACTGCGGGTAAGTACACCTATCTACCTTCCGCAGCTACGCCAGCTAGGAAGGCCTACTCAGGACCCAATTTACAATCCTTTCGGACTGCAAAGTTTAGAGGCAAAGCCAGAGGATCTTCTACCGCCGCCAGAGGTGCTATAGGTAAACCACGCAAACCAGCGCCTACTGGTTCACAGGAACAGAGCTCAAGCTCTGCCTCCTCAAAATCTTCCGCATGACGGTGGACCACAATGCCTGGGAGACAGGCAGGTGGGAGCCCAACTAAAATTCTTCAGTCACATCTGGACAAGATCTTGCCAGGATCCCTGGGTCATAGACCTTATATCCCAGGACTACAGGCTGGAGTTCCGGGATCTCGCACCTCACAGATTCTTCAAATCAGTCTTACCAGTTTCACAACAAGCAAGACTAACCTTACAAGAAGCCATTCAAAATCTGTTACAGACCCAGGTCATTGTTCCAGTTCCACCTCATCTACAAAACAAGGGATACTATTCCAGCTTGTTTGTAGTTCCAAAACCGGATGGTTCGGTAAGACCGATTCTGAATTTCAAATCGTTAAACCCCTACTTACGAGTGTTCAAGTTCAAGATGGAGTCTCTGAGAGCGGTGATCTCAGGTCTGGAAAAGGGGGAATTCCTAGTATCCCTGGATATCAAGGATGCGTACCTTCACATGCCGATCTGGCCGCCTCATCAGGCTTATCTACTGTTTGCACTGTAGGACTGTCAATACCAGTTTCAGGCCCTGCCATTTGGTCTCTCCACAGCACTGAGGGTGTTCACCAAAGTGATGGCGGAGATGATTAAGCTACTCCGCAAACAAGTAGTGAACATCATTCCTTACCTGGACAATCTTCTGATAAAGGCTGCATCCAGAAAGCAGTTGTTGGAGAACATTGGTCTCACAAACAGATTATTCCTGGATCATGGGTGGATTCTGAACCTGCCAAAATCTCACTTAGAACCAACGCAGAAGCTTCAATTCCTGGGAATGATACTGGACACAGAGTCTTAGAGAGTGTTCCCTCCCTTGAAAAAGGCAATGGTAATCCAGTCGATGGTTCGGGCTGTCTTGAAGCCGACCCGAATCTCAGTACATCTATGCATCCACCTTCTGGGGAAAATGGTGGCTTTTTACAAAGTAATTCAGTACGGAAGGTTTCATGCGAGGCCCTTCCAGCTGGATCTGTTGGACAAATGGTCCGGATCACATCTTCACATGCATCAGAGGATTCGTCTGTCACCAAAAGCCAGGATCTCCCTCTTATGGTGGCTACAAACTTCTCACCTAGTGAAGGGTCGAAGGTTCGGGATTGGAATTGGATTCTTTTAACCACAGACGCAAGCCTCAGCGGTTGGGGTGCAGTCACCCAGGGGCTGCAGTTTCAAGGAAAATGGTCATGTCAGGAATTCGTCCTTCCAGTAAACATCCTGGAACTCAGGGCGATCTACAACGCCCTTCTGCAGGCCTCATTTCTTCTTCAGAATCAGGCCATTCAAGTTCAGTCGGACAATGTGACAGCGGTGACGTACATAAACTGACAGGGCGGAACAAAAAGCAGAGCCGCAATGTCAGAGGTGTCAAGAATTCTCCTCTGGGTGGAAAAACACACCATGGCGTTGCCAGTGATCTTCATTCCGGGAGTAGACAACTGGGAAGCAGATTTCCTCAGCAGACACGACCTGCACCGGGAGAATGGGGCCTCCACCCGGAGGTGTTCCAGTGGATTACACGTCAGTGGGGTTATCCACAAATTGACATGATGGCCTCTCGACTCAACAAGAAGCTCAAGCGGTATTGTTCCAGGTCGAGGGACCCACAAGCTGTAGCAGTTGATGCCCTGACAACTCCGTGGGTCTACCAGCTGGTATACTTGTTTACACCAATTCCTCTGATCCCGAGAGTTCTCAAAAGAATAAAAAGGGAAAGATTTCAAGCAATTCTGATTTCTCCAGACTGGCCGCAAAGGGCCTGGTATGCAGACTTCTCGAGATGCTAATCGAAGATACGTGGCCTCTGCCTCTTCGAGAGGATCTTCTGCAACATGGCCTGTTTGTTTATCATGACTTACCACAGCTACGCTTGATGGCATGGAAGTTGAATGGCTAATTCTATCCAGGAGAAGGATTCCTGATAAGGTCATCCCGACTATGGGGGTAATTCAGATCTGTTCGCTCACTAGCATTTTTCACTGCGCAGTGATCAGGTAACTACTGCGCATGCATATGCACCGCAATGCACAGGCGCGCGGTACGGGTACAAAGCAGATCGTTGCTGTGCACTGGTTCTCGCGAAGAATCCATTCGCACAGCTGATCGCAAGGAGACTGACAGGAAGAGGGCGTTTATGGGTGTCAACTGACCGTTTTCTGTGAGTGTTTGTAAAAATGCAGGCATGTCGAGGCGTTTGCAGGGCCAGTGACTGACGTCAATTCCGGGCTCGAATAGGCTGAAGTGATCGCAGCAGCTGAGTAAGGTCAGAGCTACTCAGAAACTGCACAAACTGTTTTTGTACTGCTCGGCTGCACATGCGTTCGCACATTTGCAAAGCTAAGATACATTCCCCCATAGGTGACGACTATCTGTTCGCAGAGCTGCAAAAAATAGCTAGCGAGCGAACAGATCTGAATTACCGCCTATGATCCAAGCCAGGAAAGGCGTAACGTCAAAACATTACCATCGTATCTGGAAGAAATACGCCTCTTGGTGTGAGAGGAGACAATATTCTTTAGTGGAATTTCATCTGGGATGTTTCCTGCTTTTTCTGCAGTCGGGAGTTGATGTGGGCCTATGCCTAGGCTCCATAAAAGTTCAGATTTCGGCCTTGTCTATTTTCTTTCAGAAACAATTGGCTTCTTTCCCTGAGGTCCAGACATTCTTGAAGGGTGTTCTTCATATCCAACCTCCCTTTGTGTCTCCCACGGCACCTTGGGATCTCAATTTGGTTCTAAAATTCCTCCAGTCAGACTGGTTTGAACCGTTACAGGAGGTAGACATAAAGTATCTTATGTGGAAGACCATCACGCTGTTGGCCTTGGCTTCAGCAAGGCGCGTATTGAAGCTGGGGGCGTTGTCTAGAGCCCCTACTTGATTTACCATGAAGATAGAGCTGAACTCAAGACTCGTCAGCAATTCCTTCCTAAGGTGGTGTCAGTGTATCACATCAACCACCAGCCAATTGTGGTTCCGGTTGTTATTGACACCTCTGCTACTCCAAAGTCCTTGGATGTTGTAAGGGCTTTAAAGGTATATGTAAAGCGAACTGCTCGTCACAGGAAATCGGACTCGCTGTTCGTTCTTTATGATGACAACAAGATTGGGTGTCCTGCTTCAAAGCAGTCAATTGCTCGCTGGATTAGGCTCTCTATCCAGCATGCTTATTCCACGGCAGGTTTGCCGGTTCCAAAATCTGCACAGGCTCACTCTACAGGTCTACTGACCGGGGTGTCTCTGCATTACAACTCTGCCGAGCAGCTACTTGGTCAGGTTCGAACACATTTGCCAAGTTTTACAAGTTTGATACCTTGGCCTCTGAGTACCTTCAGTTTGGTCAATCAGTTCTACAGGAACCTCCGCACTCTCCCACCCGGTTTGGGAGATTTGGTACTTCCCATTGGTACTAAATGGATTCCCAGTATCCCCTAGGACGTAAGAAAAAATAGGATTTTAATTACCTACCGGTAGTACTCTTTTCTGTTAATTACACGTTTCTTTCGTTGTTTCAATACATGGGCTCATGTATTGGATCGATGAGAGGTTTTCTTGCTTTTATTCCCCCCCCCCCTCCTTCTTCTTTCTTTCTTCATTCTCTTTCCTTTCCTCTTTTTCTTTTTATCTGTTTTTCACGATAGATTTTGGGCATATTGCTGCAGTTGTGTTGCTTCTATTCTTTATGATGCGTTTATGTCACTGTGATACCAATCTTTTTTGTGACGAGCATTATGCTGTTCTGAATTACTGTGATGACTCGTTCATGCTCATTACTATTGATGTTTCCCTTTGCAAGCATCTTCGACATTTTATGCCCTGTCCACTGTTGCTGTTCTTGTTGTGTTTGTTTTCTTTTCCCTTTTGTATTGAAAAACATTTGAAAAACACAATAAACAGATTTAAAAAAAAAAAATTAAAAAAATTACCTACCGGTAAATCCTTTTCTCGTAGTCGACAGGGAATACTGGGTGCCCGCTGATGCTTCGTTCTTCCTGCGCGGTTGCTTGTTTAACTGTTGTTTGGTTCAGCGGTTGCTGTCCCTGTTTTCAAGTTTGGTTAGCATGGCTTCCTCTTGTTCTGGTTGTGCTGGTTCGAAATCTCACCACTTTCCTTATCTATTTCCTTCTCTCAAAGTATGTCCGCACAGTTTCCTAGACATTGTCTGGTAGGAGGAGCATAGAGGGAGGAGCCAGCACACGTTGTCAAACTTCTATAGTTCCCAGGGCTCCAAGTGGACCCGTCTATACCCCATGGGAAAAGGATTAACCGGAAGGTAATTAAAATCCTTTTATTTGCTGGTACATTGTGCATCCTCAATGACAAATGCGCATTTCCATACATGTATGTTTATGTTTGTTATAATCTCACAACAATCTGGATGTCTGCATCCTCCATATTTGGATCGATTATTACCTGTTTAGGGCTCTTCCATTGCAGACATTCCGACTATGGGGGTGATTCAGACCTGATTGCTGGCTGCTAAATTTGATGTGCTGTGATCAGAAAGTTGCCGCCCAAAGAGAGTGTAACTTCGCCATGCATGTGTGCAATCGCATGTTTACGGCGAGCTGCTAAAAATCCCTCAGTCAGCAGACAAATGCAAATCCATTCGCACCTCACTCACAATTGAGTGATTTTTCCATTGTGTGCAGTCTGTGCGCATCCCAGGACTTACTCCTCCAGTGCGATGAGAACATCTGATCGGGTCCAGATCTGACGTCACACACCCTCCCTGAAAACAATTGGGAACGCCTGCATTTCGCCTGACACTCCCAGTAAACGATCAGTTACCACCCACAAATGGCCTCTTCCTGTCAATCACCTTGCAAACGCACGTGCGATGCCTGTTGTTTGCCAACACGCGTGCGCATGGGCAGTACGGATGGTGTAATGGTTAGCATTACTGCCTCACAGCACTGAGGTCATGGGTTCGATTCCCACCATGACCCTAACTGTGCGGAGTTTGCATATTCTCCCTGTACTTGTGTGGGTTTCCTCCGGGTACTCCGGTTTCCTCACACAATCCGAAAATATACTGGTAGGTCAATTGGCTCCCAACACAAATTAACCCTAGCGTGAATGTGTCTGTGTGTACATGTGATAGGAAATATAGATTGTAAGCTCCACTGGGACAGGGACTGATGTGAATGGGCAAATATTCTCTGTACAGCGCTGCGGAATATGTGTGCGCTATATAAATAACTGGTAGTAGTAATAATAATAATAATAATAATAAATAATAATACGCAGTCTATCGCTGATCGCCCACTTCGAAAACACACAGCAGGGATCAGATCTGAATCACCCCCTATGCTACCTGCTTGGACTATGTATATTGCATGTTTGTCATATTCTGTATGCTATCTTTCTTCTCCTTTTGTACACTGTTTGAGTACTTAAAAAAAATGTACTGATATGGATTTTTTGGAAAGCATTTTTAGAAGGGAAAGAACACACAGATAAAGCTTTGCTTTGTTCTTAAAGTTTTTACAGAATCCGGGGGGCCTTTAGCCTTGAGAATAATTGACCGCATAGAGACAGAGGAAATAAGATAATACAGTATCTGTGTGAGAATAATGGTTTCATAAATATGTTTGTACTTACCATGGTGGATCTTGGACCACATTCCATACATTCAAGCTGTGTGTTGCCAATTAATACTTACAATAGCTTTCCTTATCTCAAAACTTAAACATTCCTCTTGCGTATACAAAGCTGTTCTGACAACTAAAAACAATAATTTCTTTTATACAAAATATAAAATTGTGGATTCACCATATTTTAGATTTTAACTAAATCTTTTTGCAGGATGTCATGTGAATACACTGTGAGTTTGACTTTACTTGTAAAAATTAAGCAGACGTAGCTTAATTGAAGAAAGCAGATCCATAGTTTTTTGATCCCGCATGTGTCAAACGCTCTGTGCACTAAAGTGAAAGAAACATAGGCCCTCATTCCGAGTTGTTCGCTCGGTATTTTTCATCGCATCGCAGTGAAAATCCGCTTAGTACGCATGCGCAATGTTCGCACTGCGACTGCGCCAAGTAACTTTACTATGAAGAAAGTATTTTTACTCACGGCTTTTTCTTCGCTCCGGCGATCGTAATGTGATTGACAGGAAATGGGTGTTACTGGGCGGATACACGGCGTTTCAGGGGCGTGTGGCTGAAAACGCTACCGTTTCCGGAAAAAACGCAGGAGTGGCCGGGGAAACGGTGGGAGTGCCTGGGCGAACGCTGGGTGTGTTTGTGACGTCAACCAGGAACGACAAGCACTGAAATGATCGCACAGGCAGAGTAAGTCTGGAGCTACTCTGAAACTGCTAACTCGTTTGTAATCGCAATATTGCGCGTACGTCGGTCGCAATTTTAAGAAGCTAAGATTCACTCCCAGTAGGCGGCGGCTTAGCGTGTGTAACTCTGCTACATTCGCCTTGCGAGCGAACAACTCGGAATGAGGGCCATAATTATTTGGATTCAGCTGACTGAGGGACCTATATATCAATAATGGCATTTGCAATGCGATCTGAACGTGATGTTTGCACCCATAATCGCAGTACAGGATGTGATTACACTGTCCAGATGTATGATGGAGCACACACATGTGTTTACTTCAGGTCTGGGACTCATGCATGGTGTTCTGACTGCCAGGGTGGTGATTTTTTTTCTAAGTGTAGCCAATAAGCTATAATGGGCTAAAGCATTCCGGAGCTTGGTAAATCTGACAACATTGCATACCTCATAGAAACCTGTGGGGTTGTGTCTCCTGTTGGAAATGGAGACGCGGTAGCAGATATTGGAGATATCTGCTGTGATCCCGCCTTCATGCATGGGGATGATACTAAATATTTACAGGTGTCTCTTGAAAACAGCCCTAAATATTGTTATTTACTTTGCTCATTCTCTATTTCATTTTCTTTGTTCTTCATTCTAGCGATAAAACTATGCCACCATGATATGTTTGTGTATATGTCATTCTGTAATTACTGCCAGAGACTGGCTGGTGAATTTCAGCCTGGGAAGAAAATAAACAGTGTTGGCCCATCGTTAAAAAGTGAGTTTAGTTTAGAACAATGACTAAGTTATAAAAAAAAAATGTTGTTTTGTTGGGTGGCCGTCTGTTTTTTCACAAACGTGCAGTTGTCTAAGATGCACATATGAAGCAGGGGCATACCTCCTAAGCTACCAGCAAATTAAGATGAAAGTCACCTAAAAAAATCAGTTGGGAGGTTTGTATCAACCATCAAAGTATTACTCCCTGTGCCAGTAATCTGAGCATACAGTGGGGAGCAGAAGGAGGGGAGATATGTCAGCCAAGAGCTGATCCATGTAACTCGGAAAAGTGACTGGTCCTTGGTGAGGAGCAGCCACCAGGAGGCTGTCCCCATAGTGGCAGACAAATTCTGGTCCAGTACACAGGAAAATGCGGATGTGTGTACTGACAGCATTCACCATGACCTCTCCTTACCAACACTAGCTTCATAGCATCAGGCTGTTACCTGGTCCCATGTCAATCTGGAGCCGCTGCCTCACAGGTGCCCAGCTCTTTGCTATTCTCTTTGATGTGACGTTGCCATTTTGCATGTCATAACATAGCAATGCTGTCAGTGGGTAAAGGAGCTGAGTGAAAGAGTACCGCAGAGCTTGTGAAGTTTCAAGAGGCGGGAGAAAAAAGAATGGGGAAGGAAGATGTGAAAAGAGATTTAGCACTAAAGTAAGTATTGGAGGAGGTAGGGCGTCACTGAATGGAATGTTAAAAAATGGTGCAGTGGAGGAAGATGAATGAAGTGTCTGGCATATGTAAAAAGGGGAAAAACAAAATTGCTAGTGCAGACTCAATTCTAAGCATTAAGAATTCCAATAGTATAAATAAGGTTCTTGGCACGTTTGGCCAAAAATGCATGCCCACCTACCACGTCACTCTCTCCAACTACTGACCCTTCTCTCTCACCACTTTTGCTTCCAAGCTCCTTGAGCACATTGGGCCTTATTCAGACCTGTTCGCAGCAGCAACTTTGTTAGCAGATGGGCAAAACCGTATGCACTGCAGGGTGGGGGTGGGGGGGGGG
Source organism: Pseudophryne corroboree (assembly GCF_028390025.1). Classification (NCBI taxonomy): domain Eukaryota; kingdom Metazoa; phylum Chordata; class Amphibia; order Anura; family Myobatrachidae; genus Pseudophryne; species Pseudophryne corroboree. The sequence goes on from NC_086444.1 coordinate 366,009,782, forward strand.
GGGGGGTGCAGACATAACATAACATTTGCAGAGAGAGATTTGGGTGGGTTATATTGTTTTTGTGCAGGATAAATACTGGCTGCTTTCTTTTTACACTGCAATTTAGATTTCAGTTCGAACACACCCCACCCAAATCTACTCTATCTGCACATGTTATTATATCTGCTCCCCCCTGCAGTGCACATGGGGGGTAATTCCAAGTTGATCGCAGCAGGATTTTTGTTCGCATTTGGGCAAAACCATGTGCACTGCAGGGGAGGCAGATATAACATGTGCAGAGAGAGTTAGATTTGGGTGTGGTGTGTTCAATCTGCAATCTAATTTGCAGTGTAAAAATAAAGCAGCCAGTATTTACCCTACACAGAAACAAAATAACCCACCCAAATCTTACTCTCTCTACACATGTTATATCTGCCTCCCCTGCAGTGCACATGGTTTTGCCCAATTGCTATCAAAAATCCTGCTGCGATCAACTTGGAATTACCCCCATGGTTTTGCCCATCTGCTAACAAAGTTGCTGCTACGATCAGGTCTGAATTAGGCCCATTGTCTGCAACTGCCTTTCTTTCCTAACACTCACTGCTTGACTCATTTCAGTCTGGCTTATGCCATCTCCACTCCACTGAAACTGTCCTTACAAAAGTCAGCAATAACCTCCTTGCTGCCATATCCAAGGGCCACTAGTCTCTGCTCATTCTCCTCATCGTCTTTGCTGCTTTGACACTTTCGACTACCTTCTCCTCCTTTAAATCCTTCACTTCCTTGGTCTACATGATACTGCCCTTCTTGGCTGTCCTCCTACCTCTCTGACCTTTCTCATGACTACACTTCACCCACACTTCCGCTAACAGTAGGTGTCCCCCAAGGTTCTGTTCTTGGTCCACTCCTATTCTCCCTTTATATGTCCTTTTTAGGTGAAGGCATCAGATCTTTTGACCTCCAATATCATCTCTGTGCTCATGACACTCAGATCTACCTTTCCTCTCCTGACCTATCGCCCTCTCTCCTCACTCATAACACCAACTTTTTTGCTGCTGTCTCTTCCTAAATGTCACCGGTCTTTTTTAAACTTAATATGTCTAAGATTGAGCTGATCATCACCCCACCAACCCGACTAATCTCACATGCCACAATTTCATTATATGTTGAAAGCACAACTATCTCATCTAGCTGGTAAGTGTGCTGCCTTGGAGTTATGCTTGACTCCTCCTTCAAACCACACATTCAGTACTTGTTGCAGTCCTGCTGTTTCCATCTCAAAAATATTTCCAGGATCAGACCACTTAGTCATCTCCAGATTGGACTACAGCAACCTCCTTCTATCTGGCCTACCTGACTCCCACCTCTCTCCACTCCAATCTGCCATCAATGATGCTGCCCGGCTCATCTTCCTCTCCAGACATATTAGATCTGCATCTCCTTTCCTACAAGCCCTACACTGGCTCCTCTTCTCCTTCTGAACCCAATTCAAGCTTCTCACACTCATTTACAAAGCCCTTACCCAATCCTCTCTCATTTTAAATCTCTGACCTTATCTCCCTTCACACTTCTGCCCACCCTCTTCCCTCCCCAAATGTTTGCTGCCTCTCATGTCAACTGACTACTTCCTACCCCTCCCACATCCAAGGTTTTGCACATAGTGCTTCCTACAGTACCTCTGGAATTCTCTCCCTTTCCCTATCAGACTCTACCTCTGTACAAAACTTCAAACAGGCTCTCAAGACCCGCTTTTTTGTCAAAGCCATCCAGCTCTAATATTAACAAACTGGCCCATGCTCATTGTCTACCCCATCTGTGTCACCTCTGTCTGATCTGTGTCACCTCTGTCTGTCTGCCCCTCTCCTTTAGAACGTAAGCTCTAAGGAACAGGATCCTCTTCCCTTATGTGCTATACCTTCCCCTACTTATACTATCATTTACTCTATACTCCCTACAATGGCACTTAACCATTGGTTTCTGCCATCCTGATGCTTACAGTATTTGAAAGTTATGACCACTGATGCAGCACTGTTTATAACCATATACTTGTCCTGCATTGTCTTGTACCGTGTCACTGTTTTATTGTTTTGCTCATTTGTTTTTGTACTTTGTTAGGTGATGCGGTACCCTTGTGGTGACATATTAATAAAGGATAATAATAACAATAATAATAATAAGCCTGTGAACTTCATTATCTGGTTAGAGTAAATAATGTAAAATGAAATGCTTTCTAACAGGCTTATATGCCTGTTTCTGCTGTTCTGCACGAGCCACACTGGCATGAGCACAGTGCCAGATTAATGTCCACATGGGCCTGGAGCTGAAATTTATGAAGGACCTATTGTATGTCTCTGCAGCAGAGCCAGATTAAGGGGAATATGTTATCTCTCAGGGGCAATTGCATGCTTTTTTTTCAATGAAGTTCAGCTGTTGGAGGTCCCCGCTCTCTCAGTGGTTTCTTCCAACTTTCCCACCATGCACCTTGAAGCTGAGTAGCTGACACAGCCAGCTCACATCAATGGCAGGCACTGATTTACATTTCTCCATGGAGGAGACCACCACACAGAAGGAGCAGTGAAGGATGGCTGTGCTCTTCTGCTGTGTAGGTGAGTTATGCAGCAGGAGAGCAAGCACAGCTGTCACGTTAACAGGAGACGCATTACAGCCACAGCGGCAGCCAGCCACCTTTACTGACCAAAGGCTACAAGTGCAGCTCTGTGATGTCTCTATAGAACAGCAGAGGACTTTAAACGTAGGCTATCTCTATGGAGGGTATAGACGGTGCCTACCTTAAACCACTTTATATGGTAGCTATAACAACTGTATTGTCTGCCTTTCTTTGAGTGCTAAAATAGTTTTAATTAAAAAAAAAAAAAATCCAAAATTGTTCACTGCTTTTTGCCATATTTATTTAAGTGTTCATCTCACATTTCTAGCCAGTACAGTAAATTATAAATTTAACTGCCTTCCTGGCCCAAATGTATTAAGCTTTAACAAGAAATAAAGTGGAGATGGATAAAGAGTGATAAATGACCAATCAACCAGCTCCTAACTGCCATGTCACAGGCTGTGTTTGAAAAATGACAGTTAGAAGTTGGTTGGTTGGTACTTTATCACTCTTTAGGACGGTGCATACTGTACATACGGTGCACTGTATTCTTGTGATTTTGACTATATAGTCAAAATCGCAAGAAAAGTTAGCACGTATCGCATCGTGTGTACACAGCTTGCGATACTGATATGCAGTCCCGCAGGATCAGTATCGCAAGAAAAAAATAGACTGTACAGACAAAGCAATTTTGACTATATTGTGTACATTCTAGTACATAGTATAGTCAAAATTGGTACTTAGTCAAACTCACACATAGTCAAAATCGCAAGTAAAGATAGTCAATATCGGTGGTTCAGGGGAAATCGCAAAGTCAAAATTGTCTCTTAGTCAATATCTCCCCGTGTGTATGCACCTTTTATCCATCTCCTGTTTATCTCTTGATAAAGCTTAATACATTTGGGGGCTTAGCTGTTGCCTTTTCAGAAAAATAAATAGCTACAATGACAACGTACTGCTTTGCAGATGTGCATACATGAGCCGGTTTAAGGTCTAGATTTTACTTTTTAAGTAAAAAATGCAAATACATTTTGAAATAAAAAATATTTAAGTTCATTAACAAAAAACTCAAAAAAGTTTTTACACACATATATTTTTTTTAAAAGTTTTAAACTGTCAATGCCGTCCTGAGATGGCACTAACAGAACAGGTAATGTGTGCAAGTACCAAAACAATACTAGTTAAATAGGCTTCCCCATGGAAAGGCTGTGGTAAGCCTTCATTAGATACTGTAGCAGTGTTACCACTTCCCAGTGGTAAATTTTATGTTTATAGAAAGTCACTGATTAGGATTTTTGTGTACAATATTATTATTATTATTATTATTATTATCATCATCATCAGAGATAGTTAAATTATTTTTATTTTTGGTTTATCTTTTTTCACGTTTACCGCAAAGTGAAACTATGCCTTTGAAAAATCAACCCTTTGTACCATGAAATCACACTCTCTGCAAATGTTATTAATTTTTAAACTTTGTATGATTAAATATTTAGTATTATACATATAATAAAGGGATGCAGTTATGTGACCGGTGGTCAGGAGACCAGCAGTCACAACACCTCCCCCCTACATCCCGCCCCCTGAAAATCCCGACAGTCGACATGCCGACCAACAGGGACTCTTCACACTCATGGGTGTCCACGACACCCATAGAGTGGGAATAGAATCTGTGGCGACTGCAGGTCGCAACCGACCCACAGCGCATACCCAACCCATAATAAAGACAGCACCGCAGTGACCACTGTATATAACAGAAAGCACCAGTAACCACCATATATTACAGAGAGCACCAGTGACCACATATATTACAGGGAGCACCACTGACCACCGTATATTACAGAGAGCATCAGTGACCACCGTATATTACAGAGAGCACCAGTGACCACATATATTACATGGAGCACCACTGACCACATATATTACAGGGAGCACCACTGACCACCGTATATTACAGAGAGCATCAGTGACCACCGTATATTACAGAGAGCACCAGTGACCACATAAATTACAGGGAGCACCACTGACCACGTATATTACAGAGAGCATCAGTGACCACCATATATTACAGAGAGCACCAGTGACCACGTATATTACAGAGAGCATCAGTGACCACCATATATTACAGAGAGCACCAGTGACCACATATATTACAGAGAGCACCAGTGACCACATATATTACAGGGAGCACCACTGACCACCGTATATTACAGAGAGCATCAGTGACCACCGTATATTACAGAGAGCACCAGTGACCACATATATTACAGGGAGCACCACTGACCACCGTATATTACAGAGAGCATCAGTGACCACCGTATATTACAGAGAGCACCAGTGACCACATATATTACATGGAGCACCACTGACCACCGTATATTACAGAGAGCATCAGTGACCACATATATTACAGAGAGCATCACTGACCACGTATATTACAGAGAGTATCACTGACCACGTATATTACAGAGAGCACCAGTGACTACATATATTACAGGGAGCATCACTGACCACCGTATATTACAGAGAGCATCAGTGACCACCGTATATTACAGAGAGCACCAGTGACCACAAATATTACATGGAGCACCACTGACCACCATATATTACAGAGAGCACCAGTGACCACATATATTACAGGGAGCACCACTGACCACGTATATTACAGAGAGCATCAGTGACCACCATATATTACAAAGAGCACCAGTGACCACATATATTACAGAGAGCATCAGTGACCACCGTATATTACAGAGACCACCAGTGACCACATATATTACAGGGAGCACCACTGACCACCGTATATTACAGAGAGCATCAGTGACCACCGTATATTATAGAGAGCACCAGTGACCACATATATTACATGGAGCACCACTGACCACCGTGTATTACAGAGAGCATCAGTGACCACCGTATATTACAGAGAGCACCAGTGACCACATATATTACATGGAGCACCACTGACCACCGTATATTACAGAGAGCATCAGTGACCACATATATTACAGAGAGCATCACTGACCACGTATATTACAGAGAGCATCACTGACCGCATATATTACAGAGAGCACAAGTGACCACATATATTACAGGGAGCACCACTGACCACCGTATATTACAGAGAGCATCAGTGACCACCGTATATTACAGAGAGCACCAGTGACCACATATATTACATGGAGCACCACTGACCACCGTATATTACAGAGAGCATCAGTGACCACATATATTACAGAGAGCATCACTGACCACGTATATTACAGAGAGCATCACTGACCACCGTATATTACAGGGAGCACCACTGACCACGTATATTACAGAGGGCAACAGTGACTACATATATTACAGAGAGCATCAGTGACCACCATATATTGCAGAAAGCATCACTGACCATCGTATATTACAGGGAGCACCACTGACCACGTATATTACAGAAAGCACCAGTGACCACATATATTACAGGGAGCACCACTGACCACCGTATATTACAGAGAGCATCAGTGACCACCGTATATTACAGAGAGCACCAGTGACCACATATATTACAGGGAGCACCACTGACCACGAATATTACAGAGAGCATCAGTGACCACCATATATTACAGAGAGCACCAGTGACCACATATATTACAGAGAGCATCAGTGACCACCGTATATTACAGAGAGCACCAGTGACCACATATATTACAGGGAGCACCACTGACCACCGTATATTACAGAGAGCATCAGTGACCACCGTATATTACAGAGAGCACCAGTGACCACATATATTACAGGGAGCACCACTGACCACATATATTACAGGGAGCACCACTGACCACCGTATATTACAGAGAGCATCAGTGACCACCATATATTACAGAGAGCACCAGTGACCACATATATTACATGGAGCACCACTGACCACCGTATATTACAGAGAGCATCAGTGACCACATATATTACAGAGAGCATCACTGACCACGTATATTACAGAGAGCATCACTGACCACGTATATTACAGAGAGCACCAGTGACCACATATATTACAGGGAGCACCACTGACCACCGTATATTATAGAGAGCATCAGTGACCACCGTATATTACAGAGAGCACCAGTGACCACATATATTACATGGAGCACCACTGACCACCGTATATTACAGAGAGCATCAGTGACCACCATATATTACAGAGAGCACCAGTGACCACATATATTACAGGGAGCACCACTGACCACGTATATTACAGAGAGCATCAGTGACCACCATATATTACAGAGAGCACCAGTGACCACATATATTACAAAGAGCATCAGTGACCACCGTATATTACAGAGAGCACCAGTGACCACATATATTACAGGGAGCACCACTGACCACCGTATATTACAGAGAGCATCAGTGACCACCGTATATTACAGAGAGCACCAGTGACCACATATATTACAGTGAGCACCACTGACCACCGTATATTACAGAGAGCATCAGTGACCACAGTATATTACAGAGAGCACCAGTGACCACATATATTACATGGAGCACCACTGACCACCGTATATTACAGAGAGCATCAGTGACCACATATATTACAGAGAGCATCACTGACCACGTATATTACAGAGAGCATCACTGACCACGTATATTACAGAGAGCACCAGTGACCACATATATTACAGGGAGCACCACTGACCACCGTATATTATTGAGAGCATCAGTGACCACCGTATATTACAGAGAGCACCAGTGACCACATATATTACATGGAGCACCACTGACCACCGTATATTACAGAGAGCATCAGTGACCACCATATATTACAGAGAGCACCAGTGACCACATATATTACAAAGAGCATCAGTGACCACCGTATATTACAGAGAGCACCAGTGACCACATATATTACAGGGAGCACCACTGACCACCGTATATTACAGAGAGCATCAGTGACCACCGTATATTACAGAGAGCACCAGTGACCACATATATTACAGTGAGCACCACTGACCACCGTATATTACAGAGAGCATCAGTGACCACAGTATATTACAGAGAGCACCAGTGACCACATATATTACAAAGAGCATCAGTGACCACCGTATATTACAGACAGCACCAGTGACCACATATATTACAGGGAGCACCACTGACCACCGTATATTACAGAGAGCATCAGTGACCACCGTATATTACAGAGAGCACCAGTGACCACATATATTACAGTGAGCACCACTGACCACCGTATATTACAGAGAGCATCAGTGACCACAGTATATTACAGAGAGCACCAGTGACCACATATATTACATGGAGCACCACTGACCACCGTATATTACAGAGAGCATCAGTGACCACATATATTACAGAGAGCATCACTGACCACGTATATTACAGAGAGCATCAGTGACCACGTATATTACAGGGAGCACCACTGACCACCGTATATTACAGAGAGCATCAGTGACCACCGTATATTACAGAGAGCACCAGTGACCACATATATTACATGGAGCACCACTGACCACCGTATATTACAGAGAGCATCAGTGACCACATATATTACAGAGAGCATCACTGACCACGTATATTACAGAGAGCATCACTGACCACCGTATATTACAGGGAGCACCACTGACCACGTATATTACAGAGGGCAACAGTGACTACATATATTACAGAGAGCATCAGTGACCACCATATATTGCAGAGAGCATCACTGACCACCGTATATTACAGGGAGCACCACTGACCACGTATATTACAGAGAGCAACAGTGACCACATATATTACAGAGAGCATCAGTGACCACCGTATATTACAGAGAGCATCAGTGACCACCGTATATTACAGAGAGCATCAGTGACCACCATATATTACAGAGAGTATCAGTGACCACCGTATATTACAGAGCATCACTGAGCACCATATATTACAGAGAGCATCACTGACCACGTATATTAAAGAGAGAATCACTGACCACGTATATTACAGGGAGCACCACTGACTATGTATATTACAGAGAGCATCAGTGACCACCGTATATTACAGAGAGCATCAGTGACCACCATATATTACAGAGAGTATCAGTGACCACCGTATATTACAGAGCATCACTGAGCACCATATATTACAGAGAGCAACAGTGACCACCGTTGACCACCGTATGTTAAAAAGAGCATCACTGACCATGTATATTACAGAGAGCATCACTGACCACGTATATTACAGAGAGCATCACTAACCACGTATATTACAGGGAGCACCACTGACCACGTATATTACAGAGAGCAACAGTGACCACCGTATATTACAGAGAGCATCAGTGACCACCGTATATTACAGAGAGCATCACTGACCACGTATATTACAGGGAGAATCACTGACCACGTATATTACAGAGAGCAACAGTGACCACGTATATTACAGGGAGCATCACTGACCACGTATGTTACAGAGAGCAACAGTGACCACATATACTACAGAGCACCAGTGACCACTGTATGTTACAAAGAGCATCACAGTGAGTGTCATATGATACAGAGTACTCCCCAACAACCACCACCACAAAATACACATGACATCACAGTCACGCACTATGGGGGGATATCCAATTACCTGTAATGAAACATTGGAAGCAGGAAACAGGAGTTTTTGCGATTTTTCCTGACGTTTCACCAATATTTTTTATGGGGTATCAAATTAGATCTTCCATAAAAAAAAGTGAGTGAGGTAGCGGCGTGAACGGGTAAGCCGGGTCGATGTGACCCGGGACCCGTTCACACCACAGGAAGAGGTGGTGCTTGGCAATCATATCATCTCCAAGTGCCGTCTCCGCACATGTCAGTGGTGACGTCACCAACAAGGCATACTGCCTGCTTGGGCCGCCTGTCTGAAAGGAGTCACGGGGACCCGTTCACAAATCCTGTAAGCGACTTGACAATAGCAGTCTGAAAGGGGTATAAATGTGGTTTATTAAAAACATATTTTTCCTGTCCTGACGTTCTGGTCTCCTCTAACAGTGCCTGAATAGTAATCTCTACAGCAATGTTTCCCAACCTCGGTCCTCAGGGCACACTAACAGTCCTGGTTTTAGTGATATCCAGGCTTGAACACAGGTGACTTAATTAGTACCTCAGTTATTTTGATTTAACCATCTTTGCTGAAGCCTGGATATCACTAAAACCTGCACTTTTGGTATGCCTTGAGGACCGCGGTTGGGAATGTCTGCTGTACAGCCATCATGTTCCCACCAGATACCACCAGAGCGTAGAGCAGCCAATGATAAATAGCATCCGCAGAACACCTCTCACTGTTTAGCGTATTTACTTACTGCAGGACATGAACGGCACCTGAAGCAGCAGGAGTCCAGGACTTCAGATTATGCGGGGATGACAACGCTGCATTCTGGTCATTGGGGGTCATTCCGAGTTGTTCGCTCGCAAGCTGCTTTTAGCAGCATTGCACACGCTAAGCCGCCGCCTACTGGGAGTGAATCTTAGCATAGTAAAATTGCGAACGAAAGATTAGCAGAATTGCGAATAGACACTTCTTAGCAGTTTCTGAGTAGCTCCAGACTTACTCTGCCACTGCGATCAGTTCAGTCAGTTTCGTTCCTGGTTTGACGTCACAAACACACCCAGCGTTCGCCCAGACACTCCTCCGTTTCTCCAGCCACTCCCGCGTTTTCCCCAGAAACGGTAGTGTTTTTTCGCACATACCCATAAAACGGCCAGTTTCCGCCCAGAAACACCCACTTCCTGTCAATCACATTACGATCACCAGAATGAAGAAAAAACCTCGTAATGCCGTGAGTAATATACCTAACTGCGTAGCAAATTTACTTGGCGCAGTCGCACTGCGGACATTGCGCATGCGCATTAGCGACTAATCGCTCCGTTGCGAAAAAAAATAACGAGCGAACAACTCGGAATGACCCCCATTGGGCAGAGTTTAGCACAGTTCAGGGTGGTAATTCGGGTGACTGTGGAACCAATTAGAGGATGGGCAAGGGGGCGAAGCTTAACACGGCACCACGGTTACAGCTCCGGGAGACGGCAACGCTCAGAAGAGGAAGTGCTGTAACACATGCGCCGGCTTTTCCTGTGCCGGTATTGTAATTAACAGTGTGAGGAGTAGGGTCCTTTCACACTGCACGGCCCGGCCCGGCTGCCAGGTTGCAGCCGGAGATATCCACTGGAAGGCCTGGCTGCCGGGCTGGAGCCGTGCCGTCTTTGTAGGCAGTTTACTGTGTGTGTGAAGGGGAGTTTTCCCACACAACGTTTTTTTTCCAAGCCGTGTCTGCTGCCGCGCATGCGCACAGCATTACACATGGCTCAAAGCCATTGTGTATGAAAGACTCTGCCGGATGGCAAAAAGCCGGACAAAGTTTGTCCAGCTTTTTGCCATCCGGGGAAAATGGGCTAGTGTGTTTCAACCCTACGGGTCAGGGTGTGGAGCATAACATGGCCGGGGCTTACAGCTGCGAGTGACGGCGGCGCTCAGGATATGAAAGACCGGGGCGAAGCTTAGCATGGCTGGGGGTGGAGCTTCAGGTGATGGTGGAACTCATGAGAGGAAGGACAAGGAGGCGGAGCTTATAATGGTCCACGGGGATATGTGGGCAGTAAGGGGTCACAGATGCAGCCGGGCAAGAGGGCGGATGTTATTGCAATCTATGGGTGCAGCTTATTGCGGACCTGGGTCCTGCGATGGAGCTACAGGCGACAAGGGGGCAGAGCTAGGTGTGTTGTGTGTGGCTTCTGGTGGCTTGGGAGCTTTGACTGTAGTCGAATAGGGTGTTGCTATTTGTGATGACAGGAGAACATTTTTTTTCTGTCAACGGTATTAGCACTGCAGCTGACCTTCTGGGCCTATTTTCAGTGGGGGGCCTTGAGCTGCAGCTCCATCCGCCCCATTGTTAATCCAGCCCATGATGAGCATCCCGTTATGGTACTTGGCCAACAACAGACCTCCCAGAACCCTCACCCCCAAACACACACACAAACATCAACACCACCACCACCAACCTTTGCATGTCTCCTGTTTTCTGTGGAACCGTGAGGATTATTTTTGTCACAGGGAATTGTTCCTAATATTTAATACTTGTTTTATATATATATATATATATATATATATATATATATATATATACACCATAAAAACACCCCTTTTTTGTACTGCTAGTCGTGGACTGTATTTCAAATGAAAGGACTTATAAAAAGTTAAGTTTTAAAATAAACTCAAGAGTGTCCCCAAACAAAAGAGTCTTCTTTCTCTCTTCATTTGCTATTTCTCCTGTTGTAAGGAGATGAAAGTGCTATGTGTCTTTGCAGGAGAGCAGCAGACTGTCAGTGACTGACAGTCTGCTGCTGTTTGGTGGACGAGGAGGGAGCGGCGACTGCCACCATTTGTTAAAACGGAGGCGTTTTGTAGCCGTTTAGGTGGACAGAAGAGGCCAGGGATCTCAGTCCCTGGATGGAGATTTCGGGTGTGGTTCATTAGGTCAACATACATTGTGGCGACCACGTTTGGTCGACATGCATTAGGTTGACATGGTCATTAGGTCAACATGAGGTTTTTGACTGTTTTTGGTGTCGTTTTCTTCGTAAAGTGACGGGGAACCCCAATTAGTGCACTGTGTTCGCTCGCAATGCTCCGGGCAAGGTGCCTCGCTCCATTACCGCTGTGCTCGGCACAGGTTACCTTTCCCAATCGTAGTCAACGTGGATCGTCAAGTATGAAAAAGGTCAACAAATGAAAAAAATTGTGAAAAACTCATGTCAACCTAGTACATGTCGACCTAATGCCCATGTCGACCTAGTGACCACGTCGACCTAATGCATGTCAACCAAATGTGGTCGACCCAATCTATGTCGACCTAATGCATGTCGACCTAATGACCGCCATCCATGGATTTCCTGGTCTCTGCAACAAGTGGATTGCGTGGCACCATGGGTGCAAGGGGATGTGGTCAAGATCCCACCTGTTAGAATCCCGGCAGTTGAAATATCGGTGCCACTATCCCGAAATCATTCACAATCCTGACGTCGGAACATCGAAAAGCCCTGGAGACCGACGGCCCCATCCCGACAGATGAAATCCCAATCATAGGTATGCCCACATTTTCAGGTTTAGGGCTGGGGGTTAGATTTAGGCATCAGGCGGGGGGGGCGTTAGAGTTAGGCTACGAGGGGGAAGGTTAGGGTTAGGCTGCGGGGCAGGGAGGGTTAGGTAGCGGGATGGGAGTTAGGATTAGGCACCTCCGCGGGGAGGTTAGGGTCAAACTGCTGGAGGGGAGGATTAGGGATAGGGGGGCGGGTAGAACACCCCTTACTCACCCGTCAGTCTTTTCTGCAGCGGAATCCTGGCATCTGTATTATTCCGCCGGGATCTCATACTGATTCCGGTGCAAATGCTAGCTATGTGTCATCGCAGCCAGCTCTCTCTGCTAGCAAGCTGCTGTCCCTGTGTTAAGCAGCCACAATGGTCCTTCTGGCTGGAACATAAGTCCTTGAAGTTTGGGTGCATGCCCAACAGAACTGCTGGAAAGTCCTCCCTCGTTGGTCTTATAAGTAATCTTCACCTAACACCAGGTGTCATTTTATGTAAGAAATTGCATAAAATTACACAACCACCTACCAGGATCACAAATAATACAAATTAAAATTTGAATCATTCTTTCATTAAAAACCAAATGTATACATGAATGTTACTTATTTATGAGAGACTACTAAATCAATGACAAATTCTTAAAACCTGTCACTGGTGCATGGTAAGTATGACTGGGTGTGGTTCATAGGGTCGACCACACTTAGGTCAACAGTAACTAAGTCGACACCCAAAATAGGTCGACACAAGCATTAGGTCGACTTGAGCAAGGTCGACATGAAGTTTAAAAAAAATTGTGTTGTTTTCTTCATAGAGTGACTGCGAACCCCAATTAGTGCACTGTACCCTCGCATGGCGAGCGACTTCGGGCAGGGTTACCGTTCCCAATTGTAGTCCACGTGGATCATAAAGTATGAAAAAGTTCAAAAAAATAAAAAATATTGTGGAAAATCTCATGTCAACCTTTTGTCATGTCGACCTAGAAACCCGGTCGACCTAATGCATGTCGACCTAAATGTGGTCGATCAAGAAACCGGATACCGTATGACTGGCTGGAATTAGATATCATCCAATGGGGATACAGATTTTCATGTACTAAGGAGCACATATTCTCTAGTCCTGCGCTGTGAGCAGCAGATAATGGAGCACAAAGTCCATGCTGTAGTATAATATTTCCTCTCCTGAGTCCTTGAAGTTTAATGTGAGGTACATTTCTGGGCCAGACGTAAGTGGGCGGGCATATAATATTATTAGGAGGAAAGGGGTGGACACTTCGGATTGGAGAGCCCGTACCTGTTTGCTTGCGTTGGCTACTGGAATCGGTTCTTCGTTGATCACCACTATGGCAGAACTCACGCTGTACCTGGACCTGATATCCCATCCCTCCCGCTCCGTGTACATCTTCGCTAAGGCTAATGCCATCCCGTTCATCTATAAAGACATGCGGATTTACAAAGGTGAGTTGTGGGAGACCTGAGCCAGCGAGCGGGATGGGGGCGTCTACACAGTAGAGACCGTAATGTCAGTCAACTTGAGGTTCTCCGGATGTCACTGAAGTAGCACAAAATATAGGAAAAGAAATACCCTAAGGTATTGCTACTCCCAGGCGCTTGATGCGAGGTTCCCCACAGCAGCTATATATATAAGGGGTTGGTCAGACCCCTAATAATGTGAACAAGTAAGGAAGATATTAGCGCTTGTTGGTCACAAATGCAAGGGTGTGTCACAATTAAATCACAATTTATTAAAGGAATATAGATCTAGGTATATTTACTAAAAACTTAAATGCAATGCACAATAGTGGTTAATACCACATAAAAACACTGAGAAAAAGTAGATAGTGTTACTCCCATTGTTGTATCATCCTATTTAAGAACTTATCAGAGGATGGACCTGTTCCTATAAGAGTCCCCTTGGTTAATAAGGTTCAGTGTCCTATCCGTGGGTTTATAGTTACCACCAACGTCTCTCGAGGTAATTAGGCGAATCTGCGTCCGCAAAAGTGCTGTTCCTCGGCGGGTGGTGGATATTGGCTTTCCACGGTAAAATAGGAATGTCCTTGTAAATCCAATAGGAATATCCAACGAGGGCTTGGTCCAGGTCCAATAGTTCCAAAAGGTGAGGGAGTAAAACACTAGCAGGCAGGTCTCACCGACGCGTTTCGTTGCAATACAAGCAACTTTTTCAAGGTGAAAAAGAGGAAGGAACAGCACTTTTGCGGACGCAGATTCGCCTAATTACCTCGAGAGACGTTGGTGGTAACTATAAACCCACGGATAGGACACTGAACCTTATTAACCAAGGGGACTCTTATAGGAACAGGTCCATCCTCTGATAAGTTCTTAAATAGGATGATACAACAATGGGAGTAACACTATCTACTTTTTCTCAGTGTTTTTATGTGGTATTAACCACTATTGTGCATTGCATTTAAGTTTTTAGTAAATATACCTAGATCTATATTCCTTTAATAAATTGTGATTTAATTGTGACACACCCTTGCATTTGTGACCAACAAGCGCTAATATCTTCCTTACTTGTTCACTGAAGTAGCACAAGTCCGTCCATGCAATCGGTAGGGTGTGATGGGACTTGTAGTTCAACGAGCCACAGATTATGAGATTTGTGTATTCTGTCATCAGGGTAACCAGACCGGTTAGTTTAGTAATTTTTAGCTCACTGGCTGAAGGAACCAGTGCGTGAGAATGAAGGTTGCTTACACTGCACGTGTTTTGCATTCACTCTACACCGTCTGTGACCGCATTCAACTTACTTCTCCAACCTTAAAGATAAAGCGACAATCTTGTGCTTAAACCCCCCCAAAAAACATAACTAAAATAAACCAAAGTTTTTAGGGGCCTATTTCTAAAAATTCTAATATTGTGCCCAGATTGCATTGAATATGCAATTAATGATAAATGGGACCCTAAGAAATGTCGCTTATAATGTCTCATGTTTTGTTTTACCACTCCAGGCTGCAATTGTTTGAGGGTTTTTTTGGATGCCTTGGCAACCACAGTCAGATGATTTACTCAACAACTGCTTTGGAATGCACTGTAACATCCTCCTTTACTCCCTCTGCTGTGCTGTCACAAAATATGCTAAAAGCTGTGATCATGTGTGGAAAACTATGTAGACTATGGCTTATAGGATAGCTAAGAAAATCAATGATCAGAACGAGCATAGGTAGAACTTTGTGGGCCCTATTCTGACATTTTGAAGGTGACCCTGTCCCAAAGCTTCTAGGGGGTTCCCTATCCACAGCAGTTGTTACTTTTATGCTCCTAGTTCATTCTCTGAACCATAATAGTGCCCTATTTAATGTTCTGCCCCTTAATACTACCAGTTTATTTTATAAACAATAGTTTTGACTTAGTGCACATTATGTCACTTTGTAGGGCTGCCAGTACACATAATACCATTCAGTACTCCCAGTTTACATTATGACATGGTGCCCCCAGTTTATATTATGCCACACTTTAGTGCTTCCTCTTCATTTGTGCCATATTATGTAAAATGACAGTGCCCTCAAGGTCTTATTTTATCATGAATATTTATCTATTTTTTTTCTTTTACGACGGAAAGAAATTGGGGTTAATTGAATAGCTTAAAAAAAATCCGTGTTAAAACCCCCCATGGAAGAACCCCTTTTTTTGTGCATGAAATTTTTTTTGGTTCTAATTGAAGACCTATCCCCCCCCCGCCGCCCCTGTGTGTGTGTGTGTGTGTGTGTGTGTGTGTGTGTGTATGTGTGTGTGTGTGTGTGTGTGAGTGTGTGTGTGTATATATATATATGTGTGTGTGTGTGTGTGTATATATATATATATATATATATATTTATTATACATCCTCTATCCAGGGCCCCCTGTGCAATTTGGCAAGGCGTTTGTCAGCTGGATTGTGAGTAATGGGTGGCCTATTTGGGTGATGGTGGTTGAAATAATTTGCAATGGCATGTTTGCTTCGTTCTCCAGATATCAAGACAGTCTCAACACATTCTGTTAGTGCCATTGTCATTAATGTCACTACCTGCAAAAGAAACTCAGTTAAAGCTTGAGAACGAAGATACGTTAAAATGAATAACACCATTGTTTTTATTATAAAATTGTTAATCTGTTTGATGTCACCGTTCTACCTTCCCAAATAAAAAATTAGAGTTGCATCCAAGATTTCCGACTTCAAGATGGACACCATACTGGTGACATACCCTAAAAAGATTTTCCCCACTCCCATATCATATGTGTAGACACTGAATTAATATTTCCTTACTCATTTAATTTTTATTAGGGTGTTTCCACACTTATGGACCACCCTGTAGAGTAGAAGGTCATGGTTTATGACACACAGCCATCATTTTGAGAAAGGCCTCTCATTCTGTCAAATGCCTCTTAGCTTTTGGAAGCTAATACCCCTTTCACATCTCCAGTGCTGGATCCCACGCGGGAATTGGAAACGGGTCCTTCCCAGGTGGGATCCAGCATTGGAGACTATCTTCTGGCTTCCTGACCCGGCAAATTGCTGGGTCGGTTGCCATAGCGGCGGTGAGGGGGCCTGAGGCGGCGCTGGGAGATGAGCTCATCTCCACGCCGCCTTTCCTTATGCTGTGAATGGGTACCGGGTCGCATCGACAGGCAACCCATTCACACTGCACCTGACCCGGTATTCAACCCAGGAATAACCCTACTTATTACCCGGGTTGAATTACTGGGTCAGGCGACCCGGGAATTCGGACATGGCCCTTTCACACCGCACACTGACCCATGTCGACCCGACAATATGCCGGGTCGATACTGGGTTATATGTGCGATGTGAAAGGGGTTAAATAGACATTGGACTATCTCTTTTTCTGCATAAGATCTGATTCTTTCTACTTTCTAAGCATATGAGCATGAGTGTAAATCTAAAGAGATAAGACTAATTCATCGGTCTGGCAAATTACACTATAGATGTATTGAGGGTTTTATTTTCTTCTGGCTGAGGTGTGTATAGATATATATATATATATATATATCTATGTACGTGTATGTATATGTGTGTGTATATATATATATATTTCTCTGACGTCCTAGTGGATGCTGGGGACTCCGTAAGGACCATGGGGAATAGCGGCTCCGCAGGAGACTGGGCACAGCTAAGAAAGATTTAGGACTACCTGGTGTGCACTGGCTCCTCCCACTATGACCCTCCTCCAGACTTCAGTTAGAATCCTGTGCCCGGCTGAGCTGGATGCACACTAGGGGCTCTCCTGAGCTCCTAGAGAGAAAGTATATTTTAGGTTTTTTATTTTACAGTGAGATCTGCTGGCAACAGACTCACTGCAGCGAGGGACTAACGGGAGAAGAAGCGAACCTACCTAACTGGTGGTAGCTTGGGCTTCTTAGGCTACTGGACACCATTAGCTCCAGAGGAATCGACCGCATGGAACCGGCCATTAGTGTTCGGTCCCGGAGCCGCGCCGCCGGCCCCCTTACAGAGCCAGAAGCAAGAAGAATCCGGAAAATCGGCGGCAGAAGACATCAGTCTTCACCAAGGTAGCGCACAGCACTGCAGCTGTGCGCCATTGCTCCTCATACACACTTCACACTCCGGTCACTGAGGGTGCAGGGCGCTGGGGGGGGGGGGGGGGCGCCCTGAGAAGCAATAAATACACCTTGGCTGGCAAATATATCACAATATATAGCCCCAGAGGCTATATATGTGATAAATACCCCTGCCAGAATCCATAAAAAAGCGGGAGAAAAGTCAGCCGAAAAAGGGGCGGAGCTATCTCCCTCAGCACACTGGCGCCATTTCTCCCTCACAGCTCCGCTGGAAGGAAGCTCCCTGGCTCTCCCCTGCAGTCTACACTACAGAAAAGGGTAAAAAAGAGAGGGGGGGCACTAAATTTAGGCGCAATATACATATAGCAGCTATAAGGGGATATAATTTAGTTAATCCCTGATTTATATAGCGCTCTGGTGTGTGCTGGCATACTCTCTCTCTGTCTCCCCAAAGGGCTTTGTGGGGTCCTGTCTTCTGTCAGAGCATTCCCTGTGTGTGTGCGGTGTGTCGGTACGGCTGTGTCGACATGTTTGATGAGGAGACTTATGTGGAGGAGGAGCAGGTGCCTATAAATGTGTTGTCACCCCCTGCGGGGCAGACACCGGAGTGGATGGACTTGTGGAAGGAATTACGCGAAAGTGTCGACTCCTTACATAAAAAATTTGACGACATGCCAAATGCGGGGCAGCCGGCTTCTCAGCCCGTGCCTGCCCAGACGTCTCAAAAGTCATCAGGGGCTCTAAAACGCCCGCTACCTCAGATGGCAGACACAGATGTCGACACGGATACTGATACCAGTGTCGACGACGAAGAGACTAATGTAATGTCCAATAGGGCCACTCGTTATATGATTGAGGCAATGAAAAATGTTTTACACATTTCTGAGGTGACCCCAGGTACCACAAAAAAGGGTATTATGTTTGGGGAGAAAAAACTACCAGTAGTTTTTCCCCCTTCTGAAGAATTTAATGAAGTGTGTGAACTAGCGTGGGCTTCCCCCGATAAAAAATTGGTAATTTCAAACAAATTACTAATGGCGTACCCTTTCCCGCCAGAGGATAGGTCACGTTGGGAAACACTCCCTAGGGTGGATAAAGCACTTACGCGCTTATCAAAAAAGGTGGCACTGCCGTCCCAGGATACGGCTGCCCTAAAGGAACCTGCTGACAGAAAGCAGGAGGCTCTCCAGAAAGCTATATATACACACACTGGTATTATACTGAGACCAGCTATTGCCTCAGCATGGATGTGCAGTGCTGCAGCTGCATGGTCAGACTCCCTGTCAGAAAACATTGACACCCTAGACAGGGACACTATATTGCTAAACGTAGAGCATATTAAAGACGCTGTCTTTTACATAAGAGATGCACAGAGGGATATTTGCCGGCTGGCATCAAAAATAAGTGCACTGTCCATTTGTGCCAGGAGAGGGTTATGGACCCGGCAGTGGACAGGTGATGCAGATTCTAAAAGGCACATGGAAGTTTTGCCTTATAAGGGTGAGGAGTTGTTCGGGGATGGTCTTTCAGACTTAGTGTCCACAGCAACAGCTGGGAAGTCAGCATTTTTGCCACATGTCCCCTCACAACCAAAGAGAGCACCGTATTATCAGGTGCAGTCCTTTCGCCCCCAAAAGAGCAGACGGGGTAGAGGCGCGTCCTTTCTGCCCAGAGGCAGAGGTAGGGGAAAAAAGCTGCCGCATACAGCCACTTCCCAGGAACAAAAGTCCTCCACCGCTTCTTCTGCTAAGTCCGCCGCATGACGCTGGGGCTCAGCAGGCGGAGCCAGGTACGGTGGGGGGCCGTCTCAAAAACTTCAGCAATCAGTGGGCTCGCTCACAGGTAGATCCCTGGATCCTTCAAGTGGTATCTCAGGGGTACAGGCTGGAATTCGAGACATCCCCCCCCGCCGTTTCCTCAAATCTGCCTTACCAACGACTCCTTCAGAAAGGGAGGCTGTGTTAGAGGCAATTCACAAGCTGTATTCCCAGCAGGTGATAGTCAAGGTGCCCCTACTTCAACAAGGACGGGGTTACTATTCCACAATGTTTGTGGTACCGAAACCGGACGGTTCGGTGAGACCCATTTTAAATTTGAGATCCTTGAACACATATTTAAGAAAATTCAAGTTCAAGATGGAATCGCTCAGGGCGGTTATTGCAAGCCTGGAAGAGGGAGATTACATGGTATCTCTGGACATCAAGGATGCTTACCTGCATGTCCCCATTTACCATCCTCAAAAGGAGTACCTCAGATTTGTGGTACAGGATTGTCATTACCAATTCCAGACGTTGCCGTTTGGCCTGTCCACGGCACCGAGGGTATTTACCAAGGTAATGGCCGAAATGATGATACTCCTTCGGAAAAAGGGAGTTTTAATTATCCCATACTTGGACGATCTCCTGATAAGGGCGAGGTCCAGAGAGCAGTTGTTGGTCGGCGTAGCATTATCTCAGGAGGTGCTACACCAGCACGGTTGGATTCTGAATATTCCAAAGTCTCAGCTGGTTCTGGCGACACGTCTACTGTTCCTGGGGATGATTCTGGACACAGTCCAGAAAAAAGTGTTTCTCCCAGAGGAGAAAGCCAAGGAGCTGTCGTCTCTAGTGAGAGGCCTCCTGAAACCAAAACAGGTGTCGGTGCATCATTGCACGCGAGTCCTGGGAAAGATGGTAGCTTCCTACGAAGCGATTCCATTCGGCAGGTTCCATGCCAGAACCTTTCAGTGGGACCTGTTGGACCAATGGTCCGGATCGCATCTTCAAATGCATCGGTTGATAACCCTGTCTCCAAGGACCAGGGTGTCTCTGCTGTGGTGGCTGCAGAGTGCTCATCTCAGAGAGGGCCGCAGATTCGGCATACAGGACTGGGTCCTGGTGACCACGGATGCCAGCCTTCGGGGCTGGGGTGCAGTCACACGGGGAAGAAACTTCCAAGGACTTTGGTCAAGTCAGGAGACTTCCCTACACATAAATGTTCTGGAACTGAGGGCCATTTACAATGCCCTAAGTCAAGCAAAGCCCCTGCTTCAAAACCAGCCGGTTCTGATCCAGTCAGACAACATCACGGCAGTCGCCCATGTAAATCGACAGGGCGGCACAAGAAGCAGGACGGCGATGGCAGAAGCCACAAGGATTCTACGATGGGCGAAAAATCACGTGTTAGCACTGTCAGCAGTGTTCATTCCGGGAGTGGACAACTGGGAAGCAGACTTCCTCAGCAGGCACGACCTCCACCCGGGAGAGTGGGGACTTCATCCAGAAGTCTTCCAACTGATTGTAAACCGTTGGGAAAAGCCACAGGTGGACATGATGGCGTCCTGCTTAAACAAAAAACACCGGATCCTAAAAGAAAAGGGTATTCCGGAGGAAGTAATTCCTACGCTTATTAAAGCTAGAAAAGATGTAACCGTACAACATTATCACCGCATATGGTGAAAATATGTTGCGTGGTGTGAGGCCAGGAAGGCCCCAACGGAGGAATTCCAGCTAGGTCGATTTCTGCACTTCCTACAGTCAGGGGTGACTATGGGCCTAAAACTGGGTTCCATTAAGGTCCAGATTTCGGCTCTGTCGATTTTCTTCCAAAAAGAACTGGCTTCACTGCCTGAAGTTCAGACATTTGTCAAGGGAGTGCTGCATATTCAGCCTCCTTTTGTGCCTCCAGTGGCACCGTGGGACCTCAACGTGGTGCTGGGTTTCCTAAAGTCACATTGGTTTGAGCCACTCAAAACCGTGGATTTAAAATATCTCACGTGGAAAGTAGTCATGCTTTTGGCCTTGGCTTCGGCAAGGCGTGTGTCAGAATTGGCGGCTTTGTCATGTAAAAGCCCCTATTTGATTTTCCATATGGATAGGGCAGAATTGAGGACTCGTCCCCAGTTTCTTCCTAAGGTGGTATCAGCTTTTCACTTGAACCAACCTATCGTGGTGCCTGCGGCTACTAGGGACTTGGAGGACTCCAAGTTACTGGACGTAGTCAGGGCCTTGAAAATTTATGTTTCCAGGACGGCTGGAGTCAGGAAGACTGACTCGCTATTTATCCTGTATGCACCAAACAAGATGGGTGCTCCTGCTTCAAAGCAGACTTTTGCTCGCTGGATTTGTAGCACAATTCAGCTTGCGCATTCTGTGGCTGGCCTGCCGCAGCCTAAATCTGTAAAAGCCCATTCCACGAGGAAAGTGGGCTCTTCTTGGGCGGCTGCCCGAGTGGTCTCGGCTTTACAACTTTGCCGAGCTGCTACTTGGTCAGGGGCAAACACGTTTGCAAAATTCTACAAATTTGATACCCTGGCTGAGGAGGACCTTGAGTTCTCTCATTCGGTGCTGCAGAGTCATCCGCACTCTCCCCCCCGTTTGGGAGCTTTGGTATAATCCCCATGGTCCTTACGGAGTCCCCAGCATCCACTAGGACGTCAGAGAAAATAAGAATTTACTCACCGGTAAATCTATTTCTCGTAGTACGTAGTGGATGCTGGGCGCCCGTCCCAAGTGCGGACTGTCTGCAATACTTGTATATAGTTATTGTTAACTACAAGGGTTATTGTTGAGCCATCTTTTGAGAGGCTCTGTTGTGTTCATACTGTTAACTGGGTATATTATCACGAGTTATACGGTGTGATTGGTGTGGCTGGTATGAGTCTCACCCGGGATTCAAAATCCTTCCTTATTGTGTCAGCTCTTCCGGGCACAGTATCCTTACTGAAGTCTGGAGGAGGGTCATAGTGGGAGGAGCCAGTGCACACCAGGTAGTCCTAAATCTTTCTTAGCTGTGCCCAGTCTCCTGCGGAGCCGCTATTCCCCATGGTCCTTACGGAGTCCCCAGCATCCACTACGGACTACGTGAAATAGATTTACCGGTGAGTAAAATCTTATTATATATATATATATATATATATATATATATATATATAATCTCTATTTCTTAAAAGTATTTGGCCACATCTGTTGATTATTGAATTCAGGTGTTTCAATCAGACACGTTGCCACAGGTGTTTAAAAATAAAGCACCTAGTAATGCAGTCAGTGGCGGAACTAGCGAGCGGTGGGCCCATGTGCGACAAAATGCTTTGGGGCCCCCCCCCCATCCCATCCAAGTCCACCCCCTCACCCCTGGAGAGGATCTGGTGAGGGGGACCTGCTCAGGGCCAGAGAAATGGATACCTAGCAACAGTGCCGTAACTAGACATTTTAGCACTGTGCAAGAAATGGTATCTGAGCCCCCCCTACTCCATGCAAAACAGGGGCAGTGCGCGCCGAAGGCACGCACAAAAAATAGGGGCATGGCTTCGTGGGGAAGGGGTGTGGCCACAAAATAATACCAATTCATATAACGGTGCACAGTAGTCTCCATTATTAAAATTACGCCGCACGGTAGCACCACTACACTAGGTAGAGCCCCTTTTACACCTTACGGCAGACAGATTCCCCTTTTTACACATTACGGCAGGCTTCGTCAACCTTTTACACATTACGGCAGACAGCGTCAACCTTTTACATATTACGGCAGACAGCGTCAACCTTTTACACATTATGGCAGACAGCGTCTCCTTTTCATTACGGCAGACAGCGTCCCCTTTTTACACATTACGGCAGACAGCGTCCCCTTTTCATTACGGCAGACAGCGTCCCCTTTTTACACATTACGACAGACAGCGTCCCATTTTTACACATTACGGCAGACAGTGTCCCGTTTTTACACATTACGACAGACAGCGTCCCCATTTTTACACATTACGGCAGACAGTGTCCCCATTTTTACACATTACGGCAGACAGCGTCCCCATTTTTACACATTACGGCAGACAGCGTCCCCATTTTTACACATTACGGCAGACAGCGTCCCCATTTTTACACATTACGGCAGACCGTCCCATTTTTACAAGGCAAGAGATGCAATCTCAATATAAAAATAAATAAAATAAATAAATAAATAAATATATATATAATTATACATATGCAACACAATTAAAGACATTTAAAATAACGAATTCCTACCAGGGGCTGTTGCTGCACATAGGGAATGACCAGCAGCTCCTGCAGCACCAGCATTTTATTACAATGCAGGAGGACGTGTGGAGGAGGAGGCGCTGGAAAGAGGAGGAGATAGGAGAGCGTTCCCTCCTTTCAGAAGCAGCCAGTGAGACCAGTAGGGTTTGTATGAGGGAGGGACGGCCCCTCCTCCCTCTCCGGCCGGGACCCCTCCTCCCCGTTCAGCCGAGCTGCCGCAGGCGCTGACTGTGATAACACAGGCGGCGGGCGGCAGCGTAGCTGGTGCCCCTGGTCTATGTGTGACACGGGCGGCGGACGGGAGTGTAGCTCGCGGCCGCGGCGGCATGATACAATGAGTCATTGTGACTCATTGTAATGCCGGCGGCTGTGGGCCCCTGGAGTGCGGTGGGGCCCCACTGCAATGCACTGGCTGCACTGCCAGTAGTTCCGCCCCTGAATGCAGTCTTAATTTGCAAAAAATTGTGATACAAAATTGTTAATTCTGAAGTGCTCAATGGCTTCAAGCGTGGTACTGTTATAGGATGCCACCTTTACAATAAGACTTCGTGAAATTTCATCCCTGCTGGATAATCCAGGGTCAACTGTAAGTGATATTATTAGAAAGCAGGGATGTGCAGGCAGGGGAGGCAGTGCCTCCCCTGTCATAATGCTTCAAATAATACAAAGAAGATATTTATAACATATTCTATGTCATATATATCTTCTTTGCATTTTCCTTATAATTGTTGCCCTGAAACTGCAGCAAAATCGGAGTGGGAGGCAGCGAAGAGGGCTGCCTCCCACTGACAATAGTAAACTGCTGAAGCGGGGGGCGGGGCCAAGCCACGGGCAGGAAAAGCCCATTGAAAAAAATGAAGAAAAGAGGCAGCTGTACATTTGCCTCACTGATGGGGCTGTGCCTTCTGCTCACACTAAAGCACGCCCCCTGCCAGTCATTCGACAACAGATCCATCACTGCTTCTGAGGAAATGGTCAGTGAGTAAAGAAACACCCCCATACTGTGACTATTGCGGAAGCCACCACAGCACACTGACTGCTGCAGCCGGGGCAGTGAAGGGTTTCCGGCATATTTATCTTCTCAGCTGATCTGCATGACCCCTATCAGGAGCCTCGAGGCTGCTAACATCCCGGAACACAGCAGAGCTGTGCACACATGGACACCAAAGGTTAGCAGACAGGGGCCATTAATCATCTGTCACTGTGCACTTTATGACTTTACACTGGAGACAGCAATACAGGGTGAGTTATCCTCAGCACTGTATTACCCCTTTCACATCGCACAAATAACCCGGTATCGACACGGCATATTGCCGTGTCGACACGGGTCAGTGTGCGATGTGAAAGCACTTTCTGAGAATCAGCGGGTCGCCTGACCCGCTAATTCAACCCGGTATAAAAGAAGGATTATACCCAGGTTGAATACCGGGTCAGGTGCAGTGTGAATGGGAGCCGCGTCGATGCGACACGGTTCCCATTCACAGCATAGGGAGAGGCGGCGCAGGAGATGAGCTCATCTCCCAGCGCCGCCTCCACCCCCGCCCCTGCTGCTGCTGCGCCCCCCCCCCCGCGGGTCGGAAAGCCAGCAGAGGGGAGCAAATGCCGGATCCCACCCGGTAAGGACACGTTTCATTTACCGGGTGGGATCCGGCATTAGCGATGTGAAAGCGGTATAACTCTTTGATTACACACACAGGGTAGTGTTTCTCCCTTCTTACTGCACTATGGGGGTTATTCAGAGATGGATGCAGATCTTGCTTCCCGCAGCAAGATTTGCGTCCATCCATCTATTCAAATGCTAGGGGCAGTCCAGCACAGGGCAAGGCCACCCAGCATGTGTGTGTCACTGCCTCATGATGCGTCCGCATTGATTTGAGGTTGACCCCTACCAGAGACATTTTTTTTTTTTTGGGAGCATCTAAGTCAGCACCGTAACTACCTGGCATACAGCGCAGTTGCCCTGGGGGCGCAACGGCCAGCGGCTTGTAATGAGTCAAATTGACTCATTACAAGCCGCCTCTGCTGTGTGCGCCATGCTGGAGAAGCCGGAGGCAGGGGAGCAGAGCAGCAGCGCCGGAGGGAGGGGGACTGCTGGAGCCGCAGCAGCACTATGCAATTGGTAGAGGCGCCACTGCAGCAGTCCCCTCTCCTTCCGCATTGGCTGCTCGCCGCCGCTGTGAATGCTGGGATGCGCTTCCCTCATGCCAGCATTCACAGCGGCGTCGGCCAGCCAATACGGAAGGAGAGGGGACTGCTGCAGCGGCGCCTCTACCAATTACATTGCGCTGCTGCGGCTCCAGTCCCCCTCCCTCCTCCTCCTTCTCCCCTGCCTGGGATCTGCCAGCACGAGGAGGCTGACTGTCAGCGGGGAGAGATGGTTAGTATCTGTCTATCTCTCTCTCTCTCTCTCTCTCTCTCTCTATCCTGTCTGCCGCAATGTGCAAAAAGGGGACGCTGTCTGCCGTAATGTGTAAAAAGGGGACACTGTCTGCCGTAATGTGTAAAAAAGGGGACGCTGTCTGCCGTAATGTGTAATAAGGGGGACGCTGTCTGCCGTAATGTGTAATAAGGGGGACGCTGTCTGCCGTAATGTGTAAAAAGGCACGCTGTCTTCCGTAATGTGTAAAAAGGCACGCTGTCTGCCGTAATGTGTAAAAAGGGGGACAGGCTGCCGTAATGTGTAAAAGGGGCTCTACCTGGTGTAGCGGTGCTACTGTGCAGCGTAATTTGAATAATGGAGACTACTGTGCACCGTAGTATGAATTGGTATTATTTTGTGGCCACGCCCCTTCCCCGTTAAGCCACGCCCCTATATATATATTTTTGTGCGCCTGCGGCGCACACTGCCCCTATCTTGCATAGGGGGGGCGCCAATGCCGTTTCTTGCACACAGCGCTAAAATGCCTAGTTACGGCACTGAGCTATGTATGACGTCACACAGATGCTCCAAAAACGCTCCTGACATGCCACCATTTTGCCCGCCACGCTCTTGCAACGTCATGTCGCCTCCCTCCCCAACGGCCACCGCTGTCAATCTCCTTGCGGCCGCATCCTGGTATAAGGTGTAGGGTCATGTACACGCACTTCTGCCAGTGTGCATGCGCAGATCCTCTGAATGCAGCCTCTGCATAGATGTGCGGCTGCGTTCGGGTCTGAATAGACCCTAATATATTGTGTCTTTAAATCTATTTTTATCATCCATCAAAAAGGTCTGCATCGGACCTGATTGTTTAACTGTGTCATTGTGCAGTAACGTTTCAACCATTAGAAAGCACTGGGATCTATACTTCGACGAAATCCTGCTCATAATAACTGGTTTACAGTTATGTATATTTCGAACAAGAAATCTGTGGCAACGTGTGAGGCCTGCGTTATATTGTGGGTTTATTCACACAAGCAAAACTCTAGAGATGGCACCCCCTCTTTCACCCCCATGTGTGCCTCCCCAGCCACTGACCTCACCGCACGTCACTGTTAGAAAGTGGAAACATTTAGGAACAACAGCAACTCAGCCACGAAGCGGAAGGCCACGTAATATCACAGAGCAGGGTCAACGACTGCTGAGGCATATGGTTCGTAAAAGTCGCCAACGCTCTGCTGATTCCATAGCTGAAGAGTTCCAAACTTCTACTGGCATTAATGTAAGCACAAAAACTGTGCATCAGGAGGTTAATGGAATGGGTTTCCATGACCGAGCAGCTGCATGCAAGCCTCGCATCACCAAGTCCAATGCCAAGTGTCGGATGGAGTGGTGTAACGTACACTGACACTGGACTGTGGAGCAGTGGAAACGTGTTCTATGGCGTGTCGAATCATGCTTCTCTGTTTGGCAGTCAGATGGGAGAGTCTGGGTTTGGCGGATGCCGGGAGAACGTTGCCTGACTGCATCATGCCAACTGTGAAGTTTGGTGGAGGAGGGATAATGGTATGGGGCTGTTTTTCAGGGTTTGGTCTAGGCCCCTTATTTCCAGTAAAGGGCAATCTTAATGCTTCAGCATACCAAGACATTTTGGACAATGCTATGCTTCCAACTTTGTGGCAACCGTTTGAGGAAGGCCCTTATCTATTCCAACATGAATGTGCCCCAGTGCACAAAGCAAGGACTATAAAGATATAGGGGGTCATTCCGAGTTGATCGTAGTCGTACTAAATTTAGCACAGCTACGATCATCTTCCCACACATGCGGGGGGAACGCCCAGCACAGGGCTAGTCCGCCCCGCATGTCAGTCCGGCCTCCCCCGCACAAGTACAAAAGCATCGCACAGTGGCGATGCTTTTGTACTTGAAGAGTAACTCCCGGCCAGCACAGCTCCTGCAGCTGGTCGGGAGTTATTCATCACTGCCTCGGGTCGCAGCGGCTGTATGTGACGCCACGCAGCCGCTGCGGCCCACCCCCCGCACGGTCCGGCCACACCTGAGTTGGCCGGACTGCGCCCCGCCGTGCCGCCCCCTCCCGCCCAGAGACCGCCTCTGCCTGTTAATCAGGCAGAGGCGATCGCTAGGTAACGACGGCTTTCGCCCATCTGGCATGCGACGGTGTACTGCGGCGCCGACGCATGCACAGTTCCGAACAAATGCAGCTTGCGATCGGGTCAGAATAACCCTCATAGTTTCATAAGTTTGGTGTGGAAGAACTTGACTGGCCCGCATAGAGCCCTGACCACAACCCAATCAAGCACATTTGGAATTAACTGGAATGGAGATTGCAAGCCAGGCCTTCTCGTCCAACATCAGTGCCTGACCTCATAAATGTTCTACAGAATGACTGAGCACAAAGTATATGTATTTGAATAAAATGTAATTACAGTCCCTGTTGGTGTAATAGTCAGGCGTCTGAATACTTTTGTCCATATAGTGTATATATTATATATGACATCCAACACTTTCACCTTGACAAAGGGGCGTGAGCCCTGAAATGTCGGCTATAGATTGTGTTGCCACTAATATACTGAAGCCACGCACACACACCGATCAGTCATAACATTAAAATCACTTACAGGTGAATTGAATAACATTGATAATTTTGTTACAATGGCACCTGTCAAGGTGTGGGACATATTGGGTAGCAAGTGAACACTGTTCTTGAAGTTGATGCGTTGGAAGCAGGAAAAATAGGCAGCGTCTGACAAGGGACAAATGGCAGTGGTTAGATACCAGAGCATTTACAAAATGGCAGGTGTCTTATTCGGTGGTCCCGGTATGCAGTGGTATACCTACCAAAAGTGGTACAAGGAAAGACAACCAGTGAACCGGCGATCGGGTCATGGGGAGCCCAACGCTCATTGATGCGCATGGGGAGCAAAAGCTAACCCATCTCTTCTGGTTCCACAGAAGAGCTAATAAAACACAATGGGGTAACTCCGACCTGATCGCTTGGCAATAATTTTTGCAGCCCTGCGATCAGATAGTCGCCGCCTATACGGGGAGTGTATTTTAGCTGTGCAAGTGTGCAATAGCCTGTTTAGCGGAGCTGCACAAACAGATTTTGTGCAGTTTCTGCGCAGCCCAGGACTTTCTCAGCCACTGCGATTAATTCAGGCTGTTCAGGACCGGATTTGACGTCGGCCTCCCTCCCTGCAAATGCATGGACTCGCCTGCGTTTTTCCAAACACTCCCTAAAAACGTTTAGTTGCCACCCACAAACGCCCTCTTCCCGTCAGTCTCCTTGCGATCGCCTGTGCGAATGGATCATTTGCACAAACCCATTGCTTAGCAGTGATCCGCTTTGTAGCCATGTGCCTGATCGCCTGCGGTGCAGAAGCACACAGCAGCGATCAGGTTTGAATCGGCTCCAAAATTGCGGAAAAGTTCATATTGGATATCCTAGATAAGTATCAGAGCACACAGAACATCGCAGCTTGCTGCGTAGCCGTAGAATGCCCATTTTAACCCCTGTCCACCGCCATGGGGCGCTTTAAGAAAGGAGGAGGCCCGGGTGCAGCCTGCTCCATGCGGGCCCCCTCCTCTCTGCCGGCAGCGCTCAGACTTTACTGCGCATGCGCAGATCTTCGGGAAAATGATGCTGCAGCATTTTCCCAGTGATTTTTAACGCGGACGCCGGCGCGGGACTCTTCAGGAAAATGGGTGCAGCGAGTGCGGTGGGAGCCCCCTCTGGACTCAGGGGCCTGTGTACACCGCACATATTATGGATACGCCAGTGCCACCGCCGAAAGCACATGCATTGAACTCGAGCAGAAGTTGAAAGGGTCGCACAGACGCCTACTGTTCTTTTATATATATATTCCTTAATGTCATGCATAAGTCCTTTCCCGTTTAATGAATAATTTAAATTGTGTATCCTTCAGGAGGTGCTCCTGGTATATAGTTTAGCATGTAGTAGAACCCAAAAAGAAAGGAAGTATTCCCTATTATGGGCACACATGGACTATTATACTCAAATAATCACTTAAAGTCATATACCTTGATAATGTCGATATTATCTTAGACCGCAAAGCTATACCTCTAAATACACTTTTATCGCGGAGCCGCAATGGCCGCTAGACTGAATACACATGCTACGCACTTTGTACGCTATTTGCGTACAGAGTCCCGCACGTGGTACGTACTTGGCATACACACGCCGCGCTGAGTGTATGGAGTACGCTCAGCGTGCGCACACACAATTGATAACCCTTAAACCTTGTTAATGATACAATGCAATGATATGATTACACTTTAAACCTTAAGTAGCGCTGGCGGTATGAAGTACCCGCAGTGCGTACACCTTATCAATACCAATACACCCTATACAGATAAATCTACTTTAAAGCCCTTGCAGGAAAGTGAAGACACCACACCGATTTGTAGTTGCAACCACAAGGTTCTAAGGTCACAGTGGATTAATTCCAAAAGGTAAAACAATACAAATCATACACTACAGGCTAACAAGTAAATCTAAACAGAATAATGGCTACAGAGAATGTACATACGTGAGAATGTTCGCAAGCGCAACCCGGCCGATCCTCCGCTGGTCATACAGATAGCGTTCAGAGTCTTCTGACCGGCTAGGCAACAATGGTCTTTTTATACATAACATGCATACACAATACAATGGTCACTGTAATCTCATTGTCCATTGGACACAGGGATGTGTCTACATTACAGAAGAGGTCATAGGTGGATTTGAATAGATGGGCGATGTCTTTCCCCAACTGCTCTTGTGGGTGGTATCCTCTGGATTCCCGCCGCATACATAATATACTGTAAATACAGTTAATGTTCATATTCTACTTTTGTACATAACTATACGCAGGAACAAGCGATCTCTCTCTAACTAACACCGGAATGTTACCCTCAAAATACCCTACAGCTGGATACTAGATATCACCTTCCAACCTTTATCTGACCCTTCCTATCATGCAAAGGCGAATCTCTTAGTCCATGAACTGTTTAAACTATTAGTACTCGCTGACATGGTCTAGGGGAACTATATCTACAATGTACACTATAAGGGTTAAATATGTAATGTTCTAATAACCCTCTATGCGTTCACAAACCCTACCGTAAATGCGCATACCACGCGCTAAGGCGCATGGCCGCAAAAAGCTCCGTTACGCAAATTGCGGATATGCGCACGCACGGCAGAGCGAGTGCACGCGCAGCGGGCATGTGCATGGGGTTAGTAAAAGGCATATGCATTACAATATTTTTCGACTTTAACAACCTTTTGGGTAAATGACCACTAATCTTAAAATATAACTTTGATTTATTTAATTAAAAAGCAAGCGAAATATAGTTCTAGTGAAAAAATGTGAACAAATTAAAGGTGAATAAAATGCTTAACCACTGTTGTCACAGTTATTTCTTCCTGTCTCTTTTTTTTCTCTTTTTTTAAGTGTCTCAAATGTTGTTACAATAGTTTGTTGCTACAATAACTCTTTCTAATGTTAAATCAGATAATTGTATCCATTGGAGTTAGTTATTACCTGTTACATGTGTACTGACTGTAGATTAAATTAGCCCTTAACATTACTCAAATGTCTAATTTTATGTAGACCAATTGACTCCCAGTGCTGGCAGTGTGCGCATCACTGCACCGTAATACACCCTTCATCTATATCACCTTTTTTTATCTCAGATTACATGTGTACCTTTTATTAACTGGTACCCAGAACATTGTTTTTTATTCATGCTGGTCGTCTATATGATGCTTTTGTGCATAAATTAATTGTTCAGTATGTTATGGGAACTGTAAACCATTATTATTCTAATGGTCTAATAATTTTCACAATATACACTGGTCAGCTGTATTTTCCCATTCGCTGCTTTGCAGTAACTTTTATTATATTTTAGTAGTCGCCTAATGTCACAAAAGCATCAGAACTGGATCACAGAGCAGTGGAAGAAGGTGGCCTGATCTGATGAATCCACATTTTCTTTAATATCATGTGGGCAGTCAGATGCGTGTGTATCTTTTATCTGTGGAAGAGATGGCACTAGGAAGAACTATGGGATGAGGGCAAGCCAGCTGAGGCAGTTTGATGCTCTGGACAATGTTCTGATGGGAAACCTTGGGATCTGGAATTCATGTGGATATTACTTTGACACGTACTGCCTACCTAAGCATTGTTGTAGACCAAGTACACCCCTTCATGGCAACAGTATTCCCTGATGGCCGTGACCTTTTTCAGCAGGATTGTTCAGGAATGGTTTGAGGAACATAGTTTAAGGTGTTGACTATCAAGCATCGGTGATGTTACAGTTCTTGAGGTGTGTGTGTGTGTGTGTGTGTGTGTGTGTGTGTGTGTGTGTGTGTGTGTGTGTGTGTGTGTGTGTTTGTTTTCCCAAAATGACGATCGCACTACTGCCAGTATAGTGGATCAATGGTTTATTAACACACAGGGTATAGTAAAGAAATCAGAGTAACTGGCAACTATTGAGAATCAGAAAATCCACAGTAAGAATGGGTTAGGTTCAAAATGCAAGCGGTCGGGATGCCGGCAGTCAGAATACCGACTGCGGCATCTGGACAGTGATAATGCTGACAGGGGGAAGGTAAGTATACTTTCCTTCTACCCATGGTCCTCTAACCCTCCCTTCCCGCAGCCTAACTCTAATACCTCCACCTCCCCGACCGCCGGGATCCTGACTAGTTCCCGTAAGAATAATGCCCAGGATTACTTTTGTTAGTGTAAAGCAAATTTGCAGGAAACGGGGACAGAGCACTTGGATCCCCAGGTAATAGAACAGGTCACTAGACAGAAACTGGGCCAGAGTGAATCTGCAATAGAGTGATGTGGAACCAATCATGGTGAACTCACCGCAGAACATAATTCCAGGAACGTGGAGCTGGCACCCACTACTGGGAACTCAAGGACACAAGACCTCAGGAAACATAGGACTGCATAAGCTACAGCTGGACGCAAGAACTCAGGACTCAGAACTGAATCTAGGAATGAGGGACTCAGGTCTGCACTGATCTACAGATGCACAGGCTTGAAACCTACACACCAAAGTAGAAAATGTCGCACAAACACCGATTTATCTTTTTATTTGCTCATTATTATCATGCATTTCCCGTTCCTTATATCATTCAAATTATATGTCCTTTGGGAAGTACTCCAGGATTATAGTTTGACATATTATAAATCCAAAAGAGAACACAACACAACAGAAAATACTTCCTTTCTTTTGGGTTTATAATACCTACACACCGAAGACAGAACTAGAACCTGAACACAGGGTTAGACCTCACTACCAGTAACCCAGAACAGAGAGACCAGACACCTGCAGCTGATGGTATATTAGCAGAGTACTGTTTATAACCAGGTACTTGCCATAGCAAGGGAGGGGGGGGGGGGGGGTTGGGGCGAAGGTGGAGGCGGCGCTGGGAGATGAGCTCATCTCTGCGCCGCCTCTCCCTATGTAGCAAACGGGTCCTGGGTCGCATCGACCCAGGAGCCCGTTTACGCAGCCACATACCCGGGTTGAATTGCCGGGTCAGGCGACTCGCTATTTCGGCAAGGCCCCTTTCACACCGCACGCCGACCCGTGTCGACCTGGCAATATGCCGGGTCGATACCAGGTTATTTGTGCGGTGTGAAAGGGGTATTTGTGTGTCATATGTGTGAACAAAAAAGAAACATTTGAATATCGCCTCACTATCTCCTTTAACATTTTAGATGGGAGATCTGGTGCAAAAAAAAATAATTGAATAGCTTCCTTGAGTGTAACAGAAATTGTAGGGGAACAGGCACTTTGTGAATACTTGCAGAGATGCAGACACTTGGGACATACTTGCCTACTCTCCCGGAAGCTGCTGGAGCCTCACACTTTTTGGGGTAGTCCCCTGCAGCCCTTGAAGGGTAGATGACTATGCTGATTCCTGCCACTTCCTGCTAAAGCGGGGTAGGATAGGGATAAAATCCTAAAATATTGGTGGCTGTGTGAAGGGAGAGAACATTGCTGAGAAGCAAGGAGTAGTATGATGCTGGGTGCGAGCGACTCACCTACTGTACCAGTAGGTGGCGGTGAAGGGGGGTGGAGTATGGTAGCACCACCTGATTTTTCAGGAGCCTCGTGGCTGTTCAAGGAGAGCAGGCAAGTATGTATCGATGTCTTTGTGCCAGATACCACCTAACACCTTCAGTGGTCTTATGGAGTCCATGACTCAATAGATCAAAGTTGTTTTGGCAACAGCGGAGGACCTACACAATATTAGGCAGGTTGTTTTAATGTCCCATATATATCTGTGTGTGTTTATAAAGAACCCTAACCATTCAAGAACAGGCGGTACTTAATCTTAGTTTGATATTTATTCCAACTAATACATTTCATCCTCATTCTGGTCAAAAATACCACATTCAATTGCCCTTGACATGTACTAATACACTTGTGGTGTGCCTGATTAAATGCCCATGTTTTAAGTGCACTAAATGGCAAGGTGGATATTATATAATCTCATAGGGTTTTT
Source organism: Pseudophryne corroboree (assembly GCF_028390025.1). NCBI lineage: Eukaryota > Metazoa > Chordata > Amphibia > Anura > Myobatrachidae > Pseudophryne > Pseudophryne corroboree. The sequence continues at coordinate 366,044,919 of NC_086444.1, forward strand.
TTTTTAATAGACATCAGTGTTCAGTGCAATTTTTACAATCTTCATTATTTACTTGTTTACAGTTTTGGTGGTGGTTATTTCAGTCATTTGTTTATATTCACCATGGCAATCTACACAGTTCAGTGTGACTAGCTTCAGGGCAGTCCCATATGTGATGTCAGTCCGCTGGACATCCAGGAAGCCATTGGCATAGATTTTGTTCGCCGGGGTGTATATAAGGTGAGTCTGGATTATTTTTATTCATTTTTTTTATATGCCTAACAAAGGAATTATATCTGATATGTTGAATCTTCAGTGAGTGTTAAACTTAAGTTATTAACAATCCCATGATTGCAACTATTTTGTACTCTCTGATATTATTTGGTGGGTTATAATTTTTTATATATATGTGTGTGTGTGTGTGTGTGTGTGTGTGTGTGTGTGTGTGTGTGTGTGTGTGTGTGTGTATGTATGTGTATATATATATATATATATATATATATATATATAATATAATCTACACATACACACACAGAAAATTTGCACCCTGTAATGGAAATACAGCCTGTGACCTATTTTCCTAAAGATAGCAACTGATAGCAATTACATCACAAGGAGTGATTCCCTGTATATACTTAGATTTGTGTATGAACTGACACACGCACACACACACACACACACACACACACACACACACACACACACACACACACACACACACACACACACACACACACACACACACACACACACACAACAACCCCATATATACAGGCAATGTCATTAAAAACTATCTTCAGTGTAAGGAAAAATAAGGAGTCTTGGAAGCACCCACAGAGCTCTGATCTCAACATTATCTAGTATGTCTGGGATTACACAAAGAGATAGAAGGATTTGATCAAACCTAAATCCACAGAAGATCTGTGGTTAGTTCTCCAACATGTTTGGAACAACCTGCAGAGTTCCTTCAAAAACTGTGTGCAAGTGTACCTAGAAGAATTGATGCTGTTTTGAAGGCAAAGGGTGGTCACGTCAAATATTGATTAAGATTTCAGTTCATTCACTTTGCATTTTGTTATATAATATAAATACATTTTGAGGTATAATTAAATTTGAAGCCACATTTTAGATTATTCTGGAAAACTTTTCCAGGTATTCTGTTTATGATATTTTTGCAAAATTAGTTGATGGTTACCTTTGGGGAAAAAGGTTGCACAAGTTAGGTGCGTTGAAGAGTAATCACTTTTTTTTTTTTTCCCCCTATTCATTTTATTTTTCTACTGCAGGGGACCATTTAAGTGAAGATTACTTCAAGGTGAATCCACTACGTAAGGTTCCAGTGCTCAAGGATGGAGACTTAACAATGTCTGAGAGGTGAAAAACAAAGCAACCCCTACAAGACTTTAGAGTAGGCTACGCTGCATCACATCCCTGGGGCAGAATTCGGGGACCATGCATACCGTTTATGTAGTCATTTATTTGGCAGCTAATGGGTAACTCTCAGTATTTACATAGTTAAAATAGTGAATTTTCAGTTTCACAATTACATTTCATGCCATTAATTTCAAAGTAAATTGTACTAAATTGTGCCGTAGTGTGTTAGTGCCATTTATTTATATAGTGTAGTGTTTTACAATTGGGAACAAACACCATAAAAAATGAGACTGGGCATTACAAGATACATCACAGTAAGCAGCCGTCAACTCTGAATTGCCTAACCCAGATGTTTTCAAACGCGGTCCTCAAGGCACTGCAATGGTCCAGGTTTAGGTATCAACACAAATGGTTAAAATAAATTGACTGAGGTGCCAGTTAAGTCACCTGTGGCCAAGCATGGATATACTTAAAACATGAACCTTTGGGGTGCCTTGAAGACTGCGTTTGAGAGCCTCTGGCCTAACCTCTAATGGGAATCTGTGGTTACTATACCATGCACAGTACATAGCATTTAAGGGAATGTAGTCAGGAGAGACAGTTGGCATGCCGATTAGCAAGGACTATTTCCACTCATGGGTGACCATGACAGCCATAGGGGCTTTTTGCGCTTGCCCCCCCCCCCCTCTTCCTCCCCCGCTTGCATACCACTGCCGGGATCCTGCCATCGGTATGGTGACCGGCAGTCAACTGACTGCTGGTTACGCATACCTAACACCATTTAAGAATTAGATAATTTACCTGAGGCTCATGTGAGAATACATTACAATATGGGGATATAATGCTGTAATGAAGGTTACATATATATGCAGCATACTATATATATCTTGACCTCTGATGATAAACATTCCACCCTAAAAGTTAAAAAGATTTAGCCAGAATGCAACTAGCTGATGGTTGTAGGAATGAATCCACTTTTTAAATTATATAATTGTTAGGAGATACATACACTAATATTAATATTTTAATAGTAATCAAATTGTTCCCCCTTACTTTCCTTTGCCAGCACTGCCATGCTGCTTTATATGGTAAACAAGTATAAGACCCCTGATCACTGGTATCCATCTGACATAAGGAAGCGTGCCCAGGTTGACGAATATCTTGCTTGGCAGCATTTAAGTACACGTCCACTTGTATCAAAGCTATTTTGGATCAAGGTGAGAATATCGGGCTGTTTTGGATGTTATTTTTCTTTCTGTTTGCTTGTATGTATGCAATGAGGCTACAGAAGCAGACAATATCCTGCTGCTATGCAGGGCTGCTAAGAGAAATTCTGGGCCCCGGTACAACAACTTCCTGGGCTCCCCTGCCCACACTGGAGGGGGTGTGACCGCAGCATGCTGAGGGCATGGCCACTCCTCTTTGGGGGCATGTCTAGCACATCATAAGCACCCACTCACAGAAGCATGGCATGCCTCCCAGCCAGGGCAGTAGAGAGCCTGGCTGGGCCCAGGTACTTTTCAGGGGGTATGCCCTAATCAAAGGAGGTGAGAATCTGGGCCCCTTTATCAAACCCTCGACGCCACTGCTGCTGTGACTTATTACACGTAGTCTTGGTGCCCCCGTATACCCCAAACTTTTTTTGATCAGAAACTCAAAAGAATCAATACTCTAGGGCACAGTGATTCAAAAACGTTTAAGGACCACAGTCTTATACCATAATTTATGCACTTCATTTGAGAGCCCTTGTTATTTTGTTACACTATCCTTTATTTTAAATCACACATTTCTTAGCAGTCACATCCTCTTTTATTTAAAGCACAAATGTAAAAATACTTTCATACCCAGGATTCGAACCCATGACTTTCCATATTGCAGTCAGACACCTTACTTATGTAGCTGTTTGCTTGTGTAAGGGAGGTGTCTCAAAACGGAGATTATCTGCGCTCCCCAGTCATGCTCTATCTTACTTCTGCTGCAAGCCTGGGCGTGATCCCTCATTTGTGCACTCCCCTGATTTCCTCCGCCACCAGCCGCAGCACTCGGGACTCTGTACCAGCGTCTCTCTGCCTAGCGGCCATCCACGGCCGCAGAACACCAAGGTTTCCATCGCTCAGTTCCATGGATGGGAGGTATTCATGTGACCGGCGGTCAGGAGACAGACGACATGACCTCCCCCAACATCCTGCCCCCTCACTATCCCAACACCACACCCAAATGGACAGCGCCATGACAGTCTCCAGTCAGCTGACCTTCCTGGAGTCAAACCGGATTCACTTCCGCATCATGTGATCCACTCATCCACTCAACTGTAAGCACTGGGTATAAAGTCCAAGTCTCAGCACTGGCAAGCTGTCAGTGCTTTGGTATCTCTCAGCCTGGCCAGAATCTCCTGCTGGTATAGACTCAGTGCAGTTGTCATCTCAAGCACTCCCTGACTGCCTAGATGAGTTAAAGGGCCATACCTGCTACTCCATCTCAGCATCTTCAGATTCACTGGAAGTCCTCCAATGATCCAGAGGGACTGTCCTGCATCCCTTAGTGGCATTAGAGACTCTGCTGGTTCCTACCAGCATCCAGTTAACCTGCTGTGCAAAGTTAGCGCACTTCAGTATCCGGAAAACCTGCCACTGCTGTCTTACCACCCTTTAGCATTAACTAACATACTGTGCAGAATTACCACATCCCAGCACCTGGGAATCCAGCAGTGCTGGCACTGCATTCCACAACATTTGGAATCCCACTGTGCTGCCACAGTATTGCTAGAATCTGGAAAACCTGTATTGTGGATATCCTCAGCTTCCTCTGCAACTCCTGTGCTGCTTCTGTCCAGCCTTCTGTGAACTGCTTGCATTGCTGATATCCACAGCTTCCTCTGCAACTACTGCGCTGGTTCCGTCCAGCCATCTGTGAACTGCCTACATTGCTGATATCCCTCAGCTTCCTCTGCAGCTACTGCGATGGTTCCGACCAGCCTTCTGTGAACTGCCACGCTGGTTCAGTCCAGCATCCGAAAACCCGGCTGTGCTGGTTCCGCCCAGCCTTCCATTCCTGCATTGCTGGTCCCTCCCAGCATTCCGTCACTCACTAGTCCTCATGTGACTTTTAGTTTGGTGACAACCCAGCTACTCATTGCACTGGTGGCTCTCACTACCAGTGTTCCAGTACCCACAGCTGGTCACCTTTCACATAGAGCCTTCTGCCTAACTGCCACGTCTGCCTGAGCAGATTATTCATCAAATCATACCAATTCTGTCCACAGTGCTCAAGACCAAACCCAGTGTCCAGTACTAGTGCGGGTTCACAAACAACCACAGCCGTGACAGGAGGTAGGAGAGAATTTTGAAATGTTTGCCCTAAATAAAGGAGTGTATGACTGAAGGTGCTTAGGAACGTGAGGGGGATATGGGGAGCCCAGGTGATCACGGGGATTAAAGAGGAGGAAGTTGCAATTGAGATTGTTTATAACATAAAATTGCCAGGTGCTGCAGAACAGCGCCCCCTGCTTTTGTGGTGCCCTATGCAGTGGCACATGTCGCATCACCCTACTTACGCCCCTGCTTACATTAATATACAACCAAAATATGTTGACCGTATGGGCATGAGATGGAAAAGTCAAATATGACTTACCACGTCTGATGTGAAAAGAAAGCATCATCCCCTAACCCCATACACCTTGCTAGGTTTAGCAGACACACGTGAATCACTCGCATCAAAATCTGAGCTACACTCATGAAAGATTCTTCACAACCCAGTTTTTGAGTGATTTATCGCCCATTTGACATGATCTAGATAGCACCTAACCAGTAGGAATCCTAACTTTGCACATTAGGGGAACTTTTGTTGTCTGTTTTTTAGACACTATTCGTATTTCTAATTTTTTTTTTTTTCCATTTTTTTTTTCTGTTGCTATGTTCAAAAGGATAATGCACTAGATGTGCCTAAGCACTAACCCGGCACCATGAAGTGTTCCAAAGAAGTTCCATTCTATGGAGAAAAGATAATGTGATATGCCTATACTCCCATTTTTAATAGTATTTAACTCTTTTTTTTATTTTTCGTCTAATGGTGAGGCAGTATATTAACATAAAAGACATTGTATATAACACTTAACACTGCATTATTTTTCCACACCAGATTTGTACTCTGTGTGAATGATCCATCACTTCACTTTACCTTGGTGAAAAGTTATAATTTATATACAGCTATGATTATATTTGATAACTGTTAATCTTTTTTTTTTTCTTTTCCCTTTTTCATGCAATTTTATGTGATTGACGTTCCAAACAAATATTGCTTCTTTGGAGTTTCTGATCCAAGGACATTAATGACTGATGTATTTTGTTTTAACTTGTGTTTTGGCTTCATACACCTTTTACCACAAAGAAGTACTTTGATGTTTTTAATGTAATTTGTGCATTAGCACCAGTCACCAGGTCATTCATATAATGTGTATTAATGTTCTGGGTCATGCTGTGGGCTCTGGGTATACAAGTAGCTTTTTTTTATGATTGCAATCAATTCATTACACAGAAATGTCAATGACACCATATTATGCGTCTCAGTTATGCATCTGACAACATACTATGTTATACCCCTGACACCATATTATGCTTCACAAAGTAATGCCCGTGCCACTTACAAATTTTGCTACACTACGGGCCGGATGTAATGACGCCCAAGATAGCTGGAGGTGCAAGATGCTGGCCGATCTCGGAATTTTTTTTAAAGGGGCAATCACTTACAAGGCATGGTTTTGCCTTTTAAGTGACTGCCCCTTTAAAATAAAAGTCAGAGATCGGCCAGCATCTCGCAACTCCGGTGATCTCGGAAGTCATTACATTCGGCCCTACCTGCTCATTGTCAGGGGAATCAATGTTTGATGCCGCTACCATCTCTACCTGCAGCATCTATAGGCCGGGATGTACTAAAGGGAAAAATTCGTTAAAACCCCCGTTTTCGGGGGTAACTTTGGATGGGGATACCCTGGGCTTCTTATCGCTGCCTGCCGCATCCAGTCACCGCTACCCAGCTCTGCTCACGACGATCCCCCCTGCCCGGCATACCTGTGTGCACTGCTGCTGGTGTGTCCCCCAACCTCCTACGCCCCCGCAACACAGCCTTGTCTCTTCCGGCTGCAGGGAGGAGGAGGAGCCTGGGACTGACTACAGACGTCACCTCCCAGGGCTGGGAGGCGACAGAGCCCCCTGCAAACCCTCTCACTCAGCGGCACAGGTAATGCAGAGGGCAGCTCTTAAAGCATTGCAATACTTATCGCATATGTTAGTACATATGCAATAAGTATCAATGCGGAATGTGGCGGAATGTTACCGCCATCTTAGTACATCTCAGCCTCATTCTGAAACACACTCACACCCCCACCACAGGTCAGCGGTCCTGGCACTTCCGAGGATCGCTGTTTGTGCCTCCCTCCTTTCCTAAGCTTCTAGTAAATGTCCCGCCCAAAATGGCAGCCACCTCCTCTAGCATCCTTCACATTTTCAACAGTATTCCATGCAGCGGGCTAGATCACATGGAATACTGTGCAGTCACTACCCACAGGCGACCCGTGCAATTGCATGGGTCGCCAGGCCCTAGAAACGTCCCTTCCCTTTAGAAAGTGTAGTGTAGTGCTAGTAGAGACAACGAAACAATGAAACATTGAAAAATACGGCATGGTAAAATAGTAAATGGTTTACAGCATTATTAAACTGCAAATGGAAAGTAGTAAAACTAATGACACAAGTTAATAACAGAGGCATGAGATTACCATACATACTGGATTGTTGCAGATTTCTTTTGCTCAGTAAAAAGAAAATATATATGTAAATCTAGGGGATGGGTTTTTTTGCACCCCCCTTCCTCCATCCCCCACGTGTCCATAGGCCCCCATTATAAAATGCACCTTCCCAGAATAGCGGGGCTGAACCGAATTGGGTTGCTTCCATTAAGGGAATGATCTCAAATATTTCTACAAAGCTATCCCGCAATGAGAAAGAGACGCAATACTTAAAACAGACCGTGGATGAGTTTATGAATAGAGACTCATTCCTTAAACCAGTGTCTCAATCCCCTCCCATTTGTCCGCAAAAACGATCTCTGGCCCATATCCTGCAGTCTGACTCTCACGGGTCAGATATGGAGGAGTGTGAGGTGGATTTCGAGGGGGGGGGGGGGGGATGCTACTCTGTCACAGCGAATAGAGGCTCTTATAGAGGCTATCAGAGATGTTCTGCAAATTCCAGATAAGGTGTCAGAGGAGTGTGAGGAATCTTATTTTAATGTAAAAAAGAAGTCCTCAGTCACTTTTCCGGCGTCAAAGGAATTGAATACCCTGTTTGAAGAACCGTGGGTTAATCCTGATAAGAAATTCAAATCCCTAAAAGGTTGCTCTCAGCTTTTCCTTTTCCCCTAGAGGATAGGAAAAAATTGGAAAATCCACCGATAGTGGACGCATAAGTTTCTAGGCTGTCACAGTTTCTAGGCTGTCCTGCCATTCACAGGAGAGGCCTTGTTTGGAGATGAACTAGACAAATGGATCTGCAAAGCTACTGCGGATAAGTCTACGTATCTTCCTTCTGCAGCTCCCCCAGCCAGGAAAGCTTATTCATATTCAAATTTACAGTCCTTTCGGACGGCCAAGTTTAAGGGAAAATCCAGAGGTGCAAGAGGTAAACCATGCAAACCAGCAATGGCAGGTGCTCAGGAACAGCGTTCAGGCTCTGCTTCCTCAAAGCCATCAGCATGACGGTGGACCGCGTGGCCTAGAGGGCTGTCAGGTGGGAGCCCGACTAAAATTCTTCAGTCACAACTGATCAAGTTCGTGCCGAGTTCCCTGGGTCATAGATCTTATTTCCCAGGGCTACAGACTGGAGTTCCAAGACCTCCCACCTCACAGATTCTTTAAATCAGGCTAACCAGCTTCACAAGAGGCAAGTATAACTTTACAGCACGCCATCCAAAAACTGGTACAGACTGAAGTAATTTTTTCAGTTCCACTTCATCTGCACAACAAGGGGTACTATTCCAACTTGTTTGTAGTACCGAAACCGGACGGTTCGTTACGACCAATTCTGAAACTAAAGTCCTTGAATCCGTTCTTAAGAGTATTCAAGTTCAATATGGAGTCTCTGAAAGCGGTGATCTCAGGTCTGGAGGAAGGGGAATTCCTTGTGTCTCTGGATACCAAGGATGTGTACCTTCACATTCTGATCTGGCCGCCTCATCAGGATTCTCTACGGTTTGCACTGCAGGACTGTCACTACCAGTTCCAGGCCCTGCCATTTGATCTCTCCACGGGCACGAGGGTATTCACCAAAGTGATGGCAGAGATGATGTTTCTCCTTTGCAAGCAGGGAGTGAACATAATTCCGTACCTGGACGATCTTCTGATAAAGGCCCTGTCCAAGGAGAGGTTGCTGCCTAGCATTGGCCTCTCAACCAAACTTCTCCAGGATCACGGGTGGATTCTGAACCTTCCGCAATCTCACCTAGAGCCAACACGGAGGCTCCCATTCCTGGGAATGATACTGGACACTGAGTCACAGAAAGTGTTCCTTCCATTGGAAAAGAGAAAAGACCATTGGTAATCCAGTCGATGGTGCAGCTCTGCATTCGACTTCTGGGAAAAATGGTGGCCTCTTACGAGGCGCTTCAATATGGAAGGTTTCACGCAAGACCCTTCCAGCTAGATCTGTTGACAAATGGTCCGGATCGCATCTTCACATGCACCAGAGGTTCTGTCTGTCACCAAAAGCCAGGATCTCCCTTCTGTGGTGGCTACAGATTTCTCACCTCATTGAAGGTTGGACGTTCGGAATTCAGTACTGGATCCTGTTAACCACGGACGCAAGCCTCAGAGGTTGGGGAGCAGTCACCTATGGGTTGCAGTTTCAGAGAAGATGGTCAAGTCAGGAAGTCATCCTTCCAATCAACATACTGGAAATCAGGGCTATATACAACGCCCTTCTGTAGGCCTAATATCTTCTTCAAGATTGGGCCATTCAGGTCCAGTCGGACAATGTGGCGGCAGTGACATACATACACCGACAGGGCGGAACGAAAAGCAGAGCAGCAATGTCAGAGGTGTCAAGAATTCTCCTCTGGGCAGAAAAAAACGCTGTGACGTTGTCAGCGGTCTTCATTCTGGGAGTAGACAACTGGGAAGCAGACTTTCTCAGCAGACATGACCTGCACCCGGGGGAGTGGGGTATTCAGGTGCTTGACACATCGGTGGGGATATCCACACATCGACATGATGGCCTCTCGTCTCAACAAGAAGCTCAAGTGGTATTGTTCCAGGTCGAGAGACCCACAGGCAGTGGCGGTAGACGCTCTGATGATTCCATGGGTCTATCAAATGGTGTACATGTTTCCTCCACTTCCTCTGATCCAAAGAATTCTGAAAAGAATAAAAAGGGAAAAGGTTCAAACAATTCTTATTGCTCCAGACTGGCCAAGAAGGTCCTGGTATGCGTACCTCTTGGAGATGCTCCTCAAAGATCCATGGCTTCTACCTCTTCGCGAGGATCTTCTGCAACAGGGCCCGTTCATCTATCTGGACTTACCACGGCTACATTTGACGGCATGGAAGTTGAACGGCTGATTCTAGCCAGAAGAGGGATCCCTAACAAAGTTATCCCGACTATGATCCAAGCCAGAAAGGTGGTAATGTCTAAACATTACAACCGTATTTGGAAGAAATGCGTCTCTTGGTGTGAGGTCAGAAAATATTCTGCTGTGGAATTTCACCTGGACGTATCCTACTTTTTCTGCAAGCAGGTGTGGATGTGGGCCTACGTCTGGGCTCCATAAAAGTCCAGATTTCGGCTTTGTCCATTTTCTTTCAAAAACAATTGGCTTCTCTCCCTGAGGTTTTGAAAGGTGTTCTGCGCATCCAACCTCCCTTTGTGCCTCCCACGGCACCTTGGGATCTCAATTTGGTGCTGCAGTTCCTCCAATCGGACTGGTATGAACAGTTACAGGAAGTTGACGTGAAGTACCTTACGTGGAAGACCGTCACACTGTTGGCCTTGGCTTCAGGAAGACTTGTGTCGGAGCTAGGAGCATTGTCTCACAAAAGTCCCTACTTAATTTTTCATGAGCACAGAGCTGAACTCAGAACTCGTCAGCAATTTCTTCCTAAGGTGGTGTCCGCGTTTCACATCAACCAACCTATTGTGGTTTTGGCTGTTACAGACACCTCTGCTACTTCAAAGTCTTTGGATGTTGTGAGGGCTATGAAGGTGTGTGTAAAGAGAACAGCTCATCACAGGAAATCCGACTCAATGTTCGTTCTGTATGATCCCAATAAAATTGGGTGTCCTGCTTCAAAGCAGACAATTGCACGCTGGATCAGGTCCTCTATCCAGCATGCTTATTCCACAGCAGGTTTGCGAGTTCCGAAATCTGTACAGGCCCACTCTACTAGGTCGGTGGGTTCTTCCTGGGCGGCTGCCCAGGGTGTCTCTGCTTTTACAGCTCTGCTGAGCAGCGACTTGGTCAGGTTCGAACATGTTTGCCAAGTTCTACAAGTTTGATACTTTGGCCTCTGAGGACCTTCAGTTTGGTCAATCAGTTCTGCAGGAACCTCAGCACTCTCCCACCCGGTTTGGCAGTTTTGGTACATCCCCATGGTACTAAATGGAACCCCAGTATCCTCTAGGACGTAAGAGAAAATAGGATTTTAATTACCTACCGGTAACTCCTTTTCTCGTAGTCCGTAGAGGATACTGGGCACTCGACCGGTGCTTCATTCTTCCTGCCCTGTTACTTGGTTAAGTATTGTTGGTTCAGCTGTTGCTGTTCCTGTATAAAGTTGGGTTAGCATAGCGTTCTTCTGTTTTGTGTGTGCTGGTTCGGAATTTCACCACAATCTTTATATATCCTTCTTTCAAAGTATGTCCGTCTCCACGGGCACAGTTTCCTAGACTGAGTCTGGTAGGAGGGGCATAGAGGAAGGAGCCAGCCCACACTATCAAATTCTTAAACTGCCCATGGCTCCTAGTGGACCCGTCTATACCCCATGGTGCTAAATGGAACCCTAGTAGCCTCTATGGACTACAAGAAAAGGATTTACCGGTAGGTAATTAAAATCCTATTTTTCCAATGAACTGGACAGGGAGATAACACTATAGCAGGGAAACACGCAGGGTGGGGTCCCCCTCCATAACGTTAACCAGCTCAAACAGATCAGCCCAGGGCTGGAATCACTCCGAAAGTCTAGACACCCCACCCCAAAATAAATAAATAAAAATGGGGCCCTGAGGGTCAACCAGCCCTAACATTCTAATTTGTCTACATTTTAACTGTTGAAAATTTGACCCTACATTATGTCCATGTCAACATTTTGACAATATCTGCATATTGATTGTTGATATATAATCCATGTCTAAATATTGTACCTGTCGACATTATGGTGTCTACGTTTTGAATGTCTACATTATGACTGTCACGTACCCAACCCCTCTTAGAGCATTGCTTACAGTATATTGAACTCAAGGAAGGGAAAGATGCATTAGGTGGAAGTCTTTCACTTCAATTCACCACTGATACTTTTAGCATAGAGACAGGTTCAGTATGAAAAGCCGTCAGTCTGTATGCTTTTTTTCCCCTTCCCCCTCTCCTTCCCCTCCCTAAAATGGTGGTGAAAAAAGGTATATATTTTTGTATTATTTTAATCACACTTCACTTACATAGCACTTATGTGCTTCTTATTAACCACTATTAATTTTCACCTGTGTGCTGACCTGGGGTAGCCGACCTGTGCCGACGTGATGGGGTCCTGCACCCCGGACCCATACCTAGTATTAGGGACCCCAGTAACGCCTTGCTGATCAGCCTGGGGGCTTAACCCTATATCTGCAGATATACGCAACCAAGTTCTCCGTGTTATTTGATTATTATGTAGTATTATTTTTCACTCAGTGTGCATTAGGGATAACAAAATGTTTTTTCTTACACAGAATTACCCCTCCCTTTTAGCACCTGAGTGACATCACAATCTGATTGAGCAGCTTGCCAATAAATGTGCATTGAAATATGTGTTAGGAGCAAAAAATAAACTAGATGTATCCTGTATCAGGTTGCTAATTTAGGTGATGAAGATAAAGGGGATTAAATATGTCCTATGTGACTATAAATGGTATAGAAACATGAATTTATCCTATATAGGATATGTAGATAGGTGGTATGAGCGAAAGTTATAGTATAGATCGTCTATATATTGTATACAAATGTTACTAGAAATATATATATATATATATATTTCTCCAGCAATATTTATACCTCTATGCGAGCACCTGGACCGGGTGGAGTGAAGCGTGGAGTGCCGGCTGACTTGGATTGTTATATATATATATATATATATATATATATATGAATTATGTATCCTATATAAGATGTAGATTAAGTAATACATTTAAATAAATATGAGTTTATCCTATATAGTAAGATTGATTATGAAGCTAAACATGAGGAGGGGAGGAAAGTAAAAGAAAAAAAAAAGGAAGAGGGGAGGACTAGAGATATCTTTATATCTAGTGTATAACTCTCCACCCTTAACTTTAGGGTAACTATAGCTATCACTGTATTCTGTAGCCTGGGGGGTTAGGTTCATCAGGGTCAAATATATAGTGCTGCGCAGTATATTCTGTTAGCTGTATTTTGCTGTGCTCCTCAGTCACCTCATACCGCATTTATTCTCTGTTTATGTTCTGTATTTACTGTCATATCAATAAGGGAGTTTTTTGCAGGTATTGTATTTGTCTGGCTATATTGTACTGTTAAGCTCAATGGCTACATTCACTATAATGTCTGCCACAAAAGGCGGAAAACCTGCAGGCGCTCCTGCATCATGCATTGCTTGCGCCAAGGATTTACCTGAGAGGGAAGTTTTAACTGATAGTTTGTGTACTGGGTGCCATACATCTCCCAGTCAGCCCGCAGCCCCTGTAACCAATCAGGAGCCACCTTGGGCAGCATTCTCCAGTATGCTGAATACACTTGTGACACATCTTACGCCCCCTTTGGGACCTCCTGTGCCATTGCATCCACATATTGTCCCTGTAGTTAATCCGCCCTGGGCGGACACTCTGTCTACTCAGATACAACAATGAAATCAATCTTTGGTTAGACAAAAGTCTACCCCGAGTCCCGCTGGGGTCAAGGGGTCATCTAAGCGGGTGGCTTCCTCCTCACAATCCACTAATATTTCAGTTAATTCTTCTGAGGAGGATGGGGAGTATACTGATCCGTCAGACACTGATAGAGTTGCTTCTGACGAGGAACCTACAAATCAGGTTGATGTTCCTGACCTAGTGGAGGCTATTAAGCTGATTCTAAAAATTGATGATGAGGTAGATCCCACTACTGCGTCTAAGAAACCTGATAAGTTAAAACGTCAGAAGGTTGCTAAGGTAGTCTTACCACATTCTGACCATTAATAGAAATACGTCAGGAACCCTCGTCTTCTCCAGGAAAGAAATTCTCCCTGTCTAAGAAGATGCTAGGTCGTTATCCTATCCCTGCGGAGTTGAGTAACAAGTGGGAAACTCCACCGCCGGTGGACTCTCATGTCACCCGTCTTGTGGTGTCATCTACTCTACCTGTCAACCACTGTCACCTCACTGAAGGAACCGACGGATAAGCGTGTAGAGGGATGTCTGAAGTCTATGTACTCCCTTACAGGTGCTGTACATAGACCCACTATAGCAGCCTCCTGGGCCGCAAAAGGAATTGAAGCATGGGTTCAGGCATCAGAGGAAGAGCTGACGCAGGATATTTCTGACACTGCCAGACAATATCTGTCTCATATTTCCACTGCTTCCCACTATATTCAGGAAGCGTCCCCAGAGGCAGGTGTAATGGTGGCAAAGGCGGCCACTACTTCTATACTGGCTCACCAAATTATGTGGTTGAGATCCTGGAAGATGGACCTGGACTCCAAAAAGACCTTGGAGGTGCTCCCCTTTAAGGGAGACATCCTATTTGGGGAGGATCTGAATAAGATTGTGACTGACTTGGTGACTGCTAAGACTGCATTTCTCCCAAGTACTAATCCTTCTGCACCGAAGGCAAAGAGTACCACTTTTCGTTCCTTTCGACTTCCAGGGAAAACAAAGGGTCAGGTGTACCCGAGACAGGCTTGTGCTTCCAAAACCACTAAGCCCAAACCTAAACAATCCTGGGCTGTCCATCAGCCTGCTTCCAAACAAGACAAACCTGCTGTATGACGGGCCAGGCCTCCCACTGGGGAATTCCAGGGTGGGAGGCCGGCTTCTACAATTTGCCCTGGTCTAGTTAGGGACCACTTCAGACACCTGGGTGCGGGAAGTTGTCTCTCACAGGTACACTGTCTCTTTCAAGAGATGTCCCCCTCGCCAGTTCTACACAATGGTTATTCCTTCAGATTCGTTGAAAGCGCAAGCTCTACACCTGGTTGTGCAATCCCTCCTGGACACAGGAATGGAAGTGCCGGTACCTCTGTCCCAGAGAGGCATGGGATACTATTCAACCCTGTTTCTAGTCCCGAAACCCAATGGGTCCTACCAACCTACACTCAACCTCAAATTATTGAACAAATTTGTGAGAGTGTCCAAATTCCATATTGGAAACTCTGCACTCTATTGTACTGGCCATGGATCCTGAGGACCATGTGGTATCCCTGGACATACAAGATGCTTACCTGCATATACCTATTGCCATATCGCATCAGCAATATCTGCGGTTTGCTGTTGGTAACCTAAATTATCAATTCCAGGCTCTGCCATTTGGACTGGCCACGGCCCCTCGGATCTTCACCAAGGTCATGGCCATGATGACTGCCCTTCTCCGCCATCAGGGAATCGGGATCCTACCATATCTGGATGATCCTGGCGAACTCCCAAGATGTTCTCCTCAGTCATCTGGACCTGATGGTCCAATTCCTACAAGCCCACGGGTGGCTCATCAACTGGAAAAAGTCCTCACTGGTCCCTGCTCGGAGCATGGTGGACCTGGGGGCACTGCTGGACACACACAGACAAAGACTGTTTCTGTCTCCAGAGAAAGCCCTGAAGCTTCAGGACAGGATCAGATACTTCCTTTCTCGCCCAAGATTGTTGATAAACTCGGCGATTCAAGTACTAGGCTTCATGGTGTCTGCTTTCGACATGGTAGAGTCCACTCAATTTCATTCCCGCCGTCTGCAGAGGTTAATCCTTTCCAAGTGGGATGGCCTACCTGATCGGATCAGGTCTCAAATGATCTCCTTGACTCCGGAGGTTCGTCTGTCACTGAGCTGGTGGCTACAGGACCAACAGTTGAGCAGGGGCCGTCCCTTGTGGATCCCCAACTGGGTTCTACCTACAACGGATGCCAGTCTGTGGGGTTGGGGCGTGGTGTTGGAGCAACACTCTCTCCAGGGTCGGTGGACCAAGGAGGAATCTCTGTTCCCAATAAACTTTCTGGAATTGCGGGCAGTGTTAAATGCTTTGACTCTTGCCCGGCCTCTGATACAGAACAGGCCTGTTCAGGTACAATCAGACAACGCCACCACAGTGGCATACATAAATCATCAAGGCGGCACAGGAAGCCGCATGGCAATGCTCGAAGTGTCAAAAATCCTTTGTTGGGCGGAACGCCATCTGCCAGCAATATCGGCAGTGTTCATTCCCGGAGTCCTCAACTGGGAAGCGGATTTCCTCAGTCGTCAGGACGTACACGCTGGTGAGTGGAGTCTTCATCTGGAAGTCTTTCAACTCCTAGTGGACAAGTGGGGCCTACCAGATGTATACCTGATGACGTCTCAAAACAATCACAAGGTTCCGGTCTTCAGATCAAGGACAAGGGATCCTCAAGCAGCATTCATGGATGCACTGGCAATTCCATGGAATTTTCAGCTGCCATACGTGTTCCCTCCAGTGTCACTCCTGCCCAGGGTACTACGGAAGTTCAAGCAAGAAGGAGGAATACTACTTCTAGTCGCTCCAGCGTGGCCCAGACGGCATTGGTTCTTAGACCTGCAGGGTCTAACGATCAAGCGTCCTCTTCTACTTCCTCAACGCCCAGACCTCCTCGTTCAGAGCCCTTGTGTCTACCCGGACCTGGCCAGACTGGCTTTGACGGCGTTGCTCTTGAAGCTTCACTCCTGAGGACCAAAGGATTCTCTGAAGCTTTTATCCAAACTATGCTAAAAGCCCACAAACCGGCTTCTGTACGGATTTATTACAGGGTATGGAATTATTACTTCACCTTGTGTGCTGCTAAGAATTATGATGCATACAATTTCAGAACTTCCAGACTTCTGGCTTTTCTGCAACAAGGCCTGGACTTAGGCCTTCGTCTGGCCTCCCTCAAGGTTCATATTTCTGCCTTGTCGGTGTGGTTTCAGAGGAAGATTGCATCTATTCCTGACGTTCATACAGTACTTTCACTCAAGAAGTTTTACGGATTCAGCCTCCCTGTGTCCCTCCTGTGGCTCCATGGGATCTGTCTGTCGTCTTGAATGCCCTACAAGAGTCTCCATTTGAACCTCTTGAGTCTGTGGGCCTTAAATATCTTGCGCTTAAGGTCGTTTTTCTGCTGGCTATTGCCTCTGCTAGGAGGGTGTCAGACTTAGGCGCTTTGTCCTGTCGTCCACCTTTTCTGATTTTTCACCGTGACCGGGCAGTTCTCAGAACTCGTCGCGGTTATCTACCTAAGGTGGTATCCTCTTTCCATCTTAACCAAGAGATTGTGGTTCCGGCTTTTATCTCTTCTGGTTTGTCCTCCAAAGAGCGGTCTTTGGATGTGGTACAGGCTCTCTGTGTTTTACGTGGAGAGGACTGCCTCTCTCCGGAGGTCCGATACCCTTTTTGTACTTTTTGTTTTTCACAAACATGGCTGGCCTGCGAATAAGCAAACCTTGGGCAGATGGATTAGAATGGTGATTGCACAAGCTGGTCTTCCAACTCCTGCTGCTATCAAAGTCCATTCTACTCGGTCTCTTGGACCTTCCTGGGCAGCCTGCCGAGGCGCGTCCACTGAACATTTGTGCAAGGCGGCTACGTGGTCCTCAGTGAACACGTTCATTAGGTTTTATGCCTTTGATACTTCTGCCTCCCAGGATGCTTTTTTGGACGCCGATTTCTTGTGCCTGCTACGGTGCATCCCCTCCTATGAGGAACTGTTTAGGGCATCCCCTCCTATGAGGAACTGTTTAGGACATCCCCGATGTATTCCCTGTGGAACACCGTGTACCCCACTGCAGAAAAGGAGATTTATGGTATACTTACCATGGTTAAATCTCTTTCTGCGAGGTACACTGGGTTCCACAGGGCGCCCACCCTGACGCACTTAGCTTCTTTGGGTTTGTACGACATTAGCCACTGGTCCCTTCTCCTGTCGTGATAATGTGGTTCTATGTGACTAACATCTGCCTTCTCTTTTACCTGCTGCTGCATTGGACTGGTTAATGAAACTGAGCTCCAGTGTCCAGAGGCAGGGTTATAGAGGAGGCCATGCAATGCATTCTGGGAACAGTCAAAGCATTAGCCTGATGGTGCCTCTGGATCACGATCCAACTCTACACCCCCTGATGTATTCCCTGTGGAACCCAGTGTACCTCGCAGAAAAAGATTTAACTAATGGTAAGTCTACCATAAATCTCCTCCTTTTTTTTTTTTTCCAATCATATAATACTTTTTAATTAATTTTACAAACATTACAGTTAGAAATTAGCAAAAAGAAACAACCCTCTCCCACCGCTATCCTTCAGCAAAGAGTTTTCCTGGGGCCGATAAAATATAATGTTCCTAACAATTGCATTTACAAATTGTTTAGACCTGAAAAAGCTTGAAGAATAGAATACACTTGAATATCTAAGCCCTGAGTTATCAACAACATTATGAAAATAGTAATATTAGTGTACAATGGATACAGCCCGGGCTTCCTGGACATCGAGAGATCTACACTCAGTTGACTTGTAACTGAGATTGCAGAACAAATATAAACTTCTGTCAGCCTTTCCAGATTCCGGGAAACATGCCAACCATGTCCTTGTTACTATAACCTTGGCATGGCTCATTGGGATTAATACATATTAGAATACATTAATACGTATTAGAATACATGACTATTCAGAGTGTAGTTTTTTGATAAACCAAAGTAAATTCTCCACTATCTGAGGGATATCTACTCCTATATAGACATACATTTCATTACTGACAGAGCAAATACCAAAATTATGCTTTAGGATGGTCATAATTATTTCTCTTTCCAACTTTATATCTCACACCTGTCAGGTCTGGGTTTATGTCTGTTCCCAGTGGGGGCACTAGTGGGTCAGTGGTGGTGTGATGGAGGAAACAAGGAGGCTGAAGTAAGTTCCTGCGCATGTGCGCAAATTGTATTTATTGAATATACACAGGAAATATAAGTATCTGGAGCAATGAATATGTAAATGTATGATTCAGCATGGAAGCCGATACAGTCTCTGAAATAAAAAGTAACATAGAGATAGTTCGGTCTGGGAACCAATGGTAACTGGGAGCAATTGATGATCAGCCTGGGAACCGATGGTGAACTGAAGCAATAGATGATCGGCCTGTGAATCGATGGTGAACAGCAGCAACTCTATGATCGGCCTGGGAAGAGATTGAGAACAGGAACAGATGACGATTGGCCTGGGAACCGATGGGTAACAGGAACAATCTATGATCAACCTGGGAACCAATGTTGAATTGGAGCAATCGATGGTCAGCCTGGAAACCGATTGTAAGCAAGAGCAGATGACTATCAGCTTGGGAACCGATAGTGAACAGGAACAATTGATGATCGGCCTGGAAGCCACTGAGAGCAGGTGCTGGAATTAAACATGCAGTTGGTACACTAAGCAGCAATGGAATCAGGTTTGGCTAAGCTGGAGACAGCTGTGGAATAAAGCAGGATTCCCAATGTAGATAGAATGGCACTGATACTGCTGCAGGCAGCTAACAAACAGGTGTGAGTAATAATGCTGCACCAAGAGAGGGTCTCTGACTGCTAGTGAATGCTGAAGCAGATGGAGCTGCAACTGAACTGGATGGCTGGTGCCTGTAGTTCCATGGAGCAAAGACATGGGAATCTCTGAAGACAGGAGACTGGAACCAGTAAAAGCTTGTTCACAGGATGGGACACGTTGTTCAAGGCAATGATACAGAACAGGAACTCTGGCTATATACCCCCTGGTCAGCAGCGATTGAAGAATCAAGTCACGTGAGGGCTCCAGTGCTCAGGAGTGGATATCACCAAGTCAGCTGATTGCAGGTGTCATGGCGGCGCCCATATGCCAGAGATGGTGGGAATACATCGGGGTACACGCTGTATGACAAGCGTGGTACACACTGAAGAGAGTCTCTGCACATTGCAGGCAATCATGGAACATGCTGCCAGGCTGATGATGTGACCTCCAGAGGACAGCACATCAGAGCACTAGGTAAGTGACATGATGCAAAATGCAGATTCCTGACAGTACCCCCCCGCCCCCTTTTAAGGGTGGGCACTGAACACCCACATTGGAACTTGATGTTCCTTGTAGAAGAACTTACATACAAAAATAACTTGTAATAGTGAAATTCAGAAAAACTTAGGAATACACAAAAGCAGAGCTTCTCAAAAGTCTTCCCAACTTTCATATTCGGAAGACTGACTGGTCACCAGAACAAGTGGGCCATTGACTGTCATTTGAGACAGAATTTACTTCCTGGGAGAAGACATAGCTAGGAAGAATAGAACCTCCCATAATGTGACTTGAGTCGTCATCAACAAACTCACTTTCAGAATCAGAGTCCAGGTTTCATGTGGTCATGGAAGTCTATTGTTTAGGAACAACAATGGCCCTCATTCCGAGTTGATCGCTCGCTTGCTGTTTTTAGTAGCCGTGCAAACGCATAGTTGCCGTCCATGGGAGAGTGTATTTTCACTTTGCAAGTGTGCGAACGCCTGTGCAGCCGAGCTCTGCAAAAACTTTATGTGCAGTTTCAGAGTAGGTCTGAACTTACTCTGCCCTTGCGATCACTTCAGTCTTTTTGGTGCCGGAATTGACGTCACACACCTACTGTGGTGGCGTTGTCTGATTGTACCTGAACAGGCTTGTTCTGTATCACGCGAAGGTTTGCAGGTAAGAACACTGTGACGTTGGGACCCGTCACCAACTTTTGACTTGCGGAGAGAACAGTATTTAATGAGGTGACTAGAACTAGAGATGAGCGGGTTCGGTTTCTCTGAAACCGAACCCGCACGAACTTCATGTTTTTTTTACGGGTCCGAGCAGACTCGGATCCTCCCGCCTTGCTCGGTTAACCCGAGCGCGCCCGAACGTCATCATGACGCTGTCGGATTCTCGCGAGACTCGGATTCTATATAAGGAGCCGCGCGTCGCCGCCATTTTCACACGTGCATTGAGATTGATAGGGAGAGGACGTGGCTGGCGTCCTCTCCATTAGAAATTAGATTAGAAGAGAGAGAGAGATTGTGCAGAGTCAGACAGAGTTTACCACAGTGACCAGTGCAGTTGTTGTTAGTTAACTTTTATTTATTTTAATATAATATATCCGTTCTCTGCTATATCCGTTCTCTGCCTGAAAAAAAACGATACACAGCAGCAGCCAGTCACACAGTGTGACTCAGTCTGTGTGCACTCAGCTCAGCCCAGTGTGCTGCACATCAATGTATAAAAGGCAAAGCTTATAATAATTGTGGGGGAGACTGGGGAGCACTGCAGGTTGTTATAGCAGGAGCCCCCAGGAGTACATAATATTATATTAATTTAAAATTAAACAGTGCACACTTTTGCTGCAGGAGTGCCACTGCCAGTGTGACTAGTGGTGACCAGTGCCTGACCACCAGTATAGTAGTATATTGTTGTATGTATTGTATACTATCTCTTTATCAACCAGTCTATATTAGCAGCAGACACAGTACAGTGCGGTAGTTCACGGCTGTGGCTACCTCTGTGTCGGCAGTCGGAACTCGGCAGGCAGTCCGTCCATCCATAATTGTATTACAATATATACCACCTAACCGTGGTATTTTTTTTTCTTTCTTTATACCGTCGTCATAGTGTCATACTAGTTGTTACGAGTATACTACTATCTCTTTATCAACCAGTGTACAGTGCGGTAGTTCACGGCTGTGGCTACCTCTGTGTCGGCAGTCGGCAGGCAGTCCGTCCATCCATAATTGTATTATTATTATAATATATACCACCTAACCGTGGTTTTTTTTTCATTCTTTATACCGTCGTCATAGTGTCATACTAGTTGTTACGAGTATACTACTATCTCTTTATCAACCAGTGTACAGTGCGGTAGTTCACGGCTGTGGCTACCTCTGTGTCGGCAGTCGGCAGGCAGTCCGTCCATCCATAATTGTATTATTATTATAATATATACCACCTAACCGTGGTTTTTTTTTCATTCTTTATACCGTCGTCATAGTGTCATACTAGTTGTTACGAGTATACTACTATCTCTTTATCAACCAGTGTACAGTGCGGTAGTTCACGGCTGTGGCTACCTCTGTGTCGGCAGTCGGCAGGCAGTCCGTCCATCCATAATTGTATTATTATTATAATATATACCACCTAACCGTGTTTTTTTTTTCATTCTTTATACCGTCGTCATAGTGTCATACTAGTTGTTACGAGTATACTACTATCTCTTTATCAACCAGTGTACAGTGCGGTAGTTCACGGCTGTGGCTACCTCTGTGTCGGCAGTCGGCAGGCAGTCCGTCCATCCATAATTGTATTATTATTATAATATATACCACCTAACTGTGGTATTTTTTTTTCTTTCTTTATACCGTCGTCATAGTGTCATACTAGTTGTTACGAGTATACTACTATCTCTTTATCAACCAGTGTACAGTGCGGTAGTTCACGGCTGTGGCTACCTCTGTGTCGGCAGTCGGCAGGCAGTCCGTCCATCCATAATTGTATTATTATTATAATATATACCACCTAACTGTGGTATTTTTTTTTCTTTCTTTATACCGTCGTCATAGTGTCATACTAGTTGTTACGAGTATACTACTATCTCTTTATCAACCAGTGTACAGTGCGGTAGTTCACGGCTGTGGCTACCTCTGTGTCGGCAGTCGGCAGGCAGTCCGTCCATCCATAATTGTATTATTATTATAATATATACCACCTAACCGTGGTTTTTTTTTCATTCTTTATACCGTCATAGTGTCATACTAGTTGTTACGAGTATACTACTATCTCTTTATCAACCAGTGTACAGTGCGGTAGTTCACGGCTGTGGCTACCTCTGTATCGGCAGTCGGCAGGCAGTCCGTCCATCCATAATTGTATTATTATTATAATATATACCACCTAACCGTGGTTTTTTTTTCATTCTTTATACCGTCGTCATAGTGTCATACTAGTTGTTACGAGTATACTACTATCTCTTTATCAACCAGTGTACAGTGCGGTAGTTCACGGCTGTGGCTACCTCTGTGTCGGCACTCGGCAGGCAGTCTGTCCATCCATAATTGTATTATTATTATAATATATACCACCTAACCGTGGTTTTTTTTTCATTCTTTATACCGTCGTCATAGTGTCATACTAGTTGTTACGAGTATACTACTATCTCTTTATCAACCAGTGTACAGTGCGGTAGTTCACGGCTGTGGCTACCTCTGTGTCGGCAGTCGGCAGGCAGTCCGTCCATCCATAATTGTATTATTATTATAATATATACCACCTAACTGTGGTATTTTTTTTTCTTTCTTTATACCGTCGTCATAGTGTCATACTAGTTGTTACGAGTATACTACTATCTCTTTATCAACCAGTGTACAGTGCGGTAGTTCACGGCTGTGGCTACCTCTGTGTCGGCAGTCGGCAGGCAGTCCGTCCATCCATAATTGTATTATTATTATAATATATACCACCTAACCGTGGTTTTTTTATACCACCTAACCGTGGCAGTCCGTCCATAATTGTATACTAGTATCCAATCCATCCATCTCCATTGTTTACCTGAGGTGCCTTTTAGTTCTGCCTATAAAATATGGAGAACAAAAAAGTTGAGGTTCCAAAATTAGGGAAAGATCAAGATCCACTTCCACCTCGTGCTGAAGCTGCTGCCACTAGTCATGGCCGAGACGATGAAATGCCAGCAACGTCGTCTGCCAAGGCCGATGCCCAATGTCATAGTACAGAGCATGTCAAATCCAAAACACCAAATATCAGAAAAAAAAGGACTCCAAAACCTAAAATAAAATTGTCGGAGGAGAAGCGTAAACTTGCCAATATGCCATTTACCACACGGAGTGGCAAGGAACGGCTGAGGCCCTGGCCTATGTTCATGGCTAGTGGTTCAGCTTCACATGAGGATGGAAGCACTCAGCCTCTCGCTAGAAAACTGAAAAGACTCAAGCTGGCAAAAGCACCGCAAAGAACTGTGCGTTCTTTGAAATCCCAAATCCACAAGGAGAGTCCAATTGTGTCGTTTGCGATGCCTGACCTTCCCAACACTGGACGTGAAGAGCATGCGCCTTCCACTATTTGCATGCCCCCTGCAAGTGCTGGAAGGAGCACCCGCAGTCCAGTTCCTGATAGTCAGATTGAAGATGTCAGTGTTGAAGTACACCAGGATGAGGAGGATATGGGTGTTGCTGGCGCTGGGGAGGAAATTGACCAGGAGGATTCTGATGGTGAGGTGGTTTGTTTAAGTCAGGCACCCGGGGAGACACCTGTTGTCCGTGGGAGGAATATGGCCGTTGACATGCCAGGTGAAAATACCAAAAAAATCAGCTCTTCGGTGTGGAGGTATTTCACCAGAAATGCGGACAACAGGTGTCAAGCCGTGTGTTCCCTTTGTCAAGCTGTAATAAGTAGGGGTAAGGACGTTAACCACCTCGGAACATCCTCCCTTATACGTCACCTGCAGCGCATTCATAATAAGTCAGTGACAAGTTCAAAAACTTTGGGTGACAGCGGAAGCAGTCCAGTGACCAGTAAATCCCTTCCTCTTGTAACCAAGCTCACGCAAACCACCCCACCAACTCCCTCAGTGTCAATTTCCTCCTTCCCCAGGAATGCCAATAGTCCTGCAGGCCATGTCACTGGCAAGTCTGACGAGTCCTCTCCTGCCTGTGATTCCTCCGATGCATCCTTGCGTGTAACGCCTACTGCTGCTGGCGCTGCTGTTGTTGCCGCTGGGAGTCGATGGTCATCCCAGAGGGGAAGTCGTAAGCCCACTTGTACTACTTCCAGTAAGCAATTGACTGTTCAACAGTCCTTTGCGAGGAAGATGAAATATCACAGCAGTCATCCTACTGCAAAGCGGATAACTGAGTCCTTGACAACTATGGCCCTCATTCCGAGTTGTTCGCTCGTTCTTTTTCATCGCATCGCAGTGAAAATCCGCCTAGTACGCATGCGCAATGTTCGCACTGCGACTGCGCCAAGTAACTTTACTATGAAGAAAGTATTTTTACTCACGGCTTTTTCTTCGCTCCGGCGATCGTAATGTGATTGACAGGAAATGGGTGTTACTGGGCGGAAACACGGCGTTTCAGGGGCGTGTGGCTGAAAACGCTACCGTTTCCGGAAAAAACGCAGGAGTGGCCGGAGAAACGGTGGGAGTGCCTGGCCGAACGCTGGGTGTGTTTGTGACGTCAACCAGGAACGACAAGCACTGAAATGATCGCACAGGCAGAGTAAGTCTGGAGCTACTCTGAAACTGCTAAGTAGTTAGTAATCGCATTATTGCGAATACATCGGTCGCAATTTTAAGAAGCTAAGATTCACTCCCAGTAGGCGGCGGCTTAGCGTGTGTAACTCTGCTAAATTCGCCTTGCGACCGATCAACTCGGAATGAGGGCCTATGTTGGTGTTAGACGTGCGTCCGGTATCCGCCGTTAGTTCACAGGGAACTAGACAATTTATTGAGGCAGTGTGCCCCCGTTACCAAATACCATCTAGGTTCCACTTCTCTAGGCAGGCGATACCGAGAATGTACACGGACGTCAGAAAAAGACTCACCAGTGTCCTAAAAAATGCAGTTGTACCCAATGTCCACTTAACCACGGACATGTGGACAAGTGGAGCAGGGCAGGGTCAGGACTATATGACTGTGACAGCCCACTGGGTAGATGTATGGACTCCCGCCGCAAGAACAGCAGCGGCGGCACCAGTAGCAGCATCTCGCAAACGCCAACTCTTTCCTAGGCAGGCTACGCTTTGTATCACCGCTTTCCAGAATACGCACACAGCTGAAAACCTCTTACGGCAACTGAGGAAGATCATCGCGGAATGGCTTACCCCAATTGGACTCTCCTGTGGATTTGTGGCATCGGACAACGCCAGCAATATTGTGTGTGCATTAAATATGGGCAAATTCCAGCACGTCCCATGTTTTGCACATACCTTGAATTTGGTGGTGCAGAATTTTTTAAAAAACGACAGGGGCGTGCAAGAGATGCTGTCGGTGGCCAGAAAAATTGCGGGACACTTTCGGCGTACAGGCACCACGTACAGAAGACTGGAGCACCACCAAAAACTACTGAACCTGCCCTGCCATCATCTGAAGCAAGAAGTGGTAACGAGGTGGAATTCAACCCTCTATATGCTTCAGAGGTTGGAGGAGCAGCAAAGGCCATTCAAGCCTATACAATTGAGCACGATATAGGAGATGGAATGCACCTGTCTCAAGTGCAGTGGAGAATGATTTCAACGTTGTGCAAGGTTCTGATGCCCTTTGAACTTGCCACACGTGAAGTCAGTTCAGACACTGCCAGCCTGAGTCAGGTCATTCCCCTCATCAGGCTTTTGCAGAAGAAGCTGGAGGCATTGAAGAAGGAGCTAACACGGAGCGATTCCGCTAGGCATGTGGGACTTGTGGATGCAGCCCTTAATTCGCTTAACAAGGATTCACGGGTGGTCAATCTGTTGAAATCAGAGCACTACATTTTGGCCACCGTGCTCGATCCTAGATTTAAAGCCTACCTTGGATCTCTCTTTCCGGCAGACACAGGTCTGCTGGGGTTGAAAGACCTGCTGGTGACAAAATTGTCAAGTCAAGCGGAACGCGACCTGTCAACATCTCCTCCTTCACATTCTCCCGCAACTGGGGGTGCGAGGAAAAGGCTCAGAATTCCGAGCCCACCCGCTGGCGGTGATGCAGGGCAGTCTGGAGCGACTGCTGATGCTGACATCTGGTCCGGACTGAAGGACCTGACAACGATTACGGACATGTCGTCTACTGTCACTGCATATGATTCTCTCAACATTGATAGAATGGTGGAGGATTATATGAGTGACCGCATCCAAGTAGGCACGTCACACAGTCCGTACTTATACTGGCAGGAAAAAGAGGCAATTTGGAGGCCCTTGCACAAACTGGCTTTATTCTACCTAAGTTGCCCTCCCACAAGTGTGTACTCCGAAAGAGTGTTTAGTGCCGCCGCTCACCTTGTCAGCAATCGGCGTACGAGGTTACATCCAGAAAATGTGGAGAAGATGATGTTCATTAAAATGAATTATAATCAATTCCTCCGCGGAGACATTGACCAGCAGCAATTGCCTCCACAAAGTACACAGGGAGCTGAGATGGTGGATTCCAGTGGGGACGAATTGATAATCTGTGAGGAGGGGGATGTACACGGTGATATATCGGAGGGTGAAGATGAGGTGGACATCTTGCCTCTGTAGAGCCAGTTTGTGCAAGGAGAGATTAATTGCTTCTTTTTTGGGGGGGGTCCAAACCAACCCGTCATATCAGTCACAGTCGTGTGGCAGACCCTGTCACTGAAATGATGGGTTGGTTAAAGTGTGCATGTCCTGTTTTGTTTATACAACATAAGGGTGGGTGGGAGGGCCCAAGGATAATTCCATCTTGCACCTCTTTTTTCTTTTCTTTTTCTTTGCATCATGTGCTGATTGGGGAGGGTTTTTTGGAAGGGACATCCTGCGTGACACTGCAGTGCCACTCCTAGATGGGCCCGGTGTTTGTGTCGGCCACTAGGGTCGCTTATCTTTCTCACACAGTCAGCTACCTCATTGCGCCTCTTTTTTTCTTTGCGTCATGTG
Organism: Pseudophryne corroboree; assembly: GCF_028390025.1. NCBI lineage: Eukaryota > Metazoa > Chordata > Amphibia > Anura > Myobatrachidae > Pseudophryne > Pseudophryne corroboree. The sequence continues at coordinate 366,072,316 of NC_086444.1, forward strand.
CTGTTTGGGGAGGGTTTTTTGGAAGGGACATCCTGCGTGACACTGCAGTGCCACTCCTAGATGGGCCCGGTGTTTGTGTCGGCCACTAGGGTCGCTTATCTTACTCACACAGCGACCTCGGTGCAAATTTTAGGACTAAAAATAATATTGTGAGGTGTGATGTGTTCAGAATAGGCTGAAAATGAGTGTAAATTATGTTTTTTGAGGTTAATAATACTTTGGGATCAAAATTACCCCCAAATTCTATGATTTAAGCTGTTTTTTAGGGTTTTTTGAAAAAAACACCCGAATCCAAAACACACCCGAATCCGACAAAAAAAATTCGGTGAGGTTTTGCCAAAACGCGGTCGAACCCAAAACACGGCCGCGGAACCGAACCCAAAACCAAAACACAAAACCCGAAAAATTTCAGGCGCTCATCTCTAACTAGAACTACCACAGTAGAAACACACAGGTGATGCTGCTTGCGATGCTGACGTTAAGCTTCCGAGAGTTTGGAGCACGGGTAGCTCTGGAATCTTCCCCCTCTCTGCACAGGAGGAGAAACTTTAGCTTTAAGGAAATCTGACATAGTGGTTGTATTAGTCTCAATAGGTTGAGTAGGACTTCTAACTGTGTTTAAAGTACCGCCTAGGATTTCTGGTATTATTGGAATAATTCTTGATAGAAGACTTTGAAGTTGTTGCAATAGATGACAGAGTCCTCATTGGTTTAGGTTTTCCAGCAGGAGACAGAGGAGTCCCGGAACCTTTGAAAGAGAAAGTTGCACTCTATCAAGAATTAGCTTTAAAGGGAGTGCCATAAAGCTGACTTGAACGAGGTCCAGGCATAGGAATGGATAGTCATAGCCAGATTAATGGGGGATGCAGAGCATACTGTACCCTGGACCCCCCCTGTCAGGGGGCCCCCTGACCAGAGCACACTGACATCACTAGCTTTCCCTCTTATGTAGCAGCAGAACCAGACAGCCAGAATGCATGCAGGACAGTATGCAGTGCAGGCAGAAACACAGGAGTATCAGATTTCATGAACTATCAATGGAGCTTCCCAACCAGAGGAGAGATAGGAGGGTGGAGAGAGCTGTGAGTGACACAGGATGGGATCCCTGTGTCACTTACAGCTCTCTCCACACCTGGGTGGGAACCTTGTGTAACTTGTTATCTAATGAGGGTCTAGAGAGAGAGAGACACACACACACACACACACACACACACACACACATACAGTCCTCCCGAGTCCTATCCCAGTTTGTAAGCAGTACAGAGGCTGCTGCTATTTTTGCATGTGACAAGATAAATTATAGATTTTATTTTTCTATGTGTATTTTAAGGTTGTTTTTAAGTTGTCTTTGTTCTACTTCACGAACATTTTTATAAAATAGTTGTCTTTCAATTAAGTGGAGCTATAAATTGTACCCAGGCATTATTAAACTATTATTTTAAATCTAATATACACCAATGGGCTAAATTTAATATACACAATCCATACATCCCAACATGACCCTTTCCAAAAGGGACAAAATGCTCTCTATCTGGACTTCCTACTTAAGTTATGATTGCAATCACCTGTGTTGAAATACCTTTCTTATCAATTAAATAGTTTAACACAGTTGACCACAATCATATATTAAGAGGGAAGTCCATGTAAAGAGCATGTTGTCCCTCCTGGATTGGGTCATTTTGGGAGGTATGCACAATCTTATACACAGCCCCACCACCACCACCACCTCCTGTCTAAAGTGCCCCTGGCACCCCAAAGGCTTACTCTGGCCCTGCGGGTAGTGCAGGAGAAGCCGGAATAACTGGAACAAGAGTGACTAGAACAGGAAATGGAGGAGAAACGTAACTTGGAAGGGATTGCTGCAAAGTATCCAAGCGGGTAGACATTCCCTGTAGAAACTGAATCACTTGTTGTTGCGCAGCCTCTTGACAATTGAGTCATGATGCAAGACCTTGGAGGACCCCTGACCACACACTCTGACCGCCGTCCGAGTCCATGGGCCTTGAACAAACTGTCAGGTTTGGGTTTATGTCTGTTCCCAGTGGGGGCACTAGTGGGTCAGTGGTGGTGTGATGGAGGAAATGAGGACGCTGAAGCAATTCCTGCGCATGTGCGCAAATAGTATTTATTGTATACACGCAGGAAATATAAGTAATAAGAGCAATGAAAATGTAAACGTATGATTCAGCATGGAAGCCGAAATAAACAGTCACGAAGAGACAGTTTGGTCTGGGAACCAATGGTAACTGGGAGCAGCAGATGATCGGCCTGGGAACCTATAGTGTACAGGAGCAATTGATGATCGGCCTGGGAACCGATGGTGAGCAGGAGCAAATCGATGATCAGCCTGGGAACCGATGGAGAAAAAGAACAGATGACGATTGGTCTGGGAACCGATGGAGAACAGGAACAGATGACGATCGGTCTGGGAACCGATTTGAACTGGAGCAATTGATAGTCGGCCTGGAAACAGATTGCAAACAGGAGCAGATGACTATCGGCCCGGGAACCGATGGTGAGCAGGAACAATTGATGGTCAGCCTGAAAGCCGATGGTGAGCAGGTGCTGGAATAACATAGGCAGTTGGTACACTAAGCAACAATGGAACCAGGTTTGGCTAAGCAGGAGACAGCTGTGGAATAAACCAGGATTCCCAATGTAGACAGAATGGCACTGATACTGCTGCAGGCAGCTAACAAACAGGTGTGAGTAATAATGCTGCACAAAGAGTCTTTGGGCGATATTCAATTGTTTGAAAAGTCAGATGGGTGTCTGTTTTTTCCTGTCTATTAGATAGGAAAAAACCGACACCCAACCAACTTTTCAAACAATTGAATTCTCCCCTCTGACTGCTAGTGAATGCTGGAGCAGAATGCAGATGGAGCTGCAACTGAACTGGATGGTTGGTGCCTGTAGTTCCACAGAGCACTGACACAGGAGAGTCTCAGGAGACTGCAAGTGAATGCTGGAGCAGAATGCAGATGGAGCTGCAACAGTACTGGATGGCTGGTGCCTGTTGTTCCACGGAGCAAAGACACATGGGAATCTCCGAAGACAGGAGACTGGAGCCAGGAGAAGCTTGTTCACAGTATGTGACGCGTTGTTCAAGGCAATAATACTGAGCAGGAACTCTGGCTATATACCCCCTGGTCAGCAGGGATTGGAGAATCAAGTCATGTGAGCCCTCCAGTGCTCAGGACACCTGCAATCAGCACTAAGTCAGCTGATTGCAGGTGTCATGACAGCGCCCATGCTACAGAGATGGTGGGAAGACATCGGGGTACACGCTGTATGGCAAGCGGAGTGCACACTGGAGAGTGGCTCTGCACATTGCAGGAACATGCTGCCAGGCTGAGAATGTGACGTCCAGAGGCCAGCACATCGGAGCACCGCTAAGTGATGTGATGCAAAATGCAGATTCCTGACAACACCCCTTAAGGCCCATATACACGGGAGAGATGTGTGCTGAGCGAACCGTTCAGCACACATCTCTCCCGCCGCTCAGCACAGCGCGATGTGTGCTGAGCGATGCGGGGGAGGACGGGGGGCTGCTCATTTCACCGAGAGGGTGAAATGAGCGATGTGCTAGATTGAGCCTGCATGCAGGCTCAATCTAGCACCGGCGATAGCGATGTGCGGGGCCGCGCATCGCTATCGCTGAGGGGGGAACACACGAGTGATCTGTGCTTAAAATCTAAGCAATCTAGTCAGATTGCTTAGATTTTAAGCATGGATCTCTCCGTGAGTACCCCCCTTTAGATTACATAATCTGTGAAAGATATACAAATTAATTGATTTATCTAGTGCCTGCTGGCATCAACGGTTACAGTGCTGAGGTCTAGTTTCCATTTACTGTACACCTCAATTTTGTAATCTTATCTGTATCAGCAAGTGGTAATAGAAGTGTATAATATTGCGTAGTTGAGGCCCAGTGTTGTCTTATTGAGGTAATAAAGTTTTTTGTCCTACCCTAATCAAACACATTTCCTGCTATTCCATATGGGAGCATCTGGGTCAGTAACTGTTCTGCTCAAGAACTAGTGTGCCATATCACATACATCTATTGCTAACCTACAGTATCTGGACATTTTGCAAACGGTTTATACATTTAGGTCAAGTTATCTTCTTTGTAAAATAATCCTACCTGACATGAGGTTTTTTTTTCATATGCAAATTTTGTATTCAAATTTTTATGCTGCTTTGAAACCTGAAAAAATAACATCCAACCAAGACTATTTCAGGATCCGTCACTGGGTTGTCCATTTAATTTCATAATTTTTTATATATAATTCATAATGTGTTTGTTTCTCCAGGCAATGACTCCTTATCTTCTGGGTCATGAAGCCACATCTGACAAGCTGGATCCTGTGGTGACAAAATTCAATAATACCTTGAAGAATATAGAAGAATACTTTTTACAGGACAAACCCTTTCTGGCTGGTGATGAGATCTCTATCGCTGACCTGGTGGCTATTGTGGAGATTATGCAGGTGAGAGAATAACTCCATGAGTATGGTTACACTTTATTTTGTCTCAGAAAAGCTGCTGAAGATCCTGTTGCCAGATAAGCGCCTCCCTGATCTATAAGTAGCTGGAATGGACTAGTCTGAGTATACAAGTTATAGCCAGGTATATTAGAATACAGAAGAATTGGGATGACCACCACCTGTTTAAAAAAAAAAAGTGTCCTCACTACTGATATCTATAGTGTTCTTATAAATGCTATTGGATCAGCATCCTGGCTGCATATGTAGATCTTACGGGGACAATGGTTAAAGTAACAAAATAACGTTCACATTTCTGAATTAAGGGGGAAATGTACTAAGCAGAGATAAAAGTGGAGAAGTGAGACAGTGCAGAAGTTGCCCATGGCAACCAATCGGCTGTACTGTATTCTTTTTATAGTATGCAAATTATAAGTGTTACGTCAATGCTGATTGGTTGCCATAAGCAACTTCTCCACTGGCTCACTTCTCTGCTTTTATCACTGTATAGTGCATCTCCCCCTTAAGTATGAAAAATATTAGCCCTGCCCCTGGATATCTGTATAATTGTATAAATCTTCCTTTGCAGCCAGTTGGTGCGGGAATTGATGTTTTTGAGGACAAACCAAAGTTGTCAGCCTGGAAGCACAGAGTGGAGGAGGCAGTAGGGGCAGAGCTCTTCAAAGACGCACATGAAGCTGTACTGCATGCCAAAGATTTGTAGAATCAGCCCATTCCTCCAGAACTTAAGGAGCGATTTAAAACCAAGCTATTCTATTACCTTCATCACTAGATTAGCCAAATGTGCCCCAATGTATTACCGCAGTAACTGACCTTTTGAAGTAAACAGATCTGTGGAAAGCCTGGCTATCCTGCACTTCTTCTAGTAACTTGCAATACATACGCAGTAGTAACTTAAATGTGAAAGTGACTTCATCTAGCAGCTGGGATCACCTAGCAGTAGCTTTTTTTCACATGTATTTATTCTAACACAACATTACCAACATAAGCTCTCAGCTAGCAGTGCAGTTTCCCTCTCTAGCACCAAACTGTAGAAACTGAATGCCGTATGCTTGTAATAATGGGTAATATTATACCACTTCCTGACCAGGTTCAGACTAAGGTTTGTGAAAGCTCCAGGGTAACTAACTTGTGGAGGCCCTTACTAATAAAATTGTCATTATTTGCTGGTGATGTTATTATTATAAGGTACTGTATACTGTGTAAATACTGCCAGCACCATAAATGTGCTGAACACACTATAGTGCAACCAGTTCACATTATACCACAAGGACACACAGTTCACATTATGCGACAGTGCCCCCCACATTATGCGACAGTAACCCCATGGTGATGTAGCTATGTGTGTGATGGTCCCTGGGCGGCCACCCTTTTGTTAATCAAACCCGTTTTGCCTTGCAAGGAACTCTGATCATCTTTATGGAAAAAAATAGACCTTCTTATTCCAGTAGGTATCAGATGATGATGATGATGATGATGATAATATGGCATATGCAATAGGACTCGAAGGGATTTACTTTTTTTTTATTATTCTTTTTATTGAATAAGGTAATCAGTAAATACATTTAACAGTAGTCACAATCGTAGAGGTAGAAATATAAAAATAAAGGATACCCCCTTTTCATAGAAATGGGTACAAAACGTACACAACTTTACAGAGGGCATACAAAAAAGAAAAAAAAATGCAAAAACCTTATAGTTAGTCAAATAAAGAATTGTGACATTATAAATGAGCCAGCTGATCATATACTCACTCGGGATAAATTGAAATTATTACCCATATGCCACCCCTAATCCCCTGCCCCCTCCCCTCTTTCCTCGACTCAATGTGGCATAGAGAGGGGAAAGAAAATGAAAAGAAAAGGAGAAGGTCTGGTGCTGCAAAACCCAAGTAAAAATCCATCAATTATATTGTTACATTAGAGAATAGAGGACATGAACAGGAGCATCCAGACTAACCAGATCTTTACCCAAACTTCAGGTGAGTTGATGATACAAAAACCAGGTTGTTTGATCGAACACTTTTAAAATGTGTCTTTCCCTGTGAAGGTAAATACTCAATAAACGGACCCCATCTTTTATAAAATTGACAAACACCCTGTTCAACACAAGGGAAAGCAGATTGCCTGTCAAAATAAAATACAACCGTTCCAATAATAGTACTCTCACTTCACCCACCATAGGGACCAATGCAGTAGTCTAATGTCGTAAGATTATTTTTTTAGCAGCCGTAATAATAATAGATATTAGTGGAAAAATTGCCTTCTTGTCTGGGCCAAGGTCCCAACTGACAAAGTTAGCACACAAAATGGCTAGGGGTTGTTTTGTGAAATTAAGATAAAAAATGTTGTTGAGAAAAGATACCATCTTGTCCCAAAATTGTCTAATTGTAGGGCATTCCCACAAATTATGAAATAAGTTAGCATTAGGTCTTTTGCATTTGGGGCAACTGCCTGTTTCCCCTTCCACTATATGTCTCCTATGACTTTGTGAAATCAGGGTTCTATGAATAATCTTAATATGAATTTCCTGTAAAAAGGAGGAAAGGAGGTGTCGAAGTGTGGCATCAGAATCAGAATCAGCTTTATTGGCCAGGTATACTTGCGTATACTAGGAATTTGTCTTCGGTTTGCTATACAACAGCCAAGTAGGTAACAGGTAAGCGTGGGGGGGCAAGTAAAGTTACACAGATAGGTATACCGTAGGAACACAAGTTAGTTACATGTACGTCATAATGACAAAGTAAAATTTCAGGGCTAGTAATCTCTGAGATCTCAGTCTTCCATTTAAGGAAGGGTGTGGACCAAGCTTTTTCGGCCAACATATTGACTAAATCTGAATATAAAGATTTAATTTTATAAGATATGGTTTGCGTATTCCTAAGCAATCTGTGCAAAGTATGTGCACTAGGCTTCGGTATATCTGGTAACGTAATTGTCAAGGCAAAATGGCGTAACTGTAAATATATGTAAAATTGACAGGGATGTGGTATCGTTGCAAATCCTGGAAAGATAAGATTATCAAAAATATTGCGTATTCTGCTTATACCATCGTCTTTCCATTGTAGAAATATTTTATCTATGCCCAGGGTAAACCTAGGATTACCCCAAATGGTGTCAAACATGGAGACTCCTGGTGGGTTACCAAATTTAGAATTAATCTGGAGCCATGCCCTAAATGTATCTATAAACATATTATATTCGATAGGATATCACTCGGAATGGAGGCCTTAGGAGTGTGTAAGAGAGCCGCCAGGGAATATGGGGTGAAAAGAGCTGCGTCTAGAGAAATGTGAGTATAGTAATCAGTATCATGCAGCCAATCTAATATGTATCTCAAAAACACTGAATTAGAGAAGGCTAATAATCAGAAACCGATAATCCTCCATGTTGTCTGTTTAATGCGGATTTAATCATAGAAATTCTGGGTTTTGTATTATTCCAGATAAATTTAGTAAAAAGAGCTGAACAGTAGGCCAAGTCAGTTCTAGATAAGCGTATAGGTAACATTTGGATAGGGTATGTCCGTTTTGGGAAGATCACACTCTTAATAAGGGCAATTCTTCCCAAGACTGAAAAAGGCAAGCCTTTCCAATTGTCCAGGTATTGTCGAATTTGTTTCAGAATGGGTGTAAAGTTAAGTTTGTATAACTTGGGTAATGAATGCCTAAGTATTTAAAACTAGTAAATGAGATTTGAAAGTTATGTGTCAAGAAATATGGTGAAAAGGGGGTCCTTGTTTGATTCAAAAACATTGCAGTAGACTTTGTCCAATTAATAAGTGATTTACATTTAATATTATTATTATTGTTAATAATAGTATTTATAATTTCATTATTCATATTATTAATAATTATAATTATTTTATTTATATAATGCTCTTTCTCCAATAGTATTAACATAATGCAGTACAGAAACTATAGACAGAAAAAAAGAGGTTTAACATTGCATGAAATACAGAGACCGTAGAGATAATACAAAGGGTGTGACAGACATTTTGGGTCACTAGTTGTCTGATTATTCATCCTAGCCACGGAGGATCCAGGTGAGGCAGCCATGGTAGGCACACTACATAGAACTACACTGGGCAGGATAGGCAATGCTTGGAAATAGTGGCACGTAATGGGAGACATACAAATAATAGGCAAGTTCATCAGAGCCATGCATTTTTCATTCTGCACAGAGCAGCAACAAAAGGCAGGCATGTTGGGTGCACTACATTATTTATAATGGTGCTGTGACAGGACGGTACCGTACGGAAGCACTCGCTGCTTTCGCGTCCCGTCGACTGCGCACAAAATGGAAGGTCAAGCCGCACGAGGCCTGACCACATAGGGGATTCCCGCTTACCGTCAGTAACCGCCTGGTACTGACTCCACCCACTGCGTTGTGGGCGGGTTCTCGCTGCCACCACCAAACTCCTAACCTGCCGTGGCGTTTGGAACCACGGTTCTGCTCTGTATGTGCCGACGCACTGCCTTACCACAGCTGTGTGGTGCTGACGAATCCCCACTAGCCACTTGCTAGGCCTCTACCGGTAGCTGGCGGAAGGCGGAGCTTGGAGACGCTAGGTACTTCCCTGGACAGCCGGAGGACGGGGCTAGGTTTGGCCTAACCCTGTTGGTCACAAGATGAAGCAGTCTTCTTGAGGCAAAGATGTTTATTTGCTCAATAGTTCTAAAGAGAACCCTTCCCTATTGCTAGGGGCAACAGCATACAATCAGATGTTTCAGCAGAATAAAGATGGTACAACTACAACTCTGGAGGCACGCAGGTCTCCTTTTTATGTCAGTTTTCCACACAGTACCACAGGGGGGTAAGCCCTCCCTGTCTTCTCCAACCAATCATGTTATTTTACAAAATACCAATAAATTACATTTTACAAGGATATTAGTGCAATAAAACAATATCCTCCTTCCTGTCACCCAGACAACGTTTGGTATCAGATTAACATCACTATTGATAAATTTATCACATATCTTCAAAATACAGATGTTTCTGGTCATTCACATCTACAGGCAATCCCAGTGTTTAAGATTACAACAGGAATGGCTACAATACAAACAAACAGTCTTCCTTCCTACATCGGTCGTTCGTATGTCAATTAAATCAGGTACATGAAACAAGTTCCAAGCCCATAGACCCAGTGATTAGCATCTCTCTCTAAGGAACTTACACATCAAAAGGTATTGTCCTTCACACCTCGCTGCTAGGACAGAGCCATTAGCATGCCACTTCCTATTTCCAGAGGATAAGAGTTGCTTATTTAGACATCTATAGTAACTGCATTTTTTCCTTTAAATACATTTCATTTAAACACGTGTTTCCCTTTAAATATACACAGAGCCTGTCTTGAATATAAAATAGATACAGTTAAACATGCCTTCCTGCAATGGTGCACAGAGCACTACGTATGACATGTTAAAACACATCATTCAACAAACTTTCAAACAGTCCGTAACATGGCGCCGGGCACGAGGGTTAACCCCTTCAGTGCCGCAGACGCCATTACATGTGTGGCTGGCTAGTCTCTCCGGCCACATTCCTCCCCCCCATTCAAGCGGGTCAACCAGGGACCCATGTCCCAACGATTTGAGTCCTGGTCCCGTAGTCCGTTGGGGTGAAGGGGACGCTACCTGGGATGTGTAGGCTCTGGCCTAGACAGTTCATCCATAGTGTAGTGGGCCTCTCTTCGTGGGTGCACAATGTTCAAATAGTCCACCTGAAGTCCAAGTTCAAGGCTCCACCACAAAAGTCTGTCAAATTTCCCCAAGGTAGGTTGCAGCCACCTAACAGGTAGGTGGTAAGTCACCACGGTGGGGGGCCGGTTACAAACAAGTGCCACCCACGGTGCCCCAATTGTGGCATACCCCACCTCCCACAATAGCAATATACTGCTCAACCAGGCCACAGGGTGCTCCTGCCCATATGGCTCTTTCTGGCTCGGTACTGCTCCCAGTCCGTGCAGTGGCGCAATAGTTCGTAACACACAGTCCTGGTCAAGAATGTGCGCCATCAGCACTGGAGCGGGTACCCGAGCCTCCTTTAATGACTGGAATGCCAACTCGCAAGTGGGTGCAAAGTCCACTGACTTGGGAATGCCCTTCCTAGCCATCTCAGTCAAGGGGTTCACTACAGGACTAAAGTCAATGACAACATGTCCGTAGGGCCTTACAGGTTCTAAGGTCAGTACCGGTCTGGGTGATGTGGGCCGGGGACAGCCTCTGGTTGCCTCCACCCCCTCTGGGTTGGGCCTACCCCTGTCTCCTCCCACATGGTGCCCCAGGCACTGCACCTCCGTCATACCTAACTGGCAACTGTCTGCCCTAACCGTCAGACCTGCCCTCCAATCCTCCTCCGTCGACCTATGACTCGGGAAACCTACCCTGTCACCTAGGCCTACTCTTCCCTCCTCGTCCGCTAACTGTGCCACAGTGATGGCGGCCAGACCACCAGCCTCTGGATCCTGTGTGGCATCCACTACAGGGAGGCTGCGTGTCTTCCCCGATCTACTGCGCACAGGCAGGGGACCTGCTATGTCCACAGCAACTTGCTGCAAGGGTTCTCCTATGGGCAGAGGCCCAGAGACAACACAACCGCTGGAGTGCCCCGGCTGCCAACGCATGGCACCAGCCTTACAGTTGGTCTGGGCGTCATCCGACATTCCAGACCAGGGTAAGCTCTGTGTCAGACACTTCAGGGTACGGTCTGTCCCCGGGTTACTGTCCAAAGGGGTTTCACTGGCAACCGACACCGGTTGCGCAGGAACGATCCCTGAGGGGACCAGTTGGACACATTCCCTATCTGGTCTATCCCCTCCCACTTTCCTGGCTACCCTGTACCTTAACCCTTCCCGCCAGGGCAAACTTCCTGCCCCAACCCTGTCAAGGCCGCTGCAAGAGTGGCGCCTCATGCCTTTCGGGGATGGGTCAGAGAGTTGAGCCTCCCTAAACTCCTGCCTGTGGCCCTCAATCTCTCCTAAATTGGGACACTCTACAGGGGGATCTAGGTAGGGACTACTAGGGACAGTCTGGTAGGGGTCAGTCATGAAAAAGTCAGTGTGGTTTCTCATACTCACCGCCGGAGTTGGCAAACCACTTGGGTCAGGAGCATCATTGGGCACCCCCACAGGATCAAACGAGCTGGAACCGACATCCTCTGCGTTGCTAGTGGACGTGGGCATACCAGAGGCAAAAGGCATGCGGGGTCGATGTGCTGATCTAGCCGCTGTAATCTTTTCCTCTGGGCTGGTTGATGCTGTGGTTGGCTGTGCTGGCAGTTGTCTAGCAGCTGTAGTCTTTTCCTCTGGGCTGGGCTGTGCTGGAGTAGCTGATGTCAACGGTGGGTTTGGAACTTGACTCCGGGGAATGACGCCAACAAACGTAGTGACGATCCCACCACCCAGGTCATTTCCTAGGACCACATCAGTTGGGAGACCATCCATGACGGCAACTTCTCGCAACTCTGGTCCAGCTCCCCAGTCCAGGTAGACTCTTGCCATGGGAACCGCTTTTTCTGTTCCTTCTGCCAGGGTGACCGTGGCAGTGCGACCCTGCAATACTGCAGCAGGATCTATAAGGTGGGGGCTCACCACAGTGATTGAGGCCCCAGAGTCTCTTAGGCCATCTCCCTGCAGGGGTCCCACGTGGACTGGCTGCAGGTGCCTCCACATGTTGTGTAGGGGCTGTTTGGCCATGCAGGTGACTCTCTCCGCAGAGTGCACCTGTCTCTCGCCACACTCCATCGGACTGACTGGAGGGGGAACAGTCTCTGTAGGCTCATCTCCTCTCGTCAAACAAGCGAGCCGGGCTCCAGCACTCGGATTTGGGGCACGAGTCTGGGGTGCTTGGGATGCAGGACAGTTCATCCTCAGATGTCCGATTTTCCCACAGCCGTAGCACTTCTTCTCCAGTCGTGGCACCGATGATCTCTGATCAGTTGCAGGGACGCTGCAGTGCGGTTGCTGGCCAAGAGCACCCGGGTTGGAAGATGCTTGTCTTTGGGGTTGATGAGCTGAAGAGGGTGGTCCCCTTGGTGGTACAGTCTGTTGGAGCTGGCTGCTGGCGGGGCGCTTCTGCCCCCGTGGCCGAATTGCCACATATTTGTCGGCTAATTGGGCAGCCATTTTTAAGCTGGGTGGCTCCCGATCTAGCACCCACTCCTTCACTTCTTGGGCGCACCTGCGGTAGAACTGCTCCCTGCAGATCAGGTCGATCAGTGCGTCCCATGTAGTGGCTTCCGAATCCTTCACCCACTTCACCACGTACTGCCGCAGCTGGGTGGCGAACTGCTCATGGGTGCTGCTAGGATTCTTGGGCAAGTCTCTGAACTTCTTCCTGTAAGACTCTGGAGTGATGAAGAATCGCTGGAGGAGGGCCTTCGCGACTTTGTCGTAGTTCCCACAGTCCTCCGTCGCCACTCCTCGATAGGCCTCCAAGGCCTCTCCATGCAGAGTGGGCACAAGGTGTCTCACCCACTCTGACTTGGGTAGATCATGTAATTTGCAAGTCCTTTCAAAAACTTGTAAATGTCCATCAATGTCCCCATCACTGTCTGCAAACTTGGCAAACTGAATACGTCCTGATCTGTGTACAACAGCTGACAACGGCTCCCGGGGTACCACGGCCTGTGATGCCCGCTCCACATGCCACATCCGAATGACAAGCATGCGTTCTTGCTCCGTTGCCCTTTCCCCCAATTCCGCTAGCCGATCTGCTAGGGTATCCGGGCCGCCCCCCCTGGGACGTTGGGATCTGGCCCTGCTAGGGATTGCTGGGAAACATTGCTGCTGTGAGAGAGGGCGGGGCTTGTGGTTCTCACCGGTTCCTTACGAAGGTCCACTGTTGGGCCGTCCTCTGCGATGCTGACGCCGTCAGTGCTTTCCACCTCCGCCCGATGAGACTCCTCCACGCTCCTGAGCGCCGCCTTCATGACGCTTCTGGACGCGTTAGAAGGGATATCCACACCCTTCCCCTGGCATACGATCTCCAGATCCTCCTTGGACATTCCGCTGAATTCCGCCATCTTGTGCGTTCTCCTGCGCTGCAGTTACTCCTCTCCTGAGTAACTCGGCTTCTCCAATCGGGTGATGAAAAGCCGCCTGGGAATATCCCACCACTATGCCACCAATTTCTGTGACAGGACGGTACCGTACGGAAGCACTCGCCGCTTTCGCGTCCCGTCGACTGCGCACAAAATGGAAGGTCAAGCCGCACGAGGCCTGACCACATAGGGGATTCCCGCTTACCGTCAGTAACCGCCTGGTACTGACTCCACCCACTGCGTTGTGGGCGGGTTCTCGCTGCCACCACCAAACTCCTAACCTGCCGTGGCGTTTGGAACCACGGTTCTGCTCTGTATGTGCCGGCGCACTGCCTTACCACAGCTGTGTGGTGCTGACGAATCCCCACTAGCCACTTGCTAGGCCTCTACCGGTAGCTGGCGGAAGGTGGAGCTTGGAGACGCTAGGTACTTCCCTGGACAGCCGGAGGACGGGGCTAGGTTTGGCCTAACCCTGTTGGTCACAAGATGAAGCAGTCTTCTTGAGGCAAAGATGTTTATTTGCTCAATAGTTCAAAAGAGAACCCTTCCCTATTGCTAGGGGCAACAGCATACAATCAGATGTTTCAGCAGAATAAAGATGGTACAACTACAACTCTGGAGGCCCGCAGGTCTCCTTTTTATGTCAGTTTTCCACACAGTACCACAGGGGGGTAAGCCCTCCCTGTCTTCTCCAACCAATCAGGTTATTTTACAAAATACCAATAAATTACATTTTACAAGGATATAAGTGCAATAAAACAATATCCTCCTTCCGGTCACCCAGACAACGTTTGGTATCAGATTAACATCACTATTGATAAATTTATCACATATCTTCAAAATACAGATGTTTCTGGTCATTCACATCTACAGGCAATCCCAGTGTTTAAGATTACAACAGGAATGGCTACAATACAAACAAACAGTCTTCCTTCCTACATCGGTCGTTCGTATGTCAATTAAATCAGGTACATGAAACAAGTTCCAAGCCCATAGACCCAGTGATTAGCATCTCTCTCTAAGGAACTTACACATCAAAAGGTATTGTCCTTCACACCTCGCTGCTAGGACAGAGCCATTAGCATGCCACTTCCTATTTCCAGAGGATAAGAGTTGCTTATTCAGACATCTATAGTAACTGCATTTTTTCCTTTAAATACATTTCATTTAAACACGTGTTTCCCTTTAAATATACACAGAGCCTGTCTTGAATATAAAATAGATACAGTTAAACATGCCTTCCTGCAATGGTGCACAGAGCACTACGTATGACATGTTAAAACACATCATTCAACAAACTTTCAAACAGTCCGTAACATGGCGCCGGGCACGAGGGTTAACCCCTTCAGTGCCGCAGACGCCATTACACGTGTGGCTGGCTAGTCTCTCCGGCCACAGGTGCTGATTGAGAGTTGCATGCTAAGCCAATTATTTTTTGTAGTTGAGCAATTATCGTCAGACTGCGTATGTGTTCAAGTCACACTGCACATCTGCCGCAATAGTCTTGTGATAGTGGTTTCAGAGAGGGTTTATTCACAGAGTGATTGACAGTCAGGGACCATTCGGGGCAGGTTACCAGGAGTGGCAGCAAAAACACAAACATGTTGCAGCCATTTTCTAGGCATGTTTGAGGCTGCAACTGCGATCCCATCATGAACATGTCTTTGTTCCAGAGGCCATGCTGTGCGACCATAGAATTGCTCTAACTTTTATAGTATACTGCTCTGCAAGTAACACTGCGTCTGTGTACGCAGCCGTTGGAATCTGCAAAGCTGCAGGTGGCAATCTCAATACAAAACCAGGCAGCGGCTTTTGCATATATTGGCCCATTAGCTGTGTACACATTTGCAGCTGCAATGCATTAGTGTACAACTCTGATGAGGTCCAATGTGAGAATAAGCACAACATGGAGATAAGACATGCAAAGATAAAATGAATAATGAACTAACAGGATGTCTACTGCATAAATAATTCAGTGGGTCGTTCATCCTGCCCGAGGTACAGCGGAGGTGGATTCTATGATGCAGCAGTAACATAGGCATTTCTATAATGGGTGCAGTGTGTGTGGTGTACATGGGCCTCTAGGTCCACACACACTGCACCCATATAGTATACTTACCCCTGCAGCGGCCGCGGCCTTGCAGTGTGGGCACAAATCACTTGTAAGATGGCCTCCGCAGCCATTTCCGAGTGTTTTGCGCATGCGCACTGGAGATGTCCCCGGGAACAAGGTGTGGACGATATGTTCCCGGACACCTGTGCAAGTGTAGTAGACTCTGGCATTATGCTAGAGTCGACTAGCTGCTGGAGAGGAGGGGGCCCGCAATGGAAGCTGCTCACGGGTCCCTTCCTCTCTTAAAATGCTCCTGGGCATTAAGGAGAAACAGTAGGTGGCAGAATCCACATCAATCACACCCCCGACACGCCACCGTTCGTCTACCTCCGTCCCCCATTCGAGACGCGCCGCCCCTGAGCGATCTGTCTCCTTGGAAACGGAGCGTTGCCCAACCCCGCGACCACCTATGCATGATTGACAGGCAGAGGGGATCGCATTTTCTACGGCCCCCCGCAGAAAGTGAGGGTGCATGCACAGGATGTGTGCTGCGCATGCGCCCACGGGGCCATCATAAAAATTCCGGTTGGATTGCGATTTGCAATCCAACCGGAATTAGCCCCTATGTGTTTGTTTTTTTCCTGTGGGGGCCATTGTGTATAATTCTGTACTTATTGAGGTCAATGTGTTTTTGTTATATTTTCCTGTGGGGGGGCGATATGTTTTTTTTCTTGTGCAATGCCTTTAGTCTGCATATGCATCTGAGTTGCACCACACTGGTGTCTCATGTGGTGTTCATACAGAGTTGCTGTACAGTCAGACACATGCAGCAAGAAGTGTATTAGTTGTGTTGCACATTTTGGCCAGACTGGGCAATTGCAGGACGTTGGCTAATCAGACGCAGATGTAGCATAGTAATGAACATGTTGCCGATAGTGACTGGGTACAGAGACGCTGCATTGCTCCCACTGGATGCCATATTGAGATGGACGAGCTGCGCCTAGCACAGTACTGGTGAAAGTCTCAATGGTGCAACTGATAGTAGCATTTAAAGATGCTAAAATATACCGTTATGGTAAGATCTTACCTTTGATAACGGAATTTCTCCTATGTCCACAGGTATCCACAGGATAACATTGGGATATGCCGGAGCGACAGCGGGAATGGCACCAAATAGTCACAAGCTTTCTGGCCTCCCAGGATGCATCGTGCTCCTCCATATAATCCCGCCCACTGACTCAGTCAAATCAGTTGTTTTCACAGCAATTAGGCAGGAGCATCATGTAGAATCCTATTCAGGCGATAAGAACACACATGCACACCCTTCCATACAAGAGGGAAGAGGCTTAGTGATTGTACAGATCCTCAAATCAGGTGCATCCTCAAATCAGGTGCGTCAGGGTGGGATACCTGTGGACATAGGAGAAATTCCGTTATCAACGGTAAATTCTTACCATAACGTATATTTCTCTGGCTGGGTCCACAGGTTATCCAGAGGATAACATTGGGATTCCCAAAGCCATTATTAGTGGTGGGGACGCTCCTGATTAACCAGGAGAACCTTTTGCCCGAATTCCGCGTCATGAGAGGCAAAAGTATCCAAGGCATAATGTCTAATGAATGTGTTAATGGAAGACCATGTGGGTGCCTTACAAATCTGTTCTGCTGAAGCACCATGTTGTGCTGCCCATGAAGGACCTACCCTACGTGTAGAGTGCGCAGAGACATTAGCCGGAACAGGGAGATCAGCACGAGAATATGCTTCTGAAATCGTCATTCGAAGCCATCTTGCTAGCGTCTGTTTAGTAGCAGGCCATCCTCTTTTGTGAAATCCGTAGAGAATGAAGAGAGAATCTGTCTTTCTGATAGCACTAGTACGATCTACGTAAATTCCTAATGCACGGACTACATCCAGCGACGCTTCTACCGCAGAAAGTCCCGATACCTGAAAAGCCGGGACTACAATTTCTTCGTTCAGGTGAAACTTTGAGACTACCTTCGGAAGATAACCAGATTTAGTTCTGAGAACTGCTTTATCTGGATAAAAGATCAGAAAAGAAGACTTACACGACAGCGCTCCTAAATCTGACACTCTTCTAGCTGACGCCATTGTCAGTAGAAAGAGAACTTTAGCCATCAACCATTTAAGATCTGCTATCTTAAGCGGTTCAAACGGAGCCCCCTGAATAATTTTAAGAACCAGATTTAAATGGACACGGGATTTCCCAGATATTACCATGAAATCCCTGCTCTCAGACTACCATGTTTTGAATAAACAACTTGTCTCTATGTCCTACGTAGAGATGAACCAAAGAATCCTATAAAGGGCGTACTTTACTCCCAAACTTAAATTTTTAATAGGAAAGGCTGATACATCTGCTTGTTTTAAGTGTGGATCCCATGACGCCGATATAATGCATTGTCTTTGGTCCTCTCCCCTAGTCCAACATTTGTGGACCGCCCTTCAAGGGTATATTACTCATGATTTACACCTGACTTTCATTATCAGTGATGCATGGGCCATCTGGGGGATAACCTCCGTTGAATCTAGAACTGGATTGTCCAGTGGTAACCTGAAATTGCTAAATAGATTGGTGCGAAAAAGACGATATTATCCCAATGGATATCCCCTGATCCGGTTTCTATAACTCTCCTATACCCCAACGTATTCTACCTCTTCACTGTTGATTGGTCTGATGTTTCCTTACAAAAGGAACGAAAGATGGCTATCTTCTTTGATATATGGTTGCCTTATATTAAAACACTACCCCCCCAGTGACCAAAACACTTTTACGTCAGAGCTTCCAGCTCACCGCATGGTATAATATGACGGTGCTGGATACTGGCCACCCATTTTGAGTTGAGGTTAGGATATTCTACATCTATATACTGTACTGTATTAATATTATGCACTGCGATACTACTTTTTGTATTTCTTGTACTATGTGATATTGTGTGAACTTATTGTACGCTTACAATTTCTACTGTCAATAAAAATGTAAAAAATAAAAAAAAAGAATATTCTATCAAACAAAATTGCATTTTCTCAACATAGTTGTCGCCTTTATTTCGTAGCTCTGTATTGGGCAACATAAAGAAGAGTGTCCAAATCCAATTGCTTAGGCTAAACCAACAAGTCTGCAGACCTGCCATTGGGGGTCATTCCGAGTTGATTGCAGCCAGCACAGGGATAGTCTGGCCCACATGTCAGTCCGCCCCCCTTCCCCTGCACAAAAGCATCGCACAGCGGCGATGCTTGTGTACTTGAAAAGTAATTCCCGGCCAGCGCAGCTCCTGTGGCTGGCCGGGAGTTACTCGTCGCTGCCCACGGGTCGCAGCGGCTGCGTGTGACGTCACGCAGCCACTGCGGCCCGCCCCCCGCACAGTCCGGCCATGCCTGCATTGGCCGAACCGTGCCACGAAAACGGTGGCTAAGCACTGCCGTGCCGCCCTCTCCCGCCCTGCGAACGCCTCTGTCTGTCAATCAGGCAGAGGCGATCGCTAGGTAAAGATGGCCTTCGGTTCGTGCGATCGAGTCGGAATGACCCCCATTGTGTGAGGTAAGTGTACACAGTACTGGAAAACTTGTTATGCAGGTCAGAAGCAGCCTTTTAATGGGAGAAGATATGACTGGTACTGTATCACAAAGAAACCTTTATGCGATTGAACCCACTGTATGCTGTGTGAGTACGGTATGCTAACCCATTATGATGACTGCTAGATATGGTGAATAGCTGTATACAAGTGGTGATGGATGGCCATTTTTAAAGAAACCTTTACATGCACCATATTCCCCATTCCAGTGAGTAGGCTATGCCATCTTGTTCCTTTCTACTCTGCTCTAGATGGCTTATTTATAAAGCAAGCAGGTAGGATCTTTATATCTATAAGCACTCTTTGGGATATCAGATACTGGAGGTGTTATATGAATACAAGCTTACTACACAATGAGTGTTTGTGTTTTGGCATATGAGTGAATCTGTGTCGATGGATCTTCCCCTGCACAAAAGCATCGCACAGCGGCGATGCTTGTGTACTTGAAAAGTAATTCCCGGCCAAAACGGAGCCCCCTGAATGATTTTAAGAACCAGATTTAAATCCCAGGGTACTGCAGGAGGAACATACGGTGGTTGAATGTGCAATATTCCCTGAAAAAAATTACGCACATCCTGTAGGTTAGCAATCTTTTTCTGAAACCATACAGTTAATCCTGATACTTGAACTCTCAAGGAAGACACCTTTAAACCTTTATCAATTGCTGCTTGGAGGAAATCCAAAATCCTGGATACTTTAAAAGATCTTGGATCCATACCCCCTTTATTACACCAATGAATATAGGCCTGCCATATTTGATGATAAATACGAGCTGAGGAAGGCTTTATTGCTCTAAGCATGGTTTGAATTACCTGTTGTGAGAATCCTTTTGATCTTAGGATAGAGGATTCAACAGCCACGCCGTCAAAGACAGCCGTTCCAGATGGCTGTGATAACAAGGCCCAGCATTAGTAGATTTTGACGTTGCGGAACTGGAGCTTCCACGGACATCCTTAGTAGATCTATGTACCAATGCCTTCTGGGCCAGGCTGGAGCTATTAGAATTACGGCTCCCTTTGCTTGCTTTATTTTCCTCACCACCCTGGATAACAGGGAGATTGGAGGAAACAGATATGCCAGATGAAATTCCCATTTCACTGAGAGTGCATCTACAAGGATCGCCCCGGGATCCTTTGTTCTCGACCCGTATGCCAGGACTTTGTTGTTCAAACAGGACACCATGAGATCTATCTCTGGCAGACTCCATCTGTTTACTAGAGTTTGAAATACTTCTGGGTGTAATGCCCATTCGGTCTCCTGAATGGTGTGACGACTGAGAAAGTCCACTTCCCAGTTGAGCACTCCTGGCACAAACACTGCGGACAATGCCGGAAGATGGAGTTCTGCCCACCTTAGTATGTGAGTTACTTCCTCCATCAGTCTTTTGCTGTGAGTTCCTCCCTGATGGTTGAGGTACGCTACTGCTGTTGCATTGTCTGAATGGATCTGGACTGGTCTTCCTTGCAGAATGTCCTTTGCCTGAACCAGAGCCATATATATGGCCCTTATTTCCAACAGATTTATTGGTAGGCAACTTTCCCTTGTGGTCCATTTTTCCTGGAACCAAACATTTTTGAACACTGCTCCCCAGACTTGAAGACTGGCATCCGTTGTCAGTACTTGCCAATCTGCTATCCAAAAGGGTCTCCCCTTGTCTAGATTGTCCGTCTGTAGCCACCAGGCTAGTGACCTTTTTACGTTTACTGGAAGCTTTATCATCTGTCTTTTTATTATCTGATGTTTTCCATTCCATCTGGTTAGGATGAGGTGCTGTAGGGGTCTGGAGTGGAATTGTGCATATTCCACCATGTTGAATGTTGACACCATCAGACCCATCAGTCGCATCGCTGCATGGACTGATACTGTCTGACTGTGCAACAATTCCTGAGTCATTACTTGCACCTTGGATATCTTCTTCTCTGGTAAGATAATCCTTTGTAGACTTGAATCTAATATGGCCCCCAAGTGAACCATCCGTTGGGATGGACTCAGGGACGACTTTTCCCAATTTATGAGCCATCCGTGTCTTTGTAGACAAGCTATTGTCTGTTGGAGATGGTCCAAGATTAACTCCTGGGATTGAGCTAGGATTAAAAGATCGTCGGGGTATGGAAAAATTCTTAACCCCTGCCTGCGGAGATAAGTTGCCATATCCACCATAATTTTGGTAAATACCCTGGGGGCTGTCGCTAGCCCAAAGGGCAAAGCCTGGAACTGAAAATGTTGCTGGAGGATGGCAAACCTGAGGTAACACTGAAGGGACCGTGCTATGGGCACATGCAGGTAAGCATCCTGTACATCCAGAGATACCATGTAATCTCCTGGTTTCATGGCCAAGACTATGGAGCGTAACGTCTCCATGTGAAACTTTGGAACCCAAATGTATTTGTTTAACCTCTTGAGATTGAGAATTGGACGGAAAGATCCATTTGGCTTCTGAATCAAAAATAGGTTTCAGTAAAACCCCCGTCCCCTTTTTGTCGGGTACCGGGATAATTACCCCAGACTGAAGCAATTTATGAACTGCTTCTTGAAGAGCTCTGGCCTTCGACTCTATACGAGATGGGCTGGTGCAAAAAAAAACCTTTGAGGATGCTGCTTCTTGAAAGGGAAGCCATAACCAAGAGATACCACCTTCTGCACCCAAGCATCTGTCGTCGACTGCTGCCATATGTGTGCAAAATGAAGGAGTCGGCCCCCAACCCTGGAATCCTCCAGGCGGAGGCCCGCACCCTCAAACTGATGGCCTCTGCTCTGGTTTGGAAGCTGGCCGTCGATTGGCCCATTGCTTCCTACCCCTAGCTGATTTATTGTGCTGGGGTTGGCTAGCATCAACCTTTCCCTTTGATCTACCTTGCCATCGAAATGGCCGAAATTTTGACCCCCTCGGTTTAGGGTTATAACTAGCCAGAAACCTGCCCTTTTTGGGTTCAGCTTCCGATTTAAGAATATCTGTCAATTGCTTTCTGAACATAATATTACCAGCGAAAGGCAACACTTCAAGAGCTTTCTTGGACTCTGAATCCGCTTTCCAAGTACGTAGCCAAATTGCTCTACGAGCGGCTACCGTTAAGGCTGATACTTTAGAAGCAATCGTACCCATATCAATTGCTGCTTCTTCCAAATATTGTGCAGCTTGTTTTATATAGCCTAGATGAGACTCCTGCTCCCTGGTAGGTGCGGAAAGGCCATTCTCTGGTTCCTCCACCCATTCTGACAACAAAAACTACAAAGGAGATCTGCACTCTCAAGTTATGTATTAGAAGATATTGAAGTGAGGAAAAATCACTTCTAATGACCCCAATATATACTTCAGGGATTCGTATACCTCAGTCTTGGGGGTGCTACCTAGGACAACCAATTAGCAACGCATATTACAGACAAAAGAGAATGGGGTTGTACAGGTAAGGTGCACACGAAGTCATTTAAAATATAACTTTTATTATCACATTAAGAGGCCAAAAATCGGTCAGCATAGCGAAATATATGGTTAAAAATAAGTATAAAGAAAGACTTAAAGTGCTCTAAGATGGAAAAGTGATAAGATTAAAAATATCTCCACTTTGATGGATGCAAAAACTACGGATGAGTAGGAATTCGTTTAATTTGCAATTATCAAATAAGTTTATTATATATACATGTAATTAAATCAAGCCTATAATTGCTGGCTGCTGTGAAACTTTCAATTCTCGGTGTTCTATCTGATGTATGTCTCTATTATGAGTTTTTGGTGTATCTCACACCTGGCACCTTCAGCCTTCAGATATCCTCATGTGTCACGGGGATTTCTCAAAGATATTTAGATTTGTGATAAAACAAGGAGTTAATGAATATACCAATAAGTGTGCCCTGGATTCACTGTTCTATATCACCCAGGCAGTCACTCCCGTTACATAGCCGTATCAACAATGATATGTGAGACAGTTTGGTTATAAACCGGCTTGATCACGGAGTGTGTCCTTCTATTGTATATATACTATGATCACAGGAATTATTGCCTCTACCCCCAAACGAGGCCAGAAAAGATTTTTTTATATCTGGCTGGGGTTAATTGTAAGATGTGCACACGGAGATTAATATCTCCTTTAGTATTCTTGTATGAGATACAATTAGTGGATGCTTCCTATTCACAGTAAAATGAACACTGCTTAAGTTATCCTTTATTGTCATAAACTTATTGCGTAATACCTGATTTGTGAAACGTTTTATGACTGTGAGGTAAATGGGTAGATGTGTTACTACAACGTATACCCAATCAGTATTTGCCCCCTTATTATTGCACCTGGTCTTATATTAAACCCAGTAAATGCATGCTATAAGGATAGAATGCATGGCATAGTATGTTTCAAAATTGCTGTGTGAACATCTGATAAGTCACATATTTTTCTATTACCATACAACTGTTCTATCCCTGAATGTCAGGGCCCACATCAAATAAGTGGAGTAGGGAGCATTAAAAATTAGCTCAATCAGCATGTATAGAGGCAGTACATATGTGCTCTTATTAATCCTATGTTAGTGTTTTCCCTGCTCAAATGAGCATTAAAATCTTCAGTATTGTCAGTGCCCCAGAGATATAAATGATTGTGGTTCACAAAATTAATTGTATCATTGATCACTCTATTATTCGTATACCGGTATTTCTTTTACTCCTTTAGTAACCATCTGGTATAATTGATATAATCAGTATAACGGAAAACACATGTGGCTGAAGGTTGCAAAGGTGAAAGTATTGTTACGGCATATACTATGTCAACATTCATTAGTTTTATCTGGCATGTCTATGCCTGCCATTTAACAATATGTCAGATCTTATACCCAATTTCAGGTAGACATAATACACAAAATATTGGGAGGCTGCGACACGCTGCAACGGCGTCTATGAAGTCGGCATTTGTCCGATCACGGGTAATCCCGTTTGACCTGCAGCGGGCCAGCTCCCTGTTGTATATGGAGTTTAACAGATAAATTTAAGGTAGACACAATACACGAGAGATTGGGAGGCTGAGACACGCTGCAGCGGCGCCTATGAAATCGGCATTTGTCCGATCACGGGTAATCCCGTTTAGCCGTGCAGTAGTCCAGCTCCCTAATATATATGAAGTTTTAACAGCTAACGTAGTTAATGCAAGGACATCTCAGTGGAGGAAGATGCCGATGCGCGCATTTCGCATATAGCTTTGTCGAGGCTTAACCCGACTGTCAATCCTGACAAGACATTTATTCATTTAGATGGGCCAATCACATCTGATCCTATGATCACGTGGCCACAATTTCCAATGTCAGCCCGTAACTTCCAGGTGATATTTAAAATCAGATTATGGCTGTCCCATATTGCATTGCGCTGCTGGATCGTATAATCATGATAGTAACGTCACTATCTATATCCTAGAGCTAATGCAGTATTCTACTTACACTGCATCTGCCCTACGTATGGGTGAGATAAGCATATACCAACAGTGAATCCCCACATTTATCGGACCTATATAGAGATCTGCAATTAAACTTCTCCTAATTCCAACTTAAGTGTCTGTGCTTAACTATTTGTGTCCAGATAAATTATGATAACATGTCCAATCTCGGACATCGCTGCTGTCCACTCCGCTTACAATAAAGGTTAAGTTTGATACAAATAGTCAGGGTCAGGCAATAAATGAATAAATATAAACAGATTCTCCTATCTTTCAGTTGTTAGGGTTGTCTGATTTGTCCACAGATCCCTGTTATTGAACTCACGTGATTGAAAATCCCTAATATGTAGCCCCGGACACTGGGATCGTTATGTCCTGCATGTCACTATTTCCAGTGCTCTAAAGGTGGCTCCAGATTCAAAATATCTATATTTCTGTATCTATCCTTTATATGTTTAAAAGATACAGGTTGAATTCTTATTAATGATCCAGCATCCTAATGTGAATTGTTAAAGAAAAATCAGTGTATTCCCCGATGGTGTTCGATAGTCCTGCATTTCATGTTTAACAAAATGGGACTTAAATTGTACATCTTATATTAAAAATTAAATTAAAAATTGGATAAGGAGTCCCTCAATAATAAAATAAAAAAAAGGGAAGATGAGAGTGCGTGAAATGAGTCGATCATATAAGCCGTGCTGCTAAGTAAACACTATAATGATCGATATGTGATATGTGTTATAGGTGAAATGTATGATCCTCTACCCACTTTACTATGTAGAGAAAAATGCAGAATATTACAAACGTGAAAAGTGCAAAAAAACAGTGTTGAAAAAAGAATCTGTGAAGAAAACACAACGTGACAACAAAGGTGTTAATAAATGTGCACTCCCTTTGCGGGAGATAAATGTGATATGCAGAAAAGCGACATATGCATTGCGGCTGGATCATAGAAAAATGTATCTTTAATATCTATGCAGCACTATATCAAAGGATTTATCCTGATGGAAACTAAGTGGATAAATAAATCAAGACATCTGTACCGGACCTAATTCACCTGCTAATTAATTGCTTGAGATTCCTATGGTATTTGCAGTTTAGGCTTATATCTCGCAAACTAATTTGGATGTAGATCTAAATATAGCTAGATGTAGAAGGTCTGAGATGGGCAGCGAAAAATTTTTTTTTTTTTTTTCCCCACTGAGAGTAATTAATGTATCAGACTGCCGTGACTTCACTGCTTACAATTCCCCATTTACAGGCAACCTTTACCCAGAAAGTTGATAGTGTCAATTATTAATAGACGGTTAAATATCTGTGAGGCCCTACATCACAGGATTTATCCTCATAATACATTGATGGTGTTACACATAAATCCGGATGATATGCAGAATATTGCGCCGTACTCATTACTAAAAGCCCCAAAATATTTAAAAAGGGGGGTATGTGATGTTCTTCTGATACCCATTCCTCCACCCATTCTACCATCGCTTTCGCCATCCAGGCTGAAACCATAGCTGGCCTTACAACAGCCCCTGAGAAAAGATGTTTTTCAAGAAACCATCTACTCTTCTGTCTGTGACATCATTCAGTGAGGTAGACGGTGATAAAGCTGATTAACTTACAGGACGAAAAAGCAATACCTTATTTCAATAAAGTTCAAGCCGGTGCGGCCGCTGAATATAATCCTTAACCTCTGTACTGTTTACACACCTTGCGTACACAAGCCCGTACTGTGTACGCACTCTGCGTACTCACGCCGAACGGGCGTAATAAGTACACACTTTGCGTACACAGGCCTACACGCTGTGAGCACAATGCAGCAACACGTGTGGCTGAGATACACTTTAAACCTTTAGCAGGAAAGGGACACGACACCAATTGTATTTAAATATGTCGGGATCCGACACACCAACAGTTATTTACTAAAAGGGGGTTACAACAATAATACAATCACAATAAGAGAAGAGGCTACAATCAATGATACATACATTTGTTTCACCAGCGCCACCCGGTCCAGGTCCTCAGTCAATCAAGATAGATGACCTTCAGAGAATGTGTGTGGCCGGCCAGGCAGCTGGGCTTTCATACATTTGTCCAAAACATAATACAATGGAAACTGTAATCTCTTCACCTATAGGTCACAGGGATGGTCATTTACAGTACAGGAGGGGTCATAGGTCGGTTTGAATAGGTGGGCGATGCCTGGTCCAGGTGTACTTGCAGTTCGTCTCCACTGGGTTCCCGCTGAATATCAGGAGTACAGTAAATACAGTTAATATTAATATTCTGTTCCTGCGCATATCTATGCACAGGGGCGTGCTATCTTCTGCAAACTGCTACCGGAATATTGCTCTTAAAATACTGTACAGCTGGATACCAAACACCACCTCCTAACCTAATTCTGTCCCCTCATATCCAGTAAAGGTGAATCCCTTTGTTGTTGTACCTTTTAAGCAAGTGTAACTCGCTGGTGTGGTGCATGTGGGCTATGTGTAAATCGTGCACTATGTGGATTCAATATGAAATGTGTCTTTGTGGCTTTTCCATGCGAATACATATGCTACCGTAATTACTCATACCACCCGCTAATACGCACTACCGCGATAGCGATTATACGCAACTTGCGGGTATGTGCACGTACGGCAGAACAAGTACACGCACGGAGGCCATCTGTGTGGTGTTTGTACTTGATGCGTGTGACAATAATATTTTCGACTTTGACAACGGCAATGGTAAAACTGATTTACGCACAAGTCGTACAACATGTGCATCTACTTTAGGAGGAACTTCTCTTTTTGAACAGTCCCCAGCTGGAAAAGGATAGTAAGAATCCCATTTTTTCGGAATCTTATACTTCTTGTTGGGCGTAGCCCAAAGCCCTTCCATAATTTCCGTCAGATCTTCTGACTCTGGAAACTCAATCCTAACCGTTTTTTGGATGTTTAGACACAGGTGCTTTAGATTTTGACACTGCTTTGGCTGGTTCCTCCAGACACAGAATAGCCTTTATGGCATCAATAAGCTCAGCTATATCCTCTGTGCTGAAACCCTCCGACTTATCATCATAATGGGTATTTGAATGCACTGTATCCTCATCTGTTGTATCATCTTGTATAGTCTGTAACATGGATGTATCTACCCTGGTATTAATAGCCTGGCCACTTGTAGAAGCTGTTGGCATCAAATCATAAGAAGGGAGCTGCATGTATGGGTTAATAGTGTAACCTATTCCTGGGGGTGGAACTGCAGGTGTTAATCTGTCCGCTATTGTAGACAAGGTCTGTGCGAACACACCCCATGGTGGCTCTACTGGTTGCTGAACCAGAGCCTGCTTTTTAGTTTGCCTATACGCAAAACAGTTTGCACACAACCCCTCATAAGTAAGATACTGGGCCATTCCATCCAAAATCCCTATTTTACAAGATAAGCATGTTAAGGGTGTAGGAGCCCCTGATAAAGTATCCTCGTCACTTTTGCCGCTCACAGACATGGTAAATAATCAGTTTTTACAAATACTACACTCTCTGTGAGTGAAAATCACTTATATAGATACAGAAGTGATATCAATCTGACCACAATCCGTGCACCTGAATTGAGGTTCAAAAACAATACTTGACAAACATATAAAAGTCAGCAATCACACAAGCAGTCAGTCACATGTTAATTATTAAACATTATCATATGAGAATATAATCAACCACAAAATACTTCTCCAGTATGTAGGAGTACAATTACTGCACTTCTGTTTTTAAACAGCTATTACCACAAGTTTTTCAGACAATGTTATGCAGAAAACAACAGTACTGTACAGGTCTCATATGCATTGTGTACCAAAATTAAGTATTCATACTAACAAGTAGATAGAATCTTAGTACTGTATAACCCTTACTCAGAGTGGGATACAGGGAGACTCAGCCCACTTCCAGGATCGATCAATACGCTCGAAAGACGCTGAGTGGACTCAGACGCTACTAGTGTACACTGCCGCTCCGGTAACTGATAAGAGACACAGACGCTCAATAACGGACCCAGATGCTCAGTGAACGATGAGTGTATGCAGACGCTCCTGTCTGTGACCCGGTCTTGGCGGCAACTCTAGTGTACACAACCGCAGCGGCCTAAGCTGCGACCGAGTACCCTCGTGGTAGCGTCTGAGACGGAAGTGAGGTCATCAGTTCATGGATGGGAGACGCACAGAAACTGGTCATGAACTGGGGGAGGGGCGACCAGGAGAGCGTCTGACTCCCCCTGCTGACATAAACTCCATGGATCGCGGTCTCAACCTAGTCCTGGCACCTATGATCCCTAAAGCATAGCGCTGGAGCACTTAAGAGTGGCGCCGCGTCAGCCACTGTTTGTAGTCTCCTCCAATACAGTGCGGCTGTGTCCGAATTCCCCTAGTAAGTGGAACCGATGCCTTACCTTCTCCCCATGCTCCGGCCACAGCCTGGTAACGTCTACTGGACCTGCTAGAACATCCGACACAGACGCCTGTTGAGACAGCACTAATACCCGAGGGTAAGCGTTGTTGCGACTCGGTGGAGAGTTGTTGGAGCGACTCTTTCCAGCATGTGTTTAAGACACTGTTAAGAAAGATCACTCAAAACATAGTAAGACTATAAAAATAAAATAATAAAAGCTTAGGGCTGCCTTAACAGCAGCCCTGTGAGCATGGTCCGGCTCCTGCTGCACCAAACAAAAAACTGATTTGACTGAGTCGGTGGGCGGGATTATATGGAGGAGCCCGATGCATCCTGGGAGGCCAGAAAGCTTGTGACTATTTGGTGCCATTTCCGCTGTCGCTCCGGCATATCCCAATGTTATCCTGTGGATAACCTGTGGACCCAGCCGGAGAAAGCATGATGATTTCAGTGCCTGTATACACTGACAGAGGGTGTCTCAGTTCTTGCACAGTCTGATGCATGAATGTAGACCAGGGAGGGCTGTGTAGCGGTATTAGCATACAGACGCAACAACAGCAAAAGACGCAAGGAGGCAGCAACTACTTCCAACTCAGAATAAGTCCTTATGAGGAGTAATCCAGCCCTCTTGACAGACCTCACCCCCTCAACAGACCCCGCCCCCACTAGGGCTGGTTCCGTAAATTTCCCGGGCTGGTTTCGATCCCAATCCGCTCCTGCATATATGTGTGTGTAAATCTGACTCCCCAGCAATAGGGGCCTATTTATCAAGCTTTTTTCCCCATAAAATTGTATAGTGCAGGAGAATTCACAGAAATCTTTTGCAGAAAACTAATTAGGGCTGAAGATCGCAGTCTACATTATTATCAGTGGAGGGTACAATCTGACCCCTATGTACCAAACCATGAAAAGCAAAACTTTTCACAGTTTGGCCACCTTAGTTCCAGGGGTCTTCACACCGTGGCCTGCTGAGCTGCTCTCCGTGGCCCGCCCACCAAGCACTGGTTTCTATATTGACTTTTTTTTAACGATCCTCTGGAGTGCACGGGATCTCAGCGCCACATCACGTGACTACCTGCACTGCAGCAGCTGCACTGGCTGCTGGGAAGTAGGGGGAGTAGCCGTCAGTGCAGCTGCTGTAGTGCAGGGAGTCACGTGATGCGTCGCTGAGCTACGGGTTGTGTGCTCCTTTCAGGATGACCGATCGTAAGTGGTGAAAGGTTCCACTCATTTCTATGGCGAGATGGTATGTGTGTGTGTATATATATGTATATATATATATTTATATATATATATATATATATATAGACAGAGGATGACAGTGGCACTCTCAGGATTTGGAAAATAAATACAGGACACGGCGGTCACTGTTTCACATATTAACGTTTCGATAATTTAATATCGTCATCAGGATAAAAGACAAGACAAAATACACACATTTAAATACCCACTCACCCCACCTCGTGCATCCAGGTCATCGCCGCGGGCGCCGGGTCCTCTGACGACACCCCATCGCGCCGCGCACTTCCTGTGCACCTGGCAGCTCGTGCGGTGACCTAGCAACCAATATAAACAAATGTGATGTCACTGTGCGCCGTAGAAACATAACACAACACTGACGGTCCGGAACTTCTATTGACGGAATCGGGTTAAAACTGGCAGCAGTTAGCATAGATCTGAGATCACCAATACATATAGAGCAAATGTAGACATAGTTTGCAACACAAATAGTGAATGAAGCCAATGTGGCTAGCGGGATCGGATCTAATCTAAAAACTGCAACCATGCTGTTTTTCAATAAATAGTCTGAATAAATACAGGCAATTGCGTATGTGGAGTAACAGATTATATAAGAGCATACAATGCCACACAACCAATAATAATAGTGTGAAATAAATCATACCATATTAAGTAAAGCTATCAAGAAATGAATGCATATCTTCTACAAAAAGTAATCTGTAAAAAGCATCTCAAAGAAAACAGTTGAGGGGGAGATGTTCATTCAAACCTTTGGGGGCAATGGTATTCAAACGGTGTATCCACCGTGTTTCTCGCTGTAAAAACGCTTTGCCTCTATCCCCACCTCTCAAACGTTTGGGTTCAGAATCAATGATTTTGTACCTAATGCTGCATTCACACCGCAAATGCCGGGTCCTACCCGGTAAGACAAACGTGTACTTACCGGGTGGGATCCGGCATTTGCGCTCCGTTGCAGGCTTCCCGACCCGGCAATATACCGGGTCGGTTGCCATGACAACGGAGGCCGCAGCAGCAGCAGGGGCGGGGGTGGAGGCGGCGTCGGGAGATGAGCTCATCTCCAGCGCCGCCTCTCCCTATCCTGTGAATGGGAACCGTGTCGCATCGACACGGCTCCCATTCACACCGCACCTGACCCGGTAATCAACCCGGGTAAAACCCTTCTTTTTTACCGGGTTGATTTACCGGGTCAGGCGACCCGCTAAATCGCCCAGTGTGCTTTCACATCGCACACTGACCCGGTTCGACACGGCAATATGCCGTGTCGGTACCGGGTTATTTGTGCGATGTGAAAGGGGTATAAGTGTTGCCAATCCATGATTTAGTAATTTAAAGTGTCTGGCCACCGGTTGGTTTGATCCACCTTTGCCACCTTCTAGTGCATTTCGTATGGAAGACCTATGGAGCGCCATGCGCTCCTTAAACTGCCTTGTGGTCTTCCCCACATAGAGGAGACCACATGGACAGCGAATAATATACACTACATAGGTGCTACTACAAGGTAGCACCTGTCGGATGGCTATCCGTTCCCCTGAATGTGGATGGGAGAACGAGTCGCCATACTCTAAATAACTGCACGTAGTGCAGCCCGTGCATCGATAACATCCCGCTTTCCTGGATAGAAATGTACTAGGGCCAGAGGCCCTTCTTTCTGAAATGTCATTCTTGACCAGCCAGTCTTTTAAACTACGATTTCTGGTATAGCTCGCCATAACTTTGGTATTGTTCAACATCGGTAAATCAGGGTCGGAGGTTACAACAGGCCATAAATTCTTGATGGACTTTGTGATAGCAGGACTGGCAGTATTGAATTGCTGTACAAACGGCATGATATCTGTCCATTGTTTTTTCTTAGCAGCCAATGGAACTAAAGTTGCTGCACGAGGAATGGCCAGTACTTTATTTTTGGCTTCAACAAGGTTGTCATAATTGTACCCCCTAGTGACAAATTTTTTGATCATGATGTCAATTTCCTTGATGGTTTGAGACAAATCATCAGAAATACGATGAATCCTCAGGAATTGCGAGAAGGGTAATCCCTTCTTCGTAGAGATGGGGTGTTGACTGCTGTTATGCAAAATGGTGTTCCTGTCAGTCTCCTTCTTGTACAGATTTTACCATTATTGAGGGAAATTTTAACATCTAGGTAATTGACACATTCTGTGCTTATCTGGTAAGTGAAGCGAATGGTACCCTCCATGGAATTCACAGCCGTAATAAGATTGGAAAACTCCACTTCTGTGCCAGTCCAGATCAATAGCAGATCGTCAATGTAGCGCATAAAGAAAGGGATCTTCGCTGCCATACTGCTATCACTAAAGAACGCCTGTTGTTCCACCTCAAACATATAAGTGTTGGCAAAGGCTGGTGCCACGCAAGAACCCATGGCACAGCCCTGTTGTTGTACAAACCAGCGGGAATCAAAGAGAAAATAATTTCTTTTGAGGGTCAGTTCTAACAATTTTATAAAAATGACAGATCTGGACCGAAATACAAAGGACTTCCAGACAGGAGCCGGAATACTGCTTCCAAACCCCCAGAATGGGGGATATTGGTGTACAGACTGACAATGTCCAATGTACACAAAAACGCATTGTTGGGCAGTACTGGTAACTTCTACAGAACAGTACAATTATGACAACCTTGTTGAAGCCAAAAATAAAGTACTGGCCATTCCTCGTGCAGCAACTTTAGTTCCATCGGCTGCTAAGAAAAAACAACAGACAGATATCATGCCGTTTGTACAGCAATTCAATACTGCCAGTCCTGCTATCACAAAGTCCATCAAGAATTTATGGCCTGTTGTAACCTCCGACCATGATTTACCGATGTTGAACAATACCAAAGTTATGGCGAGCTATACCAGAAATCGTAGTTTAAAAGACTGGCTGGTCAAGAATGACATTTCAGAAAGAAAGGCCTCTGGCCCTAGTACATTTCTATCCAGGAAAGCGGGATGTTATCGATGCACGGGCTGCACTACGTGCAGTTATTTAGAGTATGGCGACTCGTTCTCCCATCCACATTCAGGGGAACGGATAGCCATCCGACAGGTGCTAACTTGTAGTAGCACCTATGTAGTGTATATTATTCGCTGTCCATGTGGTCTCCTCTATGTGGGGAAGACCACAAGGCAGTTTAAGGAGCGCATGGCGCTCCATAGGTCTTCCATATGAAAAGCACTAGAAGGTGGCAAAGGTGGATCAAACCAACCGGTGGCCAGACACTTTAAATTACTAAATCATAGATTGGCAACACTTAGGTACAAAATCATTGATTCTGAACCCAAACGTTTGAGAGGTGGGGATAGAGGCAAAGCACTCTTACAGCAAGAAACACGGTGGATACACCGTTTGAATACCATTGCCCCCAAAGGCTTGAATGAACATCTCCCCCTCAACTGTTTTCTTTGAGATGCTTTTACAGATGACTTTTTGTAGAAGGATATGCATTCATTTCTTGATAGATTTACTTAATATGGTATGATTTATTTCACACTATTATTATTGGTTGTGTGGCATTGTATGCTCTTATATAATCTGTTACTCCACATACGCAATTGCCTGTATTTATTCAGACTATTTATTGAAAAACAGCATGGTTGCAGTTTTTAGATTAGATCTGATCCCGCTAGCCACATTGGCTTCATTCACTATTTGTGTTGCAAACTATGTCTACATTTGCTCTATATGTATTGGTGATCTCAGATCTATGCTAACTGCTGCCAGTTTTGACCCGATATCGTCAATAGAAGTTCCGGACCGTCAGTGTTGTGTTATGTTTCTACGGCGCACAGTGACATCACATTTGTTTATATTGGTTGCTAGGTCACCGCACGAGCTGGCGGGCGCACAGGAAGTGCGCGGTTGCGATGGGGTGTCGTCAGAGAACCCGGCGCCCGCGGCCGATGCCCTGGATGCACGAGGTGGGGTGAGTGGGTAGTTAAATGTGTGTATTTTGTCTTGTCTTTTATCCTGATGACGATATTAAATTATCGAAACGTTGATATGTGAAACAGTGACCGCCGTGTCCTGTATTTATTTTCCAAATCCTGAGAGTGCCACTGTCATCCTCTGTCTATACATGGTCGGGAGACCAGTTCTGGAAGCACCTGGGTATTTATCATCACTTGGAGAGAGTGCCGGCCTCTACATTCCTATATATATATATATATATATATATATGCCAGGGGAGTCACCTTGTCCTACAAATATAATTGCGGGGACACAGCGTGACGGATGATTATAAGTGTGCCTGTGCTGCCTGTATATAAGTGTGTGTCTGTGTGAGGGGGGGAATAATCATGGTGTCTGTACTGCCTGTGTGTGTGTGTGTGTGGGGGGGGGGATTACTCATGATGCCTGTGCTGTCTGTACATGTAACAGGTGAGTACGAAGTGTATTTTCAATGCAGATGCAGGTGCACGTACCTGGATTCTTCACCGGGAATTTCCCTCTTGGACCGGAACTCACTGCTGGAACCCTAGGCAGAGGGATGAAGAACTCCAGCCCCGGAGGACCCAATACAATAGTCACCACACGTTAGGATGGTGACATAGAATTTATTATCCTGGAACAGCTGGTCACCGCTATGAAATTGACGGGTTACAAGGGCAAGTACAATGCCACATAGGAGAAATGATGCAAACAAGGATGTACATTCACAACAACGAGATTTATGGTAAGAACTCACCTTTGTTAAATCTCTTTCTGCGAGGTACACTGGGCTCCACAGGCAATGACATTGGGGTGTAGAGTAGGATCTTGATCCGAGGCACCAACAGGCTCAAAGCTTTGACTGTTCCCAGAATGCATAGCACCGCCTCCTCTATAACCCCACCTCCGTGCACAGGAGCTCAGTTTTTGCTAACCAGTCCAATGCAATAGCAGGCAAAAGAGACGACAACTGTTAGTAGCCACATACACCACATTCTCAAGACAGGAGAAGGTACCAGCGGCTAATGCCATACCAACCCAAAAAGCTAAGTGCGTCGGGGTGGGCGCCCTGTAGAGTAGGGGTGGGCAACATGCGGCCCGCGGGCCGGATGCGGCCCGCGGACCGATCCTGCCTGGCCCGCTGTGCCCCACCAGAGTGCAATGACAAGAGGCCCGACAGGCCGCTTGTCATTGCACTGCTCGCAGACGCGGCGCCGCTGAGGAAATCCCGGTCACGTCACATGGTCAGCTGACCGGGATTTCCTCTATCTCATGCGCTGGGCGTCACGGGGGGCGGCGCTGGGCGGGCACTGCAGATTGGGACTCGGAGCAGAACGAAGCGGCCAGTGGGGAGCACAAGCGGAGGCCAGTGGGGGGCACAAGCGGAGGCCAGTGGGGAGAAGAAACGGCGGCCAGCGGGGAGAAGCAGCATCAGCAGCAGCAGCAGCGCCGATCATCACTGACAGTGGGGATCGTCACTGACAAATAGGTAAACCCCCTGGATAAAGCTAAAGCTGCCCTATAAGTTATGGGGAGGGGAGTTAAAAACGGTTGTATGGGTTTAGGGGTGTGTGGGGGGGGGGGGAGGGTAAGGACTGCTATATAGGTTTAGGGGAGGGTGGGGAAAGGGGGGTAGGGACTGTCTGCCGTAATGTGTAAAAACGGGGGCCCTGTCTGCCGTAATGTGTAAAAACATGGGCGCTGTCTGCCGTAATGTGTAAAAACGGGGGCGCTGTCTGCCGTAATGTATAAAAACGGGGGCGCTGTCTGCCGTAATTATAAAAACGGGGGTGCTGTCTGCCGTAATGTGTAAAAACGGGGGTGCTGTCTGCCGTAATGTTTAAAAACGGGGGCACTGTCTGCCGTAATGTATAAAAACGGGGGCGATGTCTGCCGTAATGTGTAAAAAGGGGTGCTGTCTGACGTAATGTGTAAAAACGGGGGCGCTTGCTGCCGTAATGTGTAAAAACGGGGGTGCTGTCTGCCGTAATGTGTAAAAACGGGGGCACTGTCTGCCGTAATGTATAAAAACGGGGACGCTGTCTGCCGTAATGTATAAAAGCGGGGGCGCTGTCTGCCGTAATGTATAAAAGCGGGGGCGCTGTCTGCCGTAATGTATAAAAGCGGGGGCGCTGTCTGCTGTAATGTATAAAATCGGGGGCGCTGTCTGCCGTAATTATAAAAATGGGGGTGCTGTCTGTCGTAATCTGTAAAAAGGGGACGCTGTCTGTCGTAATGTGTAAAAAGGGGGACACTGTCTGCCATAATGTGTAAAAAGGGCACGCTGTCTGCCGTAATGTGTAAAAAGGGATCTCTTTTTGAGTATGTTGTGTGTGGCCCTCGAATATTCGCTGGAAGCGGCCCCCCAGCTGAAATAATTGCCCACCCCTGCTGTAGAGCCCAGTGTACCTCGCAGAAAGAGATTTAACAACGGTAAGTTCTTACCATAAATCTCGTTTTCTGCTGCGGGGTACACTGGGCTCCACAGGGAATGACATTGGGGATGTCCTAAAGCAGTTCCTTATGGGAGGGGACGCACTGTAGCGGGCACAAGAACCCGGCATCCAAAGGAAGCATCCTGGGAGGCGGAAGTATCGAAGGCAAAAAACCTTATGAACGTGTTCACTGAGGACCACGTAGCCGCCTTGCACAATTGTTCAAGAGTCGCACCACGGCGGGCCGCCCAAGAAGGTCCAACAGACCGAGTAGAATGGCCTTTATAGTAAGAGGAGCTGGACGACCAGCCTGTACATAAGCATGTGCAATCACCATTCTAATCCATCTGGCCAAGGTCTGCTTGTGAGCAGGCCGGCCACGTTTGTGAAAACCAAACAGTACAAAGAGAGAATCAGACTTCCTGATAGGAGCTGTCCGCTTCACAAAGATACGGAGAGCCCGTACCACATCCAAAGACCGCTCTTTGGAAGACAATTCAGGAGAGGCAAAGGCCGGAACCACAATCTCCTGATTAAGGTGGAAAGAAGACACCACCTTAGGTAGGTACCCGGGACGTGTTCTATGAACTGCCTGGTCACAGTGAAAAATCAGATATGGTGACTTACAGGACAAAGCACCCAAATCCGACACCCATCTGGAAGAGGCAATAGCCAGCAGAAACAACAACTTAAGAGAAAGTCACTTAAGGTCTGACGATTCAAGAGGCTCAAACGGAGACCCTTGCAACGCCTCCAGAACCACCGACAAGTCCCAAGGAGCCACAGGCGGGACGTAAGGAGGTTGAATCCGCAACACACCCTGAGTAAATGTATGAACATCAGGTAAAGTTGCAATTTTTCTCTGGAACCAAACCGACAAGGCAGAAATATGAACCTTGATGGAGGCCAGATGAAGGCACAAGTCCAGGCCTTGTTGTAGAAAGGCCAAAAGTTTGGCCATACTAAACTTGTAAGCGTCATGATTGTTAGATGCGCACCAAGCAAAGTAAGAATTCCAGACCCTATGATAAGTCCGAGCAGAAGTCGGTTTCCGGGCCTTCAGCATGGTTTGAATGACTGCCTCAGAAAAACCTTTAGCCCTTAAGACGGAAGCTTCAAGAGCCACGCCGTCAAAGCCAATCGGGCTAAATCCTGATATACACAGGGGCCCTGAACGAGGAGATCTGCTGTGGAAGTAGAAGGGGATGCTCTATTGAGAGACCCTGAAGGTCTGAGAACCAATGCCGTCTGGGCCACGCTGGAGCGATCAGAAGTAGGATTCCTCCTTCTTGCTTGAACTTTCTTATTACTCTTGGCAGGAGTGACACCGGAGGGAACACGTATGGCAGCCGAAAGTTCCATGGAATTGCCAGTGCATCCACGAACGCTGCTTGAGGATCCCTTGTCCTTGCTCCGAAGACCAGAACCTTGTGATTGTGTCGAGATGCCATCAGGTATACATCTGGAAGGCCCCACTTGTCCACAAGGAGTTGAAACACTTCTGGATGGAGGCTCCAGTCTCCGGCGTGCACGTCCTGACGACTGAGAAAGCCCGCTTCCCAGTTTAGGACCCCCGGAATGAACACTGCCGATATGGCTGGCAGATGGTGTTCCGCCCACTGAAGAATCCGTGATACTTCCCTCAATGCCATGCGGCTTCGAGTGCCGCCTTGATGATTGATGTACGCCACCGTGGTGGCGTTGTCCGACTGTACTTGAACAGGTCTGTTCTGTATTAAATGCTGGGCAAAGTTTAATGAGTTGAACACCGCCCGCAATTCCAGAATGTTTATCGGGAGGAGACACTCCTCCTTGGTCCACCGACCCTGAAGGGAGTGTTGCTCCAACACCGTGCCCCAACCTCTCAGACTGGCATCCGTCATCAGAAGGACCCAGTTGGAGATCCAGAAGGGACGACCCCTGCTCAATCGTTGGTCCTGAAGTCACCAGCTCAGTGACAGACGGACCTCCGGAAACAAGGAGATCATTTGAGACCTGATCCGGTGAAGCAGGCCGTCCCATTTGGCAAGAATCAGCTTCTGCAGAAGGCGGGAATGGAATTGAGCGTACTCCACCATGTTGAAAGCCGACACCATGAGACCTAGCACTTGCATCGCCGAATGTATCGACATTTGCGGATGAGATAGGAAGCATCGAATCCTGTCCTGAAGCTTCAGGACTTTCTCCTGAGACAACAACCGCTGGTTGTGTGTGTCCAACAATGCCCCCAGGTGCACCATGCTCTGAGCAGGGACCAGGGAAGATTTCTTACAGTTAATGAGCCACCCGTGGGCTTGCAGAAACTGGATAGTCAGATCCAGATGGCGTAGGAGAATTTCTGGGGAATTTGCCAGGATCAACAAGTCGTCCAGGTTCAGTAGGATCCTGACCCCTTGACGGCAGAGTACAGCCGTCATTACCGCCATGACCTTGGTGAAGACTTGCGGAGCCGTGGTCAAACCAAAAGGTAACGCCCTAAATTGGTAATGGAGGTTGCCAACCGCAAACCTCAGGTACTGCTGATGCAACACTGCAATGGGAATATGCAGTTAAGCATCCTGTATGTCCAGGGAGAACATATAATCCCCCAGGTTCCAAGGCCAGAACAATAGAGCGAAGAGTTTCCATTCGAAACTTGGAGACCCTCACAAATTTGTTTAAGTACTTGAGGTTTGAGAATGGGCCAGGAGGACCCATTCGGTTTTGGGACTAGGAACAGCGGTGAATAGTACCCCTTGCCTCCCTGAGCCAGAGGGACCTGTACTACCACTCCTGTGTCCAAGAGGGACTGTACCACCGAATTAAGAGTTTTTGCCTTCATCTAATCCGAAGGTAAGTCTGTCAGGCAAAATCGATGAGGGGGACGATTCTTGAAGGGTACAGCGTAACCTCGAGTGACGACTTCCCGTACCCAGGCATCGGAAGTGGTCCTTAAGCATTCCTAGGTATACCCTAGAAGTCAGCCTCCCACCCTGGGATCCCCCAGAGGGAGGCCCGCCCCATCATGCGGCAGGCTTGTCAGTTTTGGAAGCAGGCTGATGGGCAGCCCAGGCCCTTTTGGGTTTGGGCTTATTGGGTTTGGAAGTGCGAACCTGTTTCGGGTACGCCTGACCTTTTGCTTTCCCTGAAGGACGAAAGGAGTGAAATGGAGTACTCTTAGACCTCAGCCCCGAAGGAGCAGTACTAGGTAGACATGCTGTTTTTGTAGAAGCTAAGTCAGCCAATATCTTGTTGAGATCTTCTCCAAAAAGAACGTCTCCCTTAAAAGGGAGTACCTCCAAGGTTTTCTTAGAGTCCATATCCACAGACCAGGACCGTAACCAGAGAATCCGGCGAGCCAAAATGGACATAGTAGAAGCCTTGGCCGCCATAATACCGGCATCAGAAGCTGCCTCCTTATACATTAAGAGACACTGTGATAATATATGACAAGCATTGTCTAGCATGATCAGAAGCATTGGACGGCAACTCCGCCTCCAGCTCCTGAGCCCATGCTTCCACAGCTTCTGCAGCCCATGTCGCTGCAATGGTGGGCCTATGCGCAGCACCGGTTTGGGTGTAAATTGCCTTTAAACAACCCTCCACACGCTTATCCGTCGGCTCTCTCAGGGACGTGATGGTAGTTACAGACAGAGCTGAGGATACCACCAGCCGCGCCACCACTGGTGGGGTTTTCCCCAAGTTTTACTTAGCTCCGCAGCGAGGGGGTAGCGAGCCAGCATCTTCTTGTGAGGTGTGAATTTCTTTCCTGGATTTCCCCAGGACTCCTGACGTATGTCAACTAAATGGTCAGAGTGAGGTAAAACTTGTTTAACCACTTTCTGATGTTTAAACCTGTCCGGTTTCTTAGGGGCATCATCAGGCTCTGGGTCATCATCAACTTGAAGAATGAGCCTGATTGCCTCCAACAAGTCAGGAACATCCACCTGTGAAACAGCTTCCCCATCAGAAGCATCGGGATCAGAATCTGTGGGGTCAGTATAGAAGCCATCCTCATCAGACGATGTGTCTGGGACGTTGGTGGATTGTGAGGAAGTAATGGCCCGCTTAGAGGACCCCTTGGTCTTAGGCGGGCGAGGTATAGACTTCTGAGTAGTCAGTGATTGGTTCAATTGCTGTAACTGATTGGACAGTTGATCTGCCCATGGCGGGTTAACTGCGGGGACCATAAGCGGTTGTACCGGCACAGGAGGTCCCATAGGGGGCGTTAGTCTAGCGTATTTGAAAAACGTTTTTATTAATGATTACGCATATGCAGATTACAGTAACAAGCAGGCATTGAAAGGAAGACCGTACAAAACTTGGGCAGAATATATCAGACATATAATAATCTTAATTCTAGCAAACAAAGCGTATTATGTTCAAAGAATTAGAGCAGCGGTGGCCAACCTGTGGCTCTTGAGCCACATGCGGCTTTCTTTCTTCAAATGTGGCTCCTAACACACAAAGTCACATGACCACAACAGATCCGGTAACCACTGCTCTCCAGAAAAACACGCAGCAGCACTACGGGGACATAGAACTGAGGGAGACAGATACTAGAGATGAGACACCCACCAGCAAACAGAGGACACATAAGAGGCTGCTGCAGTGGCATGAATTGGGGGAAGCTGAAGTGACACATGAGGGTGCTGGCTGAAGTGACACATGAGGGTGCTGGCTGAAGTGACACATGAGGGTGCTGGCTGAAGTGACACATGAGGGTGCTGGCTGGAGTGGCAAGAGGGTGCTGGATGGAGTGGCAAGAGGGTGCTGGCTGGAGTGACAAGAGGGTGCTGGCTGGAGTGACAAGAGGGTGCTGGTTGGAGTGACAAGAGGATGCTGGCTGGAGTGACAAGACATATGGGGGAGCTGAAGTGTATTATGTGAATCTGGATTTTTCAATATATTTTATGTGGATCTGGCTTTTACAATTATTTTATGTGGAAGTGGCTTTTTCAATGTATTTTATGTTGGATCTGGCTTTTTCAATGTGTTTTATACCAGGGACGTGGCCTAGAAGGCACAAGGCCACACCTCATTTTTGCATGTGCACCTTCGGTTCGATGTCGGCTCTTTGACATACCTAACACATTTTTTTTGGCTCTTTGTCTCTGACTGGTTGGCCACCCCTGAACTAGAGTATCCTTTTCAAATAGTCAATTATACAGGGCTTCCCCTACAATCTCTAAATAATTACCTAGAACATAAACATCGTAATCTGGTTCTAACCGTGAAAAAAAACTAACACAGTACCATAATTTTCTATTTTATGATAGAGAAAGAAAAAAAAGAAAAGAGAGAGTGAAAAGCGGAGAAGAAAGAAAGAAGAAAAGAAAAACCAAGATATGCAAAGAAGAAGAAGCAAGAAAGTAGGGAGGGTTGAAACACAAGTACAGTCAGGGAGGACGGGGGAGGGGGGCAGTGGGGGGTGGGGAGTATCTGCAGATATGATGGTAGAAATTTAAATAAACTTCCCATTTTTTGAAAAAATTTGTATGCCTTTCTCCACATTAAACATTGCTTGTCTTCAATCAAAATAAAAAATGTTTAACAATTTGTATTTCAACAATGAAATCATAGGAACAGATATTGATATCCAGAATAATAAAATGAGTTTCTTGGCTAGTGTGATCAGTATTGTCAGTATTGGAAGTATTAAGGGGTCCAGCTTGTAAAATCAGCTAGTAGTAAAGCTTCCCAAGAGAAAGGTAATCTGGCTTTGGTCAATTGTTGTATAAAATTATGCGTTTTAAACCAGAACCTCTTTACCTTAGTACAATTCCATATATTATGTATAAAGGTAGCGCTAGTGAATGTACATTTCGGGCATACACCACTTTCAGACTGCATCATGTGGCTCCTTTGGGCCTGCAAAACATACGCCCTGTTAAGGAATTTAAAGTGTATTTCCTGTAATTGTGCTGATCCTAACCATTTATAGGTAGAATTAAATTGTTGGACTATCCTAGCCGATGTATCAAATGTCAGGAAATCTTTACACCATGTTTCCCATGTTTTGCGCCACAATATCATGTGAATAGAATCGATCAGATCGTTATAAAGATACCTTATCTTGACTTTACATTGTGAAATTAATGCAAAAAGTGAAGAAAGGGCTGTAGGGATAGATCCATCTAAAAAAGAATCTAAAGAACCTGAAACTTTTTTACTATCCACATAATGTCTAACTTGGAGGAATACGAAGAAATGGGAATATATGTCTTTGATTTGCTGGAAAAAGTACATGACACCTCCTGGGTCAAACACTTTGTGTATCATAGTTAATCCTTTGGCATTCCAGGAGAGGAGATGTGGTGACATAAGACAAGGTTGGAAGTCTGGGTTGCCCCAGAGAGGTAAATACTTGGTCAAAAAAGGGTTTGTTCCAATGCATTTGTGGAAGACAGACCTCGCTCTGTAGGTATCTCTAAATAAGATATTCTGTTTGATTCCCTCAGGCAATTTATGTCTCGGTAAATGTAGTAGCGCTGTTGGAGAGTAGGGAGCTAGCATCGCCTCTTCCAGCGATAAATTAGTGAAGTATGATTGGCTCAGACACCAGTCCGAGAAATATCTGAATACTGCTGCACAAGAGAAAGTATATATATCAGGGAGACTCAGACCCTCTTTATCTTTGTGCAAGAGCATCTTGGCTCAGGCTATCCTAGGTTTTTTGTTATTCCAGATAAACTTTCGGAAAATAACATTACATTTGTCCTGGTCTGACTTTGATTAAAAAAAATCGGGAGCATCGGTAGCACAAAAGATAGCTTAGGTAACAATACACTTTTGACTACTGCTATCCTGGCCATAAGAGACAGTGGTAATGACATCCAATTCTTCGCAATCTGGGTAATTTTCGTGATTATGGGGTGAAAATTAGCCAAATAGAGGGTTTGCGGATTAGGAGTAATAAAAATACCTAAATATTTCAATTGAGACATAACCAGGTGGAATAAGGATAGTGCCGGGCAGCTGTAGATAAGATCCGGTCTGGTCAATGGAAGTACCTCTGACTTAGCAGCATTTATTTTATATCCAGCAAATGAACTAATGAGGGTATTTCTTGTAAAATAGTTGGTATTGATGGAGTAGGATGTGACACGAACAGCAACGTCATCTGCAAAAAGTGACAATTTGAGTTCTTCTCTGCCTGCCTTAATGCCGGAGAATGTGGGATTGGCTCAAAAAGCAATGGCCAAAGATTCTAGGGCAAGGGCAAACAAGTGGGGGAAGAGGGCAGCCCTGTCTAGTGCCTCTATGGATCGATATTGGTTCAGAAATAAAGTTGTTAGCTAGTATTCTTGAAATTGAGGCAGAGTTCAATAGTTGGATTATCAAGATAATATGAGATGGAAAGCCAAAATTTTTTTTTTTTTTAAATATGTTTATTAGTTTTTCCACATAGAGACATAAAGAGAGAAAAAGGCAGAGAAACAATGCAGTACAAAGTGCATGTAAAATGCTTATACTTATGGATTACATAATAGGCAACAAAGGTATGGCATAGTATCAAACATCACCACTACCCCTGGTGCTGTGTGTAGGAGCGAGCAGTGCAGAGGACCATATCAAAGCATCAGCAGTGATGAATATAAACAGCAATTTAGGCCTATAATATATTATGAAAGAAAAACTGCACATTATCACATATGTAACAAACCAAAATCAACTAGACAATCATAGAGAAAAAGAAAGAAGAAAGAAAGACAACAAAGACATGGATAAGAAGTGTGAGGGAGGAGGGGGGGGGGGGGTTGCAGATGCCTAAAGAATATTCATCATACATGATAAGGCACATTCCTAAGGACTGTGGGGATCAAATCGCTCAGTATCAAGGTACGGAAGCGAGCATCACCCCGGTGCCGAAGGTGGATCATCACCAATAGGGATACCTAGTCTGCGGTAAGAATCCCAACTAAGGGAATCAAACAATTTCAGTATATGAGTTCGTTGTGGGGGTAGAAGAGAGTCAATGTATAGTCCCCATTTCTTATAGAAGCGCAAAGCGTTACGGTCAAGGTCTGGGAGAGTGGATTGGCGTTCAAAGTATAGTGTATTAGTAAGTAAAGACTTGAGGTTACCTAGGGAGGGAGAGGTTCGATATATCCAATGATTCAGAATTAACTTTTTCCCCAGGGTCAATAGTACATATAGAAACGAAATGCAGTATGTCTGGGATGGATGTAAACGCC
Organism: Pseudophryne corroboree; assembly: GCF_028390025.1. Lineage (NCBI taxonomy): Eukaryota > Metazoa > Chordata > Amphibia > Anura > Myobatrachidae > Pseudophryne > Pseudophryne corroboree. Next base: position 366,117,148 of record NC_086444.1, read on the forward strand.
AGGCTGTAGTATTAAGGCCGAGGAGTGCCGCTGGATCCATAGGGAGAGAGATCCGGAAAGTGGATTTTATATACCACACTACTTTATTCCAGAATCGTTGAATTTTCGGACAATGCCAAAAGTTATGCATAAAGAGAGCATTTGGTGCTTTACATTTGGGGCAACGACCAGAGTCTGTAGAGACCATATATTTGCGTTGTCCTGGGGCAATATATGCCCGATGTAAAAATTTAAAGTGGATTTCCTGAAGCTGGGCAGAATGCAGGGCTTTCAGTATAGCGGGAAGGGGGGAGAGGAAGCACTCCACCGATGGGTCCCAGGACCACTCACTCGACCATTTTGACAACATGGGGGGCCAGAAAACCTCCGGCTTGCCGAGCAACAAGTCCCGGTATAACCAGCATATCTTGTATGAAAAGGTAGGTAACGTGACCAGCAGGGCGGACAGAGGATCCTTTCTCCGCTCGTGCACAGGAGGGATGGGGAGAGTTTGTACAAAATGGCGTACTTGTAGGAACATGAAGAAATCAGATGAGGGCACACCGTGTCTCTCGGCTAAATCCGCGAATGACAGTACATGGCCACCCGGGTCAAACACATCACGAATGAGGGCTATGCCCCTAGATTTCCATGTGAGGAATTTGGTATTATCAAGGGGAGGAGTGAAGCAGGGGTTTCCGCACAATGGGATAAAAGGAGAGTATTCTGGGTTGCGATGTAGGGCCTTGTTAATGGCCCACCAGGAGCGATAGGCGTCCCAGAAAAGAATATTAGGGCGTACCATTGGTGGGAGCAAAGCTTTCGGGGTATGTAGCAAAGCCCTTAGGTCGTAAGGGTGTACAAGGCCCTGTTCCATGTCATAATTAACATATGAGGAGGTGCCCCTTAACCAATCCGAGATATACCTAAAGTTCGCAGCCTGGAAGAAAGCCAAGAGGTCTGGGACAGCCAAGCCACCCTGGGCGCGGGGGAGTTTAAGTTTAGGTAAAGAAATCCGAGACCTCTTGCGATTCCACAGGAATTTGGAGAACATTCTATCACATTCTTTTAAGTCTTTAGTAGGGGGCTGGATAGGAATCATCTGGAGTAGACAAGAGATCTTGGGGAATACAATACTCTTCAAAATAGCTACTCTTCCTAGTAGGGACACAGGAAGAGATGACCAAGTGGATAGCAATTGGGAAACTTTGTTAAAAACAGCGGTATAGTTGACTGAGTATAGGTCTAAGATATTCACAGGGATATATGTACCCAAATATTTAAGGCCTAAGGTGTTTCTCTTAAATTGAGTGAGAACTGGCACCGGGGGGCGCTGACAGGCAATCGAGTTGAGTGGGAAGAGTTCAGACTTAGAGGCATTAACACGATATCCCGCAAAGGCACCAAACTCAGAAATAGCCAGCATGATCGGTGGGACAGAGGTCTCAGGTCGTGAAATAAAGAGGAGCATGTCATCTGCAAACAAACTCACACGGAGCTCATGGTCATGAACCAATACTCCGGAGTATTCTGGGAGATGACGCAGTTTAATAGCCAGGGGCTCTATGGCGATAGCAAATAAAAGTGGGGAAAGGGGGCAGCCCTGCCTTGTGCCTCGGTGAAGAGGAATAGGAGCCGACAAGTAGCCATTACACATGATGCGAGATGAGAAGGGGGAAAACAAATTACGTATCATGTTGATCAGGTCCAGCGGAAACCCAAACTTATCCAGCGTCGTGTATAAGTGATCCCAGCTGACAAGATCAAACGCTTTCTCCGCGTCCAGGGAGAGGATGTATTGGGGGTCAGGGTCTCCGCTGGAGTGTAACCAGGTGGCCGCGGCAAGAACTTTACGGATATTGTTAGTGGAGTGTCGGCCTGAGATGAAACCAGTTTGGTCAGGGTGGATAATGGAGGGGAGTAATCCCTTTAACCTATCTGCAATAATTTTCGTAAATAGTTTATAGTCAAAGTTGAGCAAGGAGATGGGGCGGTATGAACCGGGGAGATGGGGATCCCTTCCAGGTTTGGGAAGGAGACGTATCAGGGCTTCGTTAAAGTACAGAGGGAGGGAATGGGAACATAAAATGTTATTAAATACCAGGGTCAGAGGATCCAGCAATTTAAGTATGAGCATTTTGTAGAATTCCCCAGAGAAACCATCGGGTCCAGGTGCTTTCATGGGCTTAAGATGTTTAATTGCCGCTTCCACCTCCTGGGTAGTAATCGGCAAGCATAGATCCCCCTTCACCGATGTTGATATTTGAGGCAAGGAAACAGAGTCCCAGAAAGAAGTTTTAGCTGCTAGATCGAGGGGAGGGGGGGAGTAAATGTCAGTATAAAATTCTGAGAGGATCTGCGCCATGTCCACAGATCTGGTAGCCAACGAGCCATCGTCTCGTTTCAATGTCTGGATCACCGAGGACGGCACTGAACCCCGCAGAAGATTTGAAAGGAGACGGCCCGTTTTATTGCCGTACCTATGAAAGCGGTGATTTCTGCTAAATGTATGGCGGTCGCCCATTAATGCCAGTAGAGCACCAAACTGAGACTTGCAATCTAAATATACCTTCTTTGAGGCAGGAGACGGGCACTGTTTGAAGTGTTGGTAGGCATCAGTTAGGCAGCGTTGGGAGGTTTTAAACTCAGAAAGAAATTGTTTCTTTCTTGTGGAAGTATATTCCACAAGCCTACCGCGTATAACCGCCTTTGAGGTCTGCCAGAACAATAAGGGATCAGTTTCAGCAATACTTGCATTATCCAGTCTGAACTCCTCCCAAAATGCCTCCAACCTGTTCCGAAATTGTAGGGAAGAGGTAAAGGAAGTGGGGAAACGCCAGCATTTAAAGGAGCCATAGTCTAATGAGGTGGTAAGGGAAACCCAAACTAGGGCGTGATCAGAAAGACAAATTGTTTCCATCTGTGCTTCAGTATTTTGGGGAATCAGGGAATCTGAGAGCAATAAAAAGTCTATTCTGGACAGTGTGCCGTGAGCAGCCGAGAGACACGAGTACTCCCTGTCAGTGGGATGAAGAAATCTCCAAGCATCAGTCAGATGCAGTTGTTGTGCAAAAAAGGTGACACCTAAGGTAGGAGGGGAGCGTGCACGAGCGGAGGAGTTCGAATCCATATAAGCGGAGGCCACAATATTGAAGTCTCCGCCCACAATCATTGGACAGGGCATAAACGGGCACAGTGTTGTTATGAGACTCTTAAAAAAATCTTTTGAATATGAGTTTGGAGCATACACAGAACATAAAACATATTTGGTATTATGAAGTAAAATTTCAAGTATTAGGAATCTACCAGCAGGATCGCACAGGGAAGTAATGACTTCAATATGCAAGCTACTTTTAGCGAGGATCAACACACCCCTAGCCTTAGAAGAATAGGGAGCGTCTGAGAGTACCTGCCAGCCCAAAACACCCAATTTTTGGGCCTCTGGGGTGAGAAGGTGCGTCTCCTGTATAAACACCAAATCCATATGTAATCTATTTAAATAGAGCAGGATCTTCTTCCTCTTGATAGGGGAATGGATACCCCCAACATTCCATGTGCCCACCTTAATAGAAGACATGGGGCTTTAAGTAATAAGTAATCATACAGGAAGACATCTTACAAACCCATAAGCAGTGTAGGGTGGGAAAAGACACAAGAGGAAGGAGGGGAGGGGGAAAACACAAGGATAGTAGAGACATAGAGATGAGAAGAAAATATTAGACCCACCGGGGGGTCCCACAGCAATATTCGTGTAACAACTTCACGGTATTATAATTAAAGTAATAACCAAGGGCAGCAAGGAGGGCAGTGCTCCTAGCCAGCAACCACTATAATGAGCAGCATAGGGGATGGGGGGGGGGGGGGGGGAGAGGGAGGAGGGTAAGGGGAGGGGGGTGTAGGGGAGGGGGAGATAGGGAGTGGAAGGGGGGAGGGGGGGAGAGGGGTAAGGGATATAAGTGAGCGGTCAGAATGACATCAGGCTACCCCTAAATGGATGGGCAAAACAGGCATCCAAGCATATAAAACTATATAAAACTGGAAACAGGCATATAGGTATACATTGCTTAGAGGAAACTTATGTCACTTTAAGATTATATATACATCACCCAGAAGACCACTGAGGGATTAGCGAGAAGGTCCAAATAAGACTAACAGGGGAACTTATAGTCCACGGGGTGGGGATGAGAAATAAATGTATGTCGAGGGTGACTAAGTCCAGGCAACAATGAAGCAGGATAGTTACAGGGCAGTGTCTGTAGAAGACGGCTATTTCGGCACTTGGTCGGAGGCTTCGGTCTCCGAAAGATAAGCGGCAGCATCCTCCGGGGTGTGGAAGTCCTTAAAAGACGTGCCATCAAAAATCCTCAGGCGTGCAGGGTAGAGTAGAGCAAACTTTCGGCCCTCGTGGGCTAATTTTGAGCATGTGGGAGAGAACGCCTTTCGTAGCCTGGTAAGCTCCGGGGAGAAGTCCTGGAAGATTAATAATTTGGCATCTTCCCAAACAAGGTCTCTTATACGGCGGGAAGCAGACCACAGGGCCTCTTTATGGAGGTAGTTAAGACACCGAAATAGCACAGCACGTGGTCGGTTGGATGCAGCGGAGCGACCGGGGCCTGTTCTGTGTGCACGTTCTACCACGAGATCCGAGCAAATATCTTGAATTCCAAGGAGATCGGGAAGTGTGTGTCGAAGGAAGTGATAAAGAGCTTGGCCCTTAATCGTCTCTGGGAGCCCAATGAGCCTGAGATTGTTTCTGCGCGATCTATTGTCTAGATCGACGATCTTAGACCATACCATGTTTTCTGATTTCTGCAGTTTAGCGGAGATGTCGGAGAGTTCAGCGATTTGCTGAAAATTTTCACCAGCAGTATGTTCCACTTGTAAAACACGCTTGGATAGTTGTTTATACTGGCTTTTAATATCCAGGACAGCTTGCTGTAGTGCAGCAGCATGCAGCTGTGCTTGTTCTTGAAATAATGGCTGGACGGTCTCTTTCACCGCTCTAACAATGTCCTCATAGGACAAGGAATGCCCCGGGGTAGAGGAGGGCAGTAACGAGCCTAGGGCAGCGGACCCAGCAAGGGATGGAGAGACGCAGGGCACAGGGGCCAAGGGAGGAGCTGAGGTAACCGCCGTTCGAGCTCCGGCCTCCAGAGAAGCCGCGGCGGCCATCTTGGAAGCCGAGCCGCGGCTTTCAGATTTGGCCCGTGGAGGCTTTCCCTGCATCGTGGGAGCTAAGAATCGGTCCATAGAGGGGGGCCGGATGTACGGGGAGCGGGCCAGTGTGAGTGACCGCTCAATGGACGCCCAAAGCGGGCGATATGTTAGAGGTCAGTGGCTGCAGGCACCGGAGCTTCTAAGCAGCGTGTCACTCCATGCGGTGCCGGAACCGGAAGTCGGAAAGCCAAAATTTTTAAGAGTGTCATAGAGGTGGTCCCAAACCACCATATCAAACGCTTTTTCAGTGTCGAGTGAAAGTAGCACATGGAGATCATTAATATGAATATCATCCAGAGTTTGTAAAATTGTAAAGACCTTCCTGATGTTAGTGACCGCATTACAGCCACAAACAAACCCGGTCTGGTCTCGATGTACTAGGAATGGGACCACCCCCCTGAACCTCTCAGCCAAAATCTTAGTAAAGATCTTATAGTCTACATTTAACAATGATATCGGGCGATAGGATCCCGGGAGGTTGGGGTCCCTTCCCAGTTTTGGTAGAACCTTGATAATTGCATCGTTAAAATAGGGAGGAAGCAAATTGCCAGAGAGAAAGAAATTAAATAACCCAGTTAAAGGTTGAGTCACAGAGTTCTGGAGAAGCTTGTAAAATTCCCCAGTATACCCATACGGGCCCGGGGCCTTACTTAATTTGAGGTTTTTAATAACTGATAGTACTTCCTCTTCTGAGATAGGTTTAGTTAAAGAGTCTATTTGCTCATCCGAAGATTGGGGGAGGAAAATTTTGTCCCAGAATTTGGATTTATTATCAGTATCAATTGGTTCTGGAGAATATAGATCCTTATAGAAGGAATGCAGTACCTCAATAATGGCTGGGCCCGTCGTATGAGACATCCCTTCATGATCCTTCAGGGAAAGAATAATAGAGTTGGATCTCTAGCTTCTAAGAAGATTGGAGAGCAGTTTACTGTGTTTGTTTCCGTACTTGTGGAACAAAAATTTATTAGATCTAATTTTGCTATCCCCTTTTGTTGCATTAGGGAATCAAAAGCTATTTTAGATTGTTCATACTGTAAGTTATTTGCCTGTGAGGGAGTTCGTTTAAAAGTGCGGTATGCTTGTGTGAGAGCCATTTGGGATTCTAGGAGAGCTGCTTGCCTATTTTTCCTATGGTGTGAGGCAAATTAAATAATTTAGCCACGAAGAACTGCTTTCGCTGTTTGCCAGAATAATGCAGGTTCCAACTCATGGTCTGCCCTTGTTGAAAAATAATCGTTCCAGGCTAATTGTAGCATATTTTTTAAAGTAGCAGAGGCTGCCAGGGAGGAGGGGAAGCGCCAAATTTTGCAATTGCCTGAGGGAGCCAAAGGGTAAAGAGTAGACCAGATTAGAGCATGATCTGTAAACCCAGGAGCTTCTATACCGGAAACTTCAATCCTGGAAGCCAATTCCGCCGCAGATAGCAGATAATCTAACCTGGAGTACATGTTATGTGGAGCAGAGTAATAGGTAAAATCCCTATCCAATGGATGATGTATCCTCCAGATATCAACCAGGTGTAAATTTTGGAGTATATAATGAATACCAAATTTACGTTTGTGGGAAGTATGGGGGGCATTGGATTGTCTATGCATGTATGAGTCTAATACTAAATTCATATCCCCCTATAATTAAGTGAGAATCCATATGCGGGTACAACATATTAACAATTTTAACAAAAAATGTTTTGTCATAAATCGTAGGGGCATACAAATTGCATAAGACGTATTGAGTTCCATGAATTTCTGCTTTAACAATCACATATCTTCCGTTAGGGTCCGTTCTCCGCATAGATATCTGCATAGGGACACTCTTATTTATCATTATGGCTACACCCCTGGATTTAGAATTATAAGAAGCAAAAGCAACTGTTTTATATCCCAACATCAAAAGTTTGGGGTGCTCAATGTCAGACAAATGGGTCTCTTGTAAGAAAGAGATGTCTATATTGTGGAGATTTAGATAAGAAATACGTTTGCGCCTCTTGGCCGGTGAGTGAACGCCTTGGACATTCCAAGAGCCAATTTTGAGTACTGTCATGAGTTATCCAGGATCTGGGATACATATGCAGAGATCAGCGACCACACCTATACAATAAGACTTTCAAGCCCCACCTCGCTTACAGGTGTAAAATGAGAATCTAACAACGGGTGATACTTTTTCATAGATAATCTGAAAGGGTAGCAGAAAAGGGAGAGGAAAGACAAAAATGAGGAAAGAAAAAAAGGAACATGAAAAGGAAAAGATGGGAAGGAAGGTGAAGGAACAGAAGTCCGCCAGAGAATCCCGCTGCACCCAAGGGCGGCAAAAAAAATAATTCAAACACTAAGCATAACTGTAGTGTCGGCAGTAAACCACAACATAAACAAAATTACAAAAAAATCACATAGATCATGCAAGGAAATCCCAGCCAATCATAAGTCAACGTAAGTAGTAATTCGCTATCCATTTCTCTTTAAGTCATAGGAATAAAAGTGACAAAAAGTGAATAAGAACAGGAAACATTTTCATAGCACTATGAAATCGGAATGTTAACTAAGAATATCTGAATCAAAACAATAACAATATCTACAATCCAAAGAGGCAAAGAAAATACAAAATACAATGGTTGTCGATCCAGGTGATTAGTATCTTGATAACACTTATATATCTCGCCGAGCATGATATTATGCTATAATATACCACAGTATACCATGTAAAACATAATATGCAATAAAATATACAATATCATGTGTAATATCATCCCCTCTATGCAGACATAGAGGTCCCATCCGAATCTTCTCTATCTAGATAAGCCAGGGCATCCGCTGGAACCAGGAAGTCCTTAAAGACTTTGAAATCTGCACCTTTAAATATTCAGAGGCTGGCTGAAAATATAAGGGCAAACTTGCTTTTCGATTGGACAAAGCGGGAGCATATAGAACACATATCCTTACATGCCCTTGACACCTCTGCCGAAAAGTTCTGAAAAAGAATTAAACGAGTACCCTGCCTGTCTAGCTATTTCAGCTTGTGAACTGCTGTCCATATTAATGATTTATGAGCGTAGTTCAGGCATCTGAATATGACGACTCTCGGGCGTCCCGTATCCCTGATGGGACCCAGGCGATGTGCCCTTTCCACTGTAAAATCTGACAGTCTCTTGGAGATCCAATATTTGGAGAAGGTCTGTAGATAGGAAGTCCTAGAGATCTGGGCCTTAGACAGATACGGGGAGGCCTACAATGCGCAAATTGTTCCGTCTTGAACGATTTTCCAAATCATCTACCTTATTCATAAGGCGGAGAGTGTGCTTCCGCTCCTCTTCAAATTGTTGCTTTAGATCAAGAATCGTCTGGTCGTGCTCTTCTATCTTATTTTGGTTTTCTACCACTTGTATATCTGTAGAATCAAGTTGTGACTTTATATCCTTCATAGCTTCCGCAAATTTCGCAGCTTGTTTATCCAGCAGGGACGTTACAGTAGCAGTGATTGCCCTCACCACATCTTCATAACTCAAAGAAGTGCAGCCATGAGGGGGGTTGGATGAGACATAACTGCCCTGTTCTGAATCAGATACATCAGGTGTAACAGAGTCTCCCTTTTTCCCTGCTTTTCCCCGTACGGGTCTCGCTGGTGTGGCGGGTATAATAAATGTATCCATATTTGCCCAACTCAGTGGTACCAGTCGTTATGTTAGATATAAATATATAGAGGAAGGTGATACAAGTAACCTGAAATTACCAGTGGTACAAAGGATATATCAAGATTTTGTGTGAAAGGGTCGTAAAATGATATATCTGTGAGAGAACGCGAACAGAAGACAGCCTGTCAGGCAGCAGCAATGATCGTATCTTTAAATAAAAGGCTGGGATTTTTGGCTGGTTCCCAGTAAATAGAGCATATCACCCTCTACCAGGAGATTAAATCCATGAGGGTGAAGTGTAGAGTATCATAATGTGTTGTGGGTCCCGCAGTGACTTTCCTCCAGAGCTGCATATAGTGTAAAGAGAAGATGGCGCCCAAACGTGCTGCATGGCTCCCCAAGCAGACCCTGACAGAAATCGTAAGCGGCCACCGCTTCATAAAACCTCCTCAGCAGGGAAGGCTGTATGCTCCCTCTGCATCCCTGCAAGGAGAGACCAGCTACTCCCCGCAAGCGGATGCGCGGAGGGGCGTGCACCACTACCAAAATCCAGGTCGCGGTCCGACTCCCGGCATAGGCCTCAGGGAGCGGGCTCGCAGCGGAGGACTCCGGGCGATCACTTACCCACCATTGTAGCTCAGTGGCAGCTGTGGGGGCTCCTGGGGGTTTTATAGGCGATGCACATATGGTGGTGAGCTGCTCAATCAGATTGTAATTTCACTCAAGTGCTAAAAGGGAGGGGTAATTCTGTGGAAGAAAAAACAATTTGTGTTCCCTAATGCACACTGAGTGAAAAATAATAATACTACATAATAATCAGATAATATGGAGATCGTAGTTGCGTATATCTGCAGATATAGGGTTAAGCCCCCAGGCCAATCGACAAGGCTTCTCCGTCACTGGGGGTCCCTTATACTAGGTATGGGTCCGGGGTGCAGGACCCCATCACGTCGGCACACGTCGGCTAGCCCAGGTCAGCACACAGGTGAAAATTAATAAGGGTTAATAAGAAGCACAGAAGTGCTATGTAAGTGGTGTGATTAAAATAATACAAAAATATATACAAAGTGATAGGGAAAATCATAAGTGTTAATAAAGTGTTAGGGTGTGCCGACCTGAAGCCGCCCAGCCATACCGACACAGGGGCCACCGCACCCCACACCCACCCCATAAATAATTACACATATGTCTGGGTCTAAATTCCCAGTGTAAGGCCACATGATAATGGCTCCTACAGTATCTGAGAGCCAGCTTACCTGGAGACACCCCTGGCTTCTCCAATGGCACTCTGGAGTCAGCAATCTCTCCTAATGCTGACCCATACATGCCTCAGATATACGCAACTAAGATCTCCGTATTATCTGATTATTATGTAGTATTATTATTTTTCACTCAGTGTGCATTAGGGAACACAAATTGTTTTATAGGCGAGACAGCCCAGATGAGAGCAGCGCAGATCTCCCCTCTAAGTCCCGGGAGCTCCAGGAAGATGTGTCCTTTCTCCTCTGTTTCCTAGCCACGCCCCCCGTTATCAGCGTATTCAATAGCGTGGAGAAGGTAGCCCATTTTGAACCCCCGTTGCTACAGTCCCACTGGGAGGTAAGGAACCCCCAGAACCTGAACCCTCAGCTGCTATGTTATCCTCAAATGTGTCTGCAGCGTCAACACCATGCAATGTGGGATCCAGGGGCGCTTTAAGAGAGGAGGGGACATGCGTGCTGCCTCCGTCGCGGGCCCCTCCTCTTCGGCAGCAGTAGACTCTGGCATAATGCCAGAGTCTACTGCGCATGCGCAGATCTCTGGGAACATGGCGGCTGCGCCTTGTTCCCGGGAGACACCTTTAGTGCGCATGCGCAAATCACTCAGAAATGGCCGCGGCGGCCATTTTCTGAGTGATTTTTGCCCACACAGCAGTGACACCGTCGCGGGACTCCGGAGGGTAAGTATAATGTATGGGTGCAGTGTGTGCGGTGTGGGCTCCCCTGAACCCAGGGGCCCGTGTGCACCGCACACACTGCACCCATTAAAGAAACGCCAATGGTGGGTTCAGCCCCAGCACCGTTGCCCTTTGTAGCTGACATAATCAAAAGCTCAATGCAAGGCAACACACTACAATACTAGAAACCACAGAGAAAAATACACACTGAGTATATCCTGCAAACTACCTATATTAATGATAAACGCACTTAGCCCTTCAGGTTATAGAATATAGGGATAGCAATCTGAGTGAGATACATGAAATGGAGGTCACACAGCAGCTATATGCACACACACAAAGTCACAGTTTGTACAATGCTGAAATTATGACATGCAATAAAACTGCACTGGATTAGCAATACATAGTAGTACTAAGTATAGCTATACACTTAATAGATATAACAATGCACAGTAAAGACTGGATGTATATCACAGGGTACTTGTACTATATAACACTGACTAAATGCACTTTTTCTTAACTAACACTGTCAGCAGACATGTAGAATACTTAAGTGTCCTGTAAAATGCAAAGCGCTGACATGCAGACAGCTTTACAGAGGAGGATTTGCCCAAACAGTCCCAGGCTCAGCTTGTTCTAATGGCGCCCAAACGCTGACAAAGAGTGAGGGAGAGAGAGATATGCAGCTCCAGGGCGGGAACATTTACTCTAAATGGCGTCCTGGGACTGGGGGAGGGGCTACAGGTCAAAGCCTTATCCCCCTGCTGGACTTCACCACCGGGTACTGGGGGCTTAAATAAACGGTTTAATGAGAGAAAACCGATCTGTGCCCATGCCCTGGTGGTCTAGTGGGGTCCCTGTACTGTCAGTGTCCACACCAGCGCGTCCTGCCCACCTCCCACCGGCCGCACGGGATCGCGAGTTACAGCGGGTCCCGCCAGGGAAGCCCACTTACCTCCTCCCTGAGTGCGGCCATGCGATCCAGTAGAGCAGCGGTTGTGTGTGGGTCTAACAAGAAGAAAACCGGAGCCTCCGCTGTAGGTACACGGCAACCAGGGTGCGGGAGTGTACAGTGCCGCTGGGGGAGGTGATGGAGCTGCAGCAGGAGATGTCTGATTGACATCCAGCACTTACAGTGCCTCTGCTGCAGCCCTTGAAGTCTTCATTTTTCTTTAAAACGCTTTTTCCTAAGGCTGCTGGATCAGCCCCCCTGTTGTATGCCTGCTTACTGCATGGCACCAACTATAAAACTGAGCTCCTGTGCACGGAGGCGGGGTTATAGAGGAGGCGGCGCTATGCATCTGGGAACAGTCAAAGCTTTCAGCCTGTTGGTGCCTCGGATCAAGATCCTACTGTACACTCCAATGCCATTCCCTGTGGCGCCCAGTGCATACTTGCCTACTTTTGAAAAAGCATTTCAGGGAGATTGTGAAAGTAACACCTATCAGCGCAGACGGGTTCACTACGATATGCCGGCGGTCGGGCTCCCGGCGCCCAGCATACCGGCGCCGGGAGCCCGACCGCCGGCTTACCGACAGTGTGGCGAGCGCAAATGAGCCTTGCGAGCTCGCTGCGCTCGCCACGCTACGGGCGCGGTGGCGCGCTACACTATTTTATTCTCCCTCCAGGGGGGTCGTGGACCCCCAAGAGGGAGAGTAAGTGTCGGTATGCCGGCTGTCGGGATCCCGGCGCCGGTATACTGTGCGCCGGGATCCCGTCAGTCGGCATACTGAAGACCACCCGCGCAGACGTGTACTACTACATCTGAGAGGCGCGTCATAAAAATTACTTACATCCAAATGTAAATGAGCCCCAAAGTTAGTAAGATCTTCTTGTTGAAGAAAAGACACTGATATTTTTCAGGATGTGTTTGTGTATAGTGTTTTACAAGAGATTCCATATACTGTGTAAGTGGCCACGAGAAACCTTATTTAAAATGCATGTAGCCATAGGGATCATTGTGCCTAATAACCAATGCAGGGAAATGTCCCTGATGTTCCCATTTGAATGTATGTATCTTTGATTTCTTGTTTCCCCCAAGAATGTAACAGCTGCATAACGGGGATAAGTGCAATCAGGGAGATTGCTGGACTATTCAGGGAGTGAGGGAGATTGCTACTATTTCAGGGAGTCTCCTGCAGAATGAGGGAGGGTAGGCAACTATGGCCCAGTGTACCCCGCAGCAGAAAGACTCGTATAATACCTTATACCATTTACTCTAACACTACGGGTCTTTTCCTTTACTAAAATGTACTAATGTGTACACACAGTGGTGGTATAACCGCAGTAGTCACTGCAAGCTGCTTCTACCTAAAGAGTATACTCAGTTCAGTAATTACCCCTGAGCAGCAAAGAAGGCACTTTAAATATTAGGGGTATAAACCCTCGGTCACTCCCAGTCTTAAAGTTAGCAGGTAAGCGAATAACTCATAGTCAAATAATAGAATATATAGCACAGATCAGTAGTGCGGAGTAAGAGGATTAAGCACATTTCTGTATTGCGGAATAGCAGATAGTATGCATCTAGTTAAAGCAAGCAGTTCAGGGGATAGCAAAGTATAGCACTTTAACTCCCCTCCCTGTACGGGATCGGTATGAAATACCTCCAATCAAAATCCCGACGTTCAAAATCCCGACACCAATTGACCGATGGTCAAAATCCCGACAAGGTCAAAATCCCGACATGGGCAAAATACCGACATTTAAAATACTGACAAGGTCAAAATACCGACATGTAAAATGCCGACAGGTCAAAATACCGACATGCTGTTTTTGTTGTTTTTTTGTGTGTATGTCGACATAAGTCAACATGGACACCATATAAAGTGTACCGCGTCCCCTCGCATGGCTCGCTGCGCTCGCCATGCTTCGGGCACGTAGCCTCGCTGCGCTCGGCACACTGTTATATTCCCCCTCCAGGTCCACTGGGATGGTAAAGTATGAACAAGTCGATTTCAATGAAAAAAAATCATGAAAAACTCATGTCGGTATTTTGACCTGTCGGCATTTTACATGTCGGTATTTTGACCTTGTTGGTATTTTAAATGTCGGTATTTTGTCCATGTCGGGATTTTGACCTTGTCGGGATTTTGACCATCGGTCAATTGGTGTCAGGATTTTGAACGTCGGGATTTTGATTGGAAGTAAACTGACTGCATCCCCACTGTACAGATAGTAAAAGGGAGCATGCAAATGCCTAGCTCGGTGCCGGCAGTAGGTAGTAGCATGCACAAGCAGATAGGCGGGTTGGTTTGTAATTAAAGGTAAGCAAACAACGGTCTCTAGTCAAAGTGCAGATAAAGGTGAAGGCACCCAGGTGATTTGCAGAAGTAAAGGAGTGAGTTCAGAGTGATAATTTGGTCAACACAAACTACCAGTGGCATAACTACTGCCCCCGCAGTGGCTTGGAGGCGCAGGGCTGCGGGGGCGCCGCCACTGATTTAGCGCAGATTGACATGCGGACAAGCCGTCCGCATGTCAATCTGCTGTCTCCCTCCTTCCGTAGCCGTTGCTGTGAAGGAGATACACAGAGGGCACAGTGCGCGCCTCTCATGTGTCCCTCCTGCGTCTCAGGTGTGTCTAATAAAGAAGTGCCTGTTCGTGAGCTCTGATTGGCTCATGAACCGGCAGAGGCGTATCTAGCACGAGGAGAGCAGGGCACGTGCCCTGGGCGCCGTGGCAGCCCCAGCAGAGGGGGGCGCCACCGGCACCTGCACGGCCCGCTCGCCCCATGCGACAGGTATTCCGCCGGCGCTACCCGCGGCGCTCTCCCTGTCTCCTTGGCTGCTGTGCCTGTCACACTGTACAGGCAGCGGCAGCCAGGAGCCTCCCCCCCCTTCCCCTACAAAGTCTACATTGCGCATGCGCGACCACGGCGCACATACGAAGGGAAGAAAGTACCACCAATCACCACATGAAGCACATGTGGAAGCAGAACGGGGAGCCGCGAGTGCTGTCAGAGAGTGAGGGCGGGCTCTAGCAGTGTACACTGCTGCCTGTCCCCTCTCTTTCTCCTCAACGCTGCAGGTAAACATAAAAAAGAATGGGGGAGCCGATGGAAGCACCTTTTCTGCAACTCCACTGATCTGCTGGGTCCTATGTGCTGCCTGAGCTTCTCCTCCGCTGGGTGCATCTAAATCATAATCTGAGGGGAGCAATGCTGCTCTGCCCCAGCATCTTATCACTGTAGTGTAGCTGAAGCCTGTGTATGCGTGTGTGTCCCCATATCCCTCACCCACCCCACACTGTGTCCCCCCATATCCCTCACCCATCCCGCACTGTGTCCCCCCATATCCCTCACCCACCCCCCACTATGTGTGTCCCCATATCCCTCACCCACTCCCCACTATGTGTTTCCCCATATCCCTCACCCACCCCCCAGTATGTGTGTCCCCATATCCCTCACCCACCCCCCACTATGTGTCCCCCATATTCCTCCCCCACCCCCCAGTATGTGTCCCCCCATATCCCTCATCCACCCCCCAGTATGTGTCCACATATTCCTCACCCCCCCCCTCCAGTATGTGTCCCCCCATATCCCTCACCCACCCTCCAGTATGTGCCCCCCCATATCCCTCACCCACCCCCCAGTATGTGTCCCCCCATATCCCTCACCCACCCTCCAGTATGTGTCCCCCCATATCCCTCACCCACACCCCACTATGTGTGTCCCCATATCCCTCACCCACTCCCCACTTTGTGTGTTCCCATATCCCTCACCCACCCCCAATATGTGTGCCCACATATCCCTCACTCACCCCCCAGTATGTGTCCCCCATATCCCTTCCCCACCTCCCAGTATGTGTCCCCCCATATCACTCACCCACCCCCCAGTATGTGTCCACATATTCCTCACCCACCCTCCAGTATGTGTCCCCCCATATCCCTCACCCACCCTCCAGTATGTCCCCCCCCCATATCCCTCACCCACCCCCCAGTATGTGTCCCCCCATATCCCTCACCCACCCTCCAGTATGTGTCCCCACATATACCCCACCCACCCCCCAGTATTCGTGTCGCCATGTCCCTCACCAACCCCAAAGTATGCGTGTCCCCATGTCCCTCACCCACCCCCAGGGGCGTCAGAACACTAATAGGTTGGGGGGGGGCAAGATAGATCCATATTTTGGCGCCCCTGGGGGCGGAGCCACCAGGGAGGAGGAGACAATACTATGGGGACGAACAGTGGCGGAACTAGCGAGCGGTGTCCCAGGTGCAACAAAATGCTTTGGCCCCCATCCCATCCAAGTCCACCCCCTCACCCCTGGAGAGAATCTGGTGAGGGGTACCTGCTCAGGGCCAGAGAAATGGATACCTAGCGACAGTGCCGTAACTAGACATTTTAGTACTGTGTGCAAGAAACAGTATCGGAGCCCCCCCGTCCATGCAAACTAGGGCAGTGCGCGCCATAGGCGCGCGCAAAAAGTATAGGGGCGTGGCTTTGTGGGGAAGGGGTGTGGCCACAAAATAATACCAATTCATATAACGGTGCACAGTAGTCTCCATTATTAAAATTACACTGCACAGTAGCACCACTACACCAGGTAGAACCCCTTTTACACCTTACGGTGGACAGATTCCCCTTTTTACACATTACGGCAGACAGCGTCCCCCTTTTTACACATTACGGCAGACAGCGTCCCCCTTTTTAACCATTACATCAGACAGCGTCCCCCTTTTTACACATTACAGCAGACAGCGTCCCCCTTTTTACACATTACGGCAGACAGCGCCCCCCTTTTTACACATTACGGCAGACAGCGTCCCCCTTTTTACACATTACGGCAGACAGCACCCCCCTTTTTACACATTACGGCAGACAGCACCCCCCTTTTTACACAAGAAAGAAAGAAAGAAAGAAAGAAAGAAAGAAAGAAAGAAAGAAAGAATTATACTTACTGTCTCCGCTGGCAGTCAGGCTCTTCAGGCAGCTTCTTATAACAGAGATCCCGAGCAGGGGAGAAGGAGGAGGAGGGAGGTGGAGGAGGGAGCCGCAGCAGCGCTGTGTTATTGGTGGAGGCGCTGCTGCTGCTGTCCCTGTCCTTCACCATAGGCTGTCCTCCACCGCTGTATCTGCTTATTTAAAAAAAAAAGGTGTATACAGGGTTTATTTATCAAAATGGTAAAATTATAGACAATACTATTACATGCAAACATCAGGTGCTACCTGATAATACTACTCTAAGCTAAGCTATTTTTAATATCTCATACTCCTTCCATAACAAAGTCCCTGATTTATATATATATTTATTTTTTATATATATATTTAATTCTTGGTGCTTTTAATTACACATATATATATATATATATATATATATATATATATATATTTAGTATTTTTTATCTAGTCCTTTTTAGTATTTTGGAGCACTTTTATATAGGTGACCAATTGTCGTATTGTTCTTTTTTACATCACTCATTTTAAGTATTGTGATTCATGTATCCCGGAGTGGTTTGGATACAATAAGAACTCTTTTGGCACAATCAAAATATTTGTTTGCATGTAATAGTATTGTCTATGACTTTACCATTTTGATAAATAAACCCTGTATACACCTTTTTTTTAAAAAAATAAGCAGACCCTGTATTTCGATGCCACAGAAATGGTCGCTTAGAATTATCTTACCTCATCTTTTCTATATATATATATATATATATATATATATACACACACACACACACATATACACACAAGCAGACACACAATATTTGCAGGGGGTCAGGGGGTTTCCATATTAGTGCATTTTACACACACACACACACACATATATATATATATATATATATATATATATATATAAAATATATATATGTATTTTTATATGACGTACATATATGGAACCCCCACCCTCCCCTACAAGCCTGGCATTTGCCATTGGAGAGGGTGAGAGAGGGAGGGAGTTGGTGGGAGCGGGGAAGACTCTTACCTGCCACAAGTCAGCCACAGGTCTGTAATGAAGGGAAGGCAGGCACTTCTCTTCATTAGGCCACGCCCCCTACACGCCCGTGGATCGCAGCACTTCTCTGGGGCCATGAGCGGGCCCTGGTAAGAGGGGGGAAGGACGGGCAGCACCGTTGAAAACTGGGTCTGGAAGCAGGAGTGGCTGCACAGTGCACACAGCCACATCCTCCTCCTGCTGCTGCTGCTGCCCAGTTCCTGCCTGCACGGAGGTGATGTGCGGTCTTTCAGCTGACCGCACATCGCTCCTCTTTTATATCGGCGGCGGCGGCGCCTGTCATATTTTGGGGGGGCGAGCTGCCCCCTTGCCCCCCCCATTCCGACGCCTCTGCCCACCCCCAGTATGTGTGTCACCATGCCCCCCACCAGACCCCAGTATGTGTACCCATATCCCTCCCCCGGCCCCACTATGTGTGGTTACTTGACATAATGTGTATAATGGGCTTTACCTGGGGTAATGTGTATAGGTGTCTCTACCTGGCATAATGTGTACAAGGGGCCACTCACTCCAAGCTACTCCATAGAGTTCCGTACAGGTACAATTGACCTATCTAAGGTGGCCAGAAGTTAGGGGCGCCAAACTGAGATTTTATCTTGCCCCCCCCAACCAAAAAACTTTCTGACACCCCTGCTCGGAGGTGCGCAGCCTCGGAAGTGCAGGTGAGCAGGCTAAACAGTTAAAAGCAGTTTAAACTTTCCTGTCGGGAGGGAGGGGTGCGGGACAGTATGCGTGTGTGTTAATTGTGTGTGTGTGGGACAGTGTGAGCGTGTGTCAATTTTTGCAGTCCAGTGTGTGTGGGGGAGGGGAAAGTATGAGAATGTGTGTGTAGTCTGAGTGTGTGTGTGTGGGGTTTGGGGGTGGCCAGTCTGTGTGTGTGTAATCTACAGTGTGTGTGTGTGTGTGTGTGTGTGTGTGTGTGTGTGTGTGTGTGTGTGTGTAAGGGGGTGGGGCAGTCTGTGTGTGTGGGCGGGATGTACTAATGGCCATTTACCGAAGAGGGATATGTATTAAACCACGGGCACTGAGATGCCCTTCTCACTCACCATCCAGCTGGGCGGGTGGAAAGCCAGCAGCAGGGGCAGCATGCCGGATATCAGCAGCCGATGGTGCGGGCTGTAAGGCATGTGCGGAACCCAAAGCCGGAGATCGGCAGCATGTTGACCGGCAACAAGCGACTTCTGCTTCCGCGTTCAACATGCTGCCGATCTCCGGCTTTGGGCTACTCAGGGTTCGGGGGATGGGTGTCCTCTGCCGAGTGTACTGCAGCTCCAGGGGTGCGGGCTCCAGAGGCTCTCAGCACTGTTGAATATCCAGCTGCCTCAAGTATGTACAGCCCGCACCCTCGGCTGCTGATATCCGGCATGCTGCTGCTGCTGGCCACCCCCCCCCCCCCGCCCGGCTCGGCCACACAGCTGTACGGTGAGAAGGGCATCTCAGTTCCCGAGATTTAATACATATGCCTCAGTAAATGGCCGCTGCGGTAAACGATACTGTTTACCATGGCAGTAACAGCGGGGAGGATGGCGCACAGCGAGATCCTGCAGCTGGAGAGAAGAACCCCTTCGGAGCGCAGCATACCACACTGAAAAGGGTGCATCCCCGGTGTGGTGCTCTGCATCCCGGGTGGCGCCGAAGATGTGGAGTGTCGAAGGTGGCAGAAGCGCCGCAGCTTGGGGTGAGAAACCGCTGCAACCCTGCTGCTGCTAAACCCTGCAATTAGTCAATTAAGGGGGTAGGCTCCCCTCACCACAGTGCCCCGCAGGATTAGTTAATTAAGAGGGTAGGCTCCCTTCACCACAGTGCCCCACAGGCCTTGTTAATTAAGGGGGTAGGATCCCCTCACTCTATAATGTGAATTTTGGCTCATACCATGTGCTGTAACGTGAATTTCGGCTCATACCGTCTGCTATTATGTGAATTTCGGCTCATACTGTGTGCTATAATGTGAATTTCGGCTCATACTGTGTGCTATAATGTGAATTTCAGCTCATACCGTGTGGGGTAATGTGAATTTCAGCTCATACCGTGTGGGGTAATGTGAAAGGGGCACCAGTACTAGATAGTATAAGGGGTCCTACTACACTGAAGGACACCCCCCCTTTTGAGTGACCACGCCCCCATTTCCGGAGGTATAATTGCTATCTACACTTTTTCATTCCTCCTTCAAAAATTCTACTTCGACTACTGCACCTACATCTATACATACACACCCTGACATCTTTATATACAGTGACACCGGTGGCGTGTGCACATACTTTCCTTTTGTAGGTTTTTTTTTTTGGAGGGGGGGGGGTGGGTGCCATTATTGATCTTGCCCTGGGCTCCAAAAACCCTAGCTACGCCTCTGCGAACCGGCACTTCATTTAACAGACACGCCGGAGACGCAGGAGGGACACAGGGGAGGCGCACGCTGTGCCCTCCATGTCCCTCCTTCACAAAACAGCGGGGGAGTGGGGGGGGGAGCTGCCTGTACCTGGACCTTGGGGAGCATATGTGGCACTGGGGGAGGGGGAGCATATTTGGCACATGGGGGGCATATATGGCACTGGGGGAGGGGGAGCATATTTGGCACTTGGGGGGCATATGTGGCACTGAGGGGGCATATGTGACACTGAGGGGTATATGTGTACCTGGCACTTGGGCGGGGGCATATTTGGCATTGGGGGCATGTGTGTACCTGGCACTGTGGGGTAATATCTGGCACTGGGTGCATATGTGGCACTGGGAGCACTGCCCTAGCAACAAGCATTACCCCCTAGCAACGAGCATGACACCCAGTGCATGAAACCCCTGGCAACGAGCATAACACCCAGTGTGTATAACCCCTGGCAACGAGCATGACACCCAGTGCATGAAACCCCTGGCAATGAGCATGTAATTTAAAAGTAATTAGAAGCCTTACTGTAGGACTTAATGTGTAATGGGCATTGCGGTGTGTGGCATAATGTATCACGGACATTGCGGTGTGTGTCATAATGTGTCACAGGCATTACGCTGTGTGGTATACTATATCACGGGCATTGTGGTATGTGGTATAATGTCTCAGGGTCATTGCAGTGTGTGGCATAATGTGTCACAGGCATTGTATGTGCTATAATGTATCAGGGGCATTGCAGTGTGTAGCATAATGTATAACGGGCATTGCGATTCCTGTCATAATGGGGGTCATTCCGAGTTGTTCGCTCGTTGCCGATTTTCACTGTACTGTGATTAGTCGCTTACTGCGCATGCGCAAGGTTCGCAGAGCGCATGCGCTTAGTTATTTTACACAAAAGTTAGGTATTTTACTCACGGCATAACAAAGCTTTTTCATCGCTGTGCTGATCGTAGTGTGATTGACAGGAAGTGGGTGTTTCTGGGCGGAAACTGGCCGTTTTATGTGAGTGTGCGGTAAAACGCAGGCGTTCAAGTTGCAAAACGCAGGAGTGGCTGGAGAAATGGGGGAGTGGTTGGGCAAACGCTGGGTGTGTTTGTGACGTCAAACCAGGAACGAAAAGGACTGAGCTGGTCGCAATGGCTGAGTAAGTCTGGAGCTACTCAGAAACTGCTAAGAAATTTCTATTCGCAATTCTGCTAATCTTTCGTTCGCACTTCTGCTAAGCTAAGATACACTCCCAGAGGGTGGCGGCTTAGCGTGTGCAATGCTGCTAAAAGCAGCTAGCGAGCGAACAACTCTGAATCATCCCCAATGTGCCACAGGCATCACGGTGTGTGGCATGTGTCGGGGGCATTATGGTGTGTGGCATATTGTGTAATGGGCATTATTGTGTGTGGCATAATGTCTAAGGGCCATTGCAGTATGTGGCATAATGTATACTGGGCATTACTATAAGGAGGAAAAATGACAAATAATGTAAGGGGCATGCATCAGGATTATTTTTCTTTCCTGTGGTGTCCAACGTCTGGGCGTGCAGGTTGCAAAACTGGGGTATAAGGTAGTCTTTTCCTGCAATGCCATGCCCCTTTATGTGAAGCCATGCCTATTGCAACAAAGCCACACCCCTTTTTTCGGCGCGCGCAGGTTCATCCCTTTGCTAGTGCCAATTATGGGAGATGGGGGGGGGGCAGAGAATTTTTTGGCTTGGGGGAGAAAAATTTCTAGTTACGCCACTGCACACTACTCTCTTCCGTAGGGGCTGTCACTTAGCAGAGAACACTGGTGAAACACAGCCCCTGCACTAAAGTTACTCTCCTTCCACACTACCAGTCTGGGAGCAACTCCTGTATTATTTTACTCTTTGCTCTCAAACTGCTGCTTAAAGGAATTGCAGAGTAGCCCCCTTTTTAAGTCATTCTGTCTGTGTGGCTACAGCTGACTAGAATAAGGGCCCTCATTCCGAGTCGTTCGCTCTGTATTTTTCATCGCATCGCAATGAAAATCCGCTTAGTACGCATGCGCAATATTCGCACTGCGACTGCGCCAAGTAATTTAACAATGAAGATAGTATTTTTACTCACGGCTTTTTCATCGCTCCGGCGATCGTAATGTGATTGACAGGAAATGGGTGTTACTGGGCGGAAACACGGCGTTTTATGGGCGTGTGGATGAAAACGCTACCGTTTCCGGAAAAAACGCAGGAGTGGCTGGAGAAACGGGGGAGTGTCTGAGCGAACGCTGGGTGTGTTTGTGACGTCAAACCAGGAACGACAAGCACTGAACTGATCGCACAGGCAGAGTAAGGTTGAAGTTACTCAGAAACTGCAAAGTAGTGTGTAATCGCAATATTGCGAATACATCGGTCGCAATTTTAAGAAGCTAAGATACACTCCCAGTAGGCGTAGGCTTAGCGTGTGTAACTCTGCTAAATTCGCCTTGCGACCGATCAACTCGGAATGAGGGCCATGGTTTTGCCCAACTGCTAACAAAAATCCTGCTGCGATCAACTCAGAATTACCCCCAAGGTCTTCAATTGTGCTTATGAACAGCTGCACTATCCCTGACTCTGAGGGGATGGTACCATTACATTGGGGACTAATCTCTCCCTCTTGTCCCCTAATCATATTTTCCTACCTTGCTGCACCATCCTCCGGGAGGCTGCAGCGTGGTAGGCTAATGGGGGCGTGTCCAGCGGTGATGTGGACGATCCGGGGGTGTGGCACCATAATTGCGTCATCGTATCCCCCTCGGACCGCCCACTTGTTCTCTGATGTGGGCGACCGAGGGGGAGTGGGGGGGCTGCCAGGAAAAGTGGGAAACTTGCCCACCTTTAGCAACCTAAGCAAGGGGAAGCTGTTAACCCTCTCAGCTGCACTATGCCGGCAAGTGAGATGTGAGGGTTCCATTTAGGGAAAATTTAGGTGTCTCACCCAGGTTGTCTCCACTATATGGGTGATGGTACCTATGTAGCCACATATATCCTCATAAAAGTTAATAGGATATCCATGTCAAATTGTCACATACATGTAGGGGGAAGGGGATTAATTATGGTGCCTGTGCTGTCTGTACATGTGGGGGGGGGGGGGGGGAATTAATTATATTGCCTGTGCTATCTGTATATGTTTGTTCGTGTGTGCGCAGTGGGGGGGATTTATCGTGGTGCCTGTGCCATTTCTCAATGTGGGGGAGGGGGATTAATCATGAAGCCTGTGCTGTCTGTCTGTGTTGGGGGGGGGGGGGGGGCGGGGGAGGTGATCACGGTGCTGTGCTGTCCGTATATGTGGGGGGGATGATTATGGTGCCTGTGCTGTCTGTATATATGTGGGGGGTGGGTGATTATGGTGCCTGTGCTGTCTATGTGGGGGGGAGAGGAATGATCATGGTGTCTGTGCTGTCTGTATATGTAGGGGGAGGATGATTATGGTGCCTGTGCTGTCTATTGGGGGCATATGTGTATCTGGCACTGCACTACTGAGGCATACTGTATGTGTATCTGGCACTATTGGGGGCATATGTGTACCTGGCACTGCACTACTGGGGGCATATGTGAATCTGGCACTATTGGAGGCATACTGTATGTGTATCTGCCACTATTGGGGGCATATGTGTATCTGGCACTGTACTATTGGGGGCGTATGTGTATCTGGCACTGCACTATTGGTGACATATGTGCATCTAGCTCCCCATATGTGTATCATGCCCCCATTTTCATTGGCCACACCCATTTTATGGCGCGCATGCAGTACCATTAACACATTTTTTCTACTTGCACCACTGTAAATACAGTATGTATATATAATATGTGGAAAGCCTCCTGAGCCTGGGATAACTGCTGGGGAGGGAGCAGGAAACATGCTGAGCTGCGGAGACCTGGAGCACTGGCAGGAAAATGCGTTTAGTGGCCCTCGGACTTCACAGAATTTTTTAATGTGGCCCACACTGTCTTAAAGGTTGAAGACCCCTGGTTTACACCATCTTCAAATAGCGTAAACTGCTTTAAGCATATGGAGGTATGGTAGCAGGAGAGAGATATTCCAATTCCTCTCCTGCAGCCTCTGCCCGGCACGACTGCAGTTCCAAAAACTGACACAGTGAACAAGTGCAGACCCAGATTCCCTGGAGGAGTCTTTCACAAATGTAAAAAAACTCCTCTAAATTGCCGTGGATAAAACTTACAGAGACAGCGGGGATATATTCAGTGCTCGAAGTTGGGCGGAATACAGCGGTATGGCATACCGCCATGACTCTGACTCACAGCTGCACAGTTTCGCAGCCCACTTCAGTACATTCACTCCTGCACTGAGCATCTGCTGCAGTTACAGGCAATCCTTCCCCATTGGTGGACAAAGGGAGGGCCGGCTCCAGGGTTGTAAGCATCACCCCACTGACCTGCCACCGCTGGGACCACATTCTGTGTCTGGAAAGATGGTGTGTAAAAATGGGGGGACGCCTCTGACACACTGAAGCTGCGGGAGTAAGGTGACTCACCCCCCATTGCCTGCCAGTCCGCATGTCTGCCCTCCTGCATGTCTGCCCACTTGCCTTCCCACCGGCATATCTGCCCGCTCAGAAGTGCTGCTGTTTGGAGAAAGGGGAGGGATTAAGGTACAGGGCTAAGGGGGTCATTCCGAGTTAATCGCTATCTGCCGTTGTTCGCAGCACAGTGATCTGACTAAAAATCAGCATTTCTGCGCATGCGTATGCACCGCAATGCACACGCGCGACGTACGGGTACAAAGCCCATTGTGGTTGTGCACATGTTCTAGCGAAGTTTTCAGTCGCACTGACGGCCGCAAGAAGATTGACAGGAAGGGGGCGTTTCTGGATGTCAACTGACCATTTTCAGGGAGTGTTTGAAAAAATGCAGGCGTGGCTACGCGTTCGCTGGGCAGGTGTATGACGTCAAATCCGGACACGAAGAGGCTGAAGTGATCGCAAGCGCTGAGTAGGTTCAGGGGCGTCTTAACAGTAATGTAGGCCTCTGGGCACAGCAATGCACCGGGCTCCTGATAATGCGGAAATATCCTTAGGAAAGAAAGCTAAACCTTAAACACACCTTAAATACACTTTACTATGGAGCCGCTGCGGCCGCTGTACTTAACACACACTCTGCGCACTTTGGGGGTAATTCCAAGTTGATCGCAGCAGGAAAAATTTTAGCAGTTGGGCAAAACCATGTGCACTGCAGGGGGGGCAGATATAACATTTGCAGAGAGAGTTAGATTTGGGTGGGTTATTTTGTTTCTGTGCATCGTAAATACTGGCTGCTTTATTTTTACACTGCAATTTAGATTGCAGATTGAACTCATCACACCCAAATCTAACTCTTTCTGCACATGTTATATCTGCCTCCCCTGCAGTGCACATGGTTTTGCCCAACTGCTAAAAAATAAGATTTTACTCACCGGTAAATCTATTTCTCGTAGTCCGTAGTGGATGCTGGGAACTCCGAAAGGACCATGGGGAATAGCGGCTCCGCAGGAGACTGGGCACAACTAAAAGAAAGCTTTTAGACTACCTGGTGTGCACTGGCTCCTCCCACTATGACCCTCCTCCAAGCCTCAGTTAGGATACTGTGCCCGGAAGAGCTGACACAATAAGGAAGGATTTTGAATCCCGGGTAAGACTCATACCAGCCACACCAATCACACCGTATAACTCGTGATACCATATCCAGTTAACAGTATGAAACATAACTGAGCCTCTCAACAGATGGCTCATAACAATAACCCTTTAGTTAACAATAACTATATACAAGTATTGCAGACAATCCGCACTTGGGATGGGCGCCCAGCATCCACTACGGACTACGAGAAATAGATTTACCGGTGAGCAAAATCTTATTTTCTCTAACGTCCTAGTGGATGCTGGGAACTCCGAAAGGACCATGGGGATTATACCAAAGCTCCCAAATGGGCGGGAGAGTGCGGATGACTCTGCAGCACCGAATGAGAGAACTCAAGGTCCTCCTCAGCCAGGGTATCAAATTTGTAGAATTTAGCAAACGTGTTTGCCCCTGACCAAGTTGCAGCTCGGCAAAGTTGTAAAGCCGAGACCCCTCGGGCAGCCGCCCAAGATGAGCCCACTTTCCTCGTGGAATGGGCTTTTACTGATTTAGGATGCGGCAATCCAGCCGCAGAATGCTCCAGCTGAATTGTGCTACAAATTCAGCGAGCAATAGTCTGCTTAGAAGCAGGAGCACCTATTTTGTTGGGTGCCTACAGGATAAAAAGCGAGTTAGTTTTCCTGACTCCAGCCGTCCTGGAAATATAATTTTTTAAGGCCCTGACTACGTGCAGTAACTTGGAATCTTCCAAGTCCCTAGTAGCCGCAGGCACTACAATAGGTTGGTTCAAGTGAAAAGCTGATACCACCTTAGGGAGAAACTGGGGACGAGTCCTCAATTCTGCCCTATCCATATGGAAAGTCATATAAGGGCTTTTACCTGACAAAGCCGCCCATTCTGACACACGCCTGGCCGAAGCCAAGGCCAATAACATGACCACTTTCCACGTGAGATATTTCAAATCCACAGTTTTAAGTGGCTCAAACCAATGTGATTTTAGGAAACTCAACACCACGTTGAGATCCCAAGGTGCCACAGGAGGCACAAAAGGGGGCTGAATATGTAGCACTCCCTTTACAAATGTCTGAACTCCAGGCAGTGAAGCCAGTTCTTTCTGGAAGAAAATCGACAGAGCCGAAATCTGGACCTTAATGGAACCCAAGTTTAGGCCCATAGTCACTCCTGACTGTAGGAAGTGCAGAAAACGACCCAGCTGAAATTCCTCTGTTGGGGCCTTCCTGGCCTCACACCACGCAACATATTTTCGCCAAATACGGTGATAATGGTTTGCGGTTACTTCTTTCCTGGCTTTTATCAGCGTAGGAATGACTTCCTCCGGAATGCCCTTTTCCTTTAGGATCCGGAATTCAACCGCCATGCCGTCAAACGCAGCCGCGGTAAGTCTTGGAACAGACAGGGCCCCTGCTGTAGCAGATCCTGTCTGAGCGGTAGAGGCCATGGGTCCTCTGATATCATTTCTTGAAGTTCTGGGTACCAAGCTCTTCTTGGCCCATCCGGAACCACAAGTATCGTTCTTACTCCTCGTTTTCTTATTATTCTCAGCACCTTTGGTATGAGAGGCAGAGGAGGGAATACATAAACCGACTGGTACACCCACGGTGTCACTAGAGCGTCCACAGCTATTGCCTGAGGGTCCCTTGACCTGGCGCAATATCTAGTTTTTTGTGTAGGCGGGACGCCATCATGTCCACCTGTGGCCTTTCCCAACGGTTTACCAACAGTTGGCAGACTTCTGGATGAAGTCCCCACTCTCCCGGGTGTAGGTCGTGTCTGCTGAGGAAGTCTGCTTCCCAGTTGTCCACTCCCGGAATGAACACTGCTGACAGTGCTAAGACGTGATTTTCCGCCCATCGGAGAATCCTTGTGGCTTCTGCCATCGCCATCCTGCTTCTTGTGCCGCCCTGTCGGTTTACATGGGCGACTGCCGTGATGTTGTCTGATTGGATCAATACCGGCTGGTTTTGAAGCAGAGGCCTTGCCTGACTTAGGGCATTGTAAATGGCCCTCAGATCCAGAATATTTATGTGTAGGGACGACACCTGACTTGACCAAAGTCCTTGGAAATTTCTTCCCTGTGTGACTGCCCCCCAGCCTCGAAGGCTGGCATCCGTGGTTACCAGGACCCAGTCCTGTATGCCGAATCTGCGGCCCTCTTGAAGATGAGCACTCTGCAGCCACCACAGTAGAGATACCCTGGTCCTTGGAGACAGGGTTATCAGCCGATGCATCTGAAGATGCGATCCCGACCACTTGTCCAAGAGGTCCCACTGAAAGGTTCTTGCATGGAACCTACCGAATGGAATTTTGCTTCGTAAGAAGCTACCATTTTTCCCAGGACTCGTGTGCAGTGATGCACCGATACCTGTTTTGGTTTCAGGAGGTCTCTGACTAGAGATGACAGCTCCTTGGCTTTCTCCTGCGGGAGAAACACTTTTTTCTGTTCTGTGTCCAGAACCATCCCCAGGAACAGTAGGCGTGTGGTAGGAACCAGCTGTGACTTTGGAATGTATAGAATCCATCCGTGCTGTTGTAGCACTTCCCGAGATAGTGCTACTCCGACCAACAACTGCTCCTTGGACCTCGCCTTTATAAGGAGATCGTCCAAGTACGGGATAATTAAAACTCCCTTTTTTCGAAGGAGTATCATCATTTCTGCCATTACCTTGGTAAAGACCCTCGGTGCCGTGGACAGTCCAAATGGCAGTGTTTGGAGTTGGTAATGGCAATCCTGTACCACAAATCTGAGGTACTCCTGGTGAGGATGGTAAATGGGGACATGTAGGTAAGCATCCTTGATGTCCAGGGATACCATGTAATCCCCCTCCTCCAGGCTTGCAATAACCGCCCTGAGCGATTCCATCTTGAACTTGAATTTTTTTATGTATGTGTTCAAGGATTTCAAATTTAAAATGGGTCTCACCGAACCGTCCGGTTTCGGTACCACAAACAGTGTCCTTGTTGAAGTAGGGGCACCTTGACTATCACCTGCTGGGAATACAGCTTGTGAATTGCCTCTAGCACAGCCTCCCTCCTGAGGGAGTTGTCGGCAAGGCAGATTTAAGGAAACGGCGGGGGGGAGACGCCTCGAATTCCAGCTTGTACCCCTGAGATACTACTTGAAGGATCCAGAGATCCACCTGTGAGCGAGCCCACTGATCGCTGAAATTTTTGAGGCGGCCCCCCACCGTACCTGGCTACGCCTGTGGAGCCCCCGCGTCATGCGGTGGACTCAAAGGAAGCGGGGGAAGAATTTTGATTCTGGGAACTGG
Source organism: Pseudophryne corroboree (assembly GCF_028390025.1). Lineage (NCBI taxonomy): Eukaryota > Metazoa > Chordata > Amphibia > Anura > Myobatrachidae > Pseudophryne > Pseudophryne corroboree. Next base: position 366,146,100 of record NC_086444.1, read on the forward strand.
CTGACTGGTGCAGCTTTTTCCCTCTTCCCTCGTCTCTGTGCAGAAAGGAAGCACCTTTTACCCGCTTGCTTTTCTGAAGCCGAAAGGACTGTACCTGATAATACAGTGCTTTCTTAGGCTGTGAGGAAACCTGAGGTAAAAAAAATTTCTTCCCAGCTGTTGCTGTGGATACGAGGTCCCAGAGACCATCCCCAAACAATTCCTCACCCTTATAAGGCTCTATGTGCCTTTTAAAGTCAGCATCACCTGTCCAGTGTCGGGTCTCTAATACCCTCCTGACAGAATGGACATTGCATTAATTCTGGATGCCAGCCGGCAAAATATCCCTCTGTGCATCCCTCATATATAAGACGACATCTTATGTTCGCAAAATAGTATCCCTGTTTGACAGGGTTACAGACCACGCTGCAGCAGCACTATCTGCAGGTCTCAGTCTAGTACCTGAGTGTGTAAATACAGACTTCAGGATAGCCTCCTGCTTTTTATCAGCAGGTACCTTCAAAGTGGCCGTATCCTAAGACGGCAGTGCCACCTTTTTTGACAAACGTGTGAGCGCCTTATCCACCCTAGGGGATATCTCCCAGCGTAACTTATCCTCTGGCGGGAAAGGGTACGCCATCAGTAACTTTTTAGAAATTACCAGTTTCTTATCGGGGGAACCCACGCTTTTTCACACTTCATTCACTCATTTGATGGGGGAACAAACCACTGCCTGCTTTTTCTCCCCAAACATAAAACCCTTTTTTAGTGGTACTTGGGTTAATGTCAGAAATGTGTAACACATTTTTTATTGCCGGGATCATGTAACGGATGTTCCTAGTGGATTGTGTATATGTCTCAACCTCGTCGACACTGGAGTCAGACTCCGTGTCGACATCTGTGTCTGCCATCTGAGGGAGCGGGCGTTTTTGAGCCCCTGATGGCCTTTGAGACGCCTGGGCAGGCGCGGGCTGAGAAGCCAGCTGTCCCATAGCTGTTACGTCATCCAGCCTTTTATGTAAGGAGTCGACACTGTCGGTTTATACCTTCCACCTATCCATCCACTCTGGTGTCGGCCCCACAGGGGGCGACATCACATTTATCCATTTATCGGCATCTGCTCTGCCATCACATAAGCCTCCTCATCAAACGTGTCGACACAGCCGTACCGACACACCGCACACACACTGGGAATGCTCTGACTGAGGACAGGACCCCACACAGCCCTTTGGGGAGACAGAGAGAGAGTATGCCAGCACACACCAGAGCGCTATATAATTTAGGGATTAACACTATATTGAGTGAATTTTTCCCAATAGCTGCTTGTATATACAATATTGCGCCTAAATTTAGTGCCCCCCCTCTCTTTTTAACCCTTTGAGCCTGCAAACTACAGAGGAGAGCCTGGGGAGCTGTCTTCCAGCTGCACTGTGAAGAGAAAATGGCGCCAGTGTGCTGAGGGAGATAGCTCCGCCCCTTTTTTGCAGACTTTTCTCCCGCTTTTTTATGGATTCTGGCAGGGGTATTTATCACATATATAGCCTCTGGGGCTATATATTGTGATATATTTGCCAGCCAAGGTGTTTTTATTGCTGCTCAGGGCGCCCCCCCCAGCGCTCTGCACCCTCAGTGACCGGAGTGTGAAGTGTGCATGAGGAGCAATGGCGCACAGCTGCAGTGCTGTGCGCTACCTTGGTGAAGACTGATGTCTTCTGCCGCCGATTTTCCGGACCTTTTCTTGCTTCTGGCTCTGTAAGGGGGACGGCGGCGCGGCTCCGGGAACGAACACCAAGGCCAGTTCCATGCGGTCGATCCCTCTGGAGCTAATGGTGTCCAGTAGCCTAAGAAGCCCAAGCTAGCTGCAAGCAGGTAGGTTCGCTTCTTCTCCCCTTAGTCCCTCGATGCAGTGAGCCTGTTGCCAGCAGGTCTCACTGTAAAATAAAAAACCTAAAATAAACTTTCTTTCTAGGAGCTCAGGAGAGCCCCTAGTGTGCATCCAGCTCGGCCGGGCACAGAAATCTAACTGAGGCTTGGAGGAGGGTCATAGTGGGAGGAGCCAGTGCACACCAGGTAGTCTAAAAGCTTTCTTTTAGTTGTGCCCAGTCTCCTGCGGAGCCGCTATTCCCCATGGTCCTTTCGGAGTTCCCAGCATCCACTAGGACGTTAGAGAAAAGTTCCTGCTGCGATCAACTTGGAATTACCCCCTTTGTACGCTATTAGCGTACAAAGTTCCGTACTGCGTACGGACTTCGCGTACAAACGCCGCGCTGACGGTACAAAGTACTCACAGCGCGTACACACCCAGAGATACACCACAAACCCTGAACAGCAATGCAATGCAATGAAAATACGCTTTAAACCTTAGACACGACACCAAACGTGATTTTACCGCTGGGTTCCGACACCACAGTGGATTATTGCTGAAAGGGGGTTACAATACAAACAATACAATACAATATACTATAACAGAGTAAATGGCTACATTCAATGGTACCTACGTGAGTAGATTCGCTTGCGCTTCCCGGCCCGGTCCTAGTCATCTGATAGATAACTTTGTGAGTCTTATGTCAGACCAGGCCTGCAGCAGCTCTCTTTATACAATTCTTCCAAAAAGCAATACAATAGATACTGTAATCTCTTTGTCCATTGGACACAGGAATGCACATTTACAGTACAGGAGAGGTCATAGGTCGGTTTGAATAGGTAGGCGATGTCTTTCCCAACTGCTCTTGTGGGTGGTCTCCTTTGGATTCCCGCCGCATACATAATGTACAGTAAATACAGTTTATATCTATATTCTGCTCCTGCACATAACTATCCGCAGGAACATGCGATCTTTCTCAAACCAACACCGGAATGTTACTCTTAAAATACCCTTCAGCTGGATACCAAACACCACCTTATGACCTTGTTCTGTCCCCTCCTATTCTGTAAAGGTGAATCCCTTTGTTCTGTTACCATTTAAACTGTTGTTACTTTCTGATATTGTGCAGGGATACTATGTGTACATTGTGCACTATTTGGATTAAATATGTAATGTGTTTTGATAGCCTTCCGTGCGTTCACAAACTCTACCGTAAATACTCATACCACGCGCTAATGAGAGTTGTAGGTGGGAAATGTATGACCTAGTGGGATAGTAAAAAGCATGTATGTATGAATCCATGTCTGAGGGGCATGTATCATCGTGCCATATATGTTCTAAATAAGCTTCGAGGTTTTGCAAAGTATACATTAAATCCTTCTCATCCCGTACTAAGGGTCTGTAAATGGGCCAACAAACAATACCGAGCTCTTGTCGGATTGTTCCAACAAATGGGGTGCACATTTAGTTGATGATACATGGAGGGGAGACATATGTGAGTGCTAGTATATGTGGATATCACTTGTCGACTATGTGTGCTATTAATTGGAGGTTGCAGAGATGAAGATAAGACACATATCTAAAATACATTCACATAAACATTTTTGGGTAGGGCTGATGTCTTTTCCGGATGAATGTATCTGGGCAGAGGGGGAAACAAAAGAAAAACGGGTGTAAGAAACAGGCCATTAAATTCATTTGCAATCCTTATCATAACACTGTCTCTATGGAAAGGTCATAAATTAAATCTGCTGCTATAACAGCCCCCTCGCTCCTTAGACTCATCAACTTTGTACCGTGCTTGCGCCGCGTCAGAATTCGAACACACCTAAATATCGAACCAATAATTATGACGACTCCCAGGATACAAAGGAGAAACTTCCCTACACTCATAATAACATTTTGAGCCCACTCTCCTAAACCGGAGAACCAATTTTGTGGGTTCAACCATGAGACCCAGCCGGTCAGTTCATTACTCACAGTCGCCAAGGTAAGGTTGTGTTTCCGCCTGAACTCCGACTTCAACTGCAAGATATCGTCCATCTGTTGATCGATAATCTCTGTTGGGTCGTTAGTACTGTTCGTAACATACGTACAGCACTTCACCCCATATTGAGTTGCCAGAGTAACACAGTACCCACCTGTCACAGCCGTGACATAATTCAGGACCATCCTGTGCTGAATCAGTTCCTTCTTGTAAGCTTGTAACTCCCTTCCCGTATACCTGAAGGTGTCGTCATACATCTCAGTGATATTATCTATCAAGTTCGCTAGCGCATGGATATACCTATAATTTATAATTCCTCTGGCAGTACGGGTGATGTCTAATGTGAGAAGGAATTGAATCCCGGTGGATTTGTGGATCAAATCAGAGGCTGCGTGCTCTGTCCTATCTATGAGGTGTCTCTTGATGATGTGTTCATAGTGAGTATGAGTATAAGGAGCCTGAGCACTGCGGTGAACGTCTTTCATCTTATCATGGGTTATGGTCATGACCTCTGGCAGTACTCTCCCAATATAACACAATCCCTCTGAGCTCGGGGCAAGCCACTTGTACGCCTTCCTCCCACATATGAAATAGGCATCATCTGGGAGAACATAGGGGACAAAATATAACATCACCATATTACAAACTCTCCAAGTGAAGAAACCAATCCCTAGTTCTCCCATCTGCTCAGTACAAGTATCGGGCTGGATGATATGAGCACAGTACCCTGGCGATACTTTTCCAACCCACATGGTCTTGCTTCCACGAGTATACCTATACCGGAAATACCTCCCACTGTTGGCTATTTGGCATACAAGTTCAGAGTCTATGGGTATCCTATCAGCTCTGTGTGAAAAGGTCATTGTCTGGTTATTCCACGTCACTTCCCAATTTCCCGGTTTTCGGTAATTGGAAATATTGAAACATAATAAGGATCTGTCTACATGATACTGGTGGAGCTTCAGACTAGGGGGCCTAGAGATATGAATTTCTTGTCCACCGGTCTCCCACCCCGTAATTCGAGTACCTCATCTATTGCTAAAGGGTACGGTACTAATCCTGACTTGCTCTGACCTTGAGGTACCTGTGAGCACACCCAGCATTCTATCTGGTTTAAGACCTTACCCACTAGTGAGTGGTAATCACTCAACGGATGACGGTCCATGTCGATATTAAGGTTGGACTGACATCTCTGGATGCACCCATCCTCAACTATATTCTCACAATTCCTACAAATGCAATATTCATCAGACAATAACCCCTCACAATGCCTCCGAGCTCCTTGACTACCAGAGCGCTTACTGATGCCAGCCTTTACCAAAATGATGTGCTGATCCTGAGATCCTACAAATTCGTACTTGCCATCAGAACTCATTCCAGATCCTTGCTCGACCTCTCTGGGACCCTCACCAAAACAAACTGTCCTTATCAAAACCAGAATTACTAACAGAACCCGAAACGCAGTCTCTTGTGATCGATCCATTTCGTTAGGGGAAAGGAGGAAAATAAGAAGGAGAAAAGAAAGGAAAAATGTAGGGGGAGGTGAAAAAAAAAAGTGGTACGACAACCGTTCTAGCTCTTGTTACTCTCTGTGCTCAGATGCCCTTCAACAGTCCTGCCTCTCAACTTTCCCGGAACAAATACTCTAGTGTCTCTTTGCTTTGCTCTTTGGACACACAGTTACCAAACCACAAAAACTTGATGACCCGGAGTTCTCTCCGGGTCAGCGACCTGCTTGCAGTGGGACGAGTGGATCCATGTCTCTCTTTCGGCGACCTTCAATGCTGTTGTGCTGGTTAACAAGACTTGATATGGTCCTTCCCACCTGTCTATGAGGCAACCTGAGCGTAAGAAATTTCGAAACATCACATAATTCCCAGGTTCATTGTCATGACAATTACTGTTCGGTAGGTCAGGAATCACCAGCTTTAAATTTCTCTGTTGATTTCTCAGATGCTGGCTCATCCCAACCAAATATTTCACAGTCACTTCATTATTACATTTCAAATCATCCTGGGGGTCTATCATTACATGAGGTTGTCAACCAAAAAGGATTTCAAAGGGTGATAAGTTAAGGGGAGACCTGGGAGTGGTTCTGATGCTGTACAACACTAGTGGCAAAGCTTCTGGCCACGACAATCCAGTTTCAACCATTAATTTGCTCATCTTGTTCTTAATTATTCACTCTCTCCACCTTTGCACTTGCCTGTGGACGGTACGGAGTATGCAGCTTGCTATTAATTCCCATCAGTTTGCACATGACCTGAAAGACTTCACCTGTAAAATGGGTACCCCTATCACTTTCAATTATTCTAGGGATACCATATCTACACACAAATTCCTGCACAATTTTCTTTGCAGTGAACGTAGCAGTATTTGTGGCAGCAGGGAACGCTTCTACCCCATTTGAAAATACGTCAATACAAACTAACACATTTTAAATTCCTACAGGGTCGTAACTGTATGAAATCGATTTGTATTACCTGAAAAGGACCGTCTGTCGGAGGGATATGGGATGGCTCTGTTGGTATTGACTTTCCAATATTCTTCCTCAAGCAAGTAAAACATGTAATTTCTCTCTTACCTGCATGAGAAGATAATCCTGGCGCACACCAGTAGGCTCTCACCAGCTTACACATACCCTCTTTACCCAGATGAGTCAGACCGTGTGCCGCCTTAGCTAAGCTTGGAAGATATGCTCTGGGGGCTACTGGCTTACCTTGTCCACCTGTCCACAGTCCCGAGGATTCCTGGCCATATCCCTTTGACCTCCAGACTGCCCTTTCCTGTAATGAACACAAATCTTGCATTTCGATGTGTTTAACTGTTGTGTATTATCAGTTGTGTAAAGCAAACAGTCTGTGGAAAGTGAAAAGAGAGGGGAAATAATAAAAATAAAATTTGTCAGATTTGCGTTCACCATCAGGATGTCACACCATCATGCATATCGGTGTCTGTGCACAGTCTCCCTTCACCAGTATTCTCATTCTCCACCCTTTGTGCATGACCAGGCACACTGCATAAATACTGGTGTCCCTATGCTGGTGAGATATACTGGATTTGGGCAGAGCTCTGAAAGACCGAGTAGGCATATGGCGTTTGAACTATAATCCTGTCAGTGAACGTAAGAGATGAAGAGGAAACTTTGAAGACAAATCACATAGAGTTTAGTAACAGATAAGTTTGTAGAGGCAAAGAATATTTTACAAAATTTGACATCTGGATTGGGCACTACGGGGGAATGATTCTCTACTCGGTCTGCTCCCCTAAAAGAAATTCTGTGTGTGTTATATCTCTACTGGGACTATCCCAGCCATCAATCCAGTGTACTGTCCATTCTAAGTTCATAGGGAACCCGGTATCTTTGAGATAATTTCCTCTACCTGTGATGGACATGTATCTAGAACAGCGAAATGCAACCTTAGTCTTCGTGGGTATCCAACATAATTCGTACTTCTTGGGCGGGAGCACGCTATATGTATACCATCTCTAACAAAACTTCTGTTAAATTAATTAGAGGTCACTTCTGCTAGAGAAAGAAGCAGAAGTTTAGGGACCTCCTCCTAACCCCGGTAAGTTCTGTCAAAAGGGTAAAGTTGCATTTATTCCATTCTTCCCATTAACCGAATCTGTGTTTTCTATATGGCTTGTGACTCCTTACTATATGTCTCTTGATCCCGTCTATGTGTTTAATAACGTGGCTTGTTTTCTGTGTCTAGGGGTCTATATTGGCTATGTGCTCTACTACTCTTGCAATCTCTAGCAAAATGTCCTTTATTTTCTTACAAATGTAACAATTTCTCAGTCTTTTCTTACCACCAGGGTTTTTGGGGTTTAGGCTGATGAGACTCTGGTGTAAGAGCCTGTATTCTTTCAATCCTCAGCCTCTCCTCCTGCAGTTCTCTACGCCTAGCAATATTCTTATGGTGTTCAATCGCGCACTCTCTAAGGCAAGCTACTGTGGCCCCTCTCCAATCAGGCAAAAATGTTTGTACCCTGTCCCTTACTGTCTTATTGAGTCCGTCCATTAGCACAGAAACAGCCACTTCCTTATAATTCGCATCGTTCCCTGTATCTGATACCCTAATGTATTTCCATTCTTTGCAGGGCCCGATGGAAATATTCAGATGTCATTTCATTTTCCCTCTGTTTTATGGAGAAAATTCTTCTCCACTCAATGGGGAAACACAGCTCTAGTTGCCTATTAATTTGTTCTATATTTTCCTGATTGTTTCTGTCAGTCATAAGACTAACCGACTCTAATCGATAATCAGTGATACATTTTTGGGTGTCAATATTAGGGGGTAGGCACGCTTTCAAAACTATCCGCCAGTGTGTGTTTGTCGGTTCATACGCATTACCCAGATCTCTGATAAATTTCTGACATCTGGCTAAATGCTTCCGAGGGTCGGGGAATTCTGAAATGATTGATCGCAGCTCATCTCTGGGCCACGGGCAATACATTGCATTATTCCTGGTGAGGATTACTCCCTGACTATCGGTTCCCCCATTGGGAGTTACTATTTCCAAGACAGGGTGTAATTCTACCATTCCGTTCCTAATCTGTTTACTGTGAGGTGTTGTTGTCTCTGTGCAATGAACTGTATCACACTTACTGGTAGCTGTGACCTCACTAGTTCTTTCATTGGGGAATATTGTTACTGCTCTACCTGGTTGGACAGGCCCCACCTGAGTGTCCTGCAAAGTGACTGCTTGGAGGAGAGCTGGAATTTGGCTGGATCCTTCATTTTCCTGTGACCTATAACCTTGAAAAGACTTCAAAACAGGATACATCTTGCAAAAATTAGGGTTAATACATTGTTTTTACATACTACTATATTTTACGGATATACCATTGACTGTAGCCATCTTCTCCCCCGCAATATACGGTAGTGGTGGTGGTGCGGTCGCCATTATTTTCCCGCTAGGTTTGGAACCTGCTGCGCGAGCTAATTCCCTTTGCACGTCTCCCTCCTGTTGCCATAAATTTAAACAATCTGTATGTCTACTCCTTTGTTTCTTTGATTTTATCAGACATATCCTTATCCTTAAGTTCTGTAATACCTCTGGTTCAAAGCTGCCCACTCTAGGGGATGGTACCCTATCATTGTTAGTCATACATACCCACTCATTGCATAAAACTTCTGTGTGTGAACCATATTTTTCACACATGATAAACCTTGCTGAGCCTTTTGGCGCCAATTCTACCTGAACGCTGTCTAAACGTCTCTTACTTGAGCAAATGGCTCCCATATTTGTGGGTCTCTTCTAATAATTTTAAAAAATTCCCACAAACACCAAAATACTCAATATAAGTAGACGGTGGAAGTATACCCGAGCGCCTTCCACTTGCTCTCGCCCACGCTGGCCAGTACAACGATACACTGTTGGTAGCGGATCGCAATGTACCCAACTTAGGGCTCCTATCAGACCTTACACCGTAATTTCTTTCGGTGGAAGTTCTGTTTGGAATATTTTCCTGAGAGAGGCAGTGAAAATTTCCTTTTCGGTATCTTTCAACTGGAATTGTTTGTAGGGTGAAAAACAGAGAAATTAGATAACTATCTTTCACCCTTTCCAGTGCAGCCCACCAGGGAGATTTCCCGAAGTTATCAAAGAAAAACCCCTTTGCCTATACAATCACGTCTGCGTATGCTCTTCCACAGCGCATATGACACAATAATATCACGTTGCGCTGTGCAGAACAAACATGTGATGCAATAGCACAGCCTATAGATACTAGTTATCTATATGCCCTACGATTGCTGTAGACCACCTAGCCTAGACCACTTCAGACCACTAAGAGTTGTATGGGATACCACTCAGTCCACTAAGACCACCTAGTTAATAACGCAGGGTTGCGAACCCTACGCCACCGGGCCTCTTTTAACCCAGTGTGTCCACCTAGACCACCTAGCTTAGACCACTTCAGTTCTTGGGTTCAGTATCCACTCACTCCTGCATTCGCTCACTCAAATACACTTTATTTTTCTGTACAGAAAATTAGGATTCATTCAAGTTGGCAGCTTTACCCCCAGAGGTAATTTAAAAAATATATATTATTTTTACTACTGTTTTTATACTAAATTTCTTTAGAAACCGGGTGGTTTGGTGCTATTGTAGCGTGGCTACTGTCCCACCTTTAAACTAAACAAACATATCGTGTGGTTTTATTATGCGCACACAACCCTACGCAAGCTTGCATAATTACGCAACCGTGCGTACCTCTATGCCACGTGTGCGGCCTTGCGCTACGTGCACGTTTTTGTACGCTGTCCTCACGTTCCGTACCACGTATACCAATGTGCGTACGCAATAAAACAGATCACACAACTTCTATAAATGTGAGCAATAAAACTACTATTGCCCACTAAACACAAAACAGTTTCTTTCTGTATAAACCTTTACAACTAGGCCAGACTGTGTTTGTGCTTTACGCTTACTTCCTTAAATATATATATATATATATTTTTTTTTTTACTATATAGCAACAAATATCTCCGGTTTCACACAAGTCTAAATGAATCTAGCAATCTGAATGTTATGGCAACATTGTGAGAGAGTATGCAAAGAGTATGGGTGCTGTGTACGGTTTCGGCACCAAAAAGAAATTCACAGATTTTAAAAAGCTTTTTTCCCGTTTACTTTATGGGTTCTACCAGCATCTCTACAAACCATACAGAGCAGACGCCATCTAATCAGCAATCAAGCAGGGTTTTCAGCATCCATCGAATAAGAAAAGGATACGTAGGATACTTTCTGTCCACCCTTTTGCTGATAGATGAAGTCTGCTGTGACCTGTTAGGTAGTAAGTATGTGGAAAACCGGAGAGCCCCCAATTGATAATGCTGAAATATCCTTAGGAAAGAAAGCTATACCTTAAACACACAATAAAAAATACACTTTACCATGGAGCCACTGCGGCCGCTGTACTTTACACACGCTAATAGCTGGGCGGGTGTATGACGTCAAATCCGGACACGAAGAGGCTGAAGTGATCGCAAGCGCTGAGTAGGTTCAGGGGCGTCTTTACAGTAATGTAGGCCCCTGAGCACAGCAATGCACTGGGCTCCTGATAATGCTGAAATATCCTTAGGAAAGAAAGCTATACCTTAAACACACCTTAAATACACTTTACCATGGAGCCGCTGCGGCCGCTGTACTTAACACACACTCTGTGCACTTTGTACGCTATTAGCGTACAAAGTCCCGTACTGCGTACAGACTTCGCGTACAAACGCCGCGCTGACGGTACAAAGTACTCACAGCGCGTACACACCCAGAGATACACCACAAACCCTGAACAGTTATGCAATGCAATGAAAATACGCTTTAAACCTTAGACACGACACCAAACGTGATTTTACCGCTGGGTTCCGACACCACAGTGGATTATTGCTGAAAGGGGGTTACAATACAATATACTATAACAGAGTAAATGGCTACATTCAATGGTACCTACGTGAGTAGATTCGCTTGCGCTTCCCGGCCCGGTCCTCGGTCATCTGATAGATAACTTTGTGAGTCTTGTGTCAGACCAGGCCTGCAGCAGCTCTCTTTATACAATTCTTCCAAAAAGCAATACAATAGATACTGTAATCTCTTTGTCCATTGGACACAGGAATGCACATTTACAGTACAGGAGAGGTCATAGGTCGGTTTGAATAGGTAGGCAATGTCTTTCCCAACTGCTCTTGTGGGTGGTCTCCTCTGGATTCCCGCTGCATACATAATGTACAGTAAATACAGTTTATATCTATATTCTGCTCCTGCACATAACTATCCGCAGGAACATGTGATCTTTCTCAAACCAACACCGGAATGTTACCCTTAAAATACCCTTCAGCTGGATACCAAACACCACCTTATGACCTTGTTCTGTCCCCTCCTATTCTGTAAAGGTGAATCCCTTTGTTCTGTTACCATTTAAACTGTTGTTACTTTCTGATGTGGTGCAGGGATACTATGTGTACATTGTGCACTATTTGTAGTAAATATGTAATGTGTTTTGATAGCCTTCCGTGCGTTCACAAACTCTACCGTAAATACTCATACCACGCGCTAATGCGCAGGACCGACCATACGCAAATTGCGGATATGCGCACGCACGACAGAACAAGTGCACGCAGGGAGGCCATCTGTGTGTAGTTTGTACGTGATGTGTGTACTGCAATATTTTTCGACTTTGACACTCCCTACCTATCCTCCAGCAGTAGGTGTGTGGGGTGCTATCAGCGGCAGCTTTGATGCCCCGCGGGCGGTAGGGGGTGTTCTATCTTCCGCTCAGCATGTAGGACCTGGAACAGTAATTTCTGATAATTACTCCTTTACTGAAGAAGGGGCTAAACTGTAGAAGGGGGCATTGGGCTGAATGAAGGGGCCCGGTACACAGGGTCGGACTGGCCCACAGGGGTACCAGGGAAACCACCGGTAGGCCCCACTGCCTGAGGGCCCACTACTTCCTCTAGGGATCAGGTTCCAGACTGTGCACTTGTATTATACATGGTAGATATGTTGCATAACTGCATCCCCCCAGGAGGGCCCTTCATTCCCCAGTCCGACACTGCCGATACATGACTTCCAGGGTGGTAGGGGGTGTTTAATAAACAGAGCAGGGGTGGATAGTGGAGTGGGCTTAATATTTATCATTTTCTGGTGGGAGGGCAGCTTGCTTGACTGCAGATATCTCAAGTTCCTGAAAATATATTTCTTAGCTTTGAATGGGATAAAAAAAACTAGAGAGTCCCACCTTTCAGAAGGTGCTGAGGACTTGGGGATCAGAGTTCAGGAGCCAGAGCAATTCACCAACAAAAATCTAAAACTGCATATTAGGCGTGTGGAGCTGGAGCAGGGACCAGCTGCTTGAAGGCTGATATCTCTGGTTCTGGGCATAGTAGAATCAAGCTGGCAGTGTCCACCAAAAGGGGAGAGTCGCAGCTTTTGGCTTATTCCCTCAGAAATACTGTAAGTCAGAAAAAAACAGAGATATCAGGCTGGGAAGATCAATTAACAGGGTTGGTTGGGGACCACTGATTTCAAGTCAGATATCTCCGATTACCCATGGGCGATTTTCAAATATCTGGTACCTCTGGAAAGACGGGACCCTCAGCTATCAGCCTAGGGCCCTTATACTCCTGAGGTCCTTGGGCAAGAGCCCATTGAGCCCATACGAAAAGACGGCCCTAAGTAGGTTCAGAGCTACTCAGAAACTGCACAAACAGTTTTTGCAGGGCTCGGCTGCACATGCGTTCGCCCTTCTGCTAAGCTAAAATACACTCCCCAGTGGGCGGCGGCATAGCATTTGCACTGCTGCTAAAACTAGCCAGTGAGCGATCAACTCGGAATGAGGGCCTTTGAGAAGTATGGTGTGGGAGTGATGTTACGAGTGCTAGCTATAAGAAGGGAGTTAGCTGCAGGGGTGAGAGAGGGAAGGAGTGGTGTAGGGGTTATAGACAGATGGAAAGAGGGAGTGAGGTGCAGGAGTGACAGATGGAAGAAGAGAGTGAAAACTGCAAGGATAAAGAGTGATCGAGGGTATTATAGATGCAGGGAGTAAGTAAGGGAAGGAGAAAATTAGAGTAGCAGGGCTGACATTTGAGATATTCATGGAAGGTGAAATAAAACAGATATGGGGAAGAAGTGGATAGACACAATGTAGGTAGGGAACACAGGTTGGATAATTATATATCATATAATATGCTTTCGTTTATTCAATGTAATGTTAAAATGTATCTAAAATAGTTTTTTTGTTATCAAAATCCTTCAATTTTCTGGGGTTCTAGGTGTACCCCAGATTCCCGGTTGTTCTATTAAATTTTCCATACCCCCACTTCTAAATTCCCACTTCGACCACTAGATACTGTATATTCATTAAAAAAGTAAATATCTTCAGCAAAATGGATTGTTAACAATTGTGGCATGGCTGCAATTATTAATACATAAGCCCCATAGTATTCGATTTAATAGTTTACATCACCACTTTTCTACTGGGCAGGCACACATATGTAATTAATAAGCAGTGAAATTACTTATTTGCAATATATGCAAATGCAATTAGTAAAATGAGGCAGTACAGATGGTGTAATGGTTAGCATTACTGCCTCACAGCACTGAGGTCTTGGGCTCTATTCCCACCATGGCCCTGTGTGGAGTTTGTATATTCTCCCCGTACTTCCGTGGGTTTACTCTGGGTACAGGGGCGTATCTACCCATTGGCCGGGATGGCACTCGCCAGGGGCGCCAGCCAAGGTGGGGCGCCAACCAGTGGTGCCACCCACGGCCATGTGGTAGATTTGTTTTGTAGATGCTGCGTTATCACCTGTCTCCCGCCCCCCAAGGCAGTTCCATCCTCACCCGCAGTGAAGTCCGTAACCGACCGTAGCAGCAACTGTTCCTGATGCCGGTGTCCGGCACTGCACCTCACTACAATCAAGAAACTGTGCATAAACTACAGCTCCCAGCAGCCCTGCTGATTGCTGGGAGCCGTTGTTTATGCAGATTTTTCGACTGTAGTGCGGTGCAGTGCCGGATGGACACCGGCATCAGGAACAGTGGCTGCTGCCTGCTGTGGTCAGTGCTGAGCGTCACTGCAGGTGAGGAACTGCCCGGAGGGGAGGGGGGTGGGACAAAAGATGCCTCTACAAAGTGAAAAAAATAAAAATAATAATAATATATATGTATATCTATTTTGTGGATATTCAGCACTTAGTAAAAATATTATTAGCTCCCGGGCTAGGGTGACCTCCTTGCATAATGATATAGCCTTGTATGGTCCCTTGTGTGAGGTGTGCACCTTCCTGACACACAAAAAGACACAGGCGGAACTCCATGGACTTATATATAAATATAAATATATATAAATATATTAGTGCAAATACAGCATCATGGATCCCAACGTTTCAACACCACGCAGGGTGTTTTTTTCAACCACATTGTTTACTTGAAAAAAATACCCTGCGTGGTGTTGAAACGTTGGAATATATATATATAAGTCCAAACAGTCTGTACTCTCACTTTAATCCACACACCGGCTGTGGTGACGTTCTCAAAGCCATAAAAATCCTTTCTTGCCTCCAAATGCAGTGTACTGTAGGTAGAGAGGACACTCACCAGGCTTTAGCACTTAAAAGCTTGAAGTTTATTTCATCATATTAAAATTGATGGTCAATGTTTTCGGCCCTCAGCAGAGCCTTTTTCAAGACCACATCCGTGCACCACGGCACCCAAACAATAAATACTACTCCTCATCATTAAACCAATTATCCATGTCAGACGCCACCGGAAGTGACGTCCCATTAGTTATTAGAATGAATCACATTCATATAAACTGTTTATGCTCAATTATAGAAACCAGGTAACATTTAGACACACCTCCGTGTGCCCCTGGTGCCATGTGCCTTTGGATTAACTTAAAAGCAAGCCTCCAGACCCGCTCGCGGCAGCCGCATCGCAGACCCCCACTTCCGGTAACCTGGCGACAGTAAGTATTGTCTAACCACGCCCCTATTTCAAATATGGGGGGCGCCAGTCCCTTACTTTGCCAGGGGTGCTCGGACTCCCAGATACACCCCTGTCTGGGTACTCCAATTTCCTCCCACAATCCAAAAATACAGTATACTGATAGGTTAATTGGATCCCAACAAAATTAACCCTAGCGTGAATGTGTGTGTGTGTGTGTGTGTGTGTGTGTGTGTGTGTGTGTGTGTGTGTGTGTGTGTGTGTGTGTGTGTGTACATGTGATAAGAAATACAGATTGTAAGCTCCACTGGGGCAGAGACTGATGTGAATGGGCAAAATATTCTCTGTACAGCGCTGCGGAATATGTGTGCGCTATATAAATATCTGGTAATAAATAAATAAATAAAAAAACAGCAAAATATAGGCTTTAGGGCCTATATAGGGCTGCGGCAGCATTCGCATGCTGAAGTCCTGTGAAGTGTGCGCAAGCGCAGCATTGGGTCATTCTGAGTTGATCGCTCGCTAGCTATTTTTTGCAGCACTGCAAACAGATAGTCGCTGCCTATAGGGGAGTGTATCTTCGCTTTGCAAGTGTGCAAACGCATGTGCAGCCAAGCGGTATACAAAAGTTTTGTGCAATTTCTGAGCAGGTTTGAACTTACTCAGCCCTTGCGATCACTTCAGCCTGTTCGGGCCCAGAATTGACGTCAGACACCCGCCCTGCAAACGCTTGGACACGCCTGCGTTTTCCACACACTCCCAGAAAACGATCAGTTGACACCCACAAACGCCTTCTTCCTGTCAATCTCCTTGCGACCGGCTGTACGAATGGATTCTTCGTTAAATCCATTGCACAGCAATGATCCGCTTTGTAGCCGTACAACGCATGTGCGCATTGCGGTGCATACGTATGCGCAGTTTTGACCTGATTGCACGAAAAAACCTAGTGTGCGATCAGGTCAGAATGACCCCCATAGTGAGACGCAATGCATCTCACTTGTGCGAACACCTCTGCCTGATTAACAGGCAGAGGTGTTTGCAGGGCAGTAGGGGGCGTCATGGTGTCGTTGGGGGGGGGGGGGCGCAGTGTGGACAACGCAGGCGTGTCCAGACCATTTGCGGGGCGGGCCGTGGCAGCTGCATGATGTTACACGCAGCCGCTGCGAGCCAAAATATGGCGAGTAGCCGCCTGCCTTCACATCTAGATTTTTCGCACATCTACGATCCATGCTGAATTAGGCCCTTAAGGGGGACATTTACTAAGCAGTGATAAGAGTGGAGAAGTGAGCCAGTGGAGAAGTTGCCCCATCAACCAATCAGCAGCTCTGTATAATTTTGTAGCATGCAAATTATAGATGTTACTTCAGTGCTGATTGGTTGCCATGGGCACTTCTCCACTGGCTCACTTCTCCGCTCTTATCACTGCTTAGTAAATGTCCCCCTTAGTCCTTTATGTATAAACATTGCATGACCATCAAACAGGATCATAATACAACTTTGAATTATACTGTATGTACAATAACCTAAATGTGTGCATGGCATAAAATAAGAACATGAATGTTATTATTTTATGAAGGATTACTACATCCAGTCAGTGACATAACTCTTGCAGGTGCTGCTCCTCCCTGCACCTTGTCACGGGCTGCCTCCTTCACCCTCACCCACCGGACAGAATGGCCACTGCCAATAACACCTCCGCAGACACTGCAGCAAACTTTGCAGCAGACTGGCCAGCTCCCAGTAGCAAGGCAGTGCAGTGCCACTATTCGCGGGTATTTAGGGGGCAGGGCCTAATGCATGAAAGTTGTTGTCCCCATCAGAGACCTGTGGCTGTGCTGTAGTCAGGTAGTGCTCGCTTCCCTTACATTTCTCTCTTACAACTCTCCACATAACATTCTCTCTCCTGCTCCTCTCTCTCTCACACTGACAGTCTCTCCCTCACCCTCCCTAACACTGTTTCTCTCTCTCTCCCTGACACTGTCTCTCTCCCTCACTCTCTTCCTCTCTCTCCCAGACACTGCTTCTCTCTCTCTCTCTCCCTGACACTGTTTCCATCTCTCTTCCTGACACTGTCTCTTTCCTCCTTTCTCTCCTACCTCTCTATCCCTGACACTGTCTCTCTCCCTCTATCCTTGACACTGTCTCTCTCCCTCACTCTCTTCCGGACTCTCTCTCTCTCCCTGACACTGGGGGTAATTCAGACTTGATCGTAGATGTGCCAAATTTAGCACATCTACGATCAATTTCACAGACATGCGTGGGGACGCCCAGCACTAGTCTGCCCCGCATGTCTGTCTCTGCCCCCCCCTTCCTCCCCGCACAAGTACAAAAGCATCGCACAGCGGCGATGCTTTTGTACCTGAAGAGTAGCTCCATACCAGTGCAGCTGCTGTGCGCTGACAGGGAGCTACCCATTGCTCTCCGGGTCTGGGCACACCTGCGTTGCCCGGACCGCGCCCCCAAAACGACGGCCCAACGCCGCCGGCACGCCCTGCTGGTGATACCCCATAGAAGCTTATGGGCTTCTCTCCGCAGCACTGTGTGAGGGATCCGATCGGATTCCTCCTAGCATGCCTCGAGCCCGACCCCGTCACCCCGCGCATGCGCAAACTGACTTCCGGGGGCCGAATCCCAGAAGTCATGCAGCCGCAGGGGATCGCAGGGGACAGCTCTTATCGGAAGAGCTGTCCTCCGCAATGCTAATCGCATATGTAAGTACCATCGTGGTGCTGGGCGGCGATTCCATTAGGACATCCCGCCAGGGACGGATCTAGACTTTTCTTTTAGGGGGGGAGGTTTAATTATTCCTGACTCCTCCCCTACACTCATTACTCCTCCCACTTCCCATCCCAACTGTCCATTAATACTCTAGAGCAGGCTTTCCCAACCACGGTCCTCAAGGCACACCAACAGTGCAGGTTTTAGTGATATCCAGGCTGCAGCACAGATGGTTAAATCAAAATAACTGAGCTACTAATTAAGTCACCTGTGCTGAAGCCTGGATATCACTAAAACATGCACTGTTGGTGTGCCTTGAGGACCGTGGTTGGGAAAGCCTGCTCTAGAGCATATAAAGCATTGCCAGGCTGCACATGTACTTCTTATGTAGCACACACACACCGGGCACATGTAACTACTAAAACACTGCCCAAGGTGCGGGTGACGGCATGTGATGATGGCAGATGGAGCTAGGGGCCCCGGGAACACGGAGGATGGGGAGGGATGTCAGTGCAGCCACACACCATTATCTGGCAGCAACCCCCACGTCTGGCGGCCCCAGCAGCGCAGGGAGCCAGCACAACCCCCGTCCATACCTGTGGGGCTGGCGTTGCTGCAGCGTGCCATGTATTGGTACTTGTAGCCGGATGCTGGGGAATGGGATGCTGCCGCTATGAAGGATCCACCTTCAGGTGAGAGATGCTGGACCGTGCTGACTGCTGCAGGCGCTGACGGCGGGGGAGTCAGGGGAGGAAGATGAGCGATGCCAGTAGAGGGAGATCGCTGCTGCACTGGATCGCTGCCACCCAAAGCGGCTTACCCCCATCTCCCGTGGTGCCCGGCCCATAATGAAGGAGCTGCCAGCGCACAGCCCCTGTATGAACAGCACAAGTCGCGGCGGGAACTGCTCATCCAACTCATTCTCCCCACTGTTCGCCGATGACAGCTTGCCCCGCTGCCTTGGGATCTTCCTCATGCCGCTGCTGGCTGGCAATGTGGCCGCCGTGGCTGGCAATGTGGCCGCCGTCACCATCATGTAAGTGGGCGTGACTATGACTGTTAGGGGGGGTGTTCGCCCCATTCGACGCCCCCCCCCCCTAGATCCGGCCCTGCATCCCACCCCGTAACATTGTTTCTCTCTTCCTCTCTCACCCTGGGCGGGATGTACTAAGCGGAAAATGCGGTAAACTCCCTGTTTACCGCATTTTCCTGATGTACTAACCCCCCGGCCGGCAGGACAGCGCCGCGGCGGGGTACGGCGTACGTCCATAGAAGCCTATGGGCTTCTCTCCGCGGCGCAGTGTGAGGGATCCGATCGGATCCCTCCCAGCATGCCCTGCGGCCGCCCCCGTCACCCCACGCACGCGCAGACTGACTCCTGGGGCCGAATCCCGGAAGTCAGGCTGCCGCTGCGCATCGCGGAGGACAGCTCTTATCGGAAGAGCTGTCCTCCGCAATGCTGATCGCATGTTAGTACATATGCGATCAGCATCGTGGCGCAGGGCGGCGATGGGTGGCGATGTACATCCCGCCCTCTGACACTATCTCTCCCTCTATTTCCCAGACATCTTTCTAGATTTTTCTATGGGGCCCACAAAGTATTAGTTACGCCCCTGCATCCAGTCACAAATTCAACTTCTCATTGACACTTGAATAAGTTGAATTATGACTGGCAACAACTATTCATCATCCAGTGGGGAACAGAGTGACAGAGTTTTATGTACTAAAGGAGGAGCGCAAACTCCCTTATGTTCCTGCACTGTGAGCAGATAATGGAGCACAAAGTGCATGCTGTTGTATCATTTTACCTCTCCTGGGAGCCCATGAAGTTGAACGTGATGTAATCTCTCTGGGCCATACGTAAATGGGCGGGCGTATGTTGGGAGAAGGGGGTGGACATTTCGGATTAGAGGGTCAGTTGCCAGCCCCATTCTTAATTCAGTTGCAGTTTGTGTTGCTGGCTGGAAGGAATCTGTTCTTCTTTGATCACCACTATGGCAGAACTTACGCTGTACCTGGACCTGTTCTCCCAGCCATGCCGCTCCGTGTACATCTTCGCTAAGGCTAACAACATCCCATTCATCCGTAAAGACATACTGCTTTTTAAAGGTCAGTTGTGTGAGATCGGGGCCAGCGAGAGGGACCGGGTCGTCTCCGTACCGTAATGCTAGTGAGGCTGTTATCTTCACCAGCCAGTGAAGTAGTTGTAGTACAAGTTTGTGCATTCAACTAATAGGGTGAGCTGGGACTTGTAGTTCCAGCGAGCCAGAGCGTATGAGATTGGTATATCCTATATGTTGTAAGTAACGCTGCTATTAGCCTCCCTGCGCCTTCTGTGCGTGTGACACGGACCCCTTCCAATCAATTAACAATTTCAACGCAGGTGACGGCAATCCTAAATGAAGAGGGAAGTCCTGGAGAGAGCATACAATACACCAGTGGTTCTCAACCGCAGTCCTCAAGTACCCCCAACAGTTCATGGTTTCCAGGTCTCCTCACAGGATTGCAAGTGAAATAATTAGCTCTTTTAAAATGTCAGTGTGCTGGGAACACCTGTGCACCAGCTAGGTGACCTGGAAAACATGAACTGATTGGGGTACTTGAGGACCGAGGTTGAGAACCACTGCTCTACCTTATGGGGGAGGGGGGTCTGATGACATGTCACTCCATATATTCTGCAGCTCTCTAGGCGTTAACTGTGGTAGAGGTTGAGTGCCTATACTGTACAATGGTCATTCATGCTGATACAGTATCAGGGTAACCAAACCGGTTCGTTTAGTAACCTGAGTAATCAGGGTAACTAGATCGGTTTGTTTAGTAACCTAAGTCAGTAATACAGTAAGCTCTCACCTGTGCGTGAGAATGAAAGGTACACCTATTGTTTGTATTCCCAGCACATCTGCCACATTCGGGTCCCTGCTAGTGTGTGCTTGTCTGCCACAGCCCACTAAGGTGCTTTAATATTTTTAAGGAAACAACCTTAAATGTAACAACTTAGATAAAGATGCAGTCTGATAGTGAAAAAGAAATTAAATAACCCAAAATCTTGTTTACCACTTCTTTCTCCCCACCCTCCGTCTACTCTACAATAATTTGATGGGTTTCTACTTTCTTTACATATCCTGAAAACACAAATGATGTAGGCTACTGAACAGTGGCTTTGGAATGATTGGTTTAAGTTCAGAACATGGGACCTCCTGGCCCTATGTAAACTGCTTCAGAACATCATTAAACTTGTTCAGAACAAGGCTCTTGGGGTAGTTTTGTTATACTAGCCTAGGTGGGCCCCATGTTCTGAACTTGAGCCCCTCTGACCCTCTGTGCTCTTTGCATTGTAACATCCTCCTTTTTCTCCCCACAACGAGTTACGCTAAGATGCTGTTACAGGGATGGCGGTCATTAGGTCGACATACTTTGGGTCGACCACATTTGGTTGACACGATCATTAGTTTTTCGCAATTTTTATAATTTTTTTTATTTTTCTCTAACGTCCTAGTGGATGCTGGGGACTCCGAAAGGACCATGGGGAATAGCGGCTCCGCAGGAGACTGGGCACAAAAGTAAAAAGCTTTAGGGCTACCTGGTGTGCACTGGCTCCTCCCCCTATGACCCTCCTCCAAGCCTCAGTTAGATTTTTGTGCCCGAACGAGACGGGTGCAGGCTAAGGGGCTCTCCTGAGCTGCTTAGTGTAAAAGTTTAAAGTAGGTTTTTTATTTTCAGTGAGACCTGCTGGCAACAGGCTCACTGCACCGAGGGACTAAGGGGAGAAGAAGCGAACTCACCTGCGTGCAGAGTGGATTGGGCTTCTTAGGCTACTGGACATTAGCTCCAGAGGGACGATCACAGGCCCAGCCATGGATGGGTCCCAGAGCCGCGCCGCCGTCCCCCTTACAGAGCCAGAAGACGGAAGAGGTCCGGAAAATCGGCGGCAGAAGACGTCCTGTCTTCAATAAGGTAGCGCACAGCACTGCAGCTGTGCGCCATTGCTCTCAGCACACTAAACACTCCGGTCACTGAGGGTGCAGGGCGCTGGGGGGGGGGGGCGCCCTGAGACGCAATAAAAACACCTTTTTTGGCAAAAAATACATCACATATAGCTCCTGGGCTATATGGATGTATTTAACCCCTGCCAATTTTTACATAAAAAAGCGGGAGAAAGGCTCCGCCCCTTTTTCGGCGGCCTATCTCCTCAGCACACTGGCGCCATTTTTTCCTCACAGCTCCGTTGGAGGAAGGCTCCCTGACTCTCCCCTACAGTCCTGCACTACAGAAACAGGGTAAAACAAGAGAGGGGGGGCACTAAATTGGCATATAAATATATACAGCAGCTATATTAGGGAAAAACACTTATATAAGGTTATCCCTGTATATATATAGCGCTCTTGTGTGTGCTGGCAAACTCTCCCTCTGTCTCCCCAAAGGGCTAGTGGGGTCCTGTCCTCTATCAGAGCATTCCCTGTGTGTGTGCTGTGTGTCGGTACGTTGTGTCGACATGTATGAGGAGGAAAATGGTGTGGAGGCGGAACAATTGCCTGTGTTAGTGATGTCACCCCCTAGGGAGTCGACACCTGACTGGATGGTCTTATGGAAAGAATTACGTGATAGGTCAGCACTTTACAAAAGACTGTTGACGACATGAGACAGCCGGCAAATCAGTTAATACCTGTACAGGCGTCTCAAACACCGTCAGGGGCTCTAAAGCGCCCGTTACCTCAGGTCGACACAGACACTGACTCCAGTGTCGACGGTGAGGAAACAAACGTATTTTCCAGTAGGGCCACACGTTACATGATCACGGCAATGAAGGAGGTTTTGAACATTTCTGATACTACAAGTACCACAAAATAGGGTATTATGTGGGGTGTGAAAACTACCCGTAGTTTTTCCCGAATCAGATGAATTAAATGAGGTGTGTGATGAAGCGTGGGTTTCCCCCCAATAAAAAACTGCTAATTTCTAAAAAGTTATTGGCATTATACCCTTTCCCGCCAGAGGTTAGGGCGCGTTGGGAAACGCCCCCTAGCGTAGATAAGACGCTCACACGCTTATCAAAACAAGTGGCGTTACCGTCCCCTGATACGGCCGCCCTCAAGGAACCAGCTGATAGGAAGCTGCAAAATATCCTTAAAAGTATATACAGGTTGAGTATCCCTTATACAAAATGCTTGGGACCAGAGGAATTTTGGATATCGGATTTTTCCGTATTTTGGAATAATTGCATACCATAATGACATATCATGGTGATGGCACCTAAATCTAAGCACAGAATGCATTTATGTCACATATACACCTTATACACCCAGCCTGAAGCTAATTTTAGCCAATACTTTTTATAACTTTGTGCATTAAACAAAGTGTGTGTACATTCACACAATTCATTTATGTTTCATATACACCTTATACACACAGCCTGAAGGTCATTTAATAGAATATTTTTAATAACTTTGAGTATTAAACAAAGTTTGTGTACATTGAGCCATCAAAAAACAAAGGTTTCACTATCTCAGTCTCACTCCAAAAAGTCCGTATTTTGGAATATTCCGTATTTCGGAATATTTGGATATGGGATACTCAACCTGTACACACATACTGGTATTATACTGCGACCAGCAATCGCCTCAGCCTGGATGTGCAGTGCTGGGGTGGCTTGGTCGGATTCCCTGACTGAAAATATTGATACCCTGGACAGGGACAATATATTATTGACTATAGAGCATTTAAAGGATGCATTTCTATATATGCGAGATGCACAGAGGGATATTTGCACTCTGGCATCAAGAGTAAGTGCGATGTCCATTTCTGCCAGAAGAGGGTTATGGACGCGACAGTGGTCAGGTGATGCGGATTCCAAACGGCATATGGAAGTATTGCCGTATAAAGGGGAGGAGTTATTTGGGGTCGGTCTATCGGACCTGGTGGCCACGGCAACGGCTGGAAAATCCACCTTTTTACCCCAAGTCACCTCGCAGCAGAAAAAGATACCGTCTTTTCAGGCTCAGTCCTTTCGTCCCCATAAGGGCAAGCGGGCAAAAGGCCACTCATATCTGCCCCGGGGCAGAGGAAGGGGAAAAAGACTGCAGCAGACAGCCTCTTCCCACGAACAGAAGCCCTCCCCCGCTTCTGCCAAGTCCTCAGCATGACGCTGGGGCCTTACAAGCGGACTAAGGCACGGTGGGGGCCCGTCTCAAGAATTTCAGCGTGCAGTGGGCTCACTCGCAAGTGGACCCCTGGATCCTGCAGGTAGTATCTCAGGGGTACAAATTGGAATTCGAGACGTCTCCCCCTCGCCGGTTCCTGAAGTCTGCTTTACCAACGTCTCCCCCCGACAGGGAGGCGGTATTGGAAGCCATTCACAAGCTGTATTCCCAGCAGGTGATAATCAAGGTACCCCTCCTGCAACAAGGAAAGGGGTATTATTCCACGCTGTTTGTGGTACCGAAGCCGGATGGCTCGGTGAGACCCATTTTAAATCTGAAATCCTTGAACACTTACATAAAAAGGTTCAAGTTCAAGATGGAGTCACTCAGAGCAGTGATAGCGAACCTGGAAGAAGGGGACTATATGGTGTCTCTGGACATCAAGGATGCTTACCTCCATGTCCCAATTTGCCCTTCTCACCAAGGGTACCTCAGGTTTGTGGTACAGAACTGTCACTATCAGTTTCAGACGCTGCCGTTTGGATTGTCCACGACACCCCGGGTCTTTACCAAGGTAATGGCCGAAATGATGATTCTTCTTCGAAGAAAAGGCGTCTTAATTATCCCTTACTTGGACGATCTCCTGATAAGGGCAAGGTCCAGAGAACAGTTAGAGGTCGGAGTAGCACTATCTCAAGTAGTACTACGACAGCACGGATGGATTCTAAATATTCCAAAATCGCAGCTGATTCCGACGACACGTCTGCTGTTCCTAGGGATGGTTCTGGACACAGTACAGAAAAAGGTGTTTCTCCCGGAGGAGAAAGCCAAGGAGTTATCCGACCTAGTCAGGAACCTCCTAAGACCAGGCCAAGTGTCAGTACATCAATGCACAAGGGTCCTGGGAAAGATGGTGGCTTCTTACGAAGCGATTCCATTCGGCAGATTCCACGCAAGAACTTTTCAGTGGGATCTGCTGGACAAATGGTCCGGATCGCATCTTCAAATGCATCAGCGGATAACCCTGTCTCCAAGGACAAGGGTGTCTCTCCTGTGGTGGTTACAGAGTGCTCATCTCCTAGAGGGCCGCAGATTCAGCATTCAGGATTGGGTCCTGGTGACCACGGATGCCAGCCTGAGAGGCTGGGGAGCAGTCACACAGGGAAGAAATTTCCAGGGCTTGTGGTCAAGCATGGAAACGTCACTTCACATAAATATCCTGGAACTAAGGGCCATTTACAATGCCCTAAGTCAGGCAAGACCTCTGCTTCAGGGTCAGCCGGTGTTGATCCAGTCGGACAACATCACGGCAGTCGCCCACGAAAACAGACAGGGCGGCACAAGAAGCAGGAGGGCAATGATGGAAGTGGCAAGGATTCTTCGCTGGGCGGAGAATCATGTGATAGCACTGTCAGCAGTGTTCATTCCGGGAGTGGACAACTGGGAAGCAGACTTCCTCAGCAGACACGATCTTCACCCGGGGGAGTGGGGACTTCACCCAGAAGTCTTCCACATGATTGTGAACCGTTGGGAAAAACCAAAGGGGGACATGATGGCGTCCCGCCTCAACAAAAAACTGGACAGATATTGCGCCAGGTCAAGGGACCCTCAGGCAATAGCTGTGGACGCTCTGGTAACACCGTGGGTGTACCAGTCAGTGTATGTGTTCCCTCCTCTTCCTCTCATACCAAAAGTACTGAGAATCATAAGAAGGAGAGGAGTAAAGACTATACTCGTGGCTCCGGATTGGCCAAGAAGGACTTGGTACCCGGAAATTCAAGAGATGCTCACGGAAGACCCGTGGCCTCTACCTCTACGAAAGGACCTGCTCCAGCAGGGACCATGTCTGTTCCAAGACTTGCCGCGGCTGCGTTTGACGGCATGGCGGTTGAACGCCGGATCCTGAAGGAAAAAGGCATTCCGGATGAAGTCATCCCTACCCTGATCAAAGCCAGGAAGGATGTAACCGTACAACATTATCACCGTATTTGGCGTAAATATGTTGCGTGGTGCGAGGCCAGGAAGGCCGCTACAGAGGAATTTCAACTGGGTCGTTTCCTGCATTTCCTGCAAACAGGACTGTCTATGGGCCACAAATTAGGGTCCATTAAGGTTCAAATTTCGGCCCTGTCAATATTCTTCCAAAAAGAACTGGCTTCTGTTCCTGAAGTTCAGACGTTTGTCAAGGGAGTACTGCATATACAGCTTCCTTTTGTGCCTCCAGTGGCACCTTGGGATCTCAATGTAGTTTTGATATTCCTAAAATCACATTGGTTTGAACCACTCACCACTGTGGACTTAAAATATCTCACATGGAAAGTGGTAATGCTGTTAGCCCTGGCTTCAGCCAGGCGTGTCTCAGAATTGGCGGCTTTATCCTATAAAAGCCCTTACCTAATTTTTCATACGGACAGGGCAGAATTGAGGACTCGTCCTCAATTTCTCCCTAAGGTGGTTTCAGCTTTTCACTTAAACCAGCCTATTGTGGTGCCTGCGGCTACTAGGGACTTGGAGGATTCCAAGTTGCTGGACGTAGTCAGGGCCCTGAAAATATATGTTTCCAGGACGGCTGGAGTCAGAAAATCTGATTCGCTGTTTATCCTGTATGCACCCAACAAGCTGGGTGCTCCTGCTTCTAAGCAGACGATTGCTCGTTGGATTTGTAGTACAATTCAGCTTGCACATTCTGTGGCAGGCCTGCCACAGCCAAAATCTGTAAAAGCCCATTCCACACGGAAAGTGGGCTCATCTTGGGCGGCTGCCCGAGGGGTCTCGGCTTTACAACTTTGCCGAGCAGCTACTTGGTCAGGGGCAAACACGTTTGCTAAATTCTACAAATTTGATACCCTGGCTGAGGAGGACCTGGAGTTCTCTCATTCGGTGCTGCAGAGTCATCCGCACTCTCCCGCCCGTTTGGGAGCTTTGGTATAATCCACATGGTCCTTTCGGAGTCCCCAGCATCCACTAGGACGTTAGAGAAAATAAGAATTTACTTACCGATAATTCTATTTCTCATAGTCCGTAGTGGATGCTGGGCGCCCATCCCAAGTGCGGATTGTCTGCATTACTTGTACATAGTTATTGTTACAAAAATCGGGTTGTTGTTGTGAGCCATCTTTTCAGAGGCTCCTTCTGTTATCATGCTGTTAACTGGGTTCAGATCACAAGTTGTACGGTGTGATTGGTGTGGCTGGTATGAGTCTTACCCGGGATTCAAAATCCTTCCTTTTTGTGTACGCTCGTCCGGGCACAGTATCCTAACTGAGGCTTGGAGGAGGGTCATAGGGGGAGGAGCCAGTGCACACCAGGTAGTCCTAAAGCTTTTTACTTTTGTGCCCAGTCTCCTGCGGAGCTGCTATTCTCCATGGTCCTTTCGGAGTCCCCAGCATCCACTACGGACTATGAGAAATAGAATTATCAGTAAGTAAATTCTTATTTTTTCCTTGTTCATACTTAACGATCCACCTGGACTACAATTGGGAACGGTAACCTGTGCTGAGCGCAGCGAGACATGCGAGGGGACACTGTGCACTAATTGAGGTTCCCCGTCACTTTTTGAAGAGAACGACAAAAAACAACAACCTCGTGTTGACCTAATGATTATGTCGACCAAACATGGTCGACCCAATGTATGTCGACTTAACTCATGTCGACCTAATGAACCACACCCGTGTGGCAGAGTAGGTCAGGCTAACATCTTTATTTTCCACCTAGAGAGAGAGATGGAAAAGTAGACAATGGCTTGTAGGATAGCTAAAAACGGGTGGTCTTCAGTATGCCGACTGATGGGATCCCGGCGCACAGTATACCGGCGCCGGCATACCGACACTTACTCTCCCTCGTGGGGGTCCACGACCTCCCTGGAGGGAGAATAAAATAGCGCGCCACCGTGCCCGTAGCGTGGCGAGCGCAGCGAGCCCGCAAGGGGCTCATTTGCGCTCGCCATACTGTCGGTAAGCCAGCGGTCGGGCTCCCGGCGCCGGTATGCTGGTCGCCGGGAGCCCGACCGCCAGCATACCGTAGTGAACCCCTAAAAACAATGATCAGATGCATGCTTATATTTATAGAAAAATCTATGGATTGCAGCGTGACTTTGTAACGAACGCATTTTTATATTCTGGTACTTTAATTCAAATGTTAGAATGTGTTTGTTTTATTAATACATGCAGGTGTTATATTACCTATTGATAGCAAAAACAAAACCCAGTGGGAAAAAGTGGTGCTTGTAATCAAAAAGACAAAATGTTAAAAAAAAAGTCATGTGATATACGTGTGTCCATGTCTTTGTGATGCTGTGAATACTTTCTTTGTTTAGATACACACAAGTCTGTTTTTATACTGATATATGCAGAACATTTTAATATTTGTTTTTATATGGAATTGATATTGAAATCTATTTGCCTGTGAAATGTGTCTACACCTACCCTTTATTTTTATTTTTTATTCCACTATTCTTTTGGTTCCACCTGCTTTTGGTTCTGAGTATACTCATGCTCTTAATTTAACAATGCAAATAGTCTGCTATTCGCATTAAGTGTGCAGAGCGTCAATTGTATGCCCAGCTCCAGCTTCCCGAAGCATCTAAATTGATTAAAATGTGCATATAGGCCTTTTATTCTGGCAGGGTCCACAGGTTATCCACAGGATAACATTGGGATATGATGAAGTGACAGCGGATTTGCACCAATTGGTCAAATTTTCAGCCTCCCAGCATGCAACGGACCCGTCCATATACACCCGCCTCCTGGCTCATGCAAATTCGTTTTTTGTTTGGTGTGGCAGGAGCCGGACCATAGTCAGAGGGCTGCTGGTTTTTAGCAGCCCTAAGCTTTCTTATGTTATTTTTATAGTCTTGCTATTTTTTTCTTGAGTGACCTTTCTAAAAAAGTGTCTTATCCGTACCTTAGAGTAGCTCCAACATCTCTCTGCCAGGTCACGTCAACGTTTACCCATGAGTACAGTGCTGTTTTAGTGGTCGTCTGTGTCGAATATACTAGCAGGTCCAGCAGATGTTACCAGGCTGTGGCCGGAGCATGGGGAGAAGGTAAGGCATTGGTTCAGCTTAGAAGGGGAATCCGCACTGTTTTGGGAGGAGACTACCAAACAGTCGCCGATGCGGCTGTCACCTCGGGTGCACCAGCGCTAGGCCTTAGGGATCATAGGCTCCAGGAATAGTATGAGGCTGCGATTCCTAGGGTTGATGTCGGCAGGGGGGAGTCAGACGCTCTCCTGGTCGCCTCTCCCCCTGGTTCATGACTAGTTTCCTTTGAGTCTTTCACCGTGAACTGAGTTCCCGCTTCTATCTGAGATGCTGTATACGAAGGGGACCCAGTCGCAGCATAGACGGCTGTGTGACTGGTGGGTCTGTGTTCACTATAGGTTCATGGAGCGGCAGTGTACATTAGTAGCGTCTAGATTCACTCAGCGTTCGCAAAAATGTATTAATCGGTCCTGGAAGTGGGGTGAGTCTCCCTGTATCCCACTCTATTGAGTACGGGTAATACAGCACTAAGTCTCTACCTTTTGATTACGAATAGTTAGATAAGTGCCTTTTGCATAGGAGTCTGTATATTATTACTGTTTTCTTTCGCTATGCGTCTGAATACAATATATCTGTTAAAACATGATTCAGTAATATGTTCTCCTACATACTTGAAATGTATTTGTAGTTGATTATGTGCTCATTTTGCTTATTATACTAATGAATAACGTGACTGACTGCTAGTGTGATTGCTGACTTTACTATATATTCTGTCAGGTTTTTTCTATTCCGATCCTCAATGCTGGTGCATAGCAGAGTAGGGTTGGATTGTATGTCACTTTAACAAGCTTAAAGTGATTACAGTCACTAATTGTGTAGTACACTGTAAGTGTTGATTATTTATCATGTGTAAAGGGCCCTACTCATTTGTCGATGCGCCGCCGAGGTGCCCGACGGGCGAAACGGCAGTGACGGGG
The DNA here is from genome assembly GCF_028390025.1 of Pseudophryne corroboree. NCBI lineage: Eukaryota > Metazoa > Chordata > Amphibia > Anura > Myobatrachidae > Pseudophryne > Pseudophryne corroboree. The sequence continues at coordinate 366,176,200 of NC_086444.1, forward strand.
GAGTGAAGAAGTTTCTTCACTCCCCCCCCCCCCCCCCCCCCCCCCGTCACGCGGCTGCATTGAAGTGCAGGCAAATATGGACGAGATCGTCCATATTGGCCTGCATGCACAGCCGACGGGAGACCAGCGATGAACGAGCGCGGGGCCGCGCATCGTTCATCGCTGGAGTCTCCACACTGAAAGATATGAACGAGTTCTCGTTCATTTATGAACGAGATCGTTCTTATCTTTCAGAAAATCGGCCAGTGTGTAGGGCCTATAAGAGTGGCAAAGGTGAGGAAGATACAGCAACACCAACACTCATATCATGTTTGTCTTGCACAGCTGGGTTAACCTCTCAGGATCTGGTTCAGGATGGTTTGTTTGCAAATTGTTTCACCAGGGTCTCTTGAAAATTACAAGGCAGATTCAGGTGCAGGTTGATCCTCCTTGGGCTATGTTTGCACAAACATTATCCAGTATAGCTGATCGGATAATTCCAACTCCTGTACCAGGGATAGGTTACACGATTAACCCTTACATGCTGCTTCCCACCTGCGGTTTATCACTTCCAGCAGCAGCCTCTCAAAAGAAACGGGCTGATAAGCCAGTGGTAAGTAAATCTACATCCTCACAGGCTACACAAGTTTCAGATGCAGACTTTGGTCCTTACGGTGAAAGTAAGGAGGTCGTTAGCTTGCTGGCTGCAGACATCCCATCTGGACAAAAGACGACCCTTTTGGATTTCAGATTGGGAAATTCTGGCAACAGATGCTAGTCTCCAGGGCTGGGGAGCAGTGTCGGGGAAACTTTTTTTTTTTTTTTTTTTTTTTTGTTTCCAGGGGCAATGGACCAAGGAAGAAGGTTGCCTGCCGATAAATATATTGGAACTTCGGGCCATATAAATGGCACTGATTCAGGCAAAGGACATCCTTCCGGGAAAACCAGTTCAGACCCGCTTGGACAATGCGACGGCAGTAGCGTACCTCAACCATCAGGTAGGAACTCTCAGCCAAAAAGCTATGAAGGAGGTAAGCCACACACTAAAGTGGGCAGAACTTCATCATACAGCCTTGTCCGCAGTATTCGTTCCAGGAGTACTAAACTGGGAAGTGGACTTTCTCAGTCGACACGCCATTCAGGCTACACCCGGAGGTCTTCCAGATCATAGTCGACAAGTGGGGGTTGCCAGAGATAGATATCATGGCGTCCCATCAGAACAACAAAGCTCTTGCATACGGGTCAAGAACAAAGGATCCCAAAGCGATCTTTGTGGTTGCCTTGTCTGTGAAATGGGACTTTCATCTGGCCTAGGTGTTTTCTCCAATCACCTTCTTACCCAGGGTGGTGAGAAAGCTAAAACAAGGAAGGGGTGCTGTAATACTAAGAGCCCCAGCTTGGCCCAGTAGGCATTGGAACACAGATCTGCAGAGGATGTCGATGGATGCTCCATTCCTACTCCCTCAACGTCCAGATCTAGTGACGCAGGGTCCTTGATATCACAGACATCTGGATCGACTGTCTTTGACGGCGTGGCTCTTGATACCTCTATCCTGAAGTCAAGAGGATTCTCACAACAGGTAATTCAAACAATGCTCTGAGCAAGTAAACCTTCCTCAGCTCAAATTTATCACCGAATATGGCAAGCCTATATTCAGTGGGGGTGGTCTTCAGTTTGCCGGCTGTCGGGATCCCGGCGTACAGTATACACATTCAGAGTTTCCAGGGTCTTAGCATTCCTTCAGGCAGGAATGGATAAAGGTTTAATGTTAGCTTCCTTGAGTGCAAGTGTCAGCACTGTCCAATCAGGAGCGTCCCCACCACTAAATTTGCTTTGGGACATCCCAATGCATCCTGTGGATACCCTGAGGACCCTGCAGGAGAAATATACGTTATGGTAAGAACTTACTGTTGTTAACGGTATTTCACCCAATTTCACAGGTTCCACAGGATCCCACCTTTACACACCTGATTTGAGGATCCCTTTACTCACTAACCTCTTCCCTCTTGTACGGAAGGGTGTGCATGTGTCGTCTTCTCGCCTGACTAGGGCTCTACATAATGCTCCTGCCTTGAGCTTTGGAAAACAACTGATTTGCCTGAGCCAGGAGGCGGGGATATATGGTCGTGCCCGCTGCATGCTGAGAGGCCAATTAGCTTTGACTGTTTGGTGCAGATCCGCTGTCGCTCCACCATATACCAATGTATCCTGTGGAACCTGTTTTCAACGGTAAGTTCTTACCATAACGTATATTTCTGAGCGTTCTTTTTTTTTTTTTTTTGGGGGGGGGGGGGGGGGGGGAATCGTCCATTAAGTGGTTAAAGAATACATATTAAGATTTGCAATGGCCAAGTCAAAGTCTTGGCCTAAATCCAATCAAAATATTGTGGAAGGACCTGAAGCGACCAGTTTATGGTACGAAACCCACCAATTTAAGAGTTGAAGCTGTTTTGTATGGAGGAATGGGTTAAAATTCCACCAAGCTTATGTTCAGGACTAATAAACAACTACCGGAAACATTTACATGCAGTTACTGCTGCACAAGGGGTTCATACCAGATACTGAAAGCAAAGGTTCACACACTTTTGCCACTCAGATATGTGATATTGGACCACTTTCCTCAATGGGGAAAAAAAAAAAAGCACGTCTAATATTACAAATTATTATTTATTATTATTATTATATATATTTTTTTTTTTTTATTTCCCTGTCCCTGCCTTTTTGTCATAATTATGGATTTCCTTTTATATAAAGCCATTCTGAAATGAGGTTGTATAAAGTAAAAATTTATCGGGAAGTTTAACATTTTTATGCTTGCTGAATAGCATAAAACGTTAATCCACAATAGGGATCAATGTATTGATCCATACTGTGTGATATTCAGCGAGATGAGTATGAACGGAGAAGATAATTGCGTTAACCCTTTGAATAACGGGGTTATGTTAAAAATGTGGAAACACTCTCTCTTACGCATTTTCAACTAAATAATAAACATCCTGAATAGAGCCCTCTGTGTTGGGTTTGTTTATAAACTCTAATAATTATTGGGAATAATCTTGTGATCGGACTACTGGGGTATAGACGGTAATGGTTTATGACACTCAACCACCATTTTGAGAAAGGCGACTGCTGAAACTTGTTCATGGAATCAGTAGGAGTCTCAAGCCCACACTACTACTGCATAGAAATTGGTGTCTTTATGCTTTCCTGGAGCTATCCGATCAGCTGCACCTGTAGGCTCTCTATGGGCTCGATTTTAATTTAAAGCGATGTTAATAGGAGGAGCAAGCAGAAATCTGAGTAAACTAGTGCCGTGATACTGTTTTCTGCAATTAGTGCAGCACAGTGAGCAATAACAGCAGGCGGTTAGGTCAGAATGCCGGATCTCCCGACTAAAATCACGATTTAAGGTGTTAGAACTGGCATCTCCCAACTAGTGGTGTGTGTACAATTGAATAACTCTGGGACCTTCTTTTGGGCTCTATTCACATCACTTTGACTTGAATCGACCCATATGTATTTCTGGTAGGGAGACTTGCTTCTACTCCAGAGGTTGGTTGTGTTTTGGGTTTGTTTGTTTGTTTGTTTGTTTGTTTTTAAGAGCGAACATTACTTTGCAATTGGAAGCTGAGAGGCAAAGAACAATTTAATTTTTTTTTTATATATATATATATATATATATATATATATATATATATATATATATATATATATATATATATATTATATTATAATATAATATTTATTTTTTTATTTCCCCACCCCCCCCCTGGGAAAAATGGTTCTTTCTACAAGCACAGTTTTAGTAAGATGAGTGTAACTCTAAAGAAATTAGACTACTTCATCAGTCGGACATATTACACTATGGACGTATTTTGGATTTTTTTTTTTTTTTTTTTTATTTCTGTAGCTGAGGAAGAACGTGATATTAGAGACCTATTTCGTGACTACAAAATCCCTATTGTTTGAGGGAGATTAATTTATACTCTCAAATGTGTGTACAATTTTAATACCCCTAACAAAATAAATATAATACAGACAAAAACGGATTCATATGTTTTACAGACATTGTTGTGGTTTTATATGTAACAGCTAGTGCCGTAATTAGAGATTTTGGAGCCCTGTACCTGTGTGTTGGTGTTTTCCCCCTATAAAAAGGGAGTGGTCTTGTGGGGAAGGCATGTGGTCACTCAATAGTACTCCAAATTTTAATTATGCACCCAAGCGTGTCCCTTATTCACATAATACCACACAGCAATGCCCCTTACACATTATGCCCACACAGCACATATAGCACTTTAGCATCAATGTTCTAGCTGCTGTTTTTGACTCTCCAGTCCTGCTGCCCACCCAAACGCAGAGGCTCCTCGACACAGGGCACTGTAGGAATAGGCTAGGAGAGACATTATGACATTTATCCCAGTCCCAAGAGACACAACGGGAGGGGGCGGAGCACACGGCAGGGCAGCTGCAGCACTGCCCGCTGTAATGTATTTAGTGGTGCTCCTGGCAGAGAAGGAGCCAGGTGCAGTACTACATACATAGCAGTGGGCAGAACTGCAGTTGGTGGTGCATAGTACACTAGCAATCACGGGTGGATGCAGCCGGTACTCCACCCACAGAGCATATGTGCTGTGTGCCGAGCACCACCCTAGTTATGGCCCTGGAAACAGCAGTAAATCGCTAAAAAGCCACTCCAATAAGTCTGATAAAAAAAAATCTTCTCAGAGGCCACTGGAGAACTACTAGGGGTATATTTACTAAAGTGCGGGATTATAGAAGTGGAGATGTTGTCCATAGCAACCAATCAGATTTTAGTTCATAGGCATGCAGGAGCCAACACAGGTGTGCCGCTCTGAGACTCCATCCCCCACCCCATTGTTTTTTCTTGGATATTTTTTTTTTTTTTTGCCTTACTATTACTCTTACTATTGCAGAAACCTAGCAATTGTTGGACGTTACAGTTTGGGACATTTTTCTGGTGATTGTCTTGAATTTCAAATGTTCGCATTTTGTATTCTGTCTGCAGGGGACCACTTGAGTGAAGATTTTTTGAAGGTGAATTCACTACATAAGGTTCCAGCTCTCAAACATGGAGACTTCACAATGGCTGAGAGGTAAAAATAAAAAAAAATGAAATGAAACAACCACTACAAGACTATAGACTAGGATACGCTTCATCATCACTTTGGCTGGCCATTTGGGGTACATGCATACCATTTATGCAGTGATCTATTAGGCAGCTAATGGATACCTCAGGATTCGCATAATTTTAAAATGGGGTATTTTCAGTTGTGCAACTAACTTCATGCCCTTAATTTCCAAAACAATTGTACTATGTTGTGCCATAGTATTTTATTACCATTTATTTATATAGCGCTTGCATAATCTCTCTAGTTTTATTACTGTGTTTGTTGCCAATTGTAAAACGAGACTGGGTAATAAAACAAGTCCGGATTCAGAGATTACATAGTTGCTGTGACTTTGCAATAATGTGGCAATGATGCAGGAGAAGCCTTGTGTAAATGGATACCTCCTAGCTTTTCTGATCCGCTGACGCGTTCTTTTCTGAGACTCTGGCCGTCACCTTCCCCAAATGGCTGCAGCATGTCAATTGTTCTGCTTAGGGGCACTGCAGTAGTCATCACTGAAACAGATCTGCACAGTACAGATACTGCACGTGAGCAGATCACTCAAAACTGGAGATGTGTGTAAACCATCACATTTGGTTACATCTCTGAATCTGGACCGCAAGGTAAGCGGGCATCCATAGTTACTATGCCATGCACAGTATCTAACTTTTGAGAATTGGATAATTTACCTGATGCTCATGTGAGACTACGTTGCAATATGGGGATCTGATGATTAGTTAGTAGTTAAGGCCAAACATACAGGGCATCCGGTAAGTCTTCACACTGCTTCATTCCCCCCCCCCCCCCCCCCCCCCCTCATTTTGTTATGTTCCAGCCTTATTCCAAACTGGAATAAATTCATTTTCTCATACGTCCTAGAGGATGCTGGGGTCCACTTCAGTACCATGGGGTATAGACGGTTCCGCAGGAGCCATGGGCACTTTAAGACTTTTCAAGGGTGTGAACTGGCTCCTCCCTCTGTCCCTCCTCCAGACCTCAGTTTAGAAAATGTGCCCAGGCAGACTGGATGCACTCCAGGGGAGCTCTACTGAGTTTCTCTGAAAAGACTTTGTTAGGTTTTTTATTTTCAGGGAGAACTGCTGGCAACAGTCTCCCTGCTTCGTGGGACTTAGGGGGCAGAAGTAGGAACCAACTTCCTGAATAGTTTCATGGCTCTGCTTCTTGCTGACAGGACACCATTAGCTCCTGAAGAGAACTGAACGCTAGCTGCGGCTATGTGCTCACTCCCACAGCACGCCATCACCCCCCTTACAGAGCCAGAAGTCAGAAGACAGGTGAGTGTAAGAAGAAATCTTCAGACATCGTGACGGCTAAAAGGTACCGTGCAGCGCGCGGAAACGCTGCGCGCCATGCTACCCACACATACACAGGCACTGTAGGGTGGTGGTGGGGGCTGGGCAGCATGAAACCTAGTAAAACTGGCAATAAAGGGGCATAAGATGCTGAGGCACAGTCCTACCCCCGCCAGTATAAAAAATTACCTCATAAATGATGAGGAGAAACGTGCCATTATGGGGGCGGGGCTTCCTCCTCAGTCAGCCAGCACACTGCTCGGCGCCATTTTTTCTCCTTCCAGGCTGCAGAGAAGAACGCTGGTCCTCCTCCACTGCTGAACCAAGTATCAGGGTGCAAAACAGGGGGGGGCACAGTGAAATTTGGTGCTATATATTGTGTGATTACCATTATAAAAGCGTTGTATGTCAGTAAGCGTTTTGTGTTTCACAGACAATTTATTACTGGCGCTGGGTTGTGAACTGGCAAATCCTATCTGTGTGTCTGTCCCCTATAAGTCCCGGAGTGTCTGTGGTGTGGTTGTGCACATGTGTGACATGTCTGAGGCAGGGAGCTCTTCCCCTGAAGGAGCCATTTTAGGGACACAGAGTTGTAATGTGGTGACGCTGCCGACACACCACGAGCCTCAATGAGTGAAAGAATTACATGATAGTGTGAATCATATCCGTAAGATATTTGATAAGTCTGAGTCTCATGCAGAGAGCTGGAGAAAATCAGTGGAAGATGTGATTTTTCATAGTTCTGCCTTTTCATCTGCAGGCGACCCCTCTTGGTCACATAAGAGACCATTTGCACAAATAGTACATACTGATACCGACACGGAATCAGATTCCTGTGTCGACGATAGTGATTCGAGGGGGATAGATCCTAAATTGGCAAAAAGCATTCAATATATGATTGTTGCTATAAAGGAAGTTTTGTAAGTTACGGAAGCCCCTCCTGTACCTCAGGAGAAATCTTTTTTTTATAAAAGAGAAATTTAATGTAACTTTCCCTCCTTCTCATGAGCTTAATACTCTATTTGAGGGAGTTTGGGTAAACCCTGAAAATAAATTTCAGATTCCCAAAAGGATTCGGGTTGCTTATCCTTTCCCGCCAGAGGACAGGAAAAGATGGGAGTCACCCCCCGTGTTAGACAGTGCCCTGTCAAGGTTAACTAAAAAGGTGATTCTCCCTGCACCTGGGACGGCTTCACTGAAGGAGCCGGCAGACCGCAAGTTGGAGACTACGTTAAAATCTATTTGTGGCCAATGGTATGTTGCTCAGGCCCACCATTGCTTGCGCATGGGTGAGTAGGGCTATCGAAAAATGGTCAGATAACTTGTCATCGGAAATTGACTCGATAGAGACGAGATACTCCTAACGTTAGGTCATATCAAAGACGCTGCTGCATACATGCTAGAAGCCATGAAACATATTGGAGTCTTGGGTTCAAAGAGGGCGTTGTGGATTTGCCAGTGGAATGCTGATGCAGATTCCAAAAGAAATATGGAGGCTCTCCCGTATAAAGGCGAGGCCTTGTTTGGAGATGGGCTTGATGCGTTAGTCTCTGCGGCTACCGCAGGTAAGTCGACATTCTTGTCTTATGCTCCTGCACCGGCGAAAAAGACACAGCACCCTCACATGCAGTCCTTTCGGCCCAACAAATACAAAAAGGCCAAAGGTATCCCCTTCTTTGCAGGAAGAGGAAAGAAATCCACAGCGTCTCCAGGATCGCAGGAGCAGAAATCAACCCCTGCTTCTGCCAAATCTGCAGCATGGCGCTGGGGCTCGGGTGGGAGCACATCTGAAACTTTTTTCAGTCAGATCTGGCTTCAATCTGGCCTGGACCCATGGTTCTTACAAATAATGTCCCATGGATACAAACTGGAGTTTCAAGACGTCCCCCCCCCCCCCCCCCCCCATGCCGATTTTTCAAATCGACCATGCCAGCTTCTCTTCCAGACAGAGAAGTAGTAACAGCTGCAATTCAAAAATTATGTCGGGATCAAGTCATTGTCCTGGTACCCTTGTCACAGCAAGGAGAAGGTTTTTATTCAAGCCTTTTCGTAGTTCCGAAGCCGGACAGCTCGGTCAGACCAATTTTAAACCTGAAAAATCTGAATCTCTACCTCCAAAATGTTCAAGTTCAAGATGGAATCTCTGAGGGCAGTAATTTCCAGTCTGGAGGAAGGGGAATTCATGGTGTCAGACATAAAAGATGCTTACTTGCATGTTCCCATTTATTCTCCTCACCAAGCTTATCTGAGATTCGCAGTACAGGATTGCCATTACCAGTTCCAGACGTTGCTGTTCGGGTTCTCCACGGCACCGAGGGTATTCACCAAGGTGATGGCAGAGATGATGGTCCTCCTTCGACAACAAGGAGTCAATATCCTTCCTTCCCTGGATCTCGCTTTTATCAAGAGATCGTCCAAGTAACGGTTGGTGCAGAACATTGCACTCTCCCGGTCAGTACTCCAACAACACGGTTGGATCATGAATTTTCCGAAGTCACAATTGGAACCGACGACCACATTGTCCTTTCTGGGGATGATACTGGACACTGAAGTACAGAGAGTATTTCTTCCAGTAGGAAAGGCTCTGGAAATCCAGAGACTGGTCAAACAAAAATTTGAAACCAACAAGAGTGTCAATAAATCAATGCATTCGGTGGTTGGGGAAAATGGTGGCAGCCTACGAGGCCATACAGTTTGGCCGATTCCATGCCAGAATATTCCAGTGGGACCTGTTTGACAAGTGGTCCGGATCCCACCTACACAAGCACCGGAAGATAATCATGTCCTCCAAAGCCAGGATTTCGCTCCTCTGGTGGCTACACAGTTCTCGCCTACTAGAGGGCCGCAGGTTCGGGATTCAGGACTGGGTCCTAGTAACCACGGATGCAAGTCTCCGAGGCTGGGGAGCAGTCACACAGGGGGAAAGCTTCCAAGGAAAATGGTTAAGACAGGAAACCTTCCTTCACATAAACGTTCTAGAATTAAGAGCCATTTACAACTGCCTTCTACAAGCGGTACATCATCTTCAAGATCAACCGTGCAGATCCAGTCGGACAATGTAACGGCAGTCGCGTACATAAACCGTCAAGGCGGAATGAGAAGCAGAGCGGCAATGGCAGAGGTGATAAAGATCCTCCTCTGGGCAGAAAGGCATGCAAGAGCTCTGTCAGTAATTTTAATTCCGGGAGTGGACAACTGGAAAGCAGACTTCCTCAGCAGACACCATCTCCATCCAGGAGAATGGGGCCTCCACCAAGAAGTCTTCACAGAGGTGGCAAGTCTTTGGGGAGTTCCTCAAGTAGACATGATGGCATCTCGTCTCAACAAGAAGCTTCAGAGATATTGTTCCAGGTCGAGAGACCCTCAAGCAATAGCAATGGATGCACTGGTGACCCAGTGGGTGTTTCGGTCGGTATAGGTCTTCCCTCCACTTCCACCGATACCAAAAGTTCTCAATCATAAGAAGAACAAGGGTTCGAGCAATCCTCATTGCCCCAGACTGGCTAAGGAGGGCTTCGTATCCAGATCTTCAGGAGTTGCTTATAGAAGATCCTAGGCCTCTTCCTCCTCGCAAAGACCTGCTGCAGCAGGGGCCGTGTGTGTATCAAGACTTAATGCGGCTACGTTTGACGGCATGGCTGTTGAGCGCCGGGTCCTAGCCCGAAAGGGTATTCCCAAAGAAGTCATCCCCACTTTTGTTACTCCTTTCCTGGCCTGAATGTCTAAACATTACCAATGTATTTGGAGAAAATATGTGTCTTGGTGTGAATCCAAGAAGGCTCCTACGGAGGAGTTTCAGTTGGGACGTTTTCTCCATTTTCTGCAGGCTGGTGTGGATGCGGGCCTAAGATTGGGTTCAATCAAGGTCCAGATTTCGGACTTGTCAGTTTTCTTTCAACAACAATTTGCCACCCTTCCAGAAGTTCAGACGTTCGTGAAAGGGGTGCTGCACATCCAGCCTCCATTTGTGCCTAAAGTGGCACCATGGGACCTTAATGTGGTGTTGCAGTTCCTTCAATCGGATTGATTTGAACCTCTACAGGAGATAGAATTGAAGTTTCTCACTTGGAAAGTGGTGATGCTTTTGGCCTTGGCATCCGCAAGGCGGGTGTCTGAGTTGGGGGCCTTGTCTCACAAGAGCCCTTACCTGATCTTCCTTGAAGATAGGGCAGAGTTGAGAACTCGCCAACAATTTCTTCCAAAGGTGGTTTCGTCTTTCCTTATGAACCAACCTATTGTGGTGCCAGTGGCTACTGACACTTTCACTGAGTCAAAGTCTCTTGATGTGGTCAGAGCTTTGAAAATTGTCGCAAGAACAGCTCGGATAAGGAAAACAGAGGCTCTGTTTGTCCTGTATGCTCCCAACAAGATTGGGTGTCCTGCTTCTAAGCAGACTATTGCACGCTGGAACAGAGGGACGATTCAGCACGCTCATTCCACGGCAGGATTGCCGATACCGAAGTCTGTAAATGCCCATTCTACTAGAAAGGTGGGCTCATCCTGGGCGGCTACCCGGGGGGTCTCGGCATTACAACTTTGCCGAGCAGCTACTTGGTCAGTGTCAAACACGTTTGCAAAGTTCTACAAGTTTGACACCTTGACCAAACTTGAGGTCCTCATCGGCCAATCGGTGCTGCAGGGTCATCCGCACTCTCCCGCCCATACTGGAGCTTTGGTATAACCCCATGGTACTGAAGTGGACCCCAGCATCCTCTAGGACGTATGAGAAAATAGGATTTTAATACCTACCGGTAAATCCTTTTCTCCTAGTCCGTAGAGGATGCTGGGCACCCGACCCAGTGCGTACTTGACCTGCAGTAGTTACTTTGTTGTAGTTACACAAGTGTTGTGTTACAATTATTTTCAGCATGTTGCTGCAAATGGTTCATGCCTGTTGGCGCGTGTTATGTTGAATGCCATGTTGTGCAGCATGGTTGAGGTGTGAGCTGGTATGAATCTCACTGTTAAATTAAAAGTAAATCCTTTCCTTGAAATGTCCATCTCCCTGGGCACAGTTCCTATACTGAGGTCTGGAGGAGGGGCATAGAGGGAGGAGCCAGTTCACACCCTTGAAAAGTCTTAAAGTGCCCATGGCTCCTGCGGAATCGTCTATACCCCATGGTACTGAAGTGGACCCCAGCGTCCTCTACGGACTAGGAGAAAAGGATTTACCTGGTAGGTATTTAAAATCCTATTTTTATTTTTATTTGTTTCCCCTCAAAATTCTACACACCATGCCCTATGACAATGTGAAAAAAAAAAATTTGAGATTTTTGCAAATTTATTAAAAACCTAAGAAATCACATGTACATAAGTATACCCAGCTTTTGCTCAATACTTTGAATATGATGCCACAAGCTTGGAAGACTTATCTTTTGGCACTTTCGCCCATTCCTCTTTGCAGCACCTCTCAAGCTCCATCAGGTAGGATGGGAAGTGTCTGTGCACAGCCATTTTCAGATCTCTCCAGAGATGTTCAATCGGATTCAAGTCTGGGATCTGGCTGGGCCTCATAAGGACATTCATAGAGTTGTCCTGAAGCCACTCCTCTGATATCTTGGCTGTGTGCTTAGGGTCATTGTCCTGCTGAAAGATGAACCACCGCCCCAGTCTGAGGTTGAGTGCTCTGGAGCAGGTTTTCATCCAGGATGTCTCTGTACATTGCTGCATTCATCTTTCCCTATATCCTGACTAGTCTCCCAGTTCCTACCGCTGAAAAACATTCCCACAGCATGATGCTTCCACCACCATGCTTCACTGTAGGGATGGTATTGGCCTGGTGGTGAGCGGTGCCTGGTTTCCTCCAAACATGACGCCTGGCATTCACACCAAAGAGTTCAATCTTTGTCTCATCAGACCAGAGTATTTTCTCATGGTCCGAGATCCTTCAGGTGCATTTTGGCAAACTCCAGACTGGCTGCCATGTGCTTTTTACTAAGGAGTAGCTTCCATCTGGCTACTGATTGGTGGATTGCTGAGAGATGGTTGTCCTTCTGGAAGGTTCTCCTCTCTCCACAGAGGAATGCTGTAGCTCTGACAGAGTGACCATCTGTTTTTTGGTCACCTCCCTGACTAGGGCCCTTCTTCCCCGATCGCTCAGTTTAGATGGCCGGCCAGCTCTAGGAAGTGTCTTGGTGGTTCCGAACTTCTTCCATTTACAGATGATGGAGGCCACTGTACTCATTGGAACCTTCAAAGCAGCAGATATCTTTCTGTACCCTACCCCAGATTTTTGCCTCGAGGCAATCCTGTCTCTGAGGTCTACAGACAATTCCTTTGACTTCATGCTTGGTTTGTGCTCAGACATGCACTGTCAAGTGTGGGACCTTTATATAGACAGGTGTGTGCCTTTCCAAATCATGTCGAATCAACTGAATTTACCACAGGTGAACTCCAATTAAGCTGTAGGAACATCCTCAAGGATGATCAGTGGAAACCGGGTACACTCCAAGCTCAGTTTTGAGTTTCATGGCAAAGGCTGTGAATACTTCTGATTTCTTAGTTTGAGATTTTTGCTAATTTATTAAAAATAAAAACTTTTTTTCACGTCATTATAGAGTATGTGTAGAATTTGGAGGGAAAAAAATGAATTTATTCCACTTTGGAATAAGGCTGTGACGTAACAAAATTTGAAAAAGTGAAGCGCTGTGACTACTTTCCGGATGCACTGTGTGCAGAACACCTGTATACCTCTTGATCTGTGATGAAGATCCTACCCTAAAAGTGAAATATATTTCACTAGTTGACCGATGTAAGGAAGAATTTTTTATTTTCAAATTTGTAGGAGTGTATCTCATAGCACTAATATGGACTTAACATTTTAATAGTAATCAAATTGTCCCCCCTTACCTTCCTTTACCAGCACTGCAATGCTGCTTTATATGGCAAATGAGTATAAGACCCCTGATCACTGGTATCCATCTGACATTAAGAAGCGTGCCCGTGTTGACGAATATCTTGCTTGGCAGCATACAAATACACGTCCACTTGGATCAAAACTATTTTGGATCAAGGTGAGGATATTGGGATTGTTTTGGAATTCTTTTTCTTTCTGTATTTATGTATGTAAACTACAGAACTCCTGCTGCTGTGTCCCGCTGCTGTGTGACTCATTATTACTCTTGCTGTGCCCAAGCCCTGAAATGTTCTTTGATCAGAAGCTCTAAAGAAGCACCATTTGTTGGGAAATCTAATCCTATACATTGCATTAGGATAAACAGAGCCGACCCTAACCAATATGATGCCCTAGGCAAGATTTTGGCTGGTGCCCCCTGGCACCGCCACTAACTCCGCCTCTGATACTGCACCCCTTTACCAGCACCATCACCCCTCACCTATAACAGTCCTCCCCCTTTGGTGCTCCTACACCCTATATTTTAAATGGGAACAACGCGCACAGTTCAAAAAGGGTGTGTTTTTGCTGGGAAGGGGTATGGCCATACAATAGTACCCCCAATTCAAATTACGCCACACAGTAGTGCAACTTTATTCACATTTTATCATGTGATCGTGTTCCTTATTCATGTTACATTACACAGTAGTACCACTTTACCTTTATTTATGTTACTCCTCACAGCAGTGCCCCTTATTCACATTACATCACACTGAATTGCTCCTTATTCACATTACACCACACTACATTGCTCTTTATTCACATAAGACCACACAGTAGTGCCTTTTCTATACATTATGACACACAGTAGAGCACCTTATACACATAAAGCCACACTTTAGTAATGCATTTATACACATACCACTCAGTATTGCCCCTTACACATGACACACATTATTCATTTCCTTATAAACATCATGTGTTTTACACATTGTCAACTTTTAGTAATGCCCTTATACACATAATGTCCCTTACACATATGCCACACATTATTGATGCCTTTATACATATAATGCCCCTTATACATATGCCACACATTATTAATGCATTTATGAACATGACCCACATAATGCCCCTTACACACATGCTAAACACTACTGCACAACCAACCTACCAGCACACAGTACTCACATGGCCGCTAACACTGTGACCTCTGCCTCTACTTGGATACAGATGTGTCCTCATACATCTTTCCTTAATACGCCATGCAGCAGAAGATGACTGGCGTGAATCAACTGGCAGCTCTGCTAATGTTGTGCACCTTTTTTGATGCAGATGCATCTTATGTGCATTACTATTGGCCTAATTCAGACCTGATCATAGCAGCACATTTGTTAGCAGATGGGCAAAACCATGTGCACTGCAGGAGGGACAGATATAACGTGTGCAGAGAGAGTTAGATTTGGGTGGGTTATATTGTTTCTGTGCATGATAAACACTAGCTGCTTTATTTTTACACTGCAATTTAGGTTTCCGTTTTAACACATCCTACCAAAATCTAACTCTCTCTGCACATGTTATATCTTCCCCCTCTGCAGTGCAGATGGTTTTGCCCATCTGCTAACAAAATTGTTGTTTCTATCAGGTCTGAATTAGGCCCTATGTGGCTAGGATGCACAAGCAGCTTCTGCTGATTAAAATGATATGTGGCATGCTTACAGTATATTCTGTGTGCGACTGTGGCTGTATCTGTATACGAAATGCTACGTTACAGTGATTTCCTGTAATACACTGTTACGTAGCATTTCGCAGGCAGATACAGCTGCAGTCGCACACAGAATATAGGCATGCCGCATATAATTTTGATCAGCAGAAGCTGATTATGCCCCTGGGCATACCAAATGCCCTAGACAATTGCCTAGTTTGCCTATGCCTAGGGCCGGCTCTGGGGATAAAGAAAGAAGATAACCAGGTATCAAATACTATCCATAAATGTACATACATTGCACCAAGGGAAAGTGAAGTGATTGTGCATTCATACAGAGTACAACTCCCACGTGATTATAAAAATAAAAAAATGCAAGTATGTGAATGATGTATGCAATATTGCTTACATTAATATACTGCCTCAGTATGGTGACAGTATGGGCAGGAGATGGGAGAAGTCAAGTATGACTTGCCAGCTCTGATGTAAAAAGTAAGCACCATCCTCATACACCTTGCTATGTATGGCAGACAGACTGGATCATTTCCCTCAACATCTCTGGCTGTGAGAGAGAGACTGTGTGACAGAGAGCAGTACATTTGCAGAAATGCAGGTAAAAGTACGGTGTTAGAAAATTTGTATGCTCAATGGCAATTTTTAGTTTCTTTATCAGGGTCCATAGGCTCCACAGCAATTACCATGGGATATAGGTTGTTTGGAGAGAACCGGGCACCAAACAGTTAAGCTTTCAGGTCCCAGGATGTGCTGTTTTTTTCTCCCCTATACTCCAGCCCATCTAGTTTTCATTTGGTGCCGGCAGGAGCCGGATGCACCATTTAACAGGGGGTTGCAAGCTTTTGTTACTTACTTTTTTTTTTTTGTTTTTTTTTTTGCTACTTAGACCAAGCAGCGCTGGCTGTTCGTTAGGGACTCCTGCGCTGCTGCTCAGTCACTCCCACTGGTAACTGGTCCAGTGCTCTCTGCGGGTGCTGGTGAAAGCAGACACTCTCAAGCACGATTCTTTGGACCCAGGGCCGCAGACAGACACCGGGAGAGCAGGAAAGGTGATTCCCTGCTACCAGGAATCGCGGTAGTAGCGGCCCAACCTCCAGCGTTGGAGACCTTCCAGAGGTGCTGACAGCAGAGACCGGGTCGCTAGCATCCTCTGCTAGTCCATCAGGGCCATTTTTTGTGTATCTGGCATCATGGACACTTGTAAAGGCCAGGTCAACATAGAGGAGGTGAGCTATCCTTGTTAGCCCCTCACCCAGCCCAGGGCGCGATTCCTCTCTGAGGTTTTCCTGCCTTTGAGCTGTTCATATATACCCTCCTCCCCCAGTGAGACGCTCAGCAGCCATTGTTACACGGAACCTGCCACAAAGTCTCAGGAGCTGGGTCCAGTCTCCCTGTATGCCTCTCCCATGGGCCAGGTTATACGTCATTTATCCTACCAGCCTCTGAGGCTTGTGTAGTTGATTCAGTGCCCAATTTATATGCACTGTATGTGACTTGTTGCTAGCTACTGCTGTTTGTGCTTTCAAATCTACTGTACTGTATATCTGTACCCTGAATTTTCTATAACCCAGGATGTATTGACACCCGAGTTCGGGGGTCGTGCCGGATGCTGGCTGATCTCTGATTTTTTTGTTTTTTGTTAATAGGCAATCGCTTACAAAGCATAGCTTTGCCTTGTAAGTGATCGCCCCTATAAAAAAAAGTCAGTTCAGCCGGCATCCCGCACGGCTGCTGAACTTGGGCATCATTACATCCGGCCCCAGGTGTTTAAGGGTTGTGTACCTCACATTTACTTGTAATTTGTGAGGAGTGTCACAGTGCATGTTTAATAATTTACATTGTGTGTTTTTTTACTATGTCCTCTAAAGGCAAGATGGAGGCTGGGGCTCCTATACTGATTACATGCAGATCCTGTTCGGTTGGCTTAGACCCTCAGGATTCTGTACGAGACTCTCTCTCTCTATTTAAGGTGTTATGTTCCACCATAACAGACTGTCACACTAGTGCCTGTCCAAGAACCACCATGGGTGGCTTCTTTTTCTCAGGTTATGCTGCAGTTAGAACGCTTGTCGGCTCCTACTCTGCCTCCACAACAGGGGTTGCCTCAACAGTTTCAACCTGCTTTGTTGGAACCACCTATGCAGCCTACCTGTATGGACATGTTTGTTTTCACAATCTGTCCAGAGCTTAGCTTAGACATTGGTCGCCTTTCAAAATATGTTAGAGCAAGAGACCAAGGGGGTTTATTTACTAATATTCGTGTTTTTGCCGTTTTGAAGGGTGTTTGATCTCGAATGGTATCGGGTGCATTTTACTGCAACTTTTTGAATCCTGATACGGTCATTCACTAAGCTGCCGAGTTTTGCACATTCGTTTTTTTCGATGTGATTCGTAATATCAGGCAGTGTTTTACGGGAGTGATGTGTAAAACACTGCCTGACAAAACACAAGGAATCCCGGCCGAATCTGTGAGATCCGTGCAGGGCTTCATTGTTTACCTTAAAAAGTTCATTAAAGTCTTAAAGTTAGAAAAAATTGCGTGGGGTCCCCCCTCCTAAGCATAACCAGCCTCGGGCTCTTTGAGCCGGTCCTGGTTGTCAAAATATGGGGGGGAAAATGATAGGGGTTCCCCCATATTTAATCAACCAGCACCGGGCTCTGGTCCTGGTTCCAAAAATACGGGGGACAAAAAGCGTAGGGGTCCCCCGTATTTTTTAAACCAACATCGGGCTCCACTAGCTGGGGAGATAATGCCACAGCCGGGGGACACTTTGATATCGGTCCCTGCGGCTGTGCCATTAAAACCCCAACCAGCCACCCAAGGGCAAGGGGTGAAGCCCGAGGCTGTCGTCTTTCCCCCCCCCCCTATCCAAGGGCGGCGGATGGGGGGCTGATAGCCTTGTTTACAAAATGTGAATATTTGTTTTTAGTAGCAGTACTACAAGTCCCAGCAAGCCTCCCCCGCAAGCTGGTACTTGGAGAACCACAAGTACCAGCATGCGGCGGAAAACCGGGCCCGCTGGTACCTGTAGTAGTAGTAGTAGTAGTAGTAGTAGTAGTACTACTACTAAAATAATACCCCAATAAAAACAGGACACACACACCGTGACAGTACAACTTTATTACATACATGCACACCAACATACACACATACTTACCTATGTTCCCACGAGGCTCGGTCCTCTTCTCCATGTAGAATCCTAGGGGTACCTGTGAAAAAAATTACTCTCGTAATCCAGTGTACCTTCTGTTTGTATAATCCACGTACTTGGCAAAATAATAAAACGGAAACCCGACCACGCACTGAAAGGGGCCCCATGTTTACACATGGGACCCCTTTCCCCGACTGCCAGGACCCCCCCTGACTCGTGTCAAAGAGGGTCCCTTCAGCCAATCAGGGAGCGCCACGTCGTGGCACTCTCCTGATTGGCTGTGTGCTCCTGTAGTGTGTGTCAGGCAGCACACTGCACAGATACAATGTAGCGCCTATGCGCTCCATTGTAGCCAATGGTGGGAACTTTGCGGTCAGCGGTGAGGTTACTTTTGGTTACTTCTTCAGATTGCAGAGACCTGGCGTCAAACTACAGATGCCTGGGCGCAGAAAGTGGTCTCCCAGGGGTACGCCCTCACCTTTCAGAGGCGAAAAGCCCCCCTTCCTCCCCAGCTGTCCTTGTACGGGTCTACCAGCAGATCTGGTCAAGGCTGTGGCTCCTCAACAGGCTGTTCACTCCCTTCTACAATCAGGAGTCATGGTACCTGTCCCCCCTACAACTACAGCAATGGGACAGGCTTCTATTCCACACTGTTTATGGTCCAAAAACCAAATGTGTCTTTTTGAACATGTTGAAGATTGGTCAAAAGGGTCCCCAGGTTTCACATGGAATTCCTCCGCTCCATAGTTTTGGCTCTGGAGCCTGGGGACTTTATGGTATCCCTGGACATCCAGGATGCATACCTGCATGTGCCTATTACTCACAACCATCAGTGTTTACTCGTGTTGCTTTTCAGTTCAGGGTTCTGCCACTTGGACCTTCCACGACCCCTCGGGTCTTTACCAAGATTATGGCAGTTATGGCCGCACATCTCAGGCATCAGGGGTTTTGTATCCTGCCTTATCTAGATGACCTGATGATTCTAGTCACCAGAGATGTTGCGCAAACATCTGTTTGACCATTGCCCTCCAAGTGTGTGGCTGGTTTCTGAACTGGAAAAAGTCCTCCCTGTCCCCCTAGATGCATGCTCGCCGTTGCTGAAGAAAGCTGCACAAGCAAGTGTCCATCCACTCAGCCATTTGAGTCTTTGGGTCCATGGTCTCCACCTTCGACATGGTGGAGTATGCCCAATTCCACGCTAGGCCTCTTCAACATCTGATCTGGTCACCTTGGAGCAGCCAGCACCAGCTGATCAGGAAGCAGACAATAGTTCTATCACGGGAGGTCTGGCTTTCCCTGCTATGGTAGTTACAAACGTCACAGTTGAACAAAGGGCATCTCTTTTGGATCCCGGATTGGGTGCTCTTCACCACTGATGCTAGTCTTTGCGGCTGGGGAGCAGTAACTTGTCCCCAGCCTTTTCAGGGGCGATGGACAATACAGGACACATCTCCTCAACATTCTGGACATTCGGGCAGTGTACAAAACACTTCTTCTGGCACACAATCTTCACAGCAGACCCGTTCAGGAATACAGTCCAATAATGCAACCGTGGTAGCCTACATAAATCATCAAGGAGGTACTCAGTCGGGCCGCCGTGAAGAAGGTAGCCTGCATTCTCACTTGGGCAGAGCATCACCTTCTGGCTCTCTCGGCAGTGTTCATTCCAGGAATTCTCAACTGGGAAACAGATTTCCTAAATGGTCAAGATGTACACTCCGGAGAGTGGGCTCTGCATCCGGAAATATTTCAACTATTGGACAAATAGGGCCTTCCGTATGTGGATCTCATGGCGTCATGCCACAGTTAAAAAGTACTGCAGTACAGGTCCAGAACCAGAAATCCCAGCGACTCTTTCATAGACTCTCTGAAATTCCACCGTATTGCCAATCTGGCCTAAGTCTTCCCTTGGATAGCACTCCTTCTTCCAAGGGTACTTTGTAAGTTCAGGCAGGAAGGAGGCACTGTGATCCTCGTAGCTCCACATTTGCCAAGATGTCCTTGGTTTGCAGACCTTCAGGGTATCGGTAGACAATCCCCTCAGACTGCCTCTATGGCCAAATCTGTTGATTCAGTGACGGTCTGCACCCAGACCTGGCTCGTTTGTCTCGGACTGCGTGGCTCTTGAGACCTCACTCTTGAGATCGAGGAGTTTTACACCAGGGAGTGCAGACCATGCTTGGGGCTCGTAAACCTGCCTCTGCTCAGCTTTACTACAGAATGTTACTCATACTTTTAGGTGGTATGCACCTAGAGGTCACCTACCTAAAACCTTTTGGGTGGCAAGAGTCCTGGCCTTTCTACAAGCAGGATTGGATCTGGGTCTCCGTTTGGCGACCCTTTTAAGTGCAGGTTTCCGCTATTTCTGTATTGTTTCTTAAGATTGCTCCTATACCCGATGTCCGGACCTTCTTTCAGGGAGTTCTCAGGATACAATCTCCATTTTGTCCCCTCTGGTAGCCCCGTCTGATTTCTCTTTTTAGTGCTTCAGGCTTTTCAGACTTCACCGTTTGAACCCTTGGGAATCTGTGGATTTCAAATGGTTCACTTGGAAGACACTCTTCCTTCTTGCCATTTTGATGAAATGGCAAGGGTGTCTGACCTACGAGCGTTATCTTGTCGCTCCCCCTTTTTTTATTTCTCCACCAGGATAGGGCCGTTCTCGGAACTAGGTATGGCTACCCGCTTAAAGTGGTCTCCTACTTAAAGTGGTTTCATTGTTGTGCCAGTCTTTCAATCCTCCATGGCAGGTGAAGCCTTGCTGGATGATGTTCGGGCGCTTCGAATTTATGTGGATCGAACCAAATATCTACATAGATTGGATACTGTAATTGTTATGTACGGATTTAACAAGAGGCTGCAAACAAGCAGACCTTATCTAGATGGCTTCTAATGACTTTCTCAGGCATCAAAGCTCACTCCACTAGATCTGTGGGGCCCTCATGGGTGGCTATTCGTGGGGCATGTGCTGAACAATTGTGCAAAGAAGCCACGTGGTCTTCCATGAATACTTTCCTCCGTTTTTAGTCAATCGATACCTTTGACTCCCAGGATGCTGCCTTTGGGTGACTGGTTCAAGTCACGTTTGCTTTATTTCCAATTAATCATAGTACACTGCTCAATATCCATACCGACGTTTCGGTCTGATCAGACCTTTTTTCAAGACGGGAGACTCATTTGCAACAGTTAATACAGATCACAGGCGGACTTGGGTCACAATAAAACCAGGCAACAATTGCCCTCACACCCCACTGGGCCTGCGTATTGACTCCAAATAAAAAAAGCATCCTAAACCACCGTATGCGCTCCAATGCCTGGAAAGCACTCTGCCCGGCATCAGGCTTGTTCGACATTCACATCTGAGTAATCACATGTGCGTCTGTCGTACAAACAGATAAGAATGAATTTGGGGGAAGGTAGGGGGTGTAGGTGTGTGTCCGGATTCTCTGCATTAGGCTTCCCTCTCCTAAGCCCGCCCTCAGACTCCTGTGAACTAGCCAATGAGAGTCTGCCTCCTTCCCTCGCCTAAGCCCAAATACCAAAATTATTTCTCACACCCACTTTTTATCTTTTTGACTTTATTTGAAGCATTGGTTGAAGTATACAAGAACATTACATGTTAACATACTGAGTAAACATCTTAATAATAACAAAACTCAAATACAATCTGTTCCCATGCCCACATCAAGCAGTCTGAGCTGTGTGCCATAAAATCTATGAAAGATCTACAGATGGATTTGTTGGAATTAGACATTTGGCATATCTAGTGCCTGCCAGCATAAAGTCCAGTTCCTCAACGGTTCTAGTGCTGAGGTCAACTGCCTACTTACATCTCCATTTTGTAAGCTCACCTGGATCAGCAAGAGGTAATAGTGTATAATACTGCAAAGTGAAGTATTCAGTAAACCTCATTTCCACGATTTAAACAGATTTTAGGTTGACTGGTTATTCTTTATTTGTCTAATTGAAGTAAAGCAGAGTTTTGTCCTTCCCTAATAAAACACATTTTCTATTATTTCATATGTTTAGCATTTGGGTCAGTAACTGTTCTGCTCAAGAACTTATGTGCCATATGCCAAACCTCTATTGCTAACCTACACTGTCTGGCCATGGTGCAAAAGGTATATACTGTACACTTAGGTACAGTAGTTGATCCTACCTGGTGGGAAGGGGGTGTGGTGGGGGGGGGGGGGGGGTTCTATTTTTTTCCCTGTACAGGAATTTTCTAATAACGTTTTTATGCTGTTTCTTTGTGGGTGTTTTGGTTTTGGTTTTTTTAACAAAAATACGTATTTTATTCCCTCCAGGCAATGACTCCTTATCTTCTGGGTCATGAAGCCACACCTGACAAGCTGGATCCTGCGGTGGCTGAGTACAATAACACCTTGAAGAATATAGAAGAATACTTTTTACAGGACAAACCCTTTCTGGCTGGTGATGAGATCTCTATCGCTGACCTGGTGGCTATTGTGGAGATTATGCAGGTGAGATACTAACTCATTGAGGATGGTTATACTTTGTCTATGAAAAGGTGCTGAAGATCCTGTGTCCATACTACAGTTATCTATAGTGTTTCTTAAAAACGCAATTGGATCAGCACCCCCGCTGCGTATGCAGATCTTACATGGACAATGGTCAAAAGTAGCAAAATAACATTCATCTTTCAAAATTAAATATGAAAAATGTTAGCCCTGCATCTATGTATAACCGATCTCTCGCTCTCTCTCTCTCTTTGCAGCCAGTTGGAGCGGGAATTGATGTTTTTGAAGGCAAACCAAAGTTGTCAGCCTGGAAGCACAGAGTGGAGGAGGCAATTGGGGCTGAGCTCTTCAATGAAGCACATGAAGCTGTACTGCATGCCAAAGATATGAAGAATCGGCCCATTCCCCCAGAACTTAAGGAGCGACTGAAAGACAGACTGCGCCATTTCACTTCCTGATGGAATTGTTCTGAAGGATGAGGGCTACAGGCCTGCAATTAAGCAACTGCCTCGTTGCCATATGTTGGCATTTACAACATGTCTACAGTAGGAACAGTTTGGAAATAAACATCTCTGAAAAGCCTGGCCTGGCTATCCTGCATTGCTTCTTGTACTTTGTAATACATAAACAGTAGTAACGTAAATATGGAAGTGACTTCATCTAGCACCTGAGATCACCTAGCAGCAGCATATCCCATGTATGTATTCTACCACAACATGACCGACATGAGGTCCCAGCTAGTAGCTGTTTTTTTCTCTTTACAGCACTAAACTGTAGAAACAAAGGGGCAGAAGTACTAAGCTGTAGAGAGAGAGAGAGTACCAACCGATCTGCCCCTTTCCCCCTTTGTTTTGTTTTGTGTTTTTTTTTTTTTTTTTTTTTTTTTAACACCACCTGTAAAAGGTCAGGAGCGGATTGGCTGGTACTTTATCTCTCTCCACTTTAGCTCTCTAAAGGGCCCCATACACTACCGCGACATGTCAGACGGACACGTTGCGGGCGATCACCCCTGGCAGCTTTCCTAGGAGCAGGATCGCCCACGATACATTGTATGCTGCCCTTTTGCATACAATGTATTTTGGGCGATCCCAGCCACACCGGCAGGGTCGGACCAGATTGAATGTGCTGCACATTCAATTTGGAGGATCCGATGCTCACGGCAACTCTGATCGGATAGGTAACGCCTCCAAAATGCCTGATTTCATCCGATATATCGGGCCGAATGCCCGGATTCGGATGAAATCGGGCATTCTTGCTCTAGTGTATGGGGCCCTTAAGGCTTAATACATCGCCCCCTGAATGCTGTATGCTTGTTATGTTGGCTAATATTACACCACTTCTATATTCAAAAACAATTTTGGCACTATGCCAGAGTATACACCACAAATATCCCAAAAAAAGATTCCAAATGACAATATTTCACAGGAAATTCCACTCCTCTGGGACGGCCAAGCTCCGTGTTCTGATGCACACCAGCTCCACCACTCTAAAAAATACAAAAAAGGACAAGAGTGCTTCCTAGTGCAATATTAATTGTGCAATACAGAATGAAGGTGGACCCGTACCGGATAGAAATAACTTACAGCTTATCTCAAATCTTGTAATGTTCCATACGAAATCATCAAACCCGTGTAGTTTCAAGTCATTTTATTATGATTCATAAAAAGTACATAGTGTAATATAATTTACATCTAAAAATACAAGGACATAAGTGAATGCCCAAACATCAGGAACCTTTGGCTCTCCAGCTGTTGTTGAACTACATATCCCAGCATGCCCTGCAACAGTTTTAGCATTGCCAAATAGTAAAACGTTGCAAGGCATGCTTTGTGTTTTTCAACAACTGGAGAGCCAAAGGTTCCCCACCCCTGCCGTACATGAATAACGAGAGGAGATTGTTTATCTGAGCCACCAGCATATACAGCAGGAATCAAACAATGCGTTTCGTCATGGAGGAGCTATGACCTATTCTTCTGACTTCCTCAGGGGTACTGTGTGTCTGTGTAAAATAAATAAATAACAATATCTTTTTATTTTATTTATATATATATATATATATATATATATATAATTTTTATTTTATTTTTTATTCTCTCAGAGGCTGTGCACTCGCTATATTAATTAACAATAATAAACAGAGTTTTAGTTCATGTACTGATCAATGCATTTAAGCCTGCAGCCCCTGATAAGGGACACCACTTTACTGCAGGTCATACTCTATTGCTCAAAATAATTACCATAAAAATAGCTATCACATTAGTATTAAACTAGGTATGGTACCTGGTCTAAAGCTCACAGCAACTTTACTTTTAAAGGTGAGGCAGTAACCAACACACCTGTTGTAAAGCACCTTGTCAGAACTAATGTGTCGAGCACACTGTAGTGTCACCAGTTCATATTAAAGCCTGTATTTACTAGGTGATTTTGTAAGAGGTCGCTTACTTTTACCCTCCTGAGCGATATTGTTTACAATATCATCCAGTGTGTATGCTGCTGACGACGGACGATTTGCACTTCCGGGGTTCGTTAACAACCCCTTTTGTCGTCTGTACATACATTTCTATCTGACTAAATCGTCAGATGCTGCATGTTCCGGGTGGCTGCGGCATAATGTCATACTGCGATATCGCTAGTTATAATGCACACTGACGGTGACCCGGGAGAGGAAACACTAGACTATATCACTCACAAAGTGAATTATCTGGTGTGTGCGGGTCTTAAGCCACATGGAACACACATTTCACATTATGCTGCAACTTGGGAGGGGTTAATTTACACTTCCCCCAGCGGCTGCTATTGTCTGCACTTGCCGGGTGGGGGGTCCTGCCGTTATCTCCAGCGCTGCAAACACTGAGGGAGAGTGCAGGGAGCCAGAGGGAACCTTTCGGTCGAGCAGCAGGAAGTTTCTCTTCAGATGAAGCACTTGCTGGTATGGTCGCATCTGATGCGACCATGCCAGGCAAATGGTTAAAAAATATTTTGGTGAGAGTAGAGGATCAAATGTCACCCCAGTTTTCATTTCTTAGCTACTTGTGGTGCAGCACAATACTTTCTAAACATTTTGTGTGGTCGGTCTGGCTACTTCGCTGTTTCGCATTGCTTGTTTTACCTTGTCTATCACCAATGTTGGTATAATGATGTACTAAAACCAGGCCACTTTGGTTTTGGTTCTGTCTACAGTTGCTTTGGTGCCACCCATGGAAAGCCACTTCTAGAAATTTTTCCAGGACTACTTTCTGCCTCTGGCCCAGATCACAACTATATTTGTACACACACACAGACACTTACTTCACATGTATCAGGTATAATAGGAAGTATGTTTTCAGGGATCGCAAAGATGAAAGCAGGCTGGCTCAGGTGGTAAATGAACATACTTTTAAAAGTTTCAGGTCTGCCACAATCCTGTATCGCTACAGCAGTGTTTCCGAACCTCTCTCCTCTAGACAATCTAAAGGCCCGTACACACTGGCCGATATATCGGCCGTTCTCTTGAACAGCCGATATATCGCGGTTCCGTCGGCCAGTCTGTACGGCCGATACGTCTGTGAACTCCGTCGTTCACAGATATTTCGCGTCGGCCACCGCAGCACAGCCGACAGCCAATATATCTACCGATATATTGGCGCGTCGCTGTGTGTGTACGACGGTCGGCCGACCGCCCATACACATGCTGCGGCGGCCGGCTGTGATTGACAGCTGAATTGGGCGGGCGAGTGTACACGCCCGCCCAGTTCATGACGTCAGTCCCCGACGGATCGGGCAGTGTGTATGCTGAACACACTGCCCGATCCGTCCATAGTGATAAAGCTGAATATTTATCTTACTTAAAAACCCTTTAAGAGGCCTAAGAACACCGTACGCTGTTTACGTCTGGAGTACCGTAAGGGTACACACGTTGCGTAACAATCGCTTAGCCGTAGTCGAGACGCTCAAGCGTCACGTTCGCTTACGGCCAAGAGATCACTGGCAGGCACGCTATAGGCTGCCGTCTAACGTAATGATTCGCTATAGCGTTGCGGACGCTCGGGACCACGAGGAGATCACCAGCGGCGCAGACGCTCACAATGTTAAACCTTTATAACTATACCATAAAACAGTGTATTATGCAATAAACCTTGGTGTAGAGATAGGGTGTGGATGCAACACAGAGTAACCCTATTAACTTTAAAAACGCTCTGAGAATATTTAACACTATAAGAAATACACAGATACCGTACTTAGGGTCTAACGCCTTATGTGATTGTTATACTTGAGAAAAGAATAATACAATACAAGTCATACACTACCAATATAACATAGACTAACTAACCAGATAACTACACAGTGAATACAATACAACATAATTACATTTAAGGGAAAATGAGAGAAAGAGGAGAAGAGAGAGAGAGAGATATGGCCCACAATAACTAGAAAGACAATATGATTGCGGAGAAAACTTACGCACAAAGGGAACGATCGCATGCGCCTCTGGACATCCAGCTCCCGATTATCAGCAATGAGAACTGTTGAAGAGTGAGAGCTGGATGTGATCGGCTTGTCTATTTATGCCCCACACACAATACAATTCAATGGTCCCTACAATCTCATTGTTTATTGGACACAGGAATTCGTCTTCGCATTATAACAAAAGGTCATAGGTTGATTCATACAGGTGGGCTGTGACAATTTCCAACTGCTCAGGTGGGTGGGAAACTAGGTTTCCCGCCGCATGGATAAGTAAGTGCAAATAATAGTAATGGACATAAACTTCTTATGTCCATAACTATTCGCACGAGCGATTAATCTGTTTCAAACCAACACCGGAATATTGCTAGTTAAATATTCTTCCGATGGATACTAAACACCACTGTATTACTCCTGTCTGACCCTTCGTATCAAACAAAGAGGGATTTCTCTGTCCATGAACATGCTACATTAACCAAACTTTCAGATTCTATCAAAGGGACCATAATCTACAAAATACATTATATGGTG
This sequence comes from Pseudophryne corroboree, assembly GCF_028390025.1. Classification (NCBI taxonomy): domain Eukaryota; kingdom Metazoa; phylum Chordata; class Amphibia; order Anura; family Myobatrachidae; genus Pseudophryne; species Pseudophryne corroboree. The sequence goes on from NC_086444.1 coordinate 366,203,784, forward strand.
AAAATATGTAACGAAAGATTCGCCCGCTAGACGCATACAATCTCTACCGTAAATGCGCATACCGTGCGCCTGCGGGTGCCCGCAACAGCGAGTATGCGCACGCACGGGAGAGCGCACGCACGCGCAGCAGGGACACATATGAGGTGCAAATATGGCAGTGTGCATCGTGATATTTTTCTGACTTTGACAGTCCACCCTTTGGCAGTCAACAATAACTGCCACTTCCTAAAACATTTCAAAAAGAGAAAAATATGTCAAGTGTAAATACATTTCCATGGTTGGGTAGGGGAGGAGAGGAGAAGGTAGGAAAAGGGTATGACCTAGTGAGATAGCAGAAGCATGTGTGTATGAATCCGTGTTTGGGGGTCATGTATCATCGTGCCGTACGTGTTTTAAATCAAGCTTCGAGGTATTGCGAAGTATACATTTGAATTCCTTCTTATCCCGTGGTACGGGTCTGTGGATGGGCTGTCAAACTTTACCGAGCTCTTTTCGGCTGTGGTTGTAACAAAATGGGGAGCACATTTTAGTTGATGATACATGAATGGGGGGATATGTGATTGCTGATATCTGTGCTGGTATTCTCTATCGACTATGTGTGTAATTACCTGAAGGTTGTAGAGATGAAGAAAAGACATAATTACGGTAAATGCAGTGGTATTCTATGTCAGGTTAATGAACATTTGTCGGTTGAAGTCTTGTTCGGTGTCTGTTGAATGCAGTCTTCTTTGTGCTTTTGCCAAAATGGTGTGGGCAAAAAGCTTTGTCAATGTCCATAGACTTACAAAAGTGTTGGGCTAGCGTAATTTTAAAATTTCTAGGGAAACTGGGGGTCTATGGCATAGTTCATCAAATATCTGTGTATAAGGTTGTCAAAACTTCTTCTTTAATCCATCAGTTGTCTGTATACAGGATCATCAAATTCCTCGTCAAAAGTGGGTCTTTTTACCTTGGAAAAACCGGAAAAACAGGTGAAAGAAACGGACCGTAGGAATCGCATTTTCATCACATCATTGTTTCTACAGTTTGGTCATAAATCAAATCCATTGGAATTACAATTTCCTCACTCCTTAGACTCATTACCCTGGTACTACGTTTGCACTTCATTAAAGCCTGACCGCATCTAAATATCAAGCCAATCGTTATGACAACACCTAAGATACATAGGAGAAACTTCCCTACATCCATTATGACTCCTTGAGCCCATTCTCCTAAACCAGAGAACCAATTTCGCGGGTTCAACCATGACACCCAACTAGTCAGCTCATTACTCACAGCAGCAAGGGTGAGATTGTGTCTCCTGCGAAATTCCCACTTTAATTGGAGAATATCGTCCATCTTTTGGTCTATGACCTCGACCGGGTCCTCGGTACTATTCATTATATATGTGCAGCATTTCACGCCGTACTGCGTTGCCAGTGTGACACAATATCCGCCTGTCACTGCCGTGAGATAATTGAGAATCATTCTATGCTGAACCAGTTCTGTTTTATAAGCTTGAAGCTCTCTTCCAGTATACCTAAACGTGTCATCATACATTTCTGTGATATTGTCTAACAAATTTGCGAGCGCAGATATGTATTTATAATTCAACACTCCTCTGGCGGTGCGAGTGATGTCTAATGCAAGTAGAAACTGAATCCCGGTGGATTCATGGATCATGTCAGAGGCCGGATGCTCTGTTCTTTCTATCAGGTGCCGTTTAACTACGTGCTCGTAGTGGGTGTGAGTATAAGGAGCTTGGGCAACACGGTGTATATCTTTCATTTTGGCATGTGATACAGTCATTACTTCAGGCAGTACTTTTCCAATATAACACAATCCTTCAGAGTTTGGGGCAAGCCACTTATACGCCTTCCTCCCGCATATGAAATATGCATCATCGGGGAGAACATATGGGACGGAGTAGGACATAACCATATTACACATCTTCCATGTGAAATCTCCTAACCCTAATTCTCCCATCTGTCTAGTACACGTATCAGCTTGTACGATATGTGCACAGTATCCTGGTGATACCTCTCCAACTCTCGTAATCCTACTTCCTAGGGTATACCTATATCGGAAAGATTTTCCTCTACTGGCTATGTGGCGTATAAGCTCTGTATCTGTCGGCATTCTATCTGCTCTATATGAAAAGGCCATGGTTTGGTTACTCCATGACACTTCCCAATTTCCCGGCTTTCGGGGATTGGAAATGTTAAAACATATTAGGGACCTATCCACATGATATTGGTGGAGCTTCAAACTAGGAGGACTGGAGATATTAAACCTCCTGTCCACCGGCCTCCCACCACTTAGGTCAAGTACCTCCCCTATCGTTAAAGGAAATGGTACTAGTCCTGATTTGCTATGACCTTGAGGTACTTGAGAGCATGCCCAACAATCTGTTTGATTTAACACACTACCCACTAAGGAGTGATAGTCACTCAAGGGATGCCGGTCCATGTGGATATTAAAACTGGATTGGCATTTCTTGATGCACCCATCCTCAACTACATTGTCACAGAGCCTACAGATACAGTTTTCTTCAGCTAACAATCCTTCACAATTCCTTCTATGGTCTATGTTATCGGATCGTTTTCTGATACTCGCCTTTGCTTGTTGATTATGTTGTTCTCGGAAAACTACGCCTCCATCTCTGTCATCAGAACCCATTCCAGAACCTTTCTCGACCTCCATGGTACTCTCGCCGGAACAGACTGCTCTGGTCAACATCAGGGTCAACAGGAAAATCCGGATCACAGTCTCTTGAGGCAAGTCCATCTTATAGGAGGAAACGAAGAAGAATGAGAAGGGGGAAAAAATAATTTGAGGGAGAGGGGATGGGAAGTGGAGGAAAACAATAAAAGGGAACAGGGAATCGACAACTGCTTTTGATCTTGTGATTTTCAATGCTCAGGTGCCGCCTCAGTCCTCCTGGAACAGACACTCCAGTGATACAACTTCCTCTACCGTCTGTTCCTTATCACGGGACCTCTCTGGATCAGCAACCTTCTTACAATGGGACGAATGAACCCAAGTCTCTCTCTCGGCAACTTTCAATGCTGTAGTGCTAGTCAATAAGACCTGGTATGGTCCTTCCCATCTGTCAATAAGGCAACCTGAGCATAGAAAATTCCGTATCATTACATAATCCCCAGGTTCAATGTCATGACAATTACTATCTGGTAAATCAGGAATCACCAACTTCAAATTATCATTTTGATTCCTTAGCTGTTTACTCATGTTAATCAGGTACTTTACAGTCACTTCATTGTTACACTTCAAATCATCCTGAGGGTTAATCATAACATGCGGTTGTCGACCAAACAAGATTTCAAAGGGAGACAGATTAAGAGGGGACCTGGGAGTGGTTCTGATGCTGTACAGTACAATGGGTAAAGCTTCTGGCCATGTCAATCCTGTCTCTGCCATAACTTTGCTCAGTTTATTTTTAATAGTGCTGTTCACTCTTTCCACCTTCGCACTCGCCTGTGGACGGTATGGAGTGTGCAGCTTGCTATCAATTCCCATCAACTTACACATTCCTTGAAAGACATCACCTGTAAAATGGGTACCCCTATCACTTTCGATAATTCTAGGGATACCATATCTACATACAAATTCCTGCACAATTTTCTTAGCAGTAAACATAGCGGTATTTGTGGCCGCAGGAAATGCTTCGACCCAATTTGAGAATACATCTATACAAACAAGTACATATTTCAAATTTCGACAAGGGGGTAATTGTATAAAGTCAATCTGTATTACCTGAAAAGGACCGCCTGTAGGTGGGATATGAGATGGTTCTGTTGGTATTGCCTTTCCGATATTCTTTCTCAAGCATGTAAGGCATGACATTGCTCTCTTACTTGCATGGGATGAAAATCCTGGGGCGCACCAATATGCTCTTACCAACTTGCACATTCCTTCCTTGCCCAGATGAGTCAGCCCGTGAGCTGCCTCAGCTAAACATGGAAGATATGCTCTGGGGGCCACTGGTTTACCTTGTCCATCCGTCCAGAGTCCTGAGGACTCCTGGCCATATCCCTTTGCCTTCCAGACTGCCTTTTCCTGTGTGGAACACAAATTTTGCATCTCACACAACTTCTGTGTGTTGATGGTATTAAATACCATCAGTTGTGTGGTGTCTGTCTGTCTGGGGGTACCAGCTGCTAACTTAGCTGCTTCGTCTGCTCGGCTGTTACCAAGTGATACTGGGTCCTGGCTATATGTGTGTGCTTTACACTTGATAACAGCCACTCTGTCGGGTTCCTGTATCGCTGTTAGAAGCCTTTTTATGTGAGTTGCATGCGCTACCGGTGTACCAGCTGCTGTCATGAAATTTCTGAGGCGCCATAGGGCTCCGAAATCATGGACTACCCCGAATGCGTATCTAGAGTCGGTGTAGATATTTGCTGATTTGCCCTTAGCCAATTCACATAATCTGGTTAGGGCGACCAGTTCAGCAACCTGGGCTGAGTGAGGTGGGCCTAGCGGTTCTGCTTCTATGGTGCCTTGGTCATCTACGACTGCGTATCCAGTACACAAGTCTCCCGAGTCTGACTGTCTGTGACAACTACCGTCCGTGTAGAAAGTTAGGTCTACATCTTCCAGTGGGTTGTCACTGATGTCAGGCCTTGCGGTAAAATTTTGGGTCAAATATTCCATACAATCATGTGTGTCCTCCTTTGTATTAAATTCTCCTTCCCCACCACTCTCATCCTCCACCCTTTGTGCCTGTCCAGGCACACCTGGGAGATATGTTGCAGGATTTAATGCACTGCATCTCCTTATGGTGATGTTTACGGGGGCCATTAGTGCCAATTCCCATCTTGTAAACCGCGCTGATGAGACGTGCCTGGTTTGGGCAGAATTTAGCAAGGCTGACACTGCATGTGGTGTATGAATTGTGAGGTTGTGACCTAGCACTACATCTTCGCTTTTCGTTACTAGCAATGCTATCGCAGCAACGCTTCGCAAGCATGTGGGGAGGGATCGCGCTACCGTATCTAGCTGAGCGCTATAGTATGCTACCGGCCTGCTGGCATCACCGTGCTTTTGGGTTAAGACGCCTGCTGCGCAACCAGCACTTTCTGTTCCGTACAGCTCAAAGGGTTTCCCATAGTCTGGCATACCTAATGCTGGTGCCTGCGTTAGGCACTGTTTAAGTCTCTCAAATGCCATCTCGGACTCGTCTGTGTGCGAAATCCGATCAGGCTTGTTTGAGGAAACCATCTCCTGCAAAGGTAATGCTAGAATGGAAAATCCTGGGATCCAGTTACGGCAATACCCACACATTCCTAAAAACGTTCTGATCTGTTGCTGGGTTTGTGGCAGAGTCATGTCTCTAATTGCTTGAATTCTATCAGCGGTCAGGTGTCTCAGTCCTTGTGTTAGACAGTGTCCCAAATATTTTACCTTAGTTTGGCATAATTGCAACTTGTCTTTGGAAACCTTGTGTCCTGTGTCTGAAAGATGAAACAGGAGCTGTTTCGTATCCTTCAGGGATGCTTCCAATGAATCAGAACACAGTAGTAGATCATCCACGTACTGTATCAATACTGATCCACTCTCTGGTTGGAAAGACTGTAAACAATCATGCAAAGCCTGGGAAAATATACTTGGACTGTCTATGAAACCTTGTGGTAATCGAGTCCATGTGTATTGGACTCCTCTGTATGTAAATGCAAACAAATATTGGCTGTCAGGGTGCAGAGGTACCGAAAAGAAAGCGGAGCAGAGGTCAATAACAGTGAAAAATTTCGCAGTGGGAGGGATTTGCATAAGGATGACAGCTGGATTTGGCACTACGGGGAACTGACTCTCAACTATTTTGTTAATCCCCCTTAGATCCTGCACTAGCCTGTAACCCCTCCCCCCACTCTTTTTAACAGGGAAGATGGGACTGTTGGCTGTGCTGAATGTTCTTACCAGGATGCCCTGTTGTAGCAAGCGCTCTATTACTGGGTAAACTCCTAACTCCACCTCTGGCTTCAGAGGGTACTGTGGGATTTTTGGAGCTATCCTACCATCTTTTACTTGCACAACTACTGGAGCTACGTTTGCCATCAATCCAGTGTCTTGTCCGTCTTTAGTCCACAGTGACTCTGGTATCTGAGATGTCATTTCTTCTACTTGGGATGGAGTCCTATTTGTCATAATGGTATGTGACATTAATTTTGATGGGGAGTCTAACATGTCTCGCACTTCCTGAGCGTGATTCTCAGGTATGTCCAAGAATACACCTTCAGGAGTACAATAAATGACGCACCCCATTTTACACAATAAGTCTCTTCCCAGGAGATTTGTCGGTGCCGATGCAGCCAGCAAAAAGGAATGCTTGGTGTGTAAAGGCCCTACTGTAATCTCGGCTGGTTTGCTAACAGGGTAGTGCTGGACTACTCCCGTTACTCCCATGGCTGGAATTGTCTTACCAGTGGTTTTCTTATGCCCACTGTCGAATTTATCACTGACTTGGCCGCCCCCGTATCTACAAGGAAGTTTAATGATTTACCAGCTACATTAATTGCAATTTCGGGTTCACTCCCAAGACTTGCAATCAATTTCACTGGCTGCAGATTACAGGTATGGCCACACCCCTATTGGGTATGGTGACCTCCCTGAATCCCGCTGGCAGCAACTACTTGTGAAGGGGTTAAATGGGAACTACCAGAGGCTTGCCAGTCTCTGTGCGGGGGGTATCTTTTTGTTTCCCCTGCATGTGGCTCATAACTCCGTTTCTGCGGACCCTGCTCCCAATGTCGTGTGTCGTGTCGTCTAGGGGGTTGATATGAGTTTTGTGAATGTTTCACTCTACAGTCTCGTGCCATGTGTCCTTGTCTATGACAAGAAAAACAAGTTACCACATTTGACTTACCCACAGGGTTTGGTGATTTATACAAAGGCTGCCTTGTGGTCAGGGCCTGTATACTTACGGCCATTAACTTATCACCTTGTGATTCCCTGTGTCTGGTGATATTCCGATCGTGATCCACAGCTGCCTCTCTCAAAGTAGCCACCGACAGACCTCGCCAACATGGTTGCGTGGTCTGTACCCTTGTTTTTAATGTCTCTTTTAAACCATCCATCAGTACAGATACTGCTACTTCTCGATGGTTTATGTTTGTTTTAATGTCCTCTATACCTGTGTATTTTGCCATTTCTAATAATGCCCTGTGAAAATATTCTGCAGCAGTTTCTGACTCTTTTTGTTTAATGGAGAAAATCTTGTTCCATTTAACTACCGCTGGAAAATACTCTTTTAATTGTAAACTTATTCTTTTTACATTATCTTTGTTGTACACATCTGTAAGAGGTACATCCTGATCCAATCCACAGTCAGCTAAAAATTGAGCTGCGTCGACATTGGAGGGTAAACATGCCCTCAGCAATATCTGCCAGTCTTTGTTATTGGGCTCTAAAGTGTTCCCTAGGTCTCTGATGTATTTCTGGCTGGCAACTAAGTCTTTCCTAGGGTCAGGGAATTCAGACACTATGGTTCTTAATTCAATTCGGGAAAATGGGCTGTACATGGCAATGTTCCTAACAGGAGTGATTCCTGTTGTGTCAGTTTTCCCATTTGGAACTGCTATTACCCTCACAGGATTAAGTCTACTACATCATTCTGTGTAGATTCTACAGCCTGTGGTGAAATGGTTTCAGCATAGTGTATGGTGCCGTACTTACCCGTAGATACGACCTCACCTGTCCCTCCGCTAGGGGCCTTTGTTACTAATCTTATGGGTTGGGCCGTGCCTACTGTTGTTTCTGATATGGTGGCTGCTAGAGAGAGCGCCGATATTGTTGCCGATTCGTCCTCTTGATCACACTCCTGGGGAAAGTTCAAAACAGGGTACAACTTGCACGGGTTAGTACTTGCATTGGTTAACTTATTAACATTTACACAGTTGCTAAGTGTTTGTTTGTTACACCCTAGTGCGTCATTCTCCGCAACCAATTTCTCTCCTGATATGTATGGTGGCGGCGGGGCCGTTGCTATCAATTTCTTGATAGGATTAGATCCCGCCGCCAGAGCCAATCCTCTCTGTATTTCACCCTCCTGTTGCCATAACTGCAAATAATCATAATGTTGGATTCGTCTCTTTGTTGATTTAATGAGACATATCCTCCTCCTTAAATTTTGTAACACTTCTGGGCTAAAGCTACCTACTCTTGGGAATTTCTCCCCGTCATGTACAGTCATTCTCTCCCATTCATCACATAAAACCTCTGTGTGTGAACCATATTTTTCACACATTACGTACCTTGCCGACCCGACTGGTCGGTTTACTGAATCAACCCGAACCGAGGTTGATCGCCCCCTTCCTGAACAATTGGCCCCCATAACTTGCAGACGTTGCTTTCACCACCTCTGACCTTCAATCAGGGTCTTCAGCGAACCCTTACAAAAACCAAAATGTTCACGATAGGCTGACGGTGGCGGTTTACCGAGTACCCCACTCACTCGCCCACGCCGACCAATACGACCTACACACTGCCTTAGCGCTGGCGTACTCGACCCAGGGCCCCTATGAACCTTCGTTTACAGGAACATGTGAGTGTGTTCCGCAGAGCATTGACCCTTTCCAGTAACTGTTGGTTGTTGGACAATTCCTGAGTGACCAGCGAACTTCCCTTCAGAAAATAAAAAAGTACACAAATCACGTCAGAATGTACAAATAGTTTTATGACCTGTTTCGTACACAAATGGTACTGGTCAGATTAACTAATGCACACAATTACGTGCGGTACAATCGTTCAGCACATAAGCAACTAATCTTATGTGCTGAGCGACCAGTGGAATCGAAAATTTCGGCTGCGAATTCCTTCAGCCAGAGCTTTATTGGCCTATATGGGTTTTGCACCAACCCCCTGGGTTGTGCCCTTTTCTCTTATTTATAGCGGACTTCTTTGTCTGCTGTACCTGGACCTCCTGGTCTTGTTATGGACCTCCTGGTCTGTGCTACAGTATGACCTCCTGGTCTACTACACTCTACTGCTCAAATTTTATATTTAACAAGGGATGCCTCCCTAGCCACCATGTACGTCACTTACATGCATGTACTCCTGCGAGAACTCGACTTCTTGTGGTTCAACCTTGAAAATTGTATAAACTTATATATACAAAACACTCACTCACCACATGTATACTTTTGTTTCTATTTCTATTTCTGCGCAGAAATTTTCTTTAAACCAGATGTGTTGTAAATTTGGAGAAGGATCTGTTAGTCTAAATTTCGGACACTAAAATAAACTTGTGCTATTTATCGCGTTGCCACCTTTTCGCCTGTTAAAATAACACTAGCGTGTGATTTGAGTTACGTGGGCGTACCCGGGCGCTCCGTTGCGTAATATACGCTGCGTGCGTCGGCCTTTGAGTTGCGTACGCGAGTCTCACCCTTTGTTAGAGACACGTGTACGCAAAGCAAATATCCACCGTAACACAATGTACACGTTTATCAATGTAGATGATCCTCGATCATCTACCAAACCCCACACCAATCTCTCCTTGTATCTTTAGGCAGAGCTGCGTGTGTGCTTTTCACTTTATCCCTTAATGTATTACTTTTACACTTTAACTATGAAAATAGCGACAAATCGCTCTTAGCACGTTTTATCAATTATAAAATGGCAAACAGGAGAGTGATATATGAAAAATACACGACTGAAAAGGAAATGCAGATATGTGCGTGCGTACGCAAGACAGAAATAAACAGGTTTAAAAGACACTAGTGTGTTGTTCTTACCTCCGGTTCCGGATTCCTTCAGCACCCTTTACTAAGCGAAGCAGACGCTTATCCAGACAGCACTACGAGGAATATGATCTCCCGCCCTTTGCTGATGGATAATGTCTGCTGAAATTACCTAGCAGAGATATGTGAAGGACGGACGAGCCGCCAATTGATAAAGCTGAATATTTATCTTACTTAAAAACCCTTTAAGAGGCCTAAGAACACCGTACGCTGTTTACGTCTGGAGTACCGTAAGGGTACACACGTTGCGTAACAATCGCTTAGCCGTAGTCGAGACGCTCAAGCGTCACGTTCGCTTACGGCCAAGAGATCACTGGCAGGCACGCTATAGGCTGCCGTCTAACGTAATGATTCGCTATAGCGTTGCGGACGCTCGGGACCACGAGGAGATCACCAGCGGCGCAGACGCTCACAATGTTAAACCTTTATAACTATACCATAAAACAGTGTATTATGCAATAAACCTTGGTGTAGAGATAGGGTGTGGATGCAACACAGAGTAACCTTATTAACTTTAAAAACGCTCTGAGAATACTTAACACTATAAGAAATACACAGATACCGTACTTAGGGTCTAACGCCTTATGTGATTGTTATACTTGAGAAAAGAATAATACAATACAAGTCATACACTACCAATATAACATAGACTAACTAACCAGATAACTACACAGTGAATACAATACAACACAATTACATTTAAGGGAAAATGAGAGAAAGAGGAGAAGAGAGAGAGAGATATGGCCCACAATAACTAGAAAGACAATATGATTGCGGAGAAAACTTACGCACAAAGGGAACGATCGCATGCGCCTCTGGACATCCAGCTCCCGATTATCAGCAATGAGAACCGTTGAAGAGTGAGAGCTGGATGTGATCGGCTTGTCTATTTATGCCCCACACACAATACAATTCAATGGTCCCTACAATCTCATTGTTTATTGGACACAGGAATTCGTCTTCGCATTATAACAAAAGGTCATAGGTTGATTCATACAGGTGGGCTGTGACAATTTCCAACTGCTCAGGTGGGTGGGAAACTAGGTTTCCCGCCGCATGGATAAGTAAGTGCAAATAATAGTAATGGACATAAACTTCTTATGTCCATAACTATTCGCACGAGCGATTAATCTGTTTCAAACCAACACCGGAATATTGCTAATTAAATATTCTTCCGATGGATACTAAACACCACTGTATTACTCCTGTCTGACCCTTCGTATCAAACAAAGAGGGATTTCTCTGTCCATGAACATGCTACATTAACCAAACTTTCAGATTCTATCAAAGGGACCATAATCTACAAAATACATTATATGGTGAAAATATGTAACGAAAGATTCGCCCGCTAGACGCATACAATCTCTACCGTAAATGCGCATACCGTGCGCCTGCGGGTGCCCGCAACAGCGCGTATGCGCACGCACGGGAGAGCGCACGCACGCGCAGCAGGGACACATATGAGGTGCAAATATGGCAGTGTGCATCGTGATATTTTTCTGACTTTGACAATAGATATATCTGCCGATCAAATGATTGGCAGATATCTTTCCAGTGTGTACCCTCCTTAACAGTCCAGGTTTTAGTGATACCCATACTTAGGGGTCTATTTACTAAGCCTTGGATGGAGATAAAGTACCAGCCAATTGGCTCCTAACTGTCATTTTTCAAACCCAGCCTGTGGCATAGCAGTTAAAGTACCAGCCAATCGGCTTCTAACTGCTATGCCACAGGCTGGGATTGAAAAATGACAGGAGCCGATTGGCTGGTACTTTATCTCCATCCAAGGTTTAGTAAATAGCCCTGTTAAGCACATATGGTTAAATCAAAATAACTGTGGTGCTAATTAAGTCACATGGCTCGAGTATGGATATACTTAAAACCTTAACCGTTTGTGTGCTTTGTGGTCCATGGTTAGGAACTCCTGCTCTACACATGCATTTGTTTAGTTATTGGTCAACCATCTTAGAGGACCTTTTTCCTTCAGTATTTACTCAAATAAATTTTAATTTTACAGCTATACTTGATTAAATCAAGAATATGCATGACTTGGCTCATTGCAAATATTCTGAAGAAACATTCTAGCTTCCGGTCACATGATCTAACAGCAGATGTTCTCCACCTGGATGGTTTGGTATATTTTGTCAACATTGATGACATAAATAGAATGTTGATAGACCGCTCCTGGTGGTATTGTTTGGGTGATGTGACGATGGCTTGTAACTGTGGCACTCATTCTAAGTTGATTGCACGGTAGCTGTTTTTAGCTGCCGTGCGATCAGATAGTCGCCGCGAAAAAATTTATTTTTACATAGCAAGGTTGCCTTCGCTTGTGTAGCCGAGCTATGCAAAAACATTTTGTTCAGTTTCGGAGTAGGTCTGGACTTACTTACCCACTTCGATCACTTCAGTGTGTCAGGTCCCGGAGTTCACGTCAGACATCCGCCCTCCAAACGTCTCAACACGCCGCCTTCGGACTTGCCACTCGCTGAAAACGGTCAGTTGACGCCTGGATCCACGTTCTGCCTGTCAATCTTCTTGCATTCGCCGCTGCAGAGTCTTTCTTCGTAGTTCTTGTTGTTGCCCAGTGATGCACGTCGCCGGGTAACGACGCACCTGTGCATTGCGGCCGCAGCGCATGCGCAGTTCCGACCTGATTGCATGGCTGCGACAAAGTGCAGCGTTCAATCGGCTCGGAATGATCCCCTGTCATGGACTAGTTGTGGCAGTAATGCCCCTAATCTGATCCTAACCCTCCTTTCCCTGCAGAATGTTGACACTGTAAATATGTCCACATTATAGTGTTTACATTATGATTGTCAACATGATTACTGCATTCCAAAACAACTATAACTGAGTGTATTCACAATTCTCACAAAAAAAATCTTTCTAAAACCTCTTATCTAAAACATATTCCATACAGCATCAAAGGTCTTTTTAATAGCCAATCCATATGAATTTAATAAAAACACAATGTTGCATAGCATTACTAATGTATTAGGCAACATATATCTTACTGTGGCTCGCCTACTGGTGATAAAGCTTACTGATACAGCTACATCCAGGGCCGAAACTAGGATTTTTCTCACCCAAGGCAAGGCAGTAATTTGCACTATAGGAATCCCCAGCAGCTGGATGTAAGAAGGACCTGTACACTCGTATGGAGCTGGACTGCTAATAATACAGAATGAGCTGAGTAATAATAAAGCACATGGGGGCAGATGTATTAACCTGGAGAAGGCATAAGGAAGTGATAAACCAGTGATATGGGCAAGGTGATAAAGGCACCAGCCAATCAGCTCCAAGATGTAAATTAACAGTTAGGATCTGATTGGCTGGTGCCTTTATCACCTTGCACATATCACTGGTTTATCACTTCCTTATGCCTTCTCCAGGTTAATACATCTGCCCCATGGATTTGTATTTGTGAATACCAAACTAACTTTCACTGTAATAACAAGGCTATAGAGATTTGGAATATTAATACCCCTTTCACACCGGAAACCCGGTTCCGACCCGGTATTTTGGACCCGGGTCGGACACGGGTCAGACCCTTCACACTACACTTTCAACCCAGGTTATTGCAGGGTTGGCTCCTTTTAACTCAACCCGGGTCAGCAATTACACATGGATGTCATTTTAAATGGACTTTTTTTGGCTCAGAAAGATGAGGTGTCAGAAGGGGACAAAAGGCGAGGGTGGGGACAGCTCACAGCATTGCAGGAATCATGGCTGACAGAGCTGTTTTTATACACAATTGCATCTTTAACTTCCAGTAACATAGCTCCCAACTGCCCCGATTTTTGCGGGACAGCCTCGTTTTTTGGGGGGACTGTCCCGCAGTCCCACCCTTGGGCTGCAGTGTCCCACGGTGGGGTGGGTGTGTGTGTGTATGGGGGGGGGGGTAGTTCGGAGGCTTCTGTCACTGCTGCGCTGTGTGCATGCACAGATGACAGAGGGAGAGGGGGCATGCCAGCAGCTCAGAGAGCGCTAGGCATGCCCCCTCAGTGACGGTAAAAGGGGGCGTGACTCGTGATTGAGGCTCTGCCATGAGGCCATGCCGCTTTCATATAGGTCATACACCCTTTTTGGGCGCACTTAGCGTGCACCAAGGTCCCTCTTTGTACTTTAAGTTGGGAGGTATGCAGTGAGCTGCCTAGCAATCTCTGCCTCACCCCTAATTCTTAATAGCTCTAATGCTCTCTGTTCTCTCCTGTGTAGCAGGACTCAGGCTGCTGACATCATCAAGGCACAAAAAGAACAGCCAATCAGCACATTTACATGAATACAGGGTTGAATACTTTAGGGTGCACATTGACCCGGGTCCAACCCATGTTTAACACTGCTTTTATACCAGGTTGAAATGCAGGGTTACTCGACCCGGGATATTCAAAAGTGGTGCTTTTAGACTGCACCTCGACCCGCAATATCCCGGGATATATTTGCGGTGTGAAAGGGGTATAACTGACTGCTTACTATCAAAGCTACTGTATATGAATGTTTGGATCAGATATTTATAAAGCCTTATTTCCGTTACATATTTAGGGGTCTATTTACTAAGACTTGGAGAGAGAAAGTACTAGCCAACCAGCTCTTAAATGTCCTTTTTCAAAAACAGGCTGTAATGTGACAGTTAGGAGCTGATTGGCTGGTACTTTATCTCACTGTACTTTAATCATAAGGAGCACATGTGACTTTCACCTACTAACATAAACAATCAGTGGTGACTAATGGGCCCTACACATTTAACGATCCGCCGCCGAGCTGCCCAATGGCGGATACAGCCGTCGGGCGACCCAGAGACGGTGGGGAGTGAAGTTTCTTCACTCCCCCCATCACACGGCTCCATAGACGTGCAGGCCAATATGGACGAGATCGTCCATATTGGCCTGCATGCACAGCTGACTGGGCACCAGCGATGAACGAGGGCGGGGCCTCCAGACTCAAAGCTATGAACGGTATCTCGTTCATTAATGAACAAGATCGTTCATATCTTTGAGAATTATCGCCCAGTGTGTAGGGCCTATAAGAACTATTAGATATTGCTCTAATCAGTGAGCTTTATCACCAATAGGTGGCCGGATTAAGATATATGTTGCCCAGTATATTAGAAATGCTATGCGACATTGTGTTTTTAAAAATTGCATATGGATTGGTTATAATCCATACACGTGATATCTTCTGGTTGGCCTTGTAGCACGGCTGACCAGACAATGTTGCATACAATCCACGGGAGCCCGTAATCTAGGGTACACTATCAGCACGATTGGTCATTCCGATATGGAAAAATCTGGCTTAAATCATGCAAAAGTTTTAGGCAGGTGTGGAAAAAAATGCTGCAAAGTAAGAATACTTTTAAAAATAGAAGTTTCAATAGTTTATTTTTTATCAATTAACAACATGCAAAGTGAATGAACAGAAAATAAATCTAAATAAAATCAATATTTGGTGTGACGATATACATACAAAATCCCAGCGGATGGAATGCCGGCATAAAATGCATAGAATCCCAGCAGGGTTCGGGTAAGCATGCCTAACCCTAACCTTCACCTTCCCGCAGCCTAACCCTCCCCGGTGGTGCCTAACCCCCACCCCCTGCACCTATACCTAACCCTCCCTCCCCCACAGCCTAACCCTCCATGGGGTTGCCTCACCCCCCTCCCCACAGCCTAAACCTCCCCCCACAGACTAAACCTAACCCCCTCCTCCTCCCCTCCCCCCAATGGCTAAAATCTAGGAGACCCTGGCATGCTTACGTTTGGGATTCCAGCGTCTGTATTACAAATGATGTCCGGCGCCGGGATTTTCCCATGGCTTGGGATTCTGGCGCCGGTATTTCAAGAGCCGGCATCCCGACCATATCGCATAGAGACCACCCTTTGCCTTCAAAACGGCATCAATTCTTCTAGGTACATTTGAACACAGTTTTAGAAGTAACTTGGCAGGGAGGTTGTTTCAAACATCTTGGAGAACTAACCACAGATCTTATGTGGATGCAGGCTTGCCCATATCCTTCTGTCTCTTCATGTAATCCCAGACAGATTCAGTGATGTTGTGTTCAGGACGCTGTGGGGCCATATCATCACTTCCAGGACTCCCTGTCCTTCGTTACTCTGAAAATACAGTAGTTCTTAATGACATTGGCTGTATATTTGGGGGGGTTGTCCTGCTGCAAAATAAATTTGGAGCCAATCAGACGCCTCCCTGATGGAATTGCATGATGAAAAAGTAATGTTTCTCCTACAGGGTCCACAGCTTATCCACAGGATAAACATTGGAATATGAGGTAGTGTCAGCGGATTGGCACCAACGATCAAAGCTTTCGGCCTCCCAGAATGCAACGGGCCAGTACCCTATATCCCCACCTCCTGGCTCAGGCAAACCAATTTTTTTGTTGGTGCAGCAAGAGCCGGACCACGATCTTTGGGTTGCTCATTTTGGCAGCCATACGCTTGTTATTTAATTTATTTTTATAGTCTTATGTTTTTGAGCGAGTTTTCTAAAAAGCATCTTACACGCACCTTAGAGTCATTCCAACAACTCTCCGCCTGGTCACGACAACGCTTACACACGTGTACAGTGCTGTTTCGGCGGGTGTCTATGTAGGATATACTAGCAAGTCCAGCTGACATTACCAGGCTTTGGCCGGAGCACGGAGATAAGGTAAGGCATCGGTTCTGCTTAGCGGGGCAGACAAAAGACACAGCTGCGCTGTTTCGGGAGGAGACTACCAAACAGTCGCTGATGCAGCTGCCACCTCGGGTGCACCAGTGCTAGGCCCTAGGGATCATAGGCTCCAGGGATTAGTGTGAGCTCGCGATCCCTGGGGATGATGTCAGCAGTGGGGAGTAAGACGCTCCCCTGGTCGCCCCTCCCCCCGGTTCATGATCAGTTTCCTTCGAGTTTCCCACCATTAACTGATTTCCCGCTTCCGTCTGGGACGATGTGTATCTAAAGTACCCAGTCATAGGCGGCTGTTTGACTGGTGTCGTCTGTGTTCACTTGGGTGTCTGTGTTCACTGTAGGTTCACTAGGCGGTTGTGTACACTAATAGCGTCTGGATCCATTCAGCGTTCGCTACACGTATTGATCGATCCTGGAAGCGGGGTGAAGTCTTCCTGTATCCCACTCTCCTGAGCCAGGTGATACAGCGCTAAGGAGGTAATTCAGAGTTGATCGCAGCACCAAATTTGTTAGCAGTTGGGCAAAACAATGTGCACTGCAGGTGTGGCAGATATAACATTCGCAGAGAGAGTTAGATTTGGGTGGGTTATTTTGTTGCCTGATTGCTAGTGTGATTGCTGACTTTAACTATTTCTGTCAGTTTCTGTGTATTCCGATCCTCCATGCTGGTGCTAAGCAGGGAGGGGTCAGATTGTATGTCACTTTAACAAGTTTAAAGTGATTTCACAATTGTGCAGTTAACACTGTATCGGTGTGTGATTTGTTTATCATATCTAAGAGAGGCAAGGGTGAGGAGGATACACTCTCCACAGCACCAACACTCATGTCATGTTTGTCTTACAAAGCTGGGTTAACCTCTCAGGATCTAGTTCAAAATGGATTATGTGCAAACTGTTTTAGCTTTCACCAAAGCCTCCTGAATAATCAAAGGCAGTCACAGGTTCAAGTTGAACCCCCATGGGCTACTTTTGCGCAGACATTATACAATATAGCTGAGCAGATAATGCCAGCTCCTATACCAGGGATAAATTACCCCATTAACCCTTACATGAAACATTCCCCCTGGGATTTATCACATCCAGTCCAGGAATCCTCAGCCTGTCAACAAAAACAGTCTGAAAGGCCGGTGGTAAGTAAATCACATAGACATGAAACAACATCTTCACAGACTACACATGTTTCAGATGAGGACTCGTCGGAGGATGATGACGCATCACATTCCGGGTCTGCATAGAGAGACGAGGAAGAGGGCAGCTCAATGGACATACCTACATACCTGAGCTAATTGATGCTATGAAAGCCATTCTGTTCTTAGAGGAGGCAGCAGAGCCTTTATTAATATCCAAGGCACCTGTGTTTAAACGTCCCAAAACAGTCAGGACTGAATTTCCTGGGTCAGAACAGCTGATGGAAATTATGCAAGAGGCTTGGGCAACACCCAGTAAGAAGTTTAGAATTCCAAAGAAATGGAATTCCAATTATTCTCTTCCAGCTGGAGACTGTTTAAAAAGGGAGATGGCTCCCAAAGTAGATACGCATGTCATTCAATTGGTACGAAAATCTACATTACTTCTGCCTTCAACATCATTCAATGATTTTACGGATAGGAAAATAGATGGGTTTAAAAAAAAAAAAATGTATATATAGTTTCTCCTTGTCTGAGGCTATTGTAAGACCAGCCATGGCTTCAGCCTGGATGGCAAAAGCAGTGGCAGCCTGGGCTGATGCATTGGAGGATGATCTTCTAGAGAGCAAAAATCCCATATTGCATATATTAAACAGGTGGCTATTTTTATGGAAGAAGCAGCCTTGGATATGGGTACAATTGCCTCTCAAGCATCAGCAGTAGCAGCTCATAGAGCTGTTTGGCTACATACATGGAAAGCTGACTCAAAATCTAAGAAGGTTCTGGAATCTTTGCCTTTTACTGGAAATATTCTTTTTGGTAAAGAATGAAACAGTATTTTGGAGTCAGAAGCAGACTAGATTTCCAGCTTTTCAGCCCTTTTGGACTCAAGGAAAAGCAAAAGGAAAGGGTTATGGGAAACAGTCCCAAGCTGACAAGTCTGGTAAGACTAAAAAGCATTGGGCTACCAGAGGCCCTGCTTCCAAGCCAGAAGATAAGCCATCAACCTGATGGTGTGGGCCTCAACCTGGGGGACTCCAGGGTGGGAGGCCGACTTCATTTTGCACAGATCTGGCAGCAGTCCACCACAGATGCCTGGGTGCAAGAAGCGGTAAATCACGGTTATGCGTGTGCCTTCAAGAAACACCCTCCTCAAAGGTTTTTTTTTGTACTAGCACATATTCAGTGGAAACTAAGCCAGGGCTTTGCAAGAGGCAGTTCAGAAGTTGCTTCAATCAGGAGTGATAATTCCAGTTCCTCCTGTGCAACGAGGACAAGGTTTTTATTCCAACCTGTTTCTAGTCCAGAAGCCAAATGGGTTGTTCTGGCCTATACTCAATCTGAAAGTGCCGAACAAGTACTTTTGGGTGCCTCGCTTTCATATGGATTCTTTACGTTCCGTTATTTTGGCCATGGAGCTGGAGGATTTTATGGTATCCCTGGATATCAGGATGCTTACCTATGTGTTCCTTTAGCACTGTCCAATCAGTGCTATCTCACGTTTGCTATCCTCCAGTAACATTTTCAGTTTCAGGTCCTACCATTTGGACTGGCCACAGCTCCCAGGGTGTTCACCAAAATTATGGTGGTAATGGCAGCTTATCTCCATCAGAAGGGGATAAGGATTTTTCCATACCTCAATGATTTACTAATCCTGGCACAATCTCAGGAATTGCTTGTGTCATCTGCAACAGACAATAGCTTGTTTACAGAGACACATTTGGCTCATAAATTGGGCAAAGTCGTCCCTGGTTCCATCACCATGGCTGACTCACTTGGGGGCTGTGTTGGATTTGGGTCTCAGAGAGTAATTTTACCTCTGAACAAAATATCCAAGAATCAGTTGAGGATTCAGGAGCTGCTGCACAGTCAAAGGGTATCCATTCACGCAGCAATGCATGTGGGGGGATCAAAGGTGTCGACATTAGACATGGTGGAGTATGCTCAATTCCACTCGAGGCCTCTACAACGTCTAATCCTTTCCAAATGGAATGGGTTACATCAGACAATAAAAACGCAGACTATGGTCCTTCCTCTGGAATTAAGGAGGTCATTTGCCTGGTGGCTACAGACATCCCATCTGGACAAAGGGAGACCCTTTTGGATATCAGATTGGGATGTTCTGACAACAGATGCCAGTCTCCAGGGCTGGGTAGCAGTGTCAGGAAGAAGTTGCTTCCAGGGGCAGTGGACCAAGGAAGAAAGTTGCCTGCCAATAAATATATTGGAACTTCGGGCCATATATATGGCACTCATTCAGACAAAGGACATCCTTCAGGGGACACCAGTTCAAATTCGCTTGGACAATGCAATGGCAGTAGCATACCTCAATCATCAGGGAGGAACTCGCAGCCAAAATGCAATGAAGGAGGTAAGCTGCAGAACTTCATCATCCAGCCTTATCCACAGTGTTCATTCTGGGAATCCTAAACTGGGAAGTGGATTTTCTCAATCGACACGCCATTCATGCAAGCAAATGGGCTTTACACCCTGAGGTCTTCCAGACTCTGGTAGACAAGTGTGGGGGGTTACTGGAGATAGCTCTCATGGCGTCCCATCAGAACAACAAAGTTCCTGCATACGGGTCAAGAACAAAGGAACCCAAAGCAACCTTTCTGGATACCCTGTCAGTAAGATTGGACTTTCGTCTGGCCTATGTGTTTCCACTGATCGCCCTGTTGCCCAGGGTGATGCGAAAGGTAAAACAAGGAAAGGGCGCCGTGATACCAATAGCTCCGGCTTGGCCCAGAAGACATTGGTACATAGATCTGCAGAGACTGTCGATGGATGCTCCATTCCTACACCCTCAGCGTCCAGATCTACTGTCTCAGCGTCCTTGCTATTACAAGCACCTGGATCGGCTGTCTTTGACGGCGTGGCTCTTGAGACTTCCATCCTGAAAGCAATAGGATTCTCACAACAGGTTATTCAAACAATGCTCAGAGCAAGGAAACCTTCCTCAGCTCGCATTTATCACCGAATATGGCAAGCCTATATTCAATGATGCAGTGACTAGAAATTTGACCCTAGGTCTTTCAGAGTTTCCAGAGTCCTAGCATTCCTTCTTCAGGCAGGAATGGACAAACGGGTGGCTTCCTTGAGAGTACAGGTGTCAGCATTGACTGTATGGTTCAAAAAGAAAATTGCTAGCCTACAGTATGTTCGCACTTTTTTCCAGGGAATGCTTCACATCTAACCTCCTTTTGTTCCTCCTACAGTGCCTTTGGGATTTAAGTTTAGTCCTAAAGGCACTTCAGGTAGCTCCATTTGAACCACTAAAGCAAGTGGATCTTAAATGGCTGACAGCTAAAGTTCTCTATCTACTGGCTATTGCTTCAGCTAGAAGAGTTTCAGATTTAAGGGATTTGTTATGTTGCCCTCCTTTTCTGATTTTTCATCCAGATTGAGTGGTTCTCAGAACCAAATCTGGGTATTGTCCTAAGGTAGTGTCTAAATTCCACCTTAACGAAGAAATTGTAGTGCCAGCTTTCCAGGGGCCGGGTCTTTCTGCAGGAGATGCATCATTGGACACAGTCCATGCCTTAAGGATCGACGTGGATCGTACCAGTGCCATCAGAAAGACAGACACTCTCTTCATTCTCTATGGATTTTACAAGAGAGGATGGCCTGCTGACAAGCAGACACTGGCGAGGTGGTTTTTGAATGACGATTTCAGAAGCATATTCTCAAGCTGATCTCCCTGTTCCAGCTAATGTCTCTGCTCACTCTACTTGTAAGGTAGGTCAGTCATGGGCAGCACAACATGGTGCATCAACTGAACAGATATTTAAGGCAGCCACATGGTCTTCCATTAACACATTTATTAGACATTATACCTTTGATACCTTTGCCTCTCAGGACGCAGAATTCAGGCTAATGATTCTCCTGTCCAATCAGGAGCATCCCCACCACTAAATTTGCTTTTGGACATCCCAATGTTTATCCTGTTGATAACTTGTAGACTCTGCAGGAGAAATACATAGTTATGGTAGACTTACCATCAATAACTCTATTTCTCCTAAGTCCACAGTATCCACAGGGATGCACCTGATGCGAGGATCCTTTTCACCTACTAACCTCTTCCTTCTTGTACGGAAGGGTGTGCATGTGTGTTCTTCTTGCCTGATTAGGGCTCCCTATGATGCTCCTGCCTTGAGCTTTGGAGAACAACTGATTTGCCTGAGCCAGGAGGTGGGGCTATAGGGGACTGGCCCGTTGCATTCTGGGAGACCGAAAGCTTTGATCGTTGTTGTCAATATGCTGATGTTACCTCATATCCCAATGTTTATCCTGTGGATACTGTGGACATAGGAGAAAGAGAGTTATCGACGGTAAATCTACCATAACTACGTATATTTCTATGCTAGACCGCATAGAATACTGCAATAATCACTGGCCGAGGCGCTCCGTTCAACTGCATGGCTCGCTCGGCCCAAGAAACAACCCTGAATTGTAATATATCCAAGAAATCTCAACAATATGGTAAGCAGAATACAGTATAGTCAGATCCATGACCTAAGGCTGGCATGAACATCAGATCACAAAAAGGCATTAAAAGTTAATTGGTCATTAAGACCTTTCGGTTTAACTGTGTCCATTCTGTGAATCCACAGAGTTTCTTGCTGAAGCAATCTTATTCCTTGGTCTCCACCTCATAGATCATCTTGTACTTGAGCTATAATGATATATCTCAAGGAGGACAAACTATGTTTGGCTGTCACAAAGTGTCGGGCCACAGTCGATATCTGTCTTATTCAGGGCTCCTCTAATGGCAGAGCGATGAAGAGCCATCCTTTCTCTGAATGGTCTGATTGTTTTACTGATATAACACAGTCCGCATGGACATTTAATAAGATAGACTATAAAAGCACTAGTACATGTGAGAGGGTATCGGATAACTGTCAAAATGAGGATGGAAATTTAGTTTTGTCTGGATCATAAAGCTGCAAGCTGTGTAACCAAGGTACTTGTAACAGCCCCCCAGATTTGTTTGTATATTCAAGGGCAACAATTTAGTGACATTGGTATGTACCACCCAGTCCTATATGTTCCTGCCTCTTTTATAGCTGGCCATAATATTTGACAGTTTAAAATATTTCAATTACTTGTCTTATTGAATTTTTGGGCAAATCATCCTATCTACACTGTTGAACGTCTGCCCCCAATAGATCTGTTCACCATTGTTTGTTGATCCTTGTAGTGATTTCCTTTAAAGTTTCTGCTCGTGCGATTCTGTTCACTTTATACTTGGCAGGTTTTTATACAGCAGAGGAGTGTCAGGTCCGGGTGTTTTTGTGAATCCGTTAACCCGGGACCAACCACAGGTGTAGGTGCTGGGCTATGAAGAAAGCAGGGAGGACAAAGAAAGTTCCAATTCATATATTTATTCAAAATAACAATTCAGTAAAGAGTTAACTGACAAGTTGTTAATCATCATATTATACTGAAGTATTGCAGGAATAATATGCAAGAGAAAACTCAAAAATACATAAAAGAAATGTTCATGGAAACATATGCAAAACAAGCTGATGAATAAATGTTGGATTGTCCAAATATAAACGAGCTTTGATGCTGAACTGCAGAATATGATTAACTGGATAATGCAGACATGAAGAGATAACTGTAAGGATTTGCAATGGAGTTTTGAGAGTTAACTGAGAGACTGAAGAATTATCCTTGTTATGACAACATAGCAAATATAAACAAGCTTTGATGCTGAACTGCAGAATGTTATTAACTGGATAATGCAGACATGAAGAGATAACTGTAAGGATTTGCAATGGAGTTTTGAGAGTTAACTGAGAGACTGAAGAATTATCCTTGTTATGACAACATAGCAAATATAAACAAGCTTTGATGCTGAACTGCAGATTGTGTTTAACTGGTTAATGCAGACATGGAGAATTAACTGTAAGAATTGGCAATGGAACTTTGAGAGTTAACTGAGAGACTGTGATGAATTATCCTTGTAATGACAACATAGCAAATAAAAGTACTGAATTGGGTTACTTGCGGGTTCCGGAGATCACTGTGAAACTGTAGTAGAAGACAAGGTGATGAATGGGTTAAATGCAGAGTTGAACAAACGAACAGCTGAGAGAAACAGAATCCTCCAGACTTTGAATGATAGGCAGACTGACAAGGTAACCTCATGCAGGACACTGGGAATCCAACTATTTCCAATAGGAGTGCAATTAACTGACAGCACAGCGGAGAGCCGGTGGATCTTTCAGCAGTGAAGGCTGCAGACGGACCTCTGGGAACGGAGGCGATATCTGGACCACGGGAATCACACAGGAATGCACGGAGAGAGCTCAGAGCTAGAGCACAGCTTTGATACAACAAAGCACTGGCCCAGAGTAACATAATCCCAGCCTACTTAAAGGCAGCACAAGCACGGGATTGGCTTACACCTGCCCACAGGTGTTTTCACAAGTGCTCTGTATTAGCTATTTGGTCTCCAACATGGCCACCTCCTACACAGCAGACACACCGCAGTGCCTTAGGCCATTTGGTCCCCGCACTCACAGTTCCCAGACTCTGCATTACCTGTGCCATTGATCACGCCGTGTCCCCACACGGGCGCACAGCACCGCGAGCAACCGCACTGGCAACGGATGAACCCCAGAACCCGCAGAGGTAAGAGACCGGTTCGTGACAGTACCCCCTCCTCTAAGGGTGGTCTCCGAACACCTTTGAACCTTATCAGGATTTTTGGAGAAGTATTTCTGTACCAGTCTTGGAGCATGAACATCTTCAGAGAAAACCCAGGATCTTTCCTCTGGACCGTAACCCTTCCAGTCGACCAGAAACTGTAAACGTCCATATCGGGAACGTGAGTCCACAATCTCTTTAACTTCAAATTCCTCATTCTGCAAAGAGTGAACTTTAGGAGATTTGGACTGGGTAGTACGGAACTTATTGAGAATCAAAGGCTTCAGTAAAGATGTATGAAAGGCGTTAGGAATTCTCAAAGACGGTGGCAACTTGACTTTGTATGACACAGGGTTGAATACCTTAACAATGGGAAATGGACCAATAAACTTGGGAGCAAGTTTCTTAAAGGAACTTTGAACTTGAGATTGCGCGTAGAAATCCAAACTTGGTCTCCCACTTTGTAACTCGGTACAGCTTTACGTTTTCTATCTGCAAAAGATTTATAACGAGCGGAAGTTTTGACCAAGGACTTACGTACACAACTCCAGATGCTAGATAGACGTTGAAGCTCTTGATCTGCTGCTGGAACCTCTAGGGCTGGCAATGGATGAAACTCTGGTGGAGAACTTCTTGGACTCTTATGTTGGGCACATTTAGGACATGCTGCTATAAACTCTTGGACATCGGCTTTGAGACGTGGCCACCAATAAGACTGTTGAATAAATTTGAGAGTCTTTAGAACCCCAGGATGACCCATGAAGGAAGAGGAGTGAGCCCAGGTAAGCAGCCGTTTTCGAAGACTTGTGGCGACAAAGGTCTTGCCAGGCGGAGGAACTGGAGAGGTTCGAGTCATTAAGAAGGACGTAGGATTCACAATGGCTTGATTCGTGGTAGCATCATTTAATTCAGAAGAAGCAAAGGACCGGGAAAGGGCATCTGCCTTTTTGTTCTGAGACCCTGGACGATAGGTGAGCTTGAAATCAAATTGTGTGAAGAAAAGCGACCATCTAGCTTGTCGTGGATTCAAACACTGAGCTGACTGCAGATACAGAAGATTCTTATGATCAGTATAAACTGTAATGCGATGTTGTGCTCCTTCTAGAAGGTATCTCCACTCCTCAAATGCCAACTTGATGGCAAGTAATTCTTGCTCACCGATTGCATAATTACGTTCGGCCGGGAGGAACTTACGGGAGAAATATCCGCAGGGATGGACCTTTTTATCTTCAAAGACTTGTGATAACACAGCTCCTACTGCTTCTGTAGATGCATGCACCTCTAGTAGAAAGGGACGATTCAAATCAGGCTGTCGAAGAATGGGGGCTGACACAAAGGCTTGCTTTAAATCAGAGAAGGCTTTGATTGCTTCAGAAGACCAGTTCGTAGGATTTGCTCCCTTGCGAGTTAGGGCTGTGATGGGAGCAGCTAACGTAGAATAATTCTTAATGAATCTCCTATAGAAATTAGCAAAGCCGAGAAATCGCTGAATCCCCTTGAGAGTTGTAGGAGTGGACCAATCCCGGATAGCTCGCGTCTCTGGGATGGATAGCGGATGAATTTGTCCCCTAGGAGGGGTCTTGCCCGGAACCAGGACGACTGGGCAGTCCCATTCACAATGAGGAGGTAGAGAGTCTGCTGCTTGCTTACTGGAAACATCCGCAAGGGATTGATACACCGGAGGTAGATCGGAAAGGCTAATTGACCGAAGAGGTACAATTGTAGCTACACAGTCCTTGGTACAAGATTTACCCCATGAAAGGACTTCCATGGTTTGCCAATTAAGTTGAGGATTATGTTTCTGCAGCCAAGGTAAACCAAGTTTCACATCTTGAGAGGCTTTGGGAATCACGTAGAAGGAGAGGTATTCGGAATGGAGCTCACCAACTTTCATCTTGAGACATACGGTTCGATGAGTAATTATACCATCTGGAATTCGACTTCCATCCACTGCTGTAACAGCAACTGTTGCTTCCAGGGGCATGGTTTGAACTTTAGACCGTATGACAAAGGCTGAGGAGATGAAGTTCTTGGCTGCCCCGGAATCTAGGAAGGCTGAAACTTTCACTGTAGAACTTGGAACTTCTAATTGAATAGACAAGGTTGGCTCTTTCCCAGAACGTGATTCTAAAGTAACTCCTAGCTTAACCTCTCTTGAATAAGCTAGGAGGCGAGAGTTTCCCGGTCGGAGTTTGCAGAATTTAACTAAATGTTCGGAGGACCCACAGTACATGCAGAGGTTACCCTGTCGACGACGAAGTCGTTCCTCCTCTGTGAGGCGAGAGTGCCCAATCTGCATAGGTTCTTCAGTCATTACTGGAGACTGTGATGAAGAATCTTGTTGAGGTCTAGGATGATCACGTGGACTGGATCGCTCTGCCCTGGATTTCTCTAAACATCGCTCCCTGTAACGTAGATCAAGTTTGTTACAGAGAGAAATCAATTCATCCAGTTTAATTGGCACATCCCGGATAGTTAAATCATCCTTGATTCTTTCTGAAAGTCCATTCCAAAACGCGGCGATCAGGGCCTCCTCATTCCAGTTTAACTCTGAAGACAACGTGCGAAACTGAATAATATATTGACTGACAGGACGTAAACCTTGACATAGACGGAGAATCTCCAAGGATGCTGAGGTGGTCCTGCCTGGTTCGTCAAAGATTCTCCGGAAGGAAGATACGAACTCTTTGTAATTAGAGAGGATAGGATCACCTCTCTCCCATAATGGTGATGCCCACTCCAGAGCCTGACCGGAGAGGAGGGCAATAATATATGCAACCTTAGAACGAGCTGATGGGAAACTGGCAGACATAAGTTCAAACTGGATCTCGCATTGATTCAGGAATCCTCTGCAAAGTTTTGGAGTTCCGTCAAACTTACTCGGAGAGGGTAACTGCAAGCGGGACGTAGGCAGCGTCACAGGAGAAGCTGTAGTGGTAACTGGGACATCTGGGGTTGGAATCTGGACTTGGAACATTTTAATAGCCGTATGAAGAGTCTCTAAACGGTCTGCCATAGTTTGCATAAACTGCACTATTTGTGTCTGTATAGACTCCTGGTTTTCCAGACGGGAAAGGATATCTGACGTAGCACCGCCTCCTGCGAATTGGTCACTTGACGGATCCATGTGGCCAGTGCTTACTGTCAGGTCCGGGTGTTTTTGTGAATCCGTTAACCCGGGACCAACCACAGGTGTAGGTGCTGGGCTATGAAGAAAGCAGGGAGGACGAAGAAAGTTCCGATTCATATATTTATTCAAAATAACAATTCAGTAAAGAGTTAACTGACAAGTTGTTAATCATCATATTATACTGAAGTATTGCAGGAATAATATGCAAGAGAAAACTCAAAAATACATAAAAGAAATGTTCATGGAAACATATGCAAAACAAGCTGATGAATAAATGTTGGATTGTCCAAATATAAACGAGCTTTGATGCTGAACTGCAGAATATGATTAACTGGATAATGCAGACATGAAGAGATAACTGTAAGGATTTGCAATGGAGTTTTGAGAGTTAACTGAGAGACTGTGAAGAATTATCCTTGTTATGACAACATAGCAAATATAAACAAGCTTTGATGCTGAACTGCAGAATGTTATTAACTGGATAATGCAGACATGAAGAGATAACTGTAAGGATTTGCAATGGAGTTTTGAGAGTTAACTGAGAGACTGAAGAATTATCCTTGTTATGACAACATAGCAAATATAAACAAGCTTTGATGCTGAACTGCAGATTGTGTTTAACTGGTTAATGCAGACATGGAGAATTAACTGTAAGAATTGGCAATGGAACTTTGAGAGTTAACTGAGAGACTGTGATGAATTATCCTTGTAATGACAACATAGCAAATAAAAGTACTGAATTGGGTTACTTGCGGGTTCCGGAGATCACTGTGAAACTGTAGTAGAAGACAAGGTGATGAATGGGTTAAATGCAGAGTTGAACAAACGAACAGCTGAGAGAAACAGAATCCTCCAGACTTTGAATGATAGGCAGACTGACAAGGTAACCTCATGCAGGACACTGGGAATCCAACTATTTCCAATAGGAGTGCAATTAACTGACAGCACAGCGGAGAGCCGGTGGATCTTTCAGCAGTGAAGGCTGCAGACGGACCTCTGGGAACGGAGGCGATATCTGGACCACGGGAATCACACAGGAATGCACGGAGAGAGCTCAGAGCTAGAGCACAGCTTTGATACAACAAAGCACTGGCCCAGAGTAACATAATCCCAGCCTACTTAAAGGCAGCACAAGCACGGGATTGGCTTACACCTGCCCACAGGTGTTTTCACAAGTGCTCTGTATTAGCTATTTGGTCTCCAACATGGCCACCTCCTATACAGCAGACACACCGCAGTGCCTTAGGCCATTTGGTCCCCGCACTCACAGTTCCCAGACTCTGCATTACCTGTGCCATTGATCACGCCGTGTCCCCACACGGGCGCACAGCACCGCGAGCAACCACACTGGCAACGGATGAACCCCAGAACCCGCAGAGGTAAGAGACCGGTTCGTGACAAGGAGTAACTTCTATGTTTGCATCGGTTCAACATTAATTCCATATTTGGTTCCACATCCTCTATACTGCTTTTAATACTTTTGACTTTTAATAATTGTGAAAAAGGTAAACCCCCTCTTGGAAGCCAGAGGGTGGTTACTTTGAGCAGAAAGTAGCGTATTTCGATCAGTGGGCAGATGTATATTAGAGAGAATCATATTGAAAGTGAATTTGATGCCACAATCATATTGTTTGTTCTTTCGATATGTAATTTAAATAAGTCTTTTGAACAAGTCCAGAATAGCAGAACATCATCTATGTAATATGTTTAGAAATATATATGTTGAGACATGTAAAGAAGAGTATGCACTCTGTCAAAAATGTTAATAGCGTTAGTGTACAAGGGTGCAATGGTAGAACCCATCGCACACCCCGTATGCTGCAAAAAGAACTCCCCTTTGAAGAAAAAATATTTTTTTCTAAGTAAGCTCCAGGAGTTTTATAAAGAAGTCCAGAGACCCTGATAAACCTCAATGGATTACAATACAAGTTTTATGGAATGTATGCCATCTTCATGGGGAACATGTAAGGATATGAATCATAGGCGTGCGCACGGGTGGTGCCTGGTGCGCACAGGCACCCCCTAATGCACCCCCCAGCACGTCACGCCAATCATCGCTGTCTGTGTGCTGCTGCAGTGCTACTGCTACTACAGCAGCACACAGATACAGCGAGGATCGGATAACCTCCTGGCTACACAGCTCACTGCCCTAACAGCATTCACCCTCTCCCGAGTCCCACTGTGCTGCCACTGGTCACACTCACACACAGTTTCGTCAGCTGCGCGGCTTCTTCATGGACGGGTGGACTGGCCGCACACAGCCCAGCCCACCCACCGCCACCGTCATAATCCATCTGCCTGGCGGTGTCACACCGCGCGCCCTCCCTCCCTTCCTTCCCGCCCTGGCTGAGTGGCTGCGCTGTCGGCTGTCCTCTGAGTCCCGTCTCCCGGCTCCCGCCCGTGCTCATTTCTGTGTGCCCTGCTCTGCCGCCTGGCCCTGCCATTTACGACCGCTGGAGGACTCGGGGGTAGATGTATTAACCTGGAGAAGGCATAAGGAAGTGATAAACCAGTGTTAAGTGCAAGGTGATAAACACACCAGCCAATCAGCTCCCATATGTAAATTAACTGTTAGGAGCTGATTGGCTGGTGCATTATTACCTTGCACTTAACACTGGTTTATCACTTCCTTATGCCTTCCCCAGGTTAATACATCTACCCATCGGAGAGGAGGACAGTCAGTAGTCGTCCCATCACCCTGCCTGAGCCTGCCCTTCAAAATGTGAGTGAGAGACTCACTCACTGTCTCTTAGTCTCTGTGTGCACCAGGACAAAGTTCAGGCCAGGCAGGGGTGGGGGTTGTGGTGGGGATAAAATTTGGTACAAGGTACAAAGGTTTATTATTATTACTATATATATACAGGTTGAGTCTCCCTTATCCAAAAAGCTTTTGGATATGGGATTTTTCCGTATTTTGGAATAATTGCATACCATAATGAGATATCATGGTGATGGGACCTAAATCTAAGCACAGAATGCATTTATGTTTCATATACACCTTATACACACAGCCTGAAGGTAATTTTAGCCAATATTTTTTATAACTTTGTGCATTAAACAAAGTGTGTCTACATTCACACAATTCATTTATGTTTCATATACACCTTATACACACAGCCTGAAGGTCATTTAATACAATATTTTTAATAACTTTGTGTATTAAACAAAGTTTGTGTACATTGAGCAATCAAAAAACAAAGGTTTCACTATCTCACTCTCACTCAAAAAAGTCCGTATTTCGGAATATTCCGTATTTCGGAATATTTGGATGTGGGATACTCAACCTGTATATATATATATATATATATATATATATATATACATAAATAACTGGCACTCAGACAGCAAAATGATTCAAAAGCAATATGTAATATCCATGTCAAGAATGGATATTACATATTGCTTTTGAATCATTTTGCTGTCTCTGAGTGCCAGTTATTTATGGATAAATATATATATATATATATATATATATATAATAATATTCTTGTGGACTGGCACTCCGGTGCCCTCTGACTGGATAGATACAAAACTTGCAAGGAAAAGGTTAACAGTTCACCTTGACAAAGCGGCGCAAATCGCCCCGAAACGTTGGAGTTTTATGCTGTTATGTTTTAATACATTCGTTGCAGTGCACTTGCTCCTTTAAAAGCCTCCGAGTGCCGCTGTTTTTTCCTCACAAGTTTTGTGTGTGTGTGTGTGTGTGTGTGTGTGTGTGTGTGTGTGTATATATATACATATATATATAATATTTGGTGGTCGGCACTCACTATATACATCCCATAATGTTTGTATACTGGCCTACTGGGTGGGGCTAGGCACGCCCAGTAGGCGGGGCTAGGCACGCCACTCCTGTCGTACACCCCCTAATAAAATGTGCTGCGCACGCCTATGATATGAATATCCTCACAAAGAATTAAGGTTCAAAAACGGTTGAGATTACCTAAAGGATAAAAAATAGGGGCATACTAGATGGGCCAAGTGGATCTTATCTGCCGTCAAATTCTATGTTTCTATGTAATATTTGTATATGTAACATCAATATGAATATGGATTTTTTTCTTCTGTTATTAGTAATATAATATTAGACATATTGCTATATATATATATATATATATATATATATATATACACAATACTTTATTCATATGCATCTATTTCATATATATATTTGATGGCAGATAAGATCCACTTGGCCCATCTAGTCTGCCCCTATTTTTTACGGGGTGTGCGATGGGTTCGGGTTCTACCATTGCACCCTTGTACACTAACGCTATTAACATTTTTGACAGAGTGCATACTCTTCTTTACAACATGTCTCAACATATACATTTCTAAACATATTACATAGATGATGTTCTGCTATTCTGGACTTGTTCAAAAGACTTATTTAAATTACATATCGAAAGAACAAACAATATGAATCGTGGCATCAAATTCACTCTCAATATGATTCTCTCTAATATACATCAGCCCACTGATCGAAATACGCTACTTTCTGCTCAAAGTAACCACCCTCTGGCTTCCAAGAGGGGGTTTACCTTTTTCACAATTATTAAAAGTCAAAAGTATTAAAAGCAGTATAGAGGATGTGGAACCAAATATGGAATTAATGTTGAACCGATGCAAACATAGAGGTTACTCCTCTGCTGTATAAAAACCTGCCAAGTATAAAGTGAACAGAATCGCATGAGCAGAAACTTTAAAGGAAATCACTACAAGGATCTACAAACAATGGTGAACAGATCTATTGGGGGCAGACGTTCAACAGTGTAGATAGGATGATTTGGCCAAAAATTCAACAAGACAAGTAATTGAAACATTTTAAACTGTCAAATATTATGGCCAGCTATAAAAGAGGCAGGAACATATAGGACTGGGTGGTACATACCAATGTCACTAAATTGTTGCCCTTGAATATACAAACAAATCTGGGGGGCTGTTACAAGTACCTTGGTTGCACAGCTTGCAGCTTTATGACCCAGACAAAACTAAATTTCCATCCTCATTTTGACAGTTATCCGATACCCTCTCACATGTACTAGTGCTTTTATAGTCTATCTTATTAAATGTCCATGCGGACTGTGTTATATCAGTAAAACAATCAGACCATTCAGAGAAAGGATGGCTCTTCATCGCTCTGCCATTAGAGGAGCCCTGAATAAGACAGATATCGACTGTGGCCCGACACTTTGTGACAGCCAAACATAGTTTGTCCTCCTTGAGATATATCATTATAGCTCAAGTACAAGATGATCTATGAGGTGGAGACAAAGGAATAAGATTGTTTCAGCAAGAAACTCTGTGGATTCACAGAATGGACACAGTTAAACCGAAAGGTCTTAATGACCAATTAACTTTTAATGCCTTTTTGTGATCTGATATTCATGCCAGCCTTAGGTCATAGATCTGACTATACTGTATTCTGCTTATCTTATTGTTGAGATTTCTTGGATATATTACAATTCAGGGTTGTTTCTTGGGCCGAGCGAGCCATGCAATTTTACGGAGCGCCTCGGCCAGTGTTTATTGCAGTATTCTATGCGGTCTAGCATAGAAATATACGTAGTTATGGTAGACTTACCGTCGATAACTCTCTTTCTCCTAAGTCCACAGTATCCACAGGATAAACATTAGGATATGAGGTAACATCAGCATATTGGAAACAACGATCAAAGCTTTCGGTCTCCCAGAATGCAATGGGCCAGTCCCCTATATCCCCACCTCCTGGCTCAGGCAAATCAGTTGTTCTCCAAAGCTCAAGGCAGGAGCATCATAGGGAGCCCTAATCAGGCAAGAAGAACACACATGCACACCCTTCCGTACAAGAAGGAAGAGGTTAGTAGGTGAAAAGGATCCTCGCATCAGGTGCATCCCTGTGGATACTGTGGACTTAGGAGAAATAGAGTTATTGATGGTAAGTCTACCATAACTATGTATTTCTCCTGCAGAGTCTACAAGTTATCAACAGGATAAACATTGGGATGTCCAAAAGCAAATTTAGTGGTGGGGATGCTCCTGATTGGACAGGAGAATCATTAGCCTGAATTCTGCGTTCTGAGAGGCAAAGGTATCAAAGGCATAATGACTAATAAATGTGTTAATGGAAGACCATGTGGCTGCCTTAAATATCTGTTCAGCTGATGCACCATGTTGTGCTGCCCATGACTGACCTACCTTACAAGTAGAGTGAGCAGAGACATTAGCTGGAACAGGGAGATCAGCTTGAGGATATGCTTCTGAAATCGTCATTCAAAACCACCTCGCCAGTGTCTGCTTGTCAGCAGGCCATCCTCTCTTGTAAAATCCATAGAGAATGAAGAGAGTGTCTGTCTTTCTGATGGCACTGGTACGATCCACGTCGATCCTTAAGGCATGGACTACGTCCAATGATGCATCTCCTGCAGAAAGGCCCGGCCCCTGGAAAGCTGGCACTACAATTTCTTTGTTAAGGTGGAATTTAGACACTACCTTAGGACAATACCCAGATTTGGTTCTGAGAACCACTCTATCTGGATGAAAAATCAGAAAAGGAGGGCAATATAACAAAGCCCTTAAATCTGAAACTCTTCTAGCTGAAGCAATAGCCAGTAGAAAGAGAACTTTAGCTGTCAGCCATTTAAGATCCACTTGCTTTAGTGGTTCAAATGGAGCTACCTGAAGTGCCTTTAGGACTAAACTTAAATCCCAAAGGCACTGTAGGAGGAACAAAAGGAGGTTAGATGTGAAGCATTCCCTGGAAAAAAATGCGAACATCCTGTAGGCTAGCAATTTTCTTTTGGAACCATACAGTCAATGCTGACACCTGTACTCTCAAGGAAGCCACCCGTTTGTCCATTCCTGCCTGAAGGAATGCTAGGACTCTGGAAACTCTGAAAGACCTAGGGTCAAATTTCTGGTCACTGCATCATTGAATATAGGCTTGCCATATTTGGTGAAAAATGCGAGCTGAGAAAGGTTTCCTTGCTCTGAGCATTGTTTGAATTACCTGTTGTGAGAATCCTATTGCTTTCAGGATGGAAGTCTCAAGAGCCACGCCGTCAAAGACAGCCGATCCAGGTGCTTTTAATAGCAAGGACCCTGAGACAGTAGATCTGGACGTTGAGGGTGTAGCAATGGAGCATCCATCAACAGTCTCTGCAGATCTATGTACCAATGTCTTCTGGGCCAAGCCGGAGCTATTGGTATCACGGCGCCCTTTCCTTGTTTTACCTTTCGCATCACCCTGGGCAACAGGGCGATTGGTGGAAACACATAGGCCAGACGAAAATCCCATCTTACTGACAGGGCATCCACGAAGGTTGCTTTGGGATCCTTTGTTCTTGACCCGTATGCAGGAACTTTGTTGTTCTGATGGGACGCCATGAGAGCTATCTCCAGTAACCCCCCACACTTGTCTACCAGAGTCTGGAAGACCTCAGGGTGTAAAGCCCATTCGTTTGCATGAATGGCGTGTCGATTGAGAAAATCCACTTCCCAGTTTAGGATTCCCAGAATGAACACTGTGGATAAGGCTGGATGATGAAGTTCTGCAGCTTACATCCTTCATTGCATTTTGGCTGCGATTTCCTCCCTGATGATTGAGGTATGCTACTGCCATTGCATTGTCCAAGCGAATTTGAACTGGTGTCCCCTGAAGGATGTCCTTTGTCTGAATAAGTGCCATATATATGGCCCGAAGTTCCAATATATTTATTGGCAGGCAACTTTCTTCCTTGGTCCACTGCCCCTGGAAGCAACTTCGTCCTGACACTGCTACCCAGCCCTGGAGACTGGCATCTGTTGTCAGAACATCCCAATCTGATATCCAAAAGGGTCTCCCTTTGTCCAGATGGGATGTCTGTAGCCACCAGGCGAATGACCTCCTTAATTCCAGAGGAAGGACCATAGTCTGCGTTTTTATTGTCTGATGTAACCCATTCCATTTGGAAAGGATTAGACGTTGTAGAGGCCTCGAGTGGAATTGAGCATACTCCACCATGTCGAATGTCGACACCTTTGATCCCACCACATGCATTGCTGCGTGAATGGATACCCTTTGACTGTGCAGCAGCTCCTGAATCCTCAACTGAATCTTGGATATTTTGTTCAGAGGTAAAATTACTCTCTGAGACCCAAATCCAACACAGCCCCCAAGTGAGTCAGCCATGGTGATGGAACCAGGGACGACTTTGCCCAATTTATGAGCCAAATGTGTCTCTGTAAACAAGCTATTGTCTGTTGCAGATGACACAAGCAATTCCTGAGATTGTGCCAGGATTAGTAAATCATTGAGGTATGGAAAAATCCTTATCCCCTTCTGATGGAGATAAGCTGCCATTACCACCATAATTTTGGTGAACACCCTGGGAGCTGTGGCCAGTCCAAATGGTAGGGCCTGAAACTGAAAATGTTGCTGGAGGATAGCAAACGTGAGATAGCACTGATTGGACAGTGCTAAAGGAACATGTAGGTAAGCATCCTGATATCCAGGGATACCATAAAATCCTCCAGCTCCATGGCCAAAATAACGGAACGTAAAGACTCCATATGAAAGCGAGGCACCCAAAAGTACTTGTTCAGAACTTTCAGATTGAGTATAGGCTGGAACGACCCATTTGGCTTCTGGACTAGATACAGGTTGGAATAAAAACCTTGTCCTCGTTGCACAGGAGAAACTGGAATCATCACTCCTGATTGAAGCAACTTCTCTTGCAAAGCCCTGGCCTTAGTTTCCACTGAATACGTGCTAGTACAAAAAAAAACCTTTGAGGATGGTGTTTCTTGAAGGCACACGCATAACCGTGAGACACCGCTTCTTGCACCCAGGCATCTGTGGTGGACTGCTGTCAGATCTGTGCAAAATGAAGTCGGCCTCCCACCCTGGAGTCCCCCAGGTGGAGGCCCACACCATCAGGCTGATGGCTTATCTTCTGGCTTGGAAGCAGGGCCTCTGGTAGCCCAATGCTTTTTAGTCTTACCAGACTTGTCAGCTTGGGACTGTTTCCCATAACCCTTTCCTTTTGCTTTTCCTTGAGTCCAAAAGGGCTGAAAAGCTGGATATCTAGTCTGCTTCTGACTCCAAAATACTGTTTGATTCTTTACCAAAAAGAATATCTCCAGTAAAAGGCAAAGATTCCAGAACCTTCTTAGATTTTGAGTCAGCTTTCCATGTATGTAGAGAAAAGGGAAAGTAGAGGACTGCTGCGCCTCGGAGAGCTGCAGTGGGGAAATCTGTGGGTGATCACTCAAACACCCTGGAACACTAATGCACAAACAATAAGAGGTCCCCCCTTGCGCTCCTCCACAAAAAACAATGTGTGGTACTAAAATAAATGAAAATATGTTTCCAGTTCATCAGTCTCTGACAAAGTTCTGGTTTTCTGTCTCAGTTCTTTTCAAGCAGAGGATGTTATATTTGGAAGGACTCGATGCGTACCATACTCACATGGAGTAGTGTTATGTCCCTCGTATAACGGTATCTTTGGGTCCTCTGTTGTTCTCTTTTCAAATTCTCCGGAATGGGGAGTTCTTCTCCTCGTGGTTGAAAGAAAGAACAGGAGAACAAATTGTGAAGTTCATCCGTGTAGGTAAGGGGTCACTAGATGAATACTCGTGAAAGGATGTGATTAGTGTCACTCCAATGACATCCTTTCTACCGATGATAGTGCAAGAGTGGAGCTTTTCAGAATAGATGGTGATTTAACGCGTACCGTACTCACGTCAAATCACGGTTGGTGGTGCATATAAAGGTATCTTTGATCCTTCGTTTCTCCTCCTCACTCTTCTCCTTATTCTGAAGATGTTACCAGGCCTGCGTTTCTTATTCTCGATGACAAGGAAAGATAAAAGAGATACGAGGACGACTGATAGTGTAGTAGGTTGGTGACAACGTGTGACCGTATAATACTTTCTTACAGTGGATAATGGTCAATAAATTACGACTTAGTGCGTACCGTACTCACATCCATAAAGGGAGGGATAAGGTGCATAAAGGTTTCTTTACTCGCACTGTTATTTGCCAAACCGGATATTGTAACTCAAAATCATTCAAACTTCAATACGGTAGATGATGTGTGAAAAAAGTAAGCGTACCTCACTCACACTTATTATTGTTGAGACCTGTGTATAAAGGTATCTTTGGGGTGGTCCTGGATGTATCGAATCCCCAATTCTCTCATATAGGGCGATGTACGTGTAGAGAGAGAGACCGAGTGTCAAAAAAATTCCCAAAAAATGAAATGGTTGACACATAAAAATTTATTAAATATAAAATCAAACAAAGATTGGCAATAGACCCATGGTCAAACCAGGGAAGGTTTTTGCAAAGATGGGTAAAGATGTAAAAAAGTCCGGACTGACCTCACCTCAGCTAATACCGTCCTGGTAAGTCCCCAATGGTCCTGGCCCTCACACCAACGCGTTTCGACAGAAATGTCGTTTTCAAGGTGTGTAGTGAGGGTCCTAGTTGTGATATTTATACCCCCTAACAGGAAGTCATGTGATGGGGGAGGGGTTACAGCCCAGCAACACTAACATTCATAAAACCAAATGGTAATCTCATATACTTAATTGTTAGGCATGGAATGTAAGCTAATGAATATGAATATGCAGCACAAAACTTTATATAATATAAACAACGTTTTATAAAACGAAAATTTCATGGCTTCCTGTCCAGTGGAACGCATGACGTCCCGGAAGTGACGTACATGCGTTCCAACTCGGAACCAAAAGACCATCCTTTATACATTAAAAAGCCTTATGGGGCAGTACATAAAATATGTATGTGGCCAAGTCGGTTGCCACATCGTATTAATTATTAAAACATACGCGCGCTAGAGCATGGGGAGAGAGACATGAGCGGACACAACAGTCACGTGCCAACGCTCCGTGACGTGTCTTCCGCTCGTCAGGTACATTGTGGAGCGCATGCGTCCGGAAGTGACGTGAATGCGCTCCACAGTCAGCAGATCCCCTATCTTTCCTGTCCGTGGAACGCAAAAAACATGGCCGTGCGTTCCAAAAACGGACAGCTGCTGAATCGGGAAAGTAAACGTGCACACAGATGGTTAAAAACATAAAACGTGACAGTAACTTAGTCTAAAAGGAAATATTTGAGCTAAGAGGAGTACACAATGTAAAATAAGGGGCAACAGTAACTACATACTAATTAAAGGGAATATTCCGGATAAATAATAGTGATGTTTATATGAAACCCATAAGGGAACATAAATGTCCTTATTCTAATATGGACAATGAAGGAATCTGACATGGTAAAAAGATTATGATAAAATGGTTGATAAATGAGCTTCGGGTAAAAAGGTGTCAGTGAAGAGTCATCAAGATGGCGCTAGATGTTCTTAAAGGAACCATTTCGTCTCAAATTCTAAATTGAGACCTTTTGGTTTCAAGGTACCAAAATTGAATATACTCCTCATTTCAGTCCTGGCAAGTTTTTCTTCTACATCGCCTTTTCTCCAGTTCCCCAGTACCGCCTGGATGCCACAAAATGAGGCCAGTTCAGAAGTTTTATAATCGTGGGCCTCTTTAAAATGTGCCGAGATTCCATGTGCTGGTAGGCCTTTCTTGATATTCCTAAGGTGTTCGGCCATTCTTTCTTTAAGCTTTCTGGATGTTCTCCCCACATATTGTTTATTACATTTGCATTGTATAAGGTAAACCACATTTTTACTATCGCATGTTATGAATTCGCCGATATCATATTTCTTTTGGTTACTGGTAGAAGTGTAACTAGTTATGACTGATGTATTGTTCTTACAGTTTCGGCACATTTGACATGAACCACACCGATAAAAGCCCTTATTTTTAATGGTCATAGTCCTTTTGGGGACCTCTAGTGCACTTTTGACCAGGCGTTTCCGTAAGTTATCGGCTTTTCGATAAATGAATCGTGGCTTGTGGGGTATGT
This sequence comes from Pseudophryne corroboree, assembly GCF_028390025.1. Lineage (NCBI taxonomy): Eukaryota > Metazoa > Chordata > Amphibia > Anura > Myobatrachidae > Pseudophryne > Pseudophryne corroboree. Next base: position 366,243,023 of record NC_086444.1, read on the forward strand.
ATTGTTTAAGCACCGGATCCTGTAAGAGTAACCCCCAATTCTTCCTTATGATATGTTCAAATCCTTTGTACTGACTATTGAATTTCGTAATGAAGGTGACCAGGCCGCCTTCAACATCTTTTTTTCTTTTTGCAGAGTTTTCTGAAGGTCTTACCATACATTCTCTATCTGTTCGTCCATATTTTTCATAGGGTTCGTCTAGTGTTTTGGTCTGAAAACCCTTTTTGAAAAATTGTTCTTTCATCAGGGCGCCTTGCTCATGGTAATCCTTTAATCTAGAGCAGTTTTTCCGTATTCTATGAAACTGGCTGCCGGGTACTGAAGACAGCCAGTTCGGATGGTGGTTGCTGCTGTAAGGAATAAATGAATTACAGTCCGTAGGCTTGTTGTATGTTTTAGTCTGTATGGTGTCATCTTCGATGAATATCGATAAATCCAAAAAGTTGACATTGGTTGTGCTCTTCTGATAAGACAGTACGATGTTCCTATTGTTCGTATTGAGGAAGTTGCAGAAAGCGTCTAATGAGGCAGCATCTCCCTTCCAAAAGAAGAGGATGTCATCTATATAGCGCTTCCATAGCACCAGGTTCGCCCCATATTCCAGATTGCTATGCACGGAAGTTTCTTTCCAGTGTGCCATAAATAAATTGGCATAGCTTGGGGCGAACCTGGTGCCCATCGCTGTCCCATGTAGCTGAAGATAGAAGGAGTTATCGAACCAGAAAAAGTTGTTGGTCAAAATAAATTCAATGCTTTCCAAGACAAACGATGCTGTGTCACGTGGAACAGATCCTCTTTCCAAAAAGTGGGAGGTGGCTTCCAGGCCGTGTTGGTGATTGATAGATGTATACAATGACGTGACGTCAGCTGTAACGAGGGTGAATTCAGATGACCAGTTGATGTGTTGAAGTTCCTGTAAGACAGCTGTAGAATCTCTAAGGTATGATGTGGTATTCTGTGCCAATGGTTGGAGAATGTGATCTATGTATTGAGATAAATTGGAAGTAATTGACTCTGTACCAGCCACTATTGGTCGACCTGGTGGATGTAGGTTGTCTTTGTGAATCTTCGGGAGGGTATAGATGACAGGTATAGATGGGTGGGTGATGATGATGAAGTCTCGTTCTTTATCCGAAATGACCTTCTTACGTTCATATTTGACTAGAAGATCTGTCATTCTTTTTGTTATTCCTTCCGATGGATTCCCTCTCAGTTTTTTGTATGTTTTTCCATCATTAAGTTGTCTTTCTATCTCTCCTTTGTAATCTTGAAGATTCTGAATCACCACAGCTCCGCCTTTGTCAGCGGGCTTAATTACGATGGGGGTATTATCTTTGAGGCATTTCAAGGCGTCTCTTTCTGTTTTGGTTAAATTGGGCTTGGTGTTATTCCTAAAGGTGGTATTTTCAAGTTCTTCTTTGACCATTTTTTCGAAGCTCTCTATGAAGCAACCCTTCTTAAATGTGGGAAAAAATATTGACTTGGGTTTAAAAGTAGAGGAGGTAAGGTCACCTGGAGTCGTGTTGGTTTCCTGATCGTGGAAAAATTTCTTCAAGGTTAACTTCCTAATAAACCTTTGCAAGTCAATATAAGCCTCAAATTTGTCAATTTTACTTGATGGTGCGTATTTCAATCCTTTTTTAAGGACATTTTCCTCGTCTTTAGTGAGGACGTGGTTGCTGAGATTGTAAATTCTCGTGAACGCGATCTCATCAATTGGGTTATCAACCTCCCCATTCATGGGTGGACTCCCCGCAATTATTGCTTTAGAATTCCTTTTCCTGTTTTGACGATGTAATAATTGATGTTTCTTAGATGATGCTAATCCTCGTCTTCCCCTTCTTATCGTAGTCTTCTGTTTAGGTGACCCCTGTCGGGGAGGCCTTGTCCTAAAAAAACTTCATCTGTGTCCTCGTGTCCTCTAAGTGAATGAAATCTCTCGGATGTTCTTATCGTGAATTCAGGGGTGGTATATCTTCTTTTGTACCCCGAGTCTCTTCTGTTTCTTCTTCTTTCTCTGTCGTCAAAGGTCCGTTTTAGGGGCCATCTTGAATTCGGTCTATCCCTGCTATGGGACTCGTCTCGTATATTTCTTCTTCTAGAATAACCCAATCGTTCACCATAGGATGGAATCCTTGATCTTTCTGACCATTGTTCTCTATATGAATTCCTGCGTAGGTTCTTCCTTTGTCCATTAGTCTTCCAGTTCTGCCTCCACTCTGGAATTTCCCGTTCTTCATTAGTTGTGAACCTTACTCTATGGTTGATTTCCTTATTCCTAAAAAAGTTTTTTCCTTTTTTAGTTTGTTGGTGTTGGACCCCATCCTTAAAATCATTAATGTCTCTGGTATATTTCTTTTTCTTCTTTTCCATAAGTTCTTTTTCATTAATGGTGATTTTTTCGATGATTTCTTGTTCCATGTCTTTAAAGTCCGACAGATCGACAAACGGTTCTACGGTGACTCGAAGTGTTTCGATCTCTGTTTCTAGTTCTTTCAATTCCTTGGTCCTTTCTCGGACTATAAGTCTCATCAAAGACATAGAACATGAATCGATAATCCGGATCCATTCTTCTTCAAAGGCTGATGATTTGTTGGTGAAGGTGGGTAGTTTATCGATTCTAAGCCCCCTGGGTATAATCTCCTCAGCCAAATACCTTTCCAGTGCTACGACCTCCCACCAAATTCTACCTTCCTTTAAAAGTGCCTGTTCTAATTTGGACATTATGTTCTCCAAATCTTCATCAGCTAACTCTGCGGAGTCAAGTTGACCCTTAAATAGATTCTCAAATTTATCTTTCCTCACATTCCTATGGGAAAACATGATTGTCTAGTGAGGCAGCAGTGGTCCTACTACAAAGAGTGAAAAATTGGTCTAGAGAAAAGGGAAAGTAGAGGACTGCTGCGCCTCGGAGAGCTGCAGTGGGGAAATCTGTGGGTGATCACTCAAACACCCTGGAACACTAATGCACAAACAATAAGAGGTCCCCCCTTGCGCTCCTCCACAATAAACAATGTGTGGTACTAAAATAAATGAAAATATGTTTCCAGTTCATCAGTCTCTGACAAAGTTCTGGTTTTCTGTCTCAGTTCTTTTCAAGCAGAGGATGTTATATTTGGAAGGACTCGATGCGTACCATACTCACATGGAGTAGTGTTATGTCCCTCGTATAACGGTATCTTTGGGTCACACACATCATCTACCGTATTGAAGTTTGAATGATTTTGAGTTACAATATCCGGTTTGGCAAATAACAGTGCGAGTAAAGAAACCTTTATGCACCTTATCCCTCCCTTTATGGATGTGAGTACGGTACGCACTAAGTCGTAATTTATTGACCATTATCCACTGTAAGAAAGTATTATACGGTCACACGTTGTCACCAACCTACTACACTATCAGTCGTCCTCGTATCTCTTTTATCTTTCCTTGTCATCGAGAATAAGAAACGCAGGCCTGGTAACATCTTCAGAATAAGGAGAAGAGTGAGGAGGAGGAGAAACGAAGGATCAAAGATACCTTTATATGCACCACCAACCGTGATTTGACGTGAGTACGGTACGCGTTAAATCACCATCTATTCTGAAAAGCTCCACTCTTGCACTATCATCGGTAGAAAGGATGTCATTGGAGTGACACTAATCACATCCTTTCACGAGTATTCATCTAGTGACCCCTTACCTACACGGATGAACTTCACAATTTGTTCTCCTGTTCTTTCTTTCAACCACGAGGAGAAGAACTCCCCATTCCGGAGAATTTGAAAAGAGAACAACAGAGGACCCAAAGATACCGTTATAAGAGGGACATAACACTACTCCATGTGAGTATGGTACGCATCGAGTCCTTCCAAATATAACATCCTCTGCTTGAAAAGAACTGAGACAGAAAACCAGAACTTTGTCAGAGACTGATGAACTGGAAACATATTTTCATTTATTTTAGTACCACACATTGTTTATTGTGGAGGAGCGCAAGGGGGGACCTCTTATTGTTTGTGCTTCCATGTATGTAGCCAAACAGCTCTATGAGCTGCTACTGCTGATGCTTGAGAGGCAATTGTACCCATATCCAAGGCTGCTTCTTCCATAAAAATAGCCACCTGTTTAATATATGCAATATGGGATTTTTGCTCTCTAGAAGATCATCCTCCAATGCATCAGCCCAGGCTGCCACTGCTTTTGCCATCCAGGCTGAAGCCATGGCTGGTCTTACAATAGCCTCAGTCAAGGAGAAACTATATATATATATATATATATATATATATATATATATATATATATATATTTTTTTTTTAAACATCTATTTTCCTATTTGTAACATCATTTAATGATGTTGAAGGCAGAAGTAATGTAGATTTTCGTACCAATTGAATGACATGCGTATCTACTTTGGGAGCCACCTACCTTTTAAAACAGTCTCCAGCTGGAAGAGGATAATGGGAATTCCATTTCTTTGGAATTCTAAACTTCTTTCTGGGTGTTGCCCAAGCCTCTTGCATAATTTCCATCAGCTGTTCTGACCCAGGAAATTCAGTCCTGACTGTTTTGGGACGTTTAAACACAGGTGCCTTGGATATTAATAAAGGCTCTGCTGCCTCCTCTAAGAACAGAATGGCTTTTATAGCACCAATTAGCTCAGGTATGTAGGTATGTCCATTGAGCTGCCCTCTTCCTCGTCTCTCTATGCAGACCCGGAATGTGATGCGTCATCATCCTCCGACGAGTCCTCATCTGAAACATGTGTAGTCTGTGAAGATGATGTTTCATGTCTATGTGATTTACTTACCACCGGCCTTTCAGACTGTTTTTGTTGACAGGCTGAGGATTCCTGGACTGGATGTGATAAATCCTAGGGGGAATGTTTCATGTAAGGGTTAATGGGGTAACTTATCCCTGGTATAGGAGCTGCCATTATCTGCTCAGCTATACTGTATAATGTCTGTGCAAAAGTAGCCCATGGGGGTTCAACTTGAACCTGTGACTGCCTTTGATTATTCAGGAGGCTTTGGTGAAAGCTAAAACAGTTTGCACATAATCCATTTTGAACTAGATCCTGAGAGGTTAACCCAGCTTTGTAAGACAAACATGACATGAGTGTTGGTGCTGTGGAGAGTGTATCCTCCTCACCCTTGCCTCTCTTAGATATGATAAACAAATCACACACCGATACAGTGTTAACTACACAATTTGTGACTTAAATCACTTTAAACTTGTTAAAGTGACATACAATCTGACCCCTCCCTGCTTAGCACCAGCATGGAGGATCGGAATACACAGAAACTGACAGAAATAGTTAAAGTCATCAATCACACTTGCAATCAGGCAACAAAATAACCCACCCAAATCTAACTCTCTCTGCGAATGTTATATCTGCCACACCTGCAGTGCACATTGTTTTGCCCAACTGATAACAAATTTGGTACTGTGATCAACTCTGAATTACCTCCTTAGCGCTGTATCACCTGGCTCAGGAGAGTGGGATACAGGAAGACTTCACCCCGCTTCCAGGATCGATCAATACGTGTAGCGAACGCTGAATGGATCCAGACGCTATTAGTGTACACAACCGCCTAGTGAACCTACAGTGAACACAGACACCCAAGTGAACACCGATGACACTAGTCAAACAGCCGCCTATGACTGGGTACTTTAGATACACATCGTCCCAGACGGAAGCGGGAAATCAGTTAATGGCGGGAAACTCGGAGGAACTGATCATGAACCGGGGGGAGGGGCGACCAGGGGAGCGTCTTACTCCCCACTGCTGACATCAACCCCAGGGATCGCGGACTCACACTAATCCCTGGAGCCTATGATCCCTAGGGCCTAGCACTGGTGCACCCGAGGTGGCAGCTGCATCAGTGACTGTTCGGTAGTCTCCTCCCGAAACAGTGCAGCTGTGTCTTTTGTCTGCCCCGCTAAGCAGAACCGATGCCTTACCTTCTCTCCGTGCTCCGGCTAAAGCCTGGTAATGTCAGCTGGACTTGCTAGTATATCCTACATAGACACCCGCCGAAACAGCACTGTACACGTGGGTAAGCGTTGTCGTGACCTGGCGGAGAGTTGTTGGAATGACTCTAAGGTGCGTGTAAGATGCTTTTTAGAAAACTCGCTCAAAAACATAAGACTATAAAAATAAATTAAATAACAAGCTTATGGCTGCCAAAATGAGCAACCCAAAGATCGTGGTCCGGCTCCTGCCGCACCAACAAAAAAATTGGATTGCCTGAGCCAGGAGGTGGGGATATAGGGTACTGGCCCGTTGCATTCTGGGAGGCCGAAAGCTTTGATCGTTGGTGCCAATCCGCTGACACTACCTCATATTCCAATGTTTATCCTGTGGATAAGCTGTGGACCCTGCAATTCCATCAGGGAGGCGTCTGATTGGCTCCAAATGTATTTTGCAGCAGGACAACCCCCCCAAATATACAGCCAATGTCATTAAGAACTACTGTATTTTCAGAGTAACGAAGGACAGGGAGTCCTGGAAGTGATGATATGGCCCCACAGCGTCCTGAACACAACATCACTGAATCTGTCTGGGATTACATGAAGAGACAGAAGGATATGGGCAAGCCTGCATCCACATAAGATCTGTGGTTAGTTCTCCAAGATGTTTGAAACAACCTCCCTGCCAAGTTACTTCTAAAACTGTGTTCAAATGTACCTAGAAGAATTGATGCCGTTTTGAAGGCAAAGGGTGGTCTCTATGCGATATGGTCGGGATGCCGGCTCTTGAAATACCGGCACCAGAACCACAAGCCATAGGAAAATCCCGGCGCCGGACATCATTTGTAATACAGACGCTGAAATCCCAAACGTAAGCATGCCAGGGTCTCCTAGATTTTAGCCATTGGGGGGAGGGGAGGAGGAGGGGGTTAGGTTAGGTTTAGTCTGTGGGGGGAGGGTTAGGCTGTGGGGAGGGGGGTTAGGCAACCCCATGGAGGGTTAGGCTGTGGGGGAGGGAGGGTTAGGTATAGGTGCAGGGGGTGGGGGTTAGGCACCACCGGGGAGGGGTAGGCTGCGGGAAGGGGAAGGTTAGGGTTAGGCATGCTTACCCGAACCCTGCTAGGATTCTATGCATTTTATGCCGGCATCCCATCCGCTGGGATTTTGTATGTATATTGTCACACCAAATATTGATTTTATTTAGATTTCTTTTCTGTTCATCCACTTTGCATGTTGTTAATTGATAAAAAATAAACTATTAAAACTTCTATTTTTAAAAGCATTCTTACTTTGCTGCATTTTTTTCCACACCTGCCTAAGACTTTTGCATGATTTAAGACAGATTTTTCCATATCGGAATGAGCAATCGTGCTGATAGTGTACCCTAGATTACGGGCTCCCGTGTATTGTATGCAACATTGTGGTTAATCCCGAGTTGATCGCAGCATCAAATTTGTTAGCAGTTGGGCAAAACCATTTGCACTGCAGGTGTGGCAGATAGAAAATGTGCAGGGAGAGCAGGGGTGTATCTAGGGGTCCGAGCGCCCCTGGCAAAGTAAGGGGCTGGCGCCCCCCCCCCCCCCCCCCCTACAAACATTTGGAATAAAGTCTGAGTATTGGAAATGGGGCATGGACTTTTGGGGGAAGGGTGTGGACACAATAGTACTTCCAATTCAAATTATGCGACACAGTAATGTCCCTTATTCGCATTGCACCACACAGTAGTGTCTCGTATTCACGTTACACCATCCCTCCCCCTAACCCACCTTTCCCACAGCCTGACCTTAACCTGCCCCCCCAAAAGCCTCTTCAGTGGTGCCTAACCCTAACCCACCCTTCCTAATCTCCCTCCCTGCAGCCTAACCCTCCCACCCTCGCAGCCTAACCCTAACCCTCCCACGTGGCTTGCCAGTGGAGACTTTGGCACCAACTCGATCTGGATTTTGGCATTCTGCATCGCTATCTATGTTGGGATGAAAGCATCAGCATTCCGAACAGTTTTGGGATGCTGGCGTCAGCTTTCCGACCGCCGGGATGCCAAACGCCGACATCTTGACTACATCCTGAATGAAATGCTTAACCAGCCATTAACCAAACACCATTAGTCGGATAGTAGAAGTGCTTCCTGTTAGAAGAAACATCAGGGTGCCTTAACTTCCAAGATAAAATGATCAATTATACAATTAACTGATATACGTTTCCTTGAACTTGGCCTTGAAATAGGTAAGATATGTATTTTCTTTATTACACTCAACAAGTTAAAGTTTTCGCTTACTTACTACTTACTTACATCTAACATGCATGAAAATTGTGTAGTTTTCCAGGTACTACAGTCCCTTCTCCCAAACACTGCCACTTTTTTTTATTATCTTCAACAACAAATAGATCTATAGCACTGTGCTATATAACAATTGCTGTGTACCTGGTGAGAGTCTGTTACTGCCGGCGCGGCTCCGGTGTCCGTCAGCACCGCACTGCACTTGTGATCAGACTAGTGTCTGGCAGCACCGCACTTGTAATCAGACTCACAATAAACTACAGTTCCCAGCAGCCCTTGCTGCCGGGAGCTCCCAGCAACAAGGGCTGCTGGGAGCTGTAGTTTATTTTGAGTCTGAGTACAACTGCGGTGCTGCCGGACACCGGCGCCGCTCCAGCAGTAACAGACTCTCACCAGGTACAGTCTGACAGTACTGCTTTTCTACCCTTTGGCCGCGGGTGGCACAGCCAGGCAGCGCCCCCTCCTTGCCTGGCGCCCCTGGCGAGTGCCATCCTGGCCAATGGGTAGATACACCCCTGAGGGAGAGTTAGATTTAGGTGGGGTGTGTTCAAACTGAAATCTAAATTGCAGAATTGCAGTGTAAAAATAAAGCAGCCAGTATTTACCCTGCACAGAAACAAAATAACCCACCAAAATATAACTCCCCCCCCCCCCCCCCCCGCAGTGCACATGGTTTTACCCAACTGCTAACAAATTTGGTGCTGCGATCAACTCGGAATTGCCCCCATTGTCTGGTCAGCCGTGCTACAAGGCCAACCAGAAGATATCACGTGTATGGATTATAACCAATCCATATGCAATTTATAAAAACACAATGTTGCATAGCATTTCTAATATACTGGGCAACATATATCTTAATCCGGCCACCTATTGGTGATAAAGCTCACTGATTAGAGCAATATCTAATAGTTCTTATAGGCCCTACACACTGGGCGATAATTCTCAAAGATATGAACGATCTTGTTCATTAATGAACGAGATACCGTTCATAGCTTTGAGTGTGGAGGCCCCGCCCTCGTTCATCGCTGGTGCTCAGTCGGCCGTGCATGCAGGCCAATATGGACGATCTCGTCCATATTTGCCTGCACGTCTATGGAGCCGTGTGACGGGGGGAGTGAAGAAACGTCACTCCCCCCCGTCACTGCTCCCCCGCCGCCGGGTCGCCCGACGGCCGTATCCGCCGTTGGGCAGCTCGGCGGCGGATCGTTAAATGTGTAGAGCCCATTAGTCACCACTGATTGTTTGTGTTAGTAGGTGAAAGTCACATGTGCTCCTTATGATTAAAGTACAGTGAGATAAAGTACCAGCCAATCAGCTCCTAACTGTCACATTACAGCCTGTTTTTTAAAAAGGACATTTAAGAGCTGGTTGGCTGGTACTTTCTCTCTCCCAGGGGTAAATTTACTAACATTCGTAATTTTCCGTTTGAGGTCAAAGTTCAATCACGAATGACATCGAAAGTGTAAATATGCAACTTTTTGAATTTATTACGACTAATTTACTAAGCTGCCGTATTCTGCATTTTCGGTATTTCCGATGTCGATGTCATTCGTTTTTTTAGGCAGTGTTTTACGTGAGTGACTTGTAAAACATTGCCGACTTTAATACAATGAATCTCGGCCGGATCTGAGAGATCCGTGCTGGGCTTCATTGTGCACCTTGTAAAAAAAAAAAAATGTTTAAACTTAAAAAAAAAATTGCGTGGGGTCCCCCCTCCTAAGCCAAACCAGCCTCGGGCTCTTTGAGCCGGTCCTGGTTGCAAAAATATGGGTAAAAAATTGACAGGGGTTCCCCCATATTTAAACAACCAGCACCGGGCTCTGCGCCTGGTCCTGGTTCCAAAAATACGGGGGACAAAAAGCGTAGGGGTCCCCCGTATTTTTGAAACCAGCACCGGGCTCCACTAGCTGGACAGATAATGCCACAGCCGGGGGTCACTTTTATACAGCGCCCTGCGGCCGTGGCATTAAATACCCAACTAGTCACCCCTGGCCGGGGTACCCTGGAGGAGTGGGAACCCCTTAAATCAAGGGGTCCCCCCCTCCAGCCACCCAAGGGCCAGGGGTGAAGCCCGAGGCTGTCCCCCCCATCCAAGGGCTGCGGATGGGGGGCTGATAGCCTTTGTTGAAAGTGTTGAATATTGTTTTTAGTAGCAGTACTACAAGTCCCAGCAAGCCTCCCCGCAAGCTGGTACTTGGAGAACCACAAGTACCAGCATGCAGCGGAAAACCGGGGCCCGGTTTTCCGCTGCATGCTGGTACTTGTGGTTCTCCAAGTACCAGCTTGCGGGGAGGCTTGCTGGGACTTGTAGTACTGCTACTAAAAACAATATTCAACACTTTCAACAAAGGCTATCAGCTGGTACCTGTAGTACTACTACTAAAAAAATACCCCATTAAAGACATAAGACACACACCTTGAAAGTATAACTTTAATACATACATCTACACCACCATATACACATACTTACCTTATGTTCACACGAGGGTCGGTCCTCTTCTCCATGTAGAATCCATGGGGTACCTGTTGAAAAAATTATACTCACAAAATCCAGTGTAGAAGGCTCTTCTGCTTGTAATCCATTTGTAATCCACGTACTTGTCAAAATAAAAAAACGGACACCCGACCTGTCTAAGTTTCATCAGCCAATCAGGGAGCGCCACATTGTGGCACCCTCCTGATTGGCTGTGTGCTCCTGTAGTGTATGACAGGCAGCACACGGCAGTGTTACAATGTAGCGCCTATGCGCTCCATTGTAACCAATGGTGGGAACTTTGTGGTCAGCGGTGAGGTTACTTTCGGTCAACCGCTGACCACAAAGTTCCCACCATTGGTTATAATGGAGCGCATAGGCGCTACATTGTGACACTGCCGTGTGCCGCCTGTCAGGCAGTACAGGAGCACACAGCCGATCAGGAGGATGCCACAACGTGGCGTTCCCTGATTGGCTGAAGAAACCCTCTTAGACATAAGTCAGAGGGGGTTTCTGGCATTCGGGGAAAGGGGTCCCATGTGAAAACATGGGGCCCCTTTCAGTTCGAGGTCGGGTGTCCATTTTTTTATTTTGACAAGTACGTGGATTACAAATGGATTACAAGCAGAAGAGCCTTCTACACTGGATTTTGTGAGTATAATTTTTTCAACAGGTACACCATGGATTCTACATGGAGAAGAGGACCGACCCTCGTGTGAACATAGGTAAGTATGTGTATATGGAGGTGTGGATGTATGTATTAAAGTTATACTTTCAAGGTGTGTGTCTTATGTCTTTATTGGGGTATTTTTTTAGTAGTAGTACTACAGGTACCAGCAGGCCCGGTTTTCCGCCGCATGCTGGTACTTGTGGTTCTCCAAGTACCAGCTTGCGGGGGAGGCTTGCTGGGACTTGTAGTACTGCTACTAAAAACAATATTCAACACTTTCAACAAAGGCTATCAGCCCCCCATCCGCAGCCCTTGGATGGGGGGGACAGCCTCGGGCTTCACCCCTGGCCCTTGGGTGGCTGGAGGGGGGGGGACCCCTTGATTTAAGGGGTTCCTACTCCTCCAGGGTACCCCGGCCAGGGGTGACTAGTTGGGTATTTAATGCCACGGCCGCAGGGCGCTGTATAAAAGTGACCCCCGGCTGTGGCATTATCTGTCCAGCTAGTGGAGCCTGGTGCTGGTTTCAAAAATACGGGGGACCCCTACGCTTTTTGTCCCCCATATTTTTGGAACCAGGACCAGTCGCAGAGCCCGGTGCTGGTTGTTTAAATATGGGGGAACCCCTGTCAATTTTTTTCCCATATTTTTGCAACCAGGACCGGCTCAAAGAGCCCGAGGCTGGTTTGGCTTAGGAGGGGGGACCCCACGCATTTTTTTTTAACAAATTCAAACATTTCCCACCCCTTCCCACTGAAAAACATGCACGGATCTCATGGATCCCTGCATGCTTTCCAATCACGGTAAAAAAAAGCAGGTCTGTTTTTTTTAAGCACTTTTTCACGAATTGAATTTCAGCACGGCAGTGTTTGGCTATTGTCGGCAGTGTTTGTGATTTGCACTTTTTAGTAAATGACCGATTTCTACCAAATTGCTGGCGTATTTGACCGATGGTGTATTGATTCGTGATTTTTTCCTAGGACTTCCAAAATATTACGAATGCCCTCATCACTGCCGTGATTTTTGCTTAGTAAATTACCGAGATGACACTTTGAAGAAAAATAAGGGGTTTTAAGAAAGATTTTTTTTGTGAGAACTGTGAATACACTCAGTTATAGTTGTTTTGGAATGCAGTAATCATGTTGACAATCATAATGTAAACACTATAATGTGGACATATTTACAGTGTCAACATTCTGCAGGGAAAGGAGGGTTAGGATCAGGGTTAGGGGCATTACTGCCATAACTAGTCCATGAGAGGGGGTCATTCCGACCCGATCGCACGCTGCACTTTTTCGCAGCCTTGCGATCGGGTCGGAACTGCGCATGCGCTGCGGCTGCAATGCACAAGCGCGTCGTTACCCGACGACAGCCGTCACTGGGCAACAACAAGAACTACAAAGAAAGACTTTGCAGCGGCGAACGCAAGAAGATTGACAGGCAGAACGTGGATCCAGGCGTCAACTGACCGTTTTCAGGGAGTGGCGAGTCCAACGCAGGAGTATCGAGGCATTTGGCGGGCGGATGTCTGATCCAGCATAGGTTATAAGGATATTACCATACTCGAGCCACGTGACTTAATTAGCACCACAGTTATTTTGATTTAACCATATGTGCTTAACAGGGCTATTTACTAAGCCTTGGATGGAGATAAAGTACCAGCCAATCGGCTTCTAACTGCTATACCTCAGGCTGGGTTTGAAAAATGACAGTTAGGAGCCGATTGGCTGGTACTTTATCTCCATCCAAGGCTTAGTAAATAGACCCCTAAGTATGGGTATCACTAAAACCTGGACTGTCAGACTGTCTAGAGGACAGAGGTTCGTTAAGCACTGCTGCAGAGATACAGGATTGCGGCAGACCTGAAACTTTTAAAAGTATGTTCATTTACCACATGAGCCAGCCTGCTTTTATCTTTGTGATCCCTGAAAACATACTTCCTATTATACCTGATACATGTGAAGTAAGTGTCTGTGTGTGTACAAATATAGTTGTGATCTGGGCCAGAGGCAGAAAGAGGTCCTGGAAAAATTTCTAGAAGTGGCTTTCCATGGGTGGCACCAAAGCAACTGTAGACAGAACCAAAACCAAAGTGGCCTGGTTTTAGTACATCACTATACCTACACTGGTGATAGACAAGGTAAAACAAGCAATGCGAAACAGCGAAGTAGCCAGACCGACCACACAAAATGTTTAGAAAAGTATTGTGCTGCACCACAAGTAGTTAAGAAATGAAAACTGGGGTGACATTTGATCCTCTGCTCTCACCAAAATATTTTTTTAACCACTTGCATGGCATGGTCGCATCAGATGCGACCATACCAGCAAGTGCTTTATCTGAATAGAAACTTCCTGCTGCTCTCAGAGGGACCTGAAGGTCCCTCTGCCTCCCTGCACACTCTCTCAGTGTTTGCAGCGCTGCAGATCATGGCAGGACCCCCTCCCGGCGGGTGCAGACAATAGCAGCATAATGTGAAATGTGTGTTCCGTGTGGCTTAAGACCCGCACACAACAGATAATTCACTTTGTGAGTGATATAGTCTAGTGTTTCCTCTCCCGGGCCACCGACAGTGTGCATTATAGCTAGCGATATCGCAGTATGACATTATGCCGCAGCCACCCCGAACATGCAGCATCTGACGATTTAGTCAGATGGAAATGTATGTACAGACGACAAAAGGGGTTGTTAACGAACCACGGAAGTGCATATCGGCCGTTGTCAGCAGCATACACACTGGATGATATTGTAAACAATATCGCTCAGGGGGGTAAAAGTAAGCGATCTCTTACAAAATCACCTAGTAAATACAGGCTTTAATATGAACTGGTGGCACTACAGTGTGCTCGACACATTAGTTCTGGCAAGGTGCTTTACAACAGGTGTGTTGGTTACTGCCTCACCTTTAAAAGTAAAGTTGCTGTGAGCTTTAGACCAGGTACAATAACTAGTTTAATACTAATGTGATAGCTATTTTTATGGTAATTATTTTGAGCAATAGAGTATGACCCGCAGTAAAGTGGTGTCCCTAATCAGGGGCTGCAGGCTTAAATGCATTGATCAGTACATGAACTAAAACTCTGTTTATTATTGTTAATTAATATAGTGAGTGTACAGCGCGAGAGAATTATATATATATATATATATACAGGGGTGTATCTACCCATTGGCCAGGATGGCACTCGCCAGGGGCGCCAGGCAAGGAGGGGGCGCTGCCTGGCTGTGCCACCCGCGGCCAAAGGGTAGAAAAGCAGTACTGTCAGACTGTACCTGGTGAGAGTCTGTTACTGCTGGAGCGGCGCCGGTGTCCGGCAGCACCGCAGTTGTACTCAGACTCAAAATAAACTACAGCTCCCAGCAGCCCTTGTTGCTGGGAGCTCCCGGCAGCAAGGGCTGCTGGGAACTGTAGTTTATTGTGAGTCTGATTACAAGTGCGGTGCTGCCAGACACTAGTCTGATCACAAGTGCAGTGCGGTGCTGACGGACACCGGAGCCGCGCCGGCAGTAACAGACTCTCACCAGGTACACAGCAATTGTTATATAGCACAGTGCTATAGATCTATTTGTTGTTGAAGATAATAAAAAAAAGTGGCAGTGTTTGGGAGAAGGGACTGTAGTACCTGGAAAACTACACAATTTTCATGCATGTTAGATGTAAGTAAGTAGTAAGTAAGCGAAAACTTTAACTTGTTGAGTGTAATAAAGAAAATACATATCTTACCTATTTCAAGGCCAAGTTCAAGGAAACGTATATCAGTTAATTGTATAATTGATCATTTTATCTTGGAAGTTAAGGCACCCTGATGTTTCTTCTAACAGGAAGCACTTCTACTATCCGACTAATGGTGTTTGGTTAATGGCTGGTTAAGCATTTCATTCAGGATGTAGTCAAGATGTCGGCGTTTGGCATCCCGGCGGTCGGAAAGCTGACGCCAGCATCCCAAAACTGTTCGGAATGCTGATGCTTTCATCCCAACATAGATAGCGATGCAGAATGCCAAAATCCAGATCGAGTTGGTGCCAAAGTCTCCACTGGCAAGCCACGTGGGAGGGTTAGGGTTAGGCTGCGAGGGTGGGAGGGTTAGGCTGCAGGGAGGGAGATTAGGAAGGGTGGGTTAGGGTTAGGCACCACTGAAGAGGCTTTTGGGGGGGCAGGTTAAGGTCAGGCTGTGGGAAAGGTGGGTTAGGGGGAGGGATGGTGTAACGTGAATACGAGACACTACTGTGTGGTGCAATGCGAATAAGGGACATTACTGTGTCGCATAATTTGAATTGGAAGTACTATTGTGTCCACACCCTTCCCCCAAAAGTCCATGCCCCATTTCCAATACTCAGACTTTATTCCAAATGTTTGTAGGGGGGGGGGGGGGCGCCAGCCCCTTACTTTGCCAGGGGCGCTCGGACCCCTAGATACACCCCTGCATATATATATATATATAGAAAGAAGGTGAAAACAGCGCCTACTAGTGCAGTATATTAGGATCCTTCAAATGAAAACCTCCACCAGTTCAATAACACCCTTAGAAAAATGCAAGTACCATCATGAGTGGAGTTAACCACTTCATTAAATCGCACGCTCTCAAAATGGGAATTCCCAAACTGGATAGATTTCTCCCTTCAGCTCCAGAACCTCATGGTACTTCTAATGCTCAATGATCACCAATGAAAAGAAAGAAGGTAGCCGAAATAGTGTAATAAAGTTTTAACACCAGTTTAATTGTTAATTGATGTCAAAATGAACCCGGAAGTGATGTCAAAATGAACTGAAAGGCGGGAAAACACTCCCCGTAATTATCTCATTAGTGTAGCTATAAGTAGAGAGAGCAGGCAGTGGGGTAGTATACTCCTGATGAAGTCCAGGCTTGAGATGCCATAAGGACGAAACGCGTTGAGGAACAGAGACTGAACTGTATCTACTACACATCAGATAAGCTATTTTTACATTATTTTGATTATTTTGATGTACGGGTATTTGCTTTGTTTTTCAACAATTAAACTGGTGTTAAAACTTTATTACACTATTTCTGCTACCTTCTCTCTTTTCATTGGTGATCATTGAGCATTAGAAGTACCATGAGGTTCTGGAGCTGAAGGGAGAAATCTATCCAGTTTGGGAATTCCCATTTTGAGAGCGTGCGATTTAATGAAGTGGTTAACTCCACTCATGATGGTACTTGCGTTTTTCTAAGGGTGTTATTGAACTGGTGGAGGTTTTCATTTGAAGGATCCTAATATACTGCACTAGTAGGCGCAGTTTTCACCTTCTTTCTAGATCCATCAAAACAGACCGACTGAACACCGGTCACCTGGATTACGGCTGCCACCCTGTCAGAGGGAGTGTGGATTGGAGACAGAGAATTTGGACATTACCACTGTCTCTGGACTAAGACTCTCTTTATTTTCACTCATTTGGTGTAGCGCTAAGTACCACCTTTTCACCGACATTTGTAGTTCTTTTGGGTACTGAGCAGCTCCCATAATAACCTATCATAACAACAGATAATAGTTGTGTCATTCCCAGTTATAGAGAAAGGGAAATGTTTAGGTTAAACACAGGAGTGAGTAAAAGATCAGAGGTCTGTCAAAGGATATTTAATGAAAATGTGGAAGCCACCACCGTTGTCAATAACAGTCTAGATGACAAATTTTGGGATATGGAAAAAATGTTAGCCAAGGAATTAAGAACCTGGTGGGACATTGCAGGATTAGAACAATATCTCAAAGTAGGCAGAATCCCGAGGGGACTTAGAATAATAAAAGAACCTACCTTCACTGCACCCAATGATCAATTTAAAGAAGAATGGTATGCAGCCCTACATGATTGTTCCCTCAAATTAATGAGAATAATTATAGAGGAGAAAAAGAGGGATTTAGTGAGAATTGAGAAGGAGCTGAGGATTAAAGAACTAGCATTAGAAACAGACAAAAACAGTGAGGAATTCAAAGCCAATGAAGTGGTTCTGGTCAAGAAATTAGACAGAATAGAGGCGGAAGTAGTGCGTAATAAGGAAAGAAAATTCTTCCGAGACAAATATGATTATGAAAATAATAGAATAAAGAAATGGAATGGCAACATGGATAAAACGAATATGAGGAGACGGGACTTCTCTAACCAAAGAAGCTACAAGGAATGGAAGACGATACCTGTCAAAAATAGAAATACGCAGAGGACACAATATCCACCAAGACAGCGGAATTTTGAACACAGGAATAGATATTCGGCTTTGGATCGTTTAAATTCCGAAACAGATGGGGAGGATTTTTTATCCCCAGCAGCCTCAAATATTCCAGTAAGAAAGCTACCATATGTACGCGAGACTGTACATCAAGCATCCCCACTAAAGAGAAGACTGGTCGAAGATGAGGAAAAAGAGGAGGGACTAAAAGATTACAAAAGAAGAAGGAATCTACGATACTAGAAAAATTACCCATGGGAGCTAAAGGAGTTTCTAATCTCTCGGATCATGACCTATCAAAATCAGAAGTTACCTTACTGACTAAAGGCCTCTCTTTCGCACCCACCTCTAAACCAAATCAGTTTCAACTGTTTACAGATTTGAATAAGTTTGTCAGGAAACTGACCCTAAGACGACATTTTCTGAAGAAGGAGGAAAACAAGCTCTATGATAATACCTCAAAATCAGGGTTGAAATTACCCTCCAAATATTACCCTTTGGAGTCTAAGAGTAGCCAAATTGATACCTTTTATCAATTGGTGAAAAAAGATATGTGTGAGGACCCTTTGACATTAGTTCATGGTAAAGAATCCAGTAATTTGACTAACTTTGAAAAACAGGCATTGAAACAGTTGAAAAACAATACAGATTTGGTATTAAGACAGGCGGACAAGGGGGGAGGCTTAGTGGTCCTGAATAGAACGGACTATGAGAAGGAAGCATTGCGACTACTAAGTGATGCTGAGTCCTATTCAAAATTAAGGAAAGATCCCACGGCAGAGTATGTAGAAGAATTGAGACCTATACTGGTTGAGGCATTACATAAGGGAATAATAAATAAAGATGAGTATCAATTTCTTATAAAAAAACATCCGATTATTCCTATATTTTATTTTCTACCGAAAATTCACAAACAACTTGAGAATCCACCAGGCAGACCAATAGTGGCGGGGATAGATTCCCTTACAGCCAACCTCTCAGAATATGTGGACATTTTTATAAAAAAGTACGCCCCATCTTTAACGTCTTATGTAAAGGATACTACATCAATACTCCAAACGTTAAAAGATATAGAGTGGAAGGAGAGCTATACTTGGGTGACCATTGATGTATAGTCTTTGTATACCTCCATTAGTCACAGTAAAGGAATTGAATCATGTAGAGAATTTCTCATGGAAGATACTGAGATCTCAGAAGAACACGAGGATTTTATATGTATTTTAATAAATTTCATACTTACTCATAACTATTTTAAATTCCTTGATCAATTTTATATCCAAATATGTGGGACAGCGATGGGGACAGTATTCGCCCCAAGTTTCGCAAACCTTCACATGGGGAGTTGGGAACAAAAGTATATCCAGAATAACAACCCCTTTGTACATAATTTAATTATTTTTAAACAATATATTGATGACATCATAATTATTTGGGAGGGTACAGAAGAATCTTTTAACAATTTTATCTCATATATCAGTATCAATGAGTACAATTTAACTTTCACATGTAAAAGAAACCAGGAAGAAATTGATTACCTGGGTCTAATTGTGAGAGGTGAAGGAAATAGGATCGAAACAAAAAACTTAATTAAGAAGGTGGATTCCAATTCTTATGTACACTTCAAGAGTGGTCACGCATCCCACTGGAAGACGAACATCCCCTACTCTCAGTTTTGTAGAGTAAAGAGAAATTGTAGTAAAGGGGAAGATTGCGAACAACAACTACAACTATACGCAAAAAGATTTGAGGACAGAGGATATCCGAAGAAATTAACTGAAGATGCACTGAGAAGAACTGATCTTAAACCTCGAGACGATTTGCTCCTTTATAAGGAGGATGGTTCTACTGATGTTAGCTTCATCACTCAGTTTAATGGCCACGAGAAGGAAATTAGGAAAGTTCTGACAAAACATTGGAACCTGTTAAAAATGGATCCTGTTCTGGATGAAATTTTTATCAGAAAAGCCTAAGATCGTCTTTAAAAAAGCTAGGAGTTTGAAAGATCATCTAGCGCCAAGCATGCTCCCCCTAAAAAAAGTAGAAAAAGAAAGGAATATTTGATAGTGCATTAAAAGTGTTCTACAAATGTAACCACTGCAACATATGCAAGTTTGCACATCCAAACACACACACAGTGGGCAATTTTAATGACTCTAGGTCTTTTCCTATATTAGATTTTATAAATTGCAATACCACCTGGGTAATTTACATTTTGGAATGTCCCTGTAACCTCAAATATGTTGGAAAAACGAAAAGACCGTTGAAAATAAGGATACAGGAACATATACGTAGTATAAGGAACAAAGTGGATATACATACCATTCCGAGACATTTCAAATCTTTCCATGCCTCTGACACTACTGGTCTTAAATTTAAAGCCATTGAATTAGTGCAGTTGGGCTCCAGGGGGGGGGGGGGGGGGGGGGGAATCGTGAAAATAAATGATCCAGACGGGAAATGTATTGGATTTTTGAATTGAATACTCTTAGTCCGCACGGTCTGAATGACAATTATGAGATTGCACCTTTTCTTTGAGCTCAATATTTTCTTTTACCCGATATGTGAAATCCATGTTGCTGCTATTGTTTTGTTCTTGAGCATAATACTGTATATTTTTTTATGAGTTTTTGTCTGTAACATTTAGTAACTATTCCCTGAGGCTCAGATTGCTGCTACTATATGTCTTATTATATGTGAAACCTATGTTGCTGCTATTCTATTTAGTGTTGGCTTTCTAATATTGTATATTTTTTATGAGTTTTTGTCTGTAATATTTATTAACTATTTCCTGAGGTTCAGATTGCTGCTATTATAGGTTTTAATAATTGTATTTTAATATTGCATTAGAGTGTGAATTTTAATGCTACTTTCAAATTTCCACTTTGTATATGTGTGGGATCTGAAGCAATACCATGGTTACTGATTACTGTCTAATCCCTCTAAAAATAAGGGACATATACTATGGTTTAGTTGTTTTTTGATCACAGAAGTACGATCCCCACCCACGCTGGGCAAGGAGACGGCACTGTGACCGTTATCCCCCTTGTACCGGCGCAGTCAGAACGGACCAGTTATGTGATCGATACTAAATACCTTCCTCGTGCAGAGTGCGGGGAACTGGGGGCGTGTAACCCATGTTGTGTATATGTTGCTAAGGTGACACTCCATATGCTACAGAACGGTTGTCACCGTGATGCTCACGAGAGCACACGGGAGGATCGAGCACCATAAGCTTAGGTGCTCTGGCAACGAGCAGGATATGGTCGTTGGTTTGATCCCGGAGGACGCAGCGGACGTGATGATGTCACTGGCGCCCCTGGGATCACCTAGCAATGGGCAGCAGTTTGTTGTTGCATTTAAGTTTCCTGAAGTGCGCAGTGGGCGTGTCAGCGTCACTGATGCGCTCGGGATCATTTAGTAACGGGCGGCAGGATCTTTATATCTATTAGTGCATTCTCGGGAGATGCTGTGGGCATAATGACGTCACGGTGATCTTGTGATTATGTTATAGCAGGAAGTAGTGTGTGTTTATTATTATTGTACTCCCGGAAGTGATGTCAAAATGAACCCAGAAGTGATGTCAAAATGAACCCGGAAGTGATGTCAAAATTCACCCGAAAGTGATGTCAAAATTAACCCAGAAGTGATGTCAAAATTCACCCGAAAGTGATGTCAAAATTAACCCAGAAGTGATGTCAAAATGAACCCGGAAGTGATGTCATAATGAACCCGGAAGTGATGTCAAAATGAACTGAAAGGCGGGAAAACACTCCTTCTAATTATCTCATTAGTGTAGCTATAAGTAGAGAGAGCAGGCAGTGGGGTAGTATACTCCTGATGAAGTCCAGGCTTGAGATGCCATAAGGACGAAACGCGTTGAGGAACAGAGACTGAACTGTATCTACTACACATCAGATAAGCTATTTTTACATTATTTTGATGTACGGGTATTTGCTTTGTTTTTTAACAATTAAACTGGTGTTAAAACTTTATTACACTATTTCGGCTACCTTCTTTCTTTTCATTGGTGATCATTGAGCATTAGAAGTACCATGAGGTTCTGGAGCTGAAGGGAGAAATCTATCCAGTTTGGGAATTCCCATTTTGAGAGCGTGCGATTTAATGAAGTGGTTAACTCCACTCATGATGGTACTTGCGTTTTTCTAAGGGTGTTATTGAACTGGTGGAGGTTTTCATTTGAAGGATCCTAATATACTGCACTAGTAGGCGCTGTTTTCACCTTCTTTCTAGATCCATCAAAACAGACCGACTGAACACCGGTGACCTGGATTACGGCTGCCACCCTGTCAGAGGGAGTGTGGATTGGAGACAGAGAATTTGGACATTACCACTGTCTCTGGACTAAGACTCTCTTTATTTTCACTCATTTGGTGTAGCGCTAAGTACCACCTTTTCACCGACATATATATATATATATATATATATATATATATATATATATATATATATATCACACACACAGAGTACCCCTGAGGAAGTCAGAAGGATGGGTCATAGCTCCTCCATGACGACACGCGTTGGTTGATTCCTGCTGTATGCTGGTGGCCCAGATAAGCAATCTTTTCTCTTTATTCACGTACAGCAGGGATGTTGTTGAAAAACACATAAAGCATGCCATGCAACAGTTTTGCTATTTAGCCATGCTAAAACTGTTGCAGGGCATGCTGGGATATGTAGTTCAACAACAGCTGGAGAGCCAAAGGTTCGCCATCCCTGATGTACGGGCATTCACTTATGTCCTTGTATTTTTATATGTAAATTATATTACACTATGTACTTTTTATGGATCCTAATAAAATCCCTTTAAACTACACGGGTTTGATGACTTCGTATGGATCATTACAAGCTTAGTACATCTGCCTCTTTGTTTCTACCGTTTAGTGCTGTAAAGAGAAAAGACAGAGCTACTAGCTGGGACCTCATGTCGGTCATGTTGTGGTAGAATACATACATGGGATATGCTGCTGCTAGGTGATCTCAGGTGCTAGATGAAGTCACTTCCATATTTACGTTACTACTGTTTATGTATTACAAAGTACAAGAAGCAATGCAGGATAGCCAGGCCAGGCTTTTCAGATATGTTTATTTCCAAACTGTTCCTACTGTAGACATGTTGTAAATGCCAACATATAGCAACGAGGCAATTGCTTAATTGCAGGTCTGTAGCCCTCATCCTTCAGAACAGTTCCATCAGGAAGTGAAATGGCGCAGTCTTTCAGTCGCTCCTTAAGTTCTGGGGGAATGGGCCGATTCTTCATATCTTTGGCATGCAGTACAGCTTCATGTGCTTCATTGAAGAGCTCTGCCCCAACTGCCTCCTGCACTCTGTGCTTCCAGGCTGACAACTTTGGTTTGCCTTCAAAAACATCAATTCCCGCTCCAACTGGCTGCAAAGAGAGAGAGAGCGAGAGATTGGTTATACATAGATCCAGATGCAGGGCTAACATTTTTCATATTTAAATTTTGAAAGATGAATGTTATTTTGCTACTTTTGACCATTGTCCATGTAAGATCTGCATACGCAGCGGAGGTACTGATCCAATTGCGTTTTTAAGAAACACTATAGATAACTGTAGTATGGACACAGGATCTTCAGCACCTTTTCATAGACAAAGTATAACCATCCTCAATGAGTTATTCTCTCACCTGCATAATCTCCACAATAGCCACCAGGTCAGCGATAGAGATCTCATCACCAGCCAGAAAGGGTTTGTCCTGTAAAAAGTATTCTTCTATATTCTTCAAGGTGTTATTGTACTCAGCCACCGCAGGATCCAGCTTGTCAGGTGTGGCTTCATGACCCAGAAGATAAGGAGTCATTGACTGGAGGAAATAGAAATACATAAAGAATGTATATATGTCTGGATGTATTTTTTTTTTTAAACAAAAACAACGCACAAAGAAACAGCATAAAAACGTTATTAGAAAATTCCTGTACGGGGAAAAAAATAGAACCCCCCCCCCCCCCACACACCCCCTTCCCACCAGGTAGGATCAACTACTGTACCTAAGTGTACAGTATATACCTTTTGCACCATGGCCAGACAGTGTAGGTTAGCAATAGAGGTTTGGCATATGGCACATAAGTTCTTGAGCAGTACAGTTACTGAACCAAATGCTAAACATATGAAATAATAGAAAATGTGTTTTATTAGGGAAGGACAAAACTCTGCTTTACTTCAATTAGACAAATAAAGAATAACCAGTCAACCTAAAATCTGTTTAAATCGTGGAAATGAGGTTTACTGAATACTTCACTTTGCAGTATTATACACTATTACCTCTTGCTGATCCAGGTGAGCTTACAAAATGGAGATGTAAGTAGGCAGTTGACCTCAGCACTAGAACCGTTGAGGAACTGGACTTTATGCTGGCAGGCACTAGATATGCCAAATGTCTAATTCCAACAAATCCATCTGTAGATCTTTCATAGATTTTATCGCACACAGCTCAGACTGCTTGATGTGGGCATGGGAGCCGATTGTATTTGAGCTTTGTTATTACCAAGATGTTATCATACAGAGTAAACATGTAATGTTCTTGTATACTTGAACCGATGCTTCAAGTAAAGTCAAAGAGATAAAAAGTGGGTGTGAGAAATAATTTTGGTATTTGGGCTTAGGAAAGGGAAGGAGGCAGACTCTCATTGGCTAGTTCACAGGAGTCGGAGGGCGGGCTTAGGAGAGGGAAGCCTAATGCAGAGTCCAGACACTCACCTACACCCCCCCCCCCCAAATACGTTCTTATCTGTTAGTACGACGGGCGCACATGTGATTATAAATATATGTGTATGAAATATAATATAAATATTGTGTATATATATATTTTGTGATGTGGGTACATATATATATATATATATATACACGTGAATACAAAGTAGGCTGCACTCAAGAGACAGTGTAACGGTGAAACCAACGGGTGCTTTACTTCAACGTTTCGGGGTTCGAAACCCCGTCTTCAGGACACACACAGTGAACATCGTGCAAAAAACATTTTAAATACCTTACCTGACGCCTCCCTGGCCGTCCTCACCGCGCCTCCGCTCGGCTTCCGGGATCCAGGCTTCCGGTCTCGGATACAATCACATGACCGGATACCCGCTCACTCTGCCGTCATCCAGGGGCGTGGGGGAGTGTTGCCGGGATACGCCTGACAACAAAAGTGCAAACATATTGTTAAGTGCATGAATAACAGTGAAAAACATCATAAAACATTAAAATACATATAATGTAGTGTAAGACAGGCTCGCCATCACACTGCCTGAACAATTGCTAATAATGAGTGCCTGCACATGAATAAAATACAGTGATAAATGTGTAATGATCATGATGAATACTACAAAATTAATTAAAAACAATTGAACATTTTTTAGCACAGTGTCCCATCATCGCACAGCTACATTTCGTCAGCTAGTGCGGCCGATCATCTCTATACTGGGGACTAGTAAAATACTACCTCATTTTCATAATTTAAATAATTAAATGATAACATAAAGATATATATAGTCACACAAGAAACCCATGTTCAATCAGTTCTGCGTGGCCATTCATTAATCTACCCCGAACGGGTGTAGGCACGCTGTTATACGGTGTATACTGCAATGCTGGCCCTCACCGGGACCCATAATTCTACTAAGGCAGATGTGACCTGTATGTAAAGATGCTTTGTATAAACTAGCAAAAAATTACTTCATATAAAATTACTCATCCCTAGGGATTCATTAAGTCCCTTCGGACTGAGCGTATTAAGCATTAGAATCCATCTCGTTTCCAACTGGAGCAGATGTTTGGCCCTATCCCCCCCTCTAATTGAAAAGGGGGCCTGGTCTATGATGCGGTACCTGAGTGTAGCCAGGCTGTGTTTAGCTACTGCGAAATGCCTGGCTACAGGTTGTTCACTTGTACCTGTGTTGAGGGCTGCCCTAATGGCTGACCTGTGTTGGGTCATTCTAACTTTGAAGCTACATTCAGTTTTCCCTACATAGTGTTGCCCACAGGGACATTTGAGCAAATATATCACAAACTTGGAATTACAGTTGACCGACACCCGAATACCAATTCTTTTACCGGTGTAAGGATGCTGGAAAGAATCTCCGGGTATCAGGAAGTTACATGTGGTACAACCACATTTGTAACAACCTTTCTTCTGTCTCAGAAAATGTGTAGCTGTGACAGTTTTTTGGGAAACATCTGATTTGACCAATAGACTCCTGAGATTTTTACTCCTACTGTAACTAGGCATGAATTTGCTATTTTTGAACATCCATAATTCTGGGTCAGTTCTTTGGCTTTTTTGGTGGTATGTCTGCTGGCTGTGTTATATTGGTTGATCCATGGAAATATATTCCCTTGGGTCTTCTGATCTACACTTTCCAATAGCTGCTGTCGTGGCTTACTAAGTGCTCTATGCCGGGACTGCTTTAACAGCTCAATGGGATATCCCCTATCCAAAAACTTGGATGTCATGCTGTCAAGTTGTATATCCCGTGTACTGGGGTCACTGTTTATCCTACGTACTCTGAGCATCTGTGAATAGGGTAGACCATATATAGTGGCCTTGGGATGAAAACTGTCAAACCGCAATAAAGTATTGCGGTCTGTTTCTTTTGTGTACATGGATGTGCTGATCATGCCCTTCTCAATAGAGATCCGTACATCTAAAAAATTGATCTGCTGGGCGTCCAGCACCATGGTGAATTTAACTGGGCTGGAAGATGCATTATGTGCATTGATCATATCCTCCAATTCACTTTTGGGTCCTGCCCATATCACCAGCAGATCGTCAATGTACCTCATGTATAAAACTAGATGTTGCTGAATTGACGGTTGTGACAAAAATAAATCCTTATCTGTCTCCCACATAAACGTGTTAGCAAACGACGGGGCCACACATGACCCAATCGCACACCCAGTGAGCTGTAAATAAAATTCATTGTCATACAGAAAATAATTATGCGTGAGCGTGAATTCTAATAATGTTAAAAAGAACTCAGGATCGGGACCAGTGTATAGCGGATTGTTGGTAATGAGAATCCTTACTGCCTGTATTCCCAGTTGATGTGGAATACAAGTGTAAAGACTCGAGACGTCAATAGTAGCCAAAGTAGAGGACGCTGGAATGGTTTTTAACTCCTCCAGTCTCCTTAATAAGGCTGACGTGTCTTTAAGATGTGTCTGAGTCGCTTATATACACGGCTGCAGGAAAGCATCTAAATAAACCGCTATAGGTTCACATAATGACCCCCTGGCAGAGATGATAGGTCTGCCCGGGGGGTTATTCACATCTTTGTGAACCTTTGGAATTATGTAGAATAAAGGAGTCACTGGATGTAATCTGCCCAAAGCCTTGTGTACCGCTGTCGTGATGATGCCCTCTGTGAGAGCTTCTGACAACAGTCCCTCCAGTTCCTTCTGGAATCTAACAGTGGGGTCCTGGCTTAAACGGGCATAAGTGGAGGTATCGCCAAGGAGTCTTGTACATTCGGCTTTATATTTGTCCATGTCCATTATGACAATGGCTCCCCCCTTGTCTGCTCCCCGTATGATGATGTCATCTCTGTCCCTTAATGCTTTGAGCGCCTGATGTTCTCCTTTGGTTAAATTAGAATGCGGTCTTTCACCTGGATGCTCTATCGACGCCTCCACCATACGGTTGAATGTTTTAATAGAGGGGTTGGTGGATACAGGCTCAAAATGGGACTTGGACGAAATCTTTCTTACAGCCTCAGGTACTGAGGATTCACCACTTGTGCTGGTTACTGTGGGGTGTTTGCCAAAATATTCTTTCAGCTTCAAGTTGCGTTGTAGTCTGTATGTGTCAATCTTCCATTGTACCATGTCTGGTTTGTGGGTGGGCACATACGACAGGCCTTTGCTCAATACCCCAGTCATGTCCTTTGTCAATGGAAACGATGAGAGGTTAAATATCACTTGCGTGTCGTTCTTGGTGGTTTCTTGTCTGATGCGGCTCCTCTCCCTCCGCCTCGTCTGGCCCCCCCTCCTCGTGGGCTGCTTTTTTTGCCAGAGAAGTCGGCCCGGGTGCGTGCCCCTAAAGGGACATCTTGTGCTCGTTCTGCCCTGGTAGGTGTACATTCCTCATTATCACTAGCAGAAGTGCTGGAAAATTGGACCGTCCGTCTCCTTCTCACTTGGCCCCTGGGGCCTTGTTGTTGTGATTGAGGTTTGGCACCAAGCCATGCATAAACTCTGTGTTGTATATAGAGATGAGCGGGTTCGGTTTCTCTGAATCCGAACCCGCCAGAACTTCATGGTTTTTTTCACGGATCCGAGCAGACTCGGATCCTCCCGCCTTGCTCGGTTAACCCGAGCGCGCCCGAACGTCATCATGACGCTGTCGGATTCTCGCGAGACTCGGATTCTATATAAGGAGCCGCGCGTCGCCGCCATTTTCACACGTGCATTGAGATTGATAGGGAGAGGACGTGGCTGGCGTCCTCTCCATTTAGATTAGGGTTGAGAGAGAGAGAGAGAGATTGACCTGAGGCTGTGATACTGTAGAAGAGAGTGCAGAGTTTAGTGACTGACGACCACAGTGACCACCAGACAGTGCAGTTGTTTGTTTTATTTAATATATCCGTTCTCTGCCTGAAAAAAACGATACACACAGTGACTCAGTCACATACCATATCTGTGTGCACTGCTCAGCCCAGTGTGCTGCATCAATGTATATATATATCTGACTGTGCTCAGCTCACACAGCTTATAATTGTGGGGGAGACTGGGGAGCACTGCAGTGCCAGTTATAGGTTATAGCAGGAGCCAGGAGTACATAATATTATATTAAAATTAAACAGTGCACACTTTTGCTGCAGGAGTGCCACTGCCAGTGTGACTAGTGACCAGTGACCTGACTACCAGTATATATAATATTAGTAGTATACTATCTCTTTATCAACCAGTCTATATTAGCAGCAGACACAGTACAGTGCGGTAGTTCACGGCTGTGGCTACCTCTGTGTCGGCACTCGGCAGCCCGTCCATAATTGTATATACCACCTAACCGTGGTTTTTTTTTCTTTCTTTATAGTCATACTAGTTACGAGTATACTATCTCTTTATCAACCAGTCTATATTAGCAGCAGACACAGTACAGTGCGGTAGTTCACGGCTGTGGCTACCTCTGTGTCGGCACTCGGCAGCCCGTCCATAATTGTATATACCACCTAACCGTGGTTTTTTTTTCTTTCTTTATAGTCATACTAGTTACGAGTATACTATCTCTTTATCAACCAGTCTATATTAGCAGCAGACACAGTACAGTGCGGTAGTTCACGGCTGTGGCTACCTCTGTGTCGGCACTCGGCAGCCCGTCCATAATTGTATATACCACCTAACTGTGGTTTTTTTTTCTTTCTTTATACATACATACTAGTTACGAGTATACTATCTCTTTATCAACCAGTCTATATATTAGCAGCAGACACAGTACAGTGCGGTAGTTCACGGCTGTGGCTACCTCTGTGTCGGCACTCGGCAGCCCGTCCATAATTGTATATACCACCTAACCGTGGTTTTTTTTTCTTTCTTTATACATACATACTAGTTACGAGTATACTATCTCTTTATCAACCAGTCTATATATTAGCAGCAGACACAGTACAGTGCGGTAGTTCACGGCTGTGGCTACCTCTGTGTCGGCACTCGGCAGCCCGTCCATAATTGTATATACCACCTAACCGTGGTTTTTTTTTCTTTCTTTATACATACATACTAGTTACGAGTATACTATCTCTTTATCAACCAGTCTATATATTAGCAGCAGACACAGTACAGTGCGGTAGTTCACGGCTGTGGCTACCTCTGTGTCGGCACTCGGCAGCCCGTCCATAATTGTATATACCACCTAACCGTGGTTTTTTTTTCTTTCTTTATAGTCATACTAGTTACGAGTATACTATCTCTTTATCAACCAGTCTATATTAGCAGCAGACACAGTACAGTGCGGTAGTTCACGGCTGTGGCTACCTCTGTGTCGGCACTCGGCAGCCCGTCCATAATTGTATATACCACCTAACCGTGGTTTTTTTTTCTTTCTTTATACATACATACTAGTTACGAGTATACTATCTCTTTATCAACCAGTCTATATATTAGCAGCAGACACAGTACAGTGCGGTAGTTCACGGCTGTGGCTACCTCTGTGTCGGCACTCGGCAGCCCGTCCATAATTGTATATACCACCTAACCGTGGTTTTTTTTTCTTTCTTTATAGTCATACTAGTTACAGGTATACTATCTCTTTATCAACCAGTCTATATTAGCAGCAGACACAGTACAGTGCGGTAGTTCACGGCTGTGGCTACCTCTGTGTCGGCACTCGGCAGCCCGTCCATAATTGTATATACCACCTAACCGTGGTTTTTTTTTCTTTCTTTATACATACATACTAGTTACGAGTATACTATCTCTTTATCAACCAGTCTATATATTAGCAGCAGACACAGTACAGTGCGGTAGTTCACGGCTGTGGCTACCTCTGTGTCGGCACTCGGCAGCCCGTCCATAATTGTATATACCACCTAACCGTGGTTTTTTTTTCTTTCTTTATACATACATACTAGTTACGAGTATACTATCTCTTTATCAACCAGTCTATATATTAGCAGCAGACACAGTACAGTGCGGTAGTTCACGGCTGTGGCTACCTCTGTGTCGGCACTCGGCAGCCCGTCCATAATTGTATATACCACCTAACCGTGGTTTTTTTTTCTTTCTTTATACATACTTACTAGTTACGAGTATACTATCTCTTTATCAACCAGTCTATATATTAGCAGCAGACACAGTACAGTGCGGTAGTTCACGGCTGTGGCTACCTCTGTGTCGGCACTCGGCAGCCCGTCCATAATTGTATATACCACCTAACCGTGGTTTTTTTTTCTTTCTTTATACATACATACTAGTTACGAGTATACTATCTCTTTATCAACCAGTCTATATATTAGCAGCAGACACAGTACAGTGCGGTAGTTCACGGCTGTGGCTACCTCTGTGTCGGCACTCGGCAGCCCGTCCATAATTGTATATACCACCTAACCGTGGTTTTTTTTTCTTTCTTTATACATACATACTAGTTACGAGTATACTATCTCTTTATCAACCAGTCTATATATTAGCAGCAGACACAGTACAGTGCGGTAGTTCACGGCTGTGGCTACCTCTGTGTCGGCACTCGGCAGCCCGTCCATAATTGTATATACCACCTAACCGTGGTTTTTTTTTCTTTCTTTATACATACATACTAGTTACGAGTATACTATCTCTTTATCAACCAGTCTATATATTAGCAGCAGACACAGTACAGTGCGGTAGTTCACGGCTGTGGCTACCTCTGTGTCGGCACTCGGCAGCCCGTCCATAATTGTATATACCACCTAACCGTGGTTTTTTTTTCTTTCTTTATACATACATACTAGTTACGAGTATACTATCTCTTTATCAACCAGTCTATATTAGCAGCAGACACAGTACAGTGCGGTAGTTCACGGCTGTGGCTACCTCTGTGTCGGCACTCGGCAGCCCGTCCATAATTGTATATACCACCTAACCGTGGTTTTTTTTTCTTTCTTTATACATACATACTAGTTACGAGTATACTATCTCTTTATCAACCAGTCTATATATTAGCAGCAGACACAGTACAGTGCGGTAGTTCACGGCTGTGGCTACCTCTGTGTCGGCACTCGGCAGCCCGTCCATAATTGTATATACCACCTAACCGTGGTTTTTTTTTCTTTCTTTATACATACATACTAGTTACGAGTATACTATCTCTTTATCAACCAGTCTATATATTAGCAGCAGACACAGTACAGTGCGGTAGTTCACGGCTGTGGCTACCTCTGTGTCGGCACTCGGCAGCCCGTCCATAATTGTATACTAGTATCCAATCCATCCATCTCCATTGTTTACCTGAGGTGCCTTTTAGTTGTGCCTATTAAAATATGGAGAACAAAAATGTTGAGGTTCCAAAATTAGGGAAAGATCAAGATCCACTTCCACCTCGTGCTGAAGCTGCTGCCACTAGTCATGGCCGAGACGATGAAATGCCAGCAACGTCGTCTGCCAAGGCCGATGCCCAATGTCATAGTACAGAGCATGTCAAATCCAAAACACCAAATATCAGTAAAAAAAGGACTCCAAAACCTAAAATAAAATTGTCGGAGGAGAAGCGTAAACTTGCCAATATGCCATTTACCACACGGAGTGGCAAGGAACGGCTGAGGCCCTGGCCTATGTTCATGGCTAGTGGTTCAGCTTCACATGAGGATGGAAGCACTCAGCCTCTCGCTAGAAAAATGAAAAGACTAAAGCTGGCAAAAGCAGTAGCACCGCAAAGAACTGTGCGTTCTTCGAAATCCCAAATCCACAAGGAGAGTCCGACTCCAATTGTGTCGGTTGCGATGCCTGACCTTCCCAACACTGGACGTGAAGAGCATGCGCCTTCCACCATTTGCACGCCCCCTGCAAGTGATGGAAGGAGCACCCGCAGTCCAGTTCCTGATAGTCAGATTGAAGATGTCAGTGTTGAAGTACACCAGGATGAGGAGGATATGGGTGTTGCTGGCGCTGGGGAGGAAATTGACCAGGAGGATTCTGATGGTGAGGTGGTTTGTTTAAGTCAGGCACCCGGGGAGACACCTGTTGTCCGTGGGAGGAATATGGCCGTTGACATGCCTGGTGAAAATACCAAAAAAATCAGCTCTTCGGTGTGGAAGTATTTCACCAGAAATGCGGACAACAGGTGTCAAGCCGTGTGTTCCCTTTGTCAAGCTGTAATAAGTAGGGGTAAGGACGTTAACCACCTCGGAACATCCTCCCTTATACGTCACCTGCAGCGCATTCATAATAAGTCAGTGACAAGTTCAAAAACTTTGGGTGACAGCGGAAGCAGTCCACTGACCAGTAAATCCCTTCCTCTTGTAACCAAGCTCACGCAAACCACCCCACCAACTCCCTCAGTGTCAATTTCCTCCTTCCCCAGGAATGCCAATAGTCCTGCAGGCAATGTCACTGGCAATTCTGACGAGTCCTCTCCTGCCTGGGATTCCTCCGATGCATCCTTGCGTGTAACGCCTACTGCTGCTGGCGCTGCTGTTGTTGCTGCTGGGAGTCGATGGTCATCCCAGAGGGGAAGTCGTAAGCCCACTTGTACTACTTCCAGTAAGCAATTGACTGTTCAACAGTCCTTTGCGAGGAAGATGAAATATCACAGCAGTCATCCTGCTGCAAAGCGGATAACTGAGGCCTTGACAACTATGTTGGTGTTAGACGTGCGTCCGGTATCCGCCGTTAGTTCACAGGGAACTAGACAATTTATTGAGGCAGTGTGCCCCCGTTACCAAATACCATCTAGGTTCCACTTCTCTAGGCAGGCGATACCGAGAATGTACACGGACGTCAGAAAAAGACTCACCAGTGTCCTAAAAAATGCAGTTGTACCCAATGTCTACTTAACCACGGACATGTGGACAAGTGGAGCAGGGCAGGGTCAGGACTATATGACTGTGACAGCCCACTGGGTAGATGTATGGACTCCCGCCGCAAGAACAGCAGCGGCGGCACCAGTAGCAGCATCTCGCAAACGCCAACTCTTTCCTAGGCAGGCTACGCTTTGTATCACCGCTTTCCAGAATACGCACACAGCTGAAAACCTCTTACGGCAACTGAGGAAGATCATCGCGGAATGGCTTACCCCAATTGGACTCTCCTGTGGATTTGTGGCATCGGACAACGCCAGCAATATTGTGTGTGCATTAAATATGGGCAAATTCCAGCACGTCCCATGTTTTGCACATACCTTGAATTTGGTGGTGCAGAATTTTTTAAAAAACGACAGGGGCATGCAAGAGATGCTGTCGGTGGCCAGAAGAATTGCGGGACACTTTCGGCGTACAGGCACCACGTACAGAAGACTGGAGCACCACCAAAAACTACTGAACCTGCCCTGCCATCATCTGAAGCAAGAAGTGGTAACGAGGTGGAATTCAACCCTCTATATGCTTCAGAGGTTGGAGGAGCAGCAAAAGGCCATTCAAGCCTATACAATTGAGCACGATATAGTAGGTGGAATGCACCTGTCTCAAGCGCAGTGGAGAATGATTTCAACGTTGTGCAAGGTTCTGATGCCCTTTGAACTTGCCACACGTGAAGTCAGTTCAGACACTGCCAGCCTGAGTCAGGTCATTCCCCTCATCAGGCTTTTGCAGAGGAAGCTGGAGACATTGAAGGAGGAGCTAACACGGAGTGATTCCGCTAGGCATGTGGGACTTGTGGATGGAGCCCTTAATTCGCTTAACAAGGATTCACGGGTGGTCAATCTGTTGAAATCAGAGCACTACATTTTGGCCACCGTGCTCGATCCTAGATTTAAAGCCTACCTTGGATCTCTCTTTCCGGCAGACACAAGTCTGCTGGGGTTGAAAGACCTGCTGGTGATAAAATTGTCAAGTCAAGCGGAACGCGACCTGTCAACATCTCCTCCTTCACATTCTCCCGCAACTGGGGGTGCGAGGAAAAGGCTCAGAATTCCGAGCCCACCCGCTGGCGGTGATGCAGGGCAGTCTGGAGCGACTGCTGATGCTGACATCTGGTCCGGACTGAAGGACCTGACAACGATTACGGACATGTCGTCTACTGTCACTGCATATGATTCTCTCAACATTGATAGAATGGTGGAGGATTATATGAGTGACCGCATCCAAGTAGGCACGTCACACAGTCCGTACTTATACTGGCAGGAAAAAGAGGCAATTTGGAGGCCCTTGCACAAACTGGCTTTATTCTACCTAAGTTGCCCTCCCACAAGTGTGTACTCCGAAAGAGTGTTTAGTGCCGCCGCTCACCTTGTCAGCAATCGGCGTACGAGGTTACATCCAGAAAATGTGGAGAAGATGATGTTCATTAAAATGAATTATAATCAATTCCTCCGCGGAGACATTGACCAGCAGCAATTGCCTCCACAAAGTACACAGGGAGCTGAGATGGTGGATTCCAGTGGGGACGAATTGATAATCTGTGAGGAGGGGGATGTACACGGTGATATATCGGAGGGTGATGATGAGGTGGACATCTTGCCTCTGTAGAGCCAGTTTGTGCAAGGAGAGATTAATTGATTCTTTTTTGGGGGGGGTCCAAACCAACCCGTCATATCAGTCACAGTCGTGTGGCAGACCCTGTCACTGAAATGATGGGTTGGTTAAAGTGTGCATGTCCTGTTTTGTTTATACAACATAAGGGTGGGAGGGCCCAAGGACAATTCCATCTTGCACCTCTTTTTTCTTTTCTTTTTCTTTGCGTCATGTGCTGTTTGGGGAGGGTTTTTTGGAAGGGCCATCCTGCGTGACACTGCAGTGCCACTCCTAGATGGGCCCGGTGTTTGTGTCGGCCACTAGGGTCGCTAGTCTTACTCACACAGTCAGCTACCTCATTGCGCCTCTTTTTTTCTTTGCGTCATGTGCTGTTTGGGGAGGGTTTTCTGGAAGGGACATCCTGCGTGACACTGCAGTGCCACTCCTAGATGGGCCCGGTGTTTGTGTCGGCCACTAGGGTCGCTAGTCTTACTCACACAGTCAGCTACCTCATTGCGCCTCTTTTTTCTTTGCGTCATGTGCTGTTTGGGGAGTATTTTTTTGAAGGGCCATCCTGCGTAACACTGCAGTGCCACTCCTAGATGGGCCAGGTGTTTGTGTCGGCCACTTGGGTCGCTTATCTTAGTCACACAGCGACCTCGGTGCAAATTTTAGGACTAAAAATAATATTGTGAGGTGTGAGGTGTTCAGAATAGACTGAAAATGAGTATAAATTATGGTTATTGAGGTTAATAATACTATGGGATCAAAATGACCGCAAATTCAATGATTTAAGCTGTTTTTTAGTGTTTTTTGAAAAAAACACCCGAATCCAAAACACACCCGAATCCGACAAAAAAAATTCGGTGAGGTTTTGCCAAAACGCGGTCGAACCCAAAACACGGCCGCGGAACCGAACCCAAAACCAAAACACAAAACCCGAAAAATTTCAGGCGCTCATCTCTAGTTGTATATAGTCCTGCTGTACACGGGCCAGTTTCTGCTTTTTATATCGTATCAGATCCCTTTGGTATTGTTCCACTTGTGTGGTTAATTTGTCCATCCATTTGGTAGTGGTATCGGTCATCAGGTTTGTGCCGTGCTGGGTCTCAAACGTACTGATGTTGGCCTTGGTGATGCTCAATTCTCTCTTGGACTCCTCTATGACCAAGAGGATCAAGTCCATCGAGCATTTATTCAGAATTGAGATCCAGCGCTTGCAGAACACCACATTATGTCTGCCTATGGTAGGCATGTTGTGGATACGGAATCCTCTGGGTATCTGTTTGGCCCGATAATAGTCAGAGAGGGTCTTTCCTTGATATAGGAAATCAATCTCCCTTTTCTTCAATTTGAAAAGCTCCCTGTATAGATCCTCATTCGGTGTAATGTCGCCTATGCCAAACGCAGGTTCATTGTAGAGGATATTTTCAGCCTCAATGTCAGAGAAACTGAACATTTCAAAATTATCACTCAGCATTAGAAGAGAGGCAGCCTCATCCAGATCAACACCACCTTCTGCCATGTTGATAAAATTCCCTGAGATGAATGAATGCTGGAAATACTAAAATCCGTGTAGTATTCACTAGTGCTGTGCTGCAATGTTCATGTGTGAATGGAAAACTCACACTGTGCAATTAATATGATGCACAAAAGCCAAGAGGCGTCCTGAAAGATATTCAATGAAATGCTGTAATATGGTGCCTTGACGAAAACCTGTGCACACTGCTGCCGCAGAATATCCAGGAATAATATATGGAGTTACTGGTCCGGCACTCGTATGTCAAAAGCTGTAGGTGAAAGCATGCTCCGGTGCCCTCCAACCAGACACAGCGGTCTGTACATACACGTGAATACAAAGTAGGCGGCACTCAAGAGACAATGTAACGGTGAAACCAACGGGTGCTTTACTTCAACGTTTCGGGGTTCGAAACCCCGTCTTCAGGACACACACAGTGAACATCGTGCAAAAAACATTTTAAATACCTTACCTGACGCCTCCCTGGCCGTCCTCACCGCGCCTCCGCTCGGCTTCCGGGATCCAGGCTTCCGGTCTCGGATACAATCACATGACCGGATACCCGCTCACTCTGCCGTCATCCAGGGGCGTGGGGGAGTGTTGCCGGGATACGCCTGACAACAAAAG
Source organism: Pseudophryne corroboree (assembly GCF_028390025.1). Classification (NCBI taxonomy): domain Eukaryota; kingdom Metazoa; phylum Chordata; class Amphibia; order Anura; family Myobatrachidae; genus Pseudophryne; species Pseudophryne corroboree. The sequence continues at coordinate 366,279,822 of NC_086444.1, forward strand.
TGCAAACATATTGTTAAGTGCATGAATAACAGTGAAAAACATCATAAAACATTAAAATACATATAATGTAGTGTAAGACAGGCTCGCCATCACACTGCCTGAACAATTGCTAATAATGAGTGCCTGCACATGAATAAAATACAGTGATAAATGTGTAATGATCATGATGAATACTACAAAATTAATTAAAAACAATTGAACATTTTTTAGCACAGTGTCCCATCATCGCACAGCTACATTTCGTCAGCTAGTGCGGCCGATCATCTCTATACTGGGGACTAGTAAAATACTACCTCATTTTCATAATTTAAATAATTAAATGATAACATAAAGATATATATAGTCACACAAGAAACCCATGTTCAATCAGTTCTGCGTGGCCATTCATTAATCTACCCCGAACGGGTGTAGGCACGCTGTTATACGGTGTATACTGCAATGCTGGCCCTCACCGGGACCCATAATTCTACTAAGGCAGATGTGACCTGTATGTAAAGATGCTTTGTATAAACTAGCAAAAAATTACTTCATATAAAATTACTCATCCCTAGGGATTCATTAAGTCCCTTCGGACTGAGCGTATTAAGCATTAGAATACATCTCGTTTCCAACTGGAGCAGATGTTTGGCCCTATCCCCCCCTCTAATTGAAAAGGGGGCCTGGTCTATGATGCGGTACCTGAGTGTAGCCAGGCTGTGTTTAGCTACTGCAAAATGCCTGGCTACAGGTTGTTCACTTGTACCTGTGTTGAGGGCTGCCGTAATGGCTGACCTGTGTTGGGTCATTCTAACTTTGAAGCTACATTCAGTTTTCCCTACATAGTGTTGCCCACAGGGACATTTGAGCAAATATATCACAAACTTGGAATTACAGTTGACCGACACCCGAATACCAATTCTTTTACTGGTGTAAGGATGCTGGAAAGAATCTCCGGGTATCAGGAAGTTACATGTGGTACAACCACATTTGTAACAACCTTTCTTCTGTCTCAGAAAATGTGTAGCTGTGACAGTTTTTTTGGAAACATCTGATTTGACCAATAAACTCCTGAGATTTTTACTCCTACTGTAACTAGGCATGAATTTGCTATTTTTGAACATCCATAATTCTGGGTCAGTTTGAATAATGGGCCACAGTTCTTTGGCTTTTTAATTTTGTAGTATTCATCATGATCATTACACATTTATCACTGTATTTTATTCATGTGCAGGCACTCATTATTAGCAATTGTTCAGGCAGTGTGATGGCGAGCCTGTCTTACACTACATTATATGTATTTTAATGTTTTATGATGTTTTTCACTGTTATTCATGCACTTAACAATATGTTTGCACTTTTGTTGTCAGGCGTATCCCGGCAACACTCCCCCACGCCCCTGGATGACGGCAGAGTGAGCGGGTATCCGGTCATGTGATTGTATCCGAGACCGGAAGCCTGGATCCCGGAAGCCGAGCGGAGGCGCGGTGAGGACGGCCAGGGAGGCGTCAGGTAAGGCATTTAAAATGTTTTTTGCACGATGTTCACTGTGTGTGTCCTGAAGACGGGGTTTCGAACCCCGAAACGTTGAAGTAAAGCACCCGTTGGTTTCACCGTTACACTGTCTCTTGAGTGCCGCCTACTTTGTATTCACGTGTATGTACAGACCGCTGTGTCTGGTTGGAGGGCACCGGAGCATGCTTTCACCTACAGCTTTTGACATACGAGTGCCGGACCAGTAACTCCATATATAATAAGAATTTACTTACCGATAATTCTATTTCTCGTAGTCCGTAGTGGATGCTGGGGACTCCGTCAGGACCATGGGGAATAGCGGCTCCGCAGGAGACAGGGCACAAAAGCAAGCTTTTAGGATCACATGGTGTGTACTGGCTCCTCCCCCCATGACCCTCCTCCAAGCCTCAGTTAGGTACTGTGCCCAGACGAGCGTACACAATAAGGAAGGATCTTGAATCCCGGGTAAGACTCATACCAGCCACACCAATCACACCGTACAACTTGTGATCTGAACCCAGTTAACAGTATGATAACAAAGAAGTAGCCTCTTAAAAAAGATGGCTCACAACAATAATAACCCGATTTTTGTAACAATAACTATGTACAAGTAATGCAGACAATCCGCACTTGGGATGGGCGCCCAGCATCCACTACGGACTACGAGAAATAGAATTAACGGTAAGTAAATTCTTATTTTCTCTAACGTCCTAGTGGATGCTGGGGACTCCGTCAGGACCATGGGGATTATACCAAAGCTCCCAAACGGGCGGGAGAGTGCGGATGACTCTGCAGCACCGAATGAGAGAACTCCAAGTCCTCTTTAGCCAGAGTATCAAATTTGTAAAATTTTACAAACGTGTTCTCCCCTGACCACGTAGCTGCTCGGCAAAGTTGTAATGCCGAGACCCCTCGGGCAGCCGCCCAAGATGAGCCCACCTTCCTTGTGGAGTGGGCTTTTACAGTTTTAGGCTGTGGCAGGCCTGCCACAGAATGTGCAAGTTGAATTGTGCTACAGATCCAACGAGCAATCGTCTGCTTAGACGCAGGAGCACCCATCTTGTTGGGTGCATACAAGATAAACAACGATTCAGATTTTCTGACTCCAGCTGTCCTTGAAATATATATTTTCAATGCTCTGACAACGTCCAGTAACTTGGAGTCCTCCAAGTCGCTAGTAGCCGCAGGCACCACAATAGGCTGGTTCAAGTGAAAAGCCGAAACCACCTTAGGGAGAAAATGAGGACGTGTCCGCAGTTCTGCCCTGTCCGAATGGAAAATCAGATATGGGCTTTTGTACGATAAAGCCGCCAACTCTGAAACTCTCCTGGCTGAAGCCAGGGCCAATAGCATGGTTACTTTCCATGTAAGATACTTCAAATCTACCGATTTGAGAGGCTCAAACCAATGAGATTTGAGAAATTCCAAAACTACGTTTAGATCCCACGGTGCCACTGGAGGCACAATTGGGGGTTGTATATGTAGTACACCCTTGACAAAAGTTTGTACTTCAGGCACTGAAGCCAATTCTTTCTGGAAGAAGATTGATAAGGCCGAAATTTGAACTTTAATAGACCCCAATTTGAGGCCCATAGACAATCCTGCCTGCAGGAAATGTAGGAATCGACCCAATTGAAATTCTTCCGTTGGGGCCTTCTTGGCCTCACACCACGCAACATATTTTCTCCAAATGCGGTGATAATGTTGTGCGGTCACTTCCTTCCTAGCTTTAATCAAGGTAGGAATAACTTCCTCTGGAATGCCCTTTTCTTTTAGAATCCGGCGTTCAACCGCCATGCCGTCAAACGCAGTCACGGTAAGTCTTGGAACATACAAGGTCCCTGCTGAAGCAGATCCCTTCTTAGAGGTAGAGGCCACGGATCTTCCGTGAGCATCTCTTGAAGTTCCGGATACCAAGTTCTTCTTGGCCAATCCGGAGCCACTAGTATTGTTCTTACTCCCCTTTTCCGTATAATTCTCAGTACCTTTGGTATGAGAGGCAGAGGAGGAAACACATACACTGACTGGTACACCCACGGTGTTACCAGAGCGTCCACAGCTATTGCCTGAGGGTCTCTTGACCTGGCGCAATATCTGTCCAGTTTTTTGTTGAGGCGAGACGCCATCATGTCCACCTTTGGTTTTTCCCAATGGTTCACAATCATGTGGAAAACTTCCGGATGAAGTCCCCACTCTCCCGGGTGAAGGTCGTGTCTGCTGAGGAAGTCTGCTTCCCAGTTGTCCACTCCCGGGATGAACACTGCTGACAGTGCTATGACATGATTTTCCGCCCAGCGAAGAATCCTTGCAGCTTCTGTCATTGCTCTTCTGCTTCTCGTGCCGCCTTGTCTGTTTACGTGGGCGACTGCCGTGATGTTGTCCGACTGGATCAACACCGGCTGACCCTGAAGCAGCGGTTTCGCCAAGCTTAGAGCATTGTAGATCGCTCTTAGCTCTAGTATATTTATGTGAAGAGACGTCTCCAGGTTTGACCATACACCCTGGAAGTTTCTTCCCTGTGTGACTGCTCCCCAGCCCCGTAGGCTGGCATCCGTAGTCACCAGGACCCAGTCCTGTATGCCGAACCTGCGGCCCTCTAACAGATGGGCACTCTGCAACCACCACAGGAGAGACAACCTTGTCCTTGGTGACAGTGTTATCCGCTGATGCATGTGCAGATGCGATCCGGACCATTTGTCCAGCAGATCCCACTGAAATATTCGTGCATGGAATCTGCCGAATGGAATTGCTTCGTAAGAAGCCACCATCTTTCCCAGGACTCTTGTGCATTGATGTACTGACACATTTCCTGGTTTTAGGAGGTTCCTGACAAGTTCGGATAACTCCCTTGCTTTCTCCTCCGGGAGAAACACCTTTTTCTGAACCGTGTCCAGAATCATTCCCAGGAACAGCAGACGTGTTGTCGGGGACAATTGAGATTTTGGAAGATTCAGAATCCACCCGTGTTGTTGAAGCACTACTTGGGTTAGTGCTACACCGACTTCCAGCTGTTCTCTGGACTTTGCCCTTATCAGGAGATCGTCCAAGTAAGGGATAATTAATACGCCTTTTCTTCGTAGAAGAACCATCATTTCGGTCATTACCTTGGTAAAGACCCGAGGTGCCGTGGACAAACCAAACGGCAGCGTTTGAAACTGATAATGACAGTCTTGTATCAGGAACCTGAGATACCCTTGGTGTGAGGGGTAAATTGGGACATGCAGATAAGCATCTTTTATGTCCAGGGACACCATGAAGTCCCCTTCTTCCAGATTCGCTATCACTGCTCTTAGTGACTCCATCTTGAACTTGAATTTCTGTATGTACAGGTTCAAGGATTTCAGATTTAGAATAGGTCTTACCGAACCGTCCGGCTTCGGTACCACAAATAGTGTGGAATAATACCCCTTTCCCTGTTGTAGGAGGGGTACCTTGACTATCACCTGCTGAGAATACAGCTTGTGAATGGCTTCCAATACCGTCGCCCTTTCTGAGGGAGACGTTGGTAAAGCAGACTTTAGGAAACGGCGAGGGGGAGATCTTTCGAATTCCAACATGTAACCCTGAGATACTATCTGCAGGATCCACGGGTCCACCTGTGAGCGAGCCCACTGATTGCTGAAAATCCTTAGTCGACCCCCCACCGCTCCTGAGTCCGCTTGTAAAGCCCCAGCGTCATGCTGATGGCTTTGTAGAACCCGGGGCGGGCTTCTGGTCCTGGGCAGGGGCTGCTTGCTGCCCTCTCTTACCCTTTCCTCTGCCTCGTGGCAGATAAGACTGTCCTTTTGCCCGCTTGTTTTTATAGGAGCGAAAGGACTGCGGCTGAAAAGACGGTGTCTTTTTCTGTTGGGAGGGGGTCTGAGGTAAAAAAGTGGATTTGCCGGCAGTTGCCGTGGCCACCAGATCCGATAGACCAACCCCAAATAATTCCTCTCCTTTATATGGCAATACTTCCATATGCCTTTTGGAATCCGCATCACCTGACCACTGTCGCGTCCATAAACTTCTTCTGGCAGATATGGACATCGCACTTACTCTCGATGCAAGAGTGCAAACATCCCTCTGAGCATCTCGCATATAAAGAAACGCATCCTTTAATTGCTCTAGAGTCAATAAAATACTGTCCCTATCCAGGGTATCAATATTTTCAGTCAGGGAATCCAACCACACTACCCCAGCACTGCACATCCAGGCTGAGGCTATTGCTGGTCGGAGTATAACACCAGTATGCGTGTATATACTCTTCAGGGTAGTTTCCAGCCTCCTATCTGCTGGATCCTTGAGGGCGGCCGTATCTGGAGACGGCAACGCCACTTGTTTTGATAAACGTGTGAGCGCTTTATCCACCCTAGGAGGTGTTTCCCAGCGCGCCCTAACCTCTGGTGGGAAAGGGTATAATGCCAATAACTTCTTAGAAATTAGCAGTTTTCTATCTGGGTTAACCCACGCTTCATCACACACATCATTCAATTCCTCTGATTCTGGAAAAGCTACAGGTAGTTTTTTCACCCCCCACATAATACCCCTTTTTGAGGTACCTGCAGTATCAGAGATCTGCAAAGCCTCCTTCATTGCCGTGATCATATAACGTGTGGCCCTATTGGAAACTACGTTTGTTTCTTCACCGTCGACACTAGATTCATCTGTGTCGGTACCTGTGTCGACTGACTGAGGTAAGGGACGTTTTACAGCCCCTGACGGTGTCTGAGACGCCTGAGCAGGTACTAACTGGTTTTCCGGCCGTCTCATTTCGTCAACTAACTTTTGTAATGTACTAACATTATCACGTAATTCCATAATTAAAGCCATCCATTCCGGTGTCGACTCCCTAGGGGGTGACATCACCATTACCGGCAATTGCTCCGCCTCCACACCAACATCGTCCTCATACATGTCGACACACACGTACCGACACACAGCAGACACACAGGGAATGCTCTTATCGAAGACAGGACCCCACTAGCCCTTTGGGGAGACAGAGGGAGAGTTTGCCAGCACACACCAAAAGCGCTATAAAATGTATATAAACAACCCTAAAAGGTGTTGTTTTTGTTATATGCGCTTTAAATATATAAATATCGCCAAAATATGCCCCCCTTCTCTTTGTTACCCTGTTTCTGTAGTGCAGTGCAGGGGAGAGTCCTGGGAGCCTTCCTCACAGCGGAGCTGAGCAGGAAAATGGCGCTGTGTGCTGAGGAGAATAAGCCCCGCCCCCTATCCGGCGGGCTTTTCTCCCGGGTTTTGAGATATCTGGCCTGGGTTAAATACATACATATAGCCTCAATGGCTATATGTGATGTATTCTTTGCCATCAAAGGTATTAAATATTGCTGCCCAGGGCGCCCCCAGCAGCGCCCTGCACCCTCCGTGACCGTTCAGTGTGAAGTGTGTAGCAACAATGGCGCACAGCTGCAGTGCTGTGCGCTACCTTCATGAAGGCTGAAGAGCCTTCTGCCGCCTGTTTCCGGACCCTCGATCTTCAGCATCTGTAAGGGGGATCGGCGGCGCGGCTCCGGGACGAACCCCAGGGTGACCTGTGTTCCGACTCCCTCTGAAGCTATGTCCAGTAGCCTAAGACTCCAATCCATCCTGCACGCAGGTGAGTTGAAAATCTCTCCCCTAAGTCCCTCGATGCAGTGAGCCTGTTGCCAGCAGGACTCACTGAAAATAATAAACCTAAAAACTTTTTCTAAGCAGCTCTTTAGGAGAGCCACCTAGATTGCACCCTGCTCGGACGGGCACAAAAACCTAACTGAGGCTTGGAGGAGGGTCATGGGGGGAGGAGCCAGTACACACCATGTGATCCTAAAAGCTTGCTTTTGTGCCCTGTCTCCTGCGGAGCCGCTATTCCCCATGGTCCTGACGGAGTCCCCAGCATCCACTAGGACGTTAGAGAAATATATATATATATATATATATATATATATATATAGTGTAACCCTGATTTAGGGTTTAAACAACACTTATACTGAGGTAGTTATAATATGGTGACTAAAATGGAGTATAAGCATATATATTATTCATATAAAAGTTAATGGATGTTGTAATACTGTATGCATGTTTTGAGGTAAATAATACAGTTCACATATATGTAATTGTATGTACATTGATGTAAATGTAGTGGTGAATACAATTAAGGCTTATTTTATGGTTTCACTGTATATCTAAAGGGTTAATGTTCTTGTGCTCCTAACTGTCAATCACCTAGTGGGGTGATTGCCAGTGGGCAGGGCATCACCTCAGAGTGGGTCATGTGACTACTAGAGAGGGGTGGAGAGGTGCTGTGAGTGTAGCTGTGGGAGAGACTGCATATCCCTTGGTGAGAGGACATAGTTTTTTGCTGCTCCGGACGTCGCCCGCATTAGAGCTGAGCGGTATACATTGCGGCGGCCGGAGGGGGCTTAGTGTGTGTAGCCAGAACAGGGCTTCCTTACTGTAAAGGTGGTGACAGCAGCATTGAGACTCAGCACTGTTCATAGAACCCGGCATCAGCGCTAGTCAACTCACCCAGCAGTATTGGAAGGGCGCACCTATGACAGGGAGACAGAGAGGGTTCCTTCCTACCTATTACCGGCACAGACTCTGACAGCCACAACAAAGAAGCCAGGACCAGCAGCAGAGGCTCCATTCGGTGTGGCTGTAAGTGTAAGGAAGGAGTCGGGGGAGCATCCTGCAGCAGCATCACTAGATCGTAGAAGTGTGAGTGTATAATCCAGCCATTTATATTACCCCTACACTAAGCACAGCAAGCCATAGGTGACTATGGTACATAGTCAATTTCATATTGGGACTAAGGACTCCAGGGCTAGGCCGCAATAATGGCTATTAAGCAGGAGGATAGTAATGGGTCACAGTAGTCAGAGTGACCTATAATTACAGTTCCATGTATGGCTTAATCATAGTGCTAAGGAGAAGGTAGAAAGCACTGGATATATATATATGTAACAGGAGGAGTGGAGTGAAACTTGAACTGTTTAACGCTTCATAAATAGTTTTAAACCTCCCCCATATATCAGCATCACATCAGTCAAAGGAGAGCCAGAGACATTGTTCCGCAGCGCTAAATAGAAAGTAACACCCTAAAGCTGCCACCTAATGTGTGTATTTATGCCCCTGAATTAGCAGAATTAGAGTCAAGGACATTAAAGGTAGCCATACTACAGTGACATTGGATGAATGTTAAAGCCTCTTAGCCACAAAGGATTAGAATATCATCCCCATTCAAGGACTAGCTTGTGGCACTTTAATACAACTGTGTTATATGTATATTCGTGAACCCGTAAGAAGGACGGACACGTAAGAGACTATTAGTTTTAAAGTTAAAGGATTTGAGCTCGCTGTGACTATGATAAGAGAAACCATCTCTTGCAGATATATTTAATATAGACTCATCCTAAGAGACAATAATAATTTGAGGCATACAGGAATCGAAAAGCTATATATGCTCTGAAATATAGAAAGCATCAGCTACTTCAAATGGACACAAGGACGCAGCATAACAAAGGTTTATCATACCAGCTTCTTAGGAGTTTAGTTTAATACTGTACAACTACGGTAACATTTTTACTGAGGAAAGGATACAGATTCCTTGGTAATCAACTGTTGATGTTACTATCTATGAGCTAAATAGATACTTTCTGTTATCTGCCAAGGAGGAACTATAAGTAACCTTATAGGAGTAAAAAAGTAATCGCTACCATAAGTAGACTGAGCCAAACATCTTTCTCTTTAACTGAAGGGAGAACTGATAGTTGATACTAAAACATGGGCCCTCATTCCGAGTCGTTCGCTCGTTATTTTTCATCGCATCGCAGTGAAAATCCGCTTAGTACGCATGCGCAATATTCGCACTGCGACTGCGCCAAGTAATTGTACAATGAAGATAGTATTTTTACTCACGGCTTTTTCTTCGCTCCGGCGATCGTAGTGTGATTGACAGGAAATGGGTGTTACTGGGCGGAAACACAGCGTTTTAGGGGCGTGTGGATGAAAACGCTACCGTTTCCGGAAAAAACGCAGGAGTGGCTGGAGAAACGGGGGAGTGTCTGGGCAAACGCTGGGTGTGTTTGTGATGTCAAACCAGGAACGACAAGCACTGAACTGATCGCAGATGCCGAGTAAGTGTGGAGCTACTCTGAAACTGCTAAGTAGTTTGTAATCGCAATATTGCGAATACATCGTTCGCAATTTTAAGAAGCTAAGATTCACTCCCAGTAGGCGGCGGCTTAGCGTGTGTAACTCTGCTAAAATCGCCTTGCCAGCGATCAACTCGGAATGAGGGCCATAGTGTCAGACATTCTGTATTAACTGCTGTTATTTTTAGGAAGTTTTTGGGCCCTTATAGTGCACTATCATATTAAGAGTACCCGGGTCACTCTAACACCTAAGGGTGTCTTGAAAAGAAAAAAGGATTTGTTGTATTGCATGCAGGTACTGTGTATAGGCCTAATTGACAGGGGGTTAGCATGGATTAATGACTTAAAGGGGAATGTGTAATTGATGAAATGTTAATGTATACTTAATCCATTTGGTACTGGTCATTAAAGTGTTATACTTGCCATGTGTGTCTGGTCCGTCTGGAAGTTGATCTGAAGATCCTGGAAGAAAGAGACATGTATATTAGATAATATATCTATGATATAAGGGAATCATCCCCTAAGGATAGAGATCAGGCTTACTCAAGCAAGCCTTAACGGTAGTTAAATACTACACATAGCTTGAGTGGAGGCACAACTATTAGGTAACCATCCCTTAATAGAATACATAGACAGCTCTCGTTCAAGGTATTGAGGGTAGAGTTACAATAGGAAGGGGGTATATTTGACTAGGAATAGCAATGTACAGTAAGTCATAGGGATATAAACAATTTGTATGTTCCCCACGCGCCTGGCATGTATAAAGGATTGCATAGTGGGAGACTGACCGCGCGCAGGTAAAGCGAGAGAGACGTGTGCAGATGAGGACCCGCGCGGCCGGTGGAAGGAGGGTGCTGTGTGCAGAGAGGGACCGCGCACCGTTAGAGGGAGAGAGACATGTGCAGAGGAGGACCCGCGCGGCCGGTAAAGGAGAGCGTATAAAAGACGCTCCTAGCTGGCGAAGTCTCAGTCTGCTGATTCCCCTGTTTGCGCTGATCACCTGGAGTCTCTCTGCCGCCTAGAGCTTTAAGCGCTGTAAACATTGGCGGCAGTGGCTTAGGTGAGGCAGCCGACACAGGGCAGGCTAGCCGGGGCTAGCCCAAAGAGCGGTGGGCGCATCGCATAGGAGGCAATGGATGCGCTGGCACCAGAGACCCACCGCCACCTAGAGCTGTAAGCGCTGTAAACATACAGCGGCAGTGAGGTCTTGGGCAGCACTGTCCAGCGCTAGAGGCAGAGCAATAAGCGCCACTGATAGACCGCTATCAACACTCACCTTTAGAGGCGCGGCAGTGAGAGATCCCCCGAGGCAGTCCCGGAGAGTGAACTAAACGGGCATTGTATGAAGGCACAGCTTCCAAGTAGACAGGCAAGCCAGTCAATGATCCTTTGAGGGAGGAGTCGGGGGAGCGCTGCCCAGATGGAAGCTACCGGAGGTGTAAGTGAAACTAAAATGCACTACACCTGCAATTAACTCTGACACTATTGATAACTAATTAATAGAAAGCTGAACTATAGACCAGAAACTGATATTGATATATATATAGAGATATATATAGAGATATATATAGAGATATATATAGAGATATATATATATATAGCAGTGTAGGGACCGGCACTCTCACAAACAGCACATAAATGCCCAGGTGCCTCCACAAATGGTCAATCGGCCATAGATATCACTGGAAGAGAGTGGAATGATATTTAATATGATTATGCATCTACGATGTATGGGGCTACTACATACATCTGTTTTGTCCCCCGATTTGCTGTTTACTTGATTTGTATTCTCCTGCATTGTATTTCTCTGTTTGTTTATGTCACATGATGTCTCTGTCTCTAGGCAACCGCTCGAGCGTCCGGGCGCACAGGAAGTGCGCAACGCAGTTTGTTGCCGTCCGTGGACCCGGCGCCCGCAGCGATGGTGTAGATGCACATGGGGTGGTGAGTAGGTATTTAAATGTTGTTGTCTGTACCCTCTGGTTATCCTGATGACGATATTAAATTATCGAAACGTCAATTAGACCAAGTTTGTGACCGCTGTGTCCTTCTTTACCTGAATGAAGTCCTGAGAGTGCCACTCTCTTCCAGTGATAGATATATATATATATATATATATATATATATAGATAGATAGATAGATAGATAGATAGATAGATAGATAGATATGGGGCCATTAGGTCTCAGGATAAATTAAGCTAATTATCCAGTATAAGAAAAGCTGGTGAGTTTCCTGTCTTCAAGACTTCTTGGAACCTCCTTTCATAGAATATTGTCAGGGCCGGGTGTTTTTGTGAATCCGTTAACCCTGGACCAACCAAAGGTGTAGGTGCTGGGGTATGATGAAAGCAGGGAGGACGAAGAAAGTTCCGTTTCATATATTTATTGTAAGCAACAATTCCAGTAAGGAGTTAAATGACAAATTATTAATCACCATATATAAACTGACGTATTGCATAAAGTGGTAGGAATGATAAGCAGGAACAATCTTAAAGATACATTGAGGAAATGTTCATAAAACTGAGTTTTAAGCAGGCTTGTGAATGAATGATGAATTGTCCAAAAGCAATAAGATTTGATGCTGAACTGTAAAGTGTGTTAACTGGATAATGCAGACATAAATAAGTAACTGTAGAGATTTGTAATGAAGTTTAGAGATTTAACTGAAAGGCTGTGAAGAATTGTCCTTGATTGTAGCAACACAGAAAATACAGTACTGAAATGGGTTACTTGCGAGTTCTGAAGATCACTGTGAAACTGCAGCAGACGACAATTATGATGAATGGGTTAAGTTTAGAGCAGAGCAAACGAACAGCTGATGTTAGTAGAATCCTCCAAAGTCTGTGTGGTTGAAGCAGGCAGACAGGGTAACCTCTTGCAAGACTCTGGGAATCCACTTGTTTGCCACTGGGAGAGTGATTGACTGACAGCACAGCAGGGAGCTGGAGGATCTTTAGCAGTGAAGGCTGCAGACGGACCTCTGGGAGCGGAGGCGATATCTGGACCACGGGAATCACACAGGAATGCACGGAGAGAGCACAGAGCTAGGGCATAGAGTAGATACAACAAAGCACTGGCCCAGAGTAGCATAATCCCAGCCTACTTAAAGGCAGCACAAGCACGGGATTGGCTTACACTTACCCACAGGTGTTTTCACAAGTGCTCTGTATTGCTTATTTGGTCTCCAACATGGCCGCCTCCTATACTGCAGACACACAGCGGTGCCTTTGGCCATTTGGTCCCCGCACTCCCAGCTCCCAGATTCTGCATCACCTGTGCCACCGATCACGCCGCGTCCCCACACGGCCGCACAGCACTGCGAGCAACCGCACCGGCAACGGATAAACCCCACAACCCGCAGAGGTGAGAGATCGGTTCGTGACAAATATAACTAGAGCCTTTTATAAAGCTAGAGAAGTTACTGTGACTCATTAATAAGCCCAATGCTAAATTCCACCACGGATATGTGAATGTGATAATAATGCACTGCAGCAGTTATATGGACAGGGAAGTCGCAGGACATAATAGGCAACTTATATAAGTGGTGTGGAACATCATATAATAAGGAGATGGAGATTATAATTGTGTGTGTGTGTGTGTGTGTGTGTGTGTGTGTGTGTGTGTGTGTGTGTGTGTGTGTGTGTGTGTGTGTATTTATATATATATTATTTATAGGAGTCTAAATAAATGACAGAAATATTCAATCCTGCTCAGATATATATATATATATATATATATATATATATAGATAATCCAAGCAGGCGGCACTCACAGGTTTTCAAGCAGACAAGAACAGAGATCACTCCACCTTGTATGAACTTAACGTTTCGGTTTATTAACCGTCGTCAGAAGTAACAATAACATTAAAAAGACAATCTTACCTTTATATACTATAAATTCACCACGTGCACTTCCTTTGAATCCCAAAGGATTGATTTCCGGTATCGTCATCAGCTAGAGACAAAACTGTCAATGAGAATGACGTATACCGGTGTGTAAAGAAACCATCACCATGACAACTGAACAACAATATGACACGGCTTGTGAGGAGAGTTCAATTACATTTCCCAATACTCGAATACGATATTTTACTGTTATCAAATGAACAGCAAGTTCAAATCGAATTTATATTCCTCAAACAAACTAAAATACATGGTTTTACAGACGTAAAGAAGCCATAATATTTAATCACTACAAATACTCAAAAATACATGCAGAAACATTTCAGATCTAAAAAATCATGAGAGTATGTTCCCACATACATAAGCACAACTGATAAATCACTCATAAAAAACAGGTCAATGATAAAGTTTAATTGAGGCCGCTGGGGACAACAGCGTTTAGCCGGTGTATCCAGCGGGCCTCTTTTTGCAGCAGAATTCTGTGTCTATCACCCCCCCCCCCCCCCCCCATTTTGAAAAAGGAACCTGCTCTAACATTTTGTAACGTAAGGTGGACAAGCCATGATTACGTAACTTAAATGTTTGGCTACCGGTTGATCTATGGTCTTGCCTTCCAGTATCTGCTTAATGGCGCTTCTGTGTTGGGACATGCGCTCTTTAAACTGGCAGGTAGTTTTCCCAATATAGTAAAACCCACAGGGGCATCTTATACAAAACACCACAAATTTACTGGTGCATGTAAGGACTTGCTTAATCCCAATTTTGGCACCTGTATGGGGATGTACTATATAGTCACCTGTTTCCAGGTACAGGCACGTTGTACAGCCTGTGCATTTGTAATTGCCCGGTCTCCTCTTCAAAAAAGTACCAGTATCGGGAGGGGATAATTGGGAAATGTCATTATGCACTACCATGTCACGTATACTGCTTCCCCTCTTATAGCAGGGCATCAACCTGCTGGTTTTTAGACTGGAGAGGTCCGGATCCGTTTGTATGACCGGCCAAATCCTCTTAGCAGTATTAGTGAGCTTCTGGCTCGAAGTTGTATACTTAGTGACACAGACAACTGCATTATCCAATTTGTTCTTACTACTAGGTGTTACTACAGGTGTTTTAGGTTCAAGTAAAGCACGTGCCCTTGCCGATTGCAGTAATTTACTGTTGTACCCTCTTTCCAAAAACTTCTGAGTCATCAAATCCATCTGGCAGGACTCATCATCTAAATTACTACAGATTCTGTGTCCCCGAAGGTACTGTGAATATGGAAGACCGTTTTTTAAAGATCTTGGATGATGACTAGAGGACATTAATAGGCTATTGGCATCAGTGGGTTTATGGTAAACAGAGGTGACAAATTCACCATTGGCCTTGCCGATTGTAACATCTAGGAAATTGATGCTATGTGCTTGTATGTCAAACGTAAATTTGATGGCCTCATCCATCTTATTGACCTGCTGCATCATCTCAATGAAACCTTCCTTGGTCCCTGTCCATAATATAAACACGTCGTCGATATAACGTGTGTACATGGCAATGCAGGATTTATATTCAGTATTACAAAGAATCAACTTGTTTTCTATGGCAAACATAAATGAATTGGCATATGCCGGTGCGGCACAAGACCCCATGGCACAGCCCTGTGTCTGTTGAAAAAATTCATTGTTGAATAAGAAATAATTCCTATGCAACGTCAAATGTAATAATGATATGAAAAAATCTACTGCTGGACCAGCATAATTGGGATTACCCTCTATGAGTGTCTGTACTGCTTCTAATCCTCGATTATGAGGAATGCTGGTGTAGAGGCTGACGACATCAGCCGTACACAACCAGCATGACTCAGGATTGATGTTTTTGTCACGTAATTTCTGTAAAAACGTAGAAGTATCCTTCAGATAAGTAGCCTCATTTTGTATTACTGGCTGTAGGAAAAAATCTATGTATTTAGCTACATTGGAATACAAAGATTCCCTGGCTGCAATTATGGGTCACCCAGGCAGGCGAATAGGATCTTTATGCAGTTTAGGGATCATGTAAAACACTGGTACGGACGGAGCCGTCACCATCAAAGCAATATGCGTATTTCTGGATATAATACCACTGGCTACTGCTGTCCAAGCAACAAATTTAACTCACTGGAGTACTTAACAGTGGGATCTGAAACCAATCTCACATACACTGTGTCATCTTCCAATTGCCTATACACTTCCAATTTGTAATCCACCAGATCCTGAATCACTATGCCACCCGCCTTGTCGGTGGGGCGCACAGTGATATCAGGATAGGAGGATAATTCACGCAAAGCAGTGCGTTCCTCAACAGTGATATTAGAAACTTGCAGTTTATTACTTGCCACACAATTTTGAATACAATCAGACATAATGTTCGTATATACTTTTATGGCCGGGTTCGTAGAATATGGATCAAATGATGATTTAGCTTTTACAGGACAGTCAGTATTTTGAGTGAAACTGTCAGATTTGGAATTGAAGAATTCTCTGAGACGAAGTTGTCTATTGAACCTGGATAAGTCAACCTTGCTCTCAAAAACTCTGTGCGGGTTGGTGGGCACAAAATGTAGGCCTTTGGACAACACTCTATTCTCCACCTCCGTGAGGGTTCGTGAAGACAAATTATAAATAATTTCTTTGGTTTTGCCCCTTTTTTTTCCTTCTCTTTGGCATTGCTTGCCGTGTCTGGTTCGTGTTCGTTTGGGCTCTCTCGCTGGGCCCGCGTCTTGACCCCTAAAGGGGCACGTTGGGCCCGGGGACGTTGTCGACCAGATGCCATATCTGATTCACTATTTGAGGTTCCACTGGAGGTGTCCCCCTCAAGCGGAAACCGGCGCCCTCTTCTGTGGGATCTTGGCCGGAAAGATTGGGGTTTGAATGACGGATTATTTGCCCAAAGATATACTTTATTCTCGGTGTAGTCCTTAGTGACCGTGGCAAGTTTTTTGGACTTAAACTTAACCAGATCCACTTTATATTTCTCCACCTGCTGCGTTAATTTTGACATCCAGTCATTACGCGTATCGGCCGTCAAAATCGGCAAGGTGGTTGTCTCAAGCTCCTTAATCTTATCACGGATCATACTCAATTCTCTCGTGGCTTCCTCCACCACAAGCAGCATTAAATCGAAGGAAGCTTTATTCAGTACTGCTGCCCATTTACGGCAGAATTCAGGATTGTATCTGCCAATCGTAGGGGTATTGCGAATTCAGAAACCCCTAGGCAACATTCTATCCCGGTAATAGTCTGATAAACAGACTCCATGTAAGTAAAAGTCCGTTTCACGGTTCTTAAGTCTTAATAATTGCAGATATAATTGCTCAGTAGAAACTGCTTCAGCAGCTGAAGAGAATTTGTCCTTAATGAGAATGCGTTCAGCATCTATGTCCGACAGAGAGAGGAATTCCCCCTGCGGTAGAAGGGTATGCCTATATCCAGCAACCTCCTCATGCACAAGGTCCATGTTGTAAAGCTATTCTGTTACATCCAATGTTGTAATTATGTAGAGAGAAAGTATCAGTGGTATATTACCAATGCAGGTGCCATAATCAGGTGCAACGTTGTAGCAAACGTGCTGTATAATATACAAAGTTTGTATTCGGCACTCTTTGTACTTAGATATAACAAACGTGATCAGCTCACCGGGTGCCCTCCACAGCCAAAGCAGCAATGTAGATAATCCAAGCAGGCGGCACTCACGGGTTTTCAAGCAGACAAGAACAGAGATCACTCCACCTTGTATGAACTTAACGTTTCGGTTTATTACACCAGCATTCCTCATAATCGAGGATTAGAAGCAGTACAGACACTCATAGAGGGTAATCCCAATTATGCTGGTCCAGCAGTAGATTTTTTCATATCATTATTACATTTGACGTTGCATAGGAATTATTTCTTATTCAACAATGAATTTTTTCAACAGACACAGGGCTGTGCCATGGGGTCTTGTGCCGCACCGGCATATGCCAATTCATTTATGTTTGCCATAGAAAACAAGTTGATTCTTTGTAATACTGAATATAAATCCTGCATTGCCATGTACACACGTTATATCGACGACGTGTTTATATTATGGACAGGGACCAAGGAAGGTTTCATTGAGATGATGCAGCAGGTCAATAAGATGGATGAGGCCATCAAATTTACGTTTGACATACAAGCACATAGCATCAATTTCCTAGATGTTACAATCAGCAAGGCCAATGGTGAATTTGTCACCTCTGTTTACCATAAACCCACTGATGCCAATAGCCTATTAATGTCCTCTAGTCATCATCCAAGATCTTTAAAAAACGGTCTTCCATATTCACAGTACCTTCGGGGACACAGAATCTGTAGTAATTCAGATGATGAGTCCTGCCAGATGGATTTGATGACTCAGAAGTTTTTGGAAAGAGGGTACAGCAGTAAATTACTGCAATCGGCAAGGGCACGTGCTTTACTTGAACCTAAAACACCTGTAGTAACACCTAGTAGTAAGAACAAATTGGATAATGCAGTTGTCTGTGTCACTAAGTATACAACTTCGAGCCAGAAGCTCACTAATACTGCTAAGAGGATTTGGCCGGTCATACAAACGGATCCGGACCTCTCCAGTCTAAAAACCAGCAGGTTGATGCCCTGCTATAAGAGGGGAAGCAGTATACGTGACATGGTAGTGCATAATGACATTTCCCAATTATCCCCTCCCGATACTGGTACTATTTTGAAGAGGAGACCGGGCAATTACAAATGCACAGGCTGTACAACGTGCCTGTACCTGGAAATAGGTGACTATATAGTACATCCCCATACAGGTGCCAAAATTGGGATTAAGCAAGTCCTTACATGCACCAGTAAATTTGTGGTGTATTGTATAAGATGCCCCTGTGGGTTATACTATATTGGGAAAACTACCTGCCAGTTTAAAGAGCGCATGTCCCAACACAGAAGCGCATTAAGCAGATACTAGAAGGCAAGACCAGAGATCAACCGGTAGCCAAACATTTTAAGTTACGTAATCATGGCTTGTCCACCTTACGTTACAAAATGTTAGAGCAGGTTCCTTTTTCAAAACGGGGGGGGGGGGGGGGTGATAGACACAGAATTCTGCTGCAAAAAGAGGCCCGCTGGATACACCGGCTAAACACTGTAGTCCCCAGCGGCCTCAATTAAGCTTTATCATTGACCTGTTTTTTTATGAGTGATTTATCAGTTGTGCTTATGTATGTGGGAACATACTCTCATGATTTTTTAGATCGGAAATGTTTCTGCATGTATTTTTGAGTATTTGTAGTGATTAAATATTATGGCTTCTTTACGTCTGTAAAACCATGTATTTTAGTTTGTTTGAGGAATATAAATTAGATTTGAACTTGCTGTTCATTTGATAACAGTAAAATATCGTATTCGAGTATTGGGAAATGTAATTGAACTCTCCTCACAAGCCGTGTCATATTGTTGTTCAGTTGTCATGGTGATGGTTTCTTTACACACCGGTATACGTCATTCTCATTGACAGTTTTGTCTCTAGCTGATGACGATACCGGAAATCAATCCTTTGGGATTCAAAGGAAGTGCACGTGGTGAATTTATAGTATATAAAGGTAAGATTGTCTTTTTAATGTTATTGTTACTTCTGACGATGGTTAATAAACCGAAACGTTAAGTTCATACAAGGTGGAGTGATCTCTGTTCTTGTCTGCTTGAAAACCCGTGAGTGCCGCCTGCTTGGATTATCTACATTGCTGCTTTGGCTGTGGAGGGCACCCGGTGAGCTGATCAAGTTTGTTATATCTAAGTACAAAGAGTGCCGAATACAAACTTTGTATATATATATATATATATATATATATATATATACAAATATATATTACATACACACACACACACACAGTGGTAACGAGACTGCATCTACAGCTGAGCAGGATTGAATATTTCTGTCATTTATTTAGACTCCTATAAATTATATATATATATTATATATATATATATATATATATATATATATATGCAATTAGGAAAGTGTAATTGGAGCACTGTTTATGCAAGTTTCTGCAGGGAGCAGTTTATTAATACCCCTTTCACATCGCACAAATAACCCGGTACCGACACGGCATATTGCCGTGTCGAACCGGGTCAGTGTGCGATGTGAAAGCACACTGGCCGATTTAGCGGGTCGCCTGACCCGGTAAATCAACCCGGTAAAAAAGAAGGGTTTTACCCGGGTTGATTACCGGGTCAGGTGCGGTGTGAATGGGAGCCGTGTCGATGCGACACGGTTCCCATTCACAAGATAGGGAGAGGCGGCGCTGGAGATGAGCTCATCTCCCGACGCCGCCTCCACCCCCGCCCCTGCTGCTGCTGCGCGCTCCGTTGTTATGGCAACCGACCCGGTATATTGCCGGGTCGGAAAGCCAGCAGCGGAGTGCAAATGCCGGATCCCACCCGGTAAGTACACGTTTGTCTTACCGGGTAGGATCCGGCATTTGCAGTCTGAATGCAGCATAACAAAACCAGCCTCTATAGTGCACAAGGAAGACTCCTAGTATGAGCTGCAGGACTATTACTAAAGGACTAGGAAAGTTGCAAGATTGATAGAAACTTTGTAATCTATAAAAGAAAAAGTAACAAAGGATAGTAAAGGGCTTAATAGAACTCAAGGAGTCAGTTTAAGTAGCCCTTTTCAGTCTACTGGAAACAAAGTAATACTTTCCTGCTTACTTGCAAAGTACTGTATCCGTTTGCTAGTTAAAGTCAAAAAGGAAGATATAGAAAGGAGGATTATCCATTCAACCTCTGTAAACAGGATTAATTAGCTATAGACTTCATACAGGAAATTCTTCACCTATTTCAACTGGATAACAGTTTTACTCTATGCACTCATTGGGCCCCAACTGCGCAATCTTTTTGTGACTAAGAGTACCCGGGTCACTCACTCAAGTATACATAATTGGTTTTTGTAATGCATTCAGAGTTAAATGTATAGGTGAAAGAATGTATACATAGTAAAGGAAAAATATAGAAAATTTAAAAGTGTTTAGTCATATTTGGATATTTGGATTGAAGTAAGAAATTGTCACATGGTTAACATAAAGTATATTAAAAATATTTTACTTACCATAAAAAGTGTTGTGTTGGCAACGGAGGATCCCGAAATGAGAAGAACAGGTATATGTTATATTAAAATGAGGAGGATCTTAAATGTATAATTATTAAATAACATATACATTTAAGATAGGGCTTACCCAGACAAGCCCAATTAGAAATGAGTCTGGGTAGAGGCACAAAAAATATTTTAGTAACTCACAGTTAGAGGTAAGGTAGGGTTACATATTGGAGGCACTTGCCGTGATAGTAAGAATTCAGGTTATAAAAGAATGGATAGTTTGACAGGAGAAGATTTAAATACTTAGTGTATACAGAGAGGAACAAGCTGAAAGAAGTGTATGGGAGTAGGGGGGAATTTCTATAACATCCAAGCTGATATGGTATTATGATCCCTAGACAAATTGTATGGATTAAGTAAACCCCGGATTGTAGACAAATGGAGGGAGGATTCCGGGAGGGTTGTGGCTATGTTAATAGAGGCAGAAAAAGAGTTAGATGCTCGATTAATACCTACAATGATTGTAGCTGGGGAAGAGATTGGAAGACTATGGCGTATTATATGGCCTAAAAGTAGTGATGAAGAAACCATTAGTGGTCGCATCTCAGCCTCTGCTGAAAACCCTGAAAGGGCTGATACGAATAGCAATACCCAGTCGAATAATGTGCCAATGTAAATGGAGGGCAGTTTGAGACCATGGTAGATAGAGTGGTCACTCAGAGAGATGGCACTATGAGGGAAGTTACAGAAGATTGAGAATATTTTCAGGGATAGTACCTGTGCCAACTGGTGAGGAAACGTATGAAGCATGGAAGGAAGCTGCTGTTCAGCAAGCTGAGGAGTGGCAATGCCCAGATTAAATAAAAAGGCAAAGGGAAGTAGAGAGCCTGAGGGGGCCAGCTATGGGTATTATTCAGGCAGCTAGGAGAAGCAACCCACAAGCCACACTTGAAGCATACTTTGAAGCATTGGACTATGCATATGGCACTTTAGAGGATGTAGGAGATCTAACCTCTAGATTTAATCATACATTTCAGGAACCTGGAGAAAAACTTAGCACTTATTTCTCTATCGTCCTAGTGGATGCTGGGGTTCCTGAAAGGACCATGGGGAATAGCGGCTCCGCAGGAGACAGGGAACAAAAAGTAAAGCTTTAGGATCAGGTGGTGTGCACTGGCTCCTCCCCCTATGACCCTCCTCCAAGCTTCAGTTAGATTTTTGTGCCCGGCCGAGAAGGGTGCAATCTAGGTGGCTCTCCTAAAGAGCTGCTTAGAAAAGTTTAGCTTAGGTTTTTTATTTTACAGTGAGTCCTGCTGGCAACAGGATCACTGCAACGAGGGACTTAGGGGAGAAGAAGTGAACTCACCAGCGTGCAGGATGGATTGGCTTCTTTGGCTACTGGACATTAGCTCCAGAGGGACGATCACAGGTACAGCCTGGATGGTCACCGGAGCCTCGCCGCCGGCCCCCTTGCAGATGCT
This sequence comes from Pseudophryne corroboree, assembly GCF_028390025.1. Classification (NCBI taxonomy): domain Eukaryota; kingdom Metazoa; phylum Chordata; class Amphibia; order Anura; family Myobatrachidae; genus Pseudophryne; species Pseudophryne corroboree. Next base: position 366,301,929 of record NC_086444.1, read on the forward strand.
GAAACAAGAAGAAGGTCCAGAATCGGCGGCATGAAGACTCCTCAGTCTTCTTAAGGTAGCGCACAGCACTGCAGCTGTGCGCCATTTCCTCTCAGCACACTTCACACGGCAGTCACTGAGGGTGCAGGGCGCTGGAAGGGGGGCGCCCTGGGAGGCAATGAAAACCTATTTTTGGCTAAAAATACCTCACATATAGCCTCCGGGGGCTATATGGAGATATTTAACCCCTGCCAGAATCCGTTAAGAGCGGGAGACGAGGCCGCCGAAAAAGGGGCGGGGCCTATCTCCTCAGCACACAGCGCCATTTTCCCTCACAGAAAGGCTGGAGGGAAGGCTCCCAGGCTCTCCCCTGCACTGCACTACAGAAACAGGGTTAAAACAGAGAGGGGGGGCACTAATTTGGCGTTAGAAATATATAAAAAAGATGCTATAAGGGAAAACACTTATATAAGGTTGTCCCTATATAATTATAGCGTTTTTGGTGTGTTCTGGCAAACTCTCCCTCTGTCTCTCCAAAGGGCTAGTAGGTCCTGTCCTCTATCAGAGCATTCCCTGTGTGTGTGCTGTGTGTCGGTACGTGTGTGTCGACATGTATGAGGACGATGTTGGTGAGGAGGCGGAGCAATTGCCTGTAATGGTGATGTCACTCTCTAGGGAGTCGACACCGGAATGGATGGCTTATTTAGGGAATTACGTGATAATGTCAACACGCGGCAAGGTCGGTTGACGACATGAGACGGCCGACAAACAATTAGTACCGGTCCAGACGTCTCAAAAACACCGTCAGGGGTTTTAAAACGCCCGTTTACTTTAGTCGGTCGACACAGACACAGACAGGGACACTGAATCCAGTGTCGACGGTGAATAAACAAACGTATTCCTTATTAGGGCCACACGTTAAGGGCAATGAAGGAGGTGTTACATATTTCTGATACTACAAGTACCACAAAAGAGGGTATTATGTGGGATGTGAAAAAACTACCGTAGTTTTTCCTGAATCAGATAAATTAAATGAAGTGTGTGATGATGCGTGGGTTCCCCCCGATAGAAAATATGGGCGGTATACCCTTTCCCGCCAGAAGTTAGGGCGCGTTGGGAAACACCCCTTAGGGTGGATAAGGCGCTCACACGCTTATCAGAACAAGTGGCGGTACCGTCTATAGATAGGGCCGTCCTCAAGGAGCCAGCTGACAGGAGGCTGGAAAATATCATAAAAAGTATATACACACATACTGGTGTTATACTGCGACCAGCGATCGCCTCAGCCTGGATGTGCAGAGCTGGGGTGGCTTGGTCGGATTCCCTGACTAAAAATATTGATACCCTTGACAGGGACAGTATTTTATTGACTATAGAGCATTTAAAATTGCCGTATAAAGGAAGAGGAGTTATTTGGGGTCGGTCCATCGGACCTGGTGGCCACGGCAACTGCTGGGAAATCCACCGTTTTTTACCCTAAGTCACATCTCTGCAGAAAAAGACACCGTCTTTTCAGCTTCAGTCCTTTCGTCCCTATAAGAGTCATATCTGCCCAGGGATAGAGGAAAGGGAAGAAGACTGCAGCAGGCAGCCCATTCCCAGGAACAGAAGCGTTCCACCGCTTCTGACAAGCTCTCAGCATGACGCTGAGACCGTACAGGACCCCTGGATCCTACAAGTAGTATCCCAGGGGTACAGATTGGAATGTCGAGACGTTTCCCCTGCGCAGGCTCCTGAAGTCTGCTTTACCAAGGTCTCCCTCCGACAAGGAGGCAGTATGGGAAACAATTCACGAGCTGTATTCCCAGCAGGTGATAATTAAATTACCCCTCCTACAACAAGAAAAGGGGTATTATTCCACACTATATTGTGGTACTGAAGCCAGAAGGCTAGGTGAGACCTATTCTAAATCTAAAAAAATTTGAACACTTACAAAGGTTCAAGTCAAGATGGAGTCACTCAGAGCAGTGATAACGAACCGGGAAGAAGGGGACTATATGGTGTCCCAAGACATCAGGGATGCTTACCTCCATGTCCCAAATTTGCCCTTATCACTAAGGGTACCTCAGGTTCGTGGTACAGAACTGTCACTATCAGTTTCAGACGCTGCCGTTTGGATTGTCCACGGCACCCCGGGTCTTTACCAAGGTAATGGCCGAAATGATGGTTCTTCTTCGAAGAAAAGGCGTCTTAATTATCCCTTACTTGGACGATCTCCTGATAAGGGCAAAGTCCAGGGAACAGTTGGAGGTCGGAGTAGCACTATCTCGGATACTGTTACAACAGCAGGGGTGGATTCTAAATATTCCAAAATCGCAGCTGATCCCGACAACAAGTCTCCTGTGCTTAGGGATGATTCTGGACACAGTCCAGAAAAAGGTGTTTCTCCCGGAAGAGAAAGCCAGGGAGTTATCCGAGCTAGTCAGGAACCTCCTAAAATCAGTGCATCATTGCACAAGGGCCATGGTAAAAAAAATGGTGACTTCCTTCGAAGCAATTCCAGTCGGCAGATTTCATGCAAGAACTTTTCAGTGGGATCTGCTGGACAAATGGTCCGGATCGCATCTTCAGATGCATCAGCGGATAACCCTATATCCAAGGACAAGGGTGTCTCTCCTGTGGTGGTTACAGAGTGCTCATCTTCTAGAGGGCCGCAGATTCGGCATTCAGTTTTGGATGTTGGTGACCACGGAGGCCAGCCCGAGAGGCTGGGGAGCAGTCACACAAGGAAAAAATTTCCAGGGAGTGTGATCAAGTCTGGAGACTTTTCTCCACATAAATATAGCTAAGGGTAAATTTATAATGCTCTAAGTTTAGCAAGACCTCTGCTTCAAGGTCAGCCGGTATTGATCCAGTGGGATAAAACATCACGGCAGTCGCCCACGTAAATAGACAGGGCGGCACAAGAAGCAGGAGGGCAGTGGCAAAAACTGCAAGGACTTTTCGCTGGGCGGAAAATCATGTGATAGCACTGTCAGCAGTGTTTCATTCCGGGAATGGAAACTGGGAAGCAGACTTCCTCAGTAGGCACGACCTCCACCCGGCAGAGTGGGAACTTCATGGGGAAGTTTTCCACATGATTGTAAACCGTTGGGAATTACCAAAGGTGGACATGATGGCGTCCCGTCTGAACAAAAAACGGGACAGGTATTGCGCCAGGTTAAGAGACCCTCAGGCAATAGCTGTGGACGTTCTGGTAACACCGTGGGTGTACCAGTCGGTGTATGTGTTCCATCCTCTGCTTTTCATACCTAAGGTACTGAGAATTATAAGACGTAGAGGAGTAAGAACTATACTCATGGCTCCGGATTGGCCAAGAAGGACTTGGTACCCGGAACTTCAAGAGATGCTCACAGAGGACTTATGGCCTCTGCCGCTAAGAAGGGACTTGTTTCAGCAAGTACCATGTCTGTTCCAAGACTTACCGCAGCTGCGTTTGACGGCATGGCGGTGGAACGCCGGATCCTAAGGGAAAAGGCATTCAGGAAGAGGTCATTCCTACCCTGGTCAAAGCCAGAAAGGAGATGACCGCACAACATTATCACCACATGTGGCGAAAATATGTTGCGTGGTGTGAGGCCAGGAAGGCCCCACGAAGAAATTTCAACTCGGTCGATTCCTGCATTTCCTGCAAACAGGAGTGTCTATGGGCCTCAAATTGGGGTCCATTAAGGTTCAAATTTCGGCCCTGTCGATTTTTCTTCCAGAAAGAATTGGCTTCAGTTCCTGAAGTCCAGAAGTTTGTCAAGGGAGTATTGCATATACAACCCCCTTTTGTGCCTCCAGTGGCACTGTGGGATCTCAACGTAGTTCTGGGATTCCTCAAAACACATTGGTTTAAAACCAGTCAAATCTGTGGATTTGAAGCATCTCACATGAAAAGTGAACATGCTCTTGGACCTGGCCTGGACCAGGCGAGTGTCAAATTGGTGGTTTTTTTTCTCAAAAAAGCCCATATCTGTTTGTCCATTCGGACAGGGCAGAGCTGCGGACTCGTCCCCAGTTCTCTCCCTAAGGTGGTGTCAGTGTTTCACCTGAACCAGCTTATTGTGGTGTCTTGCGCCTACTAGGGACTTGGAGGACTCCAAGTTGCTAGATGTGGTCAGGGCCCTGAAAATATAGGTTCCAGGACGGTTGGAGTCAGGAAAACTGACTTGCTGTTATCCTGTATGCACCCAACAAACTGGGTGCTCTTGCTTCTAAGCAGACTTTTGCTAGTTGGATGTGTAATACAATTCAGCTTGCACATTCTGTGGCAGGCCTGCCACAGCCAAAATATGTAAATGCCCATTCCACAAGGAAGGTGGGCTCATCTTGGGCGGCTGCCCGAGGGGTCTCGGCTTTACAACTTTGCCGAGCGGCTATTTAGTCAGGGGCAAACACGTTTGTAAAATCCTACAAATTTGATAACCTGGCTAAGGAGGACCTGGAGTTCTCTCATTCGGTGCTGCAGAGTCATCCGCACTCTCCCGCCCGTTTGGGAGCTTTGGTATAATCCCCATGGTCCTTTCAGGAACCCCAGCATCCACTAGGACGATAGAGAAAATAAGAATTTACTTACCGATAATTCTATTTCTCGGAGTCCGTAGTGGATGCTGGGCGCCCATCCCAAGTGCGGATTATCTGCAATACTTGTACATAGTTACAAAAATCGGGTTATTATTGTTGTGAGCCATCTTTCAGAGGCTCCGCTGTTATCATACTGTTAACTGGGTTCAGATCACAGGTTGTACAGTGTGATTGGTGTGGCTGGTATGAGTCTTACCCGGGATTCATAAATCCTTCCTTATTGTGTACGCTCGTCCGGGCACAGTATCCTAACTGAAGCTTGGAGGAGGGTCATAGGGGGAGGAGCCAGTGCACACCACCTGATCCTAAAGCTTTACTTTTTGTGCCCTGTCTCCTGCGGAGCCGCTATTCCCCATGGTCCTTTCAGGAACCCCAGCATCCACTACGGACTCCGAGAAATAGAATTATCGGTAAGTAAATTCTTATTTTAATCAGAATAGATAAACTCTTGTATAAAATAGTTGATAAGGGTGGCATTACTAAAGAGGAGGTGGATGGAAGCAGGATGAAGCAGCTCCTCAGAGGAGCCTTGACTACGGACTTTGTAGCTCAAATATTAAAATGTTCAGGGATAAGAGACCCCCCCCCCCCCCTCCTACTTTTAATGACCTGTTAAAAGAGGTAAAGCAGGAGGAGGTATTAATTGAAATGAGAGAAAAAACTATAAAAAAAAAAAAAGGTAATACAACCCACGATGGAAGTGAATCCGTTTCAAGAAAAAACTAACAAAATAAAAAATTAGAACAGTTTATGGTTTCACAAATTAACAGTAATTCTAATTTCTCCTCGACAAGAACAAACAATACTATGCCTATGAGGGGAAGAGGGAGTAATTACAATAATAGAGGCCGAGGATGTTTTAAAGGCGGTAGGTCAGGACATATGGCCTATGAATGCACCGTTAATACTGGTGATTCTTCACAAAGAGTTATTAATAATAATTGAGGTTTGAATAGCAATAGCCCTTCTGGACAGGGGAAACGGACGAGGGAGGACTGTGAACCCCTCACAGTCCCCCTAGAGGTCAGCTACTGCACTATGGGGAATTCCTGGTGGAATGGAAAAATTCCAGAAGGTCTGATGGGTCCTACGCCAATAGTCTCTGCATCCATTAATAGGAACAAATGTAAAGTATTATTAGACAGTGGTTCTCAGGTGTCAATTATTTTTTAATCCTGGTATAATGAACACATATCAGATGTGCAAATACAACCCCTTAATGGGTTAGTAATTTGGGGTTTAAGGGTAAACAAATATCCTTACTTAGGATATGTACAGGTCACCCTTGAATTTAATAAAGTCCTGAAAAACCATTGCAAGTCCCTTTTATTGCTCTAATTTGTCCAGAAATTCAAGGAGGGAGGAATGAACTCCCTGTGATTGTGGGTACAAATACTCAATTGTACAATGAGTTATCTAACTGGTATCAGGATATAAATAGAAGAGAACAGATTACTGAAGCAGGACTTAAGCTAGCCATACACCAGGACGATATATTTCCAACCAGCCAACTAGTTGGCTGGTTGGAAAGATAATCTGGCAGTGTGCGGGAGCAAACGATTATCAGCCGTTTGCTCCCACACGCTAAAAAACGGTCAGAAACGGTCTGACCAACTAGTTGGGAAAATCAAACCTGTTTGATTTTCCCAACCAATCGTTCAGGTGTAGGGGAAAACTTCCCCCCAACTGAACGATAAGAAGGCGGACACTGGCTGCTAGTGTCCGCCTACTTTTGTCTCGTGCTGCAGGTGACCCTCTGTGCTCCATACCCCTCCGGCCACCTCACCGCCCCAGCCGCAGTGACCCGCCACTGCCCAGCCGCCAGTCCCACCGCAAATTAACCCCCCTCCGCCCGCCAGTCCCTTTCCTCCGCCGGCCGCCCCATCCATCCCGCCAGCCTCCCTCAGCCCTGCTCAGCCCGCCCAGCAGTAATCCCCCCCCCCCGGCCGCCAGCCTCCCTTCGCACCGGCTCCCGCACCGCAAATTTACACCCCGCCCGCCAGCCTCCCTCCGCCTGCACCGGCTGCCACACCGGTAATTCACCGCCCGGCCGCCAGCCCGCCCGGCCGCCAGCTAGCCTCCCTCCCCCGCATCGGTAATTCACCGCCCGCCAGCCACCCTCCCACCCCCGCACCGCTAATCAGCCGCACCCCCCCCCCCCCCGCACCCGCACCGCTAATTCGCCACCCCCCCCCCCCGCACCGCTAATTTGCCGCACCCCCCGCACCCGCACCGCTAATTCGCCTCACCCCCCCCCCCCGCACCGCTAATTCGCCGCACCGCACCCCCGCACCCGCACCGCTAATTCGCCGCACCCCCCCCCGCGCGCCCGCACCGCTAATCAGCCGCACCCCCCCCCGCACCGCTAATTCGCCGCACCGCCAATCAGCCGCACCCCCCCGCACACACACCGCTAATTCGCCGCACCCCTCCCCCCCCGCACCCGCACCGCTAATTCGCCGCACCGCTAATCAGCCGCACCACCCCCCCGCACCCGCACCGCTAATCAGCCGCACCCCCCCCGCACCGCTAATTCGCCGCACCCCCCGCACCCGCACCGCTAATTCGCCGCCCCCCCCCCCCGCACCGCTAATTCGCCGCACCCGCACTGCTACGGTAGCACATCACTGCTGCCGGGCTGCCGCTGTCACAGGACACCCAGCAGTGGCACCCCTCCCGCGATACCCCACGATCGCGGCACCCCCCGCACCCCACCCATGATTGCTGCACCCACGCACGCCACCCCCGATCACTGGCACCCCACCTGCGGTTGCGGCACCCCCGCACCCCACCCGCGATCGCGGCACCCCCCGCAGCTTACCCGCAATCGCGGCACCCCCCCGCAACTTACCCGCAATCATGGCACCCCCTGCAGTTTACCCACAATCGCGGCACCCCCCGCAACTTAGCCGCAATCGCGCCCCCCCCCCCCGCGATCGCGGCACCCCCCGCATATCACCCACGATCGCGGCACCCCCGCATATCACCCGCGATCTCGGCACCCCCCGCATATCATCCACGATCGCGGCACCCCCCGCATATCACCAGCGATCGCGGGACCTCTGCTCCCCTCCTGCAGTCACTGCCCCCCAAGGTCGCGGCACCCCTTCCCCCTCACCACCACCAGGGCCAGCTCCAGCCCGCATCGGCTCCCGCACCGCTAATTCACCCCACCCCACCCCCGCGCGGCCCCCCTCCGCCAGCCTTCTGTCACTTCAGACGCGCACGGAGACATCAGGTGAGTGCCACGGAGTGGCGCTTCCTGATTGGCTGAAGAGACACTTCTGTGACAGCTGTGACCGGGGTGTCTCTGCATTCGTGGAAAGAGTTCCCATGTGTAAACATGGGACCCCTTTCAGTCCGTTTGGTCCGGGTGTTCGGTTTGTTGTTTTGCCAAGTACGTGGATTATAATCTGGACCCTGGATCAGGTGAGTATAATTATCTTTTATTTTCAGGTACCCGTGGATTCTACTTGGAGAAGAGGACCGACTGCTTCGTGTCAACATAGGTAAGTATGTGTGTGTCGACATGTGTGAAATAAAGTTTTACTGTCACGGTGTGTGTCTCCTGTTTTTATTTGGGTATTTTTTCCCCATTAGAACTACAGGTACCAGCGGGCCCGTTTTTCTCCCGCATGCTGGTACTTGTGGTTCTCCAAGTACCAGCTTGCGGGGGAGGCTTGCTGGGACTTGTAGTACTACTGGAAAAAACAATATTCTTTTAATTTTCTGAAGGCTATCAGCCCCCCATCCGCAGCCTTTGGATGGGGGGGACAGCCTCGGGCTTCACCCCTGGCCCTTGGGTGGCTGAGGAGGGGGACCCCTTGATTGAAGGGGTCCCCACTCCCCCAGGGTACCCCGGCCAGGGGTGACTAGTTGGATATTTAATGCCACGGCCGCAGGGCACTGTATAAAAGTGACCCCCGGCTGTGGCATTATCTGTCCAGCTAGTGGAGCCCGATGCTGGTGTAAAAAATACGGGGGACCCCTACTCTTTTTGTCCCCCGTATTTTTTGCACCAGGCGCAGAGCCCGGTGCTGGTTTTAAAAATACGGGGGATCCCCTGTCCGTTTTCCCCCCGCATTTTTAGAACCAGGACCGGCTCGAAGAGCCCGAGGCTGGTTATGCTTTGGAGGGGGGACCCCACGCAATTTTTTTTCAGGTTTTTCCCATTCCATTTAAAAAAAAAAATAATAATAATAATCTTTTTAAAAATATATAAATAATACTTGTGCCTCCAAAAAAGACAAACCAAGTACCTAATCCCTTCTAATATAAATAGATATGCTATTACCCACCCAAAAAAACACCAAAAAAAAACATGTTTTTAAAAAATTTTATTAGATTCCGCCAGCAAAGTGTGGCAGATTGAAAATGACCGAAACCGAAACGTTAAGCTGTCAGAACAGGGTGACGTATGTTCTTGATTTTTGAAAAGTCCTAGAGTGCCGCCTATCGTTTGTGATATGTTTGCTTTTTGAAGCTCAGGAGGGCACCAGGCAAGCTGTACATTTTACTACATTGGGAGTGCCGAATATCTACATCTGGTATATATATATATATATATATAATTTGCCTTGGCAGCCCAACCATGCTGGTATCCATAGTTCAGTATAAAAACAAGTAAATCTAATAAATGTATGGTGGTGAAAGAAAAGCCCAGTTTCACTGAAAAAAAGACAATTCTGCATGTTTTGAAATTAAAAAAACAAAACAAAACTGAAGAACTGTAGGAAGGCACTGTCCGCCTACTTCGGTGACATCACAAGTTGGACAGAAGTTGGTAGGTTGGTTGGTCTGATGAAAAGTTGGTTAGATGTGTGGAGCACTGGTAAAAAGTTGGTTAGATGTGTGGGGCACTGTTTTAGTTGAACAGACAAGTTGGATGGTTGGAAGTTTGGAGTGTTGGAGAAAAGTTGGTCTGAAGTTGGTCTGATGTATGGCTAGCTTAACTTGGGTAATACAGCCCAGAGATAAGTTTGAGGTGGAGGAGAGTGAATTTGAAGTTTGCTTCCAAGAAAGTGATATTCTGAAAGAGGACAAAGATTCTTTAATAAAAGAATTATATTTCAGGAGGAAGGCTTTCTCATCTAATGAATGGGATTTAGGAGGGGTGAAAGGAGTAGAACATAGTTTAAAGCTCACTGATACAAGTCCCTTTCGTGAAGATTTCGAGGATGTCCGGTTACACTTGAAGGGGTTATTAGAAACCAAATTATTATAGAATCTCGCAGCCCATATGCTTCCCCAATTGTAGTTGCTAAAAAGAAAAATGAAAAATTCATATGTGCGTAGACTATAGGACCCTTAATGCAAGAACTGTCCCAGACCAGTACACGGTTCCTAGAATTGATGAAGCATTAGATTGCTTGCAAGGAAGTGTATGGTTTTCAGTATTAGACTTAAGGAATGGATTCTACCAGATCCCCATGCGCCCTAAAGATAGAGACAAAACTGTATTTATTTGCCCGTTAGGATTCTTTGAATTCCTAAAAATGCCCCAGGGAATTAAGGGGGCCCCAGCTACATTTCAAAGGACAATGGACAAAGTCATCGGAGATATGAATTATAGAGAGGTCATTGTTTATTTGGACGATATCATCGTTTTTGGAATTTCCCTTCAGGAGCATAATACCCGTCTTATCAAAGTTCTGGATAGGTTAATTGAAGGGGGATTGAAATTATCAATTGACAAGTGTCAATTATGCAGATCCTCGGTGAAATATTTAGAACACATTGTGAGTAGAGAGGGAGTAGCCACTGACCCTGCCAAGGTTGACGCTGTAGTAAATTGGCCTAGGCCTAATAAATTAAAAGAACTCAATTATTCTAAAATTTCAAAACCGCTTAATGATTTGACAAAAGGATACCCACCTACTACTAGGAGAAAAGAAGCACACATAACATCTAAGTGTTGGTTTAGACCCAGTGAGCCTTTCGGAGAAGGGTGGACTCATGAGTGTGAAACGGCATTTCAGTATTTGAAAATAAAGTTAACTGGGGCTCCAGTTCTAGCATATGCAAACTCTTCACTTCCATATGTACTTCATATAGATGCTTCGCAAGAAGGCATAGGGGGAGTACTTTATCAAAAACATCAAGAGGATTTGAAGCCGGTGTCCTTTACTAGTAGGGGGTTATCTGCTAGTGAAAAAAATTACCCCACACATAAATTAGAGTTTTTAGCTTTAAAATGGTGTGTGGTGGAGAAATTTCATGAATATTTATATGGAGTAACCTTTGAGGTTCACACGGATAACAATCTGTTAACATACATTCATACTACTGCAAAATTAGATGCGACAGGACACAGATGGCTTGCAGCTTTAGCTCTATATAATTTTTCTTTGAAATATAGACCAGGAATTAATGATATTGATGCTGACTCTTTATCCCGAATACCTAATCAAGGTAATTATATTACTACTGATGATTGGATTGAAGTACCAGCTGGTGAAGTGAAGGGGATATGCCATCATATTCAGATTAAGGAAATGACTCCAGGAGAGTTATTGAGTCTTTTAGGTGCCACTGAAAAAGCTCTACCTTTGTCATATTGTTGGTTGAGTCATTTAGAGTTAGAGGGATTGCCAAAACTCAGGAAAAGCCAGATACAAGGAGATCAGAGGAAAGATCCAGATATAGGATGTATCATATCCAAAATAAAAAAAAATAATAATAAAAAATTGGGCTCCTATAATATTTAATGCTTCTGATGAAGTTAGGTTATTAGAAAGGCAAAAGAAGCATTTATTGGTAATTGATGGATTATTATATTGTGTAATTGGGAAGCAAGGAAAAAGAAAGAAACATTAATTGGTATTTCCAAAGATGTATCGATCTATGGTAATGAAAGCTTTACATGATGACCATGGTCATCTAGGATATGATAAAACCTTAAATTTGATATGTGATAGGTTTTATTGGCCAGGTATGAGGAAAGAAATAGAGGCATATTGTCAAAATTGTGGAAATTGCATAGTACGAAAGACTGTAAGCTTCCAGCTTGCCCCACTAGTGAACTTTAGGAGTAGTGGTCCTATGGACTTAGTCTGCATGGATTTTTTTAACACTAGAAGTAGAACTGGGGGAAAAAATGCCACATATTAGTAATTACAGATCACTTCACAAGATATGCCCAAGCATACGTTACACCAAATCAAAAAGCACATACAGTAGCCAATACTCTATGGGACAATTTTTTTGTCCATTACGGTCTGCCTAACCGATTACATTCAGACCAAGGGAGAGAGTTTGAGAGTAGGTTAATAAAGGAACTCTGTGCAATTTGTGGGATAACAAAATCAAGAACTACTCCTTATCATCCCCAGGGAGACCCCCAACCTGAAAGGTTCAACAGAACCTTGTTGGACATGCTGGGGACCTTGAACCCATTTGATATTGGAAAAGGCATATTGATCGTTTGATACATGCTTATAACTGCACACAGAATGAAGCTACGGGGTATTCCCCATACGTTTTGATGTTTGGGTGAGAGGCTAGACTTCCCATAGATGTATGCTTGGGGATTTCTACTAGTGGCAAACCCGCTATTTCTCATGCTAAATACATCAAGAGGTTAAGAGAAGACCTACAAAGAGCATATGATATAGCCAGGGCCGGTTCTAGCCCTTGTGGCGCCCCGGGTGAAAAATAGGGGCGTGGCTTCATACAGGGGCGTGGTCAGTTACGCCCACTGTACAGTAGCGCCACTTACAAAAAAAATTAAAAATTAATACTTACTATCCCTACTCTTGATTCCCGACTGCTGCAGACCTCAGCCGGCGCCGCTCCTCTCCTCTCCTCGGATCTATGGGAGAAACATCATGACGTCTCTCCAATAGCACAGCATAGATAGACACTAGAGGTCAATTATGACAACTAGCGTCTGTGCCAGTCCCACAATGCTGTGCGGTGTGCGATGACGTCATCACGCACCGCACAGCAAAGGTCCTCTCCATGAAGGGAAACTAGACCGGTAGCGTCTAGTTCCCGTCACAGCAGGGGACACAGCGGGAGGCACTGCCAAACAGTAGCGGATCTTGCCATGGTGCGGCGCCCTCCGGAAGGCGGCGCCTCAGGCAAAAGTCCTGCTTGCCCATGGCAAGATCCGCTACTGTATATAGCCAATGAAGTTGCTACTAAATTAGGGATTAAAAATAAAAGTTATTATGATAGGAAAGTAAGGGATCAGGTGTTGGCTCCTTGGGATAGAGTATTATTAAAACAACTTGGGACCCCTAGAAAATTCAAAATAAATAATAGGTGGAGAGAAGATCCTTTCATAGTAATAGAAAAGTTTCCTGGATTACCTGTGTATAAAATCAAGCCAGAAACTGGGGATGAGACTGTATTGACTTTTCCTAGACAATATTTACTCCCAATAGGACGAGAGGTTTGTTTGAATAACTATATAAATTACCCTGAGATAAGTACTGATGTAGAGGCAATAAGAAATAGATCTGAGCAAATTAATGAGGATGATGATATAGAAAATCTAGAGGATGAATTTGCAGGTGTCAAAGTCGAAAAATATCGTGATTCACAATGCCTTGTACTAACCCCAATGCACATGCCCGCTGATCGTGCACCCACTCCCCCGTGCGTACGCATCCCCTCAGGTTGCGTAAGGGACGCTCCGACGTCTCCTGCGCATGGAGATGTGTATTTACGGCGGAGTTTGTGAGCGTCTAGCGAGCAACTCGATCGCAAAACATTTAACCTAAATAGTGTGTTTTATAGATAGTATTTCCCTTAATAATGTTAGCAAGTATGTTTAGTGTAAACGGTTCTTGGACAGAGAAATTCCTCTTTGCATGATAGGAAGGGTCAGATAAAGGTAGAATGGTGGTGTCTAGTATCCAGCTGTAGAGTATTTTAATAGTAATATTTCGGTGTTGGTTAGGAAGAGATTGTTCGCTCCTGCGTATAGTTATGTTTAAAAGTAGTTTTTAGACATTTACTATATTTGCGGTTCATTATCCATGCGGCGGGAATCCTGAGGATACCTCCCACCTGAGCAGTTGGAAATAGACACAGCCCACCTGTTCGAATCCACCTATGACCTTTTGTTATAATGCAGAGACACATTCCTGTGTCCAATGAACAATGAGATTGTAGGGACCATTGTATCGTACTGTATGCTGTGTATATAAAGGCCACCATTGCTGGACCAGCACTCACTCTCTCTACAAAGGTTTTCACACTGAAGGCTGAGGGCTGGTCCAGGACGCGCTTACGAATCATTCCCACGTGTGTAAGTTTCTCTGTAGCCATTTTGTTATTCTTTGTGTATGCCATTCGTTCTCATTGTGTTTGCTTTGTGTTTGCAATCGCTTCGCTATATTGTTCACATTTATTTCTTGTTATTCTGTTTAGATATTGATGTTAGGTCTGTAGTGTATAAGCTGTAATTGTTTTCCCCTTTTTATACTAAAAGAATCTTCTACGAAGGTGTTGGAACCTTACCAGGTCTTGTGTGTTTCACCAGTTATTGTAAAGGGTTTCTGAGCGTCTCAATCGCTCAAACAGCTTTCATATTATCAAGGTCAATAAGCGTTACATTGTGGTTATATTACAGTACTAAGGTTTACAGTATAAGCATACCCTTACAGTGTGTTGTTAACAAGGTTTACTGTGTGTCATTCAGTAAGCGTCAGCACCGCTCGTGTCTCACTCTCACGGCACAGCGTCCGCTACGCCAACAGCGTAGCAGTACGGTACTCGGGCCGCCTATAGCGTGCTCGATACTAAGCGTAAGCCCGTGAGCGTACGTGCCGCTCGTGCGTCGTGCCCACGGCTTAGCGTCTGCTACGCTAAGTGCGTACCCTTACGGTGCGCTGATTGCGTACTAGTCCATTGCGTCCATTCCGTGCGCCGATTGCGTACTAGTCCATAATAAGTATATAGCTTATGTTCAAAGGTAATATTTGACTTTATCAATTGGGGGCATCGTCCGGGCCTCCTCATATCCGCAGCCAAGCGGAACCAGGCAGACTTTTATCCATCAGCAAAGGGCGGTAAGGTAGTATCCCCTGTATCCGCGTTTATGTTTGGGGATACGGTAGTGCTGATCAGATAAGCGTCTGCTTCGCTTGGTTTGTAGGGATGCTGGTGGGATCCGGAACCGAAAGGTAAGAACGTTAAGCTATTGTTTTTTTTTTTTTTTTAAACTGTTTTAATTTCTGTTTGGTGCAAATTGCATACGCAACACACACACACACACACACACACACCTGTATTTTCATTGGTGTATTTTCACCTATCTACATTCCTGTTTGCCATTTGCATTGATAACGTGCTGAGAAAATTTGTTGCTATTTTAGTTAAAAGTAAAGAGTAATACTTAAGGGAGTAATTGTAAAGCACGCACACAGCCTGGCCTAGTTGTAAAGGTTGATACAGAGGAAACTGTGTGTAGTGTTTGGTAAGCGATTATAGTTAAACATCGTTTACATTTATAGAAGCGTGTTATTTGTATTACTGTGGAGTATCCGGCCTGTGTACACGTGTCTCTGACCGAATGCGAGACAGCGTACGCAACGCAAAGGCCTACACACGTGGCGTAAATTACGCAACGTGCGTACAGATACGCCCACTAGATACAAATCACACGATAGCATTGTTTTAGTAAGGCGAGACAGAAGCCACGAGATAATAGCACAATTTCTTTCAGTTTCCTAAAACTAGTTTAAAAAGATCCTTCTCTCGTTGCATTACCTCTGGGATTAGCCTGTGTTACCTGAATGAAAGAAATTTTCTGTACAGAAAAATCAAAGTATATATGAAGTGAAAGGAGCGTGTGTATGCAAGTAAAGTTTTTTTTGGTGTAAACCTTGAGAAAAATCGAGATCTCGTAGAAGGATACCCGTGAAGTGAACACGTGGTGGCGTGGGAGAAGGCCATCTCACGTTAACAGTGAATAAGGTAAAAGGAGCAATTAGTGTTTCAGCAGACCAGAAGGTCTGCTAAAATCAGAAATCCGTTAAAAGTACATATATGAAGTTCTGAAAACCCTGACTTAAGAAAGGTCAGAGGTAGTGAGCGCAACCCAGGGGAGTTGGCGCAGTACCCATATAGGCCCGTTTTGAGAATACGCTCCGGCTGAAGGTTTCGCAGCCTAAGCAACCTATTCCGCTGGTCGTGCGGCGGATAAGTAATAGTTACTTATACGCATTGCGACTGTACCGCATGTAATTGTGTGCATTAGTTGGTTACCTTGATACCCATTACGCAATTTGCGTACGCTTTGCGGGATCATAAACACTATTTGTACATTCTAACGTGATTTGTGTAGGTTTTTTTTATTTTAAGGGAGGTTCGCTGATCACTCAGGAATTCTCCAGCAACTGATACTTACTGGGGAGGGTAGCATACTCCCACACGCCCCAGTAAGTAGAGGTTCAGATTGCAGGGGCCCTGGGTTGAGTACACCAGCGCTAAGGCAGTGTGTGGGCGTATTGGTCGACGTGGGCGAGAGTGAGTGAAGGCACTCGTTGAACTTTCACCGTCGCCTTACCTCTGGGAACTTGGTTTTTGTAGGAATTCGCTGAGAAAGCAATACCTGCAAATAATGGGGGCCAGTTGCTCAAGTAAGGGGCGATCAACCAAGGTTCAGGTTGATTTAATACCACGACCAGTTGGGTCAGCCAGGTATATAATGTGTGAGAAATATGGATCACACGCCGAGGTTTTATGCAATGAATGGGAACGTATGACTGTGAACGATGGGGAGAAGTTTCCCAGGGTAGGCAGTTTTAATCCTGAGGTGTTGCAAAATTTAAGGAGAAGGATAGGTCTCATAAAATCCGGAAAGCAACGGAATAGACATTATAATTGTTTACATTTATGGCAACAGGAAAGTGAGATACAAAGGGAATTAGCTTACACAGCTTGTTCCCACCTTAGTAGGAAACACATGGCAACTGGAGAAACAATGGCTACAGAGAATGGCATACTGGGATATGATGATAATAATGCACTTAGTAACTATATTAATAATGATAGTAGTAAATGTAATAAATGTAATAATGATAGAAGGAAAACTGATAAATGTACAAATTCTAACCCGTGCAAGTTGCACCCCATGTTAAACTCCCCTCAGGATTACAAGCAAGAAAGTGAGCCCAGCACGATGTCGGCACTTTTTCCAGCAGCCATCATACTAGACACCCAGGTGGGCACGACCCAATCGGTAAAGGCAGTAGTCAAGCCCCCTTACGGAGGGTCAGGTGAGGTCGTGTTCACAGGTAAGTACGGTATTGTATATTATACACAGACAAATTTACCTCATATTGTAGAGTCAACACAAGATGATGTAGCTGAACTTAATCCTGTCAGGGTGATTGCAGTCCCAAATGGACAGACTGACGCTCTGGGAATCACTCCCGACAGGAACATTGCAATGCACTGCCCCTGGTCCCGGACAGAATTAAGGACAATTATGTCTGAATTTCCCGATCCCAGGAAAGATCTAGCCACATGCCAAAGGTTCATTAGAGAACTAGGTAACGCCACTGAACCCACAAACAAGGATTGGCAGACCGTACTGCGGGCATGTTTGCCCTCCACTATTGACCCTTTGAAATTCATTTCTGATTGTAAGTTAGACGAAGAGAGACCTCTCACTGATGCATACAATCAGGAAAATGTTAAGCAGATCAACATGCAATTAGGAGTATACTTCCCAACTGTTGTCAAGTGGAACAAAATCTTCTCCATAAGTCAAAAAGAAAGTGAAACTGCTTCTAATTATTTCAATCGAGCACTGCAAGTAATGGCTAGACACACTGGGATTGCGGACATTGAGGAAAATGTACATCATAGAGGAATAGCGGTTTATGTATTAATGGAAGGTTTAACAAAAGTGTTGAGAACAAGGGTACAAACCGCTCAACCTAACTGGAAAAGTATCTCAGTGGCTGCATTAAGAAAGTCCGCTGTTGGGCACGATCGGAACATCAGCAAACACAGGGAGTCACAGGGGGGTAAGCTGATGACAATAAGTAAACTACCTCAGTCTAAGCCCCAGACCCCTGTGGGTAAGTCGAATATGATAAGATGTTATAGTTGCCAGAGGGAAGGTCATTTTGCACGAGATTGTAGGTTTAAAAACACATACAAGGTATATCAACCCCCTAGACAACAACATGACCGTAATATCCAAAGAACCAGGGAAGCACAGGGAGAGCGGTTGATGGTGATGAGCATCCAAGCACTAGAGGAGGCATCAAATCGACCAAAACCCCAGGCCCCTGGCACATGGAGGAAGCCAAGGGTTTGTTATCTTTGTAAAAGGGAAGGGCATTATGCCAGCAACTGCAACAGCACACATAAAGTCAGACCTCCTAGACAAGAACACGAGCAAAGTTATGACACACGTAATTATAATCAGGGATCACATATGAAGAATTTTGGGCCGCACCTGTAATTTGCAGCCAGTAAAGTTGATCATTAGCCTTGATAGCAAGCCTGAGGTTACAGTCAATGTAATTGGGAGGTCAGTTCCTTGTAGACACAGGGACGGCCGGGTAAACTTTTGAAATGTATCTTTAAATGTTTCCTTCTCATCTATAACGTTCACCAGCAGAACTCAAACGTCACATGACTACTTGGTCTTTTCAGAGGTCTACCCAACCCCAGTATATCTTACCAGCATCGTTGTGTTTGGCCAGGCACAAAGGGTGGAGAGTGGAAATACTGGTGGGGGAGACTGTGCAGAGATACCGATGGACATGTTGGTGTGACAGCCTGATGGTAAACGGAAATCCGACAATGTTTTTCTTTTCTAATTGTTCTCTCTCTTTTTGTTCTTTCATGTTTTACGGATGGTATGTCACACAAAAGTTAGACAAATGGTAATACCAGATTTATGCTCCTTACAGAAAGATCACCGATGTGGAAAGAATATTGTATCACCGGAGTGTTCGTTTTGGGAAGACTGTGAGACAGCACCTTTGAGATGACAACTGAGCAAGAAGAACAACAAGACTAGAGGACAAATTATCGTAACAAGTTTTTTTCCCTTCAATTGTTTTCTGTACCCCCATTACAACTTTCTCTTTCTCCTCCTGTAAGATGGACTCGCCCCAAGAGACTGCAGTTCGTGTTTTCCTGTTGACCCTGTTGTTGACCAGAGCAGTCTGTTTCGGTGAGAGTACCAGTGAGGTCGAGAAAGGATCTGGAATGGGTTCTGATGATCAGGATGGATTCGTAGAATTCCAAGAGCAACACAATCACCGAGTAAAGGAGAGTATCAGAAAACGATCTGGTAGCCATGACACTAGTAGACATTGTGAAGGATTGTTAGCTGAAGAGAATTGTATATGTAGGAATTGTGACAACATAGTTGAGGACGGGTGCATCCAGAGATGTCAGTCCAGCATTAATATCAATATGGACCGTCATCCATTGAGTGACTATCACTCATTAGTGGGTAAGGTTTTAAACCAAACGGAATGCTGGGTGTGCTCACAAGTACCTCAAGGTCATAGAAAATCAGGACTAGTGCCATACTCTTTAACGATAGATGAGGTACTTGAATTAAGGGGTGGGAGACCGGTGGACAAGAAATTTAATATTTCTAGGCCTCCTAGTTTGAAGCTCCACCAATACCATGTGGATAGGTCCCTAATATGTTTTAACATTTCCAATTCCCGAAAGCCGGGAAATTGGGAAGTGACATGGAACAACCGAACCATGACATTCTCACACAGAGCCGATAGAATGCCCATCGACTCAGAGCTTATACGCCAAATAGCCAACAGTGGAAGATATTTCCAATATAGGTACACTCTAGGAAATAGGCCCATGCGAGTTGGAGAAGTATCACCAGGATACTGTGCGCATATCATACAACCTGATACGTGTACTAGACAGATGAGAGAGTTAGGGATAGGATTTTTCACCTGGAAGGTTTGTAATATGGTGATGTCATTCTCTGTCCCATATGTCCTCCCCGATGATGCATATTTCATATGTGGGAGGAAGGCATATAAGTGGCTTGCCCCAAACTCAGAGGGATTGTGTTACATTGGAAGAGTATTGCCAGAAGTAATGACCATTACCCATGAAAAGATGAAAGATGTTCACCGCAATGCTCAAGCTCCTTACACTCATACCCATTACGAACACATTGTAAAAAGACACCTTATAGATAGGACAGAGCATGCAGCCTCTGATTTGATCCACGAATCCACCGGGATTCAACTCCTGCTCGCGCTAGATATCACCCGTACCGCCAGAGGAGTTATAAATTTTAGGTATATTACCGCGCTAGCGAACCTGATAGACAATATCACCGAGATGTATGATGACACCTTCAGGTATACTGGGAGAGAATTGCAAGCTTACAAAACGGAACTGATCCAGCACAGGATGGTTCTAAATTACCTCACAGCAGTGACAGGAGGGTATTGTGTCACCCTAGCAACTCAGTATGGAGTGAAGTGTTGTACGTATATCACAAACAGCACTGAGGACCCAACCGAGGTCATAGATCAAAAGATGGACGATATCTTGCAATTGAAGTGGGAGTTCCAAAGGAGGCACAACCTTACCCTTGCTTCTGTGGGTAATGAACTAACCGGCTGGGTATCATGGTTGAACCCACAAAATTGGTTTTCAGGTTTAGGAGAATGGGCTCAGAATGTTATCGTTACTGTAGGGAAGTTCCTCTTATGTATTCTAGGAGTTGTCATAATGATTGGTCTGATATTCAGATGTGTTCGGATTTTAATGAATTGCAAGCGTAGTACCAAATTGTTGAGTTTGAGGAGCGAGGGCATTGTAACAACAACTAGTTTAATTTATGACCCGTCAATCGAGACAATGTTGTGATAAAATGTGATTCCACAGTCCGTTTCTTTCACCCGTTTCTCCTTTGTTTTTCTCCAAGGTACAAAGACATCCACCTGGAAGAAGAATTTGATGACCCTTTATACAGACCACTGATGAACTGTGTCACAGACACCTAATGAGCTTTTAGAGACTGTAATTTTTTTATGGACACTTGAAGAGCTTTGCTTGCCACTTACAGCAAAGATACAGTAAAGAGACAAAACATCAGACAAGACATCAGACAAGACGTCAACAAGACACCCAAAGACGACCAAATACATAATCATACGACTGCATTTATAACGCATGTTTCTTATCTTCATCTCTACTATCTTCAGGTAGTGACACACATAGCCGACAGGTAATATAGGCACATATATTAGCACCCACATATTCTCCCCCTTCATGTATCATCAACTAATGTGCACCCCCATTTGTTGGAACTAAAAGCCGAAAAGAGCTTGGTAGAGTTTGTTAGCCCACTTACAGACCCTTAATATGGGATGAGAAGGATTCAATGTATACTTCGCAATACCTCGAAGCTTGGTTTAGAACACGTACGGCACGATGATACATGACCCCTCTGACATGGATTTCATACACACATGCTTTTACTATCCCACTAGGTCATACATTTCCCACCTCCAAAGTGACCCCCTGGCGCTGATTAGCAATTTACAATTAATGCATATAGATGTCTTATAGTGTTTATAAAAAAAAAATATATATATATATATATATTTAATATTTAAATAATCCAGAAGCAGCTCACTGTAGATATGGGAGCTTCTCTCTCCCCTTCCTACATTACTCTAAAACAAGAAAAAAAGAACAGAAAGCGCTACTAGATTACTTATTAAAAAATTATTTTTATTATTTTTATTTATTTTTATTTATATTTTACTTTTTTAATTATTAATATAATGCTCCTTAGTTTACCTATATATCAGAATACACATTACAGAATTTCCCTTTATACAATATTATAAAAAATCTGGCCAGTTTAAAAACAATAATAACACATTCAAAAAATAGATACTCTGCTCAGTGAGGATGAGGATTTTAAATGTATAATTATTAAATAACATATACATTTAAGATAGGGCTTACCCAGACAAGCCCAATTAGAAATTAGCCTGGGTGGAGACACAAAAAATATTTTAGTAACTCACAGTTAGAGGTAAGGTAGGGTTACATATACAAACTGGTAATATCCAGCGAACAGAGCCTAGTCTCTGCAGGTAATTCACCCACATTCTCCAATTTAATGACTAGAGCAGTCATATCTTGATGTTATGTGTGCTCTGATTGAATACATGGTTGTATAAAATGATTGAGAAATGTGTCTATTTGAGCTAGAGATTCACGGGCTGAGATGATGGGCCTAGTTGGAGGTTTAGTCAATCTTTTATGGATCTTAGGTAGGCAATATAGAATAGGAATTCTAAAAAATAATTTTTAAAATATAATGCCACTTCTGGTGGAATTATGTGTGAAAGAAGCTGACTCAATATAACTCCATTCCTTCTTGTATGTTTTAGTAGGATCATAAATGTATGCATTTTTATGAAACTGTGTAATCACACTGCTGAGATCACTGGCTGTGTAATTACAGAATGACAGGTGGGCAGAGTTTCAGCCAGCTGCAGGGAACAATTGGACGAGAGCTATCTTCCCCTGCAGTTTTTGGCTTAAATAAGGATTTTCCTCATATAACGCCATTCTCATGTAGCACCGACGCCAGTGACAGGCAGCGCATATGAAAATATGAAATGGAATGCAGGGCAACTTTTCAGAGACTGCATCTCCCAAACTGCCTCGGGATCAGAGAGTATTATTCAGAAAGACACACAAGAGGCTGTCAGGGGCGGGGAGACTAGGCATGGAGGAAAGAGAATGGAATGTTTTTGTCAGCAGGAGTAGAGGAGAAGCTATGTACAAGCAGAGTGATAAAATTAGTCATTTTGAAGAGATAAGAGGCAGCTGAATTTGGCTGGATAATACCGGGGAAGGAACCAAAGCATCTGTGCAGAGAGGGAGGAACGCCAGTGTGATGGACTTTGGAGCCTAAAAAAACATAAAACCTTTCAGAACTTCATTTGAGACTCATTGAGAGGAGAGTTTGCAGAGACACACTTTGGATACATCTGAGATAACTAATCATTTACAGTGTTATATTTTCTGATAAAGAAAGATTGCTGTTAGAGCAAAGACTAGGGAGAATTGGGGACAAGCCCTGAATAAATATTGTATTCTGTTCATGAGTTCAGCATAAAGACTGTGGGCGGTATCCAAGTTGCTGCAGTAATTTACCACAGCTAATGGATCGGCCTAGGCTATCCAATTAGCCTCGATAAGTAGCACTTATTGGGGATTATGCTTCGGGAGCCTCAGGCACCTGAGGCATTATCCACCATAAGCAGCCGCCAGAGAAATGTTTTTGCATGATCCAGGTACATGGGTCGGGGAACTTATCCTGTATTCTAGGTGTTATTTGCTGAAAAAGGGTCATTTACTGCACAATAAAAATGGGCTATAATTGGATACAGGGCTGTTTCTAGACAATTTGGCTCCCAGTGCGAGCATAAAAAAATTGGTCCCCATAGACATAAAAAACATATTTTGTGCGCGCCGAAAGCACGCATGTTCCCGGCAGGAGGGTGTGGCCTCACTAAAGTGGGCATGGTCTCACATGAAAAGACTACCTTACACCCCAGTTTTTGACCCTGCAACAACAGATCTTAGCCACCACAGGAAAAAAAAACATCCCACCATATTAAGCCCCTCACAGTAATGCCACTTTCACCATATTATTCCCCCTGCACCATATTATGCCATACACCGCAATGCCCATGATACATTACGCCCTACAGTAAAGCTTCTAATTACTTTTAAATTACCTGCTCGTTGACAGGGATTTCATGTGCTGGGTGGCCTGCTCATTGCCAGGGGTTGCATGGTTGTTTCCAAGGGTAATGCTCATTGCCAGGGGTTTCATGCTCTGGGATCCATGCTTGTTGCAAAGGGTAATGCTTGTTGCCAAGGGTAATGCTCATTGCGAGGGTTTTCATGCTCTGGGATCCATGTTTGTTGCCAAGGGTAAGGCTCATTGCCAAGGGTAATGCTCGTTGCTAGGGGTTTCATGCTCTGGGATGCATGCTCATTGCCAAGGGTAATGCTCATTGCTAGGGGTTTCATGCTCTGGGGTCCATGCTCTTTGCCAAGGGTTTTGCTCGTTGCCAAGGGTAATGCTCATTGCTAGGGGTGTATACTTGCTGGCAGGTGCCATCCCACCAGCACTGCTATGCTGCTCCCCTTCCTCCCTCTCCCCTAGTACTCCATTCGGGGGCTGTCATCACATCATTCCGTGAAACTCCGCCCCTCCCTAAACAGAGTACTAGGGGAGAGGGAGGAAGGGACGCAAGGAGCCACAAAATTGCTGCAGCGGACGTTCCGCCCCTAGAAACGGCACTGGTTGGATAGCCCAATAATAACATCAGGCTATTTTAGCCTGTTTTTGCCATGCGGTAAATTGCCATATGCAATTGAATACCGGCCTGAGAGTCCTAAGCTAACCAAAAATGTGTGTGTTTCATCACCAATGAATTTGTGAAACTTCAAGTCCCAGCTTTGCTGGAAGTAACAAGAGAGTTATTTGTTCATAAGTTACCGTTGTCAGTTGGAATCCTTTAAAATACACCTTACTACAAGTAATAGCATGCAGTTGAGTGGTGGATCCCTGAATCTTCCTCTGGTGTTCCTGAATCTGAACACTCCCCAGAAGAACATGTTGTGTCAAGATTTGGGTGGAGGCATTAAGAGTCACAAGGTGAGAAGCATTACAAGGTGACAATCTTTAAATCTTTAAAGTGGTGTTACTCTCAGATACAGTTATATAAGGTAAGCCCTTAAGGAATAAATAGCTACCTAAATAGATTACTCTCTACAGTACAATGTTGTAGGAGTCGAGCATTAACAGAGACCATAATTACACTGTCTTCTCTGTTAAACCTTTCCAGCATAGCTGGGATTCTTAAATCCATAGGTTTCTGCATGATTTAAGTCATATTTTGTTGGATGGATAGAGCCCTTTGTGATTCGTATATATGGGTTCTGCCAGGTTAAACCTGCCTGAGAAGTGAAAAATATAATGTAACTAAACTAAAGTGCCTATATACATTGGTTCACTTCTCATTGCCTGTTCACCTGTATATATCCAATAAACTCTAATGTTCCTAACTTACAGAATAGACTGTAGAATCAGAAAGGGTCTACTAAGACCCCTATGTCTGTGATCGACTCACTCACTAAGCTGGACACTTGAAAATGACTGCATTGCTATAATCTGTGTAGTAGCAAACATTAGCCTGCACCTGAACATTTCATGGGTCCAATTTAAATTTGCTAATTGCCCAACATTGGGGGTTATTCAGGTTTGTTAGCAAACCAAAAAAGTTAGCAATTGGGAAAAACCATACTGCACTGCGGGGTGGGGGGGGGGGGGTGTAACATGTGCAGAGAGAGTTAGATTTGGGTGGGTTATATTGTTTCTGTGCAGGGTAAAAACTGGCTGCTTAATTTATATACTGCAATTTAGATTTCAGTTTGGACACACCCCACCCAAATCTGACTCTCTCTGCACATGTTACACCTTTTCCACCTGCAGTGCAACATGGTTTTGCCCAAATTATAACTTTTTTCGTTTGCTAACTCAAAAAACTGTGTTGATTTGGGGAGCCATGTCATCTGCTGGTGTTGGTCCACTGTGCTTTATTAAGTCCAGAGTCAATGCAGCCATCTACCAGGACACTTTAGAGCACTTCATGCTTCTTTCAGTAGTCAAGCTTTATGGAGATGCTGATTTCATTTTCCAGCAGGAACTTGGCACCTGCCCACACTGCCAAAAATAGGATTTTAATTACCTACTGGTAAATCCTTTTCTCGTAGTCCGTAGAAGATTCTTGGGTCCATTTAGTACCTCCTACCAGACTTAGCCTAGGAAACTGTGCCCGAGGAGATGGACATACTTTGAGAGAAGGATTTAAAGGACAGTGGTTAGATTCGAACCAGCACACACAAAACAAGAGGAAAGCCATGCTAACCAAACTTGAAGAGGAACAGCAACAGCTGAACCAACAACAGTACTTAATAAGTAACAGTGCAGGAAAACATGAAGCACTGGGCGGGCGCCCAGTATCCTCTACGGCAGTGTTTTTCAACCACTGTTCCGTGGCACACTAGTGTGCCCTGAGCAGTCTCCAGGTGTGCCTCCACAGAAACAGAGCCAGGCTTGTCAGTGTTTTGCCGCTACTGAGGCCCTGAAACAATCAATACTGGTGGGTTTAGTGGTTGCAGAGCCAGTTCTAATTTTGGGCCCAGGCAGTGTTGGGCTCTTCTGGCTTTCTCAGATGTGGCTCAGGCGTTACCTATGGAGAAGCTGCAACATGACATCCTAGGACACACAACTGCACCATGCATCACCATTATATTTGAGTTAAAAAAAATGGTGTGTCTTGGCAATATTTAATTCTTGTTCAGTGTGCCACGAGTTGTAAAAGGTTAAAAATCTCTGCTCTACGGACTATGAGAAAAGGATTTACCAGTAGGGAATTAAAATCCTATTTTCTCTTATGTCCTAGAGGATACTAGGGTCCATTTATTACCATGGGGATGTACCAAAGCTCCCAAACCAGGTGGGAAAGTGCTGAGGTTCCTGCAGAACTGATTGACCAAACAGAAGGTCATCAGAGGCCAAAGTATCAAACTTGTAGAACTTAGCAAACGTGTTCGATCCTGACCAAGTAGCTGCTCGGCAGAGCTGTAAAGCCGAGACACCCCGGGCAGCCGTCAAGGAAGAACCCATCGACCTAGTAGAGTGGGCCTGTACAGATCTTGGAACCGGCAAACCTGCCGTAGAATAAGCATGCTGGATAGTAAGCCTGATCCAGCGAGCAATAGACTGCTTTGAAGCAGGACACCCAATTTTATTGTGATCATAGAGAACAAACAGCAAGTCTGATTTTCTGTGACGAGCTGTCCGCTTCACATAGATCTACAAAAACCGTCACAACATCCAAGGACTTTGAAGTAGCAGAGGTGTCGGTAACCACCGAAACCACAATAGGTTGGTTGATATGAACAGCAGACACCACCTTAGGAAGAAATTGCTGACGAGTTCTGAGTTCAGCCCTATCTTCATGAAAAATTAAATAGGGACTTTTGTGAGACAATACCCCCAGTTCCGACACACGCCTTGATGAAGCTAAGGCCAACAGTGTGACGGTTTTCCATGTAAGAAACTTTACGTCAACCTCCTGTAAAGGCTCAAACCATTCTGATTGTAGAAACTGCAACACCACATTGAGATACCAAGGTGCCGTGGGAGGTACAAAGGGCGGTGGATGTGCAGAACACCCTTCAAGAACGTCTGAACCTCAGGGAGGGAAGCCAATTGTTTCTGGAAGAAAATGGATAAGGCTGAAATCTGAAATTTATGGAGCCCAAGCTTAGGCCTACATCCACCCATGCCTGCAAAAAGTGTAGGCCTACATCCACCCATGCCTGCAGAAAAAGGAGAAAATGTCCCAGTTGAAATTCTAGCGCAGGAATTTTCCTGCTCTCACACCAGGAGACATATTTTTTTTCCAAATATGGTGGTAATGTTTAGATGTTACCCCCTTTTTGGCTTGCATCAAAGTTGGAATAACCCTTTCCGGGCTAGAATTTGATGCTCAACTTCCATACCATCAAACATAGCCGTATTATGTCTTGATAGACGAATGGCCCCTGTTGCAGAAGATCCTCGTGTAGAGGTAGAGGCCACGGGTCTTCTAAGAGTATCTCCAGTAGATCCACGTACCAGTCCCTTCTTGGCCAGTCTCTAGCAATGAGTATTGGTTGAATCTTTTCCCTTTTTATTCTTTTGAGAATTCTTGGGATCAATGGAAGTGGTGGAAACACGTACAACATCTGGTAAACCCATGGAGTCACCAGAGCGTCCACCACCACAGCCTGTGGGTCTCTCGACCTGGAACAATACCACTTGAGCTTCTTGTAGAGACGAGAGGTCATCAAGTCGATTTGAGGAACCCCCCACCGACACGTCAAGCACCCGAACACCTCCATATGAAGGGCCCACTCTCCAGGGTGGAGGTCGTGTCTACTGAGGAAGTCTGCTTCCCAGTTGTCTACGCCTGGAATGAAGATTGCCGACAGCGCCACAGCGTGTCTTTCTGCATAGAGGAGAATCTTTGTTACCTCTGACATTGCTGCTCTGCTCTTCATTCCGCCCTGTTGGTTTGTGTACGTTACTGCCGTCACATTGTCTGACTGAACCTGAATGGCTTGATCTTGAAGAAGATGTGATGCCTGTAGAAGGGCATTGTATATGGCCCTTAATTACAGAATGTTGATTGGAAGAATGGTTTCATGACTAGACCATTTTCCTTGGAACTGTTCCCCATGGGTGACTGCTCCCCAACCTCTGAGGCTTGTGTCTGTGGTTAGCAGAATCCAATTTTGAATCCCGAACCTTTGGCCCTCGGTCATGTGAGAAGTCTGAAGCCACCACAGTAGAAAAATCCTGGCTCTTGGCAACAGACGTATCCTCTGGTGTATGTGGAGATGTGATCCAGACCATTTGTCCAACAGATCCAGCTGGAAAAGCGTTGTATGGAACCTTCCATGCTGTAGCACCTCGTAAGCGGCTACCATCTTCCCCAGAAAGCGAATGCATAGATGCACCGATATCCGGGTTGGTTTCAGAACATCCCGCTCCATCAACTGGATCACCAATGCCTTTTCCAATGGAAGAAATACCTTCTGTGTCTCCGTATCCAGTATCATCCCCAGGAACGGAAACCAACGTGTTGGTTCCAGGTGAGATTTTGGAAGGTTCAGAATCCACCCGTGATCCCGGAGTAGTCGAGTTGAGAGGGCAGTGTTGTCCAACAACCTCTCCCTGGATGGTGCCTGTATCAGCAGATCATTCAGGTACGGAATTATGTTCACTCCCTGTTTGCGGAGGAGAAACATCATCTCTGCCATTACCTTGGTGAACACCCTCGATGCCGTGGAGAAGCCAAATGGCAGGGCCTGGAACTGGTAGTAACAGTCCTGTAATGCAAACCTTAGATAAGCCTGGTGAGGTGGCCAGATTGGAATATGAATGTACGCATACTTGATATCCAGAGATACCAGGAATTTCCCCTCCTCCAGACCTGAGATCACCGCTCTCAGAGACTCCATTTTGAACTTGAACACCCTTAAGTATGGGTTCAGTGATTTGAAGTTCAAAATGGGTCTTACCGAACCGTCTGGCTTCAGTACCACAAACAGGTTGGAATAATAACCTTTGTTTTGCAGCTGAGGTGGAACTGGAATAATGACCTGAGTCTGTACCAGTTTTTGAATTGCTTCCTGTAAATTCATACTTGCTTCTTGAGAAGCTGGTAAGCCTGATTTGAAGAATCTGTGAGGTGGGAGTTCTTGAAACTCCAGTCTGTAACCCTGGGCGATAAGATCTTTGACCCAGGGATCCAAGCATGATGTTGCCCATATGTGACTGAAATCTCTTAATCGGGCTCCCACCTGCCTGTCGTCCAGGCAGTGCGGTCCACTGTCATGCTGAAGGCTTTGAGGAAATAGAACCTGAGTTCTGTTCCTGTGAACATGCAGTTGCTGGTTTTCTGGGCTCTTTTACCTTTGAAGGTTGCAGAAGAACATTTTGTTTTTATCTTTAAATTTGGCTGTCCAAAAGGACTGCAAAGTTGGAACTGAGTAGGCCTTACTAACTGGGGGAGCTGCGGAATGAAGATATGTAGACTTACCCGCCGTAGCCTTGGATATCCACGTATTCAGTTCATCCCCAAACAGGGCCTCACCTGCGAATGGTAGGCTTTCCACACTCTTTCTGGAATCTGCATATGCAGTCCACTGGCGTAGCCATAGGCCCCTGCATGCTGACACTGCCATGGCCGTGGTGCATGCATTAAGCAAGCCTATTTCTTTTATGGCCTCCACCATAAAATTTGCAGAGTCCTGTATATGTTGTAGTAGAAGAATCTAACCCCTCAACTAGGTTACCTGTCCATTTTGCAATGGCCCTAGTGATCCATGCACAAGCTATAGTGGGGCTATAGTGGGGCTATAGTGGGGCTATAGTGGGGCTTTGCCCCCCCCCCCCCCCCCCCCCACCGCAGCTGTGTACAGAGAATTGTGAGTGGTCTCAATCTTGCGATCAGCCATGTCTTTTAAAGAGGCTGCCCCCAGGACAGGTAAGATTATTTTATGTGACAACCTAGATACCGATGCATCAACAATCTGTAGGTTTTCCCATTTCTTCCTATCATCCTGAGGAAAAGGGAAAGATGCGAGCAACCTTTTAGGGATCTGAAATTTCTTATCAGGATTAACCCAAGTTTCTTCAAACAGGGAATTCAACTCCATTGATACAGGAAAAGTAGCAGAGGATTTCTTTTTCACATTAAAATAAGATTCCTCATTGTCCTCTGTCACCTTATCAGGAATGTGCAGAACTTCTCTAATAGCCTCTATCAGGGCCTGTATCCCCTGTGACAGAGCTGCAACCCCCCCCCCCCCCCCCTCCCTGGGCCACCTCACCCTCCGCGTCTGACACGTTACCATCAGTGTCAGCCTGGAGGATCTGAGCCAGTGTATGTTTCTGTGGACAAATGGTAGGGGTCTGAGACGCTGGTATGGGAATTGAATCTCTATTCATCAGGTCATCCACAGTCTGTCTTAAGTATTGCGTCTCTTTCTCATTTTGAGACAATTTATGTGAAATATTTGAGATCATCCCTTTTAATGAATCCAACCATACTGGTTCGGACCCACTAGCCTGAGAATGTGTACTATCCTGAGTACACTGTAGTGATTCCCCCGGGTAAGATAAACACTGCCGTGCATGAGACACACTCCTTTGACATTGTAAACTAAGCACCCTTAATAGGAGCTTAGTATTCTAATATCGCTTTCCCCCCCTTGCTATGACCCCTTGGTACCGCTGAGGTAATCCTGAGGTAGTCCGTGTGGAGGAGCTGCGTTTCCCTGCCAGGCTGTGTGAAGCTGCAGAGGGAAAATAGCGCTGGTGAGCTGCTGGATCCACTCATAGTGAAGCCCCGCCCCCTGAATGGCACGTGGTCTTCCCATTTTTTTTATACTGGCTGAGGTGATGTTGGTGCTTAACAGTGGATCAGAGCCCCTGTGAGCACTGTGACAGTGTGGGTATCAGGTTTAAAACGACTCAGCTCACCCCTCAAGCGGTGCAGCACTGCTGATCTGGAGATGCAGCCTGCACTCAGCACTGTGCTCCTACCCTTGTGCTGCCATAATAGTTGGCGACCCGCTAACCGGGACGCCGGCATAGTACTCACCACTCTTCTATCTTCTGGCTCTGTTAGGGGTGGCGGCATGCTGCGGGAATGTACGCTCGCCATGGTACGGCTTGCGCATTGTTCCCTCAGGAGCTCTGTGTCCTGCCAGCAGGGAATGGGACCATTAACCCTATAGGAGGTTGGGCCATTTTCCCCCGAAGCAGACAGGCTGGTGCCAACCAGCCCTGTCTGAAAATAACAAACAGAGAAAATAAATGCAGAAAACTCTTCAGGAGCTTCCCTAAGCATGACCGGCTCCTCCAGGCACATTTTCTAAACTGAATCTGGTAGGAGGGGCATAGAGGGAGCAGCCAGCGCACACTATCAAATTCTTAAAGTGCCCAAGGCTCCTAGTGGAACTGTCTATACCCCATGGTACTAAATGGACCCCAGTATCCTCTAGGACGAAAGAGAAAGTACCAAAACCTGGTTCAATGACCGTGGGATTAATGTGCTGGATTGGCCAGCAAACTCGACTGACCTGAACCTGAACCCCATACAGAATCTATGGGGCATTCATTGCCAAGAGAGACATGAGACTGAACAATGCAGAAGAGCTGAAGGCCGCTACTGAAGCATCCTGGTATTCCATAACACCTCAGCAGTGCCACAGGCTGATAGAATCCATGCCACGCTGCATCGAGGCAGTAATTCATGCAAAA
This sequence comes from Pseudophryne corroboree, assembly GCF_028390025.1. Classification (NCBI taxonomy): domain Eukaryota; kingdom Metazoa; phylum Chordata; class Amphibia; order Anura; family Myobatrachidae; genus Pseudophryne; species Pseudophryne corroboree. The sequence goes on from NC_086444.1 coordinate 366,333,370, forward strand.
AGGGTCCAAACCGAGTACTGAGTACATATGCATGATTATGCTTTTCAAAGGTCAGACATTTCTGTTTTTAAAATTCTATTTTTATTGATTTTATGTAATAGTCTAATTTTATGAGATTTTGGATTTGGGGTTTTCTTAAACTGTAAGCCACAATCATCAACATTATGACAAATAAAGGCTTGAAATATCTCACTTTGTATGTAATGAGTCTATATAATATATATTAGTTTCACCTTTTAAGTTGAATTACTGAAAGAAATGTACTTTTGCACATTCTAACTTTCTGAGTTTCACCGGTATGTGTGTGTATGTATGTGTGTATGTATGTATGTGTGTGTGTATGTATGTATGTATATATATATATATATATATGTATGTATGTATGTATTTGTGTGTGTGTGTGTGTGTGTGTGTGTGTGTGTGTGTGTGTGTGTGCGTGCGTGTGTGTGTGTATATATATATATATATATATATATATATATGTACTGCCCATGTACAGAGTCTGTTCCACAATTCCACAAAGATATGTATGTCAAATTCTGAATGGTCTTTGATAACAGTACTTATCAGAAAATAATTAGCAACTGAAAGTCGCAGTTCTTCAAAGCAAATCCCTTCTAACTGTGTCTGTTAATTTACATTATCAATGTGCAGATAATGATGCTGCTAACCTTTGCTACTACTATTAATATGTAACAAGTTGTTTAGAATGACTTGGCAAATCTGAATGATTGCAATAAAATATCATTCACATTGTTACATAGTCCTTAGCATGGTTTTCTGATAATATTACAGGGTAGATCTCATTCCATTCTCCTCACCTAAATAGATGTTGTAATCTATGATAAATATTCTGAAGACATATCTTGATATGCACGTGCACGGTTATATGGATCTTCCCATAATAGTCAGTAATCATAAACAGGGCCGGTTCGAGCCCTCTCTGCGCCCCGGGCAGGAAATGGGGGCGTGGCTTAATGCAGGGGGCGTGGTCAGTCACGCCCCCTGTACAGTAGTAGCGCCGCTGAAATGCTGAGCGGTGCGCGATGACGTCATCGCACACCGCACAGCAAAAGGTCCTCTCCACGAAGGGCGTCTAGTTCCCTTCACAGGGGGACACAGCCGGGGGACACAGCGGGCAGCGGAGGGCACAGCAGTAGCGGATATTGCCATGGTGCGACCCCCTCCGGATGGCGCCAGCGCCCTCCGGAAGGCGGCGCCCCGGGCAAAAGTCCTGCTTGCCCGTGGCAAGATCCGCTACTGATCATAAACTCAGTAAGGGTGCTTCTGCAGACCTAACCAGAGTAAAAAGTAACTCACATTAATTACACTGACATACTGTATTCCAATAGTCATAGTCTATTGTGAAGCTTTATTTAGATGTTTTACAATTGACCCTATTAAGTTCTGTATACCTCTCATATATATTAATCCCACAATGTGGGTATTTAAACAGAAGGCAGCAATAAATTTTACATTCAAGTATATAGCAATTTGGGGGCGTGGCCACGGCAGCAACGGAGTAGGGAGCGGATCTCGGGAGCTCCCCGAACAAACATATCCTTCCACCCATCCTGACCCTCCTGGTGACCCTGCCCGGGCTGCATACCTCCCTTGTACTGCTGGGCGCTGCGGGGCACCTTTTTCTGCGGTCTCCGGGACTCGAGGGACGGCGCCGGCTGACTTCCGGCCCTGCGGCCTAGGCCTCCTCCGGATCCCCGGCCTCAATTTCGGCGCCCTCGGCCGCGGAACGCCCGGAGCTCGAGCGACGGGTTGACAACACCCACAAACACCCTGGGAAGACTGGGAGGTGGAAGCTGCCTCTCCTCTCCCAGACAGGCTGCGGCCCGGAGCCCTAACACCCGGAGAGACAGAAGGAAAAGTAAAAGGTACTTCTGGGGAAGGGGAAGAGACACTGCGGCCATTTTGAGTGAAGGGAAACTGATCTCCATGCTTGGAAGGGCTGCACTCATCTGTGGTGCCCAGTGATCTATCTATGCACACAGGATCTTTTACTGCATACTGATCTCTCCTATTACTACTCTCCTAGTAACTATGCTAATACTCACCTGAGATTGGAGACAAGGTCAGCTATTTATATTGCACGGCCCTTCCAATATAACACACAGGAGCTGTACATAGATTAGATCTGCCTACACTGCTGTGCTGCACCAATTTCCCACAGTGTACTACGTACCATTATCCTACTTTATTACTCTGACATATTGACTGGACACGGTTGATTCCCGCCACTGATTATACGCGGCCTTGCTGCGACCGCCATCTAGCTACAACCCTATACTATAGCCCTACTCTGGGGAGAGTGTGACTGCTCCCGCTCAACATGGTTGGGGGCGGCCGGAGTGCGGCCGCGGCCAAACTTGAAAAATTTACCAGACAACCCAATCCTAGGGCTGCACCAGCTCCTTCTCATGAAGCCTCTCCAACACACTCGACCTCCCCTCCCGAGATGGCGATTAATTCCCCGGAGGCAGTGGGGGCGCCGTCTATTCAACAAGTGCTGGAGGCTATAGCCGGCAGTGAACAACGTCTCTCCGATAAGATGGAAAAGGTGCAGTGCGATCTCTCCTTGCTCCGCCAAGATGTACAACGTATCCGAGAGCGAGTGGGTGAGGCGGAGACACGGGTCTCCAATCTGGAAGATTTATGTGGCCCCCTTAAGCAGTCTGTATCTGTGGTGACCCAGCAGGTCTCTTCCCTTCAGACCAAGCTCTTAGACATGGAGGGACGGCTGCGTAGGAACAACGTCAGATTCGTAGGCCTGCCTGAAAGAGAAGAGGGTTCGCAGCCGGAGGAATTCCTCGAATCCTGGCTTAAAGAAATGTATGGCGCTGAGTCCTTTACGGCCCATTTTACGGTGGAGCGAGCACATAGGATACCATCTCGGCCTTTACCCCCTGGTGCCCCTCCTCGCACCTTCATCGCTAAATTCCTGCACTATAAAGACCGCGACTCGGTTCTCCGCTTAGGTCACACGAAGGGCCCGCTGGTCTGCAATGGAGTCAAGGTATCGGCCTTCCCGGACTTTGCCGCAGACGTCCAGAAGGACCGAGCCCAGTTTATGCCCATCAAAAGACGGCTGCGAGACCTCAACATTTCATACTCCATGCTGTTTCCCTCAAGGCTCCGAGTAGTGGCGGATGGGGAGACCAAGTTTTTCAACTCCCCTAGAGAGGCGGCCCAGTGGCTGGACAGATATGCACCGGGTGCTCGGCAACTGGCTCCAGACTGATCTCCTATGAAAACAGCCCGGGGCCTGGTCTACCGGAGGCTTGATCACAGTTCGGGGAGCCCCCCCTCTTTGCATTTGTGGCTCAAGACTTGTACGGCCAAGTGGTGTTGGTTAGAGAGGGTTGGAGGTTCAGCTGAGAATCTAGCCTTTCTAGCGCTTGGTAGTTAGGTTGATTGTTCGGGATATAAGTATGCCGGAGTTCGGGGTGGTATACGGGGAGGGAATGGTTAATTGGAAAGCTGCTAGTTGCGCCTCCTTTTGCTATTTTTGGGATTTTATTTTTTTCTTTAGTTTGTTATTTTTCTTATTCAAGTATTTACTGAGGCAAGGATGTTTCATATTCAGATGCTATGGCTTACAACGCAGGGCTCATATACGTCATGTTTTACGGGTATTGATAATGCTTATACTCAAAATGTATTTTGGGAGAGGTCCATCCGGGAGGTGTATAGAGCTTATAGGGGGTCATGATTAATCTGAAAATTCTGGCATGGAATGTTCGAGGTCTGATACTAAATATGATTAAGAAATACGACCCGGATATTGCATGCCTCAGTGAGACCCACTTGGAGGGACATAGATTACTGTCCTTACGACGGGCCTGGGTGGGCTGGGCATATCATGCCTCTCACTCCTCCTTTTCTAGAGGTGTCTCCGTTCTGATTAAAAAGACAGTGCAATTCGAGTTGATATCGATTAAAACTGACCCGTATGGAAGATATGTATTTATAGAGTGTAAGCTGAACTCCCAGCCCTATTACATCTTAGCGGTGTATGTCCCCCCTCCTTTCTCATACATTGTGCTGCAACAAGCTGCGTCCTTCATAGCCCCCTCCCCTAACACCCCAGTGATTTGCTTGGGAGATTTTAATAACGTCCTGGATCTGTCTATGGACCGATGGCACTCCCCACAGGCTGCGCTGGTGGGAGGTGGTCCTACCAAGTTTGCGGATTTTTTGAATAGTTTGCAGTGGGTAGATGTGTGGCGACTTCGTCATCCTGCGGTCCGCCAGTTCTCCTGTTTCTCCAGCACTCATGGCTCCTTCTCCAGAATTGACCTGATGCTGGTGTCCCCCACCCTCGTCCCTAGGATAATTGACGTCCACTACGAGGCTCGAGGGGTTTCTGACCACTCCCCTCTGATGATGACTCTTGCTGTGGAAAGTCAGAGGGGGCACTCCTATTGGAAATTGCACCCCTCTTGGCTGACCCAGCTGGGGGACTGCGGTGACTTGGAAACTCAATGGGAGGGGTACTTTAACGACAATGTAGGGTCTGCCCCGGGTGCAGTAGTTTGGGACTCGTTTAAGGCGTTCTTGAGAGGCTCATATATTGGACGAATAGCGGCTCATAAAATGGCCTCTAGGGAGAGAGAACAGGCCCTTGAAAAAGATGCTAGGGACCTAGAGTCCCAATATTTGTCTGACAGCGCCCCCGCGACAAAGACACGATGGCTGGTGGCTCAGTCAGTTTGGTTGGCCCACCTGTCTGATAGAAACTCTCGCTCCCTTCTTTTCAAAGCTACTAATATATATATGCAGGCTGATAGGACGGGGGGCCTCCTGGCCCGTCTTATACATTACGACCGTCCTGGGACCACGATCACCCAAATGTCCGGAGCGGATGGTTCTCTTGTTGATACCACACCGGACATTGCGCTGTTATTCCGATCTTACTTCTCTGAGGTTTATAACTCACAGTTGCAGCGCTCTACTTCAGATCTTTCATATTACATGGGGGGTGTTCCACTGCCCGCACTCTCCTCTGAGGCCTGCGAGCTGCTGGAGGCACCTTTAACGCTTGAGGAGGTGACTGCGGCCATTGGTATGTCCCCTAATGGCAAGGCTCCGGGATGTGACGGAATTCCCTCCGAGGTATACAAGAATCATACTGATTTTTTTGGCCCCAGGCTACATGCCCTGTACTTAGATATATTTGCCAATAACGACCTCCCCCCCTCCATGTCAGAGGCAGTTATAATAGTGATCCCAAAACCCGGTAAAGACCCTAAATCTCTGGACTCCTATAGACCGATTTCCCTGATTCCCACCGATGCCAAGATCCTGGCAAAGATATTGGCAATACGGCTCAACACAGTGATAACCTCCCTCATTCACCCGGACCAGACCGGCTTTATGCCAGGAAAGTCCACGTCTATCAATTTACGTAGACTGCATACCATTCTACAGCTCCCACACGAATCCCCTTCTGACTCGGCTGTGGTCTCGCTGGACGCGGCCAAGGCCTTTGACAGCATTGAGTGGGCTTATTTGTGGGAGGTGATGGCTCGTATGGGATTTGGACCCAATTATATAAAATGGATTAAACTACTGTATCAACATCCGAGTGCCAGGATCTTGGTGAACGGTTATGTATCCCCATCTTTTCAATTGACCCGAGGTACTAGACAGGGTTGTCCCCTGTCCCCTACGCTGTTTGCCTTGGCCATCGAGCCCCTGGCCTGCTTGATAAGATCACACCCAGATATTGTGGGAATATGTACAGGTTCACGTGAGGATAGGATAGCTCTTTATGCCGATGACATGTTGTTGTTTTTGCAGGATTACACCAAGTCAATGCCCACCCTGCTGCGTGTGATAGAAAGCTTTGGAGATCATTCGGGCCTTAGAATTAACTGGCCTAAATCATACATTATGCCAGTCATAGGCCCCCCTCCTACTGTTTCCAAAATCCCCCTGCCATTGAGTTGGACGGTACAATTTAAGTACCTTGGAATCCAAATAACTAATGACCCTTCTGATTTTGTCCCCCTGAATCTAGAACCGACCATGCAGTGGATCATGGGCAAATCTAAGACTTGGTGTAAGCTTCCACTGACGGTCTCTGGCAGGGTTAATCTCATTAAAATGATTATACTGCCCAAACTCCTATATATTATTCTCCAATCCCCGGTATATATTTATCCAATATTCTTTAGAAAATTGAATAGCGTTCTGTCCTCACTGATCTGGGCTAATAAAAGACCTAGGATACAGCTAAATACCCTTACCAGACAGCGATCTGACGGCGGCCTGGCTCTACCTAACTTTCAGATATATTACTTCGCTGCTCAGCTGACTCATATCGCTATATGGGCACAAAACTCTGAGACTGACTCTTTGCATTGTGAGTTTATCCGTTGTTACTTTCCCTACCTCTCTCCTATGCAGGTGTTACTGAGTGGGAGCATAGCTAGGTTTCTTCCCCCTATCATTTTTCAGGCCCTAAAGATTTGGCGGGCCCTGAGAGACCTCTTGAGATATGACGACCTGGACCCGGATACCCCCTTGTGGTACTCTGACTGGCTCCCTGAACTGCATGCACTCGAGGGGCGGGAGGTGTGGGCCCCTAGATCGGTGATCTCTGTCTCTCAACTTTATCTAGATAATGCATTTAAATCCTTTCAACAACTGAGGGATGAGTTTGACCTACCCAATTCCTACTTCTTCAGATACCTCCAGCTTCGTCACGCCCTCCAGTCCCAATTTGCTGAGTCACCCCCACGAATCCTCCCATTTCCCATCAAGACATTTGTGACCACTTTGGGTCGGGCTAAGATGGTCTCACGTGCGTATGGATATCTTCTTACCAAGCTCCATACGGACCCTTTGACGCGTCTCCGTGGAAAGTGGGAGGAGGATTTGGGTCTAATAACTGAGGAGGACTGGGTCCTCGCTTTAGAATACCCCGCTAAGGTTACCAAGTCCCTTAGATATCAGCAGATTCAATTCTTCATTTTACACAGAACATACATGACTCCAGCTAGGCTGGCTACGTTCGGGACGGGCAGATCTACTCTCTGTCCTAAGTGTGGGGGGGCGGTGGGAACATACTGGCATCTAGTGTGGGACTGCCCGAGGTTGAGGGTGTTCTGGTCGGGGGTCGGGTCAATTCTGGAGAGTACGGGAGTGCCTGGCGGACTGCTTACCCCACAATTCTGTATATTGGGAATGGGGTGCCTTGCTCCCGAGTCTGTTTCAATGGGTCTCTATGCTCTAAATGTATGTGCCTTGGCTAAGGTTTGCATTGCAAGAATGTGGATGGCCCCCAAAGGACCGTTAATATCTGCACTTAAGCCTTAATTAACGACACTATAATTAAGGAAAGATATGTTTACATGAAGCAAAACGCATCAGCTAAGTTTGAAAGGGTTTGGTCTCCATGGCTAGATTCCTCCCACTCTCATCTTGTTCCCCAAATATAGAAGACACTGAAGTGCAAGCATGTCAATAAATTACTATGTCTGATGTGTACTGAGGGGATGACGGTTGGGCCCTGCGTGCCCACATACTCACATATGTGTATGACTAATGGAGCCCTGAATCGGATTACTCCTTCTTAATATGCCTTCCTTGCCCTTTTTCTGGTTGTTTGTTATTTTTCTACAGTTTAGGTTACGGGTTTAAATATAAAAAATAATGAAGACTAATATAGCTGGTTGCGGATTTTGCAGACCCTGAAGGTCTGAACATTAGGAAATCCTTGTATACATCTTTATTGAAAATATACTGATATCTCATTGATGTAAGATATGTGTAAAACATGGCTTTGATTCAATATGAATGGATGTAATGTTTGTGATATGATTATGATCTGCAATGTCTGTACCTTAATCTCCAGACTACTGAATAAAAATTACTTTATTAAAAAAAAAGTATATAGCAATTTATAGCTTATCACCCGATGTCTACCTATTTGTATACACTGTTTTATGTATGTGTGTATGTGTGTGTGTATCCATATATATATATATATATATATACGCCGTTCGGGCAGCACTCCCAATAAACAGACAAATGTCCCGGTGCCTTCCTAGGTACCTACAGCAGGTCCAAATAATAAAAGCAATGTGCGGCGGCACTCAGAAAAATAGACTGGTAAAGCAGAGTAGTATACAACGTTTCGGAGCTTTAATGTCCCTCCGTCATCAGGTATAACAAATAATACAAACATGTACCTTAAATAGGATCCCCACCTCGTATGTCACTCGGCGTGCAGTTCCGGGATACGGGCGCCTACTGATGACATCCGTTCCCTTTCCTTACATCACCATAGTAACGCTACAAACAAAAACATTAAAAAACGATGTGGTACACTGAAATCAGCATAACCTGCCTCTGCTCGCCACTGTTATGTTCATATCTACACAATATGCAATATACAGTTATTCAACAATCAGTGCAGATGAATAAAATATTGAATGAAGAATAATTTGATGCAAAAAAATATTTAAATCACCAATAGTTATATGAGACTCAACACAAGGCAAAAACAGCATTAGAATATCATAAAAAGCAATGTAATCCCAGTGTTTCATTTAGCCCCCTAGGAGCCAATGTCCCAAGTTCATGGATCCACCTGGATTCCCTTTGTAATAATCGTAACGATCTATCCTCACCACGTAATTTGGCTGGCTCATGATCTATAATGATATATCTCAGTGATGCTAAATTATGCCCGGCATTTAAAAAGTGCCGTGCCAGCGGTTGATCACTATTGCCAGAAGATAATGCATTTCTAATGGCCATCTTGTGATTGGCCATCCGTTCTCTCAAGGTTTGATCTGTTTTTCCTACATAGTTTTTGCCACAAGGGCAAATAATCATGTAAATGATATATTTGGTGGTGCATGTAACCCTGTGTTTAATTTCATATCTTCTACCACTAGACGGATGATAAAAATACTTGCCAACAATTAAAGATCTACAGGTTACACAATTGAGGCATTTGAAACATCCCTTCTTAAGAGATAAAAATCTATTCTGTTCACTCTGTAGTGACTGTATCCCTGTAATATCGGTCTTCACCACCCAATCTCTTATGTTGCGTCCACGTGTATAACACGGCATAATGGACGTCTCACTAAGATTAAGGTCACCATCTGTGGACAAAATAGGCCACAGATTTCTAGCTGTGCTAGCTATATCACCACTAGCAGTACTATAATGGTTGACCCAGGGCATACGATTATCACTGATTTTCTTATTTTTAGGTTTAAGTAACTGATCACGACTCGATTTTAAGGCTCTCTCCTTAGCTTTCAATAAGAGCTCCAGATCATACCCTCGCTCATTAAATTTACGTATCATGATATCAATATGTCGTTTAGCGTCATCTAAATTGCTACAAATTCTAATAGCCCGTAAAAATTGAGAATAAGGTAAACCAAATTTGAGCGATCTGGGATGAAAGCTCTGTGCATGAAGTATAGTATTCCTGTCGGTAGATTTATAAAATATTTCAGTACTAATTATTCTTTGATTAATCGATACCCTTACATCAAGATAATTAACTGTTTCAGTGCTGGCATTGTATGTAAATTTAACCGGATGGCATTGGCTATTATGTTCTTCAATAAATCCAGAAAATGACTCGTAATCACCGGACCAGACCAAAAACACATCATCTATGTACCTAACATAAAATAAGGTACATGTTTTGAATAAATCATTATTAAAAAATATGTCCTCCTCGACCATATACATATAAGCCTTAGCATACGATGGGGCCACTGAGGACCCCATCGCACACCCCGATGTCTGGAGATAAAATTTTCCATCGAAAAGGAAATAGTTGCATGTCAAAACCATTTCCAGAAGCTCAATAAATAATGACACATCTGGTCCTTTATAGAAATCATTATTAGTAATAAGTTTCCTAACCGCCCACAAGCCCTGATTATTAGGAATTATTGTGTAAAGGCTTGTGATATCGATACTACAAAGTAGACTACCAGTTTTAATGGTGCCTAAAGCCCTCAATTTATTAAGAAACATTGTGGTGTCAAGAAGATGTCTCTGGTGATTAACAATACAAGGTTGTAACATGGCATCCAAGTAGACTGCCAGTTTTTGAAATAAACCCCCTCGGGCCGATATTATGGGCCGTCCAGGGGGGTTGATTAAACTTTTATGAATCTTTGGCAGTGAATACAGGACCGGTACCACAGGATTATCCATTATCAGTGCCTGCATGAGTTCACTAGTAATCTGTCCTGTATCCACTGCCAATTGGAGTCTGTGTTTAAGTTGTTTGCTAAAAACATGAGTCGGGTCATTCTCAAGTAATTTGTAAACCGTAACATCACTTAACTGTCTCTGTAATTCGCCCTTATATTCCTCCATATCCTGAATCACGATAGCCCCGCCCTTATCAGCAGGGCGTATCGTGATATCAGTGTACGTGGAAAGATCTTTAAGAGCATTAAACTCTTCTTTACTCAAGTTATTAACAGGAGGTTTATTTTTGTACTTATAATTAATCTCCGGTATTACAGAATTAGCAACAGTGTCATCCAACATACGATTAAAGGTCTTAATGGACATTAGGATTATTAGACATGGGATCGAATCGTGAACGCTTTTGTATCTTACTTAATTGGGGTGGCAATTCGTTATGTTGCTGAGTCCCAGTGTTTGCCTTTGAACCCCGAAAGTGTTCGTGAAGTTTCAATTTCCGATTCAGATTATATTTTTCAACTTCCCATTGTAGAGTATCAAATCGTACAGTGGGCACAAAAGATAGACCCTTAGATAATACCCTCGTTTCAATGTCCGTCAGAGGGTGTGATGAAAGATTAAACACTATCTCCTCCCTTGTAGTGGCGGACGCCCGCGCTATGTAGGAAACACAGATCGAACCTTGAGAGAACGGATGGCCAATCACAAGATGGCCATTAGAAATGCATTATCTTCTGGCAATAGTGATCAACCGCTGGCACGGCACTTTTTAAATGCCGGGCATAATTTAGCATCACTGAGATATATCATTATAGATCATGAGCCAGCCAAATTACGTGGTGGGGATAGATCGTCACGATTATTACAAAGGGAATCCAGGTGGATCCATGAACTTGGGACATTGGCTCCTAGGGGGCTAAATGAAACACTGGGATTACATTGCTTTTTATGATATTCTAATGCTGTTTTTGCCTTGTGTTGAGTCTCATATAACTATTGGTGATTTAAATATTTTTTTGCATCAAATTATTCTTCATTCAATATTTTATTCATCTGCACTGATTGTTGAATAACTGTATATTGCATATTGTGTAGATATGAACATAACAGTGGCGAGCAGATGCAGGTTATGCTGATTTCAGTGTACCACATAGTTTTTTAATGTTTTTGTTTGTAGCGTTACTATGGTGATGTAAGGAAAGGGAACGGACGTCATCAGTAGGCGCCCGTATCCCGGAACTGCACGCCGAGTGACACACGAGGTGGGGATCCTATTTAAGGTACATGTTTGTATTATTTGTTATACCTGATGACGGAGGGACATTAAAGCTCCGAAACGTTGTATACTACTCTGCTTTACCAGTCTATTTTTCTGAGTGCCGCCGCACATTGCTTTTATATATATATATATATATATATATATATAAAGTCTACTAGGGCCGGCACTCCCCCATCCAGCTCTCAATGCTCAGGTGCCCTCTTAGATAAAGATGGATAGATTGAATGGATGAAGCGGCACTCCGAGTCTGTCAAATTCAAATGTATTTCACACAAAGTGATCAAACGTTTCGGGGTCTATGCGCCCCTTAGAACATTGTGTTCTAAGTAGGTGCGGGGTACTGTATATTTATTTATGTTTTGTAGCGCACTACAATTCCCACTAAGCTGTGCGGCAACGATGTGTACCATGTTGTCATGGCACCGGGCGGCCGTTTGTAGATGACGTCAGCTGATGGCGCCGGACGGCGGTTCCGTTTGGCGCTCACTATGTGCACTCATGGGGCTTCTTCTACACTATAAAGGTATGTTTTGAGTTTTTATTCATTGTTGTACACCTTGACAAAGGGGCATGTGAGCCCCGAAACGTCGGACCTCTTGATGTGTTGCTTTAATACAAGTTTTTGACTTTAAGACGCCGAGTGCCGCTCCTTCTTCCATGCTTATGTGAACACTTTGTATTGAGAAGGCACCGGTGGCCGTTTTGCATATATATGGGAGTGCCTATTCATTTGCTTTTTGTGTGTATATATACATATATATATATGGGTGGTCTTCAGTATGCCGACTGACGGGATCCCGGCGCACAGTATACCGGCGCCAGGATCCCGACAGCCGGCATACCAACACTTATTCTCCCTCGGGGGGGTCCACGACCCCCCTGGAGGGACAATAAAATAGTGTGGCGCGCGTAGCGCACCACCATGCCCATAGCGTGGCGAGCGCAGCGAGCCCGCAAGGGGCTCATTTGCGCTCGCCACACTGTCGGTAAGCCGGCGGTCGGGCTCCCGGCGCCGGTATGCTGGTCACCGGGAGCCCGACCGCCGGCATATCGTAGTGAACCCATATATATATATATATATATATATTTGCAGTGGTGCAGCACTCCACTCAATAAAGACATCACACAGCCATGTAGTTATCAACGTTTCAGCGTGTAATCACTATCGCCAGGATAAACAAAAAAACAAAAAAAAGGTATGTACTTTTCGCATTGTTTATCCTGATGATGAAGTAAATTCGAAAGGTTGATTACACCTGCCAGTGTATTGTGATATATTTACCGAGTGCCGCCAATAGATTTATTACTGTTATCGCTATTAGGCCAACTAGAACAAATACCTGAAAATGGTTAAACATACTGTAAAGCGGCTGAGAGAGTCTCTTGCTGAATGTTTGCTGTTGTGGATGTGTTCTCATGGGTATTACTTTAGCCCACAAAATAATGTCATTATTTGTCATAGATGGTCATCACTGATAACGCCCAGAGGGCGATGCACAGATGACTGTATGCTTGTTTGTGTAACTTATCTTGGGTCAATTCGCCCAAACGTGCTGCGCGAAGTAAATTATGGCGATGCATTGTATACATATCATTCGCTTCTTCACTTGTGTCTGAAAGGTTGTAGCTGGACTGTAATGGGATGATCTCACGTAGTCAAACTTCAGAGAGCGCATGATGACGGAATTTCTGGCTGTGTAGAGTTAGCCGTCTGCTTAAATTATGCATGTTTTCTGACGCCTCTGGGTGAATATATGCATTTGTTTCTTTGCACACAAAGCGGAGCATCAACTCTGCAGAAAAGAAAATGAGTAACCTTGCACTCTTCGGCCAAGTGATTATTGCAGCAAGTTCCAGTAGCGAGTCCTATACTGAGGTCACAGCCTGTGAATAGTAGGCCGCTGGTCCTCACATTGCATCTTTTTCTTTTTCTCGCTAAATTTGTTTTTTAGTGCAGACAGGTTAGAATGGTAAGAACAGTTGTTACATCGGAGGACTTGGAGGCTGCGGCCTCCTCATTCCTGGCCTCTGAGGCTTTTGGTTGTGATGGGATTCCTGTGGTGGTATATAGGATGTTTAAAGACTTTTTATCCCCCATTTACTAGAAGTATTTCATTCTTTGGGTGGTATCCAAGTAGCCCGATGCAATTTCGGACGTTAAAAATAGCCGGATGTCGCTATTAATCACCAATGGTCACTGTTGTAATATCCAATTAGAGGCCATTTTTAACGGCCAAATTGGGCCCATAATTGCATAAAAACACATGGGATGTGGGAAACGTCCCCCGATCCCATGTCTTATCGCGGCTCCAGCAGCTGCTTATTGGGGATTATGCTTAGGGTGTCTGAGGCTGAGGCACGCGAAGCATAACGCCCAATAAGTGCCAGCATCGGGGCTAATAGGGTAACACCCGGCAATTCTATTGGCAGCGGTAAAGTACCCCCCAATGTCTGTGTAAAGCTATCATTATAGTGTTGGCAATGCCTGGGAAATATCCCACTCTCCCTGAATCTTATAGGCCCATTTCCCACTTATCTATGGATGTGAAGGTGCTAGCTAAAATTCTTGCAATGCACCTGAATTCTGTATTACACCTATTATCCACCCAAATCAGATGGGGTTTATGCGGGGAAAGTCTACGGCTCAGAATCTTCGGAGATAGTTTTTTCACTTGCAAAGGAGGGATTTGGTTGGATTGGGGACCATGATGGTGTCCTTGATTGCTGCTAAGGCCTACGACTCAGTTGAATGGGGGTAACTTTGGGAGGTGCTCCATAAATTTGCTTTTGGTCCTCTATCTGCTGTACTCTTCCCCAGCTACCAGAGTTTGTTAATAGTTCTACTTCGGGCCCATTTCCACTTGCTTGGGGGACCCATCAGGGTTGTCCTCTATTCCCTGCCCTCTTGGCTAGCATTACTACCTCACAGCACTGAGGTCATGGGTTTGATTCCCACCATGGCCCTAACTGTGTGTAGTTTGTATGTTCTCCCCCTACTTGCTTGAGTTACCTCGGGTTACTTCGGTTTCCTTCCACAATCCAAAAATATACTGGTAGGTTAACTGGCTAATAACAAATCAGTGTGTGCGTGTACATGTGTTAAGGGCAGACTAGATGGGCCAAGTGGTTCTTACCTGCTGTCAAAGTTCTATCATGTTGCTATATAAATACTACCAAATAATCTCCCAGCCAGGGAGATAGATACACGGCTCTACAGGGCTTTCAAATAATCACAGGTTTATTTCAACATTTCGGGATGCCACCATGCTTAATGCCACCGTCCTGCCCCCTCCCGCCCAGGGAATGCCTCTGCCTGTCAATCAGGCAGAGGCAATAGCTAGCCTACCACAGCCGTCAGCTGTCAGCCATGCACCGGTGCACTGCAGCACCGTTGCATGCGCACTTCAGACCCGATCGCTGCTGTGCGAAAACGCACAGCAGCGATCGGGTCTGTATGACCCCCAAAATTGCTACACCAGTTTTCTTCGCGAGTCCGTTTGCCATATAACAGTGTGGGAATCTAACATTATGAAATTGGGGAGTGGCCGATTTGATAAAATGAGTCTCCTGAACTACTACAATCTGAGCCTTAACTTTATGCAAATAATTCAATGCTAATCTCCGTTTATGTGGGGAATTAAGCCACTTTACGTTTAGAGATATACAATATGAACCATTTTATCCTGTTAAAAAGAAAAAAAGAAAAAGGATCGAAAACAGTATGAACAACCAGTGAATATGTGTTGTGTGTGTCTGGTACCTGGCAATAACAAGGAAAGGGTCAGAGAGAAAGAGAAAGAAGAAAGTAGCAAAGAGGAAAAGAAGAATAGGAACAACCCCTCTCAGGGGCACGGTAGGACGACTTACCATGGCGACACTAAATAAAGCAAGGGGGGTAGTGGTTACTACACCATCACACAATATAAACATAACAATGTAGTTTCCCTCAGTGCTGTGATTCTGTCGCTCCCCTGTTCTAAAGCTCAATTATGAGATGAGCTTAACTGTGGGTCATATAACGTAGTCAGGATGCCCACGAAAAAGGAACAAACCATCCGGAGTCAGCGGAGAGACAGAAGCCAGCAATCGTCTAGTGGAGCAATAGCTGAGGAACTCCTATATAAAACAAAGGAATATTGTATCAACAGCAAAACTTGTGGTGAATGTAAGCACACAATACATTAAATAAGACGATCAAAAGAAAAATAATGCAGATATTGTGAAGGGAGAATACTTATGTTTTTACTTTTGCGCCTGCCGTAGTCCAGTCCCGCTGAAGACAATGGTCAGGAGTTGAGCTCGAAGAAGAAGAACCTGCAAGGTTCCATTTTGAAAGAATCTTTTTACCCTCCTCCACAGTCATTATCTCCACCGTGGAACTTTCACGGGATATCAGTAGCTTCGTAGGGAAACCCCACCTATAAGGATTGTTCTCCTTACACAATACAGAAGTGATGGGGTAAAGGGAACGTCTTTTAGCCAATGTCACTTGAGATAAGTCTCCAAATATTTGAAGAGAGCCAAGAATCTCCGACACATCTTCTGAAGGTCTAGCAGCTTTTAAGATAGCCTCTTTCACATGGGAAATAGTGCATGCTCATAAGAACGTCGCAGGGGACCCCATCCGGTGCATTTCTAGCCTTGGTGAGCCTATGGATATGGTCTATCAGGAAGTCCATAGGTCTAATGGAAGGGAGGAGTTGTCTAAAAAGATCAACAGCGTTCAAGGAACTATTAGAGTCAGACTCTGGGACGCCCCACAGTTTAATGTTGTAACAACGCGATCTGTTCTCTAAATCAGAGATCCTGTCTCATAGAGAGGTGACTTCAGCTTGTAGCGCTTCATGAGATGACACCAAGTCATTATGCAAATTCGCAACTTCTCCCATTTTTGTTTCTAAATGGTCAGTACGGCCACCAAGCTAGTCAATAGACCTCTGGCACTCCTTTATGGTGGCCCGAAATTCTGCCGCCACTTCCACCTTGACATGAGATAATAGGTATTTCATAGAACCCACCGTAAGCGAGTCGCTGTCTTCAATGGAATCGACATGGGTGTCGACAACAACAGGAGCCGGCGTGGTCATTTTATGCACAAAAGTATCTTTTCTTAGTGGCGGAGCTTCCTGTGTCTTTGGTTTTGGCAGCTTGTGTAGATGGTTTAAAAAATTCCACCTGCGAAACCACCTTAGATACCTTATATCGTTTGGGAGGCATGATGTAGCGTTGCAAGTGAAGATATTGTAGCAAGAAAAAAAAAAGACGTATTGTATAATATATCAATCGAGGAAGGTTCCACTAGAACTATGTTGTGTTATAACATTGGCCCTCATTCCGAGTTGTTCGCTCGCAAGCTGCTTTTAGCAGCATTGCACACGCTAAACCGCCGCCTACTGGGAGTGAATCTTAGCTTATCAAAATTGCGAACGAAAGGTTCTCAAAATTGCGAAAAGACTTCTCTGTGCAGTTTCTGAGTAGCTCGAGACTTACTCTTCCAGTGCGATCAGTTTAGTGCTTGTCGTTCCTGGTTTGACGTCACAAACACACCCAGCGTTCGGCCAGACACTCCTCCGTTTCTCCAGCCACTCCCGCGTTTTTCCCAGAAACGGTAGCGTTTTTTCACACACTCCCATAAAACGGCCAGTTTCCGCCCAGAAACACCCACTTCCTGTCAATCACATTACGATCACCAGAACGAAGAAAAAACCTCGTAATGCCGTGAGTAAAATTCCTAACTGCATAGCAAATTTACTTGGCGCAGTCGCAGTGCGAACATTGCGCATGCGCAGTTAGCGGAAAATCGCTGCGATGCGAAGAAAATTACCGAGCGAACAACTCGGAATGAGGGCCATTGCGCAGGAAAGCAGGGTGATGGTGAGCACTGCAGCACAATAGTTGTAAAGCGCAACGGAATATGCTGAGCTATATAAGAAACTGTTAATAAATAAATAAATAAATAAATAAATAGTTAAGGCATATGTGCACACAAGTTCCTGCTCACAGGGAACTTGGAGGAGTCTGTAGCCTTAACTGTATAAGGCACTAGGGGAGCTCAAGGACTATCCAGTGCCTGGGGATCCTCAGGAAAAGCAATATAGTACTAGATGTGTCCAGAAATTAAGTACATAATCAACCAGAACTTTCTTGGGAGAAATGTATTATTTTTTACCAGTTATTTATATAGCACACACATATTCCGCAGCGCTTTACAGAGAATGTTTGGCCATTTACATCAGTCCCTGCCCCAGTGGAGCCTAATCTATATTCCCTACCACATATACACACAGACACATTCACACTAGGGTTAATTCTTGTTGGGATCCAATTTACCTACCAGTATATTTTTGGATTGTGGGAGGAAACCGGAGTACCATGAGGAAACCCATGCAAGTACGGGGAGAATATACAAACTCCACACAGTTAGGGCCATGGAAATGCCTCAAAAATGTGTCAGTGTTCAGCTAAAACTGCAGCTGTGGAGCCAGCACCTGGTGAAATTAGCAGACTGCACTGAAGGGATGCACTATCTCTGTAGCAGAACACAATACAGTGCCAATTAAGATCAAGAGGCACAGTTTCAAGGAACAGCACCTTGGCAGTTGGGCAGTATGAGAAAGCAGCTGCGTATTGGGAAGGCAGAGGTACACTCACCAGCAGCCGCCAGAAGCAGGGCGGGGACAGCAGGCCACAGGTCTCCAGATACCAGGGGTGGTGATCCTGCATCATCTATTGACATAAGTGATGGGGTGGGCTTTTCTGTTGGAATTACTGTGCAGGGCAATGGAGGAGGTGGAACTAGTTCCCCCTACCATTACAGGTGGTGGAACCCAGTTCCACCTCGTCGTTCCCCCCACACACACACTTTAACCCCTTTAATATATATATATATATATATATATATATATATAGCTAGAATTACCATCATATCTCTACCACCATATCACCTAGATCAGGGGTGTCAAACTCATGGCCCCCATGCAGCCCCTACCACATTATTTTGTGGCCCGCAGGCAGGGGTTAACTTGGGGTGGAACTGCATTCCTGACGTTCCGCCTCTGTCCAGCCACGATGACATTGCCTCAGTGTCTGCACCGCCCACCGTCACCCACGAGGCATGGCCAGCGGTGGTGGAAGCAGCCAATGAGGAGCCGCTGAGCCTTGAGCCAGCCACAGTCCTTAAAGCCTCAGCCCATGCAGCTGGAGCCTAGACCCCTGAAGCAGCATGCCCACAAAGTAGCATCCTGCAAATGTAAGTCTCTGGGACATGCTGCACAGGGGATGGGGGTGCAATGGGGGAATTATGTGTATCAGGCATTATACTGTGGGACATTATGTGTAACTGGAAGTATAGTGGAAAACATTATGTATAACTGGCACTGTTCTGGGGGACATTATGTGTAACGGGCACTATTACAGTGGGGAATTGTATGAGATATAATAAAATACTGCATATAAAAAAATATGTATTTCTCTGACGTCCTAAGTGGATGCTGGGGACTCCGTCAGGACCATGGGATTAGCGGCTCCGCAGGAGACAGGGCACAAAAGTAAAAGCTTTAGGATCAGGTGGTGTGCACTGGCTCCTCCCCCTATGACCCTCCTCCAAGCCTCAGTTAGATTTTTGTGCCCGGCCGAGAAGGGTGCAATCTAGGTGGCTCTCCTAAAGAGCTGCTTAGAGTAAAAGTTTTGTTAGGTTTTTTATTTTCAGTGAGTCCTGCTGGCAACAGGCTCACTGCATCGAGGGACTTAGGGGAGAGAAGTGAACTCACCTGCGTGCAGGATGGATTGGCTTCTTAGGCTACTGGACACCATTAGCTCCAGAGGGAGTCGGAACACAGGTCTCACCCTGGGGTTCGTCCCGGAGCCGCGCCGCCGACCCCCTTGCAGATGCTGAAAAGTGAAGAGGTCCAGAAACGGCGGCAGAAGACTCTTCAGTCTTCATAAGGTAGCGCACAGCACTGCAGCTGTGCGCCATTGTTGTCAGCACACTTCATAGCAGCGGTCACTGAGGGTGCAGGGCGCTGGGGGGGGCGCCCTGGGCAGCAATGATAGTACCTTATTCTGGCTAAAAATACATCACATATAGCCCCTGGGGGCTATATGGATGTATTTAACCCCTGCCAGGTCTCAGAAAAACGGGAGAAGAAGCCCGCCGAAAAGGGGGCGGGGCCTATTCTCCTCAGCACACAGCGCCATTTTCCCTCACAGAAATGCTGGTGGGAAGGCTCCCAGGCTCTCCCCTGCACTGCACTACAGAAACAGGGTTAAAACAGAGAGGGGGGGCACTTATTTGGCGATATGTATATATATATTAAAATGCTATAAGGGAAAAACACTTATATAAAGGTTGTCCCTGTATAATTATAGCGTTTTTGGTGTGTGCTGGCAAACTCTCCCTCTGTCTCCCCAAAGGGCTAGTGGGGTCCTGTCCTCTATCAGAGCATTCCCTGTGTGTGTGCTGTGTGTCGGTACGTGTGTATCGACATGTATGAGGACGATGTTGGTGAGGAGGCAGAGCAATTGCCTGAAATGGTGATGTCACTCTCTAGGGAGTCGACACCGGAATGGATGGCTTATTTAAGGAATTACGTGATAATGTCAACACGCTGCAAGGTCGGTTGACGACATGAGACGGCCGGCAAACAAATTAGTACCTGTCCAGGCGTCTCAAACACCGTCAGGGGCTGTAAAACGCTCATTTACCTCAGTCGGTCGACACAGACACAGACACGGACACTGACTCCAGTGTCGACGGTGAAGAAACAAACGTATTTTCCTTTAGGGCCACACGTTACATGTTAAGGGCAATGAAGGAGGTGTTACATATTTCTGATACTACAAGTACCACAAGAAGGGTATTATGTGGGGTGTGAAAAAACTACCTGTAGTTTTTCCTGAATCAGATAAATTAAATGAAGTGTGTGATGATGCGTGGGTTTCCCCCGATAAAAAATTATTGGCGGTATACCCTTTCCCGCCAGAAGTTAGGGCGCGTTGGGAAACACCCTTTAGGGTGGATAAGGCGCTCACACGCTTATCAAAACAAGTGGCGGTACCGTCTCCAGATAGGGCCGCCCTCAAGGAGCCAGCTGAGAGGCTGGAAAATATCCTAAAAAGGTATATACACACATACTGGTGTTATACTGCGACCAGCGATCGCCTCAGCCTGGATGTGCAGCGCTGGGGTGGCTTGGTCGGATTCCCTGACTGAAAATATTGATACCCTTGACAGGGACAGTATTTTATTGACTATAGAGCATTTAAAGGATGCATTTCTATATATGCGAGATGCACAGAGGGATATTTGCACTCTGGCATCAAGAGTAAGTGCGATGTCCATATCTGCCAGAAGATGTTTATGGACACGACAGTGGTCAGGTGATGCAGATTCCAAACGGCACATGGAAGTATTGCCGTATAAAGGGGAGGAGTTATTTGGGGTCGGTCCATCGGACCTGGTGGCCTCGGCAACAGCTGGAAAATCCACCTTTTTTACCCCAAATCACATCTCAGCAGAAAAAGACACCGTCTTTTCAGCTTCAGTCCTTTCGTCCCCATAAGGGCAAGCGGGCAAAAGGCCAGTCATATCTGCCCAGGGATAGAGGAAAGGGAAGAAGACTGCAGCAGGCAGCCCATTCCCAGGAACAGAAGCCCTCCACAGCTTCTGCCAAGTCCTCAGCATGACGCTGGGGCCGTACAAGCAGACTCAAGTGCGGTGGGGGGTCGTCTCAAGAGTTTCAGCGCGTAGTGGGCTCACTCGCAAGTGGACCCCTGGATCCTACAAGTAATATCCCAGGGGTACAGACTGGAAATTCGAGACGTCTCCCCCTCGCAGGCTCCTGATGTCTGCTTTACCAAAGTCTTCCTCCGACAGGGAGGCAGTATTGGAAACAATTCACAAGCTGTATTCCCAGCAGGTGATAATCAAAGTACCCGTCCTACAACAAGGAAAGGGGTATTATTCCACACTATATTGTGGTACTGAAGCCAGACGGCTCGTGAGACCTATTCTAAATGGGAAA
This sequence comes from Pseudophryne corroboree, assembly GCF_028390025.1. NCBI lineage: Eukaryota > Metazoa > Chordata > Amphibia > Anura > Myobatrachidae > Pseudophryne > Pseudophryne corroboree. The sequence continues at coordinate 366,354,883 of NC_086444.1, forward strand.
TCTTTGAACACTTACATACAAAGGTTCAAATCAAGATGGAGTCACTCAGAGCAGTGATAGCGAACCAGGAAGAAGGGGACTATATGGTGTCCCTGGACATCAAGGATGCTTACCTCCATGTCCCAAATTGCCCTTCTCACCAAGGGTACCTCAGGTTCGTGGTACGGAACTGTCACTATCAGTTTCAGACGCTGCCGTTTGGATTGTCCACGGCACCCCGGGTCTTTACCAAAGTAATGGCCAAAATGATGATTCTTCTTCAAAGAAAAGGCGTCTTAATTATCCCTTACTTGGACGATCTCCTGATAAGGGCAAGGTCCAGAGAACAGTTGGAAGTCGGAGTAGCACTATCTCAAATAGTTCTACGACAGCACGGGTGGATTCTAAATATCCAAAATCACAGCCGTTTCCGACGACACGTCTGCTGTTCCTAGGGATGGTTCTGGACACAGTCCAGAAAAAGGTGTTTCTCCCGGAGGAGAAAGCTAGGGAGTTATCCGAGCTAGTCAGGAACCTCCTAAAACCAGGAAAAGTGTCAGTGCATCATTGCACAAGAGTCCTGGGAAAAATGGTGGCTTATTACGAAGCGATTCCATTCGGCAGATTCCACGCAAGAACTTTTCAGTGGGATCTGCTGGACAAATGGTCCGGATCGCATTTTCAGATGCATCAGCGGATAACCCTATCTCCAAGGACAAGGGTGTCTCTCCTGTGGTGGTTACAGAGTGCTCATCTTCTAGAGGGCCGCAGATTCGGCATTCAGGATTGGATGCTGGTGACCACGGAGGCCAGCCTGAGAGGCTGGGGATCAGTCACACAGGGAAAAAATTTCCAGGGAGTGTGATCAAGTCTGGAGATTTTTCTCCACATAAATATACTGGAGCTAAAGGCAATTTACAATGCTCTAAGCTTAGCAAGACCTCTGCTTCAAGGTCAGCCGGTATTGATCCAGTGGGACAACATCACGGCAGTCGCCCACGTAAACAGACAGGGCGGCACAAGAAGCAGGAGGGCAATGGCAGAAATTGCAAGGATTTTTCGCTGGGCGGAAAATCATGTGATAGCACTGTCAGCAGTGTTCATTCCGGGAGTGGACAACCTCCACCCGGGAGAGTGGGGACTTCATCGGGAAGTCTTCCACATGATTGTGAACCGTTGGAAAAGACCAAAGGTGGACATGATGGCGTCCCGCCTGAACAAAAAACTGGACAAGTATTGCGCCAGGTCAAAAGACCCTCAGGCAATAGCTGTGGACGTTCTGGTAACACCGTGGGTGTACCAGTTGGTGTATGTCTTCCCTCCTCTGCTTCTCATACCCAAGGTATTGAGAATTATAAGACGTAGAGGAGTAAGAACTATACTCGTGGCTCCGGATTGGCCAAGAAGGACTTGGTACCCGGAACTTCAAGAGATGCTCACAGAGGACTCATGGCCTCTGCCGCTAAGAAGGGACTTGCTTCAGCAAGTACCATGTCTGTTCCAAGACTTACCGCGGCTGCGTTTGACGGCATGGCGGTTGAACGCCGGATCCTAAGGGAAAAAGGCATTCCGGAAGAGGTCATTCCTACCCTGGTCAAAGCCAGGAAGGAGGTGACCGCACAACATTATCACCACATGTGGCGAAAATATGTTGCGTGGTGTGAGGCCAGGAAGGCCCCATGAAGAAAATTAAACTCGGTCGTTTCCTGCATTTCCTGCAAACAGGAGTGTCTATGGGCCTCAAATTGGGGTCCATTAAGGTTCAAATTTCGGCCCTGTCGATTTTCTTCCAGAAAGAATTGGCTTCAGTTCCTGAAGTCCAGAAGTTTGTCAAGGGAGTACTGCATATACAACCCCCTTTTGTGCCTCCAGTGGCACTGTGGGATCTCAACGTAGTTCTGGGATTCCTAAAATCACATTGGTTTAAACCGCTCAAATCTGTGGATTTGAAATATCTCACAGGGAAAGTGACCATGCTGTTGGCCCTGGCCTCGGCCAGGCGAGTGTCAGAATTGGCGGCGTTTGTCTCAAAAAAAAAAAAAGCCCATATCTGATTGTCCATTCGGACAGGGCAGAGCTGCGGACTCATCCCCAGTTTTCTCCCTAAGGTGGTGTCAGTGTTTCACCTGAACCAGCTTATTGTGGTACCTGCGGCTACTAGGGACTTGGAGGACTCCAAGTTGCTAGATGTTGTCAGGGCCCTGAAAATATAGTTTCCAGGACGGCTGGAGTCAGGAAAACTGACTTGCTGTTATCCTATATGCACCCAACAAACTGGGTGCTCTTGCTTCTAAGCAGACGATTGCTAGTTGGATGTGTAGTACAATTCAGCTTGCACATTCTGTGGCAGGCCTGCCACAGCCAAAATATGTAAATGCCCATTCCACAAGGAAGGTGGGCTCATCTTGGGCGACTGCCCGAGGGGTCTCGGCTTTACAACTTTGCCGAACTGATACTTGGTCAGGGGCACACCCTGACTGAGGAGGACCTGGAGTTCTCTCATTCGGTGCTGCAGAGTCATCCGCACTCTCCCGCCCGTTTGGGAGCTTTGGTATAATCCCCATGGTCCTGACGGAGTCCCCAGCATCCACTTAGGACGTCAGAGAAAATAAGAATTTACTTACCGATAATTCTATTTCTCGTAGTCCGTAGTGGATGCTGGGCGCCCATCCCAAGTGCGGATTGTCTGCAATACTTGTACATAGTTATTGTTACAAAAAATCGGGTTATTATTGTTGTGAGCCATCTTTCAGAGGCTCCGCTGTTATCATGCTGTTAACTGGGTTCAGATCACAGGTTATACGGTGTGATTGGTGTGGCTGGTATGAGTCTTACCCGGGATTCAAAATCCTTCCTTATTGTGTACGCTCGTCCGGGCACAGTATCCTAACTGAGGCTTGGAGGAGGGTCATAGGGGGAGGAGCCAGTGCACACCAGGTAGTCCTAAAGCTTTTCTTTTGTGCCCAGTCTCCTGCGGAGCCGCTATTCCCCATGGTCCTTACGGAGTCCCCAGCATCCACTACGGACTACGAGAAATAGAATTACCGGTGAGTAAATTCTTATTTTCATACTTAACATTATATAATACTTCTGGTATAATATATTGACTCCCTATCTATAACTGTCAGGAAACAACTAAATTAGATTTGACAGTATTTAAATATAGATAAAACTAACAATTTTACATACAGGTCTTCATATTGCCTACTGGCTATGATTTCAATAACAAAAAACTGACTTTAGTATAAATAATAAATTAAAATATGTTGAGCTATAAAAACTAAAATCTCTAAAGATAGTTATTAGTTGTATAATAATATTACATTATTTAGTTATATTATGAAATTAAAATGTTTGTGTGTATCCCAATATAGTGATGACACCAACTTGTGCTCATAACTGTTACGTTCCTGATGCTCAGAACTAGAAAGATGTTGCGTAGTGAGTCCAGAGCACCAGGACGTGACGCTGAAATAAGGGATGGTACGGGAATAGCCCCTAGCACCCTACCTCCGTTGTTTTACTCGTGTGGTCAGTTCACGCCTGAGTGACTATGGTTTCTTGGGCCCACGGCAGCCGCGTTTGAAGGGCGGATTAGGTCTGCCCAACTCAGATGCCCCCAGGTCTTAGCGTGAGACAAAGCGTGAACCGAGACAGGATAATAACAAGGGGACCTCTAACTAACGCAAACAGAAGCTAGGGGCTACTAACTACCCTAAAACTAAATTTATGTGCGGCACGCCACCAAAGGAAAAGAACAACAAAAGATATCACTGTCCACTCTCCCACACGGCACCGCCGAGTTCCGGGGAGGACAGTGAGAAGCGGAAACCTCCGCAAAAACCACCAATACAAAAAGTATCAAAAGGACTAAGCTGCCTAGGCCGCAACACGCGGCAGAAGCCGCTACTCACGAAACCGGGAGAGAACCCCAACAAACGAGAACTCGCAGATGACTGCAACAGGTTCACTTGAACAGGAAGGATTCCCAGGACCGGCTTCAGAACTCCAGGACTCAGGAGCACAGGGAGCAGGATCAACCAGATACAGCTGACCAGGAACAGACGTTACAAGGCAGGAACAGCATACAGGAAGCTATCACTGGCATCTGTGCCAGGTAGTGAGGGAGAATATAACAGGGAGCCCTCCAATAGCTGCAGCGAAGCTTAATTAGTAATGTCGTGCAGCTGCCCTGCTGCACGACCAGAGCTAACAGGTGTATTGATTGATAGGAAGCAACGGGGAACGCGGTTCGTCTGTGGCGTCCCCGTTGCTAAGGGTCTGGTGGCTACGCGTGCACGGCGTCCCAGCGTTGCCAGGGACCCGGCGGCTCAGCGCGCACGGTGTCCTGGCATTGCTAGGCGCCGGGGCGGGCAGGAAGGGAGGTGCGGCGGCCATGAGCGTCGTTCGGAAGCAGACCGAGCGGCGCCGCGGACCGCGGCATCTAACAATAACGTTGTGTGCACATAATTGTGTGCTCAGAAATATACAGTATCGAGATATATATATATATACACTTTTCCAGGGGTAGCTGCACACTTAATCTTCATATCACAACAGCTGGGGTGCTAAAACTTCATATCACATCAATATCATACCACAGCAGACCGATCCTCTATACACACGGAAGGATGAAGTGCACTCACCTGGCTAGTTTTAAATGCAAAAAAAAATCACATGTATTTATTTTGTATAGTCAACATTTCAGCCATATGCACTGGCCATTATCAAGACATTTTCAGCATGGCTCCAACATCAACACCACTCCAACATTTGCTGGAGTGGTGGTGATATTGGAGCCATGCTGAAAATGTCTTGATAAAGGCCAGTGCATATAGCTGAAACATCGACTATACAAAATAAATCTATGTGAACTTTTTTTGTATTTAAAACTAGCCTGGTGGGTGCACTTCATCCTTCTATGCATATAGTTATCATATATAAAATTATACAAAAAGTTACAAACCAATCTAAACAAACATTTTACCCAAATAACTGCTTGTGAATATATACTTATTTCTATACTTTCTATATAATCCATCTACTACCTGCAGAATATTTCACCCAAATGACTGCTTGTGAATATATACTTGTCTAGGTATATTGAAAATGAGAGCTACCGATTATCACTACTGATTGCACTGAAATACTAGTCAGCAAATTGGGTAATAAGAATTATGACATTGCTATAGGCATAAGGCATCTGCTATTGTTTTCGATTGCTTATGCACATGATGGGTTGCTATTGATAAATTGGAATGTTATCTCCTGAGTATAGGCATGAGGGCATGACTCCATTGGTATGTTAGCTTGTTTTCTTTAAACTGTTTTATTACTAGCCATTGCTGGGGGAGGGTTCATTGGAGTTGGGTGTAATCAGTGTATTCACATGCTTGGTCCATTACTTAAACAGCATTAAGGAGGCATGTGCCATTAGGCTTGTGGCCATTACTTCAAAGGACATTATTCAAAGTATAACTACAATTTTAAACGTAATTTCGATGTTACACCGACGTTAAATCAAAGGAAAACAGAAGGACAACAATCAACCCACAATCAGGGCCACTGAAGGACAGTTTACAAACAAATGTGAGTCCAATTCCTCTACACATCAAACTACTCCAGTCTGAGTAACCCAGACACTTATAACTTAAATCTGTGTTAGGAACGCTGCTAGACCTTTCCACTTCATCCGCAACTACTCAAATTTATGTCTATAGCTTACCAAAAACATCTGAATTCTCACATGTACCAATGTTATCTGTCTTTTTAAACTATGAAAATACATCCCCAATTTGCTCACTACAGTTCTCTTTTATGCAAACTCATGCATGTTTTTTGATGTAATGATTTGCTTGTAATTGGCATTGCATGTGTGGGGAAGTTGCTCAGTGAAACATAATTTATTATTGCATGCTGTCTGGTGTTTACCTCCTTTGATCATTTGGCCATTTGTGATCAGGTGTACTATATCTTTACATTTAGTGAGGTGTAGCCGTGGTGTAAAGGACAGAGCGTGATTCCTGATTAGAAAAAAAAATAACAAACACTGAGCAACATCACCAATTTTTTTTTATTAACAATTTATTGAATTGGTCACAATACCGTGAACAAAAGATAATTACCAGTGATGCAATCACAAATATCAGAATAAAAAACAGTAATACTATATTGGTAACTGATATATAGAGAACCATTTTTAACAAAAAAGAGGGACAAGGAAGAGTTCCTCAACTGAACCGGTCATAGAACCAGTATAAGCTGAAAGAGAAAGAAAAAAGAAAGGAGAAAAAAGAGCGAGAGAAAAAGATAGTATCCTTGGGGCAGGACCTCGGAGGGGGGAGAGGGCATAACAATAACTAATACTAGGTCTGGGCAGTGTCAGAAAAAAGGAGACTGAATATTCTGGGAAGCCATCCATGGACCCCACACTCTGCCAAATGAAGAAGCAGAGTGATTAATTAAGCTTGTCATGTACTCCATTTTATGAATGTACCATGGTGGTCATTCCGAGTTGTTCGCTCGCTAGCTGCTTTTAGCAGCATTGCAAACGTTAGGCCGCTGTCCTCTGGGAGTGTATCTTAGCATAGCAGAATAGCGAACAAAAGATTAGCAGAACTGTTACTAAATATTTTCTTGCAGTTTCTGAGTAGCTCCAGACCTACTCCTAGATTGCGATCAGCTCAGTCCGTTTAGTTCCTGGTTTGACGTCACAAACGCCCTGCGTTCGGCCAGCCACTCCCCCGTTTCTTCAGACACTCCCGCGTTTTTTTGTTTTTTTTTTAATATTGGTTTTTATTAGGTTTTTAGAGAAACAAAGAAAAATCCAAGAATAACAGTACATTTCACATAAAATGTCAACAAAGGTAGCTAAATTGAGTGAACAACCGAAGTTTAAGTTTACACAATACTGTAACATTTAAGACAGAGCGTTCAATTCAACTGTCGAGTACTGCTAATCTTGGTACCATGCCAGCAAACAAATAAAATACATAACATACATAGCAGAAACAGAACAGAGAAAACAGTTAATAGTGCAGAAAGAAAAGAAAGATAAAAAAAGAGATACTAGACAAAGACACACAAGGGGGAGCATAAGACAAAGGCATAGCTCTTCAATAAGTGTGTTCCTAGAAACGGCACAACCAGGGGATGGTATGGAGGTTAAGACGTGAAGCGGTTGGTACATTCAATTAGAATCTGAATGTGGGGAGTGTAATTGCGACAGGTCCATGGAATCAGTGACAAATACAGTATGACCCTACTGTTCCCGAAATGCCCTCCATTTCGACCAATTCCTCTGCACTGAAGGAGGTAACATAGAATATACACCACCCGCTATTTCAAATAAGAAGTGTTTGTGGGTATTATTACTAATAGTTTGGATAACGGGTATCGACTGCGATTTCCACAGCTGTCCGATTGCCGCCTAGGTGGAGATAAGGATATGACCAGCCACATAACTATCACAGTTCAGTAACGGACATGATGAATAATGAAACAAAGAAAACAGGGGATTCAGTGGCATCTCCACCCCCAACACCTCCCACATAAGGGAGAACACTTCCCTCCACAGCGGTCCCAACAGCGGGCACTCCCAGAAAATATGTAGAATATTGCCCACCTGTCCACAATTCTTCCAACAGAGTTGGGAAATCGAGGGCCAAATGCTATGAAGCCGCTGCGGAGTAAAGTACGCCCTGTGACATAATTTGTAAAACATTTCAGAATGTTGGAGACATTTAGAAATCTTAAAACACAATAAAGAGATATTATCCCTCTCCTCCTCTCGAAGACCTATAGAAAGATCCCTTTCCCATTTAAGCTGCGAGGGAATTTTACCCTTTTTAGACAGAAGGACAATATATTGATACCATCCAGATATCCCGCCCCTGTGACCAGGGGAAGATAATCTAGAATACAGAGAAGCAGGGAGGGGAACGGGGTCTCCCGACCCTCCAGCACAAGAATGAAACCAGTGGCGTATTTGCAAGTACTTAAAGAAATCATGCTTTGAAATATGGAAGCGGGATTGCAAGCCGATGAAGGGTTCTAAACCCCCTTCCGAGCAGAGATCTCTCAGATTCACAATCCCAGCAACCATCCAAGCTTCAAGCGCAAGATTAGGTATAGTACAGGACACAGTTCTAATAGATAGATCGGCTGACGGCAGTAAGATGGTTGGGTCAGACGCAACCACTGAATGCCAATTCTTCAAGGTACTTCTAATTGCTTAGCCAGGGCCCTGCCATTGAGGAACCCTATGAGCCGGTAACAGAAAAAGATCTCCAATGTTAAACAGTCCCAAAAAAGACCTTTCAATGAGGACCCAAGGCTTGGCGTTATGCACGATGAACCAGTCCCGAGCCTGACTGAGGAGACACGCAGAGTTGTATGCCTCTAAACTAGGGTAAGCTACCCCTCCCACGTTCTTGGGTAAGATCAAGATCTGCCTAGCAATGCGGGGCCTAGACCCCTTCCAAATAAAGTTAGACAAAATTTTATTAGTCCTAACAATGAGAGGTTTGGGGAAGCTGCGAGGGATAGCCCGGAACAAGTAGAGAAGTTTAGGGAGCAGAATCATTTTAGTAGCGGAGATACGCCCCAACCAGGAGATTTCGTGGAGGAACCATTCTTTAATCAATCTGTCAAACGCATTCAATAAAGGTACATAGTTACAATCAAAAAGGTCTTTGTCCAAGGAGAGATAAATACCCAAATATTTGATGGATCTCATTTGCCAAGCATATCTGTACCTATCCTTGAGCAAAGTCAGAGTACGTGGCGGGATGTGGATCGGTAGGGCTTCTGTTTTGGAAGTGTTTAGAGAGAATACATTTACTTTTTCTCTGGCGGCCAACAAAAGTTTAAAAAGAGATCTATTTAGGGGATCAGCTTTATGCGCCAACTCCAACTTGGCCGCTTCATTTTCAGCCAACACACGTTCCTGTTGTTGAGAACGTTTAAGTTGCGAAGCCGTTTGAATGGCCGATACTCGTATTACAGCTTTAAAGGCACACCAGTTATTAAAAATCGAGGTATCCTCGGGTTTATTAGTGTCTAGATATAATTGTATGGAATTGCGTATGGCAAGGAAAGCTTCAGGGTGACTAAGTAGGAAATTCCCTAACCTCCAGGGGCCCGGTAAAACTTTACAGGCCCCGGGGTCCCATACTACCAATAGTGGCGAATGGTCGGACCAGGTCATTGGCAATATGGTAATTTCCCTTATGGATGATAACGTATCTTTATTAGTCAAAACAAGATCAATTCTGGAATATGAGGAATGGACATGCGAATACAATGAATAGTCCCTAACCGTGGGATGTTTAGTTCTCCACGCATCATATAGGTCATATTCACCCAGTAAGTGGCGAAGGCCAACATTTCTCTCAGGATTGGTTTGATTCCTTGGTAAGGTACATCCAGTAGGCCGAGATCTATCCATGATAGGGTCAACGACCATATTAAAATCCCCCAATATCAAAACGGTTCCCTTAGCATGTTTCTGTATCAGAGAACATAGGGGTATATTTACTAAGGTCCCGATTTTGACCGAGATGCCGTTTTTTCTTCAAAGTGTCATTTCGGTAATTTACTAAGCAAAAATCTCGGCAGTGATGAGGGCATTCGTAATATTTTGGAAGTCCTAGGAAAAAATCACGAATCAATACACCATCGGTCAAATACGCCTGCAATTTGGTAGAAATCGGTAATTTACTAAAAAGTGCAAATCACAAACACTGCCAACAATAGCCAAACACTGCCGTGCAGAAATACAATTCGTGAAAAAGTGCTAAAAAAAAAACAGACCTGCTTTTTTATCCCGTGTTTGGATAGGCATGCAGGGAACCATGAGATCCGTGCATGTTTATCAGTGGGAAGTGGTTGGGAAAGTGTTTATTTTTCGAAACAGGCAGCACACGGCAGTGTTACAATGTAGCGCCTATGCGCTCCATTGTAACCAATGGTGGGAACTTTGTGGTCAGCGGTGAGGTTACTTTCGGTCAACCGCTGACCACAAAGTTCCCACCATTGGTTACAATGGAGCGCATAGGCGCTACATTGTATCACTGCCGTGTGCTGCCTGACATACAGTACAGGAGCACACAGCCAATCAGGAGGGTGCCACAATGTGGCGCTCCCTGATTGGCTGATGGAACCCTCTTAGACATAAGTCAGAGGGGGTTTCGGGCATTCGGGGAAAGGGGTCCCATGTGAAAACATGGGGCCCCTTTCAGTGCGAGGTCGGGTGTCCGTTTTTTTATTTTGACAAGTACCTGGATTACAAATGGATTATAAGAAGAGGAGCCTTCTACCCTGGATTTTGTGAGTATAATTTTTTCCACAGGTACACCATGGATTCTACATGGAGAAGAGGACCGACCCTCGTGTGAACATAAGGTAAGTATGTGTATATGGAGGTGTGCATGTATGCATTAAAGTTATACTTTCAAGGTGTGTGTCTTATGTTTTTATTGGGGTATTTTTTTAGTAGTAGTACTACAGGTACCAGCGGGCCCGGTTTTCCTCCGCATGCTGGTACTTGTGGTTCTCCAAGTACCAGCTTGCGGGGGAGGCTTGCTGGGACTTGTAGTACTGCTACTAAAAACAATATTCATTTTTTTACACAACGGCTATCAGCCTCCCATCCGCAGCCCATGGATGGGGGGGACAGCCTCGGGCTTCACCCCTGGTCCTTGGGTGGCTGGAGGGGGGGGGACCCCTTGATTGAAGGGGTCCCCACTCCTCCAGGGTACCCCGGCCAGGGGTGTCTAGTTGGTTATGTAATGCCAGGGCCGCCGGGAGCTATATAAAAGTGTCCCCCGGCTGTGGCATTATGTATCTGGCTAGTGGAGCCCGGTGCTGGTTTCAGAAATACGGGGGAACCCTACGCTTTTTGTCCCCCGTATTTTTGGAACCAGGACCAGGCGCAGAGCCCGGTGCTGGTTGTTTAAATATGGGGGAACCGCTATCATTTTTTCCCCCATATTTTTGCAACCAGGATCGGCTCAAAGAGCCCGAGGCTGGTTTTGCTTAGGAGGGGGGACCCCACGCAATTTTTTTTTTTATTTTAACACTGGTTTTTTTTTTTAACAAGGTGCACAATGAAGCCCAGCACGGATCTCTCAGATCCGGCCGAGATTCATTGTATTAAAGTCGGCAGTGTTTTACAAATCACTCACGTAAAACACTGCCTAAAAAAACGAATGACATCGACATCGGTAAAACCGAAAATGCAGAATACGGCAGCTTAGTAAATTAGTCGTACTAAATTCAAAAAGTTGCATATTTACACTTTCGATGTCATTCGTGATTGAACTTTGACCTAAAATGGGAAAATACGATTTTTAGTAAATATACCCCAACGTTTCTTGCAGAACGCATTTTGACCTGCATTGGGTGCATAGCATGAGACTAGGGTGACCCTAACATTTTCCAGGTGTCCTAACAGCATGAGGTACCGACCTTCAGGATCAACTATTTGGGAGTCTAGCGTAAAAGAGCAGTGCGAGGAAATCAATATCGCAACACCGGCCTTTTTTGTGGGACTAGTCGCCATGTAGCAGGTAGGGAAACGATTATCGTGGAGTCTAGGGGGGGTCCTAATTTCCTAAAATGAGTTTCCTGAACCGCAACCACGTCCGCCTTCATTTTGTAGAAGGAGGACAAAGCCAACCTAAGCTTCTGCTGAGAATTCAGTCCCTTAACATTCAGTGACACCAATTTAACTATAACTGACTAATCGGGAAGTGGACCAAATGCTCAATCCAACAGATGCATACCTGGCAATATCCGTATCCTGAATACTTCGACATAGGAGCTCAATACCCAAGGGGAAGACGAGACACAAAAGGGAAACAAACAGGGGGCAAAGAAGAGAAAAGACAGAGAGAAAAGGAAAAGAGCTGACCCCGTAAAGATACAGAGTCATAGTAAGGCGCCAATATATCCAGCGCCTCACACTACTAAAATAGAGAGGTTAGTGGGCAACCTCTCCGAAGTCAAGCAGCCGAGAAATGCAAATTCAGGGAGTGAAATATCCACAGGAGCACACGGCATAGAGAACAAATAACGGCAGGGCAGCATCAACATGTTACCCTGAGCAAACACTAGGTTTAAAATACAAACGAGTTATCCTAGTAAGTATAGTAGGTAGAACAGACTGAAACATATTGTGCATCCTCATCTCCTAAAACAGAACTCTAAACAAACATATATATATATAATTATAACTGGAGAAAGAGGAAACCCATAGCAGAAATGCAATGACAGTGAGCAACAAAGACAATATCAGTATCGATTTTGCAGCAAAACATCACGGAAAGACAATACCAGCCCAATCAAGGCCGGTCCTGGCAAATGGACGTATCAAAGGTAACGAAGGTAAGGCTCTATTTCTCAACCGTCGACCAGTCCTGCTGAAGTCGGCGGTCTGGAAAGCCAGTCCCGCGATCTCCCCCTAAATTCCATTTATGCAGAAGTCTCATTCCGTCCTCTACGGAGAACACAGCGATAGTGAAACCTTCTCTAGAGATCAGCAGACGTGTGGGCAAACCCCACCTATAGACAATGCCAGCTTTCCTAAGGGCAACGGTGACAGGTTGAAAGGAACGTCTTTTGGTGAGAGTGTACTGCGACAAGTCCCCAAAGAGTTGAAGCGGGCCCAAGGCCTCAGCCGTGTCAGACGAAGGTCTAGCCACCTTGAGTAAGGACTCTTTAATATGATAGAAGTGAACTCTCATGAGGACATCTCTCGTCGATCCTTCCGGAGCATTGCGAGCCTTCGGAACCCAATGGATTCGGTCTATGATCAGATCGGAAGAGGTGGCGGAGGGCAGGAGTTTCTTGAAGACTTCCATAGTATAGTCATGCAAGCTACTATTAGAAACTGATTCAGGGACCCCCCTGAGTTTAAGAATGTTTCTGCACGAGCGGTCTTCTAAATCCGCCATCTTATCTCGCAGGGCGGTCACTTCCCCTTCGAGGGTATCATGTGAATCAAGAAGGGAGTTATGCGAGCCCGCCACTTCCCCCATCTTCGTTTCCAGTTGACCGGTTCTTTCACCCAAGTCGTCAATAGAGCTTTGGCAGGAGTGCAACATCGCCCTAAACTCGTACGCCACCTCGTCCTTAAACTGTCATAACAAGAGCTTCATGTTGCCAACTGTCAAGGCCTCACCATCCTCCAGCCGTGGCGAGGGAGGGGAATCCTGAGTTGGGGAAGCAGTCGCCATAGGGGAGGACCGCACAGGCGAGGGGCTCGATCTGGTAGCAGGGGCCTCAGTCTCCTGTGACTTGTTGCGATAAGGAGTAGGCTTAAAGAAGGCGACCTGGGAGATCGGTTTGGAGGCTTTATGCTTCTTAGAAAGCATGGCGTGGCACCGTCCAGTGAGACTTTCAAAACCAGTAGTAAGGGGGAGCTCAGCAGGGGCCTCAAAACAGCATAGAAGCGGTCCTGCTGCGTGCAAAAGAGAGTCGGCTAAATTGACTGCAGGGAGGCACGTAGGAGGCACATATTAGAGGAGGTTACATCTCAATGCATCAGCAGCAGATTCAATATCTGGGAGTAGCCGGTTCTCGCACCCGCCCAGTCAGTTCCAGCAAAGAGAGCAATCCGTACTGCAAGCAATATGTGTCAATTCCAAAGCAATATGCACCTGTACGAGCAGGAGGGTAGCAATATAACTATTGGTGCAAGAACAGCACCATCCAAACCAGAGCCGGCCCTAACCAATATGATGCCCTAAGCAAGATTTTGGCTGGTGCCCCCTAGCACCACCGCTGGTTCCGCCTCTGACCTTGCACTTCTTTCCCAGCACCATCACCCCTCACCCATAGCAGTCCTTATTTTAGTGTTTGTACCCCCTATATTTTAAATAGGAACAGTTTGCACATTTGGCGCACATCACAAAAAGGGGTGTGTTTTTGCTGGCAAGGGGCATGGCCACACAATAGTAACTCCAATTCCAATTACGCCACACAGTACTGCAACTTCATTCACATTTGATCATGCGATAGTGTTCATAATTCATATTACATCCCACAGTAGTATCACTTTACCTTATAAACGTTACTACTCACCGTAGAGCCCCTTATTCACATTACATCACACCCTATTGCTCTTTATTCAAATTAGACGACACAGTAGTGCCCTTTTTATACGCAACGCCACATATTAGAGCACCTAATACACATAATGCCACACATTAGTAATGCATTTATACACATAATTCCACACAGTAATGCCCCTTACACATATGAGACACATTATTAATGTCCTTATAAACATAATGTGCCCTACACATTATGACAACCTTTATTAATGCCCTTTTACACATAATGTCCCTTACACATAAGCCGCACATTATTAATGCCCTTATACACATAATGACACACATAGTGCCCCCTACACATTTGCTGCACATTATTAGTGCCTCTATACACATAATGACACACATACAGTAGTACCCTTTTACACATATGCCGCACATTATTAATGCCCTTATACACATAATGACACACATAGTGCCCCTTACACATATGTTGCACATTATTAATGCATTTTTACCTGACACACATAATGCTCCTTACACATATTCCGAACACTACTGCACAGCCAACCCACTCACATGCCCACAGCAATCACACTGCCACTAACACTGTGACCTCTGCCTCTGCTTGGATACAGATGTGTCCTCATAAATATTGCCTCAATGCTAACATCTGGCACCTTTTTTAATGAAAATGCATCTTATTTGCATTGCTATGTGGCTAGGATACACAAGCAGCTTCTGCTGATTAAAATGATATGCAGCATGCCTATATACTGTGTGAGACTGTGTCTGTATCGGCATATTAAATGCTACACACAGAATATAGGCATGCCGCATATCATTTTAATCAGCAGAAGCTGCTGATGCCCCTAGGCATATCAAATGCCCTAGGCAATTGCCTAGTTTGCCTATGCCTAAGGCCGGCTCTGATCCAAACATACCAGCCTGTTTTGAAGTTGAATTGGAGTAGGCCCTGGTAATATTATACGGCAGCCCTGTGTACAAATATGGGGGCCACGGAGCTTCAGCCCCTCCACAGCAGTGTGCACCAGGGGAAAGAGGCAGACATCTGGGATCCCCCGCACCCTCACACCCCACAGAGTCTCCATAGGGCTTCAGCTCATCTACACCCCACAGAAACCAATGGGTGCAGTCAACAGTGGGAGACACGCATCCTCCCCACAGCGCGCTATGATCCACCCGCAGCCGCGGGCTGGCTTCTGCAGTAACGCGCTGATGGGCTAGCGGCGGGGGGGGTGACTCACCGGCCGCACGGGGCCGCCGCTTCCACGGCTACGCGATCCGGACCTCGGCCGCCGGGAAGCAGGGGGAGCGGTCTCTGGCGTCTCCTCTGCACTGCTCACAGGGGTAGCTGCGTCTCTCCTCAGTTCATCTGCCGAGCGGCCTGCACCGCCGCACTTCCGGTCAGGAGGAGAGCACACTGCAGTCCCCTGCTTCAGGTGGAGGGAAAGGCTGCAAACCGCAGGTACCCTGAAAAGGGCCCCCCGGCTCCACAACCTAGACCCTCCAAATCCCAACAGTTTAGGGAGAAGGCAGCAGAGGGTATATGGAGTTAGAACCCCCTGAGGCACTATTAGGTCGATTATTAAAGCTGGGCTGGCAGGAGCTCTCCAAAATCCCCTCCACACAGCTCATAGGCCCACTCCTGCGTTTTTGCCTGACACACCTGCATTTTTTAGCACACTCCCAGAAAATGCTCAGTCACCACCCAGAAACGCCCCTTTCCTGTCAATCATTCACCGATCAGCAGTGCGACTGAAAATCGCTGCACGAACACCAGCAAATCTACTAAGTTTTGTGTTAAATAACTTAGCGCATGCGCTCTGCGTACCATGCGCAGTTAGCAACAAATCGCAGCATAGCGAAAATCGTCAACAAGCGAACAACTCGGATTGACCACCCATATACGAGAGAGTACTGTTTGCAATGAGGGTGCAGTGGGTTTTTTCCAATCTACAGCTATTTGGCATGTTGTAGCTGAAATTATGTGCCGAATCAGTTTATTTTGATGCCTATTTAGTTCCGGGAAACCCAATGGGAGTAGTACAAATTTAGGGTCGAGGGGGACGGAGATCTCAAGGATCTGTGAAATCAGAGGGATGATTTCTTTCCAAAGTGCAGTTAGTTTCGGACAGGACCACCATACGTGAATAAAGGTGCCCTCCTCTTGACAGCCCCTCCAGCATCTATCTGAGGTATTCGGGTACATAGCACTTAAACGGGAGGGCACATACAGAATTTTATAAATATTTTCTTTTACCTTGACACAAATTGAGCTGGAGGTGGCATTTCCCCAAATCTCCTCCCATTCTTCAGGATCTAACTGGGTGCCTAAATCCTTTTCCCAAGCCGATTCATGGGGGTCTCGTACGGCGGGGGCTTCCTCAGTCATTAAAGTATAAAAAGGTAGAAATTAGACTTTTAGTAGAGGAGCGACGTAGGAAAAGAGTTTCAAAATTGGTAAGGGGCCTACTAACCAATAGATTACCGTTTGTAGAGTGAAAGTGTCTGATCTGTAGAAAACAGAAGAAATCTTTGGATGGGAGATCTACTCTCTCCTGAATCTGAGAAAACTGGGGAAAGTGGAGGTCTCTAGTGATATCATTCAGAAATAAAATGTTGTTCCGCTTCCAGCAGGGAAAGGATGTTTTAACCATCCCGTGAGGGAAATCAGGGTTATGAAATAGGGGAATTATCGGAGATGGAGTGGGGGCCAGTTTATATTTCCTATTGGCAAAATCCCAGATAGATAAGGAATGAGAAACAATTGGATGTGCCTTCACAGACCACGGGAGGGTCTCTCTAGTTAGTCAAAGGAGGGAGGGGGCAGTGGTAAGGCCCAATTCATCAGCCTCAATATTGTCCCAAACCTTTTTCATATCAGAGCGGCACCATTGGACACATTGAGCCAGTTGGGATGCCAAATAGTATCTCTTAAAGTCGGGAATACCCAGTCCTCCAGCGTGCAATGATCGCTGTAGCATTTTCAACCTAACTCTAGGGCGCTTGCCATTCCAAACAAAGTGAGAAGTTTGAAATTGTAAAAATTTGAAAACGTAGGGAGGTATATAAATTGACAGAGTTTGAAAGAGATATAAGAGCCGAGGAAGAACATTCATCTTCACCGAGTTCATTCTACCGATCCATGATATATATTGAGACGACCACACTTGAAGGTCGGCTTTGATTTGGTCTAGAATACTGGGAAAATTGGCCTGGAAGAGCTGGTGAAGGCTACACATCAAGAAGATACCCGAGTATTTTATCTTTTGTTTATGCCAATGAAAGGGAAATGACGTTTCCAACACACGTTTGGTGGGAGCTGGTATGTAGAAATCAAGTACCTCAGTCTTACTCGTTTTAATTTTGTAACCTGAATAGAAGGAGTAAAGACCAATTTAAGAAAGGAGTGGTTGTAAAGCCTGGATAGGGTTTGAAAGCGAAATTAAAACGTCATCTGCATATAAGGCTATTTTGTGCTCTGAGGAGCCAACTCTCACCCCCGAGATAGTTGGGTTGCTGCGAATCCTAGCAGCTAGGGGTTCCATTACTAACGCAAAAATCAGGGGCGAGAGTGGGCAACCTTGTCTAGTACCGTTGGCTATCCTGAAGCCCGAGGATATTATTTGGTAAACGGAGACTCTTGTCATTGGAGATCGGTATAAAGCCGAGACACCATCGTAAAATTTTCCAGAGAACCCCATAGTACGGAGAACTGCAAAGGCGAAAGACCACGAAATACGGTCAAACACCTTCTCCGCATCCAGCGCCATTAGGAAGGCAGGCGTTTTGTGCTTGTGAATAGAGTGCAGTAAGTCAATAGTTCTCCTGGTGTTATCAGGTGCCTGTTGACCAGGAATAAAACCTACCTGGTCGGGGTGGACCAAGTAAGAAAGAAGGGGAGTCAAACGAGAGGCCAAAATCTTAGCGTAAATTTTCAGGTCAACGTTTAGCAGAGATATTGGTCTATAGTTTTGGCAAAGTGTGGGGTTCCTATCAGGCTTCGGGATTACCACAATACCAGCCTGAGTAGTAGCCGAGTCAAATTATGCTCCATCCAGAATGTTATTGAAGAGAGATATAAGGTGGGGTACCAGTTCCTTGAGAAATGTCTTATAATATTGGGCAGTCAGCCCATCAGGGCCTGGAGCTGCTGAGGATCTCATTGACCGAATAGCCATCGTCGTCTCTTCTATAGAGATGGGTTTGTTTAGTACTAAAAGCTGGGATTCGGAAATGCGGGGCAAAGGTGCTGATGACAAATCCTCGGCTCTATTAGGGGAAGACAAGTTTGGGCCTGGTAGATTGTAAAGCGAAGTATAATATTCTTTGAATTCATCCACCATAACCTTGGGATCATAAGTGTAAGATTTGTTTGCTAGAATACATTTTAGTGATCATACTTTTCGCCTGTTGACTTCTCAATTTGTTTGCCAGGACAGTGTCTACTTTATCGGCTTTGTCGTAAAAACGTTGCCGTAGTTTCTGGAGAATAGTTGCTGCACGATTAGACAATAAAGTATTTCATTGACCTTTGAGTCTGTCAATTTGTGACAGCAAGGTAGCACAAGGAGACTGTCTGTATTGTGCAGTTAAAGAAGCTATTTGAGATTCAATGGAAGAGATTTCCTGGGCAGCCTTCTTTTTAAACGCAACAGATTTGGCTATAAAATGACCCCGAAGAGTGGTCTTATGAGCTTCCCAAAGAACCCCAGGAGATATATCAGGGGAGGAGTTGTCCTCCAAATAATGTTGTATGGCCATCTTAATTTCAGCTTGAGTGGAGGGGTGTTGTAAAATAGAGTCATTGAGTCGCCACTTGCGCTCCCCATGAGGGATTCTGTAGATGTCCAATAGAATATAGACCCCAGAGTAGTCGGTCCACGTGATTATTGTTATCCCCGCATCAACAACCAGAGAAAAGATACAGTGAGATATATGTCGTAACATATCAATCCGCGAGTACACTTTGAGGAGCTGAAAAGTGAGTGTAATCCTTTACCGAAGAATGTTTTAAACGCCAAGAGTCACACAAACTGTATTGCTTCAGGGAAGAAATAAGAGTGTTTGAGGCCTTAGAGGAGACGGAAGTCAGTTTATGAGGATGAGGAGAGGTGCAGAGAACGAGTCTATCCAAAAGGGGGTCAAGTATAGTACTGAAATCTCCCCCCAAAACTATGTGTCCCTGCGCGGTTCTACCGATATGTCTAAATAGTGAGTGAAAGAACTGGGACTGGTCTTGGTTGGGAGCATATACTGAGTCAGGGTTTCAGACATAATAGTGCCTGACAACATTAAATAGCGTCCCTCTGGGTCTGCTATTGTGTGGGTATGTAAAAACGGGATGCTGCAATAAATCAGGATAGCAACGCCTCGTTTCTTACAATTAGCGGATGCAAAAAAAGTCTGAGAGAATTGTTTACCTTTAAGCTGTGAGTGATGACCAGTGAAGTGAGTCTCCTGAAGAAATACTATATCGGCCTTCTCCCGTCTACATGCACTCAGGACAATAGTGCGTTTCCTAGGGGAGTTGAGTCCGTTTACGTTATCGGAGAGAAGCTTAAGTGCCATAGGGTAATACAAGGGAGGATCTTAACATGACCTGCCACGGTCGACATTCCATAATAAAAGGAAAGTCAGTCCTCACAATCCACCGAGGACCGCCCCAAAGAAGGAAAAAAGAAACAGAAAAAGGGAGAAGTAAAGAAACAGTCAAGAGAAAAAAGTTAAGTAGAAGGAGAGAAGAGCCCATATGGGCAAGAACCCTCTAAAGATGGGTCCCGCGTAGGGACCGCCACAGAAAGTACAATCCATCAGAATGAACAATTAAGAAAGGGAGCATGGGGGGTAGTGGCAAAAACATATAACACGGCTGTTTTAAAATCTGAACCTATAGATTTCAGCCCGAGCTTAAACATGTAAAACAAGTTCCCAACACCAGGAGGAGGTTATCGTCGTCGAACCTGTGGGGGGAAGAGAGAGAGAGAGAAAGAAAAAAAAACACAACACACCTAAACATATTCTCATCAAAAATCACATTGTGTAGAAGGCTACATCTATCACATTATGACATAACTATTGAAAGGATATCATTATTGCAGTCCGAGTGTGCAAAAGGACACGCCTGCCCATCAATAAAGACCGCAAGGTAACATATAAAATCACCAACAAAACCATGGAGAGACCCGGTGCAGCCAGTCATTTTCAAGTGTGGTCACCAGTCTTTTCTTGTCAACAGGTCACCCTTGTCCACTCTGGTTGTGGTGGTCGGGGATGTTGAGGCTTTGGGGATAACGCAGAGGTAGTGGAAGAAGAAGCCTCCTCCGGAAGAATATCAAGTTTATCCAATAGCTCCTGTCCCTGCGTCAGGGTTTTAATAGCATGAACCGTGTTGTTGGCAAAAACATGAAGCATGAAAGGGAATCCCCAGCGATAATGAATTTGTTGTTGACTGAGGACTCTTGTGATTGGTTTTAGATGTCGACGTTTTTGGATCATCGATGGTGCCAGATCCTGAAATATTTGAATCTGTATCTCTCGGAAAGTAATGTCTTGGGTATCACGGATTGATGATAGGATTCTTTCTTTGGAACGGTAGTAGTGTAGGCGTACTAATACGTCTCTAGGTGGTTGAGACGGGGAGGGTTTGTAACGTAGAGCTCTATGCGCTCTGTCGCACATACAGTCCTCTTCAGTAAGTTCCGGCACTAGGAATTGGATCCTTTAAGAAAGCAGGAAGCGCAGAACTCTGTATCGATTCCGGCACATGGCAGATTCTAAGATTGTTACGGCGCAAGCGATTTTCTTGGTCTTCTTGATGTTCCTTTAACCATTCCACCTCCTCATGAAGCCTGGAAAGTTCCTTATCAAGGTGTTGCTGTGATTGACAGAGGTCGTCCGTTTTTGACTCTAAAAGATCCATTCTGTTGCCTAGAGAAGCAATCTCAGTTTTAAATTCCGATACCGCTTTAGACAGTTCTTGTTTAAAGGCCGATTGGACTCCTTCTAAAAGTCTCGTCATTACTGCTTGGATCTGTGGATCAATGCTCGGTACCGAAGAGACAGGGGAGGAGGTAGATTCCGGAGAAGCCATTTGAGATGCGGCACTTTTAGCTTTGTTACCAAAGAAATTCGTAGAAGCTTGAGGATTTTTCTTCTTGTTCTGTGCCATAATCAACACATGAAAGCAGATTCAATCTTCAAAAGAAAAATAGTTATGGTATATTAAGAAAAAAAAAAGGGGGGGGAATGGGGCAAGGGAAGCCACAGGTCGTCACAAAGGTAAATATCAATAAATCAGGAAAGCCATGCGTCATATATTCAGAGAAGCATAATGATACAACGTCTGGGCATCTTAGGACTGCAGAATTAAATCCAGTCTGGTGTAGCAGAAAAGAAGGGTAGTTCAATAACTGCGCCCTGGCTTCAAACCAACGGGTACAACCACAGTGCGTCCGGGATCACAAGGCGGCAGATGCAAGTCCACCGTGGGTGCTGCACAGAATTCCCCCCCCACACACACACTTTGGTAGATGAGACAGGAGATGGAGCTAAGCCGGGTTGGGGAGGCACACTGAGTCAGCAGCTGTCCGGAGGACGGGGAGCAGGCTCAAGATGGCAGGCGCTGCAGGTCTCACTGTCACCCTGTCAGCGGGTGCGTGAAGCCAGATGGTCTAGGCTGTAATGAGAGGCGCCTCGTATAATTATCATTGTAGCGGATGAAATACAGTGGCGCAGTAGACTTGGGGTGCTCAAAACATTAAAGAGGTGGGAGAGATAACTGCAATCAGAGAAGCCGCCACCGGGGTGAGCTCCAACATTAAAATCACTGCAGGCAACACGTAGCTAGGAGCTGCTGATTCCACTCATACAGTGAGATGGGTGAGGGAGCGGGGAGCAAATGCACGGCCAGATCAACACTGCTACTCACCACCCCTACCTTAGCATTCGAGACAGACCAGCACCAGGGAGTAAGGCTCTGCTAACTTCTCTCCTCCAAACGGTCATCAGGCATCCACTCAGCCATAGCGATGTGGGTCTGCTCCTCTTGGCTCCACAAGATTGCCGCTGCTGACAGGCTACAGCTGGGTCCCTCCAGACAGCTGCGGAACAGCGTATCACAGCCAGGTGGGATTAGGGGGATCCCTGTCCTCCCGGTGCAGCTCACAGTCTGGGCTCTCTAGAGCTGCACCACAGCGGAGATGACAGGAACGGGTGAGGGCCGCCACTGAAGGTGCGGTGCCCGGTCCTACCGGAAGTCCGGCCGGTGGTCTCCGCATGGCAGGTCCCGGCTTCTTAATCACGGAGGGCCACAACCTGCAAGGGCAGAGAATCTCTGTCCTCCGGCTCCGCAGCACACCCCCGGCTGCCCGAACAGGTGTAAATAACGGGACGGTTGTTCTGGTGGGTTTGGGCAGGCTTTAGCACTGATTAGGAGGCTAAATGACAGGGATTTTACCAGAGCTCAGCCAACACACATCCTCTCAGTTAGCTTGCTAAGCCATGCCCCCCCAACAGGTAATTTCAACTTTAAACTTGTCATTTATTTTGTACTGTCTGGACATGGCTACTAATAACAGATGCACAGACAAAAATCTTAAAGCTATGGGGTATATTTACTAAGGTCCCGATTTTGACCGAGATGCCGTTTTTTCATCAAAGTGTCATCTCGGTAATTTACTAAACTCAAATCACGGCAGTGATGAGGGCATTCGTATTTTTTGGGTAGTCCATGAAAATAATTACGAATGAATACACCATCGGTCAAAACGCGGCTGTTTAAGTATGAATCTCGGTCATTTACTAAGAAGTGCAAAGCAAAAAAAAATAAAACACTGCCGTGAAAAATTACAACTCGTAAAAAAGTGCTAAAAAAAAACAGACCTGCTTTTTTAATCCGTGATTGTATAGGCATGCAGGGATCCATGAGATCCGTGCATGTATATCAGTGGGAAGGGGTGGGAAAGTAGTTATTTTCTTTAAAAAAATTGCGTGGGGTCCCCCCTCCTAAGCATAACCAGCCTCGGGCTCTTTGAGCCGATCCAAGTTGCAGAAATATGGGGAAAAAATTGACAGGGGTTCCCCCATATTTAAGCAACCAGCATCGGGCTCTGCGCCTGGTCCTGGTTCCAAAAATACGGGGGACAAAAAGAGTAGGGGTCCCCCGTATTTCTAAAACCAGCACCGGGCTCCACTAGCTGGACAGATAATGCCAATGGTGGGAACTTTCTGCTCAGCGGTGAGGTCACTTTCGGTCAACCGCAGGGCAGAAAGTTCCCACCATTGGTTACAATGGAGCGCATAGGCGCTACATTGTAACACTGCCGCGTGCTGCCTGTCAGTCAGTACAGGAGCACACAGCCGATCAGGAGGGTGCTACAACGTGGCGCTCCCTGATTGGCTGAAGAAACCCACTTAGACAGAAGTCAGAGTGGGTTTCTGGCATTCGGGGAAAGGGGTCCCATGTGAAAATATGGGGCCCCTTTCAGTTCGTGGTCGGGACTCCGTTTTTTTATTTTCTCAAGTACGTGGATTACAAATGGATTTGAAGAGGACCGATCTACACTGGATTTTGTGAGTATAATTTTTTCAACAGGTACCCCATGGATTCTACTGGACAAGAGGACCGACCTGCGTGTGAACATAAGGTAAGTATGTGTATATGTTTGTGTGGATGTATGTAATAAATCTTTACTTTCAAGGTGTGTGTGTCTTGTCTTTTTTTGGGTATTTTTTTAGTAGTAGTACTACAGGTACCAGCGGGCCCGTTTTTCCGCCGCATGCTGGTACTTGTGGTTCTCCAAGTACCAGCATGCGGGGGAGGCTTGCTGGGCCTTGTAGTACTGCTACTAAAAACAATATATTTTCATTTTCACAAAAGGCTATCAGCCCCCCATCCGCAGCCAATTGGATGGGGGGGACAGCCTCAGGCTTCACCCCTGGCCCTTGGGTGGCTGGGGGGGGACCCCTTGATTGAAGGGGTCCCCACTCCCCCAGGGTACCCCGGCCAGGGGTGACTAGTTGGATTTTTGATGCCACGGCCGCAGGGCACTATATAAAAGTGACCCCCGGCTGTGGCATTATCTGTCCAGCTAGTGGAGCCCGGTGCTGGTTTTAAAAATACGGGGGACCCCTACTCTTTTTGTCCCCTGTATTTTTGGAACCAGGACCAGGCGCAGAGCCCGATGCTGGTTGCTTAAATATGGGGGAACCCATGTCATTTTTTTCCCCATATTTCTGCAACCAGGATCGGCTCAAAGAGCCCGAGGCTGGTTATGCTTAGGAGGGGGGACCCCACGCAATTTTTTTTAAAGTTTTACAGTGTTTATTTAAAAAAATTAAAAAAAATGAACCCCAGCACGGATCACACAGATCCGGCCGAGATTCATTTTGAAAAAGTCGGCAGTGTTTTGCTAATCACTGCCGTAAAAAACAGAAAAAAAAAACGAATGACATCGACATCGGAAAATCCGAAAAGGCAAAATACGGCAGCTTAGTAAATTAGTCGTAATCAATTCAAAAAGTTGCAATTTTACACTGTCGATGTCATTCGTGATTGAACTTTGACCTTTTTCCGAAAATTACGAATGCTAGTAAATATACCCCCATGTGTGCAAATGCTAAGAGCTTAGGAGACAAAATTCCAGAGCTAATTGCAATAATGACAAGGGATAATCTGGATATTGTCGCAATTACAGAGTCATGGTGCAATGAGAATCATGACTGGGACATAGATATACCAGGATACAATTTATTTAGGAAAGATAGAATGGGAAGAATAGGAGGAGGGGTAGCAATGTATGTGAAAAAAAGCATAAATGCTACTTTAATACAAAATATTGAAGACAAAACTGAGGCCCTCTGGTTCACCATAGAAACCGGGGAGAAGGACATTATTCGCATTGGGGTGATCTATAGACCACCAGTCCAAGGGCAGGATTTGGACAGGAATCTATTGTTGGGCATTACTAAAATGGCTTTAAAGGGAGAAGTCATAATCATGGGAGACTTTAATTTACCTGATGCAAATTGGGAGGGGTCTTTTGCAAGTTCAGCTACAAGTGGCAAATTTCTAAATTCCTTACAGGGAGCATCTCTCAAACAATTGGTGAGGGAGCCCACTCGCAAAGACTCAATATTAGATTTAATTCTTACAAATGGTGACAGGATATCAGACATATATGTGGGTGAGCACCTGGGATCCAGTGATCATCAAGCAGTATGGTTTAGTATAAAGACAGTATCCAACTCCTGTCACACAAAAACAAAGGTGTTGGATTTTAGAAATGCTGACTTTGCAATAATGGTGTGAAGTTCACTTGAATTACAAGGAAAAGCAGTACCTTATCACACTAGGGTTATAGCTGCTGCAGCTGCTAAACATATGTGTACACCCGCTAAAGTATGTATATAAGTTGCGTATACACGCCAACATGTGTTACAATGCAGCGACACGTGTAGCTGAATACACCTTATCCCAAACAAGAATGGAATACGACACCAGTAGTTAAATGTAATGTTGTGGTCCAACGCATCCACAGTATTTACTCAAAAGATACAGATAAAGGATACAACAATATTACAGAGAAGAGCTACAACCAATAGTACACAGGGCCGGCGACAGGGGGTGTCAAAGGGGACAACTGTACCGGGCCCCAAGGGTCAGAGGGGCCCCAAGGATATGCCACTTAGTGACCGTCAGGGATGTGAGCCGTCTTGTCCAAATAGGTGGTGTGGGCGCAGCCTCAGAGTAATCAGGAGGGCGGGGGTAGCAAGTCTGCGCTGTATAGGACTGAGACAGCTGGCCATGTGGAGAGTGCCAGGGCTCCCTAAGGGCTCAGTACAAAAGTACAAAATTAAAAAGGGGGTGTGCTCTCTCTACAATGGAGCCTCAGAATGACAGGAGCCTCTTACGCACAGTCATTATGCGGCGCAAGTGTGCACCTGCTATTCCGGGTCCCTATCTGTTGCAAGCAGTTATGGGACATGGCAGCAGCTCCACTGGGCAGGATTCCTGTGCCCTGTGCTGGCCTCTTCTGGTGGGGTGTGAGGGCCGCATGGTATCTGCTGTGTGGTGTGCGGGTCTGGATAGTGGAAAGTGCAGCGCAGGTGAATCTCTCCCCTGGGTAAGAGTGGATTGGTGAGGGTATATATTGCTTTGGCATAGGGTAGGGGAGCTAGGAATGCAGCATGTAGTCATTGGGGACAGACAGACTGAGGGAGCCACAGCTGGGTTGGACACATGTCCCCAGCATGGACGTTATTTGTGAGAATATTCCAATATGCCATATGCTGACTTTGCACTAGTCGTGTCTTGGATGACATTAAATCACTTTATGCTATGAATGGAGTGCTGGTCTTGTCTGCAGCATAGCCCCTGCTGGAGCCTCTGTGTGTGGATAGATAGATAGATAGATAGATAGATAGATAGATAGATAGATAGATAGATAGATAGACAGTATATATATATAAAATTAGATGGGGCCCCACAGATATCACTGTACGGGGCCCCGAGATTTCTGTTGCCGGCCCTGATAGTACATACGTTTGTTCGCGAGCGCTCCTGGATCCAGGTCTCAGTCAGTCTTGGCAAGATGACCTCAGAGAAATAGGGATTGAAGCCTGGACCAGGAGACCTCTCTTTTATACAATGTGTCCAAATACAGCACAATGGGAAATGTAAGCTCTTCTTCCATAGGTCAAGGGGCAGGTCATTTACAGTACATGAGGGGTGATAGGTTGGTTTGAATGAATGGCTGATGCTTAGTCCAGGTGTATTTGCAGATGTTCACCACTGGGTTCCCGCCGAATATCAAGATTACAGTATTTACCGTAGTTTGTGAATATTACAATTCTGTGCATATCTATGCACAGAAACATGCGATAAACTGCAAATAGCGACTGGAATGTAACTCAAAATACTGCACATCTGGATACCAAACATTAAGTCCTAACCTTGCTCTATCCCCTCACATCCTGTAAGCATGAATAACTCTGTTGTTTTACCCTTTGAGTATATGTAACTTGCTGGCAAAGTGTGTGGAGACTATGTGTAAAATATTCACTATATAAATAAAATATTGAATAAGTCTTTGTGGCTTTTCTGTGCGAATGCGTGTGCTACCGTATATACTCCTACCACGCACAAATACGCAAGGCTCATGAACCAGTGTACGTAGCATGCATGTATGCGTACGCACAGCGGCAACGTGCACGAACAGAGGCCACTTTGTTTGGTGTTTACATGTGGTGTGTATGTAATATTTTTGACTTCAACATGGGGAGATGTTTAAGTGCTTCTTTGGCAGACTGGATGAACATGGAAGGAGTGCAGGAGAGGTGGAAAAAACTAAAAAAAATACTAAGGGCAACAGACCTTTGTGTCAAAAGGGTTAGGAAAAGCACCAGGAAAAGGAAGCTAGTGTGGTTCACAAAAGAAGTATCAACTAGTGTGAAAGCAAAAAAGATGGCTTTTAGGAAATACAAACAGACTCAAAATAATAACAACAAAAAGGTATATCTTGACAGATTGAAGTATGCTAAGAAAGTGATCAGACGTGCAAAGGCAGAAGCTGAGGAGAAAATGGCCCAGTAGGTAGATAAAGGTGGCAAAACTTTTTTTAAGTATATAAATGAAAGGAGAAAATCAAATGGAGGAATAATAAGACTTCAGACAGAGAGTGAGAATTTGGTGGAGGGAGACAAGGCAATAGCAGATCACCTAAATCATTATTTTTGCTTAGTATTTACTACAGAAGGAGAAGGGAAGGGGCCCTAGTTATGTTGCAAGGACATTCATAAAAATAAGGTAGATCAAAGTACATTTACAAAGGAGAAGGTCCTAACAGAACTTTCAAAACTAAAAGTGAATAAATCAATGGGGCCAGATGGGATACACACAAGGATACTAAAAGAGCTAAAACATGTGCTGGTGACACCTTTAACAGAATTATTTAACCAGTCACTAAATACAGGTGCCATTCCAGAAGACTGGAAAAGAGCAAATGTAGTTATACTGCACAAAAGTGGAAGCAAGGAAGAAGCAAGTAACTACAGACCAGTAAGCCTTACATCAGTAGTAGGGAAAGTAATGGAAAAACTACTAAAAGAAAGAGTTGTGGAATATCTTAAATCAAACAACTTACAGGATCCAAAACAGCATGGATTTACTGGTGGGAGATCATGCCAAACAAATCTTATTGACTTTTTTGACTCTGTGACGAAAATAATAGATCAAGGGGGAGCTGTAGATGTAGCATATCTAGACTTTGGTAAGGCATTTGACACTGTCCCACATCGCAGACTGCTAAATAAACTTGAAAGCGCGGGGGTGGATTATAAAACAGTTAAATGGATAAGAACCTGATTGCAGGATAGGAAACAGACAGTTGTAGTAAATGGAGTGCAATCTATGGAGGGAAATGTTACCAGTGGAGGACCCCAGGGATTTGTACTTGGATCAGTTCTCTTTAATATCTTTGTTGGTGATATTGAAAATAGTATTGAAGGGAAAGTATGTCTTTTTGCAGATGATACAAAGATATGCAACAGGGTAGACACACCGGGAGGGGTAAAACAAATGATTGATGACCTGGGTAGGCTTGAGAAATGGTCAAGAACATAGGAACTACAGTTTTATGTAAAAAAATGCAAAATCATGCACTTGGTTCTCAAAAACCCAAAGGCTAAATATAGTATCAAGGGTACTATAACTACTGAGGAGGAAAGGTATTTAGGAGTCACTATTTAAAGTGACTTAAAGACAGGAAAGCAATGCAACAAAGCAATGAGAAAGGCAAGTCAGATGCTTGGTTGCATAGGGAGAGGAAGCAGTAGTAGGAAAAAAAAAGTTATAATGCCACTGTATAGGTCATTGGTACGGCCTCATCTGGAATACTGTGTCCAGTTCTGTAGACCATATCTCCAGAAGGATATAAATACATTAAAGAGTGTACAAATCACTTCCGGTTCCGGGTGCATGGAGTGAGCAGCGCGTCTCACAGCTCTCCTACGTCCCCGGCTATTATACTGCTTTTACAAGGCTAATTAGCCTCCAATCTCCCCCACACCTCTTCTTGTACCACCTGCACCTCATGATGGACAAATTTGTCACAGCCAGTCAGCCGGCGCGCTCGCAGCAGCAAATGCTGCGCCAAGTGAAACGGAGCTCAGACCCTGTAATGGCACCGGGCACGGAGACGCATGGGACTTCTCCAGTATCAAAGAAGCCGACAACTGAATCACTGGATGCTGACAAGACTCCCTCTCAGAAACAACATGACTCCCCCCTCTGTTATGGGGATCTGGTGGACGCAATTACCTCAACTGTAGGTCCGCTTCTCTCTAAAGCAGTAAGTGACATAACTACTCAAATACATCAGCTAAATATCAGGGTTTCCACCGCTGAGAACAGGATAGGATCAATTGCCCATAATTTGGCTGATTATCAAGGCGCGGTAAAACGGCTGGAAAAAGAAAACTATGCCATTACTAATCGCCTAGAAGAAATCGAAAATCGCTCTAGGCGTAACAATATCAGGGTGGTGGGTCTTCCTGAGTCATTCAAGGGCCCGTCCCTGGAACATTTTGTGAAAGATACTCTTCTTCAACTGTTGGGGATTAACGATCTATGTAAAGATATGGTTATTGAAAGGGTCCACCGCATAGGCCCACCCCCTCGCTCTACTGATACCCGTCCCAGGGTCACCATATTCAAGTGCCTAAGCTACACGCACAAACTGGAAATCTGGAGAGCTTCCAGGAAACAGCCTGTTATTAAATGGGAAGGCAAAACGCTGCGTCTTTTCCAAGACTTCTCAGTAGAATTAACCAAAGCACGAAGAGCCTTCTCTCCGATATGTACACGCCTAATCGCTGACAAGCAGAAGTTCGCCTTGATTTATCCAGCCAAACTGCGCATTTTTGATAAAGACAAGCACTTTGATTTCCTGTCCCCCGACGATGCAGCTGATTTCCTTTGCGATAAAACAAAAGCCTCTGAGGATGATATTTCTGATAAGCCTTAATAGCTTAATCTTGTATCTACATACAGGTTACTTCAGGGTGCCAACCCTCCTTTTTGGGTAAGGTTATGTATATGCCTACGGAATATACATCCCATCCCTGACCAATATGGGGAGATTTTCTGGATCTATAACCGGGGATGCTGGGAGTTATGCTCCAGGTTATAGTGGTTATAGTTTTGTTTTCACATTGATTGTTCAGAAAAATGTTGAAAGTGTCTGGAAGTGACATCTTACTCCCGCATTTGCATTGAACATGCACAGCATGTCACGTCTATTTTTTTCTTGTTACATGTTTGTTTGTCTCCCCCTTCCCCATGTATTCTCCCCCCCCCCTCCCCCCTGTTCTCTTCTTTCTCTCACAGCATCCTCAAAATTTGATACCGAGGTAGGATATATGCTTTTACTCCGTACTCTCGATGACCTCACTTAAGGTAGGATCCCTGAATGTGGGAGGTTTCAATTCTCCTGCAAAACGTAGGAAAATACTGGTATATTGTAACAAACTGAAATTAGACCTGGTATTTATTCAGGAAGCACATTTAATTAATTCGGAAATATTGAAGCTTCAAATGTTAGGCTGGAAACTGGTAGCATCTTCCCCATATACCTCGAAGGCCAGAGAAGTTGTGATTTTAATTAAACGTAGTATACCCCTTACAATTTCCAAGATTATTACAGATCCTGAGGGAAGATTTGTTATAGCCCATGTCTCATTATTTTCCTCCCCTTATGTCCTCTGTAATGTATATGCACCCACAGTCTACAACAAACAATTTATCTTGCAGGTGATCTCCACACTAACACCCTTTCTCCATGAACCCCTGATGGTGTGTGGGGATTTTAACCTTATTTCGGATAGACTTCTAGATAGATCCTCTACTCCCAATCACTCCTGCTCTCTACCCAAATATGGAGTACCCTACTTGATTTCCCGATTGCTGTTGGTAGATATTTGGCGAGCTTTGAATCCTACTGTAAAAGAATATACTTGTCTATCAGCCGCCCATCACTCCTTGTCTAGAATAGACTACGTACTGCTCTCACAGACCCAGTTTACTAGAGCTTCCTCAGTCCATATAGAACCTATCTCGGTGTCTGATCACTCCCTATTGAGATTTGAGTTGCACATCTCTTCGGAGAGGTCGACTCAGATCTCCTGGCGCTTTCCCTCCCACCTCCACGCTTCCCCTGATTTTAGAGAGATGTTGACGGACAGCTGGAGAAAATTCTCATGTACTAACGAAGCACAAGCGGCTTCAGACCCTCCCCTTTTCTGGCAAACAGCCAAAGCAGTATTAAGAGGTGATATAATCTCCTATGTAGCTAAACTTAATTAAGTCCTATACTGCTTCTTACCTCCACCTTCAACAGAGCCTCTCTACGGCCTACGTAGAACTTAGTAGATCCCCAACCTCATATAACAAATTGAAATATAATACAGCCAAAACGCATTTTGACGAATATCTCACTAGACAAGGGAATAAATATTTTTATAATATCAATTTTAAATATCATAGATTTGGGAACAAGTCTGGAAAATTGCTTACAAATATATTGAAGGGCGCAAGATCTTCCGCAGCAGTCCAACCCTTACGTTATCCGGACGGGTCCTACACGTCCACCAATAAACAGATAGCGCAGCTTATGAAAGATTTTTACTCCACCCTTTACTCCCCTCCGATTAGGGAAGAACCAAATACCCAAAACAAACCCTCCTCAGAGACACCCCCCTGGCATGATATACCTTTCCCTCAACTTACAGCTGACATGCAAACTAATCTTGCTTTGCCTGTCACACATGAAGAGGTTTCTGCTGTTATTAAATCTATGCAGACGTCAAAAGCCCCGATCCCTGATGGATTTGGCGGGAGCTTTTACAAACTGATGCATTCTGACATTTTGGATTCGCTTGTTTCTGCTTTTAACCATATGTTGAAATCCGGGTCTGTTCCTTTATACTTTAATGCAGCGTATATCCGCATTTTACCTAAACCAAACAGAGACCTATGCCTACCTACTTCTTATAGACCCATCTCATTACTAGATTCAGACTACAAGATATTGGCTAAAATTCTGGCGGATAGACTCAAGAAAGTGTTGTCTCTAATTATTCACCCTGACCAAACCGGATTTATAGCTGGTAGGCAGTCGGTCCTTAATGTCAGAAAAGTGGTATCAGTGGTACAACACCTCCAACTATCCTCAGGCATTGCCCCCCCGGGAGTAGTTATGTCATTAGACGCAGAAAAGGCCTTTGACCTTGTTCTCTGGCCTCACTTATTTCACACAATGGAACGTTTTGGGATTCCCCCCACGTTCATCTCCTATATTAAGATGTTGTACACAAATCCTATTTCCCAAATCATGTGTAACGGCCAATTCTCTGACTGGTTCACTTTGCATAGAGGTACGAGACAGGGATGCCCCCTGTCTCCTCTCCTCTTTGCAATAGCTATAGAGCCCCTGGCTATTATGTTACGGGACTCCTTGGGCTTTCGGGGTATTCGCATCTCCGATTATGAGCTAAAAGTGTCTCTTTTCGCAGATGACATGCTCCTCTTCATTTCAGACCCATTAAACTCCATTCCTGTAATCATGTCCTTAATTACTAGTTTTGGGAAGATTTCGGGTTACAGGGTAAATGTCGACAAATCAGAAATTTTGCCCTTAGGCTCTTACTCCCTTGACCTCTCCTCCTCCCCGGTGTTCTCTGAATTTAAAATTAATTCCACCCGATTGAAATACTTGGGAATTTTTATCTCTAATACAATAGATAAATTATACCAAGCAAACTTCTCCCCCCTCGTAAGCAAAATCACTATGTTAATGACTTCATGGAACTCTCTCCCTCTTTCGCTGCTGGGTAGGGCTGCTGCGGTCAAGACTGTTATTTTTCCTAAATTATTCTACGCAAATCAAATGCTCCCTATTGCTCTGAGAAACAGAGACATTCTTACGGTGAAGGCCTCTATCTCAAATTTTCTATGGAATGGCAAGAGACCCAGAATTGCTCTCTCCAAACTCATGTTATCTAAACACCAAGGGGGACTTAGCATCCCAGATTTTGCTGCTTACACTTTAGCTGTATTCTTTCGATACACCAGTGACTGGCTCCTTGATACTTCCACATTTACTGATGTTGGGTTGGATAAGGCCTTATTCTACCCATATTCCCCTTCAGCGTTGCTACACCTCAAATTTAGTGATATACCAAGAAATGTATACACCCATGTGATATTTCATGACACTTATATTTCCTGGATAGGCCTACATAAAAAACTTCATAGGGATTTTAGATTCTCCCCATACCTTCCCCTATGGGGTAACCCTAACTTTCCTCCGTCCCTTCACAACCCTTCTTTTCAGGTTTGGAAACATAAAGGGATTGCTCTAGTGAACAGAGTCTTCGACCCGGGAGGCAATATCCTCTCTTTTGCAGAATTACAGCAACAATACTCTCTACCCAACACTCTGTTCTACTTATATCTCCAGGTCAGGCACTACATTCAATCCCTCCCAATTGTTTTCCCGTTGCCCAAAGACTCCCATGTACTGCTTAGATTACTACGCACTAAACCCTTGATACACTATAGAATAAAACACCTCTATCCTTTTCTCATGGAATCTAAGGTTGGGACACCGCAACACCCCCTAAAAGTTTTCTCAGGGTGGGTTGCAGATTTGCCAAGGCTATGTGGGTCAGAAGTAGTTTTGCTTCAAAACTATTGCAAATGCACTAAATATGTACTGTCCGCCTATTTACAGGAAACTCATCTACGCCTTCTGCATAGAGCTTATATCTCCCCAGCTCAGAGAAAATATATGATTTCTGATGACACAGGGAAATGTGTTAAATGTAACATGTCTAATGCGAAACTATTTCATTGCTTTTGGGACTGCTCCAAGGTACGCAGATTCTGGATGAAAGTAATATACTTCCTTAATGCTACTCTAAGACTTACCCTGGCACCCTCACCGGAGGCTTGTCTACTGATGGACTTCAGGGAATGGTCCTTTGGTGCGGTCGCCTCACGTTATATCCCATTTGTTGTCACGGTATTAACTTTGGCTAAAAAGCTGATATTAATTCATTGGATCAAGAAAACGGCACCTTCCATACACAAGCTTAAATCACACCTATTATACCTACTGTACTTTGATATGAGATCTGTCCTACTCACAGAAGCTCTTCCTCCTTCAAATATTCACAAAAAATGGGACTTTTTCATAAACTCATTGGGTGATGAAAGCAAATCCATTATATCTTCATTTTTCGGCTCTCAACAATGGGCGAGAGCTCGAATGTTGCTAACACCCCCGATGTGATTTCTGTATATTATCAATGATCTTTGTTGCGCTATATGTTTTTTGTAGTGCTTGCCTTTACCTCCCCCATACAGGTCAAAAAGTATTATATGTTTTAAAGATGCATAGAAATCCACTTCCAATATCCTCATAGAAATACTAGGCCCAAGCCTTTTCTTTACCCCTTAGGTATCTCTTCTTTACTCTCTATTCTGTCCTCTCCCTCCCCCCCTTTTTTCATCTGTTTTTCACAAATCTACATCCTTCACCACCTCTACAACTTCCCCTTTTTGTGTCTGTCTTGTCGTGTTTGTCAGGTTTGAGTTTACCTATGACAAAGAAAAAGTTACACTCAAGGTGAAAAGTTGCAGTAATTTTAATGCCTGAAATTCAACAGCCTTGTTTCGGTATATATACAGTATGCAACACACTTATGTCTTGTATTTCCCATTTCATGTTAAAAATGCTTAATAAAACGTATTTTCAAAAAAAAAAAAAAAAAAGAGTGTAAAAAGAAGGGCAACTAAAATGGTGCATGGTCTACATCACAAAACTTACCCGGAAAGACTAAAAGATCTTAACATGTATAGTTTGGAGGAGAGAAGGGAAAGGGGGGACATGATACAAACTTTCAAATATACCAAGGGTCTTAACAAAGTTCAGGAGGGAAACATTCTTCAAAGGAAGAGAAGTATTAGAACTCGAGGACATACACTGAAACTGGAGGGAGGCAGGTTCAGAGGAAATTTAAGGAAAAATTACTTCACAGAAAGGGTAGTGGATAAGTGGAATAGCCTCCCATCAGAGGTGGTAAAGGCTAAGACTGTAGAGCAATTTAGACAGGCTTGGGATAGGCATATGAATATCTTTACAAAGAATTAAGGTTCAAAAAGGGTTGAGATTACCCAAAGGATAAAAAATGGGCAGACTAGATGGGCCAAGAGGTTCTCATCTGCAGTCAAATTCTATATTAAAGTGAAAAAGTGACAAGTGATATACCTCCATATGACTGGTGACATTAAAAAGAATGGGGGGGGGGGGGGGATGGGGCTGTGTTAATCAATTATAGCAACACATAGCTTAGATAATATCACTATATAAGTAATATTGATGTCTGTTCTCTTAAAATCAAAGATTAGATTATTATGGAAATTATTAAGAGAGAGAACACAGTAAATATCATATTGTTATTTGAGTCTTAAACAATTATAATCAAGGAGAATTATGATTTTTTTTCCCCACTTCCCATATATATGACTGTAAAATATAAAATGTAATAATAAAGAAGAGGAAGACAAGCAATATTTTATTATATATTCAATTTTTTATAAAAGGATGCAAAGTTATTATTCTTACTCAATGTTTCTATATAATCTTTAAAATGACGAGCTGGAAATGTTTTGATACCTTAGAAATAGTCAAAAATATATGAAATAATGTCCAAAAATTAAGAGAAAACAGCAGGGTGATCCCATTCGAACAACATTCAACAATCTTTTTTGTCAAAGTCAAAAAATATTGCAGTACACACATCACGTATAAACTACACACAGATGGCCTCCGTGCGTGCACTTGTTCTGCCATGCGTGCGCATATCCGCAATTTGCATATGGTCGCTCCTGCGGTACTGCGCATTAGCGCGTGGTATGAGTATTTACGGTAGAGTTTGTGAACGCATGGAAAAGCCATCAAAACACATTACATATTTAATCCAAATAGTGCACAATGTACGCATAGTCTCCCTGCACCACACCAGCAAGTTACAACAGTTTAAATGGTAACAGAACAAAGGGATTCACCTTTACAGGATAGGAGGGGACAGAACAAGGTTATAAGGTGGTGTTTGGTATCCAGCTGTAAGGTATTTTAAGGGTAATATTCCGGTGTTGGTTTGCAGAAGATCGCACGTTCCTGCGGATAGTTATGTGCAGGAGCAGAATATAGATATAAACTGTATTTACTGTACATTAGGTATGCGGCGGGAACCCAGAGGAGACCACCCACAAGTGCATCTTGAACAGACATCGCCCACCTATTCAAACCAACCTATGACCTCTCCTGTACTGTAAATGACCATCCCTGTGTCCTTACAGTATCCATTGTGTTAAGTTTTGGAAGATTGTATAAAAGGAGCCAGCTGCAGGCCTGGTCACACAAGACTCTAAAAGTTATCTATCTAGATGACCGAGGACCAGACTGGGTAGCGCGGCGAAATCCAAACAAGTATGTGCCATTGACTGTAGCCATTATTCTTTTGTATTGTATTGCTTTGTTATTGTAACCAACTTTCAGTAATAATGTGTTGTGGTGTCGGAACCCGGCAGTTTAATTACAATCTGGTGTCGTGTTTTCTTTTCCCTGCTAAGGTTTAAAGTGTATTACTATCGCATGCAATGCTGTTAAGGGTTCACGGTGTATATTTGGGTGTGTACGTGCTGCGTGTACTTTGTACGCCAGCATGGCGTTTGTACGCAAAGTCCATACACGGTACGGGACTCTGTACGTTAATGGTGTAATAAGTACGTAGGTTGTGGATTAAGTATAGCGGCCGCAGCGGCTTCATTATAAGTGTATGAAATGTCTTTTTAAAGTGTTGCTTTTAGTCCTGTATGTAAATCAGCATTTACAATTGGGGGCTCATCCGATTTCCACATACTCACAGCCTAACAGGTCATAGCAGACTTAATCTATCAGCAAAAGGGCGGACAGAAAGTATCCTACGTAACCTTTTCTTAGTCAATGGATACACTGAAAACCCTACTTGTGTGCTGATTAGATGATGTCTGCTCTGTATGGTTTGCAGAGGTGCTGGTAGAACCCGTAAAACAACAGGAAAAAAGCTATTAAAAAATCTGTGAATTTTTTTGGCGCCAAAAAGCGTACACAAAAGACACCCATACTTTGCATACCCTCTCACATTGTTGCCATAAAGACTCAGAGTGCTAGATTCATTTAGATCTGTGTGAAACCGGATACATTTGTTGCTATATAGTTAAAACTAAAATAAATGTTTAAGGAAGTAAGTGTACAGACACAAACGCAGTTCTGGCCTAGTTGTAAAGGTTTATACAGAAAAAACGGGGGGGTATATTTACAAAGATTCGTGTTTTTGCCATTTTTAAGGGTGTTTGAACTCGAATGGTATCGGGTGCATTTTACTGCAACTTTTTGAATTCTGATACGATCATTCACTAAGCTGCCAATTTTTCCAAATTAGTATTTTCCGATGTCGATGTGATTCGTAATGTCAGGCAGTGTTTTATGGGAGTGATGAGTAAAATACTGCCTGACAAAACACAAGGAATCCCGGCCGGATCTGTGAGATCCATGCAGGGCTTCATTGTGTACCTTAGGAAGGTGTTTAAAGTGTTAAAAAATCAGAAAAAAATTGCGTGGGGTCCCCCCTCCTAAGCACAACCAGCCTCGGGCTCTTTGAGCCGGTCCTGGTTGACAAAATATGGGGGGGAAATGACAGGGGTTCCCCCATATTTCATCAACCAGCACCGGGCTCTGCGCCTGGTCCTGGTTCAAAAAATACGGGGGACAAAAAGCGTAGGGGTCCCCCGTATTTCTTAAACCAGCACTGGGCTCCACTAGCCAGGTACATAATGCCACAGCCGGGGGACACTTTTATTGTGGTCCCGGCGGCCCTGGCATTACATACCCAACTAGTCACCCCTGGCCGGGGTACCCTGGAGGAGTGGGAACCCCTTAAATCAAGGGGTCCCCCCCTCCAGCCACCCAAGGGCCAGGGGTGAAGCCCGAGGCTGTCCCCCCCATCCAAGGGTGGCGGATGGGGGGCTGATAGCCTTGTGTAAAAAAATAGGATATTGTTTTTAGTAGCAGTACTACAAGTCCCAGCAAGCCTCCCCCGCAAGCTGGTACTTGAAGAACCACAAGTACCAGCATGCGGTGGAAAACCGGGCCCGCTGGTTCCTGTAGTACTACTACTAAAAAATACCCAACAAAAAACAGGACACACACACCGTGACAGTATAAGTTTATTACATACATGCACACCTCCAAACATACATACTTACCTATGTTCACACGAGGCTCGGTCCTCTTCTCCATGTAGAATCCTTGGGGTACCTGTGAAAAAAATTATACTCACATAATCCAGTGTTGCTTGTCTTCTTTGTATAATCCACGTACTTGGCAAAACAAAAAAACGGAAACCCGACCACGCACTGAAAGGGGTCCCATGTTTACACATGGGACCCCTTTCCCCGACTGCCAGGACCCCCCCTGACTCCTCTCAAAGACGGTTCCTTCAGCCAATCAGGGAGCGCCACGTCGTGGCACTCTCCTGATTGGCTGTGTGCTCCTGTAGTGTCTGTGAGGCTGCACACGGCAGAGATACAATGCAGCGCCTATGCGCTCCATTGTATCCAATGGTGGAAACTTTGCGGTCAGCGGTGAGGTTACTTTCGGCAGATATTTACTGGAAAAGGTAAGTCACTCCTTACACTTCCAGTAAATAGAAACCAATAGGGCCTCACTGGGTACGCGGTGTTCACTATTGGAGTGAGTCGTGGTACTCAGCGGAGAAGGAGTGGGTGAAAGCGCTCTGAGAACTTTCACCGTCTATCCGTGTCATGCATTGGGGATTGCGTAAAAGGAAAAAGTCCGCGATGGGATCCAATTGCACAAGCGGTGGACGTATGGTAGCCAGGGTTCAGGTTGAAGAGCCGCAGCCCAAGGCGTCAGCGAGGTTTGTTATGTGTGGGAAATATGGCCCACACGCTGAAGACTTTTTGTCTGAATGGGTATGTATGACTGACAAAGATAGGGTACCATTCCCTAGGGTGGGCAGCTTTGAACCGGAGGTATTGCAGAACCTAAGAATAAGGATGTCACACATCAAAGGCGGCGTTCGCCGCGCTTACCCCTGCGTGTCTGCTGGTCGGTGTTGCGGCCTTTGCCTTCGGTGGGCCACGGGCTCCGGTGTCTGGCTGGTGCGGCTCCCGGCGGTTCTCCGGGGCATGGGCGCCGCCATGACACCCGGCATCACGTGGACGGGGGGCAGGTGACGTCATCAGACTGCTCCGCCAATCCAGCGCTGGTGGGAGATTCAAAGTCAGACGCCAGACAGAGCTTCAGTGCCTGAGTATCGTCTTTCCCTGACGTAGATGCCAGCGCTCTTGTTCCCGGCAAGGATCTCTGCAGTTGTACTCCAGTGTCTCTGGCATTTCCAGCTGCCAGTTCGCTGCACCGGTTCCAGTGTATTCAGCGGCCGGTATATCTCTCTGCGTTCCAGTCACCAGTGCTCCTAGGAATCAGCGTGGCTGCGGGCCTAAATCACCGCTCTCAAGTTCTGCGAATCAACAGCGTCTTAAACCCCTGCACTTCAGTTCCTCACATCATCAGCGTCTCAGTCTCCGTTCTCAAGTTCTACAAATCAACAGCATCTAAAACTCCTGCACTTCAGTTCCTCACATCACCAGCGTCTCAGTCACCGTTCACAAGTCCTACAAATCAAACAGCGTCTTAAACCCTTGCACTTCAGTTCTTCACATCATCAGCGTCTCTGTCACCGCTCACAAGTTCTTCAACCATCTGTGCTATTAATCATCATTTATAAGTTCCACAAGTTATCAGTGACTTTTAAACATCACCCACAGTTTCTTCAATTACCAGCATGTCACGATCCGGGTATCTGGACGCCATTTCTTACCTATCAGATGCCTTCTAAGGCTGGCTCAGCGCTCCAGGACCGGATCCCATCTGTCATCCTGATGTGCACATTCCCGCATCCTCTCCTGTCTCTCTGGACGCAGTCACAGTAACGCCTTATACATCTGGCATGGCGTCTCCCGCGGCCTCCGCCGCCGTCCCTGAGCTTCTGCATTCAGAGTGGCGATTACGTCAGCCGCGGCCTCCGCTGTGTCCGCGTGGTCGGATGTGCATCTGTCAGCCTGACGTCTCCTGTCTCCGGTGGCCGGCGCCGCCATTACTGTTTTCCAGACCACATGGATTACAATCCAAACTTCCCTCCAAGTGTCTGCATGGGCGCAGCCATCTTGGATTCTGTCAGCTGATCTTTCCTACCAATCCGTTGTCAGTATTATTAATTTGCATAATTGCCTAGCCAATGCCTTCCTTGCTGCAGGTATAAGTAGGTTGTGCCTGAGCAAGGAAGGCGTCAGTGCTTTGGTTGTCAAACCTAGTTCCAGTTTGTCTCTTTACTGTGATTGTCTTCCAGGTTCCAGCTCCTGTCTCCAGACTTCTGCTATAGAGACCAGCACCAGCATTCCATCTGCGGTGTAGCCTGACTCTCCGATCCATTCTGGACTCACCTGTTTCCAGCTACAACATCACCTGCTTCCAGCTCAGCTTCCAGCAGTGTACAGCTTCTCTTAAAGGGCCGGTGTCCTTTCTGCAGTTTACCACTCTCCACCGGTATTATTATTTCTCCGCTCTCAAATTCTACATTTCATCTATATTGCATCGCTCTCAAGCTTTATTTATTATTTAGCTGGTTCCAGCCAGTATCCACTCCGTGCCAACACCTGTCTGGTTCTAACCAGTACCCACAGCAGCATTTTATCTACAGCAGTCCAGCTTTCCCTGGAACACCAGCTGGTACGACCCTGGTCTTTCCTCATTGCAACAGTTGAGCCTGGTAAGGACTTTCCAACTTGCAGATAATAAGAACTGTCTCATACCACCAGAGCTCTGTGGCCCCTGCCACCCTGTAGTACCCAGGAACTGTATTATTATTTCTCTGCTGATTTTTATGTTACTTTTTACTGCTACTGTGATGCATGGAGTTTGTCATAAATAAATATCATTGACTTTTACTCAAGTTGTCGTGGTCACGCCTTCGGGCGGTTTCTCTTCATGTTACTTACATGTCCAGGGGTCTGATACAACCTCCCAGGTTCCGGTACATCTCAGCCCCTACAACTGAGGCTGCCTTCCGTCAGCTCAGGCCCTCAGTTGTGACAGTAAGCACTGACCTAATGAATCCAGCCGGAGACCAGGATCAAGCGGCCAGGCCGATGCAAGAACTGGCAGCCCGACTAGAACATCAGGAGGCTGCACAGGGCCACATCATCCGCTGTCTCCAGGATCTCTCTATTCGGCTGGATGGGATTCAGACAACTCTCCGTGGATCAGGCGCATCTGGGGCGTCAACCACAGTGACTCCAACTATAACCCCACCCACCTTACCCGTATCTGCTCCACGTCTTCATCTTCCAACGCCAGCAAAATTTGACGGATCTCCAAGATTCTGCAGGGGATTTCTCAACCAGTGTGAGATTCAGTTTGAGCTACAACCTGGCAATTTTCCCAGTGACCGTACAAAAATTGCCTACATCATCTCACTTCTCAGTGGCTCAGCCCTTGACTGGGCATCACCGTTAATGGAGAGGTCCGACACCCTGCTATCTTCTTACACTGCATTCGTGTCAACATTCAGGCGCATCTTCGACGAGCCAGGCCGGGTAACTTCAGCTTCGTCTGAGATTCTCCGTTTACGCCAGGGATCACATACTGTAGGACAATATCTTATACAGTTCCAGATCCTGGCATCTGAACTGGCATGAACGACGAGGCCCTGTATGCTGCATTCTGGCATGGTTTATCTGAGCGTATTAAAGATGAGTTAGCTACCAGAGACTTACCCTCCAAGTTAGATGAGCTAATCTCACTTTGTACAAAAGTTGACTTACGTTTCAGAGAGAGAGCAACTGAGCGTGGAAGATCATCTGCTCCAAAATCTTCTGCTCCTCCTCCTCGCCAACTGTCACCAACTAAAGATGAACCCATGCAAATTGGCCGTTCCCGTTTAACTCCTGCTGAGCGCCGAAGACGTCTCTCTGAGTCTCTCTGTCTGTATTGTGCAGCTCCGTCTCACACTATTAATGCCTGTCCCAAACGTCCGGGAAAACTCCAAATCCTAGCTCGCCAAGGAGAGGGCCGGCTAGGAGTAATGATCTCCTCTCCATCTCCTCAAGATTGTAATCTCCCAGTCTCGCTTCAAGTTGCTCAACGTTATCAGAACGTCATTGCCCTCCTGGATTCCGGAGCAGCTGGGAACTTTATTACCGAAGCCTATGTTAAACGGTGGTCCCTACCCACCGAGAGACTTCCTTCCTCCTTTTCCTTAACTGCCGTGGATGGCAGTAAAATTTTTGATACAGTTATTGCTCTAAGGACTCTACCAGTTCGTCTGAGAGTGGGAGTTCTTCATTCCGAACTTATTTCACTTTTAGTGATTCCAAGAGCCACACATCCTGTGGTCCTGGGCCTTCCATGGCTCCGTCTTCACAATCCTACAATTGATTGGACGACTACGCAAATTCTGGCATGGGGTCCCTCCTGTGCTGAGACATGTTTGTTTAAAGTGTTGCCTGTCTGTTCTTCCTCCC
This sequence comes from Pseudophryne corroboree, assembly GCF_028390025.1. NCBI lineage: Eukaryota > Metazoa > Chordata > Amphibia > Anura > Myobatrachidae > Pseudophryne > Pseudophryne corroboree. The sequence continues at coordinate 366,397,648 of NC_086444.1, forward strand.
CCAGGTCGTCTGATGTTCCACCTCCTCCATATCAAGATTTCACGGATGTGTTCAGTAAAGCTTCTGCTGATATCCTTCCTCCTCATAGAGAATGGGACTGCCCAATTGATCTCGTTCCAGGGAAGGTTCCACCTCGAGGCCGAACTTATCCGTTGTCTCTGCCTGAGACGCATTCTATGGAGGAATACATTAAAGAGAACCTAGCAAAGGGGTTCATTCGACCTTCTTCTTCTCCAGCCGGCGCAGGCTTCTTTTTTGTAAAAAAGAAAGATGGTGGTCTGCGGCCGTGCATCGACTACAGAGGTTTGAACGACATTACCATCAAGAACCGCTATCCTTTACCCCTGATTACTGAGCTCTTTGACAGAGTTAGCGGAGCTACCATCTTTACAAAGCTGGACCTGAGAGGTGCATACAATCTCATCCGGATCCGTGAGGGTGACGAGTGGAAGACCGCATTTAACACCCGTGACGGACATTATGAGTACCTCGTCATGCCCTTCGGATTGAGCAATGCTCCAGCTGTCTTCCAGCATTTCGTCAATGAGATTTTCAGAGACATTCTATACCGTCATGTCGTGGTCTATCTAGATGATATCCTCATTTTTGCCAACAATTTAGAGGAACATCGTTTTTGGGTAAAGGAGGTTCTGTCCCGTCTCCGTGTCAATCATCTCTATTGCAAATTAGAGAAATGCGTCTTTGAAGTCAAGTCCATTCCGTTTCTAGGGTACATTGTGTCCGGTTCCGGACTAGAGATGGATCCTGAGAAACTACAAGCAATCCAGAATTGGCCGGTACCCTTAACCCTCAAAGGGGTCCAGAGGTTCTTAGGGTTCGCCAATTATTACCGAAAGTTTATACGAGACTTTTCCACCATTGTGGCGCCTATTACTGCTTTCACCAAGAAGGGTGCTAACCCGTCCAAGTGGTCTGAAGAAGCCATGCAAGCTTTTCATCTTTTAAAACAGAGGTTCATCTCTGCGCCTGTCCTGAAACAGCCTGACATCGACTCTCCTTTCATCCTAGAGGTGGATGCCTCCTCCGTTGGAGTAGGAGCGGTGTTATCTCAGAGGGCTAAAGATGGCCATTTACATCCCTGCAGTTTCTTCTCACGGAAGTTCTCCCCAGCGGAGCGCAACTATGCCATTGGCGACCAGGAGTTGCTAGCCATCAAGCTCGCTCTAGAGGAGTGGAGATATCTGTTGGAGGGAGCTTCTCATTCAATCATCATCCTTACAGACCACAAGAACCTTCTATATCTGAAAGGCGCACAATGTCTCAACCCTCGTCAGGCCAGATGGGCACTTTTCTTTTCCAGGTTCGACTTTAAACTCCAGTTCTGTCCGGGCTCTCAGAATCGCAAGGCCGATGCCCTTTCCCGCTCATGGGAGCAAGAAAATGAGTCAGAGTCTTCAGACAAGCATCCTATTATAAATCCGTTGGCATTCTGAACGGTAGGGATGGACTCTACGCCCCCATCAGGGAAAAGTTTTGTGAAGCCGACACTAAGGAAGAAGCTCATGCATTGGGCCCATGCTTCCCGCTTTGCCGGACATACAGGTATCCAAAAAACCCTGGAGTTTATCTCTAGGTCCTATTGGTGGCCAACTCTGAAAAAGGACGTTTTGGAGTTTATTGCATCTTGCCCAAAGTGTGCTCAACATAAAGTATCCCGCCAGTCGCCTGCGGGGCAACTGGTTCCACTATCTGTTCCCCGTCGACCATGTACCCATTTGTCGATGGATTTTATTACAGATTTGCCCATGTGCAACAAGTTTAATACCATCTGGGTGGTAGTTGACCGGTTCACCAAGATGGCACACTTCATTCCTCTCACCGGTCTTCCGTCAGCTTCCAAGTTGGCTCAAATATTCATACAAGAGATCTTCCGACTCCACGGTCTTCCTGAAGAAATCATCTCAGATCGAGGAGTTCAATTCACAGCCAAATTCTGGCGAAGTTTATGTCAAGTCCTCCAAGTCAAGCTAAAGTTTTCCACGGCTTACCATCCTCAGACCAATGGTCAAACTGAGAGGGTGAATCAGGACTTGGAGGCCTTCCTCCGCATCTATGTGTCCTCCTCTCAAGATGACTGGGTTCAATTACTTCCCTGGGCCGAGTTCTGTCATAACAACCAGTATCATTCTTCATCTTCTTCAACACCATTCTTCACCAACTTTGGATTCCACCCTAAAGTCCCTGAGTTCCAACCGCTTCCAGCAACTTCTGTTCCCGCAGTGGATATCACCTTGCATCAGTTTGCCAATATCTGGAAGAGCGTACGATCAGCTCTGCTCAAGGCATCGTTCAGGTACAAGAAGTTTGCGGATAAGAAGCGTCGAGCAGTTCCTGCTCTCAAGGTGGGTGATCGGGTATGGTTATCCACGAAGAATTTGAGGTTAAGAGTTCCCAGTATGAAGTTTGCACCTCGCTACATCGGTCCTTTTAAAATTGATCAAGTCATCAATCCTGTTGCTTACAGACTCCAGTTGCCTCCCTTCTTAAAAATACCCAGGACATTCCATGTTTCCCTGTTGAAACCGCTAATCTTGAATCGGTTTCATTCCTCACTTCCTCCAACTCCGAAAGTCCAAACTCAACGAGGCGTTGAGTATGAAGTAGCCAAGATCCTGGACTCACGTCACCGTTACGGTCAACTTCAGTATCTTATTGACTGGAAGGGTTATGGCCCTGAGGAACGTTCTTGGACCAATGCTTCTGATGTCCATGCTCCTGCCTTGGTCCGGAGATTCCATTCCAAGTTTCCTCAAAAGCCAAAGAAGTGTCCTGGGGCCACTCCTAAAGGGGGGGGTGCTGTCACGATCCGGGTATCTGGACGCCATTTCTTACCTATCAGATGCCTTCTAAGGCTGGCTCAGCGCTCCAGGACCGGATCCCATCTGTCATCCTGATGTGCACATTCCCGCATCCTCTCCTGTCTCTCTGGACGCAGTCACAGTAACGCCTTATACATCTGGCATGGCGTCTCCCGCGGCCTCCGCCGCCGTCCCTGAGCTTCTGCATTCAGAGTGGCGATTACGTCAGCCGCGGCCTCCGCTGTGTCCGCGTGGTCGGATGTGCATCTGTCAGCCTGACGTCTCCTGTCTCCGGTGGCCGGCGCCGCCATTACTGTTTTCCAGACCACATGGATTACAATCCAAACTTCCCTCCAAGTGTCTGCATGGGCGCAGCCATCTTGGATTCTGTCAGCTGATCTTTCCTACCAATCCGTTGTCAGTATTATTAATTTGCATAATTGCCTAGCCAATGCCTTCCTTGCTGCAGGTATACGTAGGTTGTGCCTGAGCAAGGAAGGCGTCAGTGCTTTGGTTGTCAAACCTAGTTCCAGTTTGTCTCTTTACTGTGATTGTCTTCCAGGTTCCAGCTCCTGTCTCCAGACTTCTGCTATAGAGACCAGCACCAGCATTCCATCTGCGGTGTAGCCTGACTCTCCGATCCATTCTGGACTCACCTGTTTCCAGCTACAACATCACCTGCTTCCAGCAGTGTACAGCTTCTCTTAAAGGGCCGGTGTCCTTTCTGCAGTTTACCACTCTCCACCGGTATTATTATTTCTCCGCTCTCAAATTCTACATTTCATCTATATTGCATCGCTCTCAAGCTTTATTTATTATTTAGCTGGTTCCAGCCAGTATCCACTCCGTGCCAACACCTGTCTGGTTCTAACCAGTACCCACAGCAGCATTTTATCTACAGCAGTCCAGCTTTCCCTGGAACACCAGCTGGTACGACCCTGGGCTTTCCTCATTGCTACAGTTGAGCCTGGTAAGGACTTTCCAACTTGCAGATAATAAGAACTGTCTCATACCACCAGAGCTCTGTGGCCCCTGCCACCCTGTAGTACCCAAGAACTGTATTATTATTTCTCTGCTGATTTTTATGTTACTTTTTACTGCTACTGTGATGCATGGAGTTTGTCATAAATAAATATCATTGACTTTTACTCAAGTTGTCGTGGTCACGCCTTCGGGCGGTTTCTCTTCATGTTACTTACATGTCCAGGGGTCTGATACAACCTCCCAGGTTCCGGTACATCTCAGCCCCTACAACTGAGGCTGCCTTCCGTCAGCTCAGGCCCTCAGTTGTGACACAGCATCTCTAATACTGCTCACATAACCCTTCAGTGGGTCTGGACATTTCCCTCATTTATTCCTTTTTGGCATTTGACTTTAAGTTGTTTTCCTCTGCAATAAAGCTCTTTAATATTTCATTAAACTCCACTGTCAGCGTCCTGTATGAGGAAATCCTATATTAGGCCTCCCCTTTTCCAGCTCAGTTGTGGTTCCTCTTCCCAACCATCGGAAGAATCCCCGAGTTCACAACACCCTCAGTCTAGGCCAGTGACAGTATACTCAGGCCACATAGACCCGGGGAATCGGAACCCAGAGGCAAGCGCCATGCAGGACCTAGTTTCCCAAGTACAGAGTCAGGAAGCAGCACAGAATCAGGTGATGCATTATCTCCAGGAGTTATCTGGCCGGCTGGATCAAATCCAGACTTCGCTGGCTTCAGTGGTTCCAGCTCCAGTTCCAGTATCCGCTCCAGTGGTTGTCTCTGGCAATGTTTCCTCCTTGTCTGGAACCAGGTCACGCCTTCAGCTTCCCACTCCTCGTTATAACGGGAATCCGAAAAATTGCCGTGGATTCCTCAATCAGTGTGAGGTACATTTCGAACTCCTCTCACACAACTTCCCTACTGATTGGTCTAAAGTGGCATACATTATCTCTTTGCTTGAGGGTTCAGCGTTGGAGTGGGTGTCACTGTTGTGGGAGCGATCAGATCCGTTAGTTTCTAGTTATACCAACTTCTTGGTGTCATTCCGAAGGATCTTTGATGAGCCTGGCAGGACGACTGCTGCCTCAGCTGACTTGCTCCGAGTTCGACAAGGCTCTCGTACAGTGGGACAGTATGTAATTCACTTTCAAACTATAGCTTCTGAACTGAGATGGAATAATGATGCCCTTCGGGCTGCTTTTTGGAACGGGCTCTCGGATCGTTTAAAAGACGAATTGATTACTAGAGATCTGCCAGATTCCTTGGAACAGTTGATCTCACTCTGTGTAAAGGTGGATCTTCGTATGCAGGAACGAAGTGGTGAACGTAGTCGGTCAGACCGGTTGAGACTCCGATCTCTTCCTTCTAAGCAGACAGTTAATTCCAGTCCAGACGAACCCATGCAGATTAATCGGTCTCGGCTGTCCCCAGAAGAGCGTCAGCGTGAGGGTAGACTTTGCCTCTACTGTGGAGCCGCGGATCATTTCCTCAAGTCTTGCAAGTCTCGCCCGGGAAACGGGCAGTCCTAGCTTGTTCTGGAGAAGTCAAGCTAGGGGTTGTTTCTCAATCTTCTCCGGCAGTGGACTGTCTACTTTCTGTATCTCTGTTTTCTGAGTCTGAAGTCAAAACCGTTAAGGCACTGTTGGACTCAGGAGCTGCGGGGAATTTTATTTCCCTTTCCTACGCCCAGAATCTGGGTTTGAAGTTACAGTCGGTCGAACGACCTATTACGATAACTGCTATTAATGGTACCCAAATTCCTAATGCTCTGATTACAAGTCATACTATGCCAATCAAGCTGCAAGTGGCAGCTTTGCACCAAGAACATCTGGAGTTCCTTGTGATTCAGGAGATGTCGCACGATCTCGTCCTTGGTCTTCCCTGGCTCAAGCTTCACAACCCTCACGTCGACTGGAGGTCGACACAGATAATTTCTTGGAGTCCATTCTGTCACTCGAATTGTCTTACTCCTGTCTACCCGCTTCGTGCATCATCCAAGTCGGACGTAGAGCTTATTCCAGAGGCTTCTCGGAACAAGCGGCCGATAAGTTACCACCGCATAGACCCTGGGACTGTCCTATTGAGCTCATTCCGGGGAAAATGCCACCTCGAGGTCGTACCTATCCTTTGTCAGTACCTGAGACTCAAGTCATGTCAGAATATATCAAGTCTAATCTGCAGAAGGGATTCATCCGCCTCTCTACTTCCCCAGCGGGAGCAGGCTTCTTCTTTGTGAAGAAAAAAGATGGAGGCCTGAGGCCATGTATCGATTATCGTGGTCTAAATGAAGTCACCATTAAGAATACGTATCCTCTGCCGCTCATCACGGAGCTTTTTGATAGAGTTCGCGGAGCTCGAGTCTTCACTAAGCTCGATTTAAGGGGAGCTTATAACTTGATACGTATCCAACAAGGGGACGAATGGAAGACGGCCTTCAATACTAGGGACGGGCATTATGAGTACCTGGTAATGCCGTTTGGCCTCAGCAATGCCCCCGCCGTCTTCCAGGGATTCAGTAATGAAGTCTTTCGGGACATGTTATACCTAAATGTAGTGGTATATTTGGATGACATCCTGATATTTTCGAAGAATCTCTCTGAGCACAGAATACAAGTTAAGGAGGTACTCCTTCGGTTGCGAGAGAACCATCTTTATGGCAAGATTTCCAAGTGCACCTTTGAGGTCCCATCTATTCCATTTCTGGGCTACATTATTTCAGGTACGGAGTTGTGTATGGATCCGGAGAAACTTTCTGCCATTCGGGACTGGACTCAGCCTCTTTCCCTGAAAGCAGTGCAACGATTTCTAGGGTTCGCAAGTTACTACCGGAAATTCATAAGGGGTTTCTCTACTATTGTGGCGCCTATTACTGCCCTAACCAAGAAAGGGGCTGACCCAAGCCATTGGTCCCCTGAAGCTGTAGCAGCGTTCGCTCAGTTGAAGGCAGCCTTTATGACCGCTCCGGTACTTCAGCAGCCAGACTTTCTAAAACCATTCTTTCTGGAGGTTGATGCTTCTACGGTAGGCATAGGTGCCGTACTTTCGCAGTACGCTCCAGATGGGAAGTTACATCCATGTGGTTTCCATCGCAAGTTCTCCCCTGCTGAATTAAATTACACCATTGGAGATAAAGAGCTGTTGGCAATAAAATCTGCCTTAGAAGAATGGAGATATCTTTTGGAAGGTGCTAAACACCTAATTACGATTTTCACGGATCACAAGAATTTACTGTATCTCAAGATGGCCCAGTGCTTGAATCCCCGTCAAGCAAGATGGGCGCTCTTCTTTGCTCGATTTTTGTTTGTCATTAAGTACCGGGCTGGAACTCTTAACACCAAGGCGGATGCCCTATCCCGTTCCTTAATGGCTTCGGATGAGGAGAATACCGTTGAAAAGGCGTTGATCCTCAGTCCTGTCTCTATCTCTGCGGCTCCCACTGCGTTGGGTCCTCCTCCTGGAAGAATGTCTGTGCCAGCTAAATTTCGACCAAAATTGTTGCAGTGGCTCACATTTCCAAGTTTTCTGGCCATCCGGGAGTTCAAAAGATGTGGGAATTTCTACGAAGATCTTACTGGTGGGACACTATGAAGAAGGACGTTCAAGAGTATGTCAACTCGTGTCCTCAATGTGCTCAGCACAAAACTCTTCGTCTGCCTCCTGCGGGATTGTTGCACCCACTGTCCATTCCTAAGAGGCCTTGGACTCGTATCTCTATGGACTTTGTTACTGAACTACCTCTCTCTAAGGGTCATAACACCGACTGGGTGATTATCGACCGATTCTCTAAGATGGCACATTTTGTTCCGTTGACCGGATTACCATCAGCTTCTAAGTTGGCTTTGTTATTCATTCGGGAACACTTCCGCCTGCATGGGTTACCTCTGGAAATAGTCTCGGATCGGGGGGTACAGTTTAAGGCAAGATTCTGGAGAGCACTCTGCACGGCTCTACAAATAAAACTCAAGTTTTCATCTGCTTACCATCCACAGACCAATGGGCAAACTGAACGCGTCAATCAAGACTTAGAGACTTTTCTCCGTGTTTACCTCTCCCCCTCACAAGATAATTGGGTGGAGTTGTTGCCTTGGGCCGAGTTCGCCCATAATCATCTATATCACTCCTCGACTGGTGAGTCTCCATTTTTCATTAATTACGGATTTCATCCTCAAGTTCCGGAATTACCCATTTGTCCTCCAGAAGAAGTTCCTGCTGCAGCCTCTACTCTCCGGCATTTCAGTCAAATCTGCAGTCGAGTTCATGCCAACCTCAAGAGAGTTTCCGGTTGCTATAAGTTCTTTGCGGATAGGAAGCGACGGGCAGCTCCTCAATACAAGGTTGGTGACAGGGTATGGCTCTCTACCTGCAATCTCCGTTTAAAGGTGCCCACTATGAAGTTCGCTCCAAGGTTCATTGGTCCTTATCCCGTGTTACAAGTCTTGAATCCGGTTGCCTGCAAATTGGGATTGCCTTCCCATCTCCGGATACCAAATTCCTTCCATGTCTCTCTTCTTTGCCCTCTTGTTTTGAACCGGTTTCATTCCAAGTCCCCAAGGCCAACCTCTGCAGAGGCTGAAGAGGGTACGGACTTTGAGATCAAAGCCATTCTTGATTCTTGCTATTTCCACAAGAATCTACAGTATTTGGTGGAATGGAAAGGTCTTGGCCCCGAGGAAAGGAGCTGGGTCAAAGCTACTGAAGTTACGGCTCCCCGACTGGTGCAGATGTTCCATTCCAGACATCCAACAAAACCTGGAAAGTGTCCAGGGGCCACTCCTGGAGGAGGGGGTACTGTCACACATCAGAGGCGGCGTTCGCCGCGCTTACCCCTGCGTGTCTGCTGGTCAGTGTTGCGACCTTAGCCTTTGGTGGGCCACGGGCTCCGGCGTCTGGCTGGCGCGGCTCCCGGCAGTTCTCCGGGGCATGGGCGCCGCCATGACACCCGGCATCACGTGGACGGGAGGCAGGTGACGTCATCAGACTGCTCCGCCAATCCAGCACTGGCGGGAGATTCAAAGTCAGACGCCGGACAGAGCTTCAGTGCCTGAGTATCGTCTTTTCCTGACGTAGATGCCAGCGCTCTTGTTCCCGGCAAGGATCTCTGCAGTTGTACTCCAGTGTCTCCGGCATTTCCAGCTGCCAGTTCGCTGCACCGGTTCCAGTGTATTCAGCGGCCGGTATATCTCTCTGCGTTCCAGTCACCAGTGCTCCTAGGAATCAGCGTGGCTGCGGGCCTAAATCACCGTTCTCAAGTTCTGCGAATCAACAGCGTCTTCAACCCCTGCACTTCAGTTCCTCACATCATCAGCGTCTCAGTCTCCGTTCTCAAGTTCTACAAATCAACAGCGTCTAAAACCCCTGCACTTCAGTTCCTCACATCACCAGTGTCTCAGTCTCCGTTCTCAAGTTCTACAAATCAACAGCGTCTAAAACCCCTGCACTTCAGTTCCTCACATCATCAGCGTCTCAGTCTCCGTTCTCAAGTTCTACAAATCAACAGCGTCTAAAACCCCTGCACTTCAGTTCCTCACATCGCCAGCGTCTCAGTCACCACTCACAAGTTCTTCAACCATCTGTGCTATTAATCATCATTTATAAGTTCCACAAGTTATCAGTGACTTTTAAACATCACCCACAGTTTCTTCAATTACCAGCATCTCTAATACTGCTCACATAACCCTTCAGTGGGTCTGGACATTTCCCTCATTTATTCCTTTTTGGCATTTGACTTTAAGTTGTTTTCCTCTGCAATAAAGCTCTTTAATATTTCATCAAACTCCACTGTCAGCGTCCTGTATGAGGAAATCTTATATTAGGCCTCCCCTTTTCCAGCTCAGTTGTGGTTCCTCTTCCCAACCATAGGAAGAATCCCCGAGTTCACAACACCCTCAGTCTAGGCCAGTGACAAAGGATATGTCTGATAAAATCCAGAAAACAAAGGATTAGACATACAGATTGTTTAAATTTATGGCAGCAAGAGGGGGATGTGCAAAGGGAATTAGCTCGCGCAGCAGGTTCCAAACCTAGCGGGAAAACAATGGCGACACCACCACCACCATATATTGTTGGGGAGAAAGTGGCTACAAGCAATGGTGCATTGGTACAGGATAGGAATGTGATTGATAAATGTACTAACACTAACCCTTGCCAGCTGTATCCCATTTTACATTTTCCTCAGGATTGTGAGCAGGAAGATGATCCCAGCACGATATCGGCACTCTCTCTAGCAGCCACCATACAAGATACTCAAGTGGGCACGGCCCAACCATCAAGAGTTGTAGCAAGGCCCACTAGCGGAGGGATAAGTGAGGTTGTGTCCACAGGTTAGTATGGTACCATACATTATGCAGAAACTATAGCTCCCCACATTGTAGAATCAAACCAGAAGGATGTAATTAAATTTAATCCTGTCAGGGTTATTGCAGTCCCCAACGGGAAAACTGACAATCAGGGAGTAACTCCCATCAGGAACATTGCAATGCATTGTCCCTGGTCCCGGGCAGAGTTAAGGTCAATTATGTCTGAATTTCCCGATCCCAGGAAAGATCTAGTCGGATGCCAGAGATTCATTAAAGAGTTAGGTAACGCCCATGAGCCTACAAACAAAGATTGGCGAACAGTGCTACGAGTGTGTTTACCCTCAAATATTGACACCACGAAATTCATAGCAGACAGTAAATAAGATTTTAAACCTACCGGTAAATCTTTTTCTCCTAGTCCGTAGAGGATTCTGGGGACTCCGTAAGGATCATGGGGATATACGGGCTCCGCAGGAGACATGGGCACTAAAAAAGAACTTTAGGTATGGGGCTGCACTGGCTCCTCCCTCTATACCCCTCCTCCAGACCTCAGTTAGAGAAACTGTGCCCAGAGGAGACGGACAGTACGAGGAAAGGATTTTTGTTAATCTAAGGGCAAGATTCATACCAGCCCACCCCATCCACACCGTATAACTTGGGAAATACGAACCAGTTAACAGTATGAAACAACACAGCATCAGTCTGAGACTGATCTTAACTGTAACATAACCCTTATGTAAGCAAAAACTATATACAAGTCTTGCAGATGTAGTCCGCACTGGGACGGGCGCCCAGCATCCTCTACGGACTAGGATAAAAAGATTTACCGGTAGGTTTAAAATCTTATTTTCTCTTACGTCCTAGAGGATGCTGGGGACTCCGTAAGGACCATGGGGATTATACCAAAGCTCCCAAACGGGCGGGAGAGTGCGGATGACTCTGCAGCACCGACTGAGCAAACAGGAGGTCCTCCTCAGCCAGGGTATCAAACTTGTAGAACTTTACAAAGGTGTTTGAACCCGACCAAGTAGCAGCTCAGCACTGCTGTAATGCCGAGACCCCTCGGGCAGCCGCCCAAGAAGAGCCCACCTTCCTAGTGGAATGGACCTTTACCGATTTTGGTAACGGCAATCCAGCCGTAGAATGAGCCTGCTGAATCGTGTTACAGATCCAGCGAGCAATAGTCTGCTTCGAAGCAGGAGCGCCAACCTTGTTGGCTGCATACAGTACAAACAGTGCCTCTGTTTTTCTGACCCAAGACGTTCTGGCCACGTAAATTTTCAAAGCCCTGACCACATCAAGGGACTCGGAATCCTCCAAGTCTCGCGTAGCCACAGGCACCACAATAATTGGTTCATACACTTTCCAAGTGAGATATTTTAATTCCACCGTTTTAAATGGTTCAAACCAGTGAGACTTAAGGAACCGCAACACCACGTTAAGGTCCCAAGGTGCCACTGGAGGTACGAAAGGAGGCTGAATATGCAGTACTCCCTTCACAAAAGTCTGTACTTCTGGGAGAGAAGCCAATTCCTTCTGAAAGAAAATGGATAAGGCCGAAATCTGAACCTTACTGGAGCCTAATTTTAGGCCCAAATTCACTCCAGTTTGTAAGAAGTGGAGGAAACGGCCCAGATGGAATTCTTCTGTAGGAGCATTCCTGGCCTCACACCAAGAAACATACTTCCGCCATATACGGTGATCATGTTTAGCTGTCACGTCCTTCCTAGCCTTTATCAGAGTAGGAATGACCTCATCCGGAATGTCTTTTTCCGCTAGGATCCGGCGTTCAACCGCCATGCCGTTAAACGCAGCCGCGGTAAGTCTTGGAACAGACAGGGCCCCTGTTGTAACAGGTCCTGTCTTAGAGGAAGAGGCCACGGATCTTGTGTGAACATTTCCTGCAGATCCGGATACCAGGCCATTCGCGGCCAATCTGGAACAATGAGAATTGTCTGTACTCCTCTTTTTCTAATTATTCTCAACACCTTGGGGATGAGAGGAAGATGAGGAAACACATAGACCGACTGGAACACCCACGGTATCATCAGGGCATCCACTGCCACCGCTTGAGGGTCTCTTGACCTGGCGAAATACCTCTGTAGTTTCATGTTGAGGCGGGACGCCATCATGTCTATCTGGGGCAGTCCCCACTGACTTGCAATCTGTGCGAAGACTTCCTGATGAAGTCCCCACTCTCGTGGATGTAGATCGTGTCTGCTGAGGAAGTCTGCTTCCCAGTTGTCCACACCTGGAATGAACACTGCTGTCAGTGCGCTTACATGATTTTCCGCCCAGCGAAGAATCCTGGTGGCTTCCGCCATTGCCACTCTGCTGTTTGTGCCGCCTTACATGAGCCACTGCGGTGATGTTGTCTGACTGAATCAGAACTGGTAGGTCGCAAAGCAAATTCTCTGCTTGACGAAGGGCGTTGTATATGGCCCTCAGCTCCAGGACATTGATGTGAAGACAAGCCTCCTGGCTTGACCAGAGACCTTGGAAGTTTGTTCCCTGTGTGACTGCTCCCCAACCTCGGAGGCTCGCGTCCGTGGTTACCAGAATCCAGTCCTGAATGCCGAAAATGCGACCCTCTAGAAGGTGAGCGCTCTGCAGCCACCACAGGAGAGATACCCTGGCCCTGGGGGATAGGGTGATCATCTGATGAATCTGTAGATGTGACCCTGAATACTTGTCCAGTAGGTCCCATTGGAAAGTCCTCGCATGGAACCTGCCGAAGGGAATGGCCTCGTAAGACGCCACCATCTTCCCCAGGACTCGAGTGCAGTGATGCACTGACACCCTTTTTGGCTTCAATAGGTCCCTGACCAGAGTCATGAGTTCCTGGGCCTTTTCTATCGGAAGATAAACCCTTTTCTGGTCCGTATCCAGAATCATGCCTAAGAAGGTCAAACGAGTCGTAGGAACCAACTGTAACTTCGGGATATTGAGAATCCAGCCGTGTTGTTGTAACACCTTCAGTGAAAATGATACGCTGTTCAATAACTGCTCTCGTGATCTCGCTTTTATGAGGAGATCCTCCAAGTACGGGATAATTGTGACACCCTGCTTGCGCAGGAGCACCATCATTTCCGCCATTACCTTGGTGAAAATCCTCGGGGACGTGGAACGCCCAAACGGCAATGTCTGAAATTGGTAATGACAATCCTGTACCGCAAATCTCAGGTATGCCTGATGAGGTGGATATATGGGAACATGAAGGTATGCATCCTTTATGTCCAGGGATACCATAAAATCCCCCCCTTCTAGGCTGGCGATGACCGCTCTGAGCGATTCCATCTTGAACTTGAACCTTTTCAAGTACAGGTTTAAGGATTTTAAATTTAAAATGGGTCTGACCGAATCGTCCAGTTTCGGGACTACAAACAGGGTTGAGTAATACCCCCTCCCTTGTTGAAGCAGGGGAACTTTGACCACCACTTGTTGAAGAAACAATTTTTGAATTGCATTTAAAACTATCTCCCTCTCTGGGGGAGAAGCTGGTAGGGCCGATTTGAAAAAGCGGCGAGGAGGCACCTCTTCGAATTCCAGCTTGTAACCCTGGGAAACAATTTCTATTGCCCAGGGATCCACCTGTGAGTGAACCCAGATGTGGCTGAAAAGTTGAAGACGTGCCCCCACTGGGGCGGACTCCCTCAGCGGAGCCCCAGCGTCATGCGGTGGATTTTGTAAAGGCCGGGGAGGACTTCTGCTCCTGGGAACTAGCTGTGGTTGGCAGCTTTTTCCCCCTGCCCTTACCTCTGGCAAGAAAGGACGATCCCCGTACTCTCTTGTTTCTATGTGACCGAAAGGACTGCATCTGATAATGTGGCGCTTTCTTAGGCTGTGAGGAAAAAAGTTGATTTACCTGCCGTTGCTGTGGAAACTAGGTCCGAGAGACCTTCCCCAAACAATTCCTCACCCTTGTAAGGTAAAACCTCCATATGCCTCTTTGAGTCGGCATCACCCGTCCATTGTCGGGTTCATAAGACTCGTCTAGCAGAAATCGCCATAGCGTTGACTCTAGAACCCAGTAGGCCAATGTCTCTTTGAGCATCTCTCATATATAAGACAGCATCTTTAATATGACCCAGGGTCAATAAAATGGTATCCTTATCCAGGGTATCAATTTCTGCCGATAAGGTATCTGTCCACGCTGCTACAGCGCTACAAACCCAAGCCGACGCTATTGCCGGTCTGAGTAAGGTACTAGAATCTGTGTAAATGGACTTCAAGGTAGCCTCCTGCTTGTGATCAGCAGGATCCCTGAGGGTTGCCGTATCTTGGGATGGCAGCGCTACCTTTTTGGATAAGCATGTCAACGCTTTGTCCACCCTTGGGGAGGATTCCCACCGTATCCTGTCCTTAGTCGGGAAAGGATACGCCATAAGAATCCTTTTGGGAATCTGCAGTTTCTTGTCTGGAGATTCCCAAGTCTTTTCAAATACCTCGTTCAGCTCATGAGATGGGGGAAAGGTTACCTCATGTTTCTTTTCCTTAAACATGTGTAACCTCGTGTCAGGGACAGAGGGGTCATCTGTGATATGCAGTACATCCTTTATTGCAATAATCATATATTAAATACTTTTAGCCAATTTTGGCTGTAACTTTGCATCATCGTAGTCGACACTGGAGTCAGAATCCGTGTCGGTATTAGTGTCTACTATTTGGGATAGTGGGCACTTTTGAGACCCCGAAGTTCCCCTCGACATAGGGGCAGGCAGGGCTTGACTCCCTGTACACTCCCTGGACACAGCTTTGTCCAACCTTTTGTGCAATAAATTTACATTAGCACTTAAAACATTCCACATATCCAACCAGTCAGGTGTCGGTGTTGCCTACGGAGACACCACAGTCATTTGCTCCACCTCCTCCCTAGGAGAGCCTTCTACCTCAGACATGCCGACACACGCGTACCGACACACCACACACTCAGGGAATCCTCTTATCTGAAGACAGTTCCCCCACAAGGCCCTTTGGAGAGACAGAGAAAGAGTATGTAAGCACACACCCAGCGCCAATTTGACCCAGGAAAAAAACTATATTTTTTTTACCCAGAGAGCGTTATTATATATATCTGCGCCAAATTATGTGCCCCCCCTTCTTTCCAACCCTCTTTCACCGTGTTCAGCAGGCAGGGCCGGTTCTAAGACTTGTGGCGCCCCGGGCAAAATATAGGGGCGTGGCTTCAATTGGGGGCGTGGTCACGACGCTGCAAGAAAATAAATAAATAGAATACTTACCATCCCCGTTCCTGATCCAGACCCCCTCCGCCGGCGGCACCGCTCTTCTCCCCTCTCTCTTCTCTTCGATCTATGGGAGAGACGTTATTACGTCTCTCCCATAGAACAGCATAGACACTAGAGGTCATTTATGACCCCTAGTGTCTGTGCCACGTCATCACGCATCGCACAGCAAAGGTCCTCTACACGAAGGGAAACTAGACCGTAGCATCTAGTTTCCCTTCATGGAGAGGACCTTTGCTGTGCGGTGCGTGATGACGTCATCGCGCACCGCACAACTAAGGTCCTCTCAATGAAGGGAAACTAGACGCTACGCGTCTGGTTCCCTTCAAAGCGGGGGGCACAGCAGGGCACTGCAGGGGGCACAGTGGCGGATCTTGCCCTGGTGCGGCGCCCTCCGGAAGGCGGCGCCACGGGCAAAAGTACCGTTTGCACGTGGCAAGAACCGCCAATGTCAGCAGGGGAGAGTCCGGGAGCTTCCTCTCAGCGGTGTGCTGTGGAGAAAATGGAGCTGGTGAGTGCTGAGGAACAAGCTCCGCCCCCTCAGCGGCGGGCTTCGGTCCCACTAAAATAATTAAAAAAACTGTCGGGGGATCTCTTATATACAGTGTAGAGCCTGTATATACTCATTTTAGCCAGATCGGAGGTTTAAATTGCTGCCCAGGGCGCCCCCCCTGCGCCCTGCACCCTTACAGTGCCTGCTGTGTGTGTCTTGTGTGGGAGCAATGGCACGCAGCGTTACCTCAGTGAAGATCCAAAGTCTTCTGCCGCCTCTGAAGTCTTCTTTCTTCTCATACTCACCCGGCTTCTATCTTCCGGCTCTGTGAGGAGGACGGCGGCGCGGCTCCGGGACGAACGGCGAGGGTGAGACCTGCGTTCCGTTCCCTCTGGAGCTAATGGTGTCCAGTAGCCTAAGAAGCAGAGCCTAGCATTAAAGTAGGTCTGCTTCTCTCCCCTCAGTCCCTCGATGCAGGTAGTTTGTTGCCAGCAGGCTCCCTGAAAATAAAAAACCTAACAAAATTTCTTTCTTTCAGGAAACTCAGGAGAGCTCCCTGTAATGCACCCAGTCTCCTCTGGGCACAGTATCAAACTGAGGTCTGGAGGAGGGGCATAGAGGGAGGAGCCAGTGCACACCCATACCTAAAGTTCTTTTTTAGTGCCCATGTCTCCTGTGGAGCCCGTCTATCCCCATGGTCCTTACGGAGTCCCCAGCATCCTCTAGGACGTAAGAGAAAGTTAGATGCAGACGTACCTCTCACTGATGAATACAATCAGGAGAACGTAAAGAAAATCAATCTGCAACTAGGAGTGTATTTCCCTACTGTTGTCAAATGGAACAAAATTTTCTCCATAAGACAAAAGGAAGGTGAAATGGCATCCGAATATTTCCATTGAGCACTGCAGGAAATGACTAGATACACTGGGATCGAGGACATTAAAGATAATGCGCATCACAGGGAGGTAGCTGTTACTGTATTAATGGACGGGTTAAAGGAGGCATTAAGAACAAGGGTACAAACCTCTCTACCTAACTGGAGAGGTATCTCGGTGGCTGCATTGAGAGAGTCCGCTATTGAACTCGACCGGAACATCAGTAAACACATGGAGTCTCAGGGGGATAAGCTGATGACAGTGAGTATAAATGCTCTTACAACAAAACCACATCAGCCAAAACCCCAGACCCCTGATGGTAAGCCACGTGTAGGGAAATGTTCTAAGTGTCAGAAGGAAGGACATTACGCAAAGGAATGTAGGAATAAAGGTACACACAACGTATACCGACCCCCTAGACCAGAATACGAACCACACTACAATTCACATAATTGGGATCAGGAACCATATAGAAGAGATTATGAGCCACATAGAGGGGAAACAAGGAGGTACCCACCAAGGAGAGATTGGCAGACCTCCGAAAATTCTCAGCTACCCCCCTCACATATTGTAGCTGCCAATGCGCTGCGGGAGGGTACCAATACACAATAGCGGTTGGACCACACCTGTGGTCTGCAGCCAGTGAAGTTAATTGCTAGCCTTGGTAGTGAACCTGAGGTCACGGTTGATGTAGCTGGTGTACCATTACCATTTCTTGTAGATACAGGGGCGGCTAGGTCAGTGTTGAATTCCACATTGGGTATAAAGACCACGGGAAAAATGATTTCGGCAATGGGAGTAACAGGAACGGTGCAACAATACCCTTTGAGTAGACCTGCAGAGATTACGATAGGGCCATTGCAAAACAAACATTCTTTTCTGCTGGCTGCATCGGCTCCGACTAATCTACTCGGCAGAGATTTATTGTGTAAAATGCGGTGTGTCATATATTGTACTCCTGAGGGTGTCTTCTTGGATATACCTGAGAAGCACGCTCAAGAAGTACAAGATATATTAGACACCCCTCAAAGGCTAATGTCGCATTCTACTGTTATAGACAAGTCTCCATCAAAGGTAGAGGAAATGATCTCACAAATACCGGGTTCCCTTTGGACCAAAGATGGACAAGACACTGGATTGATGGCGAATGTAGCTCAAGTAGTAGTACAAGTAAAAGATGGTAGGATAGCTCCAAAAATCCCTCAGTATCCTCTGAAGCCAGAGGTAGCATTAGGAGTGTACCCTGTCATAGAGCGGCTGCTACAGCAGGGCATCCTAGTCAGGACGTCCAGCACCGCCAATAGTCCCATCTTCCCTGTGAAAAAGAGTGGGGGGAGGAGTTACATGCTAGTGCAGGATCTAAGGGGGATAAAGAAGATAGTTGAGAGCCAATTCCCCGTAGTGCTCAATCCAGCTGTCATCCTCATGCAAAATTCTTCACTGTCATTGACCTCTATTCTGCTTTCTTTCTGTCCCTCTTCAACCTGACAGCCAGTACCTTTTTGCCTTTACATACAGGGGAGTACAGTACACCTGGACTCGTCTTCCCCAAGGTTTCATTGACAGCCCAAGTATTTTCTCCCAGGCTTTGCATGACTGTTTACAATCCTTTCAACCTGAGAGCGGATCAGTATTAATACAGTATGTAGATGCTTTTCTTCAGCAGGGCCTGGACTTAGGCCTGCGTCTGGCCTCCCTCAAGGTTCAAATATCTGCCTAGTCGGTGTGGTTTCAGTGAAAGATTGCGACCTTACCTGATGTGCATACCTTTACTCAGGGTGTGTTGCGTATCCAACCTCCCGATGTCCCGCCTGTGGCTCCTTAGGACTTGTCGGTGGTTTTGGAGGCGTTACAAGAGTCTCCGTTTGAACCTCTTGGTTCAGCTGATCTTAAGTGGCTTTCGCTTAAGGTGGTGTTTCTGCTGGCTATTGCTTCAGCTAGAAGAGTGTCGGATTTGGGTGCCTTGTCCTGTAGTTCCCCATATCTGATATTTCATCGTGACCGGGCGGTTCTGAGGACTCATCCCGGATATTTACCTAAGGTGGTTTCTTCGTTCCACCTTAACCAGGAGATTGTGGTTCCGGCACTTGTTTCTCCTGATCTGTCTCCCAAAGAGCAGTCTTTGGATGTGGTACGGGCTCTCCGTATCTATGTGAAGAGAACTGCTTCTATTAGAAAATCTGATTCTCTCTTTGTGCTGTTTGGATTTCACAAACGGGGCTGGCCTGCTCACAGGCAAACTTTGGCCAGATGGATTAGAATGGTGATTGTACATGCTTATGTGAGGGCTGGTCTCTCGCCTCCTGCTCACATTACGGCCCATTCTACTTGGTCTGTTGGACCTTCTTGGGTGGCCTGCCGTGGTGCGACCCTTGAACAATTGTGCAAGGCGGCTACTTGGTCCTCTGTGAACACGTTCATAAGGTTCTATGCCTTCGATACTGCCGCTTCCCAGGATGCTTCCTTGGGGATGGACGCAGGGTTCTTGTGCCCGCTACAGTGCGTCTCCTCCCATAAGGAACTGCTTTAGGACATCCCCAATGTCTATCCTTGTGGAGCCCAGTGTACCCTGCAGCAGAAAACGAGTTTTATGGTAAGAACTTACCTTTGTTACAACTCTTTTTGCGAGGTACACTGGGCTCCACAAGGCGCCTACCCTAACGCACTTAGCTTCTTTGGGTTGGTATGGCATTAGCCGCTGACACTTCTCCTGTCGTGAGAGTGTGGTGTATGTGGCTACTAACTGTTGTCGTCTCTATTCCTGCTACTGCATTGGGCAGGTTTCCTAAAAACTGAGCTCCTGTGCAGGGAGGTGGGGTTATAGAGGAGGTGGAACAGTCAAAGCTTTTCAGCCTATTGGTGCCTCGGATCAAGATCCTACTCTACACCCCCCTATGTCTATCCTTGTGGAGCCCAGTGTACCTCGCTGAAAGAGTTTTAACAAAGGTAAGGTCTTGCCATAAAACTCGTTTTCTCTTACGACCTAGAGGATGCTGGGGTCCACATTAGTACCATGGGGTATAGACTGTTCCACTAGGAGCCATTGCCACTTTAAGAGTTTGGGCTGGCTCCTCCCTCTATGCCCCTCCTACCAGACTCAGTTTAGAAAATGTGCCCAGAGGACCCGGTCATGGCTAGGGAAGCTCTACAGAGCTTCTCTGGAAAAGTTTATTTTTAGAGTTTTTTTATTTTGCAGGGAGGCTGCTGGCAACAGCCGCCCTGCTTTGTGAGACTAAGGGAGGGGGGGGGGAGTAGTGTCTGCCCTGCAGGGTCTGAGAAACTATCTCCGCTGACAGGACACTGAGCTTCTGATCGGATCGAACGTTCCCCACTACAGAGGATCGCTCACCCCGACATCATGCCGACACCCCCTTACAGAGCCAGAAGATCAGTGCCGAGTCAGTCACCGCCCCCCCCCCCCCCCCGGCAAGCGGGGAGCCGGTGTGAAGATGGCGGCAACAAGGTATGGAGCGCAGTACTGATTGCGCTCCGGGGCTCAGCGGTACATAGTGCGGCGCTGTGAGGGGCGCCTACACTGACCTCTAAGCCTGTCGGGGTCCCAGGATCGCTGCCAGCATGATTCCCCAGGCAAGTATAATCTCCAGAAGAGCTGGAAGACCGCACTATTAATGGGGGCGGGGCATTTCAGAGCGGACCCAGCAGCATTCAGCGCCATTTACCTGCTTGCAGAAACGCTGTCCGTGAAGAGCAGTCCCTCCATATCAACTCCAGCTATCTTTTCCGGTACCAGGGGTTTGTAGAAGGGGTGGGGGGGCAATGTACAGGCTATGTAATCTATTAAGGTACACAGCGCTGGTTGGGGTCTCCCTATACCTTGAAAGCGCTGTGTGTGGGTTGGCTCCAAGTTCCGTGTCTCTCTTGCCATTCTTGGGGGTGAAACTCTGTCTAGCCTGCCCTGTGTGTGTGTGGAGTGTTTGGGATCTCCATTTAGCTATGTCCATGGACTCTGTGTCATATGCTGCAGAGGATATGTCCTCTCAGGATGATCTCAGTCCATGTAATCAGGATTGCACTGTTTTAGCGCAGATCCCAGCAAGGGAGCCTGAATGGTTATCCTCTATCAAATCTATGATTTCTCAGATTTCTACTAGGGTTGCACAGAATGAATTTGCAGCTCTGGTTTTACAGAACTCTATGGCAGTTTGGTCCGGTTCTGTTACCTCAGGGCCCCCCTCTGTAGGTTCCCACAAACGTGCTTTTGCCCAGATTATGCAAGATGACACGGATACCGATTCTGACACGGCAGACGGTGATGGGGATGTGCTCAGGGGGCCCGCAGCTCTTGCTAAGGGGGTGCAGTTGATGATAGAGGCTATTAGGGATGTGTTGAATATTGCTGATACAACACCTGAGCGGGTTGAAGAGGCTTACTTCTGTCGAAGTAAAAAATATTACATAGAAAGAACATACAAACTCTACACACATATAAGTCGCTATACTTGCAAATACGCGGAGCGAGCACAGCAATATATGGTAACACACGCATTTACATGGATATGCCACAGAGATGGATTTGATACTTATTTCATGCAGTACATAATTATAATAATTTCAAGCGCCAGACATCATAATGATTTAAATTTATATGATGAAGTAATGTCATGTATGTGTATTATTTGAACGAAGCAAGATACACCTGTCATATTTACTATTAAAGCAACCAGATTAATGTGTAGATTCATTTGATACTTGTTATTAAGTTGTAGGACATTGCAACAAATAGTTATGATTAAATGTATGAAAGGTAAAATCACTTTTATTAGAACAATAGATATTCCAAACAGGTAGTGGATAGGAAGCTCAGGCCAGCCCTTTGGATGTCTTCAGGGCTGAACCTGTTTAGCATACGAACAAACCAGTGACTCTTCATGAATGAGAAAGTTCCCTCCCCCCAAAACTAGGTAACACATAGCAGAGACGCACAGTTCTCAGTTGCTGTCTTGTATCAGATGATGATGGAGTTGCTGCCAGACCAGTTCCTGCATGATTTTACAGAGAGAGAGAGAGAGAGAGAGTGATATGGAGAGACGAATTTATATGAGAAAGATAATGATATTGTATGCTGGCCTGTAACTGTTTGTATTAACTGCTTACTGTATAAATTGTGATCATGTAATTATGTGTATACTGTACATTGTAATATATTGAATCCATATCCTTTTAATAACAAATATATACATCAATGAGCTTTGGAACTCAGATAATGTGTGGGTGTATTGTTTTCTCTTATGGGATGAAGTGTTTTGCTATGTATAGCGCACATTCATGGCACATGGTAATAAGAGGTGCAGGCGTTTACAATATATATTAGAGCGGGCATTTTAAATATTTTTAAGGAAACAATTTGGCATTTACAGATGGGGGCTCGTCCGGGATATCATGGTCTTAATGATGCACTGTACATTATAAACGCGATGCTGTGGTCGATCAGCTTGTGGCGGACGCATCGTAAAGCTGAGAAAATCATATCCGTGTGTATTGTTGTGATATCAGTAAGCCAATGATATGAAATTTCAAGAGACAATGCGTTTCTCATAATATTTAAAATGCTAAAATGTATTTTTATTGTTGCAAAACAAAGTTTAAATAAGTCATATTGTGTTTGATTCAGATTGGATTGTTTATCTTTTAAGTAAGTACATTTAAAAGTTGCTGCATAGCCTTGATATAGTTTTTTTTAAACTCAGGCCTAAAATAACTTCTGGTGCTTGTATAATGTGTGATTTCTTTGTGACAAAGGAAGCCGCATGGTCTGTCCCCCATTTTGGACAAACCACATGGCCTGTCCACCATTTTGTGTAAACCTCATGGATGTGGAAGGGGGAGGAGCAGTGGCCATTTTAGGAAGGTAATTTTCTACACAGCTGATTTTCAGTCTGCTCAGAACAATCCGTTTCCTTTGTCACATCAAGCACCATTTATGAGTTACCAATGCATTTATTTAACCCATGCCATAGTCAATTACAAATAGTTTCAATTGGGCCTAGTGAGAGTAAATGGTGAGATAAAGGCTTGGCTTGGTGTAAGAAATTGCACACAAAAAAGAAAAGAAAAAAATACTTTTTTTTTTCTTCTTCTTTCCCAGGATTTAGTTAACTCTCTGTTTGCTATAGGATAGCCATTGAAATGCAAATTAACCCGTGTAACTGCTTTTTCTTAGCAGTGAAAAGCAAATAGCCTTCATATGCAAATTAGAAGCACTGAATGGGTAAATGTCACATAGAAGGCTAGTGAATGATGATAATTATAATAATAATATTATATATATGTATGTGAATATTTATATCAGTGTATGTTCTGCAAGATAGCTATCCAATCTGAATCATATCATTTAAATTATAGATTATTGCAGTCATTATAGATCTGTGTGAAATCGGATACATTTGTTGCTATATAGGTAAATTTTAAATAACAGTATTTTAAGGAAGTAAGTGTAAAGACACAAACGCAGGTCTGCATAAAAGTTTATACAGAACAAGTTGTGTCTAGTGGGCAATAGTAATTAGTATTGTTCACATTTATAGAGCTGTGTGATTTGTTTTTTTGCGGACGCAGGGTTTTGTACACGTGTCTCGGATAAAGTACAGGACTGCGCACGCAGCGTAAGAGACACGTACGGTCGCGTGTTTACGCAAAGTGCGTAAGAGTGCGGGCGCTAAGTATAAATTACACAATAGTGTCGTTTAGTTAAAAGGTGGGACAGTAGCCATGCTACAATAGCACAAAACTACCCGGTTTCTAAAGCAGATTAGTATAAAACTTTTGTTTAAACTGTATTGCCTCTGGGGGTAAAGCTGCCAATCTGAATTAATTAAAAATTTTCTGTACAGAAAAACAAAGTGTATTTGAGTGAGCAAACGTAGGAGTGAGTGGATTTGAACCCCGGAATTCGGGATCCCGTCGTTCGGTACACCAAGTGAGTGGAGGCTTGGTGGCGTGAGGCGGCTGACTCACGTTAGTATAGGATTTGAAATACGTAAGTCGTGAGGAGACTTGCACAGGAGCATGGTAGGGAATTGTGAATTGTGAACTGTGTGACCCATGTAGTTTTTTTTAATATGCTCCGGCTGAGGTTTTGCAGCTTGTGATTCGATTCCAGTGGTCGTACGGCGGATAAGTAACAAGTACCTATACGCTGTGCGATTGGACCGTGCGTTTGTGGGTGCGATATATAGCGCAACTTGATACCGCGATTTTACGCAAAAAGCTCGTAAAAGGGGTATCATTAGCGCTGTATACAGCATACGCAAGCGTGATTTGTGTATAAAAAGTGCATAGAGAGTTTTCGCGGGTCTCTCTCAGGAAAATCTCCAACGACAGATACTTTACTGGAAAGGGTAAGTTGTTCCTAAAAACTTCAAGTAAATATAGGTCAATAGGAGCCCTAAGTTGGGTACATTGCCTTCGCTATCAACAGTGTATGGTAGTACTGGCCAATGTGGGCAAGAGTGGGTGAAAGCGCTCGGAGAACTTTCACCGTCACCTTATATTGAGTATTTTGGTGTTTGTGGGAAAAGGTCCACAATTATGGGAGCCAGTTGCTCAACTAAGGGACGTTTATCCAGGGTTCAGCCTGAAGAACCGCGGCCCAAGGGGTCAGCAAGGTTTAAAAAATAAAAAGAAAAAAGTATTGTGTGTGGGAAATATGGTCCACACGCTGAAGACTTTTTGTCTGAATGGGTACGTATGACTGACAACGATAGGGTATCATTCCCTAAGATGGGCATCTTTGAACCAGAGGTACTGCAGAACTTAAGGATAAGGATATGTCTGATAAAATCCCGAAAACAAAGGGTCAGACATACAAAGTGTTTAAACCTGTGGCAGCAAGAGGGGTTGGTGAGTTTGATCCTAAGGTATTGCAAGTGGTATGTCTAACCAAAGTCATATAAGACAAGAATGGAAATATAAGAACTGTTTGAACTTGTAGCAACAATAAACAAGTAGGAAGAAAAAAAAAGAGAATGCAAGTACACCGCCATATGTAGATGTGGAAGCAGTTACGGCCAGCATACAAACTATAGAAAATAATAAAAATATAAAAAATATGACTGTAACCTATATATGTACTAATGAATGTTGAAGTTTTATTTAGGAGGAGAAGGTGACCTGATTGTTTTCAGCCATTTCTCATGCACCCAGAGGAGTATCCAACCGGTAAAAGAAGAGCAGTAGCCTGCGGGGGAAGTGGCTGAGACCAGTGGAACAGGTAAGTATGGTATCATTCGTGTACATATATAGTAAAACCCCCCAAAAATAAAAAAAATAAAAAAAATAAAGAAAGTAACGTCAGAAATGGAGAAAAACCTGTCCGCACATTAGTATTTGCCAGTAGGAAAGCGGACAGAGACAAGGTAACCCCCGGGTATTTCTTTCAGTTACCATATAAGAAGTATTCATTCCTAGTAATGCCCCTAGTCAAGATGAGCTCGGAAATGTTTGATGGACCATGTACAGACCCTTAATATGGGATGAGAAGGATTGAATGAATACTTTGCATGACCTAGAAGCTTGTTAAACTTTTTTTTTTTTTTTTGTCTTTTGCAGTAATAGAAAACTCTCTATCTGGATAAGACCACTGGTAAACACTAATTCGGCAAATGGGAGGTGGCTGTCTCCGTGCAAATGGACGGGCTCAATAAGGCATTGAGTGTCAGGGTGCAGACTTCTTTGCAAAATTGGAAAGGGGTCACAGTAGCTAATCTTAGAGAGTGTACTATTGAACATCACAAGAATAGTGCTAGGCGCAGAGAACAACAGGTGGAGAGGTTGAGGACGGTAAGTATACTGGCACATACAGGAAAGACCCATCAGTCCAAACCCCAGATCCCTAATGGTCAATAATATGTTACACTTGTAGGAAGGAAGGGCATTTTGCCAGAGATTGTAGGAGTAGTAGGACACATAGTCAATATAGATCCCCTAGACAGAAAACACAAGCCACATTATTAAACACATAGACGGGACCAAGGGACATATAGTAAGGAGTCATAAGCCATATAGAAAACACAGATTCGGCTAATGGGAAGAACAAAATAAATGCAACATTACCCTTTGACAATACTAGACACCCACGAAGACTAATGTTACATTTCATGGTTCTAGATTCATGTCCATCACAGGTAGAGGAAATTATCTCACAGATACCGGGTTCCCTATGAACTTAGGATGGACAGGACACTGGATTGATGGCTGGGATAGTCCCAATAGCGATATGATAAACACAGAATTTTTTTTTTAAGTTGAGTAGACCAAGTAGAGAATAACTTCCCCGTAGTGCCCAATCCAGTTGTCAAATTTTATAAAATCCTCTTTGCCTCTATAAACTTACCTATTACTAACCTTTATGTGATTTTTCTTCAAAGTTTCCTCCTCATCTCTTACGTTCACCGACAAGAGGGTACAACACATGGACCCAATTACAGTTCAAACGCCACATGCCTACTCGGTCTTTCAGAGCTCTGCCCAAATCCAGTATATCTCACCAGCATAAGGACATAAGGACACCATTATCAATGCAGTGTGCCTGGTCATGCACAAAGGGTGGAGAATGAGAATACTGGTGAAGGGAGACTGTGCACAGACACCGATATGCATGATGGTGTGACAGCATGTCGGTGAATGCCAAACCTGACATTATCTTTTTTTATTTACTATTCTTTCCCCCTCTCTCATCCAGAGACAGTTTACTTCACACAACTGATAACACACGATAGTAAATTAAAATGAAAAATGTGTGCACCCTACATGAAAAGGCAGTCTGGAGGACAAAGGGGTATGGCCAGGAGTCCTCAGGACTGTGGACAGGTGGACACGGTAAGCCAGTGGCCCCCAGAGCATATCTTCCAAGCCTAGCTGAGGCGGCACACGGTCTGACTCATCTGGGCAAAGAGGGTATGTGCAAGTTGGTAAGAGCCTACTGGTGTGCGCCAGGATTCTCTTCTCATGCAGGCAAGAGAGCAATGACCTGTCTTACTTGCTTGAGGAAGAATACTGGAAAGACAATACCAACAGAGCCGTTCCCTGCTGCCACAAATACTGCTACGTTCACTGCAAATAAAATTGTGCAGGAATTTGTGTGTAGATATGGTATCCCTAGAATAATTGAAAGTGACAGGGGTACCCATTTTACAGGTGAAGTCTTTCAGGTCATGTGCAAACTGATGGGAATTAATAGCAAGCTGCATACTCCGTACCGTCCACAGGCGAGTGCAAATGTAGAGAGAGTGAACAGCACTATTAAGAACAAGCTGAGCAAATAAATGGCTGAAACTGGAAATGTTGGTGAATTTATACTTTCTGAACCTCTTTTTTTTGATTGCTTATTAGGACTATTCTTCTGGCTGTCAACATTTGAATTCTGTTAGGTTAGTTGTTTAATTTGAACAATATTTGTACTGATTGATCTGTACACACCTCTGGGGTATTCTGATCAAACACTGCTATATAAAGGGCTTTTTGGCACACTGCTTTTATACCTTGAAAAAGCTGCTCTAGCAGTGAAACCGGTTGGTAACAAGTCTGGGACTCTTAAATCTTGGACACAAGGCTGCTGTCCAGTGATTGGGAATTGCGGTCCTATTGGGACAAGCCATTGTGAAAGACCTTGCCACGGTCCACCCTGCAGCAGAGTACCATCATGGAAAAATACAGCCAGTAAGAGGATCTCCATTACTACACAGGAGTGCTAACCTCATACTTGCCTACCTGACCCTCTCCATGAGGGAGAAAATGCTCTGTTCCTGGACTTTCCTGGTAATGTATGATTGCCATCACCTGTGGTGAAACACCTTTCTTATCAATTAACTAGCTCACCACAGGTGATGTCAATCATACATTACCAGGAAAGTCCAGGAACAGAGCATTTTCTCCCTCATGGAGAGGGTCAGGTAGGCAAGTATGGCTAACCTATTGGAGGACTCAAATGGAACTGGTAATCTCTGGCTTAATACATTTCCCTCGGAAGCAGGCCTTCATATGAATTCTCCCAGCTAAACAGATCAGTATTTACTGAAATATTTATTTTTTAGCAGTGTTGCTCCTTGCTTCACATTTATTGGTGTTTTTTTATATTTTAATTTTTCCTGTTGCAACAGTATATTTATATATAATCTCTAAATGTATGTCATATACTGTATATGACTAGCACTATTTATGTGTAATAAACATTGAATGTTTTTATCTTTAGCGCTGAATTATTTTTATTCTTGTTGTTAACCAGCACGACAGCATTGAAGGTCGCCGAAAGAGAGACTTGGGTCCATTCGTCCCACTGCAAGAAGGTCGCTGACCCGGAGAGAACTCGTGACAAAGAGCAGAGTGTATAGAATCTCGTATCACTGGAGTGTTTGTTCCGGGAAAGTTGAGAGGCAGGACTGTTTGAAGGGCATCTAAGCACAGAGAGCAACAAGATCTAGAACGGTTGTTGCACCATTCTCTTTTTTCACCTCCCCCTGCATTTTCCTTTCTTTTTTCCTTCTTATTTTCCTGCTTTTCCCTAACGAAATGGATCGATCACAAGAGACTGTGTTTCGGGTTCTGTTAGTAATTCTGGTTTTGATCAGGACAGTTTGTTTTGGTTAGAGTCCCAGAGAGGTCGAGCAGGGATCTGGAATGGGTTCTGATGGCAAGTATGAATTTGTAGGATCTCAGGAGCAGAATATCACTCTAGTAAAGGCTGGCATCAGTAAGCGCTCTGGTAGTAAGGGAGCTCGGAGGCACTGTGAAGGGTTATTGTCTGATGAATATTGTATTTGTAGGAATTGTGAGAATATAGTAGAGGATGGGAGGGTGGGAGGTATTTTCGATATAGGTATACCCATGGAAGCAAGACCATGTGGGTTGGAAAAGTATCGTCAGGGTATTGTGCTCATATCATCCAGCCCGATACTTGTACTGAGCAGATGGGAGAACTAGGGATTGGTTTCTTTACTTGTAAAATTTGTAATATGGTGATGTTATATTTTGTCCCCTATGTTCTCGCAGATGATGCCTATTTCATATGTGGGAGGAAGGCGTACAAGTGGCTTGCCCTGAGCTCAGAGGGATTGTGTTATATTGGGAGAGTACTACCGGAGGTCATGACCATAACCCATGATAAAATGAAAGACGTTCACTGCAGTGCTCAGGCTCCTTATACTCACTATGAACACATCATCAAGAGACACCTCATAGATAGGACAGAGCATGCAGCCTCTGATTTGATCCACAAATCCACCGGGATTCAGTTCCTTCTCGCATTAGACATTACCCGTACTGCCAGAGGAACTATAAATTATAAGTATATCCATGCGCTAGCGAACTTGATAGATAATATCACTGAGATGTATGACGACACCTTCAGGTATACGGGAAGGGAGTTACAAGCTTGCAAGAAGGAACTGATTCAGCACAGAATGGTCCTTAATTATGTCACAGCCGTGACAGGTGGGTACTGTGTTACTCTGGCAACTCAATATGGTGTGAAGTGCTGTACATATATTACAAACAGCACTGACGACCCAACGGAGATCATCGATCAAAAGATGGACGATATCTTGCAGTTGAAGTGGGAGTTCAGGAGGAAGCACAACCTTACCTTAGCGACTGTGAGTAATGAACTGACCGGCTGGGTCTCATGGTTGAACCCACGCAAATGGTTCTCAGGTTTAGGAGAGTGGGCTCAAAATGTCATTATAAATGTGGGGAAGTTTCTCCTTTGTATCCTGGGAGTCGTCATAATTATTGGTTCGATATTTAGGTGTGTTCAAATTCTAACGCGGTGCAAGCACGGCACAAATTTGATGAGGGCGCTGTTATAGCAGCAGATTTAATTTATGACCCATCCATAGAGACAGTGTTATGATAAGGATTGCAAATTAATTTCATGGCCTGTTTCTTTCACCCGTTTTTTCTTTGTCTCCCCCTCTGCCCAGATACATCCATCCGGAAAAGACGTCAGCCCTACCCAAAATGTTTATGTGAATGTATTTTTATATATGTGTCTTATCCTCATCTCTGCAACCTCCAGCTAATGGCACACATAGTCGACAGGTGATATCCACATATACTAGCACTCACATATGTTTCCCCCTCCATGTATCATCAACTAAATGTGCACCCCATTTGTTGGAACAAGAAGCCGAAAAGAGCTCGGTTGTGTTTGTTGGCCCATTTACGAACCCTTAATACGTGATGAGAAGGATTTAATGTATACTTTGCAATACCTCGAAGCTTATTTAGAACATATACGGCACGATGATACATGCCCCTCAGACATGGATTCATACATGCATGCTTTTTACTATCCCACTAGGTCATATATTTCCCACCTACAACTCTCCCCCGACCATCCAAGCATCTGTAGATATTGTATAGATATTTTTCTGTTTATTGATTAGATAGTGGCAGTTATTGGTGACTGCCAAAGGGTGGACTGTCAAAGTCGAAAAATATTGCAGTACACACATCACGTACAAACTACACACAGATGGCCTTTGTGCATGTACTTGTTCTGCCGTGCGTGCGCATATTCGCAATTTGCATATGGTTGCTCCCGCGGTCCTGCTCATTAGCGCGTGGTATGAGTATTTACGGTAGAGTTTGTGAACGCATGGAAAAGCCATCAAAACACATTACATATTTAATCCAAATAGTGCATAATGTACACATAGTCTCCCTGCACCACATCAGCAAGTTACAACAGTTTAAGTGGTATCAGAACAAAGGGATTCACCTTTACAGGATAGGAGGGGACAGAACAAGGTTATAAGGTGGTGTTTGGTATCCAGCTGTAGGGTATTTTAAGTGTAATATTCCGGTGTTGGTTTGCAGAAGATCGCACGTTCCTGCGAATAGTTATGTGCAGGAGCAGAATATAGATATAAACTGTATTTACTGTACATTAGGTATGCGGCGGGAACCCAGAGGAGACCACCCACAAGTGCATCTGGAACAGACATCGCCCAGTAGTCCGTGAATGACTAAGCAAAATTAAGATTAATAAATCTCCTCATCCAGATGGACTTCACCCAAGGGTTCTTATGGAGCTAAACTCAGAACTTGCAAGGCCTTTATATTTCTCTGATTCATTATATAAGGCATGGTACCAAAGGACTGGCGTATAGCAGAGGTAGTGCCAATATTTAAAACGGGAAATAAAACTCATCCTGGAAGCTATATACTGATAAGTTTGACTTCTATAGTGGGGAAAATATTGGTAGGTATATTAGGGATAGCATACAGGAGTACTTGTAGACCTCCAAGGTTTTAATAGGAACCAGCATGGATTTGTGAGGGATAGGTCATGTCAAACTAACTTAATTAGCTTCTATGAGAAAGCAGGCGATAATCTTGACCAGGGAAACGCAGTGGATGGGGTCTATTTAGATTTTGCTAAAGCCTTCGACACAGTGCCTCGCATGAGGCTGATTTTCAAATCAAGAGAGCTTGATCTAGGAAACACTGTTTGTACTCGGGTAAGTAATTGGATGGATAATGGAACAACAAGTGGTGGTGTAATGGCATGTTTTCCAACTGGTCCACAGTATTCAGTGGAATACCGCAAGGGTCCGTACTCAGTCCAATCCTGTTTAACACATTTATTAATGACCTAGGTTAATTAATTCAGATGTGGATGTTGAGTCTCTTCAGAACGACTCATTTAAACTGGAAGTTTGGGCAGCTGAATGGAGAATGAGGTTTAATATAGAAAAATGTAAAGTTATGCACTTTGGGGCTAAAATAAATATGCAACCTACAAATTAAATGGGGACGATGTAGGGAAAATGGTAAAAGAAAAATGATTGAGGGTGTTCATTGATAGTAGACTCAGCAGCAGTACCCAATGTCAAAGTGCAGCAAAGGAAGGGGTTCTTCATGGTAAGGGCAGTAAGGATTTGGAATTCTCTGCCAGAGAAGGTAGTAATGGTGGACTCAGTCCATGTTTAAAAAAAGGGTTAGATACATTTTTAACCAGCGGTGCAAGTGTGCGGGTACGGGTGGGTACGGCGTAGCCTTAAGAATTTAGCCGTGGGTATGCCGTACCCACACCGACGGGCCGCCGCTCCTCGTCCCTCCCTCCCTCTGCTGCTCACCGATGCTCCCTGCCGCACCACCGCTGATTTGAGGGGAGGAGAGCGCAGCCTGCGCCTCTCCTTCCCCTCAGTCTCTGGCGGGTGTCTTCGTTCAATTCAGCGCCTCCCGTGACCCTATCAGAGCTCGCACCGCGAGCTCTGATTGGCTTACTGATCGGCGCTGAATTGAACTGAGACACCCGCCGGAGACTGAGAGGAAGGAGAGGCGCAGGCTGCGCTCCTCCTCCCCTCACACAGAAAGGTCAGTAGCGGTGAGCAGGGGGGGGGGGGGGCATGTCTGGCACTGGGGGGGGGGGGCATGTATACCTGGCACTGGGGGATATCTGGCCCTGGGGGCATATCTGGCACTGAGGGATATCAGGCACTGGGGGGGCATGTATACCTGGCACTGGGGGGACTTGTGTACCTGGCACTGGGAATATCTGGCACTGGGGGGATATCTGGCACTGGGGGGGACATGTGTATCTGGCACTGGGGGCATATCTGGCACTGGGGGGACATGTGTATCTGGCACTGCGGGGACATGTGTATCTGGCACTGTGGGCATATCTGCCACTGGGGAGGACATGTGTATCTGGCACTGCAGGAACATGTGTATCTGGCACTGGGGGCATATCTGACACTGAGGGCATATCTAGCACTGGGGGGACATGTGTATCTGGCACTGGGGGATATCTGGCACTGGGGGCATATCTGGCACTGTGGGGACATGTGTACCTGGCACTGGGGGCATATCTGGCACTGGGGGGGACATGTATATCTGGCACTGCGGGGACATGTGTATCTGGCACTGGGGGCATATCTGGCACTGCGGGACATGTGTATCTGGCACAGGGGACATGTGTATCTGGCACTGTGGCCATATCTGGCACTGCAGGGACATCTGTATCTGGCAATGGGGCATATCTGACACTGAGGGCATATCTGGCACTGGGGAGACATGTGTGTCTGGCACTGGGGGCATTCTGTATCTGGCACTGGGGGCATATCTGGCACTGTAGGGGGCATTTCTGTATCTGGCACTGGGGGGAAATGTATATCTGACACAGTGGGGGCATTTGTGTATCTGGCACTGTGGGGCAATGTGTATCTGGCACTCTGAGGCAATGTATATCTGGCACTCTGGGGGCATTTGTGTATCTGGCACTGTGGGGCAATATATATCTGGCAAAGTGAGGCAATGTATATCTGGCACTCTGGGGTCATTTGGGTAGTTTCTGTTGTCATTATGATTTAAAAAGAGTAAACACAGTTGTTTGACAATAAATGGCTTCACCCAACCACTAACCATGAGTGAAAGAAAAGTTTGTGAGTTATCATTCGTATTCGTATAATGGCCAGAAAATCACAAATTCTGCTAGCACAACTGTATATCTGGCACTGTGGAGCAATGTATATCTGGCATTGTGGGGCAACGTGTACCTGGCACTGTGGGGCAATGTG
Organism: Pseudophryne corroboree; assembly: GCF_028390025.1. Lineage (NCBI taxonomy): Eukaryota > Metazoa > Chordata > Amphibia > Anura > Myobatrachidae > Pseudophryne > Pseudophryne corroboree. The sequence continues at coordinate 366,430,891 of NC_086444.1, forward strand.
TATCTGGCACTGTGAGGCAATGTATATCTGGCACTCTGGGGGCATTTGTGTATCTGGCACAGTGAGGCAATGTATATCTGGCACTATTGGGGTCATATGTGTATCTGCCCCTCCCCCATATGTGTATCACGCCCCCATTTACATTGGCCACGCCCCATGTGACATTTGGTCACACCCATTTTTGGCGAGCGCACACAGTACCCGTAAGACATTTTTCTACTTGCACAACTGTTTTTAACTGAAAATGATATCCAAGGATGTAGCATTTATAATGAATGTATTTTAGAAACAGCATGGATTATAGCTGTCAATTAGACTGTAAACATAACTTCATCTTGGTCATTATATTTAAACTATAGTTACATACAGAGTAGTGTAGGATATACAATACAGGTTGAACTCGATGGACAACTTGGGGTATATTTACTAAAATTTAGTGTTTGTCCGATTTGTGTGTTTTTTTCTAAGTCCCAACACGGGAAGTTACTAAGCACAAATCTCGGCAGTGTTGGTGCAATTCGTAATAGTTTTCACGGCTAAGTTCAGAAATACGAATGAATAGACCATCGGTCCAGTGGCGTAAGTTCATCCTGATCGCCCGGAGGCAAGATAGCGTTTAGCCCAAGTGGTCAGGAGCCATATGTTGGGCAGTACTGGCGGTGTTCTCTGGGGCGTTTTTTATAGCCCTAAGTGGGGTGAATTTTGTGGAGACTGAATAGAGCTGGGTAAAGACCCCCACAGGACCCTAGGACATATACCAACTCTGAGCACCATATAAATTTATATATAAATACATACACATACAGCTCACCCCACTCACACAGTTCCCCCACAGTATAGCTATCGACACTTGCACAACTCTATACATACACCATAGCTGTGTGCAGACGCAGACATGGGGGTGCCGCTCCGGACTTTCCCCCCTTCGCCGCATTATGGTTGGTCTACCCCCCCATCCAGGACATAGTCTGCTTATCTGGGCGACCCAGGTGAGCAGTCTTATGTCCAGAGCAAGGGGTGTGTGTAGGTAGTCCAATATCCAGTGGAGGGTGGAAGTCTGAAGAGGCACCCCTGTGTCAGCGTCTGCGCACGCCTATGATTTATATATATATATATATATATATATATATATATATATATATACATACATACATACATACATACATACATTCATTCATTCATTCATACATACATACATACATACATACATACATACATATGGACTGGCCGTCCCACCCACAAGAACCCCCCTCCCATAGCTTTCACTTAATAGAATGCTATTCTTTTGTGTATTTTTTTTATTGATACTAAGCAAAAACAACATAACAGCTATATATATATATATATATATACTGTATATATATATATAGCAATGCTTGCAGGCATCAACAGGCAATAAACTGTATAAGAACAAGTAATTCAGGACTGTAATATCAAACATGATATTCTTCAGTGTTTCATAACGCAGTACATGTTCTGCTGCTGCTCCTCCTGTCACATACAGCCGCGTCAGCCTCCTCTCATCCCGCACGCCGCACTGTCTGCCGGCCGGCTCCTCAGTAGGCTCTGGGTTGCGGTGGTATGTTACTGACGTCCGCAACCAGGGCCATCAGACAGTGAGCCTCCTTTCATCCCGCACACAGCACTGTCCGGCGGCTCCTCAGTAGGCTCTGGGTCGCGGTCGTATGTTACTGATGTCCGCGTCCGCGACCAGGCCATCAGACAGCCGCCTCAGCCTCCTCTCATCCCACATGCCGCACTGCCAGCAGGCACCTCAGTAGCCTCTGGGTCGCGGTCAGCTGTTACTGATGTATGCGACAAGAGTCCGCAAATAAGGTCACCGGGTCGCAAATGAGGCGGCTACATACTTTAACTGCAGGAACAGAAGGGCACGGAACAGGGGACAACGGAGGCAGTGCCCCCTTCAGGGCTGGAGCCCGGCGGCAACAGACTCCGTTGTCTCCGGTAGTTCCACCCCTGCATCGGTCAAACGCGGCTGTTTGTTCATACAACACGGGAATTTACTATTCATTCGTATTTGGGTGTTAATCTCTGAATGCTCAAGTGCAGGTGTATTTTTTTGCGAATCGTTAAAAAAAGCAGCAAAAAAATAGAGCTGCTTTTTCCAGGCGAGTTTGGATAATCATGCACGGATCAGTGAGATCTGTGCATGGTTATCTATGGGAAAGGGTCTGTTTAGTGTAAAAATTGAAAAAAAAAATTGCGTAGGGTCCCCCCTCCTAAGCATAACCAGCCTCGGGCTCTTTGAGCCGGTCCTGGTTGTAAAAATACAGGGGAAAAATTGACAGGGTTTCCCCCATATTTTAACAACCAGCACCGGGCTCTGCGCCTGGTCCTGGTGCAAAAAATACGGGGGACAAAAGACATAGGGGTCCCCCGTATTTTTTCCACCAGCACCGGGCTCCACTAGTCAGAGAGATAATGCCACAGCCGGGGGGGACACTTTTATATTGGTCCCGGTGGCCCTGGCATTAAATCACCAACTAGTCACCCCTGGCCGGGGTACCCTGGAGGAGTGGGGACCCCTTAAATCAAGGGGTCCCCCCCTCCAGCCACCCAAGGTCCAGGGGTGAAGCCCACGCAAAATATTTTTCTGTTTTTAACCCATTCTGCACTGTTCACAATGCACACAATGAAGCCCTGAACGGATCTCACAGATCCGTCCGGGATTCCTTGTGTTTTGTCAGGCAGTGTTTTACTAATCACTCCCGTAAAACACTGCCTGACATTACGAATCACATCGACATCGGAAAATACGAATGTGGAAAACTCGGCAGCTTAGTAAATGACCGTATCAGGATTCAAAAAGTTGCAGTAAAATGCACCCGATACCATTAGAGATCAAACACCCTTAAAAACTGCTAAAACACGAATATTAGTAAATATACCCCCTTGTCTTTTTCAACCTCATTAAACTATGTTACTATATATATATATATATATATATATAGAGAGAGAGAGAGAGAGAATTTTTTATTTTTTTATGTATTTTAGCACACAATAATATAGAGACATGGATTGGGGTGCCACTGTCTTCTGACTGTTGGGATCCCGACTGCCGGGATCTTGACCACATCGCAAAGTCACACCCATGGACCAGTTTTTAATCACGATCTTTATTTCTTCTTTCACCTTAGTTCTGTGTTTTTATTTAGCTGTTTCTCATTAGTAATACAATATTGTGATACTTTTATGAAAGGACAGATTGCTTCATAAGAATATAATAAAGGGTTTCACTCTGAGATAACAATAAAAATTATGTTTTAATACCAATTCCGTAAGGCTGAGGTCACACATAGCATTTTAGCGGATCCTGATCAACAGGACCCGCTCAGCAGGAAGGAGCCTGCACATGGCCGTCTACACATATGCGGCGGTGCCGCACTCGCGGGATCAACCGCAGCTGTGTTCTACTTAAAATCCGGTCGTGGAACTGGCCGAATGCAGTTCTGTGGCATCCGGTGCAAATGCTATAGTATGAATCAAAAAAGGCTCCTTCCGTTGAACGCGACCCGTGAAAACACTATGTGTGGCCCCAGCCTTTATGCACCAATAACGATTTATTTTTTCCTCTATTTGGAATTTTTGTATGTTGAACGTTTATTCATGGTATCAGTCCTCTTATTTCGTTTTATGCTAGGATTAAGATATATTCATGATTAATTTAAAGATGTAGTAGTATTTGATGTGGTCATGTTTATTTGATTTTTGATACATAAAGACTCCCAGTGCAGTTAAATCTCCCTCTTTATATCCAACATTGTCTCTATCAGAGGCGTCACTTGAGGGGGTGCGACTGCACCTAGGTGTCAACTTCCTCAGTGACACCAAATTGCCACTGACACCTCTATACTCACATTACACAGCACAGTAGCGTCCGTTAGTCACATTACACCGCACAGTAGCGTCCATTAGTCACATTACACTGCACAGTAGTGTCCGTTAGTCACATTACACGGCACAGTAGTGTGCGTTAGTCACATTACACTGCACAGTAGTGTCCGTTAGTCACATTACACTGCACAGTAGTGTCCGTTAATCAGATTACAACACACTGTAGTGTCCGTTATACACATTACACCGCACAGTAGTGTCCGTTACTCCCACTACACCGCACAGTAGTGTCTGTTCTACACATAACATTGCAGTGTAGTGTCCGTTATACACATTACACCACACAGTAGTGTCCGGTATTTACATTACACTGTACAGTAGTGTCCGTTATTCACATTGGACCGAATAGTAGTGTCCGTTATACACATTACACCACACAGTAGTGCCCGTTACTCCCATGACACCGCACAGTAGTACCCTTATACACGTTATACCACAGTAGAGCCACTTATACACATTACGCCACAGTAGAGCCTCTTACAGTATATAGGCAATAGTTAGACAATAATCTTAAAGTTAGTTGAGGAGATAATATCCCTTTTTAGGAACACATTGTAAGCACTAAGCAGGTTGTTAGTAAGCGTCCACAAATCTGTGGAAAAGAGTTCTCCAAATTACTGCAAAGCCAGTCAGTAGTTACTAAACATACATAAGTCTGTAGGAGAGAATATTGTGCACAGTTTGTGATGCAGTCATGCTCCAGACTGCAGGAATATATAGTAGTATGTACTATAGATGGAGTTGCCAATAAGTATTGGAGCAAGGCAGGAAACAGTTAACAGTGTCTGCTGGTTGTTAACTTTTAGTATTCACATGTGGGTGCTGCACTGCTGTGTTGATGAGATGATATCCAATACCTCAGGGAGATAGCAGAGGAGAGTGACCTGTAGCCCAGAGGCATATCTAGAGAGGAGGGGACCCATGTGCAGTCTCCATGTGTGGGCCCCCTCCTCTCTAGATACGTCTCTGCTCACAGTAATTATTTATCACCAGTATAACAAAAGTATGCCTTACTGTATGTCCGTGGGACTTGAAACCTTCATGAAAGACTGTAGCTGGCAGCGCCGCTGTTAGCGCTTTGCGCACTCAGATTCTGGCACAGTGCCAGAGTCTACAGCGCATGCGCAGGACTCCAAAAAAATGGCCACTGCACCATTTTTCCGGAGTCCTGCGCATGCGCTGTAGACTCTGGCAGGGGCGGATTGGCCCAACAGGACACCATGACAGATTCCGATTGGCCGGTCCGATATCCCCCTCAGCCTGGCCGATTCACACTCGGGTTGGGCTGGTTCACACTGCTTCCAGTACTTGCTTTTCATTGGAACACAATCCGGAAGTTAGGCTAGCGGGCACTTCCAGGTGCCGCTACCTGTGAAAAGTGGTGAACCCGTTCTGCCAACGGGGTACCTGGAGAAATTTAACCATCCCAGCAGCATCCTCTCTCTGGCCCCGGCCAAAGGTCTCTACAACCTGGGAGCAGCAGCATAGCAATGGTCGAAGCCAGGTTCACTACACCCGCCGCCACCTTAGCTCCCGCACTCTCACTGGACTGGCCAGAGCGGTGACTGAGCACTGAAGGGGACCCGGTAGAGCAATTATTTTTAATTACATTATTTGCATAAACATGATGGTGTAAGGGTTAGGTCATCCCCGGTCACAGTGTATGGTTTGGGGACTGGACAGGAGCAGGATGTACCTTGTTCTCAGGATGCCAGCTGATCAGGCAGCACTCACAACCAGCACTGGGACAATCTCTAATGCAACGTCCTTCAGCCCTATAGCAGCCCAATGATGATGGGCCTATTTATGTAATGCGTTGGCTATGTATGTAATGTGGTGCTATTTGTGCAATGTGGTGCTATTTGTGTAGTGCGGTGCTATACGTGTAATGCATTGCTATTCGTGTAATGTGGTGTTATTCATGTAATCATGTGGTGGCTATGTATATAATCAGGGGTGGATTGGCCACTGGGACAGATTCTGGACCTCTGAGGAGTGACCACATCCTCTTGACAGACCCCTCCCTATCAACAGACTCCGCCCCCATTAGGGCTGCTTCCATAAATTTCCCTGGCTGGTGTTCAATCCCAATCCGCCCCTGGACTCTGGCACTGTGCTAGGGTGTCTATTGCTAAATGCGCTAGCAGCGGCGGTGACGGCTACGGGAGAGATGGGGGCCCACACATGGTTCCAATGGATGCCGGAAAGGTGAGTATAGAAGAAATGGGTGCAGTGTGGGCCCCCTCTGGTCCCAGTTGCCCATGTGCACCACACACACTGCACCCATTATAGATACATCGGTGCTTTAGCCACTAATTCTTTAATACTGCAAGGACTCCTGGTGCTATTAGCTGGCTTTTAATGTGGTGTGGATGCCAAGATCCTGTATCATTGTGCTGCTTGAGTGTGCCAGCCAGGGTAGAACTTCTGTGATAGTCGCAAGGAGGTGTGGCTTGGAGGAGAGCTGCAGTGTGAGTCAGCCAGGTGGCCTGGCTCGGGGCCACAGGCTGTGGTGGTAGCGCATGCATAGGTGGGTGGATGCAGATGGTGCGACCACAGGGCAAATGTGGCTTGAGCACTGTCCGCGCTAACCTAGTTACAGCCTGCGGTCGGGGTACAATGGAGGAGGCTGGGGCCAGTTGCCCCCATCAGGGCTGTATGGAGGCAACGTAATCAGCTCCGCCCCTGGGTAGCCCAGCATCTCCAGGAATGATTTTGGCACACAGGCGGGGGGCTGTTCAGCACACCGAATGCCACTGACCCCAGTGACACCTCTGCCAGATCATCTGCACTAAGTTTTGCTCAATGCAGTTTAGCCACAATTGAGTCTTCTCTCCAACCTTAATACAAATGTAGTACAGGTTGAGTATCCCATATCCAAATATTCCGAAATACAGAATGTGTACTGAATGGTATACTGTACCCACTGTAGATGTGAAATCCTTCACAATTCTATCTATGTGTATGTTTCATGCATCTAATAGTTAATGCAGCAGGCACTGATACTTTTTTATTATTATGACATGTTAATTGTTATGACATTGCCAGCGGTTCTACTACACCTCCAGTAAATGTACAAATGTATTTGCATAATGAGAATAAATAAAATCTTGAACAGGGTTTACTTTATATTTAATCAGAAATTTTGTCAAGTATTGTAGTTTGCAGTGAAGCAAAGACACTTGTATTTGTGTCCACCAGGTCCTGTATAACCTGCCTTTAGTTTTTCTTCCCCCTCCATAGAAGGTGAATGTAACGGTGAGGAGTGGGCTCTCAATGATGGTGAGTGGTTCTGCAGCGCCATGTGTCCAGCTGGTAATCTCCTCTATTGCGGTAGTGGTGACAGCAGAGCAGAACAAGGAGCATAGGGCTTAATTCAGACCTGATCGCAGCAGCAAATTTGTTATCTAATGGGCAAAACCATGTTCACTGCACAGGGGCAGATATAACATGTGCAGAGGGAGTTAGATTTGAGTGGGTTATTTTGTTTCTGTGCAGGGTAAATACAGAGCACATGGTACTGTCCATTAGAGAACAAATTCACTGCTGCGATCAGGTCTCAATTAGGCCCATAGTTCAAAATTCTTTGAATTCCTGACAACAGAATTGAATCTGGGACAGGCAGGGCCGGCTCTACCATTAGGCAGCTTTAGGCGGCTGCCTAGGGGCGCTGGCCACTGGAGGGTGCCACTGAATTCATCTAGCAAAAACTGAAGGATATCTCTGTATGCGTATCAGTTGGGGGCATGGAACACAATAAGGAGCATACAAATATATGACGCCGGAATCCTGACAGCTGACATCCTGAATTTTAGCATGCCGGGGAGGGTTAGGCTGCAGAGAGGGAGGGTTAGGGTAAAGGGTAAGGTTAATTAATTGAATTCAAGATGTTGATATTATAGTGGTCAGGATGCTGTTGTCTGTATTCTGACCGGCGGCATTGCGTAGCCAGCCCCAATTAAATATCCCCACCAGACCCCATATACAGTATTATACAGTATATAAAGAATAGACGGTACTGTAGCAATTTTAAAGTGAAAGTAGATTGTGAACAAATTCACAACTGTTTTTACTTTATATATAAGTAAAGATATACTTTATCACTTTAAAACTCTTTTTGTGTTGTCTCTGTATATGTTTAATGATGCAATTCACCCCAGCCCATCTGCATTTCCCCTTCGGGAGGTGGTGGACGTGGTGGTGGGGATTTCAGGTTAGGGGGTGCTAGGCTGAAGATTTGCCTAGGGTGCACAGAAACCTTGCACCGGCCCTGGGGACAGGGCAGGTACAGCAGGGTTTAAAGTGGGCAGGAATGGGGCGGAACTGCGTTCCGTCAGTTGTACAGTAATTGGAGGTGGAACGAGTTCCCCTTCCACCCATCCACTTGCTCGGCCACAGTCAGCAACTGCAGATGGCAGACTTCTCTCTGGCTGCCCTGCCTTTACCCGCCCGCAATATCTAGGTACAGTCAGATGTGGCTGTCTGATAATAATGGACACATCAGGGATGTGCAGCAATATATGAGCCAAAGGGTACAACTGGACATTATACACGGGTGCAGCAGTATAAACTCCTGGAAAATTGGTGAGGTTTGATCAGAGGGCATGTAGTTATGTGACCAATACCGATCACTACATCCCGCCTGATCACAATCCCGCCGGTCAGATGCCGACCAACAGGGACTATTTCCACTTGTGGGTGTCCATGACACCCATAGAGAGGGAAAAGAACCTGTGGCGATCAGCCCGCAAGGGGCTTCGTTGTGCTCGCCCCGCCAGCCGGTCTTCTCACAGCCAGGATCCCAGTGTCGATATTGTGAGACTGGGATCACATACCCAACCCAATCAGGGATGTGTGGAAAATGTATTCAGGGGAGGCACTGCCTCACCTGCCATAGACTTTTTACTCCAGAATTTTGGCTATAAAAATGATTAGAATAATACAAAGAAGATATTTCAAACAAATGCTTTGTATTTTTCATAGGGATGGCCATCGGTGGGTTATACATCGAAGGTAGCCATCAATGGTACCATTGACAGATAACCTCGAAGGGGAGAAACCATCTGTAAGGGAACAATTGATGGTTTCACCCATCGATGGTCACCCCCTACTTTAGTATTGAGCGAGCTACGGGCCAATCAGGGCATGGCTTTATGGGTGCTATGGGGCGGAGCTATGCTCCGTGTCCCAACACCTAGTTAAAAAAATAAATAAATATCTGGTTACTCCATGCCATCGACTGAGGGAACCCATCTGGTTCTCCCCTATCGATGGCAAAAGTATTCTACATCGGCCAAAAACCATTGATGATTGGGAATCATCGAAGGTCGAGGGCTATCCCTGATTTTTCATATACTTTATACAGTCAAAACTCTGGCACGCTAGTATGACAAGAAAGACTCTGCCTCACCCCACCGCATGTCATTGGGACACACACACTACACTAATCAATGCAGAAAGTGGCTATCCCAACTCCGCCTGCCTACCCACTTGCCAAGCCGTGAAAGTACAGGTACAGTAGTTCTGACAGCTTCAGATAATGAAGCACTAACTAAAGTACTCACAGGCTGGCTTCCCGGCTGCTTCCTATGACTAGCCTGCTGTGCACTGCCCACCGGCGCCACCCAATTCAATAGATATGGTGGGTGGGCGGTGCTACAGAGACTTATGAATGACTTATCCCGTCCTGTCTCCTACAGTCCCTCTCCTTTGGCGTCAACAGGGAAAGATACAGCGAAATTATGTAATCCCTCTGCTCTGTCTCCTGCTGTGGGCATATCTGGTACTGCAACGTCCCAGTAATCCTGTACAGCTGGTTCTGCTCCATATTGCAGCTTTAAAGTCAAGTGGCCAGTACTGTTCTGCATCCCGGCAATCCTGAATAGCAGATTCTGCCATCCAGTTATTCGATCTAAGTGGGTCTGCTTTGTTCTCCAGCACAACCGTTACCACAGTCCCGGTCTTCTCTCTTCTGCTACATGTTCTGTATGAAGAAGTCCTACATCAGGCTGCCTAGTTTCGTGCCTAAGCCCCCACACCCCACTTCCTTGTCCAGATTCACAGATCACACTAAACCTGTCAACACCTCTCTGGCAAGCCAAGTACCCCATATCACCTCTATACTAATAAATATAATATATATATATATATATACACATACACACACACACATATATATATATATATATATATAAACAAAAGGTACTCCGGCACTCAAGGCCTCCCCAAACAGTGGGTGTAACTCGCTCCGGTGCCCTCCTCAGGGAATAACCCTTGGTCTACATGCAGATGAACAGAAAGAGGCGGCACTCAGCAGACTTATGAAAAACTTCAAAGCAATATATTCAGTGCAGTCAAACTGCACTGAATATATTGCTTTGAAGTTTTTCATAAGTCTGCTGAGTGCCGCCTCTTTCTGTTCATCTGTATATATATATATATAGATACACACACAATAATACATACATGTTCCAGATTGAGGATTTTATTTTTTAGGGATCCTGATATATCTGCCAACATTTTGTTCTACACCAGGTTTATCGATGATCTCCTGATTTTATGGAATGGACCGCGTGATAAATTTGTCAGATTGATGGAGGTCCATAATCTAACATGTAATCCGGTTAATTTCCCCTACACCATGAATCAGGAGGTCATTGATTTCCTTGATGTACGAATAATGAAGAATGGGAACACCCTAATGACTACATTGTTTACAAAAGCCACAGATAGAAATTTCTTATTGGAATATCGGAGTTGTCATCCGCAGAGGCTCAAACTTGGTCTACCGTACTCTCAAATGCTCTGGGTTCGCAGATTAAATAGCAATCTTAATAGAAGCGCGAGTCAACTGGACACTATGATAGAGACATTTATTATAAGAGGATACAACAAACACCTCCAGCGTATCTATAAAAATTGGTTAGATAATAGGGAGCAGCATGTTGTGGTCAATTGATCTTTTTCAAATTGGACTGAAGTGTTAAGTGGTGTGCCACAAGGCTCGGTATTAGGGCCGCTATTGTTCAACATTTTCATTAACGACCTAACAGAAGGTCTAGAGAGCATGGTGTCAATTTTTGCAGATGATACCAAATTGTGTAAGGCTAATAATACGGAGGAGGATGCTGAGTCTCTTCAGAATGACTTAGTTAAATTAGAAGCATGGGCAGCCAAATGGAGAATGCGCTTCAATACAGACAAGTGTAAGGTAATGCACTGTGGTAGCAAGAACAAAAATAACACCTACATACTGAATGGGGTAAAATTAGGGGATACTGTACTGGAAAAGGACTTAGGTGTCCTCATAGATAGCAAACTAAGAAGTAGTACCCAAAGTAGGATTGCAGCAAAGAAGGCTAATAAGATACTAGCATGCATAAAATTAGGAATTGATGCAAGGGACGAGGATGTTATACTCCCGTTATATAAATCACTAGTAAGGCCACACCTTGAATACTGTGTACAATTCTGGGCACCATACTACAAAAAGGATATCCTGGAGCTAGAAAAGGTTCAGAGGCGGGCGACCAAACTAATTAAGGGCATGGAGACGCTGGAATACAAGGAAAGGCTTGCAAGACTAGGCATGTTTACACTGGAAAAGAGGAGACTAAGAGGGGACATGATCAACATCTATAAATATATAAGGGGACAATACACAGAACTTGCGCAGGACATATTTTTGGTTAGATCAACACAGAGAACTCGTGGACACTCGCTCAGGTTAGAGGAGAGGAGATTCCGCACAATACGGCGTAAAGGCTTTTTCACGGTAAGGACAATACGTGTTTGGAATTCCCTGCCTGAGGGAGTAGTAATGATGGACTTAGTCAACACCTTTAAGAATGGGTTAGATAAAGTCCTAATGGATAAGGATATCCAGGGTTATGGTGCATAGTCACGCACTATAGTTACTATAAAAAGAGGGATAAAACGCGACGGCTGACATCAGCATCAGTCAAAATTTTAGACCATTAATCCTGCATAGGAGACCACAAATAGGTTGAACTCGATGGACAATCGTCTTTTTTCTACCTTAGATACTATGTTACTATGTTACCTGTTGAACACCAAAAAACGCTTATTAGTCATTGATAAGTGTAATCTGCTCAAACGTAATCCTAGGGATAGAGTGAGTAACAAACTACCGTGGGTGTCCCAATATACCACAGCCTCACCTGCGGGACGATCCATTTCTAATATATTGTGGCCACTGATCACATCAGACCCGGATGTTGGATTGTCTGATACTTCTTTAATGCCCTGCTACTCTAGGGGGAGAAATCTATGTGATATTCTTGTTAAGATTAACTATAACTGAAAGTCCTTACCCACTAAAAGTCACTTTATGGCTTTCAAAAAACCTGGTTGTTTCAGATGTGGCTTTGTGACATGCGGCTTTATGATCGCTGGGGACACTTTCAACAACTCTAATACGTGTAAACCAATTAAGATCAAATACCACCTTACATGCAATAGTAGATTTGTCGTTTACCAGTTCATCTGCCCATGCGGTTGTTTATCCTATATTAGTAAAACGTAAACTAAATTTAAGGACAGGATAGCTAATCATCGCCATGCGATAAGCCTGGCCTTAGCAAGTGGTACTAGCGACCAGTCGGTTGCAAGACATTTTCAAGAGAAAAAACATCCATTTGCATCCTTGAGATATAGGATGATCAACCAGGTTCCTTTAAATAGTCGAGGAGGTGACCTCAATAAGGCACTTTTGCGTAAGCGAAATTTATTGGATCTCTAAGCTTGATGTGTTTTTTCCCAAGGGTCTTAATGAGTCAATTTCTTTTACCTGTTTCTTATAGATTATTAAAAAGTTACATTGTGCCTTGCCACTCGCAGACTATAGGACCCTTTAGGTGCGTTTTGCAATCATCAGTGTGACATTTATATCATTATGACAGTTGTGGTTCAGATTGTTTTTTAATGCGCTCCATATGCATTGAAGTATCATGTGATTAATGTATTGAAATATGATACATGAGTTGCTGCATTTTGATATATTGTAACATAACCCTTTTTGTTACAATGCTATCAGCATGTTAATGTCTGTGGCCCTTATTGGATGTTATGTTCGTTTCTCTTACTGTGTATCTATGCCCTTACATACTAAAATAGTTAATGAGGTTGAAAAGAGGAAAAATCCCCATCGGGTTCAACCTGTATTCTGTATTAAGCTGTACACATTATAATGCACCAGCTTAAGTAATGATTTCATACCAATTGACAACTATATTTCGTAACACTCCCAGATACTTATTGTCAATATATTAAATGCTATAGCCTTGAATAATTTTTTCAGCTAGAAAATTGTCCAATCCATTTTTAAATGCATTTACAGAGTTCGCCATTATTACCATCTCCGGTAGGGAGTTCCAAATCTTTATTGCCCTTACGGTGAAGAACCCTTTCCTACGTTGTGTACAGAATTTTCTCTCCTCTAGCCTCAGTGAGTGCCCTTGTGTCCTATACAGAGTTCTATTAATAAACAAACTCTCTGCTAACTCTTTGTAATGACCCTTTACATAATTGAAGATATTAATAATGTCTCCTCTTAGACGCCTCTGTTCTAGTGTATACATATTTAACCTAGTAGCCTTTCCTCGTACTCCATTGTCTCTAACCCTTTAATTAGTTTAATAACTCTTTCGAGTTCCCCAATATCTTTTTTATAATATGGTGCCCAAAATTTAACACAATATTCCAGGTGTGGGCGTACCAATGATTTGTGCAGTGGCAGGATTACATCCTCGTCCCTTGTCTCAATACCCCGTTTTATGCACGCAAGGACTTTACTTGCCTTCTTTGCTGCATTTTGACATTGTGTACTGTTATTAAGGAGGGGCCTTAGACTGCACACCTATAGCTGCCTGTAATGTGAGGTGCTACCTACTGAGACTTGTAGTTCTACAGAAGAAAAGGGGGGTGTTGTAGGTGCACTGTCTCTAGCATTACTGATATCATATAGCTTAGCATATAATAAATAGTGGAGTTTAGTTATGAATTGATCAATGCATGAAGCTGCAGCCCCGCGGCAAGGGACTCCACTCTGCTGCAGTACCTAACACTATAGGGGTTCAAACCTAGGGCACGGGACCCCCCAAAAAACCACAGCCAAGCAACCCCAGGGCATCGCAGGGAATAATTATGTGTAGTGAGAAGGATTAAGGGATAGGTGAGAAAAAAAGGGTGTTATGGGGTGAATTAATATAAGTGAAAAAAATGTGTAACATGTATAATAAACAAACGGTGAAAGTGCCAAATTAAATGTAATGCTGCGATGCCCTGTTGTCGCCCAGCCACGGCAGTCCAGGAGGCCCCGTACCCCAGGAGCCACCCCATTTCTGACCTATTGTTCTGAATAATTGGACTTACCTAGAATTGTGCCATATTCACAAGTGCAGTCATGCTAGGTACCCTAGTTAAAATAAATGAGGGTCAGGTGCGGGTGGGTGCAAGTCTAAGAATGAAGGTGTCTCACTCCTTCAGGTGTGTCTATACAAAACACTTTTAGTTTGCTAGGGAGGGGCCTTAGACTGCGCACCTATAGCTGCCAGTAATGTGAGGTGCTACCTACTGAGACTTGTAGTTCTACAGAAGAAAAGGAGGGTGTTGTAGGTGCACTGTCTCTAGCATTACTGATATCATATAGCTTAGCATATAATAAATAGTGGAGTTTAGTTATGAATTGATCAATGCATGAAGCTGCAGCCCCGCGGCAAGGGACTCCACTCTGCTGCAGTACCTAACACTATAGGGGTTCAAACCTAGGGCACGGGACCCCCCAAAAAACCACAGCCAAGCAACCCCAGGGCATCGCAGGGAATAATTATGTGTAGTGAGAAGGATTAAGGGATAGGTGAGAGAAAAAGGGTGTTATGGGGTGAATTAATATAAGTGAAAAAAATGTGTAACATGTATAATAAACAAACGGTGAAAGTGCCAAATTAAATGTAATGCTGCGATGCCCTGTTGTTATTTTTTCACCCCATAGCAATTCCACGTTATCTCAAGTCCCCTCGTAAATAACATCTATTAAGTTTGGTTTTAGAGATGGTTTTACGTAGAGACATACCCCTCCTCCCCTTTTGGTAGCCCTATCCCTCCTGAAAAGTGAATATCCCTCCAAATTTGCAACCCAGTCGTGAGAGTCATCCCACCATGTTTCCGTAATACTTTTAATATCATACAGATTTTTTGATACAAGCCATTAAAGTTCCCCCATTTTACCTGATAGGCTTCTTGCGTTCGCAAGTATACATTTTAGCTTAATGTTTCCTTTGCCCTTTGTTTTACTGGAATCTTACCATTGTTTACAAGTGCCTTTCTAGAATTACTTACTGACTGTTATTCTCTACCCTCCCTTACCACCCCCATCTAACTTAATACAGCCTTTCTTACTACTATCCCTATTTGACCTATTAGGTCTTTCTAAACCCCCCCCCCCTCCATCTAGGTATTTTTCCTTATGCTATGGACATCATTTTCTATATACCATACCGTTGAATCATAATCGTCATGAGTTAATAATTTGGGAATACCATTGGCATTACATATGTCAGTTATTCCTGTGTCAATACCCCTGCAATTACCCTTGCCGGCTGATCTTTCCCTCCCCCATTCACCACCCCCATTTTGTTCACTACCCCCATCCTTACTGTGTGACCCATAGCTTCTAGCTAAACCCTCCCCCTCCCCCACCAGCTCCTAGTTTAAAAGCTCCTCCAACCTACTAACCATCCTGCCCCCCAGCACCGCTGCACCCTCCTCATTCAGGTGCACTCCATCGTGACAAAAAAAACGTTGCTTGACTGAGAAGTCCGCCCAGTGTTCCAGGAAAACAAACCCTTCTTTCCTACACCAGTCTCTAAGCCACACATTTACCTCCCTAATCTCCCTCTGCCTCCTTGGGCTAGCACGTGGCACTGGTAATATTTCGGAGAATATTACCCTAGATGTCCTTGCCTTAAGTTTCTTGCCTAGTTCCCTATAGTCTTTCTTAAGGACATCCCACCTACCACTAACTTTGTCATTGATGCGGACATGCACCAAGACTACCGGGTCTTTATCAATCCCTCCCAACAATCTATCTACCCGTCCACGATGTGCTGTAGACCGTACGGCGATCACGGTCTCGGTAGCAGATTTCCCTGTCTGTCTTCCTGATAATAGAATCCCCTACCACCACAATCTGACTAGGTACCTCACTATCTTTTTTTCCCTTACTATCCTAATGTTTTTATACATTGATCCATATTGAGCTTATGTACTATACATGTGGTTGATGTAGTTATATATACATTGCGGTATTGTGTTGTTATTATGTACGGTTGCTTGGCAATGGGTGCTTGGTGACGGTCACATGGTGTGCGGCATGGTGACGGCACCTGACGCGATGGAGGTGTGATGTCATCAGACGCGGCCGGTACCGGGGCAGCGCAGCTGTGGGAACTTACATGGTGATGGTGTTTGGTATATTAAGGTGAGCATGTTGTTTGTATATATGATCTTGCAAACAGTTGATAAAACTGAAACACTGATAATAAGGTTTGCTGCCGTTTCTTTGCTGTGAATGAGTCCTGAGTGCCGCATCCCCTGTGAAATTATATATACAAGTTGAGTATCCCATATCCAAATATTCCAAAATACGGAATTTTTAGAGTAAAAGTGAGATAGTGAAACCTTTGTTTTCTGATCGCTCAATGTACACAAACTTTGTTTAATACACACAGTTATTAAACATATTGAATTAAATGACCTTCAGGCTGTGTGTATATGAAACATAAATGAATGTGTGAATGTACATATACTTTGTATCAGAAATTTTTTTCTTCTTACCAATTAGTAACATGGAAACAGTTTGTTGCAGAAAGTTGTAGGTAAAAGAATAACACAGTCCACAAAAGGTCAGGCAGAGAGTACTAAAACGTTTTTAAAACCCAATATATTGCACTAACCCTTTTGTCTTCTAGGTTCTTGTTAGGCAATATTGGCTTCTTCCTCCTCATGGCTGCTCCTAGATGGGTGCTGGGGAACTTCCAGGACAGGTCACCGAACATTGCATCAAGCCACGCCCCCCTCAGTGAGGCAGATTTGATAGCTGCATCCCTTTGTTTTTTTTTTTTGCAGTATTATTGGCTACAGTGTAACCCTGCCCCCCAACTACAGACACTTTCAGTCTAGTACTGAGGGGAGGCTGAGCTTATAGCTGCCTCACCTCTAGTCTCTCCAGCGGAGTGCTCCAAATTTGGTGAGATTTGACTATAAAAATTATTAGAATAATACAAAGATGATATTTAAAAGTTATAAATAGCCTCTAATCATTTAGAGTATACTGAAGTCTACCTCGCCTAACTGCACATCACTACCCTAGGGACACTTTGGCAAGCTACACAGGCTCCAGGGTACCTGCCCAGGGCGTCCCTTGGAGCCACCTGCAGGTGCCCTTCCACCCGATGCAATAGAACTGCTTACCCACCTCTAGTTACGGCCCTGGATAAAAGGTGGATGAAGCTGTTTTCTCTAATTAAACACAATGGGGGAAATAATTGTTCCCCATACCCCATGCTTTAGTAATGGGCTATTAAATTGTTGCTCCGTTAGACGCCCATTAGCCAGCCGCAACAGTCACATTTTGTTCTCTCAGCCTCAGGAGGTGCGAGAGAAAATGTGTTAAAAGTCCATAGTTTGGCGCCCACAGCTGGACTTTGGACGCTTATTCAGGCTTTTTAGATGGGTTTAGACGGCTAAACCTGGAGCTGACAGGTGCCTTAACTGGCAGTGGGCGACTGATTGGAGCAACAAGTGAATAGCTCTGATAGATGGCCATTATTAAAGATGCCCAGCAGGAGGCGCACAGAACAATTAAAATCTCCTAGTGAGTCCACAAGGGCTCAATAAATTTATATAGTCTAGCCTTACTCAGTATATAATGCCTGACATTATCCTCTATAAGTAATATTCATTATATCTTCAAACCACTTTCTGAATAGGGCCTAATTTCTCACAATTTTTGTTCTTTCCCTCTTCCTTCCCACTCAAATATCACATTTTTACTCAGCAGTGTTTAGATTACAGAATTTTTGTGTCACGCTTACAATTTTCTTATATATTACATGTTTATATATTATTATATATTAACCCCTTTACTACTATAACACTTTCAGTGTCCCTATTTTATTATTCATGTTATCACTATACACTACAATGACATGAATACTTATATTAGTCTCTAGATGTTACTATGATTATCACTATTTTAGCTACAATTTCACCCTAACACAAAAGTTTTTCCTTTTTCACCGTCACTCATTTGTATTTTTCCTCAGTTATAATAGTCTGTGTACACTTACCAATTTAAACGAAATACACATTTAACCCAACTATTCTCTCAGATAATTATTTTATTAATTATACAAATTCACATAATTTTATTTTAATTTCATGAATCTGTTTTCATATACATAAACAATATATTATTGATTTTTTTTTTGTTTTCTTTTTCTTCTTTTTTTCTGAAAGGCTCATGGAATTGTCCATCAAGAATCCCTCACCCCCTGGTTCTTATACAGTATGTGACTCTCTGACACCACTCTGTGATTAGACCAAGCTCTTGATAAAATATCGTAATTTCTGCCCAGTGCTGACCTGGTTCAGTGATGTCTCCCACTGTTCTGAGCACTACCGCTAGATGTGTATGTAGCAGCCCCATGGCACATTGGGCAGTGAGAGAGAGGAGAGTGCTGCTGCAGCAGTCATTGTCACTACCCGATGCGCCACTGGGCTGTGTTGCTATACAGACACAGCCAGCAGTAGTGGGCAGAGTTACAGAGTGTCGCCTGCAGCTGCCCCCTTTCCCCTGGATTCACTCCACTTTTCGGAGAGTGCGGCAACGCCATAAACAGTACTTTAAACATCTTTATTTAAAAAGGGGGTGTGCTTGCGTCTTCAAGAATTTAGCTATGCCCTCATTCAGTACTAGGGCCTTTCACAGCTCTTGATGTACCTTCCTATGTTGACCTCTTTCCTCCCAACATCTATTTTTTATCAAATTTGGACTATGGTACAGAGACATAAAGACTTTCTGACCCATATATTTGCAAGTCGGGTTAATTAAAATCAGAAATCTGTTTATTCTATGTTAGTCTGTTTTTGGTGAGTTTATTTGAATAAAGAATTTCATTGAACCTGATAGTGTGCCCCATTGTGAGGTACTTTTCTCTGTCTCTTATGTGGTACTGGAAGCACCTAAACAGTACACACTAAATACTAACATTCAATTTCCTAATGTGAACCAGACCCCCCTTACCCTCTTTTTTCCATACTTTCCTATGGGTCTATTACCAGGCTGTTCAGTATCTCCTCCTGTATTACTGGCAAAGCCATAGGATACGTGGCTGAGGAGTGTCACGAACCGGTCTCTCACCTTTGCGGGTTCTGGGGTTCATCCGTTGCCAGTGCGGTTGCTCGCGGTGCTGGGCGCCCGTGTGGGGACGCGGCGTGATCAGTGGCACAGGTAAATGCAGAGTCTGGGAACTGGGAGTGCGGGGACCAAATGGCCTAAGGCACTGCGATGTGTCTGCTGTATAGGAGGTGGCCATGTTGGAGACCAAATAGGTAATACAGAGCACTTGTGAAAACACCTGTGGGCAGGTGTAAGCCAATCCCGTGCTTGTGCTGCCTTTAAGTAGGCTGGGATTATGTTACTCTGGGCCAGTGCTTTGTTGTATCAACACTGTGCTCTAGCTCTGAGCTCTCTCCGTGCATTCCTGTGTGATTCCCGTGGTCCAGATATCGCCTCCGTTCCCAGAGGTCCGTCTGCAGCCTTCACTGCTAAAAGATCCACCAACTCCCCGCTGTGCTGTCAGTTAATCACGCACCTACTGGTAACAATTGGATTCCCAGAGTCTTGCATGAGGAAACCCTGTCTGCCTGCTTTCAACTATACAGAGTTTGGAGGATTCCACTAACTTCAGCTGTTCGTTTGTTCTGCTCTGCATTTAACCCGTTCATCACTTATATCATCTGCTACAGTTTCACAGTGATCTCCGGAACTCGCAAGTAACCCAATTTAGTACTTTTACTTTCTATGTTGCCATTACAAGGATAATTCTTCACAGTCTCTCAGTTACCTCTCACAACTTCATTGCAAATCCTCACAGTTATTTCTTCATGTCTGCATTATCCAGTTAAACACATTCTACAGTTCAGCATCAAAGCTTGTTTGTATTTGGACAATTCAACATTTATTCATCAGCTTGTTTTATATACAGTTCCATGAACATTTCTTTTATTTGTCTTTGAGATTTATCCTGCATATTATTTCTGCCATTCCTGCAATACTTCAGTATAATATGATGATTAACAACTTGTCATTCAACTCTTCACTGCATTGTTATTTTTAATAAATATATGAAACTGAACTTTCTTCGTCCTCCCTGCTTTCTTCATACCCCAGCACCTACACCTGTGGTTGGTCCCGGGTTAACGGATTCACAAAAACACCCGGACCTGACAGTAAGCACTGGCCACATGGATCCGTCAAGTGACCAATTCGCAGGAGGCGGTGCTACGTCAGATATCCTTTCCCGTCTGGAAAACCAGGAGTCTATACAGACACAAATAGTGCAGTTTATGCAAACTATGGCAGACCGTTTAGAGACTCTTCATACGACTATTAAAACGTCTCAAGTCCAGATTCCACCTCCGGTTGTCCCAGTTACCACTACAGCTTCTCCTGTGACGCTGCCTACGTCCCGCTTGCAGTTACCCTCTCCGAGTAAGTTTGACGGAACTCCAAAACTTTGCAGAGGATTCCTGAATCAATGCGAGATCCAGTTCGAACTGTTGTCTGCCAGTTTCCCATCAGCTCGTTCTAAGGTTGCATATATTATTGCCCTCCTCTCCGGTCAGGCTCTGGAGTGGGCATCACCATTATGGGAAAGAGGTGATCCTATCCTCTCTAATTACAAGGAGTTCGTATCATCCTTCCGGAGAATCTTTGACGAACCAGGCAGGACCACCTCAGCATCTTTGGAGATTCTCCGTCTACGTCAAGGTTTACGTCCTGTCAGTCAATATATTATTCAGTTTCGCACGTTGTCTTCAGAGTTAAGCTGGAATGAGGAGGCCCTGATCGCCGCGTTTTGGAATGGACTTTCAGAGAGAATCAAGGATGATTTAACTATCCGGGATGTGCCAACTAAACTGGATGAATTGATTTCTCTCTGTAACAAACTTGACCTACGCTACAGGGAGCGAAGTTTAGAGAAATCCAGGGCAGAGCGATCCAGTCCACGTTATCATCCTAGGCCTCGACAAGATTCTTCATCACAGTCTCCGGTAACGACAGAAGAACCTATGCAGATTGGGCGCTCTCGCCTCACAGAGGAGGAACGACTTCGTCGTCGACAGGGTAACCTCTGCATGTACTGTGGGTCCTCCGAACATTTAGTTAAATTCTGCAAACTCCGACCGGGAAACTCTCGCTCCTAGCTTATTCAAGAGAGGTTAAGCTAGGAGTTACTTTAGAATCACGTTCTGGGAAAGAGCCGACCTTGTCTATTCAATTAGAAGTTCCAAGTTCTACAGTGAAAGTTTCAGCTCTCCTAGATTCCGGGGCAGCCGAGAACTTCATCTCCTCAGCCTTTGTCTTACGGGCTAAAGTTCAAACCATGCCTCTGGAAGCAGCAGTTGCCGTTACAGCAGTGGATGGAAGTCGAATTCCAGATGGTATAATTACTCATCGAACCGTATGTCTCAAGATGAAAGTTGGTGTGCTCCATTCCGAATACGTCTCCTTCTACGTGATTCCCAAAGCCTCTCAAGATGTGATACTTGGTTTACCTTGGCTGCAAAAACATAATCCTCAACTTAATTGGCAAACCATGGAAGTCCTTTCATGGGGTAAATCTTGTACCAAGGACTGTTTAGCCTCAATTGTACCTCTCCGGTCAATTAGCCTTCCCGACCTACCTCCGGTGTATCAATCCTTTGCGGATGTTTTCAGTAAACAAGCAGCAGACTCTTTACCTCCTCATCGCGAATGGGACTGCCCAATCGTCCTGGTTCCGGGTAAAACCCCTCCTAGAGGACGAATTTATCCGCTATCCATCCCAGAGACGCAAGCTATGTCTGATTATATACAGGAACATTTAACCAAAGGATTTATCAGACCATCTTCTTCACCTGCAGGAGCCGGATTCTTTTTCGTTAAGAAGAAGGACGGTGGGTTACGACCATGCATAGATTACCGTGGACTCAATGAGATCACTGTGAAAAACAAGTACCCATTACCCTTAATTCCAGAATTATTTGATCGGGTAAATGGAGCTACTGTGTTTACAAAATTGGATCTCCGAGGGGCCTACAATTTAATCCGCATCCGGGCAGGGGACGAGTGGAAGACTGCTTTTAATACCCGGGATGGGCATTATGAATACCTTGTAATGCCTTTTGGTCTTTGTAATGCACCTGCAGTTTTTCAAAGCTATGTGAATGAACTTTTTCATGATCTTCTCTACAAGTGTCTAGTAGTGTACCTGGATGATATCCTAATATTCTCTAAGGATCTAAAGTCTCACCGTCACCAAGTTAAAGAGGTACTGACACGTCTGAGGAAAAATCAACTTTATTGTAAGTTAGAGAAGTGCACCTTTGAAGTATCTTCCATACCGTTCCTTGGTTACATAATTTCTGGATCAGAGCTATGTATGGATCCCGGTAAGGTACAAGCTATCCGAGATTGGTCCACTCCTACAACTCTCAAGGGAATTCAGCGATTTCTTGGCTTTGCTAATTTCTATAGGAGATTCATTAAGAATTATTCTTCGTTAGCTGCTCCCATCACAGCCCTAACTCGCAAGGGAGCAAATCCTACGAACTGGTCTTCTGAAGCAATCAAAGCCTTCTCTGATTTAAAGCAAGCCTTTGGGTCAGCCCCCATTCTTCGACAGCCTGATTTGAATCGTCCCTTTCTACTAGAGGTGGATGCATCTACAGAAGCAGTAAGAGCTGTGTTGTCACAAGTCTTTGAAGATAAAAAGGTCCATCCCTGCGGATATTTCTCTCGTAAGTTCCTCCCGGCAGAACGTAATTATGCAATCGGTGAGCAAGAATTACTTGCCATCAAGTTGGCATTTGAGGAGTGGAGATACCTTCTAGAAGGAGCACAACATCGCATTACAGTTTATACTGATCATAAGAATCTTCTGTATCTGCAGTCAGCTCAGTGCTTGAATCCACGACAAGCTAGATGGGCGCTTTTCTTCACACGATTTAATTTCAAGCTCACCTATCGACCAGGGTCTCAGAACAAAAAAGCAGATGCCCTTTCTCTGTCCTTTGCTTCTTCTGAATCAAATGATGCTACCACGAATCAAGCCATTGTGACTCCTACGTCCTTTTTAATGACTCGAACCTCTCCAGTTCCTCCGCCTGGCAAGACCTTTGTCGCCACAAATCTTCGTAAACGGCTGCTTACCTGGGCTCACTCCTCTTCCTTCATGGGTCATCCTGGGGTTCTAAAGACTCTCAAATTTATTCAACAGTCTTATTGGTGGCCACGTCTCAAAGCCGATGTCCAAGAGTTTATAGCAGCATGTCCTAAATGTGCCCAACATAAGAGTCCAAGAAGTTCTCCACCAGGTTTATTACATCCATTATCCATACCCAAACAACCATGGACTCATATCTCAATGGATTTCGTAACCGATCTACCTCCATCAAAAGGGCGAAATACCATTTGGGTGATAGTGGATCGATTTTCGAAAATGGCACATTCCATTCCATTAACTGGGATACCATCAGCCCCTTTACTAGCCAGATTGTTCATCTCTGAAATCTTCAAGTTGCATGGCCTTCCTCGAGAGATCATCTCTGATCGGGGAACACAGTTTGTGGCCAAGTTTTGGAGGTCGCTTTGTTCATCTTTAAATGTCAAGTTGAATTTTTCTTCTGCATATCATCCTCAGACAGATGGACAAACTGAGAGAGTCAACCAAGACCTTGAAACATTTCACCGGCTATATATATCGTCCTCACAGGATGACTGGGTTGACTACCTTCCATTGGCAGAATTTGCTCATAATAATCTCTTCCACTCATCTTCAGAATCTACGCCCTTTTATATTAACTTCGGCTTTCATCCTCGTGTGCCAGAGTTCCATCCATTGCCAGCCCTAGAGGTTCCAGCAGCAGATCAAGAACTTCAACGTCTATCTAGAATCTGGAGTTGTGTGCGTAAGTCGTTGGTCAAAACTTCCGCTCGTTATAAATCTTTCGCAGATAGAAAACGTAAAGCTGTACCGAATTACAAGGTGGGGAACCAAGTTTGGATTTCTACGCGCAATCTCAGGTTCAAAGTTCCTTCTAAGAAATTTGCTCCCAAGTTTATTGGTCCATTTCCCATTGTAAAGGTACTCAATCCTGTGTCATACAAAGTCAAGTTGCCACCATCTTTGAGAATTCCTAACGCCTTTCATACATCTTTATTGAAGCCTTTGATTCTCAATAAGTTCCGTACTACCCAGTCCAAATCTCCTAAAGTTGACTCTGTGCAGGATGAGGAATTTGAAGTTAAAGAGATTGTAGACTCACGTTCCCGATATGGACGTTTACAGTTTTTGGTCGACTGGAAGGGTTACGGTCCGGAGGAGAGATCCTGGGTTTTCTCTGAAGATGTTCATGCTCCAAGACTGGTACAGAAATACTTCTCCAAAAATCCTGATAAGGTTCAAAGGTGTTCGGAGACCACCCGTAGAAGAGGGGGTACTGTCACGAACCGGTCTCTCACCTTTGCGGGTTCTGGGGTTCATCCGTTGCCAGTGCGGTTGCTCGCGGTGCTGGGCGCCCGTGTGGGGACGCGGCGTGATCAGTGGCACAGGTAATGCAGAGTCTGGGAACTGGGAGTGCGGGGACCAAATGGCCTAAGGCACTGCGATGTGTCTGCTGTATAGGAGGTGGCCATGTTGGAGACCAAATAGGTAATACAGAGCACTTGTGAAAACACCTGTGGGCAGGTGTAAGCCAATCCCGTGCTTGTGCTGCCTTTAAGTAGGCTGGGATTATGTTACTCTGGGCCAGTGCTTTGTTGTATCAACGCTGTGCTCTAGCTCTGAGCTCTCCGTGCATTCCTGTGTGATTCCCGTGGTCCAGATATCGCCTCCGTTCCCAGAGGTCCGTCTGCAGCCTTCACTGCTAAAAGATCCACCGGCTCCCCGCTGTGCTGTCAGTTAATCACGCACCTACTAGTAACAATTGGATTCCCAGAGTCTTGCATGAGGAAACCCTGTCTGCCTGCTTTCAACTATACAGAGTTTGGAGGATTCCACTAACTTCAGCTGTTCGTTTGTTCTGCTCTGCATTTAAACCCGTTCATCACTTATATCATCTGCTACAGTTTCACAGTGATCTCCGGAACTCGCAAGTAACCCAATTTAGTACTTTTACTGTCTATGTTGCCATTACAATGATAATTCTTCACAGTCTCTCAGTTACCTCTCAAAACTTCATTGCAAATCCTCACAGTTATTTCTTCATGTCTGCATTATCCAGTTAAACACATTCTACAGTTCAGCATCAAAGCTTGTTTGTATTTGGACAATTCAACATTTATTCATCAGCTTGTTTTATATACAGTTCCATGAACATTTCTTTTATTTGTCTTTGAGATTTATCCTGCATATTATTTCTGCCATTCCTGCAATACTTCAGTATAATATGATGATTAACAACTTGTCATTCAACTCTTTACTGCATTGTTATTTTTAATAAATATATGAAACGGAACTTTCTTTGTGCTCCCTGCTTTCTTCATACCCCAGCACCTACACCTGTGGTTGGTCCCGGGTTAACGGATTCACAAAAACACCCGGACCTGACAAGGAGGAGGTGTGAAGATGATCTCAGGCAGAGGTAAATGACAATGGCACCATTAAGAGTACCCCAAAAGCTCTGCGAAATCCTCTTCCTGTGCATTCATCTAGGAGACATAGTGCCTGATCAGGTGTTGGATCCAATGCTGGTATTCACACAAATCAGTGCTATTTTTCAACTACGCATGTATCAAAGTTACAAAAAAGTCACATAGCATGTGTCAAATGGTGCGTGTGTGCAAAGTCACAGAATCGATCAAGATACACAGACTCAGATGTGCTATTCAGACAGAGATAGTCCATCTTATGGGTGTGCAACAGGAGTGTTACAGGTATGGTTATGGATCAGGCACACAGTGACTTACATTGGAGGGGCTGAAGCACTACGTTGTCCCTCCCAAGACGGACCTAACTTATGAGTAGAGTGAGCAGAGACATTAGCCGGAACCGGGAGATCAGCTTGAGAATATGCTACTGAAATAGTCATCCAAAGCCCCCTTACCAGTGTCTGCTTATCAGCAGGCCATCCTCTCTTGTGAAATCAATAGAGAACGAAGAGAGAGTGTCTGTCTTTCTGATGGCACTTGTACGAGCAACGTGGATCCTTAAGGCCCGGACTACATCCAACGATGCATCTCCTGCAGAATGGTCCAGCCCCTGGAAGGCCGGGACTACAAATTCCTTGTTAATGTGGAAATTAGACACCACCTTAGGAGGATACCCAGATTTGGTTCTGAGAACAGCTCTATCTGGACACAAAAAAAAATCAGAAATGAAGGACGACATAATAATACCCCTAAATCTGAAACAATGGCCAGTAGAAAGAGAACTTTAACTGTTAACCATTTAAGATCCACTTGTTTCAGTGGTTCAAATGGAGCAACCTGAAGGGCCTTTAGGACTAAACTTAAGTCCCAAGGAACTGTAGGAGGAACAAAAGGAGGTTAAATGTGCAGCATTTTCTGGAAAAAAGTGCCGCACATCCTGTAGGTTAGCAATTTTCTTTCGGAACCATACAGTCAATGCTGACAATTGCACTCTCAAGGAAGCCACCCTTAAACCTTTATCCATTCCTGCCTGAAGGAATGCTAAGATTCTGGAAACTCTGAAAGAACTAGGATCAAATTTCTGATCACTGCACCATTGAATATAGGCTTGCCATATTCGGTGATAAATGCAAGCTGAGGAAGGTTTCCTTGCTCTGAGTATTGTTTGAATTACCAGTTGTGAGAAACCTCTTGCCTTCATGATGAAAGTCTCAAGAGCCACACTGTAAAAGACAGTCGATCCAGGTGTTTGCGATAAACAAGGACCCTGAGACAGTAGATCTGGACGGTGAGGGAGTAGGAATGGAGCATCCATCGACATCCTCTGCAGATCTGGGCCAAGCTGGAGCTATTAGTATCACAGCACCCCTTCCTTGTTTTACCTTTCGCATCACCCTGGGTAATAGGGCAATTGTTGGAAACACATAGGCCAGATGAAAGTCCCATCTCACTGACAGGGCATCCTCAAAGATCGCTCTGGGATCCTTTGTTCTTGACCCGTATGCAGAAACTTTGTTGTTCTGACGGGACGCCATGAGATCTATCTCCGGCAACCCCTATTGTCTACCAGGGTTTGGAAGACCTCGGGGTGTGAAGGCCATTCGTTTGTATGAGTGGCGTGTCAACTGAGAAAAACCGCTTCCCAGTTTAGGACTCCCGGAATGAACACTTCGGACAAGGCTGGATGATGAAGTTCTGCCCACTTTAGTGTGTGACTTACCTCCTTCATAGCTTTTTGGCTGCGAGTTCCTCCCTGATGGTTGAGGTACGCTACTGCCGTTGCATTGTCTGATCGGATTTGAACTGGTTTCGCCTGATGGATGTCTTTTGCCTGAATAAGTGCCATGTATATGGCCCGTAGTGCCAATATATTTATTGGCAGGCAACTTTCTTCCTTGGTCCACTGACCCTGGAAACAAATCCTTCCTGACACCGCTCCCTAGCCCTGAAGGCATCTGTTGTCAGAATTTCCCAATCTGATATCCAAAAGGTTCTCCCTTTGTCCAGATGGGATGTCTGTAGCTACCAGGCTAATGACCTCCTTACTTCCAGAGGAAGGACCATAGTCTGCGTTTTTATTGTCTGGAGAAAACCATTCCACTTTGCAAGGATCAGACATTGCAGAGGCCTCGAGTGAAACTGAGCATACTCCACCATGTCGAATGTTGACACCATCAATCCCATCACACGCATTGCTGCGTGAATGGATACCTTTTGACTGCATACAGTAGCAGCTCCTGAATCCTTGACTGAACTTTGGATATTTTGTTCAGAGGTAAAGTTACTCTCTGAAGGCTCGAATCCAACACAGCCCAGAAGTGAGTCATCCGTTGTGACGGAACCAGAGACGACTTTGCCCAATTTATGAGCCAACCGTGTTTCTGCAGACAAGCTATTGTTTGTTGCAGATGACACAGAAGCAATTCCTGAGATTGTGCCAGGATTTATAGGTCGAGGTATGGAAAAATCCTTATCCCCTGCTGAAGGAGATAAGCTGCCATTACCACCATAATCTTGGTGACTATTCTGCGGGCTGTGGCCGGTCCAACTGGAAGGGCCTGGAACTGAAAATGCTGTTGGAGGATACCAAACCTGAGATAGCGCTGATGGGACAATACTGTAGGAACACGTAGGCAAGCATCCTGGATACCATAAAATTCCCCGGCTCCATGGCCAAAATGATGGAACGTAAAGTCTCCATATGAAAATGAGGCACCCAAATGTACTTGTTCAGCACTTTGAGATTGAGTATGGGCCGGAACGACCCATTTGGCTACTGGACTAGAAACAGGTTGGAATAAAAACCCTGTCCTCATTGCGCAGGAGGAACTGGGATGATTACTCTTGACTGAAACAATTTCTGAACTGCCTCTTGCAAAGTCCTGGCCTTCGTTTCCACTGAAGACGGGATGGTACAAAAAAAACCTTTGAGAAGGGTGTTCCTTGAAAGCAAACGCATAACCGTGAGATACCGCTTCTTGCACCCAGGCGACTGTGGTAGACTGCTGCCAGATCTGTGCAAACTGAAGAAGTCGGCCTCCCACCCTGAGAACTCCCAGATGGAGGCTGGCACCATCAGGCTGATGGCTTATCTTCTGATTTGGAAGCTGGTCCTCTGGTAGCCCAATGCTTTTGTGTCTTCACAGACTTGTTGTATTGGGACTGTTTGCCATCCCCCTTTCCTTTTCCTTGATACCGAAAAGCTGGAAATCTAGGCTTGAATTTGTATGTGGAAGGAAATTTCACTTTCTTGGAGTCTGCTTTTGACTCCAAAATACTGTTTAATTCTTTATCAAAAAGAATATCTCTACTAAAAGGCAAAGACTCCAGAACCATTATGAATCAGCTTTCCATGTAAGTAGCCAAACCGCTCTGCGAGCTGCTACTGCTGAAGCCGATGCCTGAGAGGCAATAGTACCCATGTCAAAGGCTGCTTCTTCCATAAACATCGCTGCCTGTTTGATATGTGCAATATGGGATTTTTGCTCTCTAGATGCCATTGAAAGATCCTCCTCCAATGCATCAGCCCAGGCTGCCACTGCTTTTGCCATCCAGGCTGAAGCCATAGTTTATGATTTCTCCAGACTAGGAAAAATTGTTTTTTTTAGAAAACCAGACTCTCCTATTCGTGACATCATTTAATAATGTTGAAGGCAGGAGTAATGTAGATTTTTGCACCAATCGAATGACATGCATATCTACTTTGGGAGTCACCTCTCTTTTT
Source organism: Pseudophryne corroboree (assembly GCF_028390025.1). Lineage (NCBI taxonomy): Eukaryota > Metazoa > Chordata > Amphibia > Anura > Myobatrachidae > Pseudophryne > Pseudophryne corroboree. The sequence continues at coordinate 366,460,467 of NC_086444.1, forward strand.
AAAAAGTCCCCAGCCGAAAAATGATAATTGGAATTCCACTTCCTCGGAATTCTATACTTCTTACTGGGCGTAATCCAAGCCTCTTGCATAATTTCTGTCAGCTGCTCTGACCCAGGAAACTCAGTCCTAACTGTTTTGGGACGTTTAAATACAGGTGCCTTAGATTTTAACACAGGCTCTGCTGCCTCCTCTAAGGATAGAATGGCTTTCATAGCACTAATTAGCTCAGATATGTCCACTGAGCTGAGGCCTTCCTCCCCGTCTCCGTATGTAGAACCGGAGTGTGACGAGTCCTCATCTGAAACGTGTACATTGTGAAGATATTGTTTCATGTCTATGTGATTTACTTACCACCAGCCTTTCAGCCTGTTTTTGTTGAGAGGCTGCTGCTTCTCCTGCTGGATGTAATAAACCCCAGGTGGAATGTTGCATGTAAAGGTTAATAGTGAAACCTATCCCTGGCACAGAAGTTGGCATTATCCGCTCAGCTAAACTGGATAATGTCTATGCAAAAGTAGGGCATGGGGATCCACTTGCACTTGTGGCTGCCGTGGATTTTTCAAGAGACTTTGGTGAAAGCTAAAACAATTTGCACACAAACCATTCTGAACCAGATCCTGAGAGTTTAACCCAGCTTTGCAAGACAGACATGAGTGTTGGTGCTGCTGTGAGTGTATTTTCCTCACCTTTGCCACTCTTAGACATGATAAATAATCACACTCCTGTACAGTTTTAACTACACAATATGTGACTGTAATCACTCTAAATTTTGTTAAAGTGACATACAAACCGACCCTACCCTGCTTTGCACCAGCATTGAGGATGGGAACACACAGAAAAGTGACAGAATTATAGTAAAGTAAGCAATCACACTACCAGTCACAGGTTATACCTTAGTATAATAAGCAATACGAGCACATAATAAACTACAAAATACATTTCAAGTATGTAGGAGAACATATTACTGTATTACCTTATATAAAAGACTTTAAACGTATTCAGTCGCACAGCGAAAGAAACAGCAGCAATATTTGTCAGGCTCATATGCATCAGGCACTTATCTAACTATTCGTACTCAAAAGTAGATAGAGGGTCATTCTGACCTGATCGCACGCTAGCTGTTTTTTGCAGCGCTTCGATCAGGTCAAAACTCGGCAAAACTGTGCATGTGTATGCACCGCAATGCACAGGCACGACGTACGGGTACAAAGTGGATCGTGCTGGGCAATGGATTTAACGAAGAATCCATTTGCACAGGTGATCGCAAGAATATTGACAGGAAGAAGGCGTTTATGGGTGTCAACTGACCGTTTTCAGGGAGTAGTTGAGTGCAGGCGTGTTCAAGCGTTTGCAGGGCGGGTGTCTGACGTCAATTCCGGGACCAGAAAGGCTGAAGTGATCGCAGCAGCTGAGCAAGTTCAGACCTACGCAGAAACTGCACAAACTGTATTTGTACCGCTCGGCTGCACAAGCATTCGCACACTTGCAAAGCAAAAATAGGATTTTAATTACCTGAATGGTAAATCCCTTTCTCGTAGTCCGTAGAGGATGCTGGGGTCCATATTAGTACCATGAGGTATAGACGGGTCCACCAGGAGCCATTAGCACTTTAAGAGTTTAATAGTGTGGGCTGGCTCCTCCCTCTATGCCCCTCCTACCAGACTCAGTCTAGAAACTGTGCCCGAGGAGACGACATACTTCGAGAGAAGGAATTACAGATAGTGTCGATTCATACCAGCTCACACAACAGGCAAATCCGGCCCACATGCCGGAACAACTCAGCAACAGCTGAAACAGTACTGAAAAAGTAAATAACACAGGAACCTAGGAACCAGGCAGTACTGAACCAATGCAGGAAAAACCAATGCAGGAAAATGAAGCATCCTCTACGGACTATGAGAAAAGGATTTACAGTACAGGTAATTCAAATCCTATTTTCTCTTACGTCCTAGAGGATGCTGGGGTCCATATTAGTACCATGGGGATGTACCAAAGCTCCCAGTACGGGAGGGAGAGCGTGGAGGCTCCTGCAACACTGCTTGACCAAACTTGAAGTCATCAGAGGACAAAGTATCGAACTTGTAAAACTTGGCAAACGTGTTCGACCCAGACCAAATAGCTGCTCGGCAAAGTTGTACAGCTGAGACACCCCGGGCAGCCGCCCAGGAAGAGCCCACTTTACGAGTAGAATGGGCCTTTACAGATTTTGGACACGGCAATCCTGCCAATCGTGCCGTAGAATATGCATCCTGGATGGTGAACCTGATCCAGCGAGAAATCGACTGCTTAGAAGCAGGACACCCAATCTTCTTGGGATCATAGAGGACAAACAAGGAGTCAGTCTTTCGATGACGAGCTGTCCTCTTCACATAAATCTTCAAAGCCCTCACAACATCCAAGGCCTTTGAAGCATTTGAGGAGTCAGTAGTCACTGGCACCACAATAGGCTGGTTGATATGGTAGCCGATACAACCTTAGGCAGGAACTGTGGACGAGTCCAAAGTTCCGCCATATCTTAATGGAAGATCAGATAGGGACTCTTACAAGATAAAGCCCCCAATTCCGACACGCGTCGAGCAGAAGCTAAGGCCAACAAAGTGACCACCTTCCTCGTGAGAAACTTTATGTCAGCCTCCAGCAGAGGCTCAAACCAAGCAGATTGCAGGAACTGCAGCACCACGTCCAGATCCCAGGGAGCCGTCGGCGCCACAAAGGGAGGCTGGATGTGCAGAACCCCTTTCAAAAAGGACTGAACCTCAGGGAGGACAGCCAATTGTTTTTGGAAGAAGATGAACAAAGCAGAGATTTGGACCTTGATGGAGCCCAATCGCAGGCTCATATCCACACCTGCTTGCAGGAAAAGGAGCAAACATCTAAGCTGAAACTCCACCGCAGGAAATTTCTTGGATTCACACCAAGATACATACTTTTTTCAAATACGATGGTAATGTTTAAACATTACCCCCTTTCTACCCTGTATCAGGGTAGGAATAACCTCACTCGGGATACCTTTCTGAGCTAAGATCTGGCGTTGAACTGCCATGCCGTCAAACGTAGTCATAGTAAGTCTTGGTAAGCGAACGGCCCCTGCAGTAGCAGATCCTCCCGAAGAGGTAAGGGCATTGGATCCTCTAACAGAAGATCCAGCAGATCCGCGTAACAAGCCCTCCTTGGCCAGTCCGGAGCAATGAGGATTGCCAGAACCTTTGTTCTTCTGCCCAGCTGAAGAACCTTTGGTATCAGAGGAAGTGGAGGGAACACATACACTGACTTGACCACCCACGGAGTTACCAGTGCGTCCACCGCCATTGCCTGTGGGACTCTTGACCTGGAACAGTACCTCCCCCAGCTTCTTGTTCAGGCGGGAGGCCATCATGTCTATGTGAGGAACCCCCCACCAACCAGTTACCTCCTCGAACACCACCGGGTGGAGGCCCCACTCTCCCGGATGGAGATCGTGGACGCTGAGGAAGTCTGCTTCCCAGTTGTCTACTCCCGGAATGAAGATTGCTGACAACGCCACCGCATGTCTTTCTGCCCAGAGGAGGATTCTTGACACCTCTGACATGGCAGCCCTGCTCTTCGTTCCGCCTTGTCGGTTTATGTAGACCACTGTGGTCACGTTGTCCGACTGCACCTGAACAGCACAATCCTATAGGTGTGCTGCTTACGGAAGGGCGTTGTACATGGCCCTTAGCTCCAGGATGTTTATTGGGAGAAGGGATTCTTGATTCGACCACCTTCCCTGTACGGTTTCCCCAACCTCTTAGACTTGCATCTGTGGTTAAAAGGATCCAGTTTTGAATTCCAAATCTTCGGCTTTCCATAAGGTGCAGAAGTTGTAGCCACCAGAGGAGTGAAATCCTGGCTTTCGGAGACAGGCGTATCCTCTTGTGCATGTGTAGGTGAGAGCCCGACCACTAGTCCAATAGGTCCAGCTGAAAAGGTCGAGCATGAAACCTGCCGTACTGCAGAGCTTCGTAGGCGGCAACCATCTTCCCCAGAAGGCGGATTCATTGATGAACCGATTCCCGGGTAGGCTTTAAGACATCACGGACCATAGCTTGAATCACCAATGCCTTCTCCACCGGGAGAAAAACCCTCTGCACATTCCCAGGAAAGACAGCCGCCTTGTCGGCTCCAGATGAGACTTTGGAAGGTTTAGGATCCAACTGTGCCTCCTGAGCAGCCGTGTCGTGAGCGCGAAGGAACGCAACAACCTCTCCCTGGACGATTCCTTGATCAGCAGATCGTCCAGATATGGAATTATGGTCACCCCTTGCTTGCGGAGGAGAACCATCATCTCCGCCATCACCTTGGTGAAGATCCTTGGTGCTGTGGAGAGGCCAAACGGCAGCGCATGGAACTGATAGTGATCGTGCAACAGTGCAAACCGCAAACCAGAGATATGCCTGATGCAGCGACCAAATGGGAATGTGGAGGTAAGTATCCTTGATGTCCAGCGACACCAGGAACTCCCCCTCCATGAGTCCTGAGATGACAGCTCTCAGAGATTCCATCTTGAATTTGAACTCCCTGAGATAAGGGTTCAAAGACTTTAGGTTTAGAATAGGCCGTACAGAACCATCCGGTTTTGGTACCACAAAAAGGTTCGAATAATAACTCTTGTTCCACTGCTGAGGTGGAACTGGAACAATGACCTCTGACACCATCAATTTTCTGATGGCCTCCAGAAGGATTGTTATGTCCGCCAGCAGAGCTGGCAAGCCTGACTTGAAGAAACGGTGAGGTGGGGGATCTTGAAAATCCAGTCTGTACCGCCTGGACACTATATCCAGGACCCAGGGGGTCCAGGCCAGACGACACCCAGACATGGCTGAACTGCCGGAGTCTTGCCCCCACCTGACCTTCTTCCAGGCCTAGCTGTCCACCATCATGCGGAGGACTTAGGGGTATCAGAAGTGGGCTTGGGAGCCTGCGGGAGCAGGTTTCTTTCCCTTGGCACTACCACCTCTGAAGAAGGTGTTCGAAGGCTTGTTCTTTCTAGACCTCGCGGCCCGAAAGGACTGTGACGAGGCTGGTGTAAAAAGCTTCTTCGTAGCTGGTGCAGCTGAGGGGAGAAAAGGAGACTTACCTGCGGTAGCCGTGACAATCCATGCATCCAGCGCCCTCTAAAGAGAGCCTGACCCTTGTATGGTAGGCCCTCCACACACTTTCTGGATTCCGCATGTAAATGCTGATTTACATACAGGACTAAAAGCAACACTTTAAAAAGACATTACATACACTTTAAATGGAGCCGCTGCGGCCGCTAGACTTAATCCTCAACCTACGCACTTATTACACCATTAGCGTACAGAGTCCCATACCGTGTACGTACTTTGCGTACAAACACCGCGCTGGCTGTACAAAGTACACTCAGCGCGTACACACCCAAAGATACACCGTGAACCCTTAACAGCTATGCATGCGATAATAATACACTTATAGGTTAGCACTCCTGTGTAGTAATGGAGATCCTCTTACTGGCTGTATTTTTCCATGATGGTACTCTGCTGCAGGGTGGACCGTAGCAAGGTCTTTCACAATGGCTTGTCAGAAAGTGTCCCAATAGGACCGCAATTCCCAATCACTGGACAGCAGGCTTGTGTCAAAGATTTAAGAGTCCCAGACTTGTTACCAACCGGTTTCACTGCTAGAGCAGCTTTTTCAAGGTATAAAAGCAGTGTGCCAAAAAGCCCTTTATATAGCAGTGTTTGATCACAATACCCCACAGGTGTGTACAGATCAATCAGTACAAATATTGTTCAAATTAAAAAACTAACCTAACAGAATTCAAATGTTGACAGCCAGAAGAATAGTCCTAATAAGCAATCAAAAAAAAGAGGTTCAGAAAGTATAAATTCACCAACATTTAGTATTCTTAATATGGTCACATGGTCATTAATCCAGGAAGTAGGAAGTATTACAATATCTTGTTATGCCCGAGTATCAAGCTTCTCTTTCATTTATTTAAGATGGACACATATTGTGACCAATCAAATGTTGATCACATGGTCACAGATCAGCCACGTGATGGGACCCCGATCACGTGATGTGGCCGATCCCCCCCGTTGCCTAGCAGCAATGGTGACTGTTTTACCATTAGTATTCTTAATATGGTCACATGGTCATTAGTCCAGGAAGTAGGAAGTATTACAATATCTTGTTATGCCTGAGTATCAAGCCTCTCTTTCATTTATTTAAGATGGACACATATTGTGACCAATCAAATGTTGATCACATGGTCACAGATCAGCCACGTGATCGGACCCCGATCACGTGATGTGGCCGATCCCCCCCGTTGCCTAGCAGCAATGGTAATTTTTCTACAGCGGAGACAGGTATCATGCTCCGTCCCCACTGATGAGCTCACAGGGAAATTAGATATTCTCTTCATTAGTCACATGATCCAGTTACGGTCACGTGACCTAGCGTGTCATCATGTTGCCCAGCAACAATATTAAACAATGAAATATCCCTTTTTTTATTTTTTTATTTAATAAACAAAATAAAACAATATATATGGATCTAACTCGGCGGCCAGCCTCAGAACAGTCGTGTCCGTGGGCTAGATGGGGCGCACCATCCACCGATGTCGCCGTACGGCTGACGGCACCGCGCCCGCCTCACGCCACCCAAGGGCGACCAGGACAAAGTGTCATCATACCGCCCGGCGGCAGCGATAAACGCCGCACACCCATAGGACCACGGACATAATTAAAGCATAAAGGATAACATTCATATACCATCCTAAATATGTAGTCACTCATTGCGGTCTCATAAAATCTAATTGGATGGGTCACCACATCAAGAAGAAAAAACGCTAAGTCCTTAATTAGTACCCATAGATATATTTGAAATATTAGAAATAGGTCCCCCATGGCAGCGATGACCCCATATATATAGTCCAAACTGTATGGGTTCGTTAACAAGACTTGGTATGGTCCTTCCCACCTGTCTATGAGGCAACCTGAGCGTAAGAAATTTCAAATCATCACCTAATCCCCAGGCTCAATGTCATGAAAATTACTGTTCGGTAGGTCAGGAATCACCAGCTTTAAATTTGTTTGTTGATTTCTCTATGTTGATTTCTCACAGTCACTTCATTATTACATTTCAAATCATCCTGGGGGTCTATCATTACATGAGGTTGTCGACCAAAAAGAATTTCAAAGCGTGATAAGTTAAGTGGAAACCTGGGAGTGGTTCTGATGCTGTAGAACACTAGTGGCAAAGCTTCTGGCCACAACAATCCAGTTTCAGCCATTCATTTGCTCAGCTTGTTCTTAATAGTGCTGTTCACTCTCTCTACCTTTGCACTCGCCTGTGGACAGTAAGGAGTATGCAGCTTGCTATTAATTCCCATCAGTTTGCACATGACCTGAAAGACTTCACCTGTAAAATGGGTACCCCTGTCACTTTCAATTATTCTAGGGATACCATATCTACACACAAATTCCTGCACAATTTTATTTGCAGCAGCAGGGAACGCTTCTACCCAGTTGGAAAATACATCAATACAAACTAACACATTTCAAATTCCTACAGGGTGGTAACTGTATGAAATCGATTTGTATTTCCTGAAAAGGTCCGTCTGTAGGAGGGATATGGGATGGCTCTGTTGGTATTGTCTTTCCAATATTCTTCCTCAAGCAAGTAAGACAGGTCATTGCTCTCTTGCCTGCATGAGAATAGAATCCTGGCGCACACCAGTAGGCTCTTACCAACTTGCACATACCCTCTTTGCCCAGATGAGTCAGACCGTGTGCCACCTCAGCTAGGCTTGGAAGATATGCTCTGGGGGCCACTGGCTTACCGTGTCCACCTGTCCACAGTCCTGAGGACTCCTGGCCATACCCCTTTGTCCTCCAGACTGCCTCTTCATTTAGGGTACACAATTTTTTCATTTTAATTTACTATCATGTGTTATCAGTTGTGTGAAGTAAACTGTCTCTGGATGAGAGAGGGGGAAAAAATAGTAAATAAAAAAAGAAAATGTCAGGTTTGGCATTCACCAACAGGCTGTCACACCATCATGCATATCGGTGTCTGTGCACAGTCTCCCTTCACCAGTATTCTCATTCTCCACCCTTTGTGCATGACCAGGCACACTGCATTGATAATGGTGTCCTTATGTCGGTGAGATATACTGGATTTGGGTAGAACTCTGAAAGACCGAGTAGGCATGTGGCGTTTGAACTGTAATTGGGTCCATGTGTTGTACCCTCCTGTCGGTGAACGTAAGAGAGGAGGAGGAAACTTTGAAGAAAAATCACATAAAGGTTAGTAATAGGTAAGTTTATAGAGGCAAAGAGGATTTTATAAAATTTGACAACTGGATTGGGCACTACGGGGAAGTGATTCTCTACTTGGTCTACTCCCCTTAAAAAAAAATTCTGTGTTTATCGTATCGCTATTGGGACTATCCCAGCCATCAATCCAGTGTCCTGTCCATCCTAAGTTCATAGGGAACCCAGTATCTGTGAGATAATTTCCTCTACCTGTGATGGACATGAATCTAGAACCATGAAATGTAACATTAGTCTTCGTGGGGGTCTAGTATTGTCAAAGGGTAATTTTGAATTTATTTTGTTCTTCCCATTAGCCGAATCTGTGTTTTCTATATGGCTTATGACTCCTTACTATATGTCCCTTGGTCCCGTCTATGTGTTTAATAATGTGGCTTGTGTTTTCTGTCTAGGGGATCTATATTGACTATGTGTCCTACTACTCCTACAATCTCTGGCAAAATGCCCTTCCTTCCTACAAGTGTAACATATTATTGGCCATTAGGGATCTGGGGTTTGGACTGATGAGTCTTTCCTGTATGTGCCAGTATACTTACCATCCTCAACCTCTCCACCTGTTGTTCTCTGCGCCTAGCACTATTCTTGTGATGTTCAATAGCACACTCTTTAAGATTAGCTACTGTGACCCCTTTCCAATTTTGCAAAGAAGTCTGCACCCTGACACTCAATGCCTTATTGAGCCCGTCCATTTGCACGGAGACAGCCACCTCCCATTTGCCGAATTAGTGTTTACCAGTGGTCTTATCCAGATAGAGAGTTTTCTATTACTGCAAAAGACAAAAAAAAAAAGTTTAACAAGCTTCTAGGTCATGCAAAGTATTCATTCAATCCTTCTCATCCCATATTAAGGGTCTGTACATGGTCCATCAAACATTTCCGAGCTCATCTTGACTAGGGGCATTACTAGGAATGAATACTTCTTATATGGTAACTGAAAGAAATACCCGGGGGTTACCTTGTCTCTGTCCGCTTTCCTACTGGCAAATACTAATGTGCGGACAGGTTTTTCTCCATTTCTGACGTTACTTTCTTTATTTTTTCTTTATTTTTGGGGGGTTTTACTATATATGTACACGAATGATACCATACTTACCTGTTCCACTGGTCTCAGCCACTTCCCCCGCAGGCTACTGCTCTTCTTTTACCGGTTGGATACTCCTCTGGGTGCATGAGAAATGGCTGAAAACAATCAGGTCACCTTCTCCTCCTAAATAAAACTTCAACATTCATTAGTACATATATAGGTTACAGTCATATTTTTTATATTTTTATTATTTTCTATAGTTTGTATGCTGGCCGTAACTGCTTCCACATCTACATATGGCGGTGTACTTGCATTCTCTTTTTTTTTTCTTCCTACTTGTTTATTGTTGCTACAAGTTCAAACAGTTCTTATATTTCCATTCTTGTCTTATATGACTTTGGTTAGACATACCACTTGCAATACCTTAGGATCAAACTCACCATCCCCTCTTGCTGCCACAGGTTTAAACACTTTGTATGTCTGACCCTTTGTTTTCGGGATTTTATCAGATATATCCTTATCCTTAAGTTCTGCAGTACCTCTGGTTCAAAGCTGCCCACCTTAGGGAATGATACCCTATCGTTGTCAGTCATACGTACCCATTCAGACAAAAAGTCTTCAGCGTGTGGACCATATTTCCCACACACAATACTTTTTCCTTTTTATTTTTTTAACCTTGCTGACCCCTTGGGCAGCGGTTCTTCAGGCTGAACCCTGGATAAACATCCCTTAGTTGAGCAACTGGCTCCCATAATTGTGGACCTTTTCCCACAAACACCAAAATACTCAATATAAGGTGATGGTGAAAGTTCTCCAAGCGCTTTCACCCACTCTTGCCCACATTGGCCAGTACTACCATACACTGTTGACAGCGAAGGCAATGTACCCAACTTAGGGCCCCTATTGACCTATATTTACTGGAAGTTTTTAGGAATAACTTACCCTTTCCAGTAAAGTATCTGTCGTTGGAGATTTTCCTGAGAGAGACCAGCGAAAACTCCCTATGCACTTTTTATGCACAAATCACGCTTGCGTATGCTGTATACAGCGCTAATGATACCCCTTTTACAAGCTTTTTGCGTAAAATCGCGGTATCAAGTTGTGCTATATATCGCACCCACAAACGCGCGGTCCAATCGCACAGCGTATAGGTACTTGTTACCTATCCGCCGTACGACCACTGGAATCGAATCACAAGCTGCAAAACCTCAGCCAGAGCGTATTAAAAAAAACTACATGGGTCACACAGTTCACAATTCCCTACCATGCTCCTGTGAAAGTCTCCTCACGACTTACGTATTTCAAATCCTATACTAAAGTGAGTCAGCCGCCTCACGCCACCAAGCCTCCACTCACTTGGTGTACCGAACGACGGGATCCCGAATTCCGGGGTTCAAAACCACTCACTCCTACGTTTGCTCACTCAAATACACTTTGTTTTTCTGTACAGAAAAATTTAATTCATTCAGATTGGCAGCTTTACCCCCAGAGGCAATACAGTTTAAACAAAAGTTTTATACTAATCTGCTTTAGAAACCGGGTAGTTTTGTGCTATTGTAGCATGGCTACTGTCCCACCTTTTAACTAAACGACACTATTGTGTAATTTATACTTAGCGCCCGCACTCTTACGCACTTTGCGTGAACACGCGACCGTGCGTGTCTCTTACGCTGCGTGCGCAGTCCTGTACTTTATCCGAGACACGTGTACAAAACCCTGCGTCCGCAAAAAAACAAATCACACAGCTCTATAAATGTGAACAATACTAATTAATATTGCCCACTAGACACAACTTGTTCTGTATAAACTTTTATGCAGACCTGCGTTTGTGTCTTTACACTTACTTCCTTAAAATACTGTTATTTCAAATTTACCTATATAGCAACAAATGTATCCAATTTCACACAGATCTATAATGACTGCAATAATCTATAATTTAAATTATATGATTCAGATTGGATAGCTATCTTGCAGAACATACACTGATATAAATATACACATACATATATATAATATTATTATTATAATAATCATTCACTAGCCTTCTATGTGACATTTACCCATTCAGTGCTTCTAATTTGTATATCAAGGCTATTTGCTTTTCACTGCTAAGTAAAAGCAGTTACACAGGTTAATTTGCATTTCAATGGCTATCCTATAGCAAACAGAAAGTTAACTAAATCCTGGGAAAGAAGAAGGGAAAAAAAAGTATTTTTTTCTTTTCTTTTTTGTGTGCAATTTCTTACACCAAGCCAAGCATTTATCTCACCATTTACTCTCACTAGGCCCAATTGAAACTATTTGTAATTGACTCTGGCATGGGTTAAATAAATTCATTGGTAACTCATAAATGGTGCTTGATGTGACGAAGGAAACGGATTGTTCTGAGCAGACTGAAAATCAGCTATGTAGAAAATTACCTTCCTAAAATGGCCACTGCTCCTCCCCCTTCCACATTCATGAGGTTTACACAAAATGGTGGAAAGGCCATGTGGTTTATCCAAAATGAGGGACAGACCATGCGGCTTCCTTTGTCACAAAGAAATCATACATTATACAAGCACCAGAAGTTATTTTAGGCCTGAGTTTAAAAAAAACTATATCAAGGCTATGCAGCAACTTTTAAATGTACTTACTTAAAAGATAAACAATCCAATCTGAATCAAACACAATATGACTTATTTAAACTTTGTTTTGCAACAATAAAAATACATTTTAGCATTTTAAATATTATGAGAAACGCATTGTCCCTTGAAATTTCATATCATTGGCTTACTGATATCACAACAATACACACGGATATGATTTTCTCAGCTTTACGACGCGTCCGCCACAAGCTGATCGACCACAGCGTCGCGTTTATAATGTACAGTGCATCATTAAGACCATGATATCCCGGACGAGCACCCATCTGTAAATGCCAAATTGTTTCCTTAAAAATATTTAAAATGCCCGCTCTAATATATATTGTAAATGCCTGCACCTCTTATTACCATGTGCCATGAATGTGCGCTATACATAGCAAAACACTTCATCCCATAAGAGAAAACAATACACCCACACATTATCTGAGTTCCAAAGCTCATTGATGTATATATTTGTTATTAAAAGGATATGGATTCAATATATTACAATGTACAGTATACCCATAATTACATGATCACAATTTATACAGTAAGCAGTAAATACATACAGTTACAGGCCAGCATACAACACCATTATCTTTCTCATATAAATTCGTCTCTCCATATCACTCTCTCTCTCTCTCTCTGTAAAATCATGCAGGAACTGGTCTGGCAGCAACTCCATCATCGTCTGATACAAGACAGCAACTGAGAACTGTGCGTCTCTGCTATGTGTTATCTAGTTTTTTGGGGAAGGAACTTCCTCATTCATGAAGAGTCACTGGTTTGTTTGTATGCTAAACAGGTTCAGCCCTGAAGACATCCAAAGGGCTGGCCTGAGCTTCCTGTCAACTACCTGTTTGGAATATCTATTGTTCTAATAAAAGTGATTTTACCTTTCATACATTGAATCATAACTATTTGTTGCAATGTCCTACAACTTAATAACAAGTATCAAATGAATCTACACATTAATCTGGTTGCTTTAGTAGTAAATATGACAGGTGTATCTTGCTTCGTTCAAATAATACACATACATGACATTACTTCATTATATAATTTTAAATCATTATGATGTTTGGCGCTTGATATTATTATAATTATGTACTGCATGAAATAAGTGTCGAATCCATCTCTGTGGCATATCCGTGTAAATGCGTGTGTTACCATATATTGCTGTGCTCGCTGCGCGTATTTGCAAGTATAGCGACTTATATGTGTGTAGAGTTTGTATGTTCTTTCTATGTAATATTTTTTACTTCGACAGAAGTAAGCCTCTTCAACCCGCTCAGGTATTGTATCAGCAATATTCAACACATCCCTAATAGCCTCTATCATGAACTGCACCCCCTTAGCAAGAGATGCGGGCCCCCTGAGCACATCCCCATCACCGACTGCAGTGTCAGAATCGGTATCCGTGTCATCTTGCATAATCTGGGCAAAAGCACGTTTGTGGGAACCTACAGAGGGGGGCCCTGAGGTAACAGAACCGGACCAAACTGCCATAGAGTTCTGTAAAACCAGAGCTGCAAATTCATTCTGTGCAACCCTAGTAGAAATCTGAGAAATCATAGATTTGATAGAGGATAACCATTCAGGCTCCCTTGCTGGGATCTGCGCTAAAACAGTGCAATCCTGATTACATGGACTGAGATCATCCTGAGAGGACATATCCTCTGCAGCATATGACACAGAGTCCATGGACATAGCTAAATGGAGATCCCAAACACTCCACACACAGGGGAGGCTAGACAGAGTTTCACCCCCAAGAATGGCAAGAGAGACACGGAACTTGGAGCCAACCCACACACAGCACTTTCAAGGTATAGGGAGACTCCAACCAGCGCTGTGTACCTTAATAGATTACATAGCCTGTACATTGCCCCCCCCCCCACCCCTTCTACAAACCCCTGGTACCGGAAAAGATAGCTGGAGTTGATATGGAGGGACTGCTCTTCGCGGACAGCGTTTCTGCAAGCAGGTAAATGGCGCTGAATGCTGCTGGGTCCGCTCTGAAATGCCCCGCCCCCCTTAATGGTGCGGTCTTCCCGCTCTTCTGGAGATTATACTGGCCTGGGGAATCATGCTGGCAGCGATCCTGGGACCCTGACAGGCTTAGAGGTCAGTGTAGGCGCCCCTCACAGCGCCGCACTATGTACCGCTGAGCCCCGGAGCGCAATCAGTACTGTGCTCCATACCTTGTTGCCGCCATCTTCACACCGGCTTCCCGCTTGCCGGGGGGGCGGTGACTGACTCGGCACTGATCTTCTGGCTCTGTAAGGGGGTGTCGGCATGCTGTCGGGGTGAGCAATCCTCTGTGGTGGGGAACGTTCGATCCGATCAGGAGCTCAGTGTCCTGTCAGCGGAGATAGTTTCTCAGACCCTGTAGGGCAGACACTACTCCCCCCCCCCCTCCCTTAGTCTCACAAAGCAGGGAGGCTCTTGCCAGCAGCCTCCCTGCAAAATAATAAACTCTAAAAATAAACTTTTCCAGAGAAGCTCTGTAGAGCTTCCCTAGCCATGACCGGGTCCTCTGGGCACATTTTCTAAACTGAGTCTGGTAGGAGGGGCATAGAGGGAGGAGCCAGCCCAAACTCTCAAACTCTTAAAGTGGCAATGGCTCCTAGTGGAACAGTCTATACCCCATGGTACTAATGTGGACCCCAGCATCCTCTAGGTCGTAAGAGAAAACGAGTTTTATGGCAAGACCTTACCTTTGTTAAAACTCTTTGTGCGAGGTACACTGAGCTCCACAAGGATAGACATAGGGGGGTGTAGACAGGGCCGGTTCCAGGGCTTCTGGCGCCGCGGGCGGCATTGGGGGGGGGGGTGGCTTCATACAGGGGGCGTGGTCATTTACGCCCCCCTGTACAGACTGGAATGATGCGCGGTGCGCGATGACGTCATCGCGCACCGCACATCAAAGGTCCTTTCAACGAAGAGAAACTAGACGCGTAGCGTCTAGTTCCCTTCGTGGAGAGGACCTTGGCCGTGCGGTGCGCGATGACGTCATCGCGCACCGCACAGTAAAGGACCTCTCCACGAAGGGAAACTAGACGCGTACGCGTCTAGTTTCCCTTCCCAGCGGCCAGCGGCAGCAGGGCGACAGCGGGGGCCGGGGGGCACACACTGCAGCAGCGGATCTTGCCCTGGTGCGGCGCCCTCCGGAAGGCGGCGCCCCGGGCAAAAGTACTGCTTGCCCGTGGTAAGATCCGCTACTGGGTGTAGAGTAGGATCTTGATCCGAGGCACCAACAGGCTGAAAAGCTTTGACTGTTCCGCCTCCTCTATAACCCCGCCTCCCTGCACAGGAGCTCAGTTTTTAGTTAACCTGCCCAATGCAGTAGCAGGAAAAGAGACGACAACGGTTAGTAGCCACATACACCACACTCTCACGATAGGAGAAGTGTCAGCGGCTAATGCCATACCAACCCAAAGAAGCTAAGTGCGTTAGGGTAGGCGCCTTGTGGAGCCCAGTGTACCTCGCAAAAAGAGTTGTAACAAAGGTAAGTTCTTACCATAAAACTCATTTTCTGCTGCGGGCTCCACAAGGATAGACATTGGGGATGTCCTAAAGCAGTTCCTTATGGGAGGGGACGCACTGTAGCGGGCACAAGAACCCTGCGTCCATCCCCAAGGAAGCATCCTGGGAAGCGGCAGTATCGAAGGCATAGAACCTTATGAACGTGTTCACAGAGGACCAAGTAGCCGCCTTGCACAATTGTTCAAGGGTCGCACCACGGCAGGCCGCCCAAGAAGGTCCAACAGACCGAGTAGAATGGGCCTTAATGTGAGCAGGAGCCGAGAGACCAGCCCTCACATAAGCATGTACAATCACCATTCTAATCCATCTGGCCAAAGTTTGCTTGTGAGCAGGCCAGCCCCGTTTGTGAAATCCAAACAGCACAAAGAGAGAATCAGATTTTCTAACAGAAGCAGTTCTCTTCACATAGATACGGAGAGCCCGTACCACATCCAAAGACCGCTCTTTGGGAGACAGATCAGGAGAAACAAGTGCCGGAACCACAATCTCCTGGTTAAGGTGGAACGAAGAAACCACCTTAGGTAAATATCCGGGATGAGTCCTCAGAACCGCCCGGTCACGATGAAATAACAGATATGGGGAAATACAGGACAAGGCACCCAAATCCGACACTCTTCTAGCTGAAGCAATAGCCAGCAGAAACACCACCTTAAGCGAAAGCCACTTAAGATCAGCTGAACCAAGAGGTTCAAACGGAGACTCTTGTAATGCCTCCAAAACCACCGACAAGTCCCAAGGAGCCACAGGCGGGACATCGGGAGGTTGGATACGCAACACACCCTGAGTAAAGGTATGCACATCAGGTAAGGTCGCAAATTTCACTGAAACCACACCGACAAGGCAGATATTTGAACCTTGAGGGAGGCCAGACGCAGGCCTAAGTCCAGGCCCTGCTGAAGAAAAGCCAACAACTTGGCTATACTAAACTTGGAAGTGTCATAATTGTTAGATGCGCACCAAACAAAGTAGGAATGCCAGACCCTACAGTAAATCCGAGCCGAAGCCGGTTTCCGGGCCCGCAACATAGTTTGAATGACCGCCTCAGAAAACCCTTTAGCCCTTAAGACGGAAGCTTCAAGAGCCACGCCATCAAAGACAGCCGGGCTAGGTCATGGTAGACACAGGGGCCCTGAACGAGGAGGTCTGGGCGTTGTGGAAGTAGAATTGGACGCTCTGATGATAGGCCTTGCAGGTCTGAGAACCAGTGCCGTCTGGGCCACGCTGGAGCTATGAGGAGCAGAATTACCCTGGGCAGGAGTGACACCGGAGGGAACATGTACGGCAGCAAAAAAAAAAAACCACGGCACCGCTAGCGCATCCACGAATGCTGCTTGAGGATCCCTTGTCCTTGCTCCGAAGACCGGAACCTTGTGATTGTGTCGAGACGCCATCAGATCTACGTCTGGAAGGCCCCACTTTTCCACTAGGAGTTGAAACACTTCTGGATGGAGGCCCCACTCGCCGGCATGTACGTCCTGACGACTGAGAAAGTCCGCTTCCCAATTCAGGACTCCCAGAATGAATATTGCCGATATGGCCAGTAGATGGCGTTCCGCCCAATGTAGAATCCGTGAGACTTCCTTCATTGCCAAACGGCTTCGAGTGCCGCCTTGATGATTTATGTAAGCCACTGTGGTGGCGTTGTCCGACTGTACTTGAACAGGACGGTTCTGAATGAAATGCTGAGCCAGGTTCAACACATTGAAGACCACCCGCAATTCCAGAATGTTGATCGAGAGGAGGGATTCCTCCTTGGTCCACCGACCCTGAAGGGAGTGTTGCTCCAGCACCGCGCCCCAACCTCTTAGACTGGCATCTGTCGTCAACAGGACCCAGTCGGATATCCAGAAGGGACGGCCCGTGCACAATTGTCGGTCCTCGAGCCACCAGAGCAGCGACAGACGGACCTCCGGAGTCAATGAGATCATGTGAGACCTGATCCGGTGAGGCAGGCCGTCCCACTTGGCTAGAATCAGCTTCTGGAGGGGGCGAGAATGGAATTGAGCATACTCCACCATGTCGAATGCTGACACCATGAGGCCCAGCACCTGCATCGCCGAATGTATCGACACTTGCGGACGAGAAAGGAAGCAACAAATCCTGTCCTGAAGCTTCAGGACTTTCTCCTGAGACAAGAACAACCTCTGGTTGGGAGTGTTCAATAGCGCTCCCAGGTGCACCATGCTCTGAGCTGGGACCAGGGAGGATTTCTTCCAGTTGATGAGCCACCCGTGGGCTTGTAGAAACCGGACAGTCATATCCAGATGACGTAGGAGAAGTTCTGGGGAATTTGCCAGGAGTAACAAGTCGTCCAGATACGGCAGTATCCTGACCCCTTGACGGCAGAGTACCACCATCATCACCGCCATAACTTTGGTGAAGACTCGCGGAGCCGTAGTTAAACCAAAAGGTAACGCCCGAAACTGGTAATGGAGGTTGCAAATCGCAAACCTCAGGTATTGCTGATGTGACGCTGCTATAGGAATATGCAGGTAAGCATCCTGTATGTCCAGGGAGACCATGTAGTCCCCAGGTTCCAAGGACAGAACTATAGAGCAAAGGGTTTCCATTCGGAACCTGGAAACCTTCACAAACCTGTTCAATGCCTTGAGGTTGAGAATGGGCCGGGAGGACCCATTCATTTTCGGGACTCGAAACAGCGGAGAATAGTACCCCCGGCCCCTCTGCGCAGGAGGCACCTGTACTACGACTCCTGTATCCAGGAGGGTCTGTACCACCGAATGTAGAGCATTTGCCTTTGTCTGGTCCAACGGGACGTCTGTCTGGCAAAATCGATGAGGGGGTCGGTATTTGAAGGCTATGGCGTAACCTCGAGTGACGACTTCCCGTACCCAGGCATCTGAAGTGGTCTTCAACCATTCCTGGGTATACCCTAGAAGCCGGCCCCCCACCCTGGGATCCCCCAGGGGGAGGCTCACCCCGTCATGCGGCAGGCTTATCGGTCTTGGAAGCTGGCTGACGTGCTGCCCAGGTTCTTTTGAGCTTCGGCTTACCAGGTATGGAAGTGCGGGCCTGCTTGTTGTACGCCTGACCTTTTGCTTTACCTGAAGGACGAAAGGAAGTACCTTTAGCCTTCGACACAGCAGGAGCGGTACTTGGCAGACAGGTAGTTTTGGCAGTAGCCAAGTCACCCACTATCTTATTTAAATCCTCCCCAAACAGAATATCTCCTTACCGCCAGGGTTTTTCTAGAATCCAGATCCACAGACCAGGATCTCAGCCACAATATCCGGCGAGCCAGGACTGATGTAGTAGAGGCCTTGGCTGCTAGGATACCGGCATCAGAAGCCGCCTCTTTAATATAGTGAGAAGCTGTGACAATATATGACAAGCATTGTCTAGCATGGTCAGAAGAGATTTCAGCTTCTAACTCCAAGGCCAATGCTTCAATAGCCTCTGCAGCCCATGTTGCTGCAATAGTGGGCCTTTGTGCAGCACCCGTGAGGGTGTAAATCGCTTTCAGACAACCCTCCACACGTTTATCCATAGGCTCTTTTAGAGACGTGACGGTAGTGACAGGTAGAGCTGAGGAAACCACCATCCTAGCCACATGTGAGTCTACTGGAGGAGGCGTTTCCCAATTTTTAGACAGCTCTGGCATGAGGGGATAGCAAGCCAGCATCTTATTTTGAGGCACAAACTTCTTACCCAGGGGTCCTGACGTATATCCACTAGGTGGTCAGAGTGAGGTAAATCTTGTTTAACCACCTTCTGACGCTTGAACCTATCTGGTTTCTTAGGAGGGACGGATGGCTCGGGATCATCCGTAATCTGTAAAATTAACTTAATAGCCTCCAAAAGATCAGGAACATCCACATGTGAACTACCCTCCCCATCAGCAGTATCTGTGTCAGAATCTGTGGGGTCAGTGTAAGTGCCATCTTCATCAGACGAGGTGTCAGTGACAGCAGTGGATTGTAAGGAGATAAGAGCTCGCTTAGAGGACCCCCTTGGGCTTAGGCGAGCGAGGATCAGGCTTTTTAGTAGTCAGGAACTGGTTCAACTTCTTCAATTGAGCAGATAAATTGTCCGCCCACGGCGGGTTAGCTGTAGGGACCACATACGGGGTTGCACTGGCATAGGGGGTCCCATAGGGGGTGTTAGTTTATTAACTAGCGTATGTAGAAGCATGGAAAAAGCAGCCCACGGTGGGTCATTATGTACCTCCGTTGCTACATCCCCCAGAACCAGAGCCCACAGCTGCTATATTCTCCTCATATGGATCTGTGGCTTCGGCAACACCGGCAGTGTGTTCAGCCCCAGAACCGTTACCTTCAGAAGCAGACATGATATAACTTGCAGTATCAGGTAACACAGTACAATTGGCAGCAGCACAATACCTCTTACCCAAACCCCTGCGCAGTGTAGTCAGCACAAGCAGAGATATAGGAGAGATATGGTGACTAAAATCACAGAGAAAAATACGTATCAGAGTATATCTTGTGAAAATCCTATATAATTTTAAAACCAGACGCACCAAGCCCCCTCAGGTTATAGAATATAGGGATAGCAAGTTGAGTGAGAGACACGAAATGGAAACCACTCAGCAAGCTAATGCACACACATATAGTCACAGTTGTACAATGCAGAGGTTATTACTAACAATAATACTGCACTGGACCAGCTTATATAGCTATGTAGTCAATAGATATAACACTGCACAGTAAGAACTGGATGTACATCACAGGATAATTGTACTAGAAAACCCTGACTAAATGCACTCTTTCTTAACTAACACTGTCTAAGTGACAGGTAGAACATTTAAGTGTCATGTAAAGTCACAGCGCTGACAACCAGGCGGCTAAACACAGGAGGATTTGCCCAAGCAGTCCCAGGAACAGTGTAGCTGAGAGAAATGGCACCCAGACACTGACAGGGAGTGAGGGAGAGACAGATATGCAGCTTCAGGGCGGGAACATTTGCTGGAAATGGCGCCCTGGGGCTGGGGCTCCAGGTCTGAGCCTTATTCCCCTGCTGGCAAAACCACCGGGTACTGCGGGCTACTACTAAAACTGTTTTAAGGGAAAACCTGACCTGCACCCATGCCCTGGTGATCTAGTGGGATCGCCTGTACTGCCACAGTGTCCACCGCCAGCGCGCGCGGCCTGCCTCCCACTGACCGCGCCGGATCGAGATAAAGTACGAGTCCCGCAAGCGGGACCCACTCACCACCTCCCGAAGCGCAGCCACGCGATACCGGAGAGCCCCCATCGTGTGTGCCTGACCATAGAAGAAAACCGGAGCCTCCTGCTGTAGTTACTCGGCAACCAGGGCTCGGGAGTGTACAGTGCCGCTGGGGAGAGATGGAGCTGCAGCAGTGAATGTCACAAGACATGTACACACTGCTGCAGCCCTTGAAGTCTTCACTTTTCTTCTCAAAAAGCTCTTCTAAGGGCTGCCCAGAGCAGCCCCTCTGTTATGTGCCTGCTATCTGCAGCACCAACTACAAAACTGGGCTCCTGTGCAGGGAGGTGGGGTAATAGAGGAGGCGGCGCTATGCATTCTGGGAACAGTCAAAGCTTTTCAGCCTGTTGGTGCCTCGGATCAAGATCCTACTCTACACCCCCCTATGTCTATCCTTGTGGAGCCCAGTGTACCCCGCAGCAGAAGAAGAAGTTGTACATTATATATATATATATATATATATATATATATAATGCGCGGTTAGTGGTTTAATATATACGTTCACCATGTTGGGGCGTTTAGGCTGAGTGAGTGGGACTTGTGGCGCTGTGTGCTCTCATAACTATAGCTCCATGACAGAGACTGTGCACAAGACATTGCTGACTCATCATGCAACAAAGGCGGGAGAGAACACTGACCATGAGGACAGACCTGTCACTATAAAAAGGGGACCTCAGCGCTGAGAGATTCCTTCAAGGGTGTGCGGAAGTAGGAGCAACTTCTCTCTCCTGCTCCGCTGTAAAGAGCTGTGTTGTAAACATACAGCAGCTTGCAGGGGAGAGGAAGCAGCCACCGCTGTGGGAGTGCACCAAAGAGGGACCCAGTCAGCTGCACAGCAGGACTTCTGGGTGACGGCAGTGCCGGGGAAGCCAAAACTGGCCAGACAGGGGAAGCGGAGCACAGATACTCCCAGCGATACCTCCTCCTGTCAAAGCAGTTATCTGCATCCGTCAGTGGAAGACGGACCGAGCTGAAGCCGTATTCCCAGAGCCGCCCTGCATACAGAGAAAGCAAGGGAAAAAGACAGATGGTTTAATTCAGACCAGAACTCAGCCGCGCATCTGTACATATCGGCTGCATTCAGGTGGTCTGCGCATGCAACCTCACACTTTGCGGCCGCATCCCGGAAGGATGAACTGTTTTAGGAACATAATACTTGGTTCCATGCCTGTACTAAATTCACGATCGTATATTTATTTTATCATTGATTGTTTAGTCTGTACAATTAATGGGTATCTGCCAGTTCTATGTTACTCCATTTAGTTCCTCATATAGTACAAAAAATGAGAAGTTGGTAAAGTAATGTCATGTTTGCGTCTATAAAGGTGGAGTGTATGGTAATGTTAGTGGTACACAACAGTCAAGTGTTGGTAACTGAACCTTTTTAAGACTTCACGTAGGTTCACGATTGGTTTACATACACAAATTTGGAAAAAGCAGCATTCCAAAAAACATTACAACAACAAAAATAGGACAGTGGTTATGGCAATATTGTGGACCATGGTAAAGTTATTACTACATGGTTATAGATGGTTTAAATAAAGATAAAGTTAATAAGATTGATTCAGAGGTGGATGCTATAGCTACAGCCGCTGCGCCCTGGTTTTCTGGAATGCTGTCTGTCAATCCTGCTGCAGCGTTTGGAGCATTTGTTTCCATCTTTCAGGGTTCCTAAAAAGTTTAGGCAAAGTGAACCCATTTCACTAGAGTTCAATGTTTACACATTCTCTCTACATAGGTTTTGTGTACAAATCTGCATCGCCTGTAGTTGCATCTGCTTGGTTCCGTAGCTTGTGCAGAGCTAAACACACAAGGGTCGGGTATCTGCACACTCACTATATATTTTTCTGATAGTGTGAGTGTATGTGAATCATCACCATACAATCACTATACGGAACCCCTTTTAACTTATCTCAGATAATGCTCAGTAGAAGGAGGGGGTGCTGTCAATTACAGTATATATGCAATAGGATTGGAAGGAAAAGTAAGAAGAAACTGTATAGTTGACGCACTAGAAAGGATTAATCATAACATTTAACCTTCATTAAGTATACATTAAAATATATAATTCATTGACCCAAACTACAGTGAAACATAAGAGTTAAAATCAAACAAACTAACATGTATGTGAAACCTACAAGATAGGAAATGGTGAATAAAGAGATTTAAAAAGCATGTCCTGCGTGTGTTTTATATATATCACTCATAAGATTCTTATATCTATTCAGAAATCACCAATATTTGATCCATTATAGGTATGATTCTGTTTAGATAGTGGCTGTTACAGCAGATGTTGATAGTTAGCACTCTCCCGGCTGATAATTCCAGAGAGTCAATACTATCTCATATATATCTTTATTCACTCCACAGGAATATCCCCTGAGAAATTCTCCCAAATATGGGGACTGTGAGTGTCAGTAGATATAAATATATAAATTAAATATGATAGAGAGTTAATTAGATAGTATGTGTCGCCAATATACTTATATATTGATGTACTTCTAGATAAAGGTCAGCTGAAAAAATGGGTATCAAGGTCTCTGAGATAATCTTGGCACAAGAATATATTATCCCACACTCATTATTGCACACATAGTTATCTGGGCATGTACATGGGGAAAACAGGGAGAGAATTTTCTTTACTCAAGGGATATGGCAGTCCCCACTTCGTATGGATTTTTTAAGGGATATGGCAGTCCCAGTTTTGATCTCCAATAATCCACATATATTTCCAACCCAAATAGGTTCTAGATATTACAGTTCAAATTTGCTTAAGGGATATAGGAATCCCCATATCTGTGCCGGTCTTTAAAGGGAATATGGCAATCCCAGATTATAATCTCTAATAACCCACATATGACCTAAATAGGTTCTATGAACTGCAATATGTCACAGTAACTTGAGTTCATTCTCTGTTTCATTCGAAAATGCAAAACTATTATTCAAGGAGGTGGCACTCCTAATCATAATGTACATCAACCCCATATATTGTGTCCTTTTGAATTATATCAATTTCACTGTGTGATTAAACATGCAGTGTAGGATAGTGCCTATACAGAGTGGTATTTTCTATCCACTCAAATATTATATATCATGATTTAGTGATGCATTAGATACCCCCTGGAGACTGATAAAATATATAGTCCCCACAGTTCATATATTATCACAATAATAACTATTTCAGTATTCCATTAATTCATGCAGCTGCCAATAAGTATTGCCTTGTGGTATTGGCTGCAATATAGTATACTTGTATTACACTGTTTTAGTGTTCAATCATACAACTATCATCTGTTTTTAAATGTTACCACATTGTTTATTATAATATGGTGTACTGAGTGTTGTTACTAGCACTGTCCCATCGTTTCCTAAAAATGTCTCATTGTAACAGCTTAGTGTAGAAATAGCATAGCTCAATTATTCCAGCTAGTGTCTAAAGCAGTTGAAATAAATAACTTAAAAGTGATATAATTAAGATCACCAGCATATACTAATACTGGTAATCTATTAACATGTATAAAGATCCACTTTACTGCTGTTAAAGGAAGTTTCTCTGACGTCCTAAGTGGATGCTGGGGACTCAGTCAGGACCATGGGGAATAGCGGCTCCGCAGGAGACAGGGCACAAAAGTAAAAGCTTTAGGATCAGGTGGTGTGCACTGGCTCCTCCCCCTATGACCCTCCTCCAAGCCTCAGTTAGATTTTTGTGCCCGGCCGAGAAGGGTGCAATCTAGGTGGCTCTCCTAAAGAGCTGCTTAGAGTAAAAGTTTTGTTAGGTTTTTTTATTTTCAGTGAGTCCTGCTGGCAACAGGCTCACTGCATCGAGGGACTTAGGGGAGAGAAGTGAACTCACCTGCGTGCAGGATGGATTGGCTTCTTAAGCTACTGGACACCATTAGCTCCAGAGGGAGTCGGAACACAGGTCTCATCCTGGGGTTCGTCCCGGAGCCGCGCCGCCGACCCCCTTGCTGATGCCGAAAAGTGAAGAGGTCCAGAAACCGGCGGCAGAAGACTTTTCAGTCTTCATAAGGTAGCGCACAGCACTGCAGCTGTGCGCCATTGTTGTCAGCACACTTCATAGCAGCGGTCACTGAGGGTGCAGGGCGCTGGGGGGGGCGCCCTGGGCAGCAATGATAGTACCTTATTCTGGCTAAAAATACATCACATATAGCCCCTGGGGGCTATATGGATGTATTTAACCCCTGCCAGGTCTCAGAAAAACGGGAGAAGAAGCCCGCCGAAAAGGGGGCGGGGCCTATTCTCCTCAGCACACAGCGCCATTTTCCCTCACAGAAATGCTGGTGGGAAGGCTCCCAGGCTCTCCCCTGCACTGCACTACAGAAACAGGGTTAAAACAGAGAGGGGGGGCACTTATTTGGCGATATGTATATATATAATAAAATGCTATAAGGGAAAAACACTTATATAAAGGTTGTCCCTGTATAATTATAGCGTTTTTGGTGTGTGCTGGCAAACTCTCCCTCTGTCTCCCCAAAGGGCTAGTGGGGTCCTGTCCTCTATCAGAGCATTCCCTGTGTGTGTGCTGTGTGTCGGTACGTGTGTGTCGACATGTATGAGGACGATGTTGGTGAGGAGGCGGAGCAATTGCCTGTAATGGTGATGTCACTCTCTAGGGAGTCGACACCGGAATGGATGGCTTATTTAAGGAATTACGTGATAATGTCAACACGCTGCAAGGTCGGTTGACGACATGAGACGGCCGGCAAACCAATTAGTACCTGTCCAGGCGTCTCAAACACCGTCAGGGGCGTTAAAACGTCCTTTTACCTCAGTCGGTCGACACAGACACAGACACGGACACTGACTCCAGTGTCGACGGTGAAGAAACAAACGTATTTTCCTTTAGGGCCACACGTTACTTGTTAAGGGCAATGAAGGAGATGTTACATATTTCTGATACTACAAGTACCACAAAAAAGGGTATTATGTGGAGTGTGAAAAAACTACATGTGGTTTTTCCTGAATCAGATAAATTAAATGAAGTGTGTGATGATGCGTGGGTTTCCCCCGATAGAAAATTATTGGCGGTATACCCTTTCCCGCCAGAAGTTATGGCGTGTTGGGAAACACCCCTTAGGGTGGATAAGGCGCTCACACGCTTATCAAAACAAGTGGCGTTACCGTCTCCAGATACGGCCGCCCTCAAGGAGCCAACTGATAGGAGGCTGGAAAATATCCTAAAAAGTATATACACACATACTGGTGTTATACTGCGACCAGCGATCGCCTCAGCCTGGATGGGCAGCGCTGGGGTGGCTTGGTCGGATTCCCTGACTGGAAATATTGATACCCTTGACAGGGACAGTATTTTATTGACTATAGAGCATTTAAAGGATGCATTTCTATATATGCGAGATGCACAGAGGGATATTTGCACTCTGGCATCAAGAGTAAGTGCGATGTCCATATCTGCCAGAAGATGTTTATGGACACGACAGTGGTCAGGTGATGCAGATTCCAAACGGCACATGGAAGTATTGCCGTATAAAGGGGAGGAGTTATTTGGGGTCGGTCCATCGGATCTGGTGGCCAGGGCAACAGCTGGAAAATCCACCTTTTTACCCCAAGTCACATCTCAGCAGAAAAAGACATCGTCTTTTCAGCCTCAGTCCTTTCGTCCCCATAAGGGAAGAAGACTGCAGCAGGCAGCCCATTCCCAGGAACAGAAGCCTTCCACCGCTTCTGCCAAGTCCTCAGCATGACGCTGGGGCCGTACAAACAGGTGCGGTGGGGGGTCGTCTCAAGAGTTTCAGCACGCAGTGGGCTTACTCGCAAGTGGACCCCTGGATCCTACAAGTAGTATCCCAGGGGTACAGATTGGAAATTCGAGACGTCTCCCCCTCGCAGGTTCCTGAAGTTTGCTTTACCAACGTCTCCCTCCGACAGGGAGGCAGTATTGGAAACAATTCACAAGCTGTATTCCCAGCAGGTGATAATCAAAGTACCCCTCCTACAACAAGGAAAGGGGTATTATTCCACACTATATTGTGGTACTGAAGCCAGACGGCTCGGTGAGACCTATTCTAAATCTGAAATATTTGAACACTTACATACAAAGGTTCAAATCAAGATGGAGTCACTCAGAGCAGTGATAGCGAACCAGAAAGAAGGGGACTATATGTGTCCCTGGACATCAAGGATGCTTACCTCCATGTCCCAATTTGCCCTTCTCACCAAGGGTACCTCAGGTTCGTGGTACAAAACTGTCACTATCAGTTTCAGACGCTGCCGTTTGGATTGTCCACGGCACCCCGGGTCTTTACCAAGGTAATGGCCGAAATGATGATTCTTCTTCAAAGAAAAGGCGTCTTAATTATCCCTTACTTGGACGATCTCCTGATAAGGGCAAGGTCCAGAGAACAGTTGGAGGTCGGAGTAGCACTATCTCAAGTAGTTCTACGACAGCACGGGTGGATTCTAAATATTCCAAAATCGCAGCTGTCTCCGACGACACGTCTGCTGTTCCTAGGGATGATTCTGGACACAGTCCAGAAAAAGGTGTTTCTCCCGGAGGAGAAAGCCAGGGAGTTATCCGAGCTAGTCAGGAACCTCCTAAAACCAGGCCAAGTGTCAGTGCATCAATGCACAAGGGTCCTGGGAAAAATGGTGGCTTCTTACGAAGCGATTCCATTCGGCAGATTCCACGCAAGAACTTTTCAGTGGGATCTGCTGGGAAAATGGTCCGGATCGCATCTTCAGATGCAACAGCGGATAACCCTGTCTCCAAGGACAAGGGTGTCTCTTCTGTGGTGGCTGCAGAGTGCTCATCTACTAAAGGGCCACAGATTCGGCATTCAGGACTGGGTCCTGGTGACCACGGATGCCAGCCTGAAAGGCTGGGGAGCAGTCACACAAGGAAAAAATTTCCAGGGAGTGTGATCAAGTCTGGAGACTTCTCTTCACATAAATATACTGGAGCTAAGAACAATTTACAATGCTCTAAGCTTAGCAAGACCTCTGCTTCAAGGTCAGCCGGTATTGATCCAGTGGGACAACATCACGGCAGTCGCCCACGTAAACAGACAGGGCGGCACAAGAAGCAGGAGGGCAATGGCAGAAACTGCAAGGATTCTTCGCTGGGCGGAAAATCATGTGATAGCACTGTCAGCAGTGTTCATTCCGGGAGTGGACAACTGGGAAGCAGACTTCCTCAGCACGACCTCCACCCGGGAGAGTGGGGACTTCATCGGGAAGTCTTCCACATGATTGTGAACCGTTGGGAAAGACCAAAGGTGGACATGATGGCGTCCCGCCTGAACAAAAAACTGGACAGGTATTGCGCCAGGTCAAGAGACCCTCAGGCAATAGCTGTGGACGTTCTGGTAACACCGTGGGTGTACCAGTCGGTGTATGTGTTCCCTCCTCTGCTTCTCATACCTAAGGTACTGAGAATTATAAGACGTAGAGGAGTAAGAACTATACTCGTGGCTCCGGATTGGCCAAGAAGGACTTGGTACCCGGAACTTCAAGAGATGCTCACAGAGGACTCATGGCCTCTGCCGCTAAGAAGGGACTTGCTTCAGCAAGTACCATGTCTGTTCCAAGACTTACCGCGGCTGCGTTTGACGGCATGGCGGTTGAACGCCGGATCCTAAGGGAAAAAGGCATTCCGGAAGAGGTCATTCCTACCCTGGTCAAAGCCAGGAAGGAGGTGACCGCACAACATTATCACCACATGTGGCGAAAATATGTTGCGTGGTGTGAGGCCAGGAAGGCCCCACGAAGAAATTTCAACTCGGTCGATTCCTGCATTTCCTGCAAACAGGAGTGTCTATGGGCCTCAAATTGGGGTCCATTAAGGTTCAAATTTCGGCCTGTCGATTTTCTTCCAGAAAGAATTGGCTTCAGTTCCTGAAGTCCAGAAGTTTGTCAAGGGAGTACTGCATATACAACCCCCTTTTGTGCCTCCAGTGGCACTGTGGGATCTCAACGTAGTTCTGGGATTCCTCAAATCACATTGGCTTAAACCGCTCAAATCTGTGGATTTGAAATATCTCACATGGAAAGTGACCATGATGTTGGCCTTGGCCTCGGCCAGGCGAGTGTCAGAATTGGCGGCTTTGTCTCACAAAAGCCCATATCTGATTGTCCATTCGGACAGTGCAGAGCTGCGGACTCGTCCCCAGTTTCTCCCTAAGGTGGTGTCAGCGTTTCACCTGAACCAGCTTATTGTGGTACCTGCGGCTACTAGGGACTTGGAGGACTCCAAGTTGCTAGATGTTGTCAGGGCCCTGAAAATATAGGTTTCCAGGACGGCTGGAGTCAGGAAAACTGACTTGCTGTTATCCTGTATGCACCCAACAAACTGGGTGCTCTTGCTTCTAAGCAGACGATTGCTAGTTGGATGTGTAGTACAATTCAGCTTGCACATTCTGTGGCAGGTCTGCCACAGCCAAAATATGTAAATGCCCATTCCACAAGGAAGGTGGGCTCATCTTGGGCGGCTGCCCGAGGGGTCTCGGCTTTACAACTTTGCCGAGCTGCTACTTGGTCAGGGACACACCCTGGCTGAGGAGGACCTGGAGTTCTCTCACTCGGTGCTGCAGAGTCATCCGCACTCTCCCGCCCGTTTGGGAGCTTTGGTATAATCCCCATGGTCCTGACGGAGTCCCCAGCATCCACTTAGGACGTCAGAGAAAATAAGAATTTACTTACCGATAATTCTATTTCTCGTAGTCCGTAGTGGATGCTGGGCGCCCATCCCAAGTGCGGATTGTCTGCAATACTTGTACATAGTTATTGTTACAAAAATCGGGTTATTATTGTTGTGAGCCATCTTTTCAGAGGCTCCGCTGTTATCATGCTGTTACCTGGGTTCAGATCACAGGTTGTACAGTGTGATTGGTGTGGCTGGTATGAGTCTTACCCGGGATTCAAAATCCTTCCTTATTGTGTACGCTCGTCCGGGCACAGTATCCTAACTGAGGCTTGGAGGAGGGTCATAGGGGGAGGAGCCAGTGCACACCACCTGATCCTAAAGCTTTTACTTTTGTGCCCTGTCTCCTGCGGAGCCGCTATTCCCCATGGTCCTGACGGAGTCCCCAGCATCCACTACGGACTACGAGAAATAGAATTATCGGTAAGTAAATTCTTATTTTTCCATATCAGTAAGTATCATCTGCTATCAGCACATAGTAATTGAGACATCAGCATGTGGTGCTACAGACATTTGTTACAAATTGTTATCAGAGACACTTTGTTGCAGATTCTGATATTAAGTATCTTATCCTCCTGCATTAGTGTCTATTTCTGGACAGCCTAGTATAACCTCTCTAGTGATTGACTAACAGCCATGGTGATATAAATATTAACACATTTGTTTTTTATTACATCATATATTGGACACACGCAGGCACGCTGTGCCCTACACGCGTGTTTCACTGCACTAACAGGCAGCTTCGTCAGGGAGCTCCACGAGCGCCTTCCCTGGACGTGAATAAATCAGATTTGCATAAACCAATCATCACATCGTTCTAAGTCATGTGCGGCCGCCGGCCTATCTCTGTCTCATAAGTCTTAGCGGGTCACGTGCGGCCGCCGACCAGTAGGTCGCGGTCACATGATATTTTCCTCCAATAATGGCCCGCAAGTCTCAGTCAGGAAGTAACATATCTAATATCCCACAGGACGGGGATTTCCTTCTCACCGCACCCCGGTATCTGTATACATTGAACAAACTTAACAATTACCGACAGCATCATACTCGTTGATCCCGTTTGCCACGCTATGTTGTCCCCGCATCATTTAATGTATCCATAATCCTATTTGATCAAATAGGTTCTGGTGCCCATATATCTGTTCCACTCAAAATATGGATACATTTACAGATCATGGGGTCAGTAAATTAACATCAAGTTCTATCATATATGTGGCCTGGAACCTGTATTCCTCACATCTAAGCTATATCTCCCGTTATAATACCCATCATCAGAAGATAATAAATACGGTGCCATTCTGAATCCACTAAATGTCTCATTATAGCTTTATTGATATCAGCAGGAATTACTTCTCATAAGGGGGAAGAATCTAAATAATAATAAAAAATGAATTAACAAAAAATATGAATAAGAAATATGATAAATATGAAGAATAAATAAAGAGTATATAGTAAGTGGTTGGAGAGCTATCCTGATTGTTTCTATTTATATCGATTCTCATCCCTATTATTACCACTGTCTGTATTGTATATATTAGCTACCCAATTAATCTATTGTCTCGGTAAGTATATCTAAAATTAAAATATCCCGGTAATACTATCAGATAATCTACTACACTCATAAATATCTATTTTCTAACTATGTAGTGTTGAATATAAATTCAATACTTCCATCCGATGTCAAAATTAAGGTAAGTATCCATACTGTATTCCGTCTATTATGAGTCAAGTAATCCTCTAAGAGGATCATGGTCTGGATAATCTCCAGAATATATCCCATATGGTACCTGTTTTCTTTATAATTTCATTTGTTAAGGGACAAGGATAAACTCTACACCTATACACTAGTTCCTGAAATGTGCTACAGAGTGTCAATAATGGGTGCTAAATTTTAATACCCTCACTAAAAAGTGATAAAGTGAGTGAGTACATATGAAGATAATAGTGTAGGCTGAGGCATCAATACATCTCAGCTTTAATAAAATAACAAGATGCTTAGTGTAAAAAGACAAAAAGTGAAGACGCGTGAAAAACAGCAAATGCTGGTGAAACCCAGACTGTTATAAAACCGTGTGAAGAGAAAGTGTAAGTGCAGACTCGTGTATGTATCTATACATATTGGTGAGCAGCAAACAAAAAATATTGGTAAAGTTTAGTGACGTATGTGGAAGGAATTTATATAGTGAATAAAGATCGGTGGTTGTCTCTATCATGAGGAAATGATGGTCTAGATATTTACTTCAGCTGAGGGGGGAGTATAGCCATTGGAGCAACGCAGAGAGATGTTAATGATGTTAAATAATATATTTCTCAGAGATATTTAATAGTTACAGGTCAGTGATTATCTCTGTCATTGAAACATATTGGACTAAATATGTACACTTAATTCAGAAAGGGGATATAGCTGTTGGATTCATTCATCCCATGTGGGTAGATGCTGTTTAGTAAAAAGATCATTTTCGTCTCGAATTTTAATAATTCCTGATCCAAATCTCCCCCTCTGATACCAAGCTGTACATATTTGATACCAAATGCCTTGAGACCTGTCGGATCCCCATTGTGATGATTAAGGAAGTGTCTAGCTACTGGTGACAATGTTTTAAATTTGGCAGCATCTTTCTTGGCATTTCGAATATTCCCAATATGTTCTAAGAGTCTGATCTTCAATGGACGTGATGTCTTACTGACATATTTTTTAGAGCATGGGCATTCAAGGTGGTATACAACACCTATAGAGGTACAGGTAATCTTAGTGGATATTTCCCATTTCTTGTTGTACTTGTCAAAAAAGTGTCTTGTAGGAATCATACATTTACAGGCCTTGCAGTTACCGCAAGGGAAAGATCCTTTCTTTACTGATTCAGCTGACCTAGGTTTGGAAAGATGACTATGTACTGCTTTGTCCCGTAGGTTTTTGGACCTCCTCCAGCTAGTTAATGGCTTGTTGGGAAGTATTTTTGCTAGATCTTCAGCTGTCTGGAGGATAGACCAGTGTTTATCCAGAATATGAATAATCTCCTTCCAATGTATATTGAAGGTTCCCACATATCTAATGGGTTCTTCCTGTTTAGTTTTAATTTTAGGTCTCAAAAGAGAATCTCTTGGATACATTTCGGCCTCTTTGATAGATTTCTTTATCAATCTGTTGCTGTATCCTCTTTTTCTAAAGCGCTCACTTAATTCATTCCGCCTTAGATGAAATGTATCATCATCAGAACAGTTTCTCTTTGTTCTTAGTAATTCCCCTTTGGGGATTCCTCTTATGGTTGCCGGGAGATGAGAACTTGTTGCGTGTAGCAGACTATTAGTAGCTGTTGGTTTTCTGTAGAGGTCCGTCGATATATTACCATCCTCCTCAATGCGGATGGTTATATCCAGAAAGTTAATTGATCTCTAGCTTGCTTCCAGGGTCAATTTTAGGTTGAGATGGTTTGTGTTCAAGATGTCAATGAATTCATTCAATTCTTTCTTTGGGCCTTCCCACAGTATTAGGATGTCACCAATATACCTTAAATATACCAGTATATTGTTGGTATATTTTTCCAAGGATTCCTGGAAGACCACCTCCCTCTCCCACCACCCCAGGTAGAGGTTGGCGTACGTGGGGGCACAAGCTGTCCCCATCGCCGTTCCTCTAACCTGGAGGTAGTGGCACTCATCGCAAGTAAAGTAATTGTGGGATAGTAGAAATTCCAAGAGTTCAATGAGAAAGTTGTTTCGCTCACTCTGGGCCTCCATATTCAGAAAATATTTAGTTGCATTGATACCATGCTTATGGTCAATGCTTGTGTAGAGACTCTCTACGTCACACGTCACAAGCCATACTCCCGGATTCACATTAAGATTGTTTAATTTGGGGGGCGTGGTCTGGGGTCTGAAGGAGGCAGACGTGTTTGAGAAGAGCTCCTGAGACCCATAGCCCAAAATACCTATTCCCCTGATATCTACGCCTCCTAGGCCACCCAAATTCATCTGCTGCCCTCCTGGTGCCCCCCGGCTGAGACCCCTGAGGTACCGCGGAATCGGGGAGCAGTTTTAACTGCTCCCGCGGATTGCGGCCTGCGGGGCTGGAAGAAGCCGGGGCCTCGATTTTGGACAGTAGGCCGGGGACGGCTCCGGGACCCGCTGCGCGGGCCGTGAACATCAAACGGAGCCCTAAAGACTCACCTGCCGCCGGCCGCGGCTAGTTGTTTCCTCTCTGCTCTCAGCTCCCACCGTGACAGGGACCCGGCAGCTCGTCGGACGGAAAGACGAGAGAAGACGCCCGGCGGCCATCTTGGGTTCAGTGAAAGGTACTGTGCTGTACTTTCACTGCAGCTACGTGTGTAAGGGAGAGAAGGGGGACCTGCGGGGCTGGATCATATAGGCTTGGTCACAATATAAAACACTATAAATACAGTCACAGTACTCCCCACACCCATCCATCTAATAATCTCTCTATGTTTGCTGGCTGACTCCCTGCTCGGTGGCCTGGGGTCCGGTGGCTACACCCCGATCGGGCCATATCAGAGGCACCACCACTACAAGTGAAAGAATGGGCCCTTAGCCTAGTGCATGCCTGCCTGATGCTACCCTAAGACCACGAGGGGGGTTCTTGCACGATGACGGCCCTCATGCTATATAATACCGAGGAAATGTGAAAGTGTAATTTTAAACAGCTATATCTAAAGACCAATCTCATGGTGAAAGGGATAAAGAAAAAAAAGAAGGCCAAGACTAAGCCGGACGAGATCCCACCCCCCGTGAATCGACGTTCATCAGATCTACGTCAGTTCCTAACTTCTCCAACCTCGACCCCTTCTGCTCCTTCTAACGTCCCGACCTTCTCGAGTGTACACGACCCGGTGGACGACATGGCCTCCCCTGGGACTCCGGAGCCCTCACAGGCCCTCTCCCTATCAGCGGAGATAAGTGAAATATTGTCTCATGTACGATCACTTCCTACGAAACAAGACTTCTCGGCCTTGGAGACCCGTCTGCTATCCACCATTACTCAGGAAGTGACAGCGCTCCGACAAGATATGTCTCAAATCGCGACTCGAGTTGATGTCCTAGAACGCCATGAATCGTCTACTGTGGACTCTTTGACTAAATTTCGGGAAGTGCTATGCCACCAACGAGACGATATCTCCTTCTTAAAGTCGCGCATTGAGGATATGGATAATCGCGGCCGGCGAAATAATATTAGAGTCAGGGGCCTGCCGGAGAGCGTCCAGCAAACGGACCTGGTAAACGCCTTATCTAAGATATTTGGGGAACTTATTGACCTGGACCCGAATAAGGACATTATATTCGATAGAGCTCACAGAGCCCTTCGTCCTCGAGGCTTGCCCTCCGACAGACCACGGGACGTGATTTGTAGGCTCCACTATTACGCCCAAAAAGAGGAAATAATGAGGTTGGCCCGTCAACTAGACAACATTGAATTTCAAGGCAACAAGATCCAGATATTCCCTGACCTTGCCTGGTCAACTTTACAACAACGTCGCGCCTTGAAACCTCTTACAGACTCTCTCAGGAAGCTCGAGCTGAAATACAGATGGGGCTTTCCATTCTCCCTCCAGATCTCTCATGGCGGCAAAATTGCGAGTCTTTCTAGACCGTCGGACTTACAGGCTTTCTTCACGATTCTAGGTATCCCCCCGGTTCCGGTTCCTGACTGGGAAGCCTTTCACCACCTTCCGGACTTACCTGTTGTACTCCCTCCAGATGACGCGTGGCAACAAGTTCGCACCCCGCGGATGCGGGGATCCACTCCTGGCCCACGACTTTCGAAGCCTCCTTGAATGAGATGCCTCGTGGATGTAAATTTGCTTGTTGAATACGTTATACATTGAGTTTTTCTCTTTCTTCATAGTGC
The DNA here is from genome assembly GCF_028390025.1 of Pseudophryne corroboree. Taxonomy (NCBI): domain Eukaryota; kingdom Metazoa; phylum Chordata; class Amphibia; order Anura; family Myobatrachidae; genus Pseudophryne; species Pseudophryne corroboree. Next base: position 366,495,712 of record NC_086444.1, read on the forward strand.
AATGTGTTGCTCACCAATGTGATCGGTTTTTGCTTTTGTTTTTGTTTATATTTTCTTTCTTCCTTTTTTTTTTTTTGGTATATTTTTATTTTTGTTTATGTAGATGGATAACAGTGTACAGACACTAAAGTCTACTGAAACCCGGCTTGATAACTCGAGGTTTGTCTGTACGCTCTTATGCCAATATATATACTTATATATTTGTACGCTCTATTTTTCATGTTTCACATATGCCTAGTGCATACCTCGGTAATACCGTATATTTAACGAGTTTCTATTTTGGGAGTGGTCGCTGTCCTGAACGGGGGGCAGGACCCCAATATGCTGCATCCCCTGTTTCTTTGGACCGGGAGTCGGCAGGATTCCGCTCCTGTCCTTTTTGCAGCAATTTTGGTAGTAATACCACTTCGGCTTAATGTTAAAGTACTTTCTGGCGGAGATTTTCCCGACGCAGCTTTTTCTTTCTATTTCTTTGCTCTTCCTTTTTTCCTATCTCCCCCCCCTGTTATTTCTCCCCCACCTTTCCCAAGGTCTGCCGATGAGAAGACTATCGTGAAACGATTGGATCTGACTGATAATGGGGGTGAGTGATCTACACGTAACTACCCTTAACGTCAAAGGGCTGAATGTCCCTGAAAAAAGGTCTAAACTTCTTAAATGGCTTAGAGACAAGAAAATAGACGTTGCTTTTATTCAGGAAACACACTTCAAGATGGGACACGCACCGTCCCTAAAATGTCACTACTACCCGCATGTTTTCCTGTCCAATAATTCGGCTGGTAAGACACTAGGTGTAGCCATCCTACTTGCCCGCCATCTGCCTGTCCTCAATGTAGCCTCCCACAGAATAGCTGAAGGTAGGGGGTTACAGGTGAAATGCGACATACATGGCCAACGTTTCTCCTTTTTAAATATATATGCCCCTAACACTAAACAACCCTCCTTTTTATCCTCAGTTCTAGAAGACGCGGAACCTCTTTTGGAGGGGGTGGTAGTGATGGGGGGTGATCTGAATTGGACCCTGGATCCTCGCCAGGACAATTCTAAAAAGATCTCCTGCAAGCCAGAGAGGGAGCATAGGGGAATGAGGCGTGCTCTGCTCGACCACCAGCTGATCGACACTTGGAGATTGACACACCCCACTGATATAGATTACACCTATTTCTCACATCCACACCAGACATATTCCAGGATTGATTATTTATTTTTGAGTCACCGACACTTACACCTTCTGTCTGATGCCTCTATAGGACAGATTGTATGGTCCGATCATGCCCCAGTCAACCTCACCATACGCTTACCTCCCAATGCACATCGCCAATGGTCCTGGCGTTTCAACTACACTTTCTTACAAGATGCAGACTGTAAGTCCCGAATTGATAACGCTCTAGACTCTTATATTTGTACCAATGACTTAGATGACATCTCCAAAGTCTCAGTATGGGAAGCACACAAATGTGTCATCAGGGGGGTTTGTGTCCAAATAGGATCCTTTCGCAAAAAGCAGAGGGAAAAACTCAGAGAGGATTTACTGTCTAAAATACAATCTCTTGAGCTCCTACATAAAAAATCCCAAACCCCACAACACTACGCTGATCTCGAAACTGCTAGGGCGGCTCTGAATAAGTTACTCTCAGATAGAGTCAAGTTTTCTTATCTGAAGTGCCGTAGCAGATACTATCAATGGGGCAACAAGCCTGGAAAATTACTGGCCAAAGCACTTAGAGAACAACGTGCTCTTACTTTCATTCATACAAGTAAAGACAATCATGGCCAACCCCAACACCAGACATCTCACAAAGCCAGAGCCTTCAGGACATATTACTCTACTCTGTATAACCTCTCCGGCCCAACCGGCAAAATTGACAGGTCGTTCCATCAAAAAGCCATAGCTGACTATTTAAAGACCTTACATTTCCCCACACTGACCGCAACAGAAGTAGAAGATCTAGATGCCCCTTTTTCTACTGAAGAGGTTCAGAGAGTTATCGAATCCTCTCCTAATGGCAAGAGTCCCGGCCCCGACGGATATACTATTGCCTACTACAAAGCTTTTAAAGAGAAATTAATCCCCATACTCACAAGAGCCTTTAACACTATATCTGATCAATCGCCCTTCTCCCCACAATCTCTCGAAGCCCATATTGCAGTTTTACCCAAAGAGGGTAAAGACCACAGTCTCTGCTCCAGCTACCGCCCAATCTCCCTATTAAATATTGATATAAAGCTTTTCGCTAAATTGATTGCAAATCGCCTTAAACTACTGTTACCTGGCTTGATACATGGAGATCAAGCTGGGTTTGTTTTAGGCCGAGAAGCCAGGGACAATACCTCCAAAGTGCTCAGCATGATTCACTATGCAGGCCAGCTCTCATCCCCATCTATCCTACTGTCAACCGATGCAGAAAAAGCTTTTGACAGAGTGGACTGGGATTTTATGACTGGAATATTGAGGCATCTGGGACTTGGTAGCATCTGTCTCCACAGAATCCTATCCCTCTATACCTCCCCATCCGCCAAAATTAAGATTAATGGCTCCCTTTCTGACCCCTTTCCAATTTTCAACGGTACGCGACAGGGATGCCCGCTATCCCCATTGCTCTTTGTCCTTTGCATGGAAACACTAGCCCGAAGCATTAGGGCTAACCCAAATATTTCGGGCTTGCTAGTAAGGGGGACCGAATACAAACTGGCATTATATGCCGATGATCTACTCGCAATAATCACGAATACGGTCACCTCTCTGCCAAATTTAATGGTGGAGTTTGAGAAGTTTGGAGTCCTCTCTAACATCAAAATAAATTATTCCAAATCTATTGCCATGAACTTAACTACACCTCCTGCTATAGTAGAAAGCCTGAAACAAGCCTTCCCCTTCACCTGGCATGATCATAAATTAAAATATCTGGGGGTGTTACTGACCAATGACTTATCCAAAATGTTCTCCCTAAATTTTAAACCCTTATTATCTAGGCTTCGTTTAGACTTCCTGTTATGGAAAAAGCTGAGACTGTCCTGGTTCGGAAGGATCAACGTAGTAAGAATAAAATCCTGGGGAGGGCATTCATTTTTTCTCCAGACCCTTCCGATACACATCCCCCTGCTATGGCTTCGAGATGTCCAGAGGCTTATCCGTACATTTGTATGGGGTGGTAATACACCTAGATTTAAACATGATATTTTGTTCAGGAGAAAACATCAAGGGGGGCAACAACTCCCACATATCCCTAACTATTACCACGCAGTACACCTGAATAGGATACTGGAGTGGACACGTGCCAAGGATCGCAAACAATGGGTCCTCCTAGAGGAGGGCTGTCTCCCATATTATATAGAAATTGCACCTTGGCTTCCTACCCTCCCGAAGGTGTCACACCCCACGGTCTCTCCCACGCTCAGATTATGGGCCAAGCTGAGATCCCAGAGTTATATATCCTCCAAACGGCCCCCCTTAACCTCTTTTCTCTATAACTCCGAATTTGCCCCTGGCCTTCAAGGGACTGCTTTCGCCCCATGGGCAGAGGCTGGGATCTTCAGGGTCGGTCAGCTGGTGAGCTCGGGTAGGGTGCGCTCTTTTTCAGATGTTCAATCCTCTTGGAACCTACACAGTGCTGAGTTTTGGAGGTTCCTGCAGGTCCACCATTTTATATCATCTCCCAAGAACTTCTCTGACGTAACTAGGGACCTCACTGGATTTGAGAGACTATGTATCTCCCCCAGCTCACCCACACATACTATTTCACAAATTTATACGTTGATTATGAAAAATTTCTTCCCACAACCTCCTACCTTCTTGGTTTCCTGGGAAAGGGAATTGTCGGGGCTACCTACTCAAATTAACTGGGAATCCGTGTTTAAGAACGCTCAGGCGAGTTCTTTATGCATTTCGACACTAGAGACCCTTTATAAACTTATATATAGGTGGTATAGGACCCCTCGTGTTCTCAATAGAATGTTTCCCTCTCTTTCGAATATGTGTTGGAGATGCAAAAATGCCCCAGGGAGTTTTATACATATTTGGTGGGATTGCCCTCTTATAACTCCATTCTGGGCAGAAGTATTTAAATGCACCGAACTGATAGTAGGTGACGAAATCCCGAGAGACCCAGATTTCTGGCTCCTTAATCACACCCCCGCAGGATCACACTCCTACAAACATTCCCTGTTAAGACACCTTTGCAACGCCGCTAAAGCGGTGATCCCAATTCTTTGGAGATCTACCTCTCCACCCTCAATTAAAATGTGGTTCACAAAGATTGATCACTTCTTGGACATGGAAGACCTGGTTTCCTTCTCATCCGGGAAAACAGTTAACTTCATAGCTATTTGGTTTCCCTGGTACGACTTTAAAGACACATCACAGTATAGGTCCTATATTGCGACATAACCCCCCTCATGTTGGTAAACAGGCCCATATTCATATCTGTATCATTATCTATACCCATACCCATATTCCGATAATGTAGTTTCAGTACTGTGGCCCAGACTCAGGATTGGTGGAGATCGCCCATACGCTCCCCAAATAGTCTGTCCGCACCACGCAGACCGTCACACCTGACCCTGCCCACCCTAACCTTCCCTTGCTTATCCTCTTTTCCTCTTCTCTTCTCTCTTTTTTTCTCTTTCCCACTCACTGATGCTGTTTTGATATTATGCTCTTCCCTTATAAGCTTTAATGATGACAGAAATGCAGACAGATATTTTTCGGCTAAGGGCGCTCTATGTGAGGTGTACTGATGGATATATGCTATGCGATATTTTTGTATGCCCTCCTTTTGTTTTTTGAAAATGTTTCTGTAATGTTTTTGAATACTGCTTTGACTAATAAAAACAGTTTACACAAAAAAAAGATTGTTTAATTTGTTCAAGACATCCGTTGTGTCTCGTACATAGGAAGGTAAGGTTACCACATGTTCGCGAAGATGGTAGTCTACATAAATACTTGCATTCTCCGTCAGACTACCCATCCCAGATAAGATGGGTCTGCCTGGGGGCTTCTTCTCGTTCTTGTGTACCTTAGGTAGCAGGTATAATGTTGGTGTCTTGGGTTTACTCATTTTCAAGAAATCATAATCCTTTTTACTTATAACACTATTGTTATAAGCTGTCTGGATAATGGCATTGTACCGTTGAAGAAACGGATTTGTAGGGTTGAAATAGAGCCTCTTATAACAGTTCACCTCACTTAACTGTCTCTCAAGCTCCTCCAGATACATAGTTCTTGGCCATAATACTATATTGCCTCCCTTATCTGAAGGCTTTACAATAGTATCTTGCCATTTGATAATCTCATTTAATGCAGTTCTTTCTCCTATATTCAGATTGTCAGTATAATTCTTATTCTGTAAATATAGTGAGTCAAGGTCTTTGGATACAAGTTTCTGGAAAACTTCCACTTGAGGGCAGATTTTAATATCTGGAAAGAACTTAGATTTCCTAGTTATTCTTGACCTGTCAACTGCTTGATTAATATCATTTCGAGATTGATCAGATTCGGTTGTTAATTCTTCCAATATCTGCAGGGTAGGGAGATCAGTGGGATCTAATCCAGTGGGTAGTTCCTCAAAGTTCTGTGATGTAACAGAGCCAGCAACATCATTGTTGACAATCATGGGGTCCACTTGTTTGTTTTTATGGTTAGAGAAGAACTTCTTAAGGAGAATCTTTCTAGTGAATAGCTGGAGATCCTTCGCACATTCGAAGCGATCTGGTTTTTGTGCTGGGGAGAAGGATAGTCCCCTTTTTAATATAGAAATTTGGTTGTGGGTGAGTATTTTCTCAGTAAGATTGATAATTTTCAGATCCTCCATTTTCTCCTCTAAATTGACATCAGATTGGCGTATCACTTCCTATATTGCCTCCTCTCCCTTGGTTCCTCTCGCCAATCTAATGTATCTCTCTTTCTTCTGCCTCCTCCTGCCGTAGCTATAGTGGCTCTGGAATGTCTCGGGGCCTTCTCTAAAAAATCCCGCCTGAACATCCTGTTGGTAGTCCCACTACTTGGGCCCTCACTTTCTGAGGAATCCATCTCAGATGTGGAGTAATTTGAGGACCTGTTAATCCTGTTACGTTGAATAGGTAGGTTCCATTTGAATACCCTATTTGAGGCGTAAACCATTTTGTCCCTCTGGAACTTTCTGCGTTTCTTCTCAATGATTTCTTTCTCAAACTCTTCTACATCCTTCCTATATTTCTCATATCTTAACTGGAACTGTTCTAATGACTCAAAGTTTTTTAATTTCTCCCCCAATAAGGTGATCTCTTGATTTAACTGTGCGAGAACTATTTCGTCATGTTTCATGAGGATTTTTATCAGATCATTGGAACACTGGGTCAGAACTCCTTCCCATTCCTTTTTGAGTGTCTCATTTGCTAATTCATAAGCTGGGAATAATTTAGGTCTCAAACCTCCAGGGATCAATTTATTCCGTAGATAATTTTCAAACGTGCTCCTATTCCAGCTAGTTTTACTTTGCTTCATAAGGGTGGTTTTTAAACTATATAGATCATCAGTCCAATTAGGATCATTAACATCTTGTTGATTAGGATTTAGGTTGAAAATGGAATCAATATCATTTTTAAGTTTATCTCGTCTGTTCTCTAAATCTTTGGTCAAGCTGAATGTAGACATGACTGAGTAGAAAAGGTGCTCGTCGATATTTAAATAAATATCCTTAAACAGTTATGTTCAGAGGTGCTAGATACTGATATAGGTTGGTCACTAGTACCAAAGAAAATACGCACAAGGGTTGGGTATCTGCACACTCACTATATATTTTTCTGATAGTGTGAGTGTATGTGAATCATCACCATACAATCACTATACGGAACCCCTTTTAACTTATCTCAGATAATGATCAGTAGGAGGAGGGGGTGCTGTCAATTACAGTATATATGCAATAGGATTGGAAGGAAAAGAAGAAACTGTATAGTTGACGCACTAGAAAGGATTAATTAATCATAAAATTTAACCTTTATTAAGTATACATTAAAATATATAATTTCATTGACCCAAACTACAGTGAAACATAAGAGTTAAAATCAAACAAACTAACATGTATGTGAAACCTACAAGATAGGAAATGGTGAATAAAGAGATTTAAAAAGCATGTCCTGCGTGTGTTTTATATATATATCACTCATAAGATTCTTATATCTATTCAGAAAATAAGATTTTACTTACCGATAAATCTATTTCTCGTAGTCCGTAGTGGATGCTGGGGACTCCGTAAGGACCATGGGGATATAGCGGCTCCGCAGGAGACAGGGCACAATAATAAAAGCTTTAGGATCAGGTGGTGTGCACTGGCTCCTCCCCCTATGACCCTCCTCCAAGCCTCAGTTAGGATACTGTGCCCGGACGAGCGTGCATAATAAGGAAGGATATTGAATCCCGGGTAAGACTCATACCAGCCACACCAATTACACCGTACAACCTGTGATCTGAACCCAGTTAACAGTATGATAACAACGAAGGAGCCTCTGACAAGATGGCTCACAACAACAATAACCCGATTTTTGTAACAATAACTATGTACAAGTATTGCAGACAATCCGCACTTGGGATGGGCGCCCAGCATCCACTACGGACTACGAGAAATAGATTTATCGGTAAGTAAAATCTTATTTTCTCTGACGTCCTAGTGGATGCTGGGGACTCCGTAAGGACCATGGGGATTATACCAAAGCTCCCAAACGGGCGGGAGAGTGCGGATGACCCTGCAGCACCGAATGAGAGACTCCATGTCCTCCTCAGCCAGGGTATCAAATTTGTAGAATTTAGCAAACGTGTTTGCCCCTGACCAAGTAACTGCTCGGCAAAGTTGTAAAGCCGAGACCCCTCGGGCAGTCGCCCAAGATGAGCCCCCTTCCTTTTGGAATGGGCTTTTACAGATTTTGGCTGTGGCAGGCCTGCCACAGAATGTGTAAACTGAATTGTATTACAAATCCAGCGAGCAATCGTCTGCTTAGAAGCAGGAGCACCCATCTTGTTGGCTGCATACAGGCTAAACAGCGAGTCAGATTTTCTGACTCCAGCCGTCCTGGAAACATATTTTTCAGGGCCCTGACAACGTCAAGTAACTTGGAGTCCTCCAAGTCCCTAGTACCCGCAGGTACCACAATAGGTTGGTTCATGTGAAAAACAGAAAACACCTTAAGAAGAAATTGAGGACGAGTCCTCAATTCTGCCCTGTCAGAATGAAAAATTAAGTAAGGGCTTTATATATGATAAAGCCGCCAATTCTGACACACGCCTGGCTGAAGCCAGGGCTAATAGCATCGTCACCTTCCATGTGAGATATTTTAAGTCCACAGTGGTGAGTGGTTCAAACCAATGTGACTTTAGGAAACTCAAAACAACATTGAGATCCCAAGGTGCCACTGGGGCACAAAATGAGGCTGTATATGCAGTACCCCTTTTACAAACATCTGAACGTCAGGCACTAAAGCCAGTTCTTTCTGGAAGAAATTCGACAGGGCCGAAATTTGAACCTTAATGGACCCTAATTTTAGGCCCATAGACAGTCCTGTTTTCAGGAAATGTAGGAAACGACCCAGTTGGAATTCCTCTGTAGGGGCCTTCTTGGCCTCACACCACGCAACATATCTTCACCAAATGCGGTGAAAATGTTTTGCGGTTACATCCTTCCTGTCTTCGACCAGGGTAGGGATGACTTCATCTGGAATGCCCTTTCAGGATCCGGCGTTCAACCGCCATGCCGTCAAACGCGGCCGCGGTAAGTCTTGGAACAGACAAGGCCGCTGCTGGAGCAGGTCCTTTCTTAAAGGTAGAGGCCACGGGTCTTCCGTGAACATCTCTTGAAGTTTCGGGTACCAAGTCCTTCTTGGCCAATCCGGAACCACGAGTATCGTTCTTACTCATCTCCCTCTTATGATTCTCAGTACTTTTGGTATGAGAGGCATAGGAGGGAACACATACTCTGACTGGTACACCCACAGTGTTACCAGAGCGTCCACCGCTATTGCCTGAGGGTCCCTTGACCTGGCGCAATATCTGTCTAGTTTTTTGTTCAGGCGGGACGCCATCATGTCCACCTTTGGTTTTTCCCAACGGTTTACAATCATGTGGAAGACTTCCCGATGAAGTCCCCACTCTCCCGGGTAGAGGTCATGCCTGCTGAGGAAGTCTGCTTCCCAGTTTTCCACTCCCGGAATGAACACTGCTGAGAGTGTTATCACATGATTTTTCGCCCAGCGAAGAATCCTTGTAGTTTCTGCCATTTCCCTCCTGCTTCTTGTGCCGCCCTGTTTACGTGGGCGACTGCCGTGATGTTGTCCCACTGGATCAATACCGGCTGACCTTGAAGCAGAGGTCTTGCTAAGCTTAGAGCATTGTAAATTGCCCTTAGCTCCAGTATATTTATGTGGAGAGAAGTCTCCAGACTTGATCACACTCTCTGGAAATTTTTTCCTTGTGTAACTGCTCCCCAGCCACTCAGGCTGGCATCCGTGGTCACCAGGACCCAGTCCTGAATGCCGAATCTGCGGCCCTTTCATAGATGAGCACTCTGCAGCCACCGCAGAAGAAAAACCCTTGTCCTTGGAGACAGGGTTATCCGCTGATGCATCTGAAGATGCGATCCGGACCATTTTTCCAGCAGATCCCACGGAAAGGTTCTTGCGTGAAATCTACCGAATGGGATCGCTTTGTAAGAAACCACCATTTTTCACAGGATCCTTGTGCAATGATGCACTGATACTTTTCCTGGTTTTAGGAGGTTCCTGACTAGCTCGGATAACTCCCTGGCTTTCTTCTCCGGGAGAAAACATCCTTTTCTGGACTGTGTCCAGAATCATCCCTAGGAACAGTAGACGTGTCGTCGGAAAAAACTGCGATTTTGGAATATTTAGAATCCACTCGTGCTGTCGTAGAACTACTTAAGATAGTGCTACTCCGACTTCCAACTGTTCTCTGGACCTTGCCTTTATCAGGAAAGCGTCCATATTTCTTTTAAGAAGAATCATCATTTCGGCCATTACCTTGGTAAAGACCCGGGGTGCCGTGGACAATTCAAACGGCAGCGTCTGAACTGATAGTGACAGTTCTGTACCACGAACCTGAGGTACCCTTGGTGAGAAGGCAAATTTGGACATGTAGGTAAGCGTCCCTGCTATCCAGTGACACCATATCGTCCCCTTCTTCCTGGTTCGCTATCACTACTCTGAGTGACTCCATCTTGATTTGAACGCTTGTATGTAAGTGTTCAAATATTTCAGATCTCACCGAGCCGTCTGGCTTCAGTACCACAATATAGTGTGGAATAATACCCCTTCCCTTGTTGTAGAAGGGGTACTTTGATTATCACCTGCTGGGAATACAGCCTGTGAATTGTTCCCAATACTGCCTCCCTGTCGGAGGGAGACGTTGGTAAAGCAGACTTCAGGAACTTGTGAGGGGGAGACGTCTCGAATTTCCAATGTACACCTGGGATACTACGTGTAGGATCCAGGAGTCCACTTGTGAGTGAGCCCCCTGCGTGCTGAAACTCTTGAGATGACCCCCTACCGCACCTGAGTCCGCTTGTACTGCCCCAGCGTCATGCTGCGGACTTGGCAGAAGCTGTGGAGGGCTTCTGTTCCTGGGAATGGGCTGCCTGCTGCAGTCTTCTTCCCTTTCCTCTACCCCTGGGCAGATATGACTGGCCCTTTTGCCCGCCTGCCCTTATGGGGACGAAAGGACTGAGACTGAAAAGACTGTGTCCTTTTTTGCTGAGATGTGACTTGGGGTAACAAAAGGTGGATTTTTCAGCTGTTGCCATGGCCACCAGGTCCGATGGACCGCCCCTTTATACGGCAATACTTCCATGTGCCGTCTGGAATCTGCATCACCTGACCACTGTCGTGTCTTCGTCTGGCAGATATGGACATCACATTTACTCTTGATGCCAGAATGCAAATATCCCTCTGCGCATCTCGCATATATAGAAATGCATCTATAGTCAATAAAATCTTGTCCCTGTCAAGGGTATCAACATTTTCAGTCAGGAAATCCGACCAAGCCCCCTCAGCGCTGCACATCCAGGCTGAGGCGATTGCTGGTCGTAGTATAACACCAGTATGTGTGTATATACTTTTAGGATATTTTTCAGCTTCCTATCAGCTGGCTCCTTGAGGGCTGCCGTATCTGGAGACGGTAACGCCCCTTGTTTTTATAAGCGTGTGAGCGCCTTATCCACCCTAAGGTGTGTTTCCCAACTCGCCCTAACTTCTGGCGGGAAAGGGTATACGGCCAATAATTTTCTATCGGAGGAAACCCACGTATCATCACACACTTCATTTAATTTATCTGATTCAGGAAAAACTACAAGTAGTTTATTCACACCCTACATAATACCCTTATTTGTGGTACTTGTAGTATCAGAAATATGTAACACCTCCTTCATTGCCCTTAACATGAAACGTGTGGCCCTAAAGGAAAATACGTTTGTTTATTCACCGTCGACACTGGAGTCAGTGTCCGTGTCTGTGTCTGTGTCAACCGACTGAGGTAAATGGGCGTTTTTACAAGCCCCTGACGGTGTCTGAGACGCCTGGACAGGTACTAATTTGTTTGCCGGCCGTCTCATGTCGTCAACCGACCTTGCAGCGTGTTGACATTATCACGTAATTCCTAAATAAGCCATCCATTCCAGTGTCGACTCCCTAGAGAGTGACATCACCAATACAGGCAATTTGCTCCGCCTCCTCACCAACATCGTCCTCCTACATGTCGACACACACGTACCGACACACAGCACACACACAGGGAATGCTCTGATAGAGGACAGGACCCCACTAGCCCTTTGGGGAGACAGAGGGAGAGTTTGCCAGCACACACCAAAAACGCTATAATTATACAGGGACAACCCCTTATACAAGTGTTTTCCCTTATAGCATTTTTATATATGTAATCATATCGCCAAATAAGTGCCCCCCCCTCTCTGTTTTAACCCTGTTTCTGTAGTGCAGTGCAGGGGAGAGCCTGGGAGCCTTCCTCACAGCAGAGCTGAGCAGGAAAATGGCGCCGTGTGCTGAGGAGAATAGGCCCCGCCCCCTTTTCGGCGGGCTCTTCTCCCGGAGTTTGTGAGATCTGGCAGGGGTTAAATACATCCATATAGCCTCAAGGGCTATATGTGATGTATTTTAGCCATAAAAAGGTATTATACATTGCTGCCCAGGGCGCCCCCCCCAGCGCCCTGCACCCTCAGTGACAGTTGGTGACTGTTGGTGAAGTGTGCTGACAACAATGGCGCACAGCTGCAGTGCTGTGCGCTACCTTATGAAGACTGAAAGTCTTCTGCCGCCTGTTTCTGGACCTCTTCAACTTCGGCATCTGTAAGGGGGGTCGGCGGCACGGCTCCGGGACGAACCCCAGGGTGAGACCTGTGTTCCGACTCCCTCTGGAGCTAATGGTGTCCAGTAGCCTAAGAAGCAAATCCATCCTGCACGCAGGTGAGTTTACTTCTCTCCCCTAAGTCCCTCGTAGCAGTGAGCCTGTTGCCAGCAGGTCTCACTGAAAGAAAAAAACCTAACTTAAACTTTTATTCTAAGCAGCTCAGGAGAGCCACCTAGATTGCACCCTTCTCGGCCGGGCACAAAAATCTAACTGAGGCTTGGAGGAGGGTCATAGGGGGAGGAGCCAGTGCACACCACCTGATCCTAAAGCTTTTATTATTGTGCCCTGTCTCCTGCGGAGCCGCTATATCCCCATGGTCCTTACGGAGTCCCCAGCATCCACTAGGACGTCAGAGAAATCACCAATATTTGATCCATTATAGGTATGATTCTGTTTAGATAGTGGCTGTTACAGCAGATGTTGATAGTTAGCACTCTCCCGGCTGATAATTCCAGAGTCAATACTATTTCATATATATCTTTATTCACTCCAACCCAAATAGGTTCTAGATATATATGTGGACTATTGGAGATCAAAACTGGGACTGCCATATCCCTTAAAAAATCCATACGAAGTGGGGACTGCCATATCCCTTGAGTAAAGAAAATTCTCTCCCTGTTTTCCCCATGTACATGCCCAGATAACTATGTGTGCAATAATGAGTGTGGGATAATATATTCTTGTGCCAAGATTATCTCAGAGACCTTGATACCCATTTTTTCAGCTGACCTTGATCTAGAAGTACATCAATATATAAGTATATTGGCGACACATACTATCTAATTAACTCTGTATCATATTTAATTTATATATTTATATCTACTGACACTCACAGTCCCCATATTTAGGAGAATTTCTCGGGATATTCCTGTGGAGTGAATAAAGATATATATGAGATAGTATTGACTCTCTGAAATTATCAGCCGGGAGAGTGCTATCAACATCTGCTGTAACAGCCACTATCTAAACAGAATTATACCTATAATGGATCAAATATTGGTGATTTCTGAATAGATATAAAAATCTTATGAGTGATATATATAAAACACACGCAGGACATGCTTTTTAAATGTCTTTATTCACCATTTCCTATCTTGTAGGTTTCACATACATGTTAGTTTGTTTGATTTTAACTCTTATGTTTCACTGTAGTTTGGGTCAATAAAATTATATATTTTAATGTATACTTAATAAAGGTTAAATTTTATGATTAATTAATTAATCCTTTCTTGTGCGTCAACTATACAGTTTCTTCTTACTTTTCCTTCCAATCCTATTGCATATATACTGTAATTGACAGCACCCCCTCCTTCCACTGAGCATTATCTGAGATAAGTTAAAAGGGGTTCCGTATAGTGATTGTATGGTGATGATTCACATACACTCACACTATCAGAAAAATAAATAGCGAGTGTGCAGATACCCAACCCTTGTGCGTATTTTCTTTGGTACTAGTGACCAACCTATATCAGTATCTAGAACCTCTGAACATAATTGTTTAAGGATATTTATTTAAATATCGACGAGCACCTTTTCTACTCAGTCATGTCTACATTCAGCTTGACCAAAGATTTAGAGAACAGACGAGATAAACTTAAAAATTATATTGATTCCATTTTCAACCTAAATCCTAATCAACAAGATGTTAATGATCCTAATTGGACTGATGATCTATATAGTTTAAAAACAGCCCTTATGAAGCAAAGTAAAACTAGCTGGAATAGGAGCACGTTTGAAAATTATCTACGGAATAAATTGATCCCTAGAGGTTAGAGACCTAAATTATTCCCAGCTTATGAATTAGCAAATGAGACACTCAAAAAGGAATGGGAAGGAGTTCTGACCCAGTGTTCCAATGATCTGATAAAAATCCTCATGAAACATGACGAAATAGTTCTCACACAGTTAAATCAAGAAATCACCTTATTGGGGGAGAAATTAAAAAACTTTGAGTCATTAGAACAGTTCCAGTTAAGATTTGAGAAATATAGGAAGGATGTAGAAGAGTTTGAGAAAGAAATCATTGAGAAGAAACGCAGAAAGTTCCAGAGGGACAAAATGGTTTACGCCTCAAATAGGGTATTCAAATGGAACCTACCCATTCAACGTAACAGGATTAACAGGTCCTCAAATTACTCCACATCTGAGATGGATTCCTCAGAAAGTGAGGGCCCAAGTAGTGGGACCACCAACAGGAGGTTCAGGCGGGATTTTTTAGAGAAGGCCCCTGAGACATTCCAGAGCCACTATAGCTACGGCAGGCGAAAAATCAGGAGGGGCAGGAGGAGGCAGAAGAAAGAGAGATACATTAGATTGGCGAGAGGAACCAAGGGAGAGGAGGCAATACAGGAAGTGATACGCCAATCTGATGTCAATTTAGAGGAGAAAATGAAGGATCTGAAAATTATCAATCTTACTGAGAAAATACTCACCCCCAACCAAATTTCTATATTAAAAAGGGGACTATCCTTCTCCCCAGCACAAAAACCAGATCGCTTCGAATGTGAGAAGGATCTCCAGCTATTCACTAGAAATATTCTCCTTAAGAAGTTCTTCTCTAACCATAAAAACAAACAAGTGGACCCCATGATTGTCAACAATGTCACTGGCTCTGTTACATCACAGAACTTTGAGGAACTACCCACTGGATTAGATCCCACTGATCTCCCTACCCTGCAGAAATTGGAAGAATTAACAACCGAATCTGATCAATCTCGAAATGATTTTAATCAAGCAGTTGACAGGTCAAGAATAACTAGGAAATCTAAGTTCTTTCCAGATATTAAAATCTGCCCTCAAGTGGAAGTTTTCCAGAAACTTGTATCCAAAGACCTTGACTCACTATATTCACAGAATAAGAATTATACTGACAATCTGAATATAGGAGAAAGAACTGCATTAAATGAGAATATCAAATGGCAAGATACTATTGTAAAGCCTTCAGATAAGGGAGGCAATATAGTATTATGGCCAAGAACTATGTATCTGGAGGAGCTTGAGAGACAGTTAAGTGAGGTGAACTGTTATAAGAGGCTCTATTTCAACCCTACAAATCCGTTTCTTCAACGGTACAATGCCATTATCCAGACAGCTTATAACAATAGTGTTATAAGTAAAAAGGATTATGATTTCTTGAAAATGAGTAAACACAAGACACCAACATTATACCTGCTACCTAAGGTACACAAGAACGAGAAGAAGCCCCCAGGCAGACCCATCTTATCTGGGATGGGTAGTCTGACGGAGAATGCAAGTATTTATGTAGACTACCATCTTCGCGAACATGTGGTAACCTTACCTTCCTATGTACGAGACACAACGGATGTCTTGAACAAGTTAAACAATCTTAATGTGAATCCGGGAGTATGGCTTGTGACGTTTGACGTAGAGAGTCTCTACACAAGCATTGACCATAAGCATGGTATCAATGCAACTAAATATTTTCTGAATATGGAGGCCCAGAGTGAGCGAAACAACTTTCTCATTGAACTCTTGGAATTTCTACTATCCCACAATTACTTTACTTGCGATGAGCGCCACTACCTCCAGGTTAGAGGGACGGCGATGGGGACAGCTTGTGCCCCCACGTACGCCAACCTCCACCTGGGGTGGTGGGAGAGGGAGGTGGTCTTCCAGGAATCCTTGGAAAAATATACCAACAATATACTGGTATATTTAAGGTATATTGATGACATCCTAATACTGTGGGAAGGCCCAAAGAAAGAATTGAATGAATTCATTGACATCTTGAACACAAACCATCTCAACCTAAAATTGACCCTGGAAGCAAGCTAGAGCTCAATTAACTTTCTGGATATAACCATCCGCATTGAGGAGGATGGTAATATATCGACGGACCTCTACAGAAAACCAACAGCTACTAATAGTCTGCTACACGCAACAAGTTCTCATCTCCCGGCAACCATAAGAGGAATCCCCAAAGGGGAATTACTAAGAACAAAGAGGAACTGTTCTGATGATGATACATTTCATCTAAGGCGGAATGAATTAAGTGAGCGCTTTAGAAAAAGAGGATACAGCAACAGATTGATAAAGAAATCTATCAAAGAGGCTGAAATGTATCCAAGAGATTCTCTTTGGAGATCTAAAATTAAAACTTAACAGGAAGAACCCATTAGATATGTGGGAACCTTCAATATACATTGGAAGGAGATTAATCATATTCTGGATAAACACTGGTCTATCCTCCAGACAGATGAAGATCTAGCAAAAATACTTCCCAACAAGCCATTAACTAGCTGGAGGAGGTCCAAAAACCTACGGGACAAAGCAGTACATAGTCATCTTTCCAAACCTAGGTCAGCTGAATCAGTAAAGAAAGGATCTTTCCCTTGCGGTAACTGCAAGGCCTGTAAATGTATGATTCCTACTAGACACTTTTTTGACAAGTACAACAAGAAATGGGAAATATCCACTATGATTACCTGTACCTCTATAGGTGTTGTATACCACCTTGAATGCCCATGCTCTAAAAAATACGTCGGTAAGACATCACGTCCATTGAAGATCAGACTCTTAGAACATATTGGGAATATTCGAAATGCAAGAAAGATGCTGCCAAATTTAAAACATTGTCACCAGTAGCTAGACACTTCCTTAATCATCACAATGGGGATCCGACAGGTCTCAAGGCATTTGGTATCAAACATGTACAGCTTGGTATCAGAGGGGGAGATTTGGATCAGGAATTATTAAAATTCGAGACGAAAATGATCTTTTTACTAAACAGCATCTACCCACATGGGATGAATGAATCCAACAGCTATATCCCCTTTCTGAATTAAGTGTACATATTTAGTCCAATATGTTTCAATGACAGAGATAATCACTGACCTGTAACTATTAAATATCTCTGAGAAATATATTATTTAACATCATTAACATCTCTCTGCGTTTCTCCAATGGCTATACTCCCCCCTCAGCTGAAGTAAATATCTAGAGTCTAGACCATCATTTCCTCATGATAGAGACAACCACCGATCTTTATTCACTATATAAATTCCTTCCACATACGTCACTAAACTTTACCAATATTTTTTGTGTGCTGCTCACCAATATGTATAGATACATACACGAGTCTGCACTTACACTTTCTCTTTACACGGTTTTATAACAGTCTGGGTTTCACCAGCATTTGCTGTTTTTCACGCGTCTTCACTTTTTGTCTTTTTACACTAAGCATCTTGTTATTTTATTAAAGCAGGGATGTATTGATGCCTCAGCCTACACTATTATCTTCATATGTACTCACTCACTTTATCACTTTTTAGTGAGGGTAGGTATTAAAATTTAGCACCCATTATTGACACTCTGTAGCACATTTCAGGAACTAGTGTATAGGTGTAGAGTTTATCCTTGTCCCTTAACAAATGAAATTATAAAGAAACAGGTACCATATGGGATATATTCTGGAGATTATCCAGACCATGATCCTCTTAGAGGATTACTTGACTCATAATAGACGGAATACAGTATGGATACTTACCTTAATTTTGACATCGGATGGAAGAATTGAATTTATATTCAACACTACATAGTTAGAAAATAGATATTTATGAGTGTAGTAGATTATCTGATAGTATTACCGGGATATTTTATTTTCAGATATACTTACAGAGACAATAGATTAATTGGGTAGCTAATATATACAATACAGACAGTGGTAATAATAGGGATGAGAATCGATATAAATAGAAACAATCAGGATAGCTCTCCAACCACTTACTATATACTCTTTATTTATTCTTCATATTTATCATATTTCTTATTAATATTTCTTGTTAATTCATTTTTTATTATTATTTAGATTCTTCCCCCTTATGAGAAGTAATTCCTGCTGATATCAATAAAGCTATAATGAGACATTTAGTGGATTCAGAATGGCACCGTATTTATTATCTTCTGATGATGGGTATTATAACGGGAGTTATAGCTTAGATGTGAGGAATACAGGTTCCAGGCCACATATATGATAGAACTTGATGTCAATTTACTGACCCCGTGATCTGTATATGTATCCATATTTTGAGTGGAACAGATATATGGGCACCAGAACCTATTTGATCAAATAGGATTATGGATACATTAAATGATGCGGGGACAACATAGCGTGGCAAACAGGATCAACGAGTATGATGCTGTCGGTAATTGTTAAGTTTGTTCAATGTATACAGATACCGGGGTGCGGTGAGAAGGAAATTCCCGTCCTGTGGATATTAGATATGTTACTTCCTGACTGAGACTTGCGGGCCATGATTGGAGGAAAATATCACGTGACCGCGACCTACTGGCCGGCGGCCGCACGTGACCCGCTAAGACTTACGAGACAGAGATAGGCCGGCGGCCACACATGACTTAGAACGATGTGATGATTGGTTTATGCAAATCTGATTTATTCACGTCCAGGGAAGGCGCTCGTGTTGCTCCCTGACGAAGCTACCTGTTAGTGCAGTGAAACACGCGTGTAGGGCACAGCGTGCCTGCGTGTGTCCAATATATGATGTAATAAAAAACAAATGTGTTAATATTTATATCACCATGGCTGTTAGTCAATCACTAGAGAGGTTATTAGTATACTATATTGCAGCCAATACCACAAGGCAATACTTATTGGCAGCTGCATGAATTAATGGAATACTGAAATAGTTATTATTGTGATAATATATGAACTGTGGGGACTATATATTTTATCAGTCTCCAGGGGGTATCTAATGCATCCCTAAATCATGATATATAATATTTGAGTGGATAGAAAATACCACTCTGTATAGGCACTATCCTACACTGCATGTTTAATCACACAGTGAAATTGATATAATTCAAAAGGACACAATATATGGGGTTGATGTACATTATGATTAGGAGTGCCACCTCCTTGAATAATAGTTTTGCATTTTCGAATGAAACAGAGAATGAACTCAAGTTACTGTGACATATTGCAGTTCATAGAACCTATTTAGGTCATATGTGGGTTATTAGAGATTATAATCTGGGATTGCCATATTCCCTTTAAAGACCGGCACAGATATGGGGATTCCTATATCCCTTAAGCAAATTTGAACTGTAATATCTAGAACCTATTTGGGTTGGAAATATATGTGGATTATTGGAGATCAAAACTGGGACTGCCATATCCCTTAAAAAATCCATACGAAGTGGGGACTGCCATATCCCTTGAGTAAAGAAAAATCTATCCCTGTTTTCCCCATATACATGCCCAGATAACGATGTGTGCAATAATGAGTGTGGGATAATATATTCTTGTGCCAAGATTATCTCAGAGACCTTGATACCCATTTTTTCAGCTGACCTTGATCTAGAAGTACATCAATATATAAGTATATTGGCGACAATTGGTGTCACATACTATCTAATTAACTCTCTATCATATTTAATTTATATATTTATATCTACTGACACTCACAGTCCCCATATTTGGGAGTATTTCTCAGGGGATATTTCTGTGGAGTGAATAAAGATATATATGAGATAGTATTGACTCTCTGGAATTATCAGCCGGGAGAGTGCTAACTATCAACATCTGCTGTAACAGCCACTATCTAAACAGAATCATACCTATAATGGATCAAATATTGGTGATTTCTGAATAGATATAAGAATCTTATGAGTGATATATATAAAACACACGCAGGACATGCTTTTTAAATCTCTTTATTCACCATTTCCTATCTTGTAGGTTTCACATACATGTTAGTTTGTTTGATTTTAACTCTTATGTTTCACTGTAGTTTGGGTCAATGAAATTATATATTTTAATGTATACTTAATAAAGGTTAAATTTTATGATTAATTAATCCTTTCTAGTGCGTCAACTATACAGTTTCTTCTTACTTTTCCTTCCAATCCTATTGCAGAGCTAAACACACAAGAAATGTTCTTCAAATGGATCATCAGCCCCACAATGTCTGAGTACATACACATTTGAGTACTATAAAAACAGCAGAATAAACTATATTTGAATAGAGTGGGTTTTGTCATATACAGTTGAAAATTATACTGCAATAGAGGGTAACACAAGAGTGATAATGAAACACTATTGAAAGACAAGTTAGATTTTTTCTTTATTAAATATGCCTGTCAGACAGCATTGATGGAACGGTTTGTGCATATATATATATATATATATATATATATATATATATATATATATATATATATATATATATATATATATAAATAGTGGTATTATCTGCTCATAGGTAACGTTTTAACATGACAGTTGTGTTAATTTGGAGAAAATTTTAATGAATTGATTTAATTATACAGTACATGTTGATTATTCTAGCAGATGACTAGAGGTAGTATACATTACAAGTATAACAGGATATTAGAAGTCTGAGGAGTTCTACTTCCATATTAAAGCACACGTCCATGTACTCAGAGACTCCTTACATCTCACACCCTGGGATGTTATTCCTTATAATATATGAATAGGGTCTTTTTACAAGTAAATTGAACATTTAACTGTGACACGTGTTTATGTTTGGTATGAGATGAATCTGATGGTGGAAGAGAGGAATGAAGTATTGTTCAACCTCAATGTGTAGACAAAACTGTGACGTACTGTATATTCTATTCACTCTCTGGCATATATCCTAAAATGACTATGAAATGGGATACATCTCCCAGATACATGTATAATTGCTAAGCCTTCATTCTGTACCTAAGACATTATGTACTGGGGAGGTTTGATATTTTCTTTCTACTTACAGATGTGTCCTCTTACATCTTTGCTCTGTGCACTACAAGTTGTGTTACACAACGCGCAAATGCCATGTGACTGTAGCGATGTGCCTTTTTTGCGTTTTTCCCGCAAAAATGTGTCTTAGTCGCAATGTAACGCAATGGGACGTACAAGCAGCTTTTGCCGATTACAATGATATGCAGCATGCCTTTATTCTGTGTGTGACTGCATTGTATTCGCATACAAAATGCTATGCAAGTGTTTTCCTGGAAACACTGCAACGTGACTTTATCAGATGCAATTACAGCCGCAATTACACACAGAATATAGGCATGCTACGTATCATTTTAATCAACCGGATCTGCTTGTGCGTTCTTTTGAAACTAAGATGCATTTTTGCGATGAAAACTGCCAAAAAAAAAAAAAAATTTGCGCTACAGAGTCCTGCCACAGTATGGTGCGACTTAAAGAGCTGTCTAGCGTGACTGCAGCAAGGATGTAAGAGGACACATCTGTATGTTCAAAACACCAAAGTGTTATGGCAAACACACAGGTTATATGTAAATATTCTGTCTAGAGAGACAGAATATGGCACACGAGCTTCCACCATGTTACCCATACAGTAGTTGTATTATGCTTAGCGAGAAAAAGACCCAACACCAAATGGCCAGCCAGGGAGACTAAGTCATCACTAGCAATGTTTACAAGCTGCTTACATTAGAAATCCACATAAGGAGTCAGTGCCATCACCACTATACAAGTAAGGGTAACCACTCATGAACATGGTGCACTGCCAGCACTGCGTTCATCACAATTTAAAGGGACTCTTAACAGGGTGATCTTTTAAGCCCTATGGGAAATAATTTCTCTATACTTGTGGAATTCTAGACAGGCTCTGAATAGATGCTGTTCTATATTTGGTCTCTCCAGCAAAAAGTAAAGGGGCTTACACACTGGGCGTTTTGAACATCATTTTTTTTTTACTTCACACTGGACAATATCGATGGTCAATTTGGACGATATGAGAGTACATACATCTATATCGTCCAAATTGACTGGCATGTATCAACGATGATCTTCAACAATGAACGATTGCAGGCACGCACATCCACACTGAATGATATGAACGATTTTGTTCATATCTTTCAAGATATCGCGCAGAGTGTAGGCCCCTTAAGACAGAAAAACCATTCCACATACAGATCCTCAAATGGATGCATTACCTCCCAAGCATACGCAAGGTAATAATCACAAGGAACCTGGTTCTAAACAAACAAGGTTCCAATGTCCTGAAGATTGGTTCAGCCCATCTATAGCTGTTTCCACTGTATATCTGACAGATTACCTTTAAAGACAGAGGTAGCGAAGCTTCTAAAATTGCAGAGTAGCAATTGGGCTGCTAAACATAGCCAATCGCATGATGACCTGACAAAAGAATATGTATAGTATAGGGGACCCGGACTGTTGGTTGACACACATTAGGTCAATAGTCATTAGGTCGATCCCATATGGGTCGACAGACACAAGGTTATCATAGACAAAAGGTTGACATATGAAATATAGACACTGAGGAAGGTTGACTGGTTCAAAAGGTCGACAGGTTTAATATGGTTGACGTGACACTGGTCGACACTTTTTTTTTTTTTTTGGTGTTAATTTTTTTAACTTTTTGCTTCCTTGACTATAGAAGTCACAAATCATAAGCTTCAGTACCCTTGAGGAGAACGAAGCGAGACACAGTACCCAAAGTGTGGCGAGCGAAGCAAGGCCACAAGGGGATGCATTTCAACAATTGCCAAAACTATCCACACTAACCCCAAAAATGAACAGAAAGAAAAGAAAGTGTGTCGCCCATTGTCATGTTGACCTTTCAACCTTTTGTCCATGTAAACCTAGTGCCTATTGACCTAATGCATGTAGATCTCCTATACCTCAACCAATAATATAGCACCTTTGAACCATAAAGGCCTATGGAAAAGCTTCTACTGCATGACTTCTAATAAGTGCCTCGATTCCCTTTATTCCCCTGTTAGCATTATTAGGATGTTACTCACACACTGATTAAAACACTATGTAAAATACAGTCAGAAGACCAATCATTCACAAAATAAATCAAGTGACAGGCGTTTCCTAGTACCCTTTAGATTCCCAGCACCCTGAAAGCATAGTTGGAGATGGTTTCCTCGCGGACATGTCAGTAATGGGGGTCACAGTCTTCCACAAGGCTGTCAGTGATATAGTTAATGTGCCAGATGTGTTCATTATAAAGCTTCTCAGAGGCGGTATTGACTGTCCAAGCCACAACTTCAATGCCTCTTTCGTTCCACATGTTCACATAATCTCTGTGGAATAGAGAGACAAATTACATTCTAGTCTTCCATGCGCAAGAGCACGTTTCATTTCTGAATGACAGTATTGGCTCCATTATCATGTGGCCTTACACGGGGCATTCAGAACCAGACATATGTGTAATTATTTATGGGGTGGGTGTGGGGTGCGGTGGCCCCTATATCGGTATGGCTGGGCGGCTTCAGGTCGGCACACCCTAACACTTTATTAACACTTATGATTTTCCCTATCACTTTGTATATATTTTTTATTTTAATCGCACTTCACTTATACAGCACTTATGTGCTTCGTATTAACCCTTATTAATTTTCACCTGTGTGCTGACCTGGGGTAGCCGACCTGTGCCGACGTGATGGGGTCCTGCACCCCGCACCCATACCTAGTATTAGGGACCCCCAGTGACGGAGACGCCTTGCCGATCGGCCTGGGGGCTTAACCCTATATCTGCAGATATACGTAACTAAGATCTCCGTATTATCTGATTATTATGTAGTAGTATTTTTCACTCAGTGTGCATTAGGGAACACAAATTGTTTTTTCTTTGACAGTATTGGCTCCTCAGCTACTGGTGTCCACAGGACTATTATTTAATGGCAATCTGTATAAACTATTTCTAATATCACCTATTTCAGTAAATGTACCCACTTTCCCATGATCCAATGCAGAATTAGATGTTAGGGTTTAATGCAAATGCTGCATTGGAAGTAATGATGTAGTATATTTGCTTACGTCATGCATCGGAACTATATAAACCATTATTTTACTAGTGCTCTTGTAAGAAATCTGTCCCCATGATTCTACAGCCCTACCACAGCCAGTCCAGTAATGTACAGCGACTCTTCCAATGGCAACATGAACTTACTTTGAGATATAATTCTTCTGCATCAAAAAGGCAGATACTCCACACAGATGCCACAGGACGTTGTGCAATGACCAGTCCAGCAAGACATCCATGGAGATGTAGAAGTAATGTTTCATCATGGAGCTAAAACGTGGTTCACCATCCCCCAGGTGGCTGAGGCTCCATGGTCTGTGTGTCAGAGCCGTCACTACATTCATGTCTGCTTGTCTCATCTGTAAACATGAACTTCAATTTAGGATGATGTAGAGAGCAGCTCATGTGCCACACAAATTACACATACAGCGGGAGGCATTATGGAAACCTTTCTGAGTTTTACTATAATGCATTCTGAAGGCCGGGAAGGTCTGAATTAAGCATATGCCAGCAATACATGAATTATACACTAAGAAGCAGAATAAATGTCATTTAAAGTATGGCAATATTTGAATACAAAGTAAAATTCAGTTCAGTTTTTCCTTACTTTATAAATTACACTTGGCTCAAAAGAACAGACAATGCTGCTGTTGTAGAGACGGGGAAAGTCAGCGTACAGTTTCCTGAGAGCTTCCACAGCCTAAGGAAGAAAAAATAAGATTTTACTCACCGGTAAATCTATTTCTCGTAGTCCCTAGTGGATGCTGGGAACTCCGAAAGGACCATGGGGAATAGCGGGCTCCGAAGGAGGCTGGGCACTCTAGAAAGATTTATGACTACCTGGTGTGCACTGGCTCCTCCCACTATGACCCTCCTCCAAGCCTCAGTTAGGACACTGTGCCCGGACGAGCTGACATAATAAGGAAGGATTTTGAATCCCGGGTAAGACTCATACCAGCCACACCAATCACACCGTACAACTCGTGATATTATATCCAGTTTGACAGTATGAAAACAACTGAGCCTCTCAACAGATGGCTCAACAATAACCCTTTAGTTAGCAATAACTATTTACAAGTATTGCAGACAATCCGCACTTGGGATGGGCGCCCAGCATCCACTACGGACTACGAGAAATAGATTTACCGGTGAGTAAAATCTTATTTTCTCTGACGTCCTAGTGGATGCTGGGAACTCCGTAAGGACCATGGGGATTATACCAAAGCTCCCAAACGGGCGGGAGAGTGCGGATGACTCTGCAGCACCGAATGAGAGAACTCAAGGTCCTCCTCAGCCAGGGTATCAAATTTGTAGAATTTTGCAAACGTGTTTGCCCCTGACCAAGTAACAGCTCGGCAAAGTTGTAAAGCCGAGACCCCTCGGGCAGCCGCCCAAGATGAGCCCACCTTCCCTGTGGAATGGGCTTTCACTGATTTAGGATGCGGCAGTCCAGCCGCAGAATGCTCCTGCTGAATCGTGTCACAGATCCAGCGAGCGATAGTCTGCTTAGAAGCAGGAGCACCCAGCCTGTTGGGTGCATACAGGATAAATAGCGAGTCAATTTTCCTGACTCTAGCCGTCTTGGAAACATAATTTTTCAAGGCCCTGACTACGTCCAGTAACTTGGAATCCTCCAAGTCCCTAGCAGCCGCAGGCACCACAATAGGTTGGTTCTAGTGAAAAACTGATACCACCTTAAGGAGAAACTGGGGACGAGTCCTCAATTCTGCCCTATCCATATGGAAAATCAGATAAGGACTTTTATATGACAAAGCCGCCAATTCTGATACACGCCTGGCCGAAACCAAGGCCAATAACATGACCACTTTCAACGTGAGATATTTTAGATCCACGGTTTTTAGTGGTTCAAACCAATGTGATTTTAAGAAACTCAACACCACGTTGAGATCCCAAGGTGCCACTGGAGGCACAACTGGGGGCTGAATATGCAGCACTCCTTTTACAATGTCTGAACTTCAGGTACTGAAGCTAATTTTTTTCTGGAAGAAAATCGACAGAGCCGAGATCTGTATCTTAATGGAGCCTAATTTTAGGCCCATAGACACTCCTGCTTGTAGGAAATGCAGAAATCGACCTAGTTGAAATTCCTCTGTTGGGGCCTTTTTGGCCTCACACCAAGCAACATATTTCCGCCATATGCGGTGATAATGTTTTGCAGTAACATCTTTCCTGGCTTGAATCAGCGTAGGAATGACTTCCTCCGGAATGCCCTTTTCCTTTAGGATCCGGCGTTCAACCGCCATGCCATCAAAACGTAGCCGCGGTAAGTCTTGGAACAGACAGGGCCCCTGCTGCAGCAGGTCCTGTCTGAGCGGCAGAGGCCATGGGTCCTCTGATATATAGTTTCTTGAAGTTCTGGGTACCAAGCTCTTCTTGGCCAATCCGGAACCACGAGTATCGTTCTTACTCCTCGCCTTCTTATTATTCTCAGTACCTTTGGTACGAGAGGCAGAGGGGGGAACACATAAACCGACTGGTACACCCACGGTGTTACCAGAGCGTCCACAGCTATCGCCTGAAGGTCCCTTGACCTGGCGCAATATCTTTTATAGCTTTTTGTTGAGGCGGGACGCCTTCATGTCCACCTGTGGCCTTTCCCAATGGTGTACAATCCTTTGGAAGACTTCTGGATGAAGTCCCCACACTCTCGGGTGGAAGTCGTGTCTGCTGAGAAGATCTGCTTCCCAGTTGTCCACTCCGGGAATGAACACTGCTGACAGTGCTAACACATGATTTTCCGCCCATCGGAGAATCCTTGTGGCTTCTGCCATCGCCATCCTGCTTCTTGTGCCGCCCTGTTGGTTTACATGGGCGACTGCCGTGATGTTGCCTGATTGGATCAGGACCGGCTGGTACTGAAGCAGAGGCCTTGCCTGACTCAGGGCATTGTAAATGGCCCTCTGTTCCAGAATATTTATGTAGGGAAGTCACCTGACTTGACCAAAGTCCCTGGAAGGTTCTTCCCTGTGTGACTGCCCCCCAGCCTCAAAGGCTGGCATCCATGGTCACCAGGACCTAGTCCTGTATGTCGAACCTGCGGCCCTCTTGAAGATGGGCACTCTGCAGCCACTACAGTAGAGATACCCTGGTCCTTGGAGACAGGGTTATCAGCCTAATGCATCTGAAGATGCGACCCGGACCACTTGTCTAACAGGTCCCCCTGAAAAGTTCTTGCATGGAACCTGCCGAATGGGATTGCTTCGTAGGAAGCTATCATTTTTCCCAGGACTCGCGTGCAATGATGCACCGATAACTGTTTTGGCTTCAGGAGGTCTCTGACTAGAGATGACAGCTCCTTGGCTTTCTCCTCCTGGAGAAACACTTATTTCTGGTCTGTGTCCAGAACCATCCCCAGGAACAGTAGATGCGTCGTAGGAACCAGCTGTGACTCTGGACTGTTTAGAATCCAACCGTGCTGTTGTAGCACTTTCCAAAATAGTGCTACCCCGACTAGCAACTGCTCCTTGGACCTCGCCCTTATAAGGAGATTGTCCAAGTACGGGATAATTAAAAACTCCCCTTTTCGAAGGAGTATCCTCATCCCGGCCATTACCATGGTAACACTTTCGGTGCCATGTACAGTCCAAACGGCAGAGTCTGGACTTGGTAATGGTAATTCTGTACCACAATCTGAGGTACTCCTGGCGAGGATAGTAAATAGGGACATGCAGGTAAGCATCCTTGATGTCCCGGGATACCATGTAATCCCCCTCGTCCAGGCTTGCAATAACCGCCCTGAGCGATTCCATCTTGAACTTGAATTTTTTATGTATGTGTTCAAGGATTTTAAATATAAAAAAGGGTCACACCGAACCATGCGGTTTCGGTACCCCAAAACCGTGTGGAATAGTAACCCCGTCCTTGTTGGAGTAGGGGCACCTTAAGTATTACCTGCTGGGAATACAGCTTATTAATTGCCTCCAGCACAGCCTCCCTGCCTGAGGGAGTTGTCGGCAAGGCATATTCGAGGAAACGGCGGGGGGAAGACATATCGAATTCCAGCTTGTACCCCTGACATACTACTTGAATGAAACAGGGATCCACCTGTGAGCGAGCCCACTGATCGCTGAAATTTTTGAGACGGTCCCCCACCGTACCTGGCTACACCTGTGGAGCCCCCGCGTCATGCTGTGGACTCAGAGGAAGCGAGAGAAGAATTATGATTCTGGGAACAGGCTGACTGGTGCAGCTTTTTCCCTCTTCCCTTGTCTCTGTACAGAAAGGAAGAGCCTTTGACCCGCTTGCTTTTCTGAAGCCGAAAGGACTGTACCTGATAATACAGTGCTTTCTTAGTCTGTGAGGAAAATTGAGGTAAAAATATTTCTTCCCAGCTGTTGCTGCGGATACGAGGTCCCAGAGACCATCCCCAAATAATTCCTCACCCTTATAAGGCAGAATCTCTATGCGCCTTTTAAGGGCAGCATCACCTGTCCAGTGACAGGTCTCTAATACCCTCCTGACAGAATGGACATTACATTCATTTTGGATGCCAGCCGGCAAAATATCCCTCTGTGCATCCCTCATATATAAGACAACGTCTTTAATATGTTCTCATGTTAGCAAACTAGTATGTTTGACAGGGTCACCGACCACGCTGCAGCAGCACTCTCTGCAGGTTTCAGTCTAGTACCTGAGTGTGTAAATACAGACTTCAGGATAGCCTCCTGTTTTTTATCAACAGGTACCTTCAAAGTGGCCGTTCCTAAAACGGCAGTGCCAAACCTATTTTGACAACCGTGTGAGCGCCTTATCCACCCTAGGGGATATCTCCCAGCGTAACTTATCCTCTGGCGGGAAAAGGTACGCCATCAGTAACTTTTTAGAAATTACCAGTTTCTTATCAGGGGGAACCCACGCTTTTCACACACTTCATTCATTCATCTGATGGGGGAACAAAACACTGCCTGCTTTTTCTCCCCAACATAAAAACCCATTTTTAGAGGTTAATGTCAGAAATGTGTAACACATTTTTTATTGCCGGGATCAAGTCACGGATGTTCCTAGTGGATTGTGTATATGTCTCAACCTTGTCGACACTGGAGTCAGATCCGTGTCGACATCTGTGTCTGCCATCTGAATGAGCGGGCGTTTTTGAGCCCCTGATGGCCTTTGAGACGCCTGGGCAGGCACGGGCTGAGAAGCCGGCTGTCCCACAGCTGTTACGTCATCCACCCTTTTATGTAAGGAGTTGACACTGTCGGTTAATACCTTTTACCTAACCATCCACTCTGGTGTCATCACATTTATCGGCATCTGCTCCGTCACTATATAAGCCTCCTCCTCAAACATGTCGACACAGCTGTACCGACACACCGCACACACACAGGGAATGCTCTGACTGAGGACAGGACCCACAAAGCCCTTTGGGGAGACAGAGAGAGAGTATGCCAGCACACACCAGAGCGCTATATAATGTGGGGATTAACACTATAACTGAGTGAATTTTCCCCCATAGCTGCTTGTATATAGTATATACAATATTGCGCCTAAATTTAGTGCCCCCCCTCTCTTTTTAACCCTCTGAGCCTGAAAACTACAGGGGAGAGCCTGGGGAGCTTTCTTCCAGTTGCACTGTGAAGAGAAAATGGCGCCAGTGTGTCTGAGGGAGATAGCTCCGCCCCTTTTCCGCGGCCTATTCTCCCGCTTTATCCAGGATTCTGGCAGGGGTATTTACCACATATATAGCCTCTGGGGCTATATATTGTGGTATTTTTGCCAGCCAAGGTGTTTTTATTGCAGCTCAGGGCGCCCCCCCCCAGCGCCCTGCACCCTCAGTGACCGGAGTGTGAAGTGTGCATGAGGAGCAATGGCGCACAGCTGCAGTGCTGTGCGCTACCTTGGTGAAGACTGATGTCTTCTGCCGCCGTTTTTCCGGACCTCTTCTTGCTTCTGGCTCTGTAAGGGGGCCGGCGGCGCGGCTCCGGGACCGAACACCAAGGACTGGGCCTGCGGTCGATCCCTCTGGAGCTAATGGTGTCCAGTAGCCTAAGAAGCCCAATCCGGCTGCAAGCAGGCGAGTTCGCTTCTTCTGCCCTTAGTACCTCGCTGCAGTGAGCCTGTTGCCAGCAGGTCTCACTGAAAATAAAAAACCTAATTCTATACTTTCATTCTAGAGGCTCAGGAGAGACCCTAGTGTGCATCCAACCTCGGCCGGGCACAAGATCTAACTGAGGCTTGGAGAAGGGTCATAGTGGGAGGAGCCAGTGCACACCAGGTAGTCATAAATCTTTCTAGAGTGCCCAGCCTCCTTCGGAGCCCGCTATTCCCCATGGTCCTTACGGAGTTCCCAGCATCCACTAGGACGTCAGAGAAACACTAGTTATTGCTGCATTATGGCTACAGAATAACTACCTACACACATACTGTAAATGGCTGTGAACATGGATGGGAGTATAAGCCTACAGTGAGATTTAGGAGACACACATAGATTTATACGAATGCAGACTCAGCATGTGCTCAGTGGGAGGTGACATTTGTGCTCTACTGGTCTCCTATTGGCTGAAAGCAACAGGGGGCAATAGGAAACAGTTTCTACTGATAACTAAAGAAATGGAGGAGTTGGCCATAGGACCAGACGTATGCTTTTGTTTTAAGCTGTAAAGCAAATAAGCAGAACAGATTGGTTGCTATGGACAAAGACTACTGCACAGCTACATGTGGGAAGCAGAGGTACTTTATCATCAGAATAACGAAGAAGACTTACGTTAAAAAGAATTAAAACTATTTCAGGAAGTCTGCATGTGAGTGGCTTGGGAACAAAGTCCCCGAATCAGTACCCTCCATCTATCTGCCACTGCTAACAAAGCACTCTCTATAACGGAATGGGATGTAGTTAACATTCCGGCTGTAGGGATCTCGGCAGTCAGGATACTGACGCCGGAATCCTGACAGCCAACAATGCTGCCAGACGGAATCCCGGCACAACAGGGCTACTCCCACTCGTGGGTGTCCATGACACCCATAGAGTGGGAATACATCCTGTGGCGAACGAAGCGAGCCCGCAAGGGGACTCTTAGCGCTCGCCCCAGTGCCGGCATTCTGGCGGATATTGACAGCCGCCATCCCGTCTGCCGGTATAACGTATCACACCCAACAGAATGTCTGTAGCACAAGTCAGGAGTGAAAGAGATTTGATTAACAAATAGATCTAGGGTGTTAAAGATAATTCAGAGCATTTTATATGAATTTTGAGATATTAAGAGTACAAAGAATCTTATTACATTGGTTTAGTATTCATTTAGAGGATCTATATTCATTTTGTATGTTGAATATAAATGGGCGGGAGTCAGTTTTGCATTCAAATATCTTTTATTAACAACATAGTATGTTGGGAAGGGTTGGGTATGCATGACAGCAACACTGGAGTCCCGGCTTGCAGATGCCCGGCAGCTACTGCAGCATAGGTCCGGCTTCAATATAGCGTTTTCACATAAAAAATGTATCACGCTTTATTATGTGAAAACGCTATATTGAAGCCGGACCTACGCTGCAGTAGCTACAACATGGGATCATTTTTTCCTCTTTTTGCTGAACCAATTAGCATATTATTATGCCGATTAAATAAATATAAGTCAATCAAGCAGTGTGACTTAAGAAAATATTTGTTTAGTTACAGGATTTAGTAAAACATTCACATTTAATAATATTCACCACAAAGACAGCTGTATGTCTATAAAATAACTTTTGGGGTATTTGATATAGATACTTACCTGGTATGTATGTATGTATGTATGTATGCCTGATAGACACATATTTATACCCCTCATATTTTAATGAGAATATTAAAAGTTACGTTTTTATATAATTAATCATATCGATGTAATATAATTTAATCTAAAAGAGTGCTCCAAAAAGGCAATCACTCCCCTTTTTTTGGAAACTGACGATCTTTGTTTCTTTTCATATAAATAAGGCATTGTTTACCAAAAACAAATCAGAGTAAAATATGCAAAAATAAATAAATAAGGAAAATAAAAAATGTTTCACTCTGGCGCATTAAAATATTGAAAACAAATTAAGACGGCACAGCTGGAATTGTGTGTCCCCAGCCCTAGTCCTTTCAGCAGAACGAACCTGCAGTTAGGGAGCCCGTAACATCATGAGGATACACAGGCTGAACCTGATGTACCAAGGCCCCTTATGCTCCTATGATATCCCAGGCATACCACTCGCTGAAAAAGACAGTGGAGCCTCAGCAGCAAGCACCACTTCTCTCCTAATCTAATCCCCTCCACCACTCATTAGATCCCCCCACTCACTGCGAGACAGCATCAGAACGGCAGATTCTTGTGCAAACCCTTGTGCAAACGTGCACTCCACACCTCATACTGTAAAGCACTTTCTCACTGCTTTAAGTGCAAACACAGATTGATCAGCCCACTGTTAACCCAGTGACCAGCTCCTGCTGGCTCCAAACAATAAAAGTGAAGAGCCTGAGCTGTGGGCGGGGTATGAGGGAAGAGGGTCCAGTTCATCCTGGGAGCTCCTAAAAAGATTAACTATTTGGTGCCTGTCCTGATCTCCACCAGCATACCCCAAGGTCATCCCAGTGGATCATATAGACCTTGAATAAAAAAAAAAGTGAAGAGTTATGGTAAAACTTCCCTACATTATTTTTTCACTGCTTTAAGTGCAAACACAGATTGATCAGCGGTGCCACGTTAATACTTCGTCCTCTCCAAGATTTCCTGTACACTTGGTGACTCACTGTTCAAATTAATTAGGGACTAAGCAGAAGTTTGGCAGACACCGTTCTACTGCACCATAGAGCTCCACACATTAATTCATGAGTCTTTATAATCACTTTGAGTGCCAAGTCTGCCCCTACCCAGCTATTTCATAATGCCATATCAGCTTGAAAGAGTTTCTGGTGCGAACGCTGTACTTATGTAAAAGGATCATATTAAGACAGGGAGATATCAGACAGGGTAAAGGGTACTATTACGGTTGTGTGAGCTGCTGGTCACTGATTTTACAGTAAGTAATAGTAAGATATGTTATAACAAATGTGGCTGTAGAATATACAGGTTATACAGTATGACTGTTGGATATTGGGTATACATTATGCTGTGTTAAGTATTGGACCAAAGCCTGCATCCTCTGAAAGTATATTAGTGAAAAGAGAAATTAAGCAGCACCCAGTAACTTCCATAAACACACTGAGCAGCAGATCACACACCACTGTATCCGCTAGTTCAGTATAGAAGAACTAGCAGCCCGATGTGTGGGATAACTGGTGAGCGGTGATTTGGGTAATGAGCTGCATATAGGACCTCTGCTGGTTCCGACTGTCAGAACGTACAATTACCTGGGTAGCATGGCCTTTAACATCAAAGTAAATAATTAGATTGTGCTGCATACATTCTTTTACCGCCTCCACCAAAGTTGGAACTTTTTCGGCAGTATACACATGCCTGCAAAACAAAGAAACACGAGGGGGTAAACGTGATACGGTCCGAGTTGCCGGAGGTCCGGGATTTCGTCCGAGAATGGCCGTATTTTTAAAGCAGTAATCATTTATAAGGCAAGACCAACCTAATTTTGCATTGTAAATGATTATCACTTTAAAAAAAAAACAACGGCCATTTCCGGACAAAATCCCAGACCTCCGGCAACTCGGACCCTATTCCATTTACCTCGATATTTCATAAAACTTTAACTTACTTATTTAGCAAATAAACCACATGGAATTGTTCTACTTTGATCGATATGCTGGTATTCATGCAAACAGAAAATGTTTCTTCTGCGCATGCGTCCGAGTCGCCCCATGTGTAACCATTCCGATTGTATATGTACACAGTCACAGTACCGATTTGGATGACCAGTATCAGAAATATAAGGGGCATTACCGGACGGTGACTAGGAGGTAACGGGGTGGTTTACGGAGATGTTGCATCTTACGGGTGTGTCACGGAAAGCGGTAATATACTAAGACGATGAACAGCTCACATAGAAGGCCATACTCCGACAAGGGAAACTGCTATAGGGCTGGTGCAACTTTCGATGGAAACGCACCAAGTGGTTTCTCAGCATCTACTGACGCAGACAGTGGGCATCACAGTACTTGTGCATTTGATTACATTGGGCGGTATTCAATGGTTTTGCCCGCCCAAACTCCCATCTAAAGTTACAGGAGATTACAGTGTGCAATTCAATTATTTTTTTTGTGCTGATTGCACCCATAAAGGTCGGGTTTAGCCATGTAAAACAGCTTAAGGCGACCAATGTGCTGGGTGCATTTCAGCTCGCCACCCCCGGGGGATGTGAGCTAAAATGCAGATGCCGGCAGCCATTGCACCCAAACGGAGTTACAATTAAATAGCTCCCTTGGATGCCATCTAGGGGCTGCTGGCGGACAAAACATTTGAATTCCCTCCATAGATGTACACTATGATAGGACTTTGCAGTAGCATTTACATAAAAACGCAGACACAACTGTGGCAGAATAGCCAGAATCAGTCCCATAGTGTCTGATTACAGGAGGAAATCCTCACCTGTTTTTCACAGCTAATTGAATTGCAACCTATAGGGTCACAGGGTCAGTTCAATTTTCTGCGATGTAAGAGCACACATTGTGTACACGAGGTGCAGTGTGCAGAAATCCCGCATATACAGTCGGCTTACACTGGATGGGGATGCAAGGTGAAGTGCACAATATACTGGCGATGAAGGGTATCATTGCTGGCGATCAAACACCAGCACATCACCTATACGTCACTTCTAAAGGCCCATACACACTAGAAGACTTGAAAGATGAGCCATTTTCCTTGAACTCAATGACAAACGAGATTAAGTGAACACACTGAGTTTTTTTACAAATGATCTGAACGACGAACGATCTGCTCTGCTGGGATGAGGGAATTGAGCTGCATGCATGGAAGATTGACAACCTGCTTCCAACGACCACGTGTGCGCGCATCATTCATTGTTTGCTGTGTACACACTAGAACGATCTGAACAATTTGATCGTTCACAACCATCATTGCTCATATCGATAGAAAATATCTTCTAGTGTGTATGGGCCTTAAGTTAATGAACCCTATCAATTCATCACATTTTTCAAAGCATATTTCCATTTATTAAACACAGAGGCAGTTTATTTGTAGGATGAACCAGTATGCAGAAAAATGCAGTATTAATTAGTAGCATCACTGAATGGGTGTGGATCATTAGATCGACAGTGTCTAGGTCGACAGTCACTAGGTCGACGGGGTTGGAAGGTCAACAGGGTTTTTAGGTCGACATGTGCTAGGTCAACAGGTGAAAAGGTCGACATGAGGCTGTTGTTTTTTTTGTGTCGTTTTCTTCGTAGAGTGACCGGGAACCTCAATTAGTGCACCGTGTCCCCTCGCATGGCTCGCTTCGCTCACCAGATCACCATTTCAATCGTAGTCCACGTGGATTGTTAAGTATGAAAAAGTTCAAAAAAAAGAAGAAAAAAATGTGAAAAACTCATGTCGACCTTTTGACCTGTCGACCTAGAAACCCTGTCGACCTAGTGATTGTCGATCTTCAGACCGGATCCCCACTGAAGTACTACAAAGACCAAAAATGCTGTCTACAAAACAAAGTTTTTCGTCTTCTTGTATTTATTTTTGTGCAGATTGCCTGGGTGTATATGTGAAATGTAAGTATCCACATCAATTATTAAGAAACAGGGTCTGCTAGGAATGCATTCATCTGTATTATCGGACGGACAGGCAAAGCTTGCTAAATGTGGTCTAGGCTGTACCCAAATGCAAATACATGGTTTCATTTTGTGGGAAGAGAAATGTAAATGATATTCAAGTGGTGGAGACCAATCCTTTAGAGGGGCATTCTTGGGAAGCCACAGAACCAGAAGTTCCCTTTTCCGCTGGTGGTGATCATGCCTCTGCCTTGTCTTCCAGTGGGAGACCTACTGCACATTGCAGACACACTTTAAATACTATACAGTAGAACATTTCTAAGCACAATTCTACCACTGAACTGTCACAAATGAAAGCTGTACTGATTTACACAGTCCAGGAAAATATGGCAACCTATTGTGGCTTCTATTACAGCATCCAGTTAGGATGTTTAGATCATCTTGCATATGCTAGAAAATGTGGAGTAGACAGAAGTCACTGTACTGGTTCAAATAATAAGAGAAATCGATCTGTAGGTCTTGGAGAGAATTTGTAACAAAACAACTTTATTTAATACAAGGAAAGAACAAGATCTGTCTGGCTATTTATCTGTGGGCATATACTGTGATACAGAGGGATAGGCTCACATACTGTATCTGTTGGTGTGTCTATGAGAGGAGTTCTCATTGCACTTTTAC
This sequence comes from Pseudophryne corroboree, assembly GCF_028390025.1. Taxonomy (NCBI): domain Eukaryota; kingdom Metazoa; phylum Chordata; class Amphibia; order Anura; family Myobatrachidae; genus Pseudophryne; species Pseudophryne corroboree. The sequence goes on from NC_086444.1 coordinate 366,532,223, forward strand.
AGGAAAAGTTTATGTCTAGATAAACTACAAACAGCAATAATAATATAGACCGTACCATGTCTCTTCACGCATGCCTTACTTTAATACAAAAATGGCTAAACCAAGCAGGATATTAGGAGAAAAAATAGAAATATACAAGTCTACATTAATAAAGAAGGTAAACATGAAAGGGCCGGAGATTAGATACTGACGTGACTTTGTCACAGTTTCTAGTCAGCGACAGAATCCCACAACAGTTCCACAAATTTACTTTCCACAATTAGACTGGTTTTATGGGTGCAGCTCCATTCATCAGGAAGCAGGTTTGTACCTGTCAGTGCACAATATAGGAGGTCAGGAGTTTTCAACTCCAATTTTCAAGTACCTATGAGTTCATCTATTTTTCTGGGTCAAGTAATTATTCCTAAACTGCTTCCACAAACATATCTTGAAAACATGACCTGTTGAGGGTACCTGAGGATTTGAGTGGAAAACCCCTGCATTAACCTTGTTAATGTTCTAAACCCCTTATAGATTCAGGACGTGTGAATGTATGGAAACCTGTGAATGTATGGAAATGTGTCTACCCATTTCCAAAAGCACGATTCCATAGAATTCTAACTATAGTGCTACAATAGTATCTTTGACTTGGGGAGGGTAGCTAACAGCTTCAGCTGGTTACACATTAGACGACCTGTATACCCAGCGGCCAATACACACTGCATGATATGCCGTTCCCCCGCCATATTCCAATGCATTGGATCGTCAGTCACTTCTTCAGATTGGGCTGCATGTACAGCAGATATGAAGATAGGACGGACGAACCGCGGAAGCAGCCAATAGTGCATAAACATTTGACAATTTAATTGATTTCTTGTTACTCTCCGTCGGAAAACGGGCAATCATTAAAAAAATTAATAAAAAGGAAAAAAAATAATGTAATGTGTTTAGACACACAGACACACCGCCCAGGGTGCAAAGGCGATTACATCTGCCCACTCACCTCAGGCGATGTTTAGCTGCCGGATTTAGCTTTCTGATTTCAGCAAAGGTAAAGTCACTCAGTTTGCCAAAACCATCCGTTGTCCTTTCCAGTGTGTCATCATGCATGAGAATAGGAACACCGTCTTTAGTGAACTCCAGATCCAGCTCCACAGCAGTTGCCCCATTCTGTGCAGCCTGAAAAATCACAACACATTTTATAGTTTGAAAATTCTGGCTGTCAAAGTACTTTAACCATTTAACGAACATTACCCCCCGCTCACCCCCCCCCAATAAAAAAAATAAAAAATAAAAAACAGGAGGGGGTTAATGAGTGAATTAGGTGAACATATAATTTTGGATAAATTTAAATATATTATATAAAAAATAAGATTTTACTCACCGGTAAATCTATTTCTCGTAGTCCGTAGTGGATGCTGGGACTCCGTAAGGACCATGGGGATTAGCGGCTCCGCAGGAGACTGGGCACAACTAAAGAAAGCTTTAGGACTACCTGGTGTGCACTGGCTCCTCCCACTAAGACCCTCCTCCAGACCTCAGTTAGGATACTGTGCCCGGAAGAGCTGACACAATAAGGAAAGGATTTGGAATCCCGGGTAAGACTCATACCAGCCACACCAATCACACCGTATAACTCGTGATACTATACCCAGTTAACAGTATGAAATATAACTGAGCCTCTCAACAGATGGCTCAACAATAACCCTTTAGTTAACAATAACTATATACAAGTATTGCAGACAATCCGCACTTGGGATGGGCGCCCAGCATCCACTACGGACTACGAGAAATAGAATTACCGGTGAGTAAAATCTTATTTTCTCTGACGTCCTAAGTGGATGCTGGGAACTCCGTAAGGACCATGGGGATTATACCAAAGCTCCCAAACGGGCGGGAGAGTGCGGATGACTCTGCAGCACCGAATGAGCAACCTCTAGGTCCTCCTCAGCCAGGGTATCAAACTTGTAGACTCTTGCAAAAGTGTTTGAACCCGACCAAGTAACAGCTCGGCAAAAGTTGTAAAGCCGAGACCCCTCGGGCAGCCGCCCAAGAAGAGCCCCTTTCCTCGTGGAATGGGCTTTTACAGATTTAGGGTGCGGCAGTCCAGCCGCAGCATGTGCAAGTTGAATCGTGCTACAGATCCAGCGAGCAATAGTCTGCTTAGAAGCAGGAGCACCCAGCTTGTTGGGTGCATACAGGATAAATAGCGAGTCAGTTTTTCTGACTCCAGCCGTCCTGGAAACATATACTTTCCAGGGCCCTGACTACGTCCAGTAACTTGGAATCCTCCAAGTCCCAAGTAGCCGCAGGTACCACAACAGGTTGGTTCACATGAAAAACTGATACAACCTTAGGAAGGAATTGGGAACGAGTCCTCAATTCTGCCTTAGCCATATAAAATACAGATAAGGGCTTTTGTATGACAAAGCCGCCAATTCTGATACACGCCTGGCCGACGCCAAGGCCCACAGCATGACCACTTTCCACGTGAGGTATTGTAGCTCCACGGATTTAAGTCGCTCAACCCAATGCGACTTCAGGAAATCCAACACCACGTTGAGATCCCACGGTGCCACTTGAGGCACAAACGGGGCTGACTATTCAGCACTCCCTTAACAAAAGTCTGAACTTCAGGCAGTGAAGCCAGTTCTATTTTGGAAGAAAATCGATAGAGCCGAAATCTGGACCTTAATGGAACCCAATTTTAGGCCCATAGTCACCTCTGACTGTAGGAAGTGCAGAAATCGACCTAGCTGAAATTTCTCCTTTGGGGCCTTCCTGGCCTCACAGCACGCAACATATTTCCGCCATATGCGGTGATAATGGTTTGCGTTCACTTCTGTCCTAGCTTTAAATAGCGTAGGGATAACTTCCTCCGGAATGCCCTTTTTCCTTCAGGATCCGGCGTTCAACCGCCAGGCCGTCAAACGCAGCCGCGGTAAGTCTTGGAACAGACAGGCCCCCTGCTGCAGCAGGTCCTGTCTGAGCGGCAGAGGCCATGGGTCCTCTGAGATCATTTCTTGGAGTTCTGGGTACCAAGCTCTTTTTGGCCAACCCGGAACAATGAGTATAGTTCTTACTCCTCTCCTTCTTATTATTCTCATTACCCTGGGTAAGAGAGGCAGAGAAGGGAACACATACACCGACTGGTACACCCACGGTGTTACCAGAGCGTCCACAGCTATCGCCTGAGGGTCCGTTGACCTGGCGCAATATCTTTGTAGCTGTTTGTTGAGGCGGAACACCATTATGTCCACCTGTGGCCTTTCCCAGCGGTGTACAATCATTTGGAAGACTTCTGGATGAAGTCCCCACTCTCCCGGGTGGAGGTCGTGTCTTCTGAGAAAGTCTGCTTCTCAGTTGTCCACTCCGGGAATGAACACTGCTGACAGTGCTAACACATGATTTTCCGCCCATCGGAGAATCCTTGTGGCTTCTGCCATCGCCATCCTGCTTCTTGTGCCGCCCTGTCGGTTTACATGAGCGACCGCCGTGATGTTGTCTGACTGGATCAGCACCGGCCGGTGTTGAAGCAGGGGTCTAGCCTGACTTAGGGCATTGTAAATGGCCCTTAGTTCCAGAATATTTATGTGTAGGGAAGTCTCCTGACTTTTCCATAGCCTTGGAAGTTTCTTCCCTGTGTGACTGCCCCCCAGCCGCGAAGGCTGGCATCCGTGGTCACCAGGACCCAGTCCTGTATGCCGAATTTGCGGCCCCCTAGAAGATGAGCACTCTGCAGCCACCACAACAGCGACACCCTGGCCCTTGGAGACAGGGTTATCCGCCAATGCATCTGAAGATGCGACCCGGACCACTTGTCCCACAGATCCCACTGGAAGATCCTTGCATGGGACCTGGCGAATGGAATTTCTTCGTAAGAAGCTACCATCTTTCCCAGGGCTCGCGTGCATTGATGCACCGACACCTGTATCTGTATTAGGAGGTCTCTGTCTAGAGACGACAACTCCTTGGACTTCTCCTCCCGAAGAAAACCTTTTTATCCTGTTCTGTGTCCAGAATCATACCCAGGAACAGTAGACGCATCGTAGGAACCAGCTGCGACTTTGGAATATTCAGAAACCAGCCGTGCTGTTGTAGCACTTCCCGAGATAGTGCTACTCCTACAAACAACTGCTCCCTGGACCTCGCCTTTATAAGGAGATCGTCCAAGTACGGGATAATTATTTCGGCCATTACCTTGGTAAATACCCTCGGTGCCGGGGACAGACCAACGGCAACGTCTGGAATTGGTAATGACAATCCTGTACCACAATTTTGAGGTACTCCTGGTGAAGAGGTAAATAGTGACATGCAGGTAAGCATCCTTGATGTCCAGTGATACCATGAAATTCTCCAGGCTTGCAATAATCGCCCTGAGCGATTCCATTTTGAACTTGAACCTTCGTATATAAGTGTTCAAGGCTTTCAATTTTAGAATGGGTCTCACCGAACCGTCTGGTTTCGGTACCACAACATTTTGAAATAGTAACCCCCGCCTTGTTGAAGGAGGGGTACCTTGATTTCACCTGCTGGAAGTACAGCTTGTGAATTGCCGCCAGTCCTACCTTTCTCCGAGGCAGCAGGCAAGGCTGATGTGAGGTAACGGCGAGGGGGAGTCGCCTCGAACTCCAGCCTGTATCCCTGTGATACTATTTGCAGAACCTAGGGATCCACCTGTGGGCAAGCCCACTGGTCCCTGAAGTTCCCGAGACGCGCCCCTACCGCACCTGTCTCCACCTGTGGAGCCCCAGCGTCATGCGGTGGACTCAGAGGAAGCGGGGGAGGATTTTTGATCCTGGGAACTGGCTGCTGGTGCAGCTTTTTCCTTCTTCCCTTGTCTCTGTGCAGAAAGGAAGCGCCTTTGACCCGCTTGCTTTTTTGAAGCCGAAAGGACTGTACCTGAAAATACGGTGCTTTCTTAGGCTGTGAGGAAACCTGAGGTAAAAAAAATTCTTCCCAGCTGTTGCTGTGGATACGAGGTCCCAGAGACCATCCCCAAACAATTCCTCACCCTTATAAGGCAGAATCTCCATGTGCCTTTTACAGGCAGCATCACCTGTCCACTGCCGGGTTTCTAATACCCTCCTGGCAGAATGGACATTACATTAATTCTGGATGCCAGTCAGCAAATATCCCTCTGTGCATCCTTTATATATAAGACGACGTCTTTAATATGCTCTATGTTAGCAAAATATTATCCCTGTCTTAGAGTATTAATATTATCTGACAGGGTATCAGACCACGCTGCAGCAGCACTATTTATGCTGAGGCAATTGCAGGTCTCAGTATATAACCTGAGTGTGTATATACAGACTTCAGGATAGCCTCCTGCTTTTTATCAGCAGGCTCCTTCAAGGTGGCCGTATCCTAAAACCGCAGTGCCACCTTTTTTGACAAACGTGTGAGCGCCTTATCCACCCTAAGGGATATCTCCCAACGTGACCTATCCTCTGGCGGGAAAGGGTACGACATCAGTAACTTTTTAGAAATTACCAGTTTCTTATCGGGGGAACCCACGCTTTTTCACACACTTCATTCACTCATCTGATGGGGGAACAAAACACTGGCTGCTTTTTCTCCCCAAAAATAAAACCCCTTTTATGTGGTACTTGGGTTCATGTCAGAAATGCGTAACACATTTTTCATTGCCGAGATCATGTAACGGATGTTCCTAGTGGATTGTGTATATGTCTCAACCTCATCGACACTGGAGTCAGACTCCGTGTCGACATCTGTGTCTGCCATCTGAGGTAACGGGCGTTTTTCTGAGACCCTGATGGCCTTTGAGACGCCTGGGCAGGCGTGGGCTGAGAAGCCGGCTGTCCCACAGCTGTTACGTCATCCAGCCTTTTATGTAAGGAGTTGACATTGTCGGTTAATACCATCCACTTATCCATCAACTCTGGTGTCGGCCCCACAGGGGGCGACATCCCATTTATCGGCCTCTGCTCCGCCTCCACATAACCTTCCTCATCCAACATGTCGACACAGCCGTACCGACACACCGCACACACACAGGGAATGCTCTGACTGAGGACAGGACCCCACAAAGTCCTTTGGTGAGACAGAGAGAGAGTATGCCAGCACACACCAGAGCGCTATATAATGCAGGGATTAACACTATAACTGAGTGATTTTTCCCCCAATAGCTGCTTGTATACATATATTGCGCCTAAATTTAGTGCCCCCCTCTCTTTTTAACCCTTTGAGCCTGAAAACTACAGGGGAGAGCCTGGGTAGCTTTCTTCCAGCTGCACTGTGAAGAGAAAATGGCGCCAGTGTGCTGAGGGATATAGCTCCGCCCCTTTTTCGCGGACTTTTCTCCCGCTTTTTTATGGAATCTGGCAGGGGTATTTATCACATATATAGCCTCTGGGGCTATATATTGTGATATATTTGCCAGCCAAGGTGTTTTTATTGCTGCTCAGGGCGCCCCCCCCCCAGCGCCCTGCACCCTCAGTGACCGGAGTGTGAAGTGTGTATGAGGAGCAATGGCGCACAGCTGCAGTGCTGTGCGCTACCTTGGTGAAGACTGATGTCTTCTGCCGCCGATTTTCCGGACTCTTCTTGCTTCTGGCTCTGTAAGGGGGCCGGCGGCGCGGCTCCGGGACCGAACATCAATGGCCGGTTCCATGCGGTCGATCCCTCTGGAGCTAATGGTGTCCAGTAGCCTAAGAAGCCCAAGCTACCACCAGTTAGGTAGGTTCGCTTCTTCTCCCCTTAGTCCCTCGTTGCAGTGAGTCTGTTGCCAGCAGATCTCACTGTAAAATAAAAAACCTAAATATACTTTCTTTCTAGGAGCTCAGGAGAGCCCCTAGTGTGCATCCAGCTCAGCCGGGCACAGAAATCTAACTGAGGTCTGGAGGAGGGTCTTAGTGGGAGGAGCCAGTGCACACCAGGTAGTCCTAAAGCTTTCTTTAGTTGTGCCCAGTCTCCTGCGGAGCCGCTAATCCCCATGGTCCTTACGGAGTCCCAGCATCCACTTAGGACGTCAGAGAAAATATATTATATTTGTAAAAAAAAATAAGAATTTACTTACCGATAATTCTATTTCTCATAGTCCGTAGTGGATGCTGGGGACTCCGAAAGGACCATGGGGAATAGCGGCTCCGCAGGAGACTGGGCACAAAAGTAAAAAGCTTTAGGACTACCTGGTGTGCACTGGCTCCTCCCCCTATGACCCTCCTCCAAGCCTCAGTTAGGATACTGTGCCCGGACGAGCGTACACAATAAGGAAGGATTTTGAATCCCGGGTAAGACTCATACCAGCCACACCAATCACACCGTACAACTTGTGATCTGAACCCAGTTAACAGCATGATAACAGAAGGAGCCTCTGAAAAGATGGCTCACAACAACAGTAACCCGATTTTTGTAACAATAACTATGTACAAGTAATGCAGACAATCCGCACTTGGGATGGGCGCCCAGCATCCACTACGGACTATGAGAAATAGAATTATCGGTAAGTAAATTCTTATTTTCTCTAACGTCCTAGTGGATGCTGGGGACTCCGAAAGGACCATGGGGATTATACCAAAGCTCCCAAACGGGCGGGAGAGTGCGGATGACTCTGCAGCACCGAATGAGAGAACTCCAGGTCCTCCTCAGCCAGGGTATCAAATTTGTAGAATTTAGCAAACGTGTTTGCCCCTGACCAAGTAGCTGCTCGGCAAAGTTGTAAAGCCGAGACCCCTCGGGCAGCCGCCCAAGATGAGCCCACTTTCCGTGTGGAATGGGCTTTTACAGATTTTGGCTGTGGCAGGCCTGCCACAGAATGTGCAAGCTGAATTGTACTACAAATCCAACGAGCAATCGTCTGCTTAGAAGCAGGAGCACCCAGCTTGTTGGGTGCATACAGGATAAACAGCGAGTCAGATTTTCTGACTCCAGCCGTCCTGGAAACATATATTTTCAGGGCCCTGACTACTGTCAAAGTCAGAAAAAAATGTCTCAATGCACGTTGCCATATTTGCACCGCACACTGGTCCGTGCTGCGCATGCGTATGCTCTCCCGTGGAAGCGCATACCCGCAATAGCGTGCACTCGCACGCGCAGTATGCGCATTTACGGTAGAGTTTATGTGATCGTAGCGTGCGACTCATTAGTTACAAATGTTCACAATTAATGTAGTTTATAGATCATGATCCCTTTGATAGTTTCTGTAAGTTTGGTTAAAGTACAATGTCCCAGAGCTGAGGAATCCCTCTTTGCATCGTACGAAGGGTCTAACAGGAATCATATTGCAGTGTTTGGTACCCATCGGAAGAGTATTTAATTAGCAATATTCCGGTGTTGGTTTGGAGCGTATTAATCGCTCGTGCGAATAGTTATGGACATAAGAAGTTTATGTCCATTTCTATGATTTACACATACTCAGGTATGCGGCGGGAAACCCAGTTTCCCACCCACCTGAGCTGTTGGAAATCGTCACAGCCCACCTGTATGAATCACCCTATGACCTTTTGTTATGATGCAGGGCCGAATTCCTTCGGCCAATGGACAATGGGATTGTAGGGACTAGGAGATTGCATTGTGTGTGGGGCATAAATAGGCAGGCCGACCATATCCAAAACTCACTCTCTCATCAACGGTTATCTGCTGATAATCGGGAGCTGGATATCGAGGCGCTGGCGATCATACCCTTTGTGCGTAAGTTCTCTCCATAATCATTGTCTTTCTGCGAGCCAATTTCTCTCTCTCTCTCTCTCTATCTCTCTCTCTCCTCTTTTCTCTTAAATACCTTATAGTATTATAGTATGGTATTGTATTTCATTTAGGTCAGCGTAGTATTGTCTTATTGTATTTATTGTTTAGTTCTGTGGTTAGGAGGTCTCTGTTATATTGTAGCGTATCATATGTACTGTTATCCCCTTTTACAAGTATATTAGATATAATACAGTTAATAGGCTTTGGAAACCTAAACCAGTATCAGTGTATTTACTATAGTGTTAAGTGTTCACTTGAGCGTCGGTGACGCTCAATCAGCTTTGTAGTTAGTCAGGTTACACAAGGTTGCATTTACACCCTGTACTCACATTAAGGTATTCTGTGTGTTTCATCGGTATAAGGTTTAACATAAAGGTATAGTGTTGTGAGCGTCTGCATCGCTGGTGACCTCCTCGTGGTCTCTAGCGTACGCTACGTTACAGCGAATCTTTCCCCTAGACATAACCAATAACGTGTCCTGTGATCCCTGGGCCGTGAGCGAACGTGACGCCTGAACGTCTCGCCTACGGCTGAGCGATCGTTACGCAACTAGCGTACCATTACGGTACTTCTTAAGTAAACAGCGTACAGTGTTCTTAGCTTCATAAAGGGTTGTTTATACGACAAAGGAATTTAGCATTGTCAATTGCGGGCTCGTCCTATACTTCTCACATCTGCACTAGGTAGATCAGCAGACATTATCCCTCCAGCAAAGGGTGGGAGGTTGTCTCACAGTGCTGACGGGATAAGCGTCTGCTTCGCTTAGATAAAGGGTGCTGAAGGAACCCGGTAACCGGAAGTAAGAACAAAACGCTTGTGTCTTTTTAAAACTGTTTATTTTTCTTTTGTCTTGCGTACGCATACATACCTGCATTTCTTTTCACTTGTGTATTTCATTTTTCGTATATCACTATTCCTGTTTGCCAAATTTTATAGTTGATAGAAAGTGCTAAAAAGAGATTTGCTGTTATTTAATAGTAGAGGTGATAGTTAAAGTATAGAACAAACACACGGTTTGTCTGAGATACAAGGCAGTCAGTGTGGATTGCGGTAGATGATCAGGGATCATTTACATTGATAAAAATATATTGTGTTACGGTGGATCCTTTGCATTGCGTACACGTGTCGCTAACAAAGACTAGCGTACGCAATCCAAAGGCAGACGCACGCAGCGTTCATTACGCAACGTAGCGTCCGGTTACGCTCACGTAGCTCAAGTCACGAAAAAGTTGAATTAGCGCAAAGCGATAATTAGCGCAAGGCGATAATTAACGCACAGCGGTAGATAACGCGAAGCGGTAAATAACGCAAATCTGTTTTTAGAAAATCTGAAATTTAGTTTAACAGATCCTGCTCCTAATTGGTAACACTCTTGGCCTGAAGACAATTTCTGCGCAGAAATAGATATAGAAACAAAGTGTACATGTGTTGAGTGAGTGTGTTTTGTATACAAAAGTTTATATAACTTTAAGGTGGAACCAAAAGGAAAGCCGGGTACTCGTCAAGGGACATACGTGTAAGTGACATATACGGTGGCCAGGGAGGCATCCCTGGTTAAATAATATTTGAGCATTAGAGTATAGCGGACCATAAGGTAAAGGTAACAAGACCAGGAGGTCAAAAGGTAACAAGACCAGGAGGTCATAAGGTAAAAAGGTCCGCTATAAAAGTCCAGTGGCACAACGCCTGGGGTGTTGGTGCAGAACCCATATAGGCCATAAGCTCTTGCTGAAGGAATCGCGGCCGGAAACATCGATTCCATTGGTCTTTCAGTACATGACAAGTAGTGCTCGTGTACTGAACGATTGGACCACACGTAATTGTGTGCAGTAGTTAGTAATCTGACCTAATACCATTAGAGTAAAGTGGTCACAAACGCTATTTGTACATTCTGACGTGATTTGTGTAATTTTTTATTTTTGGAAGGGAAGTTCGCTGGTCACTCAGGAACTATCTAACAACCCCACCTTTACTGGAAAGAGTAAGTGTCCTGCGGGTAACCCTCATATGTTCCAGTAAACTGAAGGTTCCATAGGGGCCCTGTATCGAGTACGCCAGCACCACGTCGGTGTGATCAGGTCGTATTGGTCGAGGTGGGCGAGTGAGTGGGGTACTCGGTAAACCGCCACCGCCGGCCTACTGTGGAGTAATTTGGTTGTCTGAAAAGGCTTGCTGAAAACCTTGATACAGAGATCCAAGGAGGACTAAGCAACACCTGCAGACTATGGGGGCCAGTTGCTCAGGTAGGGGGCGATCAACCCTGGTTCAGGTTGATTCTGTGAACCGACCAGTTGGGTCGGCACGATATGTAATGTGTGAAAAATATGGAATTCACACCGAATCTTTATGTGATGAATGGGAGAGAATGACTGTACAAGACAGGGACAAATTCCCAAGAATAGGTAGCTTCAGTCCAGAAGTGTTACAAAATTTAAGGAGGAGGATATGTCTCGTAAAATCAGCAAAGAGACGAATTCAGCATCATGATTATTTACAGTTATGGCACCAGGAAGGTGAGATACAGAGAGGTTTGGCTCTGGCGGCAGGATCTGGGGCAGTCAGGAAGTTGATTGCCACAGCTCCTCCCCCACCATACATTGCAGGAGAAAAGTTGATTGCGGAGAGAAACGCACTGGGTTGTAAAACACAAACTCTTAGTAACACTGTAAATGTTAATGATGTTAACCAAATAACTCATGCAAGTATTAACCCGTGCAAGATGTACCCTGTTTTGAACCTTCCTCAGGAGTGTGATCAAGAAGACGATTCAGCAACAATTTCAGCTCTCTCTCTTGCAGCCACCATAGCAGAGACCACAGTAGGCACAGCGACACCCACGAGATTAGTGAAAGCCCCTAGCGGAGGGATAGGTGAGGTCGTGTCAACGGGTAAGTATGGCACCATGCACTACACTGAAACAATTGTACCACAACAAGCTGTAGAATCTACACAGGAAGAGGCTGTTAGAATTGCTCCTGTAAGGGTAATAGCAGTTCCCAATGGAAAAACAGATGTGTCTGGAGCCACTCCCATAAGGAACATTGCCATGTACACTCCATTTTCCAGAATGGAATTAAGAACAATAGTGTCCGAATTTCCTGACCCCAGGAAGGATTTAGTTGCTAGCCAAAAATACATCAGGGATCTAGGTAACACTGTAGAACCCAACAACAAGGATTGGCAGATACTGCTAAGAGCTTGTTTACCTTCCAATGTTGATGCAACTCAATTTTTAGCTGATTGTGCATTGGATAAAGATGTACCGCTTACAGACGTGTACAACAAGGATAATGTAAAGAGGATAAATTTACAGCTAAAGGAGTATTTCCCAGCCGTTGTTAAATGGAATAAAATATTTTCCATTAAGCAAAAGGAGTCCGAAACGGCAACAGAATATTTTCACCGGGCACTATTAGAAATGGCAAAGTACACTGGTATAGAAGACATTAAGACCAACCCAAACCATCGGGAAGTAGCAGTATCTGTACTGATGGATGGTTTAAAGGAAACATTAAAGACTAGGGTTCAGACCACGCAACCGTGCTGGCGAGGTCTGTCAGTGTCCGGCTTGAGAGAGGCTGCTATTGATCACGACAGAAACATCACTAGGCACAGGGAATCGCAAAGTGATAAGTTGATGTCCGTAAGTATACAGGCGCTGACCACAAGGCAGCCTGCGTATGTACCACCGAATCCTGTGGGTAAGGCAAGTGTAATAACATGTTTTTCTTGTAACAGACCGGGACACTTTGCACGAGAATGTAGAACAAAGAATGTACAAAGGTCTTTTCAACCCCCTAGACAACAACACAACACACGACATTGGGAGCAGGGTCCACAGAGGCGGAGTTTTGAGCCACATACAGGGGAAACAAAAAGATATCCCCCAAACAGAGACTGGCATGCCTCTGGTAGCTCCCAGCTAACTCCCTCACAAGTAGTTGCTGCCAGCGGGATTCAGGGAGGTCAGCATACCCAATAGGGGTGTGGCCATACCTGTAATCTGCAGCCAGTTAAGTTGATTGCTAGTCTTGGAAACGAACCAGAAATTGCAATCAATGTAGCTGGTAAAACTTTAAACTTTCTTGTAGACACAGGGGCGGCCAAGTCAGTGATAAATTCGACAGTGGGCATGAGAACCACTGGTAGGACAATTCCAGCCATGGGAGTAACAGGAGTAGTCCAGCACTACCCTGTTAGCAAACCAGCCGAGATTACAATAGGGCCTTTGCATACCAAGCATTCCTTTTTGCTGGCTGCATCTGCACCAACTAATCTCCTGGGAAGAGACTTACTATGCAAAATGGGTTGCGTCATTTATTGTACTCCTGAAGGTGTATTCTTGGACATCCCTGAGAATCACGCTCAGGAAGTACGAGACATGTTAGACTCCCCATCAAAATTAATGTCACACACCATTATGACAAATAGGAACCCATCCCAGGTAGAAGAGATGACATCTCAGATACCAGAGTCACTTTGGACAAAAGATGGACAGGACACTGGATTAATGGCAAACGTAGCTCCAGTAGTAGTACAAGTAAAAGAAGGTAGGATAGCTCCAAAAATCCCACAGTATCCTCTGAAGCCAGAGGTGGAGTTAGGAGTTTTTCCCGTAATAGAGCGCTTGCTACAACAGGGCATTCTAGTAAGAACGTCCAGCACAGCAAATAGTCCCATCTTCCCTGTTAAAAAGAGTGGGGGGAGGGGTTACAGGCTAGTGCAGGATCTAAGGGGGATTAACAAAATAGTTGAGAGTCAGTTCCCCGTAGTGCCTAATCCAGCTGTCATCCTAATGCAAATTCCTCCCACTGCCAAATTTTTCACTGTTATTGACCTCTGCTCCGCTTTCTTTTCGGTACCTCTGCACCCTGACAGCCAATATTTGTTTGCATTCACATACAGAGGAGTCCAATACACGTGGACTCGGTTACCCCAAGGTTTCATAGATAGTCCAAGTATATTTTCTCAGGCTTTGCATGATTGTTTACAGTCTTTCCAACCAGACAGTGGATCAGTATTGATACAGTATGTGGACGATTTATTACTGTGTTCAGATTCACTGGAGGCATCCCTGAAGGATACGAAACAGCTCCTGTTTCATCTTTCAGACACAGGTCACAAGGTTTCCAAAGACAAGTTGCAATTATGCCAGACTAAGGTAAAATATTTGGGACACTGTCTAACACAAGGACTGAGACACTTGACCGCTGATAGAATCCAAGCCATTAGAGACATGACACTGCCACAAACCCAGCAACAGATCAGGACGTTTTTAGGAATGTGTGGGTATTGCCGTAATTGGATCCCAGGGTTTTCCATATTGGCACTACCTTTGCAGGAAATGGTCTCCTCAAACAAATCTGATCGGATTTCGCATACAGACGAATCTGAAACAGCATTTGAGAGACTCAAACAGTGCCTAACGCAGGCACCAGCACTAGGTATGCCAGACTATGGGAAACCCTTTGAACTATACGGAACAGAAAGTGCTGGGTGCGCAGCAGGTGTACTAACACAAAAACACGGTGATGCCAGCAGGCCAATTGCATACTACAGCGCCCAGCTAGATACGGTAGCGCGATCCCTCCCCACATGCTTGCGTAGCGTTGCGGCAATAGCATTGCTAGTAACAAAAAGCGAAGATGTCGTGCTAGGCCACAACCTCACAATCCATACACCGCATGCGGTATCTGCCTTATTGAATTCTGCCCAAACCAGACACGTCTCATCTGCAAGGTTTACAAGATGGGAATTGGCATTAATGGCCCCAGTAAACATCACCATAAGGAGATGCAGCGCATTAAATCCTGCAACATTTCTCCCAGGTGTGCCTGGTCAGACACAAAGGGTGGAAGGTGAGAGTGATGGGGAAGGAGGATTTAATGCAAAGGGAGATACACATGATTGTATGGAATATTTGACCCAAAATTTTACCGCAAGGCCTGACATCAGTGACAATCCACTGGAAGATGCAGAACTCACGTTCTACACGGATGGTAGTTGTCACAGACAGTCAGACTCGGGAGACTTGTGTACTGGATACGCAGTCGTAGATGACCAAGACACCATAGAAGCGGAACCGCTAGGCCCACCTCACTCAGCCCAGGTTGCTGAACTGGTCGCCCTAACCAGAGCATGTGAATTGGCTAAGGGTAAGTCAGCCAATATCTACACCGATTCCAGATACGCGTTCGGGGTAGTCCATGATTTCGGAGCCCTATGGCGGCTCAGAAATTTCATGACGGCAGCTGGTACACCGATAGCGCATGCAGCTCACATAAAAAGGCTTCTAACAGCGATACAGGAACCCGACAGAGTGGCTGTTATCAAATGTAAAGCACATACATATAGCCAAGACCCAGTATCCCTTGGTAACAGCCGAGCAGACGAAGCTGCAAAGCTTGCAGCTGCTACCCCCATACGGACAGACACCACACAACTGATGGTATTTAATACCATCAACACACGAAAGTTGTGTGAAATGCAGAATTTGTGTTCCACTCAGGAGAGAGCAGTCTGGAAGGCAAAGGGATATGGCCAGGAGTCCTCAGGGCTCTGGACGGATGGACATGGTAAACCAGTGGCCCCCAGGGCATACCTTCCGTGTCTGGCTGAAGCAGCTCACGGGCTGACTCATCTAGGCAAGGAGGGGATGTGCAAATTGGTAAGAGCATACTGGTGCGCCCCAGGATTCTCCTCTCATGCTAGTAAAAGAGCAATGTCATGCCTTACCTGTCTGAGAAAGAATATTGGAAAGGCAATACCTACAGAACCATCCCATATCCCACCTGCCGGCGGCCCTTTCCAAGTAATACAAATTGACTTCATTCAATTGCCCCCATGTAGAAATTTAAAGTATGTACTTGTCTGTATAGATGTTTTCTCGAATTGGGTCGAAGCTTTTCCAGCAGCTACAAATACCGCTATGTTTACAGCTAAGAAAATTGTGCAGGAATTTGTATGTAGATATGGTATCCCTAGAATCATTGAAAGTGATAGGGGTACCCATTTTACAGGTGATGTCTTTCAAGGAATGTGTAAATTGATGGGTATTGATAGCAAGCTGCACACTCCGTACCGTCCACAGGCGAGTGCGAAGGTCGAAAGAGTGAACAGCACTATTAAAAATAAATTGAGTAAAGTAATGGCAGAGACAGGATTGACGTGGCCAGAAGCTTTACCCATTGTTTTGTATAGCATCAGAACCACTCCCAGGTCCCCTCTTAATCTGTCCCCTTTTGAAATCTTGTTTGGTCGACAACCGCATGTCATGATTAACCCTCAGGATGATTTGAAATGTAACAATGAAGTAACTGTAAAGTACTTGATTAACATGAGTAAACAGTTGAGGAATCAAAATGATAATCTGAAGTTGGTGATTCCTGATTTACCAGATAGTAATTGTCATGACATTGAACCTGGGGATTATGTAATGATACGAAATTTTCTACGCTCAGGTTGTCTTATTGATAGATGGGAAGGACCATACCAGGTCTTATTGACTAGCACCACAGCATTGAAGGTTGCTGAGAGAGAGACTTGGGTCCATTCATCCCACTGCAAGAAGGTTGCGGATCCAGAGAAGTCCCGTGATAAGGAACAGACGGTAGAGGTTGTATCACTGGAGTGTCTGTTCCAGGAGGACTGAGGCAGCACCTGAGCCTTGAAGACCGGAAGCAGTTGTCGACTCCCCTCTCCCTTTTATTGTTTTTCTCCACTTCCCATCCCCTCTCCCTTAAAATTTCTGTTTCCCCCTTCTCAATCTTCCCCATTTCCTCCTCAAAGATGGACTTGCCCAAAGAGACTGTGATCCGGATTTTGATGTTGACCATGATGTTGACCAGAGCAGTCTATTCCGGCGAGAGTACCATAGAGGTCGAGAGAGGTTCTGGAATGGGTTCCGATTATGATGATGGAGGCGTAGTTTTCCAAGATCAACCAATCCAACAAGCAAAGGCGAGTATCAGAAAACGATCCGATAGAAGAAATTGTGATGGATTGTTAGCTGAGGAAAATTGTATCTGTAGGCTCTGTGATAATCTGGTTGAAGATGGATGCATAAAGAAATGCCAATCTAGTTTTAATATCCATATAGACCGGCATCCATTGAGTGACTATCACTCCTTAGTGGGTAACGTGTTAAACCAAACAGATTGTTGGGTATGCTCTCAAGTACCTCAGGGTCACAGTAAATCAGGGCTAGTACCATTTCCTTTAACGTTAGGGGAGGTACTTGAGCTAAGTGGTGGGAGACCGGTGGACCGGAGGTTTAACATCTCCAGCCCTCCTAGTTTGAAGCTCCACCAATACCATGTGGATAGGTCCCTCATATGTTTTAACATCTCCAATCCCAGAAAACCGGGAAATTGGGAAGTGTCATGGAGCAACCTTACCATGACCTTTTCACACAGAGCAGATAGAATGCCTACAGATACAGAGCTCGTACGCCACATAGCCAGTAGAGGAAAATCTTTCCGGTATCGATATACCTTAGGAAATAGGATTACTAAAGTTGGAGAGGTATCACCAGGATACTGTGCACATATCGTACAAACCGATACGTGCATTAAGCAGTTGGAAGAATTAGGGTCAGGAGATTTCACCTGGAAGGTTTGTAACATGGTCATGTCCTTCTCCGTCCCTTATGTTCTCCCCGATGATGCATATTTCATATGCGGGAGAAAGGCGTACAAGTGGCTAGCCCCAAACTCTGAAGGATTGTGTTATATTGGAAAAGTATTGCCCGAAGTGATGACTGTTACACATGACAAAATGAAGGACATACACCGTGGTGCCCAAGCTCCTTATACTCACACTCATTACGAACACCGAGTTAAAAGACAACTGTCAGAAAGGTTAGAGCATCCGGCCTCTGATCTTATCCATGAATCCACCGGGATTCAGGTTCTGGTAGCGTTAGATTTCACTCGTACCGCTCGAGGAGTGATGAATTATAGATACATTTCCGCACTCGCCAATTTGTTAGATAATATCACTGAAATGTATGATGACACGTTTAGATACACTGGAAGAGAACTTCAAGCTTATAAAACAGAACTAGTTCAGCATAGGATGGTTCTTAATTATCTTACAGCAGTAACAGGCGGATATTGTGTTACATTGGCAACACAGTACGGCATAAAGTGTTGCACGTATATCACCAATAGCACCGAGGATCCGGTAGAGGTCATAGACCAAAAGATGGATGATATTCTGCAATTAAAGTGGGAATTTCGTCGAAAACACAATCTCACCCTTGCTGCTGTAGGTAATGAGCTGACTGGTTGGGTGTCATGGTTGAACCCGCGAAATTGGTTCTCCGGTTTGGGAGAGTGGGCTCAAGGAGTCATAATGGATGTTGGAAAGTTTCTACTGTGTATTTTGGGTGTCGTTATATCGTTTGGATTGATATTTAGATGCGGGCAGGCTTTGATGAGGTGTAAACAAAGTACGAAAGTGATGAGCTTGAGGAGTGAGGAAACTGTAATTAACCTGGATTTGATTTATGACCCAATGCTAGAAACCATGACGTAATGATGTAATGAGTATACGGTCCGTCTTTCACCCATTTCTATGTTTTCCTCCGAGGTACAAAGACCCACGTAGACGAAGGATTTGATGAGCCAAGGGGCCGACAACGGAAAGATGGAAAGAAGAAGAGCAGACGACCTGATATACAAGATTTTGATGGACAATGCCATGGGTACCCCAGTTTCCCTAGGAACTTTAAAATCACGCTAGCCCAACATTTTTTGTAAATCCATGGACGTTGTTTGCTTTACTCACGATTTATGAGCAAAAGCACAAAGAAGAAGACTCCAATCAACCGACACCAATCAAGACCTCAATCGACGAATGTACATTTCCCTGACATAGAATACCATTACATTTTCCATAAGTGTTCTCTATCTTCATCTCTACAACCCTCAGGTAATGACACACATAGACGATAGGGAATTCAGGCACAGATATCAGCAACCACATACCTCCCCCATTCATGTATCATCAACTAAAATGTGCATCCCCATTTTGTTACAACTACAGCCGAAATGAGCTCGGTAAAGTTTGACAGCCCATCCACAGACCTGTACCACAGGATAAGAAGGAATTCAAATGTATACTTCGCAATACCTCGAAGCTTGATTTACCACACGTACGGCACGATGATACATGACCCTCCAAACATGGACTCATACACACATGCTTCAGCTTTCTCACTAGGTCATACCCTCTTCACACCTTCTCCTCTCTCCTCCCCTACCCAACCATGGAAATCAATTAACCCCTGACTTACATTTTTCTCCTTAAATGTTTTGTGGCAGTTATTATTGACTGCCAAAGGGTGGACTGTCAAAGTCAGAAAAAAATGTCTCAATGCACGTTGCCATATTTGCACCGCACACTGGTCCGTGCTGCGCATGCGTATGCTCTCCCGTGGAAGCGCATACCCGCAATAGCGTGCACTCGCACGCGCAGTATGCGCATTTACGGTAGAGTTTATGTGATCGTAGCGTGCGACTCATTAGTTACAAATGTTCACAATTAATGTAGTTTATAGATCATGATCCCTTTGATAGTTTCTGTAAGTTTGGTTAAAGTACAATGTCCCAGAGCTGAGGAATCCCTCTTTGCATCGTACGAAGGGTCTAACAGGAATCATATTGCAGTGTTTGGTACCCATCGGAAGAGTATTTAATTAGCAATATTCCGGTGTTGGTTTGGAGCGTATTAATCGCTCGTGCGAATAGTTATGGACATAAGAAGTTTATGTCCATTTCTATGATTTACACATACTCAGGTATGCGGCGGGAAACCCAGTTTCCCACCCACCTGAGCTGTTGGAAATCGTCACAGCCCACCTGTATGAATCACCCTATGACCTTTTGTTATGATGCAGGGCCGAATTCCTTCGGCCAATGGACAATGGGATTGTAGGGACTAGGAGATTGCATTGTGTGTGGGGCATAAATAGGCAGGCCGACCATATCCAAAACTCACTCTCTCATCAACGGTTATCTGCTGATAATCGGGAGCTGGATATCGAGGCGCTGGCGATCATACCCTTTGTGCGTAAGTTCTCTCCATAATCATTGTCTTTCTGCGAGCCAATTTCTCTCTCTCTCTCTCTCTATCTCTCTCTCTCCTCTTTTCTCTTAAATACCTTATAGTATTATAGTATGGTATTGTATTTCATTTAGGTCAGCGTAGTATTGTCTTATTGTATTTATTGTTTAGTTCTGTGGTTAGGAGGTCTCTGTTATATTGTAGCGTATCATATGTACTGTTATCCCCTTTTACAAGTATATTAGATATAATACAGTTAATAGGCTTTGGAAACCTAAACCAGTATCAGTGTATTTACTATAGTGTTAAGTGTTCACTTGAGCGTCGGTGACGCTCAATCAGCTTTGTAGTTAGTCAGGTTACACAAGGTTGCATTTACACCGTGTACTCACATTAAGGTATTCTGTGTGTTTCATCGGTATAAGGTTTAACATAAAGGTATAGTGTTGTGAGCGTCTGCATCGCTGGTGACCTCCTCGTGGTCTCTAGCGTACGCTACGTTACAGCGAATCTTTCCCCTAGACATAACCAATAACGTGTCCTGTGATCCCTGGGCCGTGAGCGAACGTGACGCCTGAACGTCTCGCCTACGGCTGAGCGATCGTTACGCAACTAGCGTACCATTACGGTACTTCTTAAGTAAACAGCGTACAGTGTTCTTAGCTTCATAAAGGGTTGTTTATACGACAAAGGAATTTAGCATTGTCACTACGTCCAGCAACTTGGAATCCTCCAAGTCCCTAGCAGCCACAGGCACCACAATAGGCTGGTTTAAGTGAAATGCTGAAACCACCTTAGGGAGAAATTGAGGACGAGTCCTCAATTCTGCCCTGTCCGTATGAAAAATTAGGTAAGGGCTTTTATAGGATAAAGCCGCCAATTCTGAAACACGCCTGGCTGAAGCCAGGGCTAACAGCATTACCATTTTCCATGTGAGATATTTTAAGTCCACAGTGGTGAGTGGTTCAAACCAATGTGATTTTAGGAATCCCAAAACTACATTAAGATCCCACGGTGCCACTGGAGGCACAAAAGGAGGCTGTATATGCAGTACTCCCTTGACAAACGTCTGAACTTCAGGAACAGAAGCTAGTTCTTTTTGGAAGAATATTGACAGGGCCGAAATTTGAACCTTAATGGACCCTAATTTTAGGCCCATAGACAGTCCTGTTTGCAGGAAATGCAGGAATCGACCCAGTTGAAATTCCTCTGTAGGGGCCTTCCTGGCCTCGCACCACGCAACATATTTACGCCAAATACGGTGATAATGTTGTACGGTCACATCCTTCCTGGCTTTGATCAGGGTAGGGATGACTTCATCCGGAATGCCTTTTTCCTTCAGGATCCGGCGTTCAACCGCCATGCCGTCAAACGCAGTCGCGGTAAGTCTTGGAACAGACATGGTCCCTGCTGGAGCAGGTCCTTTCTTAGAGGTAGAGGCCACGGGTCCTCCGTGAGCATCTCTTGAATTTCCGGGTACCAAGTCCTTTTTGGCCAATCCGGAGCCACTAGTATAGTCTTTACTCCTCTCCTTCTTATGATTCTCAGTACTTTTGGTATGAGAGGAAGAGGAGGGAACACATACACTGACTGGTACACCCACGGTGTTACCAGAGCGTCCACAGCTATTGCCTGAGGGTCCCTTGACCTGGCGCAATATCTGTCCAGTTTTTTGTTGAGGCGGGACGCCATCTTGTCCACCTTTGGTTTTTCCCAACGGTTCACAATCATGTGGAAGACTTCTGGGTGAAGTCCCCACTCCCCCGGGTGAAGATCGTGTCTGCTGAGGAAGTCTGCTTCCCAGTTGTCCACTCCCGGAATGAACACTGCTGACAGTGCTATCACATGATTTTCCGCCCAGCGAAGAATCCTTGCCACTTCCGTCATTGCCCTCCTGCTTCTTGTGCCGCCCTGTCTGTTTACGTGGGAGACTGCCGTGATGTTGTCCGACTGGATCAACACCGGCTGACCCTGAAGCAGAGGTCTTGCCTGACTTAGGGCATTGTAAATGGCCCTTAGTTCTAGGATATTTATGTAAAGTGACGTTTCCATGCTTGACCACAAGCCCTGGAAATTTCTTCCCTGTGTGACTGCTCCCCAGCCTCTCAGGCTGGCATCCGTGGTCACCAGGACCCAATCCTGAATGCCGAATCTGCGGCCCTCTAGGAGATGAGCACTCTGTAACCACCACAGGAGAGACACCCTTGTCCTTGAAGATAGGGTTATCCGCTGATGCATTTGAAGATGCGATCCGGACCATTTGTCCAGCAGATCCCACTGAAAAGTTCTTGCGTGGAATCTGCCGAATGGAATCGCTTCGTAAGAAGCCACCATCTTTCCCAGGACCCTTGTGCATTGATGTACTGACACTTGGCCTGGTCTTAGGAGGTTCCTGACTAGGTCGGATAACTCCCTGGCTTTCTCTTCCGGGAGAAACACCTTTTTCTGTACTGTGTCCAGAATCATTCCTAGGAACAGCAGACGTGTCGTCGGAATCAGCTGCGATTTTGGAATATTTAGAATCCATCCGTGCTGTCGTAGTACTACTTGAGATAGTGCTACTCCGACCTCTAACTGTTCTCTGGACCTTGCCCTTATCAGGAGATCGTCCAAGTAAGGGATAATTAAAACGCCTTTTCTTCGAAGAAGAATCATCATTTCGTCCATTACCTTGGTAAAGACCCGGGGTGCCGTGGACAATCCAAACGGCAGCGTCTGAAACTGATAGTGACAGTTCTGTACCACAAACCTGAGGTACCCTTGGTGAGAAGGGCAAATTGGGACATGGAGGTAAGCATCCTTGATGTCCAGAGACACCATATAGTCCCCTTCTTCCAGGTTCGCTATCACTGCTCTGAGTGACTCCATCTTGAACTTGAACCTTTGTATGTAAGTGTTCAAGGATTTCAGATTTAAAATGGGTCTCACCGAGCCGTCCGGCTTCGGTACCACAAACAGCGTGGAATAATACCCCTTTCCCTGTTGTAGGAGGGGTACCTTGATTATCACTTGCTGGGAATACAGCTTGTGAATGGCTTCCAATACCGCCTCCCTGTCGGGGGGAGACGTTGGTAAAGCAGACTTCAGGAACCGGCGAGGGGGAGACGTCTCGAATTCCAATTTGTACCCCTGAGATACTACCTGCAGGATCCAGGGGTCCACTTGCGAGTGAGCCCACTGCGCGCTGAAATTCTTGAGACGGGCCCCCACCGTGCCTGAGTCCGCTTGTAAGGCCCCAGCGTCATGCTGAGGACTTGGCAGAAGCGGGGGAGGGCTTCTGTTCGTGGGAAGAGGCTGTCTGCTGCAGTCTTTTTCCCCTTCCTCTGCCCCGGGGCAGATATGAGTGGCCTTTTGCCCGCTTGCCCTTATGGGGACGAAAGGACTGAGCCTGAAAAGACGGTATCTTTTTCTGCTGAGAGGTGACTTGGGGTAAAAAGGTGGATTTCCCAGCCGTTGCCGTGGCCACCAGGTCCGATAGACCGACCCCAAATAACTCCTCCCCTTTATACGGCAATACTTCCATATGCCGTTTGGAATCCGCATCACCTGACCACTGTCGCGTCCATAACCCTCTTCTGGCAGAAATGGACATCGCACTTACTCTTGATGCCAGAGTGCAAATATCCCTCTGTGCATCACGCATATATAGAAATGCATCCTTTAAATGCTCTATAGTCAATAATATATTGTCCCTGTCCAGGGTATCAATATTTTCAGTCAGGGAATCCGACCAAGCCACCCCAGCACTGCACATCCAGGCTGAGGCGATTGCTGGTCGCAGTATAATACCAGTATGTGTGTATATACTTTTTAGGATATTTTCCAGCTTCCTATCAGCTGGTTCCTTGAGGGTGGCCGTATCAGGAGACGGTAACGCCACTTGTTTTGATAAGCGTGTGAGCGCCTTATCCACTCTAGGGGGTGTTTCCCAACGCGCCCTAACCTCTGGCGGGAAAGGGTATAATGCCAATAATTTTTTAGAAATTAGCAGTTTTTTATCGGGGGAAACCCACGCTTCATCACACACCTCATTTAATTCATCTGATTCAGGAAAAACTACGGGTAGTTTTTTCACACCCCACATAATACCCTTTTTTGAGGTACTTGTAGTATCAGAAATGTTCAAAACCTCCTTCATTGCCGTGATCATGTAACGTGTGGCCCTACTGGAAAATACGTTTGTTTCCTCACCGTCGACACTGGAGTCCGTGTCCGTGTCAGTGTCTGTATCGACCTGAGGTAACGGGCGTTTTATAGCCCCTGACGGTGTTTGAGACGCCTGTACAGGTATTAACTGATTTGCCGGCTGTCTCATGTCGTCAACAGTCTTTTGTAAAGTGCCGACACTATCACGTAATTCTTTCCATAAGACCATCCAGTCAGGTGTCGACTCCCTAGGGGGTGACATCACTAACACAGGCAATTGCTCCGCCTCCACACCATTTTCCTCCTCATACATGTCGACACAGCGTACCGACACACAGCACACACACAGGGAATGCTCTGATAGAGGACAGGACCCCACTAGCCCTTTGGGGAGACAGAGGGAGAGTTTGCCAGCACACACCAGAGCGCTATATATATACAAGGATAACCTTATATAAGTGTTTTTCCCTAATATAGCTGCTGTATATATTTATATGCCAATTTAGTGCCCCCCCTCTCTTGTTTTACCCTGTTTCTGTAGTGCAGGACTGCAGGGGAGAGTCAGGGAGCCTTCCTCCAACGGAGCTGTGAGGAAAAAATGGCGCCAGTGTGCTGAGGAGATAGGCCGCCGAGAAGGGGGCGGAGCCTTTCTCCCGCTTTTTTAGGAAAAATTGGCAGGGGTTAAATGCATCCATATAGCCCAGGAGCTATATGTGATGCATTTTTTGCCAAAAAAAGGTGTTTTATTGCGTCTCAGGGCGCCCCCCCCAGCGCCCTGCACCCTCAGTGACCGGAGTGTGAAGTGTGCTGAGAGCAATGGCGCACAGCTGCGGTGCTGTGCGCTACCTTATTGAAGACAGGACGTCTTCTGCCGCCGATTTTCCGGACCTCTTCACTCTTCTGGCTCTGTAAGGGGGCCGGCGGCGCGGCTCCGGGACCCATCCATGGCTGGGCCTGTGATCGTCCCTCTGGAGCTAATGTCCAGTAGCCTAAGAAGCCCAATCCACTCTGCACGCAGGTGAGTTCGCTTCTTCTCCCCTTAGTCCCTCGGTGCAGTGAGCCTGTTGCCAGCAGGTCTCACTGAAAATAAAAAACCTACTTTAAACTTTTACACTAAGCAGCTCAGGAGAGCCCCTTAGCCTGCACCCGTCTCGTTCGGGCACAAAAATCTAACTGAGGCTTGGAGGAGGGTCATAGGGGGAGGAGCCAGTGCACACCAGGTAGTCCTAAAGCTTTTTACTTTTGTGCCCAGTCTCCTGCGGAGCCGCTATTCCCCATGGTCCTTTCGGAGTCCCCAGCATCCACTAGGACGTTAGAGAAATTGTTTTACATCAGTAACATTGAGACCATCACAACTTTCATTTTACCAGTGGCAGGCACTAGGTACACACTGGGGAAGGCGGCAAATTTACATTGGCAGACATTTGGGGGAGGGAAGTCCCTCTGAGAGCGGCAGCTGTGGTAAATTTCTCTTCCTGCAGCCGCACACACTGGTGACTGGTGGCATTGTTTGCAACCAGATCAGATAACGCACTTGCTGGTGTGGTGATTATATAATGTAGGTGCAGGTAGTGTATGTGTATTAGGAAGAGAGAAGGGGATTATATAATGTAGGTGCAGGCAGTGTATGTGTATTAGGAAGAGAGAAGGGGATTATATAATGTAGGTGCAGGCAGTGTATGTATATTAGGTAGAGAGAAGGTGATTATATAATGTAGGTGCAGGCAGTGTATGTGTATTAGGAAGAGAGAAGGGGATTATATAATGTAGGTGCAGGCAGCGTATGTATATTAGGAAGAGACAAGGGGATTATATAATGTAGGTGCAGGCAGTGTATGTATATTAGGAAGAGAGAAGGGGGATTATATAATGTAGGTGCAGACAGTGTATGTGTATTAGGAAGAGAAGGTGATTATATAATGTAGGTGCAGGCAGCGTATGTGTATTAGGAAGAGAGAAGGGGATTATATAATGTACGTGCAGGCAGTGTATGTGTGTTAGGAAGAGACAAGGGGATTATATAATGTAGGTGCAGGCAGTGTATGTGTATTAGGAAGAGAGAAGGGGATTATATAATGTAGGTGCAGGCAGCGTATGTGTATTAGGAAGAGAGAAGGGGATTACATAATGTAGGTGCAGGCAGCGTATGTGTATTAGGAAGAGAGAAGGGGATTATATAATGTAGGTGCAGGCAGTGTATGTATATTAGGAAGAGACAAGGGGATTATATAATGTACGTGCAGGCAGTGTATGTGTATTAGGAAGAGAGAAGGGGATTATATAATGTAGGTGCAGGCAGCGTATGTGTATTAGGAAGAGAGAAGGGGATTACATAATGTAGGTGCAGAGAAGGGGATTATATAATGTAGGTGCAGGCAGCGTATGTGTATTAGGAAGAGAGAAGGGGATTATATAATGTAGGTGCAGGCAGTGTATGTATATTAGGAAGAGACAAGGGGATTATATAATGTAGGTGCAGGCAGTGTATGTGTATTAGGAAGAGAGAAGGGGATTATATAATGTAGGTGCAGGCAGCGTATGTATATTAGGAAGAGACAAGGGGATTATAGTGTTCACTCTAGGATTTTTTTAGGGCAGGGTAATGAGCATTGAAGAGGGCATATTTTTATTTTGAAGGGCACATTTTTGATGTGACGCTTTGCACACAAAGCACAGCGCATATGTTTATAGTTTTTGTACATACATTTTGCCCTCAGTAAATCATATACCCATGCACACATATAAGATATCTAACATCTGTACTGAGAAACATACTGTATATTATATGTCCAGTCTTCTTGAAAGATCGGCTGTAGCATATACATAAGCAGATAATTAAAAATGTCTTTTCCAGTGCTGAAGTAGTTATAATCCGTATGTGTTATAAAACAGAAAAGTTAAACAATGGGTTAAAATATATAGGGGGAAAAAATAAGTCTGTTCTACTAGGGAAATACTGTAGGCAGTACATGCTCACTGCTTACCCTGTTCTTTCCCTCTTTATCAGAGTACGGTGTTATTTACAGGGGTTCACTACGATATGCCGGCGGTCGGGCTCCCGGCGACCAGCATACCGGCGCCGGGAGCCCGACCGCCGGCTTACCAGCAGTGTGGCGAGCGCAAATGAGCCCCTTGCGGGCCCACTGCGCTCGCCGCGCTACGGGCGCACTACGCGCGCCACACTATTTTATTCTCCCTCCAGGGGGATCATGGACCCCCACGAGGGAGAATAAGTGTCGGTATGCCGGCTGTTGGGATCCCGGCGTCGGGATCCCGTCAGTCGGCATACAGAAGACCACCCATTTACAGTGCCTCCTCTGCCATCCAGTTGGCTAAAGATAGAAATTGTGCTCCAATTTCAGAGGTAGGCAAGGAGTAGACGACAACATTGTAACATGCACTCTGACTTGCATTCTGTATACAAGGGGGCGAATTATGGTCCTGCAGGGTACACTAAAAAAAAGCAGGGTGCTTTTTCATATTTCAAAACTGGGCAGGGTGCAGCACCCTGCTGAAACAGCCTAGAAGGAACACTATATTATATAATGTAGGTGCAGGCAGTGTATGTGTATTAGGAAGAGAGAAGGGGATTATATAATGTAGGTGCAGGCAGTGTATGTGTATTAGAAAGAGAAAATAAGAATTTACTCACTGGTAATTCTATTTCTCGTAGTCCGTAGTGGATGCTGGGTACTCCGTAAGGACCATGGGGTATAGACGGGCTCCGCAGGAGACTGGGCACTCTTAAAAGAAAGATTAGGTACTATATCTGGTGTGCACTGGCTCCTCCCTCTATGCCCCTCCTCCAGACATCAGTTAGGGAAACTGTGCCCGGAAGAGCTGACATTACTAGGAAAGGATTTGGAATACCGGGTAAGACTCATACCAGCCACACCAATCACACCGTACAACTCGTGATAGCTATACCCAGTTAACAGTATGAACAATAACTGAGCCTCTCTCAACAGATGGCTCATACAATAATCCATTAGTTAAGCAATAACTATATACATGTATTGCAGAGAGTCCGCACTTGGGACGGGCTCCCAGCATCCACTACGGACTACGAGAAATAGAATTACCGGTGAGTAAATTCTTATTTTCTCTGACGTCCTAGTGGATGCTGGGTACTCCGTAAGGACCATGGGGATTATACCAAAGCTCCCAAACGGGCGGGAGAGTGGGGATGACTCTGCAGCACCGAATGAGCAAACTCAAGGTCCTCCTCAGCCAGGGTATCAAACTTGTAGAATTTTGCAAAAGTGTTTGAACCCGACCAAGTAGCAGCTCGGCAAAGTTGTAAAGCCGAGACCCCTCGGGCAGCCGCCCAAGAAGAGCCCACCTTCCTCGTGGAATGGGCTTTTACTAATTTAGGATGCGGCAGTCCAGCCGCAGAATGTGCAAGCTGAATCGTGCTACAGATCCAGCGAGCAATAGTCTGCTTTGAAGCAGGAGCACCCAGCTTGTTGGGTGCATGCAGGATAAATAGCGAGTCAGTTTTTCTGACTCTAGCCGTCCTGGAAACATAAAGTTTCAGGGCCCGGACTACGTCCAGCAACTTGGAATCCTCCAAGTCCCTAGTAGCCGCAGGCACCACAATAGGTTGGTTCAAATGAAATGATGATACCACCTTAGGGAGAAATTGGGGACGAGTCCTCCATTCTGCCCTTTCCATATGGAAGATCAGATATGGGCTTTTACATGACAAAGC
Organism: Pseudophryne corroboree; assembly: GCF_028390025.1. Lineage (NCBI taxonomy): Eukaryota > Metazoa > Chordata > Amphibia > Anura > Myobatrachidae > Pseudophryne > Pseudophryne corroboree. The sequence goes on from NC_086444.1 coordinate 366,560,838, forward strand.
CGCCAATTCTGACACACGCCTAGTCCAAGCTAAGGCCAAAAGCATGACCACTTTCCACGTGAGATATTTTAGCTCCACGGTCTTAAGTGGCTCAAACCAGTGGGATTTTAGGAATCCAACACACGTTAAGATCCCAAGGTGCCACTGGAGGCACAAAAGGGGCTGAATATGCAGCACCCCTGTAACAACGTCCGAACTTCAGGCAGTGAAGCCAGTTCTTTTTGAGAGAAAACGTGATAGGGCCGAAATCTTGGCCTTTATGGATCCTAATTTTAGGCCCATAGTCACTCCTGACTGTAGGAAGTGCAGGAATCGACCCCCCTGGAATTCCTCTGTAGGGCCTTCCCGGCCACACACCAAGCAACCTATTTTCGCCATATACAGTGAAAAAGTCTTGCTGTCACGTCTTTCCTAGCCTTTATCAGCGTAGGAATAACTGCATCCGGAATGCACTTTTCCGCTAGGATCCGGCGTTCAACCGCCATGCCGTCCAACGCAGCCGCGGTAAGTCTTGGATCAGACAGGGTCCCTGTTGCAACATGTCCTGATTGAGAGGCAGAAGCCATGGGTCCTCTGAGAGCGTTTCTTGCAGTTCCGGGTACCGAGTCCTTCTTGGCCAATCCGGAGCAAAGAATATTGTTCACACTCCTCCGTTTATTACAATTCTCAGCCCTTGGGTCTGAGAGGAAGAGGAGGGAATATATAGACCGACTGGAACACCCACGGTGTTACTAGTGCGACCACAGCTATTGCCTGAGAGTCCCTTGACCCAGCGTAAAACCTTTTTTATCTTTTTATTGAGGTGGGACGCCATGTAGTCCACCTGAGGCAGTTTCCATCAATTTGCAAAACTGCGTGAAGACTTCCTGATGAAGTCACCACTTTCCCGGGTGGAGGTCGTGTCCACTCCCGGAATGAACACTGCTGACAGTGCGCTTACTTGATTCTCCGCCCAGCGAAGAATTCTGGTGGCTTCTACCCTCGCCACCCTGCTCCTTGTGCCGCCCTGGCGGTTTACATGAGCCCCTGCGGTCTGACTGGATCAGAACCGGTTGGTCGCGAAGCAGGAACTCCGCTTGACTTAGGGCGTTGTATATGGCCCTTAGTTCCAGGATATTGATGTGAAGGCAAGTCTGTTAGCTTGACCACAAACCTTGGAATTTTCTTCCCTGTGTAACTGCCCCCCACCCTCGGAGGCTTGCATCCGTGGTCACCAGGACCCAGTCCTGAATGCCGAATCTGTGGCCCTCGAGAAGGTGAGCACTCTGCAGCCACCACAGGCGAGACACCCTGGCCCTGGGGGATAGGGTGATTAACCGATGCATCTGAAGATGTGATCCGGACCACTTGTTCAGTAAGTTCCATTGTCCTTGCATGGAACCAGCCGAAGGGGATGGCCTCGTATGATGCCATCATCCTTCCCAGGACTCGAGTGCAGTGATGCACTGACACCTGTTTTGGTTTTCAATGGATTCCTGACCAGTGTCATGAGCTCCTGAGCTCTCTCTATCGGGAGATAAACCCTCTTCTGGTCTGTGTCTAGGATCATGCCTAGGCAAGGCAGATGAGCTGTAGGAACCAACTGCAACTTCGGAATATATAGAATCCAGTCGTGTTGCCGTTTCACTTCCAGAGAAGGTGATACGCTGTCCAGCAACTGCTCTTTTGATCTCGCTTTTATGAGGAGATCATCCAAGTATGTGATAATAGTGACACCTTGCTTCCGCAGGAGCACCATCATATCCGCCATTACCTTGGTGAAATTGGTAATGACAATCCCGTACCGCAATTCTGAGGTACGCCTGATGAGGTGAATAAATGGGGACACGAAGGTATGCATCCCTTATGTCCCGATTCATTTCAGGCTTGCAATGACCGCTCTTCGCGATTCCATCTTGAACCTGAACCTTTTCAGGTATATGTTCAGGGATTTTAATACAATATGGGTCTAACCGAACCGTCTGGTTTCGGGATTATAACATGGTCGAATAATAACACCCTCTTGTTGAAGGAGGGGACCCTTGACCACCACCTGTTGAAGATACAATTTACGAATTGCAGTTAACACTGGCTCCCTCTCTTGGGGGGAAGCCCGCCGGGTCCTCGGTGAGGGGGCATCTTCTCACAGTCCAGCCTGTATCCCTGCGATACAATTTCTATTGCCCAGGGATCTAACAGGGAGTGAACCCACTTGTGGCTGAACTTACGAAGGCGTGTCCCCACCGGGCCTAGCTCCGCCTGTGGAGCCCCAGCGACATGCGGTGGATTTTTGTAGAGGCCGGGGAGGACTTCTGTTCCTGGGGACTAGCTGTGTTATACAGCTTCTTTCCTCTGCCCCCGGCTCTGACAAGAAAGGACGCACCTCAGACTTTCTTGTTTCTTTATTCGAAAAGCTGCATTTAATAATGTCGTGCTTTCCTAGGCTGTGCAGGAATATAAGGCAAAATATCAGAATTACCAGCTATAGCTGTGGAGACCAGGCCCGAGAACCTTTCTCCACACAATCCTCAGCCTTCCATATGCCTCTTAAGTCGGCATCATCTGTCCAATGTATATTCTACAGGACACGTCAAGCAGAAATCGACATAGCTTTTGTCTCTAGGACCCAGTATACTCATGTCCCTTTGGGCATGCTTTATAATTATATATCTATCACTTAAGACAGCATCTTAAAATATTTATATGCATACTAGGGTCTCAATCTCTGCTGATAAGGTACCTGTCCACGCTGCCACAGCGCTATAAACCCATGCCGACACAATCGCCGGTCTGGGTAGTATACTAGAATGTGCACACTATCTGCAGGATCCCTGAGAATAGCTAGTGCAAACAGGACACCCAAGGGGAAGATTCTCAACACATCCTGGCCCTAGTGGGGAAAGGATACAGCCTGAGAATTCTCTTGTGGGAAGCTGCCGTCTCTTGTCTGGAGATTCCCGCTCTTTTTCCTCATGAGAGGAGGGAAATTTACCTCAGCATTCTTCCCCTTAAACATGTGTACTCTCGTGTCAGGGACAGATGAGTCATCAGTGATATGCAAATCATCTATTATTTCAATAATCATATATTGAATACCTTCTAGCCATCTTGGCTGTAACTTTGCATTATCGTAGTCGACAATGGAGTTAAACTCTGTGTCGATACTTTGTTATTTTGGATAGTGAACATAGAGAGACTCTGAAGGACTCTGTGACATAGGGACAGACCAGGGTAGATTTCCTTTCTGTTCCCTAACCTTTTGTGCAATAATTTTACCTCAGCACTTACACATATCCAAACAGGTGTCGGCGTTGTCGACGGAGACACCCTCCCACACACATATCCGCTCTATCACCTCCTTAGAGGAGCCTTTTACCTCAGACATGTCGACACACGCGTACTGACACACCACACACACAGGGGATGCTCTATTTGAAGACAGTTCCCCCACCAGGCCCTTTGGAGAGACAGAGAGAGAGTATGCCAGCACACACCACAGCGCTATATAATACAGGGATGTACACTATACTGAGTGATTTTTCCTCTATAGCAGCTTATATACACAGTTTTGCGCCTAAATTTATGTGCCCCCCTCTCTTTTTTACCCTTTGTGTACCAGGATACTGCAGGGGAGAGCCTGGGGAGCTTCCTTCCAGCTGAGCTGTGAAGAGAAAATGGCGCCGGTGTGCTGAGGAAGAAGGCCCGGCCCCCTCAGCGGCGGGCTTCTGTCCTTTTATGTACTTTAATGGCGGGGGTTAATGCACATATACAGTTTATCAGACTGTATTATGTGCTTTTCGCCAAGTAAGGTAATCTAATTGCTGCCCAGGGCGCCCCCCCCAGCGCCCTGCACCCATCAGTGACCGGAGTGTGTGGTGTGCTAAGGGAGCAATGGCGCACAGCTGCAGTGCTGTGCGCTACCTTAATGAAGACCGGAGTCTTCAGCCGCCGATTTTCAACTTCTCTTCGTTCTTCTGGCTCTGCAAGGAGGACGGCGGCGCGGCTCCGGGACCGGACGACCGAGGACTGGGCCTGTGTTCGATCCCTCTAAAGCTAATGGTGTCCAGTAGCCTTAGAAGCCCAAGCTAGCTGCAAGCAGGTAGGTTCGCTTCTCTCCCCTCAGTCCCACATAGCAGTGAGTCTGTTGCCAGCAGATCTCACTGAAAATAAAAAACCTAACAAATACTTTCTTTTCTAGGAAGCTCAGGAGAGCCCCTAGGGTGCATCCAGCTCTGGCCGGGCACAGATACTAACTGAGGTCTGGAGGAGGGGCATAGAGGGAGGAGCTAGTGCAGACCAGATATAGTACCTAATCTTTCTTTTAAGAGTGCCCAGTCTCCTGCGGAGCCCGTCTATACCCCATGGTCCTTACGGAGTACCCAGCATCCACTAGGACGTCAGAGAAAAGGGGATTATATAATTTAGGTGCAGGCAGTGTACAGTATGTATGTGTATTAGAAAGAGAGAAGGGGATTATATAATGTAGGTGCAGGCAGTGTACAGTATGCATGTGTATTAGAAAGAGAGAATGGGATTATATAATGTAGGTGCAGGCAGTGTACAGTATGCATGTGTATTAGAAAGAGAGAAGGGGATTATATAATGTAGGTGCAGGCAGTGTACAGTATGTATGTGTATTAGAAAGAGAGAAGGGGATTATATACAGAGCCGTCTTAACAGCAGTGTAGGCCTCTGGGCACAGCAATGCGCTGGGGCCCCTACCCACCCATCAGCGGTAGGGGTGGGGGGTGCTATCAGCGGCAGCTTTGATGTTCCACGGGGGGGGGTAGGGGGGGTTCTATCTTTCGGTCAGCATGTAGGACCTGGAGAAATAATTTCTGCTAATTACTCCTTTACTGCACAAATGGGGTGGGAAGGAGAACACTAAACTGTAGAAGGGGACATTGTGCTGAATGAAGGGGCCCTGGTATATGACTTCCAGGGTGGTAGGGGATGTTTAATACGTAGGGGAGGGGTGGATAGTGGAGTGGGCTTAATAGTCATCATTTTCCAGGGGTCAGGGCAGCTTGCTTTACTGCAGATATCTCCAGTTCCTGGAAATAGATTTCTAATAGGCCCTACACACTTGGCGATATTCTGAAAGATATGAACGATCTCGTTCATAAATGAACGAGAACTCGTTCATATCTTTCAGTGTGGAGACTTAAGCGATGAACGATGCGCGTCCCCGCGCTCGTTCATCGCTGGTCTCCCGTCGGCTGTGCATGCAGGCCAATATGGACGATCTCGTCCATATTTGCCTGCACTTCAATGCAGCCGGGTGATGGGGGGAGTGAAGAAACTTCACTCCCCCCGTCACTGCCCCCCCGCCGCCGGGTCGCTCGTCGGCCGTATCGGCCGTCGGGCACCTCGGCGGCACATCGCCAAGTGAGTAGGGCCCTTTAGCTTTAATGGGATAAAAAAAACTAGAGAGTCCCACCTTTCAGAAGGTTCTGGGGACTTGGGGATGAGACTTCAGGAACCAGAGCAATCCCCCAACAAAAATATAAAATTGCATATTAGGCGTGTGGAGCTGGAGCAGGGAAAAGCTGCTTGAAGGCTGATATCTCTGGCTATGGGCATAGTAGAGACAAGCCGCCAGTGTCCACTGAAAGAGGAGAGTCACAAAACTCTAAAGGCCCATACACATTAGACGATGTCGCTCTGTGAGCGACATCGTCTAACGTTTCCCCCTCCCGGGCCGGCCGGTCGGCGGCCGCCTGTACGCACTGAGCGATATGACCGCTCATATCGCTCAGTGACGTCACGCCCCCGCCAGCCCTGCATGAAGGTCGTGGACGACAGTCCACATCCTTCATGCATGCCCTACCGACAGCGACGATCGTTGCCGACCCGCGGGGCCGCGCATCGGTCGTCGCTGGCGGCATACACACTTAACGATATAATGAGCGATGTCGCTCAAGGAGGGGGAAAATGAGCGACGTCGCTCATTATATCGTTAAGTGTGTATGGACCTTAAGTCAGACAGAACCCGAGATATCTGGCTGGGAAGAACAATTAACAGGCTTCGATGGGGACCACTGCTTTGAAGTGGGATACCTCCGGTTCCCCAGGGCCGATTTTCAAAAATCTGGTACCCATGGAAAGAGGGGACCCTCAGCTATCAGCCTAGGGCCCTTTTACTCCTGGGGCCCTTGGGCAAGAGCCCATTGAGCCCATATGAAAAGACGGCCCTGATTATATAATCAGGGCCGGTGCAAGGTTTCTAAGCACCCTAGGCAAAATTTGAGCTTTCTGTCCCCCTGAAGGGATGGAGGAGCCCGGTGAAGCTGTGGTACAGGACATGGGCACATGAGGGGCGACATGGGGACATGAGACGGGTAGAAGGGGATGGAGGGACACAGAACCTAAGGATATCCGAGGGGGTGTGACACAGGACCTGGGGGGTGACACAGGACCTGGGCACATGAGGGAGAGGGGGGACACAGAACCTTGGGACATGGGGGGAGGTGACACAGGACAAATACAGTACACATGAGGTGTGGAGGAGATGACACAGGACCTGGGACATGAGGGTAGAGAGAGGGATAGGAGGGACACAGGACCTGGGTACATGAGGGGGGGGGTGACACAGGATATGGGGGGGGGGGGATGACACAAGCTCTGGACACATTAGGGGTAAGGGGTGACAGTACCTGGGGACATGAGTGGGAGGGGGGGACACAGGACATGGGCACAAGATGGGGGGAAAGGGAAGGAGGGACATAGGACCTAGGGACATCAGGGGGGGAGGGAGAGGTACATAGGACCTAGGGAAATCAGGGGGGGAGGGAGAGGTACATAGGACCTAGGGAAATCAGGGGGGGGGGGGAGAGGTACATAGGACCTAGGGACATCAGGGGGGGAGGGAGAGGTACATAGGACCTAGGGAAATCAGGGGGGGGAGAGGTACATAGGACCTAGGGAAATCAGGGGGGGGGGAGGTACATAGGACCTAGGGACATAGGGGGGGAGAGGTACATAGGACCTAGGGACATCAGGGGGAGGAGAGAGGTACATAGGACCTAGGGACATCAGGGGGGAAGAGGTACATTGGACCTAGGGACATCAGGGGGGAAGAGGTACATTGGACCTAGGGACATCAGGGGGGAAGAGGTACATTGGACCTAGGGACATCAGAGGGGGAGCTGGGACACAGGACCTCACCTGGGAACATCGTGGAGGAGGAGAGCATCTGGGGGATACAAGATCCCCCACTGCATTGGCAGTTCAGTGTTGTGTATGCTGAGGGAAGATTCTTACCTCACCTCAGATTCGTTTCTCCTCCTCTGCCCGGCAACTATACTGTGCTGTGGGGGCGGCTAAGGTCAAGCGCTGTTTGTCCGGCCGTCCTTGCTGCCAAGAATTCAGGACATGCAGCTGAAATCGCTGGCCGGGTACAGCTGCAGCTTCTGCGCAAGCGCAATGCCGCTTAGACGCCTGCAGGGAACCTGGAAGTTCCGGCGGCTGTCCTCCTCTGTCCCTGGCGCCTGCCTGTCAGCTCTGCATCCTCTCTTGCTGGCAGTGGCGCCGATGGCGCCGATCCCTATGGCTGGGAGTCACCTGTGCCTGACTCCCTGAGCAGCTGATGACACATGCGCTGCTCCTATGCCCGCCGACCCCTAATCTAAAAACAAGGGTGTCTCTCTTTCAGAGATATCCTTCATTTTTCTACTAGGCAGTCTCAGCGGGCCGCCCCCTCAGGTCCCGACGCCCATAGGCAGCTGCCTAAAGCTGCCTAGTGGAAGCGCCGGCTCTGTATATAATGTAGGTAGGTGCAGGCAGTGTATGTGTATTAGGAAGAGAGAAGGCGATTATATAATGCAGGTGCAGGAGTGTATGTGTATTAGGAAGAGAGAAGCCGATTATATAATGTAGGTGCAGGCAACGTATGTGTGTGTATTAGGAAGAGAGAAGGAGATTATATAATGTAGGTGCAGGCAGTGTACAGTATGTATGTGTATTAGGAAGAGATAGGTGTAGGTGGTGTTGTATTCAGTAAATACATATACTGTAAGTATGAGAAAGGAGACTAACCAGGCGAATAGCAGCTAGGGTGTTCTCGGGTGCATCGTGTGCCCCTCCTCTGTGGGCGACGACAGAGACCTCACCCCGGGGTTTCAGCACCTGCAGGGCCCGGGACTCCGGCACAGGATGGAACCTGGAGGTGACGAGCAGGATGTAGAGGCCGCAGATCAGGAGGCAGGAGAGCCTGGGGCTGCGGGTGATCAGCAGCAGGATCAGGAAGATGGAAGTGAGGGAGATGACCATGCTGCTCCCGGTCCACATCGTTACTCTCAGAGAGAAGGAAGCCCCTCAGGCCTGAGACCACAGCGGACTCTCCCGGGGTATAGGTGACGGTGCCGGTACATACATAAGGCACCAGTACCCGACACTATAACGCTGAGACGCGAATTCCAAGGCGACAGACACTATGCTATATTACCAGGCAGCCGTGTGACAGCGGGACGGGGAAGCGCTCACACAGCTGGCCTGACTCTCCACTCAGGCCGGAAGCAGCAGCATCTTCGTACGGGGAGGCTGGCTGTGATGTCAGCCCAGTGACCGCGGCAGCAGAGCAGACACACCCAGGACGCGTACGGAGAGAAAGTTCCACAGCGGCGCCTATGGCTTCAAGTTCAGCACCGCTCCGACTGTCACTTGTCCTGCACTGTGGCTCGGGGTGGGGGCGCACTCACATCAAGGGGAGCGGACAGAAGTGTCATAAGATACACAACATGGGCAGAAGCAATGGTCTGGCAAGAGTATAGCAGATGTCGGGTACACAGGGCTGTTGTCCGGCTTTTTGCCATCCGGGAGAAACCGGCAGAGTCTCGCACACAGGACGGCTTTGAGCCGTGTGTAATGCTGTGTGCATGCGCAGCATAAGGGGGAGAGGGTGGTCCGCTGCGCCCCTGCTAACCAACCCCCCTGTCGTCCCTACCGAAATAATACTCGGAGACAAGATCTGGGATTGAATCATTGGCCACAGTTCTTTATTAACCATTACCTTCTTTACAACTTACACTTTTTTCCAGGGTAGGGGCAGAGAAACGGTGGGCAAGGCACAAAAAACCCAACCCTATCAATGCCGATCATTGATTTACGACGGGGCGTGCCACATACCTACGCCGTAGGCCCTCAGCAACGCCCCCGCTAGTGAGCCAGCCCCCGCAGATTCCTCTGGCCTGGTGAGCCGCCGTCGGCCCGCCGTCGACAGCTGGAGCCTGGCATGCGTCACGTCGCCGTCGGTGAATCTGCAACCTCAGCTGGCTCCCGTCCTCCACCTGCCTTGCGCACCGCTTCCTCCTGCCGTCCTCTTACCAACTGTGACAAAACAACATGCATAACCAAGACTTTGTCGACCACAAATTGCATTCGTAAAAACGTCCCATTTCCTTTCCAAGTTCTTATTTATTTATTTATTTATTTTATTTTTTATTTTATATATATATATAACACGCAAAATGCTGACAGACATAGACACTCCAAATGCTGACAGGCATATACAAAACAATACAGTTCCTAACACAGGGGGTGGGTGGGTGGGATCTCCGTCCGTCTCCCTCTGTAGCAATGCCGCTTCCCCTCCTGCCTCTGCTTTTTAACCCCTTCCTGCCCCCTCTTCCCTCCTGCTGCCCTACTGGCTGCCCTGTCCCCCCAGGTGTGAAAAGGAGGACTGCATACCTGCCCCCGTCCCCCCTTTCCCGCCGTTGGCCCGCGGTCGCGTGTGCCACCCCTCCCCCCTATATCGCCGCAGCGCCATTTTGGCGCCTATGCTCCCTTAAGGGGGAGAGGGTGGTCCGCTGCGCCCCTGCTAACCAACCCCCCTGTCGTCCCTACCGAAATAATACTCGGAGACAAGATCTGGGATTGAATCATTGGCCACAGTTCTTTATTAACCATTACCTTATTTACAACTTACACTTTTTTCCAGGGTAGGGGCAGAGAAACGGTGGGCAAGGCACAAAAAACCCTATCAATGCCGATCATTGATTTACGACGGGGCGTGCCACATACCTACGCCGTAGGCCCTCAGCAACGCCCCCGCTAGTGAGCCAGCCCCCGCAGATTCCTCTGGCCTGGTGAGCCGCCGTCGGCCCGCCGTCGACAGCTGGAGCCTGGCATGCGTCACGTCGCCGTCGGTGAATCTGCAACCTCAGCTGGCTCCCGTCCTCCACCTGCCTTGCGCACCGCTTCCTCCCGCCACTGAGGTTTCGGGGTCTGCCCGATTACCGAAAACCCCCCCACCCTGCCATTCTCCCTAACCTCGACTTCCAAAGCCTCCTGCAAAGCGTTGTTGAACAAGTCAATGCCGACGTCCGACAAATGCACCCCGTCTGCCCTGTACAAGCCCTTTACCTTCTGACTGATGTCCGGGTGACGGATGACCTTTCCACCCATCGCCCTCACGCACTTACTCACTGCTACATTCACCTTTTTCCTGGTCCTTTCTATGGCAGCCCCTTTTCGCGCCCCGCGCCATGTGAGCCTAGGTATGATGCTGGACCACACGATGTTCGCTGCCTGCCAACGTGCTTTGGCCCATGCCAGGTCAGTGCCCATGCTTCTTACCATGTCAAGGGACTTCGTGTTCCCCAAATCGTTACCCCCTAAATGAATGACTATTGTGTCTGGGCTGCCCGCCGTTTTTTCACCTCCCAGCAACACCTCCCTGAGGCTGTGCCACCTCATCCCCCTCCGCCCGAACCAAAACACGCGTCCCGCGCTCCTTGCCAGCCCCAGCTGCCTGCCGTAGGGCCTGCCGGCGGCCCTCTTTTCCGCCCAGTGAATGTAGGAATGGCCGACGATCCAAATGCGCTTCGCCTCTTTGCTCCCTGCGGAGGGGGGGGGGGGGGAGATTTAATTAGATGTTAGATTGCTGGTAACCGGCCTGACGTAAACTTTATAGCGATCTGATTTCCACCGGCCCAGCGCTCTGATCTCCTCGCCAGCGCAGCCCTCGCTAGCTGCCGACGTGGCGGCGCCGATTCTGAATGAATGAGTGCTAAACCTATCGGCCTGCCATCCGCTGGCCGTTACGCATTTTTTCAGGACCGCCGTAAACTGATATTTAGTTAGTGGTGACCCGTCCATGTGTATGAGAAAATTATCCCCACCTCGTGGCCTGTGGTCTAGGAAGGCCTTGACCGCCGCCACCGGACATGCCGCAATATCCGTGTGCTTGCGCAACTGAACCCATTTTCCCTTACCCTCCTGATCAGTCTTCGACTTCTGTATTTTGCATAACACAGCTTGCTCGGTTATGACGACGTTCTTGTACTGCAGCCCGTCGCCGTTTGTGAGCTTAGATCTCGCTACAAGCTCGCTAATCCTGAATGCTCCGCTAAAAGCCATCGCGAATGCGGCCCCAAACAGCGCCGCTTCGCCCTGATCCCTGCACACTGATGGGATGCATGCCAGCAGCGTCTTCAATCTCTCCATTGTAATGGGTTCCCTTGCGTCTGGCCTCCTAACCTCTGCCCTGGCCCAGCCCCTCATGATTGTACGTACCGTAAACGACTTTGTTTCGTCATTTTTCCCTGCTAACTTATCGAAAAACGCGATACCTGCTAACATGGCGCTCGTCCTGGCCTTGGATGCCTGTTCGCGCCTGAGCTTAGCTATGAAAGCCAGCAGCTGCTGCTGCGCATTTTTTCCCCCGGTGCCTTCCGCCGCCTGAAACTCTTGCCACGATCTCCAGGCAGCCTTGTATGCCTTCCACGTCTTTGGCGCCAGCGACCGCTCCACCAGCCTGCCTAATTCGGCTTGACTATCTGCCAGAGACATGAGGGGCATGTTAGGCCAGTCGCGTTTGCCATTGGCGCAGCTGCCCTAAAAGCTTCCCAGTTCTGCCGAGACAGCGCATCTGCTATCACATTCTTCTCCCCCGGCACGTGTTTCGCCCTGAATGTAATATTATGATGCAAGCATGCTAGCACCAATTTTCTGATCAACCTGACGACTGGTGGCGATGAGGCCCTCTGGTTGTTCACCGCCTGAACCACCCCCATATTATCGCACCAGAATTGAATCTGCCTGTTGGCGAGTCTCTCCCCCCATATTGTCACTGCTACGACTATTGGGAACAACTCCAAGGCCGCCAAGTTCTTGGTGAGCCCCGCCTCCTCCCACGATGTGGGCCAAACCTGCGCGCACCATTCTCCCTGCCAGTATGCCCCGAAGCCTGTCCCCCCTGCGGCATCCGTAAATAGATGCATTGCGTGATTGGACCGTACTACTTTGGGCCACATACGCACTCCATTGAAATGTAGGAGGAATTCCTCCCATACTCGCAGGTCCTCCCTCAAATCCCTGTTGATCCGCACAAAGTGATGTCTCTTTGCAACGCCAGCGGTGGCTTGCTCGAGCCGCCGTTTAAAAATCCTACCTATTGGGATCACCCTGCATGCAAAATTGAGGCTTCCCAATAATGATTGCAGCTGGCCCAACGTAACCTTTTTTGCCTTTACGCACAGCCCGATTTCCCTTTCCAGCCTCCGTATTTTTTCCTCGGGGAGCCTGCACTCCTGTCTATCTGTGTCAATCTCTATCCCCAGGTAGGATAGGACCGTTTTGGGCCCCTCCGTCTTCTCTGTTGCGATAGGCACGCCGAACTCCTCCAGCATGGCCTGCAGCTCGCTCAGAAGGTGGGCGCACCGTGTCGAATCTGGAGGCCCTGCCACCAGGAAATCGTCCAGGTAGTGTGCTATAGCTCTTGACCCCGTGCGCTCCTCCCAGCACCACTGCAGGAAAGAGCTAAAAGCCTCGAAATATGCGCACGAAATAGCGCAACCCATTGGCAAACATTTGTCAATGAAGAAAAACCCGTCAAAGCTTATCCCCATGAGCCTGAAACTCTCAGGATGTAGGGGGAGCAGTCTGAAGGCAGACTCGATGTCTAATTTTGCTATCAGGGCCCCCTTCCCCTGTGTCCGGATCGACCTGACAGCCGAGTCGAAGGACTGGTACTGCACTGAGCATTCGTCCCTGTCCAAAGCGTCGTTTACCGACGCCCCTTCTGGATAGGACAAATGCTGAATGAGCCTGAATTTCCCCGGTGCTTTCTTGGGGACCAGCCCCAACGGTGATATAACTAGCCCCGCCACTGGGGGGGCTACGAAAGGCCCTGCCATTCTCCCTAAAGCTAGCTCCTTGATAATTTTTTCCCGCACCGCTCGTGGCTGCTCCCTGCTAGACTTTAAATTTCTGGAGCTGCCGGAGGGCGCGACTTCCTTAGTTATGGGTATCCTAAACCCGTCCCCGAACCCCGCCCGCAGCAAATTGGCTTCCTGGCTCTTGGGATACCTGGCCAGCCATGCCAGGATCCTGTTCGAGTTTACTGGACTAATTGCTTTTGTTAGGCCCTGCCGCTGCGGGTACCTTTTTCTGGTTATTTCCCCTCTGTCTGCTGCACTCTTTGGCTGCGTGATTCGCGCCGCAGATTGAACATGCGTGCTTAAATTTGCACTGCGCGCGAGTGCACCGCATCTCATTAAATGCCCAGCATTTATGATCTGGTTTCTGCGCGCTAGGCCTCCCTGCAAACGGCCTATGTGTAGTTAAGACCTTTTCTGGGGCCCCTGCCGACTGGGCTTTCAACCATTCGTCAACGTCCCTGACGCCGAAATCAATGGGCTTCCCGCCCACCGCCCTTGCCCTAAAACGCTCATCATATTTTCTCCATACCGTCCCCCCGTGTTCCTTATACACCGAGTAAATGAAGTTTGTGTACCTCAGCATGCCCGCGGCTGCTTCAGGGTACGCCTCCGTATAACAAGCTGTATAGGCAAACATACCACTCAGCCAATGCTCAATTGTCTTATAGCTTTCTGACTGCCTTTCTCCCTTTGGCTTCGCTGCCTCCTTGGCCTTTAGCCCTGCCTCCGTCAGTGAACATATATCTATAAAAGCCCCTTTTTCGATTTCCTTCCTAGTCAGCGCCGGCAAGTGGGCCGCTACTGAACCGAAGGCGCATACTAGGCCTGCGGTTCCCTGCACAAAAGCTGTTGCCTTATCATGTTCTACCACACCCATTTTTTCCCTGGTTGCGTCAGCCCCGGGAATGCTGCCCTTCTTACTCTTCCACTTCGCAACTGCTGCCAGCCATTGCTCCCTCAACACCCTGCATGCGTCGTCCTCGTCCGACTCCGCCGGGGTTAGCCCCAAATCTGCGTCTGACTGCGCCTCTACCCCGCCCCTCTGCGCTCCTGTCATTTTATCGACATCAATACTGCTACGCTGTACCCCTTGCGCGCTTCCTGGCATAACACACATTCTATGGAAACTGCTATGACTCGACCCCCCTGCTGCGTTGCATAAATCGCTGCATATACTCTGCGCATTCTGACAAGTATTTTGGGTCATACAAACATTATGCAAGTCATTATTGTCGACATTGTTCTTACCGATCCCGAGCGCCGCGTCCTCGATCGCTGTCTCTACGGGTGCTGCGTGTCCTGCGCCGACCCTGGCGCAAGGAGATGACCCCGTCGCTGTCCCTCTGGGTGCTGCATGTCCTGTGCCGATCCTGGCGCAAGGAGATGACCCCGTCGCTGTCCATCTGGGTGCTGCGTATCCTGCGCCGACCTTGGCGCAAGGAGATGACCCTGTCACCTGGGCATGTTCTGCGTGAACCGCTGGAAATGATGGCGCCACGCCGAACGAAGCGTAGGCCGTGCTCTCGCCTCCTTGCCTCTGATCCCGGCTGCTCGCGCGCCTCTCGCGATGCTCTCTCCGCGGCGTGCCAAACTGCTGCCCGCGGTTAGGGTAGCTCCTTTGCAGTGTTGAGTCTGTGCTAATGAAAACCCTTGCTTCCTGGTCCCACTGCCTCGTGCTCCCCAAACAAGATCGCTGTGGGCTGCGATGACGCCTGCTTGAGCCGCAGTATTCCTCCTGAAGAAATTGCTCCCTGTCGCGGTAAGGCTGCTCCCTCCGCTCTGATCGCCGTGCGCAGCTGCAGCCCCGGCAATCCCGGTGCTGCGTGCGGTAGCTCCTTGCTGGCGACACTTGGCCGCCGCTGGCCGTCGCCGGCGATGCCCTTCCAATCGACCTTGAGTAGTGGCGGATGCTTCTCGCGGGTGAAAGGTAACGGGTTGGGTGATGACGGTGACCGTGATCCCTCGCCGCGCGTCGTCTGCGTTGACTCTCACCCTTGCCGTGATGTGCTGACTCCCGCTCCCTTGATCTCCTTGGTGCGGCCGCTGGGAATTGCGCCAGCTCCTTAAATAGCTGCGTAGATGCCTGCTGTACCCATTCTGCTGGTGTGCCCGCGGATGAGCCCAGCGCTGCTGCCGCAATGCCGCTGCCCCTCTGTTGAGTTGACATCCGTGGCGCGCCAGTTTGACTTGAGTGGGCCGTGACGCTCTGCGCCTCTGCGCCTGACTCCGCCCCGTCTGATTCTGCCGCTGCTGGAATGCTGTCGTACGCTGCCGGTGCTTGGATCTCCTCCCCATGCTGCTCTCCCTTCTGTCTGTATGATGCCTCTTTTTTTCTTCTGCTTTGGGCTGCCAGGGACCGCTCTTTCGCCCTCCGACCACTAGGGGGTGCGCCCTCTGCCTGTGCTCCTCCACGCTGCAAGTGCTGCTGCTTCCTCACTCTTCTGTTCCCCTTCTTCCGGATGCTCTCCTCTCCCTCTTCTCTGAAGCGACTGGGGGCTTTTTTGATTCTGCTTGACCTTGCTGCCAGTGGCTCCATAATACCCTGCTGTCGCTACCCTGGGGCTTGCGGTACCTCGTCTGGCTGGATGTGTCCCGCTCCTGGGCGCTTTGCTGGTGCTCTTTCCCCGCTGTCTTTTCCTCTTGGAGCTGATGGACGGCTGCTGCTGCTCTGAGCTGGAGGTGCTGCGACCCAGACCCGCTGGTTTAAAAGAGGTGACGTGTTCTTTAATGCTGCTCCCGCTGCTGCTCTCCCGTCTGCATCGAGCTCTGTCCGGCAACGAGGTAAGGCCTCTGTTAATACTGCTCCCGCTGCTGCTCTCCCGGCCGCATCTATCTCCGTCCGTCTCCCTCTGTAGCAATGCCGCTTCCCCTCCTGCCTCTGCTTTTTAACCCCTTCCTGCCCCCTCTTCCCTCCTGCTGCCCTACTGGCTGCCCTGTCCCCCCAGGTGTGAAAAGGAGGACGGCATACCTGCCCCCGTCCCCCCTTTCCCGCCGTTGGCCCGCGGTCGCGTGTGCCACCCCTCCCCCCTATATCGCCGCAGCGCCATTTTGGCGCCTATGCTCCCTTCAGACACGGCTTGAGAAAAAAACGTTGTGTGTGAAAGCTCCCCTTCACACACACAATTCACTGGCTGCAAAGACGGCCCGGCGGCCGCCCGGCCGCCGGACCTTCCAGTGGTGAGACCCGGCTGCAACCCGGCAGCCGGGACGGGGCCGTGCAGTGTGAAGGGACCCTAGCCCTCAGTGCTGAAACACACTACCCGGCTTTTGCCGGCCGGGAAAAAGCCGGACGGCTTTTTCCCGTGCCGGCATTGTAGTTAACAGTGTGAGGGCTAGGGTCCCTTCACACTGCACGGCCCCGGCCCGGCTGCCGGGTTGCAGCCGGGTCTCACCACTGGAAGGTCCGGCGGCCGGGCGGCCGCCGGGCTGTCTTTGGAGCCAGTAAACCATGTGTGTGAAGGGGAGCTTTCACACACAACGTTTTTTTCTGAAGCCGTGTCTGATGCTGCGCATGCGCACAGCATCACACACGGCTCAAAGCCGTCCTGTGTGAGCGACTCTGCCGGTTTCTCCCGGATGGCAAAAAGCCGGACAAAGTTTGTCCGGCTTTTTGCCATCCGGGAGAAACCGGAGTGTGTGTTACAGCCCTCACACTGTTAAAAACAATGCCGGCACGGGAAAAAGCCGACCGGCTTTTTCCCGGCCGGCAAAAACCGGGTAGTGTGTTTTAGCCCTTTGTCCGGCTTTTTGCCATCCGGGAGAAACCGGCCAGTGTGTTAGGGCTGTAAGGGCTAAAACACACTACACGGTTGTTGCCGGCCGGGAAAAAGCCGGACGGCTTTTTCCCGTGCCGGCATTGTAGTTAACAGTGTGAGGGGTAGGGTCCCCTTCACACTGCACGGCCCCGGCCCGGCTGCCGGGTTGCAGCCGGGTCTCACCACTGGAAGGGCTGAAACACACACTCCGGTTTTTCCCGGATGGCAAAAAGCCGGACAAACTTTGTCCGGCTTTTTGCCATCCGGGAGAAACCGGCAGTGTCTATCACACAGGACGGCTTTGAGCCGTGTGTGATGCTGTGCGCATGCGCAGCATCATACACGGCTGCAGAAGAAACCGTTGTGTGTGAAAGCTCCCCTTCACACACATGGTTTACTGGCTCCAAGGACGGCCCGGCGGCCGCCCGGCCGCCGGACCCTCCAGTGGTGAGACCCGGCTGCAACCCGGCAGCCGGGCCGGGGCCGTGCAGTGTGAAGGGACCCTAGCCCTCACACTGTTAACTACAATGCCGGCACGGTAAAAAGCCGTCCGGCTTTTTCCCGGCCGGCAAAAACCGTGTAGTGTGTTTCAGCCCGAAGGTCCGGCGGCCGGGCGGCCGCCGGGCCGTCCTTGGAGCCAGTAAACCATGTGTGTGAAGGGGAGCTTTCACACACAACGGTTTCTTCTGCAGCCGTGTCTGATGCTGCGCATGCGCACAGCATCACACACGGCTCAAAGCCGTCCAGTGTGACAGACTCTGCCGGTTTCTCCCGGATGGCAAAAAGCCGGACAAAGTTTGTCCGGCTTTTTGCCATCCGGGAAAAACCGGAGTGTGTGTTTCAGCCCTAACACACACTCCGGTTTTTCCCGGATGGCAAAAAGCCGGACAAACTTTGTCCGGCTTTTTGCCATCCGGGAGAAACCGGCAGTGTCTGTCACACAGGACGGCTTTGAGCCGTGTGTGATGCTGTGCGCATGCGCAGCATCAGACACGGCTTCAGAAAAAACCGTTGTGTGTGAAAGCTCCCCTTCACACACATGGTTTACTGGCTCCAAAGACGGCCCGGCCGCCGGACCTTCCAGTGGTGAGACCCGGCTGCAACCCGGCAGCCGGGCCGGGGCCGCGCAGTGTGAAGGGACTCTAGCCCTCACACTGTTAACTACAATGCCGGCACGGGAAAAAGCCGTCCGGCTTTTTCCCGGCCGGCAAAAGCCGGGTAGTGTGTTTCAGCCCTTACAGCTGAGGGCTAGGGTCCCTTCACACTGCACGGCCCCGGCCCGGCTGCCGGGTTGCAGCCGGGTCTCACCACTGGAAGGTCCGGCGGCCGCCGGGCCGTCTTTGCAGCCAGTGAACCGTGTGTGTGAAGGGGAGCTTTCACACACAACGGTTTTTTTCCAAGCCGTGTCTGATGCTGCGCATGCGCACAGCATCACACACGGCTCAAAGCCGTCCTGTGTGAGCGACTCTGCCGGTTTCTCCCGGATGGCAAAAAGCCGGACAAAGTTTGTCCGGCTTTTTGCCATCCGGAAGAAACCGGCCAGTGTGTTACAGCCCTTAGCCAGTGGCATAGCCGTCAATATGCTGCCGGGCAGATGTATTAAGCCAGAAGACACGAGGCTGAAGTTAGCTTCTTATTCGGCCAGCTTCTTATTCACTTCTTATTCAAGCTCTAGCTTCTTATTCACTTCTTATTCGAACTCCAGCTTCTTATTCAGATCATTCAGTTTTGCAAGGGTAAATGAGTCTTGGGCCACAAATTTGACCCCCAAAAACAACAGAGTAGGGTCCCTTACATATGACCCACTTGTATTTTGCCTGGCCCAATACTGTTTTGGGCATGAAATACACTGGCAAAGTGGTCACAAACACCATTTTATAAATTGCCATTTTGAATAAGTAGCTGTAGTTTTGCAAGGGTTAACTAGTCTTGGGCCACAAATTTGACACCTGAAATCAACACAGGGTGGTCACTTACATATGACCCACTTGTATTTTGCCTGGCCCAATACTGTTTTGGGCATGAAATACACTGGCAAAGTGGTCACAAACAGCATTTTATAAATTGCCATTTTGAATAAGTAGCTGCAGTTTTGCAAGGGTTAACTAGTCTTGGGCCACAAATTTGACACCTGAAATCAACACAGGGTGGTCACTTACATATGACCCACTTGTACTTTGCTTGGCCCAACACTGTTTTGGGCATGAAATACACTGGCAAAGTGGGCACAAACACCATAATTTACCATTTTGCATAAGTAGCTGTAGTTTTGCAAGGGTTAACCAGTCTTGGGCCACAAATTTGACCCCCAAAAACAACAGAGAGCGGTCACTTGCATGTGACCCACTTGTATTTTGCCTGGCCCAATGCTGTTTTGGGCATGAAATACACTGACAAAGTGGGCACACACACCATATTTTACCATTTTGAATAAGTAGCTGTAGTTTTGCAAGGGTTAACTAGTCTTGGGCCACAAATTTGACCCCCGAAAACAACAGAGGGTAGTCACTTGCATGTGACCCACTTGTATTTTGCCTGGCCCAACGCTGGTTTGGCCATGAAATACACTGGCAAAGTGGGCACAAACACCATAATTTACCATTTTGAATAAGTAGTTGTAGTTTTGCAAGGGTTAACCAGTCTTGGGCCACAAATTTGACACCTGAAATCAACAGAGGGTGGTCACTTACATATGACCCATTTGTATTTTGCTTGGCCCAAAGCTGTTTTGGGCATGAAATACACTGGCAAAGTGGGCACAAACACCATTTTATAAATTGCCATTTTGAATAAGTAGCTGCAGTTTTGCAAGGGTTAACTAGTCTTGGCCCACAAATTTGACACCTGAAATCAACACAGGGTGGTCACTTACATATGACCCACTTGTATTTTGCCTGGCCCAACGCTGTTTTGGGCATGCAATATACTGGCAAAGTGGGCACACACACCATTTTGTAAATTGCTATTTTGAATAAGTAGCTGTAGTTTTGCAAGGGTTAACTAGTCTTGGGCCACAAATTTGACACCTGAAATCAACAAAGTGTGGTCACTTACATATGACCCACTTGTACTTTACTTGGCCCAACACTGTTTTGGGCAAAGTGGGCACAAACACCATATTTTGTTCCTAGTTCCGAAACCGAATGGATCCTCCCGCCCATTCTAAACCTCAAGTCTTTGAACAATTTTGTGAAGGTTTCCAAGTTCCGTATGGAAACCCTTCACTCTATTGTTCTGGCTTTGGAGCCGATGGACTATATGGTATCTATGGACACACAGGAAACTTACCTACATATACCTATTGCCATGTCGCATCAACAAAACCTGCGGGTTGCTATTGGCAACCTACATTATCAATTCCAGGCCTTACCTTTTTGCCTGACCACGGCTTCGCAAATCTTCAACAAGGTCATGGCGGTTATGACTGCCCTACTCCGCCGTTAGGGTATCAGGATCCCACCAGGTCTGGACGATTTGTTTATCCTGGGAAACTCCCCAGAGGTTCTCCTCCGTCATCTGGAACTGACGGTCCAATTTCTGCAAGCCCACGGGTGGCTCATCAACTGGAAGAAATCCTCCCTGGTCCCTGCTCAGAGCATGGTGCACCTGGGGGCATTGTTGGACACACTCAACCAACGGTTGTTCTTGTCTCAGGAGAAGGTCCTGAAGCGTCAGGACAGTATACAGTACTTCCTTTCTTGCCCACGAGTGTCGATACACTCGGCGATGCAAGTACTAGACCTCATGGTGTCGGCTTTGGACATGGTGGAGTATGCCAAGTTTCACTCTCGCCCTCTGCAGAAGCTAATCCTTGCCAAGTGGGACGGCCTGCCTCACCGGATCAGATCTCACATGATATCCTTGACTCCAGAGGTTCGTCTGTCACTGACCTGGTGGCTACAGGACCAACAATTGAGCAGGGGTCGTCCCTTCTGGATCTCCAACTGGGTCCTTCTGACGACGGATGCCAGTCTGCGGGGTTGGGGTGCAGTGTTGGAACTACATTCTCTTCAGGGTCGGTGGACCAGGGAGAAATATCTCCTCCCGATAAATATTCTGGAGTTGCGTGCAGTGTTTAATGCTCTGAAACTTGCCCTGACTCTGGTACAGAACAGGCCTTTTCAAGTACAATTGGACAATGCTACCACGGTGGTGTACATAAACCATCAAGGCGGCACTCGAAGCCGCATGGCAATGTTGGAAGTGTCAAAGATCCTTCACTGGGCGGAACGCCATCTGCCAGCCATATCGGCAGTGTTCATTCTGGGGGTCATCAACTGGAAAGCAGACTTCCTCAGTCGTCAGGACATACACGCCAGAGAGTGGAGTCTTCATCCTGAAGTATTTCAACTCCTAGTAGACAAGTGGGGTCTACCAGATGTTGACCTGATTGCGTCTCGACATAATGACAAGGTTACGGTCTTCGGAGCAAGAATAAGGGATCCTCAAGCAGCGCTCGTGGACACACTGGCAATTCCATGGAACTTTCGGCTGCCGTACGTGTTCCCTCCGGTGTCACTCCTGCCCAAGGTAATAAGGAAGTTCAAGCAAGAAGGAGGAATCCTACTTCCACTCGCTCCAGCATGTCCTAGAGTACATTGCTTCTCAGACCTACAGGGTCGCTCGATAGAGCGTCCTCTTCTACTTCCACAACACCCAGACCTCCTAGTTCAGGGCCCCTGTGTCTACCAGGATTTGGCCCGTCTGGCTTTGACAGCATGGCTCTTGATGCTTCCGTCCTGAGTGCCAAAGTTTTTTCTGAGGCGGTCATTCAAACGATGTTGAAAGCCTGTTAACCAGCTTCGGCTCGGATTTATTATAGAGTCTGGAATTCTTACTTCACCTGGTCTGCGGCTAAGAATTATGATGCATACAAGTTCAGTGCTGCAAAACTTTTGGCATTCCTGCAACAGGGCCTGGACTTAGGCCTTCGTCTGGCCTCCCTCAAGGTTTTTATTTCAGCCTTGTCGATATGGATTCAGAGAAAAATTGCATCTCTGCCTGACATTCATACTTTCACTAAGGGTGTTCTAAGGATTCAACCTCCCTATATCCCTTCGGTGGCTCCTTGGGATTTGTCTGTTGTTCTAGATGCCCTGCATGAGGCTACGTTTGAACCTCTTGAGTCTGTGGACCTTAAGTGACTTACGCTTAAGGTCTTGTTTTTGCTGGCTATTGCCTCTGCTAGACGGGTTTCGGACTTGGGTGCCTTGTCATGTCGGTCACACTTTCTTTTGACTGTGACCGTGCGGTTCTTAGAACTCGCCCTGGTTATTTACCTAAGGTAGTGTCATCTTTCCACCTTAGCCAAGAGATTGTGGTTCCGGCCTTTATCTCTCCTGATTTGTCCTCCAAAGAGCGGTATTTGGATGTGGTACGGGCTCTCTGTATCTACGTGAAGAGAACCGCTTCCCTTAGGAGATCGGATTCTCTATTTGTTCTTTTTGGTTTTCATAAACGTGGCTGGCCTGCTAATAAGCAGAACTTGGCCAGATGGATTAGAATGGTGATTGTACAAGCTTATGTACAGGCTGGTCTTCCAGCTCCTGCAACTATCAAGGCCCATTCTACTCGGGCTGTTGGACCTTCTTGGGCGGCCTGCCGTGGCGCCTCCCTCAAAAAATTGTGCAAGGCGGCTACGTGGTCCTAAGTGAACACGTTCATTAGGTTCTATCCCTTTGATACTTCCGCCTCCCTGGAAGCCTCCTTTGGACGCGGGTTTCTTGTGCCCGCTCACTGCATCCCCACCCATGAGGAACTGCTTTAGGACATCCCTGATGTTGTTATTCCCTGTGGAATACTAGTGTACCCAGCTGCAGAAAAGGAGATTTATGGAAAGAACTTATCCTTTGTTAAATCTCTTTTTGCGAGGTACACTGGATTCCACAGGGCACCCACCCTGACGCACTTAGCTTCTTTGGGTTTGTGTGGCATTAGCCGCTGGAACCTTCTCCTGTTGTGAGAATGTGGGTCTGTGTGGCTACTAACTGTTGTCATATCTTTTACCTGCTACTGCATTGGACTGGTTAACAAAACTGAGCTCCTGTGCATGCAGGCGGGGTTATAGAGGAGGCGGTGCAAGGCATCCTGGGAACAAAGCTTTAGCCTGTTGGTGCCTCGGATCAATATCCAACTCTACACCCTGATGTTATTCCCTGCGGAATCCAGTGTACCTCGCAGAAAGAGATTTAACAAAGTTAAGTTCTGAAAATAAATCTCCTTTTCTCTAACGTCCTAGTGGATGCTGGGGACTCCATAAGGACCATGGGGAATAGACGGGCTCCGCAGGAGACTGGGCACTCTTAGAAAGATATAGTACTACTGGTGTGCACTGGCCCCTCCCTCTATGCCCCTCCTCCAGACCTCAGTTAGAATCTGTGCCCGGAAGGAGCTGGGTGCATTTTAGTAGCTCTCCTGAGCTTGCTATTAAGAAAGTATTTTAGTTAGGTTTTTTATTTTCAGAGAGCTTCTGCTGGCAACAGACTCTCTGCTACGTGGGACTGAGGGGAGAGAAGCAAACCTACTAACTGCGGCTAGGTTGCACTACTTAGGCTACTGGACACCATTAGCTCCAGAGGGATCGAACACAGGAACTTAATTTTGGTCGTCCGTTCCCGGAGCCGCGCCGCCGTCCCCCTCGCAGAGCCAGAAGACAGAAGCCGGCGGGTTGAAGCAAGAAGACGTCAAAATCGGCGGCAGAAGACTCCTGTCTTCATATGAGGTAGCGCACAGCACTGCAGCTGTGCGCCATTGCTCCCACACTAACCCACACACTCCGGTCACTGTAGGGTGCAGGGCGCAGGGGGGGGCGCCCTGGGCAGCAATTGAGTACCTCCTGGCAAAAAGCAGCATATATACAGCTGGGCACTGTAATATGCATGAGCCCCCGCCATTATTTTTATACAAAATCGCGGGACAGAAGCCCGCCGCTGAGGGGGCGGGGCTTCTTCCTCAGCACTCACCAGCGCCATTTTCTCTCCATATCTCCGCTGAGAGGAAGCTCCCCAGGCTCTCCCCTGCAGACTCACGGTAGAAAGAGGGTGAAAAAGAGAGGGGGGGCACATAAATTTGGCGTAAAAACAATATATATAGCAGCTACTGGGTTAACACTAAGTTACTGTGTGATTCCTAAGTCATATAGCGCTGGGGTGTGTGCTGGCATACTCTCTCTCTGTCTCTCCAAAGGGCCTTGTGGGGGAACTGTCTTCAAATAGAGCATCCCTTGTGTGTGTGGTGTGTCGGTACGTGTGTGTCGACATGTCTGAGGTAAAAGGCTCCCCTAAGGAGGAGATAGAGCAAATATGTGTGTGACAGGGTGTCTCCGTCGACAACGCCGACACCGGTTTGGATATGTGTAAGTGCTAAGGTGAATTTATTGCACAAAAGATTAGAGAACAGACAGGAAATCTACCCATGTCTGTCCCTATGGCGCAGAGACCTTCAGAGTCTCAAAATGCTCACTATCTAAAATAATAAACACTGATATCGACACGGAGTTTGACTCCAGTGTCGACTACGATAATGCAAAGTTACAGCCAAAATGGCAGAGAAGTATTCAATTTATGATTATTGTAATAAAAGATGATTTGCATATCACTGATGACTCATTTGTCCCTGACACAAGGGTACACATGTTTAAGGGGAAGAAAGCTGAGGTAAATTTCCCTCCTCTCATGATGAAAAAGAGCGGGAATCTCCAGACAAGAGACTGCAGCTTCCCATAAAGAATTCTCAGGCAGTATCCTTTCCCCACTAGGGCCAGGATGTGATGGGAATCTTCCCCTAGAGTGTCACGTTTGCCCAGAAGGTAGCCCTAGCTATTCTCAGGGATCCTGCAGATAGCGTGCACATTCTGGTACACTACTCAGACCGGCGATTGTGTCGGCATGGGTTTATAGCGCTGGGGCGGCGTGGAGTTACCTTATCAGCAGAAATTGAGACCCTAGTATATGTATATACATATATATATATATATATATGGTATCTTGTATAGGGCGGCACTCAAAGACTTGGTCAAAAGATGTAGATGAAAAAAAACCCGCAGGGCAAACTTTAATGTAACGTTTCGGGGACTGGCCCCTTCCTCAGACAACCATTGTGAGTGACAACCAGTGCTTAAATACACAAAACAATCAAGTGAAATGACTTACCCCCTCCTCAGTGTGTGTCCAGGTGTGCCTGGCTGACGACCTGCAGCGGCACCTCCGGCCGCGGGACCCCCGTCGCGCCGGAAGTGACGTCACGCGTCCGGCCTGGTTACCATGGAGACACACTGTAACAAAACACGGAGCAGTGTAAGATGTGTGTGCCCATCATCGCACTGTAGAGAACAGAAGTCTGCAGTGCAGTGCAATCTGTGTGTATTACATGACAGTGTATGAAGATAAATATAACATTAAAAATCGGCAGTACATATCTAGTGTTACCTACATGCGCCCACTCTACTAATAATCAATCAATTAAATACATTATAAAAGACATTATACAAAATACATTATAACAAATACATCAAGGGGCATATCATAAAGTGCTCGTGCAAACATAAATGTGTCTTATGAAAATTTTTTGGGACAATTGAATGTCCTGATGCTGGTCAGCATGCTAGACTCCAGGATGCTGCTGCCCTCTTGTGGTGAAGACAGAAAGCAGCTACGTTAATTCTATTTATTTTATTTTAATTTACTTTTAATTTTACCCGGCCAGACTGGCATAACCATTATTGATTTACTTTAAAAAAAATATAAACTATCTAAATAATATAAACTGATTGGTTGTGTGCCACTGACAAACAGAGTCAGACTCAGATTTGCAGAAGATAAGATTCTGTGAAATTTGTGGAATTTACAGAAAGTGTGCCAGGCCAAGAGATTCGTTGAGTCCCTTGGGTGCTAAACAATCCAACCTGTAGATCCAACGGGATTCCAATTGTAAAAGTTTTCTCCCACGGTCCCCCCCACGTCGTGAGGGGGGTATGTGGTCAACAGCCTTATATCTCAAACTAGCCAAATTATGTTTCAAGTGGACAAAGTGTCGGGCTACCGGTTGTTCACTTGTCCCTGACAGTAGGGCAGTTCTAATGGCCGACCGGTGCTGGGTCAACCTTACTTTTAGTTGGCACTCGGTCTTCCCAACGTAATAGAGGCCACACGGGCATACCAATATGTAGATGACAAACCGGCTTGTGCACGTTAGTGGCCAATTGATTTTAAAACGCTGCCCCGTGTGTGGATGGGGTATGGTGTCACCTGTGAGTAAATAAGAACATGTCGTGCACCCCAAGCATTTAAAACTCCCATTTTTTCTAGTAAGAAAATTTTGGGGTGTGGGAGGTGTTAAAAACCCTGGGACATCAGTTTTAACTAGCAGGTCTTTCAAATTCCTGCCGCGTGCATAACTGGGTCTTAGTTTAGTTTTCTGAAAGCACCTAAGGTCTGGATCTGAACTGACCATGTGCCACAGATTTTTGGCCTGTTTTGTGATTCTTGGGCTTTGAGTGTTAAACTCATTTACCCAAGTAACTACCTCCTGTTTCTTCTTCTTATTAATGCTACTTCCGGGGGGTTTCATGGAAATTTGTTGAGACACACGTACAGCTTTATCTCTGGCTTTGCGTAGTTCCTTCACGTTATAGCCCCTGTCACTGAACTTTTTGACCATCGTATCCAGTTGACCTGTGGCTTGATTTAGATCACTATTGTTTCTACATACACGTAAGAACTGTGAATACGGCAGTCCACGCATTGTTGATTTAGGGTGGAAACTATCAGCATGGAGTATGGTGTTACGGTCTGTAGGTTTCGTGTACAGAGTGGTATGAACCTTATGATCTCTAATCTGTATGCAAATATCCAAAAAACAAATTTCATTTGTATTACTCATCATGGTGAACTTAATTGGACTATCTGATGCGTTTTGTTTATCTATGATCGAACTTAACACTGAAAGATCATCCTGCCAGAAAATCAACAGATCGTCTATGTAGCGATGGTACATCAATAGTGCAGTGGCTATATTCTGATGTTCAAAAAAGATGCTTTTTTCAGTCTCCCACATAAAACAATTTGCGAAAGACGGGGCCACCGAGGACCCCATCGCACACCTGGTAACTTGTTTATAGAACACCCCGTTAAAAATGAAATAGTTGTGTTCTAAAGTAAAAAGCAATAACGTTAAGAACAAGTCAATGTCAGGACCATTGTACAAACTGTTACCAAAAATCAATTTACGGACAGCCTCCACCCCTGCTTTGTGCGGTATGCAGGTGTATAGACTGGTGTCAAAGTCAGAAAAATATCACGCTGCACATTGCCATATATGCACCTCATGCGTGTGCCCGCTGCACGTGCATGAGCCCTCCCGTGCGTGCATATACTCGCAGTCGCGTGCACTCGCATGAGCACGGTATGCGCATTTACGGTAGAGTTTGTGTGCGTCTAACGGGCGACTCAATCGTTACATATTTTAGTCATATAATGTATTTTGTAGATTATGGTCCCGTTGATAGAATCTGAAAGTTTAGTTAATGTAGCATGTTCAGAGACAAAGAGATCCCTCTTTGTTTGATACGAAGGGTCAGACAGGGGTTACACAGTGGTGTTTAGTATCCATCGGAAGGGTATATAATTAGCAATATTCCGGTGTTGGTTAGAAACGGATTAATCGCTCGTGCGTATAGTTATGACTATAAGAAGTTTATGGACATTTACTATATTTGCAGTTTATTACCCATGCGGCGGGAAACCTGAGTTTCCCTCCCACTTGAGCAGTTTGAAATAGTCACGGCCCACCTGTATGAACCAACCTATGACCTTTTGTTATAATGCGGAGACGGATTCCTGTGTCCAATGAACAATAAGAATGTAGGGACCATTGTGCTGTACTGTGTGTAAGTGTATATAAAGACAAGCCGACCCGGGCCAGCTCCACTCTACTCTTCTCAACGGTTCTCATCACTGATAATCGGGAGCTGGATATCCAGAAAGGCGCTTGCGATTGTTTCCCCTTGTGCGTAAGTTCTCTGCAACCATTTTACCTCCTATTTGTTGTAAGCCATTCTCTCTCTCCTTCCCCTTAAATGTAATAGTGTTGCTATTGTATTTTAACGTGTAGTAATTCTGTTAGATATTTATGTTAGCCTGGTAGTGTATAAACTGTACTGTATATTCTTTTGCAATTGAACGTTCATTCTCTCTCTCTTAAAGGTGTTAGAACCTTAGATCGGTATTTGAGTGTTTATTATATTTCTAAGGGTTCTCTGAGCGTCTCAGTCGCTCATACGGCTTTTAAACTAACAAGGTTAATACATTGCGTTGCATCTACACATTATCACTGCATAAAGGTTTACAGTATAAGTACATTCTTTAAGGTATAGTTATTAAGGTTTAATTCTGTGAGCGTCAGCGCCGCTTGTGATCTCCTCGTGGTCTCGAGCGTCCGCTACGCTGGTAGCGTATCATCACGGTAATCGGCAGCCTATGGTGTGCTTGATACCAACAGCGTATTCTCGCGAGCGTTTGTGTCGCTCGAGCGGCTCGCTCCCGATACAGCGTCCGCTACGCTAAGGGCGTACCCTTACGGTACCTCGTGCGCCAATTGCGTACGGTGTCTCTTAACCTTTTATAGTATTTAATATAGGGTAAATCTGTAGGCTTTATCAATTGGGGGCTCCTCCGCTCTTCACATATCTGCACTAGGTAACTTTAGCAGACATTATCGGTCAGCAAAGGGCGGGAAGGTGGTATCCCTCGCAGTGCTGACCAGATAAGCGTCTGCTTCATTTAGTAAGGAGTGCTGAGGGAATCCGGAACCGGAAGGTAAGAACAGTACGTTATTGTCTTTTAAAACTGTTTAGTTTCTGTTTTGCGTACGTACGCATAAGCACACACACCTGTATTTCTTGTTTAATAGCATTTGTTCGTATCTCATTCTCCTGATTGCCACATACCATTGATAACGTGCTGAGAGATTTGTTGTTATTAATAGTTAAAAGATAAAAAAGTAATATTTAAGGGAATAATTGTAAAAGCACGCACACAGTCTCGCCTAGAAATACAAGGGAGATTTGGGTGGTGTCCAGAAAATGATTACACTTAAAGATCATTTACATTGATAAACGTGTAGTTGTGTTACTGTGGACGTACTTGGTCTGTGTACACGTGTCCTTACAAGGGCAGGGCGTACGCAACGCAAGGGTCGACGCACGGAGCGTATATTACGCAACGGAGCGTACGGATACGCCCACATAATACAAACCGCACGATAGTATTGTTTTAGTAGGCGATAAGGAAGTAACGCGATAATAACGCAAATCTATCTCAAATCACAAAAAAAAGTTAAAGTTAAAAGAAAAACTTTCTCTGTTGCAATTCTTCTGGGTTAGACTATTACTGAATGAAAGGAATTCTGTACAGAAATAAGAGTGTTCGAATGTAAGAGTGTGTATATATAAGATCTCTCTTTTTTTTTTACGAACGTGGGAACCATAGGCCAGTAGGAAGAGGTACACCAGCGAGAGTGATAGCGTGGGGTGGCTTGGGAGGCGTCCCTTGTTAGTCTCGACATATTATGAGCAGTAGAGTCTGCTGTACATAACAGACCAGGAGGTCAAGGACCAGGAGGTTCAGGTACAGCAGACTAGAAGTAGAGAGCACAACCGAAGAGGGTTGGTGCGAGACCCATATAGGCCAATAAAGCTCAGGCTGAAGGAATTCGCAGCCGAAATTTTCGATTCCACTGATCGTTCCGCACACAAGATTAGTTGCTTGTGTGCAGATACGATTGTACCGCATGTGATTGTGTGCATTAGCGTGTCTTGAATATTCATAAGAACGCTACTTGCACATTGTTAACGTGATTTGTGTAATTTTTTTATTTTAAGGGAAGTAGCCTGATCACTCAGGGACATTCCAACGACTGATACTTGCTGGGGAGGGTAACATACTCCCACACGCCCGAGCAAGTAGACGTTCATAGGTGCCCTAGGTTGGGTACGGAACCTCTGGGAACTTTGGTCGCCGTATTGGCCAGCGTGGGCGGGAGTTAAGTGGGCGGACCTCGAGGCAAAACCCCCACCGCAGCCTTACCCCGGACATCTTGGTTTTTGTAAGGGTTGCCGAAGACCCTGATTTGAAGTCAGAGGTAGTGAAAGCAGCACCTGCAAAGATGGGGGCCAGTTGTTCAGGTAAGGGGCGATCAACCGAGGTTCAGGTTGATTTGGTAAACCGACCAATCGGGTCAGCAAGGTATATCATGTGTGAGAAATATGGTCATCACACAGAGATGTTGTGCAATGAATGGGAAAGGATGACTGTGCATGACGGGGAAAAGTTTCCCCGGGTAGGTAGTTTTAACCCAGAAGTATTACAGAATTTAAGGAGAAGAGTTTGCCTGATTAAATCTTCAAAAAGGCGTATTAGACATTATGACTATTTAACATTGTGGCAACAGGAAGGTGAAATACAAAGGGGGTTGGCGCAAGCCACTGGATCTAACCCTATCAGGAAACTGATAGCCACTGCACCCCCACCACCATACATACCTGGAGAGAAATTGGTTGCAGAGAATGGCACACAAGGTTATGATAAATGTATAGAAGTTAAAGATAATGTAACTAAAGTAATTAATGCTAACACTAATCCGTGCAAGTTGTACCCTGTTTTGAACTTTCCCCAGGATTGTGACCAAGAGGATGAGCCCACAACAATATCAGCACTCTCCCTAGCAGCCACCATATCAGAAACAGCAGTGGGCACGACCCAACCCGTAAGATTAGTATCAAAGGCCCCTAGCGGAGGGACAGGTGAGGTCGTATCGACTGGTAAGTACGGCACCATACACTATGCTGAAACCATTTCACCACATGTTGTAGAATCTACTCAGAATGATGTTGTGGGACTTAATCCAGTTAGGGTAATAGCAGTGCCAAATGGGAAAACTGACATCAGGAGCACCTCCTGTCAGGAACATCGCCATGCACTGTCCCTTTTCCCGAGCAGAATTAAGATCAATGATGTCTGAATTCCCTGATCCTAGGAAAGATTTAGTTGCATGTCAAAAGTATATTAGAGAGCTAGGAAATTCTGCAGAGCCAAATAACAAAGACTGGAGGACAGTTTTGAGGGCATGTTTACCCCCCAATGTTGATTCGTTAAAGTTTATCGCTGATTGCAAGTTAGATGAGGAAGTACCACTAACAGACGAGTATAATCAGGATAATGTAAAGAGAATCAACTTACAGTTAGGAGTATATTTTCCAGCAGTAGTAAAGTGGAATAAAATCTTTTCAATAAAACAAAAAGAAGGTGAATCCACACCAGAGTATTTTCACCGGGCTCTGCAGGATATGGCTAGGTACACTGGTATAGATGACATTAAAACTAATGTACACCACAGGGAAGTAGCTGTCTCTGTATTAATGGATGGGTTAAAAGAGGTTTTAAGGAATAGAATAAAAACCACTAGGCCTGATTGGAGAGGTATGTCGGTGGATGCATTGGGAGAGGCTGCTGCTGGGCATGAACGGAACATCATCAGACACAGGGAGTCACAGAGTAATAAGTTAATGGCTGTGAGCATACAGGCCCTTACTACCAGGCCACCTCAGCCTAGAACTGTGACCCCTGTGGGTAAGTCAAGGGGTATAAAATGTTATAATTGCCACAGAGAGGGACACATAGCACGTGATTGTAAGACAAAACAAATACAAAATTCATATCAACCCCCTACACAA
Source organism: Pseudophryne corroboree (assembly GCF_028390025.1). NCBI lineage: Eukaryota > Metazoa > Chordata > Amphibia > Anura > Myobatrachidae > Pseudophryne > Pseudophryne corroboree. The sequence goes on from NC_086444.1 coordinate 366,592,460, forward strand.
CGACCTGATACGAGACATTGGGATCAAGGACCGCAGAAGCAGAGCTATGAGCCACATGCAGGGGAAACAAAAAGGTATCCCCCAAGAAGAGACTGGCAAATCTCTGATAGTTCCCATCTACCCCCACCACAAGTAATTGCTGCCAGTGCGATTCAGGAAGGTCACCATACCCAATAGGGGTGTGGCCATACCTGTAATCTGCAGCCAGTGAAATTAATTGCGAGTCTTGGAAGTGAACCCGAGGTCACAATTGATGTAGCTGGTAAACCATTAAATTTCCTTGTGGATACGGGGGCGGCCAAATCAGTGATAAATTCGACAGTGGGCATGAGAACCACTGGTAAGACAATTCCAGCCATGGGAGTAACGGGAGTAGTACAGCACTACCCTGTTAGCAAACCAGCAGAGATTACAATAGGGCCGTTGCATACTAAGCATTCCTTTTTGCTGGCTGCATCGGCACCGACTAATCTCCTGGGAAGAGATTTATTGTGTAAAATGGGGTGCGTCATATATTGTACTCCTGAAGGTGTATTCCTAGACATACCTGAGAACCACGCTCAGGAAGTACAAGATATGCTAGACTCCCCATCAAAATTAATGTCACATACTGTTATGATAAATAGGAGTCCATCCCAGGTAGAAGAAATGACATCCCAAATACCAGAGTCACTTTGGACTAAAGATGGACAAGACACTGGATTAATGGCAAACGTAGCTCCAGTAGTTGTGCAAGTAAAAGATGGTAGGATAACTCCAAAAATCCCACAATACCCTCTGAAGCCAGAGGTGGAGTTAGGAGTGTACCCCGTAATAGAGCGCTTGCTACAACAGGGCATTCTGGTAAGAACATCCAGCACTGCCAACAGTCCCATCTTCCCTGTTAAAAAGAGTGGGGGGAGGGGCTACAGGCTAGTGCAGGATCTAAGGGGGATTAACAAAATAGTTGAGAGTCAGTTCCCCGTAGTGCCAAATCCAGCTGTCATCCTTATGCAAATCCCTCCCACTGCAAAATTTTTCACTGTAATTGACCTCTGCTCCGCCTTCTTCTCGGTACCTCTGCACCCTGACAGCCAATATTTGTTTGCGTTCACATACAGAGGAGTTCAATACACCTGGACTCGCTTACCACAAGGTTTCATTGACAGTCCAAGTATTTTCTCACAAGCCTTACATGATTGTTTACAGTCTTTTCAACCTGAGAGTGGATCAATATTAATACAGTATGTAGACGATCTACTTCTGTGTTCTGATTCACTCGAATCGTCCCTGAGAGATACGAAACAACTCCTGATTCATCTCTCAGAAACCGGACACAAGGTTTCAAAAGATAAGTTGCAATTATGCCAGACTAAGGTAAAATATTTGGGACACTGTCTGACACAAGGACTGAGACACCTGACCGCTGATCGAATTCAAGCAATTCGAGACATGACTTTGCCACAAACCCAGCAACAGATCAGAACGTTTTTAGGAATGTGTGGGTATTGCCGTAACTGGATCCCAGGTTTTTCCATACTAGCATTACCTTTACAGGAGATGGTCTCATCAAACAAACCTGATCGGATTTCGCATACAGACGAATCTAATATGGCATTTGAGAGACTTAAACAGTGCCTAACGCAGGCACCAGCATTAGGTATGCCAGACTATGGGAAACCCTTTGAGCTGTACGGAACAGAAAGTGCTGGTTGCGCGGCAGGCGTCCTAACCCAAAAGCACGGTGATGCCAGCAGGCCGGTAGCATACTACAGCGCTCAGCTAGACACGGTAGCGCGATCCCTCCCCACATGCTTGCGAAGTGTTGCTGCGATAGCATTGCTAGTAACAAAAAGCGAAGATGTAGTGCTAGGACACAACCTCACAATCCACACGCCACATGCAGTGTCAGCCTTGCTAAATTCTGCCCAAACCAGACACGTCACATCAGCGCGGTTTACAAGATGGGAATTGGCATTGATGGCCCCCGTAAACATCACCATAAAGAGATGCAGCGCATTAAATCCTGCAAAGTATCTCCCAGGTGTGCCTGGACAGGCACAAAGGGTGGAGGATGAGAGTAATGGTGAAGGAGGATTTAGCACAGGAAAAGACATGCATGATTGTATGGAATATTTGACCCAAAATTTCACGGCAAGGCCTGACATCAGTGACAACCCACTAGAAGATGTAGATTTTACTTTCTACACTGACGGTAGTTGTCACAGACAGACGGACTCGGGAGACTTGTGTACTGGATACGCAGTCGTAGATGACCAAGGCACCATAGAAGCAGAACCGCTAGGCCCACCTCACTCAGCCCAGGTTGCTGAACTGGTTGCCCTAACCAGAGCATGTGAATTGGCTAAGGGAAAGTCAGCCAATATCTATACCGATTCTAGATACGCCTTCGGGGTAGTCCATGATTTCGGAGCCCGATGGCGCCTCAGAAATTTCATGACGGCAGCTGGTACACCGGTAGCGCATGCAGCTCACATCAAAAGGCTTCTAACAGCGATACAGGAACCCGACAGAGTGGCTGTTATCAAGTGTAAAGCACATACATATAGCCAAGACCCGGTATCACTTGGTAACAGCCGAGCAGACGAAGCTGCTAAGTTAGCAGCTGGTACCCCCATACAGACAGACATCACACAACTGATGGTATTTAATACTGTTAACACACAGAAATTGTGTGAAATGCAAAATTTGTGTTCCCCACAGGAAAAGGCAGTTTGGAGGTTAAAAGGATATGGCCAGGAGTCCTCAGGACTCTGGACAGATGGACAGGGTAAACCAGTGGCACCAAGAGCATACCTTCCAAGTCTAGCAGAAGCAGCACACGGGCTGACTCATCTGGGCAAAGAAGGGATGTGTAAGCTAGTAAGAGCTTATTGGTGCGCCCCAGGATTTTCTTCCCATGCAGGTAAGAGAGCAATGACATGCCTCACCTGCTTGAGGAAGAATATCGGGAAAGCAATACCAACAGAACCATCTCATATCCCACCAACAGACGGCCCTTTTCAAGTAATACAGATTGATTTCATACAATTACCCCCTTGTCGAAATTTGAAGTATGTACTAGTTTGTATAGATGTGTTTTCAAATTGGGTCGAAGCATTTCCTGCAGCCACAAATACCGCTATGTTTACTGCTAAGAAAATTGTGCAGGAATTTGTGTGTAGATACGGTATCCCTAGAATAATTGAAAGTGATAGGGGTACCCATTTTACAGGTGATGTCTTTCAAGGAATGTGTAAGTTGATGGGAATTAATAGTAAGCTGCACACTCCGTACCGCCCCCAGGCGAGTGCGAAGGTAGAAAGAGTGAACAGCACTATTAAAAATAAATTGAGCAAAGTTATGGCAGAAACAGGATTGACATGGCCAGAAGCTTTACCCATTGTACTATACAGCATCAGAACCACTCCCAGGTCCCCTCTTAATCTGTCCCCCTTTGAAATTCTGTTTGGTCGACAACCGCATGTTATGATTAACCCTCAGGATGATTTGAAGTGTAACAATGAAGTGACTGTAAAGTACTTGGTTAAGATGAGTAAACAGCTAAGGAATCAGAATGATAATTTGAAGTTGGTGATTCCTGATCTGCCAGATAGTAATTGTCATGACATTGAACCTGGGGATTATGTAATGATACGGAATTTTCTACGCTCAGGTTGCCTCATTGACAGATGGGAAGGACCATACCAAGTCTTATTGATTAGCACAACAGCATTGAAGGTTGCCGAGAGAGAGACTTGGGTTCACTCGTCCCATTGTAAGAAGGTTGCTGATCCAGAGAGGTCTCGTGATAAAGAACAGACGGTAGAGGAAGTTGTATCACTGGAGTGTCTGTTTCAGGAAGATTGAGACGGCACCTGAGCATTGAGAATAATAAGATCGGAGGCAGTTGTCGATCCCCTGTTCCCTTTTATTGTTTTTCTCCACCTCCCATCCCATCTCCCTCAATTATTTCTTTCCCCCTTCTCATTTTTCTCCATTTCCTCCTATAAGATGGACTTGCCCCAAGAGACTGTGATCCGGATTTTCCTGTTGACCATGATGTTGACCAGAGCAGTCTGTTCCGGCGAGAGTACCATGGAGGTCGAGAGAGGTTCTGGAATGGGTTCTGATGACAGAGATGGAGGCGTAGATTTCCAAGAACAACATAATCACCAAGCAAAGGCGAGTATCAGAAAACGATCTGGTAGCATTGACCATAGAAGGAACTGTGAAGGATTGTTAACTGAAGAAAATTGCATCTGTAGGCATTGTGATAACTTAGTTGAGGATGGGTGCATCAAGAAATGTCAGTCCAATTTTAACATTAACATGGACCGGCATCCATTGGGTGACTATCACTCATTAGTGGGTAAGGTGTTAAACCAAACAGACTGCTGGGTATGCTCTCAAGTACCTCAAGGTCACAGCAAGTCAGGACTAGTACCATTTCCTTTAACGATAGGGGAGGTACTTGAGTTAAGTGGTGGGAGGCCGGTGGACAAGAGGTTTAACATCTCTAGTCCTCCTAGTTTGAAGCTCCACCAATACCATGTGGATAGGTCCTTAGTGTGTTTTAACATTTCCAATCCCCGAAAGCCGGGAAATTGGGAAGTGTCATGGAATAACAAAACCATGACCTTTTCATATAGAGCCGATAGAATGCCTACAGATACAGAGCTTATACGCCACATAGCCGATAGTGGAAAATATTTCCGATATAGGTACACCCTAGGAAGTAGGACCATGAGAGTTGGAGAAGTATCACCAGGATACTGTGCACATATCATACAACCGGATACGTGTACTAGACAGATGGGAGAATTAGGGTTAGGAGGGTTCACATGGAAGATGTGTAACATGGTTCTAACATATTCAGTCCCATATGTTCTCCCCGATGATGCATATTTCATATGCGGGAGAAAGGCGTATAAGTGGCTTGCCCAAAACTCAGAGGGATTGTGTTATATTGGAAAAGTACTGCCTGAGGTAATGACTGTATCACATACCAAAATGAAAGATATTCACCGCTGTGCCCCAGCTCCTTATACTCACACTCATTACGAGCACATCGTTAAACGGCACCTGATAGAAAGAACAGAGCATCCGGCTTCTGACCTGATCCATGAATCCACCGGGATTCAATTCCTAATCGCGTTAGATATCACTCGTTCCGCCAGAGGAGTGATAAATTATAAATATATATCTGCGCTTGCAAATTTATTAGACAATATCACTGAAATGTATGATGACACATTCAGGTATACTGGGAGAGAGTTACAAGCCTACAAAACAGAACTGGTTCAGCATAGGATGATTCTCAATTATCTCACGGCTGTGACAGGCGGGTATTGTGTTACCCTAACAACTCAGTATGGAATAAAGTGCTGCACGTATATTACAAACAGCACTGAGGACCCAGCCGAGGTCATAGACCAAAAGATGGATGACATTTTGCAATTAAAATGGGAGTTCCGAAGGAAACACAATCTCACCCTTACTGCTGTGGGTAATGAGCTGACCGGTTGGGTGTCATGGTTGAACCCACGAAATTGGTTCTCTGGTTTAGGAGAATGGGCTCAAGGAATTATAATGGATGTAGGTAAATTTCTTTTGTGTATTCTGGGTGTCATCATATTGGTCGGTCTGATATTTAGATGCGTTCGGGTTTTAACAAAGTGTAAACGTAGCGCCCGAGTGATGAGTTTAAGAAGTGAAGATACTGTAATGACAACGACTGATTTGATTTATGACCCAACGATAGAGACAATGTTGTGATGAAAATGTGATTCCACGGTCCGTTTCTTTCACCCGGTTCTCCTTTGTTTTCCTCCAAGGTAAAAAGACATCCGCTTGGAAGAAGAATTTGACAACCTTTTACACAGACCATTGATGGACAATGCCATAGACCCCCAATATCCCTAGTGATTTTAAAATTTTACGATAGCCCAACACTTTTGTAAGTCTATGGACATTGAGAAAGCTTTTTGCTCAAGCAATTATAGCAAAAGCATCGGGAGACTACAGTCAACATGTACATCAAGACAAGACACCAGACAAGACTTCAATCAACAAATGTATATTAAACTCACATAGTTTATGACTGCATTTACCATAATTGCTCTTTATCTTCATCTCTACAACCTTCAGGTAATGACACACATAGTTGATAGGGAATATAGGCACAGATATCAGCACTCACATATCCCCCCCATTCATGTATCATCAACTAAAATGTGCTCCCCCATTTTGTTGCAACCAAAAGCCGAAAAGAGCTCGGTAAAGTTTGACAGCCCATCCACAGACCCGTACCACGGGATAAGAAGGAATTCAAATGTATACTTCGCAATACCTCGAAGCTTGATCTAAAACACGTATGGCACGATGATACATGACCCCTCAAACATGGACTCATACATACATGCTTCTACTATCTCACTAGGTCATACCTTTTTCCCACCTTCTTCTCTTCTCCCTTACCCAATCATAGAAATGTATTATACATGACATATATTTTTCTCTTTTTGAACTGTTTTAGGAAGTGGCAGTTATTGGTGACTGCCAAAGGGTGGACTGTCAAAGTCAGAAAAATATCACGCTGCACATTGCCATATATGCACCTCATGCGTGTGCCCGCTGCACGTGCATGAGCCCTCCCGTGCGTGCATATACTCGCAGTCGCGTGCACTCGCATGCGCACGGTATGCGCATTTACGGTAGAGTTTGTGTGCGTCTAGCGGGCGACTCAATCGTTACATATTTTAGTCATATAATGTATTTTGTAGATTATGGTCCCGTTGATAGAATCTGAAAGTTTAGTTAATGTAGCATGTTCAGAGACAAAGAGATCCCTCTTTGTTTGATACGAAGGGTCAGACAGGGGTTACACAGTGGTGTTTAGTATCCATCGGAAGGGTATATAATTAGCAATATTCCGGTGTTGGTTAGAAACGGATTAATCGCTCGTGCGTATAGTTATGACTATAAGAAGTTTATGGACATTTACTATATTTGCAGTTTATTACCCATGCGGCGGGAAACCTGAGTTTCCCTCCCACTTGAGCAGTTTGAAATAGTCACGGCCCACCTGTATGAACCAACCTATGACCTTTTGTTATAATGCGGAGACGGATTCCTGTGTCCAATGAACAATAAGAATGTAGGGACCATTGTGCTGTACTGTGTGTAAGTGTATATAAAGACAAGCCGACCTGGGCCAGCTCCACTCTACTCTTCTCAACGGTTCTCATCACTGATAATCGGGAGCTGGATATCCAGAAAGGCGCTTGCGATTGTTTCCCCTTGTGCGTAAGTTCTCTGCAACCATTTTACCTCCTATTTGTTGTAAGCCATTCTCTCTCTCCTTCCCCTTAAATGTAATAGTGTTGCTATTGTATTTTAACGTGTAGTAATTCTGTTAGATATTTATGTTAGCCTGGTAGTGTATAAACTGTACTGTATATTCTTTTGCAATTGAACGTTCATTCTCTCTCTCTTAAAGGTGTTAGAACCTTAGATCGGTATTTGAGTGTTTATTATATTTCTAAGGGTACTCTGAGCGTCTCAGTCGCTCATACGGCTTTTAAACTAACAAGGTTACATTGCGTTGCATCTACACATTATCACTGCATAAAGGTTTACAGTATTAAGTACATTCTTTAAGGTATAGTTATTAAGGTTTAATTCTGTGAGCGTCAGCGCCGCTTGTGATCTCCTCGTGGTCTCGAGCGTCCGCTACGCTGGTAGCGTATCATCACGGTAATCGGCAGCCTATGGTGTGCTTGATACCAACAGCGTATTCTCGCGAGCGTTTGTGTCGCTCGAGCGGCTCGCTCCCGATACAGCGTCCGCTACGCTAAGGGCGTACCCTTACGGTACCTCGTGCGCCCATTGCGTACGGTGTCTCTTAACCTTTTATAGTATTTAATATAGGGTAAATCTGTAGGCTTTATCACTGGTGACATCCAGTGTCACCAGTGTCACTTGCTCTGGAACCTCACCTACCTGTGCAAAATGTTTTAATAAAGTGCTGGAGTCTTTCAGATGTGTGAAAAAGTGTTCTGAATACAGGGTTGTAGAAAAGAGTCTAAAAAGATTGCCACTGGTTCGTATACATATATATATATATATATATATATATATATATGTATATAGAGAGATATGTATATATATTAAAGATGCTGTCTTAAGAGATATATATAATCAAACATGCCCAAGGAGACATGAGGATACTGGGTCCTAGAGTTAAAGCTATGTCGATTTCTGCTTGACATGTCCTGTAGAATATGCAATGGACAGATGATGCCAACTTAAGTGGCATAGGGTAGGCTGAGGATTGTGTGGAGAAGGGTTCTCGGACCTAGTCTCCACGGCTATAGCTGGTAATTCGGATATTTTGCCTTATATTCCTGCACAGCCTAGGAAAGCACGTCATTATCAAATGCAGCTTTTCGAACAAAGAAACAAGAAAGTCCGAGGTGCGTCCTTTCTTGCCAGAGGCGGGGCCAGAGGAAAGAAGCTGCACAACACAGCTAGTTCCCAGGAACAGAAGTCCTCCCCGGCCTCTATGAAAATCCACCGCATGTCGCTGGGGCTCCACAGACGGAGCTAGGCCCGGTGGGGGCACGCTTTCGTAAGTTCTGCAACAAGTGGGTTCACTCCCTGTTAGATCCTTGGGCAATAGATATTGTGTCTCAGGGATACAAGCTGGACTTTGAGAAGATGCCTCCTCACTGACGGCCCTGCCGGCCTCCCCCCACGAGAGGGAAACAGGGTTAACTGCAATTCACAAATTGTATCTTCAACAGGTGGTGGTCAAGGTTCCCCTCCTTCGACAAGGAGGGGGTTATTATTCGACCATGTGGTAGTCCCGAAACCAGACATTTCGGTCAGACCCATATTAAATTTAAAATCCCTGAACATATACCTGAAAAGGTTCAAGTTCAAGATGGAATCGCTAAGAGCGGTCGTTACAAGCCTGAAAGGGGGAGATTTTATCGTGACTCGGGACATAAAGGAGGCATACCTTCATGTCCCCATTTATCCACCTCATCAGGCGTACCTCAGAATTGCGGTACGGGATTGTCATTACCAATTTCAGACGTTGCCGTTTGGTCTCTCCACGGCCCCGAGAATATTCACCAAGGTAATGGCGGAAATGATGGTGCTCCTGCGGAAGCAAGGTGTCACTATTATCACGTACTTGGACGATCTCCTCATAAAAGCGAGATCAAGAGAGCAGTGGCTGAACAGCGTATAGCTTTCTCTGGAAGTGTAACGGCAACACGGCTGGATTCTATATATTCCAAAGTCGCAGTTGGTTCCTACAGCTCATCTGCCTCTCCTAGGCATGATCCTAGACACAGACCAGAAAAGGGGTTTATCTCCCGATAGAGAGAGCTCAGGAGCTCGTGACACTGGTCAGGAATCTATTAAAACCAAAACAGGTGTCAGTGCATCACTCCACTCGAGTCCTGGGAAGGATGGTGGCATCATACGAGGCCATTCCTTTCGGCAGGTTCCATGAGAGGACCTTCTAATGGGACTTACTGGACAAAGTGGTCCGGATCACATCTTTAGATGCATCGGTTAATCACCCTATCCCCCGGGGCCAGGGTGTCTCTCCTGTGGTGGCTGCAGAGTACTCACCTTCTTAAGGGCCGCAGGTTCGGCATTCAGGACTGGGTCCTGGTGACCACGGATGCAAGCCTCCGAGGGTGGGGGGCAGTCACTCAGGGAAGAAGTTTCCAAGGGCTGTGGTCAAGTCAGGAGACTTGCCTTCACTACAATATCCTGGAACTAAGGGCCATATACAGCACCCTAAGTCAAGCGGAGACCCTGCTTCGCAACCAATCGGTGCTGATCCAATCAGACAACATCACCGCAGTGGCTCATGTAAACCGCCAAGGCGGCACAAGGAGCAGGGTGGCGAGAAGCCACCAGAATTCTTCGATGGGCGGAGAATCACGTACGAGCACTGTCAGCAGTGTTCATTCCGGGAGTAGACAACTGGGAAGCAGACTTCCTCAGCAGGCACGACCTCCACCCGGGAGAGGGGGGACTTCATCAAGAAGTCTTCGCGCAGATTGTAGGTCGGTGGGAACTGCCACAGGTGGACATGATGGCATCCCGCCTCAACAAAAAGCTACAGAGGTATTGCGCCATATCAAGAGACTCTCAGGCGATAGCTGTAGATGCACTGGTGACACCGTGGATGTTTCAGTCGGTTTATGTGTTTCCTCCTCTTCCTCTCTTACCCAAGGTGCTGAGAATCATAAGGAAAAGAGGAGTGAGAACAATACTCATTGTTCCGGATTGGCCAAGAAGGACTTGGTATCCAAAGCTGCAAGAAATGCTCACAGAGGACCCATGGCCTCTGCCTCTAGGGCAGGATCTGTTGCAGCAGGGACCTTGTCTGTTCCAAGACTTACCGCAGCTGCGTTTGACGGCATGGCGGTTGAACGCCGGATCCTAGTAGAAAAAAGGGATTCCGGATGAGGTTATTCCTACGCGGATAAAGGCTAGGAAGGACGTGACGGCTAAACATTATCACCGTATACGGCGAAAATATGTTGCTGGGAGTGAGGCCAGAAATGCCTCTACAGAGGAATTCCAGCTGGGCCGTTTCCTTCACTTCCTACAGTCGGGAGTGACTTTGGGCCTAGAATTGGGGTCCATTAAGGTCCAGATTTCGGCCCTATCCATTTTCTTTCATAAAAAACTAGCTTCTCTACCTGAAGTTCAGACGTTTGTAAAGGGAGTGCTGCATATTCAGCCCCCTTTTGTGCCACCAGTGGCACCTTGGGATCTTAACGTGGTGTTGAGTTTCCTGAAATCTCACTGGTTTGAGCCACTTAAGACCGTGGAGTTAAAATATCTCACGTGGAAAGTGGTCATGCTATTGGCCTTAGCTTCGGCTAGGTGTGTGTCAGAATTGGCGGCTTTGTCATGTAAAAGCCCCTATCTGGTTTTCCATATGGACAGGGCAGAATTACGGACTCGTCCGCAATTTCTGCCAAAGGTGGTGTCATCTTTTCATTTGAACCAACCTATTGTGGTGCCTGCGCTACTCGTGACTTGGAGGATTCCAAGTGACTAGATGTAGTCAGGGCTTTGAAGATTTATGTAGCCAGAACGGCTGGAGTCAGGAAAACTGACTCGCTGTTTATCCTGTATGCATCCAACAAGCTGGGTGCTCCTGCTTCAAGCAAACTATTGCTCGCTGGATCTGTAACACGATTCAGCAGGCTCATTCTGCGGCTGGATTGCCGCCTCCAAAATCAGTAAAAGCCCATTCCACAAGGAAGGTGGGCTCGTCTTGGGCGGCTGTCCGAGGGGTCTCGGCATTACAGCTTTGCCGAGCAGCTACTTGGTCGGGTTCAAACACCTTTGTAAAGTTCTACAAGTTTGATACCCTGGCTGAGGAGGACCTTGTGTTTGCTCATTCGGTGCTGCAGAGTCATCCGCACTCTCCCGCCCGTTTGGGAGCTTTGGTATAATCCCCATGGTCCTCAAGGAGTCCCCAGCATCCACTAGGACGTTAGAGAAAATAAGATTTTACTCACCGGTAAATCTATTTCTCGTAGTCCGTAGTGGATGCTGGGCGCCCGTCCCAAGTGCGGACTATCTGCAATGCGTGTATATAGTTATTGCTTAAAAAAGGGTTATGTTATGTTGGCATCCGTGGTTGATGCTTTGTTGTTGTTCATACTGTTAACTGGGTATGTTATCACAAGTTATACGGTGTGATTGGTGTGGCTGGTATGAGTCTTACCCTGGATTCCAAAATCCTTTCCTTGTAATGTCAGCTCTTCCGGGCACAGTTTCCTTAACTGAGGTCTGGAGGAGGGGCATAGAGGAAGGAGCCAGTGCACACCAGTAGTACTAAATCTTTCTTAGAGTGCCCAGTCTCCAGCGGAGCCCGTCTATTCCCCATGGTCCTTACGGAGTCCCCAGCATCCACTACGGACTACGAGAAATAGATTTACCGGTGAGTAAAATCTTATTATTATCAGATTCTTATATTGGGGGTGATTCCGAGTTGTTCGCTCGTTAGCTGCTTTTAGCAGCATTGCACATGCTAAGCCTACGCCTACTGGGAGTGTATCTTAGCTTAGCAGATTTGCTAACGAAAGCTTCGCTAATTTTCTTGTAACGATTACCCCGCAGTTTCTGAGTAGCTCCAGACTTACTCAGCCATTGCGACCAGCTCAGTCCTTTTCGTTCCCGGTTTGACGTCACAAACACACCCAGCGTTTGCCCAACCACTCCCCCGTTTCTCCAGCCACCCCTGCGTTTTGTAACTCGAACGCCTGCGTTTTTCTGCACACTCCCATAAAACGGCCAGTTTCTGCCCAGAAACAACCACTTCCTGTCGATCACACTACGATCAGCAGAGCGATGAAAAAACTTTGTTACGCCGTGAGTAAATTACCAAACTTTTGTGCTAATTTACTTGGCGCAGGCGCGCTGCGTACATTGCGCGTGCGCAGTTTGCGACTAATCGCTCCGTAGCGGAAAAAAATAACGAGCGAACAACTCGGAATGACCCCCATAGCACAGCAAATTCCGTTGAACTTTACAATTGTAAACAACTGTGAAAAAACAAAACTGGGTAAAAACAAGTGGGTCACATGCAAGTGACCACCCTCTGTTGTTTTCGGGGGTCAAATTTGTGGCCCAAGACTAGTTAACCCTTGTAAAACTACAGCTACTTATTCAAAATGGTAAAATATGGTGTGTGTGCCCACTTTGCCAGTGTATTTCATGCCCAAATCAGCGTTGGGCCAGGCAAAATACAAGTGGGTCATATGTAAGTGACCACCCTCTGTTGATTTCAGGTGTCAAATTTGTGGCCCAAGACTAGTTAACCCTTGCAAAACTACAGCTACTTATTCAAAATGACAATTTATAAAATGGTGTTTGTGCCCACTTTCCAGTGTATTTCATGCCCAAACCAGCGTTGGGCCAGGCAAAATACAAGTGGGTCACATGCAAGTGACCACCCTCTGTTGTTTTCGGGGGTCAAATTTGTGGCCCAAGACTAGTTAACCCTTGCAAAACTACAGCTACCTATTCAAAATGGCAATTTATAAAATGGTGTTTGTGCCCACTTTGCCAGTGTATTTCATGCCCAAACCAGCGTTGGGCCAGGCAAAATACAAGTGGGTCATATGCAAGTGACCACCCTCTGTTGTTTTCGGGGGTCAAATTTGTGGCCCAAGACTAGTTAACCCTTGTAAAACTACAGCTACCTATTAAAAATGGCAATTTATAAAATGGTGTTTGTGCCCACTTTGCCAGTGCATTTCATGCCCAAACCAGCGTTGGGCCAGGCAAAATACAAGTGGGTCACATGCAAGTGACCACCCTCTGTTGTTTTCGGGGGTCAAATTTGTGGCCCAAGACTAGTTAACCCTTGCAAAACTACAGCTACTTATTCAAAATGGTAAAATATGGTGTGTGTGTGCCCACTTTGCCAGTGTATTTCATGCCCAAAACAGCGTTGGGCCAGGCAAAATACAAGTGGGTCATATGTAAGTGACCACCCTCTGTTGATTTCCCACTCCCCCGTTTCTCCAGCCACTCCTGCGTTTTGTAACTCGAACGCCTGCGTTTTTCTGCACACTCCCATAAAACGGCCAGTTTCTGCCCAGAAACAACCACTTCCTATCGATCACACTACGATCAGCAGAGCGATGAAAAAACTTTGTTACGCCGTGAGTAAATTACCAAACTTTTGTGCTAATTTACTTGGCGCAGGCGCGCTGCGTACATTGCGCATGCGCAGTTTGCGACTAATCGCTCCGTAGCGGAAAAAAATTACGAGCGAACAACTCGGAATGACCCCCATAGCACAGCAAATTCCGTTGAACTTTACAATTGTAAACAACTGTGAAAAAACAAAACTGGGTAAAAACAAGTGGGTCACATGCAAGTGACCACCCTCTGTTGTTTTCGGGGGTCAAATTTGTGGCCCAAGACTAGTTAACCCTTGCAAAACTACAGCTACTTATTCAAAATGGTAAAATATGGTGTGTGTGCCCACTTTGCCAGTGTATTTCATGCCCAAATCAGCATTGGGCCAGGCAAAATACAAGTGGGTCATATGTAAGTGACCACCCTCTGTTGATTTCAGGTGTCAAATTTGTGGCCCAAGACTAGTTAACCCTTGCAAAACTACAGCTACTTATTCAAAATGGCAATTTATAAAATGGTGTTTGTGCCCACTTTGCCAGTGTATTTCATGCCCAAACCAGCGTTGGGCCAGGCAAAATACAACTGGGTCACATGCAAGTGACCACCCTCTGTTGTTTTCGGGGGTCAAATTTGTGGCCCAAGACTAGTTAACCCTTGCAAAACTACAGCTACTTATTCAAAATGGCAATTTATAAAATGGTGTTTGTGCCCACTTTGCCAGTGTATTTCATGCCCAAAACAGCGTTGGGCCAAGCAAAATACAAGTGGGTCATATGTAAGTGACCACCCTGTGTTGATTTCAGGTGTCAAATTTGTGGCCCAAGACTGGTTAACCCTTGCAAAACTACAGCTACTTATTCAAAATGGTAAATTATGGTGTTTGTGCCCAGTTTGCCAGTGTATTTCATGGCCAAACCAGCGTTGGGCCAAGCAAAATACAAGTGGGTCATATGTAAGTGACCACTCTCTGTTGATTTCAGGGGTAAAATTTGTGACCCAAGACTCATTAACCCTTGCAAAACTAAATTTTCTGAATAAGAAGCTGGAGCTCGAATAAGAAGTGAAGAAGCTGGCCGAATAAGAAGTGAATAAGAAGCTGGCCGAATAAGAAGCTAACTTCAGCATCGTCCTGAAGACTGCATAAGGAAGCGATAAACCAGTGATAAATGCAAGGTGATAAACGCACCAGCCAATCAGCTCCAATATGCAAATGGACAGTTAGAAGCTGACTGGCTGGAGCGTTTATCACCTTGCATTTATCACTGGTTTATCACTTCCTTATGCCTTCTCCAGAATTATTATTATTATTTTTTTAAATAGAGTATTCTTATTCGAAAAAGGATCGGCAATACAGACATATCATTATACATGAGAAATCAGGTAGTACAGGATAAGCATTACAACAGTTTAGAGCATGTGTGAATTTCAGTTACAGGAGACAGTACATCACATGTATACTTGTTCCCGTATTGTTACCTAGCTCATGGTGCAAGGAAGAACTAATGTCCGTAAACAGGTTATAGATCACA
Organism: Pseudophryne corroboree; assembly: GCF_028390025.1. NCBI lineage: Eukaryota > Metazoa > Chordata > Amphibia > Anura > Myobatrachidae > Pseudophryne > Pseudophryne corroboree. The sequence goes on from NC_086444.1 coordinate 366,607,666, forward strand.
TAGTAGACATTTTGAATTTTTCTCCCCAATTATTTAGCAGTAACAACTCCACCTAATAGACCGTAACATAGCCTACATAAACTCCTAGAACACTAATTTAAAAAAAGAAAAAGGAAGAGAAAGAAAAAACAACAAAAAGCAGTAATACAATAAGTCAAAATATGTGAGGTGTACAGAGTGGCGAGTAATATCACAACCCGGTATCGCAAGAACCCATAACACACACCGCCACCATGGCGCAGTGCTTCTCATAGCACAAGGGGCGGGGGAGGAGTACACAGAATTAATCCAAGGGGACCATATTTTCTCATACTTAGACATGGCATTATTTTTCATGTACACATAGCGGTCTGTAAGGAGAGTGTCATTGACCAGGGCTTTAAATGCCGATATAGAAGGGCAACGTGGGGCCATCCATGTCCGTGCAATGTACACTTTGGCTAGAGCACAAATACTACGAGCATAAAGGCCCTCCCATCTGGACCCCAAGGCAGGACCCCCCATTCCCAGTATACAAAATCTCGGAGTCAACATACTCCCAGGCATCCCCGTGTGCTCCAGAATCGACCCGACCCTAGACCAAAACACCTGAATTTACGGACACTCCCACGCCAAAAGGATCCCCCAGCGACCCCGCATTTAGGGCAAATAGCTATATTGCCAGCCCCAAACCTGGCCAACCGAGCCGGTGTCATATAGGATCTATGCAAGATAAAGAGCTGTATTTGTTGAAATCAGAGTGACTTGGTCACCACACTTGGATACTCCAGGGCAAGCTCCCAATCCTCCTCGTCAATGGGGCCCAAATCACCCTCCCAGTGCCCACGGAGTCCCGAAAGAGGGTCTGCATGAAGTGTTTTTAATAGGTACGAGTAGGTAAAAGAAATCACCTTAACCCGTCCCAGCAAGCTTAAAAAGGTCTTTATGGGGAAGTGAAGGAACGCCGGGGGTGAGTCCCGGAATTGCGATTGCAGGGCGTGCCGGAGTTGCAGGAACCTAAAAAAGGAAGAATTAGGTAAACCAAATTCCTCTTTTAGTTGCTGATACGACTTCAATGTACCATTGCTGTACAATTGGGATATGGAGACTATGAAGCATGGAACCCACACCACCCCGCCCTCAAGGGCCCCCAGCTCAGGTAGAGAAGTAGAGTGCCAGAGGGGAGTGTCCGGGTCCAAACCATCAAACCCAAGCAGGCTTCTCAAAAGCGAGCCATATCTTCATGGCCTGGAAGACAATAGGTGGAGAATATCGAGAAACATTCCCACTCAACAAAACCTGCACCAGAGAGAGGCCCGGATAGTAGCACTGGAGAAACGCCCATTGTAAAGTGCCGGTATCCCCGACCTGTATCCAGGTGCTAAGGTGTGATAACTGGGACGCATAATAATACATTTGGAAGTTGGGAAGGGCTAGACCTCCGTCAGCTTTCAGCCTAGTGAGGGTGTTCAGCCCTATTCTAGGCCACTTGTTGGCCCAGATCAGGGACGACAATATACCATTTAATTTCCTAAAGAATGCCGGGAAGATATATACCGGGGATTGTAAAACAATATATAATAACTTGGGCAGAATTATCATTTTAATGAGACTAACCCTGCCAGTCACTGTCAGTGGAAGCTTGCATCACGCTCTCGACTTGCGTATAATCAGTTGCGTCAGTGGATCTAGATTCAGGTGTATGAAATCAGAAGGGTCATTTGTAACCTGAATTCCAAGATATTTAAACTGATCTGTCCAGCATAGCGGCAAGGAGAGCTTCAGAATCTGGGGAGGAGAGCCAATAACGGGCATAATAAATGACTTGGGCCAGTTGATGTGGAGACCAGAAAAGCCGCTGAATTCCTCAATGACCTGCAGCAAGACAGGCATAGCCACAGCATAATCATGGAGGAACAACAGCATGTCGTCCGCATAAAGGGCAATTTTGTCTACACAAGGGCCCGTAGCAATTCCCCTAATGTCCGGGCATGTCCTAATCAGGCAGGCCAGAGGCTCTATGGCTATAGCAAATAGGGCGGGGGAGAGGGGGCAACCTTGTCTAGTACCCCGAGACTGGGTAAAGGAAGATGAAATGTAACCATTTACCAAGATCCTTGCACACGTAGTCTGATATAGCAGTCTGATCTACTGTATGAAATTAGGGCCAAAGCCCATGCATATCATGACTCCCCACAGGTAGGACCATTCAACGCTATCGAACGTCTTAGCCGCGTCCAATGAGACCACGACCGAGTCCGAGGGGAAGGCATGTGGAGCCTGTAGAATGGTATACAGCCTACGCAAATTAATAGACGTGGACATGCCCGGCATAAAGCCGGATTGATCCTGATGTATTATGGACTTAATAACCGAGTTAAGCCGAATCGCGAGAATTTTTGCCAGGATCTTAGCATCAGTGGGGATAAGGGAGATCAGCCTATAGGACTCCAAGAGGCTGGGGTCCTTGCCGGGCTTCGGTAGCACTATAATAATAGCCTCGGACATCGAGGGAGGAAGTTGATTAGTAGTAAACGTATCCGTAAACATATTAAGCAACTTAAGGCCAAAGAACTCAATATGCGTTTTATACAGCTCAGCAGGGATGCCATCACAACCCAGAGACTTACCGCTGGGGGACAAACCCACTGCCACAGTCACCTCCTCCAAAGTCAGAGATGCCTCCAGAAAATTGCAAGCCTCAGAGGAGAGTCTGGAGAGGGGAACACTATTCAAGTATACGTCTAAGTCAGCCGCGGAGCACGCCAGCCGAGACTCACACAGATCCCTGTAATATGAGAGGAACAACTGTGCAATGTCTGGGGTGTTGTCTACAATGGAGCCATCAGGACCAGACATCTGCACAACCGTAGACCCAGGCCGGTCGTAGTGCACTAAATGGGCCAACAAACTTCCCGGTCTATCTGCCTGCATGTACAAATTAGTGGCCCGAAACAAAAGGGAGCGTGCATTTTTATCTGAGAGGTGAGCCAGCCATGCCGCCTGAGCTGTCAGCCATTGCGATTTAAGTGCAGAGGTGCCCTCCGCCAAATAACGGATCTCGAGGTCTCTAAACTTGGATTCAAGCATTCTCTCCTTCTCCCTGCTTGACAATTTGTGCGCAGCAATTTTACCAATCAGCGTACCCCGTAAAAAAGCTTTAAATGAGTCCCATATGACAGGAGCAGGGGCCGAGCCCACATTATCCGCAAAAAAACCTTTCCACTTAGCTGTCAGGTCCGAACAGTCGCCCAACTGAGCTAACCAGGATGGATGTAACTTTCAATACGACTGTCCCCTCTGGCACTCCACCTCCAGGGATAACAGCAAAGGTGAATAGTCAGATACCCCCCTGCCTCATAGTGAACATCTAAAATTCTGGGCAGAATCATGAAAATGAGCCATGTGTACCGGAGAAGCACGAGAACTGCCTAAGTGTAGAATGTTGCAGGGACGTGCAGTCAGGGGAGGCAGTGCCTCCCCTGTCTAATGATTAAAATAATACAAAGAAGTATATGCTTTAGACTGTATTATTTTAATAATTTTTACATTGTAAATACTGTTTAAAATGTGTGTTGGAGGCACCACTCTCGGTGCCTCCCGCAATTAATGAGAAATGGCTGGAAGCGGGGAGCGGGGCTAAGAAATGGGCAGCGAAACTCCATTAAAAAAAGCACCTGAAGCGGCACTTACTATAAGTGCCTCTGTGACAGGGGCGTGACAGTTAGCTGTGATTGGGCAGTGGTAGGGGGTAGCACTAAACTGTGCAGCGTCAAGAGCCGGCCTCCGACCCCTCCCCCCCTCCCCTCCTCCTGTAGACACCTCCCCTCCGGCGGCGGCACCCTCACACACCCGCCTACCGTCCGGCACCTGCACACCCTCAAGGAGGATGACGGACGCTGCCAGCTGCTTCTGCTCGCGGCTGTCTCAGCTCCCCCGCCGCGCTCGTCCCGCTTGGCTATCCTGAGGAGAGGAGTGGAGCTGACACTGAGCTGGAGAGTAGCCGGCTACACTCTTGACTATGCTGAAGGGGACATGCACTGCTGCTGGAGCTCCGGCCGAGGTCAGGAGATCACTACCATGGGCTGCACAGGGAAGGGGGGGGGGGGGGTTATGGGGTGTGCATGTGGGGGGACAGTGAGAGTAGGTTGTGTGGTGGGGGTAGTGGATTATTGGGTGTATGTGAGGGAACAGGGGGACTAGCTTATGTGTTGGGGTAGAGGGTTGTATGTGGGAAGACTAGGGTTTGTGAGGTGGTGATAGAGTTTATGGGTTTTATGTGAGGAGACAGAGGGATTAGGGTGTGTGAGTGATAGAGGGATATTTATTGTATGTGGGGAGACAGGGGGAGTAGGGTATGTTGTGGGGTAGAGGGGTATGCAGTGTATGTGGTCAGACATGGGAAGTAGGTTGTGCAGGGATATGCGTTGTATGTAGGGGGGCAGGGGGAGTAGGGTGTGTATAGATGATATGGAGATAGAGGTTGGATATGTGGCGATAAGGGTCATATGTGGACTGTAGGAGATTATGGGGATGTATGGTGTTAACGGATAGGGTACTTGGTCAGAGGCCGAACTAGCGGTGGTGCAGCCGATGCATTGCATTGAGATGCACATTAGCGGCAAGGGAGGCCAGGGGGTTGATGGCGGCGATTTTGAAGGCCATTGGCTGGGGCAGCAGCCATTGGTAGTGGAGGTAGGGAGCATTGGCTTGAGGATGGTAACGGGCATCGGCGGGACTCAGTGGACATTATGGTTACAGTGCCTCACCAGCCACTGACCTCACCGCACGCCACTGGGATGTTGGACCCTCCATGCATCCACCCACTGCACACTACTCAGAAAGTCTACAAATTTAGACGGGGTACCCCCTACCCCGGGAGCCAAAGGGGACCTCCACCTATCCAGGGAGACGTCTAACACGTTATTAAAGTCCCCCAAGCAAATAACGGGTATGGGGGGGAAGAGTCAGGAAATGAGGTGGCTTTCTGCAAAACATCGTATGAGAAAGGTGGAGGGATATATACTGATGGCAGGAAAAAAATACGAGAATTCAATTTGCATTCCAGAAACACAAACCTACCATAAGGGTCAGTATTTACCATAAGCAATTCAAACTGGACAGTTCTTTTTATCATGACTGACACCCCTCGGGAGAAGGAGGAGTGAGAGGAATGATACGCCCATCCCACCCAAGGTCTGCGGAGCGACAGCAGTCTATTTCCCTCTAAATGAGTCTCACTCAGACAAACAATGTCTGGGTCGTATTTCTTAATCATTTTAAGTACCAGGGATCGCTTTACTTTATTGTTGATACCCCGGACATTCCACGCCTAAAATTTTAAGGCAGGCATGGTGTCCATGTGGTCATCAGGGACACATCACATAAACACCTTGCAGGGTGGATAAAGGACCCCGTAATCAAAATTGTCTGCGCCCCCGTCCGCCCACGTAAAGCGTTATCCCGGAGACAGTGCCGTCCGCAGACCTCGGGCCACAAGCCAAGCCGGCCAAAACAACACATCAACACCTCACATAAAAAAAAACAGAAGTATAGAAAACAATAAACTGAAGAAAGAAAAACAGAACCCACATAGAAACAAACAATTTCCAGATACCAACCCCCCTCCCCGTATACCCTCCCAAACAGTGGCATACACATATCCCTAACAAAACCCAACCTTGGAGTTCCAAGTGCCTACGGCAAACTAATGTGTTGCGTAAAGACCTAAATTCCCAGTGCAAAAGGAAACCCTAGGTGTATAGAACACTACGCAACAAAGTCCAGAACCACCATAACAAGAGGGTGCTCCCTGGACATATACTTGCATGCTATAGGCCCATGTAGGAGGGAGAACAGGATATCAGTCCGGAGCAAGTTGACGGATGCCTGGAGCATATCTGTCCAGACAGGCCGCAGCCTCCCGTGGAGAATTGAAGAATTTGGTTTCCCCGCCTGCCACCACCCGCAATCTGGAGGGGAACAACATCGAGTAGGGAAGATTCAAGTCACGAAGACGCCACTTGATAGGCAGGAACTGGGCCCGGTCTTTCCGGACGTCCACTGCAAAATCTGGGAACGCCGACACCCGAACACCATTCCGAAGCAGGGGGCCCTTCGTGCGGTCCAGGCGTAACACAGAGTCCCGGTCTTTGTAATGAAAAAATTTGGCAATGAAAGTTCGTGGTGGGGCGCCTGGAGGTAAAGGCCGGAAAGGTACTCTGTGGGCCCACTCCACCACAAACTGGGAGGTGAAGGATTCTGCACCATACGCCTCCTTGAGCCATGACTCCAAGAAATCCTCAGGATGTGCCCCCTCTTCCCTTTCAGGCAGGCCCACAAACCGCACGTTGTTTCTATGGAGGCGCCCCTCCATATCTAGAAGCTTGGTTTGCATTGTTGAGACTTGCTGAGAGACTGCCGACACAGAATGCTTTAGGGGGCCACAGAGATCCTCCAGATTGGAAACCCGCGTCTCAGCCTCACCCACTCTCTCCCGGATACGTTGGACGTCCTGACGTAATAAAGAAAGATTGCACTGCACCTTCTCCATTTTGTCCGACAAGCGTTGTTCGCTAGCTGTTATAGCCTCTAGTACCTGCTGAATAGAAGGAGCGGAGGGCTGCATAGCCGCACCCGAGTCGGCCCCAGCCGGGGGATCAGGGCGGGTAGGATGGGACGATTTAGGAGATGACTGCGCCGGCTGGGTGGCAGACTGGTGGGCAAACTTCTCCAACTTGGCAGCAGCCGCACGTTGACCGTCTTTCACCATATTAGCAAAGCTGAAACCACCAACCAGGTACAACACGGAACCAATCGGGCTCAGCCGGTACGCAGGTCCCAAGTATTCAGTGTCAGAGGGCCCAACAGTGAGCGAGTACTGTAGTATCAAATGTGTCCCAAAACAGCCAGTGGTAAATCAGGAGAGGGAACAGGGCAGTGCACCCACAGGCACTCCAATCAGCCCCACAATCTCCCCTGAGTCTCAGTGCAGTGTAGTATGGGATAGAACAATGGGAGCTGCTTCCAAAATGGCCACCGGGCCTACAGCCTCCCCTCTCCCCCCGCAAATCAGAAATCCCAGGCACCAGGGGATAATTGCAGAGGATCAGTTTTACTGGGTGCAGGGGGGTGCCACATCCTCCAGGCAGCGTGTAGCACTCAGTTTTCGCCACGGGGACGCACCTGCGTGCGTCCGCGGCAGCACGGTAAAGCGCCACCAAAATCGAGGCCGGGGATGCTCCTGCAGCCTAGGCTGGAAGTGCGGGCGGCAGCCGGCGCGGCCATAAGATGCTCCCAGGAGACAGCCAAAGGACGCCCGCTACTGCCCCAAGGACTCAGAAGGCAGTGTGTGCAAGTAAAATCTCCGTAAAGGGGGCCAGGAGGGGGTACAGGATTAATCGACCGGGGAGCTCCCGCACCCTGCTGCCTACCCAGATGCCGACGTGGCCACGCCCCACCAGGATTATTATTATTATTACATTTTATTTATAAGGCACCACATGTTTTTTGCAGAGCCGTACAAAGGACAGTACAGGGAGACAAAACATAGCATTACAGTAAATAAATAACAGAAATAGAGTACAGGTAACATAGAGCACCACACATTCTCAATTCATAATACAGCTAAGATGTAAGGATTGAGGGAGTGGTCATCATACTACTAGGGGCTGGTGGCCATAGATGGAGATGAGCCTTTACTAGCAGGGTAAAGATGGTCGTTGAGTAGGGGAGAGCTGCGAGTGATATGTGCCGAGACGAGGGCTTAGATAACAAGAGGAAAGAGGGCCCTGCTCTGAAGAGCTAACAATCTAGTGGGGAGGGGTGACAGACAGATGACAAGAGGTGCAGGCAAGCGGGAGGTAGCGTGATGGCTGTAAGCAAGCAAAGCTGAGATGTTCACGGCATGAGGCAGGGGGGTGGAGGCATGGCCTCAGGACTGGGTTATGCATCGGGAGGGTATGCTTTGATGAATAGGTGGGTTTTTAGTGCCCGTTTGAAGCTTTGCAAGGGGAGTGCTTTCCACTGAAGGGGTACAGCACGGGCGTAGTCTTGAACACGAGCATGGGAAGCAGTGACCAGGGCGGTGGAGAGGCGGCGGTCACTGGTCGACCGTAGGGGACGGGAGGGAGTATGAAGGGAGAGGAGGTTGGAGATGTATGGAGCAGTGGAATTAGAGATGGCCTTGTATGTGAGGGTGAGAAGTTTTAAGAGGATTCTGTAGGGGAATGGGAGCCAGTGTAGATTTTTTCGAAGGGGAGTGGCAGATGTGGTGCATCGGGAGAGGAAGATAAGCCTAGCTGTGGAGTTCAGGACAGATTGGAGGGGAGCAAGATGGGAGCAAGCGAGGCTAGTGAGAACATTGCAGTAGTCAAGTCGTGAGATGACTAGTGAGTAGATGATGAGTTTAGTTGCACTCTGGGAGAGATATGACATGACACGAGCAATGTTGCGTAGCTGGAAATCACAGGATTTTGCCAGAGCTTGAATGTGGGGTGCAAAGGAGAGGGAGGAGACAAGAGTGACGCCCAAGCAGCGGAGTTGGGGAACGGGGGAGATGGTGGTGTTGTCAACAATGATTTTGATATTGGTCGGGGGTGTTGCTCTGGATGGGGGGGATTATGAGTTCAGTTTTGTCCATGTTGAGCTTCAGAGAGCGTGCAGACATACAGGAGGAGATTGCAGAGAGGCAGCTGGAAACCTGAGAGAGGACAGAGGGGGACAGATCAGGAAAGGAGAGGTAGAGTTGTGTGTCATCAGCAACGAGGTGGTATTGAAGGCCAAAGGAGTTAATGAGCGCACCCAGGGAAGAGGTGTGCAGGGAGAACAGAAGGGGGCCAAGGACAGAACCCTGAGAGACACCAACAGGAAGAATGGTAGGGTGTGAGGTGGTGCTGGAGGCAGACACAGAGAAGGAGCGGTTATTGAGGTAAGAAGAAAACCAATCAAGGACAGTGCTAGAGAGGCCAGCGTTTTGGAGTGTGCGGAGGAGGAGAGGATGATCTACGGTGTCAAAGGCAGCAGAGAGGTCCAGAAGGATGAGCAGAGAGAAGTGGCCCCTGGATTTGGCAGAAAGCAGGTCATTGGTGACTTTCACCAGGGCAGTCTCAGTTGAGTGGAGTGGGCGAAAGCCAGATTGTAGTGGATCGAGGATGGAGTTGTCAGAGAGGTAGCTTGTGAGATGGCTATAGACCAGTCGTTCAAGTAATTTGGAGGCGAAAGGGAGAAGAGAGATGGGGCGGTAGTGGGTGATGAGGGGTCGAGGTTGGGTTTTTTGAGAATAGGTGAGACCAGAGCATGTTTGAATAGTGAGGGGAAGATGCCAGTAGAGAGGGACAGTTTAAAGAGGTGAGCAAGGTGGGAGCAGGCAGTGGGGGAGAGGGAGCGGAGAAGACGGGAGGAAAGGGGGTCCAGGGGGCAGGTGGATGGGGGGAGGATAAGATAAGGGAGTGGACTTCCTTTTCTGAAGTGGGACGGAAGGAGGACATGGTGGGATAGATGGAGGGGAGGAATGATGGGGGCAGGGGGGTAACAGAAGGGTGATGGCGGGAGATGTGTTGGATATCCTCAATTTTGGAGATGAAGAAGGAGGCAAAGTCAGTGGCAGTGAGGGAGGATGGGAGGGGAGGAGGAGGGGGGTGAAGGAGAGTGTTGAAAGTTTCAAAGAGACAGCGTGGACAGGAGGACTGAGAAGAGATGAGTGTTTGGAAAAAGGATTGCTTGGTGAGGGAAAGAGCAGAGCTGTAGGAGGAGAGAATGAACTTGAAATGGAGGAAGTCCGGCAGAGAGTGAGATTTCCTCCAGGAGCGTTCAGCGGAGCGTGAGCATTTTTGTAAGAAACGTGTTAGTTTGGTGTGCCAGGGTTGGGGTTTGGAGCGGCGAAGGGGGACAGTGGAGAGGGGGGCCACAGAGTCGAGAGTAGAGGTTAGGGAAGAGTTCTAGAAGGAAGCTGCCTGGTTGGGACAAGTCATAGTGGAAAGAGGAGAGAGGAAAGTCTCAAGGGAGAACATAAAAGTGGGGTCGAGAGACCCGAGATTGTGTCTGGTAGTGGTGGGTCTGGGCGTAGAGAGGAGGATGAGAGGGTGAAAGAAAGCAGATGGTGGTCAGAGACAGGGAAGGAAGAGTTTGAGAAATCAGAGAGATCACATCGGTGGGTGAAGACAAGGTCGAGGGAGTGGCCGAGATTGTGAGTAGGGGTGGAGGTCCATTGAGAAAGTCCAAAGGAAGTGGAGAGGGTGAGAAGATTAGTGAAAGCAGCATTAGTGATGTCAATAGGGATGTTAAAGTCACAGAGGATGACAGAGGGGAGGTCGGAGGAGAGAAAGTGGGGAAGCCAGGCAGCAAAGTTGTAAAGGAAAGGTGAACAGTGGCCAGGGGGGCGGTAGATCACTGACACAAGGAGGTTAATGGGGTAGAAGAGGCGGATAGTGTGGACCTCGATGGTGGAGAAGTTGAGGGAGGGCTCAGGTGGGATGACACGAATGGTGCAGTTTGGGGAGAGAAGGATGCCCACGCCTCCACCCTGGCGACCATCAGGTCTGACCGTGTGGGTGAAGGAGCGGCCTCCATAGGAGAGGGCAGCAGGGGAGGTGGTGTCAGAGGAGGAGAGCCAGGTTTCAGTGATGGCGAGAAGGTTAAAAGAGTGGGAGATGAAGAGGTCGTGGATAGTTGGCAGCTTATTGCCCCTCACAATATTGTTTTTAGGCCTAAAAATTGCACCGAGGTGGCTGTATGACTAAGCTAAGCGACACAAGTGTGCGGCACAAACACCTGGCCCATCTAGGAGTGGCACTGCAGTTACAGACAGGATGGCACTATTCAAAAACTAGTCCCCAAACAGCATATAATGCAAAGAAGAAAAATAATTGCAATGAGGTAGTGGTATGACTAAGCCAAGCAACACAAACAATTAGGCCCATCTAGGCGTGGCACTGCAGTGGCAGACAGGAGGGCAGATATATAAAAAAAAGGACCCAAACAGCACATGATGCAAAGATGACAAAGAGGTGCAATTAGGTAGCTGGATGGCCAAGCTAAGCGACACAAGTGTGCTGCACAAACACCTGTGCCATCTAGGAGTGGCACTGCAGTTACAGACAGGATGGCACAAAAAAAACTAGTCCCGAAACAGCACATGATGCAAAGAAGAAAAAGAGGTGCAAGATGGAATTGTCCTTGGGCCCTCCCACCCACCCTTATGTTGTATAAATAGGACATGCATACTTTAACAAACCAATCATTTCAGCGACAGGGTCTGCCACATGACTGTGGCTGAAAGGACTGGTTTGTTTGGGCCCCCACCAAAAAAGAAGCAATCAATCTCTCCTTGCACAAACTGGCTCTACAGAGGCAAGATGTTCACCTGATCATCATCCTCCTCCGATTCCTCACCCCTTTCACCGTGTACATCCTCCTCACTGAGTATTAATTCGTACCCACTGGAATCCACCATCACAGGTTCCTGTGCACGTTCTGGAGGCAATTGCTGGTAAAGGTCTTCCCGGAAGACTTTATAATTAATTTTGATGAACATCATCTTTTCTGGAAGTAACCTCCTACGCCGATCGCTGACAAGGTTACCGGCTGCACTAAACACTCTTTCGGAGTACACACTGGAGGGGGGGCAACTTAGGTAAAATAAAGCCAGTTTGTGCAAGGGCCTCCAAATTGCCTCTTTTTCCTGCCAGTAAACATACGGACTGTCTGACATGCCTACTTGGATGCTGTCACTCATATAATCCTCCACCATTCTTTCAATGGTGACAGAATCATATGCAGTGATAGTAGACATGTCAGTAATCGTTGGCAGGTCCTTCAGTCCGAACCAGATGTCAGCTTTCGCTCCTGACTGCCCTGCATCACCGCCAGCAGGTGGGCTAGGAAATGTTATCCTTTTTCTTGCAGCCCCAGTGGCGGTAGAAATTGAAGGAGGAGCTGTTGACGGGTCACGTTCTGCTTGAGTTGACAATTTACTAACCAGCAGGTCTTTGCACCTCTGCACACTTGTGTCTGCTGGAAAGAGGGAAACAACGTAGGCTTTAAACCTAGGATCAAGCACGATGGCCAAAGGGTTCACTACGGCTGGCCGGCGGTCGGGCCCCCCGCGACCAGCATCCCGGCGCCGGGAGCCCGACCGCCGGCTTACCGACAGCGTGGCGAGCGCAAATGAGCCCCTTGCGGGCTCGCTGCGCTCGCCACGCTACGGGCACGGTGGCGCGCTACGCGCGCCACACTATTTTATTCTCCCTCTATGGGGGTCATGGACCCCCACGAGGGAAAATAAGTGTCGGTATGCCGGCTGTCGGCATGCCGGCTGTCGGGCTCCCGGCGCCGGTATACTGAGCGCCGGGAGCCCGACCGCTGGCATACAGAAGACCACCCTGGCCAAAATGTAGTGCTCTGATTTCAACAGATTGACCACCCTTGAATCCTGGCAAAGCGAATGAAGGGCTCAGTGTCGGACTGGGGCATGAAGGGCCCACCGGGGGAATGCAGTGATAGGGGCCCATACTTAAGGGTGTGGCCAGCCAACAAAGGGGGTGTGGCCAGCCTCCACAGAGGCTTGAAATACACAATAGTCTAGTGCAGTGTAATGCAACATATCTTGCATGTATAATACAAGTGCACAGTCTGGAACCTGATCCCTAGAGGAAGGAGTGGGCACTCAGGCAGTGGGGCCTACCGGTGGTTTCCCTGGTACCCCTGTGGGCCAGTCCGACCCTGGAAGTGCTCCATCCACAAGTCCCACATACTTTGTGGAATAGCTCCATCTTAGCTCCTCCTTCAATTTATCCAGCTGCTTCTGCAAAAGCCTGATGAGGGGAATGACCTCACTCAAGCTGGCAGTGTCTGAACTGACTTCACGTGTGGCAAGTTGGAAGGGTTGAAGAACTTTGCACAAGATGGAAATCATTCTCCACTGTGCTTGAGTCAGGTGCATTACCGCTCCTTTGCCTATATCGTAGGTTGATGTATAGGCTTGAATGGCCTTTTGCTGCTCCTCCATCCACTGAAGCACATAGAGTGTTGAATTCCACCTCGTTACCACCTCTTGCTTCAGTTGATGGCGGAGCAGGTTCAGGAGTGTTTGCTGGCGCTCCAGTCTTCGGCACGCAGTGGAAGAATGCCAAAAGTGACCCGCAATTTTTTGGGCCACCGACAGCATCTCCTGCACACCCCTCTCATTTAAAAAAAAAATTCTGAACCACCAAATTAATTGTATGTGCAAAACATGGGATATGCTGGAATTTGCCCAGTTGTAATGCACGCACAATATTGGTGGCGTTGTTCGATATCACAAATCCCCAGGAGAGTCCAATTGGGGTAAGCCATTCTGCGATGATGTTCCTTAGTTTCCGTAAGAGGTCGTCAGCTGTGTGCCTCTTATGGAAAGCGGTGATACATAGCGTAGCCTCCTAGGAATGAGTTGGCGTTTGCAAGATGCTGCTACTGGTGCCGCTGTGGGAGGCCATACATCTACCCAGTGGGCTGTTACAGTCATATAGTCCTTTGTCTGCCCTGTTCCACTTGTCCACATGTCCGTGGTTAAGTGGACAGTGGATACAACCGCATTTTTTAGGACACTGGTGACTCTTTTTCTGACGTCTGTGTACATTCTCGGTATCGCCTGCCTAGAGAAGTGGAACCTAGATGGGAATTGATACCTGGGACACAGTAACTCAAACAAATCTTTAAGTGACTCTGAACTAATGGTGGATACCGGACGCACCTCTAACACCAACATAGCTGTCAAGGCTTCAGTTATCTTCTTTGCAAAAGGATGACTGTTGTCATATTTCATCTTCCTCACAAAGGACTGTTGGACAGTGAATTGCTCACTGGAAGTAGTACAAGTGATCTTCCTACTTCCCCTCTGGGATGACGATCGACTCCCAGCAGCAGCAACAACAGCAGCGGCAGCAACAGCAGGCGTACCATTCAAGGATCCTACGGAGGAACCCCGATTAAGAGAGGACTCCTCAGTCTTGACAGTGACATGGCCTGCAGGACTACGGACGTTCCTGACTGAGGAATTTGACATTGAGGGAGTTGGTGGTTTGTCTTGCAGGAGCTTGGGTACACTAGGAAGAAGGGATTTAGGTGTCAGAGGACTGCTTACGCTCTTACCCAATGTTTCTGAACTTGACAGTGACTTCTGATGAATGCGCAGCAGGTGACGTATAAGGGAGGATGTTCCTAGGTGGTTAACATCCTTACCCCTACTTATTACAGACTGTCGAAGTAAAAAAAAATATTACATAAAGAGAACATACAAACTACACACATTATGTGTCGCTATACTTGCAAATACGCGCAGCGAGCACAGCCATATATGGTAACACACGCATTTACATGGACATGCCACAGAGATGGATTCGACATTTATTTCATACAGTACATAATTATAATAATATCAAGCGCCAGACATCATGATGATTTAGAATTGTATATATTGAAGTAATGTCATGTATGTGTATTATTTGAACGAAACCAGATAGACCAGTCATGTTTACTATTGAAGCAACCAGATTGATGTGTAGATTCATTTGATGCTTGTTGTGAAGTTGTGGGACATTGCAGCGGATAGTTATGATTACATGTATAAAAGCTAAAATCACTTTTATTAGAACAATAGATATTCCAAACAGGTGGTGGACAGGAAACTCAGGCCAGCCCCTTTGGACGTCCCCAAGGCTGAACCTGTTCAGCATATACAAAGAAACTAGTGACTCATCATGAATGACAGAGTCCCCTCCCCCAAACTAGATAACACACTGATCACACAGGAGCTTAGTTCCTGTTTTGGTCTCAGAGTTGCTGTAAGGTCTCAGAGGATGATGGACTTGCTGCCAGTTCAGTTCCTGTATTTACTTACAGAGAGAGAGAGACATAAGATGCATTGGAGGGAATGGTAATTGTATTGCTGGCCTGTAACTGTATGTAATTGTATGTAACTATGTTTTAACTGCTTACTGTGTGAGTGTAACCATGTAACTATAGGTATACTGTACTTTGTAATATATATTGAATCCATATCCTTTTTAATAACAAATATATACATCAATGGGCTTTGGAACTCAGATAATGTGTAGGTGTATTGTTTTCTCTTATGGGATGCAGTGTTTTGCGATGTATAGCGCACATTCATGGGATATGGTAATAAGAGGTGCAGGCATTTACAATATATATTAGAGCGGGCATTTTAAATATTTGTGAGAATGCAATTTGGCATTCTTAGATGAGGGCTCTTACGGGATATCAGGGTCTTAATGATGCACTGTACATTACAAACGCGGCTGTAATTGACCGGCTCCGATGGACGCATTGCGAAGCTGATGTAAATAACATCCACGTTAATGTATTGTTGTGTTATCAGTAAGCCAATGATATGAAATTTCAAGGGACAATGCGTTTCTCATAATATTTAAGATGCTAAAATGTATTTTTATTGTTGCAAAACAAGGTTCAAATAAGTCATATTGTGTTTGATTCAGATTGGATTGTTTATCTGTTTAAGTAGGTTTAAAAGTATATTTAAAAGTTGCTGCATAGCCTTGATATAGTTTTTTTTTTTAACTCAGGCCTAAAATAACTTCTGGTGCTTGTATGATGTGTGATTTCTTTGTGACAAAGGAAGCCGCATGGTCTGTCCTCCATTTTGGACTAACCACATGGCCTGTCCACCATTTTGTGTAACCCTCATGGATGTGGAAGGGGGAGGAGCAGCGCTAATTTTGGGAAGGTCATTTTCTAAATGGCTGATTTTCACTGCTCAGAATAATCTGCTTTCCTTGGTCACATCAAACACCATTTATGAGTTACCAATGCATTTATTTAACCCACGCCATAGTCAATTACAAATAGTTTCAGCTGGGCCTAGTGAGAGTTAAGAGATGAATACTTGATGTAAGAATTACACACAGATATAAAAAAAAAGTTTTTTTTTTCTTTTACCTCTAGGATTTAGTTAAAATCTGCTTGCTAGTTTAGGATAGCCATTGAAATGTTAGTTAACCTGTCCCACTACCCTCTTGAACAGGCATATGAACCTCTGTTGATATGCAAATTAGAGACTTTGAAGGAAATGCATTCATTCAATAGGTGTGTACTGTGTGGGGGTTCTATGAGAGTCAAGTGGTATATATATATTATATAAATATATATTATATATAATATTATTATAATTATGTGTATATTTATATCAGTGTATGTTCTGCAAGATACCTATCCAATCTGAATCATATCATTTAAATTATTGATTATTGCTAGAGTCACTATAGATCTGTGTGAAATAGGATACATTTGTTGCTATATAGTTAAAACTGAAATAACAGTATTTTAAGGAAGTAAGCGTAAAGACACAAACGCAGGTCTGCATAAAAGTTTATACAGAAAAAGTTGTGTCTAGTGGGCAATAGTAATTAGTATTGTTCACATTTATACTTAGAGCTGTGTGATTTGTTTTATTGCGGACGTACGGTTTTGTACACGTGTCTCGGACAAAGTACAGGACTGCGCACGCAGCGTAAGAGACACGCACGGTCGCGTGTGTACGCAAAGTGCGTAAGAGTTGGGCGCTAAGTACAAATTACACAATAGTGTCGTTTAGTTCAAAGGTGGTATAGTAGACATTTAATACAATAGCACATAACTATCAGATTTCAAAAGCAGATTACTCTAAATTTAGTTTAAAAAACTGTATTGCCTCTGGGGTAAAGCTGCCTATCTGAATGAATTGAAATTTTCTGTACAGAAAAAAAAAAAACCAAAGTGTATTTGTGTGAGTGAAAGCGGACAGAGTGGAACTGAACCCAGAAACTGAAGTGGTCTGAAGTGGTAACACCGGGTTAGTAGAGGCCCAGCGCGTAGGGTTCGCAACCTTGCATGATTAGAACTGATGTGGTCTTAAGTGGTCTTAGTGATCCCATACACTGAAGTGGTCTGAAGTGGTCTGGAGTGGTCTAGGCTAGGTGGTCTACAGCAATCGTAGGGCATATAGATAACTAGTATCTATAGGCTGTGCTATTGCATAGCATGTCTGTGTGTTCTGCACAGCACAACGTGATACCATTGTGTCATATGCGCTGTGGGAGAGCATACGCAGACGTGATTGCATAGACAAAAGGGGTTTTTCTTTGACAACGTCGAGAAATCTCCCTGGTGGGCTTCACTGGAAAGGGTGAAGGATAGTTATCTAATTTCTCTGTTTTTCACCCTACAAACAATTCCAGTTGAAAGATACCGAAAAGGAATTTTTCGCTGCCTCTCTCAGGAAAATATTCCAAGCAGAACTTCCACCGAAAGAAATTACGGTGTTGTAAGGTCAGATAGGAGCCCTAAGTTGGGTACATTGCCTTCGCTATCAACAGTGTATGGTAGTACTGGACAACGTGGGCGGAGAGTGGGTGGAAGCGCTCGGAGAACTTTCACCGTCGCCTTATATTGAGTATTTTGGTGTTTGTGGGAAAAGGCCCACAATTATGGGAGCCAGTTGCTCAAGTAAGGGACGTTTAACCAGGGTTCAGGTTGAAGAGCCGCGGCCCAGGGGGTCAGCGAAGTTTAAAGGAATAAGTATTATGTGTGGGAAATATGGTCCACACGCTGAAGACTTTTTGTCTGAATGGGAATGTATGACTGACAAAGATAGGGTACCATTCCCTAAGGTGAGCAGCTTTGAACCAGAGGTATAGATAAGGATATGTCTGATAAAATCCCGAAAACAAAGGGTCAGACATACAAATTGTTTAAACCTGTGGCAGCAAGAGGGGATGGTGAGTTTGATCCTAAGGTATTGCAGGTGGTATGTCTAACCAAAGTCATATAAGACAAGAATGGAAATATAAGAACTGTTTGAACTTGTAGCAGCAATAAATAAGTAGGAAGAAAGAAAAAAAAGAGAATGCAAGTACACCGCCTTATGTAGATGTGGAAGCAGTTACGGCCAGCATACAAACTACAGAAAATAATAAAAATATGAAAAATATGACTGTAACCTATATATGTACTAATGAATGTTGAAGTTTTATTTAGGAGGAGAAGGTGACCTGATCGTTTTCAGCCATTTCTCATGCACCCAGAGGAGTATCCAACCGGTAAAAGAAGAGCAGTAGCCTGTGGGGGAAGTGGCTGAGACCAGTGGAACAGGTAAGTATGGTATCATTTGTGTACATATATAGTGAAAAAAAAAAAAAAAACTAAAAAATTCAAGAAAGTAACGTCAGAAATGGAGAAAAACTTGTCCGCACATTAGTATTTGCCAGTAGGAAAGCGGACAGAGACAAGGTAACCCCAGGGTATTTCTTTCAGTTACCATATAAGAAGTATTCATTCCTAGTAATGCCCCTAGTAAAGATGAGCTTGGAAATGTTTGTTGGACCATGTACAGACCCTTAATACGGGATGAGAAGGATTGAATGAATACTTTGCATGACCTAGAAGCTTGTTAAACTTTTTTTTTTGTTTTTGTCTCTTGCAGTAATAGAAAACTCTCCATCTGGATAAGACCACTGGTAAACACTAATTCGGCAAATGGGAGATGGCTGTCTCTGTGCAAATGGACGGGCTCAATAAGGCATTGAGTGTCAGGGTGCAGACTTCTTTGCAAAATTGGAAAGGGGTCACAGTAGCTAATTTTAGATAGTGTGCTATTGAACATCACAAGAATAGTGCTAGGCACAGAGAACAACAGGTGGAGAGGTTGAGAACGGTAAGTATGCTGGCACATACAGGAAAGACCCATCAGTCCAAACCCAAGATCCCTAATGGTCAATAATATGTTACACTTGTAGGAAAGAAGGGCATTTTGCCAGAGATTGTAGGAGTAGGAGGACACATAGTCAATATAGATCCCCTAGACAGAAACACAAGCCACATTAGTAAACACATAGACAGGACCAAGGGACATATAGTAAGGAATCATAAGCCATATAGAAAACACAGATTCGGTTAATGGGAAGAACAGAATAAATGCAACTTACTAATGTTACATTTCACTGTTCTAGATGCATGTCCATCACAGATAGAGGAAATTAACTCACAGATACCGGGTTCCCTATGAACTTAGGCTGGACAGGACACTGGATTGATGGCTGGGATAGTCCCAGTAGAGATAAGACACACAGAAATTTTTTTAAGGGGTATAGACCAAGTAGAGAATCACTTCCCCGTAGTGCCCAATCCAGTTGTCAATTTTTTATAAAATCTTCTTCACCTCTACAAACTCATCTGTCACCAACCTCTATTCTGTTTCTCTACAGTTTTTCCTCTTCATCTTTTGCATTCACACAGGGTGGTACAATACATGGACCCAAGTACAGTTCAAACTCCACATGCCTAGGTCCTTCAGAGTTCTGTCCAGACCTAGTATATCTCAACAGCACGATGACACCAGTATTACTGCAGTGTGCCTTGTCATGCACAAAGGGTGGAGAATGGGAATACTGGTGAAGGGAAATTTTGTATAGACACTGATATGCCTGTTGGTGAATGGCAAACCTGACATTTTCTTTTTCATTTTCTTCTTCTTTCTCTCCTCTAGAGATGTTTTTTTTTTTTTTTTTTTTTTGAGTTATGCTCATGGTACTCTACATTGCAAACACACGATAGTTAAATTAAGATACAAAAAAAATTGTGTTCCCTGCAGGAAGAGGCAGTGTGGAGGACAAAGGGGTAGGGCCAGGAGTCCTCAGGACTGTGGGCAGGTAGACACGGTAAGCCAGTAGCCCCCAGAGCATACCTTCCAAGTCTAGCTGAGGTGGCACACGGTCTGACTCATCTAGGCAAAGAGGGTAGGTGCAGGCTGATGAGAGCCTACTGGTGTGCACCAGGATTCTATTCTCATGCAGGTAAGAGAGCAATGACCTGTCTTACTTGCTTGAGGAAGAATATTGGTAAAGCAATACCAACAGAGCCATCCCATATCCCTCCTGCAGATGGATCTTTTCAGGAAATACAAATCGACTTTGTACAGTTAACACCCTTTAGGAATTATTGTTATGTATTGGTGTGCACTGATGTTTTCTCAAACTGGGTAGAGGCATTTCCTGCCGCCATGGATGCTGCTGTGTTTACCGCAAAGGAAAATTGTGCAGAAATTTGTGTGTAGATAATGGTACCCCTAGAAGTAGGAACAAAGCCTGAAATTGTACTATTGTGATCATAGATACTGCCACTAGTATTATGTAGCTTCGGAACCACTCCCAGATCTTCACTTAACGAATCACCCTCTTCGAAATTTGTTTTTGTTTTTGCTTTGGTATTTGTAGTTTTTTTTTGGGGGGGGGTTGTTTTTGGAAGACAACCTCATGTCATGATTGATCCGCACAATGATCAGAAATACACCAATGAGGTGACAGTACAGTACCTTGTTGAGATGAGCCAGCATTTGAGAACTTGACAAAGAACTTGAAACTGTTGATTGCTGGTATGCCAAATGCTAACTGTCTTGATTATGAACCAAGAGACTGTGTGATTGTTCTTACGCTCAGGTTGCCTAATAGAGAGGTGGGAAGGACCATACCAAGATTTGTTGACAGCACTAAAGGTCGCCGAAAGAGAGACTTGGGTCCACTCGTCCCACTGCAAGAAGGTCGCTGATCCGGAGAGAACTCGTGACAAAGTAGTTTATTGCTCACATTCATCGAGTTTGTAAACTGTGTGTTCGAAGTGAACTGTGTGTTCCAAGTGAACTGTGTGTTCAAAGAGCAAGATGGAGAGCAAAGTGAACTGTGTGTTCCAAGTGAACTGTGTGTCCAAAGAGCAAGGCAAAGAGAACCTTGTATCACCAGAGACTCTGTTCCGTGAAGACTGAGAGGCGGCACTGTTGGACACTACCTGAGCGTACTAAAGGACTGCAGAAAGACCAGTCATTGTAATTGATTTGTTATGAACAAGAGTTGTTTTGTTCTATTTCTCTTTTCTCTCTTTCCCGCTGACAAACATTTTCTTTCAGGATATTCTATTTTTGCGAGGTTTTTTTATGAGGAGTCGAGTGTGGGACTGGAACTGGTTCTGTAGGAAGGAGTGATCTCCTTATAGGATCCCAGGATTAGCCGATCAGTTTGTTAAAGTCAGAGAAAAATCTAAGTTCTAGTAGTTATGGAGTTCAGAGGTAATCAGGAACAGTCAGACAATGGCTATTCACACATTGCAGATAAAGAGCTAATTAATATATGTGGAAGAAAGGTTTATGAGTGGCTCTCCCCGAACTCCGAAGGTTTATGTTATTTAGGAAGGACACTACTGATAACCTTGTTCAATGATTAAACAGACCTAGCATACGTTCCAAAAATGGAAACAATGTTCAGAAAATGATAGGAATATATAGATCATGAAAATTTTATGTCACTGTCACGATTTGTTGTGTCTTCTTCACCTACCCCGCAGAACCTCAATTGAATCCAAACATCAGTGTACAAAGACGTAGGTACATGTATGTGTGAAATGTTCGTCGCAAATCAGACATTATAGGCCAAAGCACTGTCCCAGCATACTCTATAGGTTTAATGTTGTCCCACACCCAACCAGTGGTCCCGTGACCGCCGAGTGCATATTGAGGATGTCTCATCCTCCTCTCTGTCTTCCCCAAATATAGTCAAGTGTCTGATTTGCTAAATGCATACATACTTGTGTCACCGATTATGGTATGAAATATTTTTTCTTATGTTAATAATTGATGGCAGTTATTTTTTACTGCCAAAGGGTGGACTGTCGAAGTAAAAAAAAAATTACATAAAGAGAACATACAAACTACACACATTATGTGTCGCTATACTTGCAAATACGCGCAGCGAGCACAGCCATATATGGTAACACACGCATTTACACGGACATGCCACAGAGATGGATTCAACACTTATTTCATACAGTACATAATTATAATAATATCAAGCGCCAGACATCATGATGATTTAGAATTGTATATATTGAAGTAATGTCATGCATGTGTATTATTTGAACGAAACCAGATAGTCCAGTTATGTTTACTATTGAAGCAACCAGATTGATGTGTAGATTCATTTGATGCTTGTTGTGAAGTTGTGGGACATTGCAGCGGATAGTTATGATTACATGTATAAAAGCTAAAATCACTTTTATTAGAATAGATATTCCAAACAGGTGGTGTACAGGAAACTCAGGCCAGCCCCTTTGGACGTCCCCAAGGCTGAACCTATCACTGACCTGATTTGGGAGTGTTGTGGACTCGGGGCTTCTTCCGATGACCGGGAAGAGGAACCGCTACTGGGTCGCAGTAGAGATGGCCGGATGTAGGTCTTCCTCATGCAGGATTAAGACGGCAGGCAGGAAGCACGGAAGAACACTTGTAGGTTTCCTGAAAGACAAGACTTGTAGAGATACTGAATGCTGAGGCACAGAGGTACTGAAGTGCTGGAGACACAGGTATTGAGGCACGGAGGTGCCGGAGGCACAGTGATGCTGAGTGCTGAGGCGCTGAGGTGCTGGAGGCACAGGTATTGAGGCACAGTAATGCTGAGTGCTGAGGCACTGTGGTGTTGGAGGCACTGATGTGCTGGAGGTACAGGTACTGAGACACGGATGTGCCGGAGGCACAGTGGTGCTGAGTGCTGAGGCACTGTGGTACTGGAGGCACTGAGGTGCTGGAGGCACTGAGGTGCGTGGGGGCGCGTGAGCGCTTGGAAGCACGGAGGTCCTTGGAGGCTCGGAAATGCTCGGAGACGCTTGGAGGCACAGAGATGCTTGGAGGCACGGAAGTGCTTGGAGGCACGGAGATGCTTGGAGGCACGGAAGTGCTTGGAGGCACGGAAGTGCTTGGAGGCACGGAAGTGCTTGGAGGCACGGAGGTACTTGGAGGCACGGAGGTACTTGGAGGCACGGAGATGCTTGGAGGCACGGAAGTGCTTGGAGGCACGGAGGTGCTTGGAGGCACGGAGATGCTTGGAGGCACGGAAGTGCTTGGAGGCACGGAGATGCTTGGAGGCACGGAGATGCAGACACAGAGACCGCAGGAACGTGGGAGCTCTGGAAATCACAGCTTCTGTGGCAGAATCGATGATACTCAGGCACCGGATCTCTGCCCGGCGTCTGGTTTTGAATTCCCCGCCCTTGCCTGATTGGCGGAGCAGGCAGGTGATGTCAGTCCTGCTCCGCCTCCCTGACCCCACTCACGATGGTGGCGCCCTCGCTCCGGGAAGCCGCCGGAGGAACGCGCCGACCTGCCGCCGGGACCGGAGACCGCCGGGGGAAGAGAGGCGCCGGGCAGACCAGGTCACCCGCAGGGACAAGCGCGGCCGCCGCTGCCTGCGGTGAGTGACAGTACCCCCTCCTCCAGGAGTGGCCCCTGGACACTTTCCGGGCTTAGTTGGATGTCTGGAGTGGAAGATCCGAACCAGTCGGGGAGCCGTTACTTCAGTAGCATTAATCCAACTTCTCTCCTCAGGACCATAACCTTTCCAGTCTACCAAGTACTGTAATTTTTTATGAAGATAACAAGAGTCAAGAATAGCTTTGATTTCAAACTCCGTTCCAGCTTCAGTCACTACAGACGTTGGCCTAGGGGATGCTGAGTGGAACCGATTCAGAATGAGGGGACGGAGGAGAGAAACATGAAAGGCGTTAGGTATTCGAAGGTGGGAAGGCAAACCCAGTTTACAGACCACAGGATTTAAGACTTGTAGCACAGGGTAAGGACCGATGAACCTTGGAGCAAACTTCATGGTGGGCACCTTCAACCGGAGATTACATGTGGACAGCCATACCCTGTCACCAACTTTGTATTGAGGAGCGGCTCGCCGTTTCTTATCTGCGAAGAACTTGTACCGGACTGAAACCTTCTTAAGATTAGCATGAACCTTACTCCAAATTTGTCCGAAGTGTCGTAGAGTGGACGTTACAGCTGGAACCTCTTCTATCGGAAGGCTTGGAAATTCTGGAACACGTGGATGGAACCCGTAGTTGACGAAGAATGGAGATTCCCCAGTGGAAGAATGAAACGAATGGTTATGGGCAAACTCTGCCCAAGGCAACAACTCCACCCAGTTGTCCTGTGAAGAGGAGAGATACAAACGAAGGAAAGTCTCTAGATCTTGATTGACTCGTTCCGTTTGACCATTCGTTTGGGGATGATAAGCGGACGAAAACTTAAGTTTAATCTGTAGAGTTGAACAGAGGGCTTTCCAAAACCTGGCGGTGAACTGTACCCCACGGTCAGAAACTATTTCTTGTGGCAACCCATGCAACCGAAAATGTTCTTGGATGAACAGTAGAGCCAGTTTCGGAGCTGTCGGAAGACCAGTCAAAGGCACGAAGTGTGCCATCTTTGAAAAACGGTCAACGATTACCCAAACGGTGTTGCAACCCTTGGAACAGGGCAAGTCAGTGATGAAGTCCATGGAAATGTGAGTCCAGGGTCTCACAGGAATAGGTAAAGGACGAAGTAACCCTGCAGGAGGCAGACGAGGAGATTTATGTTGTGTACACTGTGGACAAGAATTAACGTAATCTTGTACATCGTTCCTCATGGTGTTCCACCAGTAAGACCTTTGCAGAAACTTGTACATCTTCTGGGCACCGGGATGACCGGAAAACTTGGAGTTATGGACCCACTGTAGTATTCTTGGCCGGAATCTAGCTGGTACGGACATTCTTCCAGGAGGAGGAGCTGGAGTAGTTAAAGCAGCAGAGACAGAAACTGGATTTAGAATTAAACCCCGCTCAGGAGATTCATCCTCGTCTGTGAAAACTTGTGAACGGGATAGCGCATCTGCTTTAATATTGGTACTTGATAACAAAAGAAAATCGAGTAAAGAAAAGTGCCCATCTCGCTTGGCGAGGATTCAAGCATTGTGCGGATTTGATGTGCAGCAAATTTTTGTGATCCGTGTAAATGGTAAACACATGTTTAGCCCCTTCCAAAAGGTATCTCCACTCTTCCAAGGCGGATTTAATTGCCAAAAGTTCCTGGTCTCCAATAGTGTAATTTCGTTCGGCCGGAGAGAATTTACGAGAGTGGAAGCCACACGGATGTAATTTCTTATCAGAGGAGTACTGAGAGAGAACGGCCCCAACCCCGACTGAAGATGCATCAACCTCTAGGAAGAAAGGTTCATCGAAATTTGGTTGTTGGAGAACTGGAGCCGTCATGAAAGTTAACTTTAAGTGGGAAAATGCCTCAATGGCTTCGGGAGGCCACAAACTTGGATTAGAACCCTTTCTTGTCAGGGCAGTAATGGGCGCAACAATGGTGGAGAAACCTCTAATGAATTTCCTGTAGTAATTCACAAAGCCCAGAAACCTTTGTATTGCTTTCAAAGAAAGAGGCTGAGTCCAGTCACGAATGGCAGAAAGCTTTTCCGGATCCATGCGAAGCTCCGTCCCCGAGATGATATAACCGAGGAACGGAATTTATGTTACTTCAAAGGTACATTTGGAAAGCTTAGCATAGAGGTGATTCTCTCGTAAACGGTGGAGCACTTCTTTGACTTGAGTCCTGTGTTCAACAAGATTCTTGGAAAAGATCAGTATGTCGTCCAAATATACCACAACACTCTGATATAACATGTCACGAAAGATTTCGTTGACGAATCCCTGGAAAACAGCAGGAGCATTACTGAGACCGAACGGCATCACCAAGTATTCGTAATGCCCATCTCGGGTATTGAAGGCAGTCTTCCATTCATCCCCTTCTCGGATGCGTATAAGATTATAAGCTCCCCTCAAGTCGAGTTTGGAGAAAACGCGGGCACCACGAACCCTATCAAATAACTCTGTGATTAGTGGCAAGGGGTATTTATTCTTGATAGTAATATCGTTTAAGCCGCGGTAGTCGATGCATGGTCTCAACCCCCCGTCCTTCTTCTTCACGAAAAAGAAGCCCGCTCCAGCAGGGGAGGAAGAGAGGCGAATAAATCCCTTGAGCAGATTGGACTTAATATACTCCGACATAGCTTGAGTCTCGGGAAGTGACAGAGGATATGTGCGACCACGAGGTGGCGTCTTCCCTGGGACAAGGTCAATAGGGCAGTCCCAAGGCCTATGAGGTGGTAACAGATCAGCTGCTTGTTCCGAAAATACATCCTTGTACCCTTGATACGCCTCCGGAATATGCTTTTCATCCATCTTGGAGGAGACACGGAGCGGACAAACAGGAGTGAGACAATTAGCGTGACAAAAGGAACTCCAGGACAGAATTTGTGAAGACTTCCAGTCAATGTGGGGATTATGAATTTTTAGCCAAGGCATTCCAAGGACCAGATCATAGTGCATTTCTGGGATTACCAAGAGTTCCAGACCTTCCTGATGTAGAGCCCCGACCTGCAGCTTAACTGGCCCCGTGCGCCACATTATGAGACCCTTGGAAATTCTAGTCCCGTTGATAGCCGTCAATGAAATTGGCCGCTCGATAGGCCGTAACTTTAAACCCATGCTTTGGGCACAGGAGGAAGAAACGAAGTTCCCTGCAGCCCCGGAATCCAACAGGGCTTCACAAGACTTGGAGGCTGAATCGGTGACTAGAGTCACAGGAAGCAAGCAGTCCGAAATTGGAGAAGCTTTTGTCGTAACCCCCAGCTTGACTCCTCCGGAACAAGCTAGGCCTGCCCGTTTCCCGGACGGGATTTACAAAATTTAAGAAAGTGATCTGCGGCTCCACAGTAAAAGCAGAGTTTACCCTCACGACAACGCTGTCGTTCTTCCGGAGACAGTCGGGATCGGTTAATTTGCATGGGCTCGTCCGAGCTAGGCAAGGCCACCGGTCTAGGAGTAGGATTCCGGAACCTGGAACGATCTGAACGGCTACGTTCTCTTCCACGCTCCTGCATCCGAAGATCCACCTTGACGCAAAGGGAAATCAACTCTTCTAATGGATCCAGCAGATCCCTTGTAACCAGCTCATCTTTCAGCCGGTCGGAGAGACCGTTCCAGAAGGCAGCTCTCAGGGCATCATTATTCCAGCGTAGTTCAGAGGCAATGGTCTGGAAATGAACCACGTACTGACCCACGGAACGGGAGCCCTGACGAACACGGAGCAAGTCGGAAGAAGCAGTGGTCATCCTGCCGGGTTCGTCGAAGATTCTTCGAAAGGACGTGATGAAGTTGGTATAGTTAGAAACCACGGGATCAGATCGTTCCCATAATGGAGACACCCAATCCAAGGCAGACCCTTCCAGCAGAGAAATAATATATGCTACCTTGGACCGGTCTGTAGGAAAGTTGTGTGCAAGTAGCTCGAAATGTACCTCGCATTGGTTTAAGAAACCGCGACAATTTTTAGGATTCCCATTATAGCGGGACGGAGTAGGCAGCTGAAGGCGCGGGGTGATACCGGCCGATGGTTGGACATTGCTGGCAACGGCAACTGGTGCAACTACTGGAACAGGTGCCGGAATTACAGAGGCTAGAGACGCCTGAATCTGATCCAGACGCCCGGAAAACTGCTGGAGGTACTGCATCACCTGACCTTGTGCCGCTTCCTGACTTTGTACTCGGGAAGCCAGGTTCTGGATGGCACTTGAGTCCGGGTTCCGATTCCCCGGGTCCATGGGGCCTGAGTATACTATCACTGACCTGATTTGGGAGTGTTGTGGACTCGGGGCTTCTTCCGATGACCGGGAAGAGGAACCGCTACTGGGTCGCAGTAGAGATGGCCGGATGTAGGTCTTCCTCATGCAGGATTAAGACGCCAGACAGGAAGCACGGAAGAACACTTGAAGGTTTCCTGAAAGACAAGACTTGTAGAGATACTGAATGCTGAGGCACAGAGGTACTGAAGTGCTGGAGACACAGGTATTGAGGCACGGAGGTGCCGGAGGCACAGTGATGCTGAGTGCTGAGGCGCTGAGGTGCTGGAGGCACAGGTATTGAGGCACAGTAATGCTGAGTGCTGAGGCACTGTGGTGTTGGAGGCACTGAGGTGCTGGAGGTACAGGTACTGAGACACGGATGTGCCGGAGGCACAGTGGTGCTGAGTGCTGAGGCACTGTGGTACTGGAGGCACTGAGGTGCTGGAGGCACTGAAGTGCTGGAGGCACTGAGGTGCGTGGGGGCGCGTGAGCGCTTGGAAGCACGTAGGTCCTTGGAGGCTCGGAAATGCTCGGAGACGCTTGGAGGCACAGAGATGCTTGGAGGCACGGAAGTGCTTGGAGGCACGGAAGTGCTTGGAGGCACGGAGATGCTTGGATGCACGGAAGTGCTTGGAGGCACGGAAGTGCTTGGAGGCACGGAGGTACTTGGAGGCACAGAGGTACTTGGAGGCACGGAGATGCTTGGAGGCACGGAAGTGCTTGGAGGCACGGAGGTGCTTGGAGGCACGGAGATGCTTGGAGGCACGGAAGTGCTTGGAGGCACGGAGATGCTTGGAGGCACGGAGATGCAGACACAGAGACCGCAGGAACGTGGGAGCTCTGGAAATCACAGCTTCTGTGGCAGAATCGATGATACTCAGGCACCGGATCTCTGCCCGGCGTCTGGTTTTGAATTCCCCGCCCTTGCCTGATTGGCGGAGCAGGCAGGTGACATCAGTCCTGCTCCGCCTCCCTGACCCCACTCACGATGGTGGCGCCCTCGCTCCGGGAAGCCGCCGGAGGAACGCGCCGACCTGCCGCCGGGACCGGAGACCGCCGGGGGAAGAGAGGCGCCGGGCAGACCAGGTCACCCGCAGGGACAAGCGCGGCCGCCGCTGCCTGCGGTGAGTGACAGTACCCCCTCCTCCAGGAGTGGCCCCTGGACACTTTCCGGGCTTAGTTGGATGTCTGGAGTGGAAGATCCGAACCAGTCGGGGAGCCGTTACTTCAGTAGCATTAATCCAACTTCTCTCCTCAGGACCATAACCTTTCCAGTCTACCAAGTACTGTAATTTTTTATGAAGATAACAAGAGTCAAGAATAGCTTTGATTTCAAACTCCGTTCCAGCTTCAGTCACTACAGACGTTGGCCTAGGGGATGCTGAGTGGAACCGATTCAGAATGAGGGGACGGAGGAGAGAAACATGAAAGGCGTTAGGTATTCGAAGGTGGGAAGGCAAACCCAGTTTACAGACCACAGGATTTAAGACTTGTAGCACAGGGTAAGGACCGATGAACCTTGGAGCAAACTTCATGGTGGGCACCTTCAACCGGAGATTACGTGTGGACAGCCATACCCTGTCACCAACTTTGTATTGAGGAGCGGCTCGCCGTTTCTTATCTGCGAAGAACTTGTACCGGACTGAAACCTTCTTAAGATTAGCATGAACCTTACTCCAAATTTGTCCGAAGTGTCGTAGAGTGGACGTTACAGCTGGAACCTCTTCTATCGGAAGGCTTGGAAATTCTGGAACACGTGGATGGAACCCGTAGTTGACGAAGAATGGAGATTCCCCAGTGGAAGAATGAAACGAATGGTTATGGGCAAACTCTGCCCAAGGCAACAACTCCACCCAGTTGTCCTGTGAAGAGGAGAGATACAAACGAAGGAAAGTCTCTAGATCTTGATTGACTCGTTCCGTTTGACCATTCGTTTGGGGATGATAAGCGGACGAAAACTTAAGTTTAATCTGTAGAGTTGAACAGAGGGCTTTCCAAAACCTGGCGGTGAACTGTACCCCACGGTCAGAAACTATTTCTTGTGGCAACCCATGCAACCGAAAATGTTCTTGGATGAACAGTAGAGCCAGTTTCGGAGCTGTCGGAAGACCAGTCAAAGGCACGAAGTGTGCCATCTTTGAAAAACGGTCAACGATTACCCAAACGGTGTTGCAACCCTTGGAACAGGGCAAGTCAGTGATGAAGTCCATGGAAATGTGAGTCCAGGGTCTCACAGGAATAGGTAAAGGACGAAGTAACCCTGCAGGAGGCAGACGAGGAGATTTATGTTGTGTACACTGTGGACAAGAATTAACGTAATCTTGTACATCGTTCCTCATGGTGTTCCACCAGTAAGACCTTTGCAGAAACTTGTACATCTTCTGGGCACCGGGATGACCGGAAAACTTGGAGTTATGGACCCACTGTAGTATTCTTGGCCGGAATCTAGCTGGTACGGACATTCTTCCAGGAGGAGGAGCTGGAGTAGTTAAAGCAGCAGAGACAGAAACTGGATTTAGAATTAAACCCCGCTCAGGAGATTCATCCTCGTCTGTGAAAACTTGTGAACGGGATAGCGCATCTGCTTTAATATTGAGAGTCCCGGCCCGGTACTTGATAACAAAAGAAAATCGAGTAAAGAAAAGTGCCCATCTCGCTTGGCGAGGATTCAAGCATTGTGCGGATTTGATGTACAGCAAATTTTTGTGATCCGTGTAAATGGTAAACACATGTTTAGCCCCTTCCAAAAGGTATCTCCACTCTTCCAAGGCGGATTTAATTGCCAAAAGTTCCTGGTCTCCAATAGTGTAATTTCGTTCGGCCGGAGAGAATTTACGAGAGTGGAAGCCACACGGATGTAATTTCTTATCAGAGGAGTACTGAGAGAGAACGGCCCCAACCCCGACTGAAGATGCATCAACCTCTAGGAAGAAAGGTTCATCGAAATTTGGTTGTTGGAGAACTGGAGCCGTCATGAAAGTTAACTTTAAGTGGGAAAATGCCTCAATGGCTTCGGGAGGCCACAAACTTGGATTAGAACCCTTTCTTGTCAGGGCAGTAATGGGCGCAACAATGGTGGAGAAACCTCTAATGAATTTCCTGTAGTAATTCACAAAGCCCAGAAACCTTTGTATTGCTTTCAAAGAAAGAGGCTGAGTCCAGTCACGAATGGCAGAAAGCTTTTCCGGATCCATGCGAAGCTCCGTCCCCGAGATGATATAACCGAGGAACGGAATTTATGTTACTTCAAAGGTACATTTGGAAAGCTTAGCATAGAGGTGATTCTCTCGTAAACGGTGGAGCACTTCTTTGACTTGAGTCCTGTGTTCAACAAGATTCTTGGAAAAGATCAGTATGTCGTCCAAATATACCACAACACTCTGATATAACATGTCACGAAAGATTTCGTTGACGAATCCCTGGAAAACAGCAGGAGCATTACTGAGACCGAACGGCATCACCAAGTATTCGTAATGCCCATCTCGGGTATTGAAGGCAGTCTTCCATTCATCCCCTTCTCGGATGCGTATAAGATTATAAGCTCCCCTCAAGTCGAGTTTGGAGAAAACGCGGGCACCACGAACCCTATCAAATAACTCTGTGATTAGTGGCAAGGGGTATTTATTCTTGATAGTAATATCGTTTAAGCCGCGGTAGTCGATGCATGGTCTCAACCCCCCGTCCTTCTTCTTCACGAAAAAGAAGCCCGCTCCAGCAGGGGAGGAAGAGAGGCGAATAAATCCCTTGAGCAGATTGGACTTAATATACTCCGACATAGCTTGAGTCTCGGGAAGTGACAGAGGATATGTGCGACCACGAGGTGGCGTCTTCCCTGGGACAAGGTCAATAGGGCAGTCCCAAGGCCTATGAGGTGGTAACAGATCAGCTGCTTGTTCCGAAAATACATCCTTGTACCCTTGATACGCCTCCGGAATATGCTTTTCATCCGTCTTGGAGGAGACACGGAGCGGACAAACAGGAGTGAGACAATTAGCGTGACAAAAGGAACTCCAGGACAGAATTTGTGAAGACTTCCAGTCAATGTGGGGATTATGAATTTTTAGCCAAGGCATTCCAAGGACCAGATCATAGTGCATTTCTGGGATTACCAAGAGTTCCAGACCTTCCTGATGTAGAGCCCCGACCTGCAGCTTAACTGGCCCCGTGCGCCACATTATGAGACCCTTGGAAATTCTAGTCCCGTTGATAGCCGTCAATGAAATTGGCCGCTCGATAGGCCGTAACTTTAAACCCATGCTTTGGGCACAGGAGGAAGAAACGAAGTTCCCCGCAGCCCCGGAATCCAACAGGGCTTCACAAGACTTGGAGGCTGAATTGGTGACTAGAGTCACAGGAAGCAAGCAGTCCGAAATTGGAGAAGCTTTTGTCGTAACCCCCAGCTTGACTCCTCCGGAACAAGCTAGGCCTGCCCGTTTCCCGGACGGGATTTACAAAATTTAAGAAAGTGATCTGCGGCTCCACAGTATAAGCAGAGTTTACCCTCACGACAACGCTGTCGTTCTTCCGGAGACAGTCGGGATCGGTTAATTTGCATGGGCTCGTCCGAGCTAGGCAAGGCCACCGGTCTAGGAGTAGGATTCCGGAACCTGGAACGATCTGAACGGCTACGTTCTCTTCCACGCTCCTGCATCCGAAGATCCACCTTGACGCAAAGGGAAATCAACTCTTCTAATGGATCCAGCAGATCCCTTGTAACCAGCTCATCTTTCAGCCGGTCGGAGAGACCGTTCCAGAAGGCAGCTCTCAGGGCATCTGTCACAACTGAGGGCCTGAGCTGACGGGAGGCAGCCTCAGTTGTAGGGGCTGAGATGTACCGGAACCTGGGAGGTTGTATCAGACCCCTGGACATGTAAGTAACATGAATAATAACTGCCCGAAGGCGTGACCACGACAACTTGGATAAAAGTCAATGATGTTTATTATGACAACTCCGCAACACAGCAGCAGTAAAAGAAAACGTAAAAGTCAGCAAAGAATAAATACAGTTCCTGGGTACTACAGGATGGTAGGAGCCACAGGGCACTGGTAGTGTGAGATAGTTCTTATGATCTTCTAGATGGAAAGTCCTTACCAGGCCCGACTGTAGCAATGGAGATAACCCAGGATTGTGCCAGCTGGTGTTCCAGGAAAAGCTGGGTTGCTGAAGATAAAACAGCTGCTGTGGATACTGGCTGGAACCAGACTGTTGTTAGCACGGAGTGGATACTGGCTGGAACCAGTTAAATAATAAATGAACTTGGGAGCGATGAAATATGAACTGAAATGTAGAACTTGAGAGCGGAGAAATAATAATACCGGTGGAGAGTGGTAAAGTGTAGAAAGGACACCGGCCCTTTAAGGGAAGCTGTACTCTGCTGGAAGCTGAGCTGGAAGCAGGTAATGTTGTAGCTGGAAACAGACGAATCCACAATGGATTGGAGAGTCAGGCTACACCGCAGGTGGAATGCTGGTGCGGGTCTCTATGGTGGAAGTCTTGAGACAGGAGCTGGAACCTGGAAGACAATCACAGGAGGGAGACAAACAGGAACTAGGTTTGACAACCAAAGCACTGACGCCTTCCTTGCTCAGGCACAGTGTATTTATACCTGCAGCAAGGAAGGGATTGGCTAGGCAATTATGCAGATTATCAATACTGAGAACAGATTGGTGGAAATGATCAGCTGACAGAATCCAAGATGGCTGCGCCCATGCAGACACTTGGAGGGAAGTTTGGTTTGTAATCCATGTGGTAATGAAAACAGTAATGGCGGCGCCGGCCACCGGAGACAGGAGGCGCCAGGCTGACAGATGCACATCTAACCACGCGGACACAGCGGAGGCCGCGGCTGACGTAATCGCCACTCAGACACTCTGCATGCAGAAGTTCAGGGACGGCGGCGGAGGCCGCGGGAGACGCCATGCCAGGTGTAATATGGCGTTTACTGTGACAGCGTCCCAGAGTGACAGGAGAGGATACAGGAATGTACACATCAGGATAACAGATGGGATCCGGTCCTGGAGCGCTGAGCCAGCCTTAGGAGGCATCTGATGGGTAAGAAATGGCGTCCAGATACCCGGATCGTGACAGCACCCCCCCCTTTAGGAGTGGCCCCAGGACACTTCTTTGGCTTTTGAGGAAACTTGGAATGGAATCTCCGGACCAAGGCAGGAGCATGGACATCAGAAGCATTGGTCCATGAACGTTCCTCAGGACCATAACCCTTCCAGTCAATAAGATATTGTAGTTGACTGTAACGGTGACGTGAGTCCAGGATCTTGGCCACTTCATACTCAACGCCTCGTTGAGTTTGGACTTTCGGAGTTGGAGGAAGTGAGGAATGAAACCGATTCAAGATCAGCGGTTTCAACAGGGAAACATGGAATGTCCTGGGTATTTTTAAAAAGGGAAGCAACTGGAGTCTGTAAGCAACAGGATTGATGACTTGTTCAATCTTGAAAGGACCGATATAGCGAGGTGCAAACTTCATACTGGGAACTCTTAACCTCAAATTCTTCGTGGATAACCATACCCGATCACCCACCTTGAGAGCAGGAACTGCTCGACGCTTCTTATCCGCAAACTTCTTGTACCTGAACGATGCCTTGAGCAGAGCTGATCGTACGCTCTTCCAGATATTGGCAAACTGATGCAAGGTGATATCCACTGCGGGAACAGAAGTTGCTGGAAGCGGTTGGAACTCAGGGACTTTAGGGTGGAATCCAAAGTTAGTGAAGAATGGTGTTGAAGCAGATGAAGAATGATACTGGTTGTTATGACAGAACTCGGCCCAGGGAAGTAATTGAACCCAGTCATCTTGAGAGGAGGACACATA
Organism: Pseudophryne corroboree; assembly: GCF_028390025.1. Classification (NCBI taxonomy): domain Eukaryota; kingdom Metazoa; phylum Chordata; class Amphibia; order Anura; family Myobatrachidae; genus Pseudophryne; species Pseudophryne corroboree. Next base: position 366,642,014 of record NC_086444.1, read on the forward strand.
GATGCGGAGGAAGGCCTCCAAGTCCTGATTCACCCTCTCGGTTTGACCATTGGTCTGAGGATGGTAAGCCGTGGAAAACTTTAGCTTGACTTGGAGGACTTGACATAAACTTCGCCAGAATTTGGCTGTGAATTGAACTCCTCGATCTGAGATAATTTCTTCAGGAAGACCGTGGAGTCGGAAGATCTCTTGTATGAATACTTGAGCCAACTTGGAAGCTGACGGAAGACCGGTGAGAGGAATGAAGTGTGCCATCTTGGTGAACCGGTCAACTACCACCCAGATGGTATTGAACTTGTTGCACATGGGTAAGTCTGTAATGAAATCCATCGACAAGTGGGTCCATGGTCGACGGGGAACGGATAGTGGAACCAGTTGCCCCGCAGGCGACTGGCGGGATACTTTATGTTGGGCACACTTTGGGCAAGATGCAATAAACTCCAAGACGTCCTTTTTCAGAGTTGGCCACCAATAGGACCTAGAGATAAACTCCAGGGTTTTTTGGATACCTGTATGTCCGGCAAAACGGGAAGCATGGGCCCAATGCATGAGCTTCTTCCTTAGCATCGGCTTCACAAAACTTTTCCCTGATGGGGGCGTAGAGTCCATCCCTACCGTGGAGAATGCCAACGGATTTATAATAGGATGCTTGTCTGAAGACTCTGACTCATTTTCTTGCTCCCATGAGCGGGAAAGGGCATCGGCCTTGCGATTCTGAGAGCCCGGACAGAACTGGAGTTTAAAGTCGAACCTGGAAAAGAAAAGTGCCCATCTGGCCTGACGAGGGTTGAGACATTGTGCGCCCTTCAGGTATAAAAGGTTCTTGTGGTCTGTAAGTATGGTGATTGAATGAGAAGCTCCCTCCAACAGATACCTCCACTCTTCTAGAGCGAGCTTGATGGCTAGCAACTCCTGGTCGCCAATGGCATAGTTGCGCTCAGCTGGGGAGAACTTCCGGGAGAAGAAACTGCAAGGGTGTAAATGGCCATCTTTAGCCCTCTGAGATAACACCGCTCCTACTCCAACGGAGGAGGCATCCACCTCTAAGATGAAAGGAGAGTCGATGTCAGGCTGTTTCAGAACAGGCGCAGAGATGAACCTTTGTTTTAAAAGATGAAATGCTTGCATGGCTTCTTCAGACCACTTGGACGGGTTAGCACCCTTCTTAGTGAAAGCAGTAATAGGCGCCACAATGGTGGAAAAGTCTCGTATAAACTTTCGGTAATAGTTGGCGAACCCTAAGAACCTCTGGACCCCTTTGAGGGTTAAGGGTACCGGCCAATTTTGGATTGCTTGTAGTTTCTCAGGATCCATCTCTAGTCCGGAACCGGACACAATGTACCCTAGAAACGGAATGGACTTGACTTCAAAGACGCATTTTTCTAATTTGCAATAGAGATGATTGACACGGAGACGGGACAGAACCTCTTTAACCCAAAAACGATGTTCCTCTAAATCGTTGGCAAAAATGAGGATATCGTCTAGATAGACCACGACATGACGGTATAGAATGTCTCTGAAGATCTCATTGACAAAATGCTGGAAGACAGCTGGAGCATTGCTCAATCCGAAGGGCATGACGAGGTACTCATAATGTCCGTCACGGGTGTTAAAGGCGGTCTTCCACTCGTCACCCTCACGGATCCGGATGAGATTGTATGCACCTCGCAAGTCCAGCTTTGTAAAGATGGTAGCTCCGCTAACTCTGTCAAAGAGCTCAGTAATCAGGGGTAAAGGATAACGGTTCTTGATGGTAATGTCGTTCAAACCTCTGTAGTCGATGCACGGCCGCAGACCACCATCTTTCTTTTTTACAAAAAAGAAGCCTGCGCCGGCTGGAGAAGAAGAAGGTCGAATGAACCCCTTTGCTAGGTTCTCTTTAATATATTCCTCCATAGAATGCGTCTCAGGCAGAGACAACGGAAAAGTTCGGCCTCGAGGTGGAACCTTCCCTGGAACGAGATCAATCGGGCAGTCCCATTCTCTATGAGGAGGAAGGATATCAGCAGAAGCTTTACTGAACACATCCGTGAAATCTTGATATGGAGGAGGTGGAACATCAGACGACCTGGGGGAGGAAGAACAGACAGGCAATACTTTAAACAAACATGTCTCAGCACAGGAGGAACCCCATGCCAGGATTTGCGTAGTCGTCCAATCAATTGTAGGATTGTGAAGACGGAGCCATGGAAGGCCCAGGACCACAGGATGTGTGGCTCTTGGAATCACTAAAAAAGAAATAAGTTCGGAATGAAGAACTCCCACTCTCAGACGAACTGGTAGAGTCCTTAAAGAAATAACTGCATCAAAAATTTTGCTGCCATCCACGGCAGTTAAAGAAATGGACGAAGGAAGTCTCTCGGTGGGTAGGGACCACCGTTTAACATAGGCTTCGGTAATAAAGTTCCCAGCTGCTCCGGAATCAAGGAGGGCAATGACGTTCCGATAATGTTGAGCAACTTGAAGCGAGACTGGGAGATTACAATCTTGAGGAGATGGAGAGGAGATCATTACTCCTAGCCGGCCCTCTCCTTGGCGAGCTAGGATTTGGAGTTTCCCGGACGTTTGGGACAGGCATTAATGGTGTGAGACGGAGCTGCACAATAGAGACAGAGAAACTCGGAGAGACGTCTTCGGCGCTCAGCAGGAGTTAAACGGGAACGGCCAAGTTGCATGGGCTCATCTTTAGATGGTGACAGTTGACGAGGAGGAGGAGCAGAAGATTTTGGAGCAGATGATCTTCCACGCTCAGTTGCTCTCTCTCTGAAACGTAAATCAACTTTCGTGCAGAGTGAGATTAGCTCATCTAACTTAGAAGGTAAGTCTCTGGTAGCTAACTCATCTTTAATACGCTCAGATAAGCCATGCCAGAATGCAGCATACAGGGCCTCGTCGTTCCATGCCAGTTCGGATGCCAGGATCTGGAACTGTATCAGATATTGTCCTACAGTACGTGACCCCTGGCGTAAACGGAGAATCTCGGATGAAGCTGAGGTTACCCGGCCTGGCTCGTCGAAGATGCGCCTGAATGTTGACACGAAGGCAGTGTAGGAAGATAGCAGGGTGTCGGACCTCTCCCATAACGGTGATGCCCAATCAAGGGCTGAGCCACTGAGAAGAGAAATAATGTAGGCAATTTTTGTACGGTCACTGGGAAAATTGCCAGGTTGTAGCTCAAACTGAATCTCACACTGGTTGAGAAATCCCCTGCAGAATCTTGGAGATCCGTCAAATTTTGCTGGCGTTGGAAGATGAAGACGTGGAGCAGAAATGGGTAAGGTGGGTGGGGTTATAGCTGGAGTCACTGTGGTTGACGCACCAGACGCGCCTGATCCACGGAGAGTTGTCTGAATCCCATCCAGCCGAGTAGAGAGATCCTGGAGACAGCGGATGATGTGGCCCTGTGCAGCCTCCTGATGTTCTAGTCGGGCTGCCAGTTCTTGCATCGGCCTGGCCGCTTGATCCTGGTCTCCGGCTGGATTCATTAGGTCAGTGCTTACTGTCACAACTGAGGGCCTGAGCTGACGGGAGGCAGCCTCAGTTGTAGGGGCTGAGATGTACCGGAACCTGGGAGGTTGTATCAGACCCCTGGACATGTAAGTAACATGAATAATAACTGCCCGAAGGCGTGACCACGACAACTTGGATAAAAGTCAATGATGTTTATTATGACAACTCCGCAACACAGCAGCAGTAAAAGAAAACGTAAAAGTCAGCAAAGAATAAATACAGTTCCTGGGTACTACAGGATGGCAGGAGCCACAGGGCACTGGTAGTGTGAGATAGTTCTTATGATCTTCTAGATGGAAAGTCCTTACCAGGCCCGACTGTAGCAATGGAGATAACCCAGGATTGTGCCAGCTGGTGTTCCAGGAAAAGCTGGGTTGCTGAAGATAAAACAGCTGCTGTGGATACTGGCTGGAACCAGACTGTTGTTAGCACGGAGTGGATACTGGCTGGAACCAGTTAAATAATAAATGAACTTGGGAGCGATGAAATATGAACTGAAATGTAGAACTTGAGAGCGGAGAAATAATAATACCGGTGGAGAGTGGTAAAGTGTAGAAAGGACACCGGCCCTTTAAGGGAAGCTGTACTCTGCTGGAAGCTGAGCTGGAAGCAGGTAATGTTGTAGCTGGAAACAGACGAATCCACAATGGATTGGAGAGTCAGGCTACACCGCAGGTGGAATGCTGGTGCGGGTCTCTATGGTGGAAGTCTTGAGACAGGAGCTGGAACCTGGAAGACAATCACAGGAGGGAGACAAACAGGAACTAGGTTTGACAACCAAAGCACTGACGCCTTCCTTGCTCAGGCACAGTGTATTTATACCTGCAGCAAGGAAGGGATTGGCTAGGCAATTATGCAGATTATCAATACTGAGAACAGATTGGTGGAAATGATCAGCTGACAGAATCCAAGATGGCTGCGCCCATGCAGACACTTGGAGGGAAGTTTGGTTTGTAATCCATGTGGTAATGAAAACAGTAATGGCGGCGCCGGCCACCGGAGACAGGAGGCGCCAGGCTGACAGATGCACATCCAACCACGCGGACACAGCGGAGGCCGCGGCTGACATAATCGCCACTCAGACACTCTGCATGCAGAAGTTCAGGGACGGCGGCGGAGGCCGCGGGAGACGCCATGCCAGGTGTAATATGGCGTTTACTGTGACAGCGTCCCAGAGTGACAGGAGAGGATACAGGAATGTACACATCAGGATAACAGATGGGATCCGGTCCTGGAGCGCTGAGCCAGCCTTAGGAGGCATCAGATGGGTAAGAAATGGCGTCCAGATACCCGGATCGTGACAGCATCATTATTCCAGCGTAGTTCAGAGGCAATGGTCTGGAAATGAACCACGTACTGACCCACGGAACGGGAGCCCTGACGAACACGGAGCAAGTCGGAAGAAGCAGTGGTCATCCTGCCGGGTTCGTCGAAGATTCTTCGAAAGGACGTGATGAAGTTGGTATAGTTAGAAACCACGGGATCAGATCGTTCCCATAATGGAGACACCCAATCCAAGGCAGACCCTTCCAGCAGAGAAATAATATATGCTACCTTGGACCGGTCTGTAGGAAAGTTGTGTGCAAGTAGCTCGAAATGTACCTCGCATTGGTTTAAGAAACCGCGACAATTTTTAGGATTCCCATTATAGCGGGACGGAGTAGGCAGCTGAAGGCGCGGGGTGATACCGGCCGATGGTTGGACATTGTTGGCAACGGCAACTGGTGCAACTACTGGAACAGGTGCCGGAATTACAGAGGCTAGAGACACCTGAATCTGATCCAGACGCCCGGACAACTGCTGGAGGTACTGCATCACCTGACCTTGTGCCGCTTCCTGACTTTGTACTCGGGAAGCCAGGTTCTGGATGGCACTTGAGTCCGGGTTCCGATTCTCCGGGTCCATGGGGCCTGAGTATACTATCACTGACCTGATTTGGGAGTGTTGTGGACTCGGGGCTTCTTCCGATGACCGGGAAGAGGAACCGCTACTGGGTCGCAGTAGAGATGGCCGGATGTAGGTCTTCCTCATGCAGGATTAAGACGCCAGGCAGGAAGCACGGAAGAACACTTGAAGGTTTCCTGAAAGACAAGACTTGTAGAGATACTGAATGCTGAGGCACAGAGGTACTGAAGTGCTGGAGACACAGGTATTGAGGCACGGAGGTGCCGGAGGCACAGTGATGCTGAGTGCTGAGGCGCTGAGGTGCTGGAGGCACAGGTATTGAGGCACAGTAGTGCTGAGGCACTGTGGTGTTGGAGGCACTGAGGTGCTGGAGGTACAGGTACTGAGACATGGATGTGCCGGAGGCACAGTGGTGCTGAGTGCTGAGGCACTGTGGTACTGGAGGCACTGAGGTGCTGGAGGCACTGAAGTGCTGGAGGCACTGAGGTGCGTGGGGGCGCGTGAGCGCTTGGAAGCACGTAGGTCCTTGGAGGCTCGGAAATGCTCGGAGACGCTTGGAGGCACAGAGATGCTTGGAGGCATGGAAGTGCTTGGAGGCACGGAAGTGCTTGGAGGCACGGAGATGCTTGGATGCACGGAAGTGCTTGGAGGCACGGAGGTACTTGGAGGCACGGAGGTACTTGGAGGCACGGAGATGCTTGGAGGCACGGAAGTGCTTGGAGGCACGGAGGTGCTTGGAGGCACGGACATGCTTGGAGGCACGGAAGTGCTTGGAGGCACGGAGATGCTTGGAGGCACGGAGATGCAGACACAGAGACCGCAGGAACGTGGGAGCTCTGGAAATCACAGCTTCTGTGGCAGAATCGATGATACTCAGGCACCGGATCTCTGCCCGGCGTCTGGTTTTGAATTCCCCGCCCTTGCCTGATTGGCGGAGCAGGCAGGTGACATCAGTCCTGCTCCGCCTCCCTGACCCCACTCACGATGGTGGCGCCCTCGCTCCGGGAAGCCGCCGGAGGAACGCGCCGACCTGCCGCCGGGACCGGAGACCGCCGGGGGAAGAGAGGCGCCGGGCAGACCAGGTCACCCGCAGGGACAAGCGCGGCCGCCGCTGCCTGCGGTGAGTGACAGTACCCCCTCCTCCAGGAGTGGCCCCTGGACACTTTCCGGGCTTAGTTGGATGTCTGGAGTGGAAGATCCGAACCAGTCGGGGAGCCGTTACTTCAGTAGCATTAATCCAACTTCTCTCCTCAGGACCATAACCTTTCCAGTCTACCAAGTACTGTAATTTTTTATGAAGATAACAAGAGTCAAGAATAGCTTTGATTTCAAACTCCGTTCCAGCTTCAGTCACTACAGACGTTGGCCTAGGGGATGCTGAGTGGAACCGATTCAGAATGAGGGGACGGAGGAGAGAAACATGAAAGGCGTTAGGTATTCGAAGGTGGGAAGGCAAACCCAGTTTACAGACCACAGGATTTAAGACTTGTAGCACAGGGTAAGGACCGATGAACCTTGGAGCAAACTTCATGGTGGGCACCTTCAACCGGAGATTACGTGTGGACAGCCATACCCTGTCACCAACTTTGTATTGAGGAGCGGCTCGCCGTTTCTTATCTGCGAAGAACTTGTACCGGACTGAAACCTTCTTAAGATTAGCATGAACCTTACTCCAAATTTGTCCGAAGTGTCGTAGAGTGGACGTTACAGCTGGAACCTCTTCTATCGGAAGGCGTGGAAATTCTGGAACACGTGGATGGAACCCGTAGTTGACGAAGAATGGAGATTCCCCAGTGGAAGAATGAAACGAATGGTTATGGGCAAACTCTGCCCAAGGCAACAACTCCACCCAGTTGTTCTGTGAAGAGGAGAGATACAAACGAAGGAAAGTCTCTAGATCTTGATTGACTCGTTCCGTTTGACCATTCGTTTGGGGATGATAAGCGGACGAAAACTTAAGTTTAATCTGTAGAGTTGAACAGAGGGCTTTCCAAAACCTGGCGGTGAACTGTACCCCACGGTCAGAAACTATTTCTTGTGGCAACCCATGCAACCGAAAATGTTCTTGGATGAACAGTAGAGCCAGTTTCGGAGCTGTCGGAAGACCAGTCAAAGGCACGAAGTGTGCCATCTTTGAAAAACGGTCAACGATTACCCAAACGGTGTTGCAACCCTTGGAACAGGGCAAGTCAGTGATGAAGTCCATGGAAATGTGAGTCCAGGGTCTCACAGGAATAGGTAAAGGACGAAGTAACCCTGCAGGAGGCAGACGAGGAGATTTATGTTGTGTACACTGTGGACAAGAATTAACGTAATCTTGTACATCGTTCCTCATGGTGTTCCACCAGTAAGACCTTTGCAGAAACTTGTACATCTTCTGGGCACCGGGATGACCGGAAAACTTGGAGTTATGGACCCACTGTAGTATTCTTGGCCGGAATCTAGCTGGTACGGACATTCTTCCAGGAGGAGGAGCTGGAGTAGTTAAAGCAGCAGAGACAGAAACTGGATTTAGAATTAAACCCCGCTCAGGAGATTCATCCTCGTCTGTGAAAACTTGTGAACGGGATAGCGCATCTGCTTTAATATTGAGAGTCCCGGCCCGGTACTTGATAACAAAAGAAAATCGAGTAAAGAAAAGTGCCCATCTCGCTTGGCGAGGATTCAAGCATTGTGCGGATTTGATGTACAGCAAATTTTTGTGATCCGTGTAAATGGTAAACACATGTTTAGCCCCTTCCAAAAGGTATCTCCACTCTTCCAAGGCGGATTTAATTGCCAAAAGTTCCTGGTCTCCAATAGTGTAATTTCGTTCGGCCGGAGAGAATTTACGAGAGTGGAAGCCACACGGATGTAATTTCTTATCAGAGGAGTACTGAGAGAGAACGGCCCCAACCCCGACTGAAGATGCATCAACCTCTAGGAAGAAAGGTTCATCGAAATTTGGTTGTTGGAGAACTGGAGCCGTCATGAAAGTTAACTTTAAGTGGGAAAATGCCTCAATGGCTTCGGGAGGCCACAAACTTGGATTAGAACCCTTTCTTGTCAGGGCAGTAATGGGCGCAACAATGGTGGAGAAACCTCTAATGAATTTCCTGTAGTAATTCACAAAGCCCAGAAACCTTTGTATTGCTTTCAAAGAAAGAGGCTGAGTCCAGTCACGAATGGCAGAAAGCTTTTCCGGATCCATGCGAAGCTCCGTCCCCGAGATGATATAACCGAGGAACGGAATTTATGTTACTTCAAAGGTACATTTGGAAAGCTTAGCATAGAGGTGATTCTCTCGTAAACGGTGGAGCACTTCTTTGACTTGAGTCCTGTGTTCAACAAGATTCTTGGAAAAGATCAGTATGTCGTCCAAATATACCACAACACTCTGATATAACATGTCACGAAAGATTTCGTTGACAAATCCCTGGAAAACAGCAGGAGCATCACCAAGTATTCGTAATGCCCATCTCGGGTATTGAAGGCAGTCTTCCATTCATCCCCTTCTCGGATGCGTATAAGATTATAAGCTCCCCTCAAGTCGAGTTTGGAGAAAACGCGGGCACCACGAACCCTATCAAATAACTCTGTGATTAGTGGCAAGGGGTATTTATTCTTGATAGTAATATCGTTTAAGCCGCGGTAGTCGATGCATGGTCTCAACCCCCCGTCCTTCTTCTTCACGAAAAAGAAGCCCGCTCCAGCAGGGGAGGAAGAGAGGCGAATAAATCCCTTGAGCAGATTGGACTTAATATACTCCGACATAGCTTGAGTCTCGGGAAGTGACAGAGGATATGTGCGACCACGAGGTGGCGTCTTCCCTGGGACAAGGTCAATAGGGCAGTCCCAAGGCCTATGAGGTGGTAACAGATCAGCTGCTTGTTCCGAAAATACATCCTTGTACCCTTGATACGCCTCCGGAATATGCTTTTCATCCGTCTTGGAGGAGACACGGAGCGGACAAACAGGAGTGAGACAATTAGCGTGACAAAAGGAACTCCAGGACAGAATTTGTGAAGACTTCCAGTCAATGTGGGGATTATGAATTTTTAGCCAAGGCATTCCAAGGACCAGATCATAGTGCATTTCTGGGATTACCAAGAGTTCCAGACCTTCCTGATGTAGAGCCCCGACCTGCAGCTTAACTGGCCCCGTGCGCCACATTATGAGACCCTTGGAAATTCTAGTCCCGTTGATAGCCGTCAATGAAATTGGCCGCTCGATAGGCCGTAACTTTAAACCCATGCTTTGGGCACAGGAGGAAGAAACGAAGTTCCCCGCAGCCCCGGAATCCAACAGGGCTTCACAAGACTTGGAGGCTGAATCGGTGACTAGAGTCACAGGAAGCAAGCAGTCCGAAATTGGAGAAGCTTTTGTCGTAACCCCCAGCTTGACTCCTCCGGAACAAGCTAGGCCTGCCCGTTTCCCGGACGGGATTTACAAAATTTAAGAAAGTGATCTGCGGCTCCACAGTAAAAGCAGAGTTTACCCTCACGACAACGCTGTCGTTCTTCCGGAGACAGTCGGGATCGGTTAATTTGCATGGGCTCGTCCGAGCTAGGCAAGGCCACCGGTCTAGGAGTAGGATTCCGGAACCTGGAACGATTTGAACGGCTACGTTCTCTTCCACGCTCCTGCATCCGAAGATCCACCTTGACGCAAAGGGAAATCAACTCTTCTAATGGATCCAGCAGATCCCTTGTAACCAGCTCATCTTTCAGCCGGTCGGAGAGACCGTTCCAGAAGGCAGCTCTCAGGGCATCATTATTCCAGCGTAGTTCAGAGGCAATGGTCTGGAAATGAACCACGTACTGACCCACGGAACGGGAGCCCTGACGAACACGGAGCAAGTCGGAAGAAGCAGTGGTCATCCTGCCGGGTTCGTCGAAGATTCTTCGAAAGGACGTGATGAAGTTGGTATAGTTAGAAACCACGGGATCAGATCGTTCCCATAATGGAGACACCCAATCCAAGGCAGACCCTTCCAGCAGAGAAATAATATATGCTACCTTGGACCGGTCTGTAGGAAAGTTGTGTGCAAGTAGCTCGAAATGTACCTCGCATTGGTTTAAGAAACCGCGACAATTTTTAGGATTCCCATTATAGCGGGACGGAGTAGGCAGCTGAAGGCGCGGGGTGATACCGGCCGATGGTTGGACATTGCTGGCAACGGCAACTGGTGCAACTACTGGAACAGGTGCCGGAATTACAGAGGCTAGAGACGCCTGAATCTGATCCAGACGCCCGGACAACTGCTGGAGGTACTGCATCACCTGACCTTGTGCCGCTTCCTGACTTTGTACTCGGGAAGCCAGGTTCTGGATGGCACTTGAGTCCGGGTTCCGATTCCCCGGGTCCATGGGGCCTGAGTATACTATCACTGACCTGATTTGGGAGTGTTGTGGACTCGGGGCTTCTTCCGATGACCGGGAAGAGGAACCGCTACTGGGTCGCAGTAGAGATGGCCGGATGTAGGTCTTCCTCATGCAGGATTAAGACGGCAGGCAGGAAGCACGGAAAAACACTTGAAGGTTTCCTGAAAGACAAGACTTGTAGAGATACTGAATGCTGAGGCACAGAGGTACTGAAGTGCTGGAGACACAGGTATTGAGGCACGGAGGTGCCGGAGGCACAGTGATGCTGAGTGCTGAGGCGCTGAGGTGCTGGAGGCACAGGTATTGAGGCACAGTAATGCTGAGTGCTGAGGCACTGTGGTGTTGGAGGCACTGAGGTGCTGGAGGTACAGGTACTGAGACACGGATGTGCCGGAGGCACAGTGGTGCTGAGTGACTGTGGTACTGGAGGCACTGAGGTGCTGGAGGCACTGAAGTGCTGGAGGCACTGAGGTGCGTGGGGGCGCGTGAGCGCTTGGAAGCACGTAGGTCCTTGGAGGCTCGGAAATGCTCGGAGACGCTTGGAGGCACAGAGATGCTTGGAGGCACGGAAGTGCTTGGAGGCACGGAAGTGCTTGGAGGCACGGAGATGCTTGGATGCACGGAAGTGCTTTGAGGCACGGAAGTGCTTGGAGGCATGGAAGTGCTTGGAGGCACGGAGGTACTTGGAGGCACGGAGGTACTTGGAGGCACGGAGGTACTTGGAGGCACGGAGATGCTTGGAGGCACGGAAGTGCTTGGAGGCACGGAGATGCTTGGAGGCACGGAGATGCTTGGAGGCACGGAGATGCAGACACAGAGACCGCAGGAACGTGGGAGCTCTGGAAATCACAGCTTCTGTGGCAGAATCGATGATACTCAGGCACCGGATCTCTGCCCGGCGTCTGGTTTTGAATTCCCCGCCCTTGCCTGATTGGCGGAGCAGGCAGGTGACGTCAGTCCTGCTCCGCCTCCCTGACCCCACTCACGATGGTGGCGCCCTCGCTCCGGGAAGCCACCGGAGGAACGCGCCGACCTGCCGCCGGGACCGGAGACCGCCGGGGGAAGAGAGGCGCCGGGCAGACCAGGTCACCCGCAGGGACAAGCGCGGCCGCCGCTGCCTGCGGTGAGTGACAGTACCCCCTCCTCCAGGAGTGGCCCCTGGACACTTTCCGGGCTTAGTTGGATGTCTGGAGTGGAAGATCCGAACCAGTCGGGGAGCCGTTACTTCAGTAGCATTAATCCAACTTCTCTCCTCAGGACCATAACCTTTCCAGTCTACCAAGTACTGTAATTTTTTATGAAGATAACAAGAGTCAAGAATAGCTTTGATTTCAAACTCCGTTCCAGCTTCAGTCACTACAGACGTTGGCCTAGGGGATGCTGAGTGGAACCGATTCAGAATGAGGGGACGGAGGAGAGAAACATGAAAGGCGTTAGGTATTCGAAGGTGGGAAGGCAAACCCAGTTTACAGACCACAGGATTTAAGACTTGTAGCACAGGGTAAGGACCGATGAACCTTGGAGCAAACTTCATGGTGGGCACCTTCAACCGGAGATTACGTGTGGACAGCCATACCCTGTCACCAACTTTGTATTGAGGAGCGGCTCGCCGTTTCTTATCTGCGAAGAACTTGTACCGGACTGAAACCTTCTTAAGATTAGCATGAACCTTACTCCAAATTTGTCCGAAGTGTCGTAGAGTGGACGTTACAGCTGGAACCTCTTCTATCGGAAGGCTTGGAAATTCTGGAACACGTGGATGGAACCCGTAGTTGACGAAGAATGGAGATTCCCCAGTGGAAGAATGAAACGAATGGTTATGGGCAAACTCTGCCCAAGGCAACAACTCCACCCAGTTGTCCTGTGAAAAGGAGAGATACAAACGAAGGAAAGTCTCTAGATCTTGATTGACTCGTTCCGTTTGACCATTCGTTTGGGGATGATAAGCGGACGAAAACTTAAGTTTAATCTGTAGAGTTGAACAGAGGGCTTTCCAAAACCTGGCGGTGAACTGTACACCACGGTCAGAAACTATTTCTTGTGGCAACCCATGCAACCGAAAATGTTCTTGGATGAACAGTAGAGCCAGTTTCGGAGCTGTCGGAAGACCAGTCAAAGGCACGAAGTGTGCCATCTTTGAAAAACGGTCAACGATTACCCAAACGGTGTTGCAACCCTTGGAACAGGGCAAGTCAGTGATGAAGTCCATGGAAATGTGAGTCCAGGGTCTCACAGGAATAGGTAAAGGACGAAGTAACCCTGCAGGAGGCAGACGAGGAGATTTATGTTGTGTACACTGTGGACAAGAATTAACGTAATCTTGTACATCGTTCCTCATGGTGTTCCACCAGTAAGACCTTTGCAGAAACTTGTACATCTTCTGGGCACCGGGATGACCGGAAAACTTGGAGTTATGGACCCACTGTAGTATTCTTGGCCGGAATCTAGCTGGTACGGACATTCTTCCAGGAGGAGGAGCTGGAGTAGTTAAAGCAGCAGAGACAGAAACTGGATTTAGAATTAAACCCCGCTCAGGAGATTCATCCTCGTCTGTGAAAACTTGTGAACGGGATAGCGCATCTGCTTTAATATTGAGAGTCCCGGCCCGGTACTTGATAACAAAAGAAAATCGAGTAAAGAAAAGTGCCCATCTCGCTTGGCGAGGATTCAAGCATTGTGCGGATTTGATGTACAGCAAATTTTTGTGATCCGTGTAAATGGTAAACACATGTTTAGCCCCTTCCAAAAGGTATCTCCACTCTTCCAAGGCGGATTTAATTGCCAAAAGTTCCTGGTCTCCAATAGTGTAATTTCGTTCGGCCGGAGAGAATTTACGAGAGTGGAAGCCACACGGATGTAATTTCTTATTAGAGGAGTACTGAGAGAGAACGGCCCCAACCCCGACTGAAGATGCATCAACCTCTAGGAAGAAAGGTTCATCGAAATTTGGTTGTTGGAGAACTGGAGCCGTCATGAAAGTTAACTTTAAGTGGGAAAATGCCTCAATGGCTTCGGGAGGCCACAAACTTGGATTAGAACCCTTTCTTGTCAGGGCAGTAATGGGCGCAACAATGGTGGAGAAACCTCTAATGAATTTCCTGTAGTAATTCACAAAGCCCAGAAACCTTTGTATTGCTTTCAAAGAAAGAGGCTGAGTCCAGTCACGAATGGCAGAAAGCTTTTCCGGATCCATGCGAAGCTCCGTCCCCGAGATGATATAACCGAGGAACGGAATTTATGTTACTTCAAAGGTACATTTGGAAAGCTTAGCATAGAGGTGATTCTCTCGTAAACGGTGGAGCACTTCTTTGACTTGAGTCCTGTGTTCAACAAGATTCTTGGAAAAGATCAGTATGTCGTCCAAATATACCACAACACTCTGATATAACATGTCACGAAAGATTTCGTTGACGAATCCCTGGAAAACAGCAGGAGCATCACCAAGTATTCGTAATGCCCATCTCGGGTATTGAAGGCAGTCTTCCATTCATCCCCTTCTCGGATGCGTATAAGATTATAAGCTCCCCTCAAGTCGAGTTTGGAGAAAACGCGGGCACCACGAACCCTATCAAATAACTCTGTGATTAGTGGCAAGGGGTATTTATTCTTGATAGTAATATCGTTTAAGCTGCGGTAGTCGATGCATGGTCTCAACCCCCCGTCCTTCTTCTTCACGAAAAAGAAGCCCGCTCCAGCAGGGGAGGAAGAGAGGCGAATAAATCCCTTGAGCAGATTGGACTTAATATACTCCGACATAGCTTGAGTCTCGGGAAGTGACAGAGGATATGTGCGACCACGAGGTGGCGTCTTCCCTGGGACAAGGTCAATAGGGCAGTCCCAAGGCCTATGAGGTGGTAACAGATCAGCTGCTTGTTCCGAAAATACATCCTTGTACCCTTGATACGCCTCCGGAATATGCTTTTCATCCGTCTTGGAGGAGACACGGAGCGGACAAACAGGAGTGAGACAATTAGCGTGACAAAAGGAACTCCAGGACAGAATTTGTGAAGACTTCCAGTCAATGTGGGGATTATGAATTTTTAGCCAAGGCATTCCAAGGACCAGATCATAGTGCATTTCTGGGATTACCAAGAGTTCCAGACCTTCCTGATGTAGAGCCCCGACCTGCAGCTTAACTGGCCCCGTGCGCCACATTATGAGACCCTTGGAAATTCTAGTCCCGTTGATAGCCGTCAATGAAATTGGCCGCTCGATAGGCCGTAACTTTAAACCCATGCTTTGGGCACAGGAGGAAGAAACGAAGTTCCCCGCAGCCCCGGAATCCAACAGGGCTTCACAAGACTTGGAGGCTGAATCGGTGACTAGAGTCACAGGAAGCAAGCAGTCCGAAATTGGAGAAGCTTTTGTCGTAACCCCCAGCTTGACTCCTCCGGAACAAGCTAGGCCTGCCCGTTTCCCGGACGGGATTTACAAAATTTAAGAAAGTGATCTGCGGCTCCACAGTAAAAGCAGAGTTTACCCTCACGACAACGCTGTCGTTCTTCCGGAGACAGTCGGGATCGGTTAATTTGCATGGGCTCGTCCGAGCTAGGCAAGGCCACCGGTCTAGGAGTAGGATTCCGGAACCTGGAACGATCTGAACGGCTACGTTCTCTTCCACGCTCCTGCATCCGAAGATCCACCTTGACGCAAAGGGAAATCAACTCTTCTAATGGATCCAGCAGATCCCTTGTAACCAGCTCATCTTTCAGCCGGTCGGAGAGACCGTTCCAGAAGGCAGCTCTCAGGGCATCATTATTCCAGCGTAGTTCAGAGGCAATGGTCTGGAAATGAACCACGTACTGACCCACGGAACGGGAGCCCTGACGAACACGGAGCAAGTCGGAAGAAGCAGTGGTCATCCTGCCGGGTTCGTCGAAGATTCTTCGAAAGGACGTGATGAAGTTGGTATAGTTAGAAACCACGGGATCAGATCGTTCCCATAATGGAGACACCCAATCCAAGGCAGACCCTTCCAGCAGAGAAATAATATATGCTACCTTGGACCGGTCTGTAGGAAAGTTGTGTGCAAGTAGCTCGAAATGTACCTCGCATTGGTTTAAGAAACCGCGACAATTTTTAGGATTCCCATTATAGCGGGACGGAGTAGGCAGCTGAAGGCGCGGGGTGATACCGGCCGATGGTTGGACATTGCTGGCAACGGCAACTGGTGCAACTACTGGAACAGGTGCCGGAATTACAGAGGCTAGAGACGCCTGAATCTGATCCAGACGCCCGGACAACTGCTGGAGGTACTGCATCACCTGACCTTGTGCCGCTTCCTGACTTTGTACTCGGGAAGCCAGGTTCTGGATGGCACTTGAGTCCGGGTTCCGATTCCCCGGGTCCATGGGGCCTGAGTATACTATCACTGACCTGATTTGGGAGTGTTGTGGACTCGGGGCTTCTTCCGATGACCGGGAAGAGGAACCGCTACTGGGTCGCAGTAGAGATGGCCGGAGGCACTGTGGTGTTGGAGGCACTGAGGTGCTGGAGGCACTGAGGTGCTGGAGGTACAGGTACTGAGACACGGATGTGCCGGAGGCACAGTGGTGCGGAGTGCTGAGGCACTGTGGTACTGGAGGCACTGAGGTGCTGGAGGCACTGAGGTGCGTGGGGGCGCGTGAGCGCTTGGAAGCACGTAGGTCCTTGGAGGCACGGAAATGCTCGGAGACGCTTGGAGGCACGGAGATGCTTGGAGGCACGGAAGTGCTTGGAGGCACGGAGGTGCTTGGAGGCACGGAAGTGCTTGGAGGCACGGAGATGCTTGGAGGCACGGAGATGCTTGGAGGCACGGAAGTGCTTGGAGGCACGGAGATGCTTGGAGGCACGGAAGTGCTTGGAGGCACGGAAGTGCTTGGAGGCACGGAGGTGCTTGGAGGCACGGAAAATGCTTGGAGGCACGGAGGTGCTTGGAGGCACGGAAGTGCTTGGAGGCACGGAGATGCTTGGAGGCACGGAGATGCAGACACAGAGACCGCAGGAACGTGGGAGCTCTGGAAATCACAGCTTCTGTGGCAGAATCGATGATACTCAGGCACCGGATCTCTGCCCGGCGTCTGGTTTTGAATTCCCCGCCCTTGCCTGATTGGCGGAGCAGGCAGGTGACGTCAGTCCTGCTCCGCCTCCCTGACCCCACTCACGATGGCGGCGCCCTCGCTCCGGGAAGCCGCCGGAGGAATGCGCCGACCTGCCGCCGGGACTGGAGACCGCCGGGGGAAGAGAGGCGCCGGGCAGACCAGGTCACCCGCAGGGACAAGCGCGGCCGCCGCTGCCTGCGGTGAGTGACAGAACCTGTTCAGCATATACAAAGAAACTAGTGACTCATCATGAATGAGAGAGAGTCCCCTAACCCAAACTGGATAACACACTGATCACACAGGAGCTTAGTTCCTGTTTTGGTCTCAGAGTTGCTGTAAGGTCTCAGAGGATGATGGACTTGCTGCCAGTTCCTGTATTTACTTACAGAGAGACATAAGATGCATTGAAGGGAATGGTAATTGTATCGCTGGCCTGTAACTGTAATTGTATGTAACTATGTTTTAACTGCTTACTGTGTGAGTGTAACCATGTAACTATAGGTATACTGTACTTTGTAATATATATTGAATCCATATCCTTTTTAATAACAAATATATACATCAATGAGCTTTGGAACTCAGATAATGTGTAGGTGTATTGTTTTCTCTTATGGGATGCAGTGTTTTGCGATATATAGCACACATTCATGGGATATGGTAATAAGAGGTGCAGGCGTTTACAATATATATTAGAGCGGGCATTTTAAATATTTGTGAGAAAGCAATTTGGCATTCTTAAGACTGACAGAGGCAACAGATGGCTTGACACCTGTTGTCCAGATTTGAGGTGAAATAATTCCACACCGAAGAGGTCGCTTTTTTGGTAGTTTGCCCAGGCATCACAATGGGCTTCTTCGTCCCAAGGACAACAGGTGTCTCCCCCGGTGCCTGACTTAAACAAACCATATCACCATCAGAATCCTCATCGTCAACTTCCTCCTCAGCGCCAGCAACACCCATATCCTCATCCTGATGTACTTCAACAGTGACATCTTCAATTTGAATATCAGGTACTGGACTGTGGGTGCTCCTTCCAGCACTTGCATGGGGCATGCAAATGGTGGAAGGAGCCACCTCTTCCCGTCCAGTGTTGGAAAGGTCAGGCATCGCAACCGCCAACACAATTGGACTCTCCTTGGGGATTTGTGATACCATCTCAGAGCACACAGTTCTTTTCTGTGCTCTTTCCAGCTTAACTCTTTAAATTTTTCTAGCGGGAGGATGAGGGCTTCCATCGTCATGTGAAGCTGACCACTAGCCATGAACATAGGCCAGGGCCTCCGCCGTTCCTTGCCACTCCGTGTCGTAAATGGCATATTGGCAAGTTTACGTTTCTCCTCAGATGATTTAAATTAATTTTTTTGGTTCTTTTTACTGAACTTTGGCTTTTTGGATTTTACACGCCTTCTACTATCACATTGGGCATCGGCCTTGGCAGACGACATTGATGGTATTTCATCGTCTATGTCATGGCTAGTGGCAGCAGCTTCAGCACTAGGAGGAAGTGGTTCTTCTTGATCTTTCCCTATTTTCTCCACAAAATTTTTGTTCTCCATTATTTTTGGGGAGTTATAAGAGACAATGGGGGTAATTCCAAGTTGATTGCAGCAGGAATTTTGTTAGCAGTTGGGCAAAACCATGTGCACTGCAGGGGAGGTAGATATAACATGTGCAGAAAGCGTTAGATTTGGGTGGGTTGTTTTGTTTCTGTGCAGGGTAAATACTGGCTGCTTTATTTTTACACTGCAAATTAGATTGAACACACCCCACCCAAATCTAACTCTCTCTGCACATGTTAAATCTGCCTCCCCTGCAGTGCACATGGTTTTGCCCAACTGCTAGCAAAATTCCTGCTGTGATCAACTTGGAATTACCTCCAATATGCGTCACAGTAATGACTGGAATTACTGATGACACAGGACACTACCAATGGTCTGATGCAGCCTAGCAGGTTGTTATAATTGTTATACTGCAGCAGTGGATATATAGCAGCAGCGTATATCGCCACTGGAATTACTAATGACACAGGACACACACTACCACTGGTCTGATGCAGCCCAACAGCTTTTTAATAATAATATAATTGTAAGTAATTTGTTATACTGCAGCAGTGGATATATATAGCAGCAGCGTATATCGTCACTGGAATGACACAGGACACACACTACCACTGGTCTGATGCAGCCCAACAGCTTTTTAATAATAACATAATTGTAAGTAATTTGTTATACTGCAGCAGTGGATATATGTAACAGCAGCGTATATCGTCACTGGAATTACTGATGACACAGGACACTACCACTGCTCTGATGCAGCCCAACAGGTTGTTATACAGCAGCAGTGGATATATATAGCAGCAGCGTATATCGTCACTGGAATTACTGATATATATATATATATATATATATATATATATATATATATACTGGAATTACTGATATATGGCAGCAGAGATCACCAACACTGCGAATGGCTGGACTGATACAGCACAATACACTGACTACACTGGACTGGTCTGCACAACACAGCACCACTTTACAGCTACACTGGATATATCTGTCTGGACTGACACAGCACAAATACACTGACTACACTGGACTGGTCTGCACAACATAGCACTTTACAGCTACACTGGATATATCTGCCTGGACTGATACAGCACAATACACTGACTACACTGGACTGGTCTGCACTGCACAACACAGCACCACTTTACAGCTACAATGGATATATCTGCCTGGACTGACACAGCACAATACACTGACTACACTGGACTGGTCTGCACTGCACAACACAGCACCACTTTACAGCTACAATGGATATATCTGCCTGGACTGACACAGCACAATACACTGACTACACTGGACTGGTCTGCACTGCACAACACAGCACCACTTTACAACTACACTGGATATATCTGCCTGGCTATATGGACTGGACTGAGCAGCACAACACTTGTCACCCCACTTTCCCGCTCGAATAAACAGAGACTGAGCACACTGAATAGTACACGTCCTCTCACTCTCCGAGACTGGAGTGAAAATGGCCGCGACGCACGGCTCCTTATATGGAATCCAAATCCCGCGAAAATCCGACAGCGGGATGATGACGTTTTGCCGCGTTCGGGTTTCCTAGTCAAGAGGGAAGATCCGAGCCTGGCTCGGATCTGGACTCGGAAGCCAAAGTTTGGGGGGGTTCGGTTCTCTGAGAACCGAACCCGCTCATCTCTAATTTTAATGTTAGATATATTTTATAGTACCTGCCAATCTATTTTATACTATACATGCACAGTAGCACTTCCATGTACTGAGTGAGGCCAAATATTTATCTCTGCACGATATGACACCATTATTCTCACTTTGCAAAGGGCAGCTTACGCTAGCTATACAGCAAAAAAATAAAATAAAAATAATAATAATAGTTATTATTGTGCTCGATGGTGAAATCCCTAGTATCATATTACATTTAATTTTGCCCTTGTTCTAGTGTTGACACTTGCAGGCATTTTTACACTCTAATTACAGCTAAAGCACCATACACAAACGGTGGGGCAGATGAACTAATCCTTGGAAAGAGATAAAGTGGAGAGAGATAAACTACCAACCAATAAGTTCCTAACTGTAATTTCTCATACGTCCTAGAGGATGCTGGGGACGACATCAAGACCATGGGGTATAAACGGGATCCGCAGGAGACATAGGCACTCTAAAGACTTTTCATTGGGTGTGAACTGGCTCCTCCCTCTATGCCCCTCCTCCAGACCTCAGTTTTAGAAAAGTGCCCAGGTCGACTGTATGCACTCTGAGGAGCTCTACTGAGTTTCTCTGAAAAGACTTATGTTAGGTTTTTTATTTTCAGGGAGAACTGCTGGCATCAGACTCCCTGCTTCGTGGGACTGAGGGGGCAGAAGTAGGAACCAACTTCCTAAAGAGTTTCATGGCTCTGCTTCTGGCTGACAGGACACCATTAGCTCCTGAAGGGAACTGAACGCTAGCCGTGCCTAGATGCTCACTCCCACAGCACGCCGTCACCCCCCTCACAGAGCCAGAAGTCAGAAGACAGGTGAGTGTTAGAAGACAGATCTTCAATCAAGAAAGTGACGGCTAAAGGTACCGTGCGGCTGGCGGGAGCGCAGCGCGCCATGTTGCCCACACATACACAGGCACTGCAGGGTGCAGGGTGCGGGGGGGGGGGGGCGCCCTGGGCAGCATGAAACCTATGAAAACTTGTCATTAGACATTGACACAATAGATGGAGATGAGATACTCCTAACGTTAGGTCATATCAAAGACGCTGCTGCAAAGCAAACGTACTAGAATCCATGAAATATATTGGTTTCTTGGGATCAAGAACCGCTACCATGGCAGTATCGGCTCGGAGGGCATTGTGGATTCGCCAGTGGAATGCTGATGTAGATTCCAAAATAAATAAATATTCCAAAATAAATATGGAGGCTCTCCCGTATAAAGGTGGTTGTTTGGTGATGGGGTGGATGCGTTCGTCACGGCGGCTACCGCAGGTAAGTCGACATTCTAGCCTTATGCTCCTACACCGGCGAAAAAAAGACACATCACTCTCACATACAGTCCTTTCGGCTCAACAAATACAAAAAGGCCAAAGGTCTCCCCTTTTTTTGCAGGTAGGGGAAGGGGAAAAGGAAAGAAATCCGCAGCGTCTCCCGGATCGCAGGAGCAGAAGTCCACCCCTGCTTCTGCCAAATCTGCAGCATAACGCTGGGGCTCCATTGCGGGAGTCCACTCGGGTGGGAGCACGTCTGAAACTTTTCAGCCAAATCTGGATTCAATCTGGCCTGAACCAGTGGGTCTTACAAATAGTGTCCCATGGGTACAAACTAGAGTTTCTAGACGTCCCCCATGCCAATTTTTCAAATCGATCTTGCCAGCTTCTCTTCCGGGAAGAGAGGCAGTAACAACGGCAATTCAAAAATTATGTCAGGATCAGGTTATTGTCCTGGTACCCTTGACACAGTAAGGAGAAGGTTTTTTTATTCAAGCCTCTTCGTAGTTCCGAAGCCGGACAGCTGGGTCAGACCGATTTTAAACCTGAAAATCTGAATCTCTACCTGAAAAGGTTCAAGTTCAAGATGGAATCCCTGAGGGTAGTGATTTCCAGTCTGGAAGAGGGGGACTTCATGGTGTCAGTAGACATAAAAGATGCTTACTTGTATGTTCCCATTTATCCTCCTCACCAAGCTTATCTGAGATTCGCAGTACAGGATTGCCATTACCAGTATCAGACGTTGCCGTTCGGACTCTCCATGGCACCGAGGGTATTCAACAAGGTGATGGCGGAGATGATGGTCCTCCTTCGTTAAAAAGGAGTCAATATAATTTCTTATCTGGACGATCTCCTGATAAAAGCGAGATCCAGGGAACAGTTGGTGCAGAACAATACTCCAACAACACGGTTGGATCATGAATTTTCCAAAGTCGCAGTTGGAACCGACGACAAGATTGTCCTTTTTAGGGATGATTCTGGACACAGAAGTACGTAGAGTATTTCTTCCAGTGGAAAAGGCTCTGGAAATCCAGAAAATGGTCAAACAAATATTGAAACCAACAAGCGTGTTGATCCATCAATGCATTCGGTTGTTGGGGAAAATGGTAGGGCCTACGAGGCCATACAGTTTGGCCGATTTCATGCCAGAGTATTCCAGTGGGACCTGTTGGACTAGTGGTCCGGATGCCACCTACACATACACCGGAAAATAATCCTGTCCCCCAAAGCCAGGATTTCGCTCCTGTGGCTACACAGTTCTCACCTACTAGAGGGACGCAGGTTTGGGATTCACGACTGGGTCCTAATAACCACAGATGCAAGTCTCCGATGCTGGAGAGCTGTCACACAGGGGGAAAGCTTCCAAGGAAAATGGTAAAGTCAGGAAGCCTGCCTTCACATAAACGTTCTGGAATTGAGAGCCATTTACAACGGCCTTCTACAAGCGGTACATCTTCTTCAAGATCCCGTGCAGATCCAGTCGGACAATGTAACAGCAGTCGCGTACATAAACAGGCAAGGCGGAACGAAAAGCAGAGCGGCAATGGCAGAGGTGACAAGGATTCTCCTCTGGGCAGAAAGACATGTTAGAGCTCTGTCAGCAATTTTCATTCCGGGAGTGGACAACTGGGAAGAAGACTTCCTCAGCAGACACGATCTCCATCCAGGAGAGTGGGGCCTCCACCAAGAAGTCTTCGCAGAGGCGACGAGTCTTTGGGGAGTTCCTCAAGTAGACATGATGGCATCTCGTCTAAACAAGAAGCTTCAGAGATATTGTTTCAGGTCGAGAGACCCTCAAGAAAATGGCAGTGGATACAATGGTGACCCAGTGGGTGTTTCGGTCGGTATATGTTTTCCCCCCACTTCCACTGATTCCAAAAGTTCTCAAAATAATAATAAGAACAAGAGTTTGAGCAATCTTCATTGCCCCAGACTGGCCAAGGAGGGCTTGGTATCCAGATCTTCAGAAGTTGCTCATAGAAGATCCTCGGCCTCTTCCTCCTTGAGAGGACCTACTACAGCAGGGGCCGTGTGTGTATCAAGACTTACCGCGGCTACATTTGACGGCATGGCTGTTCAGCGTCGGATCCTAGCCCGAAAGGGTATTCCCAAGGAAGTCATCCCTCTTATTGAGGCCAGGAAAGGAGTAACGTCTAAACATTACCACCGTATTTGGAGAAAATATGTGTCTTGGTGTGAATCCAAGAAGGCTCCTATGGAAGAGTTTGAGTTGGGACGTTTTCTCCATTTTCTGCAGGCGGGTGTGGATGCGGTCCTTAGATTGGGTTCAATCAAGGTCCAGATTTCGGCCTTATAAGTTTTCTTTCAAAAACAATTGGCCTCCTTTCCAGAAGTTCAGGCGTTCGTGAAAGGGGTTCTGCACATCCAGCCTCCATTTGTGCCTCCAGTGGCACCATGGGACCTTTAATGTGGTGTTGCAGTTCCTTCAATCGGGTTGGTTTGAGCCTCTACAAGAAATAGAGTTGAAGTTTCTCACTTGGAAAGTGGTGATGCTTTTGGCGTTGGCATCCGCAAAGCGGGTGTCTGAATTGGGGGCCTTGTCCCACAAGAGCCCTTACCTGATCTTCCATGAAGATAGGACAGAGTTGAGAACCCGTCAACATTTTCTTCCAAAGATGGTTTCCTCTTTCCACATAAACCAACCTATTGTGGTGCCAGTTGCTACTGACACGTTCGCTGAGTCAAAGTCTCTAGATGTGGTTAGAGCTTTGAAGATTTATGTCGCTAGAACAGCTCGATTACAGAAAACAGAGGTTTTGTTTGTCCTGTATGCTCACAACAAGATTGGGTGTCCTGCTTCCAAGCAGACTATTGCGCGCTGGATCAGAGATACGATTCAGCAAGCTCATTCTACGGCTGGATTGACGTTACCGGTGCCTGTGAAGGCCCATTCTACTAGGAAGGTGGGCTCATTCTGGGCGGCTGCCCGGGGGTCTCGGCATTACAACTTTGCCGAGCAGCTACTTGGTCAGGGTCAAACACATTTGCAAAATTCTACAAGTTTGACACCTTGGCAGATGAGGACCTAAAGTTTGGTCAATCGGTGCTGCAGGGTCATCCGCACTCTCCCGCCCGTACTGGAGCTTTGGTATAGACCCCATGGTCTTGATGTTGTCCCCAGCATCCTCTAGGACGTATGAGAAAATAGGATTTTGATAACCTACCGGTAAATCCTTTTCTCCAAGTCCGTAGAGGATGCTGGACGCCCGTCCCAGTGCGTACTTTACCTGCAGTTTAGTTATTACAGTTACACAAGTTGTGTTATCTTGGTTTCAGCATGTTGCTGCAATAGGTTCATGCCTGTTGGCGTGTGTTATGTTGAATGCCATGTGTGCGGCATGGTTGAGGGTGTGAGTTGGTAGATATCTCACCACTAGTTAACTAATTCCTTTCCTCGAAATGTCAGTCTCCCTGGGCACAGTTCCTACAACTGAGGTCTGGAGGAGGGGCATAGAGGGAGGAGCCAGTTCACACCCAATGAAAGGTCTTTAGAGTGCCCATGTCTCCTGCGGATCCCGTCTATACCCCATGGTCTTGATGTCGTCCCGAGCATCCCCTACGGACTAGGAGAAAAGGATTTACCGGTAGGTTATCAAAATCCTATTTTTTCAAACACAGCATGTAACATGGCATGAAGGATTTGATTGGCTGGTACTTTATCTCTCTCCACTATATCACTCTCCAAATTTTAGCACGTCTCCCCTTATAGTCTGGTAATTTAGATGCAGTGACAAGGAATTGGATAGCAGTGTTCTGCCCATTCTGTTCATTCCCTTCTGGTGTGGTAGGTGACTCTGCACAGTGGCGGAACTACCGGCAATGCAAGCAATGCCTTGCACTTGGGCCCACCGCTGTCAAGGGGCCCAAAGCCAGCGGAATTTAACCTCTTTAGTGGCATGCCCGGAAAATTTCCAGGGTCAACTGCGCTGTGCAGACTGGCAACCCCGGAAATTTTCAGAGCATGCCAGTGCTCCCCCTCTCCCCCTCCCTCCCTCCACCTTACTCTGCTCGTTCGGCCTGGTGGATGATGCAATCGCATTATGGCGTTGTGACGCGATCGCGTCATGACATCATAATGCGATCGCGTCATTCTGGAAAACTCCGCCAGCCGAGCGGAGTACATGAGAGGAGGGAGGAGGGAAGGGGAGAGGATTATAGTGCTGGCGGGCTGGTGCCCACCAGCAAATGCTAGGGATGGCCATCGGTGGGTTATCCATTTATGGTCACCATCTATGGATAACATCGATGGTCAGTGGCCATCCCTAGCTACCCCTAGGCAATGAGCATTCTCTAGGCAACGAGCATTCCCCGTGGCAACGAGCATGGATCCCAGAGCATAAAACCCCAGGGAAAAAGCATGACACAACATGTAAATCCTTTGGCAACGCGCATGAAACCCCTGGCAATGCGCAGGTAAAAATATCTAAACTGGCACTGTGGGGGCATATCTAGCACTGTGGGGACAAATCTGGCACTATGAGGGCATATCTGGCACCTTGGGAGCATATGTATCTGGTAATGTGGGGGCATATCTGGCAACATGGGGGAATATGTGTATCTGGCACTCTGGGGGCATATTTAGCACTGTGGGGGCATGTGTATTTGGCAATGTGGGAGCATATCTGGCACTATGAGGGCATATCTGGCACTGTGGGGTCATGTGTATCTGGCAATGTGGGGGCATATCTGGCACTGTTGAGGCATATGTGTATCTGGCACTGTGGGGGCATATCTAGCACCGTGGGGGCATACCTGGCACTGTGGGGGCATATGTGTATCTTGCACTGTGGGGGCATGTGTGTATCTTGCACTGTGCGGGCATATCTGCCACTGTGGGGGCATATGTGTATCTGGCACTGCCCTATTTGGGTCATATGTGTATTATGCCCCCATTTTCATTGGCCATGCCCAATGCGGCATGTGGCCATACCCATTTTTTTGCAGTGCGCGCACCAAAGGCGCACACACACAGTACAACTAACAATGTTTTTCAACTTGCACCACTGTGTGTGTGTGTATATATATATATATATATATATATATATGTCTGGAAAAAATCAGGAGAATGCGCCCATAGTGCAGATAAATTTATTTCACACATAAATTAAAAACAGGACATTCCATGGATTATAAAAGACTCGTACCATAAAAGACCCACTCTTTGGGCCAGTTAAAACACATGAAACAATCCACCAGGCTATCCACCAAACCTGCTGCAGTCAAAGACCGGACCATGCACCGCGCCGGTAGAAGCCGAACTCGTCAGGTCACTCACAGTGAAGCAGCCGGGATGTGTGAGCCGGGTGGGAGAAGACGCACGTCTGGCAAGCCCCACCTCTACGCGTTTCGTAGTTACTTCGTCAGGAGGCTGGCTTGTCAGACGTAATGGGAGCTATATATATCACAGCAAGATATTTTACAAGCTGTATCCACTAATTAGCAGCAGTTATATTGGTTCTCCTCAATTACAGCCTTAGCATGAAACAGTAATACACAGATAATTACACAGATAATTAAACATCTACCGGGCAAGCATATATCAATAAATACCCAGTAGCCCACATACTCAGAACATTTTAAGAATGGATTATACATTTTTTATCAGTAAAACACACTTATCTAGCCTCAATTGAACTCATTAATTTCCACATTGATGTTTAGTTTTTTAATCATTAGGTGTCTGCCAAATAAAGTGCTAGTGCAAACTTCATACAGGAATATGCTACCATCCATCTATGCTAATTATACAGTTTAATAATAATATCTACTTATGGTCTAGCCCTACATTTTTTAATTTCACATAATATCCGAATGACAGCCAGCCACAATCAAAAGCAATAAGCGGCTTAAGCAAACTGTGAAAAAACATGCAATTATAGTTATAATAGACAGTATTGCAATAAATGTATCTATCAGTTTCAAATTGCTCACAATATGTTGTCAGATTATTCCCATTGATAAACAAAGCTATTCGCTTCTATTGCACAATCCTCCTGCATTTAAAAACCCATTTTCTCACATCAGAAAGATCAGAGTATGACAAAAAATATATATGTAACAAAAATGTCACTATCAGAGTACCCTACATTGTTATTGAGAGTTACATATAGCAGCCATTCTCCTGGAGCCCTGTTTAGTGGCTCCCCTTATTTGAGGAAATCTATAGACAGATAAAGTCCAGACAGAGTATATTATCTGTCTCTAATGAACGGAGTGATCTCATAGTTTTCATTGAGACCATGAGGGATCAGCGTATTAAGTGTTAATATCCAGAATGTCTCCCTCTTAAGTAAACGTTCCTCTCTATTTCCTCCCTCTTTAGTGAGTGCCACATGTTCGATACCGGCAAATCTTAAAAGGGACGGATCTGCGTTATGTCGTTCTAGAAAATGCCTTGGAACGCTGTGATTCATAACTCTATTCTTAATATTTCTACTATGCTCAAGTATTCTAGTTTTCAGTACTCTTTTGGTCTTTCCAACATATCTAAGACCGCAGGGGCACATGAGAACGTAAATACAGAAGCTAGTATTACAATTTTAAAAGATTGAATAATGTGATTATGACGTAGGGAATTTTTCTCCATGATCTTTTTGGCCCCCTTATCAGCCAGATTACAAACTTTGCACCCCCCACACTGAAAAAAGCCTTTCACGGGTGCAAGGAAATGAGCATCCTTTTCCACCTGAACCTTCTCAAGTTTACATTTTGACATCATAGTTTTTAGGGATCTTGCCTTTCTATAGATAATGTCAGGTTTTTTGGGGAGCTCAGGTCCCAATACGGGGTCCAATTTGAGAATCTTCCAATTTTTTTGGGCTATTCTCTCCAAATCCCTAAAACCCGTACTAAATTGTGTAACCAGTGGGCAGAAAATCTTACGTTCTCCCTTATCTTTATTCTTATATACCAATAACGAATCTCTGTTCCTATCCCAAGCTTTAAGCATAGCCTTCTGTGTAAGATCTTTAGGGTAGCCCCTCTCCATGAATCTGTCTGAAGCTAACATCTACATGGGCCAATGGGAGGCTGAAACGTTGAAAGGTGAGATGAGATCCAAAATTGTCATGTATAAAAGATACATAGACGATTTGATTATTGTCTGGGATGGGAATGAAATGGAGTGGCTTGAATTTTTGGGAAAAATTAATGTGAATACATATAATTTGAGATTCACTGGTACGTTTGATCCAAATAGGCTAGAATTCTTGGATCTAGTCATATCCACTGAAGACTTTCTAAATACAGGTCAGATAGAGACCTTTACACATTTTAAAAAGGTAGATAGCAACAGCTATTTGGATTTTAAGAGTTGTCATCTTCCTCAGTGGAAGGAGAATATACCGTACTCCCAATATACTCGACTAAGAAGAAATTGCACCAACCTCTCCAAGTTTGATGAACAAGCAGAAATATATTCAGACAGATTCATGGAGAGGGGCTACCCTAAAGATCTTACACAGAAGGCTATGCTTAAAGCTAGGGATAGGAACAGAGATTCGTTATTGGTATATAAGAATAAAGATAAGGGAGAACGTAAGATTTTCTGCCCACTGGTTACACAATTTAGTACGGGTTTTAGGGATTTGGAGAGAATAGCCCAAAAAAATTGGAAGATTCTCAAATTGGACCCCGTATTGGGACCTGAGCTCCCCAAAAAACCTGACATTATCTATAGAAAGGCAAGATCCCTAAAAACTATGATGTCAAAAAGTAAACTTGAGAAGGTTCAGGTGGAAAAGGATGCTCATTTCCTTGCACCCGTGAAAGGCTTTTTTCAGTGTGGGGGGTGCAAAGTTTGTAATCTGGCTGATAAGGGGGCCAAAAAGATCATGGAGAAAAATTCCCTACGTCATAATCACATTATTCAATCTTTTATAAATTGTAATACTAGCTTCTGTATTTACGTTCTCATGTGCCCCTGCGGTCTTAGATATGTTGGAAAGACCAAAAGAGTACTGAAAACTAGAATACTTGAGCATAGTAGAAATATTAAGAATAGAGTTATGAATCACAGCGTTCCAAGGCATTTTCTAGAACGACATAACGCAGATCCGTCCCTTTTAAGATTTGCCGGTATCGAACATGTGGCACTCACTAAAGAGGGAGGAAATAGAGAGGAACGTTTACTTAAGAGGGAGACATTCTGGATATTAACACTTAATACGCTGATCCCTCATGGTCTCAATGAAAACTATGAGATCACTCCGTTCATTAGAGACAGATAATATACTCTGTCTGGACTTTATCTGTCTATAGATTTCCTCAAATAAGGGGAGCCACTAAACAGGGCTCCAGGAGAATGGCTGCTATATGTAACTCTCATTAACAATGTATGGTACTCTGATAGTGACATTTTTGTTACATATATATTTTTTGTCATACTCTGATCTTTCTGATGTGAGAAAATGGGTTTTTAAATGCAGGAGGATTGTGCAATAGAAGCGAATAGCTTTGTTTATCAATGGGAATAATCTGACAACATATTGTGAGCAATTTGAAACTGATAGATACATTTATTGCAATACTGTCTATTATAACTATAATTGCATGTTTTTTCACAGTTTGCTTAAGCCGCTTATTGCTTTTGATTGTGGCTGGCTGTCATTCGGATATTATGTGAAATTAAAAAATGTAGGGCTAGACCATAAGTAGATATTATTATTAAACTGTATAATTAGCATAGATGGATGGTAGCATATTCCTGTATGAAGTTTGCACTAGCACTTTATTTGGCAGACACCTAATGATTAAAAAACTAAACATCAATGTGGAAATTAATGAGTTCAATTGAGGCTAGATAAGTGTGTTTTACTGATAAAAAATTTATAATCCATTCTTAAAATGTTCTGAGTATGTGGGCTACTGGGTATTTATTGATATATGCTTGCCCGGTAGATGTTTAATTATCTGTGTAATTATCTGTGTATTACTGTTTCATGCTAAGGCTGTAATTGAGGAGAACCAATATAACTGCTGCTAATTAGTGGATACAGCTTGTAAAATATCTTGCTGTGATATATATAGCTCCCATTACGTCTGACAAGCCAGCCTCCTGACGAAGTAACTACGAAACGCGTAGAGGCGGGGCTTGCCAGACGTGCGTCTTCTCCCACCCGGCTCACACATCCCGGCTGCTTCACTGTGAGTGACCTGACGAGTTCGGCTTCTACCGGCGCGGTGCATGGTCCGGTCTTTGACTGCAGCAGGTTTGGTGGATAGCCTGGTGGATTGTTTCATGTGTTTTAACTGGCCCAAAGAGTGGGTCTTTTATGGTACGAGTCTTTTATAATCCATGGAATGTCCTGTTTTTAATTTATGTGTGAAATAAATTTATCTGCACTATGGGCGCATTCTCCTGATTTTTTCCAGACACAATTTGCTCAAGGAGTTCTGAGCTTCATTTGGAGATTTGCAGCGGTGTTGGTTACACCAGTGCTACAGCCCAGGGATTCATTCACTGTGGACTGACAAACTCTCATTATAGGATCACCAGCGCACCTGTACCTTTTTCTCCATATATATATATATATATATACACACAAACAGAAAGTTCAGTACTCACCATAGCAAGCTCACTTATCCTCACAACATCAATAAATAAATGATGGGGGTTTAGTTAGTGAATTGGCCAATGACCGGAAGCCTGCATACCGCTCGCCAAGGTACCCCACCTTCATGCAGGTCCTACACTATCACAAAGTCTCAAAAATTAAAAATTAAATATATATATATATATATATATATATACACATTGCTGGAGCATGCTAAGGATCTCTAATTTGGAGTTGGGGGGAGGCGGGTGGACTTGGACGGGATGAGAGGGGGGAAGTGCGCAAAGCATTTTGTTGCACCTGGGCCAACCGCTTGCTATTTCCGCCACTGACTCTGCACATATGTATAGGGGAGAGTGTTATACAGAGGGAGTGAAATGAAGGAGGAAGTGTGTTATACAGTGGGAGAGATGAAGGATAGAGACGAGTTATACAGAGAGATATGAGGAAGAGAGTCAGTGTTATACTGAGGGAGAGATGGGGAAGGAGAGAGTCTTATACAGAGAGAGGTCTTGTTGCTTACGTGCAGTTTGCTTGCTCTGGTATAAAGGCATACTTGCCTACCCTCCCGGAATGACCGGGAGGCTCCCGAAAAACGGGTGACCCTCCCGGCCCCCCGGAAGAGCAGGCAAGTCTCCCGATATCCGCGGGTCACCCCCTGCCCGCCGTCCACTTAACGAGTAAAGTGGGCGGTCCGGGCAGGCGATGACGCAATTCTTGTTGACCACGCCCCCTGCTGTATAATGCCGGTAATCGCGGCATTACACAGCGGGGGGGCGTGGCTTAAATGACGCGGTCCAGAAGGCTTAAATGACGCGGTCCAGAAGCCACGCGGTCCAGAAGCCACGCCCCGTTCCGCCTCTGGTCCGCCTCCAGCCCGCCCCCCTGTCACGTCACCTCACTGCCCGCCCCCCCTGCTGAGCCGATGGGCTGCTCTCTCCCGGAGAGAGCAGCCCAGAAGTCGGCAACTATGTATAAAGGGCTGCCATAAAGGTTTCACTTGACTGGTGGTCTGGGAAGTGAAACACCAGCATGCACAGCACTACACTTCAGCTATCACAAACAGCAGAATAAAAGTAAAAATACAGTATGTGAACCAAAAAGAGCAGCCCGTAGAACCAGTGCTGATGAAAGAATCAACCACACTTCAACAATAGAATAAACCATAGTAAAATAACCACTGGATCACAAAGCACTAAATGAAAGATTTTATACAGTAGAAGCATTTGATGGTTGTCCTTTAGTACAGTAGTATAATGAAATCATTCAAATGGGTTCTGTGAAGAAGCTCAAAATACAAAAAGAAAATTTCCATAGCATAACTCCATAATACTGAGGTGCTGCAAAGAGGAATGGGCAAAACAGGCCAAGATAGGTGTGCCAAGCTTGTGGCATCATATTCAAAAAGACTTGAGGCTGTAATTGCTGCCAAAGGTGCGTCAACAAAGTATTGAGCAAAAGCAGTGAGTACTTATGTACATGTGATTTCTTAGTTTTTTTATTTATATTAAATTTGCAAAAATCTCAAACTTTTTCACATTGTCATTATGGGGTATTGTGTGTATAATTTTGAGGGAAGGATTTGATCAACAATTATGTATAAAATGTTTAGAATTGCAGCCGTTTTTATGTCAAGTCCCCTATGTTCATTTGTAATACTTTGCTGAGAATCACTAAATGCTGTGTTTCCTCCTTTGTTATGCTTTGCAGCTGTCTCCAGTTGTTGGTTTTTGGGTCTTGCATTTATCTTTGTTTTCAGCAAGTGAAATGCATGCTTGAATGGGTTGAGATCAGATTGTTGAATATCTTGCGAAGTTTTAACTTTATTGTAGACAGTTAATTTCACCCATATTTCGCTTAGTGCGCTTTTGTATGTATAATATTTTCCACCATCCATGGGGGGAGGGGGGGGGGGTTTGGGGGTGCCAAAATCTATATTTGCTTATCAAAAAATTTAGTCTTGGGCCGGCCCTGGGCACGGCTGCTACACGGCAGTGATGTGCGGTGAGGTCAGTGGCTGGGGAGGCACTGGCTGCTAACTATCCGACCTGCCCCTCCCCCCCCCCCCCAAAAAAAAAGTGTAGTCCCCCATACATCACTAAAATCAGCACCAGGCTGAACCAGCCAGGGAGGATAATGCCATAGCAGGGGAGACACTCAGTTTGGGGTCCCCCTGCCATAACATTAAACGCCCCCGAAACCAGTCATCCCAGGGCTGGAATTCCTCGGAAAGTGGGGCCCTAAAAAAATAAAAATGGGGTCCCCCCTCCCGAGCAACAGCCAGACCTGGGCTGATAGCCCAGTGCTATGCCCCGCACCCCTGGTGGCGGTGGGTGCGGGGTTCATTGTACGGTATGCTAATAAAGGGGCAAATGTATTAACCTGGAGAAGGCATAGGGAAGTGATAAGCCAGTGATAAGTGCAAGGTGATAAATGCACCAGCCAATCAGCTCCAATATGTTGATTGACAGGAGCTGATTGGCTGGTACGTTTATCACCTTGCATTTGTCACTGGTTTATCACTTCCTTATGCCATCTTCAGGCTTAATACATCTGCCCCAGTCATGGTACACAGATGAACTATAATCTCCGCAAACAACAAATTCACACAAAAAAACAAAACAAAAACAGATCCACTCAACAATTCACAAAAAATCTCACACAGAACTTACATTCATAAAAAATAAAAAAATTCACACATACTGTAGGGGGTTATTCAGAGTTGATAGCAAACTAAAAAAGTTATCAATTGGGCAAAACCATATTACACTGCAGGTGGGGCAGATGTAACGTGCAGAGAGATTTAGA
Source organism: Pseudophryne corroboree (assembly GCF_028390025.1). Taxonomy (NCBI): domain Eukaryota; kingdom Metazoa; phylum Chordata; class Amphibia; order Anura; family Myobatrachidae; genus Pseudophryne; species Pseudophryne corroboree. The sequence continues at coordinate 366,675,773 of NC_086444.1, forward strand.
TTTGGGTGGGTTATATTTTTTTGGTGCAGTGTAAATACTGGCTGCTTTATTTTACACTGCAATTTAGATTTCAGTTTGAACACAGCCCACTCAAATCTAACTCTCTGCACATGTTACATCTGCCCCACCTGCAGATGTAACATGTGCATAGAGTTAGATTTGGTCACCATGCCGACACCGGGATCCGGAGCAATCAAAAGTGCAACATTGTTTTGCCCAATTGCTAACAACTCTGAATAACCCACATAAAGCCTAATCCGCATTAAATTAACATTTAATGCTGGACCAACAGTCAAGTCACCCAAAAAGTTGTATAATGATCCACACAAAATGCTGGGTTCACAGTGAATTCACACAAAGGGGGGAATTCAATTAGATGCAAAGGTGGTGAATCAGCCGTTGCCACAGCGTGTAAACGCTGCACGGCCAAACACACAGCCTTGCATGCGGTGCAGTGAATATTATTGAGAGATGGAACAGTGTTCGTTTCGTCGCTCATTAATATCAGCCTAGTGTATATCAGCCTAGTGTATATCAGCAATCTCCTGATGCAAAGGGTGCCCAACAGTAAAAGTGTACCATACTTGCCTACCTGACCCTTTCCATGAGGGAGAAAATGCTCTATTCCTGGACTTTCCTGGTAATGTATGATTGCCATCACCTGTGGTGAAATACCTTTCTTATCAATTAACTAGCTCACCACAGGTGATGGCAATCATACATTACCAGGAAAGTCCAGGAACAGAGCATTTTCTCCCTCATGGAGAGGGTCAGGTAGGCAAGTATGGTGTGTACCCAGCTTTACTCCGCTAGGTTATATGGTTGTGAAGTGACTTGAAACCCAGACACAAGGGGTATAATTACCCCTACAGCTAGGCCAGTGGTGGTGGTTTCAGGGATATCCCTGCTTGTGCACAGATAGTATAATCAAACTGAATGAGAAGATACGAATTAAAATACCTTTGACTAAGCACGGATAGCCATAAAACCTGGACTGTTGGTTTTGGAACCACTGTGCTAGGCATAAATATCTCCCAGCATGACCCTCTCCAGGAGGGACAAAATGCTCTGCTCCTGGACTTTTCTCTTAATTTATGATTGCCGGCACCTGTTTTGAACAGGTTAATGGATAAGAAAGGTGTTTCACCACAGGTGAGGGCAATGATAAATTAAGAAGAATGTCCAGTAGCAGAGCATTCTGTCCTTGGGAGGGTCATGTTGGGAGGTGTGCTTTTATTATATAGGGTCAGAGTAACTTTTTTTTTTGTATATAATTTTATTGAACCAATGTATATATCAATGTACATGGTACAATGGAATATGTGCATATTCACCATCAAGAAGGCTCAACATGAAGGAATACAAACACTGATTACGCATAGGTACAGCACTGACAATCATATTGTCATAAAAAAAAACAAAAAAACAGACGGTAGGTCCATAAAGATGACAAGCAAGTATAAAAGTTACATGTACATCAGATTTGAACTTAATAAAGTAAAGTTTGCTCGCATCTCCTCCCCCCATGGTCACACCGAATTTGATACTGTATGGCTGTGGCAAGGGCCATAATAAGGGATGCGGTCATGTGACCACCGTTTGGGAGCCCGGCGGTCACCATGCCGACACCGGGATCCCGAGCAATCAAAATGCTGGCAGACAGAATTCCGACCCACAGGGACTATTACCACTAATAGTAATACTGTTTCATGCTGTTTCTAGCCAATTTTGCTCCCAGTGTGAGATTTAAAAAATGCGCCCCCTCCGATCGACATAAGAAATATGCCCCCCCCCCCCCCCCCCCATAGATATAAAAAAACACAAATTTGCCCAGCAAAGGGGCATGGTCTCTCTGAAATGGTTGTGGTCTCACCTGAAAGGACTACCTTACACCCCGGTTTTTGACCCTGCACCAACAGATCACGGCCACCACAGGGAAAAATAAATAAATTCCACCATATTAAGCCCCACACAATAATGCCCCCTGCACCATATTATACCAGGGTATTATGCCTTGCTCATTGCCAAGCGTTTCACACACACTGGGTGTCATGCTCATTGCCAGGGGTTTCATGCACTGGGATCCATGCTGGTTGCCAGGGGTTTCATGCTCTGGGATGGGTATCATGATCGTTGCCAGGGGTGTGTAATACTTGGTGCGAGGGGTAATGCTCATTGTCAGGGCTCAGGGATGTCTAATGCTAGTTGCCAGGGGTGTGCAGTGCTCATTGTCAGGGGTAATGCTCGTTGTCGGGGTACAGGAGTGTGTAATGTTAGTTGCCAGTGGTGTGTAGAGCTCGTTGTCAGGGCTCAGGGATGTGTAATGCTAGTTGCCGGGAGTGTGTAATGCTAGTTGCCAGGGCTGTGTAGTGCTCGTTGTCAGGGGTAATACTCGTTTTCAGGGCTCAGTAGTGTGTAATGTTAGTTGCCAGGGGTGTGTAGTGCTCGTTGTCAGGGCTCAGGGGTGTGTAATGCTAGTTGCCAGGGCTGTGTAGTGCTCGTTGTCAGGGGTAATGCTCGTTTTCAGGGCTCAGTAGTGTGTAATGTTAGTTGCCAGGGGTGTGTAGTGCTCGTTGTCAGGGCTCAGGGGTGTGTAATGCTAGTTGCCAGGGCTGTGTAGTGCTCGTTGTCAGGGGTGTGTACAGCGCCCGCCAGTCATTCATCTCCCTCCTCCTCCTTCCAGTTGTTCCCTTGCTCCCCATCATTAGTACTCCGCTTGGGGGCGGAGTTTTGCAAACTGACACGTTGCGTCGTGACATCACGTCATTACGCGAAACTCCACCCATCGAGCAGAGTTCTAATGACGGGGAGGAGGGGAGCACCAGGAGCAAGCAAAAGTGCCGCGGCAGGCATCCTGTGCAATGGCGCACCTCGCACGCCGAAAGAAATGGCACTGTTACAAACAGATACAATAGGGGCTTGGGTATCCACACCTGTAGGACAGACTTTCAGGACTCTGCGCTGACAGTTAATAATAGTTATCTACCTCCCTTTGAGATACAAGCCATCTCTGGAGAATCCCAAATAACGTCCATTCAGGGGTTAATGACATAGTTAAACAAATGTTACAGGAAATAACTGAGCACTTGTAACCAAAATCTACAAATTAACAGACAGAACCATAAACAATGGAATAGATCGGCCTGGGACTGGCCACATTTAATGGGCCCTACACAATGGCCCTCATTCCGAGTTGTTCGCTCGCTAGCTGCTTTTAGCAGCTTTGCACACACTAAGCCGCCGCCTACTGGGAGTGAATCTTAGCTTTGCAGAATTGCGAACGAAAGATCCGCATAATTGCGAATAGAAATTTCTTTGCAGTTTCTGAGTAGCTCGGGACTTACTCTGCCACTGCGATCAGTTCAGTCAGTTTCGTTCCTGGTTTGACGTCACAAACACACCCAGCGTTCGCCCAGACACTCCCCCGTTTCTCCAGCCACTTCCGCGTTTTTCCCAGAAACGGCAGCGTTTTTCCGCACACACCCATAAAACGGCCAGTTTCCGCCCAGAAACACCCACTTCCTGTCAATCACACTCCGATCACCAGAACGAAGAAATTTCTTCGTTAAGCCGTGAGTAAAATACCTAACTTTTTGGCAAATTTACTTGGCGCAGACGCATTGCGAACATTGCGCATGCACAGTTTGCAACAAATCGCTCCGTTGCGAAAACCACTAACGAGCGAACAACTCGGAATGAGGGCCAATGTGCGATCTGCCACCCGGCTCCATAGCAGTGCAGGCAAATATGGACAATCTCGTCCATATTGGCCTGCATGCACAAGGGACGGGGCACCAGTGATGAACGAGCTCTGGGTCGCACATCGTTCATCGCTGGTGTCTCCACACTGAAAGATATGAACGGTATCTCGTTCATTAATGGACGAGATCGTTCATATCTATCACTATTATCGCCCAGTGTGTAGGGCCCATAATACTCTGAGTTGTTTAACAGAGTGAAGTTTTCGTAGACAAAAATAGGTATACATTTTTAAAATCTGGGATTGTGAGTTGACATTTCAGCCAATTTGCAACTTTAGCAAACAAGTACTCTTCTACGTGATGGTAGCAAGAAAAAAAAATTGTATTTGATTATATATAAAGTACTTCCATATTCCCAATATAACATTTTTATAATAGGTAAACAAAATACTGCAAAATACTGTATTTGCAACTAATGGCGATGACCACAAGGTGCTGACATTTAATAATTTTAGTTGATAACACAAATAAAGGGGGTACACACTAGGCAAAAAAATAAATGATAACGATTTATGTTGGGAAGTGTGTACCCGCCTAAGGTAGAAATATTTTCCAAATATATGGATTTAAATAGCCATTTGTATACAGCAAACTAATTGAAGGAGCCGACTACAAAAACATTGTTGGAAACACTAACATACTGGCATACGTCTATTTTCTTCCATACATATTCAAAATGGAGCAGACTTCTGCTGAAAAAGCGAAACACATGCAAATTAAAAAAAAACCTGTGAAGTCAGTGTGTGTCTGCACCTTTAAAAGAAGCATGCAATAGTTGAGAGGCGTATCAGGACTCAGCCTATCAGAATCCTTCAGTCCAGTCTGTCCTTTGCTACAGGAAGAATTTGCTCCAGTCATCTTGTGCACAGCAGAATCTTATCATGCCTTTCTTGGATCTCGATACCAGTCTTCCCCAGCAAAGTATTCCAGAGGATTTTGTTGAAAAGCTTTGCTGTGTTGCTGCATCCATTCTGGGCAAGGCAAAGGAAGTGAGTAGAGAAATAGGTAGTGGCCCTGTATCATGGACGGGGTATGCATTGCATATATCCAGTTAGAGATTACGAGGCTGAAGTTAGCTTCTTATTCGGCCAGCTTCTTATTCACTTCTTATTCGGCTCCAGCTTCTTATTCACTTCTTATTCGGCTCCAGCTTCTTATTCAGAAATTATTATATTAAAATAAATTAAATAAGGATAGATCACTAATTTAACATTGCATAAACTTCAAATAGTGTCCCTTACACCAATTTACATGACATTTTGCATTAAACAAAAATGATTTGGGCATGAAAATAGTGGTAAAGCGGGCACAGACACCAGATTTCATCATTTTGAATAAGAAGCTGTAGCTGTGCAAGGGTTAAACAGCGTTGGTCAAAAGATTTGATACTTGAAAGTCACACAGGGTGGTCACTTACATATCACCCACTTGCAGTTTGTCTTGACCAACAAGCAATTGGGCATGAATATGGTGGTAAAGCGGGCACAGACACCAGATTTCATCATTTTGAATAAGAAGCTGTAGTTGTGCAAGGGTTAAACAGCATTGGTCAAAAGATTTGATACTTGAAACTCACACAGGGTGGTCACTTACATATCACCCACTTGCAGTTTGTCTTGACCAACAAGCATTTTGGCATGAAAATGGTGGTAAAGCGGGCACAGACACCAGATTTCATCATTTTGAATAAGAAGCTGTAGCTGTGCAAGGGTTAAACAGCGTTGGTCAAAAGATTTGACACTTGAAACTCACACATGGTGGTCACTTACATATCGCCCACTTGCAATTTGCCTTGACCAACAAGCATTTGGGCATGAAAATGGTGGCAAGGCGGGCACAGACACCAGATTTCATCATTTTGAATAAGAAGCTGTAGCTGTGCAAGGGTTAAACAGCATTGGTCAACAGATTTGACACTTGAAACTGACACAGGGTGGTCACTTACATATCACCCACTTGCAATTTGCCTTGACCAACAAGCATTTGGGCATGAAAATAGTGGTAAAGCGGGCACAGATACCAGATTTCATCATTTTGAATAAGAAGCTGTAGCTGTGCAAGGGTTAAACAGCGTTGGTCAACAGATTTGACTCTTGAAACTCACACAGGGTGGTCTCTTACATATCACCCACTTGCAATTTGCCTTGACCAACAAGCATTTGGGCATGAAAATGGTGGTAAAGCGGGCACAGGCACCAGATTTCATCATTTTGAATAAGAAGCTGTAGTTGTGCAAGGGTTAAACAGCATTGGTCAACAGATTTGACACTTGAAACCCACACAGGGTGGTCACTTACATATCACCCACTTGCAATTTGCCTTGACCAACAAGCATTTGGGCATGAAAATGGTGGCAAGGCGGGCACAGACACCAGATTTCATCATTTTGAATAAGAAGCTGTAGTTGTGCAAGGGTTAAACAGCGTTGATCAACAGATTTGACACTTGAAACTCACACAGGGTGGTCACTTACATATCACCCACTTGCAGTTTGTCTTGACCAACAAGCATTTGGGCATGAAAATGGTGGTAAAGCGGGCACAGACACCAGATCTCATCATTTTGAATAAGAAGCTGTAGCTGTGCAAGGGTTAAACAGCGTTGGTCAAAAGATTTGACACTTGAAACTCACACAGGATGGTCACTTACATATCACCCACTTGCACTTTGCCTTGACCAACAAGCATTTGGGCATGAAAATGGTGGTAAAGCGGGCACAGACACCAGATTTCATCATTTTGAATAAGAAGCTGTAGCTGTGCAAGGGTTAAAAAGCGTTGGTCAAAAGATTTGATACTTGAAACTCACACAGGGTGGTCACTTACATATCACCCACTTGCAAGTTGCCTTGACTAACAAGCATTTGGGCATGAAAATGGTGGTAAAGCGGGCACAGACACCAGATTTCATCATTTTGAATAAGAAGCTGTAGCAACTTGCAAGTGGGTGATATGTAAGTGACCACCCTGTGTGAGTTTCAATTGTCAAATCTGTTGACCAATGCTGTTTAACCCTTGCAGAACTACAGCTTCTTATTCAAAATGATGAAATCTGGTGCCTGTGCCCGCTTTGCCACCATTTTCATGCCCAAATGCTTGTTGGTCAAGGCAAATTGCAAGTGGGTGATATGTAAGTGACCACCCTGTGTGAGTTTCAAGTATCAAATCTTTTGACCAACGCTGTTTAACCCTTGCACAACTACAGCTTCTTATTCAAAATGATGAAATCTGGTGTCTGTGCCCGCTTTACCACCATTTTCATGCCCAAATGCTTGTTGGTCAAGACAAACTGCAAGTGGGTGATATGTAAGTGACCACCCTGTGTGAGGTTCAAGTGACAAATCTTTTGACCAACGCTGTTTAATCCTTGCACAGCTACAGCTTCTTATTCAAAATGATGAAATCTGGTGTCTGTGCCCGCTTTACCACCATTTTCATGCCCAAATGCTTGTTGGTCAAGACAAACTGCAAGTGGGTAATATGTAAGTGACCACCCTGTGTGGGTTTCAAGTGTCAAATCTTTTGACCAACGCTGTTTAACCCTTGCAGAACTACAGCTTCTTATTCAAAATGATGAAATCTGGTGTCTGTGCCCGCTTTACCACCATTTCCATGCCCAAATGCTTGTTGGTCAAGGCAAATTGCATGTGGGTGATATGTAAGTGACCACCCTGTGTGGGTTTCAAGTGTCAAATCTTTTGACCAACGCTGTTTAACCCTTGCACAGCTACAGCTTCTTATTCAAAATGATGAATTCTGGTGTCTGTGCCCGCTTTACCACCATTTTCATGCCCAAATGCTTGTTGGTCAAGACAAACTGCAAGTGGGTGATATGCAAGTGACCACCCTGTGTGAGGTTCAAGTGTCAAATCTTTTGACCAACGCTGTTTAACCCTTGCACAGCTACAGCTTCTTATTCAAAATGATGAAATCTGGTGTCTGTGCCCGCTTTACCACCATTTTCATGCCCAAATCATTTTTGTTTAATGCAAAATGTCATGTAAATTGGTGTAAGGGACACTATTTGAAGTTTATGCAATGTTAACTTAGTGATCTATCCTTATTTAATTTATTTTAATATAATAATTTCTGAATAAGAAGCTGGAGCCGAATAAGAAGTGAATAAGAAGCTGGCCGAATAAGAAGCTAACTTCAGCCTCGTTTAGAGATTTGTCTTTTTTATGTTAAAAACATGGTGATGCCAAGCAATTGCTCTTGAAGTTTTAAAATCCCATCTTGCTCACTCACTGAAAAGACATTGATATGTATAAGGTGCTGTAGCTGCCCGATTAGCAGTTCCTGTGGAGTGAAAAATACAATGTGACTAAAATAAAGTGTCTGCATAGTGGTTCTCATGGCCTATACATTCCCCTGTGTATATCCAATAAATTGTAATGCCCCTAATTTGCAGAAGAGACTGACAGAATCTACTATATATAAAAGCGAAAATTTGTCCTTCTGTCTTCATATACAAATCCACAGTTTACAAGCGAAGGTCGTGAAATGTTACATACGAGCGTACTAAAACACAGCAGAGGCAACTAAAACTATTACAAATCCCTAGCAGAGACAGCATAACTCCGGAATTGCTGGAGCAATGTACTCAAAAATTGGGACACATATGTCTTACACTCTGGGAACAAACACTGTGGAAGGAAGACACCCCTAGGAGTGAGGCAGCAGCACTGAGTATTTCAGCAGACAGCATAACTCTGGAATGCCTGCAGCAATTTACATAAAACTTTGGTATACATATGACTTACACTCTGGAAACAAACACTGTGGGTGTCAGACACCACTAGCACCCCTAGGGGGTGGGACAGCAGCACAGAGTATGTCAGCAGACAGCATAACTGTGGAAGGCCTGGAGCAATTTACACCAAACTTGGTACACATCTGACTATTACACTCTGGTAACAAACTCCGTGGGGGTTAGACAACCCTAGCACACCTAGGGGTGGAACAGCAGCACAGAGTATTTCAGAAGACAGCCTAACTCCCGAATGCCTGGACCAATTTACAACAAACTTGGTACTCATGACTTACAAGCTGGGAACAAACACTGTGGAGGTAAGGCACACCTAGCTCCCCTAGGGGTGAGGCAGCAGCACAGAGTTTTCCAGCAGACAGCATAACTCCCGAATGCCTGGACTAATTTACAACAAACTTGCTACACATATGACTTACACTCTGGGAACAAACACTGTGGGGGTAGCACACAACTAGCACCCCTAGGGGTGGACCAGCAGCACAGACTATATCAGGACATGCATGATATGTCAGTGACGACAGGGCTGCATGTGACAGGGGCAGTGTGACATGATGTGAGGAGGGGAATGGAGGTAGCACGAACCCACACTCAGAGAGTTATATAGTGGAAGTAGCACAGTCCCCCAGCAGCACAGAGTATATCCGGTATATAAGAAACTGTAAATAAATGGATAATTTCATTGGGGCACTGACATGATGTGAGGAGGGGAATGGAGGCAACAGGAAGCCACAGACTGAGAGTTGTATAGTAGGAAGAGCAGGGGCCCTTGGAGGACTCAAAAAGGGATCCGGCCACTACACAAAGTGTGTCAGGGAAGCAAGATATGCCTATATACTAGATCTCCAACCAACGTAAATTAACAAACAACTATCATTCTAATTTACCATCCTCATCCCGTAGCGAAGCACGGGTATTCAGCTATCTACAATGTTATTTATACTGTGTGTTTAATATTTCAATCAATTTTTGTAAACAGACATTCTTAAAATCCGGGGCAACGCCGGGTACTCCAGCTAGTATCCTATAGATTTAGAAAGAGTATAACAAGACCTCCTTTATGTCTGTGACCATCTCACTCACAAAATGACTGCCTTACAATTATCTGCATAGTAATCACTATAGTATCACAAACATGCACCTGAACGTTTGATGTGTCCACTTGCTGAAGTTCTGCTCAGCATAGGCGTGCGCAGGGGGGGTGCCTGGTGTGCACAGGCACCCCCTAATGTCCGGCACCCCGATCTTACATGCCTGATGCAGCGATCACCGAGCAGGCACCCTGTCAGGACTGCATTACTGACCGGAAGGCTGGGTTAATCAAGGGTGCCACTGCCACCGGCTTTCAAACTCCCGGCTCCACCTCCATGTACAAAAACAGCGTGATATGACGTGATGATGTCATGCTGCTCGCATGTCCACCCGTCACACGCCCACCTCTCTCCTTCTATTCTATGCCAATGCCAGTCACTGATGAGGAGCAGCATGCAGCCAGCATTCAATACTGGCAGGGGGTCGGCAGCAGCATTGACACGTCACGCATTTCTCCAGCAGCAGCAGTACTAGTCTGTGACTGTCAGTGTCAGCTTGCAGGGGAAAGAGAGTGGGAGCCAGATCAGGCTGAGAAGGAGCACTGTAATTGCAGTGAGTGCCATCAGCGGTGTTTGTTTGGTCCACCCCACAACATCAGACAATGCATCTCCATTATTAGGATTGGTACAAGGGTGGGTATTTTATATTGCATTGACCTTCAATAGATGGTGCTAGACACGCCCAAAAGGCGATACTAGACACCCCCCCAACAGTGCACCCCCTAATAAAATGTGCTACGCACGCCTATGCTGCTCAGTGCAGGAGACACATAGGAGTCTTCTCTGCAATTTAGTACTGCACTGATTGCAGGGGTGAAATCCTTCACATTTCGGGTAGGTTTTCAGCATCTAATGTTTAATGTGGCAGCATTGATGCTTTTTGATTTGTATTATTATGACATATTAAGGTCAAATTGCCAGCTGTTCTACTACACCTCCAAGAAATATTAATGCTTACAAATAAATGTACCTGCAACAATCTAGTGAAAATTAATAAAATCTATCTAGAACATGGCTTACTTTATATTCAATCAGAAGTTTTTTTCATGAGAAACTTTGTATTATAGTTTAGAGTCAAGCACAGACGTTTGTGTTCGTGTCCATCAGGTACTGTATAACCTGCCTTTTGTTTTTTCTTTCCCCTCCATAGAAGGTGAATGTAACGGTGAGGAGTGGGCTCTCAATGCTCGTGAGTGGCTCCGCAGCGCCATGTGTCCAGCTGGTAATCACCTCCATTGCGGTAGTGGGGACAGCAGAGCAGAACAAGGAGCATAGTTCCAAATTCTTTGAATTCCTGACAAAAGAACTGAATCTGGGACAGGACAGGTATAGTATATGCTTGAGAATGTGAAATGTGGGGACACTAAGGAGCATATTTATTTAGCAGCTGGGTTTACCCCATGTCTAATTACCAAAATGGGCAGATTTATTTAGTGGGGATTAACCTGCGCGTTAATCCCAGAGGAAAAAGGAACCATCAGGGGATAATGTGCCGGGAAAACCCATTGATTGTGCAGTTTATGTGGAATCAGTGTTTCCACATGTTAACCCCTGACTTTCTGCAAGGGGAAAAGGCTATTTAATGAATAGCCTTTCCATGGACTGGGCAGTAATTATTCGTGGGGTTGAATATGCCCCTTAGTGTGCTATTTATGTCTAAGCTATTGCTTCTTAAACTCTTTCCTCAAAACACCCTAACAGTCAAGGTTTTAAGGATATCCATTCTTGAGCACAGGTGATGTAATTAATATCATGCAAGGATATCCTTAAAACCTGGACTGATAGTCTGGATTTAGAAGCACTGGTCTAAGCAAAGCCTTACATTTGTGAATGTCAACATGTATGTTTTTAACTTGCAGTATAATCCAATAACTTTCTTACTATACATAGTAGGGCTGAATAATGAGACTGGTTCATTCTGTTAAATTATTCATAATTTCATCCTGCACACATTTTGAGGAATGCAAAGCAAACCCCCAATACTAAAGTTACTAATTTTAACATCACAGGTGGAGAAAAGTTCCTTCCAATCATTAAGACCTGGTGATTAAGGAGCCACTTATCATGGATTGCATATTGAATGCATTCTGGATGGGCTCTTACTGCCCAGGATCGCATTGCAATATGCAATCCTATCACCTAAATGTATCATCCTGTACATGCAGAGACTGGGAGTCTGGGCAGCCGGCGACGCTGCGCATGCGGGGTCAGCTCAATCGCACAAGGACAGGGGCCATTTCAGGTGTGGGTTTCCGTGGGAACCCTCTACCCATTCAGCAATGCGATGCGCAGCCCATAAGTAGCTGCGGAAGCCATTATCGGGAATGCATTGCATTCTGGATATTGGTAAATCAGGCAGCATCGCATCCCTATGGGGGATGCGGCTGCGGGCGGCAATGGAGAGATTGCAGCAGGTGTTTGAGATACCTGCTGCAGTCCCTCCTTTTTACATTCAGGTGATGCATATTTGCGGCTAACCCCTGAAAATGGGTGTTTTTGGGGATATAGCCGCAAATATATAATGACAAAAGGGTCCCGTAAAACTGTTCAGTCTGATTGCTTAAGTAAAATCGGTCTGAACTTGTTAAAATTGCTGAAAGCTGGTTACCACCTCCAGGATGGTGTGAATAAAATACAAGAAAAAGTGCGTGTAGGCCATATAGGGTGTCTAACGTCATTACCTGCAAGTGCTGTGTGTAGCAGAACAGCTTTTTATAAGAGCTAAATGAGCTTTACTGAGATCCTGTTATGTTCCTGTGAGGCTTCTCATCTCCATGTGACCATCAGAATAAAGCGCACACATCTGTTCCCCACCTAACTTACATTGAGCCCAGCAGTCTTGATTTAAAGTAAGTGGTCAAGGGGATTTAGCCAGGGCAACTAGGTGCTGCTGCAAGTTTATATTACCCAGAGCTGTAAGTGGTGACTGTGAAGGAGCCTGGTGGTAGCAGTGATGACCCTCCTACACCTGGAAGCACCATGATGTTGTATTGTTGATAATTATAGTCTGCGAGCAGCTGGTTTGGCCAAGTGCCTTCAGGACTAGTTGGCCATTACAAGTTGGTGCCAACCAGCCAAACACCATTAACCATGGTGGATCATGGGTTAGTAGAGAGCCTATCCCGTCACACACCCTGACCCTATATCTGCGAGGGGGGTGTCTGCGCAGAGCTTTATTCTGTCTGTGAAACAAATTAAGGGACCCATCCTACCCTTCTGATGTCCCACCCCAGCGTTTGCATTCTGAGATGACTGCTGCATGACCATGTAAGTCATAGGATGATTTTGGAATGAAATAATTTGTTTAGTGTTTTCATGGTAACAGTATACTGACTGGTAAATTGTGTAAGATAACTTATTATCATCTTAAAGAAGTTACAACATTAGTTTTATGTATTTATTTCCTAATTCTACAAAAAAAGTGTCTGTTTCCTTAAAAACAAACAAAAAAACCCCAAAACATTTTAAACCTATTCATAAACCATTTGCAGGGATCTGGTATGATATACCAACATCCTGTCTCACGGATTTGAAGCAGCGAGTCCACTCGCGGGCTCACTGTGCCTGCCATGCTTTGGGCCCAGTGGCTTGCTTCATTTGCAACAGGTTCTATTCCCACTTGATTGGTGGCGTGGACCCACCAACTGAGTGGGAATACCAAGCGGGAGTCGGGCTTCCATCCATCGGTAAAATGCCAGCTGTCTGGATTCTGGCATTGGTCTCCTGAATGCGGGGATCCTGACAGCCGGCATTTTAACTGCATCACATTTGCAGAAAGAGGTTCTGTAAAAACATCATAAGGTGCAGGCTTCATGTATCTGACTTGCTTTTTTTTTTTTTTTTTTTCTTTCCTTTCATCTATTTCTTGATATTTTTGTTTTGAAGGGTTGTAATACGCTTTCACCCTGTGGAGCCTTGGCAGATTGGGAAAAATGGAACAGTTATGACATATTTGTGATACCTCAGAGTCATCACTGTTAAAGAAGAGACCAGACTGGGATCCTCTCCTGGAACACATTCCTGCCTCCTTTCTACAGATACTGCACACACACCATTACCGGTTTTCCTGATGTTAGTGCAGTACTTGTGATTTGTCCTGCAACCACTGGAATCATTGGTTTACCTTTTCATGAGGGAACATTTGAAGGAATGTATATCGACACATAATGTATTACCTAAATTTAAAATAAAACTGGTCAATGTTGTGCATGTGTTCAGTGGATTTTGTTGATCTGCTCCAATTATGCTATACACCAAAATACATTTTCACATTGTACTTGTAATAGCTTGCTTGTTCCCCCTTGCAGGTGTTGCTGATATTTGTCACAGTGATCTAACTGCAACACAACTGTTGCTTTTGGGATTTAAGGACTTATCCGTTTTCATAACTCATCCGGTTCATGCATGTGGCTGTAAATGTATCCAGGCGCACTGTGGTTTAAGCCAGGTACACACTAAACGATATCACCTGATATAACGTTTCCGACGCAAATCGGAAAGATATATTGGCCATATCCTCTAGTGTGTGTGCCCAATCTGTGCACCCCTGCAGTCATTAGCGATGTCTTCTGGTCGGCCCTGCTGCAGGGTCAATCGGAGGACTTTTCACTAGAGATGCCACGCTGCTGAATTCAGCGAGGCATCCTCTGTCGCCCCTTTGCTTCGTTTTATTAGAATTTGACAAAAAAACAATTGCATTTTTGGAGCACTCTTTTATCATATGTATTTAATATTTCAATATGGTTTTTAATGTTAAAACGTAACTATTAATTTTTTTCTCATAAACCAGAAGGGGTAATGAAAAAAAACTGTCATGTGACTCTAAAGATAAATCTGTGCTAGTCACCCCCTTATTGTTCTAGATAGAATAAATACATCATAGACATATTCTCTGTGGTGAATTTATAGTGTATGAATAAATTCTTTCTTAAGTCTTATGACTGAATAATGAATTCCTAAGTCATACAGCTTAGTTAGTAATGTTAATCACTTTTAATTATGGCGTTTTATTATGCCAATTTAGACTCAGTGGGTTAATTAATATATTGGCATCTTGATTTGCCTTCAGTCCCGGCAGTGAGATTTTAGCGTATTATGACCGCAGCAGTAATTTAGCATAATTTTACTCCACAAGAAAAATATATATTTTCCTATACAGAGTTTTGTCATGTGCTGATTTAATGTAACAGATAGTTTCTGATACTTGTTATGCAAACATTGAGTACTGTATCACACTCTTCACATTGCAACAATATAGATACATTCTGTGCAGGGAAAAAGAAACATATATTCAGTTTCTTGCCTGTGTGCTGCAACCTCAATAGTTGTCCCATCCAGTACTATGCATTTAAGCTGTCAAATTTCCATCAAAATGAAGCAAGAAAGGTGGACAGAGTTATGTGTATTACTGTGCTGCTGATCGCGGCGTAAACACTGCCGGATACGGCTTCCTCCTGCAGTGAGGAGCCGATGTAAACTTTCTGCTTACTGAACATACGTTTCACCATGGGGGCTTGCTCACCAGTTAGCCTCCTTTAGGCTTAGAAGAAATGTATACTCACCTTATCTGATACATGGTTATTTATTTGTACTGGAAGAGCACGCATATTGATTATATTATACCAAGTGATAAAGCTAAATATTTATCGTGTATATAACCTTATATGAGGTCTTAGAACACTGTACGCTATCTACGTAAGAAGTACCGTAAGGGTACGCAAGTTGCGTATCGATCGCTTAGCCGTGATCGAGACGCTCAGGCGTCACGTTCACTCACGGCCAAGTGATCACAGGCAGGCAGACTATTGGCTGTTGACTATCGTAATGATTCGCTATAGCGTAGCGGCGCTCGGGACCACGAGGAGATCACCAGCGATGCAGACGCTCACAACGTTAAACCTTTATATCTATACCTTTAGCAATGAAATACACAGCAAACCTTAGTGTAGAGACAAAGTGTAAGTGCAACCTTGTGTAACCTGATTAACTACAAAGCTGCTTGAGCGTCACCGACGCTCAGGGAATATTTAACACTAAAAAAAGAATACACAGATACCTGGGCTTAGGGTCCGAAACCTATTATGTGTATTATGACTATTATACTTGCAAAAAGAATCACAGTACAAAGCATACACTACAATATAACATAAACCAACTAACCAGATAACTACACAGGAAATACAATATAATACAATTAAGTCTAATCAAGGGAAAATACGAGAGAAAGAGAAGAGAGGGAGAGAGAGAAATGGCTCACAGTAAGACAATATGATTACGGAGAGAACTTACGCACAAGGGGAACGATCGCATGCGCCTCGATATCCAGCTCCCGATTATCAGCAATGAGAACCGTTGAAGAGAGAGAAGTTGGATATGGTCGGCCTGCTATTTATGCCCCACACACAATACAATTCAATGGTCCCTACAATCTCATTGTTCATTGGACACAGGAATTCGGCTTCGTATTGTAACAAAAGGTCATAGGTTGATTCATACAGGTGGGCTGTGACTATTTCCAACTGCTCAGGTGGGAGGGAAACTGGGTTTCCCGCCGCATGGGTAATAAAGTGCAAATAAAGTAAATGTTCATAAACTTCTTATGTCCATAACTATTCGCACGAGCGATTGATCTGCTTCAAACCAACACCGGAATATTTCTAATTAAATATTCTTCCGATGGATACTAAACACCACTGTATTACTCCTATCTGACCCTTCGTATCAAACAAAGAGGGATTCCTCTGTTCATAAACATTCTATATTAACCAAACTTTCAGAATCTATCAAAGGGACCATGATCTACAAAATACATTATTACTGAAAATATGTTACGATTGAGTCGCATGCTACAACCACATAAACTCTACCGTAAATACGCATACCATGCGCCTGCGGGTGCCCGCGACTGTGAGTATGCGCACGTACGGGAGAGCGTACGCATGCGCAGCACGGACCTGTGTGAGGTGCAAATATGGTAGTGTGTATAGAGATATTTTTCTGACTTTGACAGTCCACCCTTTGGCAGTCAATAATAACTGCCACCTTCTAAAACATTTCAAAAGGAGAAAAATATATGTCCGGGGTTAATTCATTTCCATGGTTGGGTGAGGGAGAAGAGAGGAGTAGGTGTGAAGAAGGTATGACCTAGTGTGATAGCAGAAGCATGTGTGTATGAGTCCATGTTTGGGGGGGTCATGTATCATCGTGCCGTACGTGTTGTAAATCAAGCTTCGAGGTATTGCGAAGTATACATTAATTCCTTCTTATCCCGTGGTACGGGTCTGTGGATGGGCTGTCAAACTTTACCGAGCTCTTTTCGGATTTTGAACAAAATGGGGAGCACATTTTAGTTGATGATACATGAATGGGGGAATATGTGATTGCTGATATCTGTGCCTGTATTCCCTATACTATGTGTGTCATTACCTGAGGGTTGTAGAAATGAAGAAAAGACATAATTACGGTAAATGCGGTGGTATTCTATGTCAGGTTAATGTACATCTGTCGGTTGAAGTTTTGTTCGGTATCAGTTGAAAGTCGTCTTCTTTGCGCTGTTTTGCTCATTAGACGTGAGCAATAAGCTTTGTCAATGCCATTAGATTTACAAAAAATGTTGGGCTAGCGTAATTTTAAGAATTCTAGGGAAACTGGGGATCCATGGCAAAGTTCATCAAATGTCCATATCTCAAGTGGTCAAAACTCCTTCTTTGGTCCATCCGTTGTCTGTATAGCGTCTCATCAACTTCCTCGTCCAAGGGGGTCTTGTTATCTTGGAGAAAAACCAGAAAAACAGGTGAAAGAAACGGACCGTAGAAATCGCATTTTCATCACATTATTGTTTCTATCATTGGGTCATAAATCAAATCCAGGTTAATTACAGTTTCCTCACTCCTCAAACTCATCACTCTGGTACTTTGTTTGCACCTCATTAAAGCCTGCCCGCATCTAAATATCAATCCAATCGATATAACGACACCTAAGATACATAGTAGAAACTTCCCAACATCCATTATGACTCCTTGAGCCCAGTCTCCCAAACCGGAGAACCAATTTCGCGGGTTCAACCATGACACCCAACCAGTCAGCTCATTACCTACAGCAGCAAGAGTGAGATTGTGTTTTCGACGAAATTCCCACTTTAATTGGAGAATATCGTCCATCTTTTGGTCTATGACCTCTACCGGATCCTCGGTGCTATTCGTGATATACGTGCAACACTTCACGCCGTACTGTGTTGCCAATGTAACACAATATCCGCCTGTCACTGCTGTGAGGTAATTAAGAACCATTCTATGCTGTACCAGTTCTGTTTTATAAGCCTGAAGTTCTCTTCCAGTATATCTAAACGTGTCATCATACATTTCAGTGATATTATCTAACAAATTGGCGAGTGCGGAAATGTATCTATAATTCATCACTCCTCGAGCGGTGCGAGTGAAATCTAACGCCACCAGAACCTGAATCCCGGTGGATTCATGGATCAGATCAGAGGCCGGATGCTCTAACCTTTCTGACAGTTGTCTTTTAACGAGGTGCTCGTAATGAGTGTGAGTATAAGGAGCTTGGGCACCACGGTGTATGTCTTTCATTTTATCATGTGTTACAGTCATTACTTCAGGCAATACTCTTCCAATATAACACAATCCTTCAGAGTTTGGGGCAAGCCACTTGTACGCCTTTCTCCCGCATATGAAATATGCATCATCGGGGAGAACATATGGGACGGAGTAGGACATAACCATATTACACACCTTCCAGGTGAACTCTCCTAACCCTAATTCTTCCATCTGCTTAATACACGTATCAGGTTGTACGATATGTGCACAGTATCCTGGTGATACTTCTCCAACTCTAGTAATCCTATTTCCTAAGGTGTATCTATACCGGAAAGATTTTCCTCTGCTGGCTATGTGGCGTACAAGCTCTGTATCTGTAGGCATTCTATCTGCTCTATGTGAAAAGGTCATGGTGTGGTTACTCCATGATACTTCCCAATTTCCCGGCTTTCTGGGATTGGAGATGTTAAAACATAATAGGGACCTATCCACGTGGTATTGGTGGAGCTTCAAACTAGGAGGGCTGGAGATATTAAACCTCCGGTCCACCGGTCTCCCACCATTTAACTCAAGTACCTCTCCTATCGTTAAAGGAAATGGTACTAGCCCTGATTTGCTATGACCCTGAGGTACTTGAGAGCATACCCAACAATCTGTTTTGTTTAATACATTACCCACTAAGGAGTGATAATCACTCAATGGATGCCGGTCCATATGGATATTAAAACTGGATTGGCATTTCTTAATGCACCCATCTTCAATGACATTGTTACAGAGCCTACAGATACAGTTTTCTTCAGCTAACAATCCGTCACAATTTCTTCTATGATCAATGCTATCGGATCGTTTTCTGATACTCGCCTTTGCTTGTTGGTTAGGTTGGTCTTGGAAAACTACGCCTCCATCTTTATCATCAGAACCCATTCCAGAACCTCTATCGACCTCCATGGTACTCTCGCCGGAACAGACTGTTCTGGTCAACATCATGGTCAACAGGAAAATCCGGATTACAGTCTCTTGGGGCAAGTCCATCTTATAGGAGGAAACGGAGAAAAATGAGAAAGGGGAAAAAGAATTTTCAAGGGAGAGGGGATGGGAAGTGGAGAAAAACAATAAAAGGGAGTGGGGAGTCGACAACTGCTTTCGGTCTTCAAGGCTCAGGTGCCGCCTCAGTCCTCCTGGAACAGACACTCCAGTGATACAACCTCTACCGTCTGTTCCTTATCACGGGACTTCTCTGGATCAGCAACCTTCTTGCAGTGGGATGAATGGACCCAAGTCTCTCTCTCAGCAACTTTCAATGCTGTAGTGCTAGTCAGTAAGACCTGGTATGGTCCTTCCCATCTGTCAATAAGGCAACCTGAGCGTAGAAAATTTCGTATCATTACATAATCCCCAGGTTCAATGTCATGACAATTACTATCAGGTAGATCAGGAATCACCAACTTTAGATTATCATTTTGATTCCTTAACTGTTTACTCATGTTAATCAAGTACTTTACAGTTACTTCATTGTTACATTTCAAATCATCCTGAGGGTTAATCATGACATGCGGTTGTCGACCAAATAAGATTTCAAAGGGGGACAGATTAAGAGGGGACCTGGGAGTGGTTCTGATACTGTACAATACAATGGGTAAAGCTTCTGGCCATGTCAATCCTGTCTCTGCCATCACTTTACTCAATTTATTTTTAATAGTGCTGTTCACTCTTTCGACCTTCGCACTCGCCTGTGGACGGTACGGAGTGTGCAGCTTGCTATCAATTCCCATCAACTTACACATTCCTTGAAAGACATCACCTGTAAAATGGGTACCCCTATCACTTTCGATTATTCTAGGGATACCATATCTACATACAAATTCCTGCACAATTTTCTTAGCTGTAAACATAGCGGTATTTGTAGCTGCAGGAAATGCTTCGACCCAATTCGAGAAAACATCTATACAAACAAGTACATATTTCAAATTCCGACAAGGGGGTAATTGAATGAAGTCAATTTGTATTACCTGGAAAGGGCCGCCGGCAGGTGGGATATGGGATGGTTCTGTAGGTATTGCCTTTCCAATATTCTTTCTCAGACAGGTAAGGCATGACATTGCTCTTTTACTCGCATGAGAGGAGAATCCTGGGGCGCACCAATATGCTCTTACCAATTTGCACATTCCCTCCTTGCCTAGATGAGTCAGCCCGTGAGCTGCTTCAGCCAGACATGGAAGATATGCTCTGGGGGCCACTGGTTTACCATGTCCATCCGTCCAGAGTCCTGAGGACTCTTGGCCACATTCCTTTGCCTTCCAGACTGCCTTTTCCTGTGTGGAACACAAATTTTGCATTTTACACAACTTCTGTGTGTTGATGGTATTGAATACCATCAGTTGTGTGGTGTCTGTCTGTATGGGGGTAGCAGCTGCTAACTTAGCAGCTTCGTCTGCTCGGCTGTTACCAAGTGATACCGGGTCTTGGCTATATGTGTGTGCTTTACATTTGATAACAGCCACTCTGTCGGGTTCCTGTATCGCTGTTAGAAGCCTTTTTATGTGAGCTGCATGCGCTACCGGTGTACCAGCTGCCGTCATGAAATTTCTGAGGCGCCATAGGGCTCCGAAATCATGGACTACCCCGAATGCGTATCTAGAATCGGTGTAGATATTGGCTGACTTACCCTTAGCCAATTCACATGCTCTGGTTAGGGCGACCAGTTCAGCAACCTGGGCTGAGTGAGGTGGGCCTAGCGGTTCCGCTTCTATGGTGTCTTGGTCATCTACGACTGCGTATCCAGTACACAAGTCTCCCGAGTCTGACTGTCTGTGACAACTACCGTCCGTGTAGAACGTGAGTTCTGCATCTTTCAGTGGGTTGTCACTGATGTCAGGCCTTGCGGTAAAATTTTGGGTCAAATATTCCATACAATCATGTGTATCTTCCTTTGTATTAAATCCTCCTTCCCCATCACTCTCACCTTCCACCCTTTGTGCCTGACCAGGCACACCTGGGAGATATGTTGCAGGATTTAATGCACTGCATCTCCTTATGGTGATGTTTACGGGGGCCATTAGTGCTAATTCCCATCTTGTAAACCTCGCTGATGAGACGTGTCTGGTTTGGGCAGAATTCAATAAGGCTGACACTGCATGTGGTGTATGGATTGTGAGGTTGTGGCCTAGCACGACATCTTCGCTTTTTGTCACTAGCAATGCTATTGCAGCCACGCTTCGCAAGCAAGTGGGGAGGGATCGCGCTACCGTATCTAGCTGAGCGCTGTAGTATGCAACTGGCCTGCTGGCATCACCGTGTTTTTGGGTTAGTACGCCTGCCGCGCAACCAGCACTTTCTGTTCCGTATAGTTCAAAGGGTTTCCCATAGTCTGGCATACCTAGTGCTGGTGCCTGCGTTAGGCACTGTTTGAGTCTCTCAAATGCTGTTTCGGACTCGTCTGTATGCGAGATCCTATCAGGTTTGTTTGAGGAGACCATTTCCTGCAAAGGTAACGCTAAAATGGAAAACCCTGGGATCCAATTGCGGCAATACCCACACATTCCTAAAAACGTTCTGATCTGTTGCTGGGTTTGTGGCAGGGTCATGTCTCTAATTGCTTGGATTCTATCAGCGGTCAGGTGTCTCAGTCCTTGTGTTAGACAGTGTCCCAAATATTTTACCTTAGTTTGGCATAATTGCAACTTGTCTTTGGACACCTTGTGTCCGGTGTCCGAAAGATGAAACAGGAGCTGTTTCGTATCCTTCAGAGATGCTTCCAGTGAATCTGAACACAGTAATAAATCGTCCACATACTGTATCAATACTGATCCACTGTCTGGTTGGAAAGACTGTAAACAATCATGCAAAGCCTGGGAAAATATACTTGGACTATCTATGAAACCTTGGGGTAGTCGAGTCCACGTATATTGGACTCCTCTGTATGTGAATGCAAACAAATATTGGCTGTCAGGGTGCAGAGGTACCGAAAAGAAGGCGGAGCAGAGGTCAATAACAGTGAAAAATTTGGCAGTGGGAGGGATTTGCATTAGGATGACAGCTGGATTTGGCACTACGGGGAACTGACTCTCAACTATTTTGTTAATCCCCCTTAGATCCTGCACTAGCCTGTAACCCCTCCCCCCACTCTTTTTAACAGGGAAGATGGGACTATTGGCAGTGCTGGACGTTCTTACCAGAATGCCCTGTTGTAGCAAGCGCTCTATTACTGGGTAAACTCCTAACTCCACCTCTGGCTTCAGAGGATACTGTGGGATTTTTGGAGCTATCCTACCATCTTTTACTTGCACAACTACTGGAGCTACGTTTGCCATTAATCCAGTGTCCTGTCCGTCTTTTGTCCAAAGTGACTCTGGTATCTGAGATGTCATTTCTTCTACTTGGGATGGATTCCTATTTGTCATAATGGTATGTGACATTAATTTTGATGGGGAGTCTAACATGTCTCGCACTTCCTGAGCGTGATTCTCAGGTATGTCCAAGAATACACCTTCAGGAGTACAATAAATGACGCACCCCATTTTACACAGTAAGTCTCTTCCCAGGAGATTGGTTGGTGCCGATGCAGCCAGCAAAAAGGAATGCTTGGTATGCAAAGGCCCTATTGTAATCTCGGCTGGTTTGCTAACAGGGTAGTGCTGGACTACTCCTGTTACTCCCATGGCTGGAATTGTCCTACCAGTGGTTCTCATGCCCACTGTCGAATTTATCACTGACTTGGCCGCCCCTGTGTCTACAAGAAAGTTTAAAGTTTTACCAGCTACATTAATTGCGACCTCGGGTTCACTTTCAAGGTTGGCAATCAATTTCACTGGCTGCAGATTACAGGTATGGCCACACCCCTATTGGGTATGGTGACCTCCCTGAATCCCGCTGGCAGCAACTATTTGTGAGGGAGATAGTTGGGAACTACCAGAGGCATGCCAGTCTCTGTTTGGGGGATATCTTTTTGTTTCCCCTGTATGTGGCTCATAACTCCGTTTCTGCGGACCTTGCTCCCAATGTCGTGTGTCGTGTCGTTGTCTAGGGGGTTGGTATGATCTTTGCGAATTTTTCGCTCTACAGTCTCGTGCATAGTGTCCCTGTCTTTGACAAGAATAACATGTTATCATAGTTGACTTACCCACAGGGTACGCAGGCTGCTTTGTGGTCAGGGCCTGTATACTTACCGACATTAGCTTATCACTCTGCGACTCCCTGTGTCTGGTGATGTTTCGGTCGTGATCAATAGCAGCCTCTCTCAAAGTGGACACTGACAGACCTCGCCAACATGGTTGCGTGGTCTGTACCCTTGCCTTTAATGTTTCCTTCAAACCATCCATTAGTACAGATACTGCTACTTCTCGATGGTTTGGATTGGCATTTCTAATAGTGCCCGGTGAAAATATTCTGCAGCTGTTTCTGACTCTTTTTGTTTAATGGAAAATATTTTGTTCCATTTAACAACTGCTGGGAAATGCTCCTTTAACTGTAAGTTTATCCTTCTTACGTTATCTTTGTTGTACACATCTGTAAGAGGTACATCCAGATCTAGTCCACAATCAGCTAAAAATTGGGCTGAGTCGACATTGGAGGGTAAACAAGCTTTTAGCAATATCTGCCAATCTTTATTATTGGGCTCTAAAGTGTTTCCTAAGTCTGTGATGTATTTTTGGCTGGCAACTAAATCTTTTCTAGGGTCAGGGAATTCAGACACTATGGTCCTTAATTCCATTCGGGAAAATGGGCTGTACATGGCAATGTTCCTTATGGGAGTGGCTCCTGATACATCTGTTTTCCCATTGGGAACTGCTATTACCCTAACAGGAGTAATTCTAACAACCTCATTCTGTGTAGATTCTACAGCTTGTGGTGAAATAGTCTCAGCATAATGCATGGTGCCGTACTTACCAGTTGATACGACCTCACCTATCCCTCCGCTAGGGGCCTTTACTAGTCTCGTGGGTGTTGCTGTGCCTACTGTGGTCTCTGCTATGGTGGCTGCTAGAGAGAGCGCTGAAATCGTTGTCGCTTCGTCCTCTTGATCACACTCCTGAGGAAAGTTCAAAACAGGGTACAACTTGCACGGGTTAATACTTGCATGGGTTAATGGGTTAACATTATCATTAACATTTACACAGTTACTAAGTGATTTTGTGTTACACCTTAGTGCGTCTTTCTCCGTAATCAACTTCTCTCCTGATATATATGGTGGCGGCAGGGCCGTGGCAATCAGTTTTCTGTTAGAGCCAGATCCTGCCGCCTGAGCCAAACCTCTCTGTATCTCACCTTCCTGTTGCCACAACTGTAAATAATCATAATGCTGAACTCGTCTCTTTGTTGATTTTATGAGACATATCCTCCTCCTTAAATTTTGTAACACCTCTGGGCTGAAGCTACCTATTCTTGGGAATTTCTCCCGGTCTTGTACCGTCATTCTCTCCCATTCATCACATAAAACCTCTGTGTGACTTCCATATTTCTCACACAAGATATACCTGGCCGACCCAATTGGTCGGACCACTGAATCAACCCGAACCGAGGTTGATCGCCCCCTACCTGAACAACTGGCCCCCATAACTCTGCAGGCGTTGCTTGCTCTACCTCTGATCTCTATATCAAGGTCTTCAGCGAACCCTTACAGAAAACCAGATTGTTCACAATAGGCTGACGGTGGCGGTTTACCGAGTACCCCACTCACTCGCCCACGCCGACCAATGCGACCTGATCACACCGATATGGTGCTGGCGCACTCGACCCAGGGCACCTATAAAAACCGTTGTTTACTGGAACATGCGAGGGTTATCCGCAGAACACTTACTCTTTCCAGTAAAGGTGAGGTTTGTCAGATAGTTCCTGAGTGACCAGCGAACTTCCCTTCTTGAAAAAATAAGAAATTACACAAATCACGTCAGAATGTACAAATAGCGTTTGTGACCCCTTTACTCTAATGGTACTAGGTCAGATTACTAACTACTGTACACAATTACGTGCGGTCCAGTCGTTCAGTACACAAACAACTAAGCTTGTGTACGGAAAGACCAATGGAATCGAAACTTACGACTGCGAATTCCTTCAGCCAGAGCTTGTACGGCCTATATGGGTCTTGCACCAACCCTTCTTTTGGTGTTGTGCCTCTGAACTGTATAGCGGACTTCCCTGTTTACTGTACCTGGACCTGCTGGTCTACTATGACCTCCTGGTCTTGTTCTGTACGACCTCCTGGTCTGACCTCCTGGTCTTGTTCTATACTGGTCCGCTATACTCTAATGCTCAAATATTATGTTTAACCAAGGATGCCTCCCTAGCCACCGTGCACGTCACTTACACGCGTGTACCTCACGAGTACTCGACTTTTCTTGTGGTTCAACCTTTAAGTTATATAAACTTATGTAATACAAAAACACTCACTCATCACATGTACACTTTTGCTTCTATTTCTATTTCTGCGCAGAAATTTTTCTTTAGCCCAGCTGTGTTACCAATTAGGAGCAGGATCTGTTAATTTAAATTTTGGATTTCCAAAAATAGACTTGCGTTATTTATCGCCTGTGGCGCTATTTACCGCTTTGCGTTACTTATCGCATTGCGTTAAAAATCAACTTATCGTGACTTGAGCTACGTGGGCGTAACCGGACGCTCCGTTGCATAATGTACGCTGCGTGCGTCTGCCTTTGGATTGCGTACACAAGTCTTTTGTTAGGGACACGTGTACGCAAAGCAAAGATCCACCGTAACACAATTTATACTTTTATCAATGTAGATGATCCTTGATCATCTACCACACAACACACTGACTTCGCCTTATCTCCCAGGCAAAACTGTGTGTTTGTCTATCTTTTAACTATATTACCTTTACTCTTAAACTATGAAATAACGGCAAATCTTTTTTTAGCACTTTTTTCAACTATAAAACTGGCAGACAGGAGAGTGATATACGAAAATGAAAAAGAAAAAGAAATGCAGATATATATATGTGTGCGTGCGTGTGTACGCAGGACAGAAAAATAAACAGTTTTAAAAGACACTAGCGTTTTGTTCTTACCTCCGGTTCCCGGATTCCTTCAGCACTCTTTTATCTAAGTGAAGCAGACGCTTATCCCGTCAGCACTACGAGACAACCTCCCGCCCTTTGCTGAGGGATAATGTCTGCTGATCTACCTAGTGCAGATATGTGAAGGACAGGACGAGCCGCCAATTGATAAAGCTAAATATTTATCGTGTATATAACCTTATATGAGGTCTTAGAACACTGTACGCTATCTACGTAAGAAGTACCGTAAGGGTACGCAAGTTGCGTATCGATCGCTTAGCCGTGATCGAGACGCTCAGGCGTCACGTTCACTCACGGCCAAGTGATCACAGGCAGGCAGACTATTGGCTGTTGACTATCGTAATGATTCGCTATAGCGTAGCGGCGCTCGGGACCACGAGGAGATCACCAGCGATGCAGACGCTCACAACGTTAAACCTTTATATCTATACCTTTAGCAATGAAATACACAGCAAACCTTAGTGTAGAGACAAAGTGTAAGTGCAACCTTGTGTAACCTGATTAACTACAAAGCTGCTTGAGCGTCACCGACGCTCAGGGAATATTTAACACTAAAAAAAGAATACACAGATACCTGGGCTTAGGGTCCGAAACCTATTATGTGTATTATGACTATTATACTTGCAAAAAGAATCACAGTACAAAGCATACACTACAATATAACATAAACCAACTAACCAGATAACTACACAGGAAATACAATATAATACAATTAAGTCTAATCAAGGGAAAATACGAGAGAAAGAGAAGAGAGGGAGAGAGAGAAATGGCTCACAGTA
This sequence comes from Pseudophryne corroboree, assembly GCF_028390025.1. Taxonomy (NCBI): domain Eukaryota; kingdom Metazoa; phylum Chordata; class Amphibia; order Anura; family Myobatrachidae; genus Pseudophryne; species Pseudophryne corroboree. Next base: position 366,702,755 of record NC_086444.1, read on the forward strand.
AGACAATATGATTACGGAGAGAACTTGTCTAATCAAGGGAAAATACGAGAGAAAGAGAAGAGAGGGAGAGAGAGAAATGGCTCACAGTAAGACAATATGATTACGGAGAGAACTTACGCACAAGGGGAACGATCGCATGCGCCTCGATATCCAGCTCCCGATTATCAGCAATGAGAACCGTTGAAGAGAGAGAAGTTGGATATGGTCGGCCTGCTATTTATGCCCCACACACAATACAATTCAATGGTCCCTACAATCTCATTGTTCATTGGACACAGGAATTCGGCTTCGTATTGTAACAAAAGGTCATAGGTTGATTCATACAGGTGGGCTGTGACTATTTCCAACTGCTCAGGTGGGAGGGAAACTGGGTTTCCCGCCGCATGGGTAATAAAGTGCAAATAAAGTAAATGTTCATAAACTTCTTATGTCCATAACTATTAGCACGAGCGATTGATCTGCTTCAAACCAACACCGGAATATTTCTAATTAAATATTCTTCCGATGGATACTAAACACCACTGTATTACTCCTATCTGACCCTTCGTATCAAACAAAGAGGGATTCCTCTGTTCATAAACATTCTATATTAACCAAACTTTCAGAATCTATCAAAGGGACCATGATCTACAAAATACATTATTACTGAAAATATGTTACGATTGAGTCGCATGCTACAACCACATAAACTCTACCGTAAATACGCATACCATGCGCCTGCGGGTGCCCGCGACTGTGAGTATGCGCACGTACGGGAGAGCGTACGCATGCGCAGCACGGACCTGTGTGAGGTGCAAATATGGTAGTGTGTATAGAGATATTTTTCTGACTTTGACACAAGTGTGTAACAAAAAAATAAATAAAAAAAATGCACATTTAATGTGTACATATTGCGAGAGTATAGATATCTGTGATTTATTTTGATGGAAATTTGACAGCTTAAATGCATAGCCCCGCATTGCATTTATCAAGTACATTCATAAAAATAAGTAGCTGGTCGCAATGGACAACTTTTCCACTGGTCCAGTTCTCCACTCTTTTCAGTTCTTGATATATCAATCCCATAATCCAGTGGTACTCAAACTGTATGCCATGGCACCCTGGGGTGCTGTGGGAGATTTGCAGGGGTGCCTTGGATTGGTGGTCTAGAAACAATTAAAATTATTTATGGACAATGTAATAGGCAAAACCAGTGCTGGTGGCTGCCAATCATAACATATGTGGCAAACAGAAGTGAATCAGAAGGATGACATATAAACACAATTTACTTAATTGAATATTTTTCTAAATTTCTGAATAAGAATCTTTAGGCCTAGGGGTGCCGGGGAAAAAATGACGATACTCTAGGGGGCCGTGATTGAAAAAAGTTTGGGAACCACTCCCAAGTAGGAAAAAGTGCATCCTCTTACAAAGAAGAGGAATTACAATGTTATTAGTTCTGTGAAACTCCAATACTGTACATATTTGTACATCTAAAGCTGGAAGCACTTTTTATTCAAATAACTGGACAGAACATTTTGTATTTCATTATTACTTCATTTCAGGACATTCTAGTTGCCTAGCCCTCTTCCCTTGCACTAGTTTTAGCACCTGTGTCTACTGCTCCCCTCCAGTGACTGACACTGTCTGTTCACCCATACAATGGGTACAGGTTCATTGAGAGCTGCTGTGCTGTTCCTTGAGACTCATTCACTAACTACTGACTAACTACAGCGAGTTGCTCCCTGTCTGTGGTTTTTACTGCAATGTTTGTACTTTTGTGATTCTGCCAACATCTGTGCCCTTCAAGGCGAGACTCCCTCCTGAAAAGGGGGCATGACTCAGCGGGAATGCTGCGGTTGTGAGCCACACCTCCCATTTTCATCACTGTGGGGGCATGACCGGCGCTCTGTGAGCTGCTGGCATGCCTCCAGTCCCTCTGTCTCCAGTGAACAGACGCTGTGCACATGCGCCCAGCATCTATTCACCACTGCTCTGGCACCTATAACAATAAGAAAATCAATACTCTACATCTCTGCTGATTTCAGTACATGGCAGTGGCGGCTGCAGCTCCCAACACATTGTGCAGGGGGGAGCGGGTTTGCACATATGAACATACATGCACGGATGTATGTAACATATGTGCTGGCTGCGGGTCTCTGGGGATCGGCAGCGCTGTGTATCTTACAGCCTCCACTGAAGACTGAACCCGGGATGCTGCTTTTGGCTCCACTCTCCTTTAAAGCCCGCCCCCAGGTTCTTGTGAAAACTAGCCAATGGGAGCTTGGGGGCAGGCTTAGTAGGAGAGTGGAGGGTGTTATACTGAATGCCGAGTCTTGGGTTCAGCGGTGGCCATAAGATGACACGCACAGCTGCTGATTCCCGGAGCCCTACAGCCAGCACATATGTTACATACATCCCTGCATGTATGTCCATATGTGCTAACCCGCTCCCCCTGTATGACGTTGTGTGAGCTCAGCTGCAGCTACCATTGGTAAATACTGTTAATCACAGTGCAGACCTTACTTCCCTACCTAGCCTTGGGTTACATTCATCGTTCCTCAGGTTTCCATGTAAACTCTCTAGCAGCATGCATGGTGAAGGAAGCTCAAGGCTTATTAACTCTTATGAAATGTCTTAATTACAATTACATTTTAGTTCTATTTAGCCAGATGGTGGACAAGTTTAGAACGACTAAAGGTACATTTCACCCTTGCTTAAACACTGTTTCATAGCATGACTTTGAGGCTTCAAAGCTAGGGACAGTAAGCATATCTTTGTGTGTATGGACAGTCACTTCCTTTTTAAGTCTGCAACAGAATTTACAGATGGAGCCTCGCTCATCTAGGCTTCTCTGCTGCGCCTAGGTGCACCAAGGCTTATTAGCATAAGCCTTTCATCTATTGTTCTCAGCTGCAATACCAAACGGAGAGAATATAGTAGGGGATTAAATCCGACTTCCCTGGCTCAATTAATCCTATGAACATGACGTACTGAGTTAGCGCTCGTCCCAATTCTAGGGATGTCCAACTGTGAGTGGCCATAGATGGTTACCAACAATGCTATGGGAAAACATCTATGGTTTTACCCATTGATGGTCATCCCTGTTATTTCAGTGAATGACCCACGGTCCATTCACAGCCTCGTGGCAGTGCTTAATGGGTGTCAGGGGCAAAGCTATGCTCTGAGTCTCGGCACCTGGCAAAAAAATAAGAATTTACTCACCGGTAATTCTATTTCTCGTAGTCCGTAGTGGATGCTGGGAACTCCGTAAGGACCATGGGGAATAGACGGGCTCCGCAGGAGACTGGGCACTCTAAAGAAAAGATTAGGTACTATCTGGTGTGCACTGGCTCCTCCCTCTATGCCACTCCTCCAGACCTCAGTTAGGGAAACTGTGCCCGGAAGAGCTGACATTACAAGGAAAGGATTTTTGGAATCCAGGGTAAGACTCATACCAGCCACACCAATCACACCGTACAACTTGTGATAACCTTACCCAGTTAACAGTATGAACAACAACTGCGCCTCACTCAACGGATGGCTCATAACAATAACCCTTATTTAAGCAATAACTATATACACGTATTGCAGAAAGTCCGCACTTGGGACGGGCGCCCAGCATCCACTACGGACTACGAGAAATAGAATTACCGGTGAGTAAATTCTTATTTTCTCTGACGTCCTAGTGGATGCTGGGAACTCTGTAAGGACCATGGGGATTATACCAAAGCTTCCAAACGGGCGGGAGAGTGTGGATGACTCTGCAGCACCGAATGAGCAAACACAAGGTCCTCCTCAGCCAGGGTATCAAACTTGTAGAACTTTGCAAAGGTGTTTGAACCCGACCAAGCAGCCGCTCGGCAAAGCTGTAAAGCCGAGACCCCTCGGGCAGCCGCCCAAGAAGAGCCCACCTTCCTTGTGGAATGGGCTTTTACTGATTTTGGATGCAGCAATCCAGCCGCAGAATGAGCCAGCTGAATCTTGCTACAGATCCAGCGAGCAATAGTTTGTTTTGAAGCAGGAGCACCCAGCTTGTTGGGTGCACGCAGGATAAACAGCGAGTCAGTCTTCCTGACTCCAGCTGTTCTGGAAACATATATTTTCAAAGCCCTGACTACGTCCAGCAACTTGGAGTCCTCCAAGTCCCGAGTAGCCACAGGCACCACAATAGGTTGGTTCAAATGAAACGATGATACCACCTTTGGGAGAAATTGGGGACGAGTCCGCAATTCTGCCCTGTCCATATGGAAGATCAGATCGGGGCTTTTACATGACAAAGCCGCCAATTCTGACACACGCCTAGCCGATGCTAAGGCCAACAGCATGACCACTTTCCACGTGAGATACTTTAGTTCCACGGTCTTAAGTGGCTCAAACCAGTGGGATTTCAGGAAATCCAACACAACGTTAAGATCCCAAGGTGCCACTGGTGGCACAAAAGGGGGCTGAATATGCAGCACTCCCTTAACAAATGTCTGAAAATCAGGCAGTGAAGCCAGTTATTTTTGAAAGAAAATGGATAGGGACGAAATCTGGACCCTTAAGGACCCTAATTTTAGGCCCATAGACACTCCTGACTGTAGGAAGTGCAGGAATCGACCCAGCTGGAATTCCTCTGTTAGGGGCCGTCCTGGCCTCACACCAAGCAACATATTTTCGCCATATACGGTGATAATGCTTTGCTGTCACGTCCTTCCTAGCCTTTATCAGCGTAGGAATAACTTCATCCAGAATGCCTTTTACCGCTAGGATCCGGCGTTCAACCGCAATGCCGTCAAACGCAGCCGCGGTAAGTCTTGGAACAGACAGGGCCCTTGTTGCAGCCGGTCCTGTCTGAGAGGCAGAGGCCATGGGTCCTCTGTGTGCATTTCTTGCAGTTCCGGGTACCAAGTCCTTCTTGGCCAATCCGGAACAATGAGTATTGTTCTCACTCCTCTTTTCTTACAATTCTCAGCACCTTTTGTATGAGAGGAAGAGGAGGAAACATATATTCCGACTGGAACACCCACGGGTGTCACTAGCGCGTCCACAGCTATCGCCTGAGGGTCCCTTGACCTGGCGCAATATCTTTTTAGCTTTTTGTTGAGGCGGGACGCCATCATGTCCACCTGTGGCAGTTCCCATCGATTTGCAATCTGTGTGAAGACTTCTTGATGAAGTCCCCACTCTCCCGGGTGGAGGTCGTGTCTGCTGAGGAAATCTGCTTCCCAGTTGTCCACTCCCGGAATGAACACTGCTGACAGTGCTTGCACGTGATTCTCCGCCCAACGAAGAATCTTTGTGGCTTCCGCCATTGCCACCCTGCTTCTTGTGCCGCCCTGGTGGTTTACATGGGCGACCGCCGTGATGTTGTCTGACTGAATCAGCACTGGTTGGTCTCGAAGCAGGGGCTCCGCTTGACTCAGGGCGTTGTATATGGCCCTGGTTCAGTATATTTATGTGCAGACAAGTCTCCTGACTTGACCACCGCCCTTGGAAGTTTCTTCCCTGAGTGACTGCCCCCCATCCGCGGAGGCTTGCATCCGTGGTCACCAGGACCCAGTCCTGTATGCCGAACCTGCAGCCCTCGAGAAGAAGAGCACTCTGCAGCCACCACAGAAGAGACACCCTGGCCCTGGGGGACAGGGTGATTAACCGATGCATCTGAAGATGTGATCCGGACCATTTGTCCAGTAAGTCCCATTGGAAGGACCTCGTATGGAACCTGCCGAAGGGAATGGCCTCGTATGAGGCCACCCTCCTTCCCAGGACTCGAGTGCAGTGATGCACTGACCCCTGTTGTGGTTTTAATAGATTCCTGACCAGTGTCACGAGCTCCTGAGCTCTCTCTATCGGGAGTGACAATGCTAAATTCCTTTGTCGTATAAACAACCCTTTATGAAGCTAAGAACACTGTACGCTGTTTACTTAAGAAGTACCGTAATGGTACGCTAGTTGCGTAACGATCGCTCAGCCGTAGGCGAGACGCTCAAGCGTCACGTTCGCTCACGGCCCAGGGATCACAGGACACGTTATTGGCTATGACTAGAGTAATGATTCGCTATGGCGTAGCTTACGCTCGAGACCACGAGGAGGTCACCAGCGGCGCAGACGCTCACAACGCTATACCTTTATGATAAAACCTTATACCAATGAAATACACTGAATACCTTAATGTGAGTACAGGGTGTAAGTGCAACCTTGTGTAACCTGACTAACTACAAAGCTGCTTGAGCGTCACCGACGCTCAAGTGAACACTTAACACTATAGCAAATGCACAGATACTGGTTTAGGTTCCAAAGCCTATTAACTGTATTATATCTAATATACTTGTAAAAGGGGATAACAGTACAATTGATACACTACAATATAACAGAGACTTCCTAACCACAGAACTAAACTATAAATACAAAAAGACAATACTACTCTGACCTAAATGCAATACAATACAATGCTATAATACTATGAGAGATATAAGAGAAAAGAGGAGAGAGAGAGATAGAGAGAGAGAGAGAGAAATTGGCTCACAGAAAGACAATGATTACGGAGAGAAACTTACGCACAAAGGGTATGATCGCCTGCGCCTCGATATCCAGCTCCCGGCTATCAGCAGATAACCGTTGATGAGAGAGTGAGAGCTGGATGTGGTCGGCCTGCCTATTTATGCCCCACACACAATGCAATCTCCTGGTCCTACAATCCCATTGTCCATTGGCCGAAGGAATTCGGCCCTGCATCATAACAAAAGGTCATAGGGTGATTCATACAGGTGGGCTGTGACGATTTCCAACAGCTCAGGTGGGTGGGAAACTGGGTTTCCCGCCGCATACCTGAGTATGTGTAAATAATAGAAATGGACATAAACTTCTTATGTCCATAACTATTCGCACGAGCGATTAATACGCTCCAAACCAACACCGGAATATTGCTAATTAAATACTCTTCCGATGGGTACCAAACACTGCTGTATGATTCCTGTTAGACCCTTCGTACGATATAAAGAGGGATTCCTCAGCTCTGGGACATTGTATTTTAACCAAACTTTCAGAATCTATCAAAGGGACCATGATCTATAAACTACATTAATTGTGAAAATATGTAACGAATGAGTCGCACGCTACGACTATATAAACTCTACCGTAAATACGCATACCGCGCCTGCGAGTGCACGCTATTGCGGGTATGCGCCTCCACGGGAGAGCGTACGCACGCGCAGCGCGGACCAGTGTGCGGTGCAAATATGGTAACGTGCATTGAGACATTTTTCTGACTTTGACAGTCCACCCTTTGGCAGTCAATAATAACTGCCACAAAACATTTAAGGAGAAAAATGTAAGTCAGGGGTTAATTGATTTCCATGGTTGGGTAAGGGAGGAGAGAGGAGAAGGTGTGAAGAGGGTATGACCTAGTGAGATAGCAGAAGCATGTGTGTATGAATCCATGTTTGGGGGGTCATGTATCATCGTGCCGTACGTGTTGTAAATCAAGCTTCGAGGTATTGCGAAGTATACATTTGAATTCCTTCTTATCCTGTGGTACAGGTCTGTGGATGGGCTGTCAAACTTTACCGAGCTCTTTTCGGATTTTGAACAAAATGGGGAGCACATTTTAGTTGATGATACATGAGTGGGGGAGGTATGTGGTTGCTGATATCTGTGCCTGTATTCCCTATCGTCTATGTGTGTCATTACCTGAGGGTTGTAGAGATGAAGATAAAGAACACTTACGAAAAATGCAATGATATTCTATGTCAGGGAAATGTACATCTGTTGTTGAAGTTGTGTTCGGTATCTGTTGAGAGTCGTCTTCTTTGCGCTGTTTTGCTCCTTAGGCATGAGCAACAAGCTTTGTCAGTGCCATCAGATTTACAAAAATGTTGGGCTAGCGTGAGTTTAAAAATACTAGGGAAACTGGGGATCCATGGCAAAGTTCATCAAGTGTCCATATTTAAAGTTGTCAAATCTTCTTCTTTGGTCAATCCGTTGTCTGTATACATCTCGTCTCGTCAGCTTCCTCGTCCAAGGGGGTCTTTGTATCTGGGAGAAAAGCAGAAAAACAGGTGAAAGAAACGGACCGTATAATCGCATTTTCATCACATTCTGGTTTCTATCATTGGGTCATAAATCAAATCCAGGTTAATTACAGTTTCCTCACTCCTCAAGCTCATCACTTTTGTACTTTGTTTGCACCTCATTAAAGCCTGCCCGCATCTAAATATCAATCCAATCGATATAACGACACCCAAGATGCATAGTAGAAACTTTCCAACATCCATTATGACTCCTTGAGCCCAGTCTCCTAAACCGGAGAACCAATTTCGCGGGTTCAACCATGACACCCAACCAGTCAGCTCATTACCTACAGCAGCAAGGGTGAGATTGTGTTTTCGACGAAATTCCCACTTCAATTGGAGAATATCGTCCATCTTTTGGTCTATGACCTCTACCGGATCCTCGGTGCTATTTGTGATATACGTGCAACACTTTATGCCGTACTGTGTTGCCAATGTAACACAATATCCGCCTGTTACTGCTGTAAGATAATTAAGAACCATCCTATGCTGAACTAGTTCTGTTTTATAAGCTTGAAGTTCTCTTCCAGTGTATCTAAACGTGTCATCATACATTTCAGTGATATTATCTAACAAATTGGCGAGTGCGGAAATGTATTTATAATTCATCACTCCCCGAGCGGTACGAGTGAAATCTAACGCTACCAGAACCTGAATCCCGGTGGATTCATGGATAAGATCAGAGGCCGGATGCTCTAACCTTTCTGACAGTTGTCTTTTAACTCGGTGCTCGTAATGAGTGTGAGTATAAGGAGCTTGGGCACCACGGTGTATGTCCTTCATTTTGTCATGTGTAACAGTCATCACTTCAGGCAATACTTTTCCAATATAACACAATCCTTCAGAGTTTGGGGCAAGCCACTTGTACGCCTTTCTCCCGCATATGAAATATGCATCATCGGGGAGAACATATGGGACGGAGAAGGACATGACCATGTTACAAACCTTCCAGGTGAAATCTCCTGACCCTAATTCTTCCATCTGCCTAATGCACGTATCGGTTTGTACGATATGTGCACAGTATCCTGGTGATACCTCTCCAACTCTAGTAATCCTATTTCCTAAGGTATATCGATACCGGAAAGATTTTCCTCTACTGGCTATGTGGCGTACGAGCTCTGTATCTGTAGGCATTCTATCTGCTCTGTGTGAAAAGGTCATGGTGTGGTTACTCCATGACACTTCCCAATTTCCCGGTTTTCTAGGATTGGAGATGTTAAAACATAAGAGGGACCTATCCACATGGTATTGGTGGAGCTTCAAACTAGGAGGGCTGGAGATGTTAAACCTCCGGTCCACCGGTCTCCCACCACTTAGCTCAAGTACCTCCCCTAACGTTAAAGGAAATGGTACTAGCCCTGATTTGCTGTGACCCTGAGGTACTTGAGAGCATACCCAACAATCTGTTTGGTTTAACACGTTACCCACTAAGGAGTGATAGTCACTCAATGGATGCCGGTCTATATGGATATTAAAACTAGATTGGCATTTCTTTATGCATCCATCTTCAACCAGATTATCACAGAGCCTACAGATACAATTTTCTTCAGCTAACAATCCATCACAATTTCTTCTATCGGATCGTTTTCTGATACTCGCCTTTGCTTGTTGGTTTGGTTGATCTTGGAAAACTACGCCTCCATCATCATAATCGGAACCCATTCCAGAACCTCTTTCGACCTCTATGGTACTCTCGCCGGAACAGACTGCTCTGGTCAACATCATGGTTAACATCAAAATCCGGATCACAGTCTCTTGGGGCAAGTCCATCTTTTGAGGAGGAAATAGAGAAGAATGAGAAGGGGGAAAAAGAAATTTTAAGGGAGAGGGGCTGGGAAGTGGAGAAAAACAATAAAAGGGAGAAGGGAGTCGACAACTGCTTTCGATCTTCAAGGCTCAGGTGCCGCCTCAGTCCTCCTGGAACAGACACTCCAGTGATACAACCTCTACCGTCTGTTCCTTATCACGGGACTTCTCGGGATCAGCAACCTTCTTGCAGTGGGATGAATGGACCCAAGTCTCTCTCTCAGCAACCTTCAATGCTGTGGTGCTGGTCAATAAGACCTGGTATGGTCCTTCCCATCTATCAATAAGACAACCTGAGCGTAGAAAATTTCGTATCATTACATAATCCCCAGGTTCAATGTCATGACAATTACTATCTGGTAAATCAGGAATCACCAACTTCAGATTATCATTTTGATTCCTCAACTGCTTACTCATGTTAATCAAGTATTTTACAGTTACTTCATTGTTACATTTCAAATCATCCTGAGGGTTAATCATGACATGCGGTTGTCGACCAAACAGAATTTCAAAAGGGGACAGGTTAAGAGGGGACCTGGGAGTGGTTCTGATGCTATACAAAACAATGGGTAAAGCTTCTGGCCACGTCAATCCTGTCTCTGCCATTACTTTACTCAATTTATTTTTAATAGTGCTGTTCACTCTTTCGACCTTCGCGCTCGCCTGTGGACGGTACGGAGTGTGCAGCTTGCTATCAATACCCATCAACTTACACATTCCTTGAAAGACATCACCTGTAAAATGGGTACCCCTATCACTTTCAATGATTCTAGGGATACCATATCTACATACAAATTCCTGCACAATTTTCTTAGCTGTAAACATAGCGGTATTTGTAGCTGCTGGAAAAGCTTCTACCCAATTCGAGAAAACATCTATACAAACAAGTACATATTTCAAATTTCGACATGGGGGTAATTGAATGAAGTCAATTTGTATTACCTGGAAAGGGCCGCCGGCAGGTGGGATATGGGATGGTTCTGTAGGTATTGCTTTTCCAATATTCTTTCTCAGACAGGTAAGGCATGACATTGCTCTTTTAACCGCATGAGAGGAGAATCCTGGGGCGCACCAGTATGCTCTTACCAATTTGCACATCCCCTCCTTGCCTAGATGAGTCAGCCCGTGAGCTGCTTCAGCCAGACATGGAAGGTATGCCCTGGGGGCCACTGGTTTACCATGTCCATCCGTCCAGAGCCCTGAGGACTCTTGGCCATATCCCTTTGCCTTCCAGACTGCTCTTTCCTGTGTGGAACACAAATTCTGCATCTCACACAACTTCTGTGTGTTGATGGTATTAAATACCATCAACTGTGTGGTGTTTGTCCGTATGGGGGTAGCAGCTGCAAGCTTTGCGGCTTCGTCTGCTCGGCTGTTACCAAGGGATACTGGGTCTTGGCTATATGTATGTGCTTTACATTTGATAACAGCCACTCTGTCGGGTTCCTGTATCGCTGTTAGAAGCCTTTTTATATGAGCTGCATGCGCTATCGGTGTACCAGCCGCCGTCATGAAATTTCTGAGCCGCCATAGGGCTCCGAAATCATGGACTACCCCGAAGGCGTATCTAGAATCGGTGTAGATATTGGCTGACTTACCCTTAGCCAATTCACATGCTCTGGTTAGGGCAACCAGTTCAGCAACCTGGGCTGAGTGAGGTGGGCCTAGCGGTTCCGCTTCTATGGTGTCTTGGTCATCTACGACTGCGTATCCAGTACACAAGTTTCCCGAGTCTGACTGTCTATGACAACTACCGTCCGTGTAGAACGTGAGTTCTGCATCTTCCAGTGGATTGTCACTGATGTCAGGCCTTGCGGTAAAATTTTGGGTCAAATATTCCATACAATCATGTGTATCTTCCTTTGCATTAAATCCTCCTTCCCCATCACTCTCACCTCCCACCCTTTGTGCCTGACCAGGCACACCTGGGAGGAATGTTGCAGGGTTTAATGCGCTGCATCTCCTTATGGTGATGTTTACTGGGGCCATTAATGCCAATTCCCATCTTGTAAACCTTGCTGATGAGACGTGTCTGGTTTGGGCAGAATTCAATAAGGCAGATACCGCATGCGGTGTATGGATTGTGAGGTTGTGGCCTAGCACAACATCTTCGCTTTTCGTCACTAGCAATGCTATCGCCGCAACGCTACGCAAGCATGTGGGGAGGGATCGCGCTACCGTGTCTAGCTGAGCGCTGTAGTATGCAATTGGCCTGCTGGCGTCACCGTGTTTTTGTGTTAGTACACCTGCTGCGCACCCAGCACTTTCTGTTCCGTATAGTTCAAAGGGTTTCCCATAGTCTGGCATACCTAGTGCTGGTGCCTGCGTTAGGCACTGTTTGAGTCTCTCAAATGCTGTTTCGGATTCGTCTGTATGCGAAATCCGATCAGGTTTGTTTGAAGAGACCATTTCCTGCAGAGGTAGCGCCAATATGGAAAACCCTGGGATCCAATTACGGCAATACCCACACATTCCTAAAAACGTCCTGATCTGTTGTTGGGTTTGTGGCAGTGTCATGTCTCTAATGGCTTGGATTCTATCAGCGGTCAGGTGTCTCAGTCCTTGTGTTAGACAGTGTCCCAAATATTTTACCTTAGCTTGGCATAATTGCAACTTGTCTTTGGAAACCTTGTGACCTGTGTCTGAAAGATGAAACAGGAGCTGTTTCGTATCCTTCAGAGATGCTTCCAGTGAATCTGAACACAGTAATAAATCGTCCACATACTGTATCAATACTGATCCACTGTCTGGTTGGAAAGACTGTAAACAATCATGCAAAGCCTGAGAAAATATACTTGGACTGTCTATGAAACCTTGGGGTAACCGAGTCCACGTGTATTGGACTCCTCTGTATGTGAATGCAAACAAATATTGGCTGTCAGGGTGCAGAGGTACCGAAAAGAAAGCGGAGCAGAGGTCAATAACAGTGAAAAATTTGGCAGTGGGAGGAATTTGCATTAGGATGACAGCTGGATTAGGCACTACGGGGAACTGACTCTCAACTATTTTGTTAATCCCCCTTAGATCCTGCACTAGCCTGTAACCCCTCCCCCCACTCTTTTTAACAGGGAAGATGGGACTATTTGCGGTGCTGGACGTTCTTACTAGAATGCCCTGTTGTAGCAAGCGCTCTATTACGGGAAAAACTCCTAGCTCCACCTCTGGCTTCAGAGGATACTGTGGGATTTTTGGAGCTATCCTACCATCTTTTACTTGCACAACTACTGGAGCTACGTTTGCCATTAATCCAGTGTCCTGTCCATCTTTTGTCCAAAGTGACTCTGGTATCTGAGATGTCATTTCTTCTACTTGGGATGGATTCCTATTTGTCATAATGGAATGTGACATTAATTTTGATGGGGAGTCTAACATGTCTCGTACTTCCTGAGCGTGATTCTCAGGGATGTCCAAGAATACACCTTCAGGAGTACAATAAATGACGCAACCCATTTTACATAGTAAGTCTCTTCCCAGGAGATTAGTTGGTGCCGATGCAGCCAGCAAAAAGGAATGCTTGGTATGCAAAGGCCCTATTGTAATCTCGGCTGGTTTGCTAACAGGGTAGTGCTGGACTACTCCTGTTACTCCCATGGCTGGAATTGTCCTACCAGTGGTTCTCATGCCCACTGTCGAATTTATCACTGACTTGGCCGCCCCTGTGTCTACAAGAAAGTTTAAAGTTTTACCAGCCACATTGATTGCAATCTCTGGTTCGCTTCCAAGACTGGCAATCAACTTAACTGGCTGCAGATTACAGGTATGGCCACACCCCTATTGGGTATGCTGACCTCCCTGAATCCCATTGGCAGCAACTACTTGTGAGGGGGTTAGCTGGGAACTACCAGAGGCATGCCAGTCTCTGTTTGGGGGATATCTTTTTGTTTCCCCTGTATGTGGCTCAAAACTCCGCCTCTGTGGACCCTGCTCCCAATGTCGTGTGTTGTGTTGTTGTCTAGGGGGTTGAAAAGATCTTTGTACATTCTTTGTTCTACATTCTCGTGCATAGTGTCCCGGTCTGTTACAAGAAAAACATGTTATTACACTTGCCTTACCCACAGGATTCGGTGGTACATACGCAGGCTGCCTTGTGGTCAGCGCCTGTATACTTACGGACATCAACTTATCACTTTGCGACTCCCTGTGCCTAGTGATGTTTCTGTCGTGATCAATAGCAGCCTCTCTCAATGTGGACACTGACAGACCTCGCCAACATGGTTGTGTGGTCTGTACCCTAGCTTTTAATGTTTCTTTCAAACCATCCATCAGTACAGATACTGCTACTTCTCGATGGTTTGGGTTGGTCTTAATGTCTTCTATACCAGTGTACTTTGCCATTTCTAATAGTGCCCGGTGAAAATATTCTGTTGCCGTTTCGGACTCCTTTTGCTTAATGGAAAATATTTTATTCCATTTAACAACGGCTGGGAAATACTCCTTTAGCTGTAAATTTATCCTTTTTACATTATCCTTGTTGTACACGTCTGTAAGCGGTACATCTTTATCCAATGCACAGTCAGCTAAGAACTGAGTTGCATCAACATTGGAAGGTAAACAAGCTCTTAGCAGTATCTGCCAATCCTTGTTGTTGGGTTCTACAGTGTTACCTAGATCCCTGATGTATTTTTGGCTAGCAACTAAGTCCTTCCTGGGGTCAGGAAATTCGGACACTATTGTTCTTAATTCCATTCTGGAAAATGGAGTGTACATGGCAATGTTCCTTATGGGAGTGGCTCCAGACACATCTGTTTTTCCATTGGGAACTGCTATTACCCTTACAGGAGCAATTCTAACAGCCTCTTCCTGTGTAGATTCTACAGCTTGTTGTGGTACAATTGTTTCAGTGTAGTGCATGGTGCCGTACTTACCCGTGGACACGACCTCACCTATCCCTCCGCTAGGGGCTTTCACTAATCTCGTGGGTGTCGCTGTGCCTACTGTGGTTTCTGCTATGGTGGCTGCAAGAGAGAGAGCTGAAATTGTTGCTGAATCGTCTTCTTGATCACACTCCTGAGGAAGGTTCAAAACAGGGTACATCTTGCACGGGTTAATACTTGCATGAGTTATTTGGTTAACATCATTAACATTTACAGGGTTACTAAGAGTTTGTGTTTTACAACCCAGTGCGTTTCTCTCCTGCAATGTATGGTGGAGGAGGAGCTGTGGCAATCAACTTCCTGACTGCCCCAGATCCTGCCGCCAGAGCCAAACCTCTCTGTATCTCACCTTCCTGGTGCCATAACTGTAAATAATCATGATGTTGAATTCGTCTCTTTGCTGATTTTACGAGACATATCCTCCTCCTTAAATTTTGTAACACTTCTGGACTGAAGCTACCTATTCTTGGGAATTTGTCCCTGTCTTGTACAGTCATTCTCTCCCATTCATCACATAAAACCTCTGTGTGACTACCGTATTTTTCACACATTACATATCGTGCCGACCCAACTGGTCGGTTCTCTGAATCAACCCGAACCGAGGTTGATCGCCCCCTACCTGAACAAATGGCCCCCATAATCTGCAGGCGTTGCTTATTCCTCCTTGGATCTTTATCTCAAGGTTTTCAGCGAACCCTTACAAACAAACCAAGATGTCCTTGGGCAGGCCGGCGGTGGTGGTTTATCAAGTACCCCACTTACTTCTCGCCCACGTTGGCCAGTACTGCAATCACTGTAACCAGAGCTGCTGTACCCAACCTAGGGCCCCTGTGAACCTTTATTTACTGGGGCGCGTTCCCCAGCAAGTATCGGTTGTTGGATAGTTCCTGAGTGACCAGCGAACTTCCCTTCCAAAAATAAAAAATTACACAAATCACGTCAGAATGTACAAATAGCGTTTGTGACCACTTTACTCTAATGGTATTAGGTCAGATTACTAACTACTGCACACAATTACGTGCGGTCCAATCGTTCAGTACACGAGCACTACTTGTCATGTACTGAAAGATCAATGGAATCGATGTTTCCGGCCGCGATTCCTTCAGCAAGAGCTTATGGCCTATATGGGTTCTGCACCAACACCCCAGGCGTTGTGCCACTGGACTTTTATAGCGGACCTCTTTGTCTATTTTACCTGTTACCTTATGACCTCCTGGTCTGTTACCTTATGACCTCCTGGTCTTGTTACCTTATGACCTCCTGGTCTTGTTACCTTATGGTCCGCTATACTCTAATGCTCAAATATTATTTAACCAGGGATGCCTCCCTAGCCACCGTATATGTCACTTACACGTATGTCCCTTGACGAGTACCCGGCTTTCCTTTTGGTTCCACCTTAAAGTTATATAAACTTTTGTATACAAAACACACTCACTCAACACATGTACACTTTTGTTTCTATATCTATTTCTGCGCAGAAATTGTCTTTAGGCCAAAAGTGTTACCAATTAGGAGCAGGATCTGTTAAACTAAATTTCAGATTTTTCCAAAAATAGATTTGCGTTATTTACCGCGTCGCGTTATCTACCGCTGTGCGTTACTTATCGCCTTTGCGTTACTTCACTTTATCACAGCTTGAGCTACGTGGGCGTAACCGGACGCTACGTTGCGTAATGAACGCTGCGTGCGTCTGCCTTTTGGATTGCGTACGCTAGTCTTTGTTAGCGACACGTGTACGCAATGCAAAGGATCCACCGTAACACAATATATTTTTATCAATGTAAATGATCCCTGATCATCTACCGCAATCCACACTGACTGCCTTGTATCTCAGACAAACCGTGTGTTGTTCTATACTTTAACTATTACCTCTACTATGAAATAACAGCAAATCTCTTTTTAGCACTTTCTATCAACTATAAAATTGGCAAACAGGAATAGTGATATACGAAAATGAAACAGAAATGCAGATATATGCGTGCGTACGCAAGACAAAAGAAAAATAAACAGTTTTAAAAGGACACAAGCGTTTTGTTCTTACTTCCGGTTCCCGGATTCCTTCAGCACTCTTTATCTAAGCGAAGCAGACGCTTATCCCGTCAGCACTGTGAGACAACCTCCCACCCTTTGCTGGAGGGATAATGTCTGCTGATCTACCTAGTGCAGATATGAGAAGGATAGGACGAGTCCCCAATTGACAATGCTAAATTCCTTTGTCGTATAAACAACCCTTTATGAAGCTAAGAACACTGTACGCTGTTTACTTAAGAAGTACCGTAATGGTACGCTAGTTGCGTAACGATCGCTCAGCCGTAGGCGAGACGCTCAAGCGTCACGTTCGCTCACGGCCCAGGGATCACAGGACACGTTATTGGCTATGACTAGAGTAATGATTCGCTATGGCGTAGCTTACGCTCGAGACCACGAGGAGGTCACCAGCGGCGCAGACGCTCACAACGCTATACCTTTATGATAAAACCTTATACCAATGAAATACACTGAATACCTTAATGTGAGTACAGGGTGTAAGTGCAACCTTGTGTAACCTGACTAACTACAAAGCTGCTTGAGCGTCACCGACGCTCAAGTGAACACTTAACACTATAGCAAATGCACAGATACTGGTTTAGGTTCCAAAGCCTATTAACTGTATTATATCTAATATACTTGTAAAAGGGGATAACAGTACAATTGATACACTACAATATAACAGAGACTTCCTAACCACAGAACTAAACTATAAATACAAAAAGACAATACTACTCTGACCTAAATGCAATACAATACAATGCTATAATACTATGAGAGATATAAGAGAAAAGAGGAGAGAGAGAGATAGAGAGAGAGAGAGAGAAATTGGCTCACAGAAAGACAATGATTACGGAGAGAAACTTACGCACAAAGGGTATGATCGCCTGCGCCTCGATATCCAGCTCCCGGCTATCAGCAGATAACCGTTGATGAGAGAGTGAGAGCTGGATGTGGTCGGCCTGCCTATTTATGCCCCACACACAATGCAATCTCCTGGTCCTACAATCCCATTGTCCATTGGCCGAAGGAATTCGGCCCTGCATCATAACAAAAGGTCATAGGGTGATTCATACAGGTGGGCTGTGACGATTTCCAACAGCTCAGGTGGGTGGGAAACTGGGTTTCCCGCCGCATACCTGAGTATGTGTAAATAATAGAAATGGACATAAACTTCTTATGTCCATAACTATTCGCACGAGCGATTAATACGCTCCAAACCAACACCGGAATATTGCTAATTAAATACTCTTCCGATGGGTACCAAACACTGCTGTATGATTCCTGTTAGACCCTTCGTACGATATAAAGAGGGATTCCTCAGCTCTGGGACATTGTATTTTAACCAAACTTTCAGAATCTATCAAAGGGACCATGATCTATAAACTACATTAATTGTGAAAATATGTAACGAATGAGTCGCACGCTACGACTATATAAACTCTACCGTAAATACGCATACCGCGCCTGCGAGTGCACGCTATTGCGGGTATGCGCCTCCACGGGAGAGCGTACGCACGCGCAGCGCGGACCAGTGTGCGGTGCAAATATGGTAACGTGCATTGAGACATTTTTCTGACTTTGACAGGAGATAACCCTTTTCTGGTCTGTGTCTAGGATCATGCCTAGGAGAAGCAGATGAGCTGTAAGAACCCACTGCGACTTTGGAATATATAGAATCCAGCCGTGTTGCCGTTACACTTCCAGAGAAAGTGATACGCTGTTCAGCAACTGCTCTCTTGATCTCGCTTTTATGAGGAGATCGTCCAAGTACGTGATAATAGTGACACCTTGCTTCTGCAGGAGCACCATCATTTCCGCCATTACCTTGGTGAACATTCTCAAGGCCGTGGAGAGACCAAACGGCAACCTCTGAAATTGGTAATGACAATCCCGTACCGTAATTCTGAGGTACGCCTGATGAGGTGGATAAATGGGGACCTGAAGGTATGCATCCTTTATGTCCCGAGTCACCTTTCAGGCTTGCAATAACCGCTCTTAGCAATTTCAACGTGAACTTGAACCTTTTCAGGTATATGTTCAGGGATTTTAAATGCAATATGGGTCCCACCGAACCGTCAGGTTACGGGCCTACAACATGGTCGAATAATAACCCCCTCCTTGTTGAAGGAGGGGAACCTTGACCACCACCTAGTGAAGATACAATTTTTGAATTGCAGTTAACACTGTTTCCCTCTCGTGGGGGGAAGCCGGCAGGGCCGTCAGTGAGGGGGCATCTTCTCAAAATCCAGCTTGTATCCCTGAGACACAATATCTATTGCCCAGGGATCTAACAGGGAGTGAACCCACTTGTGGCTGAACTTACGAAGGCGTGCCCCCACCGGGCCCAGCTCCGCCTGTGGAGCCCCAGCGACATGCGGTGGATTTTTGTAGAGGCCGGGGAGGACTTCCGTTCCTGGGAACTAGCTGTGTTGTGCAGCTTCTTTCCTCTGCCCCCGCCTCTGGCAAGAAAGGACGCACCTCGGACTTTCTTGTTTCTTTATTTGAAAGGCTGCATTTGATAATGTCGTGCTTTCCTAGGCTGTGCAGGAATATAAGGCAAATATCAGAATTACCAGCTATAGTTGTGGAGACCAGGTCCGAGAACCCTTCTCCACACAATCCTCAGCCTTCCATATGCCTCTTAAGTCGGCATCATCTGTCCATTGCATATTCTACAGGACACGTCAAGCAGAAATCGACATAGCTTTGACTCTAGGACCCAGTATACTCATGTCTCTTTGGGCATGTTATATATATATATATATATATATATATATATATATATATATAAATATATATATATATATATATATATACACACATATATATATATATATATATATATACATATACATATCTCTTAAGACAGCATCTTTAATATATATCTCTATATATACATATATATATATATCTATATGCATACTAGGGTCTCAATCTCTGCTGATAAGGTACCTGTCCACGCTGCCACAGCGCTATAAACCCATGCCAACACAATCGCCGGTCTGAGTAGTGTACTAGAATGTGCAGGATCCCTGAGAACAGCTAGTGCTACCGTCTGGGCAAACGTGACACCCTAGGGGAAGATTCCCATCACATCCTGGCCCGAGTGGGGAAAGGATACTTATTTAATCAAAAAAGAAAAAGAAAAAGGGTAGCGTTGTGGTGCACAGGGTCATAAGTTGGCTGTTTATTAATAAATTAAAACATAACTTTTATTGGTAATTTAGAATAAAATAAACTCCCCACCAATCAAAAAAAGAGGCGAAATATTAAAAACTAGAAGATAGTAAGAAATGAAATATTAAAAACTGGCGCTGAGACACCTGATATTGCTCCTATAGTCCTAAATAATCGATCCAAATATCAATGTTAGTATTGTGTAGTGGTGTGTAAATTATCACCTACTTAATATAAATGTTAGTCCTACGTAGTGGTGTATAAATTACCACCACTATAAATGTAGTGATCCTCTAACTGACATCAAACGAAACAGAAATAAGGGACGTTCCTCCTATATTTATGCTGTTATATCATTCGGGAGTGGTAAATAAATTTTACAAATATCATTGAGTAATAGACTTGAATACTATGTCTCCCTCATACATTGTTGCAAAATTAAGTTCTGCTAGACTCTCCACCATCAGAAAGTGACAGAATGAGTCACTCGAGAAAGAATGTAACAAATATACTAAACATTCTTTGTACTATGAACTGCTGTAAAACAGAACAGAGTCTGTTTGGATGATTGTTCACACTGCCTGTGTAAATAATATACTCTGGGGTGATAGAATAATTAATTAATGGATATGATCACTTAATCTTTCCTCTATGTACAGCTAGAGTCTATAATAAATTTGCAGAATGAGTTCTCCACACACTTCACTGAAGCAATAATTGCTCATCTGCACAATCTTATAGGCAGTATTAATTTTCACAGTCAGTAAAATTAAAGATGACATGTATCTCATAACAGGGGTCTAAACGTTTGTACCCACAATCAAGTAGTGTCTCTTTATGTGGTGAGCTGATAGCAGTCTGCTGGGTTCACGTTAGCCGTGTTACATAGAACGGCATTGCATAGTCCGCATATGTACGATGTTACTGGCAGGTATAAATCACTCACAGTGAGAGAGATAACATATGTCTCGTGTTTAAGGAGGCAGTGTTATATTGTGTTTAAGGTGGCAGTGTTATATTTCACTGTTCACACTGCCTGAATGGATATTCCTGTTAGCGTATTATACTGTGAACTAATATAGGATTCTGAAGATTGTGTTAATAAACTTAAAGGATGACAGGATATTTAATAGATATAATTGACTGATGACTTGACAAATTATTCTTTCCTCTCTATATTGCTAATATCTATAATAAGATTGCAAAGTAAATTCTAAACACATCTCACTGAGGCAATAGCTTCTCATCTGCACAGTATTATAGGCAGTAATATTAGAGACCTAGGCATTTGCACCCGCAATTAACAATGTTTCTTTGTGTGTTGAATTAATAGCGGTATGCTGAGTTCACATAAGCCGTACTAAGTGAGACGGCATTAAGCAGTTCTGATCTGCACGATGTTGCAGACAAATATAAATCTCTGACAGTGGGAGAGATATCGTGTGTCTCTTGTTAGGGGAGGCAGTGTTATGTTTCATTAACACTTTCACCTCAGGTTCGATCACTTCAATCCCAGGATTCGCGAGATTGGCTGGTTTTCAATGTGTCCCACCGCCCCCCTGCCCTGACCAGTCCAGATAACACACCTAATCTGGACAAGAGGAAGGTTGGGCCACTTGATGTGAGGTCCGGCATCTGGGCGGGCGTCTGGCTGCACAGCGTGACCTTTGACTTCACGTCATGCTGCGCCCAGCAGGAGCGAGAAGGAGGTGAGCAGGGGGAGCTCAATGCTGGCCAGCATTGAAAAAACAAATGGAGCTTCCAATCCCGAAATCCCCGCGATTGGAAGATCCAATCCCGGGATTTCATCCCAGCCAATTTTAGGCCGGAATCCCAGGATCCCGCCGATCACGATCCCGGGATCGGCCACCCTAATGTGTAACAGAGTTTATCTGTGCATGGCAAACTAAATCTGTCCATTGCACCCCAGCAAACCATCTAGTGGTTAAGAAGCAACGATTACATGTCATTACAAGGCTTGTAATGATGGCACTGCAACAAAATACACAAAACTATGCTGCTTTTCCAATGGCCATTTCTACCCATTAGCCAGCAGTCTTTATCCAGTTAAGTGGTCAGAGGAATCCAGTTTTAGTCACTAGCAGCACTGTACACGCCGTTAGCAGGAGATCTGCATTGCCAGATGGATAATGCCGAATAAATAAGATTTTACTCACCGGTAAATCTATTTCTCGTAGTCCGTAGTGGATGCTGGGAACTCCGTAAGGACCATGGGGAATAGACGGGCTCCGCAGGAGACTGGGCACTCTAAAAGAAAGATTAGGTACTATCTGGTGTGCACTGGCTCCTCCCACTATGACCCTCCTCCAGACCTTAGTTAGGATACTGTGCCCGGAAGAGCTGACACAATAAGGAAGAATTTTGAATCCCGGGTAAGACTCATACCAGCCACACCAATCACACCGTATAACTCGTGATATTATACCCAGTTAACAGTATGAAATATAACTGAGCCTCTCAACAGATGGCTCAACAATAACCCTTAGTTAGGCAATAACTACATACAAGTATAGCAGACAATCCGCACTTGGGATGGGCGCCCAGCATCCACTACGGACTACGAGAAATAGATTTACCGGTGAGTAAAATCTTATTTTCTCTGACATCCTGGTGGATGCTGGGAACTCCGTAAGGACCATGGGGATTATACCAAAGCTCCCAAATGGGCGGGAGAGTGCAGATGACTCTGCAGCACCGAATGAGAGAACTCAAGGTCCTCCTCAGCCAGGGTATCAAATTTGTAGAATTTAGCAAACGTGTTTGCCCCTGACCAAGTTGCAGCTCGGCAAAGTTGTAAAGCCGAGACCCCTCGGGCAGCCGCCCAAGATGAGCCCACTTTCCTCGTGGAATGGGCTTTTACTGATTTAGGATGCGGCAATCCAGCCGCAGAATGCTCCAGCTGAATTGTGCTACAAATTCAGCGAGCAATAGTCTGCTTAGAAGCAGGAGCACCTATTTTGTTGGGTGCCTACAGGATAAATAGCGAGTCAGTTTTCCTGACTCCAGCCGTCCTGGAAATATAAATTTTTAAGGCCCTGACTACGTCCAGTAACTTGGAAACTTCCAAGTCCCTAGTAGCCGCAGGCACTACAATAGGTTGGTTCAAGTGAAAAGCTGATACCACCTTAGGGAGAAACTGGGGACGAGTCCTCAATTCTGCCCTATCCATATAGAAAATCAGATAAGGGCTTTTACATGACAAAGCCGCCCATTCTGACACACGCCTGGCCGAAGCCAAGGCCAATAACATGACCACTTTCCACGTGAGATATTTCAAATCCACAGTTTTAAGTGGCTCAAACCAATGTGATTTTAGGAAACTCAACACCACGTTGAGATCCCAAGGTGCCACAGGAGGCACAAAAGGGGGCTGCATATGTAGCACTCCCTTTACAAATGTCTGAACTCCAGGCAGTGAAGCCAGTTCTTTCTGGAAGAAAATCGACAGAGCCGAAATCTGGACCTTAATGGAACCCAAGTTTAGGCCCATAGTCACTCCTGACTGTAGGAAGTGCAGAAAACGACCCAGCTGAAATTCCTCTGTTGGGGCCTTCCTGGCCTCACACCACGCAACATATTTTCGCCAAATACGGTGATAATGGTTTGCGGTTACTTCTTTCCTGGCTTTTATCAGCGTAGGAATGACTTCCTCCGGAATGCCCTTTTCCTTTAGGATCCGGAATTCAACCGCCATGCCGTCAAACGCAGCCGCGGTAAGTCTTGGAACAGACAGGGCCCCTGCTGTAGCAGATCCTGTCTGAGCGGTAGAGGCCATGGGTCCTCTGATATCATTTCTTGAAGTTCTGGGTACCAAGCTCTTCTTGGCCCATCCGGAACCACGAGTATCGTTCTTACTCCTCGTTTTCTTATTATTCTCAGTACCTTTGGTATGAGAGGCAGAGGAGGGAATACATAAACCGACTGGTACACCCACGGAGTCACTAGAGCGTCCACAGCTATTGCCTGAGGGTCCCTTGACCTGGCGCAATATCTAGTTTTTTGTTTAGGCGGAACGCCATCATGTCCACCTGTGGCCTTTCCCAACGGTTTACCAACAGTTGGAAGACTTCTGGATGAAGTCCCCACTCTCCCGGGTGTAGGTCGTGTCTGCTGAGGAAGTCTGCTTCCGAGTTGTCCACTCCCGGAATGAACACTGCTGACAGTGCTAAGACGTGATTTTCCGCCCATCGGAGAATCCTTGTGGCTTCTGCCATCGCCATCCTGCTTCTTGTGCCGCCCTGTCGGTTTACATGGGCGACTGCCGTGATGTTGTCTGATTGGATCAGTACCGACTGGTTTTGAAGCAGAGGCCTTGCCAGACTTAGGGCATTGTAAATGGCCCTCAGTTCCAGAATATTTATGTGTAGGGACGACTCCTGACTTGACCAAAGTCCTTGGAAATTTCTTCCCTGTGTGACTGCCCCCCAGCCTCGAAGGCTGGCATCCGTGGTTACCAGGACCCAGTCCTGTATGCCGAATCTGCGGCCCTCTTGAAGATGAGCACTCTGCAGCCACCACAGTAGAGATACCCTGGTCCTTGGAGACAGGGTTATCAGCCGATGCATCTGAAGATGCGATCCCGACCACTTGTCCAAGAGGTCCCACTGAAAGGTTCTTGCATGGAACCTGCCGAATGGAATTTTGCTTCGTAAGAAGCTACCATTTTTCCCAGGACTCGTGTGCAGTGATGCACCGATACCTGTTTTGGTTTCAGGAGGTCTCTGACTAGAGATGACAGCTCCTTGGCTTTCTCCTGCGGGAGAAACACTTTTTTCTGTTGTGTCCAGAACCATCCCCAGGAACAGTAGGCGTGTGGTAGGAACCAGCTGTGACTTTGGAATGTATAGAATCCATCCGTGCTGTTGTAGCACTTCCCGAGATAGTGCTACTCCGACCAACAACTGCTCCTTGGACCTCGTCTTTATAAGGAGATCGTCCAAGTACGGGATAATTAAAACTCCCTTTTTTCGAAGGAGTATCATAATTTCTGCCATTACCCTTGTAAAGACCCTCGGTGCCGTGGACAGTCCAAACGGCAGTGTTTGGAATTGGTAATGGCAATCCTGTACCACAAATCTGAGGTACTCCTGGTAAAGATGGTAAATGGGGACATGTAGGTAAGCATCCTTGATGTCCAGGGATACCATGTAATCCCCCTCCTCCAGGCTTGCAATAATCGCCCTGAGCGATTCCATCTTGAACTTGAATTTTTTTATGTATGTGTTCAAGGATTTCAAATTTAAAATGGGTCTCACCGAACCGTCCGGTTTCGGTACCACAAACAGTGTGGAATAGTAACCCCGTCCTTGTTGAAGTAGGGGCACCTTGACTATCACCTGCTGGGAATACAGCTTGTGAATTGCCTCTAGCACAGCCTCCCTGCCTGAGGGAGTTGTCGGCAAGGCAGATTTGAGGAAACGGCGGGGGGGAGACGCCTCGAATTCCAGCTTGTACCCCTGAGATACTACTTGAAGGATCCAGGGATCCACCTGTGAGCGAGCCCACTGATCGCTGAAATTTTTGAGGCGGCCCCCCACTGTACCTGGCTACGCCTGTGGAGCCCCCGCATCATGCGGTGGACTCAGTGGAAGCGGGGGAAGAATTTTGATCCTGGGAACTGGCTGACTGGTGCAGCTTTTTCCCTCTTCCCTCGTCTCTGTGCAGAAAGGAAGCGCCTTTGACCCGCTTGCTTTTCTGAAGCCGAAAGGACTGTACCTGATAATACAGTGCTTTCTTAGGCTGTGAGGAAACCTGAGGTAAATTTTTTTCTTCCCAGCTGTTGCTGTGGATACGAGGTCCCAGAGACCATCCCCAAACAATTCCTCACCCTTATAAGGCTCTATGTGCCTTTTAAAGTCAGCATCACCTGTCCAGTGTCGGGTCTCTAATACCCCCCTGACAGAATGGACATTGCATTAATTCTGGATGCCAGCCGGCAAAATATCCCTCTGTGCATCCCTCATATATAAGAAGACGTCTTTAATATGCTCTTATGTTCGCAAAATAGTATCCCTGTTTGACAGGGTCACAGACCACGCTGCAGCAGCACTATCTGCAGGTCTCAGTCTAGTACCTGAGTGTGTAAATACAGACTTCAGGATAGCCTCCTGCTTTTTATCAGCAGGTACCTTCAAAGTGGCCGTATCTTAAGATGGCAGTGCCACCTTTTTTGACAAACGTGTGAGCGCCTTATCCACCCTAGGGGATATCTCCCAGCGTAACTTATCCTCTGGCGGGAAAGGGTACGCCATCAGTAACTTTTTAGAAATTACCAGTTTCTTATCGGGGGAACCCACGCTTTTTCACACTTCATTCACTCATTTGATGGGGGAACAAAACACTGGCTGCTTTTTCTCCCCAAACATAAAACCCTTTTTTAGTGGTACTTGGGTTAATGTCAGAAATGTGTAACACATTTTTTATTGCCGGGATCATGTAACGGATGTTCCTAGTGGATTGTGTATATGTCTCAACCTCGTCGACACTGGAGTCAGACTCCGTGTCGACATCTGTGTCTGCCATCTGAGGGAGCGGGCGTTTTTGAGCCCCTGATGGCCTTTGAGACGCCTGGGCAGGCGCGGGCTGAGAAGCCGGCTGTCCCACAGCTGTTACGTCATCCAGCCTTTTATGTAAGGAGTTGACACTGTCGGTTTATACCTTCCACCTATCCATCCACTCTGGTGTCGGCCCCACAGGGGGCGACATCACATTTATCGGCATCTGCTCTGCCACCACATAAGCCTCCTCATCAAACGTGTCGACACAGCCGTACCGACACACCGCACACACACAGGGAATGCTCTGACTGAGGACAGGACCCCACACAGCCCTTTGGGGAGACAGAGAGAGAGTATGCCAGCACACACCAGAGCGCTATATAATTTAGGGATTAACACTATATTGAGTGAATTTTTCCCAATCGCTGCTTGTATATACAATATTGCGCCTAAATTTAGTGCCCCCCCCTCTCTTTTTAACCCTTTGAGCCTGCAAACTACAGGGGAGAGCCTGGGGAGCTGTCTTCCAGCTGCACTGTGAAGAGAAAATGGTGCCAGTGTGCTGAGGGAGATAGCTCCGCCCCTTTTTCGCGGACTTTTCTCCCGCTTTTTTATGGATTCTGGCAGGGGTATTTATCACATATATAGCTTCTGGGGCTATATATTGTGATATATTTGCCAGCCAAGGTGTTTTTATTGCTGCTCAGGGCGCCCCCCCCCCAGCGCCCTGCACCCTCAGTGACCGGAGTGTGAAGTGTGTATGAGGAGCAATGGCGCACAGCTGCAGTGCTGTGCGCTACCTTGGTGAAGACTGATGTCTTCTGCCGCCGATTTTCCGGACCTCTTCTTGCTTCTGGCTCTGTAAGGGGGACGGCGGCGCGGCTCCGGGAACGAACACCAAGGCCAGTTCCATGCGGTCGATCCCTCTGGAGCTAATGATGTCCAGTAGCCTAAGAAGCCCAAGCTAGCTGCAAGCAGGTAGGTTCGCTTCTTCTCCCCTTAGTCCCTCGATGCAGTGAGCCTGTTGCCAGCAGGTCTCACTGTAAAATAAAAAACCTAAAATAAACTTTCTTTCTAGGAGCTCAGGAGAGCCCCTAGTGTGCATCCAGCTCAGCCGGGCACAGAAATCTAACTAAGGTCTGGAGGAGGGTCATAGTGGGAGGAGCCAGTGCACACCAGATAGTACCTAATCTTTCTTTTAGAGTGCCCAGTCTCCTGCGGAGCCCGTCTATTCCCCATGGTCCTTACGGAGTTCCCAGCATCCACTAGGACGTCAGAGAAATAGGGATAGTTTCACAGCTCTTTAAAATGACACTTGAAATCTATGGCTTCATACCTAGCACTTTTAACTACATTATTATCAGGTAACATTGTGGACGGGAAGGCGGTAATGAAATGATGCCCCACTCGTACACACACAATTTACTTCCAGAACCTGAAGCCACTTCCTTCCTGTAGCTGATGACAATGACACTAGGCTCATCATATCTCGCCCTGCACAGCACTGAGACTGTAACTCCTCCCCCTTACGAAAAAGGTCCCTTAGCCCACTTGATTCTAGCATCTACCCTGAGACTGAGGGCAGGCACACCGGCGGCTTCCGGGAGGAGCAATGTGGCGGCTTCCTTCCCGCATGTCTCTCTATTGGGTTGGTTGGTAAAAAGGAAAGCTGTGATTGGCAGCTGGAGGTGCGGTTAGCCTACGGCTAGCAATGATACTGCTGGGTGCTGAAGATCCTGCACGGATGATGAGTGCGGGTCCTGGAGGCGGTTGCCGTGGTGACCGTAGGTGAGTGCCAAGGTCTCTTCCCGGTAATCGTCCATGCTGCAGAGGCCACTGCGACTGTGCAGCACCGAGTGACACAACTGTGATGTGTTGCAGAGAGGAGAAAGAGCTGTGTGCCCCGGCCCAGCAGTCTGACTGATCCTCCTCACAGGGGGACAGTCCCCTATGGAAGGGCACCCATCACTGAGGGCCAGTATAACAAGGGAAAAGCTATCTGCATTTGTCTGCCTCATTCATTGTGTATCATTACACAGATTACAAAGTGGGCTGCAGATTTTAATTATTTTACAACTAGCTATAGTGCATTTATAGATTTATTTGCATCAGTATTGCGTGTATTGTTATTAACCGTAAGTGATATAGTGGCAACATACTCTGCAATGCTTTACAGTTGTTTATGTTATTATGTTTACAGAGGATATACAGTGTGGCTTATTTTCTTTGTTAGCTAGAATCATACAAGCTTGTTATTAAGAAAGATACCACCAGAAGCTAGAGCTGCTGTTATTTGTATTTGGCTTTTATTTGTCAGTAGCAATTATTTTTAAAAATAGAGTTAGCTGTGTAATTACTGCTAGATAGACTGCTGCAGCAAGGGTCTCCTGAGGCGGGCTAATTGCAAGAAACCTAACCCAGTGAGACCTGGGAGATAGATGTACTGTATGATTGAATAGGGAGAGGAAGGCGATTGGTACAAGCTCAGCCACCAAGGACATTCCTCCTTTTATATGTAACCACTCATATTGTGTCCTATGCTGGAATGTTATCCTTTTAAACAATTGTTGGGCTGAATACTGTCAAAAGTAGTGAATAATATTTAACAACAAATCCATATGTAATTATGTTTAACTTTACATTGTTTTTATAACCTTGATTTGATGACACTGCTATATGTGCAAAAGTTTCTATATAAAAACAAAAGGACCGGTACAAAGCCGGCTTTCGCAATTCCCCGATCCTATCTGTTTTGATGCTGACAAACGCCAATCGATGGTCAACTATGGTCTGCGATCCGATGGGGAATTGTTGATATTTTGAAGGTTAAAACTGACACATTTGCCTATTGTAATAATTATTGGTTGGGATCGGCAGATCAGGGAAATTCAAGAGGCATCAGTGGATCTGGGAATTTCCTCAATGCATCATAGATGTATGGGGGCCTTTAGATAGTTTTCCTGTAGCTGTATCAATATTTAGCGTAATTTACGCACTGACAGATAATTCAGATAATTATACACATTTACCTTTCGGCCACTGAATGTGTTGGTTAGGACACACAGCTGGGCAGGCATTTGAATTTTTCCGACGAGGTGTGGCGTCAATCCCTGCAGCAAGACCGCCCATACACACAGCCAGTTGTAGCGATAATAGGATTTTAATTACCTACCGGTAAATCCTTTTCTCATAGTTTATAAGGAATATTGGGGAATTAGTATGATGGGGTATAGACGGGGTCCAATGGAGCCGGTGAACTTTAAATTTCTTCATCTGGGTGTGCTGGCTCCTCCCCTCTACGTCCCCTCCCACAGGCAGTTATAGGTAAAACAGTACCCGAAGGAGAATGGACATACTTCAGAGAAGGAACATAACAACAATAAGTGGTTTTTACCACCAATAACCTAAAACGACCAGCAACGGCTGGTAACAAAACAGCAACAGCTGAACAGGTAACCATATAAGAGCCTGCAGAAAAGTCAACACACTGAGGCGGGCACCCAATATCCCTTATGGACTACGAGAAAAGGATTTACCAGTAGGTAATTAAAATCCTATTTTTTTCTAGCATCCATAAGGGACATTGGGGAATTAGTACGATGGGGACGTCCCAAAGCTTACAGAACGGGCGGGAATGTGCGGAGACGTCTGCTGCACCACCTGCCCAAACTGGGTATCCTCTTTGGCCAGGGTATCAAACCTGTAGAACTTCACAAAGGTGTTCTTCCCCGACCAGGTAGCAGCTCGGCATAGTTGCAAGGCCGAGACTCCACAGGCAGCCGCCCAGGAAAACCCCACTGATCTTGTAGAGTGGGTCTTCAGAGACTGCGGAACAGGTAAGGTTGCCCACACATAGGCCTGTTAGATAGTAAGCCTAAACCAACGAGCAATGGATTGCTTAGAAGCAGGGCAATGCTTTTTCTGCACATCATGTAGCACAAACAAGGAATCCGTCTTTCTGATCCGAGCCGTCCTCTTGATATAGATCTTCAAGGCTCGCACAGCATCCAATTCCTCCGGAGGAGCAGAAGTGCCAGAACTTGATTGAACCACAATAGGTTGATTCAAGTGGAATGCAGAGACCACCTTCGGCGGGAACTGCTGCCTAGTCCTGAGCTCCGCTCTGTCCTCGTAAAAGACCAAGTAGGGACTTTTACACCATAAGGCCCCCAATTCTGAAACCTGCCTCGCAGAAGCCAGGGCCAATAACATCACTGTCTTCCATGTTATGTACTTGTCTTCTATCGTCAACAGAGGTTCCAACACCACATTCAAATCCCAGGGTGCCATGGGCGGCACAAAAGGAGGTTGTATGTGAAGTACCCCTTGCAAGAAGGTCTGAACTTCTGGCAACACTGCCAATTTCTTCTGGAAGAAAATTGAGAGAGCTAAAAACTGGACCTTAATGGAAGCCAGACGTAAGCCCTTATCCACACCAGCCTGCAGGAAACGTCCCAAGTGGATCTCCGCAAGCGGATACGTGCGTTCCTCGCACCAAGAGACATATCTTCTCCTGATATGATGATAGTGTGTTGACGTCAAAGGTTTCCTGGCCTGAACCATGGTAGCAATAACCTTTTTGGTTTTGGTTCCGCTCAACCTCCATGCCGTCAAACGAAGTCGCCGTAAGTTCGGGTAGACGAATGGACCTTGTTGAAGAAGATCTCTTCTTATTGGAAGAGGCCAAGATTTTCTACGGACATGTTCAGAAGATCCGCGTACCACGCCCTCCGAGACCAATCCAGGGAAATCAGAATTGCCTGGACTCTTTGATTCCTGATTGCTTTAGCACCCGTGGGAGAAATGGAATCGGAGGGAACAGGTAGACCAGGTAGACCTGGTGAGGTGGCCAAATCGGGATATGGAGATAGGTGTCTTGTATATCCAGTGAGACCATGAACTCCCTTTCTTCCAGGCCCGCAATCACGGCCCGCAAGGATTCTTGAACTTGAAAACCTTTAGGTAAGGGTTCAAGGATTTTAGATTCAAAATGGGCCTTACAGAACCTTCCGTTTTCAGTACCACAAACAGGTTGGAGTAGTAACCCTTTCCCTGTTTTTGCAGTGGCATTGGAACAATGACTTGGGACTGGAACAGTTTTAGGATGGCCTGTTGCAGCGTAACACATGTATCCTGCAAAGCTGGTAAGCTTGATTTGAAAAATCATTGGGGAGGAGCGCCGTCAAACTCCTGCTTGTAGCCCTGAGAAATTAGGTCCTTTACCCAGGTATCCTAGCAGGAGCTTTCCCAGATGCGGCTGAAGTGACGCAACCAAGCTCCCACCTCAAGATCCCCTCGGGGTGGGTGGGCACCATCATGCTGAGGCCTTAGTGGAAGCTGAACTGGTGCTCTGGTCCTGAGAACTTGCGGCTGCTGGTTTTCTTGTCTTACCTTTGGTGCCTCTAGCTGCATTGGAGGCACCTCTGGCCCTAGATCTAAATCTGTTAGACCGAAAAAAGGACTGGGTAGATGCCCCCGGGTAGGAACGTCTAGCCGGCGGGGCCCCACAGGGGAGAAACGTGGATTTCCTCACAGTAACTTTAGAAATCCACATATCCAATTCAACCCCGAAGAGCCAATCCCCTGAAAAAGGAAGAGACTCTACACTGCGCTTGGACTTTGTGTCCGCAATCCACTGACGCAGCCACATAGCTCTGTGCGCTGACACTGCCGTAGCAGTGGTCTTAGCATTAATATTGCCTATCTCCTTGAGAGAGTCACACAGGACGCGTGCAGTGTCTTGAATGTGTTTTAGGAGAGTCACCGTAATGACCAGGGACATATGCCCCGAGAGGCGCTCGGGACCAGGGACATATGCCCTGAATTTGAGTAGCCCACGTATGAATGGCATGTGTCATCCAGCAACCCGCTATGACCGGTCTTTGTGACATACCAGCTGCCGTGCAAATAGACTTCAGTGTAGTCTCTCACTTACGTCCTAGAGGATGCTGGGGTCCACATTAGTACCATGGGGTATAGGAAGGCCCACCAGGAGCCATTGGCACTTTAAGAGTTTGAGAGTGTGGGCTGGCTCCTCCCTCTATGCCCCTCCTACCAGACCCAGTTTAGAAAATGTGCCCGGAGGAGCCGGTCACAGCTAGGGGAGCTCTACAGAGTTTCTTTAGAAAAAGTTTATTTTAGAGTTTATTATTTTACAGGGAGGCTGCTTCGAGGGACTAAGGGGGGGGGGATAGTGTCCGCCCTGCGGGGTCTGAGCCACTATCTCCGCTGACAGAACACTGAGCTCCTGAGGGGAACGAACGTTCCCCGCCACAGGGGATCGCTCACCCCGGCAGCATGCCGCCACCCCCTTACAGAGCCAGAAGATTAGAAGATGGCAAGATATGGCGGCCCATGGGTAGGAGCGCAGCTCTGAGCAGCTGCGCTCTGGGAAGGCTCAGCGACACAGTGTTGGCGCTTTGAGGGGCGTCCTGAGCCAGCGTCTTAAAAAAACCCTACACTGGTCACAGACGCTAACCGGAGACTGAATCCCCAGGCTAGCGTCAGAATCCTCCGTACTCAGACGCTCACAGGGGACAGATTCCCCCACCTTGCGACAGAGTCCTCAGGCCAGTATAAAGAATTTGTGTGGGAAGACACACCATCTTCAAGGGACTGAGCTTCTCCTCAGAGCGGACCCAGCAGCGTTCAGCGCCATTTTCCTGCCTGCAGTTCCTGTACACAGATGCCGACAGAGCTGTCCCTCCAAGCAACTCCAGCTATCCTGTGCTATCCAGGGGGTTGTAGAAGTGGGGGTAGGTGGTGAATTAGATCTGTGTAACTATTACAGTACACAGTGGGCGCTGATAAGTGGTGCCCTTTATATATAACAGCGCTGTGTGTGGGTTGGCTCTGAACTATGTGTCTCTCTTGCCATTCTCAGGGGGGAAACTTTGTCTAACCTACCCTGTGCAGCTGAGGATATGTCCTCTCAGGATGATCTCATTCCATGTAATCAGGATTGCACTGTTATAGCGCAGATACCAGCAAGGGAGCCTGAGTGGTTATCCTTTATCAAAACTGATTACTCAGATTTCTGCTAGGGTTGCTCAGAATGAATCTGCAGCTCAGGTTTTACAGAATTCTATGGCAGTTTGGTTTGGTTCTGTTACCTCAGGACCCCCCTCTGTAGGTTCCCACAAACGTACTTTTGCCCAGATCATGCAAGACAACACGGATACCGATTCTGACACTGCAGACGGTGATGGGGATGTGTTGCGGGGGTCCGCATCTCTTGCAGGGGGGGTGCAATTGTTGATAGAGGCTATCAGGAATGTGTTGAATATTACTGATACAACACCTGAGCAGGCTGAGGAGGCTTACTTCACTGACAATAAGAAAGCCTCGCAAACCTTCCCTGCGTCCAAAGAATTAAATGCTATTTTTGAAAAAGCATGGGGAAATCCTGAAAAAAAAATTCCAGATCCCTTGGAAGGTTCTGGTTGCTTTCCCCTTCCCTGAGGAGGATAGAAAGAAATGGGAAAACCCACCCATAGTGGACACTTCTGTATCCAGACTCTAGAAAAAGTTGGTTTTACCTGTTCCAGGATCTACCACCTTAAAGGATCCGACTGATCGCAAAATTGATACTACGCTCAAATCCATATACACGGCTTCAGGGTCGATACTACGTCCCAGTATTGCCTGTGCATGGATTCCCAAAGCCATAGTAAAGTGGTCAGGCACGTTACTTGAGGATTTGGATACGTAGGATAAGAGTGACATTGAATTGTTTCTCCGTAACATTCAGGATTCTGCAGGTTTTATGGTGGAATCCATGAAACACCTGGGTTCTTCGGCTGCAGGAATTTCTTCCATGTCCGTCTCAGCTCATCGTGGACTGTGGAATCCAGGAGAGGTGCGGAGACCCTACCCTACACAGGTCAGGCTGTCTTTGGGGAAGCGTTGGATGCGTGGATCTCCACGGCTACAGCGGGTAAGTCCCCTTTTCTTCCCTCAGCAGCTCCTGCTACGAAGAAACCTTTTTCTTTGCCTGCATCTCAGTCCTTTCAGGTTGCTAAACCAAGAAAGGCCAAACCGTCTTTAGAGGGGGCCGGCCAAAGTCCAAGAAACCTGCTGCGGCGGGTTCCCAGGAACAGAAGCCTGCTTCTGGTGCGCCAAAGTCCTCAGCATGACGGTGGACAGCGCAGCCTGGAGGTAGGACCGGTGGGGGTGAGACTCAGACATTTCAGTCACGTCTGGGTGTCGTCGGCCTGGATCCCTGGGTACTAGAAATTGTGTCCCAGGGATACTGGCTGGAATTTCAAGATCTCCCTCCTCATCGTTTCTTCAAATCGGGCTTGCCAGCTTTGCCGGCAGACAGGGCTATCCTACAAGGAGCCATCCAGAAGTTGGTGGAGGCACAGGTCATTCTACCAGTCCCTCCTCAAATGCAAAACACAGGTTACTATTCGATCCTTTTCATGGTACCGAAACCGGATGGTTCGGTCAGGCCCATTCTGAACTTAAAATCACTAAACCCCTTTCTGAGAGAGTTCAAGTTTAAAATGGAGTCTCTAAGGGCGGTGATATCGGGTCTGGAAGAGGGGGAATTCCTGGTATCCCTGGATATCAAGGATGCGTACCTCCACATTCCGATTTGGCTGCCGCATCAAGCTTATCTCCGATTCACACTGTTGGACTGTAATTTCAGTTCCAGGCCCTGCCATTTGGCCTCTCCACAGCACCTCGGGTATTCACCAAGGTGATGGCGGAAATGATGGTTCTCCGCAGCAGGCAAGGGGTGAACATAATTCCATATCTGGACGACCTGCTGATAAAGGCATCGTCCAAGGAGAAGCTGTTACGGTCCATAGCTCTCATGACCCATCTTCTCATGGAATATGGTTGGATCCTGAATATACCAAAATCACATTTGTAGCCAACCAGGAGGTTGTCCTTTCTTTATTATTATTATTATTATTATTATCCTTTATTTATATGGCGCCACAAGGGTTCCGCAGCGCCCGATTACAGAGTACAAATGCACATAAAAAATAGGAAAACAGTGACTTACAGTTGAATACAATATAGGACAAGTACAGGGCAGCTAAGCATAACTACACCAGTAAACATAGAGATAAGTTCCAGGTGGTCAAAAAACTGTGGGATCTGGGCGGTTGAGGATTATTAAAGTAAGAAAAGTATAAGCACATGAGGGAAGAGGGCCCTACTCGTGAGAGCTTACATTCTAAGGGGAGGGGTAGACAGACAGGGATGACACAGATGGGGTACATAGAGAGCGTGGAACAGAGGGTTATGTTGAGATTTGGCTACGTTTGGTAAAGAAATGGGTCTTAAGAGCCCGTTAGAAGTTTTGTAGAGAGGTGGAGAGTCTGAGGGGGAGAGGTAAAGAATTCCAGAGAAATGGAGCAGCACGTGAAAAATCTTGGAGATAGGAGTGGGAGGAAGTAATCAGAAGACAGGAGAGACGGCGTGCATTAGCAGAGCGAAGAGGACGGGTGGGAGAGTAAAGGGAGATAAGGTCAGAGATGTAGATGGGAGAGGAGTGGGTGAGTGCTTTGTAAGTGAGTGTGAGAAGTTTGAATTGGATTCTGAAAGGGAAGGGAAGCCAGTGGAGGGCCTGTAGGAGGGGGGAGGTAGACGTAGTGCGTTTGGTGAGGAAGATGAGCCGGGCAGCAGCATTGAGGATAGATTGGAGTGGAGAGAGGTGATTGTCAGGGAGGCCAGTTAAGAGGAGATTACAGTAGTCCAGTCTGGAAATAATCAGTGAGTGAATAATGATCTTAGTGGCATCCTGTGTGAGAAAAGGTCTGA
Organism: Pseudophryne corroboree; assembly: GCF_028390025.1. NCBI lineage: Eukaryota > Metazoa > Chordata > Amphibia > Anura > Myobatrachidae > Pseudophryne > Pseudophryne corroboree. The sequence goes on from NC_086444.1 coordinate 366,738,971, forward strand.
TTCTAGAAATGTGTTTGAGATGAAAATGACAGGTTTGTGAGAGGTGCTGAATGTGTGGTTTGAAGGAGAGGGAGGAGTCAAGGATTACGCCAAGACAGCGTACTTGGGGGCTAGGGGAGATAGTTGTGCCATCAATGGATAATGAGATTGTGGGAGGTGAGGCTGTGCAGGAGGGTGGGAAGATGATCAGCTCAGTCTTAGACATGTTGAGTTTAAGAAAGCGCTGAGACATCCAGGAAGAGATAGCAGAAAGACAGTTTGAGGTACGAGTGAGGAGAGCCGTGGAGAGATCAGGGGGGGAGAGGTAGATTTGAGTGTCATCAGCATAGAGGTGATATTGGAAGTTAAAAGAACTAATGAGTTCACCTAAAGAGGACGTATAGAGAGAGAAAAGGAGAGGACCAAGAACAGAGCCTTGGGGGACACCAACAGTTAGTGGAAGTGGGGGGGAGGTAGCATCATGAGAGGAGACAGAGAAGGAACGATCAGAGAGGTAGGAGGACAGCCAGGAGAGGGCAGTATCACGCAGACCAAGAGAGTGAAGGATTTGCAGAAGGAGAGGATGGTCCACAGTGTCAAAAGCAGCAGAGAGGTCAAGAAGAATAAGCAGAGAGTAGTGGCCCTTAGATTTGGCTGCATGGAGGTCATTGCAGACTTTTGTGAGGGCAGTTTCAGTGGAGTGGAGAGAGCGGAAACCAGACTGGAATGGGTCAAGCAGTGAGTGAGAGGAAAGAAAGGCAGTGAGGCGGTTATAGACAATACGCTCAAGAAGTTTGGAGGCAAAGGGGAGGAGAGAGATGGGTCGATAGTTGGAGAGAGTGTTAGGATCAAGGGAAGGTTTTTTAAGAATAGGGGAGACAAGAGCATGCTTGAAGGCAGAGGGGACAGTGCCTGATGAAAGGGAGAGATTGAGAAGGTGGGCAAGATGGGAACAGGCAGAAGGGGAGAGGTAACGGAGGAGGTGGGAGGGGATAGGGTCGAGCGGGGAGGTTGTGGGGGGGGAGGAACGGATGAGGGCCATGACTTCCTCGCCAGATACATGGGAGAAAGAGGTCAGAGTTGGTAAGAGGGAAGGGGAGGGGTGCCAAGGGATGGGTGGTGGCTGGTTGCTGGTCTGGTGGGAAGTGATATCCTGACGTATGGAGTCAATCTTGGATGTGAAATAAGTGGCAAAGTCAAGAGCAGACAATGAGGAAGGGAGAGGAGGTGGTGGTGGGCAGAGGAGGGAGTTAACAGTGGCAAAGAGGCGCCGGGGGTTGGAAGACTGTGTAGAAATGAGGATTTTGAAGTATGATTGTTTAGCAAGGGAAAGGGCAGTACTGAAGGATGAGAGCATGAATTTGAAATGGAGGAAGTCTGCTTTAGAGCGTGATTTCCTCCACTGTCGCTCGGCAGTACGTGAGCATTTTTGTAGGTATCTGGTGCATTTGGTGTGCCAGGGTTGAGGTGTTGATCTGCGAGGGTGAATAGTGGTTGGCGGAGCAACAGAGTCAAGGGCAGAAGTAAGAGATGCATTGTATAGGGATGTTGCTTGTTCAAGGCATGTGAGAGAGAGAAGAGGAGAGAGAAGGGAGTCAAACAGGGAGGACAGGGATGAGGTGTCAATAGCCTCAATGTTACGCTTTGTGATGGTAGCCTTAGGAGGGAGAGATGGGGAAGCAGAGATCGATAAGTTGAAAGAGAGCAAATGGTGGTCAGAGAGGGGAAAAGGGGAATTGGAGAAATCAGAAATATCACAGCGGTGAGTGAAAACCAGATCCAGTGAGCTCCCGTTCACATGGGAGGGTGAGGTGGTCCACTGGGAGAGACCAAGTGAAGAGGTGAGGTTAAGGAGTTTAGAGGCAGGTGATTTTGTGGGGTTATCGATAGGGATGTTGAAATCACCTAGAATAATGGAGGGAATGTCAGAAGAGAGGAAGTGAGGTAGCCAGGAAGCAAAGTTGTCAAGGAATTTGGAGGAAATGCCAGGTGGACGGTAAATTACAGCAACTCGAAGATTAGTAGGTTGGTAGAGGCGTAATGCATGGACCTCAAATGTAGAGAATGTAAGAGAAGGTTCTGGAGGTATAAGTTGGTATGTGTAGCTTGAGGGTAAAAGGATCCCAACACCACCCCCATGGCGACCCCCGGGTCGGGGTGTGTGTGAGAATGTGAGGCCCCCAGCAGAGAGAGCAGCAGGAGAAGTGGTGTCATGAGGAGTAATCCAGGTTTCTGTAATGGCCAGGAGGTGCAGGGAGTTGGAAATGAAAAGGTCATGAGTGGGGGTCAGTTTGTTGCAAATAGATCGGGCATTCCAGAGTGCACAAGATAGGGGGTATGAGTTTGTGGGAGAGATGTGAATGAGATTATCAGGATTGCTGTAGCGTTGAGGTAGGAGTAATTTGGAAGGAGAAGATAAAGAGGGTGTGATGATGGTGCTGGGGCCTTGGCTAGGAAGGGAGACTGCATGCGTGAAACAGGGAGGGAGTGCAGTTTGATACTGGTGGAGGAGAGGTGAGGAGACAGGCAGAGGAGGGAAAGAGTAGGGTTGAGCGGTGGGGTATAAGTGGTGTGAAGGGGCAGAAGTGAATTGCAATGGGGAAACAGAAGAGGGGTAGGGAGGCAGACAGAGGAGAGGAGGGAGGATGAGATGTAGGAGACTGTGAGAGAGGGATAGAGGTGGTAACAGGGGACAGAATAAAGGAATAGAAGGACAATGAGTAAGGGGGGTTGCCAGCCTGGCCATAGTGTGGATGGTGTGTAAACTGGTAGTATAATGAGAATAGGGGGAGGAGTGGTGGCTGTATGAGAGAGCAGTGAAGTTTGCAGAAAGAAATACGATTTGCAAGTAATTAAAATGATGTTAATATCTACAGATTACCAGTAAATCAAATATTTGTTGATGTTAGATGGAAAATTACACAGTGTTGGCAAACCACAAGTCAGTGTTATTTCATCAAATATGCTTCTCAATTAAACATTTGTTTTCCAGGTATTTGCAAGGTCAGAGTAAAAGTTGTATTGCAGGTTTTTTGCAGAAAGTGAATGTTTAGTGTCCGGGTAAGTGAGGTTTGGAGAATAATAGGTGTGTACATACATTTGTAGCTGCAGTCCAAGGTTTGGTGGATTGTGTTGATTTGCTTTTGTTTGGAGTTTCCATGCAGTTTCCGTCTAGTTAAAGTCCAGTATAAGTGCCAGACGAATCCCTTAGAGATTTTCTCCCTTTGAGATCTTTCTCCACACAATGATTCAGCTACGCTAAAATCAGCTAAACTACACACCAATATAAAGCCCAAACATGTGTATGTAAGCACATTGATTGATTGGACCCTCCCCTAGCCCATCACCCATTTGGGGCAATAAAACTTAAACAAACAAATAATGTGTAGGGATGAAACCATTACACATTCCCCAAATAACTACAAATAAAACTTGAATAAATCTGCTAATATTTAATACACTAGTGACTAGACATACCTATGGCTAAGCATTCAGGATATTCCTATGTGATAATTAGCAGACTCGGTACAGCTTGCTGGGCATTGTTGTTCCACTAGACATACCTATGGCTAAGCATTTCTGGGAATGATTCTCGACACAGAAGTGCAGAGGGTGTCTCTTCCGGAGGAAAAAGCGTTGGTGATACAAACAATGGTCCGGGATGTCCTGAGGCCAGCCTGGGTGTCGGTTCATCAGTGCATTCGCCTTGTGGGAAAGATGGTGGCCTCTTACGAGGCTCTGCAGTACGGGAGGTTTCATGCTCGATCTTTCCAACTGGATCTCCTGGACAAGTGGTCGGGATCCCATCTACACATGCACCAGAGAATACGTCTGGCGCCAAAGGTCAGGATTTCACTCCTCTGGTGGCTACAATTACCTCACCTTCTGGAGGGCCACATGTTCGGGATTCAGGACTGGATCCTTCTAACCATGGATGCAAGTCTCCGGGGCTTGGGCGCATTCACTCAAGGGGAAACCTTCCAAGGAAGGTGGTCAAGTCTGGAAGCCGGCCTGCCAATAAACATTCTGGGGCTAAGAGCCATCTACAACGGTCTTCTCCAAGCGGCCCCTCTTCTGAGAAATCGGGCCATTCAAGTGCAGTAGGACAATGTAACGACAGTGGCTTACATAAACCGACAGGGCGGAACGAAGAGCAGAGCTGCAATGTCAGAGGTAACAAGAATCATCCTCTGGGCAGAAAAACACGCGTTGGCGATGTCAGCAATCTTCATTCCGGGAGTAGAGAACTGGGAAGCGGACTTCCTCAGCAGACACAATCTCCATCCAGGAGAGTGGGGTCTCCATCCGGAGGTGTTCAAGGAGGTAACAGATCTTTGGGGTGTACCCCAAATAGACATGATGGCCTCTCGACTCAACAAGAAGCTTCAGAGGTATTGGTCGAGGGACCCGCAAGCCATGGCGGTGGACGCCCTGGTACCGCCGTGGGTGTTCCAGTCGGTGTACGTGTTTCCTCCACTCCCACTCATTCCAAGAGTTCTCAAACTCATAATGAGAACAAGGGCATCCTCTAGGACCCCAGCATCCTCTAGTACGTAAGAGAAAATAGGATTTTAATTACTTACCGGTAAATCATTTTCTCGTAGTCCGTAGAGGATGCTGGGAGCCCGCCCAGCGCTTCGTTTTCCTGCAAGTGGTTATTTAGTTCAGTACTGCTTAGTTCTTGGTAAGTACTGTTTTGTTACTTGGTAAGTAATCCTGTTCAGCCGTTGCTGATGTTTCAAGCTAGTTAGCTTGGGTTGCCTTGTGTGTGAGCTGGTGTGAATCTCGCCACTATCTATGTAATCCTTCTCTCAAAGATATCCGTTTCCTCGGGAACAGTTTCTAGACTGGGTCTGGTAGGAGGGGCATAGAGGGAGGAGCCAGCCCACACTCTCAAACTCTTAAAGTGCCAATGGCTCCTAGTGGACCCATCTATACCCCATGGTACTAATGTGGACCCCAGCATCCTCTACAGACTACGAGAAAAGGATTACCGATAGGTAATTAAAATCCTATTTTCTCTGGCTGGGTCCACAGGATTATCCACAGGATAACATTGGGTTATTGTCGAGCGACAGCGAAAATGGCACCAACACGGTCACGAGCTTTCTGGCCTCCCAGGATGCATTGGGGCCTTCCCCATATAGTCCCGCCCACTGACTCAGTCAGATCAGTTTTTTGCTTTGTGCGGCAGGAAGCCGCATGGTCACAGCAGCCTCAAGCTTTTATTGTTTTATTTTTTTAGACTTACTATATTGTTTTTTTGAGCGACTTCTCTTAACAGCGTCTTAAACGCATACTAGAAAGAGTCGCTCCAACAACTCCCCACAGGGTCGCAACAACGCTTACCTTCGGGTATCAGTGCTCTCTCGACGGGCGTCTGTGTCGGATGTTCTAGCAGGTCCAGCAGACGTTACCAGGCTGTGGCTGGAGCATGGGGAGACGGTGAGTCTATGGACTTCCTCTTACTAGAGGGGTCAGGACACAGCTACACTGATTTGGTGGAGACTACAAACAGTGTGTTGATGCGCCGAACATCTCGAGTGCGACAGCGCTACGCTCCGGGGATCATAGACGCCAGGACTAGGTAGAGGCAGCGATCCTGGGAGTTTAAGTCAACAGGGGGATTCAGACGCTCTCCTGGCCGCCCCTCCTCCGAGTTCATGGCCAGTTCCCGCATGTCTCTCGTTTCATGAACTGAATGACCTCACTTCCGGCTCAGACGCTACCACGAGGGTACTCGTCGCAGCTTAGACGCTGCGGTTGTGTACACTGGAGATAAACCCGCCCAGACCGAGTCGCAGGCCTTAGCGTCTGCATACACGTGGAAGTCGCTCAGCGTCCGTGTCCGTTATCAGTTATCAAGAGCGGTAGTGTACATCAGTAGCGTCTGAATCCACTCAGCGTCTTACGAGCGTATTTGCTTGGATATGGAAGTGTGGTGAGTCTCCCTGTATCCCGCTCTCCGGAGGCAGGGTATACAGTACTAAGAATTCCTTCTACTTTGTTAGTATGAATTGTTAATTTTTTAGTACCTATTGCATATGAGACCTGTGTATTACTGTGTTTTCTGCATGTTATGTTGAAAAAAAGAACCAGTTAAAAACAGAAGTACAATTTTCCTACTTATGTATAAGATGTTATGGAGGTTGTATTCTTGTATGGCAATGTATAATGCTTTAACATGGGACTGACTGCTAGTATGTGTGCTGACTTTTCTGTGTAATGTCAGTCCTGTTCTGACCCTCAAATCAGGTGCACTGTGGTCAGATTGATCTCACCTCTATATACTTACATATAGGGTGATTTTCAGTCACAAATTGTGTAGTCAATAATAAGAATTTACTTACCGATAATTCTATTTCTCGTAGTCCGTAGTGGATGCTGGGGACTCCGTCAGGACCATGGGGTTTAGCGGCTCCGCAGGAGACAGGGCACAATAATAAAAGCTTTAGGATCAGGTGGTGTGCACTGGCTCCTCCCCCTATGACCCTCCTCCAAGCCTCAGTTAGGATACTGTGCCCGGACGAGCGTGCATAATAAGGAAGGATATTGAATCCCGGGTAAGACTCATACCAGCCACACCAATCACACCGTACAACCTGTGATCTGAACCCAGTTAACAGTATGATAACAACGAAGGAGCCTCTGAAAAGATGGCTCACAACAAGAATAACCCGATTTTTGTAACAATAACTATGTACAAGTATTGCAGACAATCCGCACTTGGGATGGGCGCCCAGCATCCACTACGGACTACGAGAATAGAATTATCGGTAAGTAAATTCTTATTTTCTCTAACGTCCTAAGTGGATGCTGGGGACTCCGTCAGGACCATGGGGATTATACCAAAGCTCCCAAACGGGCGGGAGAGTGCGGATGACTCTGCAGCACCGAATGAGAGAACTTCAGGTCCTCCTCAGTCAGGGTGTGCCCCTGACCAAGTAGCAGCTCGGCAAAGTTGTAAAGCCGAGACCCCTCGGGCAGCCGCCCAAGATGAGCCCACTTCCTTGTGGAATGGGCTTTTACTGATTTTGGCTGTGGCAAGCCTGCCACAGAATGTGCAAGCTGAATTGTACTACAAATCCAGCGAGCAATCGTCTGCTTAGAAGCAGGAACACCCATCTTGTTGGGTGCATACAGGCTAAACAGCGAGTCAGATTTTCTGACTCCAGTCGTCCTGGAAACATATATTTTCAGGGCCCTGACAACGTCAAGTAACTTGGAGTCCTCCAAGTCCCTAGTAGCCGCAGGTACCACAATAGGTTGGTTCCTGTGAAAAACAGAAAACACCTTAAGGAGAAATTGAGGACGAGTCCTCAATTCTGCCCTGTCAGAATGAAAAATTAAGTAAGGGCTTTTATATGATAAAGCCGCCCATTCTGACACACGCCTGGCTGAAGCCAGGGCTAATAGAATCTTCACCTTCCATGTGAAATATTTTAATTCCACAGTGGTGAGTGGATCAAACCAATGTGACTTTAGGAAACTCAAAACAACATTGAGATCCCAAGGTGCCACTGGGGGCACAAAAGGAGGCTGTATATGCAGTACCCCTTTTACAAACGTCTGAACTTCAGGCACTGAAGCCAGTTCTTTCTGGAAGAAATTCGACAGGGTCGAAATTTGAACCTTAATGGACCCTAATTTTAGGCCCATAGACAGTCCTGTTTTCAGGAAATGTAGGAAACGACCCAGTTGGAATTCCTCTGTAGGGACCTTCTTGGCCTCACACCACGCAACATATTTTCGCCAAATGCGGTGAAAATGTTTTGCGGTTACATCCTTCCTGGCTTCGACCAGGGTAGGGATGACTTCATCTGGAATGCCCTTTCAGGATCCGGCGTTCAACTGCCATGCCGTCAAACGCAGCCGCGGTAAGTCTTGGAACAGACAAGGCCCCTGCTGGAGCAGGTCCTTTCTTAAAGGTAGAGGCCACGGTTCTTCCGTGAGCATCTCTTGAAGTTCCGGGTACCAAGTCCTTCTTGACCCATCCGGAACCACGAGTATCGTTCTTACTCATCTCCTTCTTATGATTCTCAGTACTTTTGGTATGAGATGCATAGGAGGGAACACATACCCTGACTGGTACACCCACAGTGTTACCAGAGCGTCCACCGCTATTGCCTGAGGGTCCCTTGACCTGGCGCAATATTTGTCTAGTTTTTTGTTCAGGCGGGACGCCATCATGTCCACCTTTGGTTTTTCCCAACGGTTTACAATCATGTGGAAGACTTCCCGCTGAAGTCCCCACTCTCCCGGGTGGAGGTTATGCCTGCTGAGGAAGTCTGCTTCCCAGTTTTCCACTCCCGGAATTAACACTGCTGAGAGTGTTATCACATGATTTTTCGCCCAGCGAAGAATCCTTGCAGTTTCTGCCATTTCCCTCCTGCTTCATGTGCCGCCCTGTCTGTTTACGTGGGCGACTGCCGTGATGTTGTCCCACTGGATCAATACCGGCTGACCTTGAAGCAGAGGTCTTGCTAAGCTTAGAGCCTTGTAAATTGCCCTTAGCTCCAGTATATTTATGTGGAGAGAAGTCTCCAGACTTGATCACACTCCCTGGAAATTTTTTCCTTGTGTGACTGCTCCCCAGCCACTCAGGCTGGCATCCGTGGTCACCAGGACCCAGTCCTGAATGTCGAATCTGCGGCCCTTTCATAGATGAGCACTCTGCAGCCACCGCAGAAGAAAACACCCTTGTCCTTGGAGACAGGGTTATCCGCTGATGCATCTGAAGATGCGATCCGGACCATTTTCCCAGCAGATTCCACTGAAAGGTTCTTGCGTGAAATCTACCGAATGGGATCGCTTTGTAAGAAACCACCATTTTTCACAGGAGCCTTGTGCAATGATGCACTGATACTTTTCCTGGTTTTAGGAGGTTCCTGACTAGCTCGGATAACTCCCTGGCCTTCTTCTCCGGGAGAAAACATCCTTTTCTGGACTGTGTCCAGAATCATTCCTAGGAACATTAGACGTGTCGTCGGAAAAAGCTGCGATTTTGGAATATTTAGAATCCACTCGTGCTGTCGTAGAACTACTTGAGATAGTGCTACTCCGACCGCCAACTGTTCTCTGGACCTTGCCCTTATCAGGAAAGCGTCCATATTTCTTTTAGGAAGAATCATCATTTCGGCCATTACCATGGTAAAGACCCGGGGTGCCGTGGACAATCCAAACGGCAGCTTCTGAACTGATAGTGACAGTTCTGTACCACGAACCTGAGATACCCTTGGTGAGAAGGGCAAAATTTGGACATGTAGGTAAGCGTCCCTGATATCCAGTGACACCATATCGTCCTGGTTCGCTATCACTGCTCTGAGTGACTCCATCTTGATTTGAACCCTTGTATGTAATTGTTCAAATCTTTTAGATCTCACCGAGCCGTTTGGCTTCAGTACCACAATATAGTGTGGAATAATACCCCTTCCCTTGTTGTAGGAGGGGTACTTTGATTATCACCTGCTGGGAATACAGCCTGTGAATTTTTTCCCAATACTGCCTCCCTGTCGGAGGGAGACGTTGGTAAAGCAGACTTCAGGAACTTGTGAGGGGAAGACGTCTCGAATTTCCAATGTACACCTGGGATACTACGTGTAGGATCCAGGAGTCCACTTGCGAGTGAGCCCACTGCGTGCTGAAACTCTTGAGATGACCCCCCACCGCACCTGAGTCCGCTTGTATGGCCCCAGCGTCATGCTGCGGACTTGGCAGAAGCTGTAGAGGACTTCTGTTCCTGGGAATGGGCTGCCTGCTGCAGTCTTCTTCCCTTTCCTCTAACCCTGGGCAGATATGACTGGCCTTTTGCCCGCCTGCCTTTATGGGTACGAAAGGACTGAGACTGAAAAGACTGTGTCCTTTTCTGCTGAGATGTGACTTGGGGTAACAAAAGTGGATTTTCCAGCTGTTGCCATGGCCACCAGGTCCGATGGACCGCCCCTTTATACGGCAATACTTCCATGTGCCGTCTGGAATCTGCATCACCTGACCACTGTCGTGTCTATAAACATCGTCTGGCAGATATGGACATCACATCTACTCTTGATGCCAGAATGCAAATATCCCTCTGCGCATCTCGCATATATAGAAATGCATCCTTAAAATGCTCTATAGTCAATAAAATATTGTTCCTGTCAAGGGTATCAATATTTTCAGTCAGGAAATCCGACCAAGCCCCCCCCAGCGCTGCACATCCAGGCTGAGGCGATTGCTGGTCGTAGTATAACACCAGTATGTGTGTATATACTTTTTAGGATATTTTTCAGCTTCCTATCAGCTGGCTCTTTGAGGGCGGCCGTATCTGGAGACGGTAACGCCACTTGTTTTTATAAGCGTGTGAGCGCCTTATCCACCCTAAGGTGTGTTTCCCAACTCGCCCTCACTTCTGGCGGGAAAGGGTATACCTCCAATAATTTTCTATCGGAGGAAACCCACGTATCATCACACACTTTAATTTATCTGATTCAGGAAAAACTACAAGTAGATTATTCCCACCCTACATAATACCCTTATTTGTGGTACTTGTAGTATCAGAAATATGTAACACCTCCTTCATTGCCCTTAACATGTAACGTGTGGCCCTAAAGGAAAATACGTTTGTTTCTTCACCGTCGACACTGAAGTCAGTGTCCGTGTCTGTGTCTGTGTCGACCAACTGAGGTAAATGGGCGTTTTTACAAGCCCCTGACGGTGTCTGAGACGCCTGGACAGGTACTAATTTGTTTGCCGGCCGTCTCATGTCGTCAACCGACCTTGCATCGTGTTGACATTATCACGTAATTCCTAAATAAGCCATCCATTCCGGTGTCGACTCCCTAGAGAGTGACATCACCAATACAGGCAATTTGCTCCGCCTCCTCACCAACATCGTCCTCCTACATGTCGACACACACGTACCGACACACAGCACACACACAGGGAATGCTCTGATAGAGGACAGGACCCCACTAGCCCTTTGGGGAGACAGAGGGAGAGTTTGCCAGCACACACCAAAAACGCTATAATTATACAGGGACAACCCCTTATACAAGTGTTTTCCCTTATAGCATTTTCACATATGTAATCATATCGCCAAATAAGTGCCCCCCCTCTCTGTTTTAACCCTGTTTCTGTAGTGCAGTGCAGGGGAGAGCCTGGGAGCCTTCCTCACAGCAGAGCTGAGCAGGAAAATGGCGCCGTGTGCTGAGGAGAATAGGCCCCGCCCCCTAAAACGGCGGGCTCTTCTCCCGGAGTTTGTGAGCTCTGGCAGGGGTTAAATACATCCATATAGCCTCAAGGGCTATATGTGATGTATTTTAGCCATAAAAAAGGTATAATACATTGCTGCCCAGGGCGCCCCCCCCAGCGCCCTGCACCCTCAGTGACCGCTGGTATGAAGTGTGCTGACAACAATGGCGCACCGCTGCAGTGCTGTGCGCTACCTTATGAAGACTGAAAGTCTTCTGCCGCCTGTTTCTGGACCTCTGGACCTCTTCAACTTCGGCATCTGCAAGGGGGGTCGGCGGCACGGCTCCGGGACGAACCCCAGGGTGAGACCTGTGTTCCGACTCCCTCTGGAGCTAATGGTGTCCAGTAGCCTAAGAAGCAAATCCATCCTGCACGCAGGTGAGTTTACTTCTCTCCCCTAAGTCCCTCGTAGCAGTGAGCCTGTTGCCAGCAGGACTCACTGAAAATAAAAAACCTAACTTAAACTTTTATTCTAAGCAGCTCAGGAGAGCCACCTAGATTGCACCCTTCTCGGCCGGGCACAAAAATCTAACTGAGGCTTGGAGGAGGGTCATAGGGGGAGGAGCCAGTGCACACCACCTGATCCTAAAGCTTTTATTATTGTGCCCTGTCTCCTGCGGAGCCGCTAAACCCCATGGTCCTGACGGAGTCCCCAGCATCCACTTAGGACGTTAGAGAAAACAGATTATTACCATGTCTGTGAGCGGCAAAAGTGATGAGGAGAATTTATCAAGCACTCCTACAGCCCTAACATGCTTATCTTGTAAGTCAGGGGTAATTGATATGAATCAATTAGTCACTTATGAGTGTTTGTGTGCAAACTGTTTCGCGTTTCAGCGAAGTAAAAAACAGGAGTTGGTTCAGCCACCAACAGAGCCACCATGGAATATGTTCGCAAAGACTCTATCTTCTATAGCGGGCAAGTTAACTCCAGTAGCACCACCCCAAGGGTTAGGTTACACTATGAACCCATACATGCAGCTCCCTTCCTACGGCTTGGTTCCAGTAGCTTCTACAAGCAACCAAGAGACAGGTAAGACTAAGACAGATACGTCTATGTGGCAGACTACACAAGATGATACATCGGATGATGATACAATAGATTCGACTCCGTATGATGATCAGTCGCAGAGTTTTAGTTCAGATGACGTAGCTGAACTTATTAATGCTGTGAAGGCTGTTCTCTCGTTGGAAGAGCCAGCCAAGACAGTGTTAAAAGCTAAAGCACCTGTATTTAAACGAACAAAGTCAGTGAAAGCTGAATTCCCAGCGTCAGATGAGCTGACGGAAATGATGTATGAGTCTTGGGCGGCGCCCAGTAAAAAGTTTAAGATTCCTAAAAGATGGGATTCTTATTATCCATTTCTAGCTGTGGATTGTTCGAAAAGAGACGTTCCTCCAAAAGTAGATGCACATGTTTTGCGACTCGTGCATAAATCTGCTTTACCACTGTCATCTACCTCACTAAATGATGTCACAGATAGAAGGGTAGATAGCCTTTTGAAAAATTATTTTTTCTCTAGTAGGAGCAGTGGTAAGACCTGCTATGGCTTCGGCCTGGGTAGCAAAGGCAATGGGCGAATGGATAGAGGAACTAGAGAATAGCATCCCTTCTCCTACCAGGGAGCAAGAGAATCGTTTTTGCCGTTTAAGACAATCTGCCCAGTATTTGGAAGAAGCAGCAATTGATGTAGGTACAGTTGCTTCTAAAGCTTCAGCCTTGACAGTAGTTGCTCGCAGAGCAGTTTGGCTACGTACCTGGAAGGCAGATGCGGAATCCAAGAAAGAATTGGAAGCATTGCCTTTTGTCGGTAATATATTATTTGGAAAACCTTTATCTGATATCCTAGAATCAGAGGCTGAATCGAAACAGGTCAGATTTCCGGCTACCTATAACCCTAAATCCAAGGGTTTAAAATTTCGCTCTTTTCGTTGGCAAAGCGAAAGCTAAAGAGGAGCCTAAGCAACCCCAGTTTAAATCCAGTGGTAGGAAGCATCAAAACCTGAACAGAAACCCTCAGCCTTAAGAGACGGGCCTCCGCCTGGAGGATTCCAGGGTTGGGGGCCGACTCCTTCATTTTGCACACATATGGCAACAGTCAACAGCAGATGCTTGGGTGCAGAAGGTGGTATCTCAGGGGTATGTGTTCCCATTCAGGAGGCAGCCTCCTCAAAGATTTTTTTGCACCAGCCCATCTTGTATAGAGTCGAAGGCCAATGCCCTGCAAGAAGTAGTCCAAAAATTACTGCAGTCAGGTGTGATTGTCCCAGTACCTCCACCACAAAGGGGACAGGGGTTTTACTCCAATCTATGTCTAATCCAGAAACCAAATGGGTCATACCGACCAATCCTCAATCTGAAAATGTTGAACAAATACATATGGATCCCGAAGTCCCACATGGAGACGCTACGCTCCATAATGTTGGCTATGGAACCAAGAGATTACATGGTATCTCTGGATGTATGGGATGCTTACCTACATGTGCCTATAGCATTGTCACATCAGTGTTACCTCAGGTTTGCCATCCTTCAGGAACATTTCCAGTTCCAAGCTCTGCCTTTCGGGCTAGCTACAGCACCCAGGGTATTTACCAAGATCATGGTGGTTATGGCAGCTTGTGTGCGCAAACAGGGGATAAGAATATTCCCATACCTCGACGACCTGTTAAGCTTAGCACAGTCGCAAGATTTACTGTTGAGCCATCTTCAACAGACGATAGTTTGTTTACAGAGACACGGGTGGCTCATAAATTGGGAAAAGTCGTCCCTGAATCCGTCACAGCGGATGGTTCATTTGGGGGCCATATTGGATTCAGACCTACAGAAAGTTCTCTTACCAGAGAAAAAGATAGTCAAGGTGCAGGTCATGGCTCAGGAAGTGTTGCAAGCCCAGACAATGTCAGTCCATGCAGCAATGCGACTGTTTGGTCTGATGGTATCAACCTTCGACATGGTGCAATATGCGCAATTCCACTCCAGACCGTTGCAGCACCTTATTCTGACCAAATGGAACGGAAATCATCAGACGATAAAGAAGCAGATGATAAAGATTCCAGTAAATGTAAAAAGGTCTTTAACGTGGTGGCTACAGACAGACCATTTAAACAAGGGGAGACCCTTTTGGATAAAAGAGTGGCAAGTCCTGACAACAGATGCCAGCCTGCAAGGCTGGGGGGCGGTAATCGGAAGCCTATGGTTCCAGGGAAAATGGACCGCAAGGGAAAGTCGCCTGCCGATAAATCTGTTGGAGATAAGGGCCGTTTACTTGGCTTTAGTTCAGGCAAAGGACAATCTACAAGGAAGACCAGTCCAGATTCGCTCAGACAATGCGACGGCAGTAGCATACCTCAATCATCAGGGAGGTACTCACAGCAAGAGACTGATGGAGGAAGTAACTCCCATTCTAAGATGGGCAGAACTCCATCTCCCAGCATTGTCACCAGTATTTGTCCCGGGTGTACTAAACTGGGAAGCAGATTTTCTCAGTCGGCACACCATTCTGGAAACCGAATGGGCACTACACCCAGAAGTGTTTCAGACACTGGTGAACAGATTGGGTCTACCGGAGATAGACCTTATGGCGTCTCGTCTAAACAACAAAGTTCCGAGGTACGGATCGAGAACAGGGGACCCAGGAGCGGTCCTTGTAAACGCACTGTCAGTAGAATGGAGGTTTCAGCTGACATATCTGTTCCCTCCAATATCTCTGTTACCCAGAGTAGTGAGAAAGATAAAACAGGCAAAAGGAGCAATCATTCTAATAGCTCCAGCTTGGCCAAGAAGGCATTGGTACACAGATCTGTTGAGAATGTCCGTGGAAGCACCGATACTGCACCCTCAACGTCCAGATCTGCTAATGCAGGGTCCTTGTTGTCACAGCCATCTGGATCGCCTATCTTTGACGGCGTGGCTGTTGAAACCTCTATCTTAGAGGCTAAAGGATTTTCGAAACAAGTAATCCAAACTATGCTTAGAGTAAGAAAGCCTTCTTCGGCCCGTGTGTATCATAGAATATGGCAAGCCTATATTCACTGGTGTACTGGAAAAAATTTCAATCCGAGATCTTTTAAAGTAGCTAGGATTTTGGACTTCCTTCAGGCAGGATTGGATAAAGGGTTGAAAGTTGCTTCTTTGAGGGTTCAAGTTTCAGCGTTAACTGTATGGTTTCAGCAGAAGATTGCTGATTTACAGGATGTACGTACGTTTTTTCAAGGAGTAGTACATATTCAACCTCCATTTGTTCCTCCTGCAGCTCCCTGGGATTTGAATTTAGTTCTTAAATTACTCCAGGATCCTCTGTTTGAACCACTTAAGAGAGCAGATCTTAAGTGGTTAACGGCTAAAGTTCTTTTTTTTTACTGGCAATGGCGTCAGCCAGAAGAGTGTCAGAGTTAGGAGCATTATCGTGTAAGTCTCCTTTCCTAAGTTTTTTCCAGACAGAGCAGTTCTCAGAACGAGATCTAGTTATCTTCCAAAGGTGGTATCAAAGTTCACCTGAATGAAGAGATTGTAGTCCCAGCTTTTCAGGTATCTGGACTTTCTGCGGGAGAAGCGTCACTGGACGTGGTCCGGGCTTTAAGAGTCTACATAGATCGTACTAGTGCCATCAGAAAAACAGATTCTCTCTTCATCCTCTACGGATTTCATAGAAGAGGATGGCCTGCTAGTAAACAGACGCTGGCGAGATGGCTCCGAATGGTAATATCAGAAGCTTATTCTCATGCAGATCTCCCTACTCCGGCTAATGTCTCTGCACACTCTACACGTAAGGTAGGTCCTTCTTGGGCAGCACAACGGGGTGCTTCAGCAGAACAGATATGTAAGGCAGCCACTTGGTCTTCCATAAACACATTCATTAGACATTATGCCTTGGATACTTTTGCCTCTCATGACGCAGACTTCGGGCGAAAGGTCCTCTGTGCAATCAGGAGCGTCCCCACCACTAAAATGGCTTTGGGAATCCCAATGTTATCCTGTGGATAATCCTGTTGACCCAGCCAGAGAAATATACGTTATGGTAAGAACTTACCGTTGATAACGTGATTTCTCTTATGTCCACAGGTATCCACAGGGATCCCACCCTGACGCATCTGATTTGAGGATCTAAACAATCACTAAAACCTCTTCCTTCTTGTATGGAAGGGTGTGCATGTGTGTTCTTATCGCCAAAACAGGTCTCTGTCCGATGTTCCTGCCTAAAATCGCTGTGGAAAGAACTGATCTGACTGAGTCAGTGAGCGGGACTAGATGGGGAAGGCCCCAATGCATCCTGGGAAGCCAGAAAGCTCGTGACTGTGTTGGTGCCATTTTCGCTGTCGCTCGACAATATCCCAATGTTATCCTGTGGATACCTGTGGACATAAGAGAAATCACGTTATCAACGGTAAGTACTTACTATAACGTATATTTTCCTATCCCCAGAGTCCTTTATGGTAAAGGAGCCCGGAGCTGGCAGTACCGGCTTTTTAGATAGGTGAGAGACTGATATGGCTGAGGGTCCTTCCCAGATTTCCCTGCCTTCAGGAGCAAATGCGAAAGTGTGCAAAATCCTTTTTCTCTAACGTCCTAGTGGATGCTGGGGACTCCGTAAGGACCATGGGGAATAGACGGGCTCCGCAGGAGACTGGGCACTCTAAAGAAAGATTTAGTACTACCTGGTGTGCACTGGCTCCTCCCTCTATGCCCCTCCTCCAGACCTCAGTTAGAATCTGTGCCCGGCCAGAGCTGGGTGCTTTTAGTGAGCTCTCCTGAGCTTGCTGATAAAGTATTTTAGTTAGGTTTTTTTATTTTCAGAGAGCTTCTGCTGGCAACAGACTCTCTGCTACGTGGGACTGAGGGGAGAGAAGCAAACCTACTAACTGCGTCTAGGTTGCGCTTCTTAGGCTACTGGACACCATTAGCTCCAGAGGGTTCGAACACAGGATCTTAACCTTGGTCGTCCGTTCCCGGAGCCGCGCCGCCGTCCCCCTCGCAGAGCCAGAAGACAGAAGCCGGCAGAAGCAAGAAGACATCGAAATCGGCGGCAGAAGACTCCTGTCTTCACATGAGGTAGCGCACAGCACTGCAGCTGTGCGCCATTGCTCCCACACTACCCGCACACTCCGGTCACTGTAGGGTGCAGGGCGCAGGGGGGGGGGCGCCCTGGGCAGCAATTAGGATACCTCTTGGCAAAAAGGCACATATATACAGCTGGGCACTGTATATATGTACGAGCCCCCGCCATTATTTTTACACAGAAGCGGGACAGAAGCCCGCCGCTGAGGGGGCGGGGCCTTCTTCCTCAGCACTCACCAGCGCCATTTTCTCTCTACAGCTCCGCTGAGAGGCAGCTCCCCAGGCTCTCCCCTGCAGTCTCAAGGTAGAATAAGGGTAAAAAAGAGAGGGGGGGGGGGCACATAAATTTAGGCGCATTTATCATTATACAGCAGCTACTGGGTAAACACTAAGTTACTGTGTAATCCCTGGGTTATATAGCGCTGGGGTGTGTGCTGGCATACTCTCTCTCTGTCTCCCCAAAAGACCTTGTGGGGGTCCTGTCCTCATTTAGAGCATCCCCTGTGTGTGTGCGGTGTGTCGGTACGTTTGTCGACATGTTTGACGAGGAAGGATACGTGGAGGCAGAACAGGTGCAAATGAATGTGGTGTCGCCGCCGACGGTGCCAACACCTGATTGGATGGATATGTGGAAGGTGTTAAATGATAACGTGAACTCCTTGCATAAGAGGTTGGATAAAGCTGACACATTGGGACAGTCAGGGTCTCAACCCATGTCTGATCCTACAGCCCAGAGGCCGTCAGGGTCTCAAAAGCGCCCACTATCCCAGATTGTTGACACAGATATCGACACGGATTCTGACTCCAGTGTCGATGGCGATGATGCAAAGTTGCAGCCTAAAATGACTAAAGCCATCCGCTACATGATTATAGCAATGAAGGATGTATTGCACATATCGGAGGAAAACCCTGTCCCTGACAAGATGGTTTATATGTTTGGGGAGAAAAAGCAAGAAGTGACTTTTCCCCCTTCACATGAATTAAACGAATTATGTGAAAAAGCGTGGGATTCTCCTGATAGGAAAGTGCTGATTTCCAAAAGATTACTTATGGCGTATCCTTTCCCGCCATCGGACAGGTTACGCTGGGAATCCTCCCCTAGGGTAGACAAAGCGTTGACACGCTTATCTAAGAAGGTGGCCCTGCCGTCACAGGATACGGCCGCCCTAAAGGATCCTGCGGATAGGAAGCAGGAAGGTATCCTGAAGTCTATTTATACACATTCTGGTACTCTACTGAGACCAGCAATTGCTTCGGCCTGGATGTGTAGTGCTGTGGCAGCATGGACAGATACTCTGTCTGAGGAGATAGATACACTGGACAGGGAGACTGTTTTACTGACCCTAGGACATATCAAAGACGCTGTCCTATATATGAGGGATGCCCAGAGGGACATTTGCCTGCTGGGCTCTAGAATAAACGCAATGTCGATTTCTGCCAGAAGGGTCCTGTGGACTCGGCAATGGACAGGTGATGCCGACTCTAAAAAACACATGGAGGTTTTACCTTACAAGGGTGAGGAATTGTTTGGGGACGGTCTCTCGGACCTAGTTTACACAGCTACGGCTGGGAAGTCAAATTTTTTACCATATATTCCCTCACAGCCAAAGAAAGCACCGTATTACCAAATGCAGTCCTTTCGTTCACAAAAAAGCAAGAAAGTCAGAGGTGCATCCTTTCTTGCCAGAGGCAGGGGTAGAGGAAAGAAGCTGCACCATGCAGCTAGTTCCCAGGAACAAAAGTCCTCCCCGGCTTCCACTAAATCCACCGCATGACGCTGGGGCTCCACAGGCGGAGCCAGGAGCGGTGGGGGGCGCGTCTCCGAAATTTCAGCCATCAGTGGGTTCGCTCACGGGTGGATCCTTGGGCTATACAAATTGTGTCTCAGGGATACAAGCTGGAATTCGAGGTGACGCCAGCTCACCGTTACCTAAAATCCAGCTTCCCCCATGGAAAAGGGAGGTAGTGTTAGCGGCGATTCGCAAGTTATATCTCGCAAGTTATATCTCCAGCAGGGAAGGGGTTACTATTCCACTATGTTTGTGGTACCGAAACCGGACGGTTCGGTCAGACCCATTTTGAATTTAAAATCCCTGAACATTTATCTGAAGAAGTTCAAGTTCAAAATGGAATCGCTCAGAGCGGTCATTGCAAGCCTGGAAGAGGGGGATTTTATGGTGTCTCTGGATATCAAGGATGCTTACTTGCATGTTCCCATTTATCCACCTCATCAGGAGTACCTCAGGTTTGTGGTACAGGACTGTCATGACCAATTCCAGACGTTGCCGTTTGGCCTGTCCACGGCACTGAGGATTTTTACCAAGGTAATGGCGGAGATGATGGTGCTCCTTCGAAAGCAAGGAGTTACAATTATCCCATACTTGGACGATCTCCTCATAAAGGTGAGGTCCAGGGAGCAGATGCTGATCAGCGTGTCACACTCTGAGGAAGTGTTGCAACAGCACGGCTGGATTCTGAATATTCCAAAGTCGCAGCTGATTCCTACGACGCGTCTGCCCTTCCTGGGCATGATTCTGGACACAGACCAGAAGAAGGTGTTTCTCCCGGCGGAGAAGGCTCAGGAGCTCGTGACTCTGGTCAGAGACCTCCTAAAACCAAAACAGGTGTCGGTGCATCACAGCACGCGAGTCCTGGGAAAGATGGTGGCGTCATACGAAGCCATTCCCTTCGGCAGGTTCCATGCGAGGATCTTTCAGTGGGATCTATTGGACAAGTGGTCCGGATTGCATCTTCAGATGCATCGGCTGCTCACCTTATCCCCCAGAGCCAGGGTGTCTCTTCTGTGGTGGCTGCAGAGTGCTCACCTTCTCGAGGGCCGCAGGTTCGGCATACAGGACTGGGTCCTGGTGACCACGGATGCAAGCCTCCGAGGATGGGGGGCAGTCACTCAGGGAAGAAACTTCCAAGGGCTGTGGTCAAGTCAGGAGGCTTGTCTGCACATCAATATCCTGGAACTAAGGGCCATATACAACGCCCTGAGTCAAGCGGAGCCTCTGCTTTGAAACCAACCAGTGCTGATTCAGTCAGACAACATTACTGCAGTGGCCCATGTAAACCGCCAGGGCGGCACAAGAAGCAGGGTGGCAATGGCGGAAGCCACCAGGATTCTTCGGTGGGCGGAGAATCACGTGCAAGCACTGTCAGCAGTGTTCATTCCGGGAGTGGACAACTGGGAAGCAGACTTCCTCAGCAGACACGACCTCCACTCGGGAGAGTGGGGACTTCATCGCAGATTGTAAATCGATGGGAACTGCCACAGGTGGACATGATGGCGTCCCGCCTCAACAAAAAGCTAAAAAGGTATTGCGCCAGGTCAAGGGACCCTCAGGCGATAGCTGTGGACGCACTAGTAACACAGTGGGTGTTCCAGTCGGTCTATGTGTTTCCTCCTCTTCCTCTCATACCCAAGGTGCTGAGAATCAAAAGAAAAAGAGGAGTGCGAACAATACTCATTGTTCCGGATTGGCCAAGAAGGACTTGGTACCCGGAACTGCAAGAAAATCTCACAGAGGACCCATGGCCTCTGCCTCTCAGACAGGACCTGTTGCAACAAGGGCCCTGTCTGTTCCAAGACTTAGCGCGGCTGCGTTTGACGGCATGGCGGTTGAATGCCGGATCCTAGCGGAAAAAGGCATTCCGGATGAAGTTATCCCTACGCTAATAAAGGCTAGGAAGGACGTGACCGCAAAGCATTATCACCGTATATGGCGAAAATATGTAGCTTGGTGTGAGGCCAGGAAGGCCCCTACAGAGGAATTCCAGCTGGGCCGTTTCCTGCACTTCAAACAGTCAGGAGTGACTATGGGCCTAAAATTAGGGTCCATAAAGGTCCAGATTTCGGCCCTATCCATTTTCTTTAAAAAAGAACTGGCTTCACTTCCTGAGGTTCAGACGTTTGTTAAGGGAGTGCTGCATATTCAGCCCCCTTTTGTGCCACCAGTGGCACCTTGGGATCTTAACGTGGTGTTGGGTTTCCTGAAATGCCACTGGTTTGAGCCACTTAAGACCGTGGAGCTAAAGTATCTCACATGGAAAGTGGTCATGCTGTTGGCCTTAGCTTTGGCTAGGCGGGTGTCAGAATTGGCGGCTTTGTCATGTAAAAGCCCCTATCTGGTTTTCCATATGGACAGGGCAGAATTGCGGACTCGTCCGCAATTTCTGCCAAAGGTGGTGTCATCTTTTCATTTGAACCAACCTATTGTGGTGCCTGCGGCTACTCGTGACTTGGAGGACTCCAAGTTGCTGGACGTAGTCCGGGCTTTGAAGGTTTATGTAACCAGAACGGCTGGAGTCAGGAAGACTGACTCGCTGTTTATCCTGTATGCATCCAACAAGCTGGGTGCTCCTGCTTCAAAGCAAACTATTGCTCGCTGGATCTGTAACACGATTCAGCAGGCTCATTCTGCGGCTGGATTGCCGCATCCAAAATCAGTGAAAGCTCATTCCACAAGGAAGGTGGGCTCTTCTTGGGCGGCTGCCCGAGGGGTCTCGGCATTACAGCTTTGCCGAGCTGCTACTTGGTCCGGTTCAAACACATTTGCAAAATTCTACAAGTTTGATACCCTGGCTGAGGAGGACCTTGTGTTTGCTCATTCGGTGCTGCAGAGTCATCCGCACTCTCCCGCCCGTTTGGGAGCTTAGGTATAATCCCCATGGTCCTTACGGAGTCCCCAACATCCACTAGGACGTTAGAGAAAATAAGATTTTACTCACCGGTAAATCTATTTCTCGTAGTCCGTAGTGGATGCTGGGCGCCCGTCCCAAGTGCGGACTTTCTGCAATACGTGTATATAGTTATTGCTTAATAAAGGGTTATGTTATGTTGGCATCCATTGGTTGATGCTCTGTTGTTTGTTCATACTGTTGACTGGATAAGTGTATCACAAGTTATACGGTGTGATTGGTGTGGCTGGTATGAGTCTTTCCTTGTAATGTCAGCTCTTCCGGGCACAGTTTCCTTAACTGAGGTCTGGAGGAGGGGCATAGAGGGAGGAGCCAGTGCACACCAGTAGTACTAAATCTTTCTTAGAGTGCCCAGTCTCCTGCGGAGCCCGTCTATTCCCTATGGTCCTTACGGAGTCCCCAGCATCCACTACGGACTACGAGAAATAGATTTACCGGTGAGTAAAATCTTATTTTGTCACTTGGTATTTCTTATCTGGACTTTTCCAGGCTAACTTAAACAGGTCATCCAGCTCTGCAGAATCAGGGAAAGAGACACTGAGTTTAAGAAAAATGACTGCTGTGCTGCAGCATCCTCTAGAGCAGGGGTGTCAAACTCAAATTCATCGGGGGCCGCATCAGCAGTTTGGTCCCCATCAAAGGGCCGGTTGTATCTGTAGGTCTATGTGTCCACTCTTTATTATCATAAATTAATGTCACTGCATTCACCCAGCCATGTGCCCCCTTTTATAGTGCCCAGCCATGTGCCCCCTTTTATAGTGCCCAGCCATGTGCCCCCTTTTATAGTGCCCAGCCATCTGCCCCCTTTTATAGTGCCCAGCCATCTGCCCCCTTTTATAGTGCCCAGCCATGTGCCCCCTTTTATAGTGCCCAGCCATGTGCCCCCTTTTATAGTGCCCAGCCATCTGCCCCCTTTTATAGTGCCCAGCCATCTGCCCCCTTTTATAGTGCCCAGCCATCTGCCCCCTTTTATAGTGCCCAGCCATGTGCCCCCTTTTATAGTGCCCAGCCATCTGCCCCCTTTTATAGTGCCCAGCCATCTGCCCCCTTTTATAGTGCCCAGCCATCTGCCCCCTTTTATAGTGCCCAGCCATCTGCCCCCTTTTATAGTGCCCAGCCATGTGCCCCCTTTTATAGTGCCCAGCCATCTGCCCCCTTTTATAGTGCCCAGCCATCTGCCCCCTTTTATAGTGCCCAGCCATGTGCCCCCTTTTATAGTGCCCAGCCATCTGCCCCCTTTTATAGTGCCCAGCCATCTGCCCCCTTTTATAGTGCCCAGCCATCTGCCCCCTTTTATAGTGCCCAGCCATGTGCCACTAGCCCCTAGTGTGCATCCAGCTCGGCCGGGCACAAAAATCTAACTGAGGCTTGGAGGAGGGTCAAAGTGGGAGGAGCCAGTGCACACCTGGTAGTCTAAAAGCTTTCTTTTAGTTGTGCCCAGACTCCTCTCTGCACCCTAGGCTGCAAGGCTGGCGGCGGCACCGCGGGCCATCAGACGAGGTCTGGCGGGCCGGATTTGGCCCGCGGGCCTTGTGTTTGACACCCCTGCTCTAGAGGGAGTTTTAACACGTCCCGTATAGCAAGAATGAGGGTCTCAATACCCTGTGCAGAAGGGGAATTCCCAGTAACAAGATCCAAGTCCTCCCCCTCTTCCTATATCTCTTCATCAGAGTCTGAGAGTAAAGCAGGTAACCCACATTTCTCTGACGTCCTAGTGGATGCTGGGAACTCCGTAAGGACCATGGGGAATAGCGGCTCCGCAGGAGTCTGGGCACAACTAAAAGAAAGCTTTTAGACTACCAGGTGTGCACTGGCTCCTCCCACTTTGACCCTCCTCCAAGCCTCAGTTAGATTTTTGTGCCCGGCCGAGCTGGATGCACACTAGGGGCTCTCCTGAGCTCTTAGAAAGAAAGTATAATTTAGGTTTTTTATTTTACAGTGAGACCTGCTGGCAACAGGCTCACTGCAACGAGGGACTAAGGGGAGAAGAAGCGAACCTACCTGCTTGCAGCTAGCTTGGGCTTCTTAGGCTACTGGACACCATTAGCTCCAGAGGGATCGACCGCATGGAACTGGCCTTGGTGTTCGGTCCCGGAGCCGCGCCGCCGTCCCCCTTACAGAGCCAGAAGCAAGAAGAGATCCGGAAAATCGGCGGCATGAAGACTTCTGTCTTCACCAAGGTAGCGCACAGCACTGCAGCTGTGCGCCATTGCTCCTCATACACACTTCACACTCCAGTCACTGAGGGTGCAGGGCGCTGGGGGGGGCGCCCTAAGCAGCAATAAAAACACCTTGGCTGGCAAAACAATCACAATATATAGCCCCAGAGGCTATATATGTGATGATTACCCCTGCCAGAATCCTTTAAAAAAGCGGGAGAAAAGTCAGCGAAAAAGGGGCGGAGCTATCTCCCTCAACACACTGGCGCCATTTCTCCCTCACAGTTCCGCTGGAAGGAAGCTCCCAGGCTCTCCCCTGCAGTCTACACTACAGAAAAGGGTAAAAAAGAGAGGGGGGGCACTAAATTTAGGCGCAGTAAATATTATAGCAGCTATAGGGGACATAATTCAGTTAGTCCCTGCATTATATAGCGCTCTGGTGTGTGCTGGCATACTCTCTCTGTCTCCCCAAAGGGCTTCTGTGGGGTCCTGTCCTCTGTTAGAGCATTCCCGGTGTGTGTGCGGTGTGTCGGTACGGCTGTGTCGACATGTTTGATGAGGAAAATTATGTGGAGGCGGAGCAGATGCCTATAGAAGTGATGTCACCCCCTGCGGGGCAGACACCTGAGTGGATGGTTTTATGGAAGGAATTACGTGCAAGTGTCGACTCCTTACACAAAAAATTTGACGACATGCCAAATGCGGGACAGCCGGCTTCTCAGCTCGTGCCTGCCCAGGTGTCTCAAAGGCCATCAGGGGCTCTAAAACGCCCGCTACCTCAGATGGCAGACGCAGATGTCGACACGGATACTGATACCAGTGTCGACGACGATGAGTCAAATCTAATGTCCACTAGGGCCATTCGTTGCATGATTGAGGCAATGAAGGAGGTATTACACATTTCGGATATAAACCCAGGTACCACTAAAAAGGGTATTATGTTTGGGGAGAAAAACCTACCCGTAGTTTTTCCCCCATCTGAAGAATTAAATGACGTGTGTGAAGAAGCGTGGGCTTTCCCCGATAAAAGATTGGTAATCCCTAAAAAATTACTAATGGCGTTCCCTTTCCCGCCAGAGGATAGGGCACGTTGGGAAACACCTCCTAGGGTGGATAAAGCACTCACACGTTTCTCTAAAAAGGTGGCACTTCCGTCTCCGGATACGGCCGCCCTAAAGGAGCCTGCGGATAGAAAGCAGGAGGCGATCCTGAAGTCTGTATATACACACTCAGGCATTATACTTAGACAAGCTATTGCGTCAGCATGGATGTGCAGTGCTGCCGCTGCATGGTCAGATTCCCTGTCAGAAAATATTGACACCCTAGACAGGGACACTATTCTCCTAACCATAGAGCATATAAAAGACTCAGTCTTATACATGAGAGATGCACAGAGGGAGATCTGCCGGCTGGCATCTAAAATAAGTGCATTGTCCATTTCTGCTAGGAGAGGCTTATGGACTCGGCAGTGGACAGAGTGAGGAGTTATTCGGGGATGGTCTCTCGGACCTAGTTTCCACAGCGACAGCTGGGAAGTCAGCATTTTTACCCCAGGTTCCCTCACAGCCTAAAAAAGCGCCGTTTTATCAAGTACAGTCCTTTCGGACCCAGAGAAACAGGCGAGGAAAAGGCGGGTCCTTTCTGTCCAGAGGCAGAGGTAGGGGAAAAAGGCTGCAACAAACAGCAGGTTCCCAGGAGCAAAAGTCCTCCCCCGCTTCTTCCAAGTCCGCCGCATGACGGTGGGGCTCCACAGGCGGAGCCAGGTACGGTGGGGGGCCGCGTCAAAAATTTCAGCGATCAGTGGGCTCGCTCACAGGTGGATCCCTGGATCTTGCAAGTAGTATCTCAGGGGTACAGACTGGAATTCGAGGCGTCTCCCCCCCCGCCGTTTCCTCAAATCTGCCTTGCCAACAACTCCCTCAGGCAGGGAGGCTGTGCTAGAGGCAATTCACAAGCTGTATTCCCAGCAGGTGATAGTCAAGGTGCCCCTACTTCAACAAGGACGGGGTTACTATTCCACACTGTTTGTGGTACCGAAACCGGACGGTTCGGTGAGACCCATTTTAAATTTGAAATCCTTGAACACATACATAAAAAAGTTCAAGTTCAAGATGGAATCGCTCAGGGCGGTTATTGCAAGCCTGGACGAGGGGGATTACATGGTATCCCTGGACATCAAGGATGCTTACCTGCATGTCCCCATTTATCATCCTCACCAGGAGTACTTCAGATTTGCGGTACAAAATTGCCATTACCAATTCCAGACGCTGCCGTTTGGACTGTCCACGGCACCGAGGGTGTTTACCAAGGTAATGGCGGAAATGATGATACTCCTTCGAAAAAAGGGAGTTTTAATTATCCCGTACTTGGACGATCTCCTAATAAAGGCGAGATCCAGGGAGCAGTTGTTGGTAGGAGTAGCACTATCTCAGGAGGTGCTACACCAGCACGGTTGGACTCTGAATATTCCAAAGTCACAGCTGGTTCCGACGACACGTCTACTGTTCCTGGGAATGATTTTGGACACAGTCCAGAAATAAGTGTTTCTCCCGGAGGAGAAAGCCAAGGAGCTGTCATCTCTAGTCAGAGACCTCCTGAAACCAAAACAGGTGTCGGTGCATCACTGCACGCGAGTCCTGGGAAAGATGGTGGCTTCTTACGAAGCAATTCCTTTCGGCAGGTTCCATGCCAGAATCTTTCAGTGGGACCTGTTGGACCAATGGTCCGGATCGCATCTTCAGATGCATCGGCTAATAACCCTGCCTCCAAGAACCAGGGTGTCTCTGCTGTGGTGGCTGCAGAGTGCTCATCTCCTAGAGGGCCGCAGATTCGGCATACAGGACTGGGTCCTGGTGACCACGGATGCCAGCCTTCGAGGCTGGGGGGCAGTCACACGGGGAAGAAACTTCCAAGGACTATGGTCGAGTCAGGAGACTTCCTTACACATAAATATTCTAGAACTAAGGGCCATTTACAATGCCCTAAGTCAGGCAAAACCCCTGCTTCTACACCAGCCGTACTGATCCAGTCAGACAACATCACGGCGGTCGCCCATGTAAACCGACAGGGCGGCACAAGAAGCAGGACGGCAATGGCAGAAGCCACAAGGATTCTCCGATGGGCGGAAAATCACGTGCTAGCACTGTCAGCAGTGTTCATTCCGGGAGTGGACAACTGGGAAGCAGACTTCCTCAGCAGGCATGACCTCCACCCGGGAGAGTGGGGACTTCATCCAGAAGTCTTCACACTGATTGTAAATCGTTGGGAACGGCCACAGGTGGACATGATGGCGTCCCGCCTCAACAAAAAACTGGAGCGATATTGCGCCAGGTCAAGGGACCCTCAGGCGATAGCGGTGGACGCTCTAGTGACACCGTGGGTGTACCAGTCAGTTTGTGTGTTCCCTCCTCTGCCTCTCATACCAAAGGTATTGAGAATAATAAGAAAACGAGGAGTAAGGACAATACTCGTGGTTCCGGATTGGCCAAGAAGAGCTTGGTACCCGGAACTTCAAGATATGATCTCAGAGGACCCATGGCCTCTGCCGCTCAGACAGGACCTGCTGCAGCAGGGGCCCTGTCTGTTCCAAGACTTACCGCGGCTGCCTTTGACGGCATGGCGGTTGAACGCCGGATCCTAAAGGAAAAGGGCATTCCGGAGGATGTCATTCCTACGCTGATTAAAGCCAGGAAAGATGTAACGGTAAAACATTATCACCGCATATGGCGGAAATATGTTGCTTGGTGTGAGGCCAATAAGGCCCCAACAGAGGAATTTCAGCTGGGTCGATTTCTGCACTTCCTACAGGCAGGAGTGACTATGGGCCTAAAATTAGGCCCCATTAAGGTACAGATATCTGCTCTGTCGATTTTCTTCCAAAAAGAACTAGCTTCACTACCTGAAGTTCAGACATTTGTAAAAGGAGTGCTGCATATTCAGCCCCCCTTTGTGCCTCCTGTGGCACCCTGGGATCTCAACGTGGTGTTGAATTTCCTAAAATCACATTGGTTTGAGCCACTAAAGACCGTGGATCTAAAATATCTCACGTGGAAAGTGGTCATGTTATTGGCCTTGGCTTCGGCCAGGCGTGTATCAGAATTGGCGGCTTTGTCATTTAAAAGTCCTTATCTGATTTTCCATATGGATAGGGCAGAATTGAGGACTCGTCCCCAGTTTCTCCCTAAGGTGGTATCTGCTTTTCATGTGAACCAACCTATTGTAGTGCCTGCGGCTACTAGCGACTTGGAGGATTCCAAGTTACTGGACGTAGTCAGGGCATTGAAAATTTATGTTTCCAGGACGGCTGGAGTCAGGAAAACTGACTCGCTATTTATCCTGTATGCACCCAACAAACTGGGTGCTCCTGCTTCTAAGCAGACTATTGCTCGCTGGATTTGTAGCACAATTCAGCTGGCGCATTCTGCGGCTGGACTGCCGCATCCTAAATCAGTAAAAGCCCATTCTACAAGGAAGGTGGGCTCATCTTGGGCGGCTGCCCGAGGGGTCTCGGCTTTACAACTTTGCCGAGCTGCTACTTGGTCAGGGGCAAACACGTTTGCAAAATTCTACAAATTTGATACCCTGGCTGAGGAGGACCTTGAGTTCTCTCATTCGGTGCTACAGAGTCATCCGCACTCTCCCGCCCATTTGGGAGCTTTGGTATAATCCCCATGGTCCTTACGGAGTTCCCAGCATCCACTAGGACGTCAGAGAAAATAAGAATTTACTCACCGGTAATTCTATTTCTCGTAGTCCGTAGTGGATGCTGGGCGCCCGTCCCAAGTGCGGATTGTCTGCAATACTTGTACATAGTTGTTGTTCACAAAAGGGTTATTGTTATGAGCCATCTGTTGAGAGGCTCAGTTAAATTTCATACTGTTAACTGGATATGGTATCACGAGTTATACGGTGTGATTGGTGTGGCTGGTATGAGTCTTACCCGGGATTCAAAATCCTTCCTTATTGTGTCAGCTCTTCCGGGCACAGTATCCTAACTGAGGCTTGGAGGAGGGTCATAGTGGGAGGAGCCAGTGCACACCAGGTAGTCTAAAAGCTTTCTTTTAGTTGTGCCCAGACTCCTGCGGAGCCGCTATTCCCCATGGTCCTTACGGAGTTCCCAGCAACCACTACGGACTACGAGAAATAGAATTACCGTTGAGTAAATTCTTATTTTTTGTGGTCCTGATCTAGAGGGGGGGGGGCTGTGGAACATCTGCCCTTGCAGCTAGGTCTGCAACAGCCTGCTGGAGTTGTTGAGATTTAGGAGTATTAGCAGTGAGCTGAAATGATATATCTGACATCATGGATTTTATGGCACCTAGCCAGCTCTTGACCCCCTCCCCCAGCCTCCTCACTGAGTTGTGAGGACTGGCTGCATTGTTCACATGATATGGAATCAGATGTAGAGGGAGAGAATCTGGTGTGACATACACTGCATAATTTGTGTTTTACCATGCTTACAGTAAACAACACACAGACAAGTAATATAATAGCAAGCCTGCCCTTACTGTATGTGAGAGGGAGACAGAGAGAAGGGAACAGCACACCCAAGTTAAACAGCCTCAGTGAGACTGCAAGCTGTTATATCACGGTGTAACACTGGAGTTTTAGTTATTTTCAGGACACAGATCGTGTACAATATCGCTCTCCCCCCTTTGCTACACCCCTGTACCAGTTTTCCTGCGTATCCTGAGTGTCTGGAGGAGTTGTGCGTGCCTGCTTCTGCAGCTGTAAGCAGAGGAAGGCACAAAAACGCTGCTGGTCCTGCTCTGAGGAAGCTCCGACCCCTGTAATGGCTCTGGAGCTTCATAGATATTTATACTGGCAAAGTCTCCATAAAAGTGTAAAAACATCACAGAAGTGTTAGTTTCCTCTACCACTGCCAGTGTACACAGGGGGGCTATAGCGGGTCCCCCCCCGGGTGGGTCCCGTATGCTGCCCCTGCGTTTTTCCGCACCAAGAACTGGGGGACATCCCTAGCAGGGCCCCCGGTTTGTACTCACCACTCTTCTCACCATCAGGCTACTGTTAGGGGTGTGCGGCGTGCTGCGATTGTGACCGCTAAGGTACAGTGCCCAGCTGTACAGCAATCTCTCAGGACGGTGGTCCTGCAGCGGGGAAGCTGCTCTGATGCCTGAAGAGACCGGTAACCGCCCCCCCCACCCCCTTTCCCAACTGCCACGGTGCAGGTAATGCTGTTGCCCAAACAGTGTACCGAAAATAATAAAGTTTTAAAATAAACTGAAGAAAACTCTCTGAAGCTGCAGAGATGTGCATCCTCTCCTGAGGGCACTTTTTTTCTAGACTGCCGGTGGGAGGGGGCATAGAGGGGAGGAGCTAGCACACCCAGTTGAGAAATTTAAAGTGCACCGGCTCCTTTGGACCCCATCTATACCCCATCGTACTTATTCCCCAATACCCCTTATGGATGCTAGAGAAATATCTTTAGATATATTGCCCATCGGCTGTGCTGCACAGTCGTCGCGTTATTTCTGTGCAAGACGTTCAGACCGCACCCGCTGACTGGCTCGCATTATATCGCCTAGTGTGTACACAGCTTTACGCTTCCATCTTAACATGGAGAGATGCTTTACAGAATTGTCTTAATGTTTCTCTTCCCTTCAGTGACATGCGGTTA
This sequence comes from Pseudophryne corroboree, assembly GCF_028390025.1. Lineage (NCBI taxonomy): Eukaryota > Metazoa > Chordata > Amphibia > Anura > Myobatrachidae > Pseudophryne > Pseudophryne corroboree. The sequence goes on from NC_086444.1 coordinate 366,769,734, forward strand.
TTGACTAATCCAAATGGTGTTTCTCAGCCTCCAGACACTCACTGACCGTATTAACTCTGTATGGCTGGGACTGAATTACATTGGCATTTTAAACATTTACACCTTGTACATTTAATGTTATAGTACTTTATAGGTATTGTGTACTCCGGTTACTAGTTTAACCCTTTAAGACAGAGCATGTGTGGGGGTTGGAGAATAGGGGATCTAGGCTACAATGCTGTAATAGTTTGTACAAAATATACAATTTATAATTTTTTTTTTCCTTTTAAATTAAGGTACCATTAATTTTTTGTTGCTTCCATATAATAACTGTAATAACATGTCCACTTCCCTTTATTCTTCCTTTTAGAATGGATACCCTTCTGCTGCTGTAGTAACAGTAAATCACCCAGAATGGTAAACTTCTCTACATTTCACATATAACGATGCTTCGAAGTATTTATAACTATAGATAACTTGCTTGTGTTCTTTTCCACTAGATCCGCATAGCAGCCTTAAATGCAGCTTCTGCTGTAGAGGGGGACCATGAAGAGACTTTTAAAAGTCACAAAACTCAGACCAAAGAGGCTCAGGTGAGATGAGCTTCATTCATATGTTGAGCTTGAAGTATATGGCATGTTAAGTCACATGAGTCTCTGTACAGCGCTGCGGAATATGTGTGTGCTATATAAATAACTGGTAATAAATAAATAATAAATGAGACTTTGTCCATATATTTGTCCATATATATGTAATAAATGTCCATATATTTGTAGGAAGCTGAGGCGTTTGCCCTTTACCACAAGGCCTTGGACCTACAGAAGCTTGACCGCTACGATGAGTCCTCCCAGGCCTATCACCAGCTACTGGACACCCGCCTGCTGCAGGAGGTATGATGAACTGTCTGAAGATCAGCTGATCGTTTGTATTTAGCTCACATTTATTAGTTATATTAAAGTATTAAGGTAAATTATTTCTTCTTTATAACACTATGACATTTTTCATATAAACAGTAGTGTACATTGTCTTTCAATGGATGGAATGTTTCAGCTATGTACAGATAAGTGTAATGGCTGTGCTGGCAGCCAATCACAAGCATCCCGGGTGGAAAATGCATGTGAATGGCTAGAAATGAAAGAGTCCCAGAGACTCTGATTGTGTTGTGTGGATGCGTTGTTTCTCCTTCATCCACAGTACTGTGAATTATCTGTAAACACAAATGATGAGGGGAATTTTCAGTGTAAAGGTCCATACACACTGGACGAGAAAGTGATAGATCTCGCTCAGAAGGGCCGATCTGAGTGAGATCTTTCACAATCTCGTCCAGTGTGTACACTAAATGTCGTTAATGATGTGCACTCCCGCGCATCGTTAACGACCCCCTCGTACATGTTCAGACGAGGGAGGTCCTCGTTAACGACAGCCATGCTGCAGATGCAGCATGTCCATCGTTCCCTGCCGTCGCTGCCTGACCCGGCCGCATCGGCAAGCGTGTATGCACTTGCCGATGCCGCCCCTCCCCTCTGCCTCCAATACTGGCGTCGCCAGGAATCAGGTAGTGTGTATGGGGCTTTACTATTAAGGCCAGATTCTACTATCATAATTTTTTAATGAGGTTATTTTGCATGAATTAGAAAATGTCTCTTTAGCTGTCTGTTGTTTCTGAAGTTATGCTATTTCCACCCAGAATTGAATAACAGTAGTAAAACCTGATCCCTAAATATTACCCACACCCTCTGGTGTGTCTGCTAATGTCCTTTGTGTACTTGCTACTGCTTAGCTTTGTCTCTTTACTGCCACTTGACCACTGACCAAACAGTGACTGTCTAACTAAAGCACAGGTAGCTTGTGGCATGGTGAGTGCATAAGACATCAATGGAATCTCCTCACTAAAGTTCAAGTTCCTCCCTGTCTATAAACCTATTGGCTGCTGGGAACTTTAGTAGTTTTACATGCCCGTCAATGATGGAAGCTTCTATCTTGGCATCCAGTTTATTTTTTACTTTATTTCATTTAGTTTCAAAATGAAAAAGCTAATCTCTGACTTGGTTTGTAATGATCCATAATTCTGCATGATATTCATTATATCATAATATGATGTATACATGTCCGGTAATTCTTTTGTAAACCACTGGTGTTAGGCTATCTCTTCCTGGATCCATGTGAAAAACAAGCCTTACACACAAGCGATGATAGCAAATGTTTACTGGTCCATGAATGTAAGAAAATTGTGCTATAGACATCTTTCACTTATTAGAAATGCCATCTTGTTGGTAGATGTTGATGTATACTGTGTTCTTGCTGTGTCATTGTAGGCATACAAATGCACTTGTGTATAGTGAGGTTATTCTCCATAGAGGTGAATCGCGCAGCACTCCTTGTCTGTGATCCATTCAGTGGAAATGCTTATGTGTAAGCGTGGGTTGGGTATAAAATCCTAGCAGTCGGGATCCTAACTGAAGACTGATTGTCGGGATCCCGCTGTCAGTCTTTTGACTGTGTGGGTCCCGACTGACAGGATTTTGACCGCATCCTGTAAGTGTTGATGTTTTCCATAGGAATGGTGCGTTATATGTTGATGATTTAGTATTCATTAGTTCCAAAGCTCAGGGAATGGAATAAATTCTAAACTTGCACTTTTTACTGCAACTGCAAGGATACATTCTAAATATTTGTAGTGCTTTGTCTAGTGAAATATATTTCATAAAAATATTCTTCTGGGCTTTCAGGCTGTTCCTTTGAGTGATGAAAAGGAAGGCCTAAAGCATCCCGGGTTAATGCTGAAGTATTCAACATATAAGAACTTGGCACAGCTTGCTGCTCAACGGGATGATCTGGAGACTGCAATGGAATATAACCTGGAGGTAAGGTATCCTTTATTTCTCTGACGTCCTAGTGGATGCTGGGGACTCCGTAAGGACCATGGGGATATAGCGGCTCCGCAGGAGACAGGGCACAATAATAAAAGCTTTAGGATCAGGTGGTGTGCACTGGCTCCTCCCCCTATGACCCTCCTCCAAGCCTCAGTTAGATTTTTGTGCCCGGCCGAGAAGGGTGCAATCTAGGTGGCTCTCCTGAGCTGCTTAGAATAAAAGTTTAAGTTAGGTTTTTTTCTTTCAGTGAGACCTGCTGGCAACAGGCTCACTGCTACGAGGGACTTAGGGGAGAGAAGTAAACTCACCTGCGTGCAGGATGGATTTGCTTCTTAGGCTACTGGACACCATTAGCTCCAGAGGGAGTCGGAACACAGGTCTCACCCTGGGGTTCGTCCCGGAGCCGTGCCGCCGACCCCCCTTACAGATGCCGAAGTTGAAGAGGTCCAGAAACAGGCGGCAGAAGACTTTCAGTCTTCATAAGGTAGCGCACAGCACTGCAGCTGTGCGCCATTGTTGTCAGCACACTTCACCAACAGTCACCAACTGTCACTGAGGGTGCAGGGCGCTGGGGGGGGCGCCCTGGGCAGCAATGTATAATACCTTTTTATGGCTAAAATACATCACATATAGCCCTTGAGGCTATATGGATGTATTTAACCCCTGCCAGATCTCACAAACTCCGGGAGAAGAGCCCGCCGAAAAGGGGGCGGGGCCTATTCTCCTCAGCACACGGCGCCATTTTCCTGCTCAGCTCTGCTGTGAGGAAGGCTCCCAGGCTCTCCCCTGCACTGCACTACAGAAACAGGGTTAAAACAGAGAGGGGGGGGCACTTATTTGGCGATATGATTACATATATAAAAATGCTATAAGGGAAAACACTTGTATAAGGGGTTGTCCCTGTATAATTATAGCGTTTTTGGTGTGTGCTGGCAAACTCTCCCTCTGTCTCCCCAAAGGGCTAGTGGGGTCCTGTCCTCTATCAGAGCATTCCCTGTGTGTGTGCTGTGTGTCGGTACGTGTGTGTCGACATGTAGGAGGACGATGTTGGTGAGGAGGCGGAGCAAATTGCCTGTATTGGTGATGTCACTCTCTAGGGAGTCGACACTGGAATGGATGGCTTATTTAGGAATTACGTGATAATGTCAACACGCTGCAAAGTCGGTTGACGACATGAGACGGCCGGCAAACAAATTAGTACCTGTCCAGGCGTCTCAGACACCGTCAGGGGCTTGTAAAAACGCCCATTTACCTCAGTCGGTTGACACAGACACAGACACGGACACTGACTCCAGTGTCGACGGTGAATAAACAAACGTATTTTCCTTTAGGGCCACACGTTTCATGTTAAGGGCAATGAAGGAGGTGTTACATATTTCTGATACTACAAGTACCACAAATAAGGGTATTATGTAGGGTGTGAATAAACTACTTGTAGTTTTTCCTGAATCAGATAAATGAAATGAAGTGTGTGATGATACGTGGGTTTCCTCCGATAGAAAATTATTGGCGGTATACCCTTTCCCGCCAGAAGTTAGGGCGAGTTGGGAAACACACCTTAGGGTGGATAAGGCGCTCACACGCTTATAAAAACAAGGGGCGTTACCGTCTCCAGATACGGCAGCCCTCAAGGAGCCAGCTGATAGGAAGCTGAAAAATATCCTAAAAGTATATACACACATACTGGTGTTATACTACGACCAGCAATCGCCTCAGCCTGGATGTGCAGCGCTGAGGGGGCTTGGTCGGATTTCCTGACTGAAAATATTGATACCCTTGACAGGGACAAGATTTTATTGACTATGGATGCATTTCTATATATGCGAGATGCGCAGAGGGATATTTGCATTCTGGCATCAAGAGTAAATGTGATGTCCATATCTGCCAGACGAAGACACGACAGTGGTCAGGTGATGCAGATTCCAGACGGCACATGGAAGTATTGCCGTATAAAGGGGCGGTCCATCGGACCTGGTGGCCATGGCAACAGCTGAAAAATCCACCTTTTGTTACCCCAAGTCACATCTCAGCAGAAAAGGACACAGTCTTTTCAGTCTCAGTCCTTTCGTCCCCATAAGGGCAGGCGGACAAAAGGGCCAGTCATATCTGCCCAGGGGTAGAGGAAAGGGAAGAAGACTGCAGCAGGCAGCCCATTCCCAGGAACAGAAGCCCTCCACAGCTTCTGCCAAGTCCGCAGCATGACGCTGGGGCCGTACAAGCGGACTCAGGTGCGGTAGGGGGTCATCTCAAGAGTTTCAGCACGCAGGGGGCTCACTCACAAGTGGACTCCTGGATCCTACACGTAGTATCCCAGGTGTACATTGGAAATTCGAGACGTCTCCCCCTCACAAGTTCCTGAAGTCTGCTTTACCAACGTCTCCCTCCGACAGGGAGGCAGTATTGGGAACAATTCACAGGCTGTATTCCCAGCAGGTGATAATCAAAGTACCCCTTCTACAACAAGGGAAGGGGTATTATTCCACACTATATTGTGGTACTGAAGCCAGACGGCTCGGTGAGATCTGAAATATTTGAACACTTACATACAAGCGTTCAAATCAAGATGGAGTCACTCAGAGTAGTGATAGCGAACCAGGAAGAAGGGGACGATATGGTGTCACTGGATATCAGGGACGCTTACCTACATGTCCAAATTTGCCTTCTCACCAAGGGTACCTCAGGTTCGTGGTACAGAACTGTCACTATCAGTTCAGACGCTGCCGTTTGGATTGTCCACGGCACCCCGGGTCTTTACCAAGGTAATGGCCGAAATGATGATTCTTCTTAAAAGAAATATGGACGCTTTCCTGATAAAGGCAAGGTCCAGAGAACAGTTGGAGTTCGGAGTAGCACTATCTTAAGTAGTTCTACGACAGCACGAGTGGATTCTAAATATTCCAAAATCGCAGTTTTTTCCGACGACACGTCTACTGTTCCTAGGGATGATTCTGGACACAGTCCAGAAAAGGATGTTTTCTCCCGGAGAAGAAAGCCAGGGAGTTATCCGAGCTAGTCAGGAACCTCCTAAAACCAGGAAAAGTATCAGTGCATCATTGCACAAGGATCCTGTGAAAAATGGTGGTTTCTTACAAAGCGATCCCATTCGGTAGATTTCACGCAAGAACCTTTCCGTGGGATCTGCTGGAAAAATGGTCCGGATCGCATCTTCAGATGCATCAGCGGATAACCCTGTCTCCAAGGACAAGGGTGTTTCTTCTGCGGTGGCTGCAGAGTGCTCATCTATGAAAGGGCCGCAGATTCGGCATTCAGGACTGGGTCCTGGTGACCACGGATGCCAGCCTGAGTGGCTGGGGAGCAGTCACACAAGGAAAAAATTTCCAGAGAGTGTGATCAAGTCTGGAGACTTCTCTCCACATAAATATACTGGAGCTAAGGGCAATTTACAATGCTCTAAGCTTAGCAAGACCTCTGCTTCAAGGTCAGCCGGTATTGATCCAGTGGGACAACATCACGGCAGTCGCCCACGTAAACAGGGCGGCACAAGAAGCAGGAGGGAAATGGCAGAAACTACAAGGATTCTTCGCTGGGCGAAAAATCATGTGATAACACTCTCAGCAGTGTTCATTCCGGGAGTGGAAAACTGGGAAGCAGACTTCCTCAGCAGGCATGACCTCTACCCGGGAGAGTGGGGACTTCATCGGGAAGTCTTCCACATGATTGTAAACCGTTGGGAAAAACCAAAGGTGGACATGATGGCGTCCCGCCTGAACAAAAAACTAGACAGATATTGCGCCAGGTCAAGGGACCCTCAGGCAATAGCGGTGGACGCTCTGGTAACACTGTGGGTGTACCAGTCAGAGTATGTGTTCCCTCCTATGCCTCTCATACCAAAAGTACTGAGAATCATAAGAGGGAGATGAGTAAGAACGATACTCGTGGTTCCGGATTGGCCAAGAAGGACTTGGTACCCGAAACTTCAAGAGATGTTCACGGAAGACCCGTGGCCTCTACCTTTAAGAAAGGACCTGCTCCAGCAGGGGCCTTGTCTGTTCCAAGACTTACCGCTGCCGCGTTTGACGGCATGGCGGTTGAACGCCGGATCCTGAAAGGGCATTCCAGATGAAGTCATCCCTACCCTGGTCAAAGACAGGAAGGATGTAACCGCAAAACATTTTCACCGCATTTGGTGAAGATATGTTGCGTGGTGTGAGGCCAAGAAGGCCCCTACAGAGGAATTCCAACTGGGTCGTTTCCTACATTTCCTGAAAACAGGACTGTCTATGGGCCTAAAATTAGGGTCCATTAAGGTTCAAATTTCGGCCCTGTCGAATTTCTTCCAGAAAGAACTGGCTTTAGTGCCTGACGTTCAGATGTTTGTAAAAGGGGTACTGCATATACAGCCTCATTTTGTGCCCCAGTGGCACCTTGGGATCTCAATGTTGTTTTGAGTTTCCTAAAGTCACATTGGTTTGAACCACTCACCACTGTGGACTTAAAATATCTCACATGGAAGGTGACGATGCTATTAGCCCTGGCTTCAGCCAGGCGTGTGTCAGAATTGGCGGCTTTATCATATATAAAGCCCTTACTTAATTTTTCATTCTGACAGGGCAGAATTGAGGACTCGTCCTCAATTTCTCCTTAAGGTGTTTTCTGTTTTTCACATGAACCAACCTATTGTGGTACCTGCGGGTACTAGGGACTTGGAGGACTCCAAGTTACTTGACGTTGTCAGGGCCCTGAAAAATATGTTTCCAGGATGGCTGGAGTCAGAAAATCTGACTCGCTGTTTAGCCTGTATGCACCCAACAAGATGGGTGCTCCTGCTTCTAAGCAGACGATTGCTCGCTGGATTTGTAATACAATTCAGTTTACACATTCTGTGGCAGGCCTGCCACAGCCAAAATCTGTAAAAGCCCATTCCAAAAGGAAGGGGGCTCATCTTGGGCGACTGCCCGAGGGGTCTCGGCTTTACAACTTTGCCGAGCAGTTACTTGGTCAGGGGCAAACACGTTTGCTAAATTCTACAAATTTGATACCCTGGCTGAGGAGGACATGGAGTCTCTCATTCGGTGCTGCAGGGTCATCCGCACTCTCCCGCCCGTTTGGGAGCTTTGGTATAATCCCCATGGTCCTTACGGAGTCCCCAGCATCCACTAGGACGTCAGAGAAAATAAGATTTTACTTACCGATAAATCTATTTCTCGTAGTCCGTAGTGGATGCTGGGCGCCCATCCCAAGTGCGGATTGTCTGCAATACTTGTACATAGTTATTGTTACAAAAATCGGGTTATTCTTGTTGTGAGCCATCTTGTCAGAGGCTCCTTCGTTGTTATCATACTGTTAACTGGGTTCAGATCACAGGTTGTACGGTGTAATTGGTGTGGCTGGTATGAGTCTTACCCGGGATTCAATATCCTTCCTTATTATGCACGCTCGTCTGGGCACAGTATCCTAACTGAGGCTTGGAGGAGGGTCATAGGGGGAGGAGCCAGTGCACACCACCTGATCCTAAAGCTTTTATTATTGTGCCCTGTCTCCTGCGGAGCCGCTATATCCCCATATAGTTCCAGAGCGATCCCAACCAACATCTAGGCGGGGTGATTCTGAGTTGTAAGCAAAGCAATGAGTGCAAATTAATTTGTTTTTGCACGCCTCGTAAATACTGGCTTATTTTGAATGTAGGATCATAGTCATGGACACTATTTGCACCGCTGCTACTGTGCAATGTGAATACATGCTCATGCCACAGGAGGCATCTGGGGGCAAAAGACGCTCACTGCTGGCATCGCCAATCCGAGTGCTGCATCTGAAGGAGCAGCATTGGATCACTGTCATGACCATCGTTGAGCCTAAGGCTACTCAGAATGGCCGTCTTAGTTCCGTAGCCGTGGGAACATACATACATCTATGTTCGCAGTCAGACACTGATGTAGCCTGTTAATCAGGCTGTGCCTTAGGGGGCATTGCGTCCGACAACGCAGGACCCGATCTGCACATGTGCAAGCTCAGTACAGTAAACATCAGCGTTGAACGTAAACCATCAGTTTACATACATCTCTGAATCAGGCCCGTAGCTCACAAATGCTAGATAGCTTTATTTTTTCATTGCACTTTAGGGTTGAGTTTGGAAATTCGCCTCCCAAATCTAAATTCCTCTGCACACTTTAAATGTTGAAGAACTTTAGTGCAACATGGTTTTGCCAATTTAAATTTTTTTTTGCTTTGCTCCCAACTTAGGCCCTCATTCCGAGTTGTTCGCTCGCTAGCTGCTTTTAGCAGCATTGCGCACGCTAAGCCGCCGCCCTCTGGGAGTGTATCTTAGCTTAGCAGAATTGCGAACGAAAGATTAGCAGAATTGCGAATAGAAATTTCTTAGCAGTTTCTGAGTAGCTCGAGACTTACTCAGCCATTGCGATCAGTTCAGTCAGTTTCGTTCCTGGTTTGACGTCACAAACACACCCAGCGTTCGCCCAGACACTCCCCCGTTTCTTCAGACACTCCCCCGTTTCTTCAGACACTCCCCCGTTTCTTCAGACACTCCCCCGTTTCTTCAGACACTCCCCCGTTTCTTCAGACACTCCCGTGTTTTTCCCAGAAACGCCAGCGTTTTTTCTCACACCCCCAGAAAACGGCCAGTTTCCGCCCAGAAACACCCACTTCCTGTCAATCACAGTACGATCACCAGAACGATGAAAAATCCTCGTTATGCCGTGAGTAAAATACCTAACTTTTGTGTAAAATAACTAAGCGCATGCGCTCTGCGAACCTTGCGCATGCGCAGTAAGCGACTAATCGCAATATAGCGAAAATCGGCAACGAGCGAACAACTCTGAATGACCCCCTTAGAATCAGCGCCATGATCAGGATCTAGTAGATCTTAATCAAGTTTTTCAGACAAGGGACTATTCAAAGTGTTCTTCCGATTGTGCAGTCATTGGCCGACAGTACTAACTGAACCACAGGATTGAGTTGTTTGGCCGGAGTGCCAAGATACTGAATCCATCCAGTCTGTGTCCCACGCGCTTTCCCAAATTGGTCATGGACTCCGTTTTACAACACTCGAGTTAACTGGCTTGATCTGTGTGTTTTTATGGGCACCTTAAACTTCCTAACCAAATCATATCACAGTCTAGTCTTCAATTAAAGGAGTTTAAATAAATAAAGTGCTGGATGGACAACAAACTTTGAGCTTTTTTTTAGTACACATTCATAAAAGGCATTATTCATTGTTACTTTGCTTGTATCTGTACAGGCTGTCATGTTGGACTCTACTGACGTTAATCTGTGGTACAAGATTGGCCGTCTGGCTCTTCGTCTAGTGCGCATTCCGCTGGCACGGCATGCATTTGAGGAAGGACTTCAGTGTAACCCTGATCACTGGCCATGTCTGGATAACCTGGTCACTGTCCTGTATACAATCAGTGACTATGGCAGTAAGTAATTACAACACATGGTGAAAGTACAATAGGGGAGTATTTGAAGAGCGGGTAAGCAGTATATGGTAGAACAGTTAATTGTTTGGCAATACAGCCACTAACTATGGAAGATATATGTTCAGTTTATTGTATTGTAGCTAAAGGTACAGTATACCAAGTAGTACTGTGAAGGAAAAGAATAACTGCAAAGTGCATTGTATATGAATAGGTTTAATGTTCCCAGCAGCAATGGTTTCTGGTTTGCTGTGTTCACAGACTGCCTGTACTTTATTTGCAAGGCTTTAGAAAGAGACTTTCGTTATAGCAAAGGTTTGGTACTGAAAGAGAAGATCTTCGAAGAGCAACCTGGCCTTAGGAAGGACTCTTTCCGTATGTTCCTTAAATGGTAAGTTTAAACTTAAATGTAACACTGAATTACAAAACAATAAATAAATAAATATATATATATATATATATACATATCTATATCTATCTATCTATCTATCTATCTATCTTGATCAACAATGATTGTCTCATTACAATGGCACGTGTCAAAGGGTGGGATATATGAGGCAGTAAGTCAGGGATGGGGAACCTTCGGCCCTCCAGCTGTTGTTGAACTATACATACCAGCATGCTTTGCTACAGTTTTGCTGTTTGGCCATGCTAAAACTGTTGCAGTGCATGCTGGGATGTGTAGTTCAACAACAGCTGGAGGACCGAAGGTTCCCCGTCCCTGCAGTAAGTGCTTTCAGTTCTTGAACGTGATGTACTGGAATCTGGAAATTGGGTGATCATAAGGATCTGAGGGACTTTGACAAGGGCCCGTCAGATAGCAGACCTCCCCCATGATAAAATAATAGCTTGTGTATAAAATATGTGTGATACCTGGTGGCAAAGGATGCAGAACAAATCTCATGTTTGTGTGAATCTGTGTACGGACTGACCAGAAGGGGACTTTGATGGAGTTGGCCAGCTTGACAAATTATATTGTGATTTTGGAACAGACATACATGGTAATGAAATGAAATGCAATTTGGATTGTAATTAGGTGAGTTTAGAGCGTGTATGATTATATATAATAATGTACTCCAATGCACCAGTGCGTTCATGTGTGTGGGTTTATATTTGTGCAGAATCCATGATTTTTCACATACAGACAGCAGTGATGGATCTTAGACTTGCATGTCTTGGTGCCTGGGAGTGTTAAGGCTTATTTCTATGGCTCTCCATTGCTATATACACATTTATTGATACCAGTGCCTACCAAGGCAGCATAGTGAGGGTTACACCAATCTGAGTTACACTTTGTAGTCCTAGGGGCACGTTCAATTGTTTGAAAAGTCAGTTGGGTGTTTGTTTTTTCCTATCTAATAGACGGGGAAAAACAGACACCCAACCAACTTTTCAAACAATTGAATTCCTACCCCCATATATATAGAGGTTAATGGGTTTGTAAAGTTGATACATTTATTTATTAGCAGTTAATTATAGAGCACACATATATTTTGCAGCGCTTTACAGAGGTACATTAAGCCACACCCTTGTAACAGTTATTCTTCATGAATGTCATTCATATTTAGGTGTCCTGGGTCTTTACATATGTTTTACAATTCTCCTCTACACAACAGATATACAAAGATATACATAGACAACATTCAGGGAGAGCCCATAATAAATGTGAATGGAAGTAGACCAGCAATACTGTATTATGCCACTCCTATAGGTCAGGGACAGTAATGTGTAGTATCTTACTGTCAGAGAAATTCTAATGGTCACAATGATTTTCCCTACTATTCCTGTGCTGTTCAGTGACCTGTCCATTCATGAAGTACATGTAAGTGAGGAGGAGGCACACAGAATTGTGGAGGAAGCATTAGATTTGCGCAAGAAAAGACAAGCGTTGACGGTAAAGAAGCAGGAGCCTGATTTAAAGCTGGCCCATCCCCTCCCGTTTTTAACGTGAGTATGATATATTAAGCTTTGGATTTTTAATAATAATAATTATAATAATAGTTTTATTTATATAGCGCTCTTTCTCCAATAGGACTCAAGGCGCAGTGTTCAGTGTATTTGTATCTGGCCTCTGTTTTGTTCTCAGGTGGAAGTGTCTTGGGGAAGGTCTTCTGGCTACCTACCGTCACCTCACAACCTGTGAACCACCTCGTCCTAGTTTGGGGAAAAGGATTGACCTCACAGACTACAAAGATCCAGAGCATCTCCTTCATGTTTCCCAGACCTCCTCCCCCCCTACAAACAAAGCTTCAGACACACCCAGCAGCTCAACCCCGCCAACACCATCTGTGTCCGTAGCAGAGCCATTCCCTACTCTCTCCTCTACCAGCAATGTTGTATCTTCCCAAAACATTGCTGATGCCTCAACTCTACAAGGTGAGAGGGACACATCATCAAAGACCGTACGCTTTCTGTCAATGGTGCATGTATCTCTTCTAAATAGATGCAAGTTCACCTTTATAGACCGAAATGCTTGATACCAAGAAAATACTAGGAAACGGTGTCTTGGCTTATATCTGATTTTATTCTTTATTATTATTTTATTATTATTATTATTTTCGGGGGATTAATTATGTGAACGCTTTTCCTGGTAAATTCCTGTGCATTTGGATGTGTTTGTCCTAGTAGTCCAATAGAGTCACGTTACTGACAGTTGCATTTTGTTTTCTCTTACGTCCTAGAGGATGCTGGGGACTCCGTAAGGACCATGGGGATAGACGGGCTCCGCAGGAGACATGGGCACCAAAAAAGAACTTTAGATATGGGTGTGCACTGGCTCCTCCCTCTATGCCCCTCCTCCAGACCTCAGTTTGATACTGTGCCCAGAGGAGACTGGGTGCATTACAGGGAGCTCTCCTGAGTTTCTCTGAAAGAAAGAATTTTGTTAGGTTTTTTATTTTCAGGGAGCCCTGTTGGCAACAGGCTCCCTGCATCGTGGGACTGAGGAGAGAGAAGCAGACCTACTTAAATGCTAGGCTCTGCTTCTTAGGCTACTGGACACCATTAGCTCCAGAGGGAGTCGGAACGCAGGTCTCCCCTCGCAGTTCGTCCCGGAGCCGCGCCGCCGTCCTCCTCACAGAGCCGGAAGATAGAAGCCGAGTGAGTATGAGAAGATAGAAGACAGAGGCGGCAGAAGACTTCAGATCTTCTCTGAGGTAACGCGCAGCCATTGCTCCCACACACAACACACATGGCAAGCACTGATGGGCGCAGGGGGGGCGCCCTGGGCAGCAATTTTAAACCTCTAGGACTGGCACAATATATATATATATATATATATATATATATATATATATATATATATATATAGGCTCTGCGGGCTGTATATAGGAAACCCCGCCAGTTTTTAAAGAAATCGAGCAGGACCGAAGGCCGCCGCTGAGGGGGCAGAGCTTGATCCCTCAGCACTCACCAGCGCCATTTTCTCCACAGCACACCGCTAAGAAGCTGGCTCCCCGGACTCTTCCCTGCTGAACACGGTGACAGAGGGTTTAAAGAAGGGGGGGGGGGGGGGACACATAATTTGGCGCAGTGAATATATATATATATAATAAAAGCACTATATCTATCTGGGAATTTTTTCCAGGGTCATTGGCGCTGGGTGTGTGCTGGCATACTCTCTCTCTGTCTCTCCAAAGGGCCTTGTTGGGGAACTGTCTCCAGATTAGAGATTTCCCTGAGTGTGCGGGGTGTCGGTACGCGTGTGTCGGCATGTCTGTAGCGGAAGGCTCTTCTAGGGAGGAGGTGGAGCAAATGAGTGTGGTGTCTCCGTCGGCAACGCCGACACCTGACTGGTTGGATATGTGGAATGTTTTAAATGCAAATGTGAATTTATTACACAAAAGGTTGGACAAAGCAGAGTCCAGGGAATGTACAGGGAGTCAAGCACTGCCTTTCACTATGTCGCAGGGACCTTCTGGGTGTCAAAAGCGCCCACTATCCCAAGTAGTAGACACTGATACCGACACGGATTCTGACTCCAGTGTCGACTACGATGATGCGAAGTTGCAGCCAAAATTGGCTAAAAGTATTCATTATATGATTATTGCAATAAAAGATGTGTTGCATATCACTGAGGACCCCTCTGTACCGGACACGAGGGTCCACATGTTTAAAGAAAAGAAGCCTGAGGTTACTTTTCCCCCTTCACATGAGCTAAATGAGTTGTTTGAAAGGGCTTGGGAAACTCCAGACAAGAAACTGCAGATTCCCAAAAAGATTCTTATGGCGTATCCTTTCCCTGCTAAGGACAGGATACGGTGGGAATCCTCCCCAAGGGTGGACAAAGCGTTGACACGCTTATCCAAAAAGGTAGCGCTGCCATCTCAAGATACCGCAACCCTCAAGGATCCTGCTGATCGCAGGAAGGAGACTACCTTGAAGTCAATTTACACACATACTGGTACATTACTCAGACCAGCGATAGCGTCGGCTTGGGTTTGTAGCGCTGTAGCAGCGTGGACAGATACCTTATCTGCTGATATTGATACGCTGGACAAGGAAACCATTTTATTGACCCTGGGTCATATTAAGGATGTGGTCCTATATATGAGGGATGCTCAGAGAGACGTGGGCCTACTGGGTTCCAGAGCCAACGCTATGGCGATTTCTGCTAGGCGAGCCCTATGGACCCGACAATGGACAGGTGATGCCGACTCGAAGAGGCATATGGAGGTTTTGCCTTACAAGGGTGAGGAATTGTTTGGGGAAGGTCTCACGGACCTGGTTTCCACAGCTACTGCAGGTAAATCAACTTTTTTGCATTATGTTTCCTCACAGCCTAAGAAAACGCCACATTATCAGATGCAGTCCTTTTGGTCGCATAAATCCAAGAGAGTACGGGGATCTTCCTTTCTTGCAATAAATAGTGGAAAACTGCTCTAATCAAGCTGGTAACAATCCCCAGGTGCTGCGGGAGGGGGTTACTCTAGACAAGAAATACAAAAGGGATTTTTCCCACGCACTCTGCTGGCTGTTAGTAAGAAGAACTATATACAGGTTGAGTATCCCATATCCATATATTCCGAAATACGGAATATTCCGAAATACGGACTTTTTTGAGTGAGAGTGAGATAGTGAAACCTTTGTTTTTTGATTGCTCAATGTACACAAACTTCGTTTAATACACAAAGTTATTAAAAATACTGTATTAAATGACCTTCAGGCTGTGTATATAAGGTGTATATGAAACATAAATGAATTGTGTGAATGTAGACATACTTTGTTTAATGCACAAAGTTATAAAAAATATTGGCTAAAATGACCTTCAGGCTGTGTGTATAAGGTATATATGTAACATAAATGCATTCTGTGCTTAGATTTAGGTCCCATCACCATGATATCTCATTATGGTATGCAATTATTCCAAAATACGGAAAAATCCGATATCCAAAATACCTCTGGTCCCAAGCATTTTGGATAAGGGATACTCAACCTGTACTATGTAATAATAGGAAATTTAGAGCTCTTCGTTACATATGTTTTGCAAAAGATATGATAAGCCTCCAGGCCACTTCACGGCTGCTCTATTACTGGAGGTCCCTAACTAAGCATAGGTCCAGGGCTTGGACCCCACAAAGTCGGCTCAGGCCCGACCACCCCAGGACAACACACCATTGAAATACTAAAGTGTTAATATGTGTTAAGAAAGAAGCAGAAGCTATGGGTTAGAAAGTGCTACAAAAATAAGGGTGTTAATAAAATACTCAAAAGAGTAATATTAGTGAAAAAATAGGAGTGTTACATAAGTGCTAAATAAATAATATGGCATGCTACCCCAAGGTGGCCCAGCCCCACCAGACCCGGGGGGTACCACTCCCCAAACCCATACACAGCATAATAATAATAACATCCACTATGGGTCATACAATTGCTTAATGTATGGCCACATGATAATGGCACATACAGAACATATCCAGATTGAGAGCTAGTTTACCTGGAGGCACCCCTGTATCCTCCAAATGGCACCACAGGACCCAGCATGCCCTCCTAATGCTGGCTCCATCTATGCCTCTCTGAACTGCAATAAATAGTGGAAAACTGCTCTAATCAAGCTGGTAACAATCCCCAGGTGCTGCGGGAGGGGGTTACTCTAGACAAGAAATACAAAAGGGATTTTTCCCACGCACTCTGCTGGCTGTTAGTAAGAAGAACTATATACTATGTAATAATAGGAAATTTAGAGCTCTTCGTTACATATGTTTTGCAAAAGATATGATAAGCCTCCAGGCCACTTCACGGCTGCTCTATTACTGGAGGTCCCTAACTAAGCATAGGTCCAGGGCTTGGACCCCACAAAGTCGGCTCAGGCCCGACCACCCCAGGACAGCACACCATTGAAATACTAAAGTGTTAATATGTGTTAAGAAAGAAGCAGAAGCTATGGGTTAGAAAGTGCTACAAAAATAAGGGTGTTAATAAAATACTCAAAAGAGTAATATTAGTGAAAAAATAGGAGTGTTACATAAGTGCTAAATAAATAATATGGCATGCTACCCCAAGGTGGCCCAGCCCCACCAGACCCGGTGTGTATGGGTTTGGGGAGTGGTACCCCCCGGGTCTGGTGGGGCTGGGCCACCTTGGGGTAGCATGCCATATTATTTATTTAGCACTTATGTAACACTCCTATTTTTTCACTAATATTACTCTTTTGAGTATTTTATTAACACCCTTATTTTTGTAGCACTTTCTAACCCATAGCTTCTGCTTCTTTCTTAACACATATTAACACTTTAGTATTTCAATGGTGTGCTGTCCTGGGGTGGTCGGGCCTGAGCCGACTTTGTGGGGTCCAAGCCCTGGACCTATGCTTAGTTAGGGACCTCCAGTAATAGAGCAGCCGTGAAGTGGCCTGGAGGCTTATCATATCTTTTGCAAAACATATGTAACGAAGAGCTCTAAATTTCCTATTATTACATAGTATATAGTTCTTCTTACTAACAGCCAGCAGAGTGCGTGGGAAAAATCCCTTTTGTATTTCTGATCTTCCTTTCTTGCCAGACGTAAGGGCAGGGGGAAAAAGCTGCCAACTACAGTTAGTTCCCAGGAGCAGAAGTCCTCCCCGGCTTCTACAAAATCCACTGCATGACGCTGGGGCTCCGCTGAGGGAGTTCGCCCCAGTGGGGCACGTCTTCGACTTTTCAGCCATGTCTGGGTTCAATCACAGGTGGATCCCTGTGCAATAGACATTGTTTCCCAGGGTTACAGGCTGGAATTCGAAGAGGTGCCTCCTCGCCGGTTTTTCAAATCGGCCCTACCGGCTTCTTCCCCAGAGAGGGAGGTAGTTTTAAATGCGATTCAAAAATTGTGTCTTCAACAAGTGGTGGTCAAAGTTCACCTGCTTCAGCAGGGGATGGGGTATTACTCAACCCTGTTTGTGGTCCCGAAACCGGACAGTTCGGTCAGACCCATTCTGAATTTAAAATCCTTAAACCTATACTTAAAAAGGTTCAAGTTCAAGATGGAATCGCTCAGTGCGGTCATCGCCAGCCTGGAGGGGGGGGGGGGATTATATGGTGTCCCTGGACATAAAGGATGCTTACCTTCATGTCCCCATATATCCTCCTCATCAGGCGTTCCTGAGATTTGCTGTACAGGATTGTCATTACCAATTTCAGACGTTGCCGTTTGTGCTTTCCACGGCCCCGAGGGTTTTCACCAAGGTAATGGCGGAAATGATGGTGCTCCTGTGCAGGCAGGGAGTCACAATTATCCCGTACTTGGACGATCTCCTATTAAAAGCGAGATCAAGAGAGCAGTTGCTGAACAGCGTATCGCTCTCCCTGAGGGTGTTGCAGCAGCACGGCTGGATTCTCAATCTACCAAAGTTACAGTTGGTTCCAACGAACCGTTTGCCTTTCTTAGGCATGATTCTGGATACAGAACAGAAAAGGGTTTTTCTCCTGGTGGAAAAGGCCCAGGAACTCCAGAGCTTGGTCAGGGACCTGTTGAAGCCGAAAAGGGTGTCGGTGCATCAATGCACTCGAGTTCTGGGAAAGATGGTGGCGTCTTACGAGGCCATTCCATTCGGCAGGTTCCATGCGAGGACTTTTCAGTGGGACCTTCTGGACAAGTGGTCCGGGTCACATCTACATATACATTAGATGATCAGCCTGTCCCCAAGGGCCAGGGTATCTCTCCTGTGGTGGCTGCAGAGTGCTCACCTTCTAGAGTCGCAGGTTCGGCATTCAGGACTGGGTTCTGGTAACCACGGACGCGAGCCTCCGAGGATGGGGAGCAGTCACACAGGGAAGAAACTTCCAAGGTCTGTGGTCAAGCCAGGAGGCTTGTCTACACATCAACGTACTGTAATTAAGGGCCATATACAACGGCCTTCGTCAAGCGGAGAATTTGCTTCGCAACCTACCGGTTCTGATTCAGTCAGACAACATCACCGCAGTGGCTCATGTAATGGCAGAAGCCACCAGGATTCTTCGCTGGGCGGAAAATCATGTTAGCGCTGTGACAGCAGTCTTCATTCCGGGAGTGGACAACTGGGAAGCAGACTTCCTCAGCAGACACGATCTACATCCCGGAGAGTGGGGACTTCATCTGGAAGTCTTTGCAGAGATTACAAGTCAGTGGGGGCTGCCTCAAATAGACATGATGGCGTCACGCCTCAACAAGAAGCTTCCGAGATATTGCGCCAGATCAAGGGACCCTCAGGCGATAGCAGTGGACGCCCTGATGACACCGTGGGTGTTCCAGTCGGTCTATGTGTTCCCTCCTCTTCCTCTCATCTCAAAGATATTGAGAATCATAAGACGAAGAGGAGTACAGACAATTCTCATTGTTCCAGATTGGCCTCGAAGGGCCTGGTATCCGGATCTGCAGGAAATGCTCACAGAAGATCCGTGGTCTCTTCCTCTCAGAGAGGACCTGTTGCAACAGGGGCCCTGTCTATTTCAAGACTTACCGCGGCTGCGTTTGACGGCTTGGCGGTTGAACGCCGGATCCTAGCTGAAAAGGGCATTCCGGATCATTCCTACTCTGATAAAGGCTAGGAAGGAGGTGACGGCGAAACATTATCACCGTATTTGGAGGAAGTATGTGTCTTGGTGTGAGTCCAAGAATGCTCCTCCGGAAGAATTCCATCTGGGCCGTTTTCTTCACTTCCTCCAGACTGGAGTGAATTTGGGCCTAAAATTAGGCTCCATTAAAGTTCAGATTTTGGCCCTATCCATTTACTTTCAGAAGGAATTGGCTTCTCTCCCAGAAGTCCAGACTTTTGTGAATGGAGTGCTGCATATCCAGCCTCCTTTTGTGCCTCCAGTGGCACCAGGGGACCTTTACGTGGTGTTACGGTTCCTTTAAGTCTCACTGGTTTGAGCTGCTTCAAACGGTGGAATTAAAGTATCTCACTTGGAAGGTGGTCATGTTGTTGGCCTTGGCATCTGCTAGGAGAGTATCTGAGTTAGCAGCTTTGTCTCACAAAAGCCCCTATCTGATCTTCCATGTGGATAGAGCTGAGTTGCGGACTCGTCCTCAATTTTTGCCTAAGGTGGTTTCCTCTTTTCATATGAACCAACCTATTGTGGTGCCTGTGGCTACGCGGGACTTGGAGGATTCCAAGTCCCTTGATGTGGTCAGGGCATTGAAAATTTATGTAGCCAGAACAGCTCGGGTTAGGAAAACAGAGGCACTGTTTGTCCTGTATGCAGCCAACAAGGTTGGCGCTCCTGCTTCTAAGCAGACTATTGCTCGCTGGATCTGTAATACGATTCAGCAAGCTCATTCTACGGCTGGATTGCCGTTACCAAATTCGGTAAAGGCCCATTCCACTAGGAAGGTGGGCTCTTCTTGGGCGGCTGCCCGAGGCGTCTCTGCTTTACAGCTTTGCCAAGCAGCTACTTGGTTGGGTTCAAACACTTTTGCTAAATTCTACAAGTTTGATACCCTGGCTGAAGAGGACCTCATGTTTGCTCAGTCGGTGCTGCAGAGTCATCCGCACTCTCCCGCCCGGTTTGGAGCTTTGGTATAATCCCCATGGTCCTTACG
Source organism: Pseudophryne corroboree (assembly GCF_028390025.1). NCBI lineage: Eukaryota > Metazoa > Chordata > Amphibia > Anura > Myobatrachidae > Pseudophryne > Pseudophryne corroboree. The sequence goes on from NC_086444.1 coordinate 366,789,976, forward strand.
GAGTCCCCAGCATCCTCTAGGACGTAAGAGAAAATAAGATTTTAAACCTACCGGTAAATCTTTTTCTCCTAGTCTGAAGAGGATGCTGGGCGCCCGTCCCAGTGCGGACATATTTCTGCATGACTTGTATATAGTTCTTGCTTACTCAAGGGTTATGTTACAGTTAAGATCAGTCGTCGACTGATACTGTTTGTTCATACTGTTAACTAGTTGCGTATATTCCAGGTTATACGATGTGGATGGTGTGGGCTGGTATGAATCTTGCCCTTAGATTACCAAAATCCTTTCCTCGTACTGTCCGTCTCCTCTGGGCACAATTTCTCTAACTGAGGTCTGGAAGAGGGGCATAGAGGGAGGAGCCAGTGCACACCCATATCTAAAGTTCTTTTTAGTGCCCACGTCTCCTGCGGAGCCCTTCTATCCCCATGGTCCTTACGGAGTCCCCAGCATCCTCTACGGATTTGGAGAAAAAGATTTACCGGTAGGTTTAAAATCTTATTTTTTCCATCAGATCAATCCACTGGAGACAAGACCAAGAAGGGTGTTAAGAGGAGGAGGATATGTGAGGATGCAGGGGAGACGGCCAAGAGACGCTCTGCCCGTGTTCGCAACACCAAGTGCAAGAAGGAGGAAAGAATTGATTTTCAAGAATTGCTGCTGAAATTCCTGCCATCCAGGTACAGATTGTTCTGTGTAGGAATAACCTGCTACACACAGTGTATATAGAATTGAGAGGAGTTGGTGTGTCCAGAAGTACATTTATAAATATTTTTGGTGCTGGTTCCCACAGATATCAGTCACATTGCTTTGGTGCTTTACTGTCTCATCTCCTTATAGAAACACTGAAGTCTGCCCATCTAGTTTGTTCATTTTTATTCCTACAAGCCTCGGGCGCTATTTGTGCTTTGGATTTGTTTAGATTTTATCATAGCATTATGTCTATTCCCCTGCACTGTTAGCCTTTGCTGGAAACACCACTCGGTTACTCAATGACTGCATGTCAGCTGCACAGTAACAGCTTTTTCCCTGCTGTAGGAGAGTAGTTGCTGCCACTGCCAGGCTCCTATACTGGCACCTGCAAACATATATGAAACTGCTGGGGCACAGTTTTTGTAGTGTCCCATGGGACACTAAAAAAATAACTGTAGCTGTGTATCTTTTAAGTTTTCAACATATGTTGACGAGTTAAGGTATAGCTCACAAAAAATAATACATTCTCTTAATTTGGAGTTGAGGGGAATTATAAATGTAGATGTTTTCTTTACAAAATGTTTTTTTTGTGATATTGGGTTGGATATAATGGAGAAAAAAATGTTTTTACTTAAAAACAAGCCCAATTAAGCACTTTGATATTACATCCATTTAAAAAAAAATAAAAAAAAAATTTCCTCATGTATGGTTGGATAGCGTGGAGATGCTGCACACAGGAATAAAGCAGGTATACGCTCATTTAGGAACAAAACAGAATTTCTAGAATTCTTAGTAGTGATTTTGAGCGTAGCTATAGTGGGTGGAGGTGGTGCCATTGCTATAGGGCCCAAAGGCATAGGCCAGACCTGGCCAACCTGTGGCTCTCCAGATGTTGTGAAACTACACATCCCAGCATGCCCTGCCGCAGTTTTAGCATTCCCTAATAGCAAAACTGCGGCAAAGCATGATGTGGTTTGTAGTTTTACAACAACTGGAGAGCCACAGGTTGGCCAGGCTTGACATAGGGGGTTCCAGATTTGGGTCTTAGTTGTCTCCTAAAGTTCCCATTATTGCCTGTTAAGCAATTGGGTCTGACCCATGGCCTGCCTGGGAAATGGGGACTTATCAGTGCTTATATAGGTGCTAGTCTCTGTCTCCCCCACTCAGTTAAGAACCACACTGATATGATCCATCCCAGACACTCCTGTTTCACAGCAGAGCTAATCATTGAGCTTGGTACTGTCGGACAGTAGGCTTTTAGTATGCTGCTGAGACTGGTTAACAGGGTCTTGCTCACAACCAGAGATACATGATGAGATCTGACTGAGTATTGACAGCGTCAGCTGGATATAGCGTATCCACCAGGCACTGGTAATAATCTTGCTTGGAGCAGTGCACAACCTGAATTTACAAAGTCTGGAACACAGCCTGGAATTGATGTTGAAATAAACTGTATATAGAACACAGTCTGGAATTTGATCTTTGCTATGTTCAATGCACATCCTGGAATTGATATTGATGTATTGGAGCTTACTGTACTGTGCGCAGCCTGGAACTGGTGGTGGAGGTTTCTATGAATGGCGCACAGTACTCAGCTGATGGTAGAGCTTGCTGTGTATGGCACACAGCCTGGAGCTGATGGTGGTGCTTGCGGTGTATGGTGCACAGCCTGGAACTGATGGTGGAACTTGCGTTATATGGCACACAGCTTGGAACTGATGGCAAGAAAGCAGGATATAATATGCACACAGGAACTAGAACTTAAACATATTCATGGACACTTTGCCAGGAGCCAGGAAGCAGGTCTTTGGAGGGAATTAGTTCTGGCATAAGTTTACAGCCAGAGCTGGTTTAAATAGTCTGAGCGGATCATGTGTGCAGGCAGTGGACTCTGGTTGGTAGTTGGTCAGGTGATTTCCGCCAAGATGGTGGTGCCCATACTCCGATAATGCAGATGACTCAAGGATGGATGTGCTCCGCTGGGTCAGGTGATGGGACCTGGAACCCCAATGTGTGACAAACCTCTTCTTTGTAGACCACCAACAAATCATTACAATTACTTGTCAAATACTATCCTACGCTGTTTTTATAGCCTCCTGTCTATCCCTAGCTCTAAGATCATCATCCAAGATTAGGGCAAAATACCAGGGGTCAGCATAGATGCGCATCCATTTTGAGTTCATAACGTCAGTAACTGATGCAATGTCTCTAAAAGTCTTCCTTCAAGATTTCAACTAGGGAAAGGCCTCAGTGAGTAGGAGGTCTCTCTGCCCAGGTATGTCTGTGATAGATACAAATATGTTAACAGAGATGCCTGTAGTTTCTGCTTACTGTCCAGCTCTGATGAAATTACATGTCAGCAGAGCATGTAGAGAAAAACTGCATTGGTCGGGGTGATGAAGCCTACATCCAGCCAACATCCAATGAGAGACCTGTCTGTACTTGTCAACCATAGAACAATGGGGGTAATTCCAAGTTGATCGCAGCAGGATTTTTGTTAGCAGTTGGGCAAATCCATGTGCACTGCAGGGGAGGCAGATTTAACATGTGCAGAGAGAGTTAGATTTGGGTGTGGTGTGTTCAATCTGCAATCTAATTTGCAGTGTAAAAATAAAGCAGCCAGTATTTACCCTGCACAGAAATAAAATAACCCACCCAAATCTAACTCTTTCTGCACATGTTATATCTGCCCCCCCCCCCCCCCCCCCTGCAGTGCACATGGTTTTGCCCAACTGCTAAAAAAATTCCTGCTGCGATCAACTTGGAATTACCCCCAATATCTGTAGTTGACAGATGCTTCAGCTTGTTATACCTCAGACAGATTAACTCCCCAAGACAGCTTCGCAGCTCACCGGCTATACTGTTTTTTATCTGACTTGCAGACATTAGGCACAGGCAAGACACAGGCTTCTTAACAAGAGTATCTTGTGAGGCCGGTATAAAGGTTGATAGATCAACTGGTTTGGCCATTTGTGCGTGGTATCCTTTTAGCCATTAATCACATGCTCCAGATTAGTGGATGTCTCTCAACAGATCTTGAGACGTCCTGAGACGAGTACAATGGCCTTTACTTTGTGAGTCTTCATCATCGAAACTGGGCTTGTGACCACATGGGAATAGGAAACCATTCCACATTCCTATTCAAGGTCCTACTCTTTATCTGTGGCATCACCCAAAAATGTCTGCAGGGATCAAATTCAGATTCAGGCGGTAATCCTTGCTAGCTCTGACTTCTGAGGCAAGGTCTATTTCTGTCACTTTTGTGTTTGAAGCTGCCCGTTTGTAGACTAAGCAGCAACTATGTACAGCAGGTTGTAGTCAGAGGTTTTCCCTGCTTACAAAGATATTTTCTCTGACGTCCTAGTGGATGCTGGGTACTCCGTAAGGACCATGGGGAATAGACGGGCTCCGCAGGAGACTGGGCACTCTTTAAAGAAAGATTAGGTACTACATCTGGTGTGCACTGGCTCCTCCCTCTATGCCCCTCCTCCAGACCTCAGTTAGAATCTGTGCCCGGCCAGAGCTGGATGCACTTAGTGGGCTCTCCTGAGCTCATTAAAAAAGAAAGTATTTGTTAGGTTTTTTATTTTCAGTGAGATCTGCTGGCAACAGACTCACTGCTACGTGGGACTTAGGGGAGAGAAGCAAACCTACCTGCTTGCAGCTAGTTTGTGCTTCTAAGGCTACTGGACACCATTAGCTCCAGAGGGATCGAACACAGGGCCCGACCTCGATCGTCCGTTCCCGGAGCCGCGCCGCCGTCCCCCTTGCAGAGCCAGAAGACGGAAGATTCCAGAGAAAATCGGCGGCTGAAGACTCCGGTCTTCAATAAGGTAGCGCACAGCACTGCAGCTGTGCGCCATTGCTCCCACAGCACACCACACGCTCCGGTCACTGGTGGGTGCAGGGCGCTGGGGGGCGCCCTGGGCTGCAATTTGTATACCTTACTTGGCAAAATGCACATAATACAGTTCTAAACTGTATATATGCCTAATCCCCCGCCATAAATATTATTAAAAAAGAGGGAGAAGCCCGCCGCTGAAGGGACGGGGCTATCTTCCTCAGCACAGCCAGCGCCATTTTCTCTTCACAGCTCCGCTGGAAGGACGCTTCCCAGGCTCTCCCCTGCAGTATACACTACGGAAAGGGTAAAAAAGAGAGGGGGGGGCACATAAATTTAGGCGCAATTGTGATAATAAGCAGCTATTGGGGGGAAAATTCACTTTGTACTAGTGTAAATCCCTCTGTTATATAGCGCTCTGGTGTGTGCTGGCATACTCTCTCTCTGTCTCCCCAAAGGACTTTGTGGGGTCCTGTCCTCAGTCAGAGCATTCCCTGTGTGTGTGTGCGGTGTGTCGGTACGGCTGTGTCGACATGTTTGATGAGGACGCTTACGTGGAGGCGGAGCAGGTGCCGATAAGTGTGATGTCGCCCCCTGCGGGGCCGACACCAGAGTGGATGGATATGTGGAAGGTATTAACCGACAGTGTCAACTCCTTGCATAAAAGGTTCGATGACGCAGCTTTGGGACAGCCGGCGTCTCAGCCCGCGCCTGCCCAGGCATCTCAGAGGCCATCAGGGGCTCAAAAACGCCCGCTACCTCAGATGGCAGACACAGATGTCGACACGGAGTCTGACTCCAGTGTCGACGAGGATGAGACAAATGTACAATCCACAAGGGCCATCCGATGCATGATTACGGCAATGAAAAATGTGTTGCACATTTCTGACATTAACCCGGTTACCACAAAAAAGGGTATTATGTTTGGGGAGAAAAAGCAGCCAGTGACTTTTCCCCCATCTGATGAGTTAAATGAATTGTGTGAAGAAGCGTGGGGTTCCCCAGATAAGAAACTAGTGATTTCTAAGCGGTTACTAATGGCGTACCCTTTCCCGCCAACGGATAGGTTACGCTGGGAGACATCCCCTAGGGTGGACAAGGCGCTCACACGCTTATCAAAAAAGGTGGCACTGCCGTCTCAGGATACGGCCGCCTTAAAGGAGCCTGCAGATAGAAAGCAGGAGGCTATCCTGAAGTCTGTGTATACACACTCAGGTACTATACTGAGACCTGCTATTGCGTCAGCATGGATGTGTAGTGCTGCAGCAGCATGGTCTGATTCCCTGTCAGATAACATTGATTCCCTTGACAGGGACACTATTTTGCTAACCATAGAGCATATTAAAGACGTAGTCTTATATATGAGGGATGCACAGAGGGACATTTGCCGGCTGGCATCTAGAATTAATGCAATGTCCATTTCTGCCAGGAGAGTTTTATGGACTCGGCAGTGGACAGGTGATGCTGATTCTAAAAGGCACATGGAGGTTTTGCCTTATAAGGGTGAGGAATTGTTTGGGGACGGTCTCTCGGACCTCGTATCCACAGCAACAGCTGGGAAGTCGACTTTTTTACCTCAGGTTCCTTCACAGCCTAAGAAAGCACCGTATTATCAAGTACAGTCCTTTCGGCTTTAGAAAGGCAAGCGGGTCAGAGGCGCGTCCTTTCTGCCCAGAGGCAGGGGTAGAGGGAAAAAGCTGCACCAGACAGCCAGTTCCCAGGAACAAGAATCCTCCCCTGCTTCCACTAAGTCCACCGCATGACGCTGGGGCTCCACAGGTGGAGCCAGGTGCGGTGGGGGCCCGTCTCCGGAACTTCAGCGACCAGTGGGTTCGTTCACAGGTGGATCTCTGGGTTCTACAAGTGGTATCTCAGGAATACAAGCTGGAGTTCGAGACGTCTCCCCCTGGCCGTTACCTCAAATCAGCCTTGCCAGCTACTCCCAAGGAAAGGGAGGTAGTACTGGCGGCAATTCACAAGCTGTACCTCCAGCAGGTGATAATCAAAGTTCCCCTCCTTCAACAGGGACGGGGTTACTATTCCACAATGTTTGTGGTACCGAAACCAGACGGTTCGGTGAGACCCATTCTAAATTTGAAATCCTTGAGCACTTATATAAGGAAGTTCAAGTTCAAAATGGAATCGCTCAGGGTGGTTATTGCAAGCCTGGAAGAGGGGGATTATATGGTATCACTGGACATCAAGGATGCTTACCTACATGTCCCCATTTACCCACCTCACCAGGAGTACCTCCGATTTGTGGTACAGGACTGCCATTACCAATTTCCAGACGTTGCCGTTTGGTCTGTCCACGGCACCGAGGGTATTTACCAAGGTAATGGCCGAAATGATGATACTCCTTCGAAAGAAGGGAGTTATAATTATCCCATACTTGGACGATCTCTTTATAAAGGCGAGGTCCATGGAGCAGTTGTTGGTCGGAGTAGCACTATCTCAGGAAGTGCTACAACAGCATGGCTGGATTCTGAATATCCCAAAGTCGCAGCTGGTTCCTACGACGCATCTGCTGTTCTTGGGTATGATTCTGGACACAGAACAGAAGAAGGTGTTTCTCCCGGAGGAGAAGGCCAAGGAGTTGTCATCTCTGGTCAGAGACCTCCTGAAACCAAAACAGGTGTCGGTGCATCACTGCACGCGAGTCCTGGGAAAGATGGTAGCTTCTTACGAAGCAATTTCCTTCGGCAGCTTCCATGCAAGGATCTTTCAGTGGGATCTGTTAGACAAGTGGTCCGGATCGCATCTTCAGATGCATCGGTTGATCACTCTGTCCCCGAGGGCCAGGGTGTCTCTGCTGTGGTGGCTGCAGAGTGCTCATCTTCTCGAGGGCCGCAGATTCGGCATTCAGGACTGGGTCCTGGTGACCACGGATGCAAGCCTCCGAGGTTGGGGGGCAGTCACTCAGGGAAGAAACTTCCAAGGACAATGGTCGAGTCAGGAGACTTCCCTACACATAAATATTCTGGAACTAAGGGCCATTTACAATGCCCTAAGTCAAGCAAAACCCCTGCTTCAAAACCAGCCGGTGCTGATTCAGTCAGACAACATCACGGCGGTCGCCCATGTAAACCGACAGGGCGGCACAAGAAGCAGGATGGCAATGGCAGAAGCCACAAGGATTCTCCGATGGGCGGAGAATCACGTGATAGCACTGTCAGCAGTGTTCATTCCGGGAGTGGACAACTGGGAAGCAGACTTCCTCAGCAGGCACGACCTCCACCCGGGAGAGTGGGGACTTCATCAAGAAGTCTTCCAGCTGATTGTAAATCGTTGGGAAAGGCCACAGGTGGACATGATGGCGTCCCGCCTCAACAAAAAGCTAAAAAGATATTGCGCCAGGTCAAGGGACCCTCAGGCGATAGCTGTGGACGCTCTAGTGACACCGTGGGTGTACCAATCGGTTTATGTGTTCCCTCCTCTTCCTCTCATACCAAAGGTACTGAGGATAATAAGAAAGAGAGGAGTAAGAACTATACTCATCGTTCCGGATTGGCCAAGAAGAACTTGGTACCCGGAACTACAAGAAATGATCTCGGAGGACCCTTGGCCTCTGCCGCTCCGACAGGACCTGCTGCAGCAGGGGCCCTGTCTGTTCCAAGACTTACCGCGGCTGCGTTTGACGGCATGGCGGTTGAACGCCGGATCCTGATGGAAAAGGGCATTCCGGTTGAAGTCATTCCTACGCTGATAAAAGCTAGGAAGGATGTGACAGCAAAACATTATCGCCGCATATGGCGAAAATATGTTGCTTGGTGTGAGGCTATGAAGGCCCCAACAGAGGAATTTCAGCTGGGTCGATTTCTGCACTTCCTACAGTCAGGAGTGACTATGGGCCTAAAATTGGGTTCCATAAAAGTCCAGATTTCGGCCCTGTCTATTTTCTTTCAAAAAGAACTGGCTTCACTGCCTGAAGTTCAGACGTTTGTTAAGGGAGTGCTGCATATTCAGCCCCCTTTTGTGCCTCCAGTGGCACCTTGGGATCTCAACGTTGTGTTGGATTTCCTAAAATCACACTGGTTTGAGCCACTTCAGACCGTGGAGTTGAAGTATCTCACGTGGAAAGTGGTCATGCTTTTGGCCTTGGTTTCGGCTAGGCGTGTGTCAGAATTGGCGGCTTTGTCATGTAAAAGCCCCTATCTGATCTTCCATATGGATAGGGCAGAATTGAGGACTCGTCCCCAATTTCTCCCTAAGGTGTTATCAGCATTTCATTTGAACCAACCTATTGTGGTGCCTGCGGCTACTCGGGACTTTGAGGCTTCCAAGTTGCTGGACGTAGTCCGGGCCCTGAAAATCTATGTTTCCAGGACGGCTAGAGTCAGAAAAACTGACTCGCTGTTTATCCTGCATGCACCCAACAAGCTGGGTGCTCCTGCTTCTAAGCAGACTATTGCTCGCTGGATCTGTAGCACGATTCAACTTGCACATTCTGCGGCTGGACTGCCACATCCTAAATCAGTAAAAGCCCATTCCACGAGGAAGGTGGGCTCTTCTTGGGCGGCTGCCCGAGGGGTCTCGGCTTTACAACTTTGCCGAGCTGCTATCTGGTCGGGATCAAACACGTTTGCAAAATTCTACAAGTTTGATACCCTGGCTGAGGAGGACCTTGAGTTTGCTCATTCGGTGCTGCAGAGTCATCCGCACTCTCCCGCCCGTTTGGGAGCTTTGGTATAATCCCCATGGTCCTTACGGAGTACCCAGCATCCACTAGGACGTCAGAGAAAATAAGAATTTACTCACCGGTAATTCTATTTCTCGTAGTCCGTAGTGGATGCTGGGAGCCCGTCCCAAGTGCGGACTTCTGCAATACTTGTATATAGTTATTGCTTAACTATAGGGTTATTGTTCTGAGCCATCTGTTGAATGAGGCTCAGCTGTTGTTCATACTGTTAACTGGGTATAGTTATCACAAGTTGTACGGTGTGATTGGTGTTGCTGGTATGAGTCTTACCCTGGATTCCAAATCCTTTCCTAGTAATGTCAGCTCTTCCGGGCACAGTTTCCCTAACTGAGGTCTGGAGGAGGGGCATAGAGGGAGGAGCCAGTGCACACCAGATATAGTACCTAATCTTTTTTTAAAGAGTGCCCAGTCTCCTGCGGAGCCCGTCTATTCCCCATGGTCCTTACGGAGTACCCAGCATCCACTACGGACTACGAGAAATAGAATTACCGGTGAGTAAATTCTTATTTTTAATAATCTGAGACCTGATTGGTTGAAAATAAAACAAATGCAAAACAATGTTTCCTTAAAAAATAGAGCCATAAAGCTTCTACTCTTTCTATGTTTAAAGAAAAAATATATTTTTCGTTTTTAAAATGAGATAATGGCTGATACATTCATGTCTGCAGATAAGATAGTGGGTTACTGTCTATTTAGTAATAATGTAACAGAAACTGAAGTTCTAGATATTGGACATTTGGTGGATACAGCTGCACAGTAACAGCATTTCCCTGCTGTAGGAGAATAGTTACTGCCAGGTTTATATACTGGCACCTGCAAACATATGTATGCTTAGAAACAATGCACCTAACTTATTTTCTTAATACATTTTGTGCCTATCCTTTTTTTTTTTTTTTTTTTTTAATATACTTTATTTTAGTTGTTAAAAAAAAAAAGGTACGGTCATTACAGGCATATAGTGAAATCAATATGATAGACAAACAAAAGGAAGAAGTATAGTATACCAAAGTGACAATATCTATACAATCTGGCAGATAACAGTCGATCATACAAAAGAAAATAACATATGTTGGTGCAGTGGTCCAGTAGATTTTCCTCCCTTAAGTGGCCAATATAAATTCAAATAGAACTTATAACAAAAAAAAAGAAATAAAAAATTATGACAAGGGTTAGGGGAAGGGAAAAGCTAGGAAAAGAAGGAAGGTTAGGGAAGGAGGTGGACAGTCCAATAGTGTCAATTAGTAGTCGCTTTCGTCGGGCGATTTATGAACTGAGGAAGGTACTGTAAGCAGTATTAGATACTGCTTGGTGGTATCAGATCCTTATAGGATGAGGTAGTCTTAAATTCTAGCCAGGAGAACCAAGTAACATTATAGTCCAACTGCTTCTCCATAGCGGAATAATATATGTCTTCCATGGTCCTATAAAACTCTATTCTTTGAAACCATTCCCAAATCGTGGGCGGATCTTGAGATCACAGCTCTTGCTGCATTATTAAGGTGTTTAAGAAGAGATTGTTTATATTTCGTGAATGGAATATTGGTATAGAAAAGTAGCCAGAAATCTAGTTCAGTAGGAGTTTGAAATCCCAGGATGTCAGTAGAGAGTTTAATGACTTTATCCCAAAAGGGAGCGATTGGGGGGGCAGTCCCACCAAATGTGAACCAGAGTACCTTATCACCACCACATCGCCAACATAAGGGAGAAACAGAGGGGGAAAAACTTGTGTAGGAGGGGAGTACAACGGTACCACCTAGTGAGAAGTTTGTATTGCGTTTCAACCACTTCCAAGCTTGTAGAACAACGTGTCTTAACCTCACAATGTTTGTCCCAATTGATATAAATCCCTTGAGGATTAAGATTGGTATACCATGCCTTACATGTCAGGAAAATTACCATGTATCAAGATCTTATAAATACCGGATATAACATGAGTTGGCGCTGAAGATTGGGAGCACATACCTTCGAAGGGTGTGATATCACTCATTAGATCCAAAGTGTTGCGATGAGATGATATGAAGTGGCGAATCTGAAGATAAAATCAAAAGTCGACACCGGAATATCCATAAATTCTATGAGTTCCCGTAAAGATTTAATCTTTCCGTCCGAAACCAAGTGGACTAGTCTGGTCATGCCCACCCGTCTCCACCTAGAAGCTACTAATTCCTTGGTTCCCGGCAAAAACGGCGGATTATTAAGAAACAGGAGGAAGCAGGGTTTTTCGGTAGGAGATTCCGAATTTGTTGCGTAGCAGTAACCAGAGAGCCAGGGCGGGACCAACTGTTAAATGTGAGGAGTGACTTACGGTCTTAAGCCAGGGTAAAGCTTGTAGACATAGACCCGAAGACCACCCCTCCAAGTCCTCCATTGTTTTGAGCTAGAATCCGGTCTCGAACAATCCAAGATCCTATGAAGGATCGTCGCCCGGTAATAAGCTGAGATCATAGGTAACTGTTGGCCTTCCTGGGCTCTCTTACGAAACAAATTGCAGTGCTTAAGTCTAGGCTTCCTGCCACCCCAGACAAAATGACTAATTGCCTTGTGTGCTTCGGCCAAGAACTGGGGGGACGTTTTAATGGGATGGTCTGCAATAAATATAACAACCTGAGCAATATGTTAATTTTAAAAATATTCATTCGGTCTAACCAGGAGAACTTCTTCTGTCTAAGCCATTGTGCCGTTTCCTGACGTAACTTCCGTAACAAAGGAACGTGGTTAATTGTCCCTGTCGTAGAAAGAGAATATGGGATTAGGATGCCTAGGTATTTGATGTGAGCAGGATGACAAATAAAAGGAAACATTCTTTAAAGACGTGGCTAATGAACTAGAAAGAGAAATATTTAGGGCCATTGATTTAGCATAGTTGATCTTAAAGTTAGATAACGTCCCGAAACGTGATAATTCCCTCATCAGATTGGGCAATGATATCACAGGTTTTGTGATAACTGCCAAGAGGTCATCTTCAAAGAGTGCTATGCGATGTTCAGTATCACCTACTGCGAGTCCAGTAATATCAGGGTTCTTTGTAATGGCTCTAGCTAGTGCCTCCATGCAAATGACTAATATCAGTGGCGATAGCAGGCAGCCCTGTCGGGTCCCATTTGAGATAGTAACTATGTCAGAGAGCAGACCATTAATTCTAACCTGTGCCAAGGGGCCTCGATATAATGCAAGAATTTTTTGTAGGAAGGCATCGCCAAGACCCAGATGTCGCAGTACTTCTTCCATAAAGGACCAATCTACCCGGTCAAAAGCTTTTTCAGCGTCCATTGAAAGGCGCATCATGGGAGCCTTGACAGATTGGGCATGAACTGTCAGGTCAATCACCCTTATAGCATTGTCCCTAGCCTCTCTCCCCAGAACGAAGCCAACTTGATCAGGATGAATAATCTGTGGGATTAATTAATTTAGACGGTTGGCCATAAATTTCACTTATAACTTTATATCAACTTTAATAGGGAGATTGGGCGATAACTAGACGGCAGAGACAGATCTTTGCTGCCCTTCGGCATGACTTTGATGCGTGCTGCCAGGGATTGGTTGGAAAAAGGGGATTCCAAAGAAACAGTGTTGCATGCGCGGAGTAGCAGAGGCAGAAGCCTATCTTGAAACATTTTATAGTACGTTATGGGGAAGCCATCGGGGCCTGGACTTTTACCTGAAGGAGAGGTCTTTAGAGCAGATAAGAGCTCGCCCTCCATAAAGAGCTCCTCCAAAGCTAAAGCAACGTCTTCAGGGGGTGCAGGGAAATCAATCTCTTCCAGAAAGTCTTTTACTGCAGTATCATGTACCGACCGTTCACTGAGAGAACGATGAGATGTTAAATGATATAAATCCATATAAAAAGAATGGAAAATTTTAGCTATTATTTTATCAGTTACGTGAGACTTGCCAGTAGAATCTTTGATCTCTTTGATATACGTTAATGATCTCTGATATCTTTGGTACTAGCCTGTGCCTCCTCAGCCATTTACCTCATCACACGTCCCTGCTTGTGTGTCCTCCAGGCTTCGTAAATCTGACTCTGAGGAAGATGAGGATTCCTTTGGCAACTATGAAATGCAGACTGACCTAAAACAGGAGCAATTCCCAGATGGTGATCTTGTAATGTCTTTCGATTCCACTACATTCACGGAATCAGGTTAGTGCAAAAATCATCACATTCTTCTTTTTAGACAAAGCTTGTTCTTCTAAATGAATAATAGTGATATTGAAGCCATTTATAACTGGGTTTCTATAGCGAAGTCCATAGTATTTGTGTGCTGGAGAGATGTCCTACTCTCACTAAACTAGACCTCCAGGTTAAAAAAACTAAAATGAAAAAAATAATAATAATGTGGAAGGGGTCGAGTACGGGATGTCGGCAGTTAGAATGCCGTTAGTCAGATTACCAACCCCGGGATCCCAACTACCATAATCCTGACAGGGGCATGCAAGTAAACTAGCCCTCCCTTCCTGCAGCCTGAATTCATAAATGGACATAATAGTTAAATATGTGGGAAGAAAGTGCATGTTCAGTGAAATCATTTTTATACATTTTTTTTTTTTTTTGGAATCAATAGTAGGACACCAGACCATGGGGTATAGAGCCTACTTTAGGACATGGCCTCTTTAAAACAATTTAAACCTTAAGTGTTTTATGCTCCTTTCTCTTAAAAATCCCCATCCTGCAGAGAGAGTAACTTCTTCATTACTGAATAAAACATTTGACTTAGGTAAACTTTTTAACAAGAAAATGACAGCAGAAGAATTCAGAGGAACAGATGCAGAGGGTGGAACCCGCTACTCCTCCCTCTGTGCAGACACGGCATTCATGTCTTCTCATGTCACTGCCACATCTTCCCAGCTGTGTGCGAGATACACACCGCAAGAATGCAGGTTGCGGCAACTTCACAGGCTGTAATCACCCGGCGTCCCCAGGATGGATCATTGGATACACGATGTGCAGTGAATGCAATTATCTAGTTTGAATCAATGTTCTGATTCTGCACTGGTGCACGGAGCACTGTATGTACACCGCTGGCTGGTCCTGGTTTGGGCTAAAGTGCGCTTCTGTGAAGCAGATCTCTCTCACTGCCGTCAAAATTAGGAGACAACGCTCCTTCTCAGAGGAGGAATCACATCACGCTCTGTCAGTATCTCCCATGTTGGAGTGAACCAGCATATGATGGGTTCAGATTACAAATTACTGGGAAGAAAAAAAAAATCCAGGCTGCCTTATGCGCTATCTGGGTAAACATACTGTATTGTGTTTTTTTCCTGGGTCATTAGCGCTGGGTGTGTGCTGGCATACTCGCTCTCTGTCTCTCCAAAGGGCCTTGTCGGGGAACTATCTTCAGATAAGAGGATTCCCTGAGTGTGTGGTGTGTCGGTACGCGTGTGTCGGCATGTCTGAGGTAGAAGGCTTTCCTTTCGAGGAGGTGGAGCAAATGAAGGTGGTGTCTCCGTCGGCAATGCCGACACCTGACTGGGTGGATATGTGGAATGTTTTAAGTGCTAATGTGAATTTATTGCACAAAAGGTTGGACAAAGCTGAGTCCAGGGTTTATGCAGAGAGTCAAGCCCTGCCTGCCCCTATGTCGCAGAGACCCTCGGGATCTCAAAAGCGCCCACTATCCCAAATAGTAGACACTAATACAGACACGGATTCTGACTCCAGTGTCTACTACGATGATGCGAAGTTACAGCCAAAATTGGCTAAAAGTATTCAATATATGATTATTGCAATAAAGGATGTTTTGCATATCACAGAGGAACTCCCTGTCCCTGACACAAGGGTACACATGTATAAGGAAAAGAGACCTGAGGTAACCTTTCCCCCTTCTCATGAGCTGAACGAGTTATTTGAAAAAGCTTGGGAATCTCCAGACAAAAAACTGCAGATTCCCAAAAGGATTCTTATGGCGTATCCTTTCCCGACTAAGGACAGGATACGGTGGGAATCCTCCCAAAGGGTAGACAAAGCGTTGACACGCGTATCCAAAAAGGTAGCACTGCCATCCCAAGATACGGCTACCCTCAGGGATCCTGCTGATCGCAAGCAGGAGGCTACCTTAAAGTCCATTTACACACATTCTGGTACCTTACTCAGACCGGCAATAGCGTCGGCTTGGGTTTGTAGCGCTGTAGCAGCGTGGACAGATACCTTATCAGCGGAATTTGATACCCTGGATAAGGATACCATTTTATTGACCCTGGGTCATATTAAAGATGCTGTCTTATATATGAGAGATGCTCAAAGAGACATTGGCCTACTGGGTTCTAGAGTCAACGCTATGTCGATTTCTGCTAGACGAGTCCTATGGACCCGACAATGGACTGGTGATGCATATGGAGGTTTTACCTTACAGGGGTGAGGAATAGTTTGGGGAAGGTCTCTCGGACCTGGTCTCTACAGCTACGGCAGGAAAATCAAATTTTTTGCCTTGTATTCCCTCACAGCCTAAGAAAGCGCCACATTATCAAATGCAGTCCTTTCAGTCAAATAAAAACAAGAGAGTACGAGGATCGTCCTTTCTTGCAAGAGGTAAGGGCAGAGGAAAAAAGCTGCCAACCACAGCTAGTTCCCAGGAGCAGAAGTCCTCCCCGGCCTCTACAAAATCCACCGCATGACGCTGGGGCTCCGCTGAGGAGTTCGCCCCAGTGGGGGCACGTCTTTGACTTTTCAGCTACATCTGGGTTCACTCACAGGTGGATCCCTGGGCAATAGAAATTGTTTCCCAGGGTTACAAGCTGGAATTCGAAGAGGTGCCTCCTCGTCCGGTTTTTCAAATCGGCCCTACCTGCTTCTCCCCCAGAAAGGGAGATAGTTTTAAATGCAATTCACAAATTGTGTCTTCAACAGGTGGTGGTCAAACTTCCCCTGCTTCAACAAGGGAGGGGGTATTACTCAACCCTATTTGTAGTCCCGAAACCGGACGGTTCGGTCAGACCCATTTTAAATTTAAAATCCTTGAACCTATACTTGAAAAGGTTCAAATTCAAGATGGAATCGCTCAGAGCGGTCATCGCCAGCCTAGAAGGGGGGGATTTTATGGTATCCTTGGACATACAGGATGCATACCTTCATGTTCCCATATATCCTCCTCATCAGGCGTACCTGAGATTTGCGGTACAGGATTGTCATTACCAATTTCAGACCTTGCCGTTTGGGCTTTCCACGGCCCCGAGGATTTTCACCAAGGTAATGGCGGAAATGATGGTGCTCCTGCGCAAGCAGGGTGTCACAATTATCCCGTACTTGGACGATCTCCTCATAAAAGCGAGATCACGAGAGCAGTTGTTGAACAGCGTGTCACTTTCACTGAAGGTGTTACAGCAACACGGCTGGATTCTCAATATCCCGAAGTCACAGTTAGTTCCTACGACTCGTTTGACCTTCTTAGGCATGATTCTGGATACAGACCAGAAAAGGGTTTATCTTCCGATAGAAAGGCCCAGGAACTTATGACTCTGGTCAAGGACCTATTGAGGCCACAACAGGTGTCAGTGCATCACTGCACTCGAGTCCTGGGAAAGATGGTGGCATCTTACGAGGCCATTCCCTTCGGCAGGTTCCATGCGAGGACCTTCGAATGGGACCTACTGGACAAGTGGTCCGGGTCACATCTACAGATTCATCAGTTGATCACCCTGTCCCCCAGGGCCAGGGTGTCTCTCCTGTGGTGGCTACAGAGTGCTCACCTTCTAGAGGGTCGCAGGTTCGCCATTCTGGTAACCACGGACGCAAGCCTCCGAGGTTGGGGAGCAGTCACACAAGGAAGAAACTTCCAAGGTCTTTGGTCAAGTCAAGAGACTTCACATCAACGTACTGGAGCTGAGGGCCATATACAACGCCCTTCGTCAAGCGGAGACTTTGCTTCGCGACCTACCGGTTCTGATCCAGTTAGACAACATCACCGCAGTGGCTCATGTAAACCGCCAAGGCGGCACAAGGAGCAGAGTGGCAATGGCGGAAGCCACCAGGATTCTTCACTGGGCGGAAAATCATGTAGGCGCACTGTCAGCAGTGTTCATTCCGGGAGTGGACAACTGGGAAGCAGACTTCCTCAGCAGACACGATCTACATCCAGGGGAGTGGGGATTTCATCAGGAAGTCTTCGCACAGATTGCAAGTCAGTGGGGACTGCCCCAGATAGACATGATGGCGTCCCGCCTCAACAAAAACCTACAGAGGTATTGCACCAGGTCAAGAGACCCTCAGGCGGGGGCAGTGGACGCCCTTGTTACACCGTGGGTGTTCCAGTCGGTCTATGTGTTTCCTCCTCTTCCTCTCATCCCCAAGGTGTTGAGAATAATAAGAAAAAGAGGAGTACAGACAATTCTCATTGTTCCAGATTGACCACGAAGGGCCTGGTATCCGGATCTGCAGGAAATGCTCACAAAAGATCCGTGGCCTCTTCCTCTAAGACAGGACCTGTTACAACAGGGGCCCTGTCTGTTCCAAGACTTACCGCGGCTGCGTTTGACGGCATGGCGGTTGAACGCCGGATCCTAGCGGAAAAGGGCATTCCGGATGAGGTCATTCCTACTCTGATAAAGGCTAGGAAGGACGTGACAGCTAAGCATTATCACCGTATATGGCGAAAATATGTTTCTTGGTGTGAGGCCAGGAATGCTCCTACGGAAGAATTCCATCTGTGCCGTTTCCTTCACTTCCTACAGACTGGAGTGAATTTGGGCCTAAAATTAGGCTCCATTAAGGTTCAGATTTCGGCCCTATCCATTTTCTTTCAGAAGGAATTAGCTTCTCTCCCAGAAGTACAGACTTTTGTGAAGGGAGTGCTGCATATTCAGCCTCCTTTTGTACCTCCGGTGGCGCCTTGGGACCTTAACGTGGTGTTGAGTTTCCTTAAGTCACACTGGTTTGAACCACTTAAAGTGGTGGAGTTAAAATATCTCACTTGGAAAGTGGTCATGTTGTTAGCCTTGGCTTCGGCTAGGCGAGTTTCGGAGTTGGCGGCTTTGTCTCATAAAAGCCCCTATCTGGTTTTCCATATGGATAGAGCGGAATTGCGGACCCGTCCTCAATTCTTGCCTAAGGTGGTTTCGTCTTTTCATATGAACCAACCTATTGTGGTGTCTGTGGCTACGCGAGACTTGGAGGATTCCGAGTCCCTCGATGTGGTCAGGGCTTTGAAAATTTACGTGGCCAGAACGGCTAGGGTCAGGAAAACAGAAGCACTGTATATCCTGTATGCAGCCAACAAGGTTGGCGCTTCTGCTTCCAAGCAGACTATTGCTCGCTGGATCTGTAACACGATTCAGCAGGCTCATTCTACGGCTGGATTGCCGTTACCAAAATCAATAAAGGTCCATTCCACCAGGAAGGTGGGCTCTTCTTGGGCGGCTGCCCGAGGGGTCTCGGCATTACAGCTGTGCCGAGCTGCTACTTGGTCGGGTTCAAGCAAAAATTCTACAAGTTTGATACCCTGGCTGAGGAGGACCTCATGTTTGCTCAATCGGTGCTGCAGAGTCATCCGCACTCTCCCGCCCATTTGGGAGCTTTGGTATAATCCCCATGGTCCTTACGGAGTCCCCAGCATCCTCTAGGACGTAAGAGAAAATAAGATTTTAAACCTACCGGTAAATCTTTTTCTCCTAGTCCGTAGAGTTTCGTATATCCTAAGTTTCTCTGATGTCCTAAGTGGATGCTGGGACTCCGTAAGGACCATGGGGATTAGCGGCTCCGCAGGAGACTGGGCACAACTAAAGAAAGCTTTAGGACTACCTGGTGTGCACTGGCTCCTCCCACTAAGACCCTCCTCCAGACCTCAGTTAGATTTCTGTGCCCGGCTGAGCTGGATGCACACTAGGGGCTCTCCTGAGCTCCTAGAAAGAAAGTATATTTAGGTTTTTTATTTTACAGTGAGATCTGCTGGCAACAGACTCACTGCAGCGAGGGACTAAGGGGAGAAGAAGCGAACCTACCTAACAGGTGGTAGTTTGGGCTTCTTAGGCTACTGGACACCATTAGCTCCAGAGGGATCGACCGCAGGACCCGACCTTGGTGTTCGTTCCCGGAGCCGCGCCGCCGTCCCTCTTACAGAGCCAGAAGCATGAAGAGTCCGGAAAATCGGCGGCAGAAGACTTCGGTCTTCACCAAGGTAGCGCACAGCACTGCAGCTGTGCGCCATTGCTCCTCATGTACACCTCACACTCCGGTCACTGATGGGTGCAGGGCGCTTGGGGGCAATATAAGACACCTTGGCTGGCAAATAATCACAATATATAGCCCCAGAGGCTATATATGTGATAAATACCCCTGCCAGATTCCATAAAAAAGCGGGAGAAAAGTCCGCGAAAAAGGGGCGGAGCTATCTCCCTCAGCACACTGGGGCCATTTTCTCTTCACAGTGCAGCTGGAAGAAAGCTCCCCAGGCTCTCCCCTGTAGTTTTCAGGCTCAAAGGGTTAAAAAGAGAGGGGGGGGGGGGGCACTAAATTTAGGCGCAATATATGTATACAAGCAGCTATTGGGGGAAAAATCACTCAGTTATAGTGTTAATCTCTGCATTATATAGCGCTCTGGTGTGTGCTGGCATACTCTCTCTCTGTCTCCCCAAAGGACTTTGTGGGGTCCTGTCCTCAGTCAGAGCATTCCCTGTGTGTGTGCGGTGTGTCGGTACGGCTGTGTCGACATGTTGGATGAGGAAGGTTACGTGGAGGCGGAGCAGAGGCCGATAAATGGGATGTCGCCCCATGTGGGGCCGACACCTGAGTGGATGGATAGGTGGAAAGTATTAACCGACAATGTCAACTCCTTACATAAAAGGCTGGATGACGTAACAGCTGTGGGACAGACGGCTTCTCAGCCCGCGCCTGCCCAGGCGTCTCAAAGGCCATCAGGGGCTCAGAAAAACGCCCGTTACCTCAGATGGCAGACACAGATGTCGACACGGAGTCTGACTCCAGTGTCGACGAGGTTGAGACATATACACAATCCACTAGGAACATCCGTTACATGATCTCGGCAATAAAAAATGTGTTACGCATTTCTGACATGAACCCAAGTACCACATAAAAGGGGTTTTATTTTTGGGGAGAAAAAGCAGCCAGTGTTTTGTTCCCCCATCAGATGAATGAATGAAGTGTGTAAAGAAGCGTGGGTTCCCCCGATAAGAAACTGGTAATTTCTAAAAAGTTACTGATGGCGTACCCTTTCCCGCCAGAGGATAGGTCACGTTGGGAGATATCCCTTAGGGTGGATAAGGCGCTCACACGTTTGTCAAAAAAGGTGGCACTGCCGTCTTAGGATACGGCCACCTTGAAGGAGCCTGCTGATGAAACGCAGGAGGCTATCCTGAAGTCTGTATATACACACTCAGGTTATATACTGAGACCTGCAATTGCCTCAGCATAAATAGTGCGGCTGCAGCGTGGTCTGATACCCTGTCAGATAATATTAATACTCTAAGACAGGGATAATATTTTGCTAACATAGAGCATATTAAAGACGTCGTCTTATATATAAAGGATGCACAGAGGGATATTTGCCGGCTGGCATCCAGAATTAATATAATGTCCATTCTGCCAGGAGGGTATTAGAAACCCGGCAGTGGACAGGTGATGCTGCCTGTAAAAGGCACATGGAGATTCTGCCTTTATAAGGGTGAGGAATTGTTTGGGGATGGTCTCTGGGACCTCGTATCCACAGCAACAGCTGGGAAGAAATTTTTTTTACCTCAGGTTTCCTCACAGCCTAAGAAAGCACCGTATTTTCAGGTACAGTCCTTTCGGCTTCAGAAAAGCAAGCGGGTCAAAGGCGCTTCCTTTCTGCACAGAGACGAGGGAAGAAGGAAAAAGCTGCACCAGCAGCCAGTTCCCGGGATCAAAAATCTTCCCCCGCTTCCTCTGAGTCCACCGCATGATGCTGGGGCTCCACAGGTGGAGACAGGTGCGGTAGGGGCGCGTCTCGGGAACTTCAGGGACCAGTGGGCTTGCCCACAGGTGGATCCCTAGGTTCTGCAAATAGTATCACAGGGATACAGGCTGGAGTTCGAGGCGACTCCCCCTCGCCGTTACCTCACATCAGCCTTGCCTGCTGCCTCGGAGAAAGGTAGTACTGGCGGCAATTCACAAGCTGTACTTCCAGCAGGTGAAATCAAGGTACCCCTCCTTCAACAAGGCGGGGGTTACTATTCCAAAATGTTGTGGTACCGAAACCAAACGGTTCGGTGAGACCCATTCTAAAATTGAAAGCCTTGAACACTTATATACGAAGGTTCAAGTTCAAAATGGAATCGCTCAGGGCGATTATTGCAAGCCTGGAGAATTTCAGGGTATCACTGGACATCAAGGATGCTTACCTGCATGTCCCTATTTACCCTCTTCACCAGGAGTACCTCAAAATTGTGGTACAGGCTTGTCATTACCAATTCCAGATGTTGCCGTTGGTCTGTCCCCGGCACCGAGGGTATTTACCAAGGTAATGGCCGAAATAATTATCCCGTACTTGGACGATCTCCTTATAAAGGCGAGGTCCAGCAGTTGTACGTCGGAGTAGCACTATCTCGGGAAGTGCTACAACAGCACGGCTGGTTTCTGAATATTCCAAAGTCGCAGCTGGTTCCTACGATGCGTCTACTGTTCCTGGGTATGGTTCTGGATACAGAACAGGATAAAAAGGGTTGTCGTCTCTAGACAGAGACCTCCTAATACAGATACAGGTGTCGGTGCATCAATGCACGCGAGCCCTGGGAAAGATGGTAGCTTCTTACGAAGGAAGAAATTCCATTCGCCAGGTTCCATGCAAGGATCTTCCAGTGGGATCTGTGGGACAAGTGGTCCGGGTCGCATCTTCAGATGCATCGGCGGATAACCCTGTCTCCAAGGGCCAGGGTGTCGCTGTTGTGGTGGCTGCAGAGTGCTCATCTTCTAGGGGGCCGCAGATTCGGCATACAGGACTGGGTCCTGGTGACAACGGATGCCAGCCTTCGAGGCTGGGGGGCAGTCACACAGGGAAGAGACTTCCAAGGCTATGGAAAAGTCAGGAGACTTCCCTACACATAAATATTCTGGAACTAAGGGCCATTTACAATGCCCTAAGTCAGGCTAGACCCTGCTTCAACACCGGCCGGTGCTGATCCAGTCGGACAACATCACGGCGGTCGCTCATGTAAACCGACAGGGCGGCACAAGAAGCAGGATGGCGATGGCAGAAGCCACAAGGATTCTCCGATGGGCGGAAAATCATGTGTTAGCACTGTCAGCAGTGTTCATTCCCGGAGTGGACAACTGAGAAGCAGACTTTCTCAGAAGACACGACCTCCAACCGGGAGAGTGGGGACTTCATCCAGAAGTCTTCCAAATGATTGTACACCGTTGGGAAAGGCCACAGGTGGACATAATGGCGTTCCGCCTCAACAAACAGCTACAAAGATATTGCGCCAGGTCAAGGGACCCTCAGGCGATAGCTGTGGACGCTCTGGTAACACCGTGGGTGTACCAGTCGGTGTATGTGTTCCCTTCTCTGCCTCTCATACCCAGGGTAATGAGAATAATAAGAAGGAGAGGAGTAAGAACTATGGGGGTAATTCCAAGTTGATCGCAGCAGGAAATTTTTTAGCAGTTGGGCAAAACCATGTGCACTGCAGGGGAGGCAGATATAACATGTGCAGAGAGAGATAGATTTGAGTGTGGTGAGTTCAATCTGCAATCTAAATTGCAGTGTAATAATAAAGCAGCCAGTATTTACCCTGCACAGAAACAAAATAACCCACCCAAATCTAACTCTCTCTGCACATGTTATATCTGCCCCCCCTGCAGTGCACATGGTTTTGCCCAACTGCTAAAAAATTTCCTGCTGCGATCAACTTGGAATTACCCCCTATACTCATTGTTCCGGGTTGGCCAAAAAGAGCTTGGTACCCAGAACTCCAAGAAATGATCTCAGAGGACCCATGGCCTCTGCCGCTCAGACAGGACCTGCTGCAGCAGGGGGCCTGTCTGTTCCAAGACATACCGCGGCTGCGTTTGACGGCCTGGCGGTTGAACGCCGGATCCTGAAGGAAAAGGGCATTCCGGAGGAAGTTATCCCTACGCTATTTAAAGCTAGGACAGAAGTGAACGCAAACCATTATCACCGCATATGGCGGAAATATGTTGCGTGCTGTGAGGCCAGGAAGGCCCCAAAGGAGAAATTTCAGCTAGGTCGATTTCTGCACTTCCTACAGTCAGAGGTGACTATGGGCCTAAAATTGGGTTCCATTAAGGTCCAGATTTCGGCTCTATCGATTTTCTTCCAAAATAGAACTGGCTTCACTGCCTGAAGTTCAGACTTTTGTTAAGGGAGTGCTGCATAGTCAGCCCCCGTTTGTGCCTCAAGTGGCACTGTGGGATCTTAACGTGGTGTTGGATTTCCTGAAGTCGCATTGGGTTGAGCCACTTAAATCCATGGAGCTACAATACCTCACGTGGAAAGTGGTCATGCTGTGGGCCTTGGCGTCGGCCAGGCGTGTATCAGAATTGGCGGCTTTGTCATACAAAAGCCCTTATCTGTATTTTATATGGCTAAGGCGGAATTGAGGACTCGTTCCCAATTCCTTCCTAAGGTGGTATCAGTTTTTCATGTGAACCAACCTGTTGTGGTGCCTGCGGCTACTTGGGACTTGGAGGATTCCAAGTTACTGGACGTAGTCAGGGCCCTGAAAAGTATATGTTTCCAGGACGGCTGGAGTCAGGAAAACTGACTCGCTATTTAT
Source organism: Pseudophryne corroboree (assembly GCF_028390025.1). NCBI lineage: Eukaryota > Metazoa > Chordata > Amphibia > Anura > Myobatrachidae > Pseudophryne > Pseudophryne corroboree. The sequence goes on from NC_086444.1 coordinate 366,813,906, forward strand.
CCTGTATGCACCCAACAAGCTGGGTGCTCCTGCTTCTAAGCAGACTATTGCTCGCTGGATCTGTAGCACGATTCAACTTGCACATGCTGCGGCTGGACTGCCGCACCCTAAATCAGTAAAAGCCCATTCCACGAGGAAAGGGGCTCTTCTTGGGCGGCTGCCCGAGGGGTCTCGGCTTTACAACTTTTGCCGAGCTGTTACTTGGTCGGGTTCAAACACTTTTGCAAGAGTCTACAAGTTTGATACCCTGGCTGAGGAGGACCTAGAGGTTGCTCATTCGGTGCTGCAGAGTCATCCGCACTCTCCCGCCCGTTTGGGAGCTTTGGTATAATCCCCATGGTCCTTACGGAGTCCCAGCATCCACTTAGGACGTCAGAGAAAATAAGATTTTACTCACCGGTAAATCTATTTCTCGTAGTCCGTAGTGGATGCTGGGCGCCCATCCCAAGTGCGGATTGTCTGCAATACTTGTTTATAGTTATTGCTTAACTAAAGGGTTATTGTTGAGTCATCTGAGAGGCTCAGTTATATTCATACTGTTAACTGGGTATAGTATCATGAGTTATACGGTGTGATTGGTGTGGCTGGTATGAGTCTTACCCGGGATTCAAAAATCCTTCCTTATTGTGTCAGCTCTTCCGGGCACAGTATCCTAACTGAGGTCTGGAGGAGGGTCTTAGTGGGAGGAGCCAGTGCACACCAGGTAGTCCTAAAGCTTTCTCTAGTTGTGCCCAGTCTCCTGCGGAGCCGCTAATCCCCATGGTCCTTACGGAGTCCCAGCATCCACTACGGACTACGAGAAATAGATTTACCGGTGAGTAAAATCTTATTTATACGGTGTGGATGGTGTGGGCTGGTATGAATCTTGCCCTTGGATTAACAAAAATCCTTTCCTCGTACTGTCCGTCTCCTCTGGGCACAGTTTCTTTAACTGAGGTCTGGAGGAGGGGCATAGAGGGAGGAGCCAGTGCACACCCATACCTTAAGTTCTTTCTTAGTGCCCATGTCTCCTGCGGAGCCCGTCTATCCCCATGGTCCTTACGGAGTCCCCAGCATCCTCTACGGACTAGGAGAAAAAGATTTACCGGTAGGTTTAAAATCTTATTTTTGCTTCGCCTGCCGGATGCAGGTGAAACAAAATCCCTGATAAGCTGCGGCACCTGCTGGCTTATCGGAGCTAATTAGATAGCCCCCGGCAGGCGATACATTACACCCAACTTGCTGTCGGGGTAATTGAATATCCCAGCAAATGCATAAACGGAGATGATAGCAAAATAAGCATCATGCCACTCTGACTCTTCTCTGTGTGTTCATCCCTGTCCTCTTCCCATGTGTGCTGCCATTATAGAGAAACAAGATGTGCATCAGTTCTTGCTGGATAATCTAAACAATGGGGGAATCTTGGAACTTTTGATGAGGTATCTGAAAGTGATTGCCCAGAAGTTCATGGTGAAGTGGCCCTCAGGTCTGGTGGAGGTCGTGCTTAATATACATGCTAGCTGGAGGAAACACTGCAATGGACTGCCCAATCCACTGCTGAGGGACTGTAAGGACCAGCACATTCGGGTAAGAAGAGAAATAAGGTATCTTTTTATCAGTCAATGTCTGGCTTCACTGAAGATCTAAATAAACTAAACTTTTTAATACTTGTTTCCATCTATATCTAACTGCATTTAATGTGTATGCTTCTATGGAGTGGTGGAGTAATGAGTAGGTTGTCATATATACTGCTTAAAATGATATGTCTAGCTTAGAATCAAATAGATAATAAATGCTTAATAACTTAAATATTGTAAAATAATGCATGTTTTCTATTCTGAAATAACATTGAGAGAAGCGTTACTACAGCTCGCTGCCACCAGGACCCCTAAAGGCATTATTTCTGACCAGAAGAGTAGGAACTATAGGTTCCACTAAATGTGGCTGTACCCCAAGGTTCTATTCTTGGTCCTCTCCTTTTCTCTCTCTATAAATCCTCTTAAGGTGAATTCATTAGTTCTTTTGACTTCCAATATCATTTCTATGCTAATGATACTGAAATCTACCTTTCCTTCCCGGACCTCTCCTCACTCGTACCTCCGACTGTCTCTCTGCTATCTGTTCTCGGATGTCCCAGCGCTTTCTTAAACTTAATATGTCTAAGAGCTGATCATCTTCCCACCCTCCTGCACAAACTCACCACCCACAATCTCATTATCTATTGATGCCACAATTATCTCCTCTAGCCCCTAAGTGCGCTGTCTTGGTGTAATCCTCGACTCCTCCCTCTCCTTCAAACCACACATTCTGCACCTCTCATAAACCTGCCGTTTTCATCTAAAAATATTTCCAGGATCAGACCCTTTTTGACCCAGGATGCTACTAAGACCCTTATCCACTCACTGGTCATCTCCAGACTAGACTACTGTAATCTCCTCCTAACTGGCCTCCCTGACAAATACCTCTCTCCACTCCAGTCTATCCTCAATGCTGCAGCCCGGCTCATCTTCCTCACCAAACGCACAACATCCACCTCCCCTCTCCTACAAGCCCTTCACTGGCTCCATTCCCTTTCAGAATCCAATTCAAGCTTCTCACACTCACTTACAAAGCACTCACCCACTCCTCTCCTATTTACATCTCTGACCTTATCTCCCTTTACTCTCCCACCCATCCTCTTCGCTCTGCTAATGCACGCAGACTCTCCTGTCTTCTGATTACTTCCTCCCACTCCTACCTCCAAGATTTTTCACATTCTGCTCCCTTTTTCTGGAATTCTCTATCTCTCCCCCTCAGACTCCCCACAAAACTTCAAACGGACTCTCAAGACACTTTTTCACCAAATCCAGCCAAATCTCATCCTATACCCCATCTGTGTCACCCCGTCTGTCTTCCCCTCCCCTTTAGAATGTAAGCTCTCATGAGTAGGGCCCTCTTTCCTCATGTGCTTATCCTTGTCTTACTTTAATAATCTTTGACTGCTCCAAATCCCGCAGTTTTCTGCCACCCTGATACTTATGTCCGTGTCCACTGCTAATGTAGTTATGTTTATTTACCCTGTACTTGTCCTATATTGTCTTCAACTGTTAGTCGCTTTTTTTGCTGTTTTGATTATTTGTTTATGTACTTGGGTGCTGTTGAACCCTTGTGGCGCCATATAAATAAAGGATAATAATAATAACTCTGGTGGTCCATTCGTTAGACCTCCTGGGTATATGGGGAAGTCACCATATGTGTATGTATCTTACTTAGGCTAGGATTTGGGCATCGTCAGAGCTGGCATGCCGTGCTCTCTGCCTTCCATACTCTAGGGTGATCCTGTTTAGTCCCAAACTGGATAAAATCAATAGTCAGGTCACAGGAGGGAGAGTTCCTTCTCCCAACCAAAGCCTCTATAACTAAGAGTCTTAGAATCATGCGTTGGAGCAAAACGTTCCAGCTATTGCAGCATATTTAATTTCATTAGCTGGGGCATATAACTCTGTAGTAGACTTTCTCAACAGACAAACCCACTACTGTGGGAAATTGTCCTCCCATGAGGATGTTTTTTTAACAGCTGTTAGACTGGGGGGCAGGCGGTCTTGTTGACATGATAGCGGATCAGTTGAACCACAAGGTACAGCATTTCTGATCTAGGTCAAGGTATGGTGCATGCGCATGTGCAGATTACACACAGCACAATCAGGTTTGAATTACCCCCTATGTCATTAGGACCATGAAATCTATACTCCAAGTTGTGTCCTTTAGCCCTTTAGTTAAAAATATACTACAGTCCCTAGCAGCAAATGGTGGTGGAGCTTCATCTTTTGCTAATAAATTTAAAGTGCTAAAGCTCCTGCTACTGCTCTCTATACCCCATAGTATCCAGAATCCACTTATGGAATTGTGGAAAAGGATTTAACGCGAGTACAAAAAAGACCTTTTCCATTTCATAGTCTTAATAATTTAAGTTTTGTTGTTGTTTACATTTTTTATTGTTGCATCCTGTTTTACTTTATTTTAACAGGACATGATGGTTATGAGTCTGACATGCATGGAGCTCCAGCTGGACCAATGGCTTCTGGCCAAAGTGAAGAACGGTACAGGTATTTATGCAGCATCATGTTTTAAAACCATGTCTTGAGCAGGTTTATGCCTCTCATGTCCATTTCATGTCCTATTGGCTGTTGGCTGTGTTTAAATTCTTATATTGTTTGTATTTTGGAAACCTAACATTAACAGTAGCTACTTGTCTGTAGTTTCTCCTAGGAAGTGTCCTCCTGGACTCCCTGTGGAATGCTTTGGACCAGACTTTCCTGGCACTCACTTTTTGGAGGATCAGATGATGATGGGCTTTGCAGGTTCTCAACATGACCTATTTCCGGATGGCTGGCTGAATTATGTAGTGAGGGTATACTGGCTGAAGGCACGATTCTTGGCTCTGCAGGTCAGTTGGCTGACTAAAATGAGCTGTGATTACTCGCCTTTCTCTTACGTCCTAGAGGATGCTGGGGACTCCGTAAGGACCATGGGGATAGACGGGCTCCGCAGGAGACATGGGCACCCCAAGAAAGACTTTAGGTATGGGTGTGCACTGGCTCCTCCCTCTATGCCCCTCCTCCAGACCTCAGTTTACTACTGTGCACAGAGGAGACTGGGTGCATTACAGGGAGCTCTCCTGAGTTTCCTGAAAGAAAGTATTTTGTTAGGTTTTTTATTTTCAGGGAGCCTGCTGGCAACAGACTCCCTGCATCGTGGGACTGAGGAGAGAGAAGCAGACCTACTTCTGTGAGTTTCAAGGCTCTGCTTCTTAGGCTACTGGACACCATTAGCTCCAGAGAGATCGGTACGCAGGTCTCACCCTCGCCGTCCGTCCCAGAGCCGCGCCGCCGTCCTCCTCGCAGAGCCGGAAGATAGAAGCCGGGTGAGTATGAGAAGTAAGAAGACTTCAGATCTTCACTGAGGTAACGCACAGCAGTAAAGCTGTGCGCCATTGCTCCCACACAGCACACACAGGCAGACACTGTAAGGGTGCAGGGCGCAGGGGGGGGGGCTCCCTGGGCAGCAATAAACCTCGTTTTCTGGCAAAAGTATGTATATACAGCTGGGCACTGTATATATAAAGAGCCCCAGCCAGGTTTTTTACATATTTGAGCGGGACAGAAGCCCGCCGCTGAAGGGGCGGGGCTTCTTCCTCAGCACTCACCAGCACCATTTTCTCCACAGCACAGCGCTGAGAGGAAGCTCCCTGGACTCTCACCTGCTTATCCACGGTGAAAGAGGGGTTTAAAGAAGGGGGGTGGGGCACATATTTGGCGCAATATACAGATTACAGCGCTATCTAATATACAGATTACAGCGCTATCTAGGTTAAACATATTGTGTTTTTTCCTGGGTCATATAGCGCTGGGTGTGTGCTGGCATACTCTCTCTCTGTCTCTCCAAAGGGCCTTGTGGGGGAACTGTCTTCAGAAAAGAGGATTCCCTGAGTGTATGGTGTGTCTGTACGCAGGAGAAAATGAATGTGGTGTCTCCGTCGACAACGCCGACACCTGACTGGATGGATATGTGGAATGTTTTAAGTGCTAATGTTGATTTATTGCACAAAAGATTAGACAAAGCGGAAGCTAGGGAACAGCCAGGGAATCAACCCATGTCTGTCTCTATGTCGCAGGGACCTTCGGGGTCTCAAAAGCGCCCACTATCCCAAATAGTAGACACAGATACCGACACGGATTCTGACTCCAGTGTCGACTACGATGATGCAAAGTTACAGCCAAAACTGGCTAAATGTATTCGATATATGATTATTGCAATAAAAGATGTTTTGCATATCACAGAGGAACCCCCTGTCCTGACACGAGGGTACACATGTATAAGGAAAAGAAACCTGAAGTAACCTTTCCTCCCTCACATGAACTTAACGAGTTATTTGAAAAAGCTTGGGAAACTCCAGATAAAAAACTGCAGATTCCCAAGAGGATTCTTATGGTGTATCCTTTCCCTGCACAGGACAGGGTACGTTGGGAATCCTCACCCAGGGTGGACAAGGCTTTAACACGCCTGTCCAAGAAAGTGGCGCTACCGTCTCCGGACACGGCAGCCCTCAAGGATCCTGCTGATCGTAGACAGGAAACTACTTTAAAGTCTATTTATGCGCATACAGGTGCTTTGCTCAGACCGGCAATAGCATCGGCATGGGTGTGTAGTGCGGTGGCAGCTTGGACAGATACCTTGTCAGCTGACCTTGATACCATGCCATCCCAGGATACGGCTACCCTCAGGGATCCTGCTGATCGCAAGCAGGAGGTTACCTTGAAGTCCATTTACACTCATTCGGGTACCTTACTCAGACCGGCTATTGCGTCGGCCTGGGTGTGTAGCGCTGTAGCAGCATGGACGGATACCTTATCAGCGGAAATTAAATCCCTGGATAAGGATACCATCTTATTGACCCTAGGACATATAAAGGATGCTGTCTTATATATGAGGGATGCTCAAAGAGGCATTGGTCTATTGGGTTCTAGAATCAACGCTATGTCGATTTCTGCTAGACGAGTCCTATGGACCTGGCAATGGACAGGTGATGCTGACTCAAAAAGGCATATGGAGGTTATACCTTACAAGGGTGAGGAATTGTTTGGAGAAGGTCTCTCTGACCTGGTCTCCACAGCTACAGCTGGTAAATCCAATTTTTTGCCTTATATTCCCTCACAGCCTAAGAAAGCGCCACATTATCAGATGCAGTCCTTTCGGTCACAGAGAAACAAGAAAGTACGAGGTGCGTCCTTTCTTGCCAGAGGTAAGGGCAGAGGAAAGAAGCTGCACAACACAGCTAGTTCCCAGGAACAGAAGTCCTCCCCGGCCTCTACAAAATCCACCGCATGACGCTGGGGCTCCACTACGGGAGTCCGCCCCAGTGGGGGCACGTCTTCGACTTTTCAGCCACATCTGGGTTCACTCACAGGTGGATCCCTGGGCAATAGAAATTGTTTCTCAGGGTTACAAGCTGGAATTCGAAGAGGTGCCTCCTCGCCGGTTTTTCAAATCGGCCCTGCCAGCTTCTCCCTTAGTGTTAAATGCAATTCACAAATTGTATCTTCAACAGGTGGTGGTCAAGGTTCCCCTACTGCAACAAGGGAGGGGATATTACTCAACCCTGTTTGTAGTCCCGAAACCGGACGGTTCGGTCAGACCCATTTTAAATTTAAAATCCCTGAACCTATACTTGAAAAGGTTCAAGTTCAAGATGGAATCACTCAGAGCGGTCATCGCCAGCCTGGAAGGGGGGGATTTTATGGTATCCCTAGACATAAAGGATGCATACCTTCATGTTCCAATATATCCACCTCATCAGGCGTACCTGAGATTTGCGGTACAGGATTGTCATTACCAATTTCAGACGTTGCCGTTTGGGCTTTCCACGGCCCCGAGGATTTTCACCAAGGTAATGGTGGAAATGATGGTGCTCCTGCGCAAGCAGGGGGTCACAATTATCCCGTACTTGGACGATCTCCTCATAAAAGAGAGATCAAGAGAGCAGTTGTTGAGCAGCGTGTCACTTTCACTGAGAGTGTTACAGCAACACGGCTGGATTCTCAATATCCCGAAGTCGCAGCTGGTTCCTACGACTCGTCTGACCTTCTTGGGCATGATTCTGGATACGGACCAGAAAAAGGTTTATCTTCCAACGGAAAAGGCTCAAGAACTCATGACTCTGGTCAGGAACCTATTGAAACCAAAACAGGTGTCAGTGCACCACTGGACAAGTGGTCCGGGTCACATCTACAGATTCATCGGTTGATCACACTGTCCCCCAGGGCCAGGGTATCTCTCCCGTGGTGGCTGCGGAGTGCTCACCTTCTAGAGGGACGCAGGTTCGGCATTCAGGACTGGGTTCTGGTGACCACGGACGCGAGCCTCCGAGGTTGGGGAGCAGTCACACAAGGAAGAAACTTCCAGGGTCTTTGGTCAAGTCAAGAAACTTGTCTTCACATCAACGTCCTGGAGCTGAGGGCCATATACAACGCCCTTCGTCAAGCGGAGACCTTGCTTCGCGACTTACCAGTTCTGATCCAGTCAGACAACATCACCGCAGTGGCTCATGTAAACCGCCAGGGCGGCACAAGGAGCAGAGTGGCAATGGCGGAAGCCACCAGGATTCTTCGCTGGGCGGAAAATCATGTAAGCGCACTGTCAGCAGTGTTCATTCCGGGAGTGGACAACTGGGAAGCAGACTTCCTCAGCAGACACGACCTGCATCCAGGAGAGTGGGGACTTCATCAGGAAGTCTTCGCACAGATTGCAAGTCAGTGGGGACTGCCCCAGATGGACATGATGGCGTCCCGCCTCAACAAAAAGCTGCAGAGGTATTGCGCCAGGTCAAGAGACCCTCAGGCGGTAGCTGTGGACGCCCTAGTGACACCGTGGGTGTTCCAGTCGGTCTATGTGTTTCCTCCTCTTCCTCTCATCCCAAAGGTGTTGAGAATAATAAGAAAAAGAGGAGTACAGACAATTTCATTGTTCCAGATTGGCCACGAAGGGCCTGGTATCCGGATCTGCAGGAGATGCTCACAGAAGATCCGTGGCCTCTTCCTCTAAGACAGGACCTGTTGCAAAAGGGGCCCTGTCTGTTCCAAGACTTACCGCGGCTGCGTTTGACGGCATGGCGGTTGAACGCCGGATCCTAGCGGAAAAGGGCATTCCGGATGAGGTCTTTCCTACTCTGATAAAGGCTAGGAAGGACGTGACAGCTAAACATGATCACTGTATATGGCGAAAATATGTTTCTTGGTGTGAGGCCAGGAATGCTCCTACGGAAGAATTCCATCTGTGCCGTTTCCTTCACTTCCTACAGACTGGAGTGAATTTGGGCCTAAAATTAGGCTCCATTAAGGTTCAGATTTCGGCCTTATCCATTTTCTTTCAAAAAGAATTGGCTTCTCTCCCAGAAGTACAGACTTTTGTGAAGGGAGTGCTGCATATTCAGCCTCCTTTTGTACCTCCGGTGGCGCCTTGGGACCTTAACGTGGTGTTGAGTTTCCTTAAGTCGCACTGGTTTGAACCACTTAAAACGGTGGAGTTAAAATATCTCACTTGGAAAGTGGTCATGTTGTTAGCCTTGGCTTCGGTTAAGCGAGTGTTGGAATTGGCAGCTTTGTCTCGTAAAAGCCCCTATCTAGTTTTCCATATGGATAGAGTGGAATTGCGGACCCGTCCTCAATTTTTGCCTAAGGTGGTGTCATCTTTTCATATGAACCAACCTATTGTGGTGCCTGTGGCTACACGAGACTTGGAGTATTCCGAGTACCTTGATGTGGTCAGGGCTTTGAAAGTTTACGTGGCCAGAACGGCTAGAGTCCGAAAAACAAAAGCACTGTATATCCTGTATGCAGCCAACAAGGTTGGCGCTCCTGCTTCAAAGCAGACTATTGCTCGCTGGATCTGTAACACGATTCAGCAGGCACATGCGACGGCTGGATTGCCGTTACCAAAATCGGTCAAGGCCCATTCCACTAGGAAGGTGGGTTCGTCTTGGGCGGCTGCCCGAGGGGTCTCGGCACTACAGCTGTGCCGAGCTGCTACTTGGTCGGGTTCAAACACCTTTGCAAAGTTCTATAAGTTTCATACCCTGGCTGAGGAGGACCTCCTGTTTGCTCAATCGGTGTTGCAGAGTCATCCGCACTCTCCCGCCCGTTTGGGAGCTCTGGTATAATCCCCATGGTCCTTACGGAGTCCCCAGCATACTCTAGGACGTAAGAGAAAATAAGATTTTAAACCTACCGGTAAATCTTTTTCTCGTAGTCCGTAGAGGATGCTGGGCTCCCGTCCCAAGTGCGGACTACTTCTGCAAGACTTGTATATAGTTTTGCTTACATAAGGGTTATGTTATAGTTTTCATCGGTCTCCGACTGATGGTATGTTGTTTTTCATACTGTTAACTGGTTAGTTTATCACAAGTTATATGGTGTGGGCTGGTATGAATCTTGCCCTTGGTTTAACAAAAATCCTTTCCTCGTACTGTCCGTCTCCTCTGGGCACAGTTTCTCTAACTGAGGTCTGGAGGAGGGGCATAGAGGGAGGAGCCAGTGCACACCCATACCTAAAGTCTTTCTTGGGGTGTCCATGTCTCCTGCGGAGCCCGTCTATCCCCATGGTCCATACGGAGTCCCCAGCATCCTCTACGGACTACGAGAAAAAGATTTACCGGTAGGTTTAAAATCTTATTTTTATTGTTATGAGTTTGATTACTCTGCTGTTGTTTCCATGTTTGCAAAGCATAATGGCTGTTTTCTTCATGAAGTAACTTGTCAGTGATCCATTTGTAACATACTAAGGAGTTCTGGTTGGACCTCACATTGACGCTGGCTGAACATTGATACAGGGATCCTGTTCTGGGCCTTCCACTGGACGGATCTTGATGAGAACTTTAATGAACTGTAATAACTGGAATAGTCATAGTCCAGTGACGGAAATAAGGGTGCCCACACACGAAGCGACGCATGGAGCCAATTCGTCAGAGCGTCTGGGTGCCGATATATTGGGCGGTCCCCACACACGGGGCGATCTGGTCCCCGACCGCCCCGCTGTGCCGGCCCTCCTACGCATAGCGCTGCATGGGATTGTCTGCCCGCATTGCTGATCTTTTGAACATGCTAAGAGATCAGTGACGTAGGCGGACGACCCCAAGGGTGCGTGCAATGGACAACATCATGCCCACACAATTAACGATATAGCTGCTATATTGTTCCAATTCATTGGATTGACAGCCATATTTTGCCGTGTGTGGGCACCTTAACTGACCCCGACCAAGTTGCCGCTCGGCAAAGTTGTAATGCAGAGACGCCTCGGGCAGCCGCCCAAGAAGAGCCCACCTTCCTAGTGGAATGGGCCTTAACCGAATTTGGTAACGGCAATCCAGCCGTAGAGTAAGCCTGCTGAATCGTATTACAGATCCAGCGAGCAATAATCTGCTTCGAAGCAGGTGCGCCAATCTTATTGGCCGCATACAGGACAAACAGAGCCTCTGTTTTCCTAATTCTAGCCGTCCTGGCTACATAAATCTTTAAGGCCCTGACTACGTCCAGGGATCTGGAATCCTCCAGGTCACTTGTAGCCACAGGCACCACAATAGGTTGATTCACATGGAATGAAGAAACCACCTTAGGCAAAAATTGCGGACGTGTCCTCAATTCAGCTCGATCCACATGAAAAATCAAGTAGGGGCTTTTGTGTGACAAAGCCGCCAATTCTGATACTCGCCTTGCCGATGCCAAGGCCAACAACATGACCACCTTCCAAGTAAGAAATTTCAACTCAACCTTGTTAAGCGGTTCAAACCAGTGTGATTTTAGAAACTGCAACACCACGTTGAGGTCCCACGGTGCCACTGGAGGCACAAAAGGAGGCTGGATGTGTAGCACTCCCTTTACAAACGTCTGGACTTCTGGAAGAGAAGCCAATTCCTTCTGAAAGAAAATCGAGAGGGCCGAAATCTGAACCTTAACAGAGCCTAATTTCAGGCCCATATCCACTCCTGTCTGTAGGAAGTGGAGAAAACGACCCAGATGAAAATCTTCCGTAGGTACATTCTTGGTCTCACACCAAGACACATACTTTCGCCAGATACGGTGATAATGCTTAACCGTCACCTCCTTCCTAGCCTTTATTAAAGTAGGGATGACCTCTTCCGGAATCCCCTTCTTCACTAGGATTCGGCGTTTAACCGCCATGCCGTCAAACGTAACCGCGGTAAGTCCTGAAATACACAGGGCCCCTGTTGCAACAGGTCTTCCCTCTGAGGAAGAGGCCAGGGATCTCCTGTGAGCATCTCTTGTAGATCTGAGTACCACGCCCTTCGAGGCCAGTCTGGGACAACGAATATCGTCTGTACTCTTCTTTGCCTTATGATCCTCAACACTTTTGTGATGAGAGGAAGAGGAGAAAACACGTAGACCGATTTGAACACCCCCGGTGTTATCAGAGCGTCTACTGCCACTGCCTGAGGGTCCCGAGACCTGGCACAATACCTCCGAAGCTTTTTGTTGAGGCGTGACGCCATCATGTCTATTTGAGGAGTTCCCCAAAAACGTGTTATGTCTGCAAAAACTTCTTGATGAAGTCCCCACTCTCCTGGATGGAGATCGTGTCTGCTGAGGAAGTCTGCTTTCCAGTTGTCCACTCCCGGAATGAAGACAGCCGACAGAGCGCTTACATGATTTTCCGCCCAGCGAAGAATCCTGGTGGTCTCCGCCATCGCGACTCTGCTTCTTGTCCACTGCTGTGACATTGTCTGATTGAATCAGTACCGGTAGGTTTCGAAGAAGACTCTCCGCTTGTCGAAGGCCGTTGTAAATGGCCCTGAGTTCCAACACATTGATGTGTAGACAGGACTCCTGGTCTGACCAAAGTCCCTGAAAGTTTTTTCCCTGTGTGACTGCTCCCCATCCTCGGAGGCTCGCGTCCGTGGTAACCAGGATCCAGTCCTGAATCCCGAACCGGCGACCCTCCAGCAGGTGAGCACTTTGCAACCACCACAGGAGAGACACTCTGGCTCCTGGGGACAGAGTTATTTTCCGATGTAAGTGCAGATGGGACCCGGACCACTTATCCAGAAGGTCCCATTGAAAAGTCCTTGCATGGAACCTTCCGAAGGGAATGGCCTCGTAGGCCCGCCACCATTTTTCCCAGAACACGAGTGCATTGGTGAACTGACACCCTTTTCGGTTTTAGCAGGTCTCTGACCATGTTCTGGATGTCCTGGGCTTTCTCTATTGGGAGGAAGACCTTCATTTGTTCCGTATCCAGTATCATACCTAGGAACGGTAGTCGAGTTGTCGGAATCAACTGTGACTTCGGTAGATTTAGAATCCAACCATGTTGCTGGAGCACTCTCAGAGAGAGTGCCACACTGCTCAGCAATTTCTCCCTTGATCTCGCTTTTATCAGGAGATCGTCCAAGTATGGGATAATTGTGACTCCATGCTTGCGCAGGACCACCATCATTTCCGCCATTATCTTGGTGAAAATCCTCGGGGCCGTGGAAAGTCCAAACGGCAACGTCTGAAATTGGTAATGACAATCCTGTACAGCGAATCTCAGGTATTCCTGATGGGGGGCATATATGGGGACATGAAGGTACGCATCCTTTATGTCCAGAGACACCATAAACTCCCCCTCCTCCATGTTGGCTATTATCGCTGTGATTCCATCTTGAATTTGAATCTTTTTATGTACAGGTTTAGGGATTTCAGATTCAAAATAGGTCTGACCGAACCGTCCGGTTTCGGGACCACAAATAGGGTTGAGTAGTAACCTCTTCCCTGCTGGTGCAGGGGAACCTTGATTATCACTTGCTGTATACACAGCGTTTGAATTGCAGCTAACACTACATCCCTTTCCGATGTGGAAGCTGGTAGGGCCGATTTGAAAAATCGGCGCGGGGGCACCTCTTCGAATTCCAGTTTGTACCCCTGGGAAACTATTTCCAACACCCAGGGATTCAGGTCTGATCTGACCCAGGCCTGACTGAAAAGTCGAAGACGTGCCCCCACCGGTGCGGACTCCCTCAGGGGAGCCCCAGCGTCATGCTGTGGGTTTTGGAGCAGCCGGGGAGGACTTTTGTTCCTGGGCACCTGCCGAAGCAGGTGCTCTTTTGCCTCTGCCCTTACCTCTGACGAGGAAAGAGGATCCCCGACCTCTTTTGGACTTGTGCGACCGAAAGGACTGCATCTGATAGGGTGTTATTTTCTTTTGCTGTTGGGGAATATATGGTAAAAAATTTGATTTACCTGCTGTAGCTGTGGAAACCAGGTCCGTCAGCCCATCCCCAAACAATACATCACCCTTATAGGGTAGTACTTCCATATGTTTTTTGGAATCCGCATCACCCGTCCATTGGCGAGTCCATAAGGATCTTCTCGCTGAGATAGACATGGCATTGGCCCTAGAAGCCAGTAATCCAATGTCCCTTTGAGCATCCCTCATAAATAAGACTGCATCTTTTATATGGGCTAGAGTTAAGAATATATATAGTATCCTTATTCATATTATCAAATTGATCTGTCAGCTCATCTGTCCAAGCTGCCATTGCGCTACACACCCATGCCGAAGCAATTGTCGGTCTTAGCACAGCCCCCGTATGAGAATAAATACACTTTAAGGTAGTTTCTTGCCTGCTATCTGCAGGGTCCTTAAGGGCCGCTGTGTCAGGAGACGGTAGCGCCACTTTCTTGGACAAGCGCGTCAGGGCCTTGTCCACAGTGGGGGATGATTCCCAAATCTCCCTGTCCTGCTTAGGGAAGGGGTATGCCATATAAAGTCTTTTGGAGATCTGCGGTCTCTTTTCCGGAGTCTCACAAACTTTTCCAAAGAAATCATTTAATTCATGAGATGAGGGAAAATTAATAATCTGTTTCTTTTCCTTAAACATGTGAGCCCTCGTGTCGGGGACCAAGGGTTCATCCTCAATATGTAACACATCCCTTATTGCCACAATCATACACTGAATGGTTTTATTCACCCTAGAATGCAATTTTACTTCATCGTAGTCGACACTGGAGTCAGAATCCGTGTCGGTAGTAGTGTCTTGTGTTAAGGGACGCTTTTGAGACCCCGGCGAGCCCTGTGAGTCGGTCCAATCCGAGGATTGACCCCCTGATGTCCCCCCTAATTCAGCCTTATCAAGCCTTTTATGTAAAGATGCCACACTTGCATTCAACATATGCCACATGTCCATCCAATCCGGAGTCGGCACAACCGACGGGGACACACCACTCATTTGCTCCACCGCCTCCTTGGAGAAGCCCTCCGCCTCAGACATGTTGACACACACGTACCGACACCCCACACACACAGGGATTAACCTATAAGGGGACAAAACCCCAACCAGGCCCTTAGGAGAGACAGAGAGAGAGTATGCCAGCACACACCAGTGCTTAAAAACACTGGAATATATATACCAGATAGCGCTTTTTATATATATATAGCCTTAATTCTTACTCACTGCATCTCCAAAGTACCCCCCTCCTCTTTTTTCCAGCATGTGAAGGTTCAGCAGGGGAGAGATCAGGGAGCCAGCTTTTCCTCATGCAGTTTCTGTGGAGAAAATGGAGCTGGTTTGTGCTGAGGATCAAGCCCCGCCCACCCGACGGCGGGCTTCGGTCCCTGTAAACTTATATAAAAAATCGTGGGGGATTTGTGGATTTACTGTGCCACAGCCTAATCCTGCTTATATTGCCACACAAAAATGAGGAATATTGCTGCCCAGGGCGCCCCCCCCCCCCTGCGCCTTGCACCCTCAGTGCCTGCATGTGTGTGTGTACTGGGAGCAATGGCGCGCAGCTTACCGCTGCGCGCTTACCTCATGAAGATCTGATGTCTTCTGCCGCCTGATGTCTTCTTGCCTTCTCATACTCACCTGGCTTCTATCTTCGGCATCTGTGAGGAGGCGGCGGCGCGGCTCCGGGACGAACCCCAGGTGAGACCTGTGTTCCGACTCCCTCTGAAGCTAATGGTGCCCAGTAGCCTTAGAAACAGTGCCCAACTTCACAAGCCAGCTCTGTTTCTCTCTCCTCAGTCCCAAGATGCAGGGAGCCTGTTGCCAACAGGACTCCCTGAAAATAAAAAACCTAACAAAATTCTTTAAAACAGAAAACTCTGGAGAGCTCTCTGCATTGTACCCTTTCTCCTCTGGGCACAAGATCTAACTGAGGTCTGGAGGAGGGGCATAGAGGGAGGAGCCAGTGCACACCCATAGTCAAAGTTCTTTTTAGGTGCCCTATCTCCTGCGGAGCCCGTCTATACCCCATGGTCCTTACGGAGTCCCCAGCATCCTCTAGGACGTAAGAGAAATGGTGGTGCAAAGACAAAAAATGTTATGTACCCAAAAGCCTTGGTACAGCAATATTGATAACAGTTGGAAAACTTTAAATCCATCTCGCAATGAAAAAGTGATTATACAACAGAACAGAGAGAATAGCTGGGGATCAGGGCTACTGGTGACACCCCAAAAAAAAAACCCACACTAGGCAGCCACCTCATGGGTGTTGCTGGAAGAGCTACTAAGCTACTAATTATTATTAATATGTTGACTGTTACATCCAACTCATGTTGCTGGCTTTTGAATACACAACATTTCTCTTACGTCCTAGAGGATGCTGGGGACTCCGTAAGGACCATGAGGTATAGACGGGCTCCGCAGGAGACATGGGCACTATAAAGAAGTTTAGATGGGTGTGCATTGGCTCCTCCCTCTATGCCCCTCCTCCAGACCTCAGTTAGATCCTGTGCCCAGGGGATACTAGGTGCATTACAGGGGAGCTCTCCTGAGTTTCTCTGAAAAAGAATTTTGTTAGGTTTTTTATTTTCAGAGAGCACTGCTGGCAACAGGCTCCCTGCATCGTGGGACTGAGAAGAGAGAAGCAGACCTACTTAAATGATAGGCTCTGCTTCTTAGGCTACTGTACACCATTAGCTCCAGAGGGTCGGAACGCAGGTCTCACCCTCGCCGTTCGTCCCGGAGCCGCGCCGCCGTCCTCCTCACAGAGCCGGAAGATAGAAGCCGGGTGAGTATAAGAAGAAAGAAGACTTCAAAGGCGGCAGAAGACTTCAGATCTTCTCTGAGGTAACGCTGCGCGCCATTGCTCCCACACACAACACACACAGCGGGCACTGAATGGTGGCAGGGGGGGCGCCCTGGGCAGCAATAATAAACCTCTAGGGACTGGCTCATATATATATATATATATATATATATATATATATATATATATATATATATATATATATATATATATATATATATATATATATATATATATATATATATAGGCTGCAGAGGCAGTATATTATACAATCCCCCGCCAGTATAGTAAATTTGAGCGGGACCGCAGCCCGCCGCTGAGGGGGCAGAGCTTGATCCTCCAGCACTAACCAGCGCCATTTTCTCCACAGCACACTGCAGAGAAGCTGGCTCCCCGGACTTTCCCCTGCTGAACACGGTGACAGAGGGCAAAAAAGAGGGGGGGGGGGGCACTTTTGATTGGCGCAGTGAGTGTATATTTATATAAAAGCGCTGTTTTGTCTGGGAATTTTGTTTCCAGTGTCAGTTGGCGCTGGGTGTGTGCTGGCATACTCATCAAGGCTCATCTAAGGAGGAGGTGGAGCAGATGATTGTGGTGTCTCCGTCGGCAACGCCGTCACCTGATTGGCTGGATATGCTGAATGTTTTAAATGCAAATGTGTTTTTATTACATCAGAGGTTGGACAAAGCAGAGTCAAGGGATAGAACAGGGAGTCAATCCATGACTTTGGCTGTGTCACAGGGCCCTTCAGGGTCTCAAAAACGTCCCCTGTCCCAAGTAGCAGACACTGATACCGACACGGATTCTGACTCCAGTGTCGACTACGATGATGCGAGGTTACACCCAAGGGAGGCCAAAAGTATTCATTATATGATAATTGCAATAAAGGATGTTTTATATATCACAGATGACCCCTCTGTCCCTGACAAGAGGGTACACATGTTTAAGGAAAAGAAACCTGAGGTAACCTTTCCCCATCTCATGAGCTGAACGCGTTATTTGAAAAGGCTTGGGAAACTCCAGACAAGAAACTGCAGATTCCCAAAAGAATTCTTATGGCGTATCCTTTCCCTGCGCAGGACAGGTTACGGTGGGAATCCTCACCCAGGGTGGGCAAGGCGTTAACGCGTTTGTCCAAAAAGTTGGCGCTACCGTCTCCAGACACGGCAGCCCTCAAGGATCCTGCTGATCGCAGACAGGAAACTACCTTAAAATCTATTTATACACTTACGTGGGCCTTGCTCAGACCGGCAATAGCGTCGGCTTCGGTTTGTAGCGCTGTTGCGGCTTGGACGGATACTTTGTCAGCTGACATTGATACCCTGGATCGGGATACCATTTTATTGACCTTAGGTCACATTAAAGACGCAGTCTTATATATGAGAGACGCTCAGAGAGACGTCGGTCTGTTAGGTTTGAGGGCCAACGCCATGGCGATTTCTGCTAGGCGAGCCCTGAGGACCCGCCAATGGACGGGTGATGCCGACTCAAAGACGCATATGGAAGTTTTACCTTACAAAGGTGAGGATTTATTTGGGGAAGGTCTCGCGGACCTGGTTTCCACAGCTACCGCGGGCAAGTCTACTTTTTTACCTTATGTTTCCCCACAGCAAAAGAAAACGCTGCAATATCAGATGTAGTCCTTTCGGTCGCATAAGTACAGAAGAGGTCGGGGCTCTTCCTTCCTCGCCAGAGGTAAGGGAAGAGGGAAAAAACTGCCTGCTATGGCTAGTTCCCAGGAGCAGAAGTCCTCCCCGGCTTCTACTAAATCCACCGCATGACGCTGGGGCTCCACTGAGGGAGTCTGCGCCGGTGGTGGCACGTCTTCGACTCTTCAGCCAGGTCTGGGTTCAGTCAGATGTGGATCCTTGGGCAAGGGAAATTGTATCCCAGGGTTACAAGCTGGTATTCGAAGACGTGCCTCCTCGCCGGTTTTTCAAATCTGCTCTACCAGCTTCTCCCCCCGAGAGGGAGATAGTTTTAGCTGCAATTCAAACACTGTGTCAACAACAAGTGGTTGTCGAGGTTCCCCTAGTTCAACAGGGGAAGGGGTACTATTCAACCCTATTTCTCTGACGTCCTAGTGGATGCTGGGAACTCCGTAAGGACCATGGGGAATAGCGGCTCCGCAGGAGTCTGGGCACATCTAAAGAAAGCTTTAGGATCACCTGGTGTGCACTGGCTCCTCCCCCTATGACCCTCCTCCAAGCCTCAGTTAGATTTCTGTGCCCGACGAGAAGGGTGCACACTAGGGGCTCTCCTGAGCTCTTTGTGAAAGTTTTAGTTTAGGTTTATTATTTTCAGTGAGACCTGCTGGCAACAGGCTCACTGCATCGTGGGACTAAGGGGAGAAGAAACGGACTCACCTGCGTGCAGAGTGGATCGGGTTTCTTAGGCTACTGGACATTAGCTCCAGAGGGACGATCACAGGTTCAGCCTGGATGGGTCCCGGAGCCGCGCCGCCGGCCCCCTTACAGAGCCAGAAGAGCGAAGAGGTCCGGTGAAATCGGCGGCAGAAGACGATCCTGTCTTCAGATAAGGTAGCGCACAGCACCGCAGCTGTGCGCCATTGCTCTCAGCACACTTCACACTCCGGTCACTGAGGGTGCAGGGCGCTGGGGGGTCAGCGCCCTGAGACGCAATAAATCGATAAAAACCTTATATGGCTAAAATAAATGCATCACATATAACTCCTGGGCTATATGGATGCATTTAACCCCTGCCAAAACATACAGAAAAACGGATGATAAGGACGCCGAGAAAGGGGCGGAACCTATCTCCTCAGCACACTGGCGCCATTTTCCCTCACAGCTCAGTTGGAGGGAAGCTCCCTGGCTCTCCCCTGCAGTCACTACACTACAGAAAGGGGTTAAAAAAGAGAGGGGGGCACAAATTAGGCGCAGTATAAACAATACAGCAGCTATAAAGGGAAAAACACTTATATAAGGTTATCCCTATATATATATATATAGCGCTCTGGTGTGTGCTGGCAAACTCTCCCTCTGTCTCCCCAAAGGGCTAGTGGGTCCTGTCCTCTATCAGAGCATTCCCTGTGTGTGTGCTGTGTGTCGGTACGTTTGTGTCGACATGTATGAGGAGAAAAAGGATGTGGAGACGGAGTAGAGTGTCTGTAATAGTGTTGTCACCCCCTAGGGGGTCGACACCTGAGTGGATGTACTGTTGAAATTGCGTGACAGTGTCAGCTTTGTATAAAAGACAGTGGTTGACATGAGACAGCCGGCTACTCAGCTTGTGCATGTCCAGACGTCTCATACAGGGGCTCTAAAGCGCCCGTTACCTCAGATACAGACGCCGACACGGATACTGACTCCTGTGTCGACGGTGAAGAGACAACCGTGATTTCCAATAGGGCCACTCATTGCATGATTGATGCAATGGAAAATGTTTACACTTTTCTGATAATATGAATACCACCAAAAAAAGGGGTATTATGTTTGGTGAGGAAAAACTTCCTGTAGTTTTCCTAAATCTGAAAAATAAAATGAGGTGTGATGATGCGTGGGTTTCCCCCCGATAACAATTGATAATTCTAAAAAGTTATTGGCAGTATACCTTTTCCCGCCAGAGGTTAGGGTGCGTTGGGAAACACCCCCTACAGGGGATAAGGCGCTCACACGCTTGTAAGAACAAGGGCTCTACCCTCTCTTGAGATGGCCGCCCTTAAGGATCCTGCTGATAAAAAGCAGGAGGGTATCCTAAAATGTATTAACACACATACTAGTGTTATACTGCGACCAGCAATCGCCTCAGCCTGGATGTGCAGTGCTGGGTTGGCGTGGTCGGATTCCCTGACTGGAAATATTGATATCCTAGATAAGGACAGTATATTATTGCCTATAGAGCAATTAAAAGATGCATTTCTATATATGCATGATGCACAGCGGAATATTTGCCGACTGGCATCAAGTATAAGTGCGTTGTATTCTACCAGTAAAGTGGTCAGGGATTCCAAACGGCATTTGGAAGTATTGCCTTAAAAAAAGGGGATGTACCCTAGGTCGCCTCTCAAAATAAGACGCCGTATTATCAGGCGCAGTCCTGGTTGGCAAGCGGACAAAAGGGTTCCTCTTTTCTGCTCGTGACAGAGGGAGAGGAAAATGGCTGCAGAGATCAGCCAGTTCCCAGGAACAGAAACCCTTTTCCGCCTCTGCCAAGCCCTCAGTATGACGCTAGGGCTTTACAAGTTCAGGCACGGTGGGGGCCCGTTCTCAGTGAATTTCAGTGCGCAGTGGGCTCACTCGCAAGTAGACCCCGGGATCCTTCAGGTGTTATCTCAGGGGTACAAAATTGGAATTCGAGACGTATTCCCCTCGCCGTTTCCAAAAAGTCTGTTTTACCGACGTCTCCCGCTGACAGGGAGGCAGTTTTGGAAGCCATTCACAAGCTGTATTCCCAGCAGGTGATAACTAAGGTACCCCTCCTGCAACAGGGAACGGGGTATTATTCCACACTATTGTGGTACCGAAGCCAGACGGCTCGGTGAGACCGATTTTAAAATCTAAAATCTTTGAACACTTACATACAGAGGTTCAAATTCAAAATTGAGTCACTCAGAGCAGTGATTGCAAACCTGGAAGAAGGGGACTACATGATGTCTCGGGACATCAAGGATGCTTACCTTCATGTCAAAATTTACCCTTCTCACCAAGGGTATCTCAGGTTATGGTACAGAACTGTCACTATCAGTTCAGACGCTGCCGTAGGGAGGGTCCACGGCACCCCGGGTCTTTACTGAAATAATGACCGAAATGATGATATTCCTTCAAAGGAAGGGAATTTTTAGTTATCCTTTACTTGGACGATTCCCTGATAAGGGTAAGATCCAGGGAACAGTTGGAGATCGGTGTAGCACTATCTCAGGTAGTGTTGCGGCAGCACGATTGGATTCTCAATATTCCAGATTCGCAGCTGGTTCCGACGACTTGTCTTCTGTTCCTAGGGATGATCCTGGACACAGTCCAGAAAGAAGGTGTTTCTCCTGGAGGAAAAAGCCAGGGAGTTATCCGAGCTAGTCAGGAACCTCCTAAAACCAAACCAAGTCTCAGTGCATCAATGCACAAGGGTTCTGGGTAAAAATGGTGGCTTCCTACGAAGCAATCCCATTCGGCAGATTCCACGCAAGACTTTCCAGTGGAACCTACTGGACAAATGGTCCGGGTCGCATCTTCAGATGCATCAGCGGATAACCCTGTCACCAGGGACAAGGGTATCCCTCCTGTGGTGGTTGCAGAGTGCTCATCTTCTAGAGGGCCGCAGATTCGGCATTCAGGACTGGATCCTGGTGACCACGGATGCCAGCCTGCGAGGCTGGGGAGCAGTCACACAGGGAAGGAATATCCAGGGCTTATGGTCAAGCCTGGAGACATCACTTCACATAAATATCCTGAAGCTAAGGGCCATTTACAATGCTCTAAGCTTAGCAAGACCTCTGCTTCAAGGTCAGCCGGTGTTGTTCCAGTCGGACAACATTACGGCAGTCACCCACGTAAACAGACAGGGTGCCACAAGAAGCAGGAGGGCAATGGCAGAAGCTGCAAGGATTCTTCGCTTGGCGAAAAACCATGTGATAGCACTGTCAGCAGTTTTCATTCCGGGAGTGGACAACTGGGAAGCAGATTTCCTCAGCACGACCTCCACCCGGGAGAGTAGGGACTTCACCCAGAAGTCTTCCACATGATTATAAACCGTTGGGAAAAACTCGACAGGTATTGCGCCAGGTCAAGGGACCCTCAGGCAATAGCTGTAGATGCTCTGGTAACACCGTGGGTGTACCAATCAGTGTATGGGTTCCCTCCTCTGCCTCTCATACCCAAGGTACTGAGATTGATAAGATGGAGAGGAGTAAGCACTATATTAGTGGCTCCGGATTGGCCAAGAAGGACTTGGTAACCGGAACTTCAAGAGATGCTCACGGAGGATCCGTGGCCTCTACCTCTAAGAAGGGACCTGCTTCAGCGGGGACCTTGTCTGTTCCAAGACTTGCCGCGGCTGCGTTGACGGCATGGCGGTTGAACGCCGGATCCTGAAGAAAAAAGGCATTCCGGATGAAGTCATCCCTATCCTGATCAAGGCCGGGAAGGATGTAACCGAAAAACATTATCACCGCATTTGGCGAAAATATGTTGCGTGGTGCGAGGCCAGTAAGGCTCGACGGAGGAAATTCAACTGGGTCGATTCCTACATTTCCTGCAAACAGGAGTATCTATGGGCCTGAAATTGGGGTCCATTAAGGTTCAAATTTCGGCTCTGTCGATTTTCTTCCAAAAAAGAACTAGCTTCAGTCCCTGAAGTTCAGACGTTTGTTAAAGGGGTACTGCATATACAGACTCCTTTTGTGCCTTCAGTGGCACTTTGGGATCTCAAGGTGGTTTTTGGGTTCCAAAAGTCACATTGGTTTGACCCACTTAAATTTGTGGAGTTAAAATATCTCACAGAAAAAGTGGTCATGCTGTTGGCTATGGCCTGGGCCAGGCGCGTGTCAGAATTGGTGGTTTTATCCTGTAAAAGCCCTTATCTGAGTTTCCATTCGGACAGGGCGGAATTGAGGACTCGTCCTCAGTTTCTCCCTAAGGTGGTTTCAGCGTTCACCTGAACCAAACCTATTGTGGTGCCTGCGGCTACTAGGGACTTGGGAGACTCCAAGTTGCTAGACGTTGTCAGGACCCGGAAAATATATGTTTCCAGGACGGCTGGAGTCAGGAAATCTGACTTGCTGTTTATCCTGTATGCACCCAACTAGCTGGGTGCTCCTGCTTCTAAGCAGACTATTGCTCGTTGGATTTGTAGTACAATTCAGCTTGCACATTCTGTGGCAGGCCTGCCACAGCCAAAAATCTGTAAATGCCCACTCCACAAGGAAGGTGGGCTCATCTTGGGCAGCTGCCAAGGGGTCTCGGCTTTACAACTTTGCCGAGCAGTTACTTGGTCAGGAGCAAATACGTTTGTAAAATTCTACAAATTTGATACCCTGGCTGAGGAGGACCGGGAGTTCTCTCATTGGGTGCTGCAGAGTCATCCGCACTCTCCCGCCCGTTTTTGGGAGCTTTGGTATAATCCCCATGGTCCTTACGGAGTTCCCAGCATCCACTAGGACGTCAGAGAAAATAAGAATTTACTTACCGATAATTCTATTTCTCGTAGTCCGTAGTGGATGCTGGGCGCCCATCCCAAGTGCGGATTGTCTGCAATACTGGTACATAATTATTGTTACCAAAAAATTCGGGTTATTGCTGTAGTGAGCCATCTTTTCTAGAGGCTCCTCTATTATCATGCTGTTAACTGGGTTCAGATCACAAGTTGTACAGTGTGATTGGTGTGGCTGGTATGAGTCTTACCCGGGATTCAAAATCCTTCCTTATTGTGTACGCTCGTCCGGGCACAGTATCCTAACTGAGGCTTGGAGGAGGGTCATAGGGGGAGGAGCCAGTGCACACCAGGTGATCCTAAAGCTTTCTTTAGATGTGCCCAGACTCCTGCGGAGCCGCTATTCCCCATGGTCCTTACGGAGTTCCCAGCATCCACTACGGACTACGAGAAACAGAATTATCGGTAAGTAAATTCTTATTTTGTGGTCCCTAAACCGGATGGCTCGGTCCCATTCTAAATTTAAAATCCCTAAACCTGTACTTAAAAAAGTTCAAATTCAAGATGGAATCACTCCGGGCAGTTATCTCCAGCCTGGAGGGGGGGGGGGGATTTATGGTGTCACTGGACATAAAGGACGCATACCTTGCGAGCAGGGCCTTCCTACCTCTGTCTGTCTGTCTTTGCCCAGTTTTGTTCTATAATTGTTGTTCTAATTGTAAAGCGCAACGGAATATGCTGCGCTATATAAGAAACTGCTAATAAATAAATAAATAATACCTTCATGTCCCCATATATCCCCCTCATCAGGCGTACCTGAGGTTCACTGTACAGGACTGTCATTACCAGTTTCAGACATTGCCGTTTGGGCTTTCCACGGCCCCGAGGATTTTCACAAAGGTAATGGCGGAAATGATGGTGCTCCTGCTCCGGCAGGGAGTCACAATTATCCCGTACTTGGACGATCTCCTGATAAAGGCGAGATTGACAGATCAGTTGCTGAAAAGCGTGGCGCTCTCCCTGAGAGTGCTGCATCAACATGGCTGGATTCTGAATCTACCAAAGTCACAGTTGGTTCCAACAACTCGGCTATCTTTCTTAGGCATGATTCTGGACACGGAACAAAAGAGGGTTTTTCTCCCAATGGAAAAAGCCCAGGAACTCCAGAACATGGTCAGAGACCTGTTAAAACAGAAAAGAGTGTCAGTCCATCAATGCACTCGAGTACTGGGGAAAATGGTGGCGACCTACGAGGCCATCCCCTTCGGCAGGTTTCATGCGAGGACGTTTCAGTGGGACCTTCTGGACAAGTGGTCCGGGTCCAATCTTCAAATTCATCAGAAAATAAGCCTGTCCCCCAGGGCTAGGGTGTCTCTCCTGTGGTGGCTGCAGAGTGCTCACCTTCTAGAGGGTCGCAGGTTCGGCATTCAAGACTGGGTTCTGGTAACCACGGACGCGAGCCTCCGAGGATGGGGAGCAGTCACATAAGGAAGAAACTTTCAGGGGATATGGTCAAGCCAGGAGGCTTGTCTACACATCAACGTACTGGAATTGAGGGCCATATACAACGGCCTACGTCAAGCGGAGAATCTTCTTCGCGACCTACCGGTTCTGATTCAATCAGACAACGTCACAGCCGTGGCTCATGTAAACCGCCAAGGTGGAACAAGGAGCAGAGTGGCAATGGCGGAAGCCACCAGGTTTCTGCGCTGGGCGGAAAATCACATAAGCGCTTTGGCAGCAGTTTTCATTCCGGGAGTGGACAACTGGGAAGCAGACTTCCTCAGCCGACACGATCTCCATCCAGGAGAGTGGGGACTTCATCAAGAAGTTTTTGCAGAGATAACAAGTCATTGGGGACTTCCTCAAATAGACATGATGGCGTCACGCCTCAACAAGAAGCTTCGGAGGTATTGTGCCAGGTCAAGGGACCCTCAGGCAGTAGCAGTGGACGCCCTGGTGACACCGTGGGTGTTTCAGTCGGTCTATGTGTTCCCTCCTCTTCCAAAGATATTGAGAATCATAAGACGAAAAAGAGTGCAGACAATACTCATTGTTCCAGATTGGCCTCAAAGGGCCTGGTATTCCGATCTTCAGAAAATGCTCACAGAAGATCCGTGGCCTCTTCCTCTCAGAGAGGACCTGTTGCAACAGGGGACCTTCATGTTCCAAGACTGAACGCGGTTACGTTTGACGGCATGGCGGTTGAACACCGAATCCTAGCTGGGAAAGGCATTCCAGAAGAAGTCATCCCTACTCTGATGAAGGCTAGAAAGGAGGTGACGGCGAGACATTATCACCGTATCTGGAGAAAATATGTATCTTGGTGTGAATCCAAGAATGCTCATACGGAAGTTTTCCATCTGGGCCGTTTTCTCCACTTTCTACAGACAGGAGTGGATATGGGCCTAAAATTAGGCTCCATTAAGGTACAGATTTCGGCCCTATCAATTTTCTTTCAGAAGGAATTGGCTTTGCGTTCCAGGCCTCGTTTTCGGGACTTCTTGTTTTAACCAACACATTGGTTAAAACAGGAAGTCCCGAAAACGAGGCCTGGAACGCGAGCGCATTGCGCATGCGCGAACCGGCAAGCCGGTATATAAGGCTCTATCAATGGAGGAGATTCATTTTACACACTGAGGAAGCCGCTGAAGCCGGAGGGTAGGCGGAGAAACGCGTTTGTTGACTCATTGGCCGTTGGAATACTACATTCTACTACTCACAGCTTATTTGGCTGCTGCTGCTATATTGGAGAGAGGCTTTTTCCTAAAAGGGAGCACTGTGCAGGTCCTCTATTGCCCACCAGTCTCCATTCATCAGGCTGCTATGCCCTACATCAACTAAGGAGAGAGGTATCAATCTCAGGTACATAGCATGTGTACCTTAGGTGGACTTTGGACTGCAGTGTTTAAATTACTGCCTTTCTCATATATATGCTTCTACATTTGCAATTTATCAGCTATATTAACAACGTTATAAGCATTAATATGGATGGATTTTAATCAGTGACATCTGCTTGACTAATACATATATATGCTTCTATACTAGCAAATCTATCAGCTATATTAACAACGTTATAAGCACTAATATGGATGGACTCTAATCAGTGACAATTGCTTGATTAACATCGTGATACATCTACGTGTGGACTGATTTACTATTTACATGCTGGCTGCTGAATTAACTTCTTGCACTGCACTTTTTGGGTTCATTAGTCAACTAGGATCAGCTGGTTTAAGTTTACTATATGCTAATAGTTTGAAACTTGCTTGTACCCTATATTCCCATAGGCCTCTTTAATTAAAGTCATATGGGAATTGCAGTATTCATTGTACCTGGTCTTTGTGTGGAATATAATATTTATATGTGTTGAAACACATTTTTTATCCTGTATGTTTTAGTATTTCAGCACTGGCCGGTGCTTAATTGTGATTATTATATATATGAAGTAAAAAATTCTTTTGTACAAAGTGAGAAGCGCTGTCTTATTGTTTGGTTAGTTCTTTATCTTTTTGGGGAAATTTGGGATCAAGTCCCCTAAGATCAGCTGCCCTCACTCTGTAGGTGACAGCGCCAGGTGTACATCTTTGCACTATGGGAGTCTGAATTGGCGGCTTTGTCTCACAAAAGCTCCTATCTGATTTTCCATGTGGATAGAGCAGAATTAAGGACTCGTCCTCAATTTTTGCCTAAGGTGGTTTCATCGTTTCATATGAACCAACCTATTGTGGTACCTGTGGCTACGAAGGACTTGGAGGATTCCAAGTCCCTTGATGTAGTCAGGGCCTTAAAAATATATGTAGCCAGGACGGCTCGGGTTAGGAAAACAGAGGCACTGTTTGTCCTGTATGCAGCCAACAAGGTTGGCGCTCCTGCTTCTAAGCAGACTATTGCTCGCTGGATCTGTAACACGATTCAACAGGCTCATTCTACGGCTGGATTGCCGTTACCAAATTCAGTAAAGGCCCATTCCACTAGGAAGGTGGGCTCTTCTTGGGCGGCTGCCCGAGGCGTCTCGGCATTACAGCTTGGTCGGGTTCAAACACTTTTGCTAAATTCTACAAGTTTGATACCTTGGCTGAGGAGGACCTCATGTTTGCTCAATCGGTGCTGCAGAGTCGTCCACACTCTCCCGCCCAGTCTGGAGCTTTGGTATAATCCCCATGGTCCTTACAGAGTCCCCAGCATCCTCTAGGACGTAAGAGAAAATAAGATTTGAAACCTACCGGTAAATCTTTTTCTCCTAGTCCGTAGAGGATGCTGGGCGCCCGTCCCAGTGCGGACATATTTCTCTAAGGCTCGTATATAGTTGTTGCTTACATAAGGGTTATGTTACAGTTAAGATCAGTCGTTGGCTGATGCTGTTTTGTTCATACTGTTAACTGATTGCGTATTTTCCATGTTATACGGTGTGGATGGTGTGGGCTGGTATGAATCTTGCCCTTAGATTAACAAAAATCCTTTCCTCGTACTGTCCGTCTCCTCTGGGCACAGTTTCTCTAACTGAGGTCTGGAGGAGGGACATAGAGGGAGGAGCCAGTGCACACCCATCTAAAGTTCTTTATAGTGCCCATGTCTCCTGCGAAACCTGTCTATACCCCATGGTCCTTACGGAGTCCCCAGCATCCTCTACGGACTAGGAGAAAAAGATTTACCGGTAGGTTTAAAATCTTATTTTTTTGTCTACCTCTATTTCTGTCCGTTAATTTAGTGTATTGATTTATGGTTATTTCAGTCAGTTGTTTTCCGTCACTGAATTATGGTTATTTCTGTCAGTTATTACAGTTCATTAACATTTTCATCCAATCAATCCAGTGAAAAGTCCAGGACAGGCTTCCTGTGTCAAAGTTCTAGCCAGCGTACACCAACGGGAGGTCCAACCAGGACCCCAACCCCTTAGTATGTCTTCTGGAATCCATTGTTACTACTCTGTGACATTTTGTTCCACATCCATCCAGAGGAAGGCCCAGAACAGACTCCCTGGGTCAGAGTTCTGCTCTGCATATTCCGCAGTAAGGTCCGACCGACCCCAAGCCCCCTAAAACCTGTCCAGATCCAACTAGGCCATCTTGCTTTGGTTTCATCCCAATCGGTGCAGACTGGACAAACAGAGCAATGAATTTTATATACTAGATAGTTGATTCTTATTCCATATGTGACTGTAATATTAAATATTTCTAATCACTTTCTTATTTTGAGCTATTTCAAATGAAATGGAAACTTAAGAGCATAATGGGACTTGCAAAGTTTACTGCTACTTGATCTGACTTTATTGGCATGAGTGCATGCTCTCTTTGAGATTCTGGTCCGGTACCAAAGTGCCAAATGTGATTGTTGATTTTCTGTACAGGGCGACATGGAGCAGGCTGTAGAAAACTTTGACATCTGCACTGACCTTCTTCAAAGCCCAGAGGCTACAGAACATAGACTGAAAGAAAATAAAGATGTCGCCGTTATCAGACTACCCAACCTGCAGCTGGATTCTACAGTGTCTGTGGAGGAGGTTAGCTCTCACTTTCTCATCTTCATCAGTAGTAACCAGCAGCGAGCAGTGGTTATAGTCAGTAAATACAAGCACTGAGCAGCACACCTGTGAAGCCATATGTTTGCAGAAGTAATGCAGAATAGTGATTGTTTTTGCTAAAGTACTGTAGCGTGTGTATGAACTCTGTTAATCCAGAGAAAGATAAAGCTAAAACCCTAACAATGCAGCTGCCAGTTTAATATGTGTTACTTATTAGGCTGGGTACACACTTGTACGACGGGCAATTGGGACAGTGGTCGGACCAAATTCCCTTCGGCCCAGACCATGCCTGGTTGCCCGTACACACCAGCCTGATGAAATGAAGGATGGAACGATTACTGTTCCATCCTTCATTACAAAGCACCGGGTCGCATGCGATATCTTCCAGTTAGCTGTGTAGCACAGACAACTGGAAGACGTTGCATACAGCCCGCAGGAGCGGGCAATAGTGGCTACACACTAGCCGTTAAGCACAATTTGTTGTGCCGATACGTCAATTCATACTGATATCGGCCTATTGTGTACCCAGCTTTGAGGGGCATCCAGTCTGTTTATTCCTTCACCTCCTTTTTAGTTCAGCAAATCCATAGACTGACCATCCTTATCATTACTGTCTGTTATTTATGTCTTGTGTATGGAAAGTGTGTTAGACAAATCTCTGTGTTGACCGTGGCTATACCTATGTGTATTAATTATGGGCCTAATTCAAGGTTGATTGCAAAAGCAAAATCTTCCTCTAATGGGCAAAACCATGTGCAGTGCAGGAGGGGCAGATATAACATGTGCAGAGAGAGTTAGATTTGGGTGGGTTGTGTTCAAACAAAAATGCAGTGTAAAAATAAAGCAGCCAGTATTTACCCTGCACAGAAACAATATAACCCACCCAAATCTAACTCTCTCTGTACATGTTACGTCTGCCCCCCCTGCAGTGCAGATGGTTTTTTTTGCCCATTAGAGGAAGATTTTGCTTGCGCAATCATCCTTGAATTAGGCCCTATGTCTGCTGTAAAACAGCTTTAAAATAAATAATCTTCCTTTAGCTTTCCTTTACAGCAGTGGTTCCCAAACTTTGTTGAATCACGGCGCCCTAGAGTATCAGATTTTTTTCACGGCACCCCTAGGATAAAAGTTTTGAAAAAAATATTCAATTAAGTAAATTGTGTTTATATGTCATCCTTAGTTTCAGTTGTGTGGTGAGGGACAGGATTATCTTCTGGTTGTCCACATATTTTACGATTGGCAGCCACCAACACTGGTTTTGCTTATTACATTGACCATAAATAATTTGAATTGGTCCTGGACCACCAACCCGGGGCACCCCTGCAACTGCTCTGAGGCACCCCAGGGTGCCACAGCACACAGTTTGAGAACCACTGCTTTATAGTGTAGCTTTTTTACCTGTTGTTGTAAATGCTCTGCACTTTCTAAGTCCTCCTACACCACTATTACACAAGTGATACAAATGATATTGGAGCTTGCTGGTTTATATTGGCTTTACATTCTAATACTTGTTTAATAGCTCCCTACTTTAACTGTGACTGTTCCGCTTTCTAAAGTTAACCAAGACTTGTTCAAGTCTGGGTAACTAGTGACGGCGTTCGTTTCTTGTGGATCCAGCCTCGTTTTATGCATGCCTGCATTTTTATTTGTCCAGTCATTGTTACTATTCTGTTTTCTGTCTGTTATGCTATATTATGTTATGTTATGCTATGTTATGCCTCCAATATCCCATTTAATTGATAGGTAAATTAATTTCTGCATTTTAGAGTCTTTAATGGAAACCTTTCCTGCTGCCCTCTGACAAGATAGTGGTTAGAGTTAACCACCCCCCCCCCTTTTCACTTGGGAACTTGTTAAGCAGCTATTACATTTTATGTTTGTTTTAACAATAATGCAGATGTTAAACCTTATGGTGGTGTCAGACTGGGGCTTTGAACAGTTCATACAGATGTGTCCTCATACACCTAGCCTGTTTGGGCGACTTACTGTAGATGCCCTGCAACGAGTTGTGATTCCCATACTTTTGTACTACTTCATGAATTTTGCATCGTATTCACATCATAGCTGCATACAATCTGCTTAGGGGGTAAATGTATGATAGCACGCCGATATGCGTATACACTCAGCAGGGACAGCGCTGTCCCTGGCTGTGGTGGGCACCAGCTCTGGACTGCGCAAGGGATCTCGCGTGAGTAGCAAGATCACACACATGCGTAGAGGATGCGGCCGGGCAGGGAGACACAGCTCTTCAGCAATAAACTGAATCGCTGTGTGCTCAAATGGGCACTCCGCTGCTTCTGCAGCAAAGATGTTAATACATCTTATCAATACTCGTTCTTGCTTCGCCTTGGTAATGAGGCAAGCAGGAAGTGTTATAGCGGCATGATACGTGCTGTTATAATACATTTATCCCTTTGTGTCCTAGGTACCTAGGATCAGTATATACAGTACTGTGCAAAAGCTATAGGAAGGTGTGGAAAAATTGCTGCAAAGTAGGAATGCTTTTAAAAATAGAAGTGTTGATAGTTTATTATCATTTAACAAAATGCAAAGTGAATGAACAGAAGAGAAATCTAAATCAAATCAATATGTGGTATGACCATCCTTTTCCTTCAAAATAGCATCAATTCTTCTAGGTACACTACACTTGCAAAAAGTAATTAACAGAAACGGCTGTGTAGGAGGTTTAAAACTATGTAAGGAACAGCCAAACTCTGCTACAGAGGTGAGGTTGTGGAAGACAGTCAGTTCATACACCATGGCAAGACTGAGCACAGCAACAAAACACAAGGTAGTTATACTGCATCAGCAGGGTCTCTCCCAGGCAAAGATTTATAAGTAGACTGGGGTTTCAAGATGTGCTGTTCAAGCTCTTTTGAAGAAGCACAAAGAAACGGGCAACGTTGAGGATAGTAGACGCTGTGGTCGGCCAAGGAAACTTAGTGCATCAGATGAAAGACACATCATCATGCTTAACTTCATTTTGAAATTGGAAGATGTCCAGCAGTGCCATCAGCTCAGAACTGGCAGAAACCAGTGGGACCCAAGTACACCCATCTACTGTTCGGAGAAGCCTGGCCAGAAGTGGTCTTCTTGGCAAAATTGTGGCCAAAAAGCCATACCTTCGATGTGGAAACAAGGCCAAGCATCTCAACTATGCAGAAAACATAGGAACTGGGGGTAAAGAAAATTGTTCGCAAGTCATGAGTCAAAATTTGAAATATTAGATTGTAACAGAAGGCAGTTCGTTCATTGAAGGTCTTGAGAGCTGTAAAATAATCAGTGTCTGCAGGCATAGTGGAAGTTCCTTGCAAGTTTTGGGCTGCATTTCAGCAAATGGAGTTTGAGATTTGGTTAGGATTAATGGTGTCCTCAATGTTGAGGAATACAGGCAGGTCCATACCGCAGAACCATCAGGGAGGCATGTGATTGGCTCCAATTTTTTTCTGCAGCAGGACAGTGACCCTAAACATACAGCCAATGTCATTAAGAATTCTCTTCAGCGTAAAGAAGAACAAGGAGTCCTGGAAATGATGATCTCAGCATCATCAAGTCTGTATGGGATCCTATCAAATTGCATCCACTCTGCAGTCCACACATATCCTCACATGTCTTCTCATTCTTCACTTTCCCTTTCCTTTCGATCCCGGTTCATCATTGCTGTGTGACCATATCATACAGCCCACCAATCTGGTGGACGACTCTGCAATAGGTAGCACCTATCCTTGTGTATCCATGCCTATTTCCCTATAGATTGTAAGTTTGCAGCAGGGCCTTCCTACCTCTATGACTGTTATAACCCAGTTTTGTTATATCATTGTTATTTCCCATTGTAAAGCGCAACGGAATTTGCTGCGTTATATAAGAAACTGTTATTAATAAATAAATAAATTACTTGAAAGTCAGAAGGATTTCAGCAAGCTTACATCCGCTTAAGATCTGTAGTTAGTTCTTAAAGATGTTTGGAACAACTTCCCTACCATGTTCCTTGCAAAACTGTGTGCAAGTGTACCTAGAAGAATTTATGCTGTTGGAGGTCACACCAAGGGGGGTATCCAATTAGACCCGGTAAATTACCGGGGCTAATTGTCCCGCTGGGGGCTAGCTAATTAGGCCCGATAAGCCGTGGCATGCTCCGGCTTATCGGGGATTTTGTTTCACCTGCCTCCAGCAGGCGAAGCAGAATCCCCGGAAACAGTCCGTTTTTGTCCGAAAACGGGGCTGATTCACACGAAAACATACAGGTTTCACTGAACCTGTGTGTTTTCGGGAGAAGGTTTTTTTTTTTTTTTAACAGGCGATCCATCTGGATAACCGGGGATAATTGGTTATCCCCCCAAATATTGATTTGATTTAGAGTTCTCTTGTGTCCATTCACTTTGCTTTGTGTTAATTGATAAAACTAAACTATTAAAATTTCTATTCTAAAGCATTCTTATTTTGCAGCACTTATTCCGTACCTGCCTAAAACCTTTGTCCAAAGGAATTGCCATAAAGCTGTAGATTAAGCATAAGGATGTATGGTGCAGGCCACTCTTATCATTCCTCTGTGTTTTGCCTCTTTAGCTACATTAGTGACTGAGTTGCTCCTAGAAACTAAATGAAAGGCCAGCATCAGTATTTAGAGTACCTGTGCATTGTGATATTGTTACATTAGTGATGCCTGACACATCTAAGTCGCAAAATCCATGAAGTGCTAAATGTGGCTATTTGGTGTATGTGGACAAATCTGTAACACTCAGATGTGAATGGGGATCCACAATCCCATGTAATTCCGTTCTCCTTTACCAGACCCTCACTCCTCTGTAATTTCTTCTCTTTCCCTGCATTCCATTCTTTCACCTCTGTAACCTAATTCTCCCCCACCACCATCCATACTTAGGGCCTAATTCAGATCCGATCGTAGATGTGCTAATCTACGATCATTTACTCTGACATGTGGGGGGACGCCCGGGACAGAGCTAGTCCACCCCGCATGTCAGGCCCTAACCTCCCGCACAGGTACGAAAGCATTGCACCATGGTGATGCTTTTGTACCTGACGAGTAACTCGCTGACAGGCCGCTACTCACCACGTCCTGGGTCGCAACGGCTGTGTGGCGTAACGCAGGTGGTGCGCCCCCCCCCCCCCAGTGGTCAGGACACGCCTTCGTTGACCGGACCGCACACCACCAATGGCGTTCTCACGCAGCTGCCACGCCCCCTCCCACCCCGCAACCGCCTCTGCCTGACAATCCGGCAGAGGTGACCACAGCCCTGAGATGCTGATAGCATCCCACTGGGCTCCCGGGTGCGCATGCAAAGTAAATCAGACTGCGATCCCTGCAGTTGCAGCGATGCAGTCTGAATTACCCCCTTCATTTTAATACATTACCTCCAGGAGATTCCATATGGAAGTGGAAGAATGTCTGGATTCGTAGCACCATGGCCCCTCCCCTCCACTGTGCAGTAGGAGTAAGGAAGGACTGTTCTTTCTTCTATTTATAAAGTGTATTGTCAGGCTCCACTGATTCCTCTCTCTCCTGATGTAAAATGCCTGCATCACTGCACTAAATCCCATGCTATAGGTAGATACAGTAGTACTGTGAAGGTACTCTGTCCCCTTATGCACCCAGCGGAGTCCTTTACTACCCTTTCCATGAAAATGGAACTCTGAATCATTTACTATTATTTATTTATTACCAGTTTTTTATGTAGCGCACACCTATTCTGCAGCACTTTACAGAGAATATTTGCCCATTCACATCAGTCCCTGCCCCAGTGGAGCTTACAATCTAGATTCCCTATCACATGTACACACAGACACATTCACTAGGGTTAATTTTGTGGGGAGCCAATTAACCTACCAGTATATTTTCGGATTGTGGGACGAAACCGGAGAACCCGGAGGAAACCCACGCAAGTACGGGGAGAATATACAAACTCCACACAGTTAGGGCCATGGTAGAAATTGAACCCATGACCTCAGTGCTGTGATGCAGTAATGCTAACCATTACACCATCCGTACTGCCCAATCATCTCTAGATCTAACTGAAGAGGCGATACTTAAACAAGACCAATTTTGCCAGCCATTGTGCCCAACCTGGTGCATCTAGAGGCGTCACTAAGGGACCTGATGACTCTTGGCCAAGCAAACTTGGATGAACATAGTTATTTGCTGGGGAGGCAGTCAATTTACCGGCTGTCTGGATCCCGGTTGTCAGGATATTGACGCTGGTATCCCGATACCTGGATTCCGACCGCCGGCTGGAATCCGTACTTGGATGGTGGTACACACCACCACCCGAGGGGGAATATAACCCTGTGGTGACCGAAGGTTGCCACTGGGCCCAAAGCGTGGCAAGCCTGCGAGGGGACACGCTACGCTTTCCGCCAGTGTCCCGGCTGTCTGGATCCCGGCATCGGTCTCCTGACCGCCAGGATATAATACTGATCCCATTTGCTGAAGTTTCAGCAAAAGAAGCAGAGGGACTTTGTCTCCAACCTGTCAACCTTGCATGCTGCACATAAAGGAGATGATTCTGAGTTGGGAGCAAAGAAAAGTTATTTTATATCTGGGACAAACGATGTTGCAATGCAAGGGGAGCAAATACATATATTTTTTTTTTATAGTTTGCTTGCAGGGTAAATACTAGTGACTTTATTTTTACACTACAATTTAGATTTGAGATTGAACACGACCCCCCCAAATTCAAATCCCAGCACCTTTTAAATCTAGCACACCTGCAGCATAATATTGCTTGTATTTGCTCTTTTTGCTTTGCTCCCAATTCAGAATCTGTCCACTGTGCAACTTTGAATTACATTTTAAACTTGTATAAAAAGTTAAACTTAAAATTACTCCTGGAATACTGATCACTACAAAGAGGCCACTAAGCTCGCACAATAAATGTATGAAAATCACACAGTCCCAGTATGCAATCCCATCCCAGTTCTAGAAATCTTTTCCTTCCTTCTGGGGTCACTCAGAAGAGAAAGCAGAAAGGATTGGAGCAGAAAATCGAGGAAAAGTGTCTTGATTATACTTCCGTCCTTGTACTGAAGCCCTCCAAGGAAGAGACTTTATGCTTTCTGTGTATCTGTGCAATTGCTCAACCTCTCGTGTGTGCCTCATAGAGCACCAGGAGGCTGTGATTTATTGTTATATAGCAGATCTTACCACATAGGTCCGCAAAGGACTGACAACATTAAGAAGGCCCAGAGCATACCTGCTGCTAGAGGATGTGGCCTCACGCAAAGCCAGAATCGCAGTATCCTGGTTAAGATGAAACCGGGAGGTGACCTTTGGCTGTAATTCAGAGTTGATCGCAGCAGCAAATTTGTTAGCAGTTGGTCAAAACCATGTGCACTGGGGAGGGGAGGGGGGGGGGGGGGGGGGGCAGATGTAACATGTGCAGAGACAGTTAGATTTGGGTGTGGTGTGTTCAAACTGAAATCTAAATTGCAGTGTAAAAATAAAGCAGCCAGTATTTACCCTGCACAGAAACAAAATAACCCGCCCAAATCTAACTCTCTCTGCACATTATATCTGCCCCCCCCCCTGCAGTGTACATGGCTTTGCCCAACTGATAACAAATTTGCTGCTGCGATCAACTCTGTATTACCCCCAATGAACGGCGACCTGCAAGGCAGTCACCAACTCTGAGACTTGCCTGGCAGATGAAGTGGCAAGAAAAAAATGAACTTTTTCCAGCTTGGAAGGTCCAGAGCTGCATGAAGCATGAACAGGACCGAATTGAGATCCCATGAATCAACCGGGGGGA
Organism: Pseudophryne corroboree; assembly: GCF_028390025.1. Taxonomy (NCBI): domain Eukaryota; kingdom Metazoa; phylum Chordata; class Amphibia; order Anura; family Myobatrachidae; genus Pseudophryne; species Pseudophryne corroboree. Next base: position 366,850,838 of record NC_086444.1, read on the forward strand.
CAAAGGGCGATTTGATACGAAGCACACCCTAAAGGCCTGAACTTCTGTGATGGCGGTCAGCTTACTTTGCAAAAAATTTGTAAAGTGACGAATCCTGAACATTAAGTGAAGATCGTTTCAACCCACTGTGCAAGCTGTCCTGTAGGAATGACAGCAGGCGAGTCAAGTTGATTGAAGCAGTATGGCCCCTCTTTCGTTCATTCCAGAGATGCAATTCTTCCAAATGCAATGAAAATTTGCACCAATGGTTATATGGCCTTAATCAGGATCTGAGTAACCTGATCAGGGAAACCCTTAGCTCAGAGAACCATGCAACAGCCATGCCATCAAAGCAAAACGGGCTAATTCCGAATGGAAAAAGAGGAGCCCCTACCTAGCAGATCTGGTTCGATGGGCAGTCTTCAAGGGTGATCATCTGCCATTCTGAGGTTGTCAGTGTACCGCAACTGCTTAGGGCCTTAGGCCAGTTCGGAGACACCAGGATGGCAGGAACTCCCTCTTTGTTTAGCTGTTCAGAACGTGAAGGAGCAGCTCAATTTACAGAAACAGATACACTAAGCAAAATTTCCAAGAGACACCGTTGTACTCATGGCATCTCTCTCTAAGTCACTCCCGGCCATTCACAAGTCCGTGGCCAGGAACCTTCTTTCTGGGGAACAACGGAGCACAAGGGCAGAAACAATGGGAAAGCGCACAGAAACAACAGAATCACTCCTACCTGCCCTCCAGCAAAGTTCACAGTAGAACATAGCAGAAAATAAAATATAAAACTTGGCAGCCTTTTACAAAAAACGTGCCTACCTCTGTGGCAGATATAGTTTGCACTAGTGCCTGCTTCTTGACTAGCTCGCTCTACACCAAATGATAACCTGTGTTCATTAAATAGGGTGATAGAGATAAAGCCATTAGACGTTGCTTAATGTGGGCCAAAATAATGATGTTTTTCTGTCTGTGTTGTATTGCAACTTTTACCCAAGATATTATGCTAGAAAAAAAAATGTAAGATGATTTTTGTCTTTTTTTATAAAGAAACAATACATTGAATCCCTCTGGCAGGACTTAAGGGCCCCATACACTAGAGCGATTATGTCCGATTTCATCCGATTTCGGGCATTCGGCCCGATATATCGGATGAAATCTGGCATTTTGGGGGTGTTTCCGATCCGATGCGCGTTCCCGTGAGCATCGGATCGGATCCTCCACATTGAATGTGCTGCACATTCAATCAGGTCCGGGCTGGGATCGCCCAGGATACATCATATGCAAAAGGACAGCATACGATGTATCTTGGCCGATCCTGCCCTCCGGGAGGCTGCCGGGGTGATCGCCTGCGACATGTGGTCACATAAGTGTATGGGGCTCCTGTTTTTGGCTTCATTTGGCAGTTCAAACTTATGTAATGAGCAATTTTCTCCCAAAAGTGGAACCTATACAAAGTAACAACACATACTGTTTTTTTGTAGTTTGTGCTGTTTAGCAAAGGGATCAGTAATTCTCTAGAGTCTGTCCAGTTTCCTATATGTATGCATGCTTGCATAGAGTGACAGTACAGACCATAGCCGAAAAGGATGAGTACATGCCGGGAATGAATAAGTATGCAGTCATAAGAGGTGGCAGGACGGAGCGGGTCAGTGTGGTGAGATGGCAGAGTGGGGACAAGACAGTGCACAGTGGGGGGAGCAGGGGGGCAGAATAGAGCAATGGACAATGAGAGGCAGGTCAAGAGGGTTTAGTAGTGGATAGAGGGGGGAACTGGGCAGTGAGAAGACTAAGATGACTCTGTTTATGCTGGAGCCCTTTACCTTATAAAAGTCTGTTGTGCCTCTGCCTGGCTTCCTTGCTCATAGACCAGTGGTGGCCAACGCGTGGCTCTTGAGCCACATGCGGCTCTTTCTTTATGCAAATGTGGCTCCCAACACTCAAAGTCACGTGACCACAAGAGATCTGTAAACCGCTGCACTACAGCCAGACATGCAGCAGCACTACGTAGACTGAGAACTGAGGGAGCCAAATACACATGGGGGAGCTTGCTGGAGTGACACATGGGGGAACTGAAGTGTATTATGTGAATCTGGCTTTTCAATATATTTTCTGCGGATCTGGCTTTTTAAATTATTTGATGTAGAAGTGGCTTTTTCATTGTATTTTATGTTGGATCTGTCTTTTTCAATGTATTTTATACCAGGGGCGTGGCCTAGCAGGCACAAGGTCACACCCCATTTTTGCAAGTGCGCCTTCGGCTCGATGTCGGCTCTTTGTTGTACCTAACAAGATTTCATGGCTCTTTGTCTCTGACTGGTTGGCCACCCCTGCTCATAGACAATGTGCTTTTAATATATGATGACGCTGCCAACTCAGTAGTTTTGCCACTTTGTACCAATCATTGAAATATTGCATCATGCCTGAATTTAAAAATTAGACATTTTCCCAGTTCTCCTGAGGTTAGTCACAATCGTACATTGCTGTAAAGTAGGCGATGCCATAATGAGTGGGAAGAGTATGGCCTATACACCGCCTCTTATACACTTTCAAAAGTGTCAGCCAGGAATAAGTTACATTTTGCAGGACTCCCTATAATAATTGGCATTTTGTGCCTAGTTGTGTTGTATTTTCTGTGGACACCGTTCAGTATGTAGTTACTGACTGGTCTGACTGGTATATTCATGCTTCTAGGTTGAAAACAGTCTGAAGTCCCTGGAGAGATGCCAGTCCCTGGAAGAAATTCAGAGATTGCATGAAATAGGGGACTACTCCTCAGTGGTTCGTTTGGTGTGCCCTACATTGTGTATGAGTGGTTACAGCCGGACTAAACACCTTGACTTCATAACGTCTCCCCCTGAGAGACCTGCCCAGCTACTTCTCATGCAGGTGAGGACCATTAGCAGGTATTAGGAAGGTAAACACGGTTATGAGTATGGATGCGCCAAACCCATAGTTTACCAGTCAATTATTAAAACGCTGATTTGGAAGTGTAGATTAAACCAGATGTGCTTAAATAACCTAATCTATTTGTCATTTTTGTTTGTGGAAATCTATTTTGTTGTACCTGAAATGTTTCAGATGTGATACTGCTTGATGCATACAAAAGAAAACTGGAGCCAATCTGGAGCCCTACCTATACAGGGAATTATACAGTTATTTTACATTGGTGATTGGGAATTGTTTATCTAACCAACACCTTCTCTACAAAGTAGTAACTATGCCACAAGCACTGTAGTAATTCAAAGATATGTGTTCACACAATTTAGTCATACACAGGACCAAGCTACAGTTATACATACACCTATAGAACGATGGTGCAGTTACGGCAGTAGTCTGGGTGGGGGATGACAAGGGCATGAATCTGAGATTTGTCTCCAGTGCAAGAAAGTGGTTTATTCTGGAGATGTTGTGGAAGTGAAAATAGCATTAATGGCCGCCCATTGTAGCAATTCAGTTGTTTTGGGCGCCATTTAATCATCACACCCAATTAGACATTGTTTAGCCGAGTAATGCGTCAAAACCTGGCTAAGCTAATGGGCGCAACGGAGAAAAGTGCTATTTGGGCGCCCAAACAGCCGACTTTTCAAACATTTCAGCTTGCCACCTCCAGGGGGGCTGCAAGCTGGAATGTGTCTGCCGTGGCTAATGGGCATCTGAATGGAGCAACACTTAAATTGCTCCGATAGATGCCCATTAGTTTAGACACCCATAAAAACAATTGAGTCGCCCTCTTAAGTGCTAGAATAATTGGACCCTCTATTACAGTATATCCCTATAGGGGAATCCCGACCGCCGGCATACCGACAGCTGGGCGAGCGCAAATGAGCGTGGACCCCCAAAAGGGAGAAAATGTGTCAGTATGCCGGGTGTCGGGATTCCGGCGCCGGTATACTGTGCGCCGGGATCCCAACAGCTGGCAAACTGAAGACCACCCCCCTGCATCAGTGTTACCCAATTGATTCAATCATAACAATGTAACATTGATACAAAAATCTTGTTGATTTTTTTCCCATTTATTAATCACATTAATTTATTGATCACTTTTAAATAAAGTTAGCAAGAATAAATCAAATTTTCACATTAATTCATAAGCCTCATGATAGGTGTTGACAGTCCGCATAATATGATTCATATGAATTACTGGCAAAAAGTAATTGAACTATTCCATTTTAATTAAATAGTGACTCAGGCGGTAATTACAAGCATAAATCCATATAAAGAATTAAAAAATTGGATTTCCTTAAACTATGCCTGGTGCTAATGACCATGGATTCATATCAAGCAAATAGTGTCCTGTGCATAGATCACTGAGATTGTCTTTACAGAAATATGACTATAACAGACATATCAATCGCTCATATCAACATTTAGGAGGTATTTGATATAATACTGGAGCATATTCCATACATTGGAAGACTTGACAAAATATAAAATATTGCCATAATTAAGTAGGTCAAGATAATCCACACAGAAATATTAATAATTATGTACCTGCTGCTGTGTCCATACACCAGGCACGTCCAAACTGTGGCCCTCCAGCTGTTGAGAAACCACACATCCCAGCATGCCCTGACACAGCTTTAGCATTCCCTGACAGCAAAACTGTGTCAGGGCATGCTGGGATATGTAGTTTCACAACAGCTGGAGGGCCGCAGTTTGGACATGCCTGCCATACACATTCTACTAAATCCCACATATGTTGTGACACCCCCTACACACACCACTTAGCACAACACATTACATTGTGTCTCAGGCCCTCTGCACGTATATGACTACACAAAAGTAAATCATAGATTACACTGAACCTCACCCCAGCCTGGTTTAATACAGCTTCAAACACTGTTTTTCATCCATTATTTATCTTTCATATGAGACTTAGAAGTTATGTCCTCAAACACTGTCTTCTGCTTTGTAATACAACATTGAACTGGTGGGTATGACCTACATAGGCAGATGAGTTGCATATAGATTTCCCCAGGAATATACTACTTCTGGCCCTCTGAGGAAACGACCAGTCTAGTCGGTCGAGAAACGCGTCAGACGTTGGGACTTTCTCTGCACATCATAGCCAGCTTACTATCAGGAATTGTTCTCTGCCCGCCCCGGCCTGGAGCTATCTGGAGCCGCTTGCATAGGCTTCCCTGCCAAATGGAAGGCCGCTGCAAAAACAAACGGGTTTGAGCGTCTACAGTCCCACTACACCAAGCGACTCACAGACCCTTTCAAGTGCCGCCCACCTGGTGGCTATACAAGCGGTTAACTGCAGCACATCAGGACACAGTATTTAGACAAAGTGGTCCACGGACGCATCCAGTGCTGCCTTCCTGGTTGCCTTGCCATTAGTAAACTCCGGCACATCAGGACGCTGGTACTTGGTCCATTATTACCGCCCGCTTGGCTGTCCCACATTAAGAAATAGTGGTACCTTGGGACGCTAACATTAGACGCCTGCATTTTCACAAGCGGGGATCAGAGCTGACACCACCTTGCTCCATTTTTCCCAGACTTTTTGAGAGCACTATTGCTTTACATTTAACATCTATAAAGGTGAATCACAGTTTATCCTGCACCAGACTGAATATAATTAATTGACTAAATAGTGAAAACCAACTGAACACAGAAAAATTAGGCCCAAATGGGCAGCTATTCTTGCGTTGGAGGTGCTCCCAGGAATAATGTACCAGATACAAATTAATTTGGTGGGTGTAGAAGACCCCACACCTCACCAAAAGAAAATAAATTCCTATATTTGGAGCACTCTTTTAGATGATATTTATGAATTTGTGGAGATTTTATTAAGATTAAAACTTAGCTTTTATTACTCAATACTCGACTAAAAAGTTGAAAGATAAATATCAATTGGTGAATCCCCTTGTGAACAGTGGTAAAAATCTATAAGTGGGAGCAAATACTGTCGTCTTGAAATTATGTATTTTGCTCAAAAAATAATAAAAAGGCAATGATAGTAATCTATCAAACTTTTAAACAAGCAGCAATAGTGATATTTTTTATATACTCGCATTTAATCAGAAAAATCATTAGTGTTTAGATATTCAAACTTAAATGTCTCATATAAAATCCAAACCAATAATGTGTGTCTGTATTTCACCAAGCGGTATGAGTAATGCTATATATCTTCTTAGGATCGGCTTCTCCCCATACTTCAATAAAACTTGTGCATGAAAGACTAATACCTCTTCCATAGAAATGAATCAGAAATGCTATCCATTTCTGTGTGAGTAAATAAAGAATACATGGTTGCGATTAGACTATGCTGGGCACCTCATATGCATTTTTAGTTCATATGTGTCCTTTTTATGTGTCCTTAAGCAAGAAACTGACACATTGGTGTTTGTATCCAATAGTGTGTGTAAAAGATGCGGGTGCCTTAGGCAGCCACCTTTAGTAAGGACCAAATTCTAGTCACAGTTAGTGATGAGCGGATTCGGTTTTACTCGGTTTTACTCGGTTCTCAAAACCGAATCTTATTGGCTCACTGATGTCACGTGTTTTGGATAGCCAATAAGATTCGGTTTTGAGAACCGAGTAAAACCGAGTAAAACCGAATCCGCTCATCACTAGTCACAGTACAGCAAACCACATGAATCAATCAACACATAATCATATTGGGAAAAAGGTAACAATATACATTACAGATCCTATACATCTTGGTAATTGTCTGTATTCTGGAATCACATTAATGCATATAGAGTTAGACAACAAAAATTAGGTTGTAATATATCATAAACAGTGAAGAGAACAAAAATTATATTGTGATATAACATGGACAGTAAAGAAAATAAATATAGACACTCTAGTAAACTAATCCCATCTACTGTCTGACCTCATCCGTGAGCGGAGGAAAGATGAGAGTAGGACCGTCGACTGTGCCGTGGAGATAAGAAAGACAGGCACACTGGCTAGAGACCCCGTCGTGGTGTTAGATGGGCCCTGATGCTTATAGGCCTTGCAGGGTCTAAATGCGCCACTTGGGCCTGAGCCAGAGTCCGAAATAAGAAGGAAAACCGTGAAAGTGTGGAACACACATATGATGATACCACCTAATCTTTAGAAAAACATTTAAATTATAAACTACAATTGCCCACACCAAAATTGCACCTAATAGATAATATTACTATTGGAGAATGATTATAGTATATATCTTTGTGAGCACAGACTAGATGATATCTCAGGTATTGATATATCCACATTGGTTACACATTGCTCATTGCCATATTGCTCAAAAAGGTTGATACCTATTGTAATAGCAAAAATACAAAAACAATACCTATCAAGTGTGAGACTGAAAAAAAGATAGTAGGCACTCCAGTTCACTGATCCCATCTGCTGTCTGACCTCATCAATTTGAGCGGAGGACAGATGAGAGTAGGATCGTGGGCTGTGCCGCGGAAAGAAGAAAAAACGGACGGCAACATGAGAAGCCGTAAGTGGTGTTCGGCGGACCCTGGTGCTATTGCCTTGCAGGGTCCGGATGCGCCACTGGAAACCAGATGTCCATCCGTGGAGGGGAAAAGAGAAAGGGGGAGAAGGTGTGGGGAGTACCGGGTTATTGTATCTGAAGCGCAGGTCGCTGTAAGTCACTACTGCTGACCGCGGTATCCCCGGATTCAGTCGATCCAAGCCGCTGGTTCAAAAGGGCAAGTATACCAACTGCCATTACTAATTAATACAGAAACAGTACTATAAAAGTTATTTGGAAACTCATACATCTATTGGAGTTTATTAGGTCAATCAATTGAAGGAAACGGATCATACCAAACTAAGGAGACATCTATATGGATTGTATCTTTTTTTATTAAGTTAACAATTCTAATGATATTATCTATTTTATTAGTACTCAATTGCAACTGTGTCTATTACAAAGTGGCTGATGTGCATATGTAAGTGTGTTTATACTTCAGTTTGTGAAAATTTCTCTTACGTCCTAGAGGATGCTGGGGACTTCGTAAGGACCATGGGGTATAGACTGGCTCCGCAGGAAATATGGGCACTATAAAGAACTTTAGAATGGGTGTGCACTGGCTCCTCCCTCTATGCCCCTCCTCCAGACCTCAGTTAGTGCCCAGAGGAGATTGGGTGCATTACAGGGGAGCTCTCCTGAGTTTCTCTGATAAAGAATTTTGTTAGGTTTTTTATTTTCAGGGAGCACTGCTGGCAACAGGCTCCCTGCATCGTGGGACTGAGGAGAGAGAAGCAGACCTACTTAAGTGATATGGTCTGCCTCTTAGGCTACTGGACACCATTAGCTCCAGAGGGAGTCGGAACGCAGGTCTCCCCTCGCTGTTCGTCCCGGAGCCGCGCCGCCGTCCTCCTCGCAGAGCCGGAAGATAGAAGCCGGGTGAGTATAAGACGAAAAGAAGACTTCAAGGCGGCAGAAGACTTCAGATCTTCACTGAGGTAAGCGTGCAGCGGTAACGCTGTGCGCCATTGCTCCCACACAATACACACACTAGCGGGCACTGATGGGTGCAGGGCGCAGGGGGTGCGCCCTGGGCAGCAATAAAACCTCTATATCTGGCATTATTAAGTTGGACATTGCAGAGGCAGTAATTCTTTGAATCCCCCGCCAGTTTTGAGATACTTTGAGCGGGACCGAAGCCCGCCGCTGGAGGGGCCGGAGCTTGGTCCCTCAGCACTAACCAGTGCCATTTTCTCCACAGAGATCTGCAGAGAAGCTGGCTCCCCGGTCTCTCCCCTGCTGAACACGGTGACACAGGGCTGAAAAGAAGAGGGGGGGCACTTGTAAGGCGCAGTGAGTGTATTAACACAGTAATTAATATAAAAGCGCTATTGTCATACCGCCGCCGCGGCCGCCGGGCTTGTCTCTCCGGGGGTGCTGGCTGTCCGGGCGGTCGTCCTCGCTGGCGGTCTCTGCCTCCCGGCGCTCCGTCCGGCGCCCGTAGTGTGGACGTCGCGGGTGCGCCCGACGTTCACTGGGGACGGGTGACGTCATCAGCGCTCCTCCAATCAGGTGCTGGCGGGAAGTACAAATTCAGACGCCGGGCAGAGCTCCGGCGCCTGAGTATCATCGCTACTACTACTGTACCTGTGATCTCCAGAGCTCCGTGCCTCCAGCACCTCAGCACCTCCGTGTCTCTAAGCGCCTTCAAACACCTCAGTACCTCTAGCACCTCAGTGCCTCTAGCACCACAACATCGCTCACAGTGAGCTTTTGGTACTCTCCACCAATTCATCAGCACCTTTACAAGTCTTGTCTATCAGGAGACCTTCAAACGTCCACCCGTGCCTTCTGCCTACCGTCCTAATCCTGCATGAGGGAGACCTACATCCGGCCATCTCTGCTGCGACCCAGTAGCGGTTCCTCTTCCCGGTCACCGGAAGAAGCCCCGAGTCCACAGCACTTCCAGACCAGGTCAGTGATAGAATACTCAGGCCCCATGGACCCGGGGGATCGGAACGGTTCCGGTATGAATGGTCGACCATGTTATGGTCGACAGTCATTAGGTCGACCACTATTGGTCGACATGGACACATGGTCGACACATGAAAATGGTCGACACATGAAAGGTCGACATATGAAAAGGTCGACATGAGTTTTGTAACTTTTTTTGGTGTTGTTTTTTGCGTAAAGTGACTGGGAACCCCAATTAGTGCACCGCGTCCCCTCGCATGGCTCGCTTCGCTCGCCATGCTTCGGGCATGGTGCCTTCGCTCTGCTACCGCTTCGCTCGGCAGACTTTACCGTTCCAATCGTAGTCCATGTGGATCGTAAAATATGGATAAGTTCCCCAAAAGAAAAAAAAGTTAAACTCATGTCGACCTTTTCATGTATCGACCTTTCATGTGTCGACCATTTTCATGTGTCGACCATGTCAATGTCGACCAATAGTGGTCGACCTAATGACTGTCGACCATAACATGGTCGACCATGTGAACGGATACCGATCGGAACACAGAGTCGAGCGCCATCCAAAATTTGGCTTCCCGAGTTCAGACTCAAGAGGCGACACAGGGCCAGGTGATGCAATATCTCCTGGAATTGTCCGGCCGATTGGATCAAATTCAAGCATCCTTAGCTTCCGTAATTCCGGTTCCAGTTCCCGTAACTGCTCCAGTTGCTGTTTCCAGTAATGTCCAACCTCCGGCTGGTACCAGGTCACGTCTTCAGCTTCCTACTCCTTCCCGCTATAATGGGAACCCAAAGAATTGCCGTGGTTTTCTAAATCAGTGCGAGGTGCACTTCGAGCTTCTTTCTCATAATTTCCCTACGGATCGCTCTAAGGTAGCATATATAATTTCCCTGCTTGAAGGGTCAGCGTTGGATTGGGTATCTCCGTTATGGGAACGATCTGATCCCGTGGTTTCCAACTACACCAACTTCATCACGTCCTTTCGATGAATCTTCGACGATCCCGGCAGGATGACCACTGCTTCTTCCGACTTGCTAAACCGTGTTCGTCAGGGCTCCCGTTCCGTGGGTCAGTACATGGTTCATTTCCAGACCATTGCCTCTGAACTTCGCTGGAATAATGACGCTCTGAGGGCTGCCTTCTGGAACGGTCTCTCCGACCGGCTGAAAGATGAGTTGGTCACTAGGGATCTGCCAGATCCATTAGAAGAGTTGATCTCCCTTTGCGTCAAGGTGGATCTTCGGATGCAGGAGCGTGGAGGAGAACGTAGCCGTTCAGATCGTTCCAGGTTCCGGCATCCTACTCCTAGACCGGCGGCTGGGCCCAGCTCGGACGAACCCATGCAAATTAACCGATCCCGACTGTCTCCGGAGGAACGACAGCGTCGTCGTGAGGGTAAACTTTGCCTTTACTGTGGAGCCGCAGATCATTTCCTTAAGTTTTGTAAATCCCGTCCGGGAAACGGGCAGGCCTAGCTTGTTCCGGAGGAGTCAAGTTGGGGGTCACGACTAAATCTTTTCCAATTTTGGATTGTTTGCGTCCTGTGTCTTTAATCACCAATTCAGTCTTCAAGTCTTGTGAAGCCCTGTTGGATTCCGGAGCTGCGGGGAACTTCGTTTCTTCCTCCTGTGTCCAAAGCATGGATTTAAAGGTACGGCCTATCGAGCGGCCTATTTCGTTGACTGCTATTAACGGTACTAGAATTTCCAAGGGTCTCATAACGTGGCGCACGGAGCCAGTTAAGCTGCAGGTCGGGGCTCTACATCAAGAATGTCTGGAACTCTTGGTGATTCCGGAAATGCATCACGATCTGGTCCTTGGAATGCCTTGGCTCAAAATTCATAATCCCCACATTGACTGGAAGTCTTCTCAAATTCTGTCTTGGAGTTCTTTTTGTCACGCTAACTGTCTTACTCCCGTTTGTCCGCTCCGTGTCTCTTCTAAATCGGATGAAGAGCATATTCCGGAGGCGTATCAAGAGTTCAAGGATGTGTTTTCGGAACAGGCGGCTGATCAGTTACCACCTCATAGGCCTTGGGACTGCCCTATTGACCTTGTCCCAGGGAAGATGCCACCCCGTGGCCGCACACATATCCTCTGTCACTTCCCGAGACTCAAGCTATGTCGGACTATATTAAGTCCAATCTGCTCAAGGGATTCATTCGCCCCTCTTCCTCCCCTGCTGGAGCGGGCTTCTTTTTCGTGAAGAAGGAGGACGGGGGGGTTGAGACCATGTATCGACTACCGCGGCTTAAACTATATCACCATCAAGAATAAATACCCCTTGCCACTAATCACAGAGTTATTTGATAGGGTCCGTGGCGCCCGTGTTTTCTCCAAACTCGACTTGAGGGGAGCTTATAATCTTATACGCATCCGAGAAGGGGATGAATGGAAGACCGCCTTCAATACCCGGGATGGGCATTACGAATACCTGGTGATGCCGTTCGGCTTTAGTAATGCTCCTGCTGTCTTCCAGGGACTCGTCAACGAAATCTTCCGAGACATGTTATATCAAAGTGTTGTGGTATATTTGGACGACATACTGATTTTTTCCAAAGATCTTGTTGAACACAGGACTCAAGTCAAAGAAGTGCTCCACCGTTTACGAGAGAATCATCTCTATGCTAAGCTCTCCAAATGTACCTTCGAAGTAACATCAATTCCGTTCCTCCGTTAAATCATCTCGGGGACGGAGCTTCGCATGGATCCGGAGAAGCTCTCTGCCATTTGTGACTGGACTCAGCCTCTCTCTTTAAAAGCAATACAAAGATTCCTGGGCTTTGCGAATTACTACAGGAAATTCGTTAGGGGTTTCTCCACCATTGTTGCACCCATTACTGCCTTGACGAGAAAGGGCTCTAATCCGAGTTTGTGACCTCCCGAACCCATTGAGGCTTTTTCCCACTTGAAGTTAGCTTTCATGTCCGCTCCAGTTCTCCAACAACCAAATTTCGATGAACCTTTCTTCCTAGAAGTTGACGCATCTTCGGTCGGAGTTGGGGCCGTTCTCTCTCAGTACTCCTCAGATAAGAAATTACATCCGTGTGGCTTCCACTCTCGTAAATTCTCTCTGGCTGAACGAAATTACACTATTGGAGACCAGGAACTTTTGGCAATTAAATCTGCCTTGGAAGAGTGGAGATATCTCTTAGAAGGGGCCAAACATGTGATTACCATTTACACGGATCACAAAAATTTGTTGTATATCAAATCCGCACAATGCTTGAATCCTTGCCAAGCGAGATGGGCACTTTTCTTTACTCTATTTTCTTTTGTTATCAAGTACCGGGCCGGGACTCTCAATACTAAAGCAGATGCACTGTCCCGTTCACAAATTTCTACAGACGAGGATGATTCTTTCAAGCGGAGTTTAATTCTAAATCCAATTTCTGTCTCCGCTGCTTCAACTACTCCAGCTCCTCCTCCTGGAAGAATGTCCGTACCAGCTAGATTCCGGCCGAGAATACTACATTGGGCCCATATCTCCAAGTTTTCCGGTCATCCCGGCGCCCAGAAGATGTACAAGTTTCTGCAAAGATCTTACTGGTGGGACACCATGAGGAAGGATGTACAGGATTACGTTAGTTCTTGTCCACAGTGTACACAACATAAATCTCCTCGCCTGCCTCCTGCTGGGTTGCTTCGTCCTCTGCCCATTCCTGTGAAACCCTGGACTCACATTTCCATGGACTTCATCACTGACTTGCCCTGTTCCAAAGGTTGCAACACCATCTGGGTGATCGTCGACCGTTTCTCGAAGATGGCGCACTTCGTTCCATTGACTGGTCTGCCGACAGCTCCTAAACTAGCCCTACTATTAATCCGAGAACATTTTCGGTTGCATGGGTTGCCTCAGGAAATAGTCTCTGATCGAGGGGTACAGTTCACCGCAAGGTTTTGGAAAGCCCTCTGCTCGGCTTTACAGATTAAACTTAAGTTTTCATCCGCCTATCATCCCCAAACGAATGGACAAACGGAACGAGTCAATCAAGATCTAGAGACTTTGCTTCGCCTTTATCTCTCCCCTTCACAGGACAACTGGGTGGAGTTGTTACCTTGGGCGGAGTTTGCCCATAACCATTCATTTCATTCTTCCACTGGTGAGTCTCCGTTCTTCGTCAACTATGGGTTCCATCCACGAGTTCCGGAATTACCAAGTCTTCCGACAGTGAGGTTCCAGCTGTAACGTCCACTCTACTGCACTTCAGACAAATTTGGTGTAGGATTCATGCTAGTCTTAAAAAGGTTTCTGTCCGATACAAGTTCTTCGCCGATAGGAAACGACGAGCCGCTCCTCAATACAAGGTTGGTGATAGGGTATGGCTGTCCACACGTAATCTCCGGTTGAAGGTGCCCACTATGAAGTTTGCTCCAAGATTCATCGGTCCTTACCCTGTGCTACAAGTCCTGAATCCTGTGGTCTGTAAGTTGGGTTTGCCTTCTCACCTACGTATTCCAAATGCCTTCCATGTTTCTCTTCTTCGTCCTCTCGTCCTTAATCGTTTTCATTCAAAGTCCTCTAGCCCCACCTCAGTGGAAGCTGAAACAGGAACAGACTTTGAGATCAAAACAATTCTGGACTCTCGTTACCTTCACAAGAATCTGCAATATCTGGTGGAATGGAAAGGGTACGGTCCTGAGGAGAGAAGTTCGATAAAGGCTTCTGAGGTCTCGGCTCCTCGACTAATCCGGATTTTCCATTCTAGACATCCTACGAAGCCAGGAAAGTGTCCAGGGGCCACTCCTAGAGGAGGGGGCACTTGTAAGGCGCAGTGAGTGTATTAACACAGTAATTAATATAAAAGCGCTATTGTCATACCGCCGCCGCGGCCGCCGGGCTTGTCTCTCCGGGGGTGCTGGCTGTCCGGGCGGTCGTCCTCGCTGGCGGTCTCTGCCTCCCGGCGCTCCGTCCGGCGCCCGTAGTGTGGACGTCGCGGGTGCGCCCGACGTTCACTGGGGACGGGTGACGTCATCAGCGCTCCTCCAATCAGGTGCTGGCGGGAAGTACAAATTCAGACGCCGGGCAGAGCTCCGGCGCCTGAGTATCATCGCTACTACTACTGTACCTGTGATCTCCAGAGCTCCGTGCCTCCAGCATCTCCGTGCCTCCAGCATCTCCGTGCCTCCAGCATCTCCGTGCCTCAGCACCTCCGTGCCTCCAGCACCTCCGTGCCTCCAGCACCTCCGTGCCTCCAGCACCTCCGTGCCTCCAGCACCTCCGTGCCTCCAGCACCTCCGTGCCTCCAGCACCTCCGTGCCTCAGCACCTCCGTGCCTCCAGCATCTCCGTTCCTCATCACCTCCGTGCCTCAGCAGCTCCATGCCTCAGCACCTCCGTGTCTCTAAGCGCCTCAGCGCCTTCAAACACCTCAGTACCTCTAGCATTTCAGTGCCTCTAGCACCACAACATCGCTCACAGTGAGCTTTTGGTACTCTCCACCAATTCATCAGCACCTCAAGGATCCTGCTGATCGCAGACAGGAAACTACTTTAAAGTCTATTTATGCGCATACAGGTGCTTTGCTCAGACCGGCAATAGCATCGGCATGGGTGTGTAGTGCGGTGACAGCTTGGACAGATACCTTGTCAGCTGACCTTGATACCCTTCGGCCACATTAAAGACGCAGTCTTATATATGAGGGACGTTCAAAGAGACGTTGGGCTGCTGGGTTCGAGAGCCAACGCCATGGCGATTTCTGCTAGGCGAGCCCTGTGGACCCGCCAATGGACGGGTGATGCCGACTCAAAGAAGCATATGGAGGTTTTGCCATACAAAGGTTAAGTTTTATTTGGGGAAGGTCTCGCGGACCTGGTTGCCACAGCTACCGCGGGTAAATCTACCTTTTTGCCTTTTGTTCCCCCGCTGCAAAAGAAAACTCCACAATATCAGATGCAGTCCTTTCGGTCGCATAAGTCCAGAAGAGGTCGGGACTCATCTTTCCTCGCCAGAGGTGAGGGTAGAGGAAAGAGCTTCTGCTCCGGCTAGTTCCTAGGAGCAGAAGTCCCCCCCGGCTTCTACGAAATCCACCACATGACGCTGGGGCTCCACTGAGGGAGTCCACACCGGTGGGGGCACGTCTTCGACTCTTCAGCCAGGTCTGGGTTATGTCAGACGTGGATCCTTGGGCGATGGATATTGTACCCCAAGGCTACAAACTGGAATTCGAAGAGGTGCCCCCTCGCCGATTTTTCAAGTCGGCCTTGCCAGCTTCTTCCCCAGAGAGGGAAGTAGTGTTAGCTGCAATTCAAAAGCTGTATCAACAGTAAGTGTTTGTCAAGGTTCCCCTAGTTCAACAGGGGAAAGGGTACTATTCGACCCTGTTCGTGGTCCCGAAGCCGGATGGTTCGGTCAGACCAATTTTAAATCTAAAATCCCTAAACCTGTACTTGAAAAAGTTCAAATTCAAGATGGAATCGCTCCGGGCTGTGATCTCCAGTCTGGAAGGGGGGGGGGGATTTTATGGTGTCACTGGATATAAAGTATGCATACCTTCATGTCCCCATATATCCTCATCAGGCGTACCTGAGATTTGCTGTACAGGACTGTCATTACCAGTTTCAGACGTTGCCGTTTGGGCTTTCCACGGCCCGAGGATTTTCACCAAGGTGATGGCGGAGATGATGGTGATCCTGCGCAGGCAGGGAGTCACAATTATCCCATACTTGGACGATCTCCTGTTAAAAGCAAGATCGAGAGATCAATTGCAGAAGAGCGTGTCGCTCTCTCTGAGAGTACTACAACAACACGGTTGGATTCTCAATCTGCCAAAGTCACAATTGATTCCAACGACTCGGCTATCATTCCTAGGCATGATTCTGGACACGGAACAGAAGAGGGTTTTTCTCCCGATGGAAAAGGCCCAGGAACTCCAGAACATGGTCAGAGACTTGCTAAAACCAAAAAGAGTGTCTGTTCATCAATGCACTCGAGTTCTGGGGAAAATGGTGGCAGCCTACGAGGCCATCCCCTTCGGCAGGTTTCATGCAAGGACGTTTCAGTGGGACCTCCTGGACAAGTGGTCAGGGTCCCATCTACTAATACATCAGAAGATAAGCCTGTCCCCCTGGGCCAGGGTGTCTCTCCTGTGGTGGCTGCAAAGTGCTCACCTTCTAGAGAGTCGCAGATTCAGCATTCAAGACTGGGTTCTGGTGACCACGGACGCGAGCCTCCGAGGATGAGGAGCAGTCACACAAGGAAGAAGTTTTCAGGGCCTATGGTCAAGCCAGAAGGCTTGTCTACACATCAACGTACTGGAATTGAGGGCCATATACAACGGCCTACGACAAGCGGAGAATATTCTTCGCGACCTACCGGCTCTGATTCATTCAGACAACGTTACAGCCGTGGCTCATATAAACCGCCAAGGCGGGACAAGGAGCAGAGTGGCAATGGCGGAAGCCACCAGGATTCTGCGCTGGGCGAAAAATCACGTAAGCGCTCTGTCAGCGGTCTTCATTCCGGGAGTGGACAACTGGGAAGCAGACTTCCTCAGCAGACACGATCTCCATCCAGGAGAGTGGGGACTTCATCAAGACGTTTTTACAGAGATAACAAGTCTTTGGGGAATTCCTCACTTAGACATGATGGCGTCACACCTCAACAAGAAGCTTCGGAGGTATTGTGCCAGGTCAAGGGACCCTCAGGCAGTAGCGGTGAACGCCCTGGTGACACCGTGGGTGTTTCAGTCGGTCTATGTGTTCCCCCCCTCTTCCTCTCATCTCAAAAATATTGAAAATCATAAGACAAAAAAGAGTGAGCACAATCCTCGTTGTTCCAGATTGGCCTCAAAGGGCCTGGTATTCAGATCTTCAGGAGATGCTCACAGAAGATCCATGGCCTCTTCCTCTCACGGAGGACCTGTTACAAGAGGGGCCCTGAGTGTTCCAAGACTTACCGCGGTTACGTTTGACGGCATGGCGGTTGAACACCGAATCCTAGCTGGGAAATGTATTCCAGAGGAGGTCATCCCTACTCTGATAAAGGCTAGGAAGGAGGTGACGGCAAAACATTATCACCGTATCTGGAGGAAATATGTTTCTTGGTGTGAAGCCAAGAATGCTCCTACGGAAGATCTGGGCCGTTTTCTCCACTTTCTACAGACAGGAGTGGATATGGGCCTAAAATTAGGCTCCATTAAGGTACAGATTTCGGCCCTATCTATTTTCTTTCAGAAGGAATTGGCTTCTCTCCCAGAAGTCCAGACTTTTGTAAAGGGAGTGCTGCACATCCAGCCTCCTTTTGTGCCCCCAGTGGCACCCTGGGACCTTAACGTGGTGTTACGGTTCCTGAAGTCTCACTGGTTTGAACCTCTTCAAACGGTTGAATTGAAATTTCTCACTTGGAAGGTGGTCATGTTGTTGGCCTTGGCATCTGCAAGGCGGGTGTCCGAATTGGCGGCCTTGTCTCACAAGAGCCCCTATTTGACCTTCCATGTGGATAGAGCAGAGTTGAAGACTTGTCCTCAATTTTTGCCTAAGGTGGTTTCTTCATTTCATATGAACCAACCTATTGTGGTGCCTGTGGCTACGGGTGACTTGGAGGATTCCAAGTCCCTGGATGTAGTCAGGGCCTTAAAAATCTATGTAGCCAGGACGGCTCAAGTTAGGAAAACAGAAGCACTGTTTGTCCTGTATGCAGCCAACAAAGTTGGCGCTCCTGCTTCGAAGCAGACTATTGCTCGCGGGATCTGTAACACGATTCAGCAGGCTCATTCTACGGCGGGATTGCCGTTAAATGCAGTAAAGGCCCATTCCACTAGGAAGGTGGCCTCTTCTTGGGCGGCTGCCCGAGGCGTCTCGGCTTTACAGCTTTGCCGAGCAGCTACTTGGTCAGGTTCAAACACTTTTGCAAAGTTCTATAAGTTTGATACCCTGGCTGATGAGGACCTTGCGTTTGCTCAGTCGGTGCTGCAGAGTCGTCCGCACTCTCCCGCCCGGTCTGGAGCTTTGGTATAAACCCCATGGTCCTTACGGAGTCCCCAGCATCCTCTAGGACGTAAGAGAAAATAAGATTTTAAACCTACTGGTAAATCTTTTTCTCCTAGTCCGTAGAGGATGCTGGGCGCCCGTCCCACTGCGGACGAAATCTGCAAGGCTTGTATATAGTTGTTGCTTACATAAGGGTTATGTTACAGTTGAGATCAGTCTTTAGCTGATACTGGTTTTTTGTTCATACTGTTAACTGGTTGCGTATATTCCAGGTTCTACGGTGTGGATGGTGTGGGCTGGTATGAATCTTGCCCTTAGATTAACAAAATCCTTTCCTCATATTGGGGGGTCATTCCGAGTTGTTCGCTCGTTGCCGATTTTCGCTATACTGCGATTAGTCACTTACTGCGCATGCGCAAGGTTCGCAGAGCGCATGCGCTTAGTTATTTTACACAAAAGTTAGGTATTTTACTCACGGCATAACGAGGATTTCTCTAACGTCCTAGTGGATGCTGGGGACTCCGTCAGGACCATGGGGATTAGCGGCTCCGCAGGAGACAGGGCACAAAAATAAAGCTTTAGGATCAGGTGGTGTGCACTGGCTCCTCCCCCTATGACCCTCCTCCAAGCCCCAGTTAGGTTTTTGTGCCCGTCCGAGCAGGGTGCAATCTAGGTGGCTCTCCTAAACAGCTGCTTAGTAAAGTTTTTAGGTTTTTTATTTTCAGTGAGTCCTGCTGGCAACAGGCTCACTGCATCGAGGGACTTAGGGGAGAGAAGTCAACTCACCTGCGTGCAGGATGGATTGGCTTCTTAGGCTACTGGACACCATTAGCTCCAGAGGGATCGAACACAGGCCCAGCCATGGAGTCCGGTCCCGGAGCCGCGCCGCCGACCCCCCTTGCAGATGCCGAAGATGGAAGAGGTCCAGAAGCAGGCGGCAGAAGACTTTTCAGTCTTCCTGAGGTAGCGCACAGCACTGCAGCTGTGCGCCATTGTTGTCAGCACACTTCACACAGCGGTCACGGAGGGTGCAGGGCGCTGGGGGGGCGCCCTGGGCAGCAATGTATAATACCTTTTTATGGCTAAAAATACATCACATATAGCCCTTGAGGCTATATGGATGTATTTAACCCCTGCCAGATCTCACAAACTCCGGAGAAGAGCCCGCCGAAATAGGGGGCGGGGCTTATTCTCCTCAGCACACAGCGCCATTTTCCTGCTCAGCTCCGCTGTGAGGAAGGCTCCCAGGACTCTCCCCTGCACTGCACTACAGAAACAGGGTAAAACAGAGAGGGGGGGCACTTTTTTTGGCGATATTACTATATTTAAGCTGCTATAAGGATACAACACTTATATAGGGTTGTTCCCATATATATTATAGCGCTTGGGTGTGTGCTGGCAAACTCTCCCTCTGTCTCCCCAAAGGGCTAGTGGGGTCCTGTCTTCAATAGAGCATTCCCTGTGTGTCTGCTGTGTGTCGGTACGTGTGTGTCGACATGTATGAGGACGATGTTGGTGTGGAGGCAGAACAATTGCCGGTAATGGTGATGTCACCCCCCAGGGAGTCGACACCGGAATGGATGGCTTTGTTTATGGAATTACGTGATAATGTCAGCACATTACAAAAATCAGTTGACGACATGAGACGGCCGGCAAACCAGTTAGTACCTGCCCAGGCGTCTCAGACACCGTCAGGGGCTGTAAAACGCCCTTTACCTCAGTCGGTCGACACAGACCCAGACACGGACACTGAATCTAGTGTCGACGGTGAAGAAACAAACGTATTTTCCAGTAGGGCCACACGTTATATGATCACGGCAATGAAGGAGGCTTTGCATATCTCTGATACTACAAGTACCACAAAAAGGGGTATTATGTGGGGGGTGAAAAAACTACCTGTAGTTTTCCTGAATCAGAGGAATTGAATGATGTATGTGATGAAGCGTGGGTTAACCCAGATAGAAAAGTGCTAATTTCAAAAAAGTTATTGGCATTATACCCTTTCCCGCCAGAGGTTAGGGCGCGCTGGGAAACACCCCCTAAGGTGGATAAGGCGCTCACACGCTTATCAAAACAAGTGGCGTTACCGTCTCCTGATACGGCCGCCCTCAAGGATCCAGCTGATAGGAGGCTGGAAACTACCCTAAAAAGTATATACACACATACTGGTGTTATACTGCGACCAGCCATCGCCTCAGCCTGGATGTGCAGTGCTGGGGTGGTCTGGTCGGATTCCCTGACTGAAAATATTGATACCCTGGATAGGGACAGTATTTTACAGACTTTAGAGCAATTAAAGGATGCTTTTCTGTCAGGCCCGGGTGTTTTTGTTAATCCGTTAACCCGGAACCAACCACAGGTGTAGGTGCTGGGGTATGAAGAAAGCAGGGAGGACGAAGAAAGTTCCGCTTCATATATTTATTAAATAACAATTCAGTAAGGAGTTAAATGACTAGTTGTTAATCATCATTATACTGAAATATTGCAAGAATGGCAGAAATGATATGTAAGAGAAAACTCAAAAATAAATAAAAGAAATGTTCATGGAAACATATGCAAAAACAAGCTGAAGAATAAATGTTGAATTGTCCAAATATAAACAAGCTTTGATGCTGAACTGTAGATTGTGTTTAACTGGTTAATGCAGACATGGTGAATTAACTGTAAGAATTTGCAATGGAGTTTTGAGGGTTAACTGAGAAACTGTGATGAATTATCCTTGTAATGACAACATAGCAAATAAAAGTACTGAATTGGGTTACTTGCGGGTTCCGGAGATCACTGTGAAACTGTAGTAGAAGACAAGGTGATGAATGGGTTAAATGCAGAGTTGAACAAACGAACAGCTGAGAGAAACAGAATCCTCCAGACTTTGAATGATAGGCAGACTGACAAGGTAACCTCATGCAGGACACTGGGAATCCAACTATTTCCAATAGGAGTGCAATTAACTGACAGCACAGCGGAGAGCCGGTGGATCTTTCAGCAGTGAAGGCTGCAGACGGACCTCTGGGAACGGAGGCGATATCTGGACCACGGGAATCACACAGGAATGCACGGAGAGAGCTCAGAGCTAGAGCACAGCTTTGATACAACAAAGCACTGGCCCAGAGTAACATAATCCCAGCCTACTTAAAGGCAGCACAAGCACGGGATTGGCTTACACCTGCCCACAGGTGTTTTCACAAGTGCTCAGTATTAGCTATTTGGTCTCCAACATGGCCACCTCCTATACAGCAGACACACCGCAGTGCCTTAGGCCATTTGGTCCCCGCACTCACAGTTCCCAGACTCTGCATTACCTGTGCCATTGATCACGCCGTGTCCCCACACGGGCGCACAGCACCGCGAGCAACCGCACTGGCAACGGATGAACCCCAGAACCCGCAAAGGTGAGAGACCGGTTCGTGACAGTACCCCCTCTTCTACGGGTGGTCTCCGAACACCTTTGAACCTTGTCAGGATTTTTGGAGAAGTATTTCTGTACCAGTCTTGGAGCATGAACATCTTCAGAGAAAACCCAGGATCTCTCCTCCGGACCGTAACCCTTCCAGTCGACCAGAAACTGTAAACGTCCATATCGGGAACGTGAGTCCACAATCTCTTTAACTTCAAATTCCTCATTCTGCAAAGAGTGAACTTTAGGAGGTTTGGACTGGGTAGTACGGAACTTATTGAGAATCAAAGGCTTCAGTAAAGATGTATGAAAGGCGTTAGGAATTCTCAAAGACGGTGGCAACTTGACTTTGTATGACACAGGGTTGAGTACCTTTACAATGGGAAATGGACCAATAAACCTGGGAGCAAATTTCTTAGAAGGAACTTTGAACTTGAGATTGCGCGTAGAAATCCAAACTTGGTCTCCCACTTTGTAATTCGGTACAGCTTTACGTTTTCTATCTGCAAAAGATTTATAACGAGCGGAAGTTTTGACCAAGGACTTACGTACACAACTCCAGATGCTAGATAGACGTTGAAGCTCTTGATCTGCCGCTGGGACCTCTAGGGCTGGCAATGGATGAAACTCTGGCACACGAGGATGAAAGCCGAAGTTAATATAAAAGGGCGTAGATTCTGAAGATGAATGGAAGAGATTATTATGAGCAAATTCTGCCAATGGAAGGTAGTCAACCCAGTCATCCTGTGAGGACGATATATATAGCCGGAGAAATGTTTCAAGGTCTTGGTTGACTCTCTCAGTTTGTCCATCTGTCTGAGGATGATATGCAGAAGAAAAGTTCAACTTGACATTTAAAGATGAACAAAGCGACCTCCAAAACTTGGCCACAAACTGTGTTCCCCGATCAGAGATAATTTCTCGAGGAAGGCCATGCAACTTGAAGATTTCAGAGATGAACAATCTGGCTAGTAAAGGGGCTGATGGTAACCCAGTTAATGGAATGAAATGTGCCATTTTCGAAAATCGATCCACTATCACCCAAATGGTATTTCGCCCTTTTGATGGAGGTAGATCGGTCACGAAATCCATTGAGATATGAGTCCATGGTTGTTTGGGTATGGATAGTGGATGTAATAGACCTGGTGGAGAACTTCTTGGACTCTTATGTTGGGCACATTTAGGACATGCTGCTATAAACTCTTGGACATCGGCTTTGAGACGTGGCCACCAATAAGACTGTTGAATAAATTTGAGAGTCTTTAGAACCCCAGGATGACCCATGAAGGAAGAGGAGTGAGCCCAGGTAAGCAGCCGTTTTCGAAGACTTGTGGCGACAAAGGTCTTGCCAAGCGGAGGAACTGGAGAGGTTCGAGTCATTAAAAAGGACGTAGGATTCACAATGGCTTGATTCGTGGTAGCATCATTTAATTCAGAAGAAGCAAAGGACCGGGAAAGGGCATCTGCCTTTTTGTTCTGAGACCCTGGTCGATAGGTGAGCTAGAAATTGAATCGTGTGAAGAAAAGCGCCCATCTAGCTTGTCGTGGATTCAAACACTGAGCTGACTGCAGATACAGAAGATTCTTATGATCAGTATAAACTGTAATGCGATGTTGTGCTCCTTCTAGAAGGTATCTCCACTCCTCAAATGCCAACTTGATGGCAAGTAACTCTTGCTCACCGATTGCATAATTACGTTCTGCCGGGAGGAACTTACGGGAGAAGTATCCGCAGGGATGGACCTTTTTATCTTCAAAGACTTGTGATAACACAGCTCCTACTGCTTCTGTAGATGCATCCACCTCTAGCAGAAAGGGACGATTCAAATCAGGCTGTCGAAGAATGGGGGCTGACACAAAGGCTTGCTTTAAATCAGAGAAGGCTTTGATTGCTTCAGAAGACCAGTTCGTAGGATTTGCTCCCTTGCGAGTTAGGGCTGTGATGGGAGCAGCTAACGTAGAATAATTCTTGATGAATCTCCTATAGAAATTCGCAAAGCCAAGAAATCGCTGAATCCCCTTGAGAGTTGAAGGAGTGGACCAATCTTGGATAGCTTGTACCTTACCTGGATCCATACATAGCTCTGATCCCGAAATGATGTAACCAAGGAACGGTATGGAAGATACTTCAAAAGTGCACTTCTCTAACTTACAATAAAGTTGATTTTTCCTCAGACGTGTCAGTACCTCTTTAACTTGGTGACGGTGAGACTTTAGATCCTTAGAGAATATTAGGATATCATCCAGGTACACTACTAGACACTTGTAGAGAAGATCACGAAAAAGTTCATTCACATAGCTTTGAAAAACTGCAGGTGCATTACAAAGACCAAAGGGCATTACGAGGTATTCGTAATGCCCATCCCGGGTATTAAAAGCAGTCTTCCACTCGTCCCCTGCACGGATGCGGATTAAATTGTAGGCCCCTCGGAGATCCAGTTTTGTAAACACAGTAGCTCCCTTTACCCGGTCAAATAATTCTGGAATTAAGGGTAATGGATACTTGTTTTTCACAGTGATCTCATTGAGTCCACGGTAATCTATGCATGGTCGTAACCCACCGTCCTTCTTCTTAACGAAAAAGAATCCGGCTCCTGCAGGTGAAGAAGATGGTCTGATAAATCCTTTGATTAGATTTTCCTGTATATAGTCAGACATAGCTTGCGTCTCTGGGATGGATAGCGGATAAATTCGTCCCCTAGGAGGGGTTTTGCCTGGAACCAGGACGATTGGGCAGTCCCATTCGCGGTGAGGAGGTAGAGAGTCTGCTGCTTGTTTACTGAAAACATCTGCAAAAGATTGATACACCGGAGGTAGGTCGGGAAGGCTAATTGACCGGAGAGGTACAATAGAGGCTAAACAGTCCTTGGTACAAGATTTACCCCACGAAAGGACTTCCATGGTTTGCCAATTGAGTTGAGGATTATGTTTCTGCAGCCAAGGTAAACCAAGTATCACATCTTGAGAGGCTTTGGGAATCACGTAGAAGGAGAGGTATTCGGAATGGAGCACACCAACTTTCATCTTGAGACATACGGTTCGATGAGTAATTATACCATCTGGAATTCGACTTCCATCCACTGCTGTAACGGCAACTGCTGCTTCCAGAGGCATGGTTTGAACTTTAGACCGCATGACAAAGGCTGAGGAGATGAAGTTCTCGGCTGCCCCGGAATCTAGGAGAGCTGAAACTTTCACTGTAGAACTTGGAACTTCTAATTGAATAGACAAGGTCGGCTCTTTCCCAGAACGTGATTCTAGAGTAACTCCTAGCTTAACCTCTCTTGAATAAGCTAGGAGCGAGAGTTTCCCGGTCGGAGTTTGCAGAATTTAACTAAGTGTTCGGAGGACCCACAGTACATGCAGAGGTTACCCTGTCGACGACGAAGTCGTTCCTCTTCTGTGAGGCGAGAGCGCCCAATCTGCATAGGTTCTTCTGTCGTTACCGGAGACTGTGAAGAAGAGTCTTGTCGAGGCCTAGGATGATAACGTGGACTGGATCGCTCTGCCCTGGATTTCTCTAAACATCGCTCCCTGTAGCGTAGGTCAAGTTTGTTACAGAGAGAAATCAATTCATCCAGTTTAGTTGGCACGTCCCGGATAGTTAAATCATCCTTGATTCTCTCTGAAAGTCCATTCCAAAACGCGGCGATCAGGGCCTCCTCATTCCAGTTTAACTCTGAAGACAACGTGCGAAACTGAATAATATATTGACTGACAGGACGTAAACCTTGACGTAGACGGAGAATCTCCAAGGATGCTGAGGTGGTCCTGCCTGGTTCGTCAAAGATTCTCCGGAAGGAAGATACAAACTCTTTGTAATTAGAGAGGATAGGATCACCTCTCTCCCATAATGGTGATGCCCACTCCAGAGCCTGACCAGAGAGGAGGGCAATAATATATGCGACCTTAGAACGAGCTGATGGGAAACTGGCGGACATCAGTTCGAACTGGATCTCGCATTGATTCAGGAATCCTCTGCAAAGTTTTGGAGTCCCGTCAAACTTACTTGGAGAGGGTAACTGCAAGCGGGACGTAGGCAGCATCACAGGAGAAGCTGTAGTGGTAACTGGGACAACCGGAGTTGGAATCTGAACTTGAGACGTTTTAATAGCTGTATGAAGAGTCTCTAAACGGTCTGCCATAGTTTGCATAAACTGCACTATTTGTGTCTGTATAGACTCCTGGTTTTCCAGACGGGAAAGGATATCTGACGTAGCACCGCCTCCTGCGAATTGGTCACTTGACGGATCCATGTGGCCAGTGCTTACTGTCAGGCCCGGGTGTTTTTGTGAATCCGTTAACCCGGAACCAACCACAGGTGTAGGTGCTGGGGTATGAAGAAAGCAGGGAGGACGAAGAAAGTTCCGCTTCATATATTTATTAAATAACAATTCAGTAAGGAGTTAAATGACTAGTTGTTAATCATCATTATACTGAAATATTGCAAGAATGGCAGAAATGATATGTAAGAGAAAACTCAAAAATAAATAAAAGAAATGTTCATGGAAACATATGCAAAAACAAGCTGAAGAATAAATGTTGAATTGTCCAAATATAAACAAGCTTTGATGCTGAACTGTAGATTGTGTTTAACTGGTTAATGCAGACATGGTGAATTAACTGTAAGAATTTGCAATGGAGTTTTGAGGGTTAACTGAGAAACTGTGATGAATTATCCTTGTAATGACAACATAGCAAATAAAAGTACTGAATTGGGTTACTTGCGGGTTCCGGAGATCACTGTGAAACTGTAGTAGAAGACAAGGTGATGAATGGGTTAAATGCAGAGTTGAACAAACGAACAGCTGAGAGAAACAGAATCCTCCAGACTTTGAATGATAGGCAGACTGACAAGGTAACCTCATGCAGGACACTGGGAATCCAACTATTTCCAATAGGAGTGCAATTAACTGACAGCACAGCGGAGAGCCGGTGGATCTTTCAGCAGTGAAGGCTGCAGACGGACCTCTGGGAACGGAGGCGATATCTGGACCACGGGAATCACACAGGAATGCACGGAGAGAGCTCAGAGCTAGAGCACAGCTTTGATACAACAAAGCACTGGCCCAGAGTAACATAATCCCAGCCTACTTAAAGGCAGCACAAGCACGGGATTGGCTTACACCTGCCCACAGGTGTTTTCACAAGTGCTCAGTATTAGCTATTTGGTCTCCAACATGGCCACCTCCTATACAGCAGACACACCGCAGTGCCTTAGGCCATTTGGTCCCCGCACTCACAGTTCCCAGACTCTGCATTACCTGTGCCATTGATCACGCCGTGTCCCCACACGGGCGCACAGCACCGCGAGCAACCGCACTGGCAACGGATGAACCCCAGAACCCGCAAAGGTGAGAGACCGGTTCGTGACATTTTCTTTATATGCGAGATGCTCAGAGGGATATTTGCACTCTGGCATCGAGAGTAAGTGCGATGTCCATATCTGCCAGAAGAAGTTTATGGACACGACAGTGGTCAGGTGATGCGGATTCCAAACGGCATATGGAAGTATTGCCGTATAAAGGGGAGGAATTATTTGGCGTCGGTCTATCGGATTTGGTGGCCACGGCAACTGCCGGGAAATCCACCTTTTTACCTCAGACCCCCTCCCAACAGAAAAAGACACCGTCTTTTCAGCCGCAGTCCTTTCGGTCCTATAAGAACAAGCGGGCAAAAGGACAGTCATATCTGCCCCGAGGCAGAGGAAAGGGTAAGAGAGGGCAGCAAGCAGCTCCTTCCCAGGAACAGAAGCCCTCCGCGGGTTCTGCAAAGCCCTCAGCATGACGCTGGGGCTTTACAAGCGGACTCAGGAATGGTGGGGGGTCGACTCAAGAATTTCAGCGCGCAGTGGGCTTGCTCACAGGTGGACCCCTGGATCCTGCAGGTAGTATCTCAGGGTTACAGGTTGGAATTCGAGAAGTCTCCCCCTCGCCGGTTCCTAAAGTCTGCTTTGCCAACGTCTCCCTCAGACAGGGCGACGGTATTGGAAGCCATTCACAAGCTGTTTTCTCAGCAGGTGATAGTCAAGGTACCCCTCCTACAACAGGGAAAGGGGTATTACTCCACACTATATTGTGGTACCGAAGCCAGACGGCTCGGTAAGACCTATTCTAAATCTGAAATCTTTGAACCTGTACATACAAAAATTCAAGTTCAAGATGGAATCACTCAGAGCAGTGATAGCGAATCTGGAAGAAGGGGACTTTATGGTGTCCCTGGACATAAAAGATGCTTACCTGCATGTCCCAATTTGCCCTTCACATCAAGGGTACCTCAGGTTCTTGGTGCAAAACTGTCATTATCAGTTTCAGACGCTGCCGTTTGGATTGTCCACGGCACCTCGGGTCTTTACCGAGGTAATGGCCGAAATGATGATTCTTCTGCGAAGAAGAGGCGTATTAATTATCCCTTACATGGACGATCTCCTGATAAGGGCAAGGTCCAGAGAACAGCTGGAGGACGGAGTAGCACTAACCCAAGTAGTGCTGCAACAACACGGGTGGATTCTGAATTTTCCAAAATCTCAGTTGACCCCGACAACACGTCTGCTGTTCCTGGGAATGATTCTGGACACGGTTCAGAAAAAGGTGTTTCTTCCGGAGGAGAAAGCCAAGGAGTTATCCGAACTTGTCAGGAACCTCCTAAAACCAGGAAAAGTGTCTGTGCATCAATGCACAAGAGTCCTGGGAAAGATGGTGGCTTCTTACGAAGCAATCCCATTCGGCAGATTCCACGCACGAACTTTTCAGTGGGATCTGCTGGACAAATGGTCCGGATCGCATCTGCAGATGCATCAGCGGATAACCTTATCGCCACGGACAAGGGTGTCTCTTCTGTGGTGGTTGCAGAGTGCTCATCTGTTAGAAGGCCGCAGATTCGGCATACAGGACTGGGTCCTGGTGACCACGGATGCCAGTCTGAGAGGCTGGGGAGCGGTCACACAGGGAAGAAACTTCCAGGGAGTATGGTCAAGCCTGGAGATGTCTCTTCACATAAATATACTGGAGCTAAGAGCGATTTACAATGCTCTAAGCCTGGCAAAACCCCTGCTTCAGGGTCAGCCGGTGTTGATCCAGTCGGACAACATCACGGCAGTCGCCCACGTAAACAGACAGGGCGGCACAAGAAGCAGGAGAGCAATGGCAGAAGCTGCAAGGATTCTTCGCTGGGCGAAAGATCATGTGATAGCACTGTCAGCAGTGTTCATTCCGGGAGTGGACAACTGGGAAGCAGACTTCCTCAGCAGACACGATCTACACCCGGGAGAGTGGGGACTTCATCCAGAAGTCTTCCACATGATTGTGAACCGTTGGGAAAAACCAAAGGTGGATATGATGGCGTCTCGCCTCAACAAAAAACTGGACAGGTATTGCGCCAGGTCAAGAGACCCTCAGGCAATAGCTGTGGACGCTCTGGTAACACCGTGGGTGTTCCAGTCAGTGTATGTGTTTCCTCCTCTGCCTCTCATACCCAAAGTACTGAGAATTATACGGCAAAGGGGAGTAAGAACGATACTCGTGGCTCCGGATTGGCCAAGAAGAACTTGGTACCCGGAACTTCAGGAGATGCTCACGGAAAATCCGTGGCCTCTACCTCTAAGACGGGACCTGATTCAGCAGGGACCGTGTCTATTCCAAGACTTACCGCGGCTGCGTTTGACGGCGTGGCGGTTGAACGCCGAATTCTAAAGGAAAAAGGCATTCCAGAAGAGGTCATTCCTACACTGGTTAAAGCCAGGAAGGAGGTGACTGCACAACATTATCACCGCATTTGGAGAAAATATGTTGCGTGGTGTGAGGCCAGGAAGGCCCCCACGGAGGAATTTCAATTGGGTCGATTCCTACATTTCCTGCAAACAGGATTGTCTATGGGCCTCAAGTTGGGGTCCATTAAGGTTCAAATTTCGGCCCTGTCGATTTTCTTCCAGAAAGAATTGGCTTCAGTTCCTGAAGTCCAGACTTTTGTAAAAGGAGTACTACATATACAGCCCCCGGTTGTGCCCCCAGTGGCTCCGTGGGACCTTAATGTAGTTTTGGATTTTCTCAAATCCCATTGGTTTGAGCCACTCAAATCGGCGGATTTGAAATATCTTACATGGAAAGTAACCATGCTACTGGCCCTGGCTTCAGCCAGGAGAGTGTCAGAATTGGCGGCTTTATCGTATAAAAGCCCATATCTGATTTTCCATTCGGACAGGGCAGAACTGCGGACGCGTCCTCATTTTCTGCCTAAGGTGGTGTCAGCGTTTCACCTGAACCAGCCTATTGTGGTGCCTGCGGCTACTGGCGATTTGGAGGATTCCAAGTTGCTGGACGTTGTCAGGGCATTGAAAATATATATTTCAAGGACGGCTGGAGTCAGAAAATCTGACTCGCTGTTTATACTGTATGCACCCAACAAGCTGGGTGCTCCTGCTTCTAAGCAGACGATTGCTCGTTGGATTTGTAGCACAATTCAACTTGCACATTCTGTGGCAGGCCTGCCACAGCCTAAATCTGTCAAGGCCCATTCCACAAGGAAGGTGGGCTCATCCTGGGCGGCTGCCCGAGGGGTCTCGGCATTACAACTCTGCCGAGCAGCTACGTGGTCGGGGGAGAACACGTTTGTAAAATTCTACAAATTTGATACCCTGGCTAAAGAGGTCCTGGAGTTCTCTCATTCGGTGCTGCAGAGTCATCCGCACTCTCCCGCCCATTTGGGAGCTTTGGTATAATCCCCATGGTCCTGACGGAGTCCCCAGCATCCACTAGGACGTTAGAGAAAATAAGATTTTACTTACTGATAAATCTATTTCTCGTAGTCCGTAGTGGATGCTGGGCGCCCATCCCAAGTGCGGATTGTCTGCAATACTTGTACATAGTTATTGTTACAAAAAAATCGGGTTGTTCTTGTTGTGAGCCGTCTGTTCAGAGGCTCCTACGTTGTCATACTGTTAACTGGGTTCAGATCACAAGTTGTACGGTGTGATTGGTGTGGCTGGTATGAGTCTTACCCGGGATTCAAAATCCTTCCTTATTGTGTACGCTCGTCCGGGCACAGTATCCTAACTGAGGCTTGGAGGAGGGTCATAGGGGGAGGAGCCAGTGCACACCACCTGATCCTAAAGCTTTATTTTTGTGCCCTGTCTCCTGCGGAGCCGCTAATCCCCATGGTCCTGACGGAGTCCCCAGCATCCACTACGGACTACGAGAAATAGATTTATCGGTAAGTAAAATCTTATTTTTTCATCGTTCTGGTGATCGTAGTGTGATTGACAGGAAGTGGGTGTTTCTTGGCGGAAACTGGCCGTTTTCTGGGAGTGTGCGAAAAAACGCTGGCGTTTCTGTGAAAAACGCGGGAGTGTCTGAAGAAACGGGGGAGTGTCTGGGCGAACGCTGGGTGTGTTTGTGACGTCAAACCAGGAACGAAACTGACTGAACTGATCGCAATGGCTGAGTAAGTCTGGAGCTACTCAGAAACTGCTAAGAAATTTCTATTCGCAATTCTGCTAATCTTTCGTTCGCAATTCTGCTAAGCTAAGATACACTCCCAGAGGGCGGCGGCTTAGCGTGTGCAATGCTGCTAAAGCAGCTAGCGAGCGAACAACTCGGAATGAGGGCCATTGTCCATCTCCTCTGGGCACAGTTTCTCTAACTGAGTTCTGGAGGAGGGGCATAGAGGGAGGAGCCAGTGCACACCCATTCTAAAGTTCTTTATAGTGGCCATATCTCCTTCGGAGCCCGTCTATACCCTATGGTCCTTACGGAGTCCCCAGCATCCTCTACGGACTAGGAGAAAAAGATTTACCGGTAGGTTTAAAATCTTATTTTTCCAAGGGTATAAATCCCCCTTTTTTAGATACATAAAAAAAAAAAAAAAGTTTTATTATTGTTTCTGTTTGCGCTCTCTATCCTTTTTGTTTTTCATATAGCAACAGTAAAACTACATATGTTTGCACACACAGTGTAGTGTAATCCTGCAGTATAGTAAATGTAGGATGTTACCAATCCACCTGCTACTGGCGTCCCAGTGCAAGAGATATAGGCCCTCATTCCGAGTTGTTCGCTCGCAAGGCGATTTTAGCAGAGTTACACACGCTAAGCCGCCGCCTACTGGGAGTGAATCTTAGCTTCTTAAAATTGCGAACGATGTATTCGCAATATTGCGATTACAAACTACTTAGCAGTTTCAGAGTAGCTTCAACCTTACTCTGCATCTGCGATCAGTTCAGTGCTTGTCGTTCCTGGTTTGACGTCACAAACACACCCAGCTTTCGCCCAGACACTCCTCCGTTTCTCCAGCCACTCCCGCGTTTTTTCCGGAAACGGTAGCGTTTTTATCCACACGCCCATAAAACGCCGTGTTTCCGCCCAGTAACACCCATTTCCTGTCAATCACACTACGATCGCCGGAGCGAAGAAAAAGCCGTGAGTAAAAATACTATCTTCATAGCAAAATTACTTGTCGCAGTGCGAACATTGCGCATGCGTACTAAGCAGAAAAACGCTGCGATGCGAAGAAAAATACCGAGCGAACGACTCGGAATGAGGGCCATAGTTCTGTTATATAATTACCCGATCCAGCAGGAATGTCCAATGATAACAGAGGTGGTGAAGTGGAGTAACGAATATGTATTTACCCTAAGCGAATATGTATTTATCCTAAGCGTGAAGCCCTCAATCGGCCATGGCACACCTGATTTTGAATGAAGACGACCGCAGGAGTTATTAGTCTAGCTGTCCATTACTCCTGTCCCACAGGTAAGGGAGCTCGTGTGCGCTCAGCCCCCACAAGGAGATTATCATTGGCCGCTGGTACTGTATGCTGCAGGAGGTCCTTCCTGGCGTGCAGGAAGAGTTTGCTGCTGTTGTGTCCAATTTGAATTAACCATGGATGTTAGAAGGTCAGAAAGATGATCCGTGACTCGGGCAGAGTCCAGCTCAGTAAAAATGGATGACGTCAACGCGTTTCCTCCCGTACAAACTCTGGACTTCCTCAAGACTGCTGGGCTAATTGGATCTTAACCCTTTTATATCCCTTGCAGGGTCCGCCTATACATATTATGGCTAGACACCTGTGTGGTCAATTAAGTACTCCATTCTGAATGCTGATTAAATAAAGAACAACAAATAAAGTTTCTCCATATTGCTGAATATCTCATGATACCTGATGTACAGATATATACTAGCTAACACATTAATTATAATACTTAGTGTATTAATATATATTATCCAACACATTTAGCAATGCAGCAAACAATACACAGAATCAACTGACATTGTTCCTACAGATATGTACATATATGTGTATATATATATATATATATATATATATATACACACACACACACACATTATCCAGACTGCCCATAATTAGGTATATCCAATATAACTGCTACACAGGAGGTTAGCTGCGATATAATTACTACAGCTAATAATATATGGACTGAATCCTAAAGACTCAAAACATTATTTTAATCTAAACAAGGAAGGTAACATTTCTTTTCGAATTAAAGAAATGTTAAACCGCTGTGGCTAGCTCACGGAAGCCTGAATCTAGCAAGTAGAGAACCAAGTACAATTTATAGGCCATGTTCTGTATGTTTAAGCTCCCATTGTGCACTGGATGGACCAGGAAAAACTCCTCCACTATATCAACCTCCAGTTTGATTGTCTTGAATGCATGAATAGATTATCACCAACTGTGGCAGGTACAAGTTATCTGATACTTTCTCTCCGAGAAAGAGTAAAGCATTGAAAAACTCATATCTTCCGAGAAACCAGCCGAGGACTTTTAGTTTAAAGCAACCAAAGATCTGCAACAAATTTACAATTCGGAACCTTGCCCATACCCATATTCAACT
This sequence comes from Pseudophryne corroboree, assembly GCF_028390025.1. NCBI lineage: Eukaryota > Metazoa > Chordata > Amphibia > Anura > Myobatrachidae > Pseudophryne > Pseudophryne corroboree. Next base: position 366,884,384 of record NC_086444.1, read on the forward strand.
GAAAATGCAAAATGGCAGACTTGGCAGCTAAGTAAATGATTCTTAATTTTAAAAAAATAGGGCGAGACGTTATTAATTTATTAACAGTTTCTTATATAGCGCAGCATATTCCGTTGCTCTTTACAATTGGAAAGTGTTATCGCTGCATTTAGTTCAAATAGGTCTTGAAAGTCTGTTTGCAGCTTTACATGAGAGGCTATGAGATTTAAAGTGCTTATAAAAATGCAATACTACTGGAAACTTCCAAGCACAGGCTCTTCTCCCTCTTGACCCACCCCCTGCTTCTTGACTGCCAGTTTACACTAACAAGCTGAAAGACAGAGGGAGAAGAAAGGAGAGGAGGAGGAGGCACACCGACCCTTAAAGATGGTGGCAGGAAAGCAGCAGTCAGTGTGTGCCAGGGAGGGAGTCCAGTGTTCCCCATGGACTCAGAGAAATGGATTTAAAAGGTAAAAGCAAAAATCCAGTTTTCTCTATCATCCAATAGGGGACCAGCTGAAATTTAAGCATGGCGGATAACATTCATAATCCACTGGGCAATGTATTGTTTTGACGCTGGCCAGCCATACTTGTTATCATCAAAAAGGGAAAATAGAGCACCTGTGCGACAGAAGTCTGTAGTCTGGGAGACATAGAGGTGGAGAGCATGAATTATATCTAGTGTATGTAAGGATGGATCCAACGTGGCACAATCCCCCTTTGGGTGGTCTGGCACCACAATTTCATGACTAATGTGGTAACTAGAGAACACCTTGGGAATAAACTCCAGATTAGTTCAGAGGACTGCCTGTTCCTGGTGAAAAACAGAAATGAAACAAAGCCAATAATTTGTCTGAAGAAATGGCCAGTAAAAATACTGTCTTACATGTCGAGAACAGTAGGTCCATCCAGTCAACTAGTTCATAGGGAATATTCTAAAGCACCTTCAGAACCAATGTCCTGCAGTAGCACAGGAGGAACTTAGGGCGACCGAATGTGTAATACTCCTTGCATTAAAGTTTGGATAGCTGGAATGATGGTCAGTTTGTTTTGGAAGAAAACTGAAAGGGCCAAAAACCTGAACCTTCAAGGAACTGAGTCAAAGACCCAAATCCGGACCTCTCTAAAGGAAAGACAGCAGCCTGGAGAGCTGGAACAGCTGAATGGAAAATTTGTGTTGCTCACACCAAGTGAAATAGGCCCTCCATACCCTGTTTTAAATCTTCACCATCGACGGCTTCCTGGCCTGGAGCATAGTCGTGATCACAGCATCTGAAAAAACCCTCGCCTTTAGGATTGCTGTTTCAATAGCCGCCCTGTCAAAACCAGGGTCAGTAGGGGGCACGGACATCTGGAGCAGATTTGTGTAGGAGTAGTGATGAGGCCAACAGGGAGCAACCAGAATCACCAGAACCTGCTCCTTCCTGAGCTTGCTTTCTCTAAGTGGACAACCTGGCAGCTGAGATAATCCACCTCCCAGTTGTCCACCCCGGGTATGTAGACTGCCAAAATGGCCAAATGTTTTTCGAACCAGGACATTATGCACGTTGTCTCCCTCATGGCCTGAGTACCCGCCACCCCCTTAATGAGTGATGTAAGCGACCGCTGTTCCGTTGTCTGATTGGACCTTGACTTGGCAGCCCTGAAGAAGATGACTAGCCTGCACCAGAGCTAGATAGACGGCACAAAGCTCCAGAATATTGATCGCTGAACGTGCCTCATGACGAGACCGCAACCTTGAAAAGTCGCATGAAGGCTTATTACTCCTCATCCCCTGAGACTGGCGTTCATAGTAAGAAGTATCCAATATGATATTTGAAACGTACACCCCTTATTGAAGTGCGGCTTGACCAACCACTATAGAAGAGATCATCATGTATGTTAAGACAGATGAACTGTGAGTGGATCTGGAGAGGACACCCATTCCATTTGGATAACAGTTGTCACAGAAAATTCCATAGGGTATATTTACTAAAGGTTGATTTTGTTTGTTTTTGTTCGATTTTAGATCGATGTTAAATCGATTTTAATCGATGTTGGGCTTCCAGGATTAAAAAACACACTTTACTAACATTTCTAAATTAATATAAAAAATTGTCAGCTAGTAAATGTGTGTTTTTTAACAAAATCTTGTCAAAAACCTTGTCGAAAGTCCACACCAGGGGCGTTTCTACAGAGGAGGGGGCCCGTGTGCACCTCCGGGTGGGCCCCCTCCTCTGAATGGCGCTTTAGACTCCGGCATCGTGCCGGAGTCTACTGCGCATGCGCAGGTCTCTGGAAACATGGCACCCGCCATGATCCGGAGACCAATTTGGCTACCGCGCATGCGCGGCAGCCATTTTGGCATCGATTTACGCCGCGATCGCTGCACCCGCCGCTGGACTTTAGTAAGGTAAGTATTTAAATGGGTGCATTTTGTGCGGTGTGGGGCCCCCCCTGGACTCAGGGGTTCCGTGTGCACCGCACACATTGCACCCATTATAGAAACGCCAATGGTCCACACTAATTTTTCCGAGAATCTTAATTTAAGGATGAATAGAAACGGTCTTTCATTTGAGAAGCAGCTGAAGAAGAGGCTGAACCCCTGAGATCTTATTCGCCAACAGGAAGAGCACCTAAGTAGAGCATCTGTTGGGCAGGAACCAGGTAGGATTTCCGGATATTTAGGACCTGTACTACACTTATGGACAAATTGTGGTGAGCCTCCAGGTCTGATGGCATCCTGGCAGAGAAAAGGAGATTGTCCAGGTATGGAAAGACTTTCACTCCCTGCTGACGAAGCACAGCTGCTATGACATACAATACTGTGCAGTATTTTTTCCACTCCTGCCTAAAACTTTTGCAAAGTATGAATGTTTAAAAAAATAGAGGTGTTAATAGTTTATTGTTATCAACTAACAAAATGCAAATTGAATGAACAGAAGAGAAATCTAAATCAAATTAATATTTGGTGTGACCACCCTTTGCCTTCAAAACAGCATTCATTCTTCTAGGTACACCTGCACACAGTTTTTGAAGAAACTCGTCAGGGAGGTTGTTCCAAACATCTTGGGGAATTAACCACAGACCTTATGTGGATGTAGGCTTGCTCAAATCCTCCTGTCTTTCATGTAATCCCAGACAGACTCCTTGATGTTGAGATCAGGACTCTGTGGGGGCCTTATCACTTCCAGGACTCCTTCTTCTTCTTTACGCCGAAGATAGTTCTTAATGATATTTGCTGTATGCTTGGGGTCGTTGTCCTGCTGCAGAATAATCTTGGAGTCAATCAGACGGTATTGCATGATGGATAAGTACCTGCCTGTATTTCTCAGCATTAAAGTACAAAGAAACAGGCAACATTGTGGACCGTATACGCAGTGGTCGGCCAAAATATTTAGTGAATCACATAAAAGACACATCATGCTTATTTCCTTCGAAATCAGAAGATGTCTAGCAGTGCCATCAGCTCAGAACTGGCGGAAACCAAGAAGAAGTCTGGCCAGAAGTGGTCTTCATGGAAAAATTGCGGGCAAAATGACATACATTCCACGTAGAAACAAGACCAAGCGACTCAACTATGCACGAAAACATAGGTACTGGGGTGCAGAAAAATGGCAACAGGTGGTCTGTACTGATGAGTCAAAATCTGATGGTGTTCTCACTGCTTAGAAATAGAGGCAGGTACTGATCCATAATGCAAAACCAATGCACGTGATAACCTTTGTGTATACATGACATGCAGTTGAGACACCAAAAGGCAGCGCTTGAAATTGAAAATGGTCATCAAGTACTGCGAACTGAAGAAGGGACTTATGTCCCTGCCAAATCCAGTATATGTAGATAAGCATCCCTGATGTCCAAGGATGCAATGAAGTCGCTGGGCCCCAGAGATTGGACAATAGACCTGAGGGATTTTGAACCCTGGAACCCGAAGATGAAGGTAGAGAGATTTGATGTTCAAAATGGAGAGGAAAGACCAGCCTGGTTACGGAACAAGGAAGATGTTTGAGAAGAAACCTCTGCCTCGTTGATGAGGAGGAATGGGAACATTGACTTTTGATGCCAACAGGGAAAGGATGGACCCTTGAGGAGACACTGCATTAGGAGGATCCTAGGAAAAGCCAGTAATAAAAAAACGATGAGGAGGAGGGCCCCAGAGATTGAATGTGTAACCCCTGGACACAAAGTTGTGGACAACCTTTCCAAAGTCGACAGAAGCCACTGATCACTGAACCTGAGTTGATGAGGCCCCACCACCAAATTTTCTGGAGAGAGTTTAAGAAAAATAGGGGGTGAACAGTCATGCGACGGGCTTCTCAGGTGGCTTGGAAGCTGGATGACGGGCTGCTGCTGCCGGACAACTCTTTGACCTTGATTTTTGGGAGGGACCATAGAGGGTGGGACAAACCATTGTCTTCCTTGCGAATGAAAGGATCGAAAGGAAGGCCTTGGTTTTGGCGTGGAGGAGGGCAGAAAATCGGTCTTAGAAGCCTCAGCTGCCGCTATGATATACTCTATTTCAGGCCCAAAAAACACTTCCCCTGACACCGGAAGAGATTCCATGACTTTTTTGGGGATTTCGCATCCGCCTGCCACGTGCATAGCCACAGGGCATGATAAGCAGCAATGACGGACGCTGAAGGTTTAGAAGACAAAACTCCTGAGTGAAGGGTAGCTTTCCCCAAATACATTGATGCCAATCTGAGGTTATCCACGGTGGAAGTGGATAAAAGGAGAGTATACGCCTGGAGTTTGCGAGGAGGCTAATTCCAGGCATCAGACAATAAATCCTTACCTGAATCTTTTCACCTCATGCCTGCAAGCTCATATAGGGAGTTATTCCTAAATATCTGTCACAGAACTTTTGTTAGCCCACGCTAGAAATTTTTGATGGGTTCCTCCTCCTCTCATAAATTCTCTAGATCAGTGGTTCTCAACCTCGGTACCCCCAACAGTTCATGTTTTCCAGGTCACCTAGCTGGTGCACAGGTGTATTCCTTACTCATACCCCTTTCACACTGCCAATGACGAATCCCACCCGAGAATTGGAAACGGTTCCTTCCCGCATGGTATCCGGCATTGGCCGTTGCTGCAGGCGGCGGAGGTGGAGGCGGCGCTGGGAGAGGAGATCATCTCCGCGCTGCCTCTACCTGCTGTTGTAAACAGTCCCGGGACGCATCGACCTGGGAGCCCGTTTACGCAGCCACTGATCCAGTATTCAACCCGGGTATAACACTGCTTTATTCCCAGGTTGAATTGCCGGGTCAGGCGACCCGGGATTTCGGCTATGCCCTTTTCACACCGCACGCTGACCCGTGTCGACCCGGCAATATGCCGGGTCAATACCGGGTTATTTGTAAGGGGTATCACTGACATTTTAAAAGACCCACAGGTGGAGCAAATTATTTCACTTGCAATCCTGTGAGGAGACCTGGAAAACATGAACTGTTGGGGGTACTTGAGGACTGCGGTTGAGAACCACTGCTCTAGATGCCAGGAGGAGAATGCAGACCTTAGTCACTATCTATGGACTTGTTCCCTGGTTTATTTATTCAGCATAAATTGGTTATTTTTTTGACGTGGTAAATCAACATAACCATACTTCCATGGCACACACAGCACCTGTTCTATCAATGCGACTCATCCACATCATGGTATGACATAAGGATTGTGGATAACACTACTGTTCTTGTGTGTGTGTGTGTGTGTGTGTGTGTGTGTGTGTGTGTGTGTGTGGCCTTAGTCTGCACAGATAATAGTTATATCTGTTCTTTGTTTACTTTCTACAGAAAAAGTATATTTCACCTAAAATGCCTTTGTTTTGTGTATTTTGAGCCTGATTCACTACTGTGAGATTGCACGCAGTGAGGGGTTATCGGCAGACTTTGCATGCGCTGAGAACACATTGCGCGTGTGCTAAGGGTAAAATGTGATCGCACTGCGTATGCAGCCTGATTGTAAAGATTGACAGGAAGTGACCGTTCGTGGGTGGTAACATGGCATTTGTGGGGTGTAGTTGAGAAAACGCAGTCATGTCATGACCATTTTCAGGGCCTGTATCCGACGTCATCTGCGATCGTTGCGTTAAAAAATACAGCGGCCGGGGCGACTGCATTCTCATTGATTTCAGTATGCTGGGGTCAGCCGCATCGGTCGATGGTGCTCATTTTTTTTGTGTATGCATTGTGATTCTACTAATACATACGCAGATTTGCAATGGCATCAGTGGGCATCTTTTACCCTTTCTGGGCGGCTTTTTACATGCAATTTTTTTGTTTAGCGGTAGCAGGTTAGTATTCGTCCTCAGTAGCGATCCATAGTGAATTAGGCCCTTTGTTTCATATATTTATTTATTTTGTGTTTTATGCATTGTTGACAATTCTTGTTCTGTTGATTGATTGATTAAAAAAATGGGGTGTGGTATAGCACATAGACAGTTAAGATAGACAGTCATTAGGTAGACACCATATGGTCGATAGTCAAAAGTCCGACAGGGTCAAAAGTCAGACAGAAAAAAATATATATTTTTTTGTGTCTTTAAACATTTTTAACCGAAATTTGGTGAAATTCGTCCCGTTGCGGGCTCGCTCCGCTCGCCACGCTTTGGGCTTGCTGTCTTGCACCGCTTCGCTTGCCACAACTTTACTAAAAGGTAATAGTTTGTGACATGGATAGTAAATGAGGCAAAAGTTGTAAAAAAAAAAACACAGAAAAACGAAAGGGAAAAAAAAAAATTTTTTTTGTGTGTCTGACTTATGACCCTGTCTGACTTTTGACCTTGTCTACCTTTTAATTGTCTATCTATAGACTGGAACCCGAAAAATTATAGTGACACTATTATGTAAAGAATAATGTAACTATAATCTCCAGTACAATAGGTACAATATGTGACACTCACCAGTCTTCTTGTTTAGTAAAATCACATTTTATTTATAAAAAAGCCTAACTTGAACCTTTTTCAGGGCAAAGGGGTATGTATATGTAATAGGGTCCGAATTTGCTGGTAGTGTGGGATGTCGCCCGAGAATGGATGTATTTTTATAGTGCTAATCATTTACAAGGCAAAACCAATCTGGTTTTGTCTAAACCTAACCTCCCCCTTTCCACAGCCTAAACCTAATCCTTCCCCCCCCCCCCCCCCCCCCATCCCAGTTGTACCTAACTCCAACCTCCCCCCTCCCCCCCCCTGCTGCCAAACCCTAACCCTCCCAGCAATACTTAGCTTACGGATTCTGGCTGTCAGCATTCCGATCAGTTCTGGATTACGGCCAGGGCCGGTGCTCGGGTGTTCAGCGCCCCCCTGCAAACTATAAATTTGGACCTTCCCATAATTTACAAATGGACGGCGTGCGTTAAAAGGGTCTGTGGTCACACAATAGTACACCCATTTCAAATTCCGCCACAAATTAGCACAATATTATTCACATTACACCGCAAGTAGTAGTGCTGCTTATACACATAATACCCACAGTAGTAGTGCCGCATATACATAACACCCCCCAGTAGTAGCGCCGCTGATACTAAAACGCCCCTAGTAGTAGTCCCGCTGATACATAAAGCCCCTAGTAGTAGTGCCGCTGATACATAATACCGCCAGTTGTTACGCCGCTTTTACATAATGCGCCCAGCAGTAGCGCCTCTGATACATAATCTCCTCAGTAGTAGCGCCGCTTGTACATAATGCACCCAGCAGTAGCGCAGCTTACACATAACGTCCCAGCAGTAGCACCGCTTGTACATAACGTACACAGCAGTATATTATTACGCCCACACACACACACACACACACACACACACACACACACACGCATGCTCAGAAACACATGCACACACACACACTTTCTCACTCACTCTCCCTCCACTTACCTATTGTATCACAGTCTGGCTGGATCTGGGGCAGCATGTCCTCCTCCAGACTACAGCAGTTTTGTTGTCCTGTGTAGCCTCGCCCCCTAAGTCAATGTAACCCTGCCCCCTGAGTCCATGTAGCTCCACCCACTTTTTAATGCCCGGGGAAGTGAGAGGATTCTTTGTGTTGCCGACGCCGCACCAGTGTGACAGGCGCAGCAGTAGGCAGCAACAGGGATGCAGAGCAGGGAGAGCGCCTCTCCAGCTTAGCACCTACCTGCTCTACATCCCTTTGCTCAGTGGATAGCACCGCGCCTGATTCCGATGTTGGTGTTCTGACGGGTGTTGGTATTCTGATGTCGGAATTTTGACTGCTGGGATCCCTACAGCCGGTATCTTGAACGTATACCGTGGAGACATTTTGTCTGGGCTCTTCAGTCATATTAATGACACATGCTGATGCCTAGTAATTTACACTCGATATTAAAGGGCATTAGTTTCTGGTCGTTTAGGACTAGGAAATTGTGTTCCCTGTGCGCAATCTCGCGGATAGATGCAATGCAATACTTTCTCTTCTTTGTTCCTATTAATTAGTGTGTGTGTGTGTGTGTGTGTGTGTGTGTGTGTGTGTGTGTATATATATATATATATATATATATATATATATATATATATATATATATATATATATAACCGTAGCAATAAGGGCGGCACTGGGAGACTTGGCATAAAGGTTAAAGAAATAAGTGCTTTAATCAATAATAAGATTTTACTTACCGGTAAATCTATTTCTCGTAGTCCGTAGAGTATGCTGGGACTCCGTAAGGACCATGGGGAATAGACGGCTCCGCAGGAGATAGGGCACTTTAAGAAAGCTTTGGATTCTGGGTGTGCACTGGCTCCTCCCTCTATGACCCTCCTCCAGACCTCAGTTAGGGAAACTGTGCCCAGAGGAGATGGACAGTACGAGGAAGGATTTTTGTAAATCTAAGGGCGAGATTCATACCAGCCACACCAATCACACCGTATAACTTGTGATAACTTACCTAGTTAACAGTATGAACAACAACATAGCCACGGTATCACAGAAAACTATGTAAGCAATAACTATATACAAGTCTTGCAGAAGAAGTCCGCACTTGGGACAGGCGCCCAGCATCCTCTACGGACTACGAGAAAAAGATTTACCGGTAAGTAAAATCTTATTTTCTCTAACGTCCTTGAGGATGCTGGGACTCCGTAAGGACCATGGGGATTATACCAAAGCTCCCAAACGGGCGGGAGAGTGCGGATGACTCTGCAGCACCGATTGAGCAAACAGGAGGTCCTCCTCAGCCAGGGTATCAAACTTATAGAACTTTGCAAAGGCGTTTGTCCCCGACCAAGTAGCTGCTTGGCACAACTGTAATGCCGAGACCCCTCGGGCAGCCGCCCAAGAAGAGCCCACTTTCCTAGTGGAGTGGGCCTTCCTGATTCGAGCCGTTCTGGTCACATAAATCTTCAAAGCCCTGACTACATCCAGGGACTCAGAATCCTCCAAGTCCCTTGTAGCCACAGGCACGACAATAGGTTGGTTCACATGAAAAGATGAGACCACTTTTGGCAGAAAGTGAGGACGAGTCCTCAACTCTGCCCTATCCACATGAAAAACCAAGTATGGGCTTTTATGCGATAAAGCCGCCAATTCTGAAACCCGTCTCGCCGAAGCTAACGCCAACAACATGACCACTTTCCATGTGAGGTATTTCAACTCCACAGTTTTAAGTGGTTCAAACCAAGGTGACTTGAGGAAACGTAACACCACGTTAAGATCCCAAGGCGCCACCGGAGGCACAAAGGGAGGATGAATATGCAGCACCCCCTTCACAAAAGTCTGTACCTCAGGAAGAGAGGCTAATTCTCTTTGAAAGAAAATGGATAAGGCCGAAATCTGGACCTTTATGGACCCTAATTTTAGGCCCAAGGTCACTCCTGTTTGAAGGAAGTGAAGTAGACGGCCCAAATGGAACTCCTCCGTAGGAGCATCTCTGGCCTCACACCAAGAAACATATTTCCGCCATATACGGTGATAATGTTTTAACGTCACGTCTTTCCTAGCCTTGATCAGGGTTGGAATGACTTCCTCCGGAATTCCTTTTTCCGCTAGGTTCCGGCATTCAACCGCCATGCCGTCAAACGCAGCCGCGGTAAGTCTTGGAACAGACAGGGCCCCTGCTGCAGCAGGTCCTGCCTTAGAGGAAGAGGCCACGGATCTTCTGTGAGCAACTCTTGTAGTTCCGGATACCAAGTCCTCCGTGGCCAATCTGGAACAATGAGGATTGTTCTGACCTTGCTTATTCTTATAATTCTCAACACCTTGGGTATGAGAGGAAGAGGAGGAAACACATAGACCGATCTGAACACCCAAGGTGTCACCAGAGCGTCTACCGCTACCGCCTGAGGGTCCCTTGACCTGGCGCAATACCGCTTTAGCTTTTTGTTGAGACGGGACGCCATCATGTCTATTTGAGGCAGGCCCCACCGATCCGCGATCTGTGCAAAGACTTCTTGATGAAGTCCCCACTCCCCCGGATGCAGGTCGTGACTGCTGAGGAAGTCCGCCTCCCAGTTGTCCACCCCCGGGATGAACACCGCGGACAGCGTGCTTACATGGCCTTCCGCCCAGCGTAGAATCCTGGACGCTTCTGCCATGGCCACTCTGCTCCTTGTTCCGCCTTGGCGGTTTATATGAGCCACTGCCGTGACATTGTCTGCTGAATCAGAACCGGTCTTCTCTGAAGTAAGTTCTCCGCTTGGTGCAGGGCGTTGTATATGGCCCTCAACTCCAGGATGTTGATGTGGAGACAAGTCTCCAGGCTTGACCAGAGACCTTGGAAATTTCTTCCCAGTGCCACTGCTCCCCAGCCTCGGAGGCTTGCGTCCGTGGTTACCAGGACCCAGTCCTGAATGCCGAACCTGCGACCCTCTAGAAGGTGAGCACTGTTCAGCCACCACAGGAGAGATACTCTGGTCCTGGGAGACAGGGTGATCCTTTGATGCATTTGTAAATGGGACCCGGACCACTTGTCCAAAAGGTCCCATTGAAAAGTCCTCGCATGGAATCTGCCGAAAGGGATGGCCTCGTATGAAGCCACCATCTTCCCCAGGACCCGCGTGCACTGATCATGGTCATGAGTTCCTGAACCTTTTCGATCGGAAGAAAAACCTTTTTCTGGTCTGTGTCTAGGATCAGGCCCAGAAAGGTCTGACGCGTTGTAGTAACTAGCTGGGACTTCGGTATATTGAGAATCCAGCCGTGTAGCTGCAACGTCTTCATGGACAGAGACACGCTGTCCAGCAACTTCTCCCGAGATCTCGCCTTTATTAGGAGATCGTCCAAGTATGGGATAATTGTGAACCCCTGCCTGCGCAGGAGCACCATCATTTCCGCCATTACCTTGGTGAAAATCCTCGGGGCCATGGAAAGCCCAAACGGCAACGTCTGAAATTGGTAGTGACAGTCCTGCACTGCAAATCTCAGGAATGCCTGATGAGGGGGGAATATTGGAACATGAAGGTATGCATCCTTTATGTCCAGGGACACCATCCAATCCCCCCCCCTCCAGGCTGGCGATGACCGCCAGGAGTGATTCCATTTTGAACTTGAACCTTTTCAAGTACAAGTTCAGAGATTTCAGGTTTAAAATGGGCCTGACCGAACCGTCCGCTTTCGGGACCACAAACAGGATTGAATAATATCCCTCTCCCTGCTGGAGATGAGGAACTGTGACAATCACCTGTTGAACATACAATTTTTGGATTGCTGTCAACACTGACTCCCTCTCTGACGGGGAAGTCGGCAGAGCCGATTTGAAAAGCCAGCGAGGAGGCAAGTCTTCGAATTCCAGCCTGTATCCCTGAGCAACAATCTCTATTGCCCAGGGATCCACTTGCGATTGAACCCAGACGTGGCTGAAAAACCGAAGACGAGCCCCCACCAGATCTGCCTCCCCCCGGGAAGCCCCAGCGTCATGCGGTGGATTTTGCAGACGCAGGGGAGGACTTCTGCTCTTGGGAACTAGCTGTGTGCAGCTTCTTTCCCCTGCCTTTTCCTCTGGTAACAAAGGACGATCCCCACACCTTCTTGTTTTTATTGGAACGAAAGGACTGCATTTGATAATGAGGTGCCTTCTTAGTATGCTGCGGGGGGACATAAGGCAAGAAATTCGACTTACCAGCCGTAACCGTAGAGACTAGGTCCGAGAGGCCGTCTCCACACAACTCCTCCCCCTTGTACGGGAAGGACTCCATGTGCCGCTTAGAATCGGCATCTCCCGTCCACTGCCGGGTCCACAGGAGTCGCCTAGCAGAAATAGACATAGCATTTATTCTGGAGCTTAATAAACAAATGTCTCTCTGAGCATCTCTCATATACAAGGCAGCATCTCTGATATGCTCTATGGTCATTTGAATGGCATCCCTATCTAAGGTGTCAATTTCCGCAGATAAGGAATCTACCCATGCCACAACTGCACTACAAACCCAGGCCGACGGGTCTAGCAATAGTACCGGAGTGAGTGTAAATGTGCTTCAAGGTAATTTCCTGCCTGCGATCAGCCGGTTCCTTGAGGGAAGCCGTATCCTGAGAAGGCAGTGCCACCTTTTTGGACAAGCGTGTCAGCGCCTTGTCCACTTTTGAAGATTCCCAGTGTATCCTATCAGTTTGTGGAAAGGGATACGCCATAAGAATCCTTTTGGGAACTTGTGGTCTCCTATCTGGAGAGTCCCAAGCCTTTTCGCACAATTCACTTAACTCAAATGATGATGGAAAAGTGACTTCAGGCTTTTTCTCTTTATACATGTGTACCCTCGTGTCAGGGACAGGGGGTTCCTCAGTAATATGCAAAACCTCTTTAATGGCCATAATCATGTACCGTATACCCTTAGCCACCTTCGGCTGTAATTTTGCATCTTCATAGTCGACACTAGAGTCAGAATCTGTGTCGGTATCTGTGTCATTGATCTGGGATATGGTGCGCTTCTGAGACCCCGACGGGCCTGTCGCTACAGGGACAGGCATGGACTGGGTACCTGACTGATCCCTAGCTTCTGCCTTGTCTAACCTTTTATGCAATAGATTTACATTTGCATTCAAGACATTCAGCATAACCACCCATTCCGGTGTCGGCGTTGCCGACGGCGACCTGACATTCAAGCACTCCCCCTCCACATTAAGCGAGCCTTCCTCGTCAAACATGTCGACACATGCGTACCGACACACTTCACACACACACAGGGAACCCCTTTCCTGAAGACAGTATCCCTGTCAAGGCCCTTTGGAGAGACAGAGAGAGAGTATGCCAGCACACACCCCAGCGCAATAACCCTGGAGGCTAACACAAAATGTTTTTCCCCAGCAGCGCTGTGTAATATGTAAACCGCCAATTATGTGCACCCCCCCCCCTCTTTTAAGAACGCTTTCACCGTGTAAGCAGGGGGAGAGTCCGGGGAGCTTCCTCTCAACAGTGCTGTGGAGAGAAAATGGCGCTGGTGAGTGCTGAGGGAGAAGCCCTGCCCCCTCGGTGGCGGGCTTCTGTCCTGCTCAAACTTAGGAAAATATGGCGGGGGCTCTTTTATATACATGTACAGAGCCCACCTGTACATGTATATAGGCTTTTTGCCATGCAGAGGTTTATATTGCTGCCCAGGGCGCCCCACCTGCGCCCTGCACCCTTACAGTGACCGGAGTGTGTGAGGTGTATGGGAGCAATGACGCACAGCTGCAGTGCTGTGCGTTACCTCAGTAAAGCTGAAGGCTTCTGCCGCCTGAGACGTCTTCTGACTTCTGTGCTTCTGGCTCTGTGAGGAGAACGGCGGCTCCGCCCAGTAAGAACCTGCGTTCACTCCCTCCGGAGCTAATGGTGTCCAGTAGCCGAGGAAGCAGAGCCTATCTTTGACAAGAAGGTCTGCTCCTCTCTCCCCAGTCCCTCGATGCAGGGAGCCTGTTGCTAGCAGTGCTCCCTGTGAAAAAGTAGTAAAAAGTAGAAGAAAAATCCAAACAAAAATACTTTCAAGCAGAGAACTCTAGAGAGCTCTCTACAGTGCACCCATATTGCTCTGGGCACAGTGTAAAACTGAGGTCTGGAGGAGGGTCATAGAGGGAGGAGCCAGTGCACATCCAGAATCCAAAGCTTTCTTAAAGTGCCCTATCTCCTGCGGAGCCCGTCTATTCCCCATGGTCCTTACGGAGTCCCAGCATCCTCAAGGACGTTAGAGAAATATATATATATATATATATAGAGAGAGAGAGAGAGAGAGATTTATATTTAACAGTTACTTAGCCATGCATGAATCTGGGGTGGGTACAAAGGGAGGGTTATATATTTTTAACATCTCTTTTAGCATGCTAACATTATAAGGTGCTCTTAATATTAATAATATACACAATGGATATGTAAACATCTGTTCATATACTGTATTTATTTTTCACAAATATTTTTCCACCTGTTCTAAGGGGATGTGTTTATGTGACTGGCGGCCAGGAGACCGCCAGTCACAATACTGACACCGGGATCCCGGGATCTGAAAATCCCGCCGGTCGGCATGACGACCACCAGGGACTATTCCCACGTGTGGATGTCCACGACACCCATAGAGTGGGAATAGAACCTGTGGTGATCGCCGGTCACACATACCCAACCCTTTCTAAGCAACTGTCTCACATGTATGCCATGTAGCATTCTCAGGAATTTAGTTATGATGTTTAACTTCTACCTTCTCATGCACCGCTAAAACAACGCTTAACTGCTTACGATTATGTCATGGACAACAGCCGGGTCACGTTTGCTAGTGATAACTTGGCTTTCCATAAAATTGCAGCAAATGAAACTGAATTGTGAGGATTTGACCCTTGCTAATGTAACCTCCATACACATAATGGGGGTTATGGAAAAGAGGAAGAGTACATATACGTATAATGTAGATGTACTGTGTTTTTTAAAATTAATATTATAAGATGTATATTAAATGTAATATTGTACAAGTAAGAATGCCAAATTTCTCACAAATATTTAAAATGCCCGCTCTAATATATATTGTAAATGCCTGCACCTCTTATTACCATATCCCATGAATGTGCGCTATACATCGCAAAACACTGCATCCCATAAGAGAAAACAATACACCCACACATTATCTGAGTTCCGGGATCCGGACTCCAGGTCGACAACAAAAAGGTCGACACACCTTAGGTCGACGTCAATTGGTCAACACACCTTAGTTCGACATGGACAAAAGGTCGACATAGACAGGGTCGAAAGGAACAATGTCGACATGGAAAAATGTCGACATGGGTTTTTAATGGTTTTTTTTCTGTTTTGGAACCTTTTCATACTTAACGATCCACGTGGACTACGATTGGAACGGTAATCTGTTCCGAGCGGAGCGAAGGCACCATGCCCGAAGCATGGCGAGCAAAGCGGTGCACTAATTGGGGTTCCTGGTCACTCTACGAAGAAAACGACACCAAAAAAACATAAAAAACTCATGTCGACCTATTTCCATGTCGACCTAAGGTGTGTCGACCAATTGGTGTCGACCTAAGGTGTGTCGACCTTTTTGTTGTCGACCCTCAGTCCCAGACCCCTGAGTTCCAAAGCTCATTGATGTATATATTTGTTATTAAAAGGATATGGATTCAATATATATTACAAAGTACAGTATACCTATAGTTACATGGTTACACTCACACAGTAAGCAGTTAAAACATACAGTTACATACAATTACATACAGTTACAGGCCAGCGATACAATTACCATTCCCTCCAATGCATCTTATGTCTCTCTCTCTCTCTCTCTGTAAGTAAATACAGGAACTGAACTGGCAGCAAGTCCATCATCCTCTGAGACCAAAAACCACTCTGAGACCAAAAAAACAGGAACTGCCTTCCTGTGTGATCAGCAATGTGTTATCTAGTTTAGGGGAGGGGACTCTCTCATTCATGATGAGTCACTAGTTTCTTTGTATATGCTGAACAGGTTCCGCCTTGGGGACGTCCAAAGGGCTGGCCTGAGCTTCCTGTCCACTGTCCTAATAAGAGTGATTTTTAGCTTTCATACATGTAATCATAATTATCCGCTGCAATGTCCTACAACTTCACAACAAGCATCAAATGAATCTACACATCAATCTGGTTGCTTCAGTAGTAAACATGACCGGTCTATCTTGTTTCGTTCAAATAATACACATACATGACACCACTCCATCATATAAAATTCTAAATCATCATGATGTCTGGCGCTTGATACCACCACAATTATGTACTGCATGAAATAAGTGTCGAATCCATCTCTGTGGCAAGTCCGTGTAAATGCGTGTGTTACCATATATTGCTGTGCTCGCTGCGCGTATTTGCAAGTATAGCGACTTATATGTGTGTAGTTTGTATGTTCTCTTTATGTAATATTTCTTTGACTTTGACACAAGTATACATTGAAAATAACCACCCTGAGACGGGGGGGGGGGGGGGACTGCAAAGGGCACAGCTGATGAGATTGTAGAGGTACCTGAGGAGAGAAGTACCTCAGGAGCCGCGGAGAGGATTTTACATCATGTGAGTGTTGGAGCTTGGGCTCTCAGGAGAGGAGACCGGCCCCGGTATGTGGAGAGACAGGATCCTTCAGCTTGAGGCAGCGGGAGAAGGAGCAGTAGAATATGCAGCAGCTCTATCCGGGATCGGTGACAGCCAGAACAGCGCTCACAGGACAAGGGAGTAGAGAGGCATCAGTGGCAGTCAGCGTTCAAGTGCCTGCACTTCCCTTCTAAAGGAGGCTGTGGGAAAAGCCACAGCAACTTAATGGAGACAAGCAGTACTGCATAAAGGAGAACTCTGTACGAACTCACTTCACCTCTCACACATCAGGGGCTAGATCAGTGATTTTCAACCTTTCTCTAACGTCCTAGTGGATGCTGGGGACTCCGTCAGGACCATGGGGATTAGCGGCTCCGCAGGAGACAGGGCACAAAAATAAAGCTTTAGGATCAGGTGGTGTGCACTGGCTCCTCCCCCTATGACCCTCCTCCAAGCCTCAGTTAGGTTTTTGTGCCCGTCCGAGCAGGGTGCAATCTAGGTGGCTCTCCTAAAGAGCTGCTTAGAAAAAGTTTTTAGGTTTTTTATTTTCAGTGAGTCCTGCTGGCAACAGGCTCACTGCATCGAGGGACTTAGGGGAGAGAAGTCAACTCACCTGCGTGCAGGATGGATTGGCTTCTTAGGCTACTGGACACCATTAGCTCCAGAGGGATCGAACACAGGCCCAGCCATGGAGTCCGGTCCCGGAGCCGCGCCGCCGACCCCCCTTGCAGATGCCGAAGATGGAAGAGGTCCAGAAGCAGGCGGCAGAAGACTTTTCAGTCTTCCTGAGGTAGCGCACAGCACTGCAGCTGTGCGCCATTGTTGTCAGCACACTTCACACAGCGGTCACGGAGGGTGCAGGGCGCTGGGGGGGGCGCCCTGGGCAGCAATGTATAATACCTTTTTATGGCTAAAAAATACATCACATATAGCCCTTGAGGCTATATGGATGTATTTAACCCCTGCCAGATCTCACAAACTCCGGAGAAGAGCCCGCCGAAATAGGGGGCGGGGCTTATTCTCCTCAGCACACAGCGCCATTTTCCTGCTCAGCTCCGCTGTGAGGAAGGCTCCCAGGACTCTCCCCTGCACTGCACTACAGAAACAGGGTAAAACAGAGAGGGGGGGCACTTTTTTTGGCGATATTACTATATTTAAGCTGCTATAAGGATACAACACTTATATAGGGTTGTTCCCATATATATTATAGCGCTTGGGTGTGTGCTGGCAAACTCTCCCTCTGTCTCCCCAAAGGGCTAGTGGGGTCCTGTCTTCAATAGAGCATTCCCTGTGTGTCTGCTGTGTGTCGGTACGTGTGTGTCGACATGTATGAGGACGATGTTGGTGTGGAGGCAGAGCAATTGCCGGTAATGGTGATGTCACCCCCCAGGGAGTCGACACCGGAATGGATGGCTTTGTTTATGGAATTACGTGATAATGTCAGCACATTACAAAAATCAGTTGACGACATGAGACGGCCGGAAAACCAGTTAGTACCTGCCCAGGCGTCTCAGACACCGTCAGGGGCTGTAAAACGCCCTTTACCTCAGTCGGTCGACACAGACCCAGACACGGACACTGAATCTAGTGTCGACGGTGAAGAAACAAACGTATTTTCCAGTAGGGCCACACGTTATATGATCACGGCAATGAAGGAGGCTTTGCATATCTCTGATACTACAAGTACCACAAAAAGGGGTATTATGTGGGGGGTGAAAAAACTACCTGTAGTTTTTCCTGAATCAGAGGAATTGAATGATGTATGTGATGAAGCGTGGGTTAACCCAGATAGAAAAGTGCTAATTTCAAAAAAGTTATTGGCATTATACCCTTTCCCGCCAGAGGTTAGGGCACGCTGGGAAACACCCCCTAAGGTGGATAAGGCGCTCACACGCTTATCAAAACAAGTGGCGTTACCGTCTCCTGATACGGCCGCCCTCAAGGATCCAGCTGATAGGAGGCTGGAAACTACCCTAAAAAGTATATACACACATGGTGTTATACTGCGACCAGCCATCGCCTCAGCCTGGATGTGCAGTGCTGGGGTGGTCTGGTCGGATTCCCTGACTGAAAATATTGATACCCTGGATAGGGACAGTATTTTACAGACTTTAGAGCAATTAAAGGATGCTTTTCTTTATATGCGAGATGCTCAGAGGGATATTTGCACTCTGGCATCGAGAGTAAGTGCGATGTCCATATCTGCCAGAAGAAGTTTATGGACACGACAGTGGTCAGGTGATGCGGATTCCAAACGGCATATGGAAGTATTGCCGTATAAAGGGGAGGAATTATTTGGCGTCGGTCTATCGGATTTGGTGGCCACGGCAACTGCCGGGAAATCCACCTTTTTACCTCAGACCCCCTCCCAACAGAAAAAGACACCGTCTTTTCAGCCGCAGTCCTTTCGGTCCTATAAGAAGCGGGCAAAAGGACAGTCATATCTGCCCCGAGGCAGAGGAAAGGGTAAGAGAGGGCAGCAAGCAGCTCCTTCCCAGGAACAGAAGCCCTCCGCGGGTTCTGCAAAGCCCTCCGCATGACGCTGGGGCTTTACAAGCGGACTCAGGAACGGTGGGGGGTCGACTCAAGAATTTCAGCGCGCAGTGGGCTTGCTCACAGGTGGACCCCTGGATCCTGCAGGTAGTATCTCAGGGTTACAGGTTGGAATTCGAGAAGTCTCCCCCTCGCCGGTTCCTAAAGTCTGCTTTGCCAACGTCTCCCTCAGACAGGGCGACGGTATTGGAAGCCATTCAGAAGCTGTTTTCTCAGCAGGTGATAGTCAAGGTACCCCTCCTACAACAGGAAAAGGGGTATTACTCCACGCTATTTGTGGTACCGAAGCCGGACGGCTCGGTAAGACCTATTCTAAATCTGAAATCTTTGAACCTGTACATACAAAAATTCAAGTTCAAGATGGAATCACTCAGAGCAGTGATAGCGAATCTGGAAGAAGGGGACTTTATGGTGTCCCTGGACATAAAAGATGCTTACCTGCATGTCCCAATTTGCCCTTCACATCAAGGGTACCTCAGGTTCGTGGTGCAAAACTGTCATTATCAGTTTCAGACGCTGCCGTTTGGATTGTCCACGGCACCTCGGGTCTTTACCAAGGTAATGGCCGAAATGATGATTCTTCTGCGAAGAAGAGGCGTATTAATTATCCCTTACTTGGACGATCTCCTGATAAGAGCAAGGTCCAGAGAACAGCTGGAGGACGGAGTAGCACTAACCCAAGTAGTGCTGCAACAACACGGGTGGATTCTGAATTTTCCAAAATCTCAGTTGACCCAACACGTCTGCTGTTCCTGGGAATGATTCTGGACACGGTTCAGAAAAAGGTGTTTCTTCCGGAGGAGAAAGCCAAGGAGTTATCCGAACTTGTCAGGAACCTCCTAAAACCAGGAAAAGTGTCTGTGCATCAATGCACAAGAGTCCTGGGAAAGATGGTGGCTTCTTACGAAGCAATCCCATTCGGCAGATTCCACGCACGAACTTTTCAGTGGGATCTGCTGGACAAATGGTCCGGATCGCATCTGCAGATGCATCAGCGGATAACCTTATCGCCACGGACAAGGGTGTCTCTTCTGTGGTGGTTGCAGAGTGCTCATCTGTTAGAAGGCCGCAGATTCGGCATACAGGACTGGGTCCTGGTGACCACGGATGCCAGTCTGAGAGGCTGGGGAGCGGTCACACAGGGAAGAAACTTCCAGGGAGTATGGTCAAGCCTGGAGATGTCTCTTCACATAAATATACTGGAGCTAAGAGCGATTTACAATGCTCTAAGCCTGGCAAAACCCCTGCTTCAGGGTCAGCCGGTGTTGATCCAGTCGGACAACATCACGGCAGTCGCCCACGTAAACAGACAGGGCGGCACAAGAAGCAGGAGAGCAATGGCAGAAGCTGCAAGGATTCTTCGCTGGGCGGAAGATCATGTGATAGCACTGTCAGCAGTGTTCATTCCGGGAGTGGACAACTGGGAAGCAGACTTCCTCAGCAGACACGATCTACACCCGGGAGAGTGGGGACTTCATCCAGAAGTCTTCCACATGATTGTGAACCGTTGGGAAAAACCAAAGGTGGATATGATGGCGTCTCGCCTCAACAAAAAACTGGACAGGTATTGCGCCAGGTCAAGAGACCCTCAGGCAATAGCTGTGGACGCTCTGGTAACACCGTGGGTGTTCCAGTCAGTGTATGTGTTTCCTCCTCTGCCTCTCATACCCAAAGTACTGAGAATTATACGGCAAAGGGGAGTAAGAACGATACTCGTGGCTCCGGATTGGCCAAGAAGAACTTGGTACCCGGAACTTCAGGAGATGCTCACGGAAAATCCGTGGCCTCTACCTCTAAGACGGGACCTGATTCAGCAGGGACCGTGTCTATTCCAAGACTTACCGCGGCTGCGTTTGACGGCGTGGCGGTTGAACGCCGAATTCTAAGGGAAAAAGGCATTCCAGAAGAGGTCATTCCTACACTGGTTAAAGCCAGGAAGGAGGTGACTGCACAACATTATCACCGCATTTGGAGAAAATATGTTGCGTGGTGTGAGGCCAGGAAGGCCCCCACGGAGGAATTTCAATTGGGTCGATTCCTACATTTCCTGCAAACAGGATTGTCTATGGGCCTCAAGTTGGGGTCCATTAAGGTTCAAATTTCGGCCCTGTCGATTTTCTTCCAGAAAGAATTGGCTTCAGTTCCTGAAGTCCAGACTTTTGTAAAAGGAGTACTACATATACAGCCCCCGGTTGTGCCCCCAGTGGCTCCGTGGGACCTTAATGTAGTTTTGGATTTTCTCAAATCCCATTGGTTTGAGCCACTCAAATCGGCGGATTTGAAATATCTTACATGGAAAGTAACCATGCTACTGGCCCTGGCTTCAGCCAGGAGAGTGTCAGAATTGGCGGCTTTATCGTATAAAAGCCCATATCTGATTTTCCATTCGGACAGGGCAGAACTGCGGACGCGTCCTCATTTTCTGCCTAAGGTGGTGTCAGCGTTTCACCTGAACCAGCCTATTGTGGTGCCTGCGGCTACTAGCGATTTGGAGGATTCCAAGTTGCTGGACGTTGTCAGGGCATTGAAAATATATATTTCAAGGACGGCTGGAGTCAGAAAATCTGACTCGCTGTTTATACTGTATGCACCCAACAAGCTGGGTGCTCCTGCTTCTAAGCAGACGATTGCTCGTTGGATTTGTAGCACAATTCAACTTGCACATTCTGTGGCAGGCCTGCCACAGCCTAAATCTGTCAAGGCCCATTCCACAAGGAAGGTGGGCTCATCCTGGGCGGCTGCCCGAGGGGTCTCGGCATTACAACTCTGCCGAGCAGCTACGTGGTCGGGGGAGAACACGTTTGTAAAATTCTACAAATTTGATACCCTGGCTAAAGAGGACCTGGAGTTCTCTCATTCGGTGCTGCAGAGTCATCCGCACTCTCCCGCCCGTTTGGGAGCTTTGGTATAATCCCCATGGTCCTGACGGAGTCCCCAGCATCCACTAGGACGTTAGAGAAAATAAGATTTTACTTACCGATAAATCTATTTCTCGTAGTCCGTAGTGGATGCTGGGCGCCCATCCCAAGCGCGGATTGTCTGCAATACTTGTACATAGTTATTGTTACAAAAAAATCGGGTTGTTCTTGTTGTGAGCCGTCTGTTCAGAGGCTCCTACGTTGTCATACTGTTAACTGGGTTCAGATCACAAGTTGTACGGTGTGATTGGTGTGGCTGGTATGAGTCTTACCCGGGATTCAAAATCCTTCCTTATTGTGTACGCTCATCCGGGCACAGTATCCTAACTGAGGCTTGGAGGAGGGTCATAGGGGGAGGAGCCAGTGCACACCACCTGATCCTAAAGCTTTATTTTTGTGCCCTGTCTCCTGCGGAGCCGCTAATCCCCATGGTCCTGACGGAGTCCCCAGCATCCACTACGGACTACGAGAAATAGATTTATCGGTAAGTAAAATCTTATTTTTTTTACTCACGGCACACCGAACAATATTTTAAAATTGCCAAGGCACACCATCAGTCCCCCCCCCAAAAAAAAAAACACACACATTGTCCCTCACAGTAAAAAAAGAATCCACACATACATTGGCCTACACAGGAAAACCAATTATATTGCCCCCCACATAAATCATGTTGCTCACACATAAATCAATCACATTTCTCCCCACATAAATCCTATTGCTCCCCACATGAATTATTCACATTATTCCCCCATAAATACATAATCCTATAGCTCCCTACAGGAGAAATAACATAACAAATATTAGCCCCTACCGGTCAGCTGTCCTCCTCCCTTTCCCTCAGTGGCGGGGAATGTTCATAGTGGAGTGCTGCGAATACTGAGCAGCGAGCAGTCAGGCAGGTGTGGATGTGTTGGGCAAGGAAATCTGTGGATGCAGGCAGGAACTGCAAGATGTGTATACAGGCGGGTGGGCTGGCTAGGTGACAGTGACCTATGATATCACACTGCCGCATCATCAAGGCATAGGTCACAGCTGGAGCATGACTGGTCCTCTAAGAAGAGCCCGGGCCAACAGTTCACTCTGAAGGTACAGGAAGCTGCTCTGGCACCGCGGCACACCTTGCAACTGGTTGCGGCACACTGGTTGAAAAAGCCTGGGCTAGATAGTAATTTACCAGCAGTAGTCAGTAGGCCAGAGATTTTCAACCTTTTACAATTCGCGGCACACTGAACAAGATTTAAATATTGCCAAGGCACATTCAAATATAATGGTGATGCGTGGTGCAGTTGCGTGTCCTAGGATGTCATGTCGCATCTTCTCCATAGGTAATGTCTGAGCCACATCTGAGAAAGCCAGAAGAGCCCAACACTGCCTGGGCCCAAAATTAGAACTGGCTCTGCAACCACTAAACCCACCAGTAATGATCGTTCCAGGGCCTCAGTAGCGGCAAAACACTGACTGGCCTGGCTGTGCTTCTATGGTGGCACACCTGGAGACTGCTCAGGGCACACTAGTGTGCCACGGCACAGTGGTTGAAAAACACTGCAGTAAGCTAATAACTTTTGACTGAGCCAGCACATTGTGACAAGTTTATACACTACTCTGCTGCAAAGCCTGCATGTAATATAGAGGAAGATGTATTATACCTGCACGGATCAATGGCGCTTCCTGCTTTGCCTCTTTACCGAGGTGAAGCAGTAGCAATGAGATGTATAAACATTTTGTTTGCCAAAGTGAGGGAGTGAGCACCCCCATCTGGCGATCCCTGTCTCTCCTCCCAGCTGGCTCACTGGACATGTGTGAGATATCGCTTGTTTAGCTAATTCTACCAGGCAATCCGGGGACGGCAGCTGCCGCAGCCATGGACATAGTTGGCCAGTACTACTGCCCTTTCATACATTGCTCAGCGCATCGGTGCTCTATCTTGCATATATGGGGGAGAAGCGGTATCAGCGCACATAACGTGCACTTACACCGATTCTCCCCCATATCGCCTAGTCTTACATCTACGCCCATAGTCCTCTGCTAACTGAGTAAAAGGGCTTCTAGACACCTGTAACAAAGGACAGAAGGCTTTAAAAACTCTGACAACGTTTCTGCAAACTTAAGGGCCCCATACACTAGGACGATAATGCCCGATTTCATCCGATTTCGGACATTTGGCCCGATATATCGGGTGAAATCTGGCATTTTGGAGGTGTTTCCGATTCGATGCGCGTTCCCGTGAGCATCGGATCGGATTCTCCAGATTGAATGTGCTGCACATTCAATCGTGTCTGACCCCACAGGCATGGCTGGGATCGCCCAGTATCGGCCAAGATGCATGCAAAAGGACAGCATACAATGTATCTTGGGCGATCCTGCCCTCCGGGAGGCTGCCGGGGTGGTCGCCTGCGACATGTCAGACGGACATGTCGCGTAAGTATATGGGGCCCTTTAGACATAGACAAAGCTGCAGTTTACAGTAATATGATAAAGAAGGGAAAACGGCTGATCTCGTTATCACCTGAAGTGAGGCAAAGAATCTATATAGAGCTAAATTAACTTCTCCAATATAACCGCTCAGCAACTTCATTAGAAACATCTTATTCCCAAGAACCACTCCTTAGAATACATTAAATTTACATCAGGAGCCATATGACTACAGTCCATCGAACGTGGAACCTACTGAACCTACTTCACGTAATATATATACTGTATATAGAATAAGTCAATAAATATATATATAGATATATATGTATATATTTGTGATCTATCATATCTGATAACCAAATTCTGTACGATAAATGCTAATCCAAACTAGTAACTTCACATGTGATAAGGAATGTTACCACTTATGTCTCCAGGACTGAATTAATTTAGGATAATACCTCCAACAAGGGATGTGATATGTATTAACAGAAGAAGTGTTGTTGTGTTAATGTTGTAAACTTGTAAGGTAAAAACGGTATATGTTGTAAACTGGAAATAGCAGTAAATTAATGTGATCGTTGAATGTACCTGATGTACGTATGTGGTACATACTTACCTGAAACTTTAAACCGGATAAACCCCATTGGATAGCACTGAGTTAATGAGGTGACCCATGAGTATATAAACGGTGATTGATGTTGTGTATCATAATAATTCTATTGCCTCAGTATTACCCATTTTTAAAGGATTGTATCCACATTATGTTAAAGGATTTCATATAAAGAACTTACATTAAATGTAATATACTGTACATAATACAGTATCTTGGTATTAAGATAAACAACATTCATCGGTGGGTTCTCCCAAGTAGGCCTCTTCTTCTGTAAATGCTAATAAATACTTGGGTGGAGGAACTTAGTTAGAAAGGTAGCTCATTTTTTAAACTGGTAACTAATTAGCCTGGTTATAAAAAGTGTGTTTTTTATTCCTTAAGATGGGTACACATTAAATGATGTGTACCCAGCACAACATCACGGGTGACGGGACCCGGCGCACTTGCCGATGCCGGCAGCGACGGTGGGGGGGGTTTGAGTGGGGCCATGCTGCATTCGGCTGCATGGCATCCATAGAGACATCCCCAGATTGAGCTGCATGCGGGAGCTCGCATCGCTAGCGATGTAGTGGGTATACATTAGGTAGATTTGAATAATTTTACCTAACGACTTGTACCCAGCTTTAGACTCTCAGGTTTATTTATGCATTTGACTTAATCCTAGTTATGTTTTGTAGTTCTACTCATTAATATATTGGCGCTCTAAGGGCGCTAATCAATTGTCAGCACCGGCAGCTGTCACTCCTGTGCGCCCGACGGAGCTTTTTAATTGTTGCTCCTGCCGGCCGCGAACAGCTGCCGGAGGCGGCATTTCAGCTCCCACCCCTGGCGGTGGCAAGCTGAAATGTGCTTAAAGTTATCTGTTTGGGCACCCTAATGACAGTTTTTTCACGATTGCACCCATTGCTTTAGTCAGGTTTAGTTGCTTTACGTGGCTAAACCCAACACTAATGGGCATGATCGTCGCAATAACAAGCGATCGCCCATCACTTTAGACGGGGATCAGGCCGCGATAACAATTGAATAGTGCCATATATGTAACTTGTCATCCATGGGTTTTAGTGTAAATTAAACTTCTTGCTTTTTGTCATAGAACTTACAAATGGCTGTCATGGTACTGTGTGTAATTACACAATGCTTTTTTTTCTGTGTAGGATTCCCTTTTGAAGCTTTCAGAGTTCAAACAGTGCTTTGAGTGTTCAGAGGTGGCCTTGAATGAAGCCATTCAGCAAATGATGAGCTCGTCTTCAAGCACACCTAAGGAGGAATGGGTTGCCACAGCAACACAGTTACTTACAGGAATAGATCTGTCTCTATCATCTGACAGTAGTATCCTGCAGGAGTCAACACTAACACCACGACTCATCCGTCTCAGCAATAACCTCATTCAGGTAACATGCACCATATGCAGTGTGTATGTGACTGTGTCATAATACTTTGCCAAGAAATGTCCAACAGCATTAATGCCAGCTTCACGGTTTATTGTAGAACAACACAGGGCCAGTAGCGGTCATCAATAAAAAAAAATCCTATCGGTTTTAGATTGCTTGTCTCTCTTACATGTGACTTCAGTTGCAAGCTGGACCAGCAAATGCAGTAGAGGTGTACTAGGGTGGCCGATTTCGGGATTGGCCAGCAACTTAGTTTTTTATATGCCGGGCATCGTTGAGCAGGACGCTCGGCAGGACACTCAGACGCTGCGTGGCTCCCCCCTACTCACCTCCACCTGGCTCCAGCTGGGCGCACTGCGCATCATGACTTGAAGTCAGAGGACACACTGCGCAGCCGCCCGCTCAGCCGCCGAACCTCACTGCCGCCCTGCACTGGCCACCGGATCTCACAGGAAGTGTCCCACCCTCCCTCCCGTCCAGGTTGCAGTGAGTTATCTGGGCTGGTCAGGGCAGGGGGGGTGGGACACATTAAAAAGCAGCCTATCCTGGATTGATCATTTTTCAATCCCGATTCCTGGGAATGAAAAAATGGCCCGGGATTGGCCACCCTAAGGCATACATACAGTACAAAATTGCCACCTGGAGATTCATGCTAGCTAGACTTGGGTGTGCCTACAGATGTGTCTCTTAGATGTATAATTTGAGGGTCCCGAAGCTATGACGTTTAAAAGAAAATATATAGCAGCAGTAGCCTAGACTGCCTCTAAACATAATGTTCCACAATAGTACCAAATATGAAAAAAAGAAATGTCCTGACACCAGTTTTAAAAGTACATTCATTAAAATATACATTCCCCATAAGGCTTTTGATACAGTTTCTTGGTCATTCCTTTTTGAGTTTTGATTTATTAGGCCTTTGGTTCTGATTTCATTAATACACCTTTCAGACCGCAATTGGCGGGTCACACCCGGGAGCCGTACACTGGTGTTCCCCGGTGCGACCCGCTGAGGCCCCTTTCACACTACTGTCTCCAGCCTGGCATATTGCCGGGTTGGTGACGTCAGCGGAGACGCGTGCAGCGGCAATTCTTGGAGATCAGATGATCTCTAAGCGCCGCCCGTCCATACAGTATGAACCATCGACCCTGCAACCCGTTCACACAGCGACCCGGGTTGAAGCTGTTCTCAACCCTGGTCGCTACCAGGGATGAAATACTAGGTCGCTTGACCCGGTATATTTCCCCTGGGCCCTCTCAGACCGCACAAGAACACGGGTTACTGCACGCTCGTGCAATAAACCTGGTTACAAGCTGGCGGTCTGAAAGGGGTATAACTTGATCACATTTTTTTTTTACTGCCCTTTCCACCTTTCCTCCTGATTAATGGAACCCGGAGTGATCCTATTGTGATGACTCGTGGCACATGCCAGGGATATCGTCTTTCGTCTTTGTTGTTAAGCATCTCTTTGGACCCTTTGCTCCAGACATTGCAGTCCTGGTTCAGATTAGAGGGCATCAGCATTTGCTGATGATGTGCTTATTCATATTTCTAACCCTAGATCGTCACTGGGACCACTTCTGGATAAATTGAGAAGCTTGCCTTGCAAATGATAGCCCCTTTAAAAAAACATCCGAGTTTGGCCACGATCCTGCATGTCGGGCGAATGTAGACTCCATTACATCCTGCCCAATGCTTAAGATTGCCAATGATTTGAGGGAATGCAGCCATCTCAGGCTCTTATTTGGGAAATGGTCTACTTTCCGAAGCTATTATTTCCCTCCAGGTGCGTCCTATTCTTTTGTGACATAGAGATTTAGGGGGGGGATTAATAGGGTGTGAGAATCAGAAAGTGAGAGATTTTGGGAGAATTCTCTTGGTTTTTTTTAAAGTGGCAATCATTTACATGGCAAAATCAACCTGGTTTTGCCATGTAAATGATTGCCACTTTAAAAATACAAGAGAATTCTCCCGAAATCTCTCACTTTCTGATTCTCACACCCTATTACAATCTCCCCTCTGTCTATATTGTTCGCTTGTTTTGTAATTTTATTTGGCACAATGGGGGTAATTCAGACCTGATCGCTGCTGTGCGTTTTTGCACAGTGGGCAATCAGGTCTGTACTGTGCATGTGTATGCACCGCAATGCGCAGGCGCGACGGTCTGCAGCCCCGGGGAACGACGGGATGGTGCAAAAAAACGACCGCATGGGCGATTGCAAGAAGATTGGCAGGAAAGGACATTTGTGGGTGGCAACTGACCGTTTCTAGGGAGTGTCTGGAAATTCGCAGGAGGGACCCGGTGTTTTGTGGGAGGATTCGTGATGTCCGCTCTGGCCCCGATCATCGCAGCGGCGGAGTAAGTCTTAGTGTGGGTACACACTATTAGATATATCTGCAGATCAATTGATCTGCAGATATATCTATGTACGGATCGGGCAGTGTGCTGTGCATACACACAGCCCGATCCGTCGGGGGACTGACGTCATGAACTGGGCGCGCGCCCGCCCAGTTCACCTGTCAATCACCGCCGGCCGCAGCAGCATGTGTACGGGCGGTCGGACGACTGCCCCGTACACACACAGCGACGCGCCAATATATCGTTAGATATATTGGCTGTCGGCTGTGCTGCGCGGCCGACGCGACACGTCTGTGAACGACGGAGTTCACAGACGTATCGCCCGTACACACTGGCCGACGGTCCCGCGATGTATCGGCCGTTCAAGAGAACGGCCGATATATCGACCAGTGTGTACGGGCCTTTAGGCTATGCAGCGACTGCACAAACTGCTGTTTGTGCTGTTCCCCTGCACATGCGATCTCACACCTGCACAGCGAATTCCCCATCCCCCTGTAGGCAGCGACTACCTGATCGCAGGGATGCAAAAAACGCACCCTAGCGATCAGGTCTGAATTACCCCCTATAAACTGGTCAGTATAGGATTGGTGAATTATATCAGAACCCAGATTTTCAGAAAGGAGAAGCTTCTCACCCTCTCTGTGCTTGGAGTAGGGACTTCGCTTTGTTGGACAACTTATTGATTCTCACTCTACAAAATCACTTTGTCACTCTGAAGCCATTGCTATGTTTCCTTTTACTGGAACATTTAGCCATTCTTTCCTCCAAGCTCAATATTACGTTAGTAATGTTTTGAACATTATACCGGCTGGTGATTGGTACAATCCTCTCGACCAGGCCTGGCTAACCTGTGGCTCTCCAGCTGCCCTGCCACAGTTTTGCTATTAGAGAATGCTAAAACTGTGGCAGGGCATGCTGGTATATGTCACAACAGCTGGAGAGTCACAGGTTGGCCAGGTCTGCTCCGGGCAACTTCCTGTTGAGACTTTCACCAACTCGTTTCTCTCCATTGTGGGTTTTTATAGACTGTTTTAGACTATTCAGCCCTCCAAACAGGTATTACTCAATGTATGGAGCACTTTCCTTCCTTATCAACGGAAGCTCTCCTACAATTGCTAGATTATTCTATGAACACTTTTCCTGCTGCCAAATATATTGAAATGTTTCTTAACATTTTATACATCTTCCCTCATAGGGGATTTATGATGGGTGTTTTGGATAGCTCTAGTTGCCCCACGTGTCACCATCGCCTCTATATCACGGTTTATGGGCTGTTCCTTTAATTAGACGTTTCTCCTTCATCCACTAGGGGCCACTGGAGTGTAGTTACAATGGGGAAATAGTAGGCAGTAATTGGGAGCTGGCACTTTAAAATTCTCACACTGTGGCTAGCTCCTCCCCTACTATCTCCCCTCCAAGCCAGTCTTAGTTTAGTGCCCGATGTGAGCTGGTTCACTTGGGTTTAGCTGAAGAAATTTTTCTTTTTTCTTTATTATTTTATTTTTCTTTCACACACGCACAGACTGGCAGCTCTGCCACTGCCAGTCTGCACCGCGGGAGGCTGCCGGCGGGGTCCCATCGCAGCTGCGTGCGGCTCGGGATGGGCCCCGGCTGAGGGAGACACTGAGCTCTCCTGAGTTGGCCCGACACCGCTGCGTGCGGCGCGTGTCGGGGCTGCTCCACCAGCAGAAGATTCCGGCAGCATGGCAGCGGTGAGTATAAGGGGCCGGACACCGCTGCGTGCGGCGCGTGTCGGGGCCGCTCTGTCGAGCAGTGTAACACCGCTCAGTGCGGCATGTATCGGGAAGGACAGCGGTGAGTACAATCTCTCCCCTCCCCTCTTCCCCCCCTCCTTCCATGATTTATTATTTTACACTGTCTGTTTTAATGTTTGCATATGTGGCCCCCTATACCGGAGCGTATAAAGGGCGCATTTGGGGTTTTAGATGGGAGCTTCAGCCCGCTCTTTAAGCGGGCTCAGCGATCTCCACTCCCCGGCCGCAGAGCTTATTTTTACACAAAATTGAATTGGGCGCCAATAGTGGAGGGGGCGGAGCTAACTCCCGCTCCGTTCGGCGCTAAGCACTCTCCGCTCCCCGGCCGCAGCATACAGGCGGCCGGGGAGATACAGACGCTTCCCGCTTCATGTGCAGCGGGTTTCATTTTTGAATGTGGCGCCGGAGCGGCAGCTGCAGCAGCGCGTACAAGTCCCCGGCCGCTCCAGCAGCGCGTACTCCGGCCTATCCAGCACCTCCGCTCCACGGTCGCTCCAGTACCTCCGCTCCCCGGCCGCTCCGGCACATTTTAAAGGTGACGCTGATATTCCCGCTTTGCTCAGCGGGCTCCCGGCGGCGGCTCCCAGCGCTCATTGTCACAAAGGGGGATTTTAGTTTTCTGTGCAGGGAGATAAGATATTGGGTTTATCTCACTTTGGCAGCCATTCCTTCCTGCAGGAGAGTCCTCTGCCCGGCATTCCATACAAGCTGTAGATCAGGGAGCCTGCTATATAACAGGAGCTGGGGATCAGCTCATTAAGGATTTAAATCTAGTGTGCAATAACAGTTTTTCACACAGTATTTATCTACCCTGTTGGGTGTTTGTTTGTGTATATAGATATTTGTATGTGTGCGGGTGTATGTATATATGTGTGTATATATATATTTATATATATATATATATATATATATATATATATATATATATATATATATATATATGCATACAATACCATATATAGGGGGTAAAACAAACCACTTCCGCAATGTTTTATAACGACAAAATGCCCCGCCTTGCCACATAACACTTTCCCCCATCTCTTCTCGCAGGCTGGCCACCATTTTGAAAAGCCAGCGGAACCTCCGAAAACATCTGGTGCACCTAAATTAGCGGTACGCTACATACAGGGCGGGGTGTTGCCTTCCCTTTATTATTCCTTGGTGTCACTGGGTACTAATGCTATTGGCAATTTGGGGAATGTGTATATATAAAACAGTGTGGCTCAGCACACTAATCCCCTAAACACTCAACCACAGAGGCCTGGGTTCAAGTACCACAACAGATACTTTAAGGCACAAATAGCGCTGCGGCTCAGTACGCTAGTAGCGGGTATCTCAACAGGGGGACCGGGGTTTTGAATCCCAACCGGAAAAAAAAAAAAAAACTTTAAGGGGAGCTCCTATGGCCTAGTGGCTAAGACTCCTGTCCCACAGCGCAGCGCTACGGGTTCACTAGAAAGTTTATATGGTATTGTGTAGGTCTCTACACATTATAGTGCAGACCTTACATAGCGCTGTGTTTATTTAACCCACCTTTTCTCCTTTCGTTTGTCTCACCTGGGATAGTCAAAGAATTCCCTCTTAGGTGTGAAGTATGCGGGGGAGCCATCTGCTTAGCCCTCCACGCACCTGCAGGACACTCCTGTTTGAACAGCTCAGATTACCAGGTAAGGTCACTATTAACCAGAGACCTTGTACGTCATTTCACCTCTCCAGGTTTCTAAAAGAACCTTGCTAGCCTCCCAGATTACACGACTCGGCAGTGGAAAGGCCCCTCTGGGAGGAGGCGAGAGATGCCCAGGATACAGAGGATGTCTGTTTTCGGTGCAGTCTCAACCAGTGTCTCAGAATATCCAGGTGCATTATACAGCAGTTCGTCTGATACTGCAGGTAAAGAAGGTGGACACGTCAGGTCCATCAGGGTTCGACGCCGATGACGAAATGGTCCAGTTTCGGATGAGCTGGACAGGCTCCGGTAGGCGGCTTGCAGACACCCGCATACACAATTTCAGGTATAAAACAATGTTTGTTTTCCTATCCTTTCCCCGCAGACGGAGGGAAATGGTATCAGAACCTCTCCAGGGTTTACCCCTCGATGTATCACCGGTCCAACAAGCTGCCGTTTTCCTGAGGCAACCTTGCTCAGGTATCCATCGAAGACACATATACGGCAGCCGGGTTCTACCTTGTCCGGAGCAGGTAGGTTGTGGACCAATTGTCCTCTAGGTTACAGGATATTTCGCATCAGGATCAACTGATATTTTGGTAAAGGTCAGAATCACGATTCTGCTTCATCTTCTTTGGAGGTCTCCAGGTCTGCAGACTCGGAACCTGCATTTTCGCTTGGGCTGTCTTAACCCGACGACCTCTGGGGCTGCGACAGTGACAGGTGAACATGAAATCCTACGGGGCAGATGGTTTAGGGGAAGGAACTTTCTGCAGGATTTCTTGAACCATTGGAGGTAAGTCCACTTTTCTTTCTCCTACTGCTGCCCCAGCTTCAGGACAGACCTTTACCGGTTTTTCCTCTAGATCTTTCCGTGCCTTTCAAGCTTTCGACTCCACACACGATATCTCTGTCGCCAGCGGATCTCAGGGTGACAGGCTGAAGCAGCGGTTCAACATCCTCGGTCCAGTCTGAGTTTAGGTCATCCTATACACCCACTACAGGTCAAACCTTCCTACCACCTGGAGGGTCCCAGGGTAGGCACATGTCGGTGGTCCTACGGGGAGTACTGAGAAGGATTGGGCGGTTACAGACTAGATTTTGCAGTACAACTGTTTCAGGAGTCAAGAGAGTCATACTGCAGGCGGCACTCCATATGCTTCTACCCGAAAAGGATGTTGATCCCTGTTTCTCAGATATCCTTTGAATCGGGACAGTACTCAGGCCTTTGTTTTCTGTTCACGTTCCGAAGCCAGTTGGCTAGGCCAGGCCTATTCTAGCCTTACAATCCTTTCAGTCTGTGATTGCTAGTTTTGAACAAGAAAGGGTGTTTTACGTGTCCCTTGTCTTAAGGGATGCCTGTTTACTGATTTCCGTTGGACGGGCTTTTCTCAGATTCGCATTACAGGATTCTCATTTTCACTGTCAGTCCGTTCCTTTCGGTCTCTCTTCTGCTCCCACAGGGTTCAGGAAGATCACACAATAACTCTTTTTCAAGGACAGTAGGTGACGTTGGTTCCCTAATGGGACAATCTACTGCTACTATCCCACTCTGTACATTAGGTGGCTTCTGAATATCCGGAGGATCCAGGAGCTTCTGGTTCGACACAGATCCAATCTATGCCCCTCGTAGACGTTTCTCAACACTGTTCGTCAGAGGATTTTTCCTTCCTCTGGACCAGGTACTCTATTCCTTCAGTCAAGTTGCGACGCAATGAGTGGTCGCCTACATTCCTCTCTGAGCGGGGGAGAACAATCTTCTTTCCAGGTCAAACCACCAGGTCAGACTCCCGGGTGAGGGAACATTCCCCGGAGTTTTGTCAGCCGGTCCGCTGTGGGCGGAGATTTCGGATCGACCTCAGGGCGTTCTGACTGACTCTAACCCGTTACTACTCTCGGACGTGAGCTCTGGCGGCAGTAGCCGAGGAGGCCCTCAGGGCTCCGGGGAGTTTTCTGGTTACTCTATCCTGCCTCCTTTTCTATTTCTACCTTATGTTCGGTAACACAGGAGGGAATTATGTGTGCTAGTCCTCTCGGTGGCGCTGGTTGGGCCACGCATGACTTGAAGATACAGATACACCTGTTGTCAGTAGAGGAGCCTGGGCTCCTACCTCGACTGGACTGTCTACTTCAACAGGGTCCTTTTCTTTGTTCAATCTTACACTTGTTTCGTTTAACCGGGTGACTGTTCACGAGACCTCAGAAGGGAGGAGTTCCCTAGTTCGGTTAGGCCTACTGGGCACCGATTTCAGAAGTCTGTTACCTCTTCTCGCTTTTGCCACTTTTGGAAAACTTTATGGGACATAATAAGGATAAAAGGGGTTTTCCCCTTCTTTCAGTTACCATTCATCTTTGGTTTCTCTGGGAGGTTTGGCTCCGCTGCGCTTCAGACCACAATGATCGGAATTTTAGCTCTCTGCCTTTTTCGGTTTTCTTCCAAAAGAGATTAGCCTAGCGGCCGTAAGTTCGGCCTCTTTTTCAGGGAGTACTCTATTGGCAACTCCCCCGGCTGAGCTTCGGCCTCAGCAGTCGTTTCTTCCAGAGGGGATGTCCATTTTTCATATAAATCTGACACTAGTGTTTTTCGGTCCTCTTTGAATGCTTGTCAGGGCTCGCCGACTCTCTCTACAGAGGTCTTCGGCTATTCGACGAAGTGTTTTTCTTCTTTGTCTCTGTACAATGCTCCCGTGCTAAATAGCCGGGGTCCCAGCATACGCTGGGCCGTTGGATACATCTGGCCATCAGACAGTCTTCTTGGCGGTTGCTAGGGAGCCTCCGTTTTCCATTTCAGCGCACTTTACGCGCGTTGTAAGACCTTCGTGGGCGGCTGCCCGTGGGGTCTCCATGAATACTTTGTCGGGCGACTACTTGGTCGGACCGACATTCGTTTTGTCAAATTCTACAAGTTTGACACTTTTGCGGCCTCTGCATCACAGTTTGGCCAAGCAGTTTTTACAGGACTCTCAGCGCTCTCCCACCCGTTTTTGGGAGCTCTGGGACGTCCCCATTGTAACTACACTCCAGTGGCCCCTAGTGGATGAAGGAGAAATCAGGATTTTGGTACTTACCGATAAATCCCTTTCTCCGATTCCACAGGGGCCACTGGACGCCCGCCCAGCGCTGTTCCTCCTTGTTTTTTGCTTAAAGGTTTGCAGATCACCATATGACTGCTTGTTGAGTTCAGGCTAGCCTGGTTTTTGTCAGGTTCTGTTCCAGGTTTAGTTTGGGTTATCCTGGTTTACAGGGCGTCATTAACCTCCTCTACCTTAAGGTTTGTTTATTCCATCTCTCATCGGGCACAGTTTTACGTAGACTGGCTTGGAGGGGAGATAGTAGGGGAGGAGCTAGCCACAGTGTGAGAATTTTAAAGTGCCAGCTCCCAATTACTGCCTACTATTTCCCCATTGTAACTACACTCCAGTGGCCCCTGTGGAATCGGAGAAAGGGATTTATCGGTAAGTACCAAAATCCTGATTTTTTGCTGTCCGTCTTGAGATTTGCCTCTACCCACTTAGCTCACCTGAACCCTGAATGGGCACTTTTTGGCCTTTTGACACCTGCTGTTAGTTTCCAAGAATGTCAAGAAATGATTGCTTGTTAGGGAAGCCAATCCCAGCTCGTTGGTTTTTTTAATCTAGGAATTCAGGATTAAAAAATTCTCAATCCTGAGTTGGTCAGTGAAAATATATCAACCTAGACTATGAAAACAAACGATTCACTGATTCATCCTACTCCTGTCCTATCCAAAAGAACAGTAGTAGCACAGTAGGGCACGTCACAGGAGTCCACAAAACGACAGAAGTAGTCAAGGGGCCTCGGCTTAACTTCAAGGCCAGGCAAAGAAAGCAGCTATCATACGACACACACAGCAGCACCGTTCAGCAAGTTGGCATTGGCAGCTTGGTTGTCTCAGGCTGGCTAAGGGCTTGCCTTTGGCTTTGGCAGAGCCAAAGAGTCTCAGTCTTAGACACTCTCTGTGGTGCAAGCAGGGCCCAGGTGCTTTATCACTGGGTGTAGGGCTGGGCATTGGTGGCACGCAGCAGCAGAACTCCCTCCTCCTCTCGTCCCTCAGTGCCAATTTATAGCCCCCCAGAGTCCTAGCCAGGACTGATGAGTCTTTGTGCTGTGCTCCCCTCCTCTCTAACCGCAGCTGTGATAGGCAAGTTAAGTGCCACTGCCACACGAGACACATACACACTCTGTGTCTAACAGACATGCCACGCCACAAGACTGCTGTGCTGCAGCAGTCTGCCGCTTAAGCGGGCTGCCAGGCGCTGCTGAAGGGGGGTGCTGACTTGGGCTGCACAGTTGCTCAGCGCTGCCCGGCATAAAAGGAAACCAGATATGTGTAAATTAATCCTGCCAGTTTTGGGCTATAATCCCAGGATCCCGCCGATCACGGGATTGGCCTCTCTATTGCTGGCTATCTCTTCAGCCACTTGTAAGAGCGATTTGCACTTATGGATCCAGAGCTCTCCACCGTCTCTTGAACTATTTAAGGAAAAACTTTTTATTTTATATGGACTGGTTGGAGGCATCTCTTCAGAAGGAAACTCATACAAAAAAACGTCTTTGCTTTGTGGGAAAGTTTTATTGATATCCTTCCTTATTCCAGGGAATCCATCAGGGTTGGGGAAAAAAACATGTTTTTTCTGTTTGTTTTGTTTTTCGTTTTAAACCATTTTCTTTTTTTTGCATGAATGTTTTAATTTAAAAAAAGTGACTTCTGCTTATTATATTACTACTGTGAAACATTGCTATGTATTAGAAACCGTGATCAACCATGTTTTTATTGCTTTCGAACATTAACAATCCAAAGTTATTAGGCTTTGATAGGATTTAATTTACATCTTCCAGTAAAACCGTTTTTTTAACGCTTATTATTCCTATTACATCTGAATATATGTAGATAGACTAAACATATTAAAGCATGAAAAGTACACTAAGAGATAAAGGAATATCAATCCATACACAGTCGTTTACGTACCACTCTATGAAACCTGAAACGTGCATGTTTTTGCAAGACCCGCCATATTCTCTTTGAATCTCTCTTAGATTAGGTTTTTCCTTTCTTATATGTTATGTGATATATCACGTATTATGTGATGTCCCCTCTACCACATTATGCATAACCTGTTTTATTGTATCTTCATTTTAAATGTTTGTTAATGACTGTATTTAAGAGGATGTGACTTCTGTACTTCATCTACGCTTCAATAAAGCAAAAAAGGTGTTAAAAAAAATATATACATTTCCATCTTGTAACTGAAATATGCTGGCACTTGTAGTTCTAGTGGCATGCTGAAGCAGCCAGTGCTTACTGGGACTCCTAGTTCCACTGCAGTAATTAATCTATTTTTGACAACATAATTCCTCATACGTACCACCCACCATCCAAGAACTGCCAGTTAGATGCCCATTGCTAATCCGCTTTGGGCCAGTTTAACATGGGTGGAACCACACATTTTTTGCAGTTCTGATTTTACCAGGGAATTCCATTCCTTTGTGACCAGCACAGCATGGCGTAGCATGGAGATAGTTTGACTTGGAGTGGGAGGGTAATCACAAGTGTTTTGTGAAGCTGGTTTTCTTAGGGAATCTCATGTTGTTGTGCTGAGCGGACTGGGGCTGGTCACTAACATTGCGGGAGGGGTGGTCTTCTGTTTGCCGGCGGTCGGGCTCCCGGCGCTCAGTATACCGGCGCCGGGAGCCCGACAGCCGGCATACCGACACTTATTTTCCCTCGTGGGGGTCCACGACCCCCATAGAGGGAGAATAAAATAGTGTGGCGCGCGTAGCGCGGCGAGCCCGCAAGGGGCTCATTTGCGCTCGCCAAGCTGTCGGTAAGCCGGCGGTCGGGCTCCCGGCGCCGGGATGCTGGTCGCCGGGAGCCCGACCGCCGGCCAGCCGTAGTGAACCCTTGCAGGAGACCTCACACTGCAGGCTCCTGTTTCTCAGAAATCCAGGCTATAGCAGTGGTGCTGGTTACATATTAGGGCTACATTCAGAGCAGCTCTTGCTGTGGCTGCGTATTTACAATGCATTTTGAGTTGCACACCTTAAGAAACTGAATGTGCAACTATCAACACCTAAGGCTGCAATAATTGTAATGTTTTTATGCCTATACTGTGACCTACTGTAAATTGGTCCCATGGTGCACATTCCTGTGCATTAAGGAGAACAGTAATACAATAAATAAATGATTAGCATAATAATACTCTATACATTGTGCAGTGCTTGTTATGTTCCAGCATCGTCCTGATAGCTAGTCCTCATAGTTTTCTTCCATAACCCCTCTATCCTTCATGTAAGTTTTAATCCCACTATTTTATAGTCAAAAGATAGGTAGCAAATTGTAAGTGACCAAGCAAATAGAATTCTTTGTGTTTGCTGATATCATTACATGGGGGGTTGTACTCTCCAGAGAGAGAGAGACTGTTTTGAATGTTCTATACTCCCCTGAACACTGTACATCTTTACAGTTTTATTTGTGAAAGAGCTTTATGGAAGTCAAAGCTTTCTTTATTTCTACAGCTGATAGACTGCAGTATGGCTGTCCAAGAGGAACCCAAGGAGCCCTCCGTGTCCTCTGTCCTGCCCTGGATCATTCTGCATCAGATCATTCAGTATGAGGAGGAGAGCTTCAGCTCTATGCAGCAGCAAACCGACCAGAAAGACGGTAATCCTTGAAGTTCGATGTCCTGTCATGCAGGGCCAGCAACTCGTTTACGAACTCAGAAAGAATAACATTTAAAAGCAATACGCGCTAAAGTCTTGCTACTACAGATTTAGCCATGCTCCGCTTTGCCACATTGCGTCCTAGTCGCGGCAACTATGACGCGCATGTCATAGGAATACATGAGACTGCAAATAGTCACAGTCCGGCGTATCTAGTCACTTGCCGCGGCATGTATGGGCGTGTCACGGGATGAATGTACGTGGCTACATCTGTATATTACACATAAATCATATAACAGATTGACTTATTTTGTTTTATTGTTGCTTCCTGTATATTTTAATATTGAAAGCCTATCAGCATAGTATTGATATATGGAAGTCTACAGACTGAGGTTCTCGTGCTGAATTGGTCACCTATGCGTCCAAAAAAAATAAGCTCTAAAAAGTTGCACGTGAAGGTGATGTATTTACCCCACGTTCTGAGTCAGCCAATCTCTCCAGCTCTGTGCAAGCCTTGAAATGTTGCCGCCTTGATATGTACTGAGATGCCCACTGACTGCCTCACAGACCGAAGCAACTGCCTACAAACATGTAGCAGTGTCGGTAAATCCTTCAAATCACAATTAGTGTAACCCTGTGGTCGTGTTTATTGGCCGCAGGAAAGAAGGCGATGACGCTATGTTTCTCATACGTCCTAGAGGATGCTGGGGTCACATTAGAACCATGGGGTATAGACGGGATCCGCAGGAGACATGGGCACTTTAAGACTTTGAAAGGGTGTGAACTGGCTCCTCCCTCTATGCCCCTCCTCCAGACTCCAGTTTCAGAATTGTGCCCAGGCAGACTGGATGCACTCTAGGGGAGCTCTACTGAGTTTCTCTGAAAAGACTTATGTTAGGTTTTTTACTTTCAGGGAGGACTGCTGGCAACAGTCTCCCTGCTTCGTGGGACTTAGGGGAGAGAAGTAGGACCAATTTCTGGTGAGTTCAATGGCTCTGCTTCTGGCTGACAGGACACCATTAGCTCCGGAGGATGATGATTGCTGGGCGCTGCCGGATGCTCACTCCCGCAGCCTGCCGTCACCCCCTTTCAGAGCCAGAAGTCAGAAGACAGGTGAGTAGCAGAAGATCAGAAGACTTCTCCAGTGACGGCATTCTGAGGTACCGCGCAGCAAGAGGGGACATTAGTGTCTGGGCACTGTCCTAACCCCCACCAGTATAATTATTTGAGCGGGACAGAAGTGCGCCATTACGGGGGCGGAGCTTCTTCCTTACAGCTCACTGCTCGGCGCCATTTCTTCTCCACAAGGCTGCAGAGACGCTGGTCCTTCCTTACATTGCTGACAAGTATCAGGGTGCAAAATGGGGGGGGGCGCAGTACATATTGGTGCAGTATATTGGCATTTAAAAGCGCTACAGGTCTGAGGCATTTTTTTGTGTTTAGTGTTTTCAGAGTTGTTAGTTGGCGCTGGGCTGTGAGCTGGCAAATCCTCTCTGTGTCCATCTGACAGACTTTACTGTGGGTCTGTCCCCTATAAGCTCGGTGTGTCTGTGGGTGTTTGGTACACATGTGTCGACAGAGGCTGAGTGCTCTTCCCAGGAGGAGGCTGTATTAGGGACACAGACGACTGTGGGGGTGACCCTGTCGGCACCGCCGACTCCTGACTGGGTGAATATCTTGAATGCGAATATGGCTCTTATCAGTAAGAGATTAGATAAGTCTGAGTCTCAGACCCAGGCGTGGAAAAAATCTGTGGAGGATATGCTATTGCAAGTCCAGGACCCCTCGGGGGTCGCAAAAACGTTCTTTTGCCCAGTTGATGCACACTGATACCGACACGGACACTGATTCCAGTGTCGACTATAGTGATTCCAGATTAGATCCAAAATTGGCAAAGAGCAATTCGGTACATGATTGTGGCTATTAAAGATGTATTACAT
Source organism: Pseudophryne corroboree (assembly GCF_028390025.1). Classification (NCBI taxonomy): domain Eukaryota; kingdom Metazoa; phylum Chordata; class Amphibia; order Anura; family Myobatrachidae; genus Pseudophryne; species Pseudophryne corroboree. Next base: position 366,925,104 of record NC_086444.1, read on the forward strand.
ATCACTGAGGACCCTGCTGTTCCTGATAAACGGGTCTGTATGTATAAAGAAAAGAAACCGGAGGTGACGTTTCCTCCCTCTCATGAACTGAACGCTGTATTTGAAAAAGTCTGGGAAAACCCTGACAGAAAGTTTCAAATCCCCAAAAGGAGTCCAGTTGCTTATCCTTTTCCCACTAAGGACAGGAAAAAGTGGGAGTCACCCCCCATTTTGGACAAGGCCCTGTCACGTTTGTCTAAAAAGGTTGCTCTCCCAGCACCGGGCACGGCGGCCCTTAAGGACCCAGCAGATCGTAAGCAAGAAACTACGTTAAAATCCATTATGCGACCACAGGTACGCTGCTCAGACCTGCCATTGCATCTGCGTGGGTGAGTAGTGCTATTGAAAAAGTGGGCAGATAACCTGTCATCTGATATAGATACACTGGATAGGGATAGCATCCTCTTGACGCTCGGTTATATCAAGGACGCTGCAGCATACCTAAAGGAAACTGCGAGAGATATTGGCCTTTTGGGATCAAAAGCCAATGCCATGGCGGTCTCGGCTAGGCGAGCATTGTGGATTCACCAATGGAATGCTGATGCAGACTCCAAGAAAAATATGGAGTCTCTCCCATATAAAGGTGGTGTCTTGTTTGGGGATGGCCTCGATGATTTGGTATCTACGGCTACCGCGAGTAAGTCATCTTTTCTCTGACGTCCTAGTGGATGCTGGGAACTCCGTAAGGACCATGGGGAATAGCGGCTCCGCAGGAGACTGGGCACAAAAGTAAAAGCTTTAGGACTACCTGGTGTGCACTGGCTCCTCCCCCTATGACCCTCCTCCAAGCCTCAGTTAGATTTTTGTGCCCGGCCGAGAAGGGTGCACACTAGGGGCTCTCCTGAGCTTCTTAGTGAAAGTTTAGTTTTAGGTTTTTTATTTTCAGTGAGACCTGCTGGCAACAGGCTCACTGCATCGAGGGACTAAGGGGAGAAGAAGCGAACTCACCTGAAGTGCAGAGTGGATTGGGCTTCTTAGGCTACTGGACACCATTAGCTCCAGAGGGACCGAACACAGGCCCAGCCTCGGAGCTCGGTCCCAGAGCCGCGCCGCCGGCCCCCTTACAGAGCCAGAAGCAAGAAGAGGTCCGGAAAAATCGGCGGCAGAAGGCATCAGTCTTCAACAAGGTAGCGCACAGCACTGCAGCTGTGCGCCATTGTTACTCAGGCACACTTCACACTCCGGTCACTGAGGGTGCAGGGCGCTAGGGGGGGGCGCCCTGAGCAGCAATGTAAAACACCTTGGCTGGCATAAATACACCACATATAACCCCCAGGGCTATATGGATGTATTTTAACCCCTGCCAGAACTTACAAAAAAGCGGGAGAAAAGGCCGCCGAGAAGGGGGCGGAGCCTATCTCCTCAGCACACAGGCGCCATTTTCCATCACAGCTCCGCTGGAAGGACGTCTCCCTGACTCTCCCCTGCAGTCCTGCACTACAGAAAAGGGTAAAAAAGAGAGGGGGGGGCACTAATTTGGCGCAGTTTTGATACTAACAGCAGCTATAAAGGGAAAAGCACATTTTATAGTGGTATTCCTGTTTATATATAGCGCTCTGGTGTGTGCTGGCATACTCTCCCTCTGTCTCCCCAAAGGGCCAGTGGGGTCCTGTCCTCTATCAGAGCATTCCCTGTGTGTGTGCGGTGTGTCGGTACGATTGTGTCGACATGTTTGAGGAGGAAAATGAGATGGAGGCGGAGCAATTGCCTATTATACAGTTGTCACCCCCTGGGGAGTCGACACCTGAGTGGATGAGCTTATGGAAGGAATTGCGTGACAGTGTCAGCTCTTTACGACAGACAGTTGACGACATGAGACAGCCGGCTACTCAGCTTGTGCCTGTCCAAGGGTCTCAAACGCCATCAGGGGCTTTAAAACGCCCGTTACCTCAAATGGCAGATACAGACACGGATACTGACTCCAGTGTCGACGATGATGAGACAAACGTGACTTCCACTAGGGCCACACGTTACATGATTGAAGCAATTAAAAATGTATTGCATATCTCTGATAATACAAGTACCACTAAAAAGGGTATTATGTTTTGTGAGAAAAAACTGCCTGTAGTTTTTCCTGTATCCGAGGAATTAAATGAAGTGTGTGATGAGGCGTGGGTTTCCCCCGATAAAAAACTGATAATTCCTAAAAGGTTATTGGCATCGTACCCTTTCCTGCCAGAGGATAGGGCACGTTGGGAAACACCCCCTAGGGTGGATAAAGCGCTCACACGTTTGTCAAAACAGGTAGCACTACCCTCTCCTGATACGGCCGCCCTAAAGGAACCTGCCGATAGAAAGCTGGAGAATATCCTAAAATGTATATACTCTCACACGGGTGTTATACTGCGACCAGCAATCGCCTCAGCCTGGATGTGCAGTGCGGGCCTGGCGTGGTCGGATTCCCTGACTGAAAATATTGATACCCTAGATAGGGACAGTATATTACTGACTATAGAGCATTTGAAGGATGCATTTCTATATATGCGTGATGCACAGAGGGATATTTGCCGACTGGCATCAAGAGTTAGCGCGCTGTCCATTTCTGCTAGAAGAGGTTTATGGACGCGGCAGTGGTCAGGTGATGCGGATTCTAAAAGGCACATGGAAGTATTGCCTTATAAGGGGGAGGAGTTATTTGGGGTAGGTCTATCAGACCTGGTAGCCACGGCAACTGCTGGAAAATCCACATTTTTACCCCAGGTAGCTTCTCAACCTAAGAAGACGCCGTATTATCAGGCGCAGTCCGTTCGGCCCCATAAGGGCAAGCGGGCAAAAGGCGCCTCATTTCTGCCCCGTGGCAGAGGGAGAGGAAAAAGGCTGCAACAAACAGCCAGTTCCCAGGAACAAAAGCCCTCTCCCGCCTCCGCAAAGTCCTCAGCATGACGCTGGGGCTTTACAAGCAGACACGGTGGGGGCCCGTCTCAAGAAGTTCAGTGCGCAGTGGGCCCACTCGCAAGTGGACCCCTGGATCCTTCAAGTGGTATCTCAGGGGTACAAATTGGAATTCGAGACGTCTCCCCCTCGCCGTTTTCTAAAGTCTGCTTTACCGACGTCTCCCTCAGACAGGGAGGCAGTATTGGATGCCATTCACAAGCTGTATTCCCAGCAGGTGATAATCAAGGTACCCCTCCTACAACAGGGAAAGGGGTACTATTCCACACTATTTGTGGTACCGAAGCCGGACGGCTCGGTGAGACCAATTTTAAACCTAAAATCCTTGAACACTTACATACAAAGGTTCAAATTCAAGATGGAGTCACTCAGAGCAGTGATTGCAAACCTGGAAGACGGGGACTATATGGTGTCTCTGGACATCAAAGATGCTTACCTACATGTCCCAATTTGCCCTTCTCACCAAGGGTACCTCAGGTTTGTGGTACAGAACTGTCACTATCAGTTTCAGACGCTGCCGTTTGGATTATCCACGGCACCCCGGTTCTTTACCAAGGTAATGGCCGAAATGATGATACTCCTTCGAAGGAAGGGAGTTTTAGTTATCCCTTACTTAGACGATCTCCTGATAAGGGCAAGATCCAGGGAACAGTTGGAAGTCGGGGTAGCACTATCTCAGATAGTGCTGCGCCAGCACGGTTGGATTCTCAATATTCCAAAATCTCAGCTGATCCCGACTACCCGACTCCTATTCCTAGGGATGATCCTGGACACAGTCCAGAAAAAGGTGTTTCTCACGGAGGAGAAAGCCAGGGAGTTATCCGAACTAGTCAGAAATCTCCTAAAACCAGGCCAAGTCTCAGTGCATCAATGCACAAGGGTCCTGGGAAAGATGGTGGCTTCTTACGGAGCAATCCCATTCGGCAGATTCCACGCAAGAACCTTCCAGTGGGATCTGCTAGACAAATGGTCCGGGTCGCATCTTCAGATGCATCAGCGGATAATCTTGTCACCAAGGACAAGGGTGTCTCTCCTGTGGTGGTTGCAGAGTGCTCATCTTCTAGAGGGCCGCAGATTCGGCATTCAGGACTGGGTCCTGGTGACCACGGATGCCAGCCTGAGAGGCTGGGGAGCAGTCACACAGGGACGAAATTTCCAGGGCTTGTGGTCAAGCCTGGAGACATCACTTCACATAAATATCCTGGAGCTAAGGGCCATCTACAATGCTCTAAGCCTAGCAAGACCTCTGCTTCAAGGTCAGCCGGTGCTGATCCAGTCAGACAACATCACGGCAGTCGCCCACGTAAACAGACAGGGCGGCACAAGAAGCAGGAGGGCAATGACAGAAGTTGCAAGGATTCTTCGCTGGGCGGAAAATCATGTGATAGCACTGTCAGCAGTGTTCATTCCGGGAGTGGACAACTGGGAAGCAGACTTCCTCAGCAGACACGACCTCCATCCAGGGGAGTGGGGACTTCACCCAGAAGTTTTCCACATGATTGTGAACCGTTGGGATAAACCAAAGGTGGACATGATGGCGTCCCGCCTCAACAAAAAACTGGACAGGTATTGCGCCAGGTCAAGGGACCCTCAGGCAATAGCTGTGGACGCTCTGGTAACACCGTGGGTGTACCAGTCAGTGTATGTGTTCCCTCCTCTGCCTCTCATACCCAAGGTACTGAGGATCATAAGAAGGAGAGGAGTAAGGACTATACTCGTGGCTCCGGATTGGCCAAGAAGGACTTGGTACCCGGAACTTCAAGAGATGCTCACAGAGGACCCGTGGCCTCTACCTCTAAGAAAGGACCTGCTTCAGCAGGGACCCTGTCTGTTCCAAGACTTACTGCGGCTGCGTTTGACGGCATGGCGGTTGAACGCCGGATCCTGAAGGAAAAAGGCATTCCGGATGAAGTCATCCCTACCCTGATCAAAGCCAGGAAGGATGTAACCGTGCAACATTATCACCGGATTTGGCGTAAATATGTTGCGTGGTGCGAGGCCAGGAAGGCCCCTACAGAGGAATTTCAACTGGGTCGTTTCCTACATTTCCTGCAAACAGGACTGTCTATGGGCCTAAAATTAGGGTCCATTAAGGTTCAAATTTCGGCCCTGTCGATTTTCTTCCAGAAAGAACTGGCTTCAGTTCCTGAAGTTCAGACGTTTGTCAAGGGGGTACTGCATATACAGCCTCCTTTTGTGCCTCCAGTGGCACCTTGGGATCTCAATGTAGTTTTGGAGTTCCTAAAATCACATTGGTTTGAACCACTCTCCACTGTGGACTTAAAATATCTCACTTGGAAAGTGGTAATGTTGTTAGCCCTGGCTTCAGCCAGGCGTGTCTCAGAATTGGCGGCTTTATCCTATAAAAGCCCTTACCTAATTTTTCATACGGACAGGGCAGAATTGAGGACTCGTCCTCAATTTCTCCCTAAGGTGGTTTCAGCATTTCACTTGAACCAGTCTATTGTGGTGCCTGCGGCTACTAGGGACTTGGAGGACTCCAAGTTGCTGGACGTAGTCAGGGCCCTGAAAATATGTTTCCAGGACGGCTGGAGTCAGGAAATCTGACTCGCTGTTTATCCTGTATGCACCCAATAAGCTGGGTGCTCCTGCTTCTAAGCAGACTATTGCTCGTTGGATTTGTAGTACAATTCAGCTTGCACATTCTGTGGCAGGCCTGCCACAGCCAAAATCTGTAAAAGCCCATTCCACAAGGAAGGTGGGCTCATCTTGGGCGGCTGCCCGAGGGGTCTCGGCTTTACAACTTTGCCGAGCAGCTACTTGGTCAGGGGCAAACACGTTTGCTAAATTCTACAAATTTGATACCCTGGCTGAGGAGGACCTGGTGTTCTCTCATTCGGTGCTGCAGAGTCATCCGCACTCTCCCGCCCGTTTGGGAGCTTTGGTATAATCCCCATGGTCCTTACGGAGTTCCCAGCATCCACTAGGACGTCAGAGAAAATAAGAATTTACTTACCGATAATTCTATTTCTCATAGTCCGTAGTGGATGCTGGGCGCCCATCCCAAGTGCGGATTGTCTGCAATACTTGTACATAGTTATTGTTACAAAAATCGGGTTATTATTGTTGTGAGCCATCTTTCAGAGGCTCCTCTGTTATCATGCTGTTAACTGGGGTCAGATCACAGGTTGTACGGTGTGATTGGTGTGACTGGTATGAGTCTTACCCGGGATTCAAAATCCTTCCTTATTGTGTACGCTCGTCCGGGCACAGTATCCTAACTGAGGCTTGGAGGAGGGTCATAGGGGGAGGAGCCAGTGCACACCAGGTAGTCCTAAAGCTTTTACTTTTGTGCCCAGTCTCCTGCGGAGCAGCTATTCCCCATGGTCCTTACGGAGTTCCCAGCATCCACTACGGACTATGAGAAATAGAATTATCGGTAAGTAAATTCTTATTTTTTGCCTTATGTTCCTCAGCAACAAAAGAAAATGCACCACTATCAAATGCAGTCCTTTTGGCCCAATAAATACAGAAGAGGGCGAGGCTCTTCCTTCCTTGCTAGTAGAGGGAGGAGAAGAGGTAAAGGATCAACATCCTTATTGTGTACGCTCGTCCGGGCACAGTATCCTAACTGAGGCTTGGAGGAGGGTCATAGGGGGAGGAGCCAGTGCACACCAGGTAGTCCTAAAGCTTTTACTTTTGTGCCCAGTCTCCTGCGGAGCAGCTATTCCCCATGGTCCTTACGGAGTTCCCAGCATCCACTACGGACTATGAGAAATAGAATTATCGGTAAGTAAATTCTTATTTTTTGCCTTATGTTCCTCAGCAACAAAAGAAAATGCACCACTATCAAATGCAGTCCTTTTGGCCCAATAAATACAGAAGAGGGCGAGGCTCTTCCTTCCTTGCTAGTAGAGGGAGGAGAAGAGGTAAAGGATCAACAACCTTGTCTAGTTCGCAGGAGCAGAAGTCTTCCCCTGCTTCTGCCAAATCCACTGCATGACGCTGGGGCTCTCTTGCGGGAGTCCGCACCGGTGGGGGCACGTCTAAAACTCTTCAGTCAGTTCTGGATTCGTTCGGGCCTAGACCCGTGGGTTTTACAAATAGTGTCCCAAGGATACAAACTGGAGTTTCAAGACGTTCCCCCTCGCCGATTTTTCAAATCGGCCTTACCAGTTTCTCCTCCGGACAGGGAGGTAGTAAGCGAGGCTATACAAAAGTTGTGTCAGAATCAAGTCATTATCCTGGTTCCCCTGTCACAACAGGGAGAAGGCTTTTCTTCAAGCCTTTTCGTGATCCCGAAGCCGGACGGCTCGGTCAGGCCAATCCTAAACCTGAAATCCCTAAATTTCTACCTGAAGAAGTTCAAATTCAGAATGGAGTCTCTCAGGGCAGTGATTTCAAGTCTGGAGGAAGGAGATTTCATGGTTTCGGTGGACATAAAGGATGCCTACTTACATGTTCCCATTTATCCTCCGCATCAGGCTTACCTGAGATTTGCGATTCAGGATTGTCATTACCAATTTCAGACGTTGCCGTTTGGTCTATCCACGGCTCCGAGGATTTTCACCAAGGTGATGGCGGAAATGATGGTTCTCCTTTGCAAAGAAGGAGTCACTATTATCCCGTACTTGGACGATCTCCTGATAAAGGCGAGATCCAGGGACCAGTTGGTGCGAAACATTGCACTCTCCCTGACCGTTCTTCAACAACATGGTTGGCTCCTAAGCTTGCCAAAGTCGCAGTTGCTTCTAACAACGCGATTGTCGTTTTTAGGAATGATACCGGACAAAGAACTTCAGAGAGTTTTACTTCCAGTGGAAAAGGCTCTGGAGATCTAGAGTCTGGTCAGACAAGTTCTGAAACCAGCAAGAGTGTCAATCCATCAATGCATTTGGTTGCTGGGGAAGATGGTTGCGGCCTACGAGGCCATTCAGTTTGGCAGGTTCCATGCCAGCGTGTTCCAGTGGGACCTGTTGGACAAGTGGTCTGGGTCCCACCTACACATGCACCGAAGGATAATCCTGTCTTCCACTCCTGTGGTGGCTGCACAGCTCTCACCTCCTAGAGGGGCGCAGGTTCGGGATCCAGGACTGGATCCTAGTAACCACGAATGCAAGCCTCCGAGGCTGGGGGGCAGTCACGCTGGGAGATAAACTTCCAAGGAAGATGGTCAAGTCAGGAAACTTGTCTCCACATAGCCGTTCTGGAGTTAAGGGCCATTTACAACGGCCTTCTGCAGCGGAACATCTTCTTCGAGATCTACCCGTACTGATCCAGTCGGACAATGTAACAGCAGTAGCGTACATAAACCGTCGGGCGGAACGAAAAGCAGAGCGGCGATGGCAGAAGCCACAAAGATTTTCCGCTGGGCGGAAAAGCATACAAGCGCTCTGTCAGCGATCTTCATTCCAGGAGTGGACAATTGGGAAGCAGACTTCCTCAGCAGACACGATCTCCATACAGGAGAGTAAGGGCTCCACCAAGAAGTATTCGCAGAGGTGACAAGTCGTTGGGGAGTTCCTCAAGTAGACATGATGGCATCTCCTCGCAACAAGAAGCTTCAGAGATATTGTTCCAGGTCGAGAGACCCTCAAGCAATAGCAGTGGATGCACTGATGACACCGTGGGTGTTTCAGTCTGTGTATGTATTCCCTCCACTTCCTCTCATTCCAAAAGTTCTAAAGATCATAAGAAGAACAAAGATTTGGGCGATCCTCATTGTCCCAGACTGGCCAAGGAGGGCTTGGTATCCAGATCTTCAGGAATTACTCATAGGAGATCCCTGGCCTCTTCCTCTGTGCGAGGACCTGTTACAACAGGGGACGTGCGTGTATCAGGACTTACCGCGGCTACGTTTGACGGCATGCCGGTTGAGCGCAAAATTCTAGCCCCTAAGGGTATTCCCAGTGAAGTCATTCCCACACTTATTCAGGCCAGAAAAGGGGTAACGTCTAAACATTACCACCGTATTTGGAGAAAATATGTTTCTTGGTGTGAATCCAAGAAGGCTCCTACGGAAGAGTTTCAGCTGGGACGTTTTCTCCATTTTCTACAAGCAGGTGTGGATGCGGGCCTAAAATTGGGCTCAATTAAGGTACAGATTTCAGCTTTATCGGTTTTCTTTCAGAAACAATTGGCCTCCCTTCCAGAAGTTCAGACTTTCGTGAAAGGTGTGTTGCACATCCAACCTCCATTTGTGCCTCCAGTGGCACCATGGGATCTTAATGTGGTGTTGCAGTTTCTTCAATCACATTGGTTTGAACCTTTACAGAAGGTGGAGTTGAAGTTCCTCACTTGGAAAGTGGTCATCCCGTTGGCCTTGGCATCTGCAAGGCGGGTGTCTGAGTTAGCGGCCTTGTCTCACAAGAGCCCTAATTTGATCTTCCATGAAGAAAGCTGAATTGAGGACACGTCAGCAATTTCTACCGAAGGTGGTTTCCTCTTTCCACATGAACCAATCTATTGTGGTGCCTGTGGCTACTGACGCTTTAGCTGAGTCAAAGTCTCTGGATGTGGTCAGAGCTTTGAAGATTTATGTCGCCAGAACGGCTCAGATTAGGAAAACAGAGGCTCTGTTTGTCCTGTATATGCTCCCAGCAAGATTGGGTGTCCTGCTACCAAGCAGACCATTGCGCGCTGGATCTGTGGTACGATTCAGCGTGCTCATTCCACAGCAGGATTGCCATTAACGAAATCGGTGAAGGCCCATTCTACTAGAAAGATGGGCTCGTTCTGGGCGGCTGCCCGAGGGGTCTCGGAGTTACAGCTTTGCCGAGCAGCTACTTGGTCGGGATCAAACACTTTTGCTAAGTTTTACAAGTTTGATACCTTGGCCGATGATGACCTCAAGTTTGGTCAATCTGTGCTGCAGAGTCATCCGCACTCTCCCGCCCGTTCTAGAGCTTTGGTATAACCCCATGGTTCTAATGTGACCCCAGCATCCTCTAGGACGTATGAGAAAATAGGATTTTAATACCTACCGGTAAATCCTTTTCTCTTAGTCCGTAGAGGATGCTGGGCGCCCGTCCCAGTGCGTACTGTATCTGCAGTTATTAGTTGTGTTTACACACATGTTGTGTTACGTTTATTGTCAGCATGTTGCTGCAATTGTTCATGCCATTGGCTTGGCTTGTGTTCTGTTGAATGCCACGTTGTGCGGCATGCTTGAGGTGTGAGCTGGTATGAATCTAACCTTAGTTTCTCTAACGTCCTAAGTGGATGCTGGGACTCCGTAAGGACCATGGGGAATAGCGGCTCCGCAGGAGACTGGGCACAAAAGTAAAAGCTTGAACTAGCTGGTGTGCACTGGCTCCTCCCCCTATGACCCTCCTCCAAGCCTCAGTTAGATTTTTGTGCCCGAACGAGAAGGGTGCATGCTAGGTGGCTCTCCTGAGCTGCTTAGAGTAAAAGTTTATTTTAGGTTTTTTATTTTCAGTGAGTCCTGCTGGCAACAGGCTCACTGCATCGTGGGACTAAGGGGAGAAGAAACGAACTCACCTGCGTGCAGAGTGGATTGGGTTTCTTAGGCTACTGGACATTAGCTCCAGAGGGACGATCACAGGTTCAGCCTGGATGGGTCCCGGAGCCGCGCCGCCGGCCCCCTTACAGAGCCAGAAGAACGAAGAGGTCCGGTGAAATCGGCGGCAGAAGACGTTCCTGTCTTCAACTAAGGTAGCGCACAGCACTGCAGCTGTGCGCCATTGCTCTCAGCACACTTCACACTCCGGTCACTGAGGGTGCAGGGCGCTGGGGGGGAGCGCCCTGAGACGCAATAAAAACAGAAATACCTTAGGATGGCAAAAGAAATACATCACATATAGCTCCTGGGCTATATGGATGTATTTAACCCCTGCCAGTTTTCCAGAAAAAAGCGGGAGATAAGGCCGTCGTGAAGGGGCGGAGCCTATCTCCTCAGCACACAAGCGCCATTTTCCCTCACAGTTCCGCTGGAAGGACGGCTCCCTGACTCTCCCCTGCAGTCCCTACAGAATCAGGGTAAAAACGAGAGAGGGGGGGCACTATTGGCAGCTAAATTATAAACAGCAGCTATAAAAGGGAGTAACACTTATATAAGGTTATCCCTATTGATATATATATAGCGCTCTGGTGTGTGCTGGCAAACTCTCCCTCTGTCTCCCCAAAGGGCTAGTGGGGTCCTGTCCTCTATCAGAGCATTCCCTGTGTGTGTGCTGGGTGTCGGTACGATTGTGTCGACATGTATGAGGAGGAAAATGATGTGGAAGCAGAGCAATTGCCTGTATTAGTGATGTCACCCCCTAGGGAGTCGACACCTGACTGGATGGTTGTATTTAAAGAACTACGTGACAATGTCAGCACTTTACAAAAAACTGTTGACGACATGAGACAGCCGACAAATCAATTAGTGCCTGTCCAGGCGTCTCAGACACCATCAGGGGCGATAAAACGCCCGTTACCTCAGTGGGTCGACACAGACCCAGACACGGATACTGAGTCCAGTGTCGACGGTGAGGAGACAAACGTAATGTCCAGTAGGGCCACACGTTACATGATCACGGCAATGAAGGAGGCATTGAACATTTCTGACACTACAAGAACCACAAAGAAGGGTATTATGTGGGGAGTGAAAAAACTACCAGTAGCTTTTCCTGAGTCAGATGAATTAAATGAGGTGTGTGATAAAGCGTGGGTTTCCCCCGATAAAAAAGTGCTAATTTCTAATAAATTATTGGCACTATACCCTTTCCCGCCAGAGGTTAGGGCGCGTTGGGAAACACCCCCTAGAGTAGATAAAGCGCTCACACGTTTATCTAAACAAGTAGCGTTACCGTCTCCTGATACGGCCGCCCTTAAAGAACCAGCGGATAGAAGGCTGGAGAATATCCTGAAGGGTATATACACACATACTGGTGTTATACTGCGACCAGCAATCGCATCAGCCTGGATGTGCAGTGCTGGAGTTGCGTGGTCGGATTCCCTGACTGAAAATATTGATACCCTGGATAGGGACAGTATATTACTAACTATAGAGCATTTGAAGGATGCATTACTATATATGCGTGATGCACAGAGGGATATTTGCACCCTGGCATCAAGAGTGAGTGCTATGTCCATTTCTGCCAGAAGAGCGTTATGGACGCGACAGTGGTCAGGGGATGCGGATTCCAAACGACATATGGAAGTATTGCCGTTTAAAGGGGAGGAGTTATTTGGGGCCGGTCTATCGGACCTGGTGGCCACGGCAACGGCCGGAAAGTCCACCTTTTTACCCCAGGTCACCTCTCAGCAGAAAAAGACACCGTCTTTTCAAACTCAGTCCTTTCGTCCCCATAAGTACAGGCGGGCAAAAGGCCACTCATTTCTGCCCCGGGGCAGAGGAAGAGGAAAAAGACTGCACCAGGCAGCCTCTTCACAGGAGCAGAAGCCCTCCTCTGCTTCTGCCAAGTCTTCAGCATGACGCTGGGGCTTTACAAGCGGACTCGGACACGGTGGGGGCCCGTCTCAAAAATTTCAACGCGCAGTGGGCTCACTCGCAAGTGGACCCCTGGATTCTGCAGGTAGTATCACAGGGGTACAAACTGGAATTCGAGACGTCTCCCCCTCGCCGGTTCCTGAAGTCTGCTCTACCAAAGTCTCCCTCCGACAGGGAGGCAGTTTTGGAAGCCATTCACAAGCTGTATTCCCAGCAGGTGATAATCAAGGTACCTCTCCTACAACAGGGAAAGGGGTATTATTCCACGCTGTTTGTGGTACCGAAGCCGGACGGCTCGGTGAGACCAATTTTAAATCTAAAATCCTTGAACACTTACATAAAGAGGTTCAAATTCAAGATGGAGTCACTCAGAGCAGTGATAGCAAACCTGGAAGAAGGGGACTATATGGTGTCTCTGGACATCAAAGATGCTTATCTCCACGTCCCAATCTACCCTTCTCACCAAGGGTACCTCAGGTTTGTAGTACAAAACTGTCATTATCAGTTTCAGACGCTGCCGTTTGGATTGTCCACGGCACCTCGGGTCTTTACCAAGGTAATGGCCGAAATGATGATTCTTCTTCGAAGAAAAGGCGTTTTAATTATCCCTTACTTGGACGATCTCCTGATAAGGGCAAGGTCCAGGGAACAGTTAGAAGTCGGAGTAGCACTATCTCAGTTAGTGTTACGTCAGCACGGGTGGATTCTAAATATTCCAAAATCGCAGCTGATTCCAACGACACGTCTCCTGTTCCTAGGAATGATTCTGGACACAGTCCAGAAAAAGGTGTTTCTCCCAGAGGAGAAGGCCAGGGAGTTATCCGAGCTAGTCAGGAATCTCCTAAAACCAGGCTAGGTGTCAGTGCATCAGTGCACGAGGGTCCTGGGAAAAATGGTGGCTTCTTACGAAGCGATTCCATTCGGAAGATTCCATGCAAGAACGTTTCAGTGGGATCTTCTGGACAAATGGTCCGGATCGCATCTTCAGATGCATCAGCGGATAACCCTGTCGCCAAGGACAAGGGTGTCTCTTCTGTGGTGGCTGCAGAGTGCTCATCTACTAGAGGGCCGCAGATTCGGCATTCAGGATTGGATCCTGGTGACCACAGATGCCAGCCTGAGAGGCTGGGGAGCAGTCACACAGGGACAAAATTTCCAGGGCTTGTGGTCAAGCATGGAAACATCTCTTCATATAAACATTCTGGAACTAAGGGCCATTTACAATGCCCTAACTCAAGCAAAACCCCTGCTTCAGGGTCAGGCGGTATTGATCCAATCGGACAACATCACGTCAGTCGCCCACGTAAATAGACAGGGCGGCACGAGAAGCAGGAGGGCGATGGCAGAAGCTGCAAGGATTCTTCGCTGGGCGGAGAATCATGTGATAGCACTGTCAGCAGTGTTCATTCCGGGAGTGGACAACTGGGAAGCGGACTTCCTCAGCAGACACGACCTTCACCCGGGGGAGTGAGGACTTCATCCAGAAGTCTTCCAAGAGATGGTAAACCGTTGGGAAAAACCAAAGGTGGACATGATGGCGTCCCGTCTCAACAAAAAACTAGACAGATATTGCGCCAGGTCAAGGGACCCTCAGGCAATAGCGGTGGACGCTCTGGTAACACCATGGGTGTACCAGTCAGTGTATGTGTTCCCTCCTCTGCCTCTCATACCAAAAGTACTGAGAATCATAAAAAAGAGAGGAGTAAGAACTATACTCGTGGTTCCGGATTGGCCAAGAAGGACTTGGTACCCGGAACTTCAAGAGATGCTCACGGAGGACCCGTGGCCTCTACCTCTAAGAAAGGACCTGCTCCAGCAGGGACCTTGTCTGTTCCAAGACTTACCGCGGCTGCGTTTGACGGCATGGCGGTTGAATGCCGGATCCTGAAGGAAAAAGGCATTCCAGAAGAAGTCATCCCTACCCTGATAAAGGCCAGGAAGGATGTAACCGCGAAACATTATCACCGCATTTGGCGAAAATATGTTGCGTGGTGTGAGGCCAAAGAGGCCCCTACAGAGGAATTTCAACTGGGTCGCTTCCTACATTTCCTGCAAACAGGACTGTCTATGGGCCTAAAATTAGGGTCCATTAAGGTTCAAATTTCGGCCCTGTCGATTTTCTTCCAAAAAGAACTGGCTTCTGTGCCTGAAGTCCAGACGTTGTCAAAGGGGTACTGCATATACAGCCTCCTTTTGTGCCCCCGGTGGCACCTTGGGATCTCAATGTGGTTTTGGGGTTCCTAAAATCACATTGGTTTGAACCACTCACCACTGTGGAATTAAAATATCTCACATGGAAGGTGGTAATGCTGTTAGCCCTGGCTTCAGCCAGGCGTGTCTCAGAATTGGCGGCTTTATCTTATAAAAGCCCTTACCTGATTTTTCACACGGATAGGGCAGAATTGAGGACTCGTCCTCAATTTCTCCCAAAGGTGGTTTCAGCGTTTCACGTGAACCAGCCTATTGTGGTGTCTGCGGCTACTAGGGACTTGGAGGACTCCAAGTTACTGGACGTAGTCAGGGCCCTGAAAATATATATTTCCAGGACGGCTGGAGTCAGGAAATCTGACTCGCTGTTTATCCTGTATGCACCCAACAAGCTGGGTGCTCCTGCTTCTAAGCAGACGATTGCTCGTTGGATTTGTAGTACAATTCAGCTTGCACATTCTGTGGCAGGCCTGCCACAGCCAAAATCTGTAAAAGCCCATTCCACAAGGAAGGTGGGCTCATCTTGGGCGGCTGCCCGAGGGGTCTCGGCTTTACAACTTTGCCGAGCAGCTACTTGGTCAGGGGCAAACACGTTTGCTAAATTCTACAAATTTGATACCCTGGCTGAGGAGGACCTGGAGTTCTCTCATTCGGTGCTGCAGAGTCATCCGCACTCTCCCGCCCGTTTGGGAGCTTTGGTATAATCCCCATGGTCCTTACGGAGTCCCAGCATCCACTTAGGACGTTAGAGAAAATAAGAATTTACTTACCGATAATTCTATTTCTCATAGTCCGTAGTGGATGCTGGGCGCCCATCCCAAGTGCGGATTGTCTGCAATACTTGTATATAGTTATTGTTACAAAATTCGGGTTATTATTGTTGTGAGCCATCTTTTTCAGAGGCTCCTTCGTTTATCATACTGTTAACTGGGTTCAGATCACAGGTTGTACGGTGTGATTGGTGTGGCTGGTATGAGTCTTACCCGGGATTCAATATCCTTCCTTATTATGTACGCTCGTCCGGGCACAGTATCCTAACTGAGGCTTGGAGGAGGGTCATAGGGGGAGGAGCCAGTGCACACCAGCTAGTTCAAGCTTTTACTTTTGTGCCCAGTCTCCTGCGGAGCCGCTATTCCCCATGGTCCTTACGGAGTCCCAGCATCCACTACGGACTATGAGAAATAGAATTATCGGTAAGTAAATTCTTATTTTAACAATAAATCCTTTCCTCGAAATGTCCGTCTCCCTGGGCACAGTTCCTATAACTGGAGTCTGGAGGAGGGGCATAGAGGGAGGAGCCAGTTTACATTCTTTCAAAGTCTTAAAGTGCCCATGTCTCCTGCGGATCCCGTCTATACTAGTGATGAGCGGGTTCGGTTCCTCGGGATCCGAACCCCCCCCGAACTTCACCCTTTTTTGCACGGGTCCGAGCAGATTCGGATCCTCCCGCCTTGCTCGGTTAACCCGAGCGCGCCCGAACGTCATCATCCCGCGGTCGGATTCTCGCGAGATTCGTATTCTATATAAGGAACCGCGCGTCGCCGCCATTTTTCACTCGTGCATTGGAGATGATCGTGAGAGGACGTGGCTGGCGTCCTCTCAGTTTCTATGTTCAGTGTGCTGCAAATATCTGTGCTCAGTGTGCTGCAAATATCTACGTTCTCTGCCCGAAAAACGCTCCATATATGTGCTCAGTGTGCTGCAAATATCTGTGCTCAGTGTGCTAATTGCTTTATTGTGGGGACTGGGGACCAGCAGTATTATATAGTAGGAGGACAGTGCAGAGTTTTGCTGACCAGTGACCACCAGTATTATACGTTCTCTGCCTGAAAAACGCTCCATATATGTGCTGCATTGTAGTATATAGTAGGAGGACAGTGCAGAATTTTGCTGACCACCAGTATATATATATAACAGTACGGTACAGTAGTCCACTGCTCTACCTCTGTGTCGTCAAGTATACTATCCCATCCATACCTGTGGTGCATTTAAGTTTTGCACAGTATATATATATATATATATATATATATATATATATATATAGTAGGACGACAGTGCATAATTTTGCTGACCACCACTATATAATATATAGCAGTACGGTACAGTAGTCCACTGCTCTACCTACCTCTGTGTCGTCAAGTATACTATCCATCCATACCTGTGGTGCATTTAAGTTTTGCACAGTATATATATAGTAGGAGGACAGTGCATAATTTTGCTGACCACCAGTATATAATATATAGCAGTACGGTACAGTAGGCCACTGCTCTACCTACCTCTGTGTCGTCAAGTATACTATCCATCCACACCTGTGGTGCATTTCAGTTGTGCGCAGTATATATAGTAGTAGGCCATTGCTATTGATATATTACTGGCATATAATTCCACACATTAAAAAATGGAGAACAAAAATGTGGAGGGTAAAATAGGGAAAGATCAAGATACACTTCCACCTCGTGCTGAAGCTGCTGCCACTAGTCATGGCCGAGACGATGAAATGCCATCAACGTCGTCTGCCAAGGCCGATGCCCAATGTCATAGTAGAGAGCATGTAAAATCCAAAAAAATAAGCTCAGTAAAATGACCCAAAAATCTAAATCAAAATCGTCTGAGGAGAAGCGTAAACTTGCCAATTTGCCATTTACGACACGGAGTGGCAAGGAACGGCTGAGGGCCTGGCCTATGTTCATGGCTAGTGGTTCAGCTTCACATGAGGATGGAAGCACTAATCCTCCTGCTAGAAAACTTAAAAGAGTTAAGATGGCAAAAGCACAGCAAAGAACTGTGCGTTCTTCTAAATCACAAATCCCCAAGGAGAGTCCAATTGTGTCGGTTGCGATGCCTGACCTTCCCAACACTGGACGGGAAGAGGTGGCGCCTTCCACCATTTGCACGCCCCCTGCAAGTGCTGGAAGGAGCACCCGCAGTCCAGTTCCTGATAGTCAAATTGAAGATGTCACTGTTGAAGTACACCAGGATGAGGATATGGGTGTTGCTGGTACTGGGGAGGAAATTGACAAGGAGGATTCTGATGGTGAGGTGGTTTGTTTAAGTCAGGCACCCGGGGAGACACATGTTGTCCATTGGACGAATATGGCCATTGACATGCCTGGTCAAATTACAAAAAAAATCACCTCTTCGGTGTGGAATTATTTAAACAGAAATGCGGACAACTGGTGTCAAGCCGTATGTTGCCTTTGTCAAGCTGTAATAAGTAGGGGTAAGGACGTTAACCACCTAGGAACATCCTCTCTTATACGTCACCTGGAGCGCATTCATCAGAAGTCATTGACAAGTTCAAAAACTTTGGGTGACAGCGGAAGCAGTCCACTGCCAACTAAATCCGTTCCTCTTGTAACCAAGCTCCTGCAAACCACACCACCAACTCCCTCAGTGTCAATTTCCTCCTTAGGAAAGCCAATAGTCCTGCAGGCCATGTCACTGTCAAGTCTGACGAGTCCTCTCCTGCCTGGGATTCCTCCGATGCATCCTTGAGTGTAACGCCTACTGCTGCTGGCGCTGCTGTTGTTGCTGCTGGGAGTCGATCGTCATCCAAGAGGGGAAGTCGGAAGACCACTTGTACTACTTCCAGTAAGCAATTGACTGTCCAACAGTCCTTTGCGAGGAAGATGAAATATCACAGCAGTCATCCTGCTGCAAAGCGGATAACTCAGGTCTTGTCAGCCTGGGTGGTGAGAAACGTGTTTCCGGTATCCACGGTTAATTCACAGGGAACTAGAGAATTGATTGAGGTACTGTGTCCCCGGTACCAAATACCATCTAGGTTGCATTTCTCTAGGCAGGCGATACCGAAAATGTACACAGACGTCAGAAAAAGAGTCACCAGTGTCCTAAAAAATGCAGTTGTACCCAATGTCCACTTAACCACGGACATGTGGGCAAGTGGAGCAGGGCAGACTCAGGACTATATGACTGTGACAGCCCAGTGGGTAGATGTATTGCCTCCCGCAGCAAGAACAGCAGCGGCGGCACCAGTAGCAGCATCTCGCAAACGCCAACTCGTTCCTAGGCAGGCTACGCTTTGTATCACCGCTTTCCAGGAGAGGCACACAGCTGACAACCTCTTACGGAAACTGAGGAACATCATCGCAGAATGGCTTACCCCAATTGGACTCTCCTGGGGATTTGTGACATCGGACAACGCCACCAATATTGTGCGTGCATTTACATGTGGGCAAATTCCAGCACGTCCCATGTTTTGCACATACATTGAATTTGGTGGTGCAGAATTATTTAAAAAACGACAGGGGCGTGCAAGAGATGCTGTCGGTGGCCCGAAGAATTGCGGGCCACTTTCGGCATTCAGCCACCGCGTGCCGAAGACTGGAGCATCAGCAAACACTCCTGAACCTGCCCTGCCATCATCTGAAGCAAGAGGTGGTAACGAGGTGGAATTCAACCCTCTATATGCTTCAGAGGATGGAGGAGCAGCAAAAGGCCATTCAAGCCTGTACAGCTACCTACGATATAGGCAAAGGAGGGGGAATGCACCTGACTCAAGCGCAGTGGAGAATGATTTCAACGTTGTGCAAGGTTCTGCAACGCTTTGAACTTGCCACACGTGAAGTCAGTTCAGACACTGCCAGCTTGAGTCAGGTGATTCCCCTCATCAGGCTTTTGCAGAAGAAGCTGGAGAGATTGAAGGAGGAGCTAAAACAGAGCGATTCCGCTAGGCATGTGGGACTTGTGGATGGAGCCCTTAATTCGCTTAACCAGGATTCACGGGTGGTCAATCTGTTGAAATCAGAGAACTACATTTTGGCCACCGTGCTCGATCCTAGATTTAAAACCTACGTTGTATCTCTCTTTCCGGCAGACACAAGTCTGCAGAGGTTCAAAGACCTGCTGGTGAGAAAATTGTCAAGTCAAGCGGAACGTGACCCGTCAACAGCTCCTCCTTCACATTCTCCCGCAACTGGGGTGCGAGGAAAAGGCTTAAGAATTCCGAGCCCACCCGCTGGCGGTGATGCAGGACAGTCTGGAGCGAGTGCTGACATCTGGTCCGGACTGAACGACCTGCCAACGATTACTGACATGTCGTCTACTGTCACTGCATATGATTCTGTCACCATTGAAAGAATGGTGGAGGATTATATGAGTGACCGCATTCAAGTAGGCACGTCAGACAGTCCGTACGTATACTGGCAGGAAAAAGAGGCAATTTGGAGGCCCTTGCACAAACTGGCTTTATTTTACCTAAGTTGCCCCCCCCTCCAGTATGTACTCCGAAAGAGTGTTTAGTGGAGCCGCTCACCATGTCAGCAATCGGCATACGAGGTTACTTCCAGAAAATGTGGAGAAGATGATGTTCATCAAAATGAATTATAATCAATTCCTCCGTGGAGACATTCACCAGCAATTGCCTCTAGAAAGTACACAGGGACCTGAGATGGTGGATTCCAGTGGGGACGAATTAATAATCTGTGAGGAGGGGGATGTACACAGTGAAAGGGGTGAGGAATCGGACGATGAGGAGGAGGTGGACATCTTGCCTCTGTAGAGCCAGTTTGTGCAAGGAGAGATTGATTGCTTCTTTTTTGGTGGGGGCCCAAACCAACCAGTCATTTCAGTCACAGTTGTGCGGCAGACCCTGTCGCTGAAATGATGGGTTTGTTAAAGTGTGCATGTCCTGTTTATACAACATTAGGGTGGGTGGGAGGGCCCAAGGACAATTCCATCTTGCACCTCTTTTTTCTTTGCTGTTTGGGAACTTTTTTTTGAAGTGCCATCCTGTCTGACACTGCAGTGCCACACCTAGATGGGCCAGGTGTTTGTGTCGGCCACTTGGGTCGCTTAGCTTAGTCACACAGCTACCTCATTGCGCCTCTTTTTTTCTTTGCATCATGTGCTGTTTGGGGACAATTTTTTTAATCTGCCATCCTGTCTGACACTGCAGTGCCACTCCTAGATGGGCCAGTTGTTTGTGTCGGCCACTTGGGTCGCTTAGCTTAGTCATCCAGCGACCTCGGTGCAAATTTTAGGACTAAAAATAATATTGTGAGGTGTTCAGAATAGACTGGAAATGAGTGTAAATTATGGTTATTGAGGTTAATAATACCATGGGATCAAATTGACCCCCAAAATCTTTGATTTAAGCTGTTTTTGAGAGTTTTTTGTAAAAAAAACACCCGAATCCGACAAAAAAATTTTCAGGGAGGTTTTGCCAAAACGCGTCCGAATCCAAAATACGGCCGCGGAACCGAATCCAAAACCAAAACACAAAACCCGAAAAATTTCCGGTGCACATCACTACCCCATGGTTCTAATGTGACCCCAGCATCCTCTACGGACTAAGAGAAAAGGATTTACCGGTAGGTATTAAAATCCTATTTTTGTGCATATGAGATATAGACTGAGGCACGCCCTGAAAATGTTGCAACATGCCTGTGTTTTCTCTTACGTCCTAGAGGATGCTGGGGTCCACATTAGTACCATTGGGGTATAGACAGGTCCACCAGGAGCCATTAGCACGTTAACAGTTTGAGAGTGTGGGCTGGCTCCTCCCTCTATGTCCCTCCTACCAGACTCAGTTTAGAAAATGTGCCCGGAGGAGCCGGTCACAGCTAGGGGAGCTCTACAGAGCTTTTCTAGTAAAGTTTTATTTCTCTATCGTCCTAGTGGATGCTGGGGTTCCTGAAAGGACCATGGGGAATAGCGGCTCCGCAGGAGACAGGGCACAAAAGTAAAGCTTTCCGATCAGGTGGTGTGCACTGGCTCCTCCCCCTATGACCCTCCTCCAAGCCAGTTAGATTTTTGTGCCCGGCCGAGAAGGGTGCAATCTAGGTGGCTCTCCTAAAGAGCTGCTTAGAGAAAGTTTAGCTTAGGTTTTTTATTTTACAGTGAGTCCTGCTGGCAACAGGATCACTGCAACGAGGGACTTAGGGGAGAAGAAGTGAACTCACCTGCGTGCAGGATGGATTGGCTTCTTGGCTACTGGACATCAGCTCCAGAGGGACGATCACAGGTACAGCCTGGATGGTCACCGGAGCCTCGCCGCCGGCCCCCTTGCAGATGCTGAAACATGAAGAGGTCCAGAATCGGCGGCAGAAGACTCCTCAGTCTTCTAAAGGTAGCGCACAGCACTGCAGCTGTGCGCCATTTTCCTCTCAGCACACTTCACACGGCAGTCACTGAGGGTGCAGGGCGCTGGGAGGGGAGCGCCCTGGGAGGCAAATGAAAACCTATTTGGCTAAAAAATACCTCACATATAGCCTCCGGGGCTATATGGAGATATTTAACCCCTGCCAGAATACACTAAAGAGCGGGAGACGAGCCCGCCGGAAAAGGGGCGGGGCCTATCTCCTCAGCACACAGCGCCATTTTCCTTACACAGCTCCGCTGGTCAGGACGGCTCCCAGGTCTCTCCCCTGCACTGCACTACAGAAACAGGGTAAAACAAGAGAGGGGGGGCAAAATAGTGGCAAAAATTATATTATAAAAGCAGCTATACAGGGAGCACTTATTATAAGGCTATCCCTGTCATATATAGCGCTTTTGGTGTGTGCTGGCAAACTCTCCCTCTGTCTCCCCAAAGGGCTAGTGGGGTCCTGTCTTCGTTAAGAGCATTCCCTGTGTGTCTGCTGTGTGTCGGTACGTGTGTGTCGACATGTATGAGGACGATATTGGTGTGGAGGCGGAGCAATTGCCAAATATGGGGATGTCACCTCCTAGGGGGTCGACACCAGAATGGATGCCTTTATTTATGGAATTACGGGATAGTGTCAACACGCTAAAGCAGTCGTTTGTCGACATGAGACGGCCGGACAATCAGTTAGTGCCTGTCCAGGCGCCTCAAACACCGTCAGGGGCTGTAAAACGCCCTTTGCCTCAGTCGGTCGACACAGACCCAGACACAGGCACTGATTCCAGTGGCGACGGTGACGAATCAACCGTATTTTCCAGTAGGGCCACACGTTATATGATTTTGGCAATGAAGGAGGCGTTACATTTAGCTGATACTACTGGTACCACTAAACAGGGTATTATGTGGGGTGTGAAAAAACTACCTATAGTTTTTCCTGAATCAGAAGAACTAAATGATGTATGTGATGAAGCGTGGGTTGCCCCCGATAAAAAGATGCTAATTTCAAAGAAGTTATTAGCTTTATACCCTTTCCCGTCAGAGGTTAGGGCGCGCTGGGAAACACCTCCTAGGGTGGATAAGGCGCTCACACGCTTATCTAAACAAGTGGCGTTACCCTCTCCTGAGACGGCCGCACTTAAAGATCCAACAGATAGGAGGATGGAAAATATCCAAAAAAGTATATACACACATACAGGTGTTATACTACGACCAGCTATAGCGTCAGCCTGGATGTGCAGTGCTGGAGTAGTTTGGTCAGAGTCCCTGATTGAAAATATTGATACCCTGGATAGGGACAATGTTTTACTGTCTTTAGAGCAAATAAAGGATGCATTTCTTTATATGCGTGATGCACAGAGGGATATCTGCACACTGGCATCACGGGTAAGTGCTATGTCCATTTCGGCCAGAAGAAGTTTATGGACGCGACAGTGGTCAGGCGATGCGGACTCAAAACGGCATATGGAAGCTTTGCCGTATAAAGGGGAGGAGTTATTTGGAGTCGGTCTATCAGATTTGGTGGCCACGGCTACAGCCGGGAAATCCACCTTTTTTACCTCAAGCTACTCCCCAACAGAAAAAGACACCGACTTTTCAACCGCAGTCCTTTCGTTCCTTTAAAAACAAGAGAGCAAAGGGATATTCATATCTGCCACGAGGCAGAGGAAGGGGGAAGAGACACCAACAGGCAGCTCCTTCCCAGGAACAGAAGCCCTCCCCCGCTTCTACAAAAGCCTCAGCATGACGCTGGGGCTTCTCAAGCGGACTCGGGGGCGGTGGGCGGTCGTCTCAAGCATTTCAGCGCGCAGTGGGCTCACTCGCAGGTAGATCCCTGGATCCTGCAGATAATATCTCAGGGGTACAGGTTGGAACTAGAGACAGATCCGCCTCGCCGTTTCCTGAAGTCTGCTTTACCAACGTCCCCCTCCGAAAGGGAGACGGTTTTGGAAGCCATTCACAAGCTGTACTCTCAGCAGGTGATAGTCAAGGTACCTCTTCTACAACAGGGAAAGGGGTATTATTCCACTCTATTTGTGGTACCGAAGCCGGACGGCTCGGTAAGACCTATTCTAAATCTGAAGTCCTTGAACCTGTACATAAAGAAGTTCAAGTTCAAAATGGAGTCACTCAGAGCAGTGATAGCGAACCAGGAAGAAGGGGACTTTATGGTGTCCTTGGACATCAAGGATGCGTACCTCCACGTTCCAATTTACCCCTCACACCAGGGGTACCTCAGGTTCGTTGGACAAAACTGTCACTATCAGTTTCAGACGCTGCCGTTCGGATTGTCCACGGCACCTCGGGTCTTTACAAAGGTAATGGCCGAGATGATGATTCTTCTTCGAAGAAAAGGCGTATTAATTATCCCATACTTGGACGATCTCCTAATAAGGGCAAGGTCCAGAGAACAGCTAGAGAGGGGATTAGCACTGTCTCAAGAAGTGCTAAAACAGCACGGCTGGATTCTGAATATTCCAAAATCCCAGTTAATGCCGACAACTCGTCTGCTGTTCCTAGGGATGATTCTGGACACGGTTCAGAAAAAGGTTTTTCTCCCGGAGGAAAAAGCCAAGGAGTTGTCCGAGCTTGTCAGGAACCTCCTAAAACCAGGAAAGGTGTCTGTACATCAATGCACAAGAGTCCTGGGAAAAATGGTGGCTTCTTACGAAGCAATTCCATTCGGCAGATTCCATGCACGAATTTTCCAGAGGGATCTGTTAGACAAATGGTCAGGGTCGCATCTTCAGATGCACCAGCGGATAACCCTGTCTCCAAGGACAAGGGTATCTCTTCTGTGGTGGTTGCAGAGTGCTCATCTATTGGAGGGCCGCAGATTCGGCATACAGGATTGGATCCTGGTGACCACGGACGCCAGCCTGAGAGGCTGGGGAGCAGTCACACAAGGAAGAAACTTCCAGGGAGTGTGGACGAGCCTGGAAACGTCTCTTCACATAAACATTCTGGAACTAAGAGCAATCTACAATGCTCTAAGCCAGGCAGAACCTCTGCTTCAAGGAAAACCGGTGTTGATCCAGTCGGACAACATCACGGCAGTCGCCCATGTGAACAGACAGGGCGGCACAAGAAGCAGGAGTGCAATGGCAGAAGCTGCAAGGATTCTTCGCTGGGCAGAGAATCATGTGATAGCACTGTCAGCAGTGTTCATCCCGGGAGTGGACAACTGGGAAGCAGACTTCCTCAGCAGACACGACCTTCACCCGGGAGAGTGGGGACTTCATCCGGAAGTCTTCCACATGCTGGTAACCCGTTGGGAAAGACCAATGGTGGACATGATGGCGTCTCGCCTCAACAAAAAACTGGACAGGTATTGCGCCAGGTCAAGAGATCCGCAGGCAATAGCTGTGGACGCGCTGGTAACGCCTTGGGTGTACCAGTCGGTGTATGTGTTTCCTCCTCTGCCTCTCATACCAAAAGTATTGAGAATTATACGGCAAAGAGGCGTAAGAACGATACTAGTGGTTCCGGATTGGCCAAGAAGGACTTGGTACCCGGAACTTCAAGAGATGATCACGGAAGATCCGTGGCCTCTACCTCTAAGGAGGGACTTGCTTCAGCAGGGTCCCTGTCTGTTTCAAGACTTACCGCGGCTGCGTTTGACGGCATGGCGGTTGAACGCCGGATCCTAAAGGAAAAAGGCATGCCGGAAGAAGTCATTCCTACTTTGATTAAAGCAAGGAAGGAAGTAACCGTGCAACACTATCACCGCATTTGGCGAAGATATGTCGCGTGGTGCGAGGATCGGAGTGCTCCGACGGAGGAATTTCAACTGGGTCGATTCCTACATTTCCTGCAATCAGGATTGTCTATGGGTCTCAAATTGGGATCTATTAAGGTTCAAATTTCGGCCCTGTCGATTTTCTTTCAAAAAGAATTGGCTTCAGTTCCTGAAGTCCAGACTTTTGTTAAGGGAGTGCTGCATATACAGCCTCCTGTGGTGCCTCCAGTGGCACCGTGGGATCTCAATGTGGTTTTGGAATTTCTAAAATCTCATTGGTTTGAACCACTAAAAAAGGTGGATTTAAAATATCTCACATGGCAAGTGACCATGTTACTAGCCCTGGCTTCGGCCAGGAGAGGGTCAGAACTGGCAGCTTTATCTTACAAAAGCCCATATCTGATTTTCCATTCGGACAGGGCAGAACTGCGGACTCGTCCGCATTTTCTCCCTAAGGTGGTGTCAGCATTTCATCTGAACCAGCCTATTGTAGTGCCTGCGGCTACAAGTGACTTGGAGGACTCCAAGTTACTGGACGTTGTCAGAGCATTAAAAATATATATTGCAAGGACAGCTGGAGTCAGAAAATCTGACTCGTTGTTTATATTGTATGCACCCAACAAGATGGGTGCTCCTGCGTCTAAGCAGACGATTGCTCGTTGGATCTGTAGCACAATCCAACTTGCACATTCTGTGGCAGGCCTGCCACAGCCTAAATCTGTAAAGGCCCACTCCACAAGGAAGGTGGGCTCATCTTGGGCGGCTGCCCGAGGGGTCTCGGCATTACAACTTTGCCGAGCAGCTACGTGGTCAGGGGAGAACACGTTTGTAAAATTTTACAAATTTGATACTCTGGCTAAGGAGGACCTGGAGTTCTCTCATTCGGTGCTGCAGAGTCATCCGCACTCTCCCGCCCGTTTGGGAGCTTTGGTATAATCCCCATGGTCCTTTCAGGAACCCCAGCATCCACTAGGACGATAGAGAAAATAAGAATTTACTTACCGATAATTCTATTTCTCGGAGTCCGTAGTGGATGCTGGGCGCCCATCCCAAGTGCGGATTATCTGCAATAATTGTACATAGTTATTGTTAACTAATTCGGGTTATTGTTAAGAAGCCATCTTTCAGAGGCTCCTCTGTTATCATACTGTTAACTGGTTTTGATCACAAGTTGTACGGTGTGATTGGTGTGGCTGGTATGAGTCTTACCCGGGATTCAAAATTCCTCCCTTATTGTGTACGCTCGTCCGGGCACAGTACCTAACTGGCTTGGAGGAGGGTCATAGGGGGAGGAGCCAGTGCACACCACCTGATCGGAAAGCTTTACTTTTGTGCCCTGTCTCCTGCGGAGCCGCTATTCCCCATGGTCCTTTCAGGAACCCCAGCATCCACTACGGACTCCGAGAAATAGAATTATCGGTAAGTAAATTCTTATTTTTAGAGTTTATTTTTTTACAGGAGGCTGATGGCAACAGCCTGCCTGCAGCGAGGGACTAAGGGGGGGGAGCAGTGTCTGCCCTGCGGGGTCTGAGCCACTGACTCCGCTGACTGGACACTGAGCTCCAGAAGGGTCTGATCGGTCTCCTCCACAGGGGAGCCAACCCCTTACAGAGCTGAAGAAGTGGTGAGTGAGTCACCGACCCCCCTAACAAGCGGGGGGCCGGTGTGAAGATGGCAGCAATGGGGAGGGAGCGCAGTATTAACTGCGCTCCTGGGACGGTACCAGAGGCACATGGTGCGGTGCTGTGAGGGGTCAGCAAGCCTGTTGGGGTCCGCGGATCTCAGCCAGCAACTTTCCTCAAGCCAGTATAATCATCTGAAGAGCGGGAAGACAGCGCCATTAAGGGGGTGGAGCTTCTCCTCAGAGCGGACCCAGCAGCGTCCCAGCGCCATTTTCCTGCCTGCACAGCGCTGAGAGAAAGAACAGGTCCCTCCTCAGCAACTCCAGCTTACTGTACACGGTACCAGGGGGTTGTAGAAGGGAGGGGAGGCTGTAATAGGACTGTGTGTCCTACTAAGGAGCAGTCAGCGCTGACAAGGGGTCTCCCTTTGCTAAAAAGCTCTGTGTGGGTTGGCTCCAATCTCTGTCTCTCTCTTGCCATTCTTGGGGGGGAAACTCTGTCTGCCCCAACCTGTGTGTGTGGAGTGTTTGGTGGTCTCCTTTAGCTATGTCCAGGGACACTGTGTCATATTCTGCAGAGGATTTATCCTCCCAGGATGATCCCATTCCATGTAATCAGGTTAGCACTAGTTTAGCACAGACACCAGCAAGGGAACCAGAGTGGTTTTACTCTATCAAAACTTGGATTTCTCAGATTTCTGACAGGGTTGCTAGTAATGAATCTGCAACCCAGGTATTGCAGAGCTCTATGGCTGTATGGCCCATGTCTGGTACCTCAGGACAACCCGCAATATACCCCCACAAACGTGCGCTTGTGCATGTCACACAAGACAACACGGATACCGATTCTGACACTACAGATGGTGATGGGGACGTGTTACGGAGGTCCGCATCTCTTGCAAGGGGGATGCAATCGTTGATAGCGGCTATCAGGGATGTGTTAAATGTTAATGATACCACACCTGAGCAGGTTGAGGAGGCTTTTTTCACTGAAAATAAGAAAGCCTCGCTAACCTTCCCTGCGTCAAAGGAGCTGAATGCTATATTTGAAAAAGCATGGGTAAACCCTGAAAAGAAGTTTCAGATCCCTAAGAGGGTTCTGGTGGCTTTTCCTTTCCCTGAGGAGGATAGGAAAAAGAGGGAAAACCCGCCGATTGTTGACGCATCTGTATCCAGACTCTCAAAAAAGGGGGTTTTACATGTTCCGGGATCTACCGCCTTAAAGGAGCCGGCAGATAGGAAGATTGATAACACGCTTAAATCAATGTACACTGCTTCAGGGGCCATATTATGTCCCACTATTGCTAGTGAATGGATTGCAAAGGCAATAGTGAAGTGGTCGGCTACCTTGCTTGAGGATTGGGATACGATGGATAGGGATGACGTTGCATTGTATTTACGCAACGTTCATGATTCTGCAGGTTTATGGTAGAATCGATGAAAGACCTGGGTTCCATGGCTGCGGGAATTTCTTCCATGTCTGTTTCAGCTCGTCGGGGACTGTGGCTGCGCCAGTGGTCGGCCGACGCGGAATCCAGAAGAAGTGTGGAGTCCCTACCCTATACAGGTCAAGCTCTCTTTGGGGAAGCTCTAGACACATGGATATCCACCGCTACAGTGGGTAAGTCTCCGTTTCTTACCTCAGCAGCACCTGCTCCACAGAAATCCTTCTCCTCAGCTGCGCAGCAGTCCTTTCGGCCTAACAAGCCTAGAAAGGCCAGATCATCCAAAACCTTCTTTAGGGGAGGTAGGGTTAAGTCCAAGAAACCTGCCGCTGCTGATTCCCAGGAACAAAAGCCTGCTTCAGGTACCCCAAAGTCCTCCGCATGATGGTGGACTGCACGGCCCGGTGGTGGGGCCTGTGGGAGCAACACTCAGACAGTTCAGTCATGTCTGGATATCGTCCGGCCTGGATCCCTGGGTAGTAGATATTGTGTCTCAGGGATACAGGCTGGACTATCTCCTGATAAAGGCATCGTCCAAGGAGAAGCTGCTGCAGTCCATTGTTCTCACAACGCGACTGCTCTAGAGTCACGGGTGGGTTCTGAATTTTCCAAAGTCACATTTGGAACCAACTCAGAGATTGTCATTTCTGGGAATGATCCTGGATACGGAAGTGCAGCGGTTGTTTGTTCCGCGGGACAAGGCGTTGGTGATCCAATCCACGGTCCAGGATGTCTTGAAGCCACCCCGGGTGTCGGTTCATCAATGCATTTGCCTATTGGGAAAGATAGTGGCCTCCTACGAGGCTCTCCAGTACGGGAGGTTCCATGCTGAGACCTTCCCAACTGGATCTCCTGGACAAGTGGTCGGGATTTCACCTCCACATGCATCAGAGAATTCGTCTGTCGCCAAGGGCAAGGATTTCACTCCTCTGGTGGCTCCAATTTCCTCACCTCCTGGAAGGCCACAGGTTCGGAATTCAGGACTGGGTCCTGCAAACGACGGATGCGAGCCTCCGGGGCTGGGGAGCAGTCACTCAAGGAGTAACCTTCCAAGGACGGTGGTCAAGCCTGGAAGCCGGCCTGCCCATCAACATTCTGGAACTAAGAGCCGTCTACAACGGTCTTCTTCAGGCGGCCCCTCTTCTAAGAAACCGGGCCATTCAAGTACAGTCAGACAACGTAACAACAATGGCTTACATAAACCGACAGGGCGGAACGAAGAGCAGAGCGGCAATGTCAGAGGTGACAAGAATACTTCTCTGGACAGAAAAGCACATGTTGGCGCTGTCAGCCATCTTCATTCCAGGAGTGGACAACTGGGAAGCGGACTTCCTCAGCAGACACAGCCTCCATTCGGGGGAATGGGGCCTACATCCCCAGGTGTTTCAACAGTTAATTCACCGGTGGGGCTGTCCACAGATATATATTATGGCTTCTCGTCTCAACAAGAAGCTATGCCGTTACTGTTCCAGAATGAGGGATCCGCAGGCTGTAGCAGTGGACGCGCTGACGACGCCTTGGACGTACCAGTTTGTGTACTTGGTCCCTCCACTACCGCTAATCCCAAGGGTTCTAAAAAGACTGAGAAGGGAAAGCGTTTGAAGCAATGCCAATCGCCCCGGATTGACCTCGACGGGCGTGGTACTCGGACCTCCTAACCATGGCTCTGGAGGATCCCTGGCCTCTACCACTCCAAATGGATCTTCTTCAACAAGGTCCGTTCGTCTATACAGACTTACCGCTGCAATGTTTGACGGCTTGGAAGTTGAGAGGGAGATTCTAGCAAGAAAAGGTCTTTCCTCCCTGGTTATTTCCACCATGGTCCGAGCCAGGAAGATAGCGACGTCAAAACATTATCATCTTATCTGGAAAAAGTATGTTTCCTGCTGTGAAAGTAGAAAGGTGCCTCCCGTGGAATTTAGAATTGGTTGTTTTCTACTTTTCCTGCAAGCGGGAGTGGATATGGGCCTACGTTTAGGCTCCATCAAAGTCCAGATTTTGGCGCTCTCTATTTTCTTCCAGAAACAACTTGCCGTGTTGCCGAAAGTACAAACTTTCCTGAAAGAAGTTCTTCATATGCAACCGCCCTTTGTACCTCCCACGGCTCCGTGGGATCTAAATCTGGTTCTATCCTTTCTTCTATCAGACTGGTTTGAACCCTTACATAGGGTGGAGTTAAAATTTCTCACCTGGAAAACGGTAATGCTATTAGCATTGGCATCTGCAAGACATGTCCCTGAATTGGGAGCCTTCTCCTGTAAGAGCCTTTATTTGGTTTTTCATGAAGACAGGGTGGAACTCAGGACCTGTCCTCAGTTTTTGCCAAAAGTGGTTTCAGCTTTTCATGTCAATCAACCCATTGTGGTTCCGGTGTTGTGTGATGCTTCCATTGGGCCAGAGTCCTTGGATGTAGTGAGGTCTCTGAAGATTTATGTCAAGAGGACGGCTCGTCATAGGAAATCTGACTCGCTGTTTGTCCTTTA
Source organism: Pseudophryne corroboree (assembly GCF_028390025.1). NCBI lineage: Eukaryota > Metazoa > Chordata > Amphibia > Anura > Myobatrachidae > Pseudophryne > Pseudophryne corroboree. The sequence continues at coordinate 366,956,048 of NC_086444.1, forward strand.
TGATGCCACCAAGATTGGTCGTCCGGCTTCCAAGCAATCCATTGCTCGTTGGTTCAGGTTGACCATTCAACAGGTCTACACTTCGGCGGCTCTGCATTTCCAAACGTCTATTCAGGCCCACTCAACAAGGTCTGTGGGCTCTTCCTGGGCAGGTGCCCGGGGTGTCTCGGCCTTACAGTTGTGCCGAGCTGCTACTTGGTCTGGTTCGAACACTTTTTTGTGAAATTCTGACATTTCAACACCTTGGCCAAGGATGACCTTCAGTTTGGTCAGGCGGTTTTACAGGGGTCTCAGCACTCTCCCACCCATTTGGGAGCTTTGGAACTTCCCTATGGTACTAAAGTATAGTTCCCCAGTATCCACTAGGACGTTAGAGAAAATAGGAATTTAATACCTACCGGTAATTCCGTTTCTCGTAGTCCGTAGTGGATACTGGGCACCTGCCTCAGTGCTTAGATTCCTGCTTACTTGAGTAAGTATTTGGTTGGTCCGCCGTTGTGAACCCTTTATGGTGTCGGGATAGCGGTGCTATCCTGGTTGGGTTGGTGTTGCTGTCCTCTGTTCTGGTTAGTGCCCTCCTTTTGGTTATGGTTGTGTGTTGGCTTGTTGCCTCAGCGCTGTTGTATTTATTCCTTCTCTCGTGGTATGTCCGTCTCCTCGGACACAGTTTTCCTAGACTGAGTCTGGTAGGAGGGGCATAGAGGGGAGGAGCCAGCACACACATGCACATTAAAGGTTTTAAAGTGCCAGGCTCCAATGGACCAGATCTATACCCCATGGTGCTACAGTACAGTTCCCCCTTATCCACTACGGACTACGAGAAAAGGAATTACCGGTAGGTATTAAATTCCTATTTTTACCCCTCCGCCTGCAGTGGAGCATGTCTGATAATCAGTCTCCCGTGCTTGCGGCAGGTAATGCTGGCTTCCCTGGTAGCTGCTCCTGCCATCTGCTGGGTACATGCACGGGGAGCAGTGCTGACATCCCGCCAGCTGCTGCTATCTACAGCTGCTGAGGTAACATCAGTGGGGATCGGCTTTCTTGTTGGCTACTGCTCTCAGTATCCACCGGGTGGGAGGAGGTGATGTCGGGCTTCCAGATCACTGTGGCCACAGTGCTCTGGACACACTAGAGGAGGAGCCATAGCTGCACAGTGGCCGAGATGTTCCTCTTACATTCATTTCCCACAGCTGCCCAGTGGGCATTTCTGTCTGGTCGCATCAGATTTGACCATGTCAGGGAAAGTCCAGCCTGTGTGGTCGCATGCCAGTTAAGTGGTTAAGGTTGCTACACACAATCAGGGCCGTCCATTCATATGGGCTCAATGGGCAGTTGCCCAAGAGTCCCAGGAGTATAAGGGCCCTAGTCTGATAGCTGAGGGTCCCCTTTTTCCAGCGGTACCAGATTTATGAAAATCGGGCCAGGGGAACCAGATATATCTGACTTCAAAGCAGTAGTCCCCAGTTCGAGCCTGTTAATTGCTCTTCCCAGCCAGATGTCTCGAATTCTGTCTGATTAAAGGCCCATATAGACGGGCCGATGCAGGAGAGATGTGTGCTGAGCGAACCGCTCAGCACACATCTCTCCCGCCGCTCAGCGCTGAGCGTGCTGGGGGGAGACGGGGGAGCCGCTCACTTCACCCAGCGGGTGAAGTGAGCGAACCGCTAGATTGGCCTGCATGCAGACCAATCTAGCAGCAGCGATAGCGATGCGCAGGGCTGCGCATCGCTATCGCTGTAGGGGGTACACACGGAGCGATAATGCTGAAATTCTAAGCAATATAGTCAGATTGCTTAGAATATCGCTCCGTGAGTACCCCCCTTTAGAGTATAATCCAAAATCTGGGACTCTCCCCTTTCGATGGACACTGGCAGCTTGTCTCTACTGTGCCCAGAATCAGAGCTATTAACCAGAGATATCGGCCTTACAGCAGCTGGTCCTTGCTCTAGCTCCACATGCCTGGTATGCTGTTTTATATTTTTGTCTGTGGATTGCTCTGTCTTCTTAACTCTGATACTCAAGTCCCCAGTACCTACTGAAAGATGGGACTCTCTCGTTTTTATCCCATTGAAAGCAGCTTCAGGTCTCTAGGAATGCAGGGTCCAGTCTCCCTGTATACCTCTCCAATGTGCCAGGTTAAACAGCACTAGTATCCTACCAGCTACTGCTATTCTACCAGCTACTGCTGCTGTGTAGTTGATTTAGTGCCCATTGCAGTGTATTTTAAATTGTATTCTGCATTGTCTGGGATTTGTGCTAGCGTTGCAGTCTGCTTTGTTACTACTTCTACTGTCTGCATATACCAATCCCTTCTATTTCTTCCCTTTCACCCTGGGGCCAGGTGTTAAGGGCTGCTACAATCTTCTCTGCTCTCAGGGTTGCTGAAGTTTGTCACAGTACTGTTTGGTTGCACATTCCCTGTTGCCATATTGTGTGCACACATTTCCTTGCAGCTATATCTGGCAAAGGGCGTAAAGAGGCTAAGGCACCTCTGTTAGTCTCATGTAGGTTCTGTTCTCCTGTTTTATCTCCTTAGGACACTATAAAGGATGATTTGTGTACTGCCTGTTATGCATCGCTCCATCCTGCACCACCAGCTCATGTGCAAGAACCCCCATGGGCTTCTTTCACACAATTACTGGGTCATATAGCAGGTGCATCCTCTCATACTTATGCCTCAGGATATGCCTGTCCCAGCCCCACCTCCCTACTGCGTAGATGTGCTTTCTACCTCTGTACAAAGCCTGGCATAGACCTCCATGGCTTTCCAACAGATCCTCCTAAGACCAATAGGAGTCCTGTCCCTTCTTCTCAGTCTACACATACCGACTCAGAAGCAGAGTCTTCCGAGGAAGAGGATGCTGTTGTCTCTCTATCTGAATCTCCCTCAGGGTTGGAGGAATGGCAGTCCCCTTTGACTGTATCTGCTTTGGTAAGAGATGTGAAATAAAGCCTACAAATTAAGTTCTCACTACCCAAGCAACGCCTTTTCACTTGTTTAAGCGTCTGGCGGTAGTAAATGGGAGAATTCCCAACCGGTGGTTAGAACCTTCACCCTGCCTTGGTTAAATCCTCCACCCTCCCTATACTGTCTGCTTCTTTGCTAAGGGAGATTACAGATAGATTTGAGACAAGCTCCATCCTCCTATCTACTCCCTTGTAAATGCTGTGACTAGACCTTCTGTGGCGGCTGCCTGGTTGGTCAAGGCGATTGAACACTGGGGTGATGCCTTGGAGGAAGGCCTCTCTTCAGATGCTTCACACGAGACTCTGTCTCACATTGCTCATATAAGAGTGGCGGCCTCATATCTGGGAGAAGCAGTCTTGGATGCCGGTCTCCTGGCTTCTAAGGTGTCGGTTACCTCTATGGTCGCCCGTTGCATCCTCTGGCTCCACTCGTGATAAGTTGACATGGATTCCAAGAAAGTGTTGGAATTCCTGGCTTTCACAGGGGCTATCCTGTTTGGAGCAGAATTAGACAAAATTCTTCCAAGACTGCTTTCCTACCTTCTGCCTCAGCTTCGCTGGCTTAGACCTCTTCCTTTTGCTAAGGGTCAGTCCTTCCCCAGACAATCAACTTCCTCGAAGTCTACCAAACTCAAGCCCAAATAGGCCTGTGCTACAAAACGTCTTCCTACAAAGCCTGACGACAAGCCCGCTATCTGACAGGGCAGTCCTTCCCTTGGGGGACCCCAGGCTGCGAGGCCGTCTTCTCAGTTCGCACATTTCCAGCACCTGAACACTACAGATGCCTGTGTGCAAGAAGTGGTCTCCCACGGGTACGCTGTCTCATTCGAGTGGTGACCACCTGAAAAAATTCTTCTATACAGTCCCTCTTTCAGAACTCAGCAAGGTTGCAGCCCTCCAGGAGTTGGTTCGATCTCTCCTTCAGTCAGGAGTGATAGTACCTGTCCCTTGGTCACAACGCGGGATCGGTTTCTAATCCACCCTGTTTTTGGTTCCAAAACCCAACGGGTCTCACCATCCTAGCCTCAATCTCAACATCTCATGGATGCTACATCTGGGATCTCTCCTGGAATCTCTGGTCCAGATGATTTTCCTGCCTGCAGACAAAATTTCAGCACTACAGCATCGAATATGCAGATTGCTACACAGTCATCAAGTGTCAATCCACTCAGCAGTGCAAGTCCTGGGGTCCATGGTCTCCACCTTTGACATGGTGGAGTATGCCCAGTTCTACTCCAGACCCCTGCAACACCTGATCCTGCCCCGGTTAATGGACAACCCCATCTGCTCAGGTCCCAGATTGTGGTCCTCTCTCTGGAGGTCCGACTGTCCCTAACCTGACGGAACGCCTAAACAAGGGGCGACCTTTCTAGGTTCTGGGTTGTGTACTCCTAACCACAGATGCCAGTCTCTGTGGATGGCATGCAGTAACTGGACAGCACTCTTTCAGGGCCTTTGGACTCCTACAGAAAGCTGCCTATCATTCAGTGTTCTGGAGCTCCGAGTGGTCTACAGAGCCCTCGCTCTAGGGCAAGATCTGCTCCTTGGGAAAACCGGTCCAAATTCAATCTGACAACGCACCTGCAGTGGCCTAACTGAACCATCAGAGAGGCACTCGCAGTAAGTTGGCGATGCCGGAGGTGACTGAGGTGACTCACATTCTACGGTGGGCAGAATGCCATCTTTCGGCCATCTCGATGATCTCCATCCCAGGTCTACTCAACTGGGAAGTGGACTTCCTCAGACAGCACGACGCACATACCGGCTAGTGTTCTCTCCACCCAGAGGTCTTACAACTCCTGGTGCAGAAGTGGGGCCAGAGCCGGACGTGGACCTTATGGCCTACCGACACAACTATAGTGTTCACGTGTACAGGTCCAGGACAATTGATCCCAAAGCTGCCTTCACGTAGGCTCTGGCTGTAAGTTGGAACTGCCGTCTGTTATATGTCTTTCCTCCAGTCTCCCTTCTTCCAAGGGGTCTTCAGAAGTTTAAGCAAGAAGGAGGCACTGTCCTCCCACGTAGCTCCATCATGGGCCAGGTGGTGTTGGTTTGCCGATCTTCATGTGAAGATTGGTTCTCCGATCTTCATAGACGCTCCATTTACACTTCCTCAACGAGCAAACCTGCTGTCTTAGGGTCCTTGTCTCCACCTGGACCTAGACCATCTGTCTTTGACGCCATGGCTCTGGAATCATCTATCCTGAGGTCCATAGGTTTCTCTCGCTCTGTACTTCTAACCTTGCTCATAGCATGGAAGCCAGCCTCCGTCCGTATCTATTACCGGGTGTGGCATATGTACTTCCAGTCACTGTGACCCTCTGGTGTTTAGTCTCCCGGATCCTTGCCTTCCTTCAAGCTGTATTGGACCTCTGCCTGGCCTCTGTCAAAGTGCACATCTCTGCTCTGTCAGTCTGGTTCCTGCGCAAGATTGCTCCACTGCCGGATGTTTGTAACTTTCTTCAAGGTGAACCTAGGTTTGAAGCCCTGGTTTCAGTGGATCTCAAATGGCTAACCGTGAAGACTCTATTCCTTCTAGCTATTGTTTCTGCCCGACGGGCTGTAAGATTTGGGGGCGCTCTCCTGACGCTCTCCCTGTCTAATTTTTAATTGGGACAGGGCGTTCTTCGAACCCTGCCTGGTTACCTTCCTGAAGTTGTGTCCAGTTTCCTTTTTAGTGAGGATATTGTGGTATCAGCCTTCCTATCCCTGGATCTCTGGGCTTGTTGACAAAACTGAGGAGCCTGATTATGGAGGCGGGGTATAGGGGTGAAGGACTGGAGCATCTTGGGATACCTAAAGCCCGGTCCTGTACCACCACCTACACCCAATTATCTTGCCTGTGGTCCCTATGGGCCTCGAAGAATTAATGAAGGTAAGTCCACCATAACTCCTTTTTTGGAGTAACCTGATATCATTTCCTATACTTGTAATGGGAAATGCGATCTGACCAAGTTGACATTTATTTATTTTTTTAATACCGCAGTGAGCCCTGTGATTATTCGAAAACTACAATACCTTTGGAGGCATTTTTGCAGGAGAGGCATTCCTCTCCCGCAACCTCCATCCAGCTGCCAAAAGTGTCTCTCTGCACATGCGCAGTGTCGCAGGAGGAGTCTTTCAAAACTATGAAAGCCTCCCAGACCCCCGGGGATGTAACTCCCGGAGTCCAGGGTTATCGCTACTGCTGCACCTTCGAATTTCAGTTAGTGCAAAAGTGAAAAAGTCAGTCACGAGACAGACTGTTAATAATAGCTGCATTGGCTCAATTATTAATAAATAGGCCCGTATATTTTGTTTGGGAATACATGGATGCCCCCTTTTCTTTCTAAGCGGTCTTTTATTTTCAAAAGCATACATTTCTCTTACGTCCTAGAGGATACTGGGGTCCTTTTAATACCATGGGGTATAGACAGGTCCACTGGGAGCCTTGGGCACTTTAAGAAATTGATAGTGTGGGCTGGCTCCTCCCTCTATGCCCCTCCTACCAGACTCAGTTTAGAAAATGTGCCCGGAGGAGCCGGTCACGCTGAAGGAGGCTCCTGAAGAGTTTTCTGCATTTTTTATCTGTTTATTTTTTTCAGGCAACTCTGGTAGGCACCAGCCTGCCTGCTTCGTGGGACTTAGTGGAGGGAACGGCCCAACCTCTTAAAGGGTTAATGGTCCCGTTCCCTGCTGAAAGGACACTGAGCTCCTGAGGGACCTATTCGCGAGCCCCACCATGGCGAGCGTACAGTCCTGCAGCACGCTGCCACCCCTAACAGAGCCAGAAGAATGAAGAGTGGTGAGTACTGAGCCGGCGCCCCGCCATTATGGCGGCATGAGGGTACGGAGACGCACGGCTTTTAAACGGGGCGGAATGCATCTCCGGACACAGTACACAACTGCGTCCCCGTACACTGCACCCATACTGGCACAACAGTCTTAAAACAGTTCTCTCCATTTCAAGCACCAGATTCCTCAGCCAGTAGAAAAAAAATGGGAAGACTGCGCGCCATTGAAGGGGCCGGTCTTCACTATGAGAGGATCCAGCAGCTCACCAGCAACATTTTCCCTCTGCAGTGGACACAGGCGCTGACAAGACAGGGACGCGCAGCTCCTCCAGTGTGACTCCAGATTGCCTCAGCGGTACCAGGGGGTCATAGCAGGGGGGGTAGCGACTATTAGTGTACTAAGTCCCCTATCAGGGTACTTAGTCTGCGACCCAGCTAAGCTTGGCTGTGTCTCCCTGAAAGGCTCTTTGTGGGTTATTTGTGCTTAACCTTTTCCTGTGTGTGTGCTGTCACATTACATTGTCAGGCAAATAGTGTGTTTCTTGTACAGCGGAGTGTTCCTCTTCACCAGGGGGCTCACTACTGGGTACTCAGGGTTCACAAGCTAGCGGAGCTGAACCGGAATGGGTTAATTCTATTAAGGGAATGATTTCAACTCTTTCTACAAAATTTTCCTGCAATGAGAAAGAAACACAATACTTAAAACAGACTGTGGATGAGTTTATGAACAGAGACTCAGTCCCCAAGATGGCGTCTCAATCCCCTCCCATTTGTCCGCAAAAACAATCTCTGGCCCATATCCAGCAGTCTGACGCTGGCAGGTCAGACATGGAGGAGGGGGGAGGTGGACTCAGAGGAGGGGGGATGCAGCTCTGTCACAGGGAATAGAGGCTATCAGAGATGTTCTGCATATTATTATTATTATTATCCTTTTTTTATATGGCACCACAAGGGTTCTGCAGCGCCTAATTACAGAGTACATATGCACATAATCAAAATAGGAAAACAATGACTTACAGTTGAAGACAATATAGGACAAGAACAGGGTAACCAAGCATAACTACACCACCAGATGACAGAGATAAGTTTCAAGGTGGCCAAAAAACTGCAGAATTTGCATATTCCTGATAAGGTGTCAGAGGAATGTGAGGAATCTTATTTTAATGTAAAAAATAAGTTGTCAGGATTCTGATTTAGTCTGTTCCCGGAGGGGGCACTAGTAGGTCAGTGTTGGAATGACGTATGAAACGTGGAGACTGAATGAAGTCCTGCGCATATGCGCTAATGTTTAATAAACACAAAAGTTACAGAACAATAATATAATAATAGATGGTACGTAGCATTGGTAGTAGCAGAAATGACATGATAAACGGTAACTGAATCCAAGGTAATGATAAAAAGTCTTTGGCAACACAGATATATCTTGGTGATAAGTTGATGGCTGAATGCAGAAGGTTTAAAGCAAATAAAGTCTGACAACAAAACGTGAAAATAACTTGATAACTGGATGCAAATGGTTTTAAGCAAAATAAAGTTACTGGTAACACGAATGTGAAATAACCTGGTAGCTGGATGTAAACGGATTTGTAAATAATAATTGAAACAAAGCAAAACTCCGGTAACGTGGAATAACTTGATAAATGCAAATGGTTTGGAAAACAGAACTCCGGTAATACTTGCAAAGCACACAGTCTCTGATAACTAAACGTGGAATGACTTGGTAAATAAATGTAAATGGTTTAGAAAGCAGAACTCCGGTAATAATTGCAAAAGCACACAGTCTCTGTAACATAAAAGTTCTTTAGCCAAGCAAGGCCCAGGCAGGAGACAGTCCTAACTCAGCATGCTTGTTAAGTGCTGGATGCAATGCACAGAATGGAATGCTAGTAATAAGGTGCACAAGTTAGGCAATGAATAACACCTGAGGAGAGTCTCTTACTGCTGATGAACTGTGGCAGGCTGTGGCTGGAGTCTGGAACAAGCAGGAGAAATGCAGAATGATGAATGGAATGAAATGATGAGAGGAACCACTGGAGACTGGAACACGGGGAACCACTGGAGACTGGAACACGGGGAACCACTGGAGACTGGAACACGGGGAACCACTGGAGACTTGACACACCAAATGTGACTCGTTGTCCAAGGCGATGAGAATGAGCCAGGAACTGTTGTTTATACCCCTTGCTCTGTGATGATTGGATGAATCTCTGTGAGAACACACCCTCCAGGATTGGGTGCCCAGATCAGCTGAGGGTTAACTGGAGTTGGTGATTAACCGGGAGAATAATTCTGTAGACAGTTAATGCAATGCACTGCTGGTTGCTGGCTGGGATCAGTAGTGCACCGGGAGTTAATGCTGTTTAACTAGAAGCACTGTGTACTCCAGGCTGCTGGCTGAAACCAGTGGTTACCAAAAGATAGAACTGGTTAGGTGGAGCACAGTAAGCTCCAGGAGACTGAAGACTGGAACTGCTGGGACCTGTAGTTCCACAGGTCCAATTCACAGGGAATACTCTGAAAACAAAGGACTGAAGCCAGGAGACGCCTGTTCACTGGAAGTGATGCAATGGAGAATGCGGATTCCTGACATAAGTGCTCAGTCACTTTTCCTGCGTCTAAGGAATTGAATACCCTGTTTGAAGAACCATGGGTTAATCCTGATAAGAAGTTTCAGATCCCTAAAAGGTTGCTCTCATCTTTTCCTTTTCCGTTGGAGGATAGGAAAAAATGGGAAAATCCACCGATGCTGTCACATAAGATTGTATTGCCTGTTCCTGGTGCAGCCTCCCTGAAAGACACGGCTGATTGTAAAATTGAGACTACACTCAAATCATTGTACACAGCTGTGCAAGAGGTAAACCACACAAACCAGCAACAGCAGGTGCTCAGGAACAGAGCTCAGGCTCTGCTTCCTCAAAGACTTCAGCATGACGGTGGACCGCAATGCCTGGAAGGCTGTCAGGTGGGAGCTCGCCTACAGTTCTTCAGTCAGATCTGGTCAAATTCTTGCCAGGATCCCTGGGTCATAAATCTTATTTTCCAGGGCTACAGACTGGAGTTTCAAGAGCTCCCACCTCACTGATTCTTCAAATCAGGCTTGCCAGTTTCACGAGAGGCAAGTATAACTTTACAACATGCCAGCCACAATCTGATACAGACTCACGTCATTGTTCCCATTCCACCTCATCAGCTAAACAATGGGTATTATTCCAACTTCTTTGTAGTGCCGAAACCGGACGGTTCGGTAAGACCAATTTTGAACCTCAAGTCGTTGAACCCGTACTTGCGAATGTTCAAATTCCAGATGGAGTCTCTGATAGCGGTGATCTCAGGTCTGGAGGAGGGGGAATTCCTAGTGTCTCTGGATATCAAGGATGCGTACCTTCACATCCCGATCTGGCCGCCTCATCAGGCTTATCTACGGTTTGCACTGCAGAACTGTCACTACCAGTTCCAGGCCCTGCCATTTGGCCTCTCCACGGCACCGAGGGTGTTCACCAAGATGATGGCAGTGAGGATGTTTCTACTCCACAAACAGGGAGTGAACATAATTCCGTACCTGGACGATCTCCTGATAAAAGCACTGTCCAGGGAAAGGTTGCTGGACAGCATTGCTCTCTCAACCAAACTTCTCCAGGATCATGGGTGGATTCTGAACCTTCCGAAATTTCACCTAGAGTCACCCAGAGGCTCCCATCCCTGGGAATGATACTGGATACGGAGTCGTAGAAGGTGTTCCTTCCGTTGGAAAAGGCATTAGTAATACAGTTGATGGTTCGGGATGTCCTGAAGCCAGCCCGGATATAGGTGCATCTCTGCATTCGCCTTGTGGGGGAAATGGTGGCATCTTACGAGGCTCTTCAATACGGAAGGTTTCACGCAAGACCCTTCCAGCTCAATCTGTTGGACAAATGGTCCGGATCGCATCTTCACATGCACCAGAGGATCCGTCTGTCGCCAAAAGCCAGGATCTCCCTTCTTTGGTGGCTACAGACTTCTCGCCTCGCCGAGGTTCGGAATTCAGAACTGGATTCTGCTAACCACAGACGCAAGCTTTAGAGGTTGGGGAGCAGTCACTCAGGGGGTGCAGTTTCAAGGAAGATGGTCAGGTCAGGAAGTTGTCTTACCAATTAACATTCTGGAACTCAGGGCCATATACAACGCTCTTCTGCAGGCCTCACATCTTCAAGATCGGGCCATTCAGGTCCATTCGGACAAAGTGACAGCAGTAACGTACATAAACCGACAGAGCGGAACGTAAAGCAGAACAGCAATGTCAGAGGTGTCAAGAATTCTCCTCTGGGCAGAGAGAAATGCTGTGGCATTGTCAGCGGTCTTCATTCCGGGAGTAGACAATTGGGACGCAGACTTCTTCAGCAGACACGACCTGCACCCGGGGAGTGGGGACTTCACCCAGAAGTGTTCCGGTGCTTGACAAGTCGATGGCGATATCCGCAGATCAACATGATGGCCTCTCGTCTCAACAAGAAGCTTAAGTGGTATTGTTCCAGGTCGAGAGACCCACAGGCGGTGGTGGTAGGCGCCCTGACGACTCCATGGGTCTATCAGAGGGTGTACGTGTTTCCTCCACTTCCTCTGATCCCAAGAATTCCAAAGGGAATAAAAAGGGAAAAGGTTCAAGCAATTCTAATTGCTCCGGACTGGCCAAGAAGGGCCTGGTACGTGGACCTTCTGGAGATGCGCCTCGAAGATCCGTAGCATCCTCCTCTTTCCTCTAGGATCTTCTGCAACAGGGCCCGTTCGTCTATCAGGACTTACCGCAGCTTTTTTTGACGGCTTGGAAGTTGAACGGCTGATTCTAGCCAGGAGAGGGATCCCTAACAAGGTTATCCCCTATGATCCAAGCTGGGAGGGGTAACATCTAAGCATGACCATCGTATTTGGAAGATATATGTCTCTAGGTGTGAGAGCAGAAAATTTTCTGTGGTGGAATTCCATCTAGGACGTTTCCTGCTTTTTCTACAAGCAGGAGTGGATGTGGGCCTACGTCTGGGCTCCATAAAAGTCCAGATTTCGGCCTTGTCCATTTTTTTTCAGATGAGGACAGAGCTGAACTCAGAACTCGTCAGCAATTTCTTCCTATGGTGGTGTCTGCGTTTCACATAAACCAACCTATTGTGGTCCCGGTTGTCACTGACACCTCTGCTACTTCAAAGTCTTTGGATGTCGTGAGGGCTTTGAAGGTGTATGTGACAAGAACAGCTCCTCACAGAAAGACGAACTCGCAGTTTGTTCTTTATGATCAGAATAAGATTGGGTGTCCTGCTTCAAAGCAGACTATTGCATGCTGGATCATTATCCAGCATGCTTATTCCACGTCAAGTTTGCCATGTCCAAAATCTGTACAGGCCCACTCTACTCGGTCAGTGGGTTCTTCCTGGGCGGCTGCCCGGGGTGTCTCGGCTTTACAGCTCCACCGAGCAGCTACTTGGTCAGGTTCGAACAGGTTTGCATAGTTCTACAAGTTCGATACTTTGGCCTCTGAGGACCTTCAGTTTGGTCACTCTATTCTGCAGGAACCTCAGCACTCTCTCATCCGGTTTGGGAGCTTTGGTACATCCCCTTGGTACTAAATGGACCCCAGTATCCTCTAGGACGTAAGAGAAAATAGGGTTTTAATTACCTACCGGTAAATCCTTTTCTCGTAGGCCGTAGAGGATACTGGGCGCACACCCATTGCTTTGTTCTTCCTGCACTGTTACTTGGTTAAGTAATGTTGGTTCAGCCGTTGCTGTTCCTGTTTTAAGTTTGGTTTGCTTGGCTTTCCTATTGTTGTGTGTGCTGGTTCGGAATCTTACCACTATCCTTATCTAGCCTTCTCTCGAAGTATGCCCGTCTCCTCGGGCACAGTTTCCTAGACTGAGTCTGGTAGGAGGGGCATAGAGGGAGGTGCCAGCCGACACTATCAATTTATTAAAGTGCCCATGGTTCCTAGTGGACCCGTCTAAACCCCATGGTACTAAATGGACCCCAGTATCCTCTACGGACTACGAGAAAAGGATTTACTGGTAGGTAATTAAAATCCTATTTTTTCTATCTTCATATAAAACAGCTGTTCTAGAGATCTGAGGGAGACATCTGTATTTATTTCTTTAATTATCTTGCTTCATTCTCATTTACCAGCAGCATGTCTCTTTTTATATATATATATATATATATATATATATATATATATAAAATTAAAGACCATCTCTCTCTCTCTCTCTCTCTCTCTCTCTCTCTCTCTCTCTCTCTCTCTCTATATATATATATATATATATATATATATATATATATATATATATGGTCTTTCATTTTTTAGAATAGAGCTCTTAATTTTTTTTTTTCCCATTTATTTTTTTCATTTTGGAAACGTTTGTGAATTTTTAGCTGCAATCAATTTCCTCTTTCTTTCATAATACTTTTTAGAATTTGTTACTATACAAATGTTTTTGAAGAGTGACTCCATCTCACCAGTGTCGTGTTTTTGTCTTACAGTCTTACAGTTTTTTAAAATTCTTACAAGTTTCTGATTCCTATCTTAAAAAAAAAAAAAGTTATCATTGATACAATATTCAGCAGCATGTTTCTTCTTTAACCTATCGTAGCATTTCAGTTATGGTATTGCAAGCTGCCGTGTGTTTGTGCTGCTGCTCTGTTTTTACCTGCATAAAAAATATTCCTGGTTTCTTCTTCATTTAGGAAACTCATCCGCTCCAATGCTTCCGTCATCACTAATGCTTCTAAATACAGCCCATGAGTACTTGGGCAGAAGGTCATGGTGTTGTAACTCAGATGGAGCCCTTCTCAAATTTTATGTGAGTTATAAATGTTATATTATCCTTTATTCATAAATTGTCAACCTACTGCACTATGCTGTGCGTTTAAGTTATCATGAACAACATGGTTAAGGTATAATAGGTCGACAGTGTCTAGGTCAACACCAAATGGACGACATGCCAAGGTTGACTTGGGCAAAAGGTCGTTGGGTTCAAAAGGTTATCACAGAAATGGTCGACTCATGAAAAGGTCCACATGGGGTTTTCATTTGTTCTTGGTATAAAATTTTACCTTGCAGCACGTGGAACCCCAATTAGTGTACTGCTTTGATTGCCATGCTTCAGTTATTGTTCTCAATCATAGTCCACGTGGTAAAGTATGAAAAAGCTGGGAAAAAACCCGTCATGTAGACCATATGTTGTTTTAACCATTGTCATGTCCACCATTTGAACATGTCGACCTTTAGACCATGTCGACCATTTGCCACCCTATTGACTGTCGACCTTTTAACGGTTGACCTATCATACGGATACCGAACAACATACAATGGCATGAAAAAGGTAGTGATGGCCCTGCCCAATGCAGGATACTGCATAGACTTTAATGGGTTTTCAAGATGATTTTCTGTTTTTGCTTGGAATCTAATTTTTAAAATGGGGAATTTGGATCCTTTGTAAATGGTGTGAAATTATATGGGTGTACACCAACATAGTAACATAGTAACTAAGGTTGAAAAAAGACAATTGTCCATCGAGTTCAACCTATTTGTGGTCTCCGATGCAGTCTTATTATAGGACTAGTTATTTTTATGTTAGGACTAAATTAACTATAATGCGCACCATAACCCTGAATATCTTTATCCAATAGGAATTTATCTAACCCATTCTTAAAGGTGTTAACGGAGTCCGCCATTACTACTCTCTCAGGCAGGGAATTCCAAACACGTATTGTCCTTACTGTGAAAAAACCTTTTCGCCTCAATGTGCGGAAACTCCTCTCCTCTAACCTAAGCGAGTGACCACGTGTTCTCTGTGCTGATCTTATAGAAAACAGGTCCCTCCCAAGCACTGTGTAGTGACCCCTTATATATTTGTAGATGTTGATCATCTCCCCTCTTAGTCTCCTCTTTTCCAATGTAAACATGCCTAGCCTTGCAAGCCTTTCCTCGTATTCCAGCGTCTCCATGCCCTTGATTAGTTTGGTCGCCCGCCTCTGAACCTTTTCTAGCTCCAGGATATCCTTATTGTAATATGGTGCCCAAAATTGCACACAGTATTGAAAATGTGGCCTCTCTAGTGATTTATATAATGGGAGTATAATACTCTCGTCCCTTGCATCAATTCCCCGTTTTATACATGCTAATATCTTATTAGCCTTCTTTGCTGCACTCCTACTTTGGGTACTGCTGCTTAATTTGTTATCTATGTGAACCCCTAAGTCTTTTTCCAGTACAGAATCCCTTAATATTACCCCATTTAGTATGTAGGTGTAATTTTTGGTCTTGCCCCCACAGTGCATTACCTTACACTTGTCTGTGTTGAATCTCATTCGCCATTTTGCCTCCCATGCTTCCAGTTTAGTTAAGTCGTTCCGAAGAGACTCAGCATCCCCCTCCGTATTTATAACCTTACACAATTTGCTATTGTCTGCGAAAATTGACACCATGCTCTCTAGACCTACTGTTAGGTCGTTGATGAAAATGTTGAACAAAAGTGGTCCAAGTACAGACCCTTGTGGCACACCACTTATTACTTTGGTCCAATTTGAAAATGATCCATTGACCACAACGCGCTGCTCCCTATTATCTAACCAATTACTGACCCAAGTGCATATTTTGCTCCATATCCCTATTTCTTGTAGCTTATAGATAAGACGCATGTGTGGTACAGTGTCGAAAGCGTTGGCAAAGTTTAAAAAGATTATATCCACCTCCTTACCCTGATCCAGGTTCGCACTTACTGTTTCAAAAAAGCCAAGTAAGTTGGTGTGACATGATCTGTCCTTCACAAATCCATGTTGGTTCCTTTTAATGACCATATTTGCTTCAAGGAACTTTTGAATACTGTCCCTTAGAATACCTTCCAATACTTTCCCCACTATAGATGTAAACCTAACTGTCAGCTTTGCTCCCCTTTTTAAATATCGGCACTACCTCCGCTATACGCCAGTCCTTGGGAACCATACCCGATTTAACCGAATCCATGAAGATCAAAAATAGAGGTCTTGCTAGTTCAGCCTGCAGCTCCATAAGAACCCTCGGGTGGATTCCATCGGGACCAGGTGACTTATTAATCTTTAACTTTTTTAATCGGTCACAGACTACCTCCTCACTCAAATAGGCATTTAGCAGTGGGACATTATCTTTGTTGAGATTTTGTGTTAGACCCAACATTTGGTACTCTCTGGTAAATACCATTGAAAAAAACTTGTTTAGTTTGTTTGCTATGTCATTATCATTTCTCTTACGTCCTAGAGGATGCTGGGGACTCCGTAAGGACCATGGGGTATAGACGGGCTCCGCAGGAGACATGGGCACTATAAAGAACTTTTAGTATGGGTGTGCACTGGCTCCTCCTTCTATGCCCCTCCTCCAGACCTCAGTTAGATTTTGTGCCCAGAGGAGATAGGGTGCATTACAGAGGAGCTCTCCAGAGTTTCTCTAAATAAAGAATTTTGTTAGGTTTTTTATTTTCAGGGGGCACTGCTGGCAACAGGCTCCCTGCATCGTGGGACTGAGGAGAGAGAAGCAGACCTACTTAGATGATAGGCTCTGCTTCTTAGGCTACTGGACACCATTAGCTCCAGAGGGAGTCGGAACGCTGGTCTCACCCCGCAGTTCGTCCCAGAGCCGCGCCGCCGTCCTCCTCGCAGAGCCAGAAGATAGAAGCCGGGTGAGTATAAGAAGAAAAGAAGACTTCAAGGCGGCAGAAGACTTCAGATCTTCACTGGGGTAAGCGCGCAGCGGTAACGCTGTGCGCCATTGCTCCCGCACAAGACACACACGGAACTGGCACTGATGGGTGCAGGGCGCAGGTGGGGCGCCCTGGGCAGCAATAAACCTCGGGTATGGCTTTTCTGGGTAAATTAGGCTGCGGAGTCAGTAAATGTAAAGATCCCCCGCCATTTTTTTACATATTGAAGCGGGACCGAAGCCCGCCGCTGGAGGGGGCGGAGCTTGATCCCTCAGCACTAACAGCGCCATTTTCTCCACAGAACGCTGCAGAGAAGCTGGCTCCCCGGACTCTCCCCTGCTAAACTCGGGGACAGAGGGCTGAAAAAAAGGGGGGTGGGGGCATTTTCTAGGCGCAGTGAGTGTTTTTACACATTGTTTGGGTATAAAAAGCGCTATTTGGGTGATCTTCCAGTATTTACTAGGCGCTGGGTGTGTGCTGGCATACTCTCTCTCTGTCTCTCCAAAGGGCCTTGTTGGGGAATTGTCTCCTTATAGATATATCCCTGTGTGTGTGGGGGTGTCGGTACGTGCGTGTCGGCATGTCTGAGGCGGAAGGCTCGTCCAAGGAGGAGGTGGAGCGAATGAGTGGTGTGTCTCCGTCGGCAACGCAGAGTCCAGGGAAAAAGCTGGGAGTCAATCCACGGATTGGTCTAGGTCACAGGACCCGTCTGGGTCTCAAAAACGTCCCCTATCCCAAATAGCTGACACTGATACCGACACGGATTCTGATTCCAGTGTCGACTACGATGATGCAAGATTGCACCCAAGGGTGGCTAAAGGTATTAAGTGTATGATTATTGCAATGAAAGAGGTTTTGCATATCACAGATGACCCCTCTGTCCCGGACACGAGGGTGCGCATGTATAAGTAGAAGAAACCTGAGGTCACCTTTCCCCCTTCTCATGAGCTGAACGAGTTGTTTGAAAAAGCTTTGGAAACTCCAGATAAAAAACTGCAGATTCCCAAAAGGATTCTTATGGCGTATCCTTTCCCTGCTCAGGACAGGGTGCATTGGGAATCCTCTCCCATGGTGGACAAGGCTTTGACGCGTCTGTCCAAGAAGGTGGCGCTACCGTCTCCGGACACGGCAGCCCTCAAGGATCCTGTTGATCGCAGACAGGAGGCTACTTTAAAGTCTATTTATGCACATACAGGTGTTTTGCTCAGACAGGCAATAGCATCGGCATGGGTATGTAGCGCAGTTGCAGCATGGACGGATACCTTGTCAGATGGCCTTGATACCCTAGACAGGGATACCATTTTATTAACATTAGCTCACATTAAAGACGCAGTCTTATTTATGAGGGACGCTCAAAGAGACGTTGGGCTACTGGGTTCCAGAGCCAATGCCATGGCTATTTCTGCGAGACGAGCTCTATGGACCCGCCAATGGACGGGTGACGCAGACTCCAAGAAACATATGGCGGTTTTACCTTACAAGGGTGAAGTGTTGTTTGGGGAGGGTCTCGCGGCAACTGGTTGCCACTGCTACCGCGGGTAAATCTACCTTTTTACCTTTTGTTCCCCAACAGCAAAAGAAAACTCCACAGTATCAGATGCATTCCTTTCGGTCGCATAAGGCCAGAAGAGGTCGGGGCTCCTCTTTCCTTGCCAGAGGGTAAGGGTAAAGGGAAAATAACACCTGCGTTGGCTAGCTCCCAGGAGCAAAGTCCTCCCCGGCTTCTACAAAATCCACCGCATGACGCTCTGGGCCTCCCCTAAGGGAGTCCGCACCGGTGGGTGCACGTCTTCAACTTTTCAGCCGAATCTGGGTTCTTTCAGAAGTGGATCCTTGAGCAATCGAAATTGTTTCCCAGGGCTACAAGCTGGAATTCGGAGAGGTGCCCCCCCACAGTGTTAGCTGCAATTCAAAAGCTGTAAGAATGCCAAATTGCTTTCTCGCAAATATTTAAAATGCCCCCTCTAATATATATTATAAACGCCTGCACCTCTTATTACCTTATTATTATTATTATTATTATTATTATCCTTTATTTATATGGCGCCACAAGGGTTCCGCAGCGCCCAATTACAGAGTACATGAATAATCAAACAGGAAAACAGCAACTTACAGTTGATGACAGTATAGGACAAGTACAGGGTAAATAAACATAGTTACATCAGCAGATGACACTGGAATAAGTATCAGGTGGCAGAAGACTGCTGGAGTTGATGCAGTTGAAGATTATTAAAGTAAGAAAGGATAAGCACATGAGGGAAGAGGGCCATATCCCATGAATGTGCGCTATACATCGCAAAACACTGCATCCCATAAGAGAAAACAATACACCCACACATTATCTGAGTTCCAAAGCTCATTGATGTATATATTTGTTATTAAAAAGGATATGGATTCAATATATATTACAAAGTACAGTATACCTATAGTTACATGATTACAACTCACACAGTAAGCAGTTAATACATAAAGTTACATACAGTTACATGCCAGCGATACAATTACCATTCCCTCCAATGCATCTTATGTCTCCCTCTCTCTGTAAATAAATACAGGAACTGAACTGGCAGCAAGTCCATCATCCTCTGAGACCAAAAAACCACTGAGCTTCTGTGTGATCAATGTGTTATCTAGTTTCTGGGGAAGGGGTTCACGATGAGTCACCAGTCCCTTCGTATATGCTGAACAGGTTCAGCCTTGGGGATGTCCAAAGGGGCTGGCCTGAGTTTCCTGTTCATTACCTGTTTGGAATATCTATTGTTCTAATAAAAGTGATTTTAGCTTTTATACATTTAATCATAATTCCGTGTTGCAATGTCCTACAACTTAATAACAAGTATCAAATGAATCTACACATTAATCTGGTTGTTTTAATAGTAAACATGACTGGTCTATCTTGTTTCGTTCAAATAATGCACATTCATGACATTAATTCATTAGATAATTTTAAATCATCATGATGTCTGGCGCTTGATATTATTATAATTATGTACTGTATGAAATAAGTGTCGAATCCATCTCTGTGGCATGTCCGTGTAAATGCGTGTGTTACCATGTATTGCTGTGCTCGCTGCGCGTATTTGCAAGTATAGCGACTTATATGTGTGTAGTTTGTATGTTCTCTTTATGTAATTTTTTTTTTTTACTTCGACAGCTGTATCAACAGCAAGTGGTGGTCAAGGTTCCCCTGGTTCAACAGGGAAAAGGGTATTATTCAGCCCTGTTTGTGGTCCCGAAGCCGGATGGTTCGGTCAGACCCATTTTAAATCTAAAATCCCTAAACCTGTACTTAAAAAAGTTCAAATTCAAGATGGAATCGCTCCGAGCGGTCATATCCAGCCTGGAAGGGGGGGGGGTTTATGGTGTCATTAGACATAAAGGACGCATACCTTCATGTCCTCATATACCCTCCTCATCAGGAGTACCTGAGATTCGCTGTACAGGACTGTCATTACCAGTTTCAGACGTTGCCGTTTAGGCTTTCCACGGCCCTGAGGATTTTCACCAAGGTAATGGCAGAGATGATGGTGCTCCTGCGCAGGCAGGGAGTCACAATTATCCCATACTTGGACGATCTCCTGATAAAGGCGAGATCGAGAGACAAATTGCCGGAGAGCGTGTCACTCTCCTTGAAAGGGCTCCAACAGCATGGTTGGATTTTCAATCTGCCAAAGTCACAATTGGTTCCAACGACTCGGCTATCGTTCCTAGGCATGATTCTGGACACGGAACAAAAGAGGGTTTTTCTCCCGATGGAAAAAGCCCAGGAACTCCAGAACATGGTCAGAGACCTGTTAAAACCGAAAAGAGTGTCAGTCCATCAATGCACTCAAGTACTGGAAAAAATGGTGGCAACCTACGAGGCCATCCCCTTCGGAAGGTTTCATGCGAGGACATTTCAGTGGGACCTTCTGGACAAGTGGTCCGGGTCCCATCTTCAAATTCATCAGAAAATAAGCCTGTCCCCCAGGGCCAGGGTGTCTCTTCTGTGGTGGCTGCAGAGTGTTCACCTCCTAGAGGATCGCAGGTTCGGCATTCAAGACTGGGTTCTGGTGACCACGGACGCGAGCCTCCGAGGATGGGGAGCAGTCACACAAGAAACAAATTTTCAGGGACTATGGTCAAGCCAGGAGGCTTGTCTACACATCAACATACTGGAGTTGAGGGCCATATACAACGGCCTACGACAAGCGGAGAATCTTCTTCAGGGCCTCCCGGTTCTGATTCAATCAGACAGCGTCACAGCCGTGGCTCATGTAAACCGCCAAGGCGGGACAAGGAGCAGAGTGGCAATGGCGGAAGCCACCAGGATTCTTCTCTGGGCGGAAAATCACGTAAGCACTCTGTCAGCTGTCTTCATTCCGGGAGTGGACAACTGGGAAGCAGATTTCCTCAGCAGACACGATCTCCATCCAGGAGAGTGGGGACTTCATTAAGAAGTGTTTGCAGAGATAACAAGTCTTTGGGGGAATTCCTCAAATAGACATGATGGCGTCACGCCTCAACAAGAAGCTTTGACGGTATTGCGCCAGGTCACGGAACCCTCAGGCAGTAGCAGTAGACGCCCTAGTGACACCATGGGTGTTTCGGTCGGTCTATGTGTTTCCTCCTCTTCCTCTCATCTCAAAAATGTTGAGACTCATAAGGCAAAGGAGAGTGCAGGCAATACTCATTGTTCCAGATTGGCCTCGAAGGGCCTGGTACTCAGATCTTCAGGAATTGCTCACAGAAGATCCGTGGCCTCTTCCTCTCAGGGAGGACCTGTTACAGCAGGGGCCATGTGTGTTCCAAGACTTACCGCGGTTACATTTGACGGCATGGCGGTTGAGCACTGAATCCTAGCGGAAAAAGGTATTCCGGAGAAAGTCATTCCTACTCTACTAAAGGCTAGAAAAGAGGTGACGGCAAAGCATTATCACCGTATTTGGAGGAAATATGTTTCTTGGTGTGAAGCCAAGAATGCTCCTACGGAAGATTTCCATCTGGGCCGATTTCTCCACTTTTTACAGACAGGAGTGGATATGGGCCTGAAGTTAGGCTCCATTAAGGTACAGATTTCGGCCTTATCTATCTTCTTTCAGAGGGAATTAGCTTCTCTCCCAGAAGTCCAAACGTTTGTGAAGGGAGTGCTGCACATTCAGCCCCCCTTTGTGCCCCCAGTGGCACCGTGGGACCTTAACGTGGTCTTAAACTTTCTGAAGTCTCACTGGTTTGAACCTCTTCAAACAGTTGAATTAAAATTTCTCACATGGAAGGTGGTCATGTTATTGGCCTTGGCATCTGCAAGGCGGGTGTCCGAATTGGCGGCCTTGTCCCACAAGAGCCCCTATTTGATTTTCCATGTGGATAGAGCTGAGTTGAGGACACGTCCTCAATTTTTGCCTAAGGTGGTTTCTTCTTTTCACATGAACCAACCTATTGTGGTGCCTGTGGCTAAGGGGGACTGGGAGGACTCAAAGTCCCTGGATGTGGTCAGAGCCTTAAAGATTTATGTAGCCAGGACGGCTAGGATTAGGAAAACAGAGGCTCTGTTTGTCCTGTATGCAGCCAACAAGGTTGGCGCTCCTGCTCGCTGGATCTGTAACACGATTCAGCAGGCTCATTCTACGGCTGGATTGCCGTTACCTAATTCGGTAAAGGCCCATTCCACTAGAAAGGTGGGCTCTTCTTGGGCGGCTGCTCGAGGCGTCTCGGCATTACAGCTTTGCCGAGCAGCAACTTGGTCAGGTTCAAACACTTTTGCTAAATTCTACAAGTTTGATACCCTGGCTGAGTAGGACCTTGCGTTTGCTCAGTCGGTGCTGCAGAGTCATCCGCCCGGTTTGGAGCTTTGGTATAAACCCCATGGTCCTTACGGAGTTTCCAGCATCCTCTAGGACGTTAGAGAAAATAAGATTTTAAACCTACCGGTAAATCTTTTTCTCCTAGTCCGTAGAGGATGCTGGGCAGCCGTCCCAGTGCGGACTAAATCTGCAAGACTTGTATATAGTTGTTGCTTTCATAAGGGTTATGTTGCAGTTGGAATCAGTCTTTGTCTGATGCTGTTTTTTGTTCATACTGTTGACTGGTTGTGTATATTCCAGGTTATATGGTATGATTGGTGTGGGCTGGTATAAATCTTGCCCTTAGATTAACAAAATCCTTTCCTCATATTGTCCATCTCCTCTGGGCACAGTTTCTCTAACTGAGGTCTGGAGGAGGGGCATAGAGGGAGGAGCCAGTGCACACCCATACTAAAAGTTATTTATAGTGCCCATGTCTCCTGCGGAGCCTGTCTATACCCCATGGTCCTTACGGAGTCCCCAGCATCCTCTACGGACTAGGAGAAAAAGATTTACCGGTAGGTTTAAAATCTTATTTTTTGAGCAAGACTCCCCTCTTGTCCTTTAAAGGGCCTATACTCTCATTCTTTAGTCTCTTACTGTTGATGTACTTAAAAAAATAAATTTGGGATTCGCTTTGCTTTCCTTTGCTACTAGTCTTTCAGTTTCTACTTTAGCCGCTCTTATACCTTTTTTACATATTTTGTTACAGTCCTTATAGTGTTGAAATTACTCCGCATCCCCCTCAGATTTGTATTTTTTAAATGCTCGTCTTTTTTTGTCCATTAATTCCTTTATATTTTTGTTTAACCACATTGGTTTGGGATTTTTATTCCTTTTTTTGCTGCTGGTGGGAATAAATTTACGAGTATTATTAATTAGCAGTGATTTTAATACATCCCATTTCTCTGTAGTATTTTTTCCTTGAAACAGAATTTCCCATTGAATGTCCCTTAACGCTTCCTTCATCATGTCAAAGTTGGCTTTGCTAAAGTTTAGAGTCCTAGTTGAGCCAGTATAGGACTGCTTATGAAAACTGATATTGAATGTGACCATATTGTGGTCGCTGTTACCTGTGGGCTCTCCTACTTCAATATTTGATACCAATTCCCCATTGTTAGTTAATACCAGGTCTAAGATTGCATTGTACCTAGTTGGTTCCTCGATTAATTGAACTAAGTAATTATCATTTAGCATGTTTAAAAACATATTGCCCCTAGCAGTATCACATGAATTGATTTTCCAGTTTATCTCGGGATAGTTAAAGTCTCCCATCACTACTGCTGCTCTTTCAAGTTGGTTCAGTAACAATTTCTCGTCAGACACATTAATACCAGGCAGCCTGTAGTATAACCCCAATAATAACTTCTTTATTCCATTACCGCCGCATGCAGTTAATACCCATAACGTCTCAATAGTATTTACAGTCCCTTCTTGAATAACTTCCCATATAACAGGTTATAGAAATGTCTTTACCCCTCCACCCCGTTTATTTAGTCTTTCTCTCCTGTACAGCGTGTAACCCTCTAGATTGACTGTCCAATCGTGAGATTTGTCCCACCACGTTTCAGTAATGCCTATAATATCATATTCCTTGCTTGCTGCGAGGATTTCTAGTTCCCCCCTTTTACCTGTAAGGCTTCTAGCATTTACATACATACAATTGAGATATGTATTTCCCCTTATGGTAGGGACATCGTAATTCTTATGCAGCAAAGATGACCTGTTATCGTCGTTGTGTACTGTTATTCTAAAACCCTTTTTAGTTCCCATATTACTACCCTTGCCGTCTGCTCTATTCCTCCCCCCCTACTCCTCCCCCGTTTTGTTCACTAATGCCACCCTTGCTATTCTTACTGAATGACCCGTAATTTCTTGCTAAACCCTCCCCCCAGGTACGTAGTTTAAAATCTCCTCCAACCTTCTAACCATCTTTCCCCACCAACTGTGTAGAAGAAGTCTAAAATGTAGTTTAGCTTTAAGTAACTTTAGTTCCCTCGCCTGAATTTACACCCAGTCCACATATATTCTGCACACTCTTTCCTCTTGCACAATCACACAATCGTTGAATACATCATGCTCCTCATGCTTCAGTTTCTATAACACTATTATCTGTAGTCTCGCTTTCTTCTTTGGCCATCTGATGAACAGTCTGACAGTTGTGGTAAGCAGTAACCATGGATAGCAGGGCACTTGAAGAAAGATGCTCTCGGCTATATTACTTTCCTATTTCTCCACCGTGTCTTTGATCCAGCAGTTTAGGTGCATTGTCTGTCTTAATTGCTTTTTGTTTTCAGTATAGGGAATGTCTTTGCTCAGGCTTTGTCTCTAACCCAAACTATGGCAAGGTACAGACGCTGTTCTCACCCTCCAAAGCTTCTCACTTGCTCTCTCTCCCTGCTTAGACACAGTACAAAGTACCAAACATGTGACTAATGTAATCGATCAGTATGACAGGAATAGGCAGCATGAACAGAACTTGTTCTTTGCCTTGTAGTTTTCTTTTCCCCACACATTAATTTTTACCATTTACTGACGCAGAGACCTGGTTTTGCTAATTCAAGCTGACAAATCTATGTTTAATTAATGAGATTAGACTCTGAAATGGAACGATGGAAGTAATGTTTAAGGTATTTAAACCCATGCTAGGTCATTGAAACATAGAAGTTGATGGCAGATTAGAACCACTTGCCCATCTTGTTGGCTCCCTTATTAACCTTTTGGTATCTTCTTATGCTAGCTGCTATGTTGATATCTTTGAAAAAGTCCACACCTGTGGCCTATACCCATCAGATGTGTTTCTGTAGTCTGATCCACCTCCAATATGCAATGCAAGAAACAGTGAGACAAGTACTACACGTGTCCCATACATTATTGCCGCTGGCTTGCCAGGTCCCGTGCGACTCTACTAGCGCCAGGTAATGTGTCTTAGTTACAATGTGATGTGACTAGGACACACCAGGAGACAGTGCTGATTAATTTGATATATGATACTTCTATATCTGTCTGCGACTGAGTCTGAATCTGTATAACAAATTGGGTGAATAAAGGCCTTTGTTTTTTGTAAGTAGTTCACTTACTATTAATCCCCTGAAAGGAAAAAGATGTTGATGAGGATAATCTGTATAATACAATAAGCACATTGCAGTAGTAGTAACAAGGTGCTTTTTACTTGAGACCTCATTTAGTGCTGGCATGCTCACGTAAAAGACTTGGCAACAATATTTCATAGTGAAACTCCAGTGCATCTTGTTGGTGTCCATACTGATTATAATACTCATTTAGGGACTTGTAGTTCATGATTCTTAAAGATCATCTCTGTATTTTATATTATAGTGTATATGTTATAATTATACCTTGAGATGAGATCAATGTATTTTTATAAGAACAAGAAATGATTAGATAATGTTATTTATTATATGCTAATTAAAGTGTTATTTTTTTTCTTTCTCCATATCTGTTTATTTCACTGTTTCTTTCAAGTTTGTGATTGTTTAATTAGTGCTGCATCATTGTCTGTATTAGTAGTTGTTTCTAATAGGGGGTTTACAACTGTCCACCACTATTTGCTTATATACTGTACTTGTATTGCCACGCATTAATCTTGCAGGCTATAGTGGTATATTGCAGGTACTATGCAGCCCAGAGGCATAGGGGCCCCAGACACAGGATTTATAGTTGTCTATTAGGTTCCTGTGATTGTCTGTTAAGCAATTGGATCTGACCCATGGCCTGCCTAGAAAAGGCTTATCAGCATATAGGTGGCAGTCTTTGTCTCTCCCACTCAGTAAAGCTTCACACTGATATGTAGTGTTCTCGTTAGAATGCAGGCAGAGCAGGGTGCTGAGGTGCGGGCACAATATTCATGCATTTGCCTGAAATGGGGCCATGACCAGCCAGGGAGGGGGCGTGGCGCTGTTGGCATCACTCATGGGGGTGTGCCCAGCATTTACGGACATGCTGGGCTGCCTCCAACCTCTCACCTCACTGCGCACGGCATCTATTCACTGGTGGTGATTGCTACACCGCAACGTTCCCTATCCGCGAACAATGCGTGGGTGGGGACTAGGGAAGCCAATCCCGGCCCATTTTTTTCAATCCCGGGTATCGGGATTGAAAAATGGTCAATCCCGGTATACCCGGGATTGGCTTTCAACTGTGTCCGGCCATCCACCAACGCCCCACCCCATCTCTCCCCAACCGCCCCGCAGACATAAATAAATGTACAAACCTGCACAGCCGGGCGGCAGGTGAGGAGAAGGCGGCGGGTGAGTGCAGGGGGAGCCAGGAGGAGGCGGCCGGGGAAGACCGCCGTACCTTCTGGCTCTGCGGCTGCTGACAGCGCAGCGTGACCTTACAGTCACAGGTCACGCTGCGCAGGAGGAGTCGGGAGGGGGGAGCCGGGCAGCGTCCTGAGGACGCTCAATGCTGATCCCTCAATCCCCGGGACTGAAGCTTCTAATCCCGGGTTTGAATCCCGGCCATTTTTGGGCCTAAATCCCGGGATCCCGCCGATTGGCCTCCCTAGTGGGGACAGAAGAGGATAGGCTGTTCCAGTGGGGTGCCTCCAGGAGGACAGTGCACATTTTGCATGTCGCCCTGCTGAAACAGCCTAGCGTGAACACTAATATGTTCCATCTCCCGCACTCCTATTTCACCCTCACAAGCATGGCAAAGCTAATCAGTGAGCTTGGCATGGTCGAACAGTAGACTTCTCCTTGATTACAAGCTTTATGAAGGTTGCAGGGGGTGTGGATTGAATGCTGAGATTAGGACCAGAAAGGGATAATGTGCTGAAGTGAAGATCTCCACTCAGAGTAGGAATCTACTACATTAGAAAGTGTCCCTCAGGTAGGAGCTGGTTGGTCTCCGCTTCCTCCTTCATCCTCCACCATCTTTACACTCACTGTAAACTGCAATTTCATAAGCCCTGAAGGACCTGCAGACGTGGGGCCGACATGTAAGATTTAAATGCTGCCATGGGGCTGAAGCCCTTAAGGCATGGGTCTTCAACCTGCGACCCTCCAGCTGCTGTGGAACTACACATCCCAGCATGCCCTGCCTCAGTTTTAGCATACCTTAATAGCAAAACTGTGGCAGGGCATGCTGGGATGTGTAGTTTCACAGCAGCTGGAGGGCCACAGGATGAAGACCCATGTCTTAAGGTATCTGCAAATAATGTGAGATAAGAGGTCAATGGGATATGATCTCTCACCAGATGTCTATGTAGGCTAAGGATGTTTATCTGGGTGGAATTCTATTTTTAGTAAGTTTTAATGGTAAGGGAGGTGTGTGTAGTGGATGTTATGCGGCTGAGGTCACTACTATGGGGTGTAAAATTAACTAGGGCACTACTGTGGGAGCTAAAATGAACTAGGGCATAAAAGGAGCTGCCACTGTGGAGACATGTCTATTTACAAGCATTGCGGTGGGGGCCCTTTTAAAGTGTTGCTATGGGGCCCATAGAGTTCTGTCTACACCCCTGCTTGCAGGTAAGCAACAGGTGCTGCCCCGATATTCCCTGCGGCACTGTTCTGCTATATGGAACAATGCCATCTTTGTGTATTAATGTCCATCTACTGCTGCTGGCTGTATTGCTGCATATTTCAGTGTGTAATTTGTTGAGGACTTGACAGTGTGAGTGAGATGTACTGGTACTGGAAGTAGGGGGTTGATCAGTAGAATATAACATTTGGCTAGAGGGGGACAAAGGGGACAGTAGTATTGGGCCCCGAGATTCCATGGGCCCCAGACCCTCAGGAATATCAGGAGTCCAGTGTCCTCCTTGCCTGTGCCACGCTGTGGTCATCAGAGAGGGAGCCCGTCCGCCAGTAGGCGGCACAATAAAGTTTGTTTTGTCTGATGCAGCGAATGTAACGTCAAGACGCTGCGCTGCTGGGATGCATAGTACAGGAGGTAAATGTTGGCTGGGTAGGCATGGGCTGCGGAAGGCTGAGAGGCACAAGGGGAAGGCTGAGAGGCATAAGGGAAGGCTGAGAGAGATGGGATGGGGAGGCTGAGAGACACTCTGACAGACACAGTGAAGATAAGAGATGGAGAGATACTGGTATGATACTGGAGACACAGGGATGGTGCCGAAGAGAGACAGACGAGGATGAGGCTGGAGCAATACCGATGATTAGTGGGGCTGGAGAGACACGGGGGAGGGGGGTTTGAGCCAATGGCTGACCAGCGTATACCTTCCTGATAGGGATGGGGAACACAAAAATATAGAGTGTACCGGGCCCCAACATTTCTGTTGCCAGCCTTGACTGTCACAGGAGGACCGCTGATGGAATGTTAGATAAAGGGGAACAAGGAGCATTACATCTGATCCCCTAACCCCTTGCTTTTCTAGGTGTTTGTCTGTATGTTTGGCACCAATGTTGTAGACCTAGTAGGTCTTCTGGACAAAACATGCCAGCCTTTGTCAGTGTAATGAAGGGCCTGCTGTTCAGAGTTTATTACAATGTCAGCTTAAAATCGTTGTGTAATACAGATATAGTGGTCCCCTGATGTTTTGGCTATGTTGTATATCTAATTTTATAGGGGCTTTTTTTTAATGTCTGTGGTGCAATCCATGGCATAGTACCTCTTGGCATATTGTTGCTGTCATTGTGTTGTTAGAAAAGAATTTGATAGCTCAGAAAGATCTTTCAGAATTAAATGTGTATTCTTGAGACCTTTTATATGTCTACAGCCATATCTTAACATGTTAATATCTACTTATTGGCAGTTGCCAAAAAGAAAGAAAGATTGTTTTATTTGGAGCACTCTTTTATATTTTGTATATGTGATGATTAAATTGATATGATTGTTGATTTTAAAACGTAACTTTTAATATTCTTACTTAAGATAATAGGGGTGATTGTGATTTGTGTGACTTTGTAAGTAATTATATGTATGTCACCCCCTCCTTATCATTATGACAGCTGTGTAATATTATTTTTACAATCAGGATATATTTACAGGTGTTAACTGGTGATGGTTTTATGAAATAATTATCAATAAGGTTGAAAACTGATTCCTAACCTATAATCTTATATGTAAATGTTTGTATGCTGTATCGGTCATAACAACATATCACTGCTAAAATAATAGGTGAATAATTATGCCCTAAATTAACTACTTATGATACTTTGATCTAAGCTGTATGATGTAGGCATTGATTATCCATACATTGGATTTAAGTAAAAATGTCATTCATACAAAAAATTCACCACGGAGACGAATATTGTCCTTTAACATATATTTAGCATAATGAGGGGGTGACATACATATTATTAACTACAAAGTCACACAAATCACAATTACTTACCTCCATTATCTTAAGTAAGAACATTAAAAGTTACGTTTTAAAATTAACAATCATATCAATTTAATTATCACGTATACAAAATATAAAAGAGTGCTCCAAAAAGCAATCTTTCTTTTTTTTGGCGACTGCCAATAAGTAGATATTAACATGTTAAGGTTTTGATCGTTTGGAGCTCCTCCAGCACCATAAGCTATTAACGTATTGTAGAGGATCAATTTTTAGTGGCTTGTTCCTTACGAATTGAAAGTATCAATAATTATATTTGAAGTCTGGTGCAGGATACTAAAATACCACTGTACATACAGCTATATCTTACCAGGAATTTATTTTTGAAGGTCTTACTGGGCCATGCATTTTGGTTAAAAGATCTTAATTGCATGGGAATTTTGCTTAAGCTGGGTACACACCTAAACAATTTTATAAATGATGCGATAGTCCTTTCAATATCACTAACAATTATATAATTCCAGAACGCGCGGTTTTGAGCGTACAGTGCATCCAGAAATTATTCACCGCTTCACTTTTTCCACATTGTGTTATGTTACAGCCTTAATCCAAAATGAAATACATTAATTTTTTCCCTCAAAATTCTCCACACAATGGCCCTCATTCCGAGTTGTTTGCTCGCTAGCTGCTTTTAGCAGCATTGCACACGCTAAGCCGCCGCCCTCTGGGAGTGTATCTTAGCATAGCAGAATTGCGAACGAAAGATTCACATAATTGCGAATAGAAATTTCTTTGCAGTTTCTGAGTAGCTCGGGACTTACTCTGCCACTGCGATCAGTTCAGTCAGTTTCGTTCCTGGTTTGACGTCACAAACACACCCAGCGTTCGCCCAGACACTCCCCCGTTTCTCCAGCCACTCCCGCGTTTTTCCCAGAAACGGCAGAGTTTTTCCGCACACACCCATAAAACGGCCAGTTTCCGCCCAGAAACACCCACTTCCTGTCAATCACACTCCGATCACCAGAACGATGAAAAATCCTGGTTATGCCGTGAGTAAAATACCTAACTTTTGAGTAAAATAACTACCCGCATGCGCTCTGTGAACCTTGCGCATGCGCAGTAAGCGACTAATCGCAATATAGCGAAACTCGGCAACGAGCGAACAACTCGGATTGAGGGCCAATACCCCATAACGACAACGTGAAGAAGGTTTTTTGAGATTTTTGCAAATACAGGTTGAGTATCCCATATCCAAATATTCCGAAATACGGAATATTCTGAAATACGGAACATTTTCAGTGACAGTGAGATAGTGAAACCTTTGTTTTCTGATGGCTCAATGTACACAAACTTTGTTTAATACACAAAGTTATTAAACATATTGTATTATAAGACCTTCAGGCTGTGTGTACAAGGTGTATATGAAACATAAATGAAATGTGTGTATGTACACACATTTTGTTTAATGCAAAAAGTTATTAAAATATTGGCTAAAATGACCTTCAGGCTGTGTGTATAAGGTGTATATGAAACATAAATGCATTCTGTGCTTAGACTTGGGTTCCATCGCCATGATATCTCATTATGGTATGCAATAATTCCAAAATACGGAAAAATCCGATATCCAAAATACTTCTGGTCCCAAGCGTTTTGGATAAGGGATACTCAACCTGTATATTAAAAATAAAAAACTAAGAAATCGCATGTACATAAGTATTCACAGCCTTTGCTTAATACTTTGTTGATGCACCTTTGGTATCAATTACAGCCTCAAGTCTTTTTGAATATGGTGCCACAAGCTTGGCACACCTATGTTTGGGCATTTTCTCCCATTCCTCTTTGCAGCACCTCTCAAGCTCCATCAGGTTGGATGGGTAGCGACGGTGCACAGCCATTTTCAGATCTCTCCAGAGATGTCCAATCGGATTCAAGTCTGGGCTCTGGCTGGTCCACTCAAGAACATTCATAGAGTTGTCCTGAAGCCACTCCTTTGATATCATGGCTGTGTGCTTAGGGTCATTGTCCTGCTGAAAGATAAACCGTCGCCCAAGTCTGAGGTCACGAGCGCTCTGGAGCAGGTTTTCATCCAGGATGTCTCTGTACATTGCTACATTCATCTTTCCTTCTATCCTGACTAGTCTCCCTGTTCCTGCCACTGAAAGAAATCCCCACAGCATGATGCTGCCACCACCATGCTTCACTGTAGAGATGGTATTGGCCTGGTGATGAGCGGTTCCTGGTTTCCTCCAAACATGACGTCTGGCATTCATGCCAAAGCGTTCAATCTTTTCTCATCCGACCAGAGAATTTTGTTTCTCATGGTCTAAGTTCAGGTGCATTTTGGCAAACTCCAAGTGGGTTGCCATGTGCTTTTTACTAAGGAGTGGCTTCCGTCTGGCCACTCTACCATACAGGCTTGATTGGTGGATTGCTGCAGAGATGGTTGACCTTTTGCAAGGTTCTCCTCTCTCCACAGAGGAATGCTGTAGCTCTGACAGAGTGACCATCAGGTTCTTGGTCACCTCCCTGACTAAGGCCCTTCTCCCCCGATCGCTCAGTTTAGGCGGCCGGCCAGCTCTAGGAAGAGTCCTGGTAGTTCCAAACTTCTTCCATTTACAGATGATGGAGGCCAATTGTGCTCACTTGAACCTTCAAAGCAGCAGATATTTTTCTGTACCCTTCCCCAGATTTATGCCTCGAGACAATCCTGTCTTGGAGGTCTACAGACAGTTCCTTTGACTTCATGCTTGGTTTGTGCTCAGACATGCATTGCCAAGTGTGGGACCTTATATAGACAGGTGTGTACCTTTCCAAATTATGTCCAATCAACTGAATTTACCACAGGTGGACTCCAGTTAAGCTGTAGGAACATCTCAAGCATGATCAGTGGAAACAGGATGCACCTGAGCTCAATTTTGAGCTTTATAGCAAAGGCTGTGAATACTTACAGTATGTACATGTGATTTCTTAGTTTTTTATTTTTAATAAATTTGCAAAAATCTCAAAAAAAAACCTTTTTCACGTTGTCATTATGGGGTATTGTATGTAGAATTTTGAGGGGAAAAAATTAATTTATTCCATTTTGGAATAAGGTTGTAACATAACAAAATGTGGAAAAAGTGAAGCGATGTGAATACATTCCGGATGCACTGTATGTACTCTGCAATCATCCTCTTTCCGACTACACTGTATATTGTGTTTGAAGATTGTAAGCAGTTGATCATTGCTCCTGTACTCCCTTTCTGGTCATGGTGCCAAAGATCCAGATGTCTCCTTATCAACACATATTCAGTTGAGTGGTGCCGGGTCTTGCGCTATGATTTTGCGAGTGTATTTTGTATTATGGACTTAACAAAGCATAGCAAGTTGTGGAAACGTAGCATAATATTAATGTTTAGCAAGCAAAAAATCAAGTTTTCATATACCCCTATGTGTAAAAGTTGTGTTTTATACACCAGGGTTTTTTTTCTTGGTTGAGTTGTATTGCATTGACATTCACCTGACTGGCTAGCTCACTATTACCACTGGTGTCATTGAAGAGAGCAATTTATGTAGTGAAAAGAGTGGAGAAGTTGCCCAAAGCAACCAGTGCTCTTTGAGGAAGTATTCATCAAGTACATTCTATAAAATAACAAGTAGATGGTGATTAGTTGCTATGGGCAACTTCACTCTTTTCTCTGCTTGATATATCAACGGAAGACGATATACTGTATGTATATTTTTTTTATAATTACAAAATTCCTTTTATAGACAGTGTAATAAATATGGCTTTTATATGTATTGATTAAACCTTTGCAAATATAAAGTATTTAAGTTACGTTGTAATGGTTTTTATTCATTTTTTTGTCTTGATTATTGATTTAATGAGTTGGGTATGCCTCTGGGGATCCGATCTCTAGGTCGACACTATCTAGGTCGACCAGTATTGGTCAACAGTAACTAGGTCGACAGGGTCTCTAGGTCGACAGGGTCTCTAGGTCGACATGTTCTAGTTCGACAGGTCAAAAGGTCAACATAAGTTTTTCACTATTTTTTTCTTTTTTTGAACTTTTTCAAACTTAACGATCCACGTGGACTACGATTGGAACGGTAATCTGCCCGAAGCCAGGGGACACGGTGCACTAACTGGGGTTCCCGGTCACTCTACGAGGAAAACGACACCAAAAAAACATAAAAACCTCATGTCGACATTTTGACCTGTCGACCCAGACCATGTCGACCTAGTTACTGTCGACCTAGACACTGTCAACCTAGTTACTATCTACCTTCCATACCACACCCATGCCTCTGTAATAAAGAGGGC
The DNA here is from genome assembly GCF_028390025.1 of Pseudophryne corroboree. Classification (NCBI taxonomy): domain Eukaryota; kingdom Metazoa; phylum Chordata; class Amphibia; order Anura; family Myobatrachidae; genus Pseudophryne; species Pseudophryne corroboree. The sequence goes on from NC_086444.1 coordinate 366,989,869, forward strand.
ATGTTTTTATTACATTCGCAACTAGAGGACCAGAAGTTGATGTATTTGTGTTCTGTGCCCACTAAATGTGCTAGGTGCAAGAATAAAATTGCTTGTGTATATAATACACATAACATGAGAGACGTTACACAGTTGAATCACCCCTAAACCAAGTTCACATTAATCTCTGTATTACATGTAGTGGCTAAATGTTTCCATGAATACTTTAGTTTGGACTGCGAATTAGGATATTTTAGACTTAAGGCCCACTTACATCCATGAGGCAATTTCCCAGACCCTGCCCATGATCGAATCGGGGAAATTAACCATGTTAAAAATGTCCGATTGCCGATTCCGTTTCCGGCCGGGATCAGGTAATAAGGATTTTTTTACCACGTTTAATATCCCTGATTCCCAGACCTGGCCGATTTTACATTTATGTGAATGAAAATCTTTATTTTTATTCTTTTATTAAGACCTATTTTTTCCTAAATATATATAGGTACGTGTCCTGCAGAAAGAGCTAGCCATGTCCTCCAAAGAAGATACACATCCCTTCAAGGAGGAACTAGAGACAGCTCTGGAGCAGTGCTTCTACTGTCTGTATGGTCACCCCAGCAAGAAGAGCAAGGCTCGCTATCTAGAAGAGCATTCTGTACAACAGGTATCTGCCAACACTGTTCTATTGAACAGCATGAATTACTGCCAGATATGTCTGAGAAAGATAAAGACCTCTGCAGCAAGAGTTGCGTTAAAGAAAGCTGCAACCATTTTCTTTTTATTTTCTTTCTTCTAAAAATTTCAATTGGTGGTTTTGCCCATAGCAACCAGTCAGATTCTATCTATCATTTATCTATTGCAGCCTAGAATATAATACACAAAATCTGATTGGTTGCTACGGATACATTCTCATATATAATACTCATGAATGAGACTGGAAACAAAATAGATATCTCAAGGTTCCATGGCTTCCATCATGGTAAACCTTGTCGGCATGACATATGGTATAATATGTTGTGTTTGTTATGGATATGGAACAGACCTGGGTAATTGTCTGATGCTCTGCAGGTAAAGCTTCTCTGGGAAGATGCACTGATTCTGTTTGAGTACTTCAAGCCAAAGACCCTTCCAGAATTTGATAGCTACAAAACCAGCACAGTCTCGGCAGACCTGGCTAATCTACTGAAGAAGATTTCCACAGTGCTACCCCCCTCCGATAAACCGAAACTGAGCATGGAGAGTGTCTCTGCCTACATTGAGGGCACAAGCACAAAGGTACATGGGCTCTTTGTAAACCCACCAGTTACATTTGTGTTTTTGTCACTGTATTACGGAACAATCTCAAATATATATTTGTAACCTCTGTAGCTGTATGTAACTTATGACGTTTTAGAATCTGTGTCAAACATACAAGTAAACTAATGAAGAAAATGTAATTTCTTTTTAACTACTGACATTGAATACATTTGTTTCAGGTGCCATTACTTCCAGAGGGAGCGGAGAATTCCCCTGCAGTGCTGAGCGAGTTATTTTATCTTCTCGCAGACTATCACTTTAAAAACAAGGAACAGACCAAGGCTATTAAATTCTATATGCATGACATCTGCAGCTGTCCCAACAGGTGCGTCTAAATTAATTCAACCTGTTTATGTCATGCTCACTTTGAGAACAATACTTTGACACTGTGTCATGTTGTATTCTATTGTTTTGTACTGTACTAGATCAGTGATTCTTAACCTTAGGAAGATATTTATCAAACTTTGGAGAGAGATCAAGTGGAGAGTGGTAAAGCAATAACTAACCAGCTCCTAAGGGGGGGTACTCACGGGAGAGATGTGTGCTGAGCGATCTTAACACAGACCGCTCAGCACACATCTCTCTCCCCGCTCAGCACAGCGCGATGTGCTGAGCGAGGGGGAAAGCTGACGGGGAGCCGCTCACTTCACACAACGGTGAAGTGAGCGACCCGCTAGATTGAGCCTGCATGCAGGCTCAATCTAGCACCGGCGATAGCGATGCGCGGGGCCGCGCATCGCTATCGCTGGGGGGCATACACACGGCAGATCCGTGCTTAAAATCTAAGCAATCTAGCAAGATTGCTTAGATTTTAAGCACGGATCTCTCCGTGTGTACCCCCCTTTACTGATATTTTTCAAACACAGCCTGTAACATGGCAGCTAGGAACTGGTTGGTTGGTATTTTATCTCTGTCTCTAATCTTTAATAAATACCACCCTTAAATTCTAAATTTGTAATCCCTTCAGGTTTCATATTTTTTGTTGTACTCTTTATCATTATTATTATTATTATTATTTCTAAATTATAATTTTGTTGTTGAAAATTAAGTACTGTCCTAAAAGCTAAGATTACAAAAATGAAAAGCATCCATCCCAACCTCAATGAACAGTATACTAAGGGAAGGGGGGAGGAATTTGACTGCACACCTGAACTCTAAACATAATGAGAGGTGCTACCATGCTTAGACAAAAAAAAAAAAGATAATGAAGGTTCACACTCCAAACTTTGCTAATCAGAATAATTGTTAAAAATACTGCAGTAAAATTGAGGTTCTTTGCATAATTTTGACTGTCAGTGTGTTTCATAGGAAATATTAGCCCAACTGCGATGAACTGTATTATTATTATTATTATCCTTTATTTATATGGCGCCACAAGGGTTCCGCAGCGCCCAATTATAGAGTACATATGCACATAATCAAAACAGGAAGACAGTGACTTACAGTTGAAGACAATATAGGACAAGTACAGGGTAACTAAGCATAACTACACTAGTAAACGACAGAGATGAGTTCAAAGGTGGCCACAAAACTGCTGGATTTGGGCAGTTGAGGATTATTAAAGTAAGAAAAGGATAAGCACGTGAGGGAAGGGGTGTGGTTCATCAAATCGACAGTATCTAGGTCGACAATGTTTAGGTCGACCACTATAGGTCGACAGTCACTAGGTCGACATGGATGTAAGGTCGACAGGGTTTCTAGGTCGACATGTGCTAGGTCGACAGGTCTAAAGGTCGACATGAGGATTTTTTTTTATTTTTTGGTGTCGTTTTCTTTGTAGAGTGACCGGGATCCCAAATTAGTGCACCGCGTTCGCTCGCCATGCTTCGGGCATGGTGCCTTCGCTCCGCTACCGCTTCGCTCGACACAGATTACCGTTCCAATCGTAGTCCACGTGGATCGTTAAGTATGAAAAAATTCAAAAAAAGAAAAAAATGTGAAAAACTCATGTCGACCTTTAGACCTGTCGACCTAGCACATGTCGACATAGAAACCCTGTCGACCTTCCATCCATGTCGACCTAGTGACTGTCGACCTATAGTGGTGGACCTAAACATTGTCGACCTAGATACTGTCGATCTTCAGATCGGATCCCGAGGGAAGAGGGCCCTACTCGTGAGAGCTTACATTCTAAGGGGAGGGGTGGACAGACAGGGGTGACACAGATGGGGTACATAGAGAGCATGGAACAGAGGGTTAGGATGAGATTTGGCTGGGTTTGGTAAAGAAGTGTGTCTTAAGAGCCCGTTTGAAGTTTTGTAGAGAGGTGGAGAGTCTGAGGGGGAGAGGTAAAGAATTCCAGAGAAAGGGAGCAGCACGTGAAAAATCTTGGAGATAGGAGTGAGAGGTAGTAATCAGAAGACAGGAGAGTCGGCGTGCATTAGCAGAGCGAAGAGGACGGGTGTGAGAGTAAATGGAGATAAGGTCAGAGATGTAAATGGGAGAGGAGTGGGTGAGGGCTTTGTACGTGAGTGTGAGAAGTTTGAATTGGATTCTGAAAGGGAAGGGAAGCCAGTGAAGGGCTTGTAGAAGAGGGGAGGTGGTCGTAGTGCGTTTGGTGAGGAAGATGAGCCGGGCAGCAGCATTGAGGATAGATTGGAGTGGAGCGAGGTAATGGTCAGGGAGGCCAGTTAGGAGGAGATTACAGTAGTCCAGTCTGGAATTAACTAGTGAGTGAATAATGATCTTAGTGGCATTCTGGGTGAGAAAAGGTCTGATTCTGGAAATGTTTTTGAGATGAAAATTACAGGTTTGTGAGAGGTGCTGAATGTGTGGTTTGAATGAGAAGGGAGGAGTCAAGGATTACGCCAGGACAGCGTACCTGGGGGCTAGAGGAGATAGTCATGCCATCAATGGATAATGAGATTGTGGGAGGTGAGGTTGTGCGGGAGGGTGGGAAGATGATCAGCTCAGTCTTAGACATGTTGAGTTTAAGGAAGCGCTGGGACATCCAGGAAGAGATAGCAGAAAGACAGTTGGAGGTACGAGTGAGGAGAGCGGGGGAGAGGTCAGGGGAGGAGAGGTAGATTTGAGTGTCATCAGCATAGAGGTGGTGTTGGAAGTTAAAAGAATTAATGAGTTCACCTAAAGAGGACGTATAGAGCGAGAAAAGGAGAGGACCAAGAACAGAGCCTTGGGGGACACCAACAGTTAGTGGAAGTGGGGGGGAGGTAGCATCATGAGAGGAGACAGAGAAGGAACGATCAGAGAGGTAGGAGGACAGCCAGGAGAGGGCAGTATCACGCAGACCAAGAGAGTGAAGGATTTGCAGAAGGAGAGGGTGATCCACAGTGTCAAAAGCAGCAGAGAGGTCAAGAAGAATAAGCAGAGAGTAGTGGCCCTTAGCTTTGGCTGCATGGAGGTCATTGCATACTTTTGTGAGGGCAGTTTCAGTGGAGTGGAGAGAACGGAAACCAGACTGGAATGGGTCAAGCAGTGAGTGAGAGGAAAGAAAGGCAGTGAGGCGATTATAGACCATACGCTCAAGAAGTTTGGAGGCAAAAGGGAGGAGAGAGTGTTTGGATCAAGGGTAGGTTTTTTAAGAATAGGGGAGACAAGAGCATGCTTAAAAGCAGAGGGCACAGTGCCTGATGAGAGGGAGAGATTGAGAAGGTGAGCAAGATTGAAACAGGCAGAAGGAGAGAGGTAGTGGAGGAGGTGGGAGGGGATAGGGTCAAGTAGGGAGGTTGTGGGGGGGGGGGGAGGAATGGATAAGGGCCATGACTTCCTCACCAGATACATGGGAGAAAGATGTCAGAGATGGTAAGAGGGAAGGGGAGGGGTGGCAAGGGAAAGGTGGTGGCTGGTTGCTGGTCTGGTGGGATGTGATGTCCTGACGTATGGAGTCAATCTTGGATGTGAAATAAGTGGCAAAGTCAAGCGCAGACAATGAGGAAGGGAGAGGAGGTGGTTGTGGGCAGAGGCAAAGAGACGCCGGGGGTTGGAAGACTGAGTAGAGATGAGGATTTTGAAGTATGATTGTTTAGCGAGGAAAAGGGCAGTACTGAAGGATGAGAGCATAAATTTGAAATGGAGGAAGTCTGCTTTAGAGCGTGATTTCCTCCACTGTCGCTCGGCAGTACGTGAGCATTTTTGAAGATATCTGGTGCATTTGGTGTGCCAGGGTTGAGGTGTTGATCTGCGAGGGTGAATAGTGGTTGGCGGAGCTACAGAGTCAAGGGCAGAAGTAAGAGATGCAGCATTGTATAGGGTTGTGGCTTGTTCAGGGCATGTGGGAGAGAGAAGTGAGTCAAACAGGGAGGATAGGGATGAGGCGTCAATAGCCTCAATGTTACGCTTAGTGATGTTAGCCTTAGGAGGGAGAGATGGGGAAGCAGAGATAGATAAGTTGAAAGAGAGCAGGTGGTGGTCAGAGAGGGGAAAAGGGGAATTGGAGAAATCAGAAATATAACAGCGGTGAGTGAAAACCAGATCCAGTGAGCTCCCGTTCACATGGGAGGGTGAGGTGGTCCACTGGGAGAGACCAAGTGAAGAGGTGAGGTTAAGGAGTTTAGAGGCAGGTGATTTTGTGGGGTTATCGATAGGGATGTTGAAACACCTAGAATAATGGAGGGAATGTCAGGAGAGAGGAAGTGACGTAGCCAGGAAGCACAGTTGTCGAGGAATTTGGAGGAAATGCCAGGTGGACGGTAAATGACAGCAACTCGAAGATTAGTAGGTTGGTAGAGGCGTATTGCATGGACCTCAAATGTAGATAATGTAAAGGATGATTCTGGAGGTATAAGTTGGAATGTGTAGCTTGAGGGTAAAAGGATCCCAACACCACACCCATGGCGACCCCCGAGTCGGGGTGTGTGTGAGAATGTGATGCCCCCAGCAGAGAGGGCAGCAGGAGAAGTGGTGTCATAGGGAGTAATCCAGGTTTCTGTAATGGCCAGGAGGTGCAGGGAGTTGGAAATGAAAAGGTCATGAGTGGGGGCAAGTTTGTTGCAAACAGATCTGGCATTCCAGAGCGCACAGGATAGGGGGTAGGAGTTTGTGGGAGAGATGTGAATGAGTTTATCAGGATTGCTGTAGCATTGAGGTAAGATTGATGTGGAAGGAAGGGATAAAGAGGGTGTAATGATGGAGCTGGGGCCTTGGCTAGGAAAGGAGACTGCAGGAGTGAGGCAGTATGATACTGGTGGAGGAGAGGTGAGGAGACAGGCAGAGGAGGGAGAGAGCAGGGTTGAGTGGTGGGGTAGAAATGGTGTGATGGGGCAGAAGTGAATTTCAATGGGGAAACAGAAGAAGAGGGGAAGGGAGGCAGAGGGGAGGATGGTAGACAGAGGAGAGGGGATGAGATGTAGGAGACTGGGAGAGAGGGATAGAGGTGGTACCAGGGGACAGAATAAAGGATTAGGAAGATAAAGATTAATGGGGGTTGCCAGCCTGGCCATAGTGTGGATGGGGTAAATAGTGGTAGTAAAATGAGAATAGGAGGAAGAGTGGTGGCTGAATGAGAGAACAGTGAAATTTGCAGAAACAAGTACGATTTGCAAGTATGTAATATATGGTTATTGCATACAGGTTAACAGTAAATCAAATATTTTGCTGCTGTTAGATGGAAAATTACACAGTGTTAGCAAACCGTAAGTCAGTGTTACTTCATTACAATGCTTCTCAGTGAAACATTTGTTTTCCAGGTATTTGCAGGGTCCGAGTCAAAGTTGCATAGCAGGTGTTTTTGCAGAAAGTGAATCTTACAGTTCATGAAACATTGATGGTAGCGGATCCATTTGTTGGATCCTCGTTTTGACCTCATCCCTCATATGTTCAATAGGCTTGAGATCTGTGGTTGAGGAGGCCACTACAACAGATAAATGTCTTTATCATGCTCCTCAAACCATTTGCATACAATGTGAGCACTATAACATGGAGTATTGTCCTGCTGGAAGTATCCATCTCCATTGGGAAAAACCATCAACATCACTGGGTGCATTTGGTCGGCAACCATATATTCTAATAACCTTGGCCAGTCAAACATTGCTCCACACGAATCAAAGGGCCCAGACACTCCAATGTTGTAATGATGTAAGAACGATCCATGCTTTCATACTGTTGTCCATATCCTCAACCTACCACCTATATGGCCTAATTAAAAACGCGATTTGTCAGACCAGGTGACCTTTTCCCAATCATTTACTTTCAATTCCTGTGTTTCTGAGCAAACTGGAGACACTTCACCTTTTTGTAGCAGATTTTATTGCTGTAATGACTGGCCTTCTGCTTCTGTAGCTCATATGATGTAATGTGCAATGTACTGTTCTTTGAGAGGCCATCTTAATTAGTCCCTGATTCAGATTATCCACAATTTGATGCACTGCAGGCGATTGGTAGGACTGAACAAGTCTCTGTTCTGCTCGAGCATCCAGTAGTTGTCTACAGCCACAGGCTTTGCACTCAGACCAAGTTTTTTGTCTGCCTGTCCACTCTGTGTACACTGCTGTCCTCCAACAATTCACCAGTGCAGACGTTTTTCTAATGCTCACACCGCTGCTGAGAGCACCAACAATGAATTCCACGTTCAGAGTCCGTCAGATTGCATCATTCTGCATGCAATCTGATGGACTCTGAACGTGGAATTCATTGTTGGTGCTCTCTTCACCATTCCGTTCCTGCCTCAGCATTTTCTGTGGAATAGCTACTTTGCATAAAATCAGCTGGTGGTCATAATATTTTGGACACTCAGCGTGTGTGTTTGTGTGTGTATGTAACATAAATATAATATAAAATCTCCTCTTAATGGTGCTAACAAATATTCCAACAAGAAGGTGTATAGGAGGTGTGTCAACTTTACTGATTGATATTTATAGGAAAGAGGCTACTGTTTTATGAATAGTTGTTCTTTACAGTCTATTCTATATAGCAATAGAACTAGACTGTGACTATAGACTGTGATCATCATGATGTAAGGTAAAGGTAGCTCCAGTGTACTGGCAGTCCTGCTGGCAATAATGGTAAAAATTAACTAAACTAACTAACTGTAACTGAGAGTCTTGGGCCTGGCATGGCAAGATAGGTAATTACAACTCCTATGTGACGGCGATACTCCGTCACAGGCATGCAGTATTATATATCAGATATTTATTATTTATTCACTCATCGGTTCCAACCTAAAGTATTAGTAGCTACTGTGTAGTTAGAGGCCTGCAGCATTGTGTGGGCATCAATATCGCAGTCAAACACATTGTGAAGTGGTCATCAGGTACGACCAGGAAAGGAGGAGTGGAGAAGAATAACCAGGACACTCTCTTTGGACAACACACGGGCCAGCTGCTGCCCCTAAGACAGATGATACTCACTGCAAACGCCTGTCAGTCATGCCATGCTGACAGAACAACAGAGGTAAGCAGCAACCCCTAGAGAGCTGGAGGATGCTGTACATCATGCAGGCACAATTCACTGGACTATGACCAACCACACAAGTTGCTGGGGATGTACTCTAGACAGCGGAGTGGTCTGCGCAACAGGGCATATGCTTGCCAATACCATCTGATAAGATGTAGTGTAGTAGTAGTAGGCGTCAGGTGCCAAAGTGAGCATGCTAGTGATGGGAGTCCCTAGGCTGCATCCTACTTAAGAGAAAATACACAAATGAAGTGCGCTGTCAGCGGCAGCCTGTACAGGGAAGGTCAGTTCCCTAAACAATACAGACAAAACAAGAAATATGTACTGGCGCCGGCTGGGATCGAATGTGAGATAAATAACTCAATTACAAGAATTACAAGATAAAAAGCACTTTGTAGGATCCCACTATATTAGCTCTTTTAGAAATGATGTCCACAATTCCTGGCTAGGACACTATTCCACATTTGCCCACAAGTTCAGCTATGCTCCTGAGGAAGCTGGCATCCATTAGACCAGCGAAACGCGTTGAGCTTCAGCCTGTAGGACCACAAATACCAGCACTCCAACCCACCTCCTGGCAAACTTTGGACCTATCAAGCTTCCACTAGGATGAAATTCCGACACAAGTTCCTTGTTTGACCTGGATTCACCTCCTCACTGCCATTTGGTTCTCAACTGCTAAAGAGACCTAGGGGACTTATCTGGAATCCAGTCTGGTAAACTATCTTACAACTAACTGAACTTGTGGGCAAATGTGGAATAGTGTCCTAGCCAGGAATTGTGGACATCATTTCTAAAAAAGCTAATATAGTGGGATCCTACAAAGTGCTTTTTATCTTGTACAGCAATTGCTTGTGTTTTACCTTTTGAGGGGTGACATTACCTCTATGTGATGAATGTTTATTAAATATAATAATAATTTTTTAAACTTTACTAATTGAGTTATTTATCTCACATTCGATCCCAGCCGGCGCCAGTACATATTTCTTGTTGCATCCTACTTAACCTGCCCTTAAATCTGGCTCTGCTTCCATGGTTTTTAGAGGTTGTCTGCTTCTTATTGCTTCCTCCATTGATCCCTTAGATTGTGCTAAAGGCCAGAATTCAAAGATGGTAGCCTATAGGCTCAGATCCCGTTTCACAGATCTTGTTGGTATCCTTGTCCGTCAGCTTTTGGGGTCTTCCATTCTACCTGACCGGCTGTGCCAAGGCCTAATATGGTACGGGAGTACGGCTCTTCAAGTTATGATTGTTAAGAGGAAGAGTCTTGCTGACCCCATCATTCAGACTTATTCTTCTCGATTCTATCACAAGGAAACCTAAAAAAAGAGTAGGAAAATTATAGAAGCAGAGTAGAAAAGTGTCCCTAAAGATCCTTTTTTCTAATTCTTCTCTGTATGTATATGTATGTATTTTAATCATATTTACACATATAGGTCTATATTATTTTTTAAATTTCTCTTACCAAAGCTTATCCATGCTTTCTCTGTTCTCTACAGGTTTGACTCCTGGGCTGGCATGGCCCTGGCAAGAGCAAGCCGTATACAAGATAAGCTGAACTCTAATGAACTGAAGAGTGATGGCCCCATATGGAAACACTCCACTCCTGTCCTAAACTGCTTTAAGCGAGCACTGGAGATTGATGCCTCCAACCTGTCCTTGTGGATTGAGTATGGCGCAATGTCTTACACTCTCCACTCTTTTGCCTCCCGTCAGCTCAAGCAAAGGTTTAAGGAGCTACAACCAGAGGTTGTGGTGCAGGTAAGGAACTGCATTATATCATTAGAAAATGACTGGGTATAATGATTCCTCTAATAATAATGAAACCAATCAGGGAAAGATATTTTCACTTGGGTGTATGATAATGAGTCATACATCAACAACAAGTCAAATACGTCTCCCTACCTAATTTGCAAGGTTGATTAGATGCTCTTTTTGTAGCAGAATGTATTTAACAGCAACTGAATGTCCTGTAATTAAAAGGACACTCTTCAGGGAGGTGGCATATTGTACACATGTCCATTGTCCACGCTGAATGTAGTCACTGGCTTTGGAAGTCACCACAATGGCAATTTCCATTCCAATGACGTTGGGCTGGGCTTGTATTCATGTCTCTAAATCAGTGGTTCCCAAACTTTGTCCTCAAGGAGCACTAAGGGTGGGTATACACCAGGCCGATTTCTGCACCATATGTAATTTCCAGCCAAATTGGAACAACATATTGGGCAGTTTGTATGCCCGATTGCGCATTCCCGCAGGTTGCATGCGATATTTTCTGGTTGGCTGTGAAGGGCGCCAATAGGAAGATAACACGTGCGACCCGGTGCAGTGTAATGAAGGGTGGAACAAGGGATCGTTCCATCGTTCTGCTGTGTACCACCGATATACCTGTATGTCAGCCGGCATATTGGCCGTGTACATTTCGTTCTGATGTGTACCCACCCTAACAGTTCACGTTTTCCAGGTCACCCAGCAGCTGCACTGTGTATCACCAACTGTCACATTTTAAAAATCCAAAGGTGACCTGGAAAACATGTACTGTTACTGTTCCTTGAGGAACGATTTTGGAAATCACTGCTTTAAACTGTACCCTTCAGAAGAGTGAAGTGCTTATAAATCCAGTACACACTGGTGCCATTTAAATACATACTGTTTAAATACATACTGGTATGGAGTAAATGTAACTAAGTATACAAACTTAAAAAGGGACTTCTTTTGTTCTTTTGGCTCTATTACCACTAATTTGAATATGGACATTTCCTTTCAGGTGCCCGAATTTGTTTGAAGCAGTACAGTTCTTCGCATCCTAGATGAATTACAGTGCAGGCAGTATACAATATGTACAAAATAAGATTATATTAGTTATTATATAATACGTATTGTACTTATATTACTGTTTGTATATTATGTTATGTAGAATTATAAATATAAACACTAATATTAATGGATTAGGTTTGGGTAGCAGAGATGATTTTTTATATTGAACACATCTGCTGTACTGTATATATAAAATTAGGTAGTCTTAGACCAGATTGGCATGACGTTACTTTGCAAAATAATTTTCAACACTGTAACGGTTAGAAATCCAGTTGTGTTATTTTAACTGCTCAGCAAGAAAAATGTGGTCATCCAGTGATTACTATTTCTCTGTCATCCACTAGGGGACACTGGAGCTTACGCTGGGGCTATAGGCTTGGTAGCTGGGAGCTAGGCACATAATAATTTAGAAAAGTGTGTTGCTCCTCCCCCTCTAGTACCCATTATTCCCTAGTTAGAAAATGTGTCTCTAGGGAGTTTGGGGGTCATTTCCGACCCGTTCGTACGCAGCAGTTCTTCGCTGCGGTGCGAACAGTTCGGGACTGCGGCTGTGCGGCGCCCGCAATGCACACGCGCGTCGTTGCCAGGCGATGGTCGTTGCCGGGCACGCCGCTAGCGACGCTGCCAGTGCAGAAAGTGATCGCAACGGCGATCGCATGAAGACTGACATGCGGGAGGCATTCCGGGGCATCAACTGACCGTTTTCAAGGCGTGGTGAGGCGAATGCATGCAGATCCAGGCGTTTGGAGGGCGGATGTCTGACGTCAATCCCGGGACCTTCGTCGCTGGATCCGTCGCACAGGGTAAGTAGGTCTAACCCTGGTCTTGTTTTGCAGGAAACTTTTTTAGCATAGCAGGGCTGCACAAGCGATCGCAGCCCTGCTATGCTAAATACACTCCCCCATAGGCGGCATCAAGTTGATCGCACGAACAGCAAAAAGTTGCTACGTGCGATCAACTCGGCATGAGGGCATTAGTCACATTTGGAGCTTGCTCCAGATTTTATTTTTTATATTTTTCCTTTAAGTTTTCATTATTTACCCTATACTGCACTTAACAGCAGAGCTACAGAATTGGCACTTACACATTGCAACACAGGTTACCACAGCTTTTAAGCTGCTGCTACACCTGCCTCACTACTAACGGTTGCGGCACCTCCTCAAGGGTGCTATCATCGTCTAGCTACAATGAGCTCCGGCAGGCAGACTGTGAGTACTCTCCCCCCTCCCCCTCCTGGTGATTTGGCCAGTAACTAACCACACTTGACCAAAATGTGAGCATCACGGTTAAGGGCCCTACACACCCGCCGACCCGCCGCCGAGCTGCCCGACGGCGGATACGGCCGACGAGCGACCCGGTGGCGGGGGGGCAGTGACGGGGGGAGTGAAGTTTCTTCACTCCCCCCGTCACGCGGCTCCATTGAAGTGCAGGCAAATATGGACGAGATCGTCCATATTGGCCTGCATGCACAGCCGACGGGAGACCAGCGATGAACGAGCGCGGGGCCGCGCATCGTTCATCGCTGGAGTCTCCACACTGAAAGATATGAACGAGTTCTCGTTCATTTATGAACGAGATCGTTCATATCTTTCAGAATATCGGCCAGTGTGTAGGGCCTATTACAGTGCTTTAGATCACATTACTACTGTGTTGTCATGTTGGGTTCAATATGCCACTGTCCATGTTATTATCGACAATATGACTTTCGACAATATATAGTAATCCCTTCTCAAAGAGGTTTTTTTTTTTTCCTGAAAATAATTTAATAAGCATGCCTTGCTATGGTTATAATTGTTTTCCTGATCGCTGACGCATAGCTCCGCAAAAACACATAGTTCTGCAAATTTTTGTGTATCCTATGTGATTTCGCACAAATACGGAAACATTTTCAGACAAAAAAAAAAAGTGCCTACTTGAATAGCGCGGGAAAAAAATTGGTGCAAAAGCCCTCCCATTTTTCACGGACTAAAAATTTTCGGGTTTAATTGAATACCCCTCTATGTCAGTATTATGCATGGAGGCTAATAGTATTGTAATTAAAAGCAGGGGTATTGTGGATCTTTTACAGCTGAAGGAACGTCGGGATAGCATGCTAGAGGCCGCGAGGCAGTGCTTCACCTCTGCTTCCCGTTGTGAGGGAGACGGGGATGAAGAGGAATGGTTGATTCACTATATGTTGGGAAAGATCTGTGAAAAACAAAAGGTGGCTCCAGAGTTGTATCTGCAGCACTACAAGCAGGCAGCACACTACCTGCACGAAGAGGCTGCTCGTTACCCTAAGAAGATTCATTATCATAATCCTCCAGAGCTGGCCATGGAGGCTTTAGAGGTAACAAACATATCTATGCCTGTTAATAAAATATCAATTGTTCCTTGTTCAGGTATCACAAAACGCTACTTTGGGTTTTAAAGCTTATCCATGTGCAACTGCATACAGTGATCATAGAGTGAGTAACTGCAGCAAATCCTGTGATAATCCATAATGAGAGAGTTTGCATTTTAAAGGTGTACTTTTTTTTATATTCAAATTTTCATGCAGAGGTGCTGACTTATCTTTAACTCTTGTAAATCATTAAGGGGGACATTTACTAAGCAGTGAAGAGTGGAGAAGTGAGCCAGTGGAGAAGTTGCCCCATCAACCAATCAGCAGCTCTGTATCTTTTATAGTATGCAAATTATGGATGTTACTTCAGTGCTGATTGGTTGCCATGGGCACTTCTCCACTGGCTCGCTTCTCCGCTCTTATCACTGCTTAGTAAATGTCCCCCTTAATATGCTATGTGTGGAACAGACTGACGGATTAGAACTAAAACAGAGAGCTCTGTCTAGTGAATAAACCATTCTTTGAAGAAAATGAGTGGGGCAGTTCTTTCTGAGAAGCTGTGAACCCTCTCTTTCTGTGACACTGCAGTTACACAATGAGCACAAACCTATATGTACTTACATATTTTTTCAATAGGTATATTTCCGTCTTCATGCTTCTGTCCTGAAGCTGCTGGAAAAAAATGAACAGGAACTAGATAGCAAAATGTTGTTCAACGTCATGAAGGAAGCTTCAGAAGGACCATTTGCCAAGGGAGAGGAAAAGAATGCTCCCAAATCTGCTGAGAAGTATGTTTAATACTCGTGTCTCCTTTACATATAAATGTACAGTGTGCCAGTGCTTGGCATATATGTCTGTACACTGGTGTCCATGTTATACTATAAATCACCTATCTTTGGGTCTAATTCAGACCTGATTACAACAGCAAAATATTTCTCTAATGGGCAAAACCATGTGCACTGCAGGAGGGGGGGGGGGCAGATATAACATGTGCAGAGAGAGTTAGATTTGGGTGGGGTGTGTTCGAACTGAAATCTAAATTGCAGTGTAGAAATAAAGCAGCCAGTATTTACCCTGCACAGAAACAATATAACCCACCCAAATCTAACCCTCTCTGCACGTGTTATATCTGCCCCACCTGCAGTGCACATGGTATTGCCCATTAGATTTAGCTTTTGCGATCAGGTCTAATTTAGGCCCTGTATTTCTTACATTATAAGATTTTTATAGTGATAAGGATACTCATTAGCATTTATTTCTGTTTATTCGGGCGCTGTCTGATCTGCTTGTTTTATCGCATTTGTGAAATAGGGAGAAGCACAGCGCATTGGATGAGGACTCTCGCTCTTCAGCTGGGATGATGCCGGGCCCCGGGAATTTGATTCCTTCCTCCTCTGGTCCAGGTCTGACATCTCCACCTTACACAGCCACTCCGATTGACCACGATTACATCAAATGTAAACCCCCCCGTCATCAGGCCACACTGGACGGTACAGTCCCCCCTTCTCAATACCACCAGCGCCGGGCAAAGCTCTGATTGCTGGGGAGGTGTGCCCAGGGGAACATCTGTCCATCACCCACAGCTCTGGCTGGCACATTGAGTGACAGTCAACTATTGCTGCTCACTAACCTACTCCTTATCCCCCTCTGCTGGTAGCCTTTGTGTGATGCACAAGGTCTAGCGCAAGGCCTTCTATTGCTGCACAAGCCAAACCCAAACGGGACTTCTTTATTGATATAGATTCGGTAGGTTATCATAAGGAAGTGCAAAGATTTTATAGCTAAGACGACAGGTTTGATTATTTAAGAAAAAAAGATCACATACATTCCTTATTTACCAAAAGATTTACTATAACCATAGTCCTTTATATATGTGGACAGGGTAGACCGCCTATGTAGCTTGGATCTCTGCTAATGGGACATTTGTTAAAGTGGCATGCCTACAAAACAGTCCAACTTGCCAAGATATTTATTTAATTTATCCACATTTTCACCATATAAGTACCTGGTTTAGTTTCATACATTTCATATTCTGTGTTTCTTAAGGTGGACTCTGTCCCGTTTGGAGGAGGCTCTCATTCTCCTGAATGCCCCTTTTCCTTCTGCTGGTGGGGGGAGATGCATGCTGACGGATTGGATTGTCCTCTTGCTTGGCCTAGTACAATCATTGCTCATCATCATCTGAAAAATACCAGATTTTAGAGATTACGAACTTTCATAAAGTGCCTATGTGACAACTCTTATTCAGACACTGTGAAATTCCCAAATCAGATGCATTCCTGATCTGACCCATTCAGTGTGTTCTGAACGTCTTTCTTCCTTACATAATTGATTTCCTAACACTTAAATCCCTCAAACATTATTTTATTGAAAAGCTCAGGCCATCTATGTAATGGATCTTTATCCGCCATGCTGGCAGTTTTCTGTCCCTAATGAGCCTAACACTGATGGGTTTTCCCAGAGTGCAGGTGGTGATTCATGGAAAAGCACCGCCACAGCTGGAAATGCTGCAAGGCTGGGCAATACAATTCTGTACGCACCTGCAGACTTGTCCTCTTTTATTCCACTAAGCCTGAGTGTATTGCAATGCGTTTGACACTGAGGGATCCACTGCTGTTTTTACCTGGTCTCTGGCTCCATGCTTATACCTGCTGCTTCTAAGCTTCACCTTGTTGTTCTGCGTAATACAAGAAAATACATAGAAACGTCACATCTGTCTGGTTGCGAATCAAACAGCTTTTAGACTGTAT
The DNA here is from genome assembly GCF_028390025.1 of Pseudophryne corroboree. Lineage (NCBI taxonomy): Eukaryota > Metazoa > Chordata > Amphibia > Anura > Myobatrachidae > Pseudophryne > Pseudophryne corroboree. The sequence continues at coordinate 367,006,384 of NC_086444.1, forward strand.
TTTTTTGGTGTTTCTTGTCCACAGTGTTTTCATAATATCTGTTGTTTGTGAATATGGTCATAATTTATAAATGATTGATTTCCAAAACCGTTTATAAAGTTGATTTGGGTTTCTGATGGAAGCAGATCATTTACTCTACAATCTATACAGTTATTATCTATAATGTGTACATTACCTCTTATACACAGCTGGATTGTGTTTGATACCTACAAATCTGTACTTTCCATTTTTGTGTAATCTGTATTGTTTAATAGAGCAGTAAGTTGTAGTGAGTGTTGGTGTTCAGTACACCTACATCATAAGCTAGGTGCTACACACTAACGCAGGCATGTCCAAACTGCGGCCCTCCAGCTGCTGGGAAACTACATATCCCAGCATGCCCTGACACAGTTTTGCTGTCAGAGAATGCTAAAGCTGTGTCAGGGCATGCTGGATGTGTAGTTTCTCAACAGCTGGAGGGCCGCAGTTTGGACATGCCTGCACTAACCAATAATCATGATGATTAGACAATTTTCAGCTGCTCTGCCTGATTATCTTACAGTGTGTATGCAGCATTAGGGCCAATTATTGTTCCAGAAAGTCTGATTGTTGCATGACATATGTCAAAAACGATGAGTCAATATCATAATTTTATGAATTGTTGCTATGTATTAACAGTTGAATGCAGGAGATTTCAACAAAGTCTTTTTAGCGCTGCAGGCCATAGGGTCCGATTCAGACCTGATCACTGTAGTGCAAATTCGCAAAAGGCGGCCGGTTATCGATCAAGTGCGCATGCATTTGGATCGTAGGGCGCAGGCCAAACTGCGAAAAAAATTCAGCGTCTTTGATTGCTAGGCATACGCAACTTGAGTGACAGGAAGCCGGCGTTTGGGGGTGGTAACTGGCCGTTTTGTGGGAGTGTCCGTAAAAACGCAGGCGTGCCCAAGCGTTTTCAGGGAGGGTGTGTGACATCAGCACCGGCCCCAATCAGCCTATTTCTATTGTACTGTAGGAGGAGGTCCTGGACTATGCACAGACTGGAAAAATTATTCGATGGGGAGTGAGTTGCAAACGGATTTGCAGCTGACCGGCGTTCATAGAGATTTTTGCAAGGCGTACGCAGACTTGCATAGGGCGGGTATTCACTCTGTCTGGGCGGCGACTATCTGATCGCAAATCTCTGCAAATTCACAGAGAAGCGATCAGGTCTGAATTAGGCCCATAGCCCGTATTATTACTTTGATCTAGCTCCTATGTACCTGACTCCAAAAAACGTCGCTTTTCAGAATTTGACCCCAATGGCTTAGGCCATCTGAGTGTAAACCAATTTATGCTGTTCATCTCTGGAACCTGAAACTTAGTTTAAATCTAAAAGTGTATTGCAATACAGACTGTTACTAATCGCAGTGATACTGCAATTATAATACATAGGCCCCTAAATCTGTAACGGTAAGGACAGCTTTTAAATACTCCCCACATATTTGTTTTCTTTTTCATCCACTAGGGGGCACAGGTACCGTGGGTATAGCTCGGGGACTTGAAGCCAGTTTTAAAAAAAAATGTTTCCCAGCAGCACTAAGCTCCCTTTCCACTATACCCCGCCTCCAGCAAGTCCATTTAAGTTTGGCGCCGGCGGGAGCGGACACCTGTTTTAGAGGGGGGCTGCATTAGGTGGTCCCAGTGTTAATTTTTTTGTTTTTGTTAGGTTTAAGTCAGGCGTCTTATAGCACGTCCTCACCGCCGCTACAACACCTAGCGGCGGCAGCACTGGCGACTGGGTCGAGGTCTTCCACCGCAGGCTGCCTCGGTGGGGGAACACACGCGCTCCCAGGTTTAAGCCTGCAGCCGGAACACCAAGGAAGGTAAGAGTGAATCCATGCTTGCAGGAAGTTGTGTTATCATGGCTTGTCACCACCGATGGTGTCGGTAGTTGCTCTCCGAGGTGTCCTGCTTTATCCATTAGACCACCGAATCTATTTAAGTAACACTGAATACAGAGTTTTAATGCTGCCTTGGGGTCCATACATGCGGGTAACAGGCTTTGCCTGTTGGCTCCTTCCTCCGCCTCTGAGCTTGCTCGTAACACAGTTGACAGCCCACCTCAGGCTTTTTCTCCTCCTCTTTCTCCACCCCAGAGATGAAGGCAGCCATTTTAGACACATTGCTACTGCAACTTGTGTGCAGAGAGGATGCTGGCCTCTGTCTCTGCTTGTACCTTGCCCCTGGTAGCCTTGTATAACTGCTTCTTGGCTAGACATTTAAGTATTTAAGTCTAGAAAGGAGAGCTCCACCGTTTTTATCCACTGAGGAGTCAGATTCAACTCAGACCATTATGCCAGTGTCTCTGTCTCCTCAGAGGTGGAGACTTCCACTGTGCAAGAGGATTCTCTTTCCCTGGCAGTTGTACAGGCATTGGTGAAGGCCGTCCTCCTCATTGAAGATCCCGATCAGACTCTTAGGTCTAAAGCCCCGGTTTTCAAACAACAGCAGTGGAATGCAACTGAGTTTCCTGCTTCCGCCAAACTTCAGGATGTCCTGGAAGTGGCATGGGCTAAGCCTAGGCGTTTCCAGATTTTTAAATGCTTGGCGTCCTTTTATCCTTTACTGGTTAAGAAGCAGGCCAAGTGGGAGACTCCACCTCTGGTTGATGGCTGTGGCTCTCCTGGTTAGGTCTTCTATTCTTTTCTTAAGGATCCCACGTATTGGAAGCTGGAAAACTTCCTCAAAACAGCCTATTCCAACGTGGGTGCTATTACGTGTCCTGCACTGGCTTCAGCCTGGGTGTCGAAAGCAGTCGGCCGCTCGGCTGAGGATTTGAAGGATGGGCTCCTTTCTAGTGCTAGTAGAAAAGAGCAATTGTCCCTTGTAATGCACATCAAAACTGATAGCGCCTATTTGGGGGAAGCTGCTGTTAATTCTGGGATTTTGGAATCCAAGGCGTCTGCTTCAACGGTCGCTGCTAGGGGGGCCCTATGGCTTTGTTCTTGGAGGGCTGACGCAAATTACAAGAAGGCTTTAGAAGCACTTTCATATTTCTCTTACGTCCTAGAGGATGCTGGGGTCCACATTAGTACCATGGGGTATAGACGGGTCCACTAGGAGCCATTGGCACTTTAAGAGTTTGAGAGTGTGGACTGGCTCCTCCCTCTATGCCCCTCTTACCAGACTCAGTTTAGAAAATGTGTCCGGAGGAGCTGGTCAAAGCTAGGGGAGCTCTACAGAGCTTCTCTGGTAAAAGTGTTTTTTTAGAGTTTATTATTTTACAGGGAGGCTGCTGGCAACAGCCTTCCTCCTTTGTGGGACTAAGGTGGGGGGAGTAGTGTCCGCCCTGCGGGGTGTGAGCCACTATCTCCGCTGACAGGACACTGATCTCCTGAGGGGATTGAACGTTCCCCGCCACAGGGGATCACTCCCCCCAGCAGCATGCCGCCACCCCCTTACAGAGCCAGAAGATCTGTGGCGAGTTAGTCTATGGCAGTTTGGCCTGGTTCTGTTACCTCAGGACCCCCTACTGTAAATGTTCCCACAAACGTGCTCTTGCCCAGATTATGCAAGATGACACTGATACCGATTCTGACACGGCAGACGGTGAGGGGGATGTGCTGCGGGCGGCGGTTTCTCTTGCAAAAGGGGTGCAGTTGATGATAGAGGCTATTAGAGATGTGTTAAATATTGCTGATACAACACCTGAGCAGGTTGAGGAGGCTTACTTCACTGACAATAAGAAAGCCTCGTTAACCTTCCCTGCATCTAAAGAATGGAATGCTATTTTTGAGAAAGCATGGGAAAACACGGAGAAAAAATTCCAGATCCCTAGGAGGAGAGCCAGCTGATCGCAAAATCGTTACTACGCTCAAATCCATATACACTGCTTCAGGGGCGATACTACGTCCTACTATTGCCTGTGCATGGATTTCCAAAGCTATAGTAAATTGGTCAGGCATGTTACTTGAGGATTTGGATACAATGGATAAAAGTGAGGTTGAATTTTTTTACGTAACATTCAGGATTCTGCAGGATTTATGGTGGAATCCATGAAAGACCTGGGTTCCATGGCTGCAGGGATATCTTCCATGTCTGTCTCAGCTCTTAGGGGACTTTGGCCGTGCCAGTGGTCTGCCGACGCGGAATCCAGGAGAGGTGTGGAGACCCTACCCTACACAAGTCAGGCTCTCTTTGGGGAAGCGTTGGATGCGTGGATTTCCACAGCTACAGCGGGTAAGTGACCTTTTCTTCCCTCAGCTGCACCTGCTACGAAGAAACCCTTTTCTTCAGCTGCATCTCAGTCCTTTCGGTCTGCCAAAGCAAGAAAGGCCAAGCCGTCTAACACCTTCTTTAGAGGAGGTCAGCCAAAATCCAAGAAACCTGCTGCTGCAGGTTCCCAGGACAGAAACCTACTTTGGGTACGCCAAAGTCCTCAGCATGACGGTGGGGCGAGACTCAGGCATTTCAGTCACGTCTGGGTGTCGTCCTGCCTGGATCCCTGGGTGCAAGATATTGTGTCCCAGGGGTCCAGGCTGGAATTTCAAGATCACCCTCCTCACCGGTTCTTAAAATCAGGCTCGCCAGCTTTGCTGGCTGATAGGACTATCCTACAGGAATCCATCTAGAAGTTGGTGGAGGCACAGGTTATTGTACCAGTTCCTCCCCATATGCAAAACAAAGGTTACCATTCGAACCTTTTCGTAGTACCGAAACCAGATGGTTCGGTCAGGCCCATTCTTAACTTGAAATCGCTAAACCCCTTCCTGAGGGAGTTCAAGTTCAAAATGGAGTCTCTAGGGGCGGTGATATCAGGTCTGGAGGAGGGGGAATTCCTGGTATCCTTGGATATCAAGGATGCATACCTCCACATTCCGATTTGGTCGCCGCATCAAGCTTATCTCCGATTCGCGCTGTTGGACTGTCATTTTCAATTCCAGGCCCTGCCATTCGGCCTTTCCACAGCACCGAGGGTATTCACCAAGGTGATGGCGGAAATGATGGTTCTCCTCCGCAGACAGGGGGTGAACATAATTCCATATCTGGACGATCTGCTGATAAAGGCATCGTCCAAGGAGAAGCTGTTACAGTCCATAGTTCTCACGACCCATCTACTCAGGGAACACGGTTGGATCTTGAATCTTCCAAAATCACATTTGGAACCTACCAGGAGGTTGTCCTTACTGGAAATGATCCTCGACACGGGTGTGCAGGGGGTGTTTCTTCCAGAGGAAAAAGCGTTGGTGATACAAACAATGGTTCGGGATGTCCTGAAGCCAGCCCGGGTGTCTGTTCATCAGTGCATTCGCCTTCCGGGGAAGATGGTGGCCTCTTACGAGGCTCTCCAGTACGGGAGGTTTCATGCTCAGTCCTTCCAACTGGATCTTCTGGACAAGTGGTCGGGATCTCATCTACACACGCACCAGAGAATACGTCTGTCGCCAAAGGCCAGGATTTCAATCCTCTGGTGGCTACAATTACCTCACCTACTGGAGGGCCGCAGGTTCGGGATTCAGGACTGGATCCTTCTAACCACGGATGCAAGTCTCCGGGGCTGGGGCGCAGTCACTCAAGGGGAAACCTTCCAAGGAAGGTGGTCAAGTCTGGAAGCCGGCCTGCCGATAAACATTCTGGAACTAAGAGCCGTCTACAACGGTCTTCTCCAAGCAGCCCATCTTCTGAGAAATCGGGCCATCCAAGTGCAGTCGGACAATGTAACGACAGTGGCTTACATAAACCGACAGGGCGGAACGAAGAGCAGAGGTGCAATGTCAGAGGTAACAAGAATCGTCCTCTGGGCAGAAAAACACGCGTTGGCGTTGTCAGCAACCGTCATTCCGGGAGTAGACAACTGGGAAGCGGACTTCCTCAGCAGACACGATCTCCATCCAGGGGAGTGGGGTCTCCATCTGGAGGTGTTCAAGGAGGTAACAGATCTTTGGGGTGTACCCCAAATAGACATGATGGCCTCTCGTCTCAACAAGAAGCTTCGGCGATATTGTTCCAGGACGAGGGACCCGCAAGCAGTGGCGGCGGACTCCCTAGTGACTCGGTGGATATTACAGTCGATGTACGTGTTTCCATCACTACCACTCATCGTATTTGGAAAAAATATGTACACTGCTCAAAAAAATAAAGGGAACACTAAAATAACACATCTTAGATCTGAATTAATTAAATATTCTTATTAAATACTTTGTTCTTTACATAGTTGAATGTGCTGACAACAAAATCACACAAAAATGATCAATGGAAATCAAATTTATTAACCCATGGAGGTCTGGATTTGGAGTCACACTCAAAATTAAAGTGGAAAAATACACTACAGGCTGATCCAACTTTGATGTAATGTCCTTAAAACAAGTCAAAATGAGGCTCAGTAGTGTGTGTGGCCTCCACGTGCCTATATGACCTCCCTACAACTAACGCACACAAGTGGCTCAGGTAGTGCAGCTCATCCAGGATGGCACATCAATGCGAGCTGTGGCAAAAAGGTTTGCTGTGTCTGTCAGCGTAGTGTCCAGAGCATGGAGGAGCTACCAGGAGACAGGCCAGTACATCAGGAGACGTGGAGGAGGCCGTAGGAGGGCAACAACCCAGCAGCAGGACCACTACCTCCGCCTTTGTGCAAGGAGGAACAGGAGGAGCACTGCCAGAGCCCTGCAAAATGACCTCCAGCAAGGAGGTGGGTTCTTCCTGGGCGGCTGCCCGGGGTGTCTCGGCTTTACAACTCTGCCGAGCGGCTACTTGGTCGGGGTTGAACACGTTCGCAAAGTTCTACAAGTTCGATACTTTGGCCTCTGAAGTTTGGTCAATCAGTTCTGCAGGAGCCTCCGCGCTCTCCCTCCCGTTCTGGGAGCTTTGGTACATCCCCATGGTACTAATGTGGACCCCAGCATCCTCTAGGACGTAAGAGAAAATAGGATTTTAATTACCTACTGGTAAATCCTTTTCTCGTAGTCCGTAGAGGATGCTGTGCGCCCGTCCAGCGCTTTGTTTTCCTGCAGTGGTTTTCTGCAGTTACGTACTGCATTGTTACTTGGTAAGTATTGTTTCAGCGGTTGCTGAGTTTCCAAGCGTGTTAGCTTGGTTTGCCTTCTGTGTGTGACCTGGTATGAATTTCGCCACTATCTGTGTTGAATCCTTTTCTCGAAGATGTCCGTCTCCTCGGGCACAGTCTCCAGACGGAGTCTGGTAGGAGGGTGCATAGAGGGAGGAGCCAGTCCACACTCTCAAACTCTTAAAGTGCCAGTGGCTCCTAGTGGACCCGTCTATTCCCCATGGTACTAATGTGGACCCCAGCATCCTCTACAGACTACGAGAAAAGGATTTACCGGTAGGTAATAAAAATCCTATTTTGGGGGATATCCTCATCAGCCAGGAATTGGACAAGATAGTCACCACCTTGGCAGCCTGTTGCTTTCTGTCCCTCGGCACCACATCCTAAAGATAGGACAACTAACTTTCATTCCTTTCTTCCGCCGGGAAAGGCCAGGGGGCAGGCATCATCTCTGTACTAAGATACCTACTCAACGAGATCTAAGCCCCGGGGTAAGCAGTCCTGGGCAACAAGACGCCCTTTTCCAAGCCAGTGGACAAGCCTGCTGCATGATGGTGCGGGCTTCCTCCCGGGGGATCTCCAGGTGGGGGCCGGCTTCTGTTTTCTCCCCGACCTGGACGGGGACCACGACGGACGCGCGGGTAAGTGGCATAGTCTCTCAGGACTATGCACTGACTTTTCGGAATTACCCTCCAGCGCAGTTCTTCTCCACTGCTCTTCAGGAGGATCCGGAGAAAGCACGATGATCCTGGTGGTCCCATATTGACTGAAGCGAGAGTGGTACGGCAATCTTCAGGGTCTCTTCATGGACGCTCCTCCGCGTTCTCTCGCTCCAGCCTGATCCGCTAACTCGGGGCACGTGCCTCATCCAGATCTCACGTCTTGCTTTGACAGGGTATCTCTTGAGACATCCATCCTAAGAGTGAAATAATTTTTCAAGAGTGTCATTTGCTCTATTCTAGATACTTGGAAACCCTCGTCTGCTAAAATTTATCACTGTGTTTGGCAATCTTATTTTGCCTAGTGTCAATCCATAACTTTTTGTCATTCACGGGTCCTTTTTTATTCTACAGGCAGGGCTGGATTTTTCAAAGACATATTGCACTTTTTCCAGATGCCAAGACGTTTTTTTAGGGGGTTCTGCGTGTGCAGCCTCCATTTGTCCCTCCAGTGGCTCCATGGGATTTGGCCTTGGTTCTCCGGGTGCTTCAGTCTGCCCCCTTTAAACCTTTGTCCATAGTGGATTTGCATTTGCTCACTTGGAAATCTGTCATTTTGCTTGCTATTGTGTCAGCTCAGCGGGTGTCTGATCTGTGTACGTTGTCTTGTCGTGAGCCCTTATTTTTCTTGCTGAAAAGGCTGTGTTTCACACATGATTTTTACCTAAATCAGTAGATTGTTGTTCCAGCCTTTAAGGCTCAGAGTGTTTCCCTAGAGGGGGTTTCCATTGTACATCGTACGGGCTCTTCATATTTACGTGGGCATGACCAGAGATCTGCGTAGGTCAGAATCTCTGTTTGTCTTGTATGATTGCAACAAGTGGGGTTGGCCGACCTCTAAACAGTCCTTGGCCCAGTGGCTCCGTTTGACGGCCATACCTATTCAGTGGCGGGTCTTCCGATCTCGGTGGTAGTAACTGCCTGTGGGAGACTACCCAGTCTGTGGGATCTTCTAGGGCCGCTCAGTGTGGTGTTTCGGTAGAGTAGCCCTGTAAAGCTAAAGCGGCCCTGTGGTCTTCTGCTCACACCATTCTTTGCTTCTATGCCGTTGATACTTTGCGTCTTCAGATGCTGGTTTTGGGCATTCCGTTCTCAGTGTAGCTCAGGAGCGTCTCCGACCATAAAGGGGACCGCATTTGGACGTCCCATGGTACCTGTGCCCCCTAGTCGGCGAAAAAGAAAACGGGATTTATGTTCTTACCTTTTAAAACCTTTTTTTTTAGTCCATAGGGGGGGCACAGGCCAACCCTGACACACATGGTCTGCGGGGGTTTGTTCCTTTGTACTGGTTTTCAGACAGCTCTCCTGTAGTTGTGTCTGTGCTGGTCTTCCTTCTCCCTTTCCTTCTTCGCTCCTGCAGTAGGCTTGCTAAACCTACTGGCTTGCTGGAAGCTGGGGGCGAGGTATAGCGGACAGGGAGCCTAGGGCTGATGGGAAACATTTTTTTAACTGATTGGTGCCCTGACTCAAACTCTTTGAGCTATACCCATGATATCTGTGCCCCCTATGGACAGTACGCCTCCCTCACAAAACATGCATTTCAAATAACATTGTTTTAGCAACCTAAGTGTCTTCATTTTTAATTGTGATATGTGCTAATAGAGCTTTCATAATAAAGCAAAATAATAGATTTCTATTACTGTTTCTTTGGATATGCATCTAATTGAAAAAAATCGCCAAACGAAAGTTTGTGATGTTATTTTTTATTTTTTATTTTTTTTAATGAATTTGCTGTTATCTTTTGCAGTCAATATTAGACTAATAGATAATCAAAGTTGACTTGCCTGCAACACTTTCCAAATTTTCAGAAATGGAAGAGTAAGGAATGTCAGAATTAATCTAATTACGCAGTATAGAAATCCCATGCTATATTACAGGGTTACACAGTATAGGAATCTCATGCTATATTACAGGGTTACACAGTATAGGAATCCCATGCTATATTACAGGGTTATACAGTATAGGAATGCCATGCTATATTACAGGGTTACACAGTATAGGAATCCCATGCTATATTACAGGGTTACACAGTATAGGAATCCCATGCTATATTACAGGGTTACACAGTATAGGAATCTAATGATATATTACAGGGTTACACAGTATAGGAATCCCATGCTATATTGCAGGGTTACACAGTATAGGAATCCCATGCTATATTACAGGGTTACACAGTATAGGAATCCCATGCTATATTACAGGGTTACACAGTATAGGAATGCCATGCTATATTGCAGGGTTACACAGTATAGGAATCCCATGCTATATTACAGGGTTACACAGTATAGGAATCCCATGCTATATTACAGGGTTACACAGTATAGGAATCCCATGCTATATTACAAGGTTACACAGTATAGGAATCCCATCCTATATTGCAGGGTTACACAGTATAGGAATCTCATGCTATATTACAGGGTTACACAGTATAGGAATCCCATGCTATATTACAGGGTTACACAGTATAGGAATGCCATGCTATATTACAGGGTTACACAGTATAGGAATGCCATGCTATATTGCAGGGTTACACAGTATAGGAATACCATGCTATATTACAGGGTTACACAGTATAGGAATTCCATGCTATATTACAGGGTTACACAGTATAGGAATCCCATGCTATATTACAGGGTTACACAGTATAGGAATCCCATGCTATATTACAGGGTTACACAGTATAGGAATTCCATGCTATATTGCAGGGTTACACAGTATAGGAATCCCATGCTACTGTATATTGCAGGGTTACACAGTATAGGAATCTCATGCTATATTACAGGGTTACACAGTATAGGAATCCCATGCTATATTACAGGGTTATACAGTATAGGAATCCCATGCTATATAATACCCCTTTTACACTCGCATGAAAATCCCGGGATTTTGCACGGGAACGTGCATCATCCCGGGATTTTTGTCAGTGTGAAAGGGTACAGGGACAATTTCCCGGGTCGAGCATCCCGGGATTTCAACCCAGGTCTCGACCAGGGTTGGTCCCGGGACCGTCCCGGGAAGCTGGGTAGTGTGAAAGGGTCCGTCCCGGGATTCACTATCCCGGGACTGTTAAAAGGACTCGGATTGGAGCTTTCTTGGGCTCAGAAAAGCTGATGTCATCTTTTCTGAGCCCAAGGCCATTTCTAATGACATACTTATGCATTTGCAGGGATATCCCGGGATCAGTGTAAATGGGGCTGTCCCGGGTCGATCCCAGGTCTTAGTGCAGTGTGAAAGGGGTCAGTCCCGGGAATGCATCCCAGGAGTGCGAGTGTAAAAGGGGTACTCGATTACACAGTATAGGAATCCCATGCTATATTACAGGGTTACACAGTATAGGAATCTCATGCTATATTGCAGGGTTACACAGTATAGGAATCCCATGCTATATTACAAGGTTACGCAGTATAGGAATCCCATGCTACTGTATATTGCAGGGTTACACAGTATAGGAATCTCATGCTATATTACAGGGTTACACAGTATAGGAATCCCATGCTATATTACAGGGTTACACAGTATAGGAATCTCATGCTTTATTACAGGGTTACACAGTATAGGAATCCCATGCTATATTACAGGGTTACACAGTATAGGAATGCCATGCTATATTACAGGGTTACACAGTATAGGAATCCCATGCTATATTACAGGGTTACACAGTATAGGAATCCCATGCTATATTACAGGGTTACACAGTATAGGAATCTAATGATATATTACAGGGTTACACAGTATAGGAATCCCATGCTATATTGCAGGGTTACACAGTATAGGAATCCCATGCTATATTACAGGGTTACACAGTATAGGAATGCCATGCTATATTGCAGGGTTACACAGTATAGGAATCCCATGCTATATTACAGGGTTACACAGTATAGGAATCCCATGCTATATTACAGGGTTACACAGTATAGGAATCCCATGCTATATTACAAGGTTACACAGTATAGGAATCCCATCCTATATTGCAGGGTTACACAGTATAGGAATCTCATGCTATATTACAGGGTTACACAGTATAGGAATCCCATGCTATATTACAGGGTTACACAGTATAGGAATCCCATGCTGTACTACAGGGTTACACAGTATAGGAATGCCATGCTATATTGCAGGGTTACACAGTATAGGAATCCCATGCTATATTGCAGGGTTACACAGTATAGGAATCCCATGCTATATTACAGGGTTACACAGTATAGGAATGCCATGCTATATTGCAGGGTTACACAGTATAGGAATCCCATGCTATATTACAGGGTTACACAGTATAGGAATCCCATGCTATATTACAGGGTTACACAGTATAGGAATCCCATGCTATATTACAAGGTTACACAGTATAGGAATCCCATCCTATATTGCAGGGTTACACAGTATAGGAATCTCATGCTATATTACAGGGTTACACAGTATAGGAATCCCATGCTATATTACAGGGTTACACAGTATAGGAATGCCATGCTGTACTACAGGGTTACACAGTATAGGAATGCCATGCTATATTGCAGGGTTACACAGTATAGGAATCCCATGCTATATTACAGGGTTATACAGTATAGGAATCCCATGCTATGGATTACACAGTATAGGAATCTCATGCTATATTACAGGGTTACACAGTATAGGAATCCCATGCTACTGTATATTGCAGGGTTACACAGTATAGGAATCTCATGCTATATTACAGGGTTACACAGTATAGGAATCCCATGCTATATTACAGGGTTATACAGTATAGGAATCCCATGCTATGGATTACACAGTATAGGAATCCCATGCTATATTACAGGGTTACACAGTATAGGAATCTCATGCTATATTGCAGGGTTACACAGTATATGAATCCCATGCTATATTACAGGGTTACACAGTATAGGAATGCCATGCTATATTGCAGGGTTACACAGTATAGGAATCTCATGCTATATTACAGGGTTACACAGTATAGGAATCCCATGCTATATTACAGGGTTACACAGTATAGGAATGCCATGCTATATTGCAGGGTTACACAGTATAGGAATCTCATGCTATATTACAGGGTTACACAGTATAGGAATCCCATGCTATATTACAGGGTTACACAGTATAGGAATGCCATGCTATATTGCAGGGTTACACAGTATAGGAATCCCATGCTATATTACAGGGTTACACAGTATAGGAATCCCATGCTATTTTACAGGGTTACACAGTATAGGAATCCCATGCTATATTGCAGGGTTACACAGTATAGGAATCCCATGCTATATTGCAGGGTTACACAGTATAGGAATCCCATGCTATATTACAAGGTTACACAGTATAGGAATCCCATGCTACTGTATATTGCAGGGTTACACAGTATAGGAATCTCATGCTATATTACAGGGTTACACAGTATAGGAATCCCATCCTATATTACAGGGTTACACAGTATAGGAATCCCATGCTATATTAGAGGATTACACAGTATAGGAATCCCATGCTATATTACAAGGTTACACAGTATAGGAATCCCATCCTATATTACAGGGTTACACAGTATAGGAATCCCATGCTATATTGCAGGGTTACACAGTATAGGAATCCCATGCTATATTACAGGGTTACACAGTATAGGAATCCCATCTTATATTACAGCTATACACAGTATAGGAACCCTATGCTAAATTACAGCTATACACAGTATAGAAATATCTTGCTATATTACAGGATTACACAGTATACGTAGGAATCCCATGCTGTATTACATGATTTGATATCTGTGAAATAACAAATCCCTACTCTAGAGACACACTGAATTTATTGTATTACTGTAGAATATAAAACTAAATTGACAAATTAAAATATGTCCCCACAAAGGTGTCAATCCAATTACCTGCGAAGGGAGTGAGCTGCCATTGCAGCGCTATTAGAACGCCGGCAATGACACAGCATCTCGCACCCCTCGCGGCCCACTCTCAGCCTGAATTCACACATTTTATGGTTGCGAGCAGTTTTGTGCAAGTTCAGGCTACCATAAAGTGCAGCTGTTGCCTCGCGCACTCACACCTGCGAATATATTGCGGGTAATTGGATTGACCCCAAAGAATATAGTTGTATGGTTATTTTGTTGTAAGTTTATGTGGCATGTTCTAGGTTTATTTCATTGTGTGCTATTTCACTTTATCTATATTGTGGGACTGATTTTGAGTTGCATGAAATGCGGGTGCAGGTATTCTGAGTTCTACAATTCCTAGAGGGGTGGTCTTCAGGTTGCCGGCGGCCGGGCTCCATACTACACCCTTCTGAGAGGGCTCTGTCCCCAGCCATCCATTTAGGAGAGCAGCTGTTATTACTATCATCCGCATTTGCACCAGCTCCATCCTGTGTGCAGGTGATCCTACTGAAATCGGACAGATCTCATGCACTCAGCTCAGGATAGAAAGCAACTCTGTACGCACCAACGTGATGCAACTCTATGTATGTGCTATGTTAAATTTATTCTACCAGTGAATGTCCCATCACTGAGCCACTGCCTCCAATTCACACCCATCTAGCCATAAGTGAGAAGTAACAACTCAGAATCGCCCATAAGTAGTTATGCTGTGATGGCAGCCCGCGAAGCATGCGCAGCTTACTAACAATCGCTCAATGTTTCCACATTTGGAATTGCATGCAACTCAGAAGCAGGCCCTGCATGTTTATCACATGTGACATATATAAGAAAAGAATTAGGGTTATCTTACCTGTTTATACAAAACACAGTGCTACATATTCAGTCAGTCAATTCATCTAACAATCTATATCCCATGTCTGTCTAGGTCTACTAATAATACTGGATCTAATAATTCTCTGTACCTACTGTAAGTGAAAATGGTTAATTTTGTGCTTCTGGAGGACGCCAGGTGATGTTGAAAGCTGTTTGTTGACTTGTCCCTTACCTGTACTTTGCACTTGTGGCTTAGTGTTAAATGCTTGCTGGTGGAGGGCATCTGGTAGTCTGGCGATTCTGCTCATGGCCTGTTTTCCCCCTTTTAGAACGCAGCCAGGACAGTATGCCAGTTGTCCTGTCAGATTCTAGCTCTACACAGGACACCTTCACGGAGCCAGCCAGCTCCCAGGACAGCACCAAGAGACTGTACTTGGAGAAGAGATCAAATTACTCTCACACATCAGCACATTACAGAGATGTCCCAACAGCAGCAGATGATAGGGGTAAGCTTATTGCAATAGGCAAGTAGGTCAAGCATTCATAACCATCCAGATTCAAAGTTTCTCATTAAGATCATTTTTTTAGTCCGTTTAACCGACACTCTCTTGGTCAAGTGCATGATTTATATATGGATATCATATTATGCAGTTAATGACAACTAGTTCAAATAGAATTGGGATAGGTATGTTGATTAGTTTTTTACCATAGACGCAGTAATTGGATCCTGAGATGAATGTGCTTGTAATGCTTTAAGCACACATTGATTTTAAAGGAATACTATGGGCTGCTCCCCCTTTGAAAATGAGATGGTGGTAAATAATTTAATGTGTGCTCAACATTTGCAGGCAAAATGGAAGAGCAAACGTACCAACCCGACACCTCTGGGACTACGGAGATGAGAATGGCCCCTGAGGTTCAGAGCCCTCCTACCTGTACCACACCCATTAGGACTTTGTCACATCCATTACCTCTAGGAGACCAAAGAAAGAAATCTGAAACTACTGTGGAAGTATTGGAGTACCCCCAAAGTCTACCTGAAGGCACTGAGGAACAGCGCAAAGTCTTAATAGAGCAATGCATCACTTCCTTCACACTGTGTCTAAGCCGCTTTCCCCAGCACTACAAGAGCCTGTACAGACTGGCTTACCTATATACACACAGCCACACTCATCAGGTAAGATAGACTTATCTTTTCTGTAACTCCTCCATCGTCAGATCATCAGTAGGTTGTCTTTCTCCATGTATTAACAGACTCGTATGCCTATATGGCCCAAATTTAACAGCCTGTCACATTGGTAATATAACGGATAGGTGTAAAGTGGCAAATTGTTTTAAGTCAAAACCAACCTGATTTTTAAATCTGACAGAAATCACTCTGGTGCCCGCAAATCGCAGGCTATGAAACTCATGCCTATATTGTGTTCTTCTGTATCCTTACTGTACCATCGCACACAGATACAGGGCGTTATTCAGGTGTGTTAGCAAACCAAAAAAGTAAGCAATTAGGCAAAACCATGTTGCACTGCAGGGGGGGCAGATGTAACATGCAGAGAGATTCAGATTTGGATGAGTTATATTGTTTATGTGCATGGTAAATACTGGCTGCTTAATTTCTACACTGCAATTTAGATTTAAGTTTGAACACATCCCACCCAACTGTAACTCTCTCTGCACATATTATATCTGCCCAACCTGCAGTGCAGCACGGTTTTGCCCAATTGCTAACTTTCTTGGTTTGCTAACAAACCTGAATAAGGCCCAAGTGTGACATAGAAAATTAATCAGCACCTGGTTCATCCCAGCCGCAGTGCCTAAGCTGCATTTTCAGGCGAAAAAAGAGGCTTATACTAGCAGAGTCCCACGGGACATGGCGGTTTACTCGCACTAGACGTCTCATGCAGCATAGTGTATTGAGGCTAGGTGTATGAGGTCACATCTGTATTACTTGTAATACATGTTAACATGTTAGGAACTTCTAATTATGTATTTACTCTATATATAAGGCAAAAAAGGAGATTGACTCACTGATTGACTCATCTTTTAAACCACAAATCCTACAATCTTGAAAATTTGCACTGTGTGGGTAAGACACCCCTAGCACCCCTAGGGGTGGGGCAGCAGCACAGAGTATTTCAGCAGACAGCATAACTCTGGAATGGCTGATGCAATTTACACCAAACTTGGTACACATATGACTTACAATCTGGGAACAAACACTGTGGGGGTAAGACACCCCTAGGGGTGGGCCAGCAGCACATACTATATCAGGACATGCATGATATGTCAGTGACGACAAGGCTTCATGTGACTGTGGCAGTGACATGATGTGAGGAGGGGAATGGAGGTAGCAGGAAGACACCCGCTGAGAGTCCTATAGTGGGAGGAGCAGGGTCCCCAGCAGCACAGAGTATATTAGGATATGCATGATATGTCAGGCAGGACAGGGCTGCATGTGACAGGGCCAGTGACATAATGTGAGGAGGGGAATGCAGGTAGCACCAACCCACACACTGAGAGTTATATAGTGGAAGTAGCACGGTCCCCCAGCAGCACAGAGTATATCAGGAGATGTATAATGTGTTGCGCTATATAAGAAACTGTAAATAAATAGATCATTTCACAGGGTCACTGACATGATGTGAGATGGGGAATGGAGGCAGCAAGAAGCCACAGACTGAGAGTTGTATAGTGGGAAGAGCAGGGTCCCTTGGGGACCAGAAAGGGGTCCGGCCACAACACAAAGTGGGTCACGGAAGCAAGATATGCCTATATACTAGATCTCCGGCCAACCGTCAATTAACGAAATACTAAAATTCTAATTTACCATCTTCATCCCGTAGCGAAGCACGGGTATTCAGCTAGTCTTCTATATGTAAAACAACAGAGAAGAGCTCAGTGTTGGAATAGGTCTCATACTTAGGGGTGTGGCCAGCCTCCACAGAGGCTTGAAACACACCATAGACTTATGCAGTATAATGCAACATATCTATCATGTATAACACAAGTGCACAGTCTGGAACCTGATACCTAGAATAGGGAGTGTGCCCTCAGGCAGTGGGACCCACTGGGGTTCCCACTATACCCCTGTGGGCCAGTCCAACCCTGAAAGAGCTACTAAATTTAAGACATCAAATAATTTTGCCAAGAGAATTTTATGGAATGCACGGGAGGCCCCGTAGGAGCCTTGCTGGACATATAGTAGTTATGCACACACTTTTGAGTACAAAAAACATTGGGCTTAAATCAGAGTGGCAGCAATTGCCGTCTGAAGCCTGCGTGTGTGCATCCCATGAAGCCCAGTGAGATGCGAAAGCATCTCAGGGCTGCAATAGTCTCTGCCTGATTGACGGGGCAGGAGGGGGCGTTATAACACCGTTGGTGGGGCGCGGTCCGGACCATTACAGGTGACAGGACGCGGCAGCTGCGTGGCATCACATTCAGCCGCTGCATCCTGGAACGGGTCACAAGCAGCCGCTCTGACCCGGAAACGTAACGGGTAGATGCCTGCCAGCGGCTACTCGGTGGGTGCAAAAGTATTGTTGCCGTGCGATGCTTTCGCACCCGTGCGGGGGGGGGGGGGGAGGGGGCTGTCGTGTGGGGCGTCCCCCTGCATGTCTGAGAATCTGATCAGCTCTGAATCACCTCCAGGAGCCGTATCCAAATTCTAATTGAACCATGGAAAGCGTGTAAAAATGTAAATCGTTTTAGTTATGTATTTTTTAATTGCTGTCATGTGGTCAGACCTGGCCGTTTGGCTCTTTACAGGTTGAAGCTTACACAGTGAGGCCACATGTGTGGCAGTTTGCAGTGGAGATCTTGTTCTTTTAAGGTGTTTTTAACTCCGATGTGAAAAAATTGTATTTAACTTTTAACTACTGCTTGTTTGAGATTTCTTTGGTTTTGAAGTGGTTAGGGACAGCATGACCAGAAGGCGCTCAGCTCAATGGAAGATTGAATTTAGAATTGGCCATGTACTTACTTGTCTGATTATGCTAGCGATGATGGGACAATTTTATGTTATGAGAAGGGGATGCCAAGGACGAAGATATACCAGAAGTAACAGTGTGCCATGGAGCATAAAGAAGTAATACTCCTTCCTATGATACTAGTGCAGAAAGATTGTAACTCTCGCCTATGGAACACAACGCCTAAGTCATATTTGAATGCAAAATATGATGGTTGTGGGTTTGTGCATGTGCAATATTGCTCGCAAACCCTATCATTGATTGACATGCTGCGGCATTTGGGGGGCAGAGCAAGGAAGGCATCCTGCCCGTTCTTCAAAATCGATGGTCACGATGGTGATCAGGTCTCGCAAATGCAAACAGGAGGCATCTATCTCCTACAAACGCCTCCTTCTGCATTTGAATTTTGAATACACGGAATTGCAATGCCACTTCCATACACTTAGGAATTATCCCACAGTTCATACATCCAGATTGTTTTCAGATATTATTCCATGGCCAGAGGACATTGGCCTTCATTCAGAGTTGAACTTATTCAGAGGGTCTGCACACATGCAGCAGTCATTGGGGGTCATTCTGAGTTGATCGCACGTAGCAACTTTTTGCTGTTCGTGCGATCAACCTGACGCCGCCTATGGGGGAGTGTATTTCTGCATAGCAGGACTGCGAACACTTGTGCATCCCTGCTATGCAAAAAAGTTTTCCTGTAAAAGAAGACCAGGGTAAGAGTTACTTACCCTGTGCGATCGATCCAGCGATTCAGGTCCCGGAATTGACAACCGCCCTCCAAACGCCTGGACTCACCACTGCCTGAAAACGGTGAGTTGCCACCCGGATCCGCCTTCCTCCTGTCAATCTGCTTGCGGTCGCCACTGCGACCGCTTTCATTGCTCGCGGCGTTGCTGCCTGGTGATGGCAGTCGTCGGGCAACAGTGCGCCTGCGCAATGCGGCCGCTGCGCATGCGCAGTTCCAACCCGATCGCACAGCTGCGAAGAAACGCAGCGTGCGATCGGGTCGGAATGACCCCCATAGTGTGTGTGCGTGACCCTTCACCATGCAATCGCATCCCGAAAGGCAGGGCTACACATGCTGGATGGCCTTGCCTTGTGCTGGACAGCCCCCAGCATGTGAGTATATTGTTGCAGATTTTGCTGCGAGAGCAAAATCTTCGACCAACTCTGAATAGTGCCCAATATCAATGAAGTTAAAAATTATATATCACTAAATTTTTACAAATCCTGTGAGAAAGAGGTCAAGTTCATGTATGTTTTAAGAATTTATTTTTTACTTACTATACAGGTTGAGTATCCCATATCCATATATTCCGAAATACGGAATATTCCGAAATACGGACTTTTTTGAGTGAGAGTGAGATAGTGAAACCTTTGTTTTTTTGATGGCTCAATGTACACAAACTTTGTTTAATACACAAAGTTATTAATAATAATGTATTAAATGACCTTCAGGCTGTGTGTATAAGGTGTATATGAAACATAAATTAATTGTGTGTTTGTACACACACTTTGTTTAATGCACAAAGTTATAAAAAATATTGGCTAAAGTTACCTTAAGGCTGTGTGTATAAGGTGTATATGATACATAAATGCATTCTGTGCTTAGATTTAGGTCCCATCACCATGATATCTCATTATGGTGTGCAATTATTCCAAAATACGGAAAATCCGATATCCAAAATACCTCTGGTCCCAAGCATTTTGGATAAGGGATACTCAACCTGTATTTAGAAGCATATATCAGATATCTCTGATTAGAGCAGTGATGGCTAACCTTGACACTCCAGCTGTTGTTGAACTACACTTTCCAGCATGTCCAGCATCAGTTTTAACATGACCAAATATCAAAACTTTAGCAGGGCATGCTGGGATATGTAGTTCAACAACAGCTGGAGTGTCAAGTTTAGACAATACTGGATTAGAGCGTCATCTAGCAGCTGGCACCTAAGACAATAATTTACAGATTTCTTAAAACTTCTGATACATGTTGAAATGTGACTGACCTGCCATTCACCTCAATAGAGCCGCGGGACCTGCACCCAAACAACTTTTATAGCAGCAGTCTATGGTGGTAAGATCTCGCCAATCAGTGAAAATCTGTTATGCACTCACACCCATTTTTACCTTCAAGTTTAATTTATATTTGATTGAAAAATCATGGATTACAAACATGAATGAAAATCAAAAAGTAATACAAAGAATGTAATCACATTGAAAACCGAACAAATGGTAGAGTGGAATACAATTACAGAAGCAAATTACCAAAAAATAAGGAGGATGAAGTTAATGTACGGTGGGAGGAGGTTGTAGCCAAGCATATTTAGGGGTGTATTCAATTAGGGTCGAAAGCTGCCGTCTGTCGAAAAGACGTCAGTTTTCGACTTTTTAAGGTTGAATCGTGATTGGACCTATTGAGTCCCCGCTATTTTCAATCGACAAGTCGGGGAATTCGATTTGTCGAATAGTACGTGAATCGGCGGTATAGCTGCCGATTCATGTACTTTTGAGGGAAACGGGGCCAAATTCAAGTCTCCACCTACAAAAGGAAGTCATGGGGACTGTTCCTGTGCCAGAGTATACGCTCATGCCTTGCTTCAGTGTACCTGACCCTTGTGTTATCAGCTATCTGTTTCTTACTTCAGCTATTCCTAGTAACCTGCTTCCGTCTGATCCTTTGTTACTGCGTTTGATAACACCTGGTTCAACCTTGGCCTTCCTTGTGACCTGATTCCACCTTCTCCTTGGTACTTTGCCATTTATTTGGTTCTGACCCAGCTTATCGACTACGCACAGTATGTCTGACTATGTACTTCCAGTTTCACTGCTGTGCACGCCAGCACCTGTACACGGGAACCTGGGCAGAGGTTTGCAACCTCTGACAAAGAAAAGACCAACTCCTGCAGGGTAACTTGGACTCTCTGATAAACCCACATTGAATGTATTCAGTCACTGCCTGGGTCTCAGGAAGCGAGAGAGGAAACACTGTTCCACGAGGGGGCACCTTCTCTGGTAATAACTCTATGGCACAGTCCCACTCCCGATGAGCAGGAAGTGTCTTGGCAGCATTCTTGCTGAATACATCCCTGAAGGACTGGCACAGAGCTGGTATAAGATCATCTGGTGCAGAGGATGAACTCCGGTAGATATGGTATGGGAGTCTGACGGTATCCATCTCTGATAGCACTGAGATCCCCATAACAAGATTTTTTGGTTCACTCCAGTCTAACGTGAGAGTGTGCTTGCATAACCATGGAATAACCAGGGTAATCGAACTGTTGGCTGATGGAAGTATGTAGAATGAAATTAACTCTTTATGAAGATGTTACGATTCACCTGTCTATAATACAAGATTACACGCTGGAGTAGAAAGTGCAGGCAGATGCAGGGTGGCACAGAAATAGTATACCAGACTTGACTGTGGAATGCTGTAGTGTCAGGTGACTTGAACTACAGTAGGAGTGACTAGATACTTTCACTGTACTGATGGCAGACTGTGGAGACTGAAGTGCAGCACTATACTTAGGCACAGGTGAGAACCAGCAGATGAGTGAACACACAGCCATGAACCAGGACTAGAATGCAGGGTCAGAATGTAACACAATAATCACTGTTGCAGATGAGGACTGTCCGCAGAAGTGAAGGAATACAAGCACTTTATTAAGGCAGCAGAGTAATAATGTATTGCTGTGGGGTCAGAGTGGTAATCCAAGGTAAAACAGATGCATAGTTTAAATGGCAGTCCAGTAGGAGATTTGCAGGGAAGGTGGGTGTTTAACAATTGAAGAATCCAAAGAAACAGGGATTGCAGAGCAGGTACAGCTGTCCAGTTGTTAAACAGGAATGCATGCAGGTACAGATGAAGGGCCTAATTCAGGTTGAATCGCAGTAAGAGCTCCAACCACAAATATTGAAAAAAAGATGATGTACAAGGGAACCTAGGCAGAGGGCCGCAACCTGCGTATCATGTACAGTTAAGTCCATACCTCTTTGCAGGTGTCCCTAGTGAATACCACCAGCATGTTAGACTCCGTTCCTCCTTTTTGGGTCTTTGCCAGTCCCAAAGTACGGGCAAGCATCTATTACCATTCGTGACTTATGACATCTGCATGATGAACCAAGGATTTCGTAATTTGATGCATCAGTCCATAAGACCTTACTCAAGTATTCAGTAGTGTACTGGCAGAGCTTCATAGCCCAGAACATTGCCGCAGAACAGCTGCAAATTTTTAACCCTCTACTTGTTCCCCAAAAAAGGTCTTTTTCTATAACTATGCAATTTACATTATTTTTTCAGTTTTTGCTAACCTAAACATTTGCGTTACATCTAGTAGTGTACCGCTTACCTTTGTACCATTATATGGGAGTGTTGTACAACTTTTGACCAGTAGTGTATAGAACAGGAGCCCAGATCTTGTGGAATTGTATCAACTTTATTTGGATGATGGGAATTAGTCTTTTCCATATGAGCAA
The DNA here is from genome assembly GCF_028390025.1 of Pseudophryne corroboree. NCBI lineage: Eukaryota > Metazoa > Chordata > Amphibia > Anura > Myobatrachidae > Pseudophryne > Pseudophryne corroboree. Next base: position 367,029,259 of record NC_086444.1, read on the forward strand.
CACATCAAATATAGGATTTCACTTAAGAGATGCAGGGAGGTGCAACCTGCTTTGGTATCCGGATGATAAAGCTACACTGTCTAGTTAGTCAGTAAGTCGACAGGTACAAACGGTTGACACTGTTTAAGTTCAAACAGGTTCAAAAGGTTGACATGACAATGGTCAACACATGTTTTTTTGGTCGATTTTCAAATGTTTTCCCAACATTTGCTTGATTTGCTACCCATGTAGACTAAGGATTGGGACTAAAAACCATTTTTTTATTGTCGACCATTGTCCTGTCGACATTTTGTACTTGTCAATCTTAACCACCATCGACCTTTCATCTGTCGACCATATGGTGTTGACCTATTGACTGCATATCTAGACAGTGTAGATATTGTATACCACACCCCCTGCTTCCAATGTTTAGCCATTAAGTATTGAGCTGCAGCCAATGATAGGCAATGCAGATTTTGCTGAGTGGGGATCTGCTACCTTACATTTTTTAATGACAAACCAGCAAGTCAGTGAGTGCTATAATACAGAAATGGAGCAGCCCTGGTACAAACTGTTTCACTGTGCAGTTCCCAGGGTTCCGCCAAGTGGAAGAAGCAGGTCAGTGAAAATGTGACTAGTAGCTGTGAACGCTGCTGTGTTCTGACTGTTCGAATGCTCTCATGTAGGCTGCTGCATGTTTGTAGTGATTCATCTTGTACATGGGATGGCAGACCCCTGGGAACAGAGCTATCCACCCACAGTCTGTCAAACCCTGACACTGGAGTTAATACATTCACTGCCCACACATTCTAGTTACTAGCAGCTCCAGGGAGAAATGGACAAATTCATTACTCCCCTTGCCCTTTAACCCCTCAGCGTATCTTAAATGAGCCGCTTTATCTGTTGCTCTGTGCTAATTTCCAGGGATAGCAATTGGAATGGTATTTTAGAGCTGATTTATTTACCGTTCCAATCTTGCTCTCTGTTTAGATCTCTGTACTGTAGATAGAGAAATCATGTAACTACTTACAATGTACAAGAAGTGGTAGCTGTTCCTGAGACATTTGTTTGCATGTTTAATGGCTGAACCGATGGTCAGATTACCTAACCGCATTATGTTACCTTACATAGCAGCTTTATTGCAACTTAATGAAATTTATTGCTTTTTTAAATTGGATTTTATTAATGTATAAAAATGTTATTATGATAATTTTGTACTTAACCCCTAGAGTTGCGAATGACGAATCTGACTTATAGCGGCAAGTCAGGAATGCTGAATGAATGAAGAGTATGGGGGACCCTAGAAAGATAGGAGACCCCTCATTTCAAAGACATGGTCCCCCCAATGTGATCACCAGACATTAACCCCCTTCACTACAGAAATATGGAGTCCTGGTATTGGGGAATATCTTCTCTAACCTGGCGTCCAATAATTAAGAATCCCCTACTTTAGAAATGGGGGGGTCTCTCTTTCAAATAGGATCCCTTTAGTGTGTTTTGTCTGCTTATCAGCTGTAAGCACCAGGTAGTGTTACCCAATTAAGGAAAATATACGTTTTCTGTATATGAGCTGGAGGCACTATGGCCCGGTTACTCACAATCTTGCCCCTATACATGTGGGGGAACCACATTTGAAAGAGAGGTATCCTTTCACAATCCCCTAGTACCTATCTTCTGGTGATCACCAAACAGAAATACGCTAGGCTAGGGAAAACATAGATTCTCTGTAAATATGCAGGAGGGCACTGCATACCCTCTTATGCCCATATTTGCATCAGTACACATGTGGAACCAACATAAGGAAGAGGGGAGTTGCCCCATTTCATATGATGTGGCCCATTAGCAGCTACTTTCTGGTGATCACCAGACCGTATTACCCAGCGCTACAGAGTCTCCATACTGACCCGCACACATGGCGGCACCCTTGTTTAAAAGAAGTCTTCTCTTTCAAATGATTTGCACCCTGTCAGCAATTAGGCAAAACTATGTTGCACTGCAGGTGGGGTGTGTTCAAACTAAATTGCATTGTAAAAATAAAGCAGCCAGTATTTACCCTGCACAGAAACAATATAACCCACCCAAATCTAAATCTCTCTGAACATGTTACATCTGCCCCACCTGCAGTGCATCATGGTTTTGCCCAATTGCTAACAACTCCTGTTGGTTGCATTGTTTTAAAGAGTAACAAGTACTGCAAAGTTATAGTGATTTAAAAAAAAAATAATGTTAAAAATCACTTTAGCTTTCTGTTCATTTTCTTGAAATTTCAATCAAAAACACTTTTGGGCCAGTTTAGTTGAGTTTCATTTGATGTGTGAGAATGAGTAAAAACGCTATGGGGTATACTCAATTGAAGTCGGACCCATTCCGACATTCATTTGTCGGAATGGATCCGACCTGGGCTATTCAATGCATTATCAATTCGACTTTAAAAAAAGTCGAATTGAGATGCAGGAGGGGGGGGAGACACGGAGAGCCGCGGGCAGACGGGGGAGAGCAGTGCTACAGCAGCAGCTATATAGCCGCTGATGTAGCGCTGCTCTCCCCCGTCTCCCCCCTTCATATCTCTGCCTCTCCCCATCCCTCCTCTCCACGGCCCTGCATCACAGCCGCTGCTCATGGCAGCGTCCGCCTGGCTCCAGCAAGCGCCAGGTGGATGCTGCTGTGAGCGGCGGCTGTGAGATCCTCCTGCTCTCCCCGTCGACACAAGCACGTGAATCGGCAGCTATTCCATAGATCCACATGCTTTTCGACAAGTCGAATTCCTCGACTTTTCGAATATATTGAATAGGTCGGAACCCCTTCCGACCTAAAAAAAGTCGAAAACTGCCGTCTTTTCGACAGACTGCAGCTTTCGACCTCAATTGAATATACCCATATAGGTAAAATACAGTCTTAAAAATCTTAAAAATAAGGTATAATTTGTGTGTACCCCATAAAAAAATCAGCGATACTGATGTTGAAATGTGATGAGCGCAAATGGTGAATAATGGCCTCAACACAGAGAACATCCTCAGCAGCAAAGAGGTTAAAAGGACCACTGAACCTAAAATATCAGTTGACGTATGTTTTGCGGGTTGGGTATGCGTGACCGGCGGTCAGCATACCGACGTCGGTATCCCGGCAGCAAAATGGCGGGGGGCTCATCATGCAGCGGGCTCGGTGGCTCGCTGCGCTTGCCACAGGTTCTATTCCCACTCTATGGGTGTCGTGGACACCCAGGAGTGGGAATAGTCCCTGTTGGTCGGCGTGCCGACCATCAAGATTGTGAGCGGGCGGGATTTAGGAGCAGGACCATGGATAAACATGAGGACTTGGTTCATTTCCGTGGAAACTACAGCAAGATTCGCCCTCTTGCCAATCAAATTTATCTGTCGCAAAAACCTCTGCCCCTCATCTCTGCCTAATGAACAGACTGGTTACTGCTTGTGATTGAGTGCAGAGCTACAATTCCATCCCATTCACTAGCAGGGATGAAATGATTAATGCAGGACTACTGTTGCCGATAGGAAAATGAGCGGCATAGCATCCGCTATAATAGTGGGCTAAGCCTAGCTCCAAAATCTGTGCTTTGTGGTACTTTGTAGTGAGTCTCAGGAGAACATTGGTAGGAACATGAGTGAGGGATGAATGTGCCCCAGTAGTAGTGTGCACAGAGCCGACCATTACACACTTTATGTGCTGTGTACTGTCGCACCCAACATAGGGTATGGCTGGCTGCAGTCACATGTAGAGGTGGAAGATGAATGTCTCACTTGAGCATAGTCTGTGGATCTTATCTGGTCAAATGGTAGACAGTAACCTGCCGACATTAATAAGAAGTTCAGCATGGTTCGAACTGTCGACAGGTACAAGATCGACATCCCCAAACTGTCAACAGGGGCACAAATGCTCAGTGAGATGCTGCAGCATTTGTGGTCCACATCAGTCACATGGCCACCGTGACCCAGAAGACACCACAGCTGGGAGATGGTAAGGACCCACTAGGCCACCACAGACTGTTTGTCGGCATCATCCGGGTAGATATGATGAATGTTAACAGTTTGGCTATGTTGACATTCTTATGTTGACATCATGACTGTCAACCTGATGACTGTCGACAAGTCATACCACATCCCATGGGGATATTTGTTTATTAAGTGGGAGCTTGTTACACAAGCCATATGTATGTGGAATGGACACAGCAAATTTCAGCCCAGCTCACCTAGCAATATGGACAGTAGAGCAATGACTAAACAGCTGCTTTCTATCTTATTCTGCAGTTGTTACTGTGGGTCCTGTGGGATGTGGAGTAGGTAAATAGGGGTTACGATCGTTAGGTCGACACAACTTAGGTCGACACTCATTAGGTCGACCACTGAAGGTCAACAATGCCATTAGGTCGATATGGCTGTTAGGTCAAAAAAGAAGAGGAAAAGACTCTCGTTTTTTGGGGGGCACTCATTGAAAAATATTGCATAAAATCTAACTTTTATTAATTACCATTAAAAGCTGTTGCCACCAACCAGGACTGGGACAAAAACATACACACATAAATACAAAAATGACAAAACAATAGAAAACAACAAAAAAATGTAAAAAAATGACAAAAAAAACACACCTAGGTTTGCGTGTGGTATGAACACGCCATGGGGAGATATGCCTGACGCAGTCAGGGCCAATATGATAAATACTGACACTAGTTCCTGCAACAGTTAGCCTTAACAGTCCCCTAACAGAAGGAGACAAATAGTGGGCTGGTATAGTCGGCTAACACAGGAAACAGAAACACTGTAGATAGATTTACCATCAATACTTCAGTCTCTCGTAATAAATGCTACTGGCGTAGAGTAAATAAGTAACAATGATGGTTTAGTGTGTGTTCAAACTTCATGGTAAGTGCAGTCTCCCCATAGATTGCATGTCATTGGTTCCTATAAAGAGGTAGTAGCGAAATAATCATAGTATTTATTCAGGATCTAGGATATAAATATCCATAATATAAACAAAAAATAATAATAATAATCTTGTAAATGTTACAGTGCAAATACTGTTAATTTTCTCAGTGCAGTAAACCGGTAAGCATTATATTAGTAAATAATTTCTTGGTATCGAGTATCCACTATAAATAACACCCTGATCCGTATCTCCGGTACAGGCAGGCTATTACTAATTGAAGTTGTCTGGGCAGACGTATCTAGTATGCCTCAAAAACAAGCTGTAGCAAAATATATATATTTATCACTATTGCTCTTCATATATATCCATCATTTCAATATGCAGGAATCAATGTAACCAGGGTAAATATCCAATCTATCCTCTGACACATGTGTCATATTGGTGAGTTAGAGAGGTGAAGAGCAAATGAGCTGCTGCAGATTGCAGAAAAGGGGAAGAAAAAGGCACTCCTATCATAGATGTAGTGGGGTGGCTACTGTTCACTGTGTGACATGCATTAATACAGTGAATGAGCGTGTCCCATCTGCACCTAAGGGTTAGAAACAGGTAGAATGCTTCTGCTTTTGAAAAGATCACCCACGGGCACCCTGATGTAACAGCGCAGGATGTCCTCTGAGTTCTCCTTGCGACAATGAGAGAGCATTGAAAAAAGGGAGATTTAAAGATACATGTTATCAGTAAGATGAAATAAAGAGCACCAATCCCCTTAGGAGTGTATGCTGCTTCCTTGCATGTGTAAATACATTGATGCAAGGTGAGCGGTACCTCTTTTTTGCCTATAGTGCCTGGAAGAAAGTAGTTTGGTAACAGTGCTGGGACCCTAATGGTAGTAAAGGTCCTGATGCCGCAGGGTATTGCAGGATCCGTTACCCACCATGTGGACCCGCCGGCTGTCACTCGAATGGAAAGGTACCTAAGATTGCGCGTGGATATCAGGGTGTGTGGTTCCGGCTCTGGCTGCACTGCACTGAGTCTCCTCAGACAGCTGTTTCGCTTTCTGGCTTCCTCAGTGAGACACCCTGTAACCGGGTGTTGGAGTTGTTTATAACTAGGTAATGTCCAATGCAGCATACACTCATAAGGGGATTGGTGCTCTTTATTTCATCTTACTCATAACATGTATCTTTAAATCACCCTTTTTTCAATGCTCTCTCATTGTCGCAAGGAGAACTCAGAGGACATCCTGCGCTGTTACATCAGGGTGCCCGTGGGTGATCTTTTCAAAAGCAGAAGCATTCTACCTGTTTCTAACCCTTAGGTGCAGATGGGACACGCTCATTCACTGTATTAATGCATGTCACACAGTGAACAGTAGCCACCCCACTACATCTATGATAGGAGTGCCTTTTTCTTCCCCTTTTCTGCAATCTGCAGCAGCTCATTTGCTCTTCACCTCTCTAACTCACCAATATGACACATGTGTCAGAGGATAGATTGGATATTTACCCTGGTTACATTGATTCCTGCATATTGAAATGATGGATATATATGAAGAGCAATAGTGATAGATAGATAGATATATATATATATATATATATATATATTGCTACAGCTTGTTTTTGAGGCATACTAGATACGTCTGCCCAGACAACTTCAATTAGTAATAGCCTGCCTGTACCTGAGATACGGATCAGGGTGTTATTTATAGTGGATACTCGATACCAAGAAATTATTTACTAATATAAGGCTTACCGGTTTACTGCACTGAGAAAATTAACAGTATTTGCACTGTAACATTTACAAGATTATTATTATTATTTTCTGTTTATATTATAGATATTTATATCCTAGATCCTGAATAAATACTATGATTATTTCGCTACTACCTCTTTATAGGAACCAATGACATGCAATCTATGGGGAGACTGCACTTACCATGAAGTTTGAACACACACTAAGCCATCATTGTTACTTATTTACTCTACGCCAGTAGCATTTATTACAAGAGACTGAAGTATTGTTGGTAAATCTATCTACAGTGTTTCTGTTTCCTGTGGTAGCCGACTATACCAGCCCACTATTTGTCTCCTTCTGTTAGGGGACTGTTAAGGCTAACTGTTGCAGGAACTAGTGTCAGTATTTATCATATTGGCCCTGACTGCGTCAGGCATATCTCCCTATGGCGTGTTCATACCACACGCAAACCTAGGTGTGGTTTTTTTAAATTTTTTTACATTTTTTTGTTGTTTTCTATTGTTTTGTCATTTTTGTATTTATGTGTGTATGTTTTTGTCCCAGTCCTGGTTGGTGGCAACAGCTTTTAATGGTAATTAATAAAAGTTAGATTTTATGCAATATTTTTCAATGAGTGCCCCCAAAAAAACGAGAGTCTTTTCCTCTTCTTTTTTGGTATACTAATGTTCACTCTCAGGGGTGCACCTCCACATGAGTTACTGCTATAGTATCCTTCAATGAAGGATTAAATTCTAAACTACTGTGGTTTTTTCCAATTCATTCAGTGTCATATCATATTTCACCACCTGTGCTCAAGTTTTCCATATCCCCTTTCTCCCTCTACATTAAAATGGCTGTTAGGTCGACAGGTCAAAATGTCGACATGAGTTTTTCACTTTTTTTTTCTTTCTTCATTTTTTGGATTTTTTCATACTTAACAATCCACGTGGACTATGATTGGAATGGCAATCTGTGCCGAGCGAAGCGGTAGCGGAGAGAGGCACCTTGCCCTAAGCATGGCGAGCGTAGCAAGCCATGCGAGGGGACACTGTGCACTAATTTGGGATCCCCGTCAATTTACGGAGAAAATTACACCAAAAACGTCATGTCGACCTAGTACATGTCGACCTAATGACCATGTCGACCTATTGTCCCTGTCGACCTCCCATGGTCGACCTAAGTTGTGTATATCCAACGACCTATACCCAGTAAATATAGAGTAAGGAAAATCAGAGAGAAAACAGCACTTTAAACTAGGCAGGTCACATTGGGGATTTGCCAATAGAGCAGCCGATGTAGGGCATAAAACACTTGCCCACTGGCCTCTCGATGTGTTGTTTTGACATCACAACTGGGCGAGCATTTCAGTTGCATCAAATGCCTGCCCAGCTGTGATGTCTGTCCCTGCAGTAAGTGTGTGGGCAGTCTGCTATCCGACCGTACACACAGCCAGATGCACCAGTATATCTGTAGATATATCAGCCATCGGCTGTGCTGCACAGTTGACGTGATATGTCTGCGAACAACGTTGTTCAAAGACACATAGGGCGGGATTCAATTCTTTTCACCCCTTTCCACACTCGTTCTGTTTCTACCCGCAGGGACGTTGTATCATTATTTCAGCTCGCAACCCCCGGAGTAGTGAGGCACCCAACCCTTTACACAGTAAACCTGATTACTATGGGCGCAATATGCGCAATAACGGAGATCATTTTAGAAAGGAAATTGGGCGTGATATGTCATTTGAATCTCACCCATAGTTTGTATACACCTGCCGACCAGCTAGCGATATATCAGCCGTTGGCTCAATCGGACGATAGATCACCCACTGTGAACCCACAACTCGGAATGACCCCCTTAGTTCACAAGTTTGTGTACTTTTACATCGGTTGGGTACTTTGGGGGTAATACAGAGTTGATCGCAGCAGCAAATTTGTTAGCAGTTGGGCAAAACCATGTGCACTGCAGGGGAGGCAGATATAACATGTGCAGAGAGAGTTAGATTTGGGTGGGTTATTTTGTTTCTCGGCAGGGTAAATAATGGCTGCTTTATTTTTATACTGCAATTTAGATTTCAGTTTGAACACAACCCACCCACATCTAACTCTCTCTGCACATATTATATCTGCCACACCTGCAGTGCACATGGGGGGTAATTCCAAGTTGATCGCAGCAGGAATTTTGTTAGCAGTTGGGCAAAACCATGTGCACTGCAGGGGAGGCAGATATAACATGTGCAGAAAGAGTTAGATTTGGTTGGGTTATTTTATTTCTGTGCAGGGTAAATACTGGCTGCTTTATTTTTACACTGCAAATTAGATTGCAGATTGAACACACCACACCCAAATCTAACTCTCTCTGCATATGTTAAATCTGCCTCCCCTGCAGTGCACATGGTTTTGCCCAACTGCTAACAAAATTCCTGCTGCGATCAACTTGGAATTAGGCCCCTTGTCCACAGGTTGTGTACTTTGTCTGGCTTCATCGTACTATTAGCCTGATTGTTGCTTTATTACAATGTCTAACAATAAGGGCAGTAAAACTCTGGAGGCTCCTGTAAAATGCAAGGTATGCTCCAGAGGTTCACCTGTGGGGGAAGCATTGTGTGATGGTCTGTGTACTAAAGGTCATACACCTCCCAGTCAGCCTGCAGCTCCTGTGACTACAATAGAGCCACCATGGGCTATGTTCACTACCCTCCTGGGGATTCTGGTGGGATCTCCGGTGCCACTGCCACCACAAATTGTCCCTATGGTAAATCCGCCTTCGGCTGAAAATTTGTCTCACCAACTGCAGCAGTTAAATCAGTCTTTGGTTAGACAGAAATCTACTCCAGGTCACTCCCGTGTCCCTGGGTCCTCTAAGTGGGCTTCTTCCTCCTCACAATCCACTAACCTCTCTGATGTTTCATCTGAAGAGGAGGGGGAGCATACGGTCCTGTCCTACACTGAATCCTGTGTTACTGACGAGGATTCTCCCTCACAAGTTGATGTCCCTGCCCTAGTGGTTGCTATTAAGCAGATCCTACAAATCTCAGCAGATGAGGATTCCACTACGTTGTCCAAGAAAACTGTTTAAACAGCAGAAACTGGTTAAAACTGTATTACCCCATTCTGATCATCTTGTGGACACTAGGCGGGAACCCTGGTCTACCCCAGGTAAGAAATTCCCGCTCCCTAAACGGTATTTGGCTCGATATCCTCTCTCTGCAGAGTTATGTAATAAGTGGGAGAATCCACCGCCGGTGGATTCTCGCGTCACCAGTCTCGTGGTGTCGTCTACTCTGCCTGTCACCACTGTCACCCCACTGAAGGAACCGACAGATAAGCGTGTGGAGGGATGCCTGAAATCCATATATTCCCTCACAGGGGCCATTCATAGACCTATGATAGCTGCTTCTTGGGCCGCAAAAGGTATTGAGGCGTGGGTTCAGGCGTTAGAGGAAGAGCTGCCCGAGGATATTTCTGACAATGCCAGATAATACCTGTCTCATATATGCACCGCCGCCTTTTACATTCAGGAGGCGTCCTCTGAGGCGGGGGTAATGGCAGCCAAAGCATCATCCACGTCTGTCCTGGTTCACCACATACTGTGGTTAAGATCGTGTAAAGTGGATTTAGACTCCAAGAAGACCTTGGAGGTACTCCCCTTCACTGGGGACATTTTATTTGGAGAGGACCTAAATAAAATAGTGTCTGAATTAGCAGCTGCTAAAACTGCTTTTCTTCCTCCTACTAATCCTTCAACGCAGAAGGTGAAAACTATCACTTTTCGTTCCTTTCGACCTCAAGGGAAAACCAAGGGTCAGACTTACCCGAGACAGTCTCGTGCTCCCAAGACCACCAAGCCCAAGACGAGGCAGCCCGTCAGCCTGCTTCAAAACAAGACAAGCCTGCTGCATGACAGGGCGGGCCTCCCCCTGGGGGGCCCCAGGGTGGGAGGCTGACTTCTACAGTTCGTCCAGGTCTGCTTAAAGACCACTACAGACGCTTGGGTACTGGAAGTTGTCTCTCACGGGTATGCTGTCTCCTTCAAGAGACGTTCCCCTCACCAGATCTGCACTACGGTACTCCCTTCGGATCCGTTAAAGAAGCAGGCTGTACAAACGGTGGTAGGTTCCCTCCTGAGTGCAAGAGTGGTTGTGCCAGTACCTGAGTCCAAGCGTGGCAGAGGATATTATTCGACCCTGTTTCTAGTGCAGAAACCCCAAATCACTGAACAAGTTTCTGAGGGTAGCCAAGTTTCGTATGGAAACGTTGCGCTCAATCGTGCTGGCCATGGAACCCGGAGATTACATGGTATCCCTGGATACACAGGATGGTTATCTGCATATTCCTATTGCCATATCGCATCAGCAGTTCCTGCGGCTTGCTATTGGTGACAGTCACTACCAATTCCAGGCTCTGCCATTTGGACTGGCCACGGCTCCTCGGATCTTCACCAAGGTTATGGTCGTGATTACGGTGCACCTCCGTCGCCAGGGAGTCAGAATCCTGCCGTACTTGGACGACCTGCTGATTCTGGTGAATTCCCACGATGTCCTCCTCAGTCATCTACAATTGACGGTGAGTTGCTTACAAGCCCATGGATGGTTGATCAATTGGATAAAGTCCTCCCTGGTCCCAGCTCAGAGCATGGTGCACCTAGGGACGCTTTTGGACACACACACAGTCAGAGAGTGTTCCTGTCTCCAAACAAGGTCCTGAAAATCCAGAACAGGATAAGACACTTCATCCATCACCCTAGAGTATCAATACACTTGGCGATGCAAGTACTTGGCCTGATGGTGTCGGCTTTCGACATGCTGGAGTACACTCAATTTCATTCCCACCCTCTGCAGCTATTAATTCTTGCCAAGTGGGATGGCTTGCCTCATCAGATCAGATCCCAAATTATCTTGTTGACTCCAGAGGTTCGTTAGTTGCTGACCTGGCGGCTCCAGGACCAGCAATTGAGCAGGGGACGTACCTTCTGGATCCCCGACTGGGTCCTCATGACAACGGACACCAGTCTGAGGGGATGGGGAGCGGTGTTGGAGCAACACTCTTTTCAGGGTCGGTGGACCAAGGAAGAATCACTCCTCCCAATAAACATCCTAGAGCCGAGGGCGGTGTTCAATGCGTTATCACTTGCCCTACCTCTGGTACAGAACAGGCTGGTTCAGGTACGGTCAGACAATGAACAAGCTCTACCGAGCGAAACGTGTGTCACTTCCGGTCACTTCCGGTTCCGGTGTTCCGAACTTCCGGTCAGTCGGACCGCGGACACCGGCGTCTCACCGCTAGGCTCATCTTCCAATACGGACATCAGTGTGCGGCACCCTGCAATGGAGGGGATCTCTGCCTTCTCATTGACGTAACAGGTTACACAGCAATCTCCGACTCTTGCCGGAGCCCTTTCCCCCGCTATCCCGCTATTGCATTTCTCCTGCATTTTCCCTGATGGTGTTATATTTCAAACAGGAGAACACAGACTGAGTCCCTATAAACTCCATTATAACTCCATTTTAGTCCAGTAAATAGATGGAACTTAATCTCACTTTTTTGGATTAGATTTATGCAGCACAGGTTATTGGCACTTTCTGACAATCAAGGACTCTCGGGATCATATCATACTTTAGCAGGAGCGGCACCAATGTCCAGAATATAGTAATCATTACTAATGTGGATACCTTTGCTCATATTCACCATTCTTTTGGTTCCCAATAGGTCCAGTCCCTACACAGGACTGTTTGTATCCTTTTTTCCTTCATCACATAAGTACCATACATTTTTTTGAAAAAAGGCTTTAAAAATCTGATTGTATTCCATTTTTGTACTGATCATACACAGTATTTGTAGAATAGTAGAAAATGTAACTGTTTTTCACTTTGCTAATGATACACAGTAATTGCAGAATATCAAAAGAATTAACTTCTAACAGTCCTATCAGCAAAATAGTGGTCCTGTCCGAAACAGAAGACCCTTTGCCTTGGATTATTTCTTTGATATAGGATTTCTGGAATTCTCTCTCATCCTGTTCAGACAACCTTGGGGCTCTGCAAGGCATTATGTAAACAGAGCACAAGGTTGCTATATGACAGGACAGCAGAAGTGTTCCTCAACTTTCTTCTGTTTCAGTGTCTTGTTCTGACACCCTCTCATTTCCTCATTCGAAGTTTAGGCAGATGATGAAAAAGCAGAAGTGTTTTCAAAACATAGACCTGATTCGCTCTTTCAACTCTTATCATAGCACTGTGTTTTTCACCCAAGTATTTGCATTACTATTTGTCAATGTACTCAGTATCTGTTGATGAATTTTGTCGGTTCTCATAGGCATTCCAGATTAGATGACACATGGTCCCCAGTATTATCAGATGTGATATACTTACCTGCGGTCAAACCACACTGATTATGCCCAATCTCATCTGATTTTGAAAACCAAGCACTGTGGGCCAGGCCAGTACCTGGGTGGGAGACCACCAGAGAATACCAGGTACTGCAGGTAGTTTTATCCAAACCAATAAAACCCACAGACATTTTTGATCGGACTACATATGGTTCTCGTGTCAAGAGGTGTAACCTATTTACCTGCGGTCAAACCACACTGAGTATGCCCAACCTCGTCTGATCTTGGAAGCCAAGCACTGTGGGCCAGGTCAGTACCTGGGTGGGAGACCACCAGAGAATACCTGGTACTGCAGGTATTTTCAGTTACACAGGACCTGGAACCAAGCATTAGGGTACATCCTTCATAATTAGTATTTTATCATCGAATCATTTAGAGCCCGGCATACAATTTTTTCATTTTTTTCTTTTTCTTCCAGAGATATTTTCTATCATAGTGCATATGCCACTATAATAGGAAAAAGAAATTTATTTGTAACATCGGATATATATTTTTGCTCATTGAGCTACTACGCCAGTAATTGTTTTGTTATATTGACATTTGTGTATATATTTCTATATTATTATATATATTTTTTCACTTTTCTCTTTCTTTGTTGCCTTTGAGCCCTTATTTTAGGAGGACTAATAATAAAAGTTATATTTTAAATTTGATAACAAATCTTTTTTCATCAATACAAGTGTGCCCCAGAAGAGACATATAGTCTTTCTTTTTTCTCTTGGTTCCGGTACTATACGGGAACCATCCTTCTCACTTTCACAATGCCATGACAGTGGCATACATAAACCAGCAAGGTGGCACTCAAAGCCACATGGCTGTGAAGGAAGTGTCAAAAATCCTTTGCTGGGCAGAATGCCATCTGCCAAGTATATTGGCAGTGTTCATTCCGGGTACCTGAACTGGGAAGCGGACTACCTCAGTCGCCATGACATACATGCCGGAGAGTGGAGTCTTCATCCAGAAGTCTTTCAACTCCTAGTGGACAGGTGGGGTCTACCGGACGTAGACCTCATGGCGCCTTGACACAATCACAAGGTTCCAGTCTTCGGATCTCGGACCAGGGATCCTCGAGCAGTGTTCGTGGACGCACTGGCGGTGTCATGGAGCTTTCGGCTGCCTTACATGTTCCCTCCAGTGTCACTCCTGCCCAGGGTCCTACGGAAGTTCAAACAGGAAGGAGGAATGCTGATTCTAGTTGCTCCAGCGTGGCCCAGAAGGCATTGGTTCTCAGACCTGCAGGGTCTATCGACAGGACATCCCCTTCTACTTCCTCAACGGCCAGACCTCCTCGTACAGGGCCCTTGTCTCTACCCAGACCTGGCCAGACTGGCGTGGCTCTTGAAGTATCACTCCTGAGAGCCATAGGATTTTCAGCGGCGGTTATTCAAACTATGTTGAAAGCCCGCAAACCGCCTCTGCCCGGATTTATTACAGGGCTTGGAATTCTTACTTCACCTGGCGTGCTGAGAAGAATTATGATGTCCATAGATTCAGAACTTCCAGAATACTGGATTTTCTGCAAAGAGGCCTGTACTTAGGTCTTCGTCTGGCCTCCCTCAAGGTTCATATATCTGCCTTGTCGGTTTGGTTTTAGAGAATCATTGCCTCTATACCTGATGGGGGTAATTCCAAGTTGATCGCAGCAGGATTTTTGATAGCAACTGGGCAAAACCATGTGCACTGCAGGGAAGGCAGATATAACATGTGCAGAAAGAGTTAGCTTTGGGTGGGTTATATTGTTTCTGTGCAGGGTAAATACTGGCTGCTTTATTTTTACACTGCAAATTAGATTGCAGATTGAACACACCACACCCAAATCTAACTCTTTCTGCACATGTTATATCTGCCTTCCCTGCAGTGCACATGGTTTTGCCCAGTTGCTATCAAAAATCCTGCTGCGATCAACTTGGAATTACCCCCGATGTTCAGACATTCATTCAGGGCGTTATTCGGATTCAGCCTCCCTATGTCCCTCCTGTGGCTCCATGGGATTTGTCTGTTGTGCTGAATTATTTATTTATTTATTTATTACCAGTTATTTATATAGCACACACATATTCCGCATCGCTTTACAGAGAGAATATTTGGCCATTCACATCAGTCCCTGCCCCAATGGAGCTTACAGTCTATATTCCCTACCACATGAACATGTACACACATAAACACTAGGGTTCATTTTTGTTGGGATCCAGTTAACCTACCAGTATATCTTTGGATTGTGGGAGCCCTACAAGAGACTCCATTTGAACCTCTTGAATTGGTGGACCTTAAATGGCTCACAGCCAAGGTCCTGTTCTTGCTGGCTATTGCCTCTGCAAGACAGGTGTCCGATTTAGGCGCTTTGTCCTGTCGTCCACCCTTTCTCATCTTCCGCTGGGACCGGGCAGTTCTACGAACTCGCTCAGGTTATTTGCCTAAGGTGGTGTCATCCTTTCACCTTAACCAAGAGATTTTGGTTTCAGCCTTTGTCTCTTCAGATTTGTCTCCCAAAGAACGTTCTGTGGATGTGGTTAGGGCTCTCTGTATCTATGTGGAGAGGGGTTCACTACGGCTGGCCGGCGGTCGGGCTCCCGGCGACCAGCATACCGGCGCCGGGAGCCCGACCGCCGGCTTACCGACAGCGTGGCGAGCGCAAATGAGCCCCTTGCGGGCTCGCTGCGCTCGCCACGCTACGCGCGCCACACTATTTTATTCTCCCTCTATGGGGGTCGTGGACCCCCACGAGGGAAAATAAGTGTCGGTATGCCGGCTGTCGGGCTCCCGGCGCCGGTATACTGAGCGCCGGGAGCCCGACCGCCGGCATACAGAAGACCACCCTGTGGAGAGGACTGCCTCTATCAGGAGGTCAGATACCTTATTTGTTCTGTTGGGTTTTCACAAACGTGGCTGGCCTGCAAATAAGCAAACCTTGGCCATATGGATTAGAATGGTGATTGCACAAGCCTATGCGCAGCTCCTGCTGCAGTTTAAGCTCATTCTACTCGGTCTGTTGGACCTTCTTGGGCGACCCGCCGTGGCGCGTCCCCAGAACAATTGTGCAAGGCGGCTACGTGGTCCTCAGTGAACACGTTCATTAGGTTCTATGCCTTTGATACTTCCGTCTCCCAGGATGCTTCCTTTGGACACCGGGTTCTCTTACCCACTAAGGCGCGTCTCCTCCCTTAAGGAACTGCTTTAGGACATCCCCGATGTTTCCCTGTGGAAACCAATGTACCCTGCTGCAGAAAAGTAGAGTTATGGTAGACTTACCATTGTTAACTCTCTTTCTGTAAAGTACATTGGGTTCCACAGGGCGCCCATCCTGACGCACCTAGCTTTTTTGGGTTGTATGGCGTTAGCCGCTGATACCCTCTCCTGTCGTGAGAATGTGGTTCTATGTGACTAACATCTGCCTTCTCTTTTACCTGCTCCTGCATTGGACTGGTTGACAAAACTGAGCTCTCAGTGCCTGGAGGCGGGGTTATAGAGGAAGCTCCAATGCATCCTGGGACAGTCAGGGCTTTGCCTGATGGTGCCTCTGGATCAAGATCCCGCTCTACACCCCAGTGTTTCCCTGTGGAACCCAATGTACTTCGCAGAAAGAGAGTTAACAATGGTAAGTCTACCATAACTCTCCTTTTGGCAGCTGGGTTAACAAATCTAATTTTTTTGTTTGAAACTAACATTGAAAATATTGCATATGGGACTATAAATGTAGTTGTAAAAAGAAATAAAAATGTAACCTACACTTACAGTAAGTTATCCCAGTGGTAATAATTTAACCTAATGAAGTTCTCATTGAATGTTAGACGCTAGCTGTTGAGTACAAGATTCCTCTATCACATGTACAGTGCATAATGTGATATATTTGAATAGGATAACAATCATGTGCTTTATTATTATACAGATAGTACATCATACTAGATTCCTAGGACTAGCGTGTACTACAATGCTACACATTACCAATATGGTATATTAAACCGCATGCACTATCAGTATTTACTATTTATATCTTTATAAAGGGGTCAGAAACATACACTATAGGTGCCATATTCTCTGCAAGATGACTGTCCTCTCTGGTAGTTGGACATGCCTCTGTGGTCACTGGCCACACCCCTTAAGCATGGCTGCTGCCACTGCATTCCCCTTTTAGGCCCATCATGCCCTATTCTGGCACTGTCCATGTCCAGTGGGGCTCAAATCTATTTTCATCAACATTGGGCCTAAATTGTACTGATTTCAACAATCAGCTGCATAGGTATATTTTATGATTTGTTTCAGAATTGGACATTGGATGACAGAAAAAAATCCAATTATTTATCTTCAACCCCTGGACTGTGTAGCCGGCCATTGGGGAGCAGGTAAGAGGGTCTTAAATCGCCGTCCGCTGTTTACCGGGAGACGGACGCCAACGCAGGCTGTGGACACTGGCGCCAACCATGGACTCCACTAGACCACCAGGGTATGTAGGGGCAGAGGACATATTTATTATGGGCTCCCCAGTACCAGTGGCTAAAACGCCAGCATAAGGGAGGGATCGCCAGCTTGTAGTCCCTCCCCCAGCTTTGGGCACCAGTCCACCGTGGACTTTCTGCTGTTTAGCTGCAGCACCACACCCTCCTCCCCTCAGAGACTTCGGCAGCAATACCAGTGCAGGCAAGCCAGGTCTCCGGGAATGCTGGGTTCAGTCTCCCTGTAAAAACGTCTCCAAGGAGCCAGGTTTTTACATCACTTATATCCTACCTGCTGACAGGGTCGGATCTAGACTTTTCTTTTAGGGGGGGCGGTTTACGGTTTAATCTTGACCCCTCCCCTCTCCAGTCCCGACTCCTCCCCTCTCTCGTCTTGACTCCACCCCTCTCATCTTGACCCCTCCCATCTTGACTCCTCCCCTCTCCCGTCCAAATTCATCCATCACACAAATAGGTATAATTGCAGGTAAAGGATTTGTTAGTGGATGTTAGGTATAATAATCACTTCTACAACACATCAAAGCAAAGTTGCCCAATATGACATCTATCCAAATCCCTCCTTATGTTCATCATAATGTATGACACGTCATGTACAATTGTGATACCTACAGTATAAAAAGTTATAATCCCCTAATATTGGGGTATAGCAAAAGAAAATTAAATATAAACAAAATGTCTGGAGTAATTATTTGCAGCTATTTCTCATCTTAATATGAGGTACTGATATAGAGACAGTCAATCATCAAGGTTTATATGTCAACGTCGTTATGAAATACAGTATTATCATAAACCTTGATGATTGACTGAATCTATATAAGCGCATTATATTAAAATGAGAAACAGTAACAATGTGATAATATCTATAATTCCTTTCTTTGGGATACTAGCAACTTTTATGGATACAAATGGTAACAACTGGCATTTTATGTGTTACTGAACCAGGAAGGGAAGACACATTATAATACCCTGTTATATTATTATAATAAGGGGAACTGCTGAATAGTACCAAGGGGATTTTAGGCACAGAGTCTTGGGGGGTTAGACCAATTATTTGATAATCCCACACAGTACTCAACACTTGCCAACCCTAATAGATGAATTCCACATTTGTAATTGTCCAATAATGGAGTTTGAGACTAACCAGGATTAAGTGAGAGTACGTAATACTCGCAGGAGTTCACCTGTAGATTAAAATCCCTTTTGCATCTATGTGCCACATAGGTTTGGGAAATCCCCCCACCACCCTTTTTTTTCCAGAAAAATGTTGCAAGTATACCATAGTTATCTGATTGATACAATTAATTTAAGGAATTATAGGTATTATCACATTGTTGTATAGAATTTAGCCAGTGCTACTGCATATGTAGGTTGTTCATAAATATACCACTTCAGATACAGCAGATGTCATACTTCTTATTAGGCTCATTCAGCTATCTCCAATGAAAGGGATAAGCAAATATAGTGAAGTACTGTTTAATAATTGTAAATTTCAGCCAAACCTGAGCCTGCACCAGTGGGAGAACCCAGGACTTGCACTGTTTCAAGTGCATTCTGAACTGCTTAAATAACAGTTCATGTCTAGCTGGAATTGTCAAAATTTGGCCACTTGGAAATACATGTGATCTGTGTGGAGTTTATATGTTTTCGTTTTTCTCATATTAAATCTTACAATTATTAAACAGTGTTTCACTATAATTGCTTATCTCTTACATTTTGGGTATATCTGAATGAGCCTAATAAGAAGTATACTGTGAGATATGACATCTGCTGTATCTGAAGTGGTATATTTATGAATGACCTACATACTGTATGCAGTAGCGCTGGATAACTTCTATTCAACCTTTTTTGGCACATATTTGGTGAAGATGTGAGGATACCTTTAAGTAAAATATTGAGCTCACCGAGCTGCTTTTTTTCTGCTTGTGCGCACTGCTAGGATTGTCTATTTTATAAATCTATTATCAGATTGTTAATGTTTCTCATGTTAATATGAGGTGCTGATATAGAATAAGTCAATCATAATTAATCCAGGCATTCTGCTTTAATTTAATATTTTTTTGTTATACCCCAATATTAGGGAATTACAACTTTGTATACTGTAGGTATCACAACTGTACATGATGTGTCATAAATTATGATGAACATATAGATGGTATAATAGAGGGCCATCAAAATACGGCATTTGTGGCAACAGTAGTGACAAGACATTTGGCATAATTCAAACTTGATCGTAGCCGTGCAGCTACGATCAGTTACTCAGACATGCGGGGGGGGGGGGGGGACCCAGCACAAGGCTAGTCCGCCCCGCATGTCTGACTCCCCACCGTACAAGTTCAAAACCATCGCACAGCGGCAATGCTTTTGTACTTGATGAGTAGCTCCCTACCAGCGCAGCTCCTGGGCACAGGCAGGGAGCTACTGGTCACTGACCGGGTCACAGCGGCTGCGTGTGACGTCACGCAGCAGCCTGCCCCCCGCACGGTCCGGGCACACCTGCGTTGCCTGGACCGCACCCCTAAAAAGGCAGCAAAACGCCACCGGCCCGCACCCTCCTGCCCAGCGTCCGCCTCTGCCTGGCAGGGCTGAGATGGCCGTCGGCTGTCTGCCATGCACCAGCGTATATGTGCAGTTCAAACCTGAACGGCTGCTGTGAGAAAATGCACAGCAGCCGATCAGGTCTGAATTAGGCCCCTTGTCTGTAATGACATCAGTTATAAGAGAGTGAGGCTCCCGAGGACGCACCATATCAAGCAATTGAAATATTTCTAGGGATTTGGATAGATGTTATATTGGGAGACTTTGATTTGATGTGTTGTAGAAGTGATTATTATACCAAACACCCACTAACAAATCCTTTACCTGCTTATCTTGCAATATATCCCTACCAGCTATTAGGGTGCCATTTATAATCAAGGGATCTCTCCCACTGATATATAAACTGATGCACATTATAGGACCAATGCTATACAGGAACTTGAAGACGTTAATACTCATTTGTGAGGCTATAGTGAGGGCACCTTGTAGGGGAATTACACGGTGAGGACAATTCCGAGTTGATACCTTGTAGAAGGAGTATGGTGTTATGAGAAAGTAACCAAATAGAGGACAGATTAGCATACACCATATTTCTTGTATAGCATTTTTATGCACATTTTCTGTACTTTTACACGCATCTCTCTATTATTTTAGTATTTCACTGACAGGACATGATATGTAATGTTTAATATTATGAAATACAAGGAATATTTTAAAACCTATAAGTGCATCTACTACAGACATCCTCTGTTCTACTGTATCGCACATATGTGAGACTCAACCTGTAATACCCTGCCTAGGGAATATGGCAAGAAGATCTCTTACTGGCTGGTTCCTCTGCAACAGGCTGGTAAGATGGTCCCTTTTCCACAGGCTGGTCAATGGCACAGATTGGCAGGAAAGTCCCTCTGGCTGGTCTCTGGGTGCAGGAATGCAGCATGCTCTCAGTGTGGAAAAAAGTAAACACACTATAGTATACTGTTTGTATTAGCCCACTAGCCTGTCTTATAAGTGAAGCCACGCCCCCAACACACAGCCACACTTCCTGGATCTGTTATCAGCAAGGAGACGCTGGGGAGATGAAAGCAGTCTCAATCAACAAACTATGTTGATTGATTAACTGCCGTGCAGGCCAAAAGGGTGAGTGAGGAGGAAGGGGCACCCGCTGTGAGCTGCTGCGACTCACACCACTGACTATAGCTGACTGACTATAGCTGACGGCCAGCTGAGATAGGAAGGGGTTAAGGAGCAGGACTTCACAGACAGATTGTCTGTAGGCAGAAGTGTGCTAGGGGGGGCGATCGCCCCCACCGCCCCCCTCTGTATCCGTGCCTGCCTGCTGACAACCAAAGCTGAGTAGTTAATAAAGTGCTCATTGTAGTTATTTCTCTGCATTGTATGTGACTTGTGCTAGTTTCTGCAGTCTGATAGATAGATAGATAGATAGATAGATAGATAGATAGATAGATAGATAGATAGATAGATGCAGGTTGAGTATCCCTTATCCAAAATTCAAAATCCCACATTTTTGGATCCCCTACTGAGATAATGGCATATATATTGTATATTATGTGTATATATAGATATATTATATAGATATAATATACATATATATGTGTCATTATCTCAGTAGGGGAACCAAAAATGTGTGATTTAGAATTTTGGACAAGGGATACTCAACCTGTGTATGTGTGTATATGTGTATGTGTGTATATATATATATATATATCTGTCCCTGTCATTTTTCTCTGCCTTGTGACCAGGTGCTGTCAGGGGTCCTCTTTATACCATTCAGCATTACTGCTGGCAATGGTCACATACTATAGCAGGCGACCACACCCTCGTTTGTATGCTATTGTGTGTGTGGGTGACTCCCTATCATTGCAGCTATGTCTAGCAAAGCAAAAAGTCGCAAACAGCCTGTCACCCCAGTATTACAGTCATGTAGATTGTGCTCTGCAGGTTAACTGCAGAGGATGTAGTACAGGATGGGCTCTGTGTGAACTGCTTTGCACCTCCTGGCCAGTCCACATCCCCAGCACCTACTCAAGAACCCCCATGGGCATCTTTTACTCGGTCACTGGGTACCTTAGTTGATTGGTTAACTCCCCCTATGTTAGCACCGCTTAATATTGTCCCTATGACTATCCCACCTTGGATGGATACACTGAATACTACAGTTCAGAACTTAACCCAAATGTCCCTAGCATTACAAAGGATGTTACCTGGACCTAAACCATTCTCTGGGTCCACCACCAGGACCCGTTCCTCTCTGTCCACTGCTATATCGGACTCCAATGAGTCATCAGTGGAGGAAGGGGAGAACACATAGGGGTAAATTTACTAACATTCGTAATTTTCGGAAAAAGGTCAAAGTTCAATCACGAATGACATCGAAAGTGTAAAACTGCAACTTTTTGAATTTATTACGCCTAATTTACTAAGCTGTCGTATTCGGATTTTTCATTTGTTCCGATGTCGATGTCATTCGTGTTTTTTTCCCGTTTTTTACGGCAGTGATTAGCAAAACACTGCCGACTTTATCACAATGAATCTCGGCCGGATCTGTGTGATCCGTGCTGGGGTTCATTTTTTTTTTTTTTTTAAATAAACACTGTAAAACTTAAAAAAAAATTGCGTGGGGTCCCCCCTCCTAAGCATAACCAGCCTCGGGCTCTTTGAGCCGATCCTGGTTGCAGAAATATGGGGGGGAAAATGACATGGGTTCCCCCATATTTAAGCAACCAGCATCGGGCTCTGCGCCTGGTCCTGGTTCCAAAAATACGGGGGACAAAAAGAGTAGGGGTCCCCCGTATTTTTAAAACCAGCACCGGGCTCCACTAGCTGGACAGATAATGCCACAGCCGGGGGTCACTTTTATATAGTGCCCTGCGGCCGTGGCATCAAAAATCCAACTAGTCACCCCTGGCCGGGGTACCCTGGGGGCGTGGGGACCCCTTCAATCAAGGGGTCCCCCCCCCAGCCACCCAAGGGCCAGGGGTGAAGCCCGAGGCTGTCCCCCCCATCCAATTGGCTGCGGATGGGGGGCTGATAGCCTTTTGTGAAAATGAAAAGATATTGTTTTTAGTAGCAGTACTACAAGGCCCAGCAAGCCTCCCCCGCATGCTGGTACTTGGAGAACCACAAGTACCAGCATGCGGCGGAAAAACGGGCCCGCTGGTACCTGTAGTACTACTACTAAAAAAATACCCAAAAAAAGACAAGACACACACACCTTGAAAGTAAAGTTTTATTACATCCATCCACACAAACATACATACATACTTACCTTATGTTCACACGAGGGTCTGTCCTCTTCTCCAGTAGAATCCATGGGGTACCTGTTGAATAAATTCTACTCACCAGATCCAGGGTCCCAGGCTCCTCGTAGCATCCATTTGTAATCCACATACTTGAATAAAATAAAAAAACGGAGAGCCGAGCCACGCACTGAAAGGGGACCCATGTTTGCACATCGGCCCCCTTTCCCCGAATGCCAGAAACCCACTCTGACTGATGTCTAAGTGGGTTTCTTCAGCCAATCAGGGAGCGCCACGTTGTAGCACCCTCCTGATCGGCTGTGTGCTCCTGTACTGAGTGACAGGCGGCACACGGCAGTGTTACAATGTAGCGCCTATGCGCTCCATTGTAACCAATGGTGGGAACTTTCTGCTCAGCGGTGACGTCACTTTAGGTCAACCGCAGGGCAGAAAGTTCCCACCATTGGTTACAATGGAGCGCATAGGCGCTACATTGTAACACTGCCGTGTGCCGCCTGTCACTCAGTACAGGAGCACACAGACGATCAGGAGAGTGCTACAACATGGCGCTCCCTGATTGGCTTAAGAAACCCACTTAGACAGAAGTCAGAGTGGGTTTCTGGCATTCGGGGAAAGGAGTCCCATGTGAAAACATGGGGCCCCTTTCAGTTCGTGGCTCGGGTATCCGTTTTGTTATTTTATTCAAGTACCTGGATTACAAATGGTTGCCCCGAGGACCCTGGGACCCTGGATCTGGTGAGTAGAATTTATTCAACAGGTACCCCTTGGATTCTACTGGAGAAGAGGACCGACCTGCGTGTGAACATAAGGTAAGTATGTATGTATGTTTGTGTGCATGTATGTAATAAATCTTTACTTTCACGGTGTGTGTGTCTTGTCTTTTTTTGGGTATTTTTTTAGTAATAGTACTACAGGTACCAGCGGGCCCGTTTTTCCGCCGCATGCTGGTACTTGTGGTTCTCCAAGTACCAGCATGCGGGGGAGGCTTGCTGGGCCTTGTAGTACTGCTACTAAAAACAATATCTTTTCATTTTCAAAAAAGGCTATCAGCCCCCCATCCGCAGCCAATTGGATGGGGGGGACAGCCTCGGGCTTCACCCCTGGCCCTTGGGTGGCTGGGGGGGGGGGACCCCTTGATTGAAGGGGTCCCCACTCCCCCAGGGTACCCCGGCCAGGGGTGACTAGTTGGATTTTTGATGCCACGGCCACAGGGCACTATATAAAAGTGACCCCCGGCTGTGGCATTATCTGTCCAGCTAGTGGAGCCCGGTGCTGGTTTTAAAAATACGGGGGACCCCTACTCTTTTTGTCCCCCGTATTTTTGGAACCAGGACCAGGCGCAGAGCCCGATGCTGGTTGCTTAAATATGGGGGAACCCCTGTCATTTTTTTCCCCATATTTCTGCAACCAGGATCGGCTCAAAGAGCCCGAGGCTGGTTATGCTTAGGAGGGGGGACCCCACGCAATTTTTTTTGAAAAAATAATCACTTTCCCACCCCTTCCCACTGATATACATGCACGGATCTCATGGATCCGTGCATGCCTATCCAATCACGGATAAAAAAAGCAGGTCTGTTTTTTTTAAGCACTTTTTTACGAGTTGTAATTTTTCACGGCAGTGTTTTGTTTTTTTTTGCTTTGCACTTCTTAGTAAATGACCGAGATTCATACTTAAACAGCCGCGTTTTGACCGATGGTGTATTCATTCGTAATTTTTTTGTTGGACTTCCAAAAAATTACGAATGCCCTCATCACTGCCGTGATTATTGCTTAGTAAATTACCGAGATGACACTTTGATGAAAAGACGGCATCTCGGTCAAAATCGGGACCTTAGTAAATTTACCCCATAGTCTGTCACTGATTCCTGCATTATTGCAGAGGACTCTCCCAACACAGTGGAGGTAGCTCTGTTAATTGAAGTTATTAAACACATCCTTCAACTCACTGAGGATGAACCTGACCCTCTTGCTAAGAAAACAGATGTTTTTAAGCGACAAAAGATAATTAAATCTGAATTCCCCCATTCAGATCATCTCATGGAAATTAGACAGGAATCCTGGAAAACTCTTGATAAGAAGTTTCCCGTGTCTAAACAGTTGGCTTCCCGTTGCCCTATCCCTGCAGAGGAGTGTTCTAAGTGTGAAGCTCCCCCTCCGGTGGATTGCATATTGCACGTCTAGTTAAGATGTCTATTCTACCTGTCACTACTCTTTCCTCACTGAAAGAGCAAACTGATAGACGGATTGAAAATGTCTTAAGTCTATTTTCTCTGACGTCCTAGTGGATGCTGGGAACTCCGTAAGGACCATGGGGAATAGCGGCTCCGCAGGAGACTGGGCACAATTAAAGAAAGCTTTAGGTCACCTGGTGTGCACTGGCTCCTCCCACTATGACCCTCCTCCAAGCCTCAGTTAGATTTTGTGCCCGGCCGAGGTTGGATGCACACTAGGGGCTCTCCTGAGCTTCTAGAAAGAAAGTATATATTTAGGTTTTTTATTTTACAGTGAGACCTGCTGGCAACAGGCTCACTGCAGCGAGGGACTAAGGGGAGAAGAAGCGAACCTACCTGCTTGCAGCTAGCTTGGGCTTCTTAGGCTACTGGACACCATTAGCTCCAGAGGGACCGACCGCATGGAACTGGCCTTGGTGTTCGGTCCCGGAGTCGCGCCGCCGTCCCCCTTACAGAGCCAGAAGCAAGAAGAGGTCCGGAAAATCGGCGGCAGAAGACATCAGTCTTCACCAAGGTAGCGCACAGCACTGCAGCTGTGCGCCATTGCTCCTCATACACACTTCACACTCCGGTCACTGAGGGTGCAGGGCGCTAGGGGGGGGCGCCCTGAGCAGCAATAAAAAGACCTTGGCTGGCAAAAATACCACAATATATAGCCCCAGAGGCTATATATGTGATAATTACCCCTGCCAGAATTCAGAAAAAAGCGGGAGAATAGTCCGCGAAAAAGGGGCGGAGCTATCTCCTTCAGCACACTGGCGCCATTTCTCCCTCACAGCTCCGCTGGAAGGAAGCTCCCTGGCTCTCCCCTGCAGTCTACACTACAGAAAAGGGTAAAAAAGAGAGGGGGGGCACTAAATTTGGGCGCAGTATATATAACAGCAGCTATAGGGGACATAATTCAGTTAGTCCCTGCATTATATAGCGCTCTGGTGTGTGCTGGCATACTCTCACTCTGTCTCCCCAAAGGGCTTTTGTGGGTCCTGTCCTCTGTTAGAGCATTCCCTGTGTGTGTGCGGTGTGTCGGTACGGCTGTGTCGACATGTTTGATGAGGATAATGAGGTGGAGGCGGAGCAGTTGCATATAGAAGGGATGTCACCCCCTGCGGGGCAGACACCTGAGTGGATGGACTTATGGAAGGAATTGCGTGCACGCGTCGACTCCTTACACAAAAAATTTGACGACATGCCAAATGCGGGACAGCCGGCTTCTCAGCTCGTGCCTGTCCAGGCGTCTCAAAGGCCATCGGGGGCTCTAAAACGCCCGCTACCTCAGATGGCAGACGCGGATGTCGACACGGATACTGACACCAGTGTCGATGACGATGAGTCTAGTCTAATGTCCACTAAGGCCATTTGTTGCATGATTGAAGCAATGAAAGAGGTGTTACACATTTCTGATATAAACCCAGGTACCAATAAAAAGGGTATTATGTTTGGGGAGAAAAAACTACCCGTAGTCTTTTCCCCCATCAGAAGAATTAAATGAAGTGTGTGAAGAAGCGTGGGCTTTCCCTGATAAAAGATTGGTAATCTCTAAGAAGTTACTTATGGCGTTCCCTTTCCCGCCAGAGGATAGGTCACGTTGGGAAACACCACCTAGGGTGGATAAAGCGCTCACACGTTTGTCTAAAAAGGTGGCACTACCGTCTCCGAATACGGCCGCCCTCAAGGAGCCTGCTGATAGAAAGCAGGAGGCTATCCTGAAGTCTGTATATACACACTCAGGCATTATACTTAGACCTGCTATTGCGTCAGCGTGGATGTGCAGTGCTGCCGCTGCGTGGTCAGATTCCCTGTCAGAAAATATTGACACCCTAGACAGGGACACTATTCTGCTAACCATAGAGCATATTAAAGACTCAGTCTTATACATGAGAGATGCACAGAGGGAGATCTGCCGGCTGGCATCTAAAATAAGTGCACTGTCCATTTCTGCTAGGAGAGGCTTATGGACTCGCCAGTGGACAGGGGATGCAGATTCAAAAAGGCACATGGAAGTTTTGCCTTATACGGGTGAGGAGTTATTCGGGGATGGTCTCTAGGACCTAGTTTCCACAGCAACTGCTGGGAAGTCAGCATTTTTACCCCATGTTCCCTCACAGCCTAAAAAGGCGCCGTTTTATCAAGTACAGTCCTTTCGGACTCAGAAAAACAGGCGTGGAAAAGGCGGGTCCTTTCTGTCCAGAGGCAGAGGTAGGGGAAAAAGGCTGCAACAAACAGCAGGTTCCCAGGAGCAAAAGTCCTCCCCCGCTTCTTCCAAGTCCGCCGCATGACGGTGGGGCTCCACAGACGGAGCCAGGTACGGTGGGGGGCCGCCTCAAAAATTTCAGCGGTCAGTGGGCTCGCTCACAGGTGGATCCCTGGATCCTGCAAATAGTATCTCAAGGGTACAAACTGGAATTCGAGGCATCTCCACCCCACCGGTTCCTAAAATCTGCCTTACCGACAACTCCCTCAGGCAGGGAGGCTGTGCTAGAGGCAATTCACAAGCTGTATTCCCAGCAGGTGATAGTCAAGGTGCCCCTACTTCAACAAGGACGGGGTTACTATTCCACACTGTTTGTGGTACCGAAACCGGACGGTTCGGTGAGACCCATTTTAAATTTGAAATCCTTGAACACATACATGAAAAAATTCAAGTTCAAGATGGAATCGCTCAGGGCGGTTATTGCAAGCCTGGACGAGGGGGATTACATGGTATCCCTGGACATCAAGGATGCTTACCTGCATGTCCCCATTTACTATCCTCACCAGGAGTACCTCAGATTTGTGGTACAGGATTGCCATTACCAATTCCAGACGCTGCCGTTCGGACTCTCCACGGCACTGAGGGTGTTTACCAAAGTAATGGCGGAAATGATGATACTCCTTCGAAGAAAGGGAGTTTTAATTATCCCGTACTTGGACGATCTCCTAATAAAGGCGAGGTCCAAGGAGCAGTTGTTGGTGGGAGTAGCACTATCTCAGGAGGTGCTACACCAGCACGGTTGGATTCTGAATATTCCAAAATCACAGCTGGTTCCGACGACACGTCTACTGTTCCTGGGTATGATCCTGGACACAGTCCAGAAAAAAGTGTTTCTCCCGGAGGAGAAAGCCAAGGAGCTGTCATCTCTAGTCAGAGACCTCCTGAAACCGAAACAGGTATCGGTGCATCACTGCACGCGGGTCCTGGGAAAGATGGTGGCTTCTTACGAAGCAATTCCTTTCGGCAGGTTCCATGCCAGAATCTTTCAGTGGGACCTGTTGGACCAGTGGTCCGGATCGCATCTTCAGATGCATCGCCTGATAACCCTGTCTCCAAGAACCAGGGTGTCTCTGCTGTGGTGGCTGCAAAGGGCCCATCTTCTAGAGGGCCGCAGATTCGGCATACAGGACTGGGTCCTGGTGACCACGGATGCCAGCCTTCGGGGCTGGGGGGCAGTCACACAGGGAAGAAACTTCCAAGGACTATGGTCGAGTCAGGAG
The DNA here is from genome assembly GCF_028390025.1 of Pseudophryne corroboree. Classification (NCBI taxonomy): domain Eukaryota; kingdom Metazoa; phylum Chordata; class Amphibia; order Anura; family Myobatrachidae; genus Pseudophryne; species Pseudophryne corroboree. Next base: position 367,058,206 of record NC_086444.1, read on the forward strand.
ACTTCCCTTCACATAAATATTCTGGAACTAAGGGCCATTTACAACGCCCTAAGTCAGGCAAGGCCTCTGCTTCAAAACCAGCCGGTACTGATCCAGTCAGACAACATCACGGCAGTCGCCCATGTAAATCGACAGGGCGGCACGAGAAGCAGGATGGCAATGGCAGAAGCCACAAGGATTCTCCGATGGGCGGAAAATCACGTACTAGCACTGCAGCAGTGTTCATTCCGGGAGTGGACAACTGGGAAGCAGACTTTCTCAGCAGGCACGACCTCCACCCGGGAGAGTGGGGACTTCATCCAGAAGTCTTCACCCTGATTGTAAATCGATGGGAACGTCCACAAGTGGACATGATGGCGTCCCGCCTAAACAAAAAACTAGAGAGATATTGCGCCAGGTCAAAGGACCCTCAGGCGATAGCTGTGGACGCTCTGGTGACACCGTGGGTGTACCAGTCAGTTTATGTGTTCCCTCCTCTGCCTCTCATACCAAGGGTACTGAGAATAATAAGAAAACGAGGAGTAAGAACAATACTCGTGGTTCCGGACTGGCCAAGGCGAGCGTGGTACCCGGAACTTCAAGAGATGATTTCAGAGGACCCATGGCCTCTGCCGCTCAGACAGGACCTGCTGCAGCAGGGGCCCTGTCTGTTCCAAGACTTACCGCGGCTGCGTTTGACGGCATGGCGGTTGAACGTCGGATCCTGAAGGAAAAGGGCATTCCGGAGGAAGTCATTCCTACGCTGATTAAAGCCAGGAAAGATGTAACTGCAAAGCATTATCACCGCATATGGCGGAAATATGTTGCTTGGTGTGAGGCCGAAAAGGCCCCAACAGAGGAATTTCAACTAGGTCGATTTCTGCATTTCCTACAAACAGGAGTGACTATGGGCCTGAAATTAGGCTCCATTAAGGTACAGATCTCGGCTCTGTCGATTTTCTTCCAGAAAGAACTGGCTTCATTGCCTGAAGTTCAGACGTTTGTGAAGGGAGTGCTGCATATTCAGCCCCCGTTTGTGCCTCCAGTGGCACCTTGGGATCTCAACGTGGTGTTGAGTTTCTTAAAATCACATTGGTTTGAGCCACTTAAGACCGTGGATCTAAAATATCTCACGTGGAAAGTGGTCATGTTATTGGCCTTGGCTTCGGCCAGGCGTGTGTCAGAATTGGCGGCTTTGTCATGTAAAAGCCCTTATCTGATTTTCCATATGGATAGGGCAGAATTGAGGACTCGTCCCCAGTTTCTTCCTAAGGTGGTATCAGCTTTTCACTTGAACCAACCTATCGTGGTGCCTGCGGCTACTAGGGACTTGGAGGACTCCAAGTTACTGGACGTAGTCAGGGCCTTGAAAATTTATGTTTCCAGGACGGCTGGAGTCAGGAAAACTGACTCGCTATTTATTCTGTATGCACCCAACAAGCTGGGTGCTCCTGCTTCTAAGCAGACTATTGCTCGCTGGATTTGTAGCACAATTCAGCAGGCGCATTCTGCGGCTGGACTACCGCATCCTAAATCAGTAAAAGCCCATTCCACAAGGAAGGTGGGCTCATCTTGGGCGGCTGCCCGAGGGGTCTCGGCTTTACAACTTTGCCGAGCTGCTACTTGGTCAGGGGCAAACACGTTTGCAAAATTCTACAAATTTGATGCCCTGGCTGAGGAGGACCTGGAGTTCTCTCATTCGGTGCTGCAGAGTCATCCGCACTCTCCCGCCCGTTTGGGAGCTTTGGTATAATCCCCATGGTCCTTACGGAGTTCCCAGCATCCACTAGGACGTCAGAGAAAATAAGATTTTACTCACCGGTAAATCTATTTCTCGTAGTCCGTAGTGGATGCTGGGCGCCCGTCCCAAGTGCGGATTGTCTGCAATACTTGTACATAGTTACTGTTAACTAAAGGGTTATTGTTGAGCCATCTGTTGAGAGGCTCAGTTGTTTTCATACTGTTAAACTGGGTATTGTATCACGAGTTGTACAGTGTGATTGGTGTGGCTGGTAAGAGTCTTACCCGGGATTCAAAATCCTTCCTTATTATGTCAGCTCGTCCGGGCACAGTGTCCTAACTGAGGCTTGGAGGAGGGTCATAGTGGGAGGAGCCAGTGCACACCAGGTGACCTAAAGCTTTCTTTAATTGTGCCCAGTCTCCTGCGGAGCCGCTATTCCCCATGGTCCTTACGGAGTTCCCAGCATCCACTACGGACTACGAGAAATAGATTTACCGGTGAGTAAAATCTTATTTTCTGTAAACAGACCAACCGTGGCTGCTTCCTGGGCTACTAAAGCCATTGAATCATGGTTACAGGCCGTAGACGGAGAATTGCCCTCAGATATATCTGAGGACTACATGTCAAACCTGACCCTTATGCAGCAAGCGTCTGCTTACATACGTGAGGCTCTGTCTGATGCCGGAGTATTGGCAGCTAAAGCGTCTACCACCTTTATACTGGCATGGCGAATTCTCTGGCTGGAAAGCTGACCTTGATTCCAAGAAAACTCTGGAATTTCTTCCTTTTACGGGAGACGTGTTGTTTGGGGCCGAATTGGACAAAATTGTCACTGCTTTGACTGCAGCTAAGACTGCTTTTCTCCCTTCCACAACAACTCCTCGTGTTAGAAGTTCAACTTTTTGTACTTTTCATCCTCAAGGCAAAGCAAAAGGACAGGCTTTCCCCACACAACCTTTAGCTATGCCCAAGGCCAAGCAACCCTGGGCTGCACGTCAACCTTTAGCAAAACCTGACAAGCCCGCAGCCTGAAGGGGTGGGCCTCTTTCTGGGGGATCACGTGTGGGAGGCCACTTTGCACATGTCTGGTCTATGACCATTTCAGGGACAACTGGGTGCAAGAAGTGGTCTCTCACAAGTACACGGTCTCATTTAAGAGACGCCCACCCCCACAGTTCTTTTGCACAGGTCTTCCCTCAGACCCCCAAACGGCTCAAATTCTGTAACTGGTTGTACAATCCCTACTGCAATTAAAGGTGATCATGCTGGTTCCTCAATCTCAATGCGGGAAGGGCTATTGTTCCTCCCTGTTTCTAGTACCCAAGCCAAACAGGTAACACCGACCCATCCTCAAACTCAAATCTCTCAACAGATTTGTCAAGGTTCCCAAATTCCGCATGGAGACCCTTCTATCCATAGTCCTTGCTGTGGAGCCGGGGGACTGTATATACAGGATGCGTATCTGCATATCTCTATTGCTTCCTCGCATCAGGAATACCTGCGTTTTGCTATAATCTGTCAACATTATCATTTCATGCCGCTGCCGTTTTGACTTTCTACAGCACCCAGAATTTTTGCCAAAGTTATGGCAGCACGTCGTCGTCGTCAGGGAGTCAGAATACTTCCCTATCTGGATGACTTACTGCTTCTAGCTGCTTCACAGGATGTCTTGCAATGACATCTTCAAATCACGATGACCTTCCTTCAAAAACACGGATGGCTCATCAAGTAGAAAAAGTCCTCCCTCATACCATCAGCGGATGTTACATTTGGGAGCCCTACTAGACTCTGCGAACCAGCGTCTTTTTCTGCCAGCGGACAAAATCTCCAAGCTGCAGGACAGAGTTCGCAGGCTGCTCTGGACGAGCCGAGTGTCCATTCACTCAGCCATGCAAGTCCTTGGAATGGTGGTCTCGACCTTTAACATGGTGGAGTATGCTCCGTTTCATTCTTGTCCTCTACAACATCTGATCCTGGCCAGGTGGGACGGACAGCCTCATCTGATCACATCACATATGATAACTTTCCAGAGGTCCGCTTGTCTCTCACTTGGTGGCTCTACACATTCCACCTAGACAAAGGATTACACTTTTGGTTACCGAACTGGTTGCTCCTAACCACAGACGCCAGTCTCCGCGGTTGGGGAGCAGTGACAGAACAGCACTTGTTCCAGGGGCATTGGATACAGTCGGAGTCCCGTCTCCTGATCAATGTTCTGGAACTACGAGCTGTCTACAAAGCCTTGGCGCAAAACGTCCTTCAGGCCAGACCTGTTCAGGTTCATATCATCAAGACGGCACTCGCAGCCAGATGGCATTGCAAGAAGTGGCCCACATTCTCAGGTGGGCAGAATGTTCCCTTCCAGCCATCTCAGCCGTCTTCATTTCCGAGACCCTAAACTGGGAAGCAGTCTTCCCCAGTCACCAGGATGTTCACTCAGAAGAATGTTCCCTTTATCCAGAAGTCTTTCAACTTCTAGTGGACAAGTGGGGTCTCCCGGACATCAACCTCAAGGCCTACCGACACAACCACTAGGTCCCGAGATACGTATCTCTCGCAATCAGCATGCAGCATTCATGGACGCTCTCTCTTTATCAAGTGGACCTTCCATCTCATGTACATCTTTTCTCTGGTTTCCCTTCTGCCGAGGGATCTATGGAAATTCAAACAGGAGGGAGGCAACCTCATCATAGTGGCACCAGCGTGGCCCAGATGTCCTTGATTCTCCAACCTACAATGTCTCTCCATGGAATGTTCCCCTTCAACTTCCACTGTGACATGACCTCTTGTCTCAGGGCCCGTGTCTGCACGCGGACCCTATGGCCCATTGCATCTGCCAGATGGGTGTCTGATTTGGGAGCTCACTCCTGTCGCCCTCCTTTCTTCATTTTTCATCTGGACAGGGCTGTACTTCACCTTAGGTAGGTAACCCAGTCCAATGCGGTCTCCCGTTTTCACATCAGTGAGGAAATTGTGGTTCCGACCTTCATATACCTGGGTCTCTTGGCTGCAGAGATTTTTTTGGATGTGGTTTGTGCTCTCCGTGTCTGTGTAGATTGCACCAGTTCACTACGGAGGTCGGATTCCCTCTTCATTCTTTACTGTTTTCACAAACGTGGTTGGCCAGCTAATGAACAGACTCTGGCCAGATGGATTAGAATGGCTATCGCACAAGCATACTCTCAGGCAGGTATTCCAGTTACGGCTTCAGTCTCTGCTCATTCTACTCAGTTTGTCGGACCATCATGTGTGGAGCAATTGTGCAAGGCGGCTACGTGGTCTTCTAACCACACCTTTAAGTTGTACAGTGCCTTGCTAAAGTATTCACCCCCTTTGCATTTTTCATGTTTTGTTGCCTCACAACCTGTAATTAAAATGGATTGTTTGAATGTTTGCATCATTTCATTCACAGAACATGCCTACAACTTTGAAGATGTTTTTTTTTATTGTGAAGCAAACAACAAATAGGACAAAATAACAGAAAACTTCAGCGTGCATAACTATTCACCCCCCTAAAGTCAGTACTTTGTAGAGCCACCTTTTGCGGCAATTACAGCTGCAAGTCACTTTGGATAAGTCCCTGAGCATGCCGAATCTTGCCACTGGGATTTTTGCCCATTCTTCGAGGCACAACTGCTCCAGCTCCTTCATGTTGGATGGTTTCCGCTTGTGAACAGCAATCTTCAAGTCTGACCACAGATTCTTATTGGGATTGAGATCTGGGCTTTGACTAGGCCATTCCAACACATTTAAATGTTTCCCCTTAAACCACTCCAGCGTTGCTTAAGCAGTATGTTTTGGGTCATTGTCCTGCTGAAAGGTGAACCTCCATCCTAGTCTGAAATCACAGGCAGACTGGAACAGGTTTTTCTCAAGAATATCCCTGTATTTAGCACGATCCAGCTTTCCCTCGACCTGACACAGTTTACCAGTCCCTGCTGCTGAAAAACATCCCCACAGCATGATGCTGCCACCACCATGTTTCACTGTGGGGATGGTGTTCTTGGGGTGATGGGATGTGTTGGGTTTGCGCCAGACATAGGGGGTCATTCCGAGTGGATTGCTCGCTGGCTAGTTTTAGCAGCCGTGCAAACGCTATGCCGCCGCCCACTGGGGAGTGTATTTTAGCTTAGCAGAAGTGCGAACACATGTGCAGCCGAGCTATGCAAAAACAGTTTGTGCAGTTTCTGAGTAGCTCTGGACCTACTCAGCGCTTGCGATCACTTCAGCCTAATCGTGTCCGAATTTGACGTCATACACCCGCCCAGCGAACGCCCAGCCACGCCTGCGTTTTTGCAAACCCTCCCTGAAAACAGTCAGTTGACACCCAGAAACGCCCCCTTTCTGTCAATCTTCTTGCGGCCGTCAGTTCGACTGAAAATTCGCTAGAACCTGTACACAACCACAATGGGCTTTGTACCCGTACATTGCGCGTGCACATTGTGGGGCATACGCATGCGCAGAAATGCCGTTTTTTAGCCTGATCGCTGCGCTGCGAACAACGGCAGCTAGCGATCAACTCGGAATGACCCCCATAGTGTTTTCCTTGGTGGCCGAAATGTTACATTTTAGTCTCATCTGACTAGAGCACCTTATTCCATACATTTGGAGAGTCGTCCACATGCCTTTTGGCAAACTCAAAACTTGCCTTCTTATTTTTAACACTAAGTAATGGCTTTTTTTCTGGCCACTCTTCCATAGAGCCCAGGTCTATGGAGTGTACGGCTTATTGTGGTCACATGCGCAGATACACCAGTCTCTGCTGTGGAACTCTGCAGCTCCTTCAGGGTTACCTTTGGTCTCTATGCTGCCTCTCTGATTAATGCCCTCCTTGCCCGGTCTGTGAGTTTTGGTGGCCGGCCCTCTCTTGGCAGATTTGTTGTGGTACCATGTTCTTTCCATTTGAAGATGATGGATTTAATGGTGCTCCGGGGGATCATTAAAGATTTGGATATTTTTTTATAGCCCAACCCTGACTGGTACTTCTCAGCAACTTTGTCCCTGACTTGTTTGGAGAGCTCATTGGTCTTCATGGTGTGATGCCTCTTGCTTAGTGGTGTTGCAGCCTCTGGGGCCTTTCAGAAAAAGTGTTTTTATACTGACAGATCATGTGACACTTAGATTGCATAAGGTGGACTTAATTTCACTAATTATGTGACTTCTGAAGGTAATTGGCTGCACCAGAACTTTTGAGCGGCTTCATAGCAAAGGGGGTAAATACATATGCACATGCCAATTTTCAAATTTATATTTAGAAAAATTTATTTTTTTATATAAATTTTTCTCATTTTACTTCACCAACTTAGACTACTTGGTGCATATCCATCACATAAAAATCAGATTTTAATTTTTTTTAAATTACGGGTTGTAATGTAACAAAATAGGTAAAAAGCCAAGGGGGTTGAATACCTTAGCAAGGCACTATGAGGCAGATGTATTAACCTGGAGAAGGCATAAGGAAGTGATAAACCAGTGATATGTGCAAGGTGATAAAGGCACCAGCCAATCAGCTCCTAACTTTTAATTTACATATTGGAGCTGATTGGCTGGTGCCTTTATCACCTTGCACATATCACTGGTTTATCACTTCCTTATGCCTTCTCCAGGTTAATACATCTGCCCCTATATGCCTTTGTTACATTCGCCTCCTAGGATGCTTGATTTGGATGCCGGATTCTATCCACTCAGGAGCATCCCCACTCTTGAAGTACTGCTTTAGGACACTCCCAATGTTATCTCTGTGGAACATCGAAGAAGAAAAGGAGAGTTATGGTAGAATTACCTTTGTTAACTCTTTCTTCAAGGTCCACAGGACGCCCACCCTGATGCACCTGGCCTCTGAGTTTTGCAGCTTTGGTCACTGGTTCCCTTCTCCTGTCTGTGAGAGTGTGTTCTTATGTGTAACATGTCTTCCTTGTCTCTTTATCCTCTTCCTGCTTTGGGCTTGTTACCAAAACAGACCTACCTGGGCAGGGGGTGGGGTTATAGGGAGAGGGACCTAGGCATCCTGGGATATCTAAAAGGTTTAACTGTATGGTGCCTAGGAGCTTATCCTACCACCTATAACCCCCACCCCGATGTTATCTCTGGTGACCTTATGGACCTCGAAGAAAGAGAGTTAACAAAGGTAAGTCTAACATAACTCTCCTTTTTTTAATCCATGGGTATTGTAAAATAACCTGTGTTTTACTATAAGGGTAACCTGAAGCCTATTTTACTTTTCTGACATATGTTTTTATTGTGTAGCAGCAATGAAAGATCACAAGCATATTGTCCATATGCTGTTTTTACTTTTTATGTGATAATGGAGCTCTGACACTTGTAAAGTAAGCTAATGCAATTACGGCTTTCGGTCATTAGGTCCACAAGACTTAGGTCGACATGGAAAAGGGTAAACATGAGTTTTTCACTTTTTTTTTTCTTCATTTTTTGAACTTTTTCATACTTTACGATCCAAGTGGACTACAGTTGGGAACGGTAAGCTGCCCGAAGAATGGCGAGCGAACACGGTGCACTTATTGGGGTTCCCCGCCACTTTACGAAGAAAACAGCATCAAAAAAAGTAAAAAAAACTCATGTCAACCTTTTTCCATGTCGACCTAGTCCATGTCGCCCAATAGTGGTCGACCTAATGACCCATACCCTGCAATTACAACCACCACAACATGCCCCTCCGATATCCCACATGCCACTTACATGACCATCAGACCTCCTCTCAAGCCACTTGCATGCGCCCACAGACCTCTCCACATAGATAACCTCCCTATATCCCATACATATTCTTTAAACTTCCCACATTCTATCAGACCGTTTGTTAACACTTACAGATGGGGATTCCACCACTCAATGTCATTGACTATCCAGGTAGATATACTCCACTTTAATAGCACTTTTTTTAACACCTCAGTTGTTTTTACTAATGTAACACTTTTTCTCTGACGTCCTAGTGGATGCTGGGTACTCCGTAAGGACCATGGGGAATAGACGGGCTCCGCAGGAGACTGGGCACTCTTAAAAGAAAGATTAGGTACTACATCTGGTGTGCACTGGCTCCTCCCTCTATGCCCCTCCTCCAGACCTCAGTTAGAATCTGTGCCCGGCCAGAGCTGGATGCACTTAGTGGGCTCTCCTGAGCTCACTAAAAAAGAAAGTATTTGTTAGGTTTTTTATTTTCAGTGAGATCTGCTGGCAACAGACTCACTGCTACGAGGGACTGAGGGGAGAGAAGCAAACCTACCTGCTTGCAGCTAGCTTGTGCTTCTAAGGCTACTGGACACCATTAGCTCCAGAGGGATCGAACACAGGGCCCGACCTCGATCGTCCGTTCCCGGAGCCACGCCGCCGTCCCCCTTGCAGAGCCAGAAGACGGAAGATTCCAGGAGAAAATCAGCGGCTGAAGACTCCGGTCTTCAATAAGGTAGCGCACAGCACTGCAGCTGTGCGCCATTGCTCCCACAGCACACCACACGCTCCGGTCACTGGTGGGTGCAGGGCGCTGGGGGGCGCCCTGGGCTGCAATATGTATACCTTGGTTGGCAAAATGCACATAATACAGTTATAAACTGTATATGTGCCTAATCCCCCGCCATAAATATTATTAAAAAAGCGGGAGAAGCCCGCCGCTGAAGGGGCGGGGCTATCTTCCTCAGCACAGCCAGCGCCATTTTCTCTTCACAGCTCCGCTGGAAGGACGCTCCCCAGGCTCTCCCCTGCAGTATTCACTACGAGAAGGGTAAAAAAGAGAGGGGGGGCACATAAATTTAGGCGCAAAAAGGTAATATAAGCAGCTATTGGGGGAAATTTCACTTTGTATTAGTGTAAATCCCTCTGTTATAAATAGCGCTCTGGTGTGTGCTGGCATACTCTCTCTCTGTCTCCCCAAAGGACTTTGTGGGGTCCTGTCCTCATTCAGAGCATTCCCTGTGTGTGTGTGTGTGTGTACGGTGTGTCGGTACGGCTGTGTCGACATGTTTGAGGACGCTTATGTGGAGGCGGAGCAGGAGCCGATAAGTGTGATGTCGCCCCCTGCGGGGCCGACACCAGAGTGGATGGATATGTGGAAGGTATTAAACGACAGTGTCAACTCCTTGCATAAAAGGTTCGATGACGTAACAGCTTTGGGACAGCCGGCATCTCAGCCCGCGCCTGCCCAAGCGTCTCAGAGGCCATCAGGGGCTCAAAAACGCCCGCTACCTCAGATGGCAGACACAGATGTCGACACGGAGTCTGACTCCAGTGTCGACGAGGATGAGACAAATGTACAATCCACAAGGGCCATCCGATGCATGATTACGGCAATGAAAAATGTGTTGCACATTTCTGATATTAAACCGGTTACCACTAAAAAGGGTATTATGTTTGGGGAGAAAAAGCAGCCAGTGACTTTTCCCCCATCTGATGAGTTAAATGAATTGTGTGAAGAAGCGTGGTGTTCCCCAGATAAGAAATTAGTGATTTCTAAGAGGTTACTAATGGCGTACCCTTTCCCGCCAACGGACAGGTTGCGTTGGGAAACATCCCCTAGGGTGGACAAGGCGCTCACACGCTTATCAAAAAAGGTGGCACTGCCGTCTCAGGATACGGCCGCCTTAAAGGAGCCTGCAGATAGAAAGCAGGAGGCTATCCTGAAGTCTGTGTATACACACTCAGGTACTATACTGAGACCTGCTATTGCTTCAGCATGGATGTGTAGTGCTGCAGCAGCTTGGTCTGATTCCCTGTCAGATAACATTTATTCCCTTGACAGGGATACTATTTTGCTAACCATAGAGCATATTAAAGACGTAGTCTTATATATGAGGGATGCACAGAGGGACATTTGCCGGCTGGCATCTAGAAATAATGCAATGTCCATTTCTGCCAGGAGAGTATTATGGACTCGGCAGTGGACAGGTGATGCAGATTCTAAAAGGCACATGGAAGTTTTGCCTTATAAGGGTGAGGAATTGTTTGGGGACGGTCTCTCGGACCTCGTATCCACAGCAACAGCTGGGAAGTCGACTTTTTTTACCTCAGGTTCCCTCACAGCCTAAGAAAGCACCGTATTATCAAGTACAGTCCTTTCGGCCTCAGAAAGGCAAGCGGGTCAGAGGCGCGTCCTTTCTGCCCAGAGGCAGGGGTAGAGGGAAAAAGCTGCACCAGACAGCCAGTTCCCAGGAACAAAAATCCTCCCCTGCTTCCACTAAGTCCACCGCATGACGCTGGGGCTCCACAGGTGGAGCCAGGTGCGGTGGGGGCCCGTCTCCGGAACTTCAGCGACCAGTGGGTTCGCTCACAGGTGGATCTCTGGGTTTTACAAGTGGTATCTCAGGGATACAAGCTGGAGTTCGAGACGTCTCCCCCTCGCCGTTACCTCAAATGAGCCTTGCCAGCTACTCCCATGGAAAGGGAGGTAGTACTGGCTGCAATTCACAAGCTTTACCTTCAGCAGGTGATAATAAAAGTTCCCCTCCTTCAGCAGGGACGGGGTTACTATTCCACAATGTTTGTGGTACCGAAACCAGACGGTTCGGTAAGACCCATTCTAAATTTGAAATCCTTGAACACTTATATAAGGAAGTTCAAGTTCAAAATGGAATCGCTCAGGGCGGTTATTGCAAGCCTGGAAGAGGGGGATTTTATGGTGTCACTGGACATCAAGGATGCTTACCTACATGTCCCCATTTACCCACCTCACCAGGAGTACCTCAGGTTTGTGGTACAGGACTGCCATTACCAATTCCAGACGTTGCCGTTTGGTCTGTCCACGGCACCGAGGGTATTTACCAAAGTAATGGCCGAAATGATGATACTCCTTCGAAAGAAGGGAATTCTAATTATCCCATACTTGGACGATCTCCTTATAAAGGCAAGGTCCAAGGAGCAGTTGTTGGTCAGAGTAGCACTATCTCAGGAAGTGCTACAACAGCACGGCTGGATTCTGAATATCCCAAAGTCGCAGCTGGTTCCTACGACGCGTCTGCTGTTCTTGGGCATGATTCTGGACACAGAACAGAAGAAGGTGTTTCTCCCGGAGGAGAAGGCCAAGGAGTTGTCCTCTCTGGTCAGAGACCTCCTGAAATCAAAACAGGTGTCGGTGCATCACTGCACGCGAGTCCTGGGAAAGATGGTAGCTTCTTACGAAGCAATTCCCTTCGGCAGGTTCCATGCAAGGATCTTTCAGTGGGATCTGTTAGACAAGTGGTCCGGATCGCATCTTCAGATGCATCGGCTGATCACCCTGTCCCCGAGGGCCAGGGTGTTTCTGCTGTGGTGGCTGCAGAGTGCTCATCTTCTCGAGGGCCGCAGATTCGGCATTCAGGACTGGGTCCTGGTGACCACGGATGCAAGCCTCCGAGGTTGGGGGGCAGTCACTCAGGGAAGAAACTTCCAAGGACAATGGTCGAGTCAGGAGACTTCCCTACACATAAATATTCTGGAACTAAGGGCCATTTACAATGCCCTAAGTCAAGCATAACCCCTGCTTCAAAACCAGCCGGTGCTGATTCAGTCAGACAACATCACGGCTGTCGCCCATGTAAACCGACAGGGCGGCACAAGAAGCAGGATGGCGATGGCAGAAGCCACAAGGATTCTCCGATGGGCGGAGAATCACGTGCTAGCACTGTCAGCAGTGTTCATTCCGGGAGTGGACAACTGGGAAGCAGACTTCCTCAGCAGGCACGACCTCCACCCGGGAGAGTGGGGACTTCATCCAGAAGTCTTCCAGCTGATTGTAAATCGTTGGGAAAGGCCACAGGTGGACATGATGGCGTCCCGCCTCAACAAAAAGCTAAAAAGATATTGCGCTCAGGCGATAGCTGTGGACGCTCTAGTGACACCGTGGGTGTACCAGTCGGTTTATGTGTTCCCTCCTCTTCCTCTCATACCAAAGGTGCTGAGGATAATAAGAAAGAGAGGAGTAAGAACTATACTCATCGTTCCGGATTGGCCAAGAAGAACTTGGTACCCGGAACTACAAGAAATTAACTCAGAGGACCCTTGGCCTCTGCCGCTCCAACAGGACCTGCTACAGCAGGGGCCCTGTCTGTTCCAAGACTTACCGCGGCTGCGTTTGACGGCATGGCGGTTGAACGCCGGATCCTAATGGAAAAGGGCATTCCGGTTGAAGTCATTCCTACGCTGATAAAGGCTAGGAAGGATGTGACAGCACAACATTATCACCGCATATGGCGAAAATATGTTGCTTGGTGTGAGGCCATGAAGGCCCCAACAGAGGAATTTCAGCTGGGTCGATTTCTGCACTTCCTACAGTCAGGAGTGACTATGGGCCTAAAATTGGGATCCATTAAAGTCCAGATTTCGGCCCTGTCTATTTTCTTTCAAAAAGAACTGGCTTCACTGCCTGAAGTTCAGACGTTTGTTAAGGGAGTGCTGCATATTCAGCCCCCTTTTGTGCCTTCGGTGGCACCTTGGGATCTCAACGTAGTGTTGAATTTCCTAAAATCACATTGGTTTGAGCCACTTCAGACCGCGGAGTTGAAGTATCTCACGTGGAAGGTAGTCATGCTGTTGGCCTTGGCCTCAGCTAGGCGTGTGTCAGAATTGGCGGCTTTGTCCTGAAAAAGCCCTTATCTGATTTTCCATATGGACAGGGCAGAATTGAGGACTCGTCCCCAATTTCTCCCAAAGGTGGTATCAGCGTTTCATTTAAACCAACCTATTGTGGTGCCTGGAGCTACTCGGGACTTGGAGGATTCCAAGTTGCTGGACGTAGTCCGGGCCCTAAAAATCTATGTTTCCAGGACGGCTAGAGTCAGGAAAACCGACTCGCTGTTTATCCTGCATGCACCCAACAAGCTGGGTGCTCCTGCTTCTAAGCAGACTATTGCTCGCTGGATCTGTAGCACGATTCAGCAGGCTCATTCTGCGGCTGGACTGCCGCATCCTAAATCAGTAAAAGCCCATTCCACGAGGAAGGTGGGCTCTTCTTGGGCGGCTGCCCGAGGGGTCTCGGCTTTACAACTTTGCCGAGCTGCTACTTGGTCGGGATCAAACACTTATGCAAAATTCTACAAGTTTGATACCCTGGCTGAGGAGCACCTTGAGTTTGCTCATTCGGTGCTGCAGAGTCATCCGCACTCTCCCGCCCGTTTGGGAGCTTTGGTATAATCCCCATGGTCCTTACGGAGTACCCAGCATCCACTAGGACGTCAGAGAAAATAATATTTTACTCACCGGTAATTCTATTTCTCGTAGTCCGTAGTGGATGCTGGGAGCCCGTCCCAAGTGCGGACTTTCTGCAATACATGTATATAGTTATTGCTTAACTATAGGGTTTTGTTATGAGCCATCTGTTAAATGAGGCTCAGTTGTTGTTCATACTGTTAACTGGGTATAGTTATCACAAGTTGTACAGTGTGATTGGTGTGGCTGGTATGAGTCTTACCCTGGATTCCAAATCCTTTCCTAGTAATGTCAGCTCTTCCGGGCACAGTTTCCTTAACTGAGGTCTGGAGGAGGGGCATAGAGGGAGGAGCCAGTGCACACCAGATGTAGTACATAATCTTTCTTTTAAGAGTGCCCAGTCTCCTGCGGAGCCCGTCTATTCCCCATGGTCCTTACGGAGTACCCAGCATCCACTACGGACTACGAGAAATAGAATTACCGGTGAGTAAATTCTTATTTTAACACCCTGATTATTACCTCTCACCTATGTAACACTCTCAACACAGTTGTGATGTCTTGGGGCGGTTAGCCTATGCTGACCTGAGGGATCCCATGCTCTGGACTTGAACCTTTGGAATGTTAGGGACCCAGTAGATGAGGTCACCTGGTCGCAGTTTGTGGGCCCATATTTTTGACCAAACTTGTGCTAAGCTTCTCACTTTTGCACTGTTATATTGTAGAGTTTATTATAATTATTCTTATTAGCTGTGCTTAGTGTGCACCTGTAGTTTCTCTTTTTTTTCTATGTAGATCTACTCCACTGTCATGAATGTGGGCTGTGTGGGTGTAGATTATCCTCCAGCGTGCAGGGCACTGTGGGCACACTGCCGCTTCCCTGCGGCCCTTGTTTGTGACTAGCAGGATGCTTGAAATGGCACTCTGCAACCATAATTTCTACAGCAGTGCCGTCCGGATAGTCTTTTGGATGCACCAGGCAGGCACCCTGAAGTCTATGCAGCCGGTACGGGCAGTACTACACTTCCTGATGCTGGCAGACCTGTCCCTTTTTTTCTGTTTTTTTTAGAGGAGTGGAAGTAATTGGGTTGGACACATATGTAGAGGTAATAGGCAATGTGTGCCAAGTAACCCCCTAAGAAAAGGGACTTTGGGAAGCATAGCCCCCTACTCCAGCACAAGTACTGTTGCTTATTCACAGGCCAACTTGTAGTTTAGGTATCGGCGGATCTTCTTGTCTGCTTGAGCCCCTTACTGTTGTACTGCTCAGACTCCTGAGATGATGGCCCTGGCCCCTGACTGCAATAAGTAATATGTACTTTATACCCAAGAGCCCTGATTTAGAAAAACACTTTACTGGTTTAGGTAACAGCTTGCAAGTGTGTTTTAGTTTAGGATGTTTAGTGTCATTTCTGTGTGTGGGCTTTCTGTGGTTTGTCTGGATTTTTGCCGCACAAATGGTTTGGCCAACATACTGTATACAGTTTATTACTTGACACTGCTTTGTTTTGGTAACAGAGAATGATCACTAAGCAAGCAGTGTGGATTGTGCACAGCTCCTCATTTTGATTTTGTGGAATGATATGGAATTATTGAGAGACCTGCAGACAGCATAAGGGATCAAGTCCAGTAGTCAGGAAATAATTTTATCCTCACTGTGACACTAAGAACTCAAATGACTATTGAACGTATCTTCAATCCTAGGGCCTCATTTACACCAATGCTTTAAAAAAACATGACTTTTATGTGCATATTTTTACATGTCGAGAAGTGAAACTGTATGTTTAGAATGTTTTTTTTTATATTCACTTTTATTACTAATGGAGGCGTGGCAACTGCTGAAATTACTTTTTGCCTCAACTGTTAACTGTAACAATATTGAGGGTAATATGATAGGGTGTGAGAGATTTTAGGAGAGTTCTTCTGTTTTTTGGGGGGTTTTTTAAGTGGCAATCATTTACATGGCAAAATCAACCTGGTTTTGCCATTTAAACGATTGCCACTTTAAAAACACAGGAGAAAACCCCCAAAATGAATTGAACTGGTCTACAGTATTTAGTTACTGATTTTGGGGGGGGCTCCCTTCACCTTGGGTGTGGTATACAAGATCTACAGTGTCTAGGTCGACAGTCATTAGGTCAACCCCATATGGTCGACATGCATTAGGTCAACATGAACAAAAGGTTGACCTATGAAAGGTTGATATGGACAAAAGGTCAACGGGGAAAAGGTCAACATGGCAATGGTTGATACAAAATGATTGATGCACTTTATTTTGCACGTTTGGTATTAATGTGGATAGTTTTTACATCTGGGACCACCATATGTAGAAACGTGTCCCCTCACGAGCTTGCTTCGCTCACCACGCTTTGGGCTTGGTGTCTCGCTTCGCATGGCACAAGGTTCCTAAAGGTTATGATTTGTGACATGGATAGTCAAGGACGGAAAAAGTCCAAAAACATGAAAACCCCCCAAAACACGTGTTGACCATATGTGTGTCAACCATTGAACCTGTCGACAGTTTGAACCTGTTGAGCATTTCCAGTGTCAACCTTTCATAGGTCAACCTTTTGTCCACGTCGACCATATGGGGTCAACCTAGACATTTCCGATCTATAGTCCGGGTCCCCTTCACCTTGTTGGCCCCTGGACATTTACCAGTCTAGCCGCTCTGTAGGTATGCCACTGCTTATAATCACTTCTACGTTCAAATCTCTCTGAAGTAACTGATAAATCTGTCTCTCTGTGTGAGTGTTATTGTGAATCATTTTGATATTGATTTGTCCATCAGAGCACTCCACTCAGGCACCCCATCTTGTGGCTTGTCAGAATCAGGGATAAATATTGGAACTCTGCAATCAGGCAGTTCACCCTGTGCTGGTGCCCAAAATAGTGTAAACGTGTGTGTTTATACAAACACTTTCTGACAACTGTTTGCTGTGTGCCAATTTTAGCATTACCTGCAGCGTTCACAAGGATTAATGCTCGGTACGTAATATACTCTACGGCAGGAAGGCTATGAGAACACACTTACAAAGTGTATGTGTCTTTCTCTGTTTTTATCAGGTGTCTTCGCCCAGGTCCTCAGATTAGGTGGCCAGGTCTGTTCTGGTTAATAACATATCCAATATCAAATTTTATGTGACAAACATTAATGTGCATATGTGTGAAAAAAATAAATAAATATATATATATATATATATATATATATATATATATACTATGATATGAAACTGGAATAGGATCTGTATGCATGCACAGCAGCATCTCTGCTTCATCCTGCCTGTTGTCTCCTCAGAACTTGCAGTGGGCCAGAGACGTGTTGCTAGGCAGCAGTATCCCGTGGCAGCAGCTGAAGCACATGCCAGCACAGGGACTCTTCTACGAGAGGAACAAGACTAATTTCTTCAATGTAAGTTGAGCTGTATGTTACAGGCGGGTCGGGGTGAAAATAGGTAGACAAAAGGCTCTAACAATTGTGCTCTATGGGAATGAGTTACTATGACTTGAATTATTTGTTACCTCTTGCTACTGGAGTTGTGCTGAACTGGGATTGGTTTAGATGACTATATATAGGATTATGTATGCTGCACTGTACATTATTAGGTCACACCGGACAAGTGCTTTTGCTCGTGAAATAGAATTTTTAGGTGACTTGTAGTGTCTTTATAAACTAACAGTTACCTGGTATGTTATCCCTTTCATTACTATAACTGCAATTATTTGGGTTTCTGTCATGAGTGTAATAAAGTCATTTAAAGAAATAAAGTGTCTGAAAACTAAAGGTAATTGATATAAAGTATTGCCAGACAAAGTGAAGGAGATTTATTTGGTCAACTTTTTTGGGTATGGGTCGTTGGGTCGGCACAACTTAGGTCGACAGTCATTAGGTCGACCATTATTGGTCGACATTCATTAGGTCGACGTGGTCATTGGGTCGAAAAGTACTAGGTCAAAAGGTAGACATGTTTTTTACTTTTTTTGTGTCATTTTCTTCGTAAAGTGACTGGGCACCGCAATTAATGCACTGTGTCCCCTCGCATGGCTCGATTCGCTCGCCATGCTTCAGGCAGGTTACCGTTCCCAATTGTAGTCCACGTGGATCGTAAAGTATGAGGAAGTTCAAAAAATTAAAACAAATTTGAAGAACTCATGTCGACCTTTTGACCTGTCGACCTAGTACATGTCGACCTAATGACCCTGTTGACCTAATGCATGTCGACCTATAGTGGTCGACCTAATGACTGTCAACCTAAGTTGTGTCGACCTAATGACCGTATCCCCAACTTTTATTAGATGTCTATTGCTAAAGGTTTCAATGCAATTAGTTTTTACGTTAGAAATCTGTTGTATTGACATACTGTATATATTATCTAATGCATATTGTACAGGCAGCTACTTTGTACTATCTATAACAGTTTTGCCACTCAAGTTTGTGCATAGCAACCATTTTACAGATCTAACTTTAAGGCACCTTCTAATCTGTACTGGACACAACATAAAATACAAGTTTGCTTTGGGTAGTGCCAGACAAGTGCTCTGATAGTTTTTCCAGAATTCTACCCAATTACATCAGTTCTCATTGATGTGAACAGGGACCGTTCTCCTCCTGTGGGAGAACATGGGAGGTGCTAAGGAGAATCCCCTATAGGAAAATGTATTGCTTTCTTCCCACCAAATCTGAATCTTTGTTTTCCCGTGATTGTACTGTGCACACACCCAGTTATTGCATCCAGCTAAACTGAATGCAGTGTGAAAAACACGAACTAATACTTACTGATTTTTTTTTTGCAGCGGGTACACTGTTATTCCACAGAGCATAACGTCGGTGGTGTAGAGTTGGATCTTGATCCGAGGCACCAACAGGCTAAAGCTTTGACTGTACCCAGGATGCACTGCACCGCCTCCTCTATATCCCCGCCTCCAGGCACTGGAGCTCAGTTTGTAAGTTGGTGCCTGCAGTGCAAGCAGCTAATAGGGAGGGCTGCGCTAGGCAGCCCTGAAAAGAGCTTTTCTGACAAGAAAGAAGACTTCAAAGGCCGCAGCATAGTATACTCCCGCACCCTGGTTGCCGGGTACTTACAGCGGAGGCGCTCCGGGCTCATCAGGCACACATACCGCCGCTGCTCTCCTGGATCGCGTGGCCGCACGATAGGGAGGAGGTAAGAGGGTCCCCCAGGCGGGACCCGCCGAAATCCGGATCCAGGCGCGGTCTCCAGAGACGGACCGCGTCGCTGGGCTGGCGTGGACACTGTGGCCGTGCAGGGAACCCACTATATCCACCAGGGCAAGGAGCACAGGTCGGATTTACTAAAATCTGTTTAGTACAGGCTCCATAGTACCCGGTGGTGAAGTCCAGCAGAGCGGATAAGGCTCTTACCTGTAGCCCCTCCCCCTGTCCCAGGCGCTGTCTACAGCAGATGTTCCCGCCCTGGAGCTGCATCTTTCTCTCTCCCTCACTCCCTGTCAGCACTTGGGCGCCATTACACAGAGCTGCGCTGATTCTGGGACTGCTGGGCACCTCTGTAAAGCTGCCTGCATTTACAGGACATGTATTTTACATGTCGTTTAGACAGTGTTAGTTAAGAACAAGTGCATACCTACAGGAATATTTAGTACAAGTATCCTGTGATATACATCCAGTATTTACTGTGCATTGTTATATCTGTATACATACATAGCTTTACTTAGTATTGCTAGTCCAGTGCAGTTTTATTGTTGTTTGTACTAATTTCTGCATTGTACTTGTGACTGTGTGTGCCAACAACTGCTGTGTGGTTCCTATTACGTGTATCGCACACATATTGCTATCCGTTTATTCTGTACCCTGACGGGGGCTAAGTGCATCAGGGTACAGAATATATATGTGTGTGTGTGTGTGTGTGTGTGTGTATATATATATATATGAGTGTTTCACAGGATATACTGTTTGGTATTTTTCTCTGTGCATTTTAGTCACTTTATACCACTTAAATCTTCTGTTTGTGATCTGCATTGCAATCAGACTCTACAGGGGTTTTTTGTCAGGTACTGTGTCTGGCTATATTGTACTGTTACGCCCTAGAGCTACATTCTCCAATAATGTCTGCGTCACAGGGCGGGAGATCTGTGGCTGATCCTGCGTCATGCAGTGCTGACACCGTAGATTTATCTGAGGAAAATATTCCAACTGAGGGTCCAGGTATTGGGGGTTCCGTGCCCCTCGGTCAGCCTGCAGCACCGGTGGCACACCAAGACCCACCTTGGGCTGCTTTTTCTAATTTATGGACTATGCTAGTAACGAGACTTGCGCCCCCTGTGGGACTTCCTGTGCCTGTACAATCACGTATTGTCCCTGTAGTAAATCCACCATGGGTGAATTCTCTGTCGACTCAGTTACAGCAGTTAAATTAGTCTTTGGTTAAACAAAAGCCTGACCCTCGCCCCCCTATGACCAAAGGGTCATCTAAGCAGGCCATTTCTTCCTCACAATCCACGCATGTTTCGGATACTTCATCCGATGAAGAGGGCATATACTGACCCATCAGGCACTGATGCAGATGCTTCTGATGGGGAATCTACAACACAGGTGGATGTTCCTGACCTCTTGGAGGCTATCAAACTGATTCTTCAGATCGATGATGAAACTGTACCTCCAGATACGACTAAGAAATCTGATAAGTTTAAACGTCAGAAGGTTACTAAATTAGTTTTGCCACATTCTGACCATTTAGTTGACATACGTCAGGAATCCTGGGAGTCTCCAGGAAAAAAATTCTCCCTGTCTAAAAATATGCTAGCTCGTTATCCCCTCGCTGCAGACTTGAGTAAAAATTGGAAAACGCCGCCGCCGGTGGACCCACATGTCACACGTCTGGTAGTGTCATCTACTCTGCCTGTCACTACCGTCACCTCTCTGAAGGAACCGACGCATAAGCGCCTGGAGGATTGCTTGAAGTCTATTTACGCTCCTGCGGGTGCTGTGCATAGACCTACTATAGCAGCTTCTTGGGCTGCAAAAGCTATTGAAGCCTGGGTTCAAAAAGTTGAAGCGGAGCTACCTTCTAATTTTTCTGATAATGCCAGATAGTGTCTTTCATATATTACCACAGCCTCTCATTACATTCAGGAGGCGGCCTCTGATGCCGGTATCCTGGCAGCCAAACTACGTCCATTCTGGCTCGCCGGATTCTGTGGTTGCGGTCCTGGTCTGTGGATCTGGACTGTAAAAATACCTTGGAGGTGATCCCTTTTAAGAGAAACATCCTTTTTGAGGAAGATCTGAACAAGATTGTTGCTGACTTAGCATCTGTTAAAACTGCATGTCTGTCGAGTACTAATCCTTCAGCTCCAAAGGCTAAAAATACCACCTTTCGTTCCTTTCAACCTCCAAGTAAAGCAAAGGGTCAGGCGTACCCAAAACAGGTTCGCACTTCTAAAACCTCTAAACCCAAACCTAAACGTTCCTGGGCTGCCCGTCAGCCTGCTTCCAAACCAGACAAGCCTGCTGTATGACGGGGCGGGCCTCCCCCTGGGGGACCCCAGGGTGGGAGGCCGACTTTTGTGGTTCGCCCAGGTATGGTTACAGACCATTTCAGATGCCTGGGTGAGGGAAGTCGTCACTATGGATACGCCATCTCTTTCAAGAAACGTCCCCCTCGCCCGGTTTGCTCGACAAGTATCCCCTCGGATCCATTGAAAGCAAAAACTCTACATTTCTCTGGCTGGGTCCACAGGATTATCCACAGGATAACATTGGGATATTGTCGAGCGACAGCGAAAATGGCACCAACACGATCACAAGCTTTCTGGCCTCCCAGGATGCATTGGGGCCTCCACTATATAGTCCCGCCCACTGTTCAGTCAGATCAGTTTTTTGCTTGGTGCGGCAGAAAGCCGCATGGTCACAGGGCTGCTGTGAAAGCAGCCTTAAGTTTTTATTAATTTATTTTTATAGACTTACTGTTTTGGTTTTTTGAGCGACTTCTCTTAACAGCGTCTTAAACGCATATTAGAAAGAGTCGCTCCAACAACTCCCCACTGGGTCGCAACAACGCTTACCTCCGCGGTACAGTGCTGTCTCGACGGGCGTCTGTGTCGGATGTTCTAGCACAGGGCTGGCCAAACCGGTCCTCGAGATCTACCAACAGTTCATGTTTTCCAGGCCTCCTGGACATCTGTAGAATTGTCAGTTAGGAATGAATGCAGCACATCTTAATTAGTAATGATTACACCTGTGCACCAGCTAGGTGGTCTGGAAAATGTGAACTGTTGGTAGATCTCGAGGACTGGTTTGGCCAGCCCTGTTCTAGCAGGTCCAGCAGACGTAACCAGGCTGTGGCTGGAGCATGGGGAGATGGTGAGTCTATGGACTTCCTCTTACTAGAGGGGTCAGGACACAGCTACACTGATTTGGTGGAGACTACAAACAGTGTGTTGATGTGCCGAACATCTCGAGTGTGACAGCGCTACGCTCTGGGGATCATAGGCGCCAGGACTAGGTTGAGGCCGCGATCCTGGGAGTTTAAGTCAACAGGGGGTTTCAGACGCTCTCCAGTCCGCCCCTCCTCTGAGTTCATGGCCAGTTCCCGCGTGTCTCTCGTTTCATGAACTGAATGACCTCACTTCCGGCTCAGACGCTACCACAAGGGTACTCGGTCGCAGCTTAGACGTTGCGGTTGTGTACACTGGAGATAAAGCCCGCCAGACCGAGTCGCAGGCCTTAGCGTCTGCATGCACGTGGAGTCGCTCAGCGTCCGTGTGCGTCTGTGAGCGGCAAAAGTGATGAGGAGAATTTGTCAAGCACTCCCATAGCCCTAACATGCTTATCTTGTAAGTCAGGGGTAATTGATATGAATCAATTGGTCACTTATGAGGGTTTGTGTGCAAACTGTTTCGCTTTTCAGCGAAGTAAAAAACAGGAGTTAGTTCAACCTCCAGTAGAGCCACCACGGAATATGTTCGCAAAGACTCTGTCTTCAATAGCAGACAGGTTAGCTCTGGTAGCACCACCTCAAGGGTTAGGTTACACTATGAACCCATACATGCAGCTCCCTTCCTATGGTTTGGTTCCAGTAGCTTCTACAAGCAACCAAGGGGCAGGTAAGACTAAGACAGATACGTCTGTATGGCAGACTACACAAGATGATACATCGGATGATGATGCGGAAACAATAGATTCAACTCCGTATGATGATCAGTCGCAGAGCTTTAGTTCAGAAGATGTAGCTGAATTCATTAATGCAGTGAAGGCTGTGCTTTCTCTGGAAGAACCAGCCAAGACGGCGTTAAAAGCAAAAGCACCTGTATTCAAACGAACAAGGTCTGTGAAGGCTGAATTTCCAGCGTCAGATGAGTTGACGGAAATGATGGATGAGTCTTGGGCAGCGCCCAGTAAAAGGTATAAGATTCCTAAGAGATGGGATTCTTATTATCCATTTCCTGCTGGAGATTGTTCGAAGAGAGAAGTTCCTCCAAAAGTTTATGCACATGTTCTGCGACTCGTGCATAAATCTGCTTTACCAGAAAAAATATTTTTCAATAGGCTCTCTACCCTTCTGTCTGTGACATCATTCAAAGAGGTAGATGACAGTGCAGTGGTAAGACCTGCTATGGCTTCGGCCTGGGTAGCAAAGGCAATGGGCGAATGGATAGAGGAACTAGAGAATGACATCCCCTCTCCTACTAGGGAGCAAGAGGATCGTCTTTGCCGTTTAAGACAATCTGCCCAGTATTTAGAAGAAGCAGCTATTGATGTAGGCACTGTTGCTTCTAAAGCTTCAGCCCTGGCAGTAGTCGCTCGCAGAGCAGTTTGGCTACGGACCTGGAAGGCAGATGCGGAGTCCAAGAAAGAATTGGAAGCATTGCCTTTCGTGGGTAATATATTTGGAAAACCTTTATCGGATATCCTAGAATCAGAGGCTGAATCGAAAAAGGTCAGATTTCCGGCTACCTATAACCCTAAGTCCAAGGGTTTAAAATTTCGCTCATTTCGCTGGCAAAGCAAAGCGAAAGCTAAAGAGGAGCCTAAACAACCCCAGTTTAAATCCAGGGGTAGGAAGCAGTGGGCTAGCAAAAAGCCAGCTTCCAAACCTGAACAGAAACTCTCAGCCTGAAGAGACGGGCCTCCGCCTGGAGGATTCCAGGGTTGGGGGCCGACTCCTGCAATTTGCACACATATGGCAACAGTCAACAGCAGATGCCTGGGTGCAGAAGATAGTATCTCAGGGGTATGGGTTCCCATTCAGGAGGCAGCCTCCTCAAAGATTTTTTTGCACCAGCCCGTCTCGTATAGAGTCGAAGGCCAATGCCCTGCAAGAAGCAGTCCAAAAATTACTGCAGTCAGGTGTGATTGTCCCAGTACCTCCATCACAAAAGGGACAGGGGTATTACTCCAATCTGTTTCTAATCCAGAAACCAAATGGGTCATATCGACCAATTCTAAATCTGAAGATGTTGAACAACTACATATAGATCCCGAAGTTCCACATGGAGACGTTACGCTCCATAATGTTGGCTATGGAACCGGGAGACTATATGGTATCTCTGGATGTACGGGATGCTTACCTGCATGTGCCTATAGCACTATCACATCGGTGTTACCTCAGGTTTGCCATCCTCAAGGAACACTTCCAGTTCCAAGCTCTGCCCTTCGGGCTAGCTACAGCACCCAGGGTGTTTACCAAGATCATGGTGGTTATGGCAGCTTGTCTGCGCAAGCAAGGGATAAGAATATTACCATACCTAGACGACCTATTAATCTTAGCACAGTCGCAAGATTTACTGTTGAGCCATCTCCAACAGACAATAGTTTGTTTACAGAGACACGGGTGGCTCATAAATTGGGAGAAGTCGTCCCTGAATTCGTCACAGTGGATGGTTCATTTGGGAGCCATATTGGATTCAGACCTACAGAGAGTTCTCTTACCAGAGAAGAAGATAGTCAAGGTGCAGGTCATGGCTCAGGAAGCGTTGCAAGCCCAGACAATGTCAGTGTATGCAGCAATGCGACTGTTGGGTCTGATGGTATCAACCTTCGACATGGTGGAGTATGCGCAATTCCACTCCAGACCGTTGCAGCATCTCATTTTGACCAAATGGAACGGAAATCATCAAACGATAAAGAAGCAGATGATAATGATTCCACTAAATGTAAAAAGGTCTCTAGCATGGTGGCTACAGACAGACCATTTAAACAAGGGGAGACCCTTTTGGATAAAAGAGTGGCAAGTCCTGACAACAGATACCAGCCTGCAAGGCTGGGGGGCGGTACTCGGAAGCCTATGGTTCCAGGGAAAATGGACCGCAAGGGAAAGTCGCCTGCCGATAAATCTGTTAGAAATAAGAGCCATTTACTTGGCTCAGGTTCAGGCAAAGGACAATCTACAAGGAAGACCAGTCCAGATCCGCTCAGACAATGCGACGGCAGTAGCATACCTCAATCATCAAGGAGGAACTCACAGCAAGAGTCTGATGGAGGAAGTAACCCCCATTCTAAAATGGGCAGAACTCCATCTCCCGGCATTGTCAGCAGTATTTGTCCCGGGTGTACTAAATTGGGAAGCGGATTTTCTCAGTCGGCACACCATTCAGGAAACCGAATGGGCACTACACCCAGAAGTGTTTCAGACACTGGTGAACAGATGGGGTCTACCGGAGATAGACCTTATGGCGTCTCGTCTAAACAACAAAGTTCCGAGGTACGGATCAAGAACAAGGGACCCAGGAGCGGTCCTGGTAGACGCACTGTCAGTGGAATGGAGGTTTCAGCTGGCGTATCTGTTCCCTCCAATATATCTGTTACCCAGAGTAGTGAGAAAGATAAAACAGGCAAAAGGAGCAATCATTCTAATAGCTCCAGCTTGGCCAAGAAGGCATTGGTACACAGATCTGTTGAGAATGTCCATGGAAGCACCGATACTGCTCCATCAACGTCCAGATCTGTTAATGCAGGGTCCTTGTTGTCACAGTCATCTGGATCGCCTATCTTTGACGGCGTGGCTTTTGAAACCTTTATCTTAGAGGCTAAAGGATTTTCAAAGCAAGTAATCCAAACCATGCTTAGAGCAAGAAAGCCTTCTTCGGCCCGTGTGTATCATAGAATATGGCAAGCCTATATTCATTGGTGTTCTGGAAAAAATTACAATCCGAGATCTTTTGAAGTAGCTAGAATTTTGGATTTCCTGCAGGCAGGATTGGATAAAGGGTTGAAGGTTGCTTCCTTGAGGGTGCAAATCTCAGCGTTGACTGTATGGTTTCAGCAGAAGATTGCTGACCTACAGGATGTACGTACGTTTTTCCAAGGAGTAGTACATATTCAACCTCCATTTGTTCCTCCTGCAGCTCCCTGGGATTTGAATTTAGTTCTTAAATTTCTCCAGGGTCCTTTGTTTGAACCACTTGATTGAACAGATCTTAAGTGGTTAACGGTTAAAGTTCTTTTTTTACTGGCAATGGCGTCAGCCAGAAGAGTGTCAGATTTAGGAGCATTATCATGTAATTCTCCTTTCCTAAGTTTTTTTCCAGACAGAGCTGTTCTCAGAACGAGATCTAGTTATCTTCCAAAGGTGGTATCAAAGTTTCACCTGAATGAAGAGATTGTAGTCCCAGCCTTTCAGGTATCGGGACTATCTGCGGGAGAAGCGTCGCTGGACGTGGTCCGGGCTTTAAGAATCTACATAGATCGTACTAGTGCCATTAGGAAAACAGATTCCCTCTTCATCCTCTACGGATTCCATAGAAGAGGATGGCCTGCTAGTAAACAGACGCTGGCGAGATGGCTCCGAATGGTAATATCTGAAGCTTATTCTCATGCAGATCTCCCTATTCCGGCTAATGTCTCTGCACACTCTACACGTAAGGTAGGTCCTTCTTGGGCAGCACAACAGGGTGCATCAGCAGAACAGATATGTAGGGCAGCCACATGGTCTTCCATAAACACATACATCAGACATTATGCGTTGGACACTTTTGCCTCTCATGACGCAGACTTCGGGCGGAAGGTCCTCCTATGCAATCAGGAGCGTCCCCACCACTAAAATGGCTTTGGGAATCCCAATGTTATCCTGTGGATAATCCTGTGGACCCAGCCAGAGAAATGAACGTTATGGTAAGAACTTACCGTTGATAACGTGATTTCTCTTATGTCCACAGGTATCCACAGGGATCCCACCCTGACGCATCTGATTTGAGGATCTAGACAATCACTAAAACCTCTTCCTTCTTGTATGGAAGGGTGTGCATGTGTGTTCTTATCGCCTGTACAGGTCTCTACCTAATGTTCCTGCCTAAAATCGCTGTGGAAAGAACTGATCTGACTGAGTCAGTGGGCTGGACTATATAGTGGAGGCCCCAATGCATCCTGGGAGGCCAGAAAGCTTGTGACCGTGTTGGTGCCATTTTCGCTGTCGCTCGACAATATCCCGATGTTATCCTGTGGATACCTGTGGACATAAGAGAAATCACGTTATCAACGGTAAGTTCTTACCATAACGTTCATTTTGTGGTACATTCTCTCCTGGACACAGGAGTGATAGTGCCGGTGCCTGTGGCTCAGAGAGGCAGGGGGTACTATTCAACGTTATTCCTAGTTCAGAAACCGAATGGTTCCTCCTGGCCCATTCTCAACCTTAAGTCTTTGAACAAATTTGTGAAGGTATCCAAATTCCGTATGGAAACTCTTCAGTCTATTGTTCTGGCCTTGGAGCCCAAGGACTATATGGTATCCCTGGACATACAGGATGCTTACCTACATATACCTAGTGCCATGTCTTATCACCAATATCTGTGGTTTGCTAGTGGCAACCTACATTATTAATTCCAGGCCTTGCCTTTTGGACTGACCACGGCTCCGCGAATCTTCACCGTGGTCATGGTGGTCATGACGGCCCTTCTCCGCCGTCAGGGTATCAGATCCTGCCGTATCTGGACGACTTGTTGATCTGGAACTGATGGTCCAATTCCTGCAAGCCCACGGGTGGCTCATCAACTGGAAGAAATCCTCACTGGTCCCTGCTCAGAGCATGGTGCACCTGGGGGCATTATTGGACACACACAACCGACAGTTGTTCTTGTCTCCGGAGAAGGTCCTGAAACTTCAGGACAAGATAAGATGCTTCCTATCTCGCCCACGTGTTTCTATACACTCGGCGATGCAAGTACTAGGCCTCATGGTGTCGGCTTTCAACATGGTAGAGTACGCTCAATTTCATTCTCGCCCTCTGCAACGGTTAATCCTTTCCAAGTGGGACGGCCTGCCTCACCGGATCAGGTCTCACATGATTTCCTTGACTCCGGAGGTTTGTCTGTCTCTGAGCTGGTGGCTCCAGGACCAACGATTGGGCAGAGGTCGTACCTTCCGGATCTCCAACTGGGTCCTCCTAACGACGGATGCCAGTCTGCGGGGATGGGGCGCGGTGTTGGAGCAACACTCTCTTCAGAGTCGGTGGACCAGGAAGGAATATCTCCTTCCGATAAACATTCTGGAGTTGCGTGCAGTGTTCAATGCTCTGAAACTGGCCCTGCCTCTAGTACAGAACAGGCCTGTTTAAGTACAGTCGGACAACGCCACCACGGTGGCGTACATAAATCATCAAGGCGGCACTCGAAGTCGCATGGCAATGATGGAATTGTCAAAGATTCTTCTATGGGCGAAACGCTATCTGCCAGCCATATCGACAGTGTTCATTCCGGGGGTCCTCAACTGGGAAGCGGACTTCCTCAGTCATCAGGACGTACACGCTGGAGAGTGGAGCCTTCATCCGGAAGTCTTTCAACTCGTAGTGGACAAGTGGGGCCTACCAGATGTAGACCTGATGGCGTCTCAACACAATCACAAGGTTCCGGTCTTCGGAGCAAGGACAAGGGATCCTCAAGCAGCGTTCGTGGATGCGCTGGCAATTCCATGGAACTTTCGGCTGCCGTATGTGTTCCCTCCGGTGTAACTCCTGCCCAGGGTAATAAGGAAGTTCAAGCAAGAAGGAGGATTACTACTTCTAATCGCTCCAACGTGGCCAGACGGCATTAGTTCTCAGACCTACAGGGTCTTTCGATAGAGCATCATCTTCTACTTCCGCAACGCCCAGACCACCTCGTTCAGGGCCCTTGTGTCTACCAGGAAAGGGGCTGGCTTTGACGTCGTGGTTCTTGAAGCTTCAGTTCTGAGGGCCAAAGGATTTTCTGAGGCGGTCATCGAAACTAAGTTGAAAGCACGCAAGCCGACTTCAAGCTCGGATTTATTATAGGGTCTGGAATTCTTACTTCACCTGGTATGCGGCTAAGAATTATGATGCATACAAGTTCAGTACTGCCAAACTTTTGGCTTTTCTGCAACAGGGCCTGGACTGAGGCCTCCCTCAAAGTTCATATTTCAGCCTTGTAGATTTGGTTTCAGAGAAAAATTGCATGACGTTCATACTTTCACTCAGGGGCCTATATTTACTAATAATCCGAGTTTGACCGATTTGGTTTTTTTTTTCTAAGTCCCAACACGGGAATTCACTAAGCACAAATCTCGGCAGTGTTTGGGCTATTCGTATAGGCGCTCCATTGTATCCAATGGTGGAAACTTTGCGGTCAGCGGTTGAGGTTACTCGCGGTCAACCGCTGACCGCAAAGTTCCCACCATTGGATACAATGGAGCGCCTATGCGCTACATTGTATCTCTGCCGTGCGCAGCCTGACTGACAGCTCAGGAGCGCACAGCCAATCAGGAGAGTGCCACGACGTGGCGCTCCCTGATTGGCTGAAGGGACCCTCTTTGACAGGAGTCACGGGGGGTCTCGGCAGTCGGGGAAAGGGGTCCCATGTGTAAACATGGGGCCCCTTTCAGTGCGTAGTTCGGGTTTCTCGGTTTGTTTTTTTGCCAAGTACGTGGATTACAAGCTCAGAAGAGGACCGATCTACACTTGATTGTGTGAGTATAATTTTATTTTCAGGTACCCCATGGATTCTACTTGGAGAAGTGGACCGAGCCACGTGTGAACATAGGTAAGTATGTGTGAATGTAGGTGTGCATGTATGTAATAAAGTTTTACTTTCAAGGTGTGTGGATTTCTGTTTTTATCTGGGTATTATTTTTTTGTAGTAGTACTACAGGTCCCAGCGGGCCCGTTTTTCCACTGCATGCTGGTACTTGTGGTTCTCCAAGTACCAGCTTGCGGGGGAGGCTTGCTGGGACTTGTAGTACTGCTACAAAAAACAATATTCTTATTTTTACACATGGCTATCAGCCCCCCATCCGCAGCCCTTGGATGGGGGGGGGCAGCCTCGGGCTTCACCCCTGGCCCTTGGGTGGCTGGAGGGGCGGGACCCCTTGATTTAAGGGGTCCCCACTCCTCCAGGGTACCCCGGCCAGGGGTGACTAGTTAGTGATTTAATGCCAGGGCCGCAGGGACCTATATAAAAGTGTATTATCTCTCTGACTAGTGGAGCCCGGTGCTGGTGTTAAAAATACGGGGGACCCCTACGCTTTTTGTCCCCCGTATTTTTGGCACCAGGACCAGGCGCAGAGCCCGGTGCTGGTTGTTCAAATATGGGGGAACCCCTGTCAATTTTTTCCCCATATCTTTTCAACCAGGACCGGCTCAAAGAGCCCGAGGCTGGTTTTACTTAGGAGGGGGGGGACCCCACGCAATTTTTTTCTTGATTTTTAACACTTTAATTTTTATTTTTTTTAAGGTGCACAATGAAGCCCTGCACGGATCTCACAGATCCGGCAGGGATTCCGTGTGTTTTGTCAGGCAGTGTTTTACTCATCACTCCTGTAAAACACTGCCTGACATTACGAATCACATCGACATCGGAAAAGACGAATGTTGCAAACTCGGCAGCTTAGTAAATGACCGTATCAGGATTCAAAAAGTTGCAGTAAAATGCACCCGATACCATTCGAGTTCAAACACCCTTAAGAACGGCTAAAACACGAATATTAGTAAATATACCCCCGGGTGTTTTACGGATTCAACCTCCCTATGTTCCTCCTGTGGCTCCTTGGGATTTGTCGGTTGTTCTGGATGCCCTACAAGAGTCTCTGTTTGAACCTCTGGAGTCTATGGACCTTAAATGGCTTACACTTAAGGTTCTATTTTTGCTGGCTATTGCCTCTGCTAGAAGGGTTTCAGACTTGGGTGCCTTATCCTGTCGGTCACCCTTTCTGATTTTTCACCGTGACCGTGCGGTTCTTAGAATTCGCCCTGGTTATCTGCCTAAGGTGGTGTCGTCTTTCCACCTTAACCAAGAGATTGTGGTTCTGGCCTTTATCTCTCCTGGTTTGTTCTCCAAAGAGCGGTCTTTGGATGTGATATGGGCTCTCCGTATATATGTGAAGAAAACCGCCTCTCTTAGGAGATCTGATTCTCTCTTTGTCCTTTTTTGGTTTTCACAAACGTGGCTGGCCTGCAAATAAGCAGACCTTGGCCAGGTGCATTAGAATGGTGATTGCACAAGCATTTGTACAGGCTGGACTTCCAGCACATGCTACTATCAAGGCCCATTCTACTTGGTCTGTTGGACCTTCTTTGGCGGCCCGCTGTAGCGCATCCCTAGAACAATTGTGCAAGGTGGCTACGTGGTCCTCAGTGAACACGTTCATCAGGTTCTATGCCTTTGATACTTTCCCCGATGTTATTCCCTGTGGAATACCAGTGTACCCCGCTGCAGAAAATTAGATTTATGGTAAGAACTTACTGTTGTTAAATCTCTTTCTGTGAGGTACACTGTATTCCACAGGGCGCCCACCCTGACGCACTTAGCTTCTTTGGGTTTGTATGGCATTAGCCGCTGGTACCTTCTCTTGTCGTAAGAATGTGGTTGTCTGTGGCTACTAACTATTTTCGTCTCTTAACTGCTACTGCATTGGACTGGTTAACAAAACTGAGCTCCAGTGCCTGGAGGCGGGGATATAGAGGATGTTGTGCAGTGCATCCTGGGAACAGTCAAAGCTTTAGCCTGTTGGTGCCTCGTATCAACATCCACCTCTACACCCCTGGTGTTATTCCCTGTGGAATCCAGTGTACCTCGCAGAAAGAGATTTAACAACGGTAAGTTCTTACCATAAATCTCCTTTTTTTTTTTTTTAAACCTATTAATCTTAGAATATTATTGATGGTTTGTATAGATGAAATTTACTTTGATTCAACAATTTTTTACCTTTGTTTTTAACAAATACAGTTGTCACAGTGCACTTCAGCTTTGCCATGCTGAGTATGCCTACAGGTGTCACTGCTAGCTCTACCTATGTCAAGTCTAAGCTGATGACAGTAAGCTATCCACAGACAACAATACAGTCTATGGAAAAGTAAACATTTAGAGGTTCATTTAAATTTTGGTGAGGGAACAGATGGTGTGGAGTCCCTTCAAAAAACCGACTTCCGTTTGGGATGTGATACAATAATAGGGAAGCCTGCAGCATGGGTCCCCCTGTTATATTGAGACAGAATGAGGTGGTAGTTCCTAGCCTGAAAGCCCTAGGGGTCCTCCTACCAATGTCAACACTGTAACAGCGACAATTACAAAATGTCCAAAAGCCAGAGGACTCCACTGTGGGGCACGCTCTGAAAACGGATTAGTATTTGTGGTGTTAAAAAATAATTTGTAATATAATGGTTTAAAAAAGAAGCTCAAGCATCCCTATTATTAAATGGTTCCAAGTAATTAAGGGGCACCCAATATTAGAAAGGATGGGGTTCCCCTCTTTCACATAATGATGCCCCTTAGTGTTTATTATCTGGTGATCACATGTTTTATACTGCGCTAGTATTATTATTATTATTTCCTTTATTTATATGGCGCAACAAGAGTTCCACAGCGCCTAACGAAGTACATAAACAATGAGCTGAACAAGAAACAGCTACTTACAGTACAAGGCAATGTGGAACAAGTACATGGTATACAAACATTTCTGCACTGGTGGTGGTGGAGGGGGATTGTGGTTCTAACGTCCAGATTTTCTCCATCTTGTGTCAAATAAGAATTCCACTCATTTAGGGCCTGATTCAGAGATCACATCCAAATGTCGCAGCTGCAGGGATTTGTAGTGAGACGCCTACTGACAGCATCTCAGAATCGCCGCTTGTGTACGAAGTGGCAACCGTCAGATGCACATTGTCGATCAGTGACCTGAGTAACGGTTGCTCAACATGACCGTCTGAAGTAAGACTTCAGAGCCATTTGTATTGCATGCAGGGCCACGATTGCACTTTGACACCCCCCACAAAACGGTTGCAATACACCTGTGTTTGAGTTACCACCCATCTGTTACCATTCACAAGCGATCCATGGCTGTCACTCAATTTGCAAATAAATCCTTACTATAACTGCCGTTGCAAAACCATTGCGTCACGTGCAGTGCAACTTGTACACATGCACAGTGGCAAAACATCGCTCAGCCACATCCGACATCGACATTACCATAGTTTTCCAAATGAATAAAATGCTATGCCATGTTTGGCTACCTTGTTATTCATGCACTTTGTAAGCATTCAAATCAAGACAATGAAAATTGTCAAAGTGCAGACTTTGTCACAGAAATGTAACTGTAGAATTATTTTGTAGAATCCTACTTTTTGACTTTTCATTCTTGCCCCAAATCTTTTTCAATACCTTTTATAGACAACACAGCCATAAGAGTAATAAGCACCCCCTTCCCTAAGCCTATCCAATATACCCATGGTTATCCATTTCATCATCAACCACAGTGCATGTTTTTGACCAATTACATAAAAAACAAATTTCTTTTTCGGGTTCCATAGGGATCGACAGGGATAACATCGAGGTTATAGGGGTAGGATCAGCTCATGGGCATCATACAGTTAAGCCTATTTAGATATCCCAGGATGCCTCAGTCCGGCTCCCTGTAACCCCGCCTCCATGCGCAGACAGGTCAGTTTTTTTTATGGTGCCAGCAGGAAGCTGGATGCACCTCTGTACAGGGGGCTGCTCTTGCAGCCCCAAGAGCTTTTTCGTTGTTTTTGACTTTATTTTTTTCTACTTTTACACTGAGCCTGTTAGCGCTGGATGTCTAATAGACTCCAGCACTGCATTCTTCGAAACACCCCACCAGCGCCGAAACTCCCGCACGGCCTTTGCCAAGATGGGTACTTGGGGCAGGGTCCACAGGAGCGACTAGCACCGTTGCTGCTGGGCAACCCCTGATCTGCGTGGCCGGCCATCGGGGAGCAGGTGAGAGGGTCCAGGTCTCCGGGACCCGCACGTAAAACACGGTCCGCTGTGTGTCCAGTGAGGCGGGCGCTGGGTGTGGACACTGGGCCGACCAGGGACTCCACTAGACTAACAAGACATATAGGGTTTACCTATAAAAGGGCCCCTCAGTACCAGTGATTTGAAATGCCAGCACAGGGGAGGGAGCGCCAGCATGTAGCCCCTCCCTCAGCTTTGGGTGTCAGTCCACCGCGGACGTCCCGATGTTTAGCTGCAGCTCCACAACCTCTTCCCCTCATAAATACCGTCGGCAATATCAGAGCAAGCAAGTCAAATCTCCGGGAACGCTGGGTTCAGTCTCCCTGTAAAAACGTCTCCAAACTCCACCTAATGGACCCCATATGTAAGCACCACCTAATATGGTCCCTATGACTAACTTACCTTGGGTAAATACACTGAATACTACAGTTCGGAGTTTAGCCCAAATGCCCCTAGCGTTACAAAGGATGTTACCTGGGACTAAACCATCTTCAAGGTCCACTACTAGGACCCCTTTCTTTCAATCCACTCCATTGAGTCTCCACTGAGGAAGGGGAAGACACAGAGTCTGTCACTGATTCCTGCATTCTTGCAGAGGACTCTCCCAACATAGTGGAGGTGGCTCAGTTAATTGAGGCTATTAAACACATCCTTCAACTCACTGAGGATGAACCTGACCCTCTTGTTAAGATAACAGATGTTTTTAAGCGACAAAAGATAATGAAATCTGAATTCCCCCATAGAAATTATCTCATGGAAATTAGACAGGAACCCTGGAAACCTCCAGGTAAGACGTTTCCTGTGTCTAAACGTTTAGCTTCCCGTTGCCCTATTCCTGGAGAGGATTGTGCTAAGTTGGAGGCTTCCCCTCCGGTAGCTTTGCATATTGCATGTCTAGTTAAGATGTCCATTCTACCTGTCACTACTCTTTCCTCACTGAAGGAGCCCACTGATAGAAGGATTGAACATTGGGCCTAATTCAGATCTGATCGCAGCAGCAAACTTGTTAGCTAATGGGCAAAACCATGTGCACTGCAGGGGAGGCAGATATAACATTTGCAGACAGAGTTACATTTGGGTGGGTTATTTTGTTTCTGTGCAGGGTAAATACTGGCTGCTTTATTTTTACACTGCAATTTAGATTTCAGTTTGAACACACCCCACCCAAATCTAACTCTCTCTGCCCCCCTGCAGTGCACATGGTTTTGCCCATTCACAATCAAGTTTGCTGCTGCGATTAGATCTGAATTAGGCCCATTGTCTTAAGTCTATTTTCTCTCTCACCAGTGCTGTAAACAGACCGACTGTGGCTGCCTCCTGGGCTGCTAAAACCATTGAATTATGGTTCCAGTCCATCGAGGGAGAATTGCCCTCAGATATATATCCTGTATATATGTCCGATATATGTCCTGCATGTCATTCTTGACCCTTATGCGGCAAGCAGCTGCTTACATACGTGAGGCCCTGTCTGATGCCGGAGTGTTGGCAGCTAAGGCGACTACCACCTCTGTACTGGCACTGCGCATTTTCTGGTTCCACTCCTGGAAAGCTGACCTCGATTCCAAGAAAACTTTGGAATTTCTCCCTTTTACTGGTGAAGTGTTATTTGGGGCCAAATTGGACAAAATTGTCACTGCTTTGGCTGCAGCTAAGATTGCTATTCTCCCATCCACACCAACTCCACGTGTCAGGAGTTCAACTTTTCGTCCTGAAAGCAAAGCGCAAGAACAGGCTTTTCCCAGACAGACATCCACTAATCCCAAGGCCAAACAACCCTGGACCGCACTTCAACCTTCAGCAAAACCTGACAAGCCCGCAACCTGAAGGGGTGGGACTCCTCCTGGAGGACCCCAGCATGTGAGGCCGACTTCTTCACTTTGCGCATGTCTGGACTCTGACCACTTCGGACGCCTGGGTGAAAGAAGTGGTGTCTCACGGGTACGCCATCTCATTCAAGAGATGCCCACCCCCACAGTTCTTTTGAACAGGTCTTCCCTGAGACCCCAAAAGGCTCTAATTCTGCAATTGGTTGTGCAATCACTCCTGTAATCAGAGGTGATCATACCGGTTTCTCAGTCTCAACGCGGAAAAGGGCTATCATTCCTCCGTGTTTCTAGTGCCCAAGCCAAAAGGGTCACACCGACTCAACCTCAAATCTCTCAACAGATTTATCAAGGTTCCCAAATTCCCCTTGGAGACCCTTCGATCCATAGTTCTTGCTATGGAGCCAGAAGGCTTTATGTTATCCCTTGATATACAGGATGCATATCAGCATATCCCTATTGCTCCCTCACATCAGCAATACCTGCATTCTGCTATATCCAGCCAACATTATCAATTCAGGGCACTGCTGTTTGGACTTTGCACGGCTTTGAGAATTTTTACCAAAGTTATGGCAGACATGGCAGCACAGCTGTATCTTCAGGGAGTACAAATACTTCCCTACCTGGACGACTTACTGCTTCTAGCTACTTCACAAAGTGTCTTTCAATGACATCTTCGAATCACAATGACCTTCATTCAAAATCACAGATGGCTCATCAATTGGAAAGAGTCCTCCCTCACACCATGTCAGCAGATGTTACACTTGGGAGCCCTATTGGACTCAAGCTGCTTCAGCCGCGCCAAGTGTCCATTCAATCAGCCATGCAAGTCCTGGAATTATGGTCTCGACCTTCGACATGGTGGAGCATGCTTTATTTCATTCTCGCCCTCTACAACATCTGATCTTGGCCAAGTGGAAAGGCCAGCCTCATTTGATTAGATCCCAAATGATGACTCTCATTCCAAAGGTTCACTTGACTCTCACCTGGTGGCCCACCTAGATAAAGGACTAACCTATTGGATCCCGAAACTTGGTACTCCTCACCAGGGACAAAGTCTCTGTGGTTGGGGGGCAGTGACGGAACAGCACTCGTTTCAGGGACGTTGGACACATTCTGAGTCCCATCTCCCAATCAGTGTCCTGGAATTATGAGCTGTTTACAAAGCCTTAACTCTGACGCAAAGCGTCCTCAGAGGCAGGCCTTTTCAGGTTCAGTCTGACAATACCACGGTAGTGGCTTATCTCAATCACAAGGGCGGCACTCTGGGCCGGACGGCGATGCAAGATGTGGTCCGCATTCTCAGGTGGGCAGAATGTCACCTTCCAGCCAGTCATCTTCATTCCAGTGACCCTCAACTGGGAAGCAGACTTCCTCAGTTGCCAGGATGTTCATGCGGGAAAATGAGCCCTTCATTCAGAAGTATTTCAGCTTCTAGTGGACAGGGCTGGTATCCCAGATGTTAACCTCATGGCCTTCCGTCACAACCACAAGATTCTGGTGTACGGATCTCGTGATCCGCAAGCAGCATTCGTGGACGCTCTCTCAGTCAAATGGACCTTTTGTCTCATGTACATCTTCCCTTCAGTCTTCCTTCTGCCAAGGGTGCTACGGAAATTCAAACAGGAAGGCGGCAACCTCATTGTAGTGGCCACAGCGTGGCCCAGACGTCATTGGTTCTCCGACCTACAGTGTCTCTCAGTGGGAGTTCCCCTTCAACTTTGATGGCATGGCTCTTAAATCTTCCATATTAAGGGCAAAAGGCTTTTCTCGCCCGGTTGTGCAAACTTGCTGGGAGCCTGCCAGTGCCTGCTGTTCAAAGGCTATTATATTTACCCCTTAGACTGAGCTGCAGGGTAGGCCTTCCTCTGGCTAGATTTAGATAATGAGTCAACGTGGTAAAGAGGAAGGAAGGTACATCGTTTTAGAGGGAAATTAATTATTTATTTATTTATTTATTATTTGTTGCGGCTACATGATTTTGAAAACAGGTCTGAAGCAAAATAACTTAATTACCCGCTACACTAGTACAATGAAGGAAACAATTTTTGGTATGAACAAATATTCATCTGGGAAGTCATTGGGCCGGATTCAAATGTTAACACGCCCCCTATCTCCCATCTAAAGTAACGGGAGATAGAGGGGCGATATTCAAATGTCCCCCGTTTTTGCCCCTGTTGCGTGCTGTACAGTTGGGTTTAGGCGCGCATATCACCTAAACCCGCCCAAACAGGTTTCTTTACACGCATTTCCGCTCGCTACCTCCGGGGGTAGCGAGCTGAAATTAACTTGTCGCGCCCGACGGCAGTAATATTAGAATACCGCTGGCAGGCATGATTGTGGCCGGAAGGGGGAGCGCACATTTGAATCCGACCCAGTGTCTCTTAGTAATTTGATAAGGCTGGCGAGAGTGGATAAGTGGCAAGGATCTATGATCCTAAATAGCTATAGAATAAGAACATGAATTGAAAATCTATTTACACATGAGAAAAATGTAGGGTAATTAAATTGCCGGCGAATGCCTTCGTCTGGCCGAATATGTGTGGCACTCGCCACACTTAACGGCAGCGGGATCTCGCACAAAAGTGTTCACTACCCCATAAGTTAGAAACTGTTTACTGTGAATAAGGGTGCAAATCGGCCAGGATAAGGGTGTGAGTCGGGCCAGCGTTTAAACACCACAGCAACAGAAATTTGCCCAATTCCCCTGCAGTTGAATTCCCATCATGATCTTATTGAAGAAGACCTGACTTAACTTGTTGGCATGAAGTGTTGTATTGTAAAAAATTGTGCTAGCTCAACCACACGGTCTTGTGTACAGTATTCATCAGCTCTGGAAATCCTCCTGATTCCTAGATGTTGGCTGTAGAGTAAGCCTTCTGTTGTAGATTTTGTTGAGAGTAAATTATTTTTGTCTGGGCTTTTGGAGCATATGTTTATATTGAGAGTTTCAGTATTAATGGGAAATATAAATATATGAGTGTCATAATGTAAGGAAACCTACTAAAAAAATATAACTCTTACACTAGTGTTCTGAATTTAGCACTCAATGTAAAATATAACGTGTCACTGTGACATGTTGCTACATCTGTGTCCTTAAAGTAACTATGCTGTTACCTCCACACTCCATTAGAGATATTGGAAACTGATACAGGACAAAAGCTCACATTGCATTCAGTTAAGATGAAGTTATATCACTGGCTCTCCCCCTGTGTAGGAATCTACTAATCTGCACACTGGACCTCATATACAAAACGATAGATGCACACCACAAAATGTCTTGGCTTTGCACTGGTGTGCCTAGATCAGTGGTGGCCAACGCGTGGCTCTTGAGCCACATGCGGCTCTTTCTTTATTCAAATGTAGCTCCCAACACTCAAAGTCACATGACCACAAGAGATCTGTAAACTGCTGCACTCCAGCCAGACATGCAGCAGCACTACGTAGACTGAGAACTGAGGGAGCCAAATACACATGGGGGAGCTGGCTGGAGTGACACATGGGGGAACTATTATGTGAATGTATATTATGTATTATGTGAACCTGGCTATTTCAATATATTTTATGCGGATCTGGCCTTTTCAATTATTTGATGTAGAAGTGGCTTTTTCATTGTATTTTATGTTGGATCTGGCTTTTTCAATGTATTTTATACCAGGGGCATGGCCTAGTAGGCACAAGGTCACACCCCATTTTTGCAAGTGCGTCTTCAGCTTAAAGTCGGCTCTTTGATGTACCTAACAAGATATCTTGGCTCTTTGTCTCTAACTGGTTGGCCACCACTGGCCTAGATGGTCACCCAAGTACAGATGAAGGTACACAATGGGATGCAGTCACCTTCTCGATATTCAAGCTGTCAACAGTTATGATGTTGACATGGAGCATGTTGGCATTTGTGGCTCAACTTGTTCAGTGTCAACGTGAAATGTCGGCATTTGAGTAAAGTTATGGTCAGGCTTAGGCATTACTGGGAGGATTAGGGTATTTTGCACTTGTAGGGTTAGAGGTTAGCACTACTTACTGCCGCTGGAACAAGTGACAACGGAACTCTGGATCCGCTGACCGCTGGACCCAGAAGATACTGCTGCAACGCCAAAGTCACTTCATTCTACATTCTAATCATGTCAACATTGCATCATTGTCAACATGGTCAATGTCAACATTCTTAGTCATTGAAAGTGAGTACAGTGGTGTGTTTGCTCCATACTCCATAAAATGCCTAATCTCTGCCAAATTATCATCCCTGCTTGTGCAGAAAGAAAAATTCTGCAGAAATGCTGCCCCATTTACTTCCTAAATCTATGCACTTTCATTTTAATTTAGATGCATTTTCACAAATCGACGTCCACAATGTGATGAAAACTGATTCAGCACTGCGCTTAGCTTGAATGGCCTGCGGCAGTGGTTCTCAGACTGTGTGCTGTGGCACCCTGGGGTGCCTCAGGACACTTGCAGTGGTGCCTTGGATTGGTGGTTCAGGACCAATTCAAATTATTTATGGTGAATGTAATAGATAAAAACCAGAGTTGGCGGTTGCCAGTCATAAACTCTGTGGACAAAAAGAAACATATCTGGTCCCTGACTATATAATTGAATCTAAGGATGACATATAAACACAATTTACTTAATTTAAAAAAAAATAAATAATAATTTTTCAAAATGTCTCAATAAGAAAATTTGGCCTAGGGGTGGCGTGAAGAAATTCTGATACTCTAGGGCTCCGTGATTCAAAAAAGATTGGGAACCACTGGCCTATGGTATGTTTCTACAGAGGAAGTCTGAAAGCCTTTTACTTCCTTACAGAGAAACCGCTTCCTCCAGACATGGCAACGTGCTGTAACGTGGTGACAGAGATTGTGGCGGACATGTTAATTGAAGAAAAACAAAAATCTGTATTTCTAATATACTATTCATCCCAGTAATACATAGCTGTACGTGCAGTATATTATAAAAAACATACTATTTCTTACACCAGCTGAATATGCCTATCTTCTGGACTTTCATTTGCCTTTTTTCTCGATGTATTCATGTTTGTTTCTGTTCATTATTAAACATCAATATGCGTAGATCGAAATTCTAGTTCTTTGTAACACTCAACACGTCACAGTTTGGCTAGTTGTACTTTCTTCTACGCATTTGTTGTTTTTGCAGATGCCCGGACAACTCCCAAAATGGAGGACTGAACTCTTGGTCTTTGTAGGCTGAGGCTCCTCCAAGTACTAACTGCGTTATTTTGCCAAGCCAATAGAAGATACTGATGTAGGCACTATGTGTTGAAAATCACCACAGATTATTAATTTTGTAGAAATTATTTAGATCATCTTTGTTGCAACAGAGCAGTATTTCTTCACTGCATTGAGTTGTTGCTTATAACGGAGGGACAGTCTTGAATCCCAGTATAGATATTTATAAATGACTGCATGGCGTTTCTTCTGTCCCAAGACATTCAGGTTATTTAGTCTTACAGTTGACACTGTAGAATATTGAGAGTGTCGACATCTGAAATGTCAGCATTCTTCACAGACCGGCAGCAGTGGGTTAGACTACAGGAGGGGACGTTAGGCTGAGGCACTAAGTGGAGGGAGAGTTATGGTTTAGAATTAACAATATTTTCACTACCAGCAAAGTCTCCACTGAGACCACCAGGGATGTTTTGTCGACATACTAATGCTGACATTCCATAAGTGTCGTCATGATGAATGTCATTGTTGTAAATGTTGACATGCCAGTTGTGTCGACATGCTGCATACCAACAATACCACCATGTTGAGATTCTCATGGCGACTATGAATGTTGACAAAATATACCACGCCCGACATTCAGAGCCTTTATTCGAGAAATGTTCTCTTAAGGTTGTAAAATCTCAGTGATGCATTTTTCTTTTTAAATATTGCTGCATTCGTACTAATGAAGTTGGTGCTCTAAAGGTGCATACACACTGTGTGATATTTTAGCTGATATCCTTCATTTTCCCCCTTCTGAGCGATATTGACTAAACTATTGCACAGTGTGTATGCTGCAAATGCAGAGCTGGCCCTAGGCATAGGCAAACTAGGCCAATGCCTAGGGCATTTGGAATGCCTAGGGGCACAAGCAGATTCTGCTGATTAAAATGATATGCAGCATGCCTATATTCTGTGTGTGACTGCGGCTGTATCTGCATGCGAAGTGCTGCGTTACAGTGTATTCCTGGAAATTACTATAACGTAGCATTTCGTATGCAGATACAGTGCAGTGACACACAGAATTTAGGCATTCCGCATATCATTTGAATCAGCAGAAGATGCTTGTGCGTCCTTGCCACATAGCAATGCAAATAAGATGCATTTTCAGCAAAAAAGGCACCCAACGCTAGTAGAGGTAGCATCTCCTGCTAC
Source organism: Pseudophryne corroboree (assembly GCF_028390025.1). Taxonomy (NCBI): domain Eukaryota; kingdom Metazoa; phylum Chordata; class Amphibia; order Anura; family Myobatrachidae; genus Pseudophryne; species Pseudophryne corroboree. Next base: position 367,100,424 of record NC_086444.1, read on the forward strand.
ATGGCATATTGAGGCAAGAAGTATGAGGACACATCTGTATCCAAGCAGAGGCAGAGGTCACATTGTTAGCGGCACTGTGAGTGCTGTGTGCGGGGGGAAGGAGTTGGTTGTGTAATAGTGTCTGACATATGTGTAAGGGGCATTATGTGTGTCGTGTATAAATGCATGAATAACGTGCGGCACTATTGCATGATAAAGTGTGAATAAAGTTGCAGTACTGTGTGGCCTGACTTGAATTGGGTGTACTATTGTGTGGCCATGCCCCTTCCTAGCAAGAACACACCCCTTTTTTGTGCTGTGCGCCAAATGTGCACACTGTACCTATTTAAAATATAGGCCTACCGCACCAAAAATGAGGACTGCTATGGGTGAGGGGTGATGGTGCTGGGAAAGCAGAGCGGATTAAGGCAGGGGCAACAGGGGCAGCCATCCTGGGGCCCCCGCACCCTGTGTTTTTAGGAGTCTTCCTTTGGCAGCTCAGCTGTTCGGTAACTGCGACCGCCGAAGAGCTCCTCCACAGTCAGTCTCGTGGAACAGGGAAATCCTGTGAGACAGTGACAGCCGCCGGTGTCTGCCTGCGCTCCCTGCTGTTATGTAAGTGTGTGTGCATGTAGGTGTGTGTGTATGTGTGTTCGCGTGTGCGTGGCCCGGGGGGAGGGGGTTGTGAGCATTGCCAGCAATTGTAGGTGGGGGCCCCCACAATCTACAGTGCCCTGGGCCCCCACCAGCCTTAATTCGCCCCTGTGGAAAAGGGGTTGCAATGTCAGAGGTGGATCTAGCGGCGGTGCTAGGGGCACCTGCCAAAATCTTGCCTAGGGCATCCTATCGGTTAGGGCCGGTTTTGTGCAGACGACAGCCGATGCGCGATCCCAGTGGTCGTTAATGACCCCCTCTGTCGGCTGTATATGTAGCTCAATCTGACAGTACCGCCAGAAGCTGCAGGCCGGCTGCGGCGTGATGTCACTGAGCGATATCGTTTGTGTTATCGCTCAGTGTGGCCTGGGAGGGAAGGGAAACACTGTGAAATCGCTCCTCAGCATTGCCTTCTTCCAGGGGGATTGCATGCTTTTTTTTATCATTAATTATTTTTCAACCTTATTAAGCCAGCTGACAGGGCAGATAAGCTGTTGTTTTAGTACCACTTTTATTTTTCAGCATGTTTTTGGCAACTTACCAACTCACCACTCTACATCTGGTGGCACCTATTTTAAACTGTATAAATGTGAGGATCGTGACTTTCAGTGGCGCAGATTCTAAATGCATACCTCCAACATGACCCCCTCCAGGAGGGATAGAATGCTCTGTTCCTGGACTTCCCTCTTAATTTAAGATTGCCATCACCTGTGCTGAAACAACTTTCTCCTCAATTAATTAGTTCTACACAGGTGATGGACATCATAAATTAAGTGGGAAGTCCAGGAACAGAGCATTTTGTCACTCCTGGAAAGGGTCATGTTGGGAGGTATGTAAATGACGATCTTTTTTCTGTTTTGTGGTGGCCCTTACTCTATTAAAGACCGCCTTTTGCAAGTCGCCGGAGACCTGCCATATTGCCAAAATTGGAAGCTATTACATCCTGTTTTAGGTCTCGCTCATTTTCATATTTTGTTGTTGGTTTTTTTTAAGTTCTAGGTGGTGGTATTTTGCTGATGTGCTAAACAGAGACCAGTAATGCGTTTTCTATCTGGTAGAAGAGTGTTTTACAGTAAAATAAATGGAAAGCAATAAGAAGTAAATTAGAAGTTTTTACATTGTTCCTACCAGGACACTTTCTAGACCATTTCTTTGTTGTTAGCACTTCGTAAAAAAACAAGCAAACTCAATATAGAAACTTCACAATTCTGCTCATTCTCTTTAATTATTTGACGCCATCTCCATAATAACCTAATAGAGTACCTCTTCCTTCTCTATTCTCTTTCTGTCCAGAATGTTCAACTGATTATTGGGGGCAAAGATTAGTTAATAGGCACCAGAAAATTCAGGAAAAGAAGACTACAAACAGGTGAAAGGGACATTAATTATACAGAGGTTCATATCACTGCAGTACTGGACCTACAATTGTAACCTACCTATAGTCCCCAAGAGGGGTAAGTTTCCCACCCAGTGCCAGATCTGGAATTGAAAAACATTCATACTAAATGAGCAATTAAAAATTGGTTCAATCAGTATTTCAGGCAGTGGATTAAGATGAATATTTAATATATGTTTTAGAATATTATTTTTTATATCGTAATTTATTTGCAAACTGCATGCTTACACACACTAGTTAATGTCCACAAAGATTCCTTTAATGTTTCTTCTTCAGATTCAACATTGCTAATTGCAGAAAAATCAGTATTATGAGCAGGGAACACTGTAAATCACATGCTATGACTTAATGAACCACAGATAAAAGCTCTTTCCTGTTGCTTTGTGATGGCTTGCACCAAACCGGTCTTCTTTTCACTGCTGATCAACGTATTGAAGAGTTTTCTGGTTCCATGGATAAAAATACAATTTGCTGTGCTTTTGTTTCAAGACGATACAAGAGACTGTGTTATGGCTTGGAAGTGTAATTAGTAGCACTGCAGATCAGAGCTACCAGTTTTGTGGCTGCATGCTTTGGGCTTAATGGTAACTGTGTTGGTGGAGTTTGACTGATTGCTTATTCAGTTATTAGAGAAAGCAATGAAAAGTGTAGAGTGGCAGGGGGATTGCAACAAAATGAATGTATTTTCTTCAAGTCAAGGAACGATTTAATGCTCAGCTGATTACCAAGGTATGTTGTCATCTTGGGAAATAACTATTAATTTATTAAAACTCCCAAGAGGGACAATATGATAGCCTGCGGGATGTTTTTTTTAAAGCTGCAATCATTTAAACTTGGTTTTGCCTTTTAAATTCTTGCTGCTTTAAAAAAATCAAGCAGACTCACCGGAATTGCGTCAGTGCCTGTATCTCGCAGGCTATTACATTTCCCCCAAGTCCTCAAACTTAAACTCTGATTATGCCAAAAGGACCTAAAATATAGCCTTGCTACAGACCTGGAAGAGCTGTAAAAAACTGGGATGAATAGAAAGTAATGTAGTACTGTACTTCAAGGTGTGTTTAACGGCATTTGGGTGGAATATCTGTGGTAAGCATTTCAGTTTTGAAGCAGATTTCATAAACCATTATATTGAGAATCCCATGAAATAGATGCTTTATAACATTTTCTGATCAGTAGTTACGGACATAGGGGGTCATTCCGACCCGATCGCTCGCTGCAGTTTATTGCAGCAATCGGGTCGGAATTGCGCATGCGCCAGCGCCGCAGTGCACCGGTGCTTCGGCCGTCGTTCTATAGCGATCGCCTCTGCCTGATTGACATTAAGCCGCCATATAGGGGGCGCGGTCCGGCCAACGCAGGCGTGGCCGGACCGTTGGGGGCCGCGGCGGCTGCGTGACGTCTCGCAGCTGCTGCGGCCAATGGCAGCGGTGATCAACTCCCGGCCAGCCGCAGGAGCTGCGCTGGCCGGGAGTTACTCCACAAATACAAAAGCATCGCCGCTGTGCGATGCTTTTGTATTTGTGCTGGGGGAAGCCGGACTGACATGCGGGGCGGACTAGCCCTGTGCTGGGCGTCCCCCCGCATGTCAGTCAACAACTCGGAATGACCCCCATAGTCAGTTAGCTGGAAATAGGCATATTCTGGTAGATGACTTCTTTGAGGAGATACTGTTATTCATACTGAATAACTGCAGTATGTTAAGACTTTATAAATGCTTGTAAATATTGATAAGATGAGCTCAGTTTTGATATCCTGTTGAAACAGGTATATTTTATAAATAGAAAAAAACTAAAGAATACATTAAATTACAGTTTGTGCAAAATTATCTTCAATATCTCTGAAGGGATGAGATCTAAATTCCGTCAGTCACCATCCCGACGGTCAGAATGCAGACTGATCCCTGTAAGTATTTTAACCGTAACTGCCCCCTCCAGCAGTCTAACCTTAACCAACCCCTCCCGCAGCCTAACCCTAACTGTCCCTTCCCGCAGCCTAACCCTAACCGCCCCCTCCCGCAGCCTAACCCTAACCGTCCCCTCCCGCAGCCTAACCCTAACCGTCCCCTCCCGCAGCCTAACCCTAACCGTCCCCTCCCACAGCCTAACCCTAACCGTCCCCTCCCACAGCCTAACCCTAACTGTCCTCTCCTGCAGCCTAACCCTGTCCTGTCCTCTCCTGCAGCCTAACCCTAACCCGCCCGCTCCCGCAGCCTAACCCTAACCATCCTCTCCTGCAGTCTAACCCTACCCATCCCCTCCAACAGCCTAACCTGAACTGTCCTCTCCCGCAGCCTAATCCTAACCGTCCCCTCCCGCAGCCTAATCCTAACCGTCCCCTCCCGCAGCCAAATACTAACCGTCCCCTCCCGCAGCCTAACCCTAAGTGTCCTCTCCCGCAGCCAGATACTAACCGTCCCCTCCCGCAGCCTAACCCTAACTGTCCTCTCCCGCAGCCTAACCCTAACTGTCCTCTCCCGCAGCCTAACCCTAACTGTCCTCTCCCGCAGCCTAACCCTAACTGTCCTCTCCCGCAGCCTAACCCTAACTTCCCTCTCCCGCAGCCTGACCCTAACTGCCCTCTCCCGCAGCCTGACCCTAACTGCCCTCTCCCGCAGCCTGACCCTAACTGCCCTCTCCCGCGGCCTTACCCTTTACTGTCCTTTCCCGCGGCCTCACCCTAACTGTCCTTTCCCGCGGCCTCACCCTAACTGTCCTTTCCCGCGGCCTCACCCAACTGTCCTTTCCCGCGGCCTCACCCTAACTGTCCTTTCCCGCGGCCTCACCCTAACTGTCCTTTCCCGCGGCCTCACCCTAACTGTCCTTTCCCGCGGCCTCACCCTAACTGTCCTTTCCCGCGGCCTCACCCTAACTGTCCTCTCCCTCGGCCTCACCCTAACTGTCCTCTCCCTCAGCCTCACCCTAACTGTCCTCTCCCTTGGCCTCACCCTAACTGTCCTCTCCCGCGGCCTCACCCTAACTGTCCTCTCCCGCGGCCTCACCCTAACTGTCCTCTCCCGCGGCCTCACCCTAACTGTCCTCTCCCGCGGCCTCACCCTAACTGTCCTCTCCCGCGGCCTCACCCTAACTGTCCTCTCCCGCGGCCTCACCCTAACTGTCCTCTCCCGCGGCCTCACCCTAACTGTCCTCTCCCGCGGCCTCACCCTAACTGTCCTCTCCCGCGGCCTCACCCTAACTGTCCTCTCCCGCGGCCTCACCCTAACTGTCCTCTCCCGCGGCCTCACCCTAACTGTCCTTTCCCGCGGCCTCACCCTAACTGTCCTTTCCCGCGGCCTCACCCTAACTGTCCTTTCCCGCGGCCTCACCCTAACTGTCCTTTCCCGCGGCCTCACCCTAACTGTCCTCTCCCGCGGCCTCACCCTAACTGTCCTCTCCCTCGGCCTCACCCTAACTGTCCTCTCCCTCGGCCTCACCCTAACTGTCCTCTCCCGCGGCCTCACCCTAACTGTCCTCTCCCGCGGCCTCACCCTAACTGTCCTCTCCCGCGGCCTCATCCTAACTGTCCTTTCCCGCGGCCTCACCCTAACTGTCCTCTCCCTCGGCCTCACCCTAACTGTCCTCTCCCGCGGCCTCACTCTAACTGTCCTCTCCCGCGGCCTAACCCTAACTGTCCTCTCCCGCGGCCTAACCCTAACTGTCCCCTGGTGCAGCCTAACCCTAACTGTCCCCTGGTGCAGCCTAACCCTAACTGTCCCCTGGTGCAGCCTAACCCTAACTGTCCCCTGGTGCAGCCTAACCCTAACTGTCCCCTGGTGCAGCCTAACCCTAACTGTCCCCTGGTGCAGCCTAACCCTAACTGTCCCCACCCGCAGCCTAACCCTAACTGTCCCCACCCGCAGCCTAACCCTAACTGTCCCCACCCGCAGCCTAACCCTAACTGTCCCCACCCGCAGCCTAACCCTAACTGTCCCCACCCGCAGCCTAACCCTAACTGTCCCCACCCGCAGCCTAACCCTAACTGTCCCCACCCGCAGCCTAACCCTAACTGTCCCCACCCGCAGCCTAACCCTAACTGTCCCCACCCGCAGCCTAACCCTAACTGTCCCCACCCGCAGCCTAACCCTAACTGTCCCCACCCGCAGCCTAACCCTAACTGTCCCCACCCGCAGCCTAACCCTAACTGCCCCCACCCGCAGCCTAACCCTATCTGCCCCCACCCGCAAGCCTAACTCTAACTGCCCCCTTCCGCAGCCTAACCATAACTGCCCCCTTCCGCAGCCTAACCTTAGCCATCCCTTCCAGCAGCCTAACCCTCCCCTCCCACAGCCTAACCCTTAAGGGCCCTACACACTGGGCGATAACAGTGATCGATATGAACGTTCTCGTGTGTAGGCACCAACGATGAACGATGCGCGAGGTCGTTCATCGTTGGTGCCGGGCCGCTTATGCATGCAGGCCAATATGAACAATCTCGTCCATATTAGCATGCACGCATATGGAGCTGGGTGATCCCCCCCCCCCCCTCCCCACAGCCGCCGGGTCGCCTGTCTGTCGTAGCAGCCCATTACAGACACACACCCCGTGGTCTATCCTCTGTCTGTATTCTGAGTGTTGGGATCTTGACTGCCAGAATCTTGACTGTATCCCTCTCTGAATACAGAAATGTTAAGTGTTTTTTTATTTATCCCTACATCACCATACTCATTATGGTTTATTAAGAGCCAATGATAATCCACAGTTAAAATGGTTATACTCTACTTTTTTCTTTGTTCTGAAAAAGGATAGATCCTACCCAGCAGTCCTGAATATTACTTACATAATGTTCCACCTTTTCTCTTCAAGATGGAGTTACGTTTGCCCATTTATTTTGTGGAAAGAGAGAGCTTCATAACATCTATAGACTTACAGGATATGTACAGTATCTCTATCCTACCAAGGCACATGGACCACCAGGGACATACAGGGTGGAATTCAAATGATATATCACGCCCAATCTCATGTCTAAAATGATCCCCGTTATCATGCATATCGCGCCCATATTAATCAGGTTTAGCCGTGTAAAGGGTTGGGTGCCTCGCTACTCCAAGGGCAGCAAGCTGAAATAATGATACCACGCCCCCGAGGGCAGAAACAGAACGGGTGTAGAAAGGGGTGAAAAGAATTGAATCCCGCCCACAGTATGTGCTTTCCAGTATAGCCTGGCTACTACCAATTTGGCTATTGCACATCCATCAGGCTATTCATGTAGATATACACAACAGTGGTGATTGATCTTCAAATAGGAGTTTCTCTTACTGTACCTTGGTACCTTTGGTGATAGAAAAACACTCCCTTAATCGTTTGGGTTGGAGGATCAATCGAGAAATTGGAAGCATTGCTTTCCGATAACCTTCAGAGATGTGCAGTGAATTAGACAGTACAACTGTAATTTCAGCCACGAAGGTGGAACTAGGAGCATGGTCTTTTCTTTTTTTTAAAAATAAAGCATTAGATGGTGGTTTTCAAACTTGGTCCACAAAACACACTAACAGTCCAGGTTTTAATTATATTAATTATGTTTGCACAGAGGTGACTTAATTAGTACCTCAGTCCATTTTCAGTTAATCATCTATGCTCGTGCATCGAGATCCTTAAAATCTGGACTGTTAGGGCCAGATTCAGTTAGCCGCGGTAATTAATCACAGTCTGATTTAATTCTGCCAGAAATATTCAATTACAGCCTGCAGGCCACACTTACCGCAGATTTCTGTTTGAGCTTGAAGGAAGCTCGAACAGAAATCTGCAGTAAGTGTCCTTATCGCTGGTGCTGTGAACGCATTAACTCATGGCTCTGGGTACTTATTCGGAAACCTATAGCGTAATGCGCATTAGTGGCAAATTTGCTGTGCAAAGAAAAGGGGCTGTAATTGAATAGCCTTGGACGTATAAGCTGAGGCTACCACCCTTTTCCCTTTGCAATAAATTACCACAGCTAATTGAATCCGACCCTTAATGCATCTTGAGAACTGAGTTTGAGACTCACTGCTTTAAATGCTTTAAATTATGGAGAGTAACCACTCTAACATGGAAGCTTTTCAAAAGCTTGTCTGAAGCTGGGGCAACCTGCCAATAGTACTCATGGCTTTTTGGGGTATGGGGTACAAAACTCAGAAGAGTGACCAATTATTATATTTTTCACCTTTTTTCTCCTCTTATTTGGAATTCATTCAGGAAAGGTTAGATCAGCATAAACTGGTTTATTTGATTTTGTTTCTTTAACTATGGCAGTATTTTTTTTATTGTACTGTGCAACTTTGTTCACTGCCACCTTCTTTAACAGTACTACCCAGTCTGGCTCTAATTTCAGCCATAAAGTGGTAAGTAAATTTGGCAAGGTGAAATTAAGGAGGGTGCCTAAGAGGTGCTTGATGACTGTGAAAGAAGAAAGGGAAAATGTATCCTGTTCTACTGTAAGTTATAGGGCTTTACACAGCTCACTCATTGGCGGTGACTGAATAACGCATAATATCCATATCCATTTACAGCAGGGGATACACAAGTTTTTTAATTAACTTTGAAGTTGTAGTGATTATCATGGACATGCTCCAACTTTTAAGGGTGTTGTGTATTTGGCTATAATTCTTATGGAACATACACTGTGCAGGATATCACTGAACAGCAGATTATCAATGAAGATTTTCATAGTGGCATTCTTAATAAACGAAGCTATAATGCATTTATTTCCAGATTTCTTAGTTTAGCGTGAACATAAATGTATGTGGTGATGCCATCACTTATTTTTAGAGATTAGTGATGTCACGTCTGTCTCATTGTTTTATGACGGAATGAATGTGGAGACATAACACCTAGATCATAGAATAGCCTCATACCAGCAGTGTGTTTTGTTTGAAATACAGTAGAAACTTGTATATTCAAAGGAATAATGAGCTTCCTGCTGTAACATAATAAGGATATTAGAAATGCCATTTTGGACTTCCATGTTCTTTATAACGGCATTCAGCCTGAAGCCTTATGCTTTCATTCTGTCATTGTCTATCCTTACGCTTATGTTTGTATAATGTGTTCTTAGCAAATATACAAATATATGAACATAGCTAAATAGTATTTTTATTATCTTACACTCTGATGGAAAATTCTGCTGATGGTCTGTAAGAATTATCATGTTGATGATTGCAGATCTTTCTTGATACCGGTCATGTCTGGTTTATACTCACCACCTCATACAGGAATTGTAACCTCTTATATACACTACACTCTTTCAAAAGCTAGAAGGTAGGTTGTAATGCTATACAGATGTTATAAGAATGTACTGGGAATTATTTAACCTTTTTTAACAGAAAAGCTTTGCAGCATTTTTTTTTTGCAGTCATTTAGCATCCTACCCAATAGTGTTTTTTTGTTGTTTGTTTGTTTGTTTAACACATCACAACAGACTTCAGCTTAATCCTGCAAGTACTGTCTACAGCAGAGGTTCTCAAACTCTGTCCTCGGGGGCACACACAGTGCATGTTTTGCAGGTAACCCAGCAGGTGCACAGGTGTATTAATTACTCACTGACACATTTTAAAAGGTCCACAGGTGGAGCTAATTATTTCACTTGCGATTCTGTGAGGAGACCTGCAAAACATGCACTGTGCGTGCCCCCGAGGACCGAGTTTGAGAACCTTTGGTCTACAGGCTTCTGCAGAGGGTGGAGTCCTCAATTAGAGTTTTTCTCCATAGGTTGGCAATCAGTTTTCTGTGGGGGAAGAGATCCTAGTTCTATTTTTCCAATATAAATTTTAGAAAAACTCTTTCAGAGACAATAACATTGAATAACGATAAAGTTAAGCCACTGGTTAATACTAGTATCAGTGTGTGTGTGTGTATATATATATATATATATATATATATATAGAGAGAGAGAGAGAAAATTCAAAAAGTCCCTCTGCAGTGACTGTGTGCAAAGCAAGTTTCCCTGAAGAGAATGTGTGCTACGTAATATGGCAAAATCTTTTTTTTTTTTTTAACTTTATTTACATGAAATAAAATATTTTTTTACGTACCTATCTACATTAAGGGGTCCATCCAATTACCCACGAAGGGGGCAAGTTGCCAGTGCAGTGGCATGTAAATGCCAGCAACGGCACCACAATTCACTCCCCTTGCATCCTGCTCTCATCTGGATCTTGCTATTTTTTGTACACAGCCCTATAGGGTACCATAAGTACGATGAACTCACTGTTAAATTAATTAAACCCTAAGTGTTGAAAGTGTTAAGGGGGGGTACACACAGGGAGATGTGTGCTTAATTTCTAAACAATCTGACTAGATTGCTTAGAAATTAAGCACGGATTTCTCTGTGTGTAGTCCCCATAGTGATAGCGATGCGCGGCGCTATTGCTGACTCTAGATTGGCCTGTATGCCAGTGAGTGTACCCCCCTCGCTCATCACACATTGTGCTGTGTGTTGAGCGGGACAGAGATGTGTGCTGAGCGTTCTGTGCTAGATCGCTCAGCACACATCTCTGTACACATCGGTACGTGTGTACGCCGCCTTACCTTCCCTGGCTTTCCATGGCTGCAGATGTAATCTGCAGCCATGGAAAGCCAGGGAAGGTAAGGCAGTGTACACACGTACCGATGTGTACAGAGATGTGTGCTGAGTGATCTAGCACAGAAAGCTCACATCTGCAACCACAGACTTCGCACATTGCGGAGGGACTTTTTTTAACTCTCTGTATATATGACTGTTTATTAATTAGAGGAATAACAGCCAAAAACTAGTATAGTGTTGATCATTTTTCCTTGCTCCATTCAGCTAGTTGTCTTGTTAGCAGGAAGGTACTTCTCTAACATCGCAAACCCACAGCCACTGGCAGCCTGGCAGAACTGCTCTGGAAATGCCCTTGGAGGTTAGGTCAGCTTTATCACCTACAGTATATTATATTCCATTAGGATAATGTGGGACAGGCTTCAGAGAGCATCTGAAAATGCTATTTGGGGGAGTAATGGGTCTGTATGAAAAATATGTAATTAACATAAGCAGACTTTTTAACAGTCTATTTAGTTCTCTGAATATTAGAACGGACAAAGAGTTGTAAGAGGATCCTGCTCACAAGCATGTAATCTCTGAACTATACAGCGGGCAGGACATAAATTAGTGGCGTATTGTGCAAAGTCCCCAGCAAAACAGATCACTGAAAGCTACAATTAGGATTTTACCTACAGACCCTGGCTTAGTATATGAGGGAAAATACATCTCTGCACCCACAATAATTAGCAGTGTGTGAGGGATCTGATTATTAAAGGGAGCCAATAAAAGCATCTAGTCATGGTGGAACCTGTAAAGTGGACTCATGAGTAAAATTAAGATAATAACTTTACGTTTTGGCTCATTAACATGGCCCACTAGTAACAGTGTGTTTAGGCCTGAAGGATAACATTCTTAAGGTGCATACACACGGTGAGATTTTGGCTTTTTTAGATTTTGACTATGCGGTATTGTCTAGGTGTGCTTGAGATATTGGCTATGGTGGTCATTCCGAGTTGATTGCACGTAGCAACTTTTTGCTGCTCGTGCGATCAACTTGACGTCGCCTATGGGGGAGTGTAATTTAGCATAGCAGGGCTGCGAACGCTTGTGCAGCCCTGCAAAAAGTTTCCTGCAAACAAAAAGTTTCCTGCAAACAAGACCAGGGTCAGACCTACTTACCCTGTGCGACGAATCCAGAGACGAAGGTCTCGGGATTGACGTCAGACATCCGCCCTCCAAACGCCTGGACACGCCTGCGTTCGGATCTACATGCCCGGAAAACGGTGAGTATACGCCCCGGAACGCCTCGCCGCCGTCAGTCTTCTTGCAATCGCTGCTGCAATCACTTTCAGCGCTGGTGGCGTCACTGCCCGGCGACGACCGTCACCAGACAACGGTGCGCACTGCGGGCACCACGCAGCCGCAGTCCCGACCCGTTCGCACCGCAGCGAAGAACCGCTGCGTGCGAACATGTCGGAATGACCCCCTGTGTACGATATTGACTAAGTGCCAATTTTTTTTTTAAATTCAATAATTTTTTATTGGTTTTATATTTGCAATTTGAACAAATAACAAAACTACTAAACAACAAAAATAATAGGAAAGAAAAACAACAAAAAACAAAATAACAAAAAACAAAAGACAATATGCTAAACATGGGAGTACGCAGATTCCCATTTCACAACGTTACAGCATTACAGTCATAACAAAGAAAACGTGCAGGCTTATCTCTCAAATATACCTTTCGTAAATCAGGAGAAATGACATGACAACCAACTTAATCAGATACAGCGCTCAAATACTTCCAAACAGCCAACTCGCCAATTATAATTATAATTATACAGCACTGACAGCAAGTACGAGCAAACGGGTGGCTGGCCACAGGTCCCAGGGGTGACATACGAGAGGGACAGTCTCATTGCTAGCATAAACCCCCCTCACACAGCTCAACATGCATTCTACGAAGCTTGGCCCATCCCACCAACAGTCCCCCGTTTTAGACACAGAGTGGAGAGTGTCAGCCACTACAGTTCATTGAGTTAGGAGAGCTGAGCCATCTACCCCACAGGTCATAATACTTCTGCCCCGCCTTCCTGGCCAGACTAAGTGCCAATTTTGACTATACTTTAGTATTAGATAGTCAAAATTGACTTGTCTGCACAGTCTATCTTGCCTTGTGATACCGACCCCGCGGGACTGCGCATCGGGATCGCAAGGTGGCTAACACCTTGCGATTTGCACTAACTTTCCTTGCGATTTTGACTATATGGTCAAAATTGCAATGTAATATCGCACCGTATGTACACACCTTAAGTCAGGCTAGATAAACGTATTCATTGCGATCTAATATAGCATAAATGGGGAGGCAGTCAATTAACCGCATGTCGGGATCCCGGCGTTCAGGATACCAACGCCGGAATCCCGACTCCAGCTGAAATACCGGCGGTCGGAGTCCTGACCACCAGCTGGCTACCCCTCTTGGCCACCAGGCCCAGCTGTCGGGCTCCCGCCGTCTGTCTCCTGACTGCCAGTATCTCGTACTAATCCCCATAAATCTATACGTAACCCCTCCTAATATAGATGAGCAATTTACAATCCTATAGCGTGAGTTTGTACCATTGTTTTGTATTAACCATTCATGTCCTCCTTTTAGAACGATATTACCAACATCAGACAGATATATACACAATAATGAAGCGCTGTCCAAATCAATGTATATTTAAAACATAAAACATTTATTTAACCAATACATGACTTGTCATGTACTGCTTAAATAAATGTTTTATGTTTTAAATATACATTGATTTGGACAGCGCTTCATTATTGTGTATATATCTTTTGGAATTTTACCCCTTTTCCACTTACGAGCATGGGTCGCAGCCGGGAGCCTGACACGGGAGCTGCTCCCTGCTGCGACCCGTGCTCGGCCCCTTTCCCATCAGCAGTCACAACCCGGCATATGCCGGGTTGGTGACGCTTCTAGTGACGCGGCAGGGGCGGCGCAGGGAGATCACATGATCTCCCAGCGCCGCCCTTCCATACAGTGTAAACGGGAGCCGTGTCGCATCGACACGGCTCCTGTTTACACTACAACCCTACCCGGATCATTCCCGTGTCCTACCCAGGTAAATAGCCGGGTAGGATTCACGGGTCACTTGATCCGGGTTTACCCTTTTCCACTTGCAAAAAACACGGGTAAATGCGCGCCCCCGTGCATTTACCCGTGTTTTTTGAGCTAGTGGAAAAGAGGTATTAGTGAGGTTGGCAGTGACCTCTTGATGAAGCAGCAGCCTCAAATCAGTGATTTTTAACATTATAGTAATTATTGTCAGCGCCCAGATATTTGTTGGATCAACATCAGACAGCTCTGTACAGATGATGTAGCACTTTGCTGAGAATGAACAAATTTTAACAGTTACATAAACATGCTGTGGAGGTGAAGTAGGTACCAAATGAGAGTCCTGCCTACCTCACTGTATCAGTATGTGCATGGCATCAGATGTAACTTGTCAACAATGTACACAACTCCCTGACAAAGAGCAGGGTAGCAGCTCCAGCTGAAAGCTGTGATTCAGCTGCTGTGACACAGCGCAGGTACAGATTGCAGGATTGTGGGTGGGATGACGCGTCTGGTGTCCCTGTCAGTTTATGTCGAAATATGCATTGTGCACAACACAAAGGTGTGTCAGGTGAGGATTCACACTGCCTCTCATTCGCAGACAGTGGTCCTGCTGGCCAGTATTGCTTTTGACTCAACTACATGTATGTAGCACGTATGCTTTGTGCAAGTACTCTCAATGTTATTGGTGTATTTGTGGAGCTAAGAAGGTATATTGAATCTTTGATGTCTGTTCACAAGTTGTTAATATTTGCACTGTGTTTGGTGTATAGGTTTGTCATGTGTTGCGTATGCCTATACTGTATGTATGTATGTATGTGTGTGTATATATATATATATATATATATATATAATCCTGTGACTAATAGCCAGTTTTGTTATTTAAATCATGAGATAAGATGCTGTACTGAGTTTTTCTGCTACAAAGTCACTATCTTTTATCATCCAAGTCTGATCCATTAAGCCTCTTATAGCAATATCTGTGTGACAATGGGTTTTGAGTGTCCTTTTGTTTTTTATGGAGTGAACCCTTGAAACACTTATAGCTTTGAAGCAAATTGCCTTACATTATTTGTATGGTATATAGTAGATGTCTCTGCTTGATAGTGTTTGGGTCCCAGTGTAAACAAGCAACTCAATGAAATCGTGTGTGTCATTTAGACAGACTGCAAAACAGCAGCTGGGAGAAATGGAAACGTTTTCAGCGCTTTTTTATTTTGTAACTATAACCCAAATGGTGCTATGGGCTTGTATTATACCAAGTCTTCCATGAAGTAGTCATCGCCGTTTTATAAATATCATTCTGCAGTCCCTATAATAACCCATGCCGCTATATTTGTGAAAAGTAGCCCCCTTTTTCATGCAGTAATACAGGTATATAACTGCTTGATAGCTAAATGTCCTATACTTGGGCATCAGAGGCAACTTTTTTTAAATAATTGGGGGGCGTCCTCCACATAACTGAAAAAGGACATGGATAGAGGCAGCATATATATTGGGGGGTGCTTAAGCAGCACATCTAGAGCTGGCTCCTAATTCTTTTGGGTGTACATTTAATTACAAATAAGTTTTTGTTTTGGTGTTTTTTTGCTATATAAATGCATCTTATTGAGACTTCTCCAGGGGCTGATTTATGGCCAGAGGAGCAAGTGGTTACTGTAAGATTGTACTGGCTTTGTTCTGGAGATAATATGCTGTCCTGTGACAGAGGAAGGAATGGTGGGTGTGGAGGGGCTTCCAGGTAACCGGTAGCTGAGGTATGGTCCAGCAGTGAGGAGAACATAGTGTCATATTATGTAGTATTGCTCGTGCCCAGCTGCATTATGGGCTTCTCTGTATTACCTGCCCTGTGAGCAGCACTTGCAATGATTAGTCTGCATCTGCTCGTTCTCACAGAGTGCTAGTGATTTATTGTACCACTACCCACATATTGTTTATATTTTTCTAGCGGGAAGTGGGTGTCCTGACCACGAGCAGGCAGCTCTGCCTGTATCATTTTATGCATTTTGGTACGTCATTTACAAATCCTATTCACTGCATGTTTTATGCCTAGTCACTGAGTTAATGCATTTTGCAAGCTGTGCTCAGACATGAAGTAGATGGAGACCACTAGCTATATTTGTACATACACACTGTATGTGTACAGCATGCCAAGGGTGCATATGTACAGCTGGAAGCGAGTGCAGCGCATATGCAGAGAGTTGTTTGTATACACAGTATGTATATACACAGCTTGCTAGGTGCATTAGCTCTGTGGCTGTGTGCGTGGGTGTACATGTGGGAGGATACACTGACTGTGAGGGATTGGTTGCCCCAGGCTATGGGCGGCGCTAAGGAAGCTCACATACACACAGATCCACACACACTAACAAGCTGGACTAGTGCAGGGTCAGGAGGGAAGAGGGGAGTGCGTGGGTGTGAAGCGGAAGGCTGTGCAAGATACAGACAGCCTGTCACTGTTCAGCCCCTGGTGCTGCTTCCCATTCTATGCCAGGCCTGAGCTGCACACCTCCCCTGCCTGCACACTCACACACCCTGCCAGCTGCACCCCACTCTGGAGTAGCCTGAAGTCATTGTGAGGGATGTGCAACTGGAGGGGCCTTTCTTTACTGTGATGGTGAGTTTGGTTTTTTTTTTTCACCCCTTTCTGTCAATGCAGATGTTAAGGCTGCTTGCACGTCACTGTCTATGCATGATCACCACTAGGAATGACACACATTGTAGGTATATTAACAGGTGGTCCAGCCTTTACTTGTGGTTACATATTTTCTAAAAGTATGTTACATTGGCTGTTCCTAAGTGTATGTATTCTATATAAATTCATGGTGGCCGACACACTGGCAGGATGTGTGCTCTTCCTCAAAGTTCCAAACTGGTTCAAATCAGAACTGACCCATTAGGGAGAAATAATCTGTTTTATTCCATCTATGTATAATAATGGGATGCATCTATGCGTTTCTCACTGTTGCATTGCACCTTGTTGCATTCCAGGCAGTGTCCATGTGTTGCTGCATGTGAGTGTATATCTGGATCTGTGTGTAGGAGTGGAGACCTCTTCTTATTTGGCTGAATGACTTTTCCTACAGGTCTATAAATAGGTCTTGTTAGACTTTGCAAAGTTGTGTAATGACAATCTCAGCCTTCACCGTTTATAACTGCAGGAAGTGAGAATGGGGGAGGAATCCTTTCTACAGGGGCAGGCAAGATGTACATTTACTCTTCTCATACACATCTCTCTTCTATTTTCTTTGTCTCATCCTCCTTCCTATCTGTGTTGTCTCTCTCCACATTGCTTCTTTCTCCCATCTCCTGAGTCTTCATGTCTTCTTGCTGTATAACTCTGTTTATCTCTCCCACGTCCCCTCCCTTGCCTGCCTTAGCAGGGCTGGCTGTGTTCCTGTGTTTGCTGTTTGGTTTTCTCTGCGGGTGCACACACAGGAAAAGAATGAATTATTCAGCAGCATTGGACTCTCTTCACTCCCTAAAGTCTGGAACTGATGCCTTTCAAGTCTAAGAGAAGGCAAAAGGCAAACCTATTCCAAAACCTGGGCCTTTTCTCACCCCACCCCCACCACACACGCTTGTACTCTATGCTCCCCTCCAATCAGATTAATACTCCGTGTAACATTCTGCAGGTAGCAGAACTCCATGCCTGTGCCAGAAAGCTGCTGTTTCTGTTCAGCACTGTAGGAATATGATGTGTTGTAGTTAGTGGAAGCGTGGACATGGAGAGCTGTATGCTACAATACATGGTTATGTAAATCACAATTGTAGCTGGATATGTGGGCTCTGCATGAAGTAGAAGTTATAAACCTTGGAAGATTAACAATGGGATTAGAGAATTGAGAAGCTGTGATTTTGCCAGACGTCAGTATTTTCTCATGGGTAATGAACTTCTATTCAGTTGGAAATACATGCAACATATGCGTTCTGATGGCAGAATATGCCAGCCTGGTTAAGTAAGCTATCACTAGATATATATATATATTCCACTGGTCTCCCTTTAGGCTATAGATAGGTGTGGTAGATTGCTCAAGTGACATTTAAAAAGAAAAGAAAAACCCTTAGTGTAAATTCCCCTGCTGGTAGCCTTTTCCTGTAAAGCCGGTGTGCGAGGAATGTGTCTGTTCCTACTCCGTCACAGTGTCTGCTATTTACACAGTTCGGTATCACCAGCCCTACATCATGTTGAAGCCATGCGAAACGCGTTACAGCTTCCTAAGGTGCATTCCACCTGTGCTATCACCTCAAGACATTTGTGTGCTTCCAAGCAGTTTGCTTTAGCAACATGTCATACTGCAATGGATGTGGATTGCTACAACATAATCCTCACTGCAGCATTTTAGTATATGGTACACAAATAATAAAAATTTAATTTTCCAGTTTATTCTTACTTACTTACTGTTTTGACCACTCTTTTGTGTCATGTCACGGTATGTAACTTAGACATCATTATAACGTGCGGTAGTATATGAGGACTTCAGATTCTGTAAGGGAAGCCCAGGTGCACAGCTGGAATGGTGGGTTGTGCAGCAGTGTAATACAGATGTCAGGTTCTTGCATTGATAATGCAGATCTTTTTATTATATTAGAATTTCGGGGGCACCATAGACAATCAGTGCATAATATCAGTTTGTAATTTCTGTTGTCACAATTTCTTCTTGTAGGAGGCACATTGTGTTAGACTTCTGCAGACCTTGTCGTTCTACGCCTCTGATTCCTGTGTTGCTGTTTAGACATAGCACCCTTGCATCTGGTACTGCATAAATATAGAGTGAGAATTAGAAGTAAACGCTAGTCTGTTATCCTCCATTGTCTCCCTCTCCCTTCACCCACACCTCTTCCTCCCACACCAACTCGATCAAGATGTTTGGGTGGCTTACTAATTAGTCACAATCTAACTAACCCACAAACGAGGAGGAGAGCCAGCCAGATAATGTGTAATACTTGGGGCCCAGTGTATAGAGACAGTGGAGAGTTTCAACATAGAAAGAGATCAGATCAGCTGAATATGCCTGTGGACTTCAAGCTATTTCCAATGTTACACCAAAGAAAGGTAATTTTATACAGCTAAAGGGACACTGTATTCTAATGTGTGTCACTCTCATGGGCACTTAAAAAAGGTGGCTGTTTCGATTGGTATGGGATGAACAATCCATGAAGCTGACGATTCTTTATGCATCTTGTTTGTGTCTCGCTGTTTGCTGTATCCCATTCACCTTTTTTATGATATACTTTGCATTCCCTAAAGTGTTATCATATCGCTGCATATTGCTTATCATGCCAGTTGTTACATGTAGTGCACCTAGAATGGCTGCCTCACCAGGTGCTTTCTAAAGGGGGGTACTCACGGAGCGATAATCTAAGCAATCTGACTAGATTGCTTAGATTTTCAACAAGATTGCTCCGTGTGTACCCCCTTATAGCGATGCGCGGCCCCGCGCGTCGCTATCGCTGCTGCTAGATGCATGCAGGCTCAATCTAGCAGATCGCTCATTTCACCCGCTGGGTGAAATGAGCGCCCCATCCCCACCCGCACGTTCAGCACACATTGCGCTGTGCTGAGCGGCGGGAGAGATGTGTGCTGAGCGGTTCGCTCAGCAGACATCTCTCCCACATCAGCCGGTGAGTACCGGCCTTTAGGTAGCATGAACAATCTGTAGAACTTCTAATTCTGTGGGATTCTTGCTATCTATTGTATTTCCTGCATTGCTTATCCTACCCATTGTAACCTATGTAGTGTGCCCAAGATCATAGGCAAACACAGGGTAGGTTTCCAGTTGCCTGGAACACCTTCGCCTCAGTCTGGCCAGCAGCCACTACATACAGTATAAAGGGTGTAATGAAGCTACTGCACATGCCCAGTGGTAGCAGATTTTCCTACCAAGTTTGATGTGCTGTGTCTGCCTTGTATTTACCCACTGTAACCATCTATGTAGTATGGTATAATTGCATTTGTCATAGAAAAACCATGAAATGGTTGAAACGTTAAAACTTTTTATTTTTTTATTTTAAATAAGACTATCAATAGCTTTCAAAAAAAGTCCATTCAATAAACAAAGTGCAAGTAACATGGGGGATGCATGTAATAAACAAAGTGCAGATTACTGGGATGGGGGGAGGGGGACACGTGTGAAGGCACATAATTAGTAATGCAGGGGTGGGGTATTGTTGCAGCATTGGTTTGGGAAAGAAGAGTTAAATTCAAAGTGGTTTAAAAAAAAGTGCTAAAGCAGTGCTATTTTGTTTAAAACCCAAATTCTAGCATCCGAACTTTACATATAATCAAAATAACAAGGAGCACTCCAAATTTGTTATGAACTTCTCCCACAGTCTGGAATCTTCAAGTGAGGTGGAGGAGAGAAGGCAGAGGCAGGAGCATCTGATGGTGAACGTCTGCAGAGTGCTGAGGAGGCAGACGCAGGATTGCCTGATGGTGAATGGCTGGAGAGTGCTGAGGAGGAGGCCAAGGCAGGAGCACCTGATGGTGAATGGCTGAAAAGTGCTGAGGAGGAGGAGGCAGAGGCAGGAGCACCTATTGGTCAACTGAAGGAGAGTGCTGAGGAGGCAGACGCAGGAGTGTCTGATGGTGACTAGTTGAAGAATGTTGAGGAGGAGGCAGACGCAGGAGCACCTGATGGTTACTGGCTGGAAAGTGCTGAGGAGGAGGCAGAGGCAGGAGAACACACGATGGTGAGTGGCTGGAGAGTGCTGAGACAGAGGCAGGAGAAAACACGATGGTGAGTGGCTGGAGTGTGTTGAGAAGATGGAGACAAGAGCACTTGACGGTGGACTGCTGGGCTGCTCTGAGAAGATGGAGACGGGAGAACGGAACAATGGACGGCTGGGCTGGGCTGAGAACATGGAGACGGGAGCACTTGACGGTGGTCTGCTGGGCTGTGTGCTGATGGTCCTGGTTCTGCACTGTAGTAAATTTTTCAGAAGTGCAGCTGAAGAGAGAATAGGAGTGTATTTTACCACTGTGTATTGTATTGCATGATACAAATCTGACGATTTGGGGTAATTAGCTTTAGAGAGAGGTAAATTACTGCAAGTGTCTAGGTGTTCAAACAGGATTCAACACAGTTTTTCAGGTAAATAAACGAAATGGTGTTTCACTTTCAGCAAAAATGGTACAATACAAGTGAACAGAAAATAGCAAACGCCTAGCCCCCATGCAGGGCACTGACTCACTTCTTCGCCCCTGAGTAACCGTGGACAGCTAATCTGCAAACATAAAGTCTCTGAAAGATTTTCTAATATAGTTAGCCTGGCCTGGCTTTGGCCTGTCTTCTCACATACACAGTCTCATTAAGGCTCTCTGGCTTACTCACATTCAAGCTTTCCAGCCTGGCTTCTTCTCAGCAACACATAGCCTGCTTCCTTACAGGTAGAATCTTGACCACCTGTCCTGCTTCACTCTGACTGTACCAATTCCACCTGGGCTCTTTCTCACCAGGGTAGTGCACACAATCACACTTGTACTGGATATACAGGCATCAGCCAGCCCTTGACTTCACAGTCCTACATGGACTGTCTCTTCTCTGCAGCAGCCATTAGGTGTGCTAACACCTCCTTTGTCTCCCCTGTGTGTGTGGATCCCTCCAGCCACACTCTGAACACATGTCAGTAATGCAATTTACCTTCACGCTGCCATATATTAATGACATACATTTTAAGAGTGCCAGTTCATTTAATTAATCTATGGTCTGTCTCACACTGCCCCCTCCCTCCCTTGTTACGGCCTGCTGTACTTAAATTTTACACTTGCAGTTCGAAACCACATCCCCCCCCTCTGGTCTACTTGACTTCCCACTCTGTGCTCAGGTCACCCTAAAGGGGGGTACACACGGAGAGATCCGTGCTTAAAATCTAAGCAATCTTGCTAGATTGCTTAGATTTTAAGCACGGATCTGCCGCGTGTATGCCCCCCAGCGATAGCGATGCGCGGCCCCGCGCATCGCTATCGCCGGAGCTAGATTGAGCCTGCATGCAGTTGTGTGAAGTGAGCGGCCCCCCATCGGCTTTCCCCCTCGCTCAGCACATCGCGCTGTGCTGAGCGGGGAGAGAGATGTGTGCTGAGCGGTCTGTGTTAAGATCGCTCAGCACACATCTCTCCAGTGAGTACCCCCCTTAAGCAAATGCCTAGTTCGTCTATGCCTAGATCCGGCCTTGCTTAGGTACAAATCAGTCCTGAATAGCATACAGAGCCTGCTGTGCTCAATAGTTAACTCCTGATAACATCCCTTTCAGTGTTCTCACCAGGATTAATTTCATGGACGTTTCCATCTGGCTTATTCTTTTTACATGCAATTCGGCACTGTCCTGCTACCGGTGTCTGAAGGGCAAAATCAGAGTTGCACTGTGCTTATATTACTGTGAAAAGCACAGTAACTGAGATCCCTCTCTGTCAGAGCGTGGTTCGGACATCCGGAACATATCTATATCTGTGTCCAGTCAGATTGCACTGCTTCCTAATGCCACCTGTCGGGTAACATTTTCTGGGGAGAACACTGCTTTTATTTGTCCGTATTTTCCTGTGACATTGCTTGTTGTAACTTGCATAGGAAAAGGGCAGCTCCAGGCTCAGATGGTACAGGTATTATTCTACTTGAGCAGCACAGCAGACCCTGGTATATACTGTAGGTGGGAATAGGGGGACAACATTTACCTACCATATACAGTGGCTGTGAAGCTCTTTTAATGATGTTCCGCATTTTGCTATGGCTAAAAGCTGTATATTATTTCTGCTTTATATGGTGTCCATATCAGTGGCGTGCGGTGAGGTCAGTGGCTGGTGAGGCACTGCAGCCATAATGTCCGCCGAGCCTTGTTGATTAAACCTACCGCCGCCGAGCCAATGCCCGCTACCACCACTGTCCTTGCGTGCGTCAAAGGCACACATGCTCCTGGAAAAGTGGACGTAGTCTTGCAATGAGGGTGTGGCCTCACAACAAGGGGCATGGCCTCAATGGGAATGCTGTATCCATGTGATCAGGACAGGGTGATGCCCGATCAGGACAGGGTGATGCCTTGGAAAGGCAGTGGGTGTGACAGGAGAGAGATGGTGATGGGGAGACAGTGATGCAGAGGAGATGCAGTGGGTGACAGGGAGAGGATGACGGAGAGAGGGTGACAGGTAAAGGGTGACGGAGAAAGGCAGTGGGTGACAGGGAGAGGGTGACACCAGGGAGAGGATGACAGGAAGAGGGTAACACCAGGGAGAGTTTTACAGCAGTAGGTAAAAGGGAGAGGGTGATACCATGGAGCTGGTGACAGGAAGAGGGTGATGCCAGGGAGATGGTGACAGGAAGAGGGCGATGTCAGTTAAAGGATGACAGCAGTAGGTGACAAGGATAGGGTGATGCCACGGAGCTGGTGACAGGAAGAGGGTGACATGGAGAGGGTGCCAGCTGTAGGTGACAGGAAGAGGGTGACACCAGAGAGAGGGTGACAGGAAGAGGGTGATGCCAGGGAGAGGGTGACGCCAGGGAAAGGGTGACAGGAAGAGGGTGATGCCAGGGAAAGGGTGACAGGAAGAGGGTGATGCCAGGTAGAGGGTGACAGCAGTGGGTGACAGTAGAGGGTGAAAGGGAGACGGTGATACTAAGGAGAGCATGTTGGCAGTACAGCATAGAACATTAGCAGTACAGCCCGGTCCCCGATGAGCTTAGCCCATGTCAAAGTAAAGTACCCGCCACTCTCCCCTGAAAATCCTAGCCAGCCCCCGCTGCCACCGGTAACAGAGAGGAAACAACAAACCTGGTCCCTGTGGCAGGGCTGCTCATCCTTCAGTACTTCCTAGCTCCACCTGTACAGGGCCGCAGGCAGCTGGGGTTACTACTCTGTTATCAGGGCTCCAGGTGTTGCTGGGAGCAGGGCCGGTGCCCGGTGGCACTGCGCTCTAGGCTACATTTTAGCCTACCACCCATCCTCCCTCAAGAACCTGCACAATTGACTTTTGGGAAAAGCTGGTGAGTAGACTGTAGGGCAGCACCAGAGTCTACTCACTTGCACCACCGCCTAGAGAGAAGGGGGCCTGGATGGAGATGGCACACAGGCCCCCTCCTTGCTGAATACACCTTTGTGTGGGATCGGTAAGGGATTCCGTTGCATGGGATGCCGAATGTCAGTAGCCAGAATGCTGGCAGAGGGGGGGCAAGCACAACAAAGCTCCCTGCGCTCACCACGCTGCGGGCTCAGTGTTGAGTCTCAATAGCCACAGGTTCTATTCCCCATCTATGGATGTCATGGACACACACAGAGGGGGAATCACCTCGCCGGTATTTCAGTGGCGGTATAGTACCCCTGTTGGGATCCCGGTGTCTGTATTGTACATAGACAACAATAATACATCCACTTCCTCAACTTTCACAAAACATTACTCCCCCCACACCAGTGGCGGAACTAGCGAGCGGTGGGCCCAGGTGCGACAAAATGCTTTGGGCCCCCCCCCCCCCACAAACACATCCCATCCAAGTCCACCCCCTCACCCCTATAGAGAATCTGGTGAGGGGGACCTGCTCAGGGCCAGAGAAATGGATACCTAGCAACAGTGCCGTAACTAGACATTTTAGCACTGTGTGCAAGAAACGGCATCGGAGCCCCACCCCTGCATGCAAAACGGGCAAAATACATAGTGGCGTGGCTTCGTGGGGAAGGGGTGTGGCCACAAAATAATACCAATTCATAAAACGGTGCACAGTAGTCTCCATTATTCAAATGACGCCGCACAGTAGCACCACTACACCAGGTAGAGACCCTTTTACACCTTACAGCGGACAGATTCCTCTTTTTACACATAACGACAGACAGCGTCCCCCTTTTTACACATAGCGGCAGACAGCGTGCACTTTTTACACATAGCGGCAGACAGCGTCCCCTTTTTACACATAACGGCAGACAGTGACCCCTTTTTACACACAGCGGCAGACAGCGTACACTTTTTACACATAACGGCAGACAGCGTGCCCTTGTTAAACATAGCGGCAGACAGCGTAGACTTTTTACACATAACAGCAGACTGCGTGCCCCTTTTTACACATTACGGCAGACTGCGTGCACTTTTTACACATAACGGCAGACAGCGTCCCCTTTTTACACATAATGGCAGACAGCGTCCCCCTTTTTACACATAACGGCAGACAGCGTACACTTCTTACACATAACGGCAGACTGCGTCCCCCTTGTTAAACATAGCGGCAGACAGCGTGCACTTTTTACACATAACGGCAGACAGCATCCCTTTTTTACACATTACGGCAGACAGCGTCCCCTATTTACACATTATGGCAGACAGCATCCCCCTTTTTACACATTACGGCAGGCAGATTCCCCCTTTTTACACATTACGGCAGGCAGATTCCCCCTTTTTACACATAGCGGCAGGCAGATTCCCCATTTTTACACATAGCGGCAGGCAGTCCCCTCTTTTTACACATTGCGGCAGGCAGATTCCCCCTTTTTACACATTGCGGCAGGCAGATTCCCCCTTTTTACACATTGCGGCAGGCAGTCCCCCGTTTTTACACATTGCGGCAGGTAGTCCCCCGTTTTTACACATTGCGGCAGGCAGTCCCCCATTTTTACACATTGTGTCAGGCAGTCACCCATTTTTCAGACGATTCCCAGGCTGGAGAGACGGAGGAGGAGGGAGCCACAGCAGCGCTGTGTCATTGGTGGAGGCGCTGCTGCTGCTGCCCCTCTGCTTCACTATAGGCTGTTCTCGGAAGACAGCCTATAGTGAAGCAGAGGGGCAGCAACAGCAGCGCCTCCACCAGTAGTAAAGCGCTGCTGCGGCTCCCTCCTTCGGCTCCCTCCTTCTCCCGTACCGCTGCTCCTCTCCTCTCTGTTCGGGCGGCTGTGCGCTGCGGGCAGCGGTTGCCCGCAGCGCACAGCGGCATGTAATGAGTCAGTTTGACTCATTACATGCTTTGGGCCCCTGGACAGAGGCGGGCCCCAGTGCAACGCACTGATTGCACTGGCGGTAGTTCCGCCTCTGCCCCCCCCCCCCCCCCACACACACACACACACACACACACACACACTTTACACCATCTTCAAGTAACTTCAGCATACTATAATACAAGATAGTACACAATCCCATGACAGTGATACAATCCCCACCCCACACAATACTATTTACCAACCCACTCCCTTAGATAATACTAACACAACACTCCTAGATAATATTAATATATACCCCAGCCCCCATGTATAAAAAAAACCCACACCCATCCCCCACAGATACTTACTTTTGACTGGGAAGTTGCAGTCACTCTCATTACTGTATTGCCTGGTTCACCCCATGGAGCTGGCTGGGAAGGAATCAGATCTTCCCAACAAGAGCAGGAAAGGGGTGTGGCCTCGGCCGTGAGGGGGCGGGGCCTCAGGACGGTATTGAGCAGGTACATACAGATGCAGGAGACTAGCTGGTCCCGGGGAAGCTAGCAGCCATACAAATAGGGAAGGGACGGGCATCGGGCACTGCTGCTGCTGGCTGTGCTGCAGCAGACATGTCAGACTATGACATGTCTGCATTCCCGGCCAGAGTGACAGCAGCTGAAAGGGGTGGGTGCAGCAGCTACAGCTTACAGCATCTATCGCTGCTGCACATAGTAAAATAAGGGAGGGGCGGGGGGCGGGCATATGCAAAATAATAATAATTTGCCTTTGCTCCCTCGATGCCAGAGAAGCCAATGCCCAACTGGATCTGCGTGTGAGAGGGGCGTGCTGAAAGCGGCACTTCCCTTAGGTGCCGCTTCAGCTGCTTTTTTTAATGGGCTTTCATTGCCCCCCCGCTTGGCCCCGCCCCCCGCTTCCTGACATTTACACTGACAGTGGGAGGCACTGTGAGTGGTGCCTCCTAAACACATTTAACTCAGTTTTAAAACCGAAAAACATTATTAAAATAATACAAAGGTTAAAGCAGATACTTATATGACACAGAATATGTGTCATAAGTATCTTCTTTGTATTATTTTAATCAGTAATGACAGGGGAGGCACTGCCTCCCCTGACTGCACGTCCCTGGTCCATATCCTTTCAGTATATCCCCACTGCACCTGAAATGTAAAGTTACGGGTTTTTTCCCAGAGGATTCCACTGGGTCACATTCTCATTACTGCCATTTTTGTTGAAGGCTGTTCAGTTGTTATCCTTTAGCAAACATTTCTTATTTTTTTTTATAAGTATTACATAAGCAACAAAACGCTTTCAAGAGTACAAGTAAGTGGTCAATTAAATTTACCACGTGCGATGCAAAGTGCCATTACAATGGCGTGGAAACTTGGGCAACAAGACCTCATCTCTCCCCATCTCACCCTGGATTTGCAGATTTTGGAATTCAGCCCTAAGTAAAGGTGCATACACACTTGCCGAGAAAATGAGCGACGTCGCTCATTTTCTACCTTCTGAGCGACGTTGCTCACTTACTTAACAAGTATGTATGCCGCAGCCGACCCGCGATGTGCGGCCCCTCGGACCTGTCGTCCAATAGCTGCCTGCTTGGCCCGTCTGCTGCATGACGTCACTATGAATGTCCTATCGCTCAGTGTGTATGCCCGGCCGCCGACTGCCCCTACCCGGGAGGGGGAACCACTAGGCGATGTCGCTCATAGAGCACATCATCTAGTGTGTACCCACCTATAGTGCAGCATTGTGGATAAATGAAGTGACCCTTAATTGCATTTGTCATAGAAAATAATAAACATCAAGGTTTACATGCTTGATACTTAAAATATTGTTTTATTATAATTAAATATACATATTTAAAATATGTTTTCTTTTTTAAATAAGTGTATATTACTAGCATCCAAAAGGGGCTGATAGATGGGAAAAGTGGTTCTTATCTGCTGTCAAATTCTATGTTTCTGTGGTGTATTTCTTACAAATGTAAAGCACTTGAGTCCTATTGGAGAAAGGTGCCATATAAATAAACATAATTTCAGTAGTAATTATGAACAGAAAGGACAGAGGTGGTTATGTGTCTGTGCCAGTGTAAACAGCCTTTGTTTCTTTTCATATTTTCTCCTGGGCTTTGGCAGATGCCGGTGTGTCTGATGGGACTTTGTAAGTCCTGACTGTGAGAAGTGAGACCTATAGAACCCCTGGGTACACCATTGGGTGTATAGAGCTTGCCATTAGAGACCTGTTACCTACAGCAACGTTTCGTCATGTGAAAGAAATAAAATCTCATTTACTGGGGCCAGACTGTTTTCTGCCTTTCTACTTTCAGTAATTATTACATGTAGTCTTTTATATTTATCCAGGTGTTATATGTATGTGACTGATACAAGACAAATAAATTTTCTTTGCTCTGGCTTGCAGGGAATCTGGCGGATACCTGTGGATGAGATAGATCGCCCTGGCAGTTTTGCTTCTCATATGAACCGTTCCATTGTGCTCCTTCTGAACGTTCTGGCTGAGCTCAAAGACTCCAACACGCTGCTGAAAATCTCGTGCATGCTACAGAGGACCCCCGATCAGGGGAAGTAAGTGTTAGGTTCACTCTTGTTGTACATGCACATACCCTAAATCAGTAGCGGATCTTGCCACGGGCAAGCAGGACTTTTGCCCGGGGCGCCGCCTTCCGGAGAGCACTGGTGCCATCTGGAGGGCGCCGCACCATGGCAAGATCCGCTGCTGCTGTGCCCCCCGCTGCCCGCTCTGTCCCGCTGCCCGCTGGGAAGGGAACTAGTTTCCCTTCGTGGAGGGGACCTTTACTGTACGTTGTGTGATGACGTCATCGCACACCGCACAGCAAAGGTCCTCTCCACGGAGGGAACTAGACGCCCCCTGTATGAAGCCACGCCCCTATTGCCCGCCCGGGGCGCAAAAAGCCCCCGAACCTGCCCTGCCCTAAATGACACGTAAAACATATACAGGGATCAGATGCATGAATGTGTCTTTAATATTCTAGCCAGCGGTGCCCCTACCTGTGATGACACGGTGCGGGAACATACATAGGGGGTAATTCCAAGTTGATCGCAGCAGGAAATATTTTAGCAGTTGGGCAAAACCATGTCCACTGCAGGGGGGGTAGATATAAAATTTGCAGAGAGAGTTAGATTTGGGTGGGTTATTTTGTTTCTGTGCAGGGTAAATACTGGCTGCTTTATTTTTACACTGCAATTTAGATTGCAGATTGAACTCACCACACCCAAATATATCTCTCTCTGCACATGTTATATCTGCCTCCCCTGCAGTGCACATGGTTTTTCCCAATTGCTATCAAAAATCCTGCTGCGATCAACTTGGAATTGCCCCCATAGTGAGCATGACTTCTGCATAAAGGGGGAGTGGCCTCTTGGGTAGGGGCGTGGCCTTGTGGCCCTTAATTCCGTTTTTGTCACTGCGGGGGTACAGAGCTGCTGGTTGTCCCTGAAGACCAGTCTGTGTGTGCACTGCTGACTCCTGTGCTGTGACAGGAGCCTGCGAGCTGCACGTAATGCTACAGTGCAGCCCCCAGCTCCCGTCACTGGCGAGGAAACATAACATTTGATGGCAGATAAGAAACAAATGGCCCATGCAGTCTACCCTTCAGGGTTAGAGTATTAGGGATAGGGTATATGGGTTCATTTAGGGGATGGGGTTAGGGCAGGGGTAGGCAACCTGTGGTTCTCTAGCTGCTGTGGAACTACACATCCCAGCATGCCCGGTCACAGTTTTAGAACATCCTAACAGCAAACCTGTGGTAGGGCATTCTGGGATGTGTAGTTGCACAGCAGCTGGAGAGCCACAGGTTGCCTACCCCTATTTATATGGCACAACAAGGGATCCGCAGCGCCCATTGCACAGGTACATAATCAAATGAGCAAAAAAGAAAACAGCACTTACAGTAAAAGACAATATAGGACAGGTATAGAAAACCCGGGGTTAGCTGCCATCATAGGGAGTATGGAGTATAAGAATGTAAGTAAGAAAAGGAAAGGCACATTAGGAAAGAAGGCCCTGCTCTTGTGAGCTTACAATCTAAATCAGGGATGGGGAACCTTCGGTCCTGTTGAACTATACATCCCAGCATGCCCTGCAACAGTTTTAGCATCGCCAAATAGCAAAACTGTAGTAAGGCATGCTGGTATATGTAGTTCAACAACAGCTGGAGGGCCAAAGGTTCCCCATCCCTGATCTAAATTATTAATGCCAGTTTACCCAAAATAATAATCAAGAAAGCACTTCTGCTCCAATAACATGGTCCTGGTGCAATAGTATTTTACCTGTACCTTAGAAGAAAAGATCAGTCACATGACTGTCCCTTAATGCCAGCTGTAGATAGCGTTAGTAGTAACTCCGGTATAACTTTAATAATGCTTTAACTGAAATAACACTTAGAAAATAAAAAACACTTTGAATAAGGTGGGTGGCACTGGGGTGCTGCCATACTCCCGTAGTGATGCCTCTGATTCTAGGTGCTCCAGCAATGCTAAAAACATCAATCGTACCCCTTTCACACCGCACAAATAACCTGGTATCGACCTGGCGTATTGCCGGGTTAACACAGGTCACAATTCGGTGTGAAAGTGGTCAGTGACAAATTCCCGGATCGCCTGACCCAGTTATTCAACCGAGAATAAAGAAGGGTTATTTCCAGATTTAATACCGGGCCAGGTGCAGTGTGAACGGGTTGCCGGATCGATGGGACCTGTTCTCAGCATAGGGAGAGGCGGAGCAGAGATTATCTCATCTCCCAGCGTCGCCCCTGATGCAGGCCCCCCCCCCCCCCCGCCCACGATGGCAACCCAGGTCGGGAAGCAATTCCCGGTTGCAACCTGGCATTGCGATGTGAAAGGGGTATTGGAAAGCGACAGAAGGCTAGTTGTATCAAACCTTTGAGAGAGAAAAAGTGCAGATGCCCATAGCAACCAACCAGCTTCTGTCATTTTGTAGACTGCTAGTTAAATGATAACTAAAAACTGGTTGCTATGGGTAACTTCTCCACTTTATCTTTCTTGAAGGTTTGAAGCATCTCCACTATAATGTTGTGCACTCCTCACTGATGTTCTGCTTTTACTTACTGTAAATTTAAACCAGTGGCCTAGATAACTTAATAGTGGTTGGATTCAAGAGCGCAATCTTCCATAGCAGCCAAAGGTACAACACCTGGGGTTTCCCGATATTCCCACAGAGATAGTAAGTGGTGAAAGACCAATGGGCGCTAAGTTGTTACCCAAAAATATTTATTAAAACATAGTTTCTAAATTAACAAGGCAAAATAAAAATAGCCAAAATAAATAAAAATAAATATATCAAAACAGAAAAAAAGTGAATGTTGGAGACAAAACAAATAGTAATGACAGTTGAGGTCAATAAGTCCCAGAAATTATATAAAATATAGTGAGTTCTTATACAGTGGTGGTATAATTCAAATACGTTGGTAATATAGTTCAGACAGCATTATCATACCCGGTAGGTGAGTCGGGAGCCACTGGTGTTATGAACCTGCCTTGAAAAAGAGCCAAGCAACTCGAAATGCATCGGAAAGATTTCAGATGTGGATGCAGTGAGACTTTTAAAGACACTCATTTGCCGGACATGTCTTGAGCCCTGCAGACTGTGGCATGTGGAGAACACACTGTTCATAACACCAGTGACTCCCAACTCATCTACCGGGTATGATCATGCTTTCTGAACTATATTACCAATGTAATATGAATTATACCACCAGCTTAGTGGGACTTCCCCACTTACCATCTCTCTCATTTTCTGTGGCCAGCAATAAAGATATTGGGGGTCATTTCGAGTTGATCGCTAGCTGCTGCTGTTCGCTGCGTAGCGATCAGTGAAAAAAATGGCTAATCTGCGCATGCGTATGCACCGCAATGCGCACACGCATCGTACGGGTACGAAGTCCTTTGTGGTTTTGCACTGGCTGTACCGACGTTTCCAATCGCACAGCCGAACGCAAGGAGATTGACTGAAAGAGGGCGTTTATGGGTGTCATCTGACCATTTTCTGGGAGTGTTTGGAAAAACGCAGGCGTGGCCGGGCGTTTGCTGGGCGGGTATCTGACATCATTACCATGTCACTCGTCGCAGCAATCATATCACAGAATAAGTAACTACAGGGCTAGTCTAGTTTTGCACAAAATGTGTTTATTAAATGTGATTACTATGCGATCTATCGCATGGTAATCACTTTGGCAGTTCAGATGCGATTTCATTGCACCTGAACTGCCGGTGCGATGCCCAGCGATGTTGCGTCGCAGGGCATCGCACAAGTGTGTGGGCACCATATCATTCCTTCTGAGAGGCCGGCTGGTTGAGGTTGGGAATCGTTCCCACATGCAATCAGCAGTATCTGTATGATAACCCAGTGGTTGTTTTACATTGGATTTTTTGACTAGATTTGCAGCCACCAAAAACCTTTGTCCGCTTTCCTCTTATCTTCCTTGTCAGTCTTGCTCTAAATTTACTTCGCATTCACCTGATTGTTTCTGTTCATTTTTTGGCCAATTGCACCTTTCTGATCCTCTTACTGTCTCCTGGGTAAGTTGTCATGTACTGTATATCAACCAGGTCATATTTTTCAGGCGTTGCTGGCATAGGTCCTTATTCATGTTTGTAATTAAAGGGCCCCATACACTACAACTATATGTCTGAGGCTGAAGTTGGAGGCGATTTCCCTTGAGCTCCCCGGCAGCTTCCCGGGCGGCAGGATCGCATACGATACATCGTATGCGGTCCTTTTGTATACGATGTATCGTATGCAATCCCAGCCATGACTGCGGGGTCGGACATGATCGTTAGTGCAGCACATTCAATCTAGGGGAACCGATCCGATGCTCACGGGAACGTGCATCGGATCGTAAACACCTCCAAAATGCCCGATTTCACCCGATATATCGGCCCGAAATCGGATGAAATCGGGCATTATCGTTCTAGTGTATGGGGCCCTTAAGGGCCTAATTCAGACCTGATTGCTGTACTGCAAATGACACTGTCCTGCGATCATATAGTCGCCTCGCAGGGGGAGTGAAAATTTGCCCCGTGCAAGTGTGCGATTGCATGTGTACACTGTGCTAAAATTCCTCTGTCATCAGACAGCTGCAAAACCGCTCGCATCACACTCACCATCGAATGTTTTTTGCAGTCTGTGCGTAGCTCAATACTTACTCCTCCAGTGCGAAGAAATTAGGCTGATCGGGGCCGGAGCTGACGTCATACACCCACCCTGAAAATGCTTGGGAATGCCTGCGTCTTTCCTGACACTCCCTGAAACGGCCAGTTACCACCCATAAACGTCCTCTTCCTGTCAATCATCTTGCGAACAGCCGTGCGATCGAAATGTTCTCACCATCCTGAGATTGTTTGGCGATGCGCGTGCACAGTAGTTCGATAGTCGCCCGCTGTGCGAAAACGCACAGCAGCGATCAGGTCAGAATTGAGCCCTAAAGCATAAAAGCAAGCAACTGGCCAAAACCATTTTGTACTGCAGGTGGGGCAGATGTAACATGCAGATAGATTTAGATTTGGGTGGGTTATATTTTTTCTGTGCAGGGTAAATACCGTCTGCTTTTGCATGTAACCCACAAATATTAGACTGCTTTATTTTTACACTGCAAATCAGATTTCAGTTTAAACACA
Organism: Pseudophryne corroboree; assembly: GCF_028390025.1. Classification (NCBI taxonomy): domain Eukaryota; kingdom Metazoa; phylum Chordata; class Amphibia; order Anura; family Myobatrachidae; genus Pseudophryne; species Pseudophryne corroboree. The sequence continues at coordinate 367,133,626 of NC_086444.1, forward strand.
CCCCACCCAAATCTAACTTTCTGTGCAAATGTTACATCTGCCACACCTGCAGTGCGGTAGGTTTTTGCCCAATTTCTTGCTTTTTTGCTTTACTTACAAACATGAATCAGGACCATAGTGCAGGCATTCCCATCCTCTGTCCTCAAGGCACACTAACAGTCCAGGTTTTAGTGATATCCATGCTTGAGCACAGGTGACTTAATTAGTACCTCAGGTAATTTGATTTAACCATCTGTGCTCAAGTCTGGATATCACTAAAACCTGGACTGTTAGTGTGCCTTGAGGACGGAGGTTGGGAATGCCTGCCATAGTGGTTAGCATTATTGCCTCATAGCACCAAAGTCATGAGTTTGATTCCCCACCAAGGCCTTGTCTTTGTGGACTTTGGATGTTCTGTGCATGCATGGGTTGCTTCCCACACTCCAAAAAACATACTGGTAGGTTAATTGGCTTTATGCAGAAAAATTTACCATACAGTGTGTATCTTTGTGTCCACATAGTAAGCAGTATAGGGCCTAATTCAGACCTGATTGCAGCAGCAACATTTTTCTCCAATGGGCAAAACCATGTGCACTGCAGGTGGGGTAGATATAACATGTGCAGAGAGAGTTAGATTTGGGTGGGGTGTGTTTAAACTGAAATCTAAATTGCAGTGTACAAATAAAGCAGCCAGTATTTACCCTGCACAGAAATAAAATAACTCACCCAGTTATATCTGCCCCACCTGCAGTGCACATGGTTTTGCCCATTAGATAAAGATTTTGCTGCTGCTATCAGCAGTGGCGCCGAGAGAGGGGGGGGGGGTACAAATTACCTGGGCCCAGGTCTGATGGAGGGGCCCAGGTCCATGCCTCCTGTGATTAGGCCATGCCCCCTGAAAAGTACCTGGGCCCATTCAGGCTCTCTACTGCTCTGGCTGGGAGGCATGCCATGCTCCTGTGAGTGGGTGATTCTCGTGCTAGACACCCCTCCAAAGAGGTGTGGCTATACCACCAGCATGCTGTGGTCACACCCCCTCCAGGGGGGGCCCAGGAAGTTGTTGTACCGGGGCCCAGGATTTCTCTTGGCAGCCCTGGCTGTCAGGTCTGAATTAGGCCCATAGATTGTATGCTTCATTGAGTCAGGGACTGATGTGAAAGACTATTCTCTGAAAAGTGCTGCATATATGTGTGTGTGTGTGTGTGTGTGTGTGTGTGTGTGTGTGTGTGTGTTATGTAAATAATAATACAGTATAACCTTCGGTAGTGTCACGTACGCACCTCCACTGATCTCAGCGTCTCAGGTAATGTCACTCAGTTCATGATACAGTGTTCAAGTTGTGTTTTGTTTGTTTAGTAGAACGCAGCTTAAATATGTATACTATGGACTGCATACACCCGTAAGGTGGGAATAGGAAGCCATACATGTTTCCTATCGACAAATAAATCACATTGGACAAGTAGTGGGATTACTTTGTTTAATGTGGGTGTAGTTACTATCATTATGGCTTTATTTGCGATATGAAGTGACACTTTTTACATGAAACATTTTTTTTAGTGAATAGTCACTATAATTCCTGATGCTGTTTAACATAATCGTCCAATGATGCACCTTAGTAGCAAGTAATAAAGGTCTGGTTAGGACCGCGAAAACGTAATTACTGCACTTGGTGTTTGTTTATAGTAAAATGAAAATACATCAAAAATATATATTCAGGGTTGCTCTCTATTAATAAGCAGGAGACTTGTAATACTTCTTACCTGTAATTTTTGTTATCGGTATAATTACAACACAAAATACACAAACTAAAAATAAGATTTTAAAACTACTGGTAAATCTATTTCTCCTAGTCCGTAGAGGATGCTGGGGACTCCGTAAGGACCATGGGGTATAGATGGGCTCCGCAGGAGATAGGGCACCTAAAAAGAACTTTGACTATGGGTGTGCACTGGCTCCTCCCTCTATGCCCCTCCTCCAGACCTCAGTTAGATCTTGTGCCCAGAGGAGAATGGGTGCACTGCAGAGAGCTCTCCAGAGTTTTCTGTGGAAAAAGAATTTTGTTAGGTTTTTTATTTTCAGGGAGTCCTGTTGGCAACAGGCTCCCTGCATCGTGGGACTGAGGAGAGAGAAGCAGAGCTGGCTTGTAAAGTTGGGCACTGCTTCTAGGCTACTGGACACCATTAGCTCCAGAGGGAGTCGGAACACAGGTCTCACCTGGGGTTCGTCCTGGAGCTGCGCCGCCACCGTCCTCCTCACAGATGCCGAAGATGGAAGCCGGGTGAGTATTGAGGAAAAGACTTCAGGCGGCAGAAGACATCAGATCTTCATGAGGTAAGCGTGCAGCGGTGAGCTGCGCGCCATTGCTCCCTGTCACACACACAAAGCACTGAAGGGTGCAGGGCGCAGGGGGGGGCGCACTGGGCAGCAATAAACCTCGATTTGGCCATAAATAAGGTGGATTAGGCTGGGGGACAGTAAATCCGCGGACCCCCGCCATTTTATTAATATATGATGAAGGGACCGAAGCCCGCCGTCGGGTGGGCGGGGCTTGATCCTCAGCACTAACCAGCGCCATTTTCTCCACAAAGGCTGAATGAGAAAACGCTGGCTCCCTGTTCTCTCCCCTGCTGAGCTTCACAGGTTGGAAAAAGGAGGAGGGGGGCACTTTGGCGACGCAGTGAGTGGAGATTACGATTATAAACATATAAAAGCGCTATCTGGTTGTATATTCCAGTGTTTTTAAGCACTGGGTGTGTGCTGGCATACTCTATCTCTCTGTCTCTCCTAAGGGCCTGGTTGGGGTTTTGTCCCCTTATAGGTAAATCCCTGTGTGTGTGGGGTGTCGGTACGTGTGTGTCGACATGTCTGAGGCGGAAGGCTTCTCCAAGGAGGAGGTGGAGCTAATGAGTGGTGTGTCCCCGTCGGTTGTGCCGACTCCTGATTAGATGGACATGTGGCATACGTTGCATGTAAGTGTGGCATCTTTACATAAGAGGCTTGATAAGGCTGGTTTAGGGGGGACATCAGGCGGTCAATCCTCAGATATACAGTATTAGTGATATCACATAAGAAAACAGCACATAATTAAATCACGGGGGGGGGGGTAAAAACACATTTAAAAGGTAAATGTTACTTTTTAAAGCCACACTTGTTCATGTACTGCAATGTTTCAGTACTGAACTTGCAACATAGTCATTAGTTTGTTAGATGTTAGCAAAGCAGTAACCACCTGTGCTGCCAATTCTCAGAACTTGACGATGTTTTTATGCCAGATACAAAGCAGTTTTGTTAATAAGCAGGTAATAGATGCGTGGTTAGTAGTTAACTGGCATCCCAGTACATACAAGGCTCCGTTATAACTCTCTAATTATACAGTCAGTGACCCGTAATATGGCTGTTCCAGGCCGCTGTATTTACCCCAGTTGCAGTCCAAGCGTGGCTACGCTATATGTTTTAAGAGGAGGAAAGATCCAATCCTTATGGGAAGCGGCGGCCAGGTCTCCATGAAGAAGGAGAGCGAGTGGAGTGGTCTCCCACACTGCTTGTATTATCCCGCTGTAGCTGCCACACATTGCTGAGCGGTGTGATATAATGCTGCAGAGGTAAGTTACGTCAACGCGTTTTGTCACGAGGAATGCCGGAACAATCTCAAAGCTAGCTGTTTTCTTATATGATATCACGAATACTACATATATATTTTTTAGTTTGTGTTTTATGTTAGAATTAAACAGATAATAAAAATTACCGGTGAGAAATATTTCATGTCTCCTGCTTATTAATGGAGCTACCCTAAATATATTTTTAAATGTGTTTTCATTTTACTATAAACAAATACCAAGCGCAGTAATTACTTTTTCTTCTGACACTATTTACATGCCTCCAGGAAGCACTGCTGGATAACAACCAACTTTTTCCCCTGTTTACAGGAAGTATTTGCGGGATGTGGATCGTCAGGTTCTGGCACAGAGAGCTTTCATTCTCACCGTAAAAGTGTTGGAGGACACACTGAGTGACCTATCTGGGGTAAGGATGGAGAGGGCCATCTGTTCCATAGTGTCTCTCTGCATTTATTATATTGTCTGTTTTTCGGTTTTATTATTTGGGAACATCATCCACAAGTGCTCTGACTTGTAACTAGTATAAAGTGTGGTGCTCATATAAATGTTTTTTTCCAAATGTACCCCACAGTGGATTTTGTAGACAAACTGGCTTAATACGTTCTATCTAGAAGCATTTTCTGCACCAGTCATAGCCTATTAGGATACAATGTACTGTAAATTTGCTAGAGAGTGCAGTAACGCATTGTTTCACAGTGCAGGATCACTCTAGACGCAGTGACAGTTTTTTCTTATTTGTGAAGTCATGGAAATTAATATGTAGATGCGTATCTATTCTGGCAAAATGTATTCATTACATTAATGACCAGTTGTAAAAATGTAACCACACCTAATATGGGGTTGTATTATTAATAAATAAAGTGCACCATTTTCCCTGGGAAATTGTAATGCTAAGACATGGCTAATCTATTAGTGTCTTCCATCAGGATCCCAAGAGTTCGGACCCCAACTCACTCTTTACGGCTTCCATGACAACAGACGTGTCGGGCCGGCCCACGCCAGAGGACCGGAAAGATGCACCACCCAGAAAGAACTTGGTTCTGGTTGAAGGGGCAGCTCCAAGTACTGAGAATGGGGGCAAAGAAACAGCCCAAGTGTCTGTCTCCCAGGCCATGGAAACTGGAGAATCCAGGACTGTGAAAGAGGCAGTTAAGCCTCAGTCATCTGAACCCATGGACTATGATGGGCATTCCTGCAATCAGGAGAAACGTGTGGACCAGTACCGGAAGGATTCAGCTAGGGTTCTAAAGGACAAGGGACTTGAGGGTCCAGAGTTATCATTAGAAGAACTGAGCATTAGTTCTAAGCATCAGCTGCCTGCAGGGATCAGAGAGACCGTGCAGCACACACCGCAGCAAATGGAGGACACTCCACACAGAGTCAGCCGCAAGCGCAAGCTATTAGATGATACGGAGAGCAGCAAAAGTCTGCTTCTTGAGGCATATCGTGTTTGGCAACAGGGTCAAAAAGTCACAACATATGACATGGCCAAGATTGAAAAAATTATGTGTAAAACATACATGCTGATCAAACAGGTGAGCGAGGTCTACTTCTGCATACAGCTCTAGAGAAACTCTCTTGCCCAGGTAATCAGCGAGCCTGTCCACTGTTTGTGCTTAGTGTAAATGACAATTAATACTCATTTCTGGATTGTAATACTGTGCAGTTGTACATCTATACGGAAAGAAACTGATATTGAGAATTACAGTCACATTAACATTATCAGCCACATGGTACAGAACACACTACAATTTTTATATGCTATAGAAGGTTGACTTGCAGATGTGTCCTCATACATCTTGCCTCAATACGCCATGCAGAGGGAGATGCCTAGCGTGAGTGGGCTGACAGGTCCTGTGCAACTCTGTTGGCGCCGGGAGTCTTTTTTTGACGAAAATGCGTCTTTGCAAGTAGGACGCACAAGCAGACTCTACTAATTAAAATTATACGCAGCATGCCTAAATTCTCTGTGCGCCTGCGACTATATCTGCATATGAAATTGTACGTTACAGTGTAAACTAGGAAAACTCTGTAGTGTCCCATTTTGTATGCAGATTCAGCCGTGATCACACACAGAATAATATAGGCACGCCGCATATCATTTTAATCAGAATAAGCTGCTTGTGCGTCCTATTTGCATAACTATGCAAAAAAGATGCATTTTAATAGAAAAAGTTGCGTAAGAAGACGCTCTGCACAACCAAGTTAGGCCATGGACTGGCATGACTAGTAGGGCTCTTTAACATACCAGGAGGCTAGATGTACGTGGTCACATCTGTATATGTATCAGCGTGTCTAGTAGAATCGGTAGGCCCTTACAGTACACTGGATGCACAATCTAGACACAGAGACTCATGGTGTGTTCCTTGCACTTTGAGTGCACTTCATAAATCTCCAATGTCTTCAATATAAGGAATATTAAGAAGATACCCACTCTTTGCTTCTATTTTTTTCTTCTCTGGGGGATATCCAGCCCCCCCCCCCCCCCCCCTCCAATTACCTAGTACGAAAAACACGAAGCCTAATACCAGATAAGTGCCGGCATGGGGGTGGGGGGTAAGCACCGGTTTATTGGGGCAAATTGAATAACCCCCAGGGATGTAATTGACCGCAGGTATTTGGATACCCCCTCTTATTTTTGTGTTGTTGTTTTCATTATTATTATTTATACAGCATGTTGTGGGTTATTTTTAATGGGAACTGAATGTCCCTTTTGTACCGATTACCTAATTGCTTACACTCCTTGGTGATATGCAGAACTTCCCCTGTGTGATGCAGCTTGATAATCAGAGCAGTTGTCATCTTTGATCCTCATTGCTTTGATATCCAGTGACCGAATGTCTGCAGAATGTGTGGCTTTTATGTGTAGAACATTGGTGCTCATATACTGTGCTAGGGTCATTATTTGTATAATGTACCTGTAGTAATCAGGTCTGCCAATTTGCATAGCAACACCTAATTTTGTCCAGCCCTTTATTACTATTACCTTTTGTAACAACTGTGATATATGTAATTACATGGGGGTTGTCCACTGGGTGTCTACAGCAGGCATTCCCAACCACGGATATCACTAAAACCTGCACTGTTGGTGTGCCTTGAGGACCGAGGTTGGGAATGCTTGGTCTACAGGGACAAATGCACTTGGTCGACTTTGGGGATTTTGTTTAGTTTGAACTCTTAATCAGTTTAGAATGCTTTATTGACAATGCCTAGATAAGTAATTCCCACTGGCCACCATATGTTTATTGTATATCCTAATATCCTAGTCCACACATGACTATGAGCTGACGTAACTTAAGCAGTGCTCAGCCATTTGCATTGGTGGCGGGGATGGGGGGGGGGGGGGGGCATTATTTACCTGGGCCTGTTGGAGGGTCCCATAATGCTCCCTGTCTTACTGTTACATAGAGACGCACTTCGGGCAGTGGGAAAGAGGACTAACTACTGGCCTGCGTTGGGGAGTGATTGTACAGTGCATCCGGAAAATATTCACAGCGCTTCACTTTTTCCACATTTTCTTATGTTACAGCCTTATTCCTGAATGGAATAAATAATTTTTTTCCCCTCAAAATTCTACACACAATACCCCATAATGACAACGTGAAAAAAGTTTTTTGTGATTTTTGCTAATTTATAAAAAATAAAAAAACTAAGACATCACATGTACATAAGTATTCACAGCCTTTGCCATGAAGCTCAAAATTGAGCTCTGGTGCATCCTGTTTCCACTGATCATCCTTGAGATGTTCCTACAGCTTAATTGGAGTCCACCTGTGGTAAATTCAGTTGATTGAACATGATTTGGAAAGGCACACACCTGTCTATATAAGGTCCTACACTTGACAGTGCATGTCTGAGCACAAGCCAAGCATGAAGTCAAAGGAATTGTCAGTTGACCTCCTAGACAGGATTGTTTCGAGGCACAAATCTGGGGAAGGGTACAGAAAATTATATGCTACTTTGAAGGTCCCAATGAGCTCCATCATCCGTAAATGTAAGAAGCTCGGAACCACCAGGACTCTCCCTAGAGCTGGCCAGCCATCTAAACTGAACGATCGGGAGAGAAGGGCCCTAGTCAGGGAGGTGACCAAGGACCCGATGGTCACTCTGTCAGAGCTACAGCATTCCTCTGTGGAGAGAGTGGAACCTTCCAGAAGGACAACCATCTCTGCAGCAATCCACCAATCAGGCCTGTATGGTAGAGTGGCCAGACGGAAGCCACTCCTTAGTAAAAAGCATATGGCAGCCCACCTGGAGTTTGCCAAAATGCACCTGAAGAACTCTCAGATCATGAGAAACAAAATTCTCTGGTCTGATGAGACAAAGATTGAACTCTTTGGTGTGAATGCCAGGAGTCTTGTTTGGAGGAAACCAGGCACCGCTCATCACCAGTCCAATACCATCCCTACGCTCTTGACCTCAGACTGGGGCAATGGTTCATCTTTCAGCAGGATATCAACCCTAAACACACAGCCAAGATATCAAAGGAGTGGCTTCAGGACAACTCTGTGAATGTTCTTGAGTGGCCCAGCCAGAGCCCAGACTTGAATCTGATTGAACATCTCTGGAGAGATCTGAAAATGGCTATGCACCGATGCTTCCCATCGAACCTGATGGAGCTTGAGAGGTGCTGCAAAGAGGAATGTACGAAAGTGCCCGAAGATAGGTGTGCCAAGCTTGTGGCATCATATTCAAAAAGACTCAAGGCTGTAATTGCTGCCAAAGGTGCATCAACAAAGTATTGAGCAAAGGCTGTGAATCTTTAATTTTAATAAATTTGCGAAAATCTCAAACTTTTCACGTTGTCATTATGGGGTATTGTGTGTAGAGGGGGGAAAATTAATTTTATTCCATTTTGGAATAAGGCTGTAACATAACAATGGGGGTAATTCCAAGTTGATCGCAGCAGGAATTTTGTTAGCTGTTGGGCAAAACCATGTGCACTGCAGGGGAGGCAGATATAACGTGCAGAGAGAGTTAGATTTGGGTGGGGTGTATTTAAACTGAAATCTAAATTGCAGTGTAAAAATAAAGCAGCCAATATTTACCCTGCACAGAAACAAAATAACCCACCTAAATCTAACTCTCTCTGCAAATGTTATATCTGCTCCCCCTATAATGCACATGGTTTTGCCCAATTGCTAACAAACTTGCTGCTGCGATCAACTCAGAATTACCCCCAATATGTGGAAAAAGTGAAGCGCTGTGAATACTTTCCGGATGCACTGTACCTGCATGCACACTCCCGTCAGGGAGTCTGGGGCCACCTCCATATTGGCTGTGCCCCCTCCCTGTAACGGGGCCCGGCAGAGCTGTCGGCACCCCTGATCATTTTGACCTGGACTCTAAGTGAATCCCAAGGTATCCCTATGGCGGGGAAGGGTGGGGGGTTGTTTTACCATTTTAACATTCTAACTTAAAGTGTATCTTTACTATTGGTAGAAAGGATTTCCTTTGTTAAGGGTGGTCTTCAGTTTGTCGGCGGCCGGCCTCCCGACGACTAGCATACTGGCGCCAGAATCCCAACCGCCGGCATACCAACACCTTTTCTCCCTCTTGGGGGTCCACGACCCCCCTGGAGGGAGAATAGATAGCGTGGCGCGCCCGCAAGGGGCTCATTTGTGCTCGCCCAGCTGTCGGTATGCCAGCGGTCGGGATTCTGGCGCCGGTATGCTGGCCTCCGGGAGCCCGACCGCCGGCATAACAGTGTTGGGTTACTGGGGAAAATCAAAGTCAGGATGCTAGCTAAAGATACATGTCTGTATTATTAACTATTTATCCGTGTACTGTGGGCTACTTGTGTGTAATAGCAAGGGCGTACCAAGGTGCAGGCAGTGCAACTGCTATGGGGCCCACCTTCCCTGTCAAAGTTACATGTGTTATATACATTTTTAGCCATTGGGTTGTATCTAGGTGTCCTTTCAAACTATTTCCTTGGGGCCTGCAATATATGTAGGTATGCCACTGGACCTGCTCATTGTAGTGTGGTATAAAATGAACTGGGGGGCATTTTAATGTTATATAATATGAACCAGGGCACTGTAATGAGGCACAATATATCATAATGTGAATTGGGTGTACTGGCAGCTCTGAAATGTGACATACGGTGAACTTAAGCACTACTACAATTCATAAAAGAAACTAGGGCACTACTATTGGGCAATAACATTAAACTAGGCTACTATTAAATGGGGCACTATTACTGGGCATAACATTAAATTGGGCATAACATTAAAGAAGGCTCTACTATGGTTTAGACACTGGACTAGGGCACTATTATAGGGCATAAAATGAACAACTGCTGCAGAGAAGTGTCTCTCTAGAAGCATTGGGACGGGGACCACATTCAAAATGTTGCAACGGGGCCCACAAAGTTCTGGCTACGCCCCTGTGTAATAGTAATTGGAGCTTGTTACATGATTCTATCTCATTAGTCTGTGGCCTCCTTGTTTATGACCATAGGTAGCACCTTGTATGCATTAGTGTCAGTAGTTCGTGGCCGGGTGTAGTATGGTATGCTGGCGGCCGGGCTCCCGGCGACCAGCATACCGGCGCCAGGAGCCCGACCGCCGGCATACCGACAGCGTGGCGAGCGCAAATGAGCCCCTTGCGGGCACGGTGGCGCGCTATGCGCGCCAAGCTATTCTATTCTCCCTCCAGGGGGGTCGTGGACCCCCACGAGGGAGAAAAAGTGTTGGTATGTCGGCTGTCGGGATTCCGGCGCCGGTATACTGTGCGCCGGGATCCCGACAGTCGGCATACTGAAGACCACCCTCGTGGCCTACCTTTGTGTGACTATAAGGAACACCTTGTACATGTATGGGTAAAAAAATTGTTGCCTACCTTTGCATGACTAACTACTACCTTGCACCTGTATATGTGCCAGGATTTGGTGGCCTTACTGGGCAGTGTCATTAGTGTGTGGCCTGTGTGTGACTGTAAGTAGTACCTTGTACAGTATATGTGTCGGTAATGAGTGGCCTACGTGTGTGTGTGTGTGTGTGTGTGTGTGTGTGTGTGTGTGTGTGTGTGTGTGTGTGTGTGTGTGACTGTAAGTAGCACCTTGTATATGTGTCAGTAATGAGTGGCCTGTGTGTGTGTGTGTGTGTGACTGTAAGTAGCACTTTGAATATGTGTCAGTAATGTGTGTGGCCTGTGTGCACTATGGGGTGTCATTCCGAGTTGTTCGCTCACAAGCTGCTTTTAGCAGCTTTGCACACGCTAAGCCGCCGCCTACTGGGAGTGAATCTTAGCTTATCAAAATTGCGAACGAAAGATTCTCAATATTGCGAAAAGACTTCTCTGTGCAGTTTCTGAGTAGCTCGAGACTTACTCTGCCAGTGCGATCAGTTCAGTGCTTGTCGTTCCTGGTTTGACGTCACAAACACACCCAGCATTCGCCCAGACACTCCTCCGTTTCTCCAGCCACTCCCGCGTTTTTCCCAGAAACGGTAGCGTTTTTCCCAGAAACACCCACTTCCTGTCAATCACATTACGATCACCAGTACGAAGAAAAAACCTTGTAATGCCGTGAGTAAAATTCCTAACTGCATAGCAAATTTACTTGGCGCAGTCGCACTGCGGACATTGCGCATGCGCATTAGCGACTATTCGCTCCGTTGCGAAAAAAAATAACGAGCGAACAACTCGGAATGACCCCCTATGTTTATATGTCCGTAATGAGTGGCCTGTGTGTGTGTGTGAGTGTGTGAGACTGTAAGTAGCACTTTGTATATGTGTCAGTAATGAGTGGTATACGTGTGTGTGACTGTAAGTAGCACCTTGTATATGTGTCAGTAGTGAGTGGTCTACATGTGTGTGACTGTAAGTAGCACCTTGTATATGTGTCAGTAGTGAGTGATCTACATGTGTGTGACTGTAAGCAGCACCTTGTATATGTGTCAGTAGTGAGTGGTCTACATGTGTGTGACTGTAAGTAGCACCTTGTATATGTGTCAGTAGTGAGTGGTCTACATGTGTGTGACTGTAAGTAGCACCTTGTATATGTGTCAGTAGTGAGTGGTCTACATGTGTGTGACTGTAAGCAGCACCTTGTATATGTGTCAGTAATGAGTGGTCTACATGTGTGTGACTGTAAGCAGCACCTTGTATATGTGTCAGTAATGAGTGGCCTACGTGTATCTGACTGTAAGTAGCACCTTGTGTGTATGTGTGTGTGTATATATATATATATATATACACATCCCGCCCCCTCACTATCCCAACAACTGGCATGCCGACCGACCGGGACTTTTCCCACTCTGTGTCCACGACACCGAGTGGGAATAGAACCCGCGGCGAGCGCGCAGTGTGGCGAGCACAGCGAGCCTGCAAGGGGCTTGTTGCACCTGTGTGTGACTAAGTAGCCTTGTGTATATCTTGTATATGTGTCAGTAATGCGTGACCTACCTCAATGTGACTGTAAGTAGCACCTTGTATATGTGACAGTAATGAGTGGTATACGTGTGTGTGTGTGTGTGTGACTGTAAGTAGCACCTTGTATATGTGTCAGTAGTGAGTGATCTACATGTGTGTGACTGTAAGTAGCACTGTGTGTGTGTGTGTGTGTGTGTGTGTGTGACTGTAAGTAGCACCTTGTATATGTGTCAGTAGTGAGTGGTCTACATGTGTGTGACTGTAAGCAGCACCTTGTATATGTGTCAGTAGTGAGTGGTCTACATGTGTGTGACTGTAAGTAGCACCTTGTATATGTGTCAGTAGTGAGTGGTCTACATGTGTGTGACTGTAAGTAGCACCTTGTATATGTGTCAGTAATGAGTGGTATACATGTGTGTGACTGTAAGCAGCACCTTGTATATGTGTCAGTAATGAGTGGCCTACGTGTATCTGACTGTAAGTAGCACCGTGTGTGTGTGTGTGTGTGTGTGTGTGTGTGTATATATATATATATATATATATATATATATATATATATATTTATATATACATCCCGCCCCCTCACTATCCCAGCAACTGGCATGCCGACCGACCGGGACTTTTCCCACTCTGTGTCCACGACACCGAGTGGGAATAGAACCCGCGGTGAGCGCGCAGTGTGGCGAGCACAGCGAGCCTGCAAGGGGCTTGTTGCACCTGTGTGTGACTAAGTAGCCTTGTGTATATCTTGTATATGTGTCAGTAATGCGTGACCTACCTCAATGTGACTGTAAGTAGCACCTTGTATATGTGACAGTATTGTGACACAAACTGCACACCAATCCTTATGACACTATTTCAGGTGACTGACTGTGCTGTGCCCTATAGGAACCCAGCTATGATAACATTTGTTTGTCTCTTAGGTGGATGAAGGTTCCGCTCTAGAGCAAGCTATTAAATTCTGCCAACTTCAGATGGGAGCTGCTGCCCAGAAACAGGTGAGTAACCAGATTGAGAATGAATGAATGAAGGTAGGACTGGATATATATTTCACCTATGCACTTTCATTTGGGTGTATAGCCATGTGAAATTTTATTGCTGACCGTAACAATAATATCCTATAATTTGTATCAGTGATCAGCAAACACATCAGTAGTATGGTTGTTGTATCAAACAAGACCAGAGATTGTGTAAGCCAATTATATTTATTTATGAAGCTTGTGACCTCTTTTAACAATAATACATTTTAACCGAGCCATATACCAAAATTATTAAATAGCTGATTAATCCTAAAGCTGGAATCCTTATTACACCACTAATGTTCTGAACGTCTCCAGAAAGTCTGTATAGAATGGCACTATCTCAAAATTGGGACCCCACACGAGGCAAGAAAACTGGCTAAAATGTGCTTCTATTGAATCTTCTAGAAAAAAAATAACTGGTATAAATACATAACAGCAACGATTTTGTTATTGTTTTGAGGATTTTGTAAAATCATATTTTAGCCTTTCCTCTTGCTGATTTGGATAACCTGGAAATTCCATTCATTCATCTTTTACCTGCTACAGTGAGTTAGAATTAGTACTTTCTCTTACGTCCTAGAGGATGCTGGGGACTCCAGAAGGACCATGGGGTATAGATGGGATCCGCAGGAGACATGGGCACACTATAAGACTTTTACTGGGTGTGAACTGGCTCCTCCCTCTGTGCCCCTCCTCCAGACCTCAGTTAGATTCTGTGCCCAGGAGAGACTGGACACACACTAGGGGAGCTCTACTGAGTTTCTCTGGAAAAGACTTTGTTAGGTTTTTTTATTTTCAGAGAGTCCTGCTGGCTACAGGCTCTCTGCTTCGTGGGACTGAGGGGAGAGAAGTCAGACCTACTTCTGCTGAGTTAAGGGCTCTGCTTCTTAGGCTACTGGACACCATTAGCTCCAGAGGGTTCGATCACTTGGTGCGCCTAGTTGCTTGTTCCCGGAGCCGCGCCGTCAACCCCCTCACAGAAGCCAGAAGAGAGAAGCCGGGTGAGTATGCAGAAGGCAGAAGACTTCAGTAACGGAGGTACAGCGCAGCGGTTGCGCTGCGCTCCATGCTCCCACACACCAACGGCACTCACAGGGTGCAGGGCGCTGGGGGGGGAGCGCCCTGGGCAGCAAGTTACTGAGGTGTTTTAACTGGCAAAACCGCATATTAGAGGTGCCTGGGCACTATGTATGAGACCCCCGCCAGTATAAAATTTAAAATTTGAGCGGGACTACAACGCGCGCCAGCGCCATTTTCTCTCTTCACAGTGCATGCAGAGACGCTGGCCTGGACCTCCACTCTCCTTACAAGTACTGGGAGCAAAACGGGGGGGGGGGGGTGGGGGGGGTTGCACAGTAAATTGGTGCTATATAATACAGCGCAGATATCATATATTATTTTTTTAGTAGTATATGGGCGCTGGGGTGTGAGCTGACATACTCCCTCTGTGTTCTCTCTACAGGCTTCCCTGTGGGTCTGTCCCCTTTTGCCAGTGTGAGTGTGTGTGTATCGGTACCGTGTGTCGACATGTCTGAGGCTGAGTGCTCCTCCCCGGAGGAAGTTACTGGGGGCGCAGAGAAGGATTTGGGAGTGGCTCTGTCGGCACAGCCGACTGCTGATTGGGTGAATATGTTGAGTACATTGAATGCAAATGTGGCGTTATTGTCTACAAGGCTGGATAAATCTGATTCTCAGGCACAAACGTGGAGAAAATCCATGGAGGACGCCTTGTCTCAGGTACAGGCCCCCTCAGGGTCACAGAAACGTTCCTTTACCCAGATGGCAGATACGGATACCGACACGGACTCTGATTCCAGTGTCGACTTTAGTGAAACTACTTTACATCCAAAATTGGTAAAGAGTATTCAGTACATGATTGTGGCTATTAAAGATGTCTTACATATCTCTGAGGAACCTGCTGTTCCAGATACAAGGGTTTGTTTATTTAAAGGGAAAAAGCCTGAGGTGAAGTTTCCCCCCTCTCATGAACTGAACGCTCTTTGTGAAAAGGCTTGGGAGTCGCCTGACAAAAGGTGTCAGATTCCCAAGAGAATTTTTATGGCATATCCTTTCCCCTCTGACGACAGGGAGAAGTGGGAGTCATCTCCCAATGTGGACAAGGCTCTGTCCCGACTGTCCAAAAAGGTGGCGCTTCCGTCTCCGGACACGGCTGCCCTCAAGGATCCTGCGGATCGCAAGCAGGAAACGACATTAAAGGCCATTTATGTTACTACGGGTGCACTCCTCAGGCCTGCCGTGGCGTCGGCATGGGTGAGTAGTGCTATTGCTAAGTGGGCTGATAATTTGGCATCTGACATGGATACCCTTGATAAGGATAACATTCTTTTGACTCTTGCTTATATCAGGGACGCTGCAGCTTACCTAAAGGATGCGGCGAGGGATATTGGCCTCTTGGGATCAAGGGCCAATGCCATGGCAGTCTTGGCCAGGAGAGCGCTGTGGATTCATCAATGGAATGCTGATGCCGACTCCATGAAAGCTATGGAAGCTCTCCCTTATAAAGGTAGTGTCTTGTTTGGTGACGGCCTCGCTCACCTGGTGTCTACCGCTACTGCAGGTAAGTCATCTTTTCTTCCTTATGTTTCCGCACAACAGAAAAAGGCACCCCATTATCAGATGCAGTCGTTTCGGCCTAATAAATACAAAAAAGGAAGGGATTCGTCCTTCCTCGCTTCAATAGGTAGAGGAAGGGGGAAAAGGTTGCCTGCTGTGTCGGGCGCCAAGGACCAAAAGTCCTCCCCCGCCTCTGACGCATGACGCTGGGGCTCCCCTACGGGAGTCTGTGCCGGTGGGGGCCCGTCTCCAAATCTTCAGTCAGGTCTGGTTTCAATCGGGCCTAGATCCTTGGGTCTTAGACATAGTGTCCCAGGGGTACAAACTGGAGTTTCAGTAGATGCTCCCCTGCCGATTTTTCAAATCAGCCTTGCCAGTTTCTATTCCAGAAAGGGAAGTAGTAAATGCTGCGATACAAAAGCTGTGTCAACAGAGGGTCATTGTCCCGGTTCCCCCGTCCCAACGGGGAGAAGGGTTCTATTCGAACCTCTTTGTCGTGCCAAAGCCGGACGGCTTGGTCAGACCGATCCTGAACCTAAAATCCCTCAATCCGTACTTGAAAACTTTCAAGTTCAAGATGGAATCTCTTCGAGCTGTGATCTCCAGCCTAGAAGGGGGGGATTTTATGGCGTCAATCGACATAAAAGATGCCTACTTACACGTCCCAATATTTCCTCCTCATCAGGCCTTCCTGAGATTTGCGGTGCAGGATTGTCATTACCAATTTCAGACGTTGCCGTTTGGGCTTTCCACGGCCCCGAGGGTCTTCACCAAATTGATGGCGGAAATGATGGTACTCCTACGCAAGCAGGGTGTCACAATTATCCCGTACTTGGACGATCTCCTGATAAAGGCGAGATCAAAAGAGCAGTTGCTAAGAAATGTGGAACTTTCCCTGACTGTTCTGCAACATCATGGTTGGATTCTAAATTTGCCAAAGTCTCAGTTGATCCCGACAACTCGGCTGCCCTTCTTGGGCATGATCCTAGACACGGAACTATAGAGAGTGTTTCTTCCGGCGGAAAAAGCTCTGGAGATCCAGACCATGGTCAAGGAGATTCTGAAACCGGCAAGAGTGTCGATTCATCAATGCACTCGAGTGCTAGGGAAGATGGTTGCGACTTACGAAGCCATTCCGTTTGGCAGGTTTCATGCCAGGGTGTTTCAGTGGGACCTGCTGAACAAATGGTCCGGGTCTCACCTGTTACATGCACTGGAAAATAAGTCTATATCTTCCAAGACCAGGATTTCTTTCCTGTGGTGGCTGCAAACTTCTCACCTTCTAGAGCGACGCAGGTTCGGAATCCAGGATTGGGTCCTGCTGATCACAGATGCAAGTCTCCGAGGCTGGGGTGCAGTCACACAAGGAAGAAGTTTCCAGGGAAAATGGTCAAGCCAGGAATCTTGTCTCCACATGAATGTTCTGGAGTTAAGAGCCATTTACAACAGCCTTCTGCAAGCGAAAAACCCTCTTCAAGGTCTACCTGTCCTGATTCAGTCGGACAACATAACAGCGGTGGCGTACGTAAACCGCCAGGGCGGAACAAAGAGCAGAGCGGCAATGGCAGAGGCCACAAGAGTTCTCCGCTGGGCGGAACAGCACGTGAGCGCTCTGTCAGCAGTCTTCCTTCCGGGCATGGACAACTGGGAAGCAGACTTCCTCAGCAGACACGATCTCCATCCAGGAGAGTGGGCCCTTCATCAAGAGGTATTTGCAGAAGTGACAAGGCGTTGGGGAATTCCTCAAGTAGACATGATGGCGTCTCGCCTCAACAAGAAGCTTCCGAGGTATTGTTCCAGGTCAAGGGACCCCAAGCCAGTGCAGTGAACGCCCTGGTAACTCCGTGGGTGTTTCAGTCGGTGTATGTGTTCCCTCCACTTCCTCTCATTCCAAGAGTGTTGAGGATCATAAGACGAACAAGGGTTCAGGCAATACTCGTCATTCCAGATTGGCCACGGAGGGTCTGGTATCCGGATCTTCAGGAATTGCTCATAGAAGATCCTTGGCCGCTTCCTCTCAGAGAGGACCTGTTACTGCAGGGGCCATGCATATTTCCGGACTTACCGCGGCTGCGTTTGACGGCGTGGAGGTTGAACGCCAAATCCTAGCTCGTAAAGGTGTTCCCACTCTCCTTGAGGCTAGAAAGGAGGTCACGGCGAAGCATTATCACCGTATTTGGAGAAAATATGTGTCATGGTGTGAAGCCAAGAAAGCTCCTACGGAGGAGTTTCAGCTGGGTCGTTTCCTCCATTTTTTGCAGGCAGGCATGGATGCAGGCCTGAAATTGGATTCCATCAAAGTGCAGATTTCTGCTCTTTCAAAAAGAATTGGCCGCCCTTCCTGAAGTTCAGACTTTCGTGAATGGAGTGCTGCATATCCATCCTCCGTTTGTGCCACCCGTGGCACCGTGGGATCTTGAAGTGGTGTTACAATTCCTTATGTCTCACTGGTTTGAACCTTTGCGAAAGGTTGAGTTAAAGTTTCTCACTTGGAAAGTGGTCATGCTTTTGGCCTTGGCGTCTGCCAGACGAGTGTCAGAATTGGCAGCTTTGTCTCACAAGGGCCCATATTTGTTTTTTTATGTGGATAGAGCGGAATTGAGGACTCGTCAACAATTTCTGCCGAAGGTGGTTTCTTCGTTTCACATAAATCAACCTATTGTGGTACCTGTGGCTACGGATGCTGTGGCGGCGCCAAAATCTCTTGATGTCGTAAGAGCTTTAAAAATTTATGTCGCCAGAACGGCTCTTGTTAGGAAAATGGAGGCTCTGTTTGTCCTGTATGCTTCCAACAAGATTGGAAATCCTGCTTCCAAGCAGACTATTGCACGCTGGATTTGTAATACGATTCAGCACGCTCATTCTTCGGCTGGGTTGCCGTTGCCGAAGTCCGTAAAGGCCCATTCTACCAGGAAGGTGGGCTCATCTTTGGCGGCTGCCCGAGGGGTCTTTGCCGAGCAGCTACGTGATCGGGTACAAACACTTTTGCTAAGTTCTACAAGTTTGATACCCTGGCTGATGAGGACCTCATGTTTGCTCAATCAGTGCTGCAGAGTCGTCCGCACTCTCCCGTCCGGTCTGGAGCTTTGGTATAGACCCCATGGTCCTTTTGGTGTCCCCAGCATCCTCTAGGACGTAAGAGAAAATAGGATTTTAATACCTACCAGTAAATCCATTTCTTCTAGTCCGTAGAGGATGCTGGGCGCCCGTCCCAGTACGTACTGTTACTTGCAGTTGTATTGTTGATTGTTGTTTTCGGTTACACGACGGTTGTGTATCGGTTATGTTCAGCTTGTTGCTGTTTTTTCGTTCATACTGTTATCTGGTATTCCTGCTAAACCAGTTGTACGGTGTGTTTGTGGTGTGAGCTGGTATGTATCTCGCCCTTAGTTTAACAAAAATCCTTTTCCTCTAAATGTCCGTCTCCCCTGGGCACAGTTCCTATAACTGAGGTCTGGAGGAGGGGCATAGAGGGAGAAGCCACTTCACACCCAGTAAAAGTCTTATAGTGTGCCCATGTCTCCTGCGGATCCCGTCTATACCCCATGGTCCTTTTGGAGTCCCCAGCATCCTCTACGGACAAGGAGAAAAGGATTTACAGGTAAGTATTAAAATCCTATTTTCTGTCACATAGTTCTAGGTATAAATGCACATTGAAGGTGATACTATTGGCTAGTTGCATATGCCATCATTTCTTGTAATGTATGTTATGGTAATTGATTAGATAATGTGGAAATGCAGGCAAAATCCTCCTTGTACTTCACTGTTTTTGAAACCAGGAATACATCCAACCAGCAAATAAATAACACACTCGTTTGCGCCCGGTTAATCCATTCTGTGATGCAAGGGGTGCATTCAGGGAAAGCACTCTCAGCTTACTTACACACTAGGGTTAATTTTTGTTGGGATCCAATTAACCTACCAGTATATTGTAGGATTGTGGGATGAAACCGGAGTACCTGGAGAAACCCCACGCAAGCATGGGGAGAATATACAAACTCCACACATTTAGGGCCATGGTGGGAATCGAACAGGTTGGGTCTGAAATGCCGGTGAGTGGGATTCCGGCGGTCACAATACCGACCACAGCATCCCGCTGTTTAGTATCCCGACAGGGGTCGGAAGCATGCTACCCCTCACCCTCCCTTACTGCAGCCTAACCCCCCCCCCCCCCCACCCCCCCCCCGTAGCCCCTTCCCGGTGGTGGTGAAACCTAACACCCCCCACAGCCTAACCCTCCCCAGGGGTGCCTAAACCAACCTAACCCCCCCTGCCCTCAGCTTAAACCTAACTCTCCCCCCTTCCTGCAGCCTGACCCTAACCCTCTGTGCGCAGCCTGCACCTGACCTCCTCCTCAAACCTCTTACCATAGTTGTTGCTTTGCATATTCACACAACTGCTCTTGTGATCACAATTGCCCCTGTGATTTGGGGCCACAGTTGCGGGAAGCTTTGCATCAGCCCCATTATGTGTAACTAATCATTGTATGTGTCCTGAGTGTTTACACCAAAAATCTTTCGCAGCGCATTTGGAAGCAAAGCTCTTTTGGCAAAAGCACAAAACACCGCACACGCACTATAGAAAATATCTCTATTGCAAAGCATTTATTTGACATTTTTTGGTCATATCCCCTTTTAGTTTCTCGTGCGTCTTTTTTTAAATAAGTCATGCCTCCTTTGCGATACAGACACCATAATGTGAGCACAATGTAATGCATCACCGTTTCTTCTGACAGTAACAAACATTGCCTATTTGTCTCACTTGGTCGCATCAGGTGGGGTCACATCAGGCTAGGCATTCCCGGTCGGGCTATAGAAGGGGGGGGGGGGGTGATCCTAAAAGAAGTTCAGGTCATCTCCATGGCCACCCAGGCGGTAGGCAGCAATTCTTACAATATTAGTTAAGGGGATAACCATCAGCCAGAGCAGAGACCCCAGACTGATTACCGTGCTGACTCGCCAATCCCTCTCACACTATTGGTAGGTAGGCCGCCTTTTTAGAGTTACCCATCAGCCACCTGACTGTTGGAAATCAGGAGAGGGTGGCAGCATTATTAGTAAGCTATGGCAGGCAGAGATGTGATTGGCAAGAGCTCTGTCTTTCTTTACTCACTACAAGTTCTGTTCATGGAAGATTTTGTATTGTAGTATAATCTGTCAGTATAAATATACATTTCTTCATGACCTTATTCATTAATGAGGAAAATATTTGGAATTTGGCTATTAGAAAATGCAGCCTCTTTTAATGATAAAAAGTTTAGATATAGGTTAAAAAAAAAGCTAGTAGATTTGATGGATGATCGACAGTTTAAAACTGGGTGTAATGCTGGGCACATACTAAATGATGTGTACCCAGCGAGACATCACGGGCTACGGACCCAGCGGGGGTGCATACACACTTGCTGATGACAGCAGCGACGGGGGGCATGCTGCATTTGGCAGGTCTGGTGGAGGATGATGCTGACGGCATCGACAGGCATATAAGGCTGCCTAACTGGTTGATATTCCATTTGTTTTTATGGTAGGGAGGTGAGCGTAGTGGATGTTATACTAGTGAGGTCACTACTGTGGGACAGAAATTGAACTAGGGGATGACCATGGGGCATAAAATGAACAGCTGCTGTGGAGAGAGATGTCACTAGAAGTATTGGGGCGAGGACCCCTTCAAAGTGTTGCCATGAGTACTGGCTACGCCCATGATTGTCTGTTATACTGTATCATTATGTATCATGTAAACCTACTGTAACGTTGCATAATTTTGTGTTACTGGGGAGGCATCATTGCAGAGACTGGAGATCACAGACACATGTTACAGATCTAGCGATGATGTGATAAGTGTAACAGAAGACTGAAGAGATGTGGGACAGCTATGTTGCTTTAGCGCTGCCAAATGTTTGGGTCACCCTAGAAGTAGTAAAGAAAGTCTCCTCTCATAATGCACAGGAAATACTATTGCATACATTGTGTATCAGTGACAGAATGTGTGCGGCTGGCTGAGGGAACCGTGTGTTAGTAACTGATAGATTTTTCATTTCCGGAGTATGGTTTTGAAATGGAAGCAGAACCAAGGTTGCAATTTCTGTGAAAACTAAGCTGATCTTGTATGTGTGCTGTACCAGTTATTAGTCTAAGAAGCTGTATAGAATGACATTTATATACAGCTGCTGTGAGGATCTGGTTACATCTTATTAGGGGCATGGCAAAATTCTGAGCAATGGGAGTTTGTTGTGGTATAACAGAGGCCAGCAAGTGTTACAGTAAAAATGTCTGTGAAGAAGAACATACCTGTGAATGCTTTTCAAATGACTATTCTGGGCCCGATTCAGAGGTGGATGCAGTCACATTTGCAGCTTCGCCTTTCTACCCAATGTTACTGCAAACATATACTAATGACGCAGCCGCTGTAATTCAGTCAGAGACCCCAGTGTCATGTCTGTAATCTGCCGCTTGCATACACAGACACACCATCAGCGGCACATGAAGTTACCGAGCGGCAGAACTAAGCCACTGGAGCCATTACAACTAGATATGAAGACGCAGCGGTTGGTTGCGAAACGCCTGAATTTGACTGGAAACCAAACACCCCCAGTTACTTCCCATAGATGCTTATTGTCAATCATTTTGCGCCCAAATTCTCATTGCAGCTGAAGTCAGTACACAATAGCAATGCATGCACCGTGCAACTCAGATGCCCTCACTGTACACAAAACAATGCTCTGCTGCGCAACCATTGGTTCATTGTCCACCTCTGAATACAATCCCTCTGGTTTTAGTCACCAAACAACAATCATCCCTCAGTTCATACTGCATAAGGGAAGGGAGCGGACTCTTGAATCACGGTGCTCTAGAGTATCAGTATTTTTTTCACAGCATCCCTTGGCCAAAAGTCTCTTATTCAGAAATTAAGAAAAAAATACTTAATGAAGTAAATTGTGTTTATATGTCATCCTTTGCATTCGTTATGTGGTGAGGGACGGGATTCACTTCTGTTTGACCACAAATATTTTATGATGGGAAGCCACAAGCACTGGTTTTGCTTATTACATTGGCCATAACTAATTTGAGTTGGACCTTGACCATCAACCCGAGGCACCCCTGTAAGTGCCCCAAGGCACACCTACATCCTACATTAATCCTGATCTCACTTACCTAGCATTTGGCGCTTAGTCTTGCATATTCTACTCTGTGTGCCAGACACTACTTGCTCACTGCCGCTGGTAGCATGTGCTGGTAGCATTGTGAGGTCTGCATGAGGACCTCTGATGTCTACAGCAATATCTCTGCTCCGTGTGTAGTATGGTTTACCGGCAGTCGGGTTCCTAGCGACCAGCATACCGGCGCCGGAATCCCGACCGTCGGCATACCGACAGCTGGGTGAGCGCAAATGAGCCCCTTGCGGGCACGGTGGCGCGTGTGGACCCCCAAGAGGGAGAAAAGATGTCTGTATGCCGGCACCGGTACGGTGGTCGCCAGAAGGCTGGCCGCCGGCAACCTGAAGACCACCCCTCTGCTCCTGCTGACCCTGGCTTTCTTTTTTCTCTAACGTCCTAAGTGGATGCTGGGGACTCCGTAAGGACCATGGGGATTAGCGGCTCCGCAGGAGACTGGGCACAACTACAAAGAAAGCTTTTAGACTACTGGTGTGCACTGGCTCCTCCCACTAAGACCCTCCTCCAGACCTCAGTTAGATTCTTGTGCCCGGCCGAGCTGGATGCACACTAGGGGCTCTCCTGAGCACCTAGAAAGAAAGTATATTCAGGTTTTTTATTTTCAGTGAGATCTGCTGGCAACAGACTCACTGCAGCGAGGGACTAAGGGAAGAAGAAGCGAACCTACCTAACAGGTGGTAGTTTGGGCTTCTTAGGCTACTGGACACCATTCGCTCCAGAGGGATCGACCGCAGGACCCGACCTTGGTGTTCGTTCCTGGAGCCGCGCCGCCGTCCCCCTTACAGAGCCAGAAGCACGAAGAAGGTCCGGAAAATCGGCGGCAGAAGACTTCAGTCTTCACCAAGGTAGCGCACAGCACTGCAGCTGTGCGCCATTGCTCCTCATGTACACCTCATACTTCGGTCACTGATGGGTGCAGGGCGCTGGGGGGGGGGGGCGCCCTGAGGGCAATAGATAACACCTTGGCTGGCAAAATATACATCATATATAGTCCCAGAGGCTATATAGATGTAAAATTACCCCTGCCAGTATCACAGAAAAAGCGGGAGAAAGTCCGCCGAAAAGGGGGCGGGGCTTCTCCCTCAGCACACTGGCGCCATTTTTCCCTCACAGTTCCGCTGGAAGGAAGCTCCCTGGCTCTCCCCTGCAGTCTGAGAAAACTACAGAAGGGTAAAAAAGAGAGGGGGGGCACTAAATTTAGGCGCAGTATAGATATATATATATATATATATATATATAGATATATATAGATATAGATAGATAGCGGACCACACGGCAAACAGCGGCACTCAGAGACTGACAGAGCCAAGGTAAAGTGCTGGTGCTTTTAATACATGGCTGGTGATTCCAACGTTTCGGGGCATGCAAGCCCCTTTTTCAAGGTGAGCCAAATACAGTGTGAAAAAAACAGTGTGAGAAACTTTTACCTTTATGGTGAGGAGGACCCACGTGTGGGTAGGGCAGCATCGTCCGGGGGAGCGTGGAGCTTCCGTCCCGGGTGTGATGACGTGTCAGTGCCGCGGTCACGTGATCTCCGACGTGTCTCAGACCGCTGCGTTGTCATGGCAACCTGACGCTCGAGGATTGTCATGGATGTCAGGGATCAACACGGGTGTTGAGGTCACGTAGGAGGCGTGACTTGGGCGTGGGGGTGTGCAAAATTGCAGTTAAAACGGGGAAAGAAATATTTACTGATATACTGTCAAACCATAAAACAAGTGATTATACATAAACAACGGCCTCGGAGTAGTGACAACACTATCATCGGGGAATTGATTTTCCCGATTGATCTATGCATGTTGGATTAGGGTTATACTACAATAAACACATGATCCATGTGATATAAAATGCAATAAAGTTAGAGATAGATGCTGTACGACAGACATAAGTCACTGGAGTAGGAATTTGTAAAGAGGATGTGTTGATACGGAACCGAACATCTGGATTATAAGTGTCCATTATAGTCATAGTAGGGACTGGTAATGGAGGATGTTGCTTAGAAAACACTCCATTGTATTCTATCGTTGAGACCTTTTGGTCTCACGGTGTCCAGTTTGTACATCCAAGTTGCCTCCCGCCTGAGTAGAGTGGCTGCTCTATCTCCACCTCTTGGGTTGATGGGAATATGGTCAATAATTTGAAATTGCAAGTCCTTCAATGTGTGTTGTTTGTCCACATAATGTCTAGCCACAGGTTGTTCGGACTTCTTGGTTAATAGTGCCGCTTTTAATGCAGACCTGTGCAATGCAAAGCGTTCCCTGGCATTGCGTATAGTCTTGCCCACGTACTGGTGTTTACATGGGCAGGTAATTAAATAGACTACATGTGTCGTAGTGCAGGTAAGTACGTGCTTGATGTTATAGGAAATGCCAGTTGAGGTGGATTTGAATTTTGAGCCAGTGATCATTGTTTTACATGTCTCGCAGCCTAAGCATTTGTAGCAGCCTGATGCTTTAGTTAAAAAGTTGGAAATTGGTACAGAGTCAAACCCTGTGATGTCTGGATGTACCACGAAGTCTTTGATACTTCTACCTTTTTTGTAGCACATCATGGGTCTTTTCCTCCGCAACCCAGTTAGGTTCTTGTCAGTAGAGACTATGGGCCACAAAGCTTTAAGGGCCCGTGGGATCACTGCACTGGATGTATTATATTCACCAGCGTTGGAATCACCAGCCATGTATTAAAAGCACCAGCACTTTACCTTGGCTCTGTCAGTCTCTGAGTGCCGCTGTTTGCCGTATGGTCCGCTATCTGCATGAAATTTTCCAGAGGGCACCGGAGCAATATATTTCAGCTTTAGGAGAGTGCCGATCCGACATTTTGCTGCAATATATATATATATATATATATATATATATATATATACAGGTTGAGTATCCCATATCCAAATATTCCGAAATACGGAATATTCCGAAATACGGAGTTTTTTGAGTGAGAGTGAGATAGTGAAACCTTTGTTTTTTGATGGCTCAATGTACACAAACTTTGTTTAATACACAGTTATTAAAAATATTGTATTAAATGACCTTCAGGCTGTGTGTATAAGGTGTATATGAAACATAAATGAATTGTGTGAATGTAGACACACTTTGTTTAATGCACAAAGTTATAAAAAATATTGGCTAAAATGACCTTCAGGCTGTGTGTATAAGGTGTATATGTAACATAAATGCATTCTGTGCTTAGATTTAGGTCCCATCACCATGATATCTCATTATGGTATGCAATTATTCCGAAATACGGAAAAATCCCATATCCAAAATACCTCTGGTCCCAAGCATTTTGGATAAGGGAGACTCAACCTGTATATGTAATATATATAAAAAAGCAGCTATAGGGAAAACACTCATTGATAGTGGGATCCCAGTGTTATATAGCGCTCTGGTGTGTGCTGGCATACTCTCTCTCTGTCTCCCCAAAGGGCTTTGTGAGGTCCTGTCCTCTGTCAGAGCATTCCCTGTGTGTTTGCGGTGTGTCGGTACGGCTTTGTCGACATGTTTGATGAGGAGGCTTATGTGGAGGCGGAGCAGATGCCTGTAAATGTGATGTCACCCCCTGCGGGGTCGACACCTGAGTGGATGGTGCTGTGGAAGGAATTACGTGAGAGTGTCGACTCCTTACATAAAAGGTTTGACGACATACCTAATGTGGGACAGCCGGCTTCTCAGCCTGTGCCTGCCCAGGCGTCTCAAAAACCATCAGGGGCTCTAAAACGCCCGCTACCTCAGATGGTTGACACAGATGTCGACACGGATACTGACTCCAGTGTCGACGACGAAGAGACTAATGTAACTTCCAGTAGGGCCACACGTTACATGATTGAGGCAATGAAAAATGTGTTGCACATTTCTGATGTTACCCCCGGTACCACAAAAAAGGGTATAATGTTTGGAGAGAAAAAACTACCAGTAGCTTTTCCTCCATCTGAAGAGTTAAATGAAGTGTGTGAAGAAGCGTGGGCTTCCCCTGATAAAAAGATGGTAATTTCTAAGAGGTTACTAATGGCGTACCCTTTCCCGCCAGAGGATAGGTCACGCTGGGAAACATCCCCTAGGGTGGATAAAGCGCTCACACGCTTGTCGAAGAAGGTGGCACTACCGTCTCCGGATACGGCCGCCCTGAAGGAATCTGCTGATAGAAAGCAGGAGGCTATCCTGAAATCTATATATACACACACAGGTGTGATACTGAGACCGGCTATAGCTTCAGCCTGGATGTGCAGCGCTGCTGCTGCGTGGTCAGATTCCCTGTCAGAAAATACAGATACCCTAGACAGGGACACTATTTTGCTGAACGTAGAGCATATAAAAGACGCACTTTTATACATGAGGGATGCACAGAGGGATATTTGCCGGCTGGCATCCAAAATTAGTGCAATGTCCATTTCTGCCAGGAGAGGGTTATGGACTCGGCAGTGGACAGGTGATGCAGATTCCAAACGACACATGGAAGTTCTGCCTTATAAGGGTGAGGAATTGTTCGGGGATGGTCTCTCGGACCTCGTTTCCACAGCAACAGCTGGGAAGTCTACATTTTTGCCCCATGTTCCCTCACAACCAAAGAAAGCACCGTATTATCAGGTACAGTCCTTTCGGCCCAATAGGGGCAAGCAGGTTAAAGGCGCGTCCTTTCTGCCCAGAGGCAGAGGTAGAGGGAAAAAGCATACAGCCAGTTCCCAGGAGCAAAAGTCCTCCCCCGCTTCCTCTAAGTCCACAGCATGACGCTGGGGCTCCACAGGCAGAGCCAGGTACGGTGGGGGCCCGTCTCAAGCATTTCAGCAAGCAGTGGGCTCGCTCACGGGTGGATCCCTGGATCCTTCAAATAGTATCTCAGGGGTACAAACTGGAATTCGAGACGTCTCCCCCCCCGCCGTTTCCTCAAATCTGCCTTGCCAACCACTCCCTCAGGCAGGGAGGCAGTGTTACAGGCAATTCAAAAGCTGTATTCACAACAAGTGATAGTAAAGGTGCCCCTACTTCAACAAGGAAGGGGTTACTATTCCACAATGTTTGTGGTACCGAAACCGGACGGTTCGGTGAGACCCATTTTAAATTTGAAATCCTTGAACACATATATCAAAAAATTCAAGTTCAAGATGGAATCGCTCAGGGCGGTTATTGCGAGCCTGGACGAGGGAGATTACATGGTATCGCTGGACATCAAGGATGCTTACCTACATGTCCCCATTTACCATCCTCACCAGGAGTACCTCAGGTTTGTGGTACAAGATTGTCATTACCAATTCCAGACGTTGCCGTTCGGTCTCTCCACGGCTCCGAGGGTCTTTACCAAGGTAATGGCGGAAATGATGATACTCCTTCGAAGGAAGGGAGTTTTAATTATCCCGTACTTGGACGATCTCCCGATAAAGGCGAGGTCCAGAGAGCAGTTGTTGGTAGGGGTAGCACTATCTCGGGAAGTGCTACAACAGCACGGCTGGATTCTAAACATTCCAAAGTCACAGCTGGTCCCTACGACACGCCTGCTGTTCCTAGGGATGGTTCTGGACACAGAACAGAGAAAAGTGTTTCTCCCGGAGGAGAAGGCCAAGGAGCTGTCATCTCTAGTCAGAGGCCTCCTAAAACCAAAACAGGTGTCGGTGCATCACTGCACGCGGATCCTGGGAAAAATGGTAGCTTCCTACGAAGCGATTCCATTCGGCAGGTTTTATGCAAGAACCTTTCAGTGGGACCTGTTGGACAAGTGGTCCGGATCGCATCTTCAGATGCATCGTCTGATAACCCTGTCTCCAAGGACAAGGGTGTCTCTGCTGTGGTGGCTGCAGAGTGCTCATCTTCAAGAGGGCCGCAGATTCGGCATACAGGACTGGGTCCTGGTGACCACGGATGCCAGCCTTCGAGGCTGGGGAGCAGTCACACAGGGAAGAAACTTCCAAGGACTATGGTCAAGTCAGGAGACTTCCCTGCACATAAATATTCTGGAACTAAGGGCCATTTACAATACCCTAAGTCAGGCAAAACCCCTGCTTCAAAACCAGCCGGTACTGATCCAGTCAGACAACATCACGGCAGTCGCCCATGTAAATCGACAGGGCGGCACGAGAAGCAGGACGGCGATGGCAGAAGCCACAAGGATTCTCCGATGGGCGGAAAATCACGTGTTAGCACTGTCAGCAGTGTTCATTCCGGGAGTGGACAACTGGGAAGCAGACTTCCTCAGCAGGCACGACCTCCACCCGGGAGAGTGGGGACTTCATCCAGAAGTCTTTCAAAT
Organism: Pseudophryne corroboree; assembly: GCF_028390025.1. Classification (NCBI taxonomy): domain Eukaryota; kingdom Metazoa; phylum Chordata; class Amphibia; order Anura; family Myobatrachidae; genus Pseudophryne; species Pseudophryne corroboree. The sequence continues at coordinate 367,162,596 of NC_086444.1, forward strand.
GATTGTAAACCAGTGGGAAAAACCACAGGTGGACATGATGGCGTCCCGCCTAAACAAAAAGCTAGAAATATATTTTGCCAGGTCAAGAGACCCGCAGGCGATAGCTGTGGACGCTCTGGTAACACCGTGGGTGTACCGATCGGTTTATGTGTTCCCTCCTCTTCCTCTCATACCAAAGGTACTGAGGATAATAAGGAGAAGAGGAGTAAGAACTATACTCATTGTTCCGGATTGGCCAAGAAGAGCGTGGTATCCGGAACTTCAAGAAATGATGTCAGAGGACCCATGGCCTCTACCGTTCAGACAGGACCTGCTGCAACAGGGGCCCTGTCTGTTCCAAGACTTACCGCTGCTGCGTTTGACGGCATGGCGGTTGAACACCGGATCCTGAAGGAAAAGGGCATTCCGGAGGAAGTCATTCCTACGCTGATAAAAGCTAGGAAAGAAGTAACCGCGAACCATTATCACCGCATATGGCGAAAATATGTTGCGTGGTGTGATTCCAGGAAGGCCCCAACGGAAGAATTTCAGCTGGGCCGGTTCCTGCACTTCCTACAGTCAGGGGTGACTATGGGCCTTAAATTGGGTTCCATTAAGGTCCAGATTTCGGCTCTATCGATTTTCTTCCAGAGAGAATTGGCTTCACTACCTGAAGTTCAGACTTTTGTTAAGGGAGTGCTGCATATAAAGCCCCCTTTTGTGCCTCCAGTGGCACCTTGGGATCTCAACGTGGTGTTGGATTTCCTAAAGTCACATTGGTTTGAGCCACTGAAAACCGTGGATTTAAAATATCTCACGTGGAAAGTGGTCATGTTGTTGGCCTTGGCTTCGGCCATGCGGGTTTCAGAATTGGCGGCTTTGTCATGTAAAAGCCCTTATCTGATTTTCCATATGGATAGGGCAGAATTGAGGACTCGTCCCCAGTTTCTCCCCAAAGTGGTATCAGCTTTTCATCTGAACCAACCTATCGTGGTGCCTGCGGCTATGAATGACTTGGAGGCTTCCAAGTTGTTGGATGTAGTCAGGGCCCTAAAAATTTATGTTTCCAGGACAGCTGGAGTCAGGAAGACTGACTCGCTTTTTATCCTGTATGCGCCCAACAAGTTGGGTGCACCTGCTTCTAAGCAGACTATTGCTCGCTGGATCTGTAGTACGATTCAGCTTGCACATTCTGCGGCTGGACTGCCGCATCCTAAATCAGTAAAAGCCCATTCCACAAGGAAAGTGGGCTCTTCTTGGGCGGCTGCCCGAGGGGTCTCGGCTCTTCAACTTTGCCGAGCTGCTACTTGGTCAGGGGCAAACACGTTTGCTAAATTCTACAAATTTGATACCCTGGCTGAGGAGGACCTTGAGTTCTCTCATTCGGTGCTGCAGAGTCATCCGCACTCTCCCGCCCGTTTGGGAGCTTTGGTATAATCCCCATAGTCCTTACGGAGTCCCCAGCATCCACTTAGGACGTTAGAGAAAATAAGAATTTACTCACCGGTAATTCTATTTCTCATAGTCCGTAGTGGATGCTGGGCGCCCATCCCAAGTGCGGATTGTCTGCAATACTTGTATATAGTTATTGCTTAACTAAAGGGTTATTGTTGAGCTATCTGTTGAGAGGCTCAGTTGTTGTCATACTGTTAACTGGGTATTGTATCACGAGTTATACGGTGTGATTGGTGTGGCTGGTATGAGTCTTACCCGGGATTCAAAATCCTTCCTAATTGTGTCAGCTCTTCCGGGCACAGTATCCTAACTGAGGTCTGGAGGAGGGTCTTAGTGGGAGGAGCCAGTGCACACCAGTAGTCTAAAAGCTTTCTTTGTAGTTGTGCCCAGTCTCCTGCGGAGCCGCTAATCCCCATGGTCCTTACGGAGTCCCCAGCATCCACTACGGACTATGAGAAATAGAATTACCGGTGAGTAAATTCTTATTTTCCACACATTGGGGGTCATTCCGAGTTGATCGCACGTAGCAACTTTTTGCTGCTCGTGCGATCAACATGACTCCGCCTATGAGGGAGTTTATTTTAGTATAGCAGAGCTGCGAACGCTTGGGCAGCCCTGCTATGCTAAAAAAGTTTCAAGTAAAACAAGACCAGGGCTGCAGTTACTCACCCAGTGCGATGGATCCAGGGATAAAGGTCCCGGTGCTGACATCAGACATCCGCCCCCCAAACGCCTTGACACGCCTGCGTTGGACTCGCCACGCCTGGAAAATAGTGTGTATCCGCCCCGGAACGCCTCCCGCCGGTCCGTATTCTTGCGCTCGCCGCTGCGATCACATTTCTCGCTGGCACGGCGTTGCCCGGCTACGATCGGCGCCAGGCAACGACGCGTGTGTGCAGTTCGTCCGCCGCGCATGCACATTTCCGACCCGTTTGCACCGCAGCGAAGAACCGCTGCGTGCAAACGGGTTGGAATGACCCCCATTAAGCGTATTGACCCCCAGCACCTGACAGCAGAATAAGTACGTAGCACTAGGCATGTGCCAGATGTCCAGATTATACGGAATTATGCGACTGTCACATGCTAAGTAAACTAAGGTTTGTATCATGTAGAAAGTTGAAATTTCTGTTTTGAGTGGAGTTGTCCTTTATTTGGGAAATCTTTGAGATAGGTCTCTGACTACTTTGTGATAGGTCTCTGACTACTTTGTGATAGGTCTCTGACTACTTTGTGATAGGTCTCTGACTACTTTGTAATAGGTCTCTGACTACTTTGTGATAGGTCTCTGACTACTTGCTCAGCTATTAAATAATTAAGACAGACCGACAAACATTGGGAAATGCCTTTTTCTTCCCTATACTTGTTTCTTTGTATGTATTTAAATGATTAATACATTGGTTTACTTCTGCATCATTATGTTCTTGGAGTCCTGCTGAAATCAAGTGGATACCTGCACTTCCGAGGTGGTGGATTGCTAAATCTCCCCATCTGCACTTCTCAGTATAATTACTCTTTTTGCTCACAAAGTGACATCAGTCTTAGGGGGTAATTCAGACCTGATCGCTGCTGTGCTTTTTCGCACAGCGGGCGATGAGGTCTAAACTGCAGATGCATATGCACCACAATGTGCAGGCGCGATGGTCCGCAGCGACGGGGAGCGACGGTCAGTGACGGATGGTGCGAGAAATTCGATTGCACCGGCGAATGCAAGAAGATTGACAGAAAGAGGGCTTTCTGTGTGGCAACTGACCGTTTCTAGGGAGTGTCCGGAAAAACGCAGGAGGGACCCAGCGTTTTGTGGGGGGATTCATGACGTCAGCTCCAGCCCCGATCATTGCAGCGGGTGAGTAAGTCCTGGGCTGTGCGGAGACCGCACAAACTGCTGTTTATGCACTTCTCCTGCACATGCGATTGCACAGCAGCACACCCAAAGAACCCTCCCCCTGTAGGCGGCGACTATCTGATCGCAGGACAGCAAAAAAAGCTGCCCAGCGATCAGGTCTGAATTAGGCCCTTAGTGCAGACGATCTGATCTGTAGAAACGTACGGATGGTGTAATGGTTAGCATTACTGCCTCACAGCACTGAGGTCATGGGTTCGATTCCCACCATGGCCCTAACTGTGTGGAGTTTGTATATTCTCCCTGTACTTGCGTGGGTTTGCTCTGGGTACTCCATTTTTCTCCCACAATCCAAAAATATACTGGTAGATTAATTGGCTCCCAACAAAATTAACCCAAGCATGATTGTGTGTGTGTGTGTATTTGCCCATCAACCAGGCCTAACAGAGCATTATATACCTGATTTGTGAAGGAGCACTCTGTCAGTCAGCATTGTTACAAGTGAGTGCCACCTATGTGGGGTTATATTTAATTTTTATTTTTTTTTAAGTGTGGAGGGCACCTGGGCAACTTTACTCTGTTGCCTCTAGACACAAAATCCAGTTACCAATTGTACACCACGGGTCCTAGTAGGTGGAACCCTGCAGAAAATGTTCTAATACATTGAAACATTGATTTAGAGTTGACTGTCTGAGATATTATTAACTGAGTGCCGTCTCCATATGGGATGTGGTTAGGTGACCAGCGGTCAGGGGACCGCCGGGCACAATACCGACGCCGGGATCCCGAACCCTGACTATCCCGCCTATCGGCATGTCGACAAACAGAGACTATTTCCACTCATGGGTGTCCATGAGCGCAGTGAGCCACCGAGGCCGCTGCATGGTGAGCACAATGAGCCTGCAAGGGGCTTCGTTACACTCACCCCTCCGCCATCCATCTAACAGCCGGGATCCCAGAGTCGGTATAGTGAGCGGAGGTCTCCTAACCGCCAGTCACACATACCCAACCCCTCCTTACATATATATATATTACAAATATAAGGCTTTGCTTGGCCTGCAAAAGTGCCTCATAATGCCTAGCCATAAGGGGACATTTGGGATTCATGTATTTCATGTTACACATTCTAATCGCACATTGTGCATACACAAGTGTGTGTGTGTGTGTGTGTGTGTGTGTGTGTGTGTGTGTGTGTGTGTGTGTGTGTGTATTATATATGTAATATAATACAGTAGAGGTTCTCAAATGCGGTCCTCAAGGCACCCCAACTGTCCAGGTTTTAAGTTTATCCATTCTTTGCCACAGGTGACTTAATTAGCACCTCAGTCAATTTGATTTAACCACATGTGCTGAGTCACGGATATACCTAAAACTTGCACTGTTGGGTTGCCTTGAGGATCGCGTTTGAGAACATCTGTAATACAGGAATCACAAATGTCCCCTTTTGGACAGGAATTATGAGGCACTTTTGAAGGTCAAACGAGGCCTCATATTTGTAATTATCACCATAAGTATGCAGTTTCCAGTTGTGAAAGACAAGCATGCATGCAGTCCCATCTTTCCAACGTAAGAACCTATGCAGTTGACCTAAGGCCCCCATACATCAGCAAAGGATTAGGGTAATTGCCAAATCGCCCAATGGTCGCGTCAGAGGATTTTTGATTTTTAAACATGTTTAAAAATCCTGATTCCCTGAAACCAATTGGAAACAGTCAAGATCGGCAAATCAGGCATATTTAATATGGTTTATTTCCCAGGCGATCATCGATGGCCACCAATCGGCGAATCCTGTCAGTGGATAGGCGTTTCGGACAGGGTCGGGGAATCACCTCATAGATGTATGGGGGCCTTAAGTCACTCGCTGATGTATCAAATCAGGTGAACATGCAAACACCAGCATACAGGAATCTGGATCTCTAATTATACGTTCCAGCATAATTGAAGTAATCTGCTCGCTGAAGTTCTAATATTCTATTTATTTGCATTGTTTTGGCACATCGGTACATGGTTAAAATGTTGCAAATAAATATATGAAGCATGTACTTCTCCAGGTGGAGTCCTTCACATATATTGAAATACTTATATATGACTTAGGGGTCAATTGAGTTAGGTGCGCCTAAGTACACATCGCCACACTGTCCAGCCTTCCTTAGACGACTGTCCTCACCACTGATTCCATAGATCAGGTTATCATAACAGTGGCCTCTCCATGCACTCACTTTTAAACCCAACAGTAATATGTAAAGATGTTGTATGCAAGACTTGATGGGTCCCTGTAAAAGTGACATAGCCATGTGTATATTGTTCATAGGAATGTGTAATCATTGTAGTTTTGTATAGTCTATATTTTAATTGGTTGTATAAGTCCGTATGCATAACAATAGAGTACAAATATATAATGTGTAACAATACATACTGCTGTGGTGAGACACACGGTATGAGGTCTGCTGTGGTTTATTCAGTACTGTACATTGTGTGTTTAATTGAATTGTCTTGTGAGATGTGCATGGACACCGAAGGAGTTGGTGTAGGTTCTGTAGTAATCAGCCTATATGGGAGAAAAGCCAGTGGGTTTATGTAGAAGGTAGATCTAATGCTACATCCTATATGAGAGCACAATACCAATTGTTTTTCCTGCACCCGTTTGCGCCTGCTGACAGATATTCAGTTGTTTCTGCCGACGGGCACGATAACATAATTTCAGGTAGTTAGCCCCAGGGGTGACGAGCAGAAATGCGTGAAAAGTAACTTTTCGTGTCCCGCCCATTAGTTTAGTCAAGTTTAGTCGCTTTGCGCAGCTAAACCCGACTGCTATTGGCACAATATGCACAATAAAGTAGATCAACTGAAGATCGTCACTTTAGACCGGAGATCAGGTGCGATAATCAATTGAATTCCGCCCTATGTATCTTTATATAAAAGGTCCATTATTTGAATGTAAGTAATGTTATACACTCTTTGCCCACAGCAACCTTCAGATACACCCAGCACCCCAAAGAGTACGAAGGACCCCCGTGAGATTGCTTTTTCTCTGCCCGCTGTTTCAGTACAGCTGACACCCCTCAAGCTGTCTACATTCAGCTCAGAGAAACTGCTCCAACTGAAAGTGAAAACGGCACCAGCCACATTATCGTCCCAGCCTGATACGGGCCGAGGGCCAGGGGCCAGAACCTGCTCAACCATAGCACAAGTCATCCGCGGTGAGTCGACTTTCCATCAGGAACTGTTCATCTATTTTTGGAGCCATACTTGCATCTTAACATATCTTCAGTCAGTCCCAAATAATTGTGTATTTATTCCTACTTTATTATCCACTTGATGTTATATTTCAGGTGTGTGGGTTTTTTTACATTGCATTGTGTCTATAGTATGTTCTGTAGCTGACTATTCTTTATTTTTTGTATTGTTCGGAAGGCGCAAGCTCAGACAGTGAGGATATGACATATGAGTATATGTACAGCTATACAAACACTCCTATATCATATCCTCATACCTCCCAACATGACCCTCTCCAGGAGGGACAAAATGCTCTGCTTCTAGACTTTTCTCTTAATTTAGGATTGCCGGCACCTGTTTGAAACAGGTTAATGGATAAGAAAGGTGTTTCACCAAAGGTGAGGGCAATTATAGATTAAGAGGAAAGTCCAGGAGCAGAGTATCGTGTCCCTCCTGGAGAGGGTCTTGTTGGGAGGTATGTATCCTACATGCAGGGCCGGTGCTAGGGTGTTCAGCGCCCTCCTGCAAACTATAATTTCTCTGACGTCCTAGTGGATGCTGGGGACTCCGTCAGGACCATGGGGAATAGCGGCTCCGCAGGAGACAGGGCACAAAATTTAAAAGTTTGACCACTAGGTGGTGTGTACTGGCTCCTCCCCCTATGACCCTCCTCCAAGCCTCAGTTAGGTTTTTGTGCCCGTCCGAGCAGGGTGCAATCTAGGTGGCTCTCATAAAGAGCTGCTTAGAGTAAAAATTTTGATAGTTTTATTATTTTCAGTGAGTCCTGCTGGCAACAGGCTCACTGCAACGAGAGACCTAGGGGAGAAGAAGTGAACTCACCTGCGTGCAGGATGGATTTGCTTCTTAGGCTACTGGACACTAGCTCCAGATGGACGATCACAGGTACAGCCTGGATGGGTCACCGGAGCCGCGCCGCCGACCCCCTTGCAGATGCCGAAGTAAGAAGAGGTCCAGAAACCGGCGGCTGAAGGCTTTTCAGTCTTCATGAGGTAGCGCACAGCACTGCAGCTGTGCGCCATTGCGCTCAGGCACACTTCACACCGGCGGTCACTGAGGGTGCAGGGCGCTGGGGGGGGCGCCCTGGGCAGCAATGTTAATACCTTTCTGGCTAAAAAGAATACATCACATATAGTCCATGAGGCTATATGGATGTATTTCACCCCTGCCAGGTCTCAGAAAAACCGGGAGAAGAGCCCGCCGGAATAGGGGGCGGGGCCTATCTCCTCCGCACACAGCGCCATTTTCCTACACAGCTCCGCTGCTAGGAAGGCTCCCAGGCTCTCCCCTGCACTGCACTACAGAAACAGGGTAAAAAACAGAGAGGGGGGGCATTTTTTGGCGATATTATATATATTTAAGCAGCTATAAGGAAACAACACTTATATAAGGTTGTTCCTATATAATTATAGCGCTTTGGTGTGTGCTGGCAAACTCTCCCTCTGTCTCCCCAAAGGGCTAGTGGGGTCCTGTCTTCTATCAGAGCATTCCCTGTGTGTCTGCTGTGTGTCGGTATGTGTGTGTCGACATGTATGAGGACGATGTTGGTGTGGAGGCGGAGCAATTGCCGGTAATGGTGATGTCACCCCCTAGGGAGTCGACACCGGAATGGATGGCTTTGTTTATGGAATTACGTGATAATGTCAGCACGCTGCAAAAGTCGGTTGACGACATGAGACGACCGGCAAACCAGTTAGTACCTGTACAGGCGTCTCAAACACCGTCAGGGGCTGTAAAACGCCCTTTGCCTCAGTCTGTCGACACAGACCCAGACACGGACACCGAATCTAGTGTCGACGGTGAAGAAACGAACGTATTTTCCAGTAGGGCCACACGTTATATGATCACGGCAATGAAGGAGGCTTTGCATATCTCTGATACTGCAAGTACCACAAAAAGGGGTATTATGTGGGGTCTGAAAAAACTACCTGTAGTTTTTCCTGAATCATAGGAATTGAATGACGTGTGTGATGAAGCGTGGGTTACCCCTGATAAAAAACTGCTAATTTCAAAGAAGTTATTGGCGTTATACCCTTTCCCGCCAGAGGTTAGGGCGCGCTGGGAAACACCCCCTAGGGTGGACAAGGCGCTCACACGTTTATCCAAACAAGTGGCGTTACCGTCTCCTGATACGGCCGCCCTCAAGGATCCAGCTGATAGGAGGCTGGAAAATACTCTAAAAAGTATATACACACATACTGGTGTTATACTGCGACCAGCAATCGCCTCAGCCTGGATGTGCAGTGCTGGGGTGGCTTGGTCGGATTCCCTGACTGAAAATATTGATACCCTGGATAGGGACAGTATTTTATTGACTATAGAGCAATTAAAGGATGCATTCCTTTATATGCGAGATGCACAGAGGGATATCTGCACTCTGGCATCAAGAGTAAGTGCGATGTCCATATCTGCCAGAAGAAGTCTATGGACACGACAGTGGTCAGGCGATGCGGATTCCAAACGGCATATGGAAGTATTGCCGTATAAAGGGGAGGAATTATTTGGGGTCGGTCTATCGGATTTGGTAGCCACGGCAACAGCCGGGAAGTCCACCTTTTTACCTCAAGTCCCCTCCCAGCAGAAAAAGACGCAGTCTTTTCAGCCGCAGTCCTTTCGTTCCTATAAGAACAAGCGAGCAAAAGGACATTCATATTTGCCCCGAGGCAAAGGAAAGGGTAAGAGACTGCAGCAAGCAGCCCCTTCCCAGGAGCAGAAGTCCTCCCTGGCTTCTGCAAAGGCCTCAGCATGACGCTGGGACCTTACAAGCGGACTCAGGGGCGGTGGGGGGTCGCCTCAAGAATTTCAGCGCACAGTGGGCTCACTCGCAGGTGGACCCCTGGATCCTGCAGGTAGTATCTCAGGGTTACAGGTTGGAATTCGAGAAGTCTCCCCCTCGCCGGTTCCTAAAATCTGCTTTGCCAACGTCTCCCTCAGACAGGGCGACGGTATTGGAAGCCATTCACAAGCTGTATCCTCAGCAGGTGATAATCAAGGTACCCCTTCTACAACAGGGAAAGGGGTATTACTCCACGCTATTTGTGGTACCGAAGCCGGACGGCTCGGTAAGACCTATTCTAAATCTGAAATCTCTGAACCTGTACATACAAAAATTCAAGTTCAAGATGGAGTCACTCAGAGCAGTGATAGCGAATCTGGAAGAAGGGGATTTTATGGTGTCCTTGGACATCAAGGATGCTTACCTTCATGTCCCAATTTGCCCTTCACACCAAGGGTACCTCAGGTTCGTGGTACAAAACTGTCATTATCAGTTTCAGACGCTGCCGTTTGGATTGTCCACGGCACCCAGGGTCTTTACCAAGGTAATGGCCGAAATGATGATCCTTCTTCGAAGAGAAGGCGTATTAATTATCCCTTACTTGGACGATCTCCTGATAAGGGCAAGATCCAGAGAACAGCTGGAGGTCGGAGTAGCACTAACTCAAGTAGTGCTCCAACAGCACGGGTGGATTCTGAATTTTCCAAAATCCCAACTGATCCCGACGACACGTCTGCTGTTCCTAGGGATGATTCTGGACACTGTTCAGAAAAAGGTATTTCTCCCGGAGGAGAAAGCCAGGGAGTTATCCGAACTCGTCAGGAACCTCCTAAAACCAGGGACAGTGTCTGTGCATCAATGCACAAGAGTCCTGGGAAAAATGGTGGCTTCTTACGAAGCGATTCCATTCGGCAGATTCCATGCACAAATTTTTCAGTGGGATCTGCTAGACAAATGGTCCGGATCGCATCTGCAGATGCATCAGCGGATAAAAGTGTCGACAAGGGCAAGGGTCTCTCTGCTATGGTGGTTGCAGAGTGCTCATCTGTTAGAGGGCCGCAGATTCGGCATACAGAACTGGGTCCTAGTAACCACGGATGCCAGCCTGAGAGGCTGGGGAGCGGTCACACAAGGAAGAAACTTCCAGGGCGTGTGGTCAAGCCTGGAAACGTCTCTTCACATAAATATACTGGAACTAAGAGCAATCTACAATGCTCTAAGCCTGGCAAAACCTCTGCTTCAGAGTCAGCCGGTGTTGATCCAGTCGGACAACATCACGGCAGTCGCCCACGTAAACAGACAGGGCGGCACTAGAAGCAGGAGGGCAATGGCAGAAGCTGCAAGGATTCTTCGCTGGGCGGAAAATCATGTGATAGCACTGTCAGCAGTGTTCATCCCGGGAGTGGACAACTGGGAAGCAGACTTCCTCAGCAGACACGATCTTCACCCGGGAGAGTGGGGACTTCATCCAGAAGTCTTCCACATGATTGTAGTCCATTGGGAAAGACCAATGGTGGACATGATGGCGTCCCGCCTCAACAAAAAACTGGACAGGTATTGCGCCAGGTCAAGAGACCCTCAGGCAATAGCTGTGGACGCTCTGGTAACACCATGGGTGTACCAGTCAGTGTATGTATTCCCTCCTCTGCATCTCATACCCAAGGTACTGAGAATTATAAGGGACCATGTCTATTCCAAGACTTGCTGCGTTTGACGGCATGGCGGTTGAACGCCGGATCCTAAGGGAAAGAGGCATTCCGGAAGAGGTCATCCCTACCCTGGTCAAAGCCAGGAAGGAGGTGACTGCACAACATTATCACCGCATTTGGAGAAAATATGTTGCATGGTGTGAGGCCAGGAAGGCCCCGACAGAGGAATTTCAACTGGGTCGATTCCTACATTTCCTGCAAACAGGATTATCTATGGGCCTCAAATTAGGGTCCATTAAGGTTCAAATTTCGGCCCTGTCGATTTTCTTCCAGAAAGAATTGGCTTCAGTTCCTGAAGTCCAGACTTTTGTAAAAGGAGTACTACATATACAGCCCCCGGTTGTGCCCCCAGTGGCACCGTGGGATCTCAATGTAGTTTTGGATTTTCTCAAATCCCATTGGTTTGAGCCACTCAAATCGGTAGATTTGAAATATCTTACATGGAAAGTAACCATGCTACTGGCCCTGGTTTCAGCCAGGAGAGTGTCGGAATTGGCGGCTTTATCGTATAAAAGCCCATATCTGATTTTCCATTCGGACAGGGCAGAATTGAGGACGCGTCCTCATTTTCTGCCTAAGGTGGTATCAGCGTTTCACCTGAACCAGCCTATTGTGGTGCCTGCGGCTACTAGCGATTTGGAGGATTCCAAGTTGCTGGACGTTGTCAGAGCATTGAAAATATATATTTCAAGGACGGCTGGAGTCAGAAAATCTGACTCGCTGTTTATACTGTATGCACCCAACAAGCTGGGTGCTCCTGCTTCTAAGCAGACGATTGCTCGTTGGATTTGTAGCGCAATTCAACTGGCACATTCTGTGGCAGGCCTGCCACAGCCTAAATCTGTCAATGCCCACTCCACAAGGAAGGTGGGCTCATCTTGGGTGGCTGCCCGAGGGGTCTCGGCATTACAACTCTGCCGAGCAGCTACGTGGTCAGGGGAGAACACGTTTGTAAAATTCTACAAATTTGATACCCTGGCTAAGGAGGACCTGGAGTTCTCTCATTCGGTGCTGCAGAGTCATCCGCACTCTCCCGCCCGTTTGGGAGCTTTGGTATAATCCCCATGGTCCTGACGGAGTCCCCAGCATCCACTAGGACGTCAGAGAAAATAAGAATTTACTCACCGGTAATTCTATTTCTCGTAGTCCGTAGTGGATGCTGGGCGCCCATCCCAAGTGCGGATTGTCTGCAATACTTGTACATAGTTATTGTTACAAAAAAATCGGGTTGTTTATTGTTGTGAGCCATCTTTTCAGAGGCTCCTACGTTATCATACTGTTAACTGGGTTCAGATCACAAGTTGTACGGTGTGATTGGTGTGGCTGGTATGAGTCTTACCCGGGATTCAAAATCCTTCCTTATTGTGTACGCTCGTCCGGGCACAGTATCCTAACTGAGGCTTGGAGGAGGGTCATAGGGGGAGGAGCCAGTACACACCACCTAGTGGTCAAACTTTTAAATTTTGTGCCCTGTCTCCTGCGGAGCCGCTATTCCCCATGGTCCTGACGGAGTCCCCAGCATCCACTACGGACTACGAGAAATAGAATTACCGGTGAGTAAATTCTTATTTTTGCTCTCTCCCTCCCTTAACTAATAAAGAGACAGCGCACGCCTAAGGCGTGTGCTGCAAAAAGGGTGTGGTCTCACACAGGGAGGGGTGTGGCCACACAATAGTACCTTCAATTCAAATTACGCCACACTGTAGCAAAATCTTATTCATATTATACTGCATATAGTCCCCATGATTCATATTACACCACACATTAGTGCCCGTATACATGTTAGACTAAACAGTAGTACCCCTTATACACAAAGCCCATAATAGTGCCCCTTATACACAAAGCCCACAGTAGTGCTCCTTATACACAATACCTTAATGGCAGTATAGGTCCCTGGGCAAAGCAATGCCTTATCGGTGGCAGCTGTGATGTCTGGGGGGAAAGGGAAGTGGGGAAAGGCAAGTGGCCAAAACATACTGCATTCCACTATGGAAAAGGAAGGAAGGGAGGTAAAGGAAGGGTGACGGCAGTGAGGCTGAGCGGGAGTTAGAAGGAGAGAGAGGGTGGGGACAGTGATGCTGAGGGGGAGTTGGAGGGTGAGGGAAGTGACACTGACAGGGAGTTAGAGGGAGTGTAAGGGCAGGGACATTGACGGGGAGTTAGAGGGAGAGGGAGGGCAAAGACAGTGACCGGGAGTTAGAGGGAGAGTGAGGGCAGGAATGCTGATGGGTAATTAGAGGGAAGGTGAGGGCAGGGACACTGAGGGGAGTTACAGGAAGTGTGAGGGCAGGGACGCTGATGGGAAGTTAGAAGGAGGGTAAAGTCGGGGACGCTGACATTGAGTAAGAGGGAGGGTAAGGGCAGGAATGCTGACAGGGAATTAGGAGGAGCGTGAGGGCAGGGACGCTGACCGGAGTTAGAGGTAGAGTTAGGGTGAGTGCAGGGACATTGACGTGGAGTTAGAGGGAGAGTGAGGGCAGGAATGCTGACGGGGAATAAGGTGAAGTGTAAGGGCAGTGACGCTGGTGGGGAGTTAAAGGGAGGGTGAGGGCAGGCACGCTGACGGGGAGTTAGAGTGAGCGTGAGGGCGTGTGTATGCAAGACATACTTCTGGCATACACCATCTGATTTTTATTTCAAATTATATGTGTGTGTGTATATATATAACAAAAAAACAACTTCATTAAAAGAAACAAATGCTCAGTAAATCTGAGTGTGGGGTTCCTGACAAACTTCATATACAGACTATGCAGAGAAATCCCCTGTCGCTTACCTAATATATGTTTCTCTAACGTCCTAAGTGGATGCTGGGGACTCCGTCAGGACCATGGGGGTTTAGCGGCTCCGCAGGAGACAGGGCACAATAATAAAAGCTTTAGGATCAGGTGGTGTGCACTGGCTCCTCCCCCTATGACCCTCCTCCAAGCCTCAGTTAGATTTTTGTGCCCGGCCGAGAAGGGTGCAATCTAGGTGGCTCTCCTGAGCTGCTTAGAATAAAAGTTTGTTAGGTTTTTTATTTTCAGTGAGTCCTGCTGGCAACAGGCTCACTGCTACGAGGGACTTAGGGGAGAGAAGTAAACTCACCTGCGTGCAGGATGGATTTGCTTCTTAGGCTACTGGACACCATTAGCTCCAGAGGGAGTCGGAACACAGGTCTCACCCTGGGGTTCGTCCCGGAGCCGTGCCGCCGACCCCCCTTGCAGATGCCGAAGTTGAAGAGGTCCAGAGGTCCAGAAACAGGCGGCAGAAGACTTTCAGTCTTCATAAGGTAGCGCACAGCACTGCAGCTGTGCGCCATTGTTGTCAGCACACTTCATACCAGCGGTCACTGAGGGTGCAGGGCGCTGGGGGGGGCGCCCTGGGCATCAATGTATTATACCTTTTTTATGGCTAAAATACCTCACATATAGCCCTTGAGGCTATATGGATGTATTTAACCCCTGCCAGATCTCACAAACTCCGGGAGAAGAGCCCGCCGTTTTAGGGGGCGGGGCCTATTCTCCTCAGCACACGGCGCCATTTTCCTGCTCAGCTCTGCTGTGAGGAAGGCTCCCAGGCTCTCCCCTGCACTGCACTACAGAAACAGGGTTAAAACAGAGAGGGGGGGCACTTATTTGGCGATATGATTACATATGTGAAAATGCTATAAGGGAAAACACTTGTATAAGGGGTTGTCCCTGTATAATTATAGCGTTTTTGGTGTGTGCTGGCAAACTCTCCCTCTGTCTCCCCAAAGGGCTAGTGGGGTCCTGTCCTCTATCAGAGCATTCCCTGTGTGTGTGCTGTGTGTCGGTACGTGTGTGTCGACATGTAGGAGGACGATGTTGGTGAGGAGGCGGAGCAAATTGCCTGTATTGGTGATGTCACTCTCTAGGGAGTCGACACCGGAATGGATGGCTTATTTAGGAATTACGTGATAATGTCAACACGATGCAAGGTCGGTTGACGACATGAGACGGCCGGCAAACAAATTAGTACCTGTCCAGGCGTCTCAGACACCGTCAGGGGCTTGTAAAAACGCCCATTTACCTCAGTTGGTCGACACAGACACGGACACTGACTTCAGTGTCGACGGTGAAGAAACAAACGTATTTTCCTTTAGGGCCACACGTTACATGTTAAGGGCAATGAAGGAGGTGTTACATATTTCTGATACTACAAGTACCACAAATAAGGGTATTATGTAGGGTGGGAATAATCTACTTGTAGTTTTTCCTGAATCAGATAAATTAAAGTGTGTGATGATACGTGGGTTTCCTCCGATAGAAAATTATTGGAGGTATACCCTTTCCCACCAGAAGTGAGGGCGAGTTGGGAAACACACCTTAGAGGGGATAAGGCGCTCACACGCTTATAAAAACAAGTGGCGTTACCGTCTCCAGATACGGCCGCCCTCAAAGAGCCAGCTGATAGGAAGCTGAAAAATATCCTAAAAAGTATATACACACATACTGGTGTTATACTACGACCAGCAATCGCCTCAGCCTGGATGTGCAGCGCTGGGGGGGCTTGGTCGGATTTCCTGACTGAAAATATTGATACCCTTGACAGGAACAATATTTTATTGACTATAGAGCATTTTAAGGATGCATTTCTATATATGCGAGATGCGCATTCTGGCATCAAGAGTAGATGTGATGTCCATATCTGCCAGACGATGTTTATAGACATGACAGTGGTCAGGTGATGCAGATTCCAGACGGCACATGGAAGTATTGCCGTATAAAGGGGCGGTCCATCGGACCTGGTGGCCATGGCAACAGCTGGAAAATCCACTTTTGTTACCCCAAGTCACATCTCAGCAGAAAAGGACACAGTCTTTTCAGTCTCAGTCCTTTCGTACCCATAAAGGCAGGCGGACAAAAGGCCAGTCATATCTGCCCAGGGTTAGAGGAAAGGGAAGAAGACTGCAGCAGGCAGCCCATTCCCAGGAACAGAAGTCCTCCACAGCTTCTGCCAAGTCCGCAGCATGACGCTGGGGCCATACAAGCGGACTCAGGTGCGGTGAGGGGTCATCTCAAGAGTTTCAGCACGCAGTGGGCTCACTCGCAAGTGGACTCCTGGATCCTACACGTAGTATCCCAGGTGTACATTGGAAATTCGAGACATCTTCCCCTCACAAGTTCCTGAAGTCTGCTTTACCAACGTCTCCCTCCGACAGGGAGGCAGTATTGGGAAAAAAATTCACAGGCTGTATTCCCAGCAGGTGATAATCAAAGTACCCCTCCTACAACAAGGGAAGGGGTATTATTCCACACTATATTGTGGTACTGAAGCCAAACGGCTCGGTGAGATCTAAAAGATTTGAACAATTACATACAAGGGTTCAAATCAAGATGGAGTCACTCAGAGCAGTGATAGCGAACCAGGACGATATGGTGTCACTGGATATCAGGGACGCTTACCTACATGTCCAAATTTTGTCCTTCTCACCAAGGGTATCTCAGGTTCGTGGTACAGAACTGTCACTATCAGTTCAGACGCTGCCGTTTGGATTGTCCACGGCACCCCGGGTCTTTACCATGGTAATGGCCGAAATGATGATTCTTCCTAAAAGAAAGATGGACGCTTTCCTGATAAGGGCAAGGTCCAGAGAACAGTTGGCGGTCGGAGTAGCACTATCTCAAGTAGTTCTACGACAGCACGAGTGGATTCTAAATATTCCAAAATCGCAGCTTTTTCCGACGACACGTCTAATGTTCCTAGGAATGATTCTGGACACAGTCCAGAAAAGGATGTTTTCTCCCGGAGAAGAAGGCCAGGGAGTTATCCGAGCTAGTCAGGAACCTCCTAAAACCAGGAAAAGTATCAGTGCATCATTGCACAAGGGTCCTGTGAAAAATGGTGGTTTCTTACAAAGCGATCCCATTCGGTAGATTTCACGCAAGAACCTTTCAGTGGAATCTGCTGGGAAAATGGTCCGGATCGCATCTTCAGATGCATCAGCGGATAACCCTGTCTCCAAGGACAAGGGTGTTTTCTTCTGCGGTGGCTGCAGAGTGCTCATCTATGAAAGGGCCGCAGATTCGACATTCAGGACTGGGTCCTGGTGACCACGGATGCCAGCCTGAGTGGCTGGGGAGCAGTCACACAAGGAAAAAATTTCCAGGGAGTGTGATCAAGTCTGGAGACTTCTCTCCACATAAATATACTGGAGCTAAGGGCAATTTACAAGGCTCTACGCTTAGCAAGACCTCTGCTTCAAGGTCAGCCGGTATTGATCCAGTGGGACAACATCACGGCAGTCGCCCACGTAAACAGACAGGGCGGCACATGAAGCAGGAGGGAAATGGCAGAAACTGCAAGGATTCTTCGCTGGGCGAAAAATCATGTGATAACACTCTCAGCAGTGTTAATTCCGGGAGTGGAAAACTGGGAAGCAGACTTCCTCAGCAGGCATAACCTCCACCCGGGAGAGTGGGGACTTCAGCGGGAAGTCTTCCACATGATTGTAAACCGTTGGGAAAAACCAAAGGTGGACATGTTGGCGTCCCGCCAGAACAAAAAACTAGACAAATATTGCGCCAGGTCAAGGGACCCTCAGGCAATAGCGGTGGACGCTCTGGTAACACTGTGGGTGTACCAGTCAGGGTATGTGTTCCCTCCTATGCATCTCATACCAAAAGTACTGAGAATCATAAGAAGGAGATGAGTAAGAACGATACTCGTGGTTCCGGATGGGTCAAGAAGGACTTGGTACCCGGAACTTCAAGAGATGCTCACGGAAGAACCGTGGCCTCTACCTTTAAGAAAGGACCTGCTCCAGCAGGGGCCTTGTCTGTTCCAAGACTTACCGCGGCTGCGTTTGACGGCATGGCAGTTGAACGCCGGATCCTGAAAGGGCATTCCAGATGAAGTCATCCCTACCCTGGTCGAAGCCAGGAAGGATGTAACCGCAAAACATTTTCACCGCATTTGGCGAAAATATGTTGCGTGGTGTGAGGCCAAGAAGGTCCCTACAGAGGAATTCCAACTGGGTCGTTCCTACATTTCCTGAAAACAGGACTGTCTATGGGCCTAAAATTAGGGTCCATTAAGGTTCAAATTTCGACCCTGTCGAATTTCTTCCAGAAAGAACTGGCTTCAGTGCCTGAAGTTCAGACGTTTGTAAAAGGGGTACTGCATATACAGCCTCCTTTTGTGCCCCCAGTGGCACCTTGGGATCTCAAGGTTGTTTTGAGTTTCCTAAAGTCACATTGGTTTGATCCACTCACCACTGTGTAATTAAAATATTTCACATGGAAGGTGAAGATTCTATTAGCCCTGGCTTCAGCCAGGCGTGTGTCAGAATGGGCGGCTTTATCATATAAAAGCCCTTACTTAATTTTTCATTCTGACAGGGCAGAATTGAGGACTCGTCCTCAATTTCTCCTTAAGGTGTTTTCTGTTTTTCACATGAACCAACCTATTGTGGTACCTGCGGCTACTAGGGACTTGGAGGACTCCAAGTTACTTGACGTTGTCAGGGCCCTGAAAATATATGTTTCCAGGACGACTGGAGTCAGAAAATCTGACTCGCTGTTTAGCCTGTATGCACCCAACAAGATGGGTGTTCCTGCTTCTAAGCAGACGATTGCTCGCTGGATTTGTAGCACAATTCAGCTTGCACATTCTGTGGCAGGCTTGCCACAGCCAAAATCAGTAAAAGCCCATTCCACAAGGAAGTGGGCTCATCTTGGGCGGCTGCCCGAGGGGTCTCGGCTTTACAACTTTGCCGAGCTGCTACTTGGTCAGGGGCACACCCTGACTGAGGAGGACCTGGAGTTCTCTCATTCGGTGCTGCAGAGTCATCCGCACTCTCCCGCCCGTTTGGGAGCTTTGGTATAATCCCCATGGTCCTGACGGAGTCCCCAGCATCCACTTAGGACGTTAGAGAAAATAAGAATTTACTTACCGATAATTCTATTTCTCGTAGTCCGTAGTGGATGCTGGGCGCCCATCCCAAGTGCGGATTGTCTGCAATACTTGTACATAGTTATTGTTACAAAAATTGGGTTATTCTTGTTGTGAGCCATCTTTTCAGAGGCTCCTTCGTTGTTATCATACTGTTAACTGGGTTCAGATCACAGGTTGTACGGTGTGATTGGTGTGGCTGGTATGAGTCTTACCCGGGATTCAATATCCTTCCTTATTATGCACGCTCGTCCGGGCACAGTATCCTAACTGAGGCTTGGAGGAGGGTCATAGGGGGAGGAGCCAGTGCACACCACCTGATCCTAAAGCTTTTATTATTGTGCCCTGTCTCCTGCGGAGCCGCTAAACCCCCATGGTCCTGACGGAGTCCCCAGCATCCACTACGGACTACGAGAAATAGAATTATCGGTAAGTAAATTCTTATTTTAAGCAGTGCCTCCTCTATTCTTCAGGGAGAGACAGCTGTTTGGTGATTGCGCGCTGCAGCTATCTAGCTCTCTGATGTAAACAGGCCACAGCAGAGATGGGGCGCGGGACGGGACTCTGCTAGTGCATTGCAGTCTTCCTAGATTCCACTAGGTGGGCTGTAGGCGGCGACGGCGGACGTCAATTATTTATACTTAATTTATGGAGATGATATGAGTAATAGGTGGTCCGGTACATACCCGGACCACCCCCTTGATCTCGCCTAATCAGAAGGACGCAGAGAGCTGGGGAGGCGTGCTCCGCTCTTCATGATGCCGGCGCCGCTGCTGGCTGTCACACAGTGTGACAGGCTAAGATCACATCAGCAAAGTTGCAGAGCGTGGAGAGCGCCTCTCCTGCACAGCGCCTCCCAGCTTTGTAGGACCTTGCTGAGCGGTTAGCGCCGGCACTGCCTACATATTTGAGTTCTCAGACTGATGCTCATCGCTACACATTCTCTCTTGCTTTATGGTCTAGTTTCCCAACCTCTCAGACTCATCCCTGTTTCCTATCCCCATACTCTTAGCAATCCTATTATCATTGTCCCTATTGTGATTCTGTCCTGCAGAAGATGAGCGTGTAGAGGATGTGTCCTTTCCATGTCAGGAGTCCCAGTTATGCCAACCAGCAAAAGCTACAACTGTGACTACAGCTTCTGATACTCCTCACTGGCAACCAGAAGCGGTCATTAGCTTTGCCAGTTCCAGTCACACAGAAACTGGTAAGAATGACAGGATACATGGGCAGGTTACAAAGGAGAGCGCCGTACACCATTCACTGTTTTTTCTATTGTATAATGTGCAGAACAGTATTGAGAATTGTGCATTAATGAATGGTGTAGTAATGAAGTAATGATGCACTGTAATAGGAAACAGTTGCTATGGCCACAGAGCAACTAGTATTGTGACTGCCAGCAAATCATTACAGTTATTATACTATCAGAAAAATTAGTATGCATTGGGCAAATGCTGTTTAGTCCTTTTCACTTCCAGTTCCTATTTTCCTATAGTGTTGTACATGGACGTTACTTACAATAACATTGTATTTTTGATTAAAATAATTAAATTGGGGGGTATCCTATTAGCCTCAATAATTGACAGGCTTTTTCACGATTTTTGACCAGTGGTCATTATTGAGCTATTCACACCGTTTTTGTTTTTTTTTTGCAAGAAAAATTACCTAGTTTCGCACAAAAATACATAGTAAAGACACGTACCTATTTTTCTCATACGTCCTAGAGGATGCTGGGGTTGCTTCAAGAACCATGGGGTATAGACGGGATCCGCAGGAGACATGGGCACACTATAAGACTTTGAATGGGTGTGAACTGGCTCCTCCCTCTATGCCCCTCCTCCAGACTCCAGTTATAGGAACTGTGCCCAGTGAGACTGGATGCACACTGAGGAGCTCTCCAGAGTTTCTCAGAAAAATACTTTTATCGGATTTGTTATTTTCAGGTAGACCTGCTGGCAACAGCATCGTGGGACTGAGGGGAGAGAAGCAGACCTACTTCTTCTGAGTTCAAGGGCTCTGCTTCTTAGGCTACTGGACACCATTAGCTCCAGAGGGTTCGATCACTTGGTACTCCTAGCTGCTTGTTCCCAGAGCCTCTCTGTCACCCCCCCCTCACAGAGCCAGAAGACAGAAGCCGGGTGAGTATGAGAAGATCAGAAGACTTCAGTGATGGCAGAAGACGGCGTTTGAGTTACCGTGAAGCGCGCCATGCTCCCACACATAACACGGCACTGCAGGGCGCAGGGGGTCGCCCTGGGCAGCATGGGGAACCTCAAACAGCACTGGCTTAAGATATAACAGTGCTCAGGCACTAGTTAAGGGACCCCCGCCAGTATAAAGATTTTTTAAGCGGGACTGAAGCGCGCCATGTAGTGGGCGGAGCTTAGCCCACACAGCTCTGACCAGCGCCATTTTCTCTTCACAGAAGCTGCAGGGACGCTGGCCCTGACCTCCACACTGCTGTACAAGTAACAGGGTGCAAAACGGGGGGGGGGGGGGGGGGGCGCAAGTGATTTGGTGCTAAAATATATATATATAAAAAGCGCTAACAGGTCTGGGCAGTCTTGTTACTTGCTTTAGTACCGGGATAGGCGCTGGGTGAACTCTCTCTGCGTCTCTCTGGCAGGCTTTATTGTGGGTCTGTCTCCTATAGCCCAGTGTGGTTGTGGGTGTCGGTACGTGTGTGTTGACATGTCTGAGGCTGAGTGCTCTTCCCAGGAGGAGGCTGGAGTGGGGACAGAAAATACTGTGAGAGTGACCGTGTCGGCACCGCCGACGGATGATTGGGTGAATATGTTGAGTGTTTTAAACGCAAATGTGACTAAGTTAACTAAGAGATTTGATAAATCTGAGTCTAAGAACCAGACATGGAGAAAATCCATGGAAGATGCTTTGTCACAGGCCCAGACCCCTTCAGGGTCACAGAAACGTGCATTTACCCAGATAACAGATACCGACACGGACTCCGATTCCAGTGTCGACTATAGTGATGCCATATTACATCCAAAACTGGCTGAGTATTCAGTACATGATTGTGGCGATAAAAGAAGTATTACATATCACTGAGGACCCTGCTGTTCCTTATACTAGGGTCTGTATGTTTAAAGGAAAGAAACCTGAGGTAACGTTTCCTCCCTCTCATGAACTGAATGCACTTTTTGAAAAAGCTTGGGAAAATCCTGACATTTATGTCACTACAGGGTCGCTACTCAGGCCTGCCGTTGCTGCGGCATGGGTGAGTAGCGCTATTGAAAGGTGAGCAGATAACTTGTCATCTGAGGTAGATACCCTAGACAGGGATAGTGTGCTTCTGACTCTGGGTCACATCAGGGACGCTGCAGCATATTTAAAAGAAGCTGTAAGGGATATTGGCCTTTTGGGGTCAAGGGCCAATGCCATGGCAGTCTCAGCAAGGAGAGCGTTGTGGATTCATCAATGGAATGCTGACGCTGACTCTAAGAAGGCGATGGAGTCTCTACCGTTTAACGGTAGGGTCTTGTTTGGCGACGGCCTCACTGACCTGGTGTCTACGGCTACCGCGGGTAAGTCTTCATTTTTACTTTATGTTCCTGCACAGTAGAAGAAATCGCCTCACTATCCGATGCAGTCCTTTCGGCCCAATAAATTCAAATAAAGGTTGTGGGTCCTCCTTCCTTGCTGCGAGGGGAAGAGGACGAGGAAAAAGGTCACATGCTGTGGCAAGTTCCCAGGAGCAGAAGTCCTCTCCGGCTTCTACCAAATCCACCGCATGACGCTGGGGCTCCTCTGCGGGAGTCCGCACCAGTGGGGGCAAGTCTCCAATTCTTCAGTCAGGTCTGGGTGCACTCGGACCTGGATCCTTGGATAGTAAACATAGTAACCCAGGGGTACAAGTACTAAACCTAAAAGCCCTCAATTTCTTTCTAAAAAAAATTCAAGTTCAAGATGGAGTCTCTACGAGCAGTGATCTCCAGTCTGGAGGAGGGGGATTTTATGGTGTCGGTTGAAATAAAAGATGCCTACTTACATGTCCCCATATATCCTCCACATCAGGCTTACCTGAGATTTGCTGTGCAGTATTGTCATTACCAATTTCAGACGTTGCCGTTTGGTGAAAATCCTCGGAGCTGTGGACAGACCAAAGTAATGGCGGAAATGATGGTTCTCATGCGCAAGCAGGGAATTACAATTATCCTGTACTTGGATGATCTCCTCATAAAGGCGAGGTCCAAGTAGCAATTGTTGAAGAATGTTGCCCTTTCACTGACTCTGCAACAACACGGTTGGCTCCTAAATTTGCCAAAATCACAGTTGGATCCAACGACACGGCTGTCGTTCCTGGGTATGATTCTGGATACAGAATTGCAGAGAATTTTTCTTCCAGTGGAGAAAGCTCTGGAAATACAGAACATGGTAAAACAGATTCTGAAACCGGCAAAGGTGTCAGTTCTTCACTGCACTCGGTTGCTGGGGAAGATGGTGGCGGCCTACGAGGCCATTCCGTATGGCAGGTTACATGCCAGGGTGTTTCAGTGGAACCTGTTGGACCAGTGGTCCAGGTCTCACCTGGACATGCACCAGAAAATAATTCTATCTCCCAGGACCAGAATTTCCCTTCTGTGGTGGCTGCACAGTTCTCACCTTCTGGAGGGACGCAGGTTCGGAATTCAGGATTGGATCCTGGTGACCACAGATGCAAGCCTCCGAGGCTGGGGAGCAGTCACACAGGGAAGAAACTTTCAGGGAAAGTGGTCAAGCCAGGAAGCCTGTCTACACATAAACATTCTGGAATTAAGAGCCATTTACAACGGCATACTGCAAGCAGAACATCTTCTTCGAGGTCTGCCAGTCTTGATTCAGTCAGACGTGACAGCAGTGGAGTACATAAACCGCCAAGGCGGACAAAGAGCAGAGCGGCGATGGCCAAGGCCACGAAGGTTCTTCGCTGGGCGGAAAGACATGCCAGCGCTCTGTCAGCAGTCTTCATTCCAGGAGTGGACAACTGCGAAGCAGACTTCCTCAGCAGACACGATCTCCATCCAGGAGAGTGGGGTCTTCATCAAGAGGTCTTTGCAGAAGTGACAAGTCGTTGGGGAGTTCCTCAAGTAGACATGATGGCGTCCCGCCTCAACAAGAAACTTCAGAGATATTGTTCCAGGTCAAGGGACCCTCAAGCGATAGCGGTGGATGCCCTAGTGACACCGTGGGTGTTTCAGTCGGTCTGTGTGTTCCCTCCACTTCCACTCATTCCAAAGGTGATAAAAATGATAAGAAGAACAAGGGTTCAGGCGATCCTCATTGTTCTGGATTTGCCAAAAAGGGCCTGGTATCCAGATATTCAGGAGTTGCTCATAGAAGATCCCTGGCCTCTTCCTCTTCGGGAGGACCTGTTACAGCAGGGGCCGTGCGTGTATCAGGACTTACTGCGGCTGCGTTTGACGGCATGGCGGTTGAGCGCCAAATCCTAGACCGAAAGGGTATTCCCAGTGAAGTAATTCCCACACTTCTTCAGGCTAGATAAGAAGTAACGGCAAAGCATTACCACCGTATTTGGAGAAAATATGTGTCTTGGTGTGAATCCAAGAAGGCTCCTACGGAAGTATTTCACCTGAGGCGTTTGCTCCATTTCCTACAAGCAGGTGTGGATGCGGGCCTAAAGTTAGGCTCTATTAAAGTACAGATTTCGGCCTTATCGATCTTTTTTCAGAAATAATTGGCCTCCCTTCCAGAGATTCACACCTTCGTTAAAGGCGTGCTGCACATCCAACCTCTCTTTGTGCCCCCAGTGGCACCATGGGATCTTAATGTGGTGTTGCAATTCTTGCAATCACATTGGTTTGAACCTTTGCGCAAGGTTGAGTTAAAATTCCTTACTTGGAAAGTGGTCATGTTGTTGGCCTTGGCGTCTGCAAGGCGAGTGTCTGAGTTGGCGGCTTGTCTCACAAAAGCCCCTATTTGATTTTCCATGCTGATAGAGCGGAGTTGAGAACTCGTCAACAATTTCTGCCAAAAGTGGTTTCATCATTTCATGTTAACCAGCCAATTGTGGTGCCAGTGGCTACTGACGCCTTGGCGGAGTCGAAGTCTCTCGATGTGGTCAGAGCTTTGAGGATCTATGTCGCCAGGACGGCGCAGCTTAGCAAAACAGAGGCTCTGTTTGTCCTGTGGGCTCCCAACAAGATTGGGGCTCCTGCTTCTAAGCAGACTATTGCGCACTGGATCTGTAATACAATTCAGCAGGCTCATTCTACGGCAGGATTGTCGTTACCGAAATCGGTTAAAGCCCATTCTACCAGAAAGGTGGGCTCATCCTGGGCGGGTGCCCGAGGGGTTTCGGCATTACAGCTTTGCCGAGCTGCTACTTGGTCGGGATCAAACACCTTTGCAAAATTTTACAAGTTTGATACCCTGGCTGGTGAGGACCTCTTGTTTGGTCAATCGGTGCTGCAGAGTCATCCGCACTCTCCCACCCGTTCTAGAGCTTTGGTATAAACCCCATGGTTCTTGAAGCATCCCCAGCATCCTCTAGGACGTATGAGAAAATAGGATTTTAATACCTACCGGTAAATCCTTTTCTCTTAGTCTGTAGAGGATGCTGGGCGCCCGTCCCAGTGCAGGCTGTATCTGCAGTTTGTTTTTTTGTTACGCTCATGTTGCGTTGAGTTCAGTCAACTCTGTGACTGCTGTTGGTCATGCCGTTGCATGCGTTGTTGTTGAATGCCATGTTGTACGGTGTGTTGGTGGTGTGAGCTGGTATGTATCTCACCTTAGTTTAAATTGTTAATTAAATCCTTTTCCTCGAAATGTCCGTCTCCCTGGGCACAGTTCCTATAACTGGAGTCTGTAGGAGGGGCATAGAGGGAGGAGCCAGTTCACACCCATTCAAAGTCTTATAGTGTGCCCATGTCTCCTGCGGATCCCGTCTATACCCCATGGTTCTTGAAGCATCCCCAGCATCCTCTACGGACTAAGAGAAAAGGATTTACCGGTAGGTATTAAAATCATATTATTTATCACGGTAAAAAATGATTAGTTATCATAATGCTTGGTTATTGTAATTATTAAGATAATCGAAAAGCAGTAATAGGCAAGACTTCAAAGTGACTTTTTTACTTTTCCTGGTTCCTTTTGAAGGCTAGAAGTCCTGCAAATAATCACACAGAACATCACGGGACGAACATAAAAAGGCAGAAGGGGATTATTCAGCAGTGTACGGTCATGTACTCTGAACATGACGGCAAATAGAAAGAAATGCACATCTCTAGTTTTCAGACAGGATGCCATTTTCACCTTATTTTAGGCATGTTTCTAAGAGTACGTGTAATGCAGCCTTTGCTCACAATGGGGCACTTATGTTCTATGTGCATCAGCAATTTATTTAATCAGGCCATATCAAAATGGAGTTCAAGATTGCTCTGAGATTCAAACCCTTTGTTTTTAGATTTGATTTTACTTACTGTTTCAATGCTGATTTTTTATTATCCATTCTCATTTTGGATACTATTTAATGTATATAGTGCATTTGCAATTTCACTTTTGATAACCATTTAATTTCAGTGGTAACTGCAGTGCAGCCTTGCTAATGACTTCCCTGTCTCCCTTTAGCCTGCAGCTCCAGGCCATCTTCAGATTCAAGTATTCAGCCCAGTAAAACAGACAGTTCTCGAAACAAGCCCAGGGTCCACCCACATGTGCCAAAGCTCTTCATTCCCTCATCCAGTGTTGCCAAATTCCCTCCAGAGATCACAGTCACACCCCCAACTCCAACCCTCCTGTCTCCCAAAGGCAGCATCTCTGAAGAAACCAAACAGAAGCTGAAGGTGAGCAGTCTCCATATAAAACAATGCATTATGGCTTATGGACAATTACTTAGACTTCTAAATCTGTTGTGGAGTGTAGCTGGGGAGGTGGTTGCCAGAACTTATCTCAGCGTGGTATCCTCATTTTATTTCCCTTCTCACTCCCCACAGTCTGTCATCCTATCTTCTCAGTCTGCTGCCAATGTAAAGAAAGAGACTCTGTGCCAACCAGCTCTCGAGATACTGGACACCTCCAGCCAAGAATCATCCCTGGAGAGTGACACAGATGAGGATGATGACTACATGGACATCTAAAAACACTACAGTGATTGCTCTTTACCATCTGCCAAAAGAAAAGTCTGCATTTGATTCCCAGCAAATCATGCTTGCATGTTCCAGCTCTCGGCATGTGGATTGCTTTTGCAGCTGCCAGTAGCCAAACCATTGTATAACAGTATGCCGGTGCTCTACGCAGGTTCCTCTGACTGTACTGGTTTGGGAGCAGGGTCAGATTACGGAGAACTTGTTCTTCTCCTCCACCGTTGGTGCTGACAGGAGAACTTTTGTCTTGGTGGACTTGCTGAGACCGACGGGCTTTGTAGCTGTCTTTTGAGGTCCATATATTTTTCTTTTATATAAATACAGAATGTGATGTTTGTAAAATAAACACAAGTGTAAATGAAAAAGAAAATTGGGATAATCAAAGTTCCAAGACGATATATGTTGCACAATTTTTGTAAAGATAAATAAAACAATATCATTTTCATGAGCATTTCTGAAAGGGGTCTCCACTTATGTGTATGCAGTTGGTGAAGTATCATACATATATAGCATCCTGGACTATTAGGCTACCTACCCATGGTGGTGTTTCGTATAGCACATATGAAATTGGGGTTTTGATCACTATAGAGAAATACAACATGTTCTTACAAAATGTTGGACTGACTATGGGCACATGCAAAACACTGGATACACTGCATAAAAGATACTGGTGTCATACTGATTCCCGTATGAATGGATCGTGGATGTGGTCACAGTTAGAACAACAAACACTGAGCCAGCTCATGGCAAGTAGTGTGAGTCCTACTCTAGCCTAGGTAAGGTACAAAACTCCTCATTTCTGTTTACAAAAAGCAGTGTGTTAGAATATGTATTAGAGGGTTTTGACCAGTAAGTCAGTCCCTCCCTGCTGCGGGCCTCAGGGATGCTATTATATTAGTCATTTTTTGAGATATAGCTGGACAGGGTTAATGTAGGACAGGGAACACCTGTCCTACATTGCTAACATCAGAGATGCAGCCTGTTATATTGGAGAAGTGGCTCTAGATACTGTCCTCCTGACTTCAAAGCTTCGGCTACCTCAGTGGTGGCACGCCGGATTGTTTGTCTTTGCTCATGGAAGGCTGACTCTTATTCTAAGAAAGCCCTGGAAGCACTCCCTTATGCTGGGGAATTTATTTTTGGCCCTGAGTTGGACAAAATTGTCACTAACCTGGCAGCTCTAAAATGGCTTGTCTGCCATCTGCATCCTCTACAAGGCTTCAGACTTCCCCCTTTCGCCCCCAGGGGGCAAGCCTCTCTAGACTGTCACACTCCACAAAGGCCTCTACATCCAAAACCAAGCAGGCATGGGCTGCTAGACGTCCAACCACCAAGCTCGAGGATAAACTCTCAGCCTGATGGGACATGACTCCTCCTGGGGGATCCCAGTGTGGGAGGCCAACTTCTTTAATTCGAACATTCTTGGCGTCCAATCACAACAGACGCCTGGGTGCAGGAAGTGGTCTCTCACGGGTATGCTCTCTTTTTCATGAGACGTCCTCCCTGACAGTACTTTCATACATGCCCTCCCACAGACCTCAGCAAGGCCCTACAGACAGCTATTCACTCCTAACTACATTCAGGTGTGATTATTTCTGTTCCCCCGTCTTAACGGGGCAAGGGCTTTTACTCAACACTTTTTGGTTCAGAAACCTAATGGATCTCATCGGCCCATCCTTAATCTCAAGTTAATGAACAAATATCTCAGAGTTCCCAGGTATGGAAACCATTGTCCTGTCTATGTGGCCTGGGGACTTCATGGTCTCCCTGAACATACAGGATGCTTACCTACATGTACATGTAGTGTCCTCATCTGCAGTGCCTCCGGTTTGCGGTCTTACATCATCATTTCCAGTTTCGAGTTCTGCCCTTTGGTCTTTACCAAACTCATGGTGGTAATAGTGGCTCACCTTCATTGTCAGGGAATCAGAATACTCCCTTACCTGGACAACCTGCTAATTCTGGCACACTTTCTGGAGGTCCTCAGCCACCATCTTCAGGTAACCATAACCTTCCTGCGGGGTTATGGTTGGCTAATCAACTGGAACAAGTCCTCCCTCATCCCCTCTCAGAGGATACTACATCTCAGAGCTCTTCTGGATGCTCACGTGCAAAGAATCTTCCTATCTCTGGGCAAGAATGCGGCACACTACCTTTGGATGTCCCTCTTGTGGTGGTTGCAAACCTCCAACCTGGACAAGGGTCTTCCATTCTGGATTCTTCTCAGCAAAGACGCAAGCCACCGCGGGGTGGGGAGCCGTAAATTAAGTCACACCTATCAGAGCCGTTGGACCCCTGCCGAAAGGGGTCCCCCAATCAACTCCTTGGAACTTCGAGCTGTCTACAGAGCCCTCACTCTGGCTCAGTACATTATTCACGGTTATCCTGTCCAAGTCTAGTCAGACAACGCCACAACACAAGCTTATTTCATTTGCCAGGGAGGCACTCGCAGCGTCTCAGCATTGCAAGCAGTGGCACAGATTCTCGCCTGGGCAGAAGTAGACTTCCTCAGTCGCCAGGGTGTGCACGCCGGAGAATGAGCTCTACAACCAGAAGTCTTTCAGCTTCTGGTGGACAAATGGGGCCTTCTGGATGAAGACCTCATGGCCTCCGTACACAACTACAAGGTACCCGTATCCAGGACTAGGGATCCAGATGCAGCCTTTGGGAAGCATTAACAGTCAATTGACCCTTCTGTCTGGCATACCTTTTCCCTCCAGTATCTCTCCTTCCCAGGGTGCTTCGCAAATTCAAGCAGGAAGGTGGCACCGTGATCTTAATAGCACCAGCCTGGCCAGACGCCATTGGTTCACAAATCTTCAGGGTCTATCCATAGACGTACCCTTTCAGCTTCCTCTTCGACCGTATCGCTTGTCACAGGGTCCCTGTCTACACCCGGACCTAGCTCGGCTGTATTTGACGGCGTGGCTCTTGAGTCATCCAACTTAAGGTTTAAGGGATTCTCCCATTATGTGGTTCAGACCATGCTCT
The DNA here is from genome assembly GCF_028390025.1 of Pseudophryne corroboree. NCBI lineage: Eukaryota > Metazoa > Chordata > Amphibia > Anura > Myobatrachidae > Pseudophryne > Pseudophryne corroboree. The sequence continues at coordinate 367,192,572 of NC_086444.1, forward strand.
GAGCACTGAAGCCAGCTTCAGCCCGTATCTATTACCGCATCTGGCATTATTGCTTCCAGTGGTGTGCTTAATGACACTATGATCCTCTGGTGTTTCATATTGCCAGAATCCTTGCCTTGATCTAGGTCTCCGCCTTGCTTCTCTTAAAATACAAGTCTCAGCTGTGTCTTTCTGGTTTCAGAGACAAATTACTCAGTTGCCAACGTGCATCCCTTCCATCAGTGGGTACTCCAGATTCAACCTCCCTTTGTCCCACCAGTAGCTTCTTGGGATTTGTCTTTAGTTCTTTGTGCCATACAGAAGTCTCCATTTGAAGCGCTGGACTCTATTGACCTCAAATGGTTAATAGTGAAGCCTCTCTTTTTGGCTGTCGGCTCTTCACGCAGGGTGTTGGACTTGAGAGCGCTTTCATGCCTCTCTCCATTTTTGATCTTTCATCATGAGCGAGCAGTTCCCCGGACCAAATAGGGTCACCTCCCCAAGGTAGTATCCAGCTTCCATCTCAGCGAAGAAATTGTTTCTCCGGCAGGGTCCACAGGTTATCCACAGGATAACAATGGGATATGAAGAAGCGACAGCAGATTGACACCAATCGATCAAAGCTTTCCGGCCTCCCAGCATGTAACGGGGCCGTGCATATATCCCCGCCTCCTGGCTCAGGCAAATCAGTTGTTTTTTTTGGTGCGGCAGGAGCCGGACTGTGGTCAGAGGGCTGCTGCTTTTTAGCAGCCCTAAGCTTTCTTATGTTATTTTTATAGTCCTACTAGTTTTTTGAGTGATCTTTCTAAACAGCGTCCTATACATATATTAGAAAGAGTCGCTCCAACAACTCCGCCGGGTCGTGACAACGCTTACCCACGAGTACAGTGCTGTTTTGACGGACGTCTGTGTCGGATATACTAGCAGGTCCAGCAGACATTACCAGGCTGTGGCCGGAGCACGGGGAGAAGGTAAGGCATCGTTTCCGCTTAGCTAGATGAAAGGACACAGACACACTTTTTTGGAAGGAGACTACCAAACAGTAGCTGACGTGGCTGCCACCGCGGGTGCACCAGCGCTAGGCCGTAGGGATCATAGGCTCCAGGAAAAGCATTAGGCCGCGATCGCTAGGGTTGATGTCAGCAGGGGGAGTAAGATGCTCCCCTGGTCACCCCTCCCCCCGGTTCATGACCAGTTTCCTCCGAGTCTCCCGCCATGAACTGTTTCTTCACTTCCATCCCAGATGCTGTGCACAAGGGGACCCGGTCGCAGCATAGGCGGCAGTGTGACCGGTGCGTCTGTGTTCACTGAGCGTCTGTGTTCACTATAGGTTAATGGAATGGCAGTGTATACTAGTAGCGTCTGGATCCACTCAGCGTTCGCTAACGTATTGATCGATTCTGGAAGCGAGGTGAGTCTCCCTTTATCCCACTCTACTGAGTACGGGCTATACAGCACTAAATCTCTATCTACCTTTTCAGTACGAATAGTTAGATAAGTGCCGATTGCATATGAGTCTGTATACATTTACTGTTTCTTTCGCATGGCGTCTGAATACTTTAGATCCATTTAAACATGATCAGTAATATGTTCTCCTACATACTTACAAATGTTTTTGAAGTTGATGATGTGCTCATATTGCTAATTATACTAATGTATAACATGTGACTGACTGCTAGTGTGATTGCTGACTTTACTATATGTCTGTCAGTTTGTTTTTCTGATCCTCAATGCTGGTGCATGGGTAGGGTCAGATTGTATGTCACTTTAGAAAGTTTAAAGTGATTACAGTCACAAATTGTGTAGTACACTGTGAAAGTGCTGATTATTTATTATGTCTAAGAGCGGCAAAGGTGAGGAAGGTACACTCACAGCAACACCAACACTCATATCATGTTTGTCTTGCAAAACTGTATTATCCTCTCAGGATCTGATTCAGGATGGTTTGTGTGCAAATTGTTTTAGTTTTCAGCAAAATACAAAGCAGATCCCTGTACGTCAGGTACAGATGGATCCACCTTGGGCTATGTTTGCACAGACCTTATCCAGTATAGCTGAACGGATAATTCCTACAGCTTCTGTACTGGGAATAGGTTACACTATTAACCCTTACATGCAGCTCCCTACCTACGGTATATAAATTCCACCAGCAGCTTCTCAAAAGAAACAAGCTGATAAACCGATGGTAAGTAAATCTTCACCTTCACAGGCTACACATGAGGCAGAGGAGGATTCATCGGAAGATGAAAGCTCAATTAATTCTATTTCGGCATACGGAGAGGAGGAAGAAGGTCTCAGCTCAGTGGCTATAGCTGAGTTAATTAAAGCAATGAAAGCCATTCTATCCTTAGAGGATTCAGCAGAGCCTGTGTTAAAAGCCAAGGCACCTGTGTTTAAATGTCCTAAAACAGTTAAAACTGAGTTTCCAGGGTCAGATCAGCTGACGGAAATCATGGAAGAGGCTTGGGCTACACCTAATAAGACGTTTAGAATTCCTAAAAAATGGGATTCCAATTATCCTCTTCCAGCTGGGGTTTGTTTAAAAAGGGAGGTGGCTCCTAAAGTAGATACGCATGTGATTCGATTAGTGCAAAAATCTATATAACCTTTGCCTTCAACATCATTAAATGATTTCACGGATAGGAGAGTGAATGGGTTTCTAAAAACCATATTTTCCCTGTCTGGGGCACTCATAAGGCCAGCCATGGCTTCAGCTTGGATGGCAAAGGCAGTGGCTGCCTGGGCTGATAAATTGGAGGGGGATTTTTCTGTAGCTTCCAGAGAGCAAAAATCCCATATAGCTCATATAAGACAGGCTGCAATATTCTTGGAAGAAGCAGCATTAGATATTGGTACTATTGCTTCCAGGGCATCAGCTTCAACAATAGCTGCTCGCAGAGCAGTTTGGTTACGTACGTGGAAAGCTGATTTTAAGAAGGTTTTGGAATCTCTGCCTTTTTCTGGAAATATTCTTTTTGGTAAAGAATTGACATATTCTGGAGTCAGAAGCAGACTCCAAAAAGGTCAGCTTTCCTTCCACATACAACTTCAAACCTAAAGTTCCGGCTTTTCTGCCCTTTTGGTCTCAAGGAAAAGCTAAGGGAAAAAGGGATCGCAAGCAGCCCCAATACAAGACGTCTGGTAAGTGAAAAAAAGCATTGGGCTACCAGAGGGCCGGCTTACAAATCAGAAAACAAGCCATCAGCTTGATGGTGCGGTCCTCCATCTGGGGGACCCCAGGGTAGGGGGCCAACTTCTTCAGTTTGCACAGATCTGGCAGCAGTCTACAACAGATGGCTGGGTGCAGGAAGCGGTATCTCCTAGGTTATGCTTTTCCCTTCAAGAAGCATCATTCTCGAAGGTTTTTTTGTACCAGCCAGGGCTTTGCAAGAAGCAGTTCAGAAATTGCTTCAGTCAGGAGTAGTCATTCCAGTTCCCCCTGCACAACGAGGACAGGGTTTTTACTCCAACCTGTTTTAGGTTCAGAAGCCAAATGGGTCATTTCGGCCCATTCTCAATCTCAAAATGATAAACAAATACATTTGGGTGCCTCGGTTTCACGTGGAGACGTTATGTTCCATAGTCTTGGCCATGGAGCCAGGGCATTATATGGTATCCCTGGATATACAGGATGCTTTCCTACATGTTCCTATAGCATTGTCTCATCAGTGTTATCTCAAGTTCGCTATCGCATTTTCAGTTCCAGGCCCTACCCTTTGGGTTAGCCATAGTCCCCAGAGTATTTACCAAAATTATGGTGGTTATGGCAGCTCATCTCTGCCAGCAGGGGATAAGAATATTTCCATACCTCGACGATCTTTTAATCCTCGCAGTCACAGGAATTGCTCCTATGTCATCTCCAACAGACAATAACATGTCTACAGAGGCACGGGTGGCTCATAAATTGGGCAAAATCATCTCTAGTTCTGTCACAACGGATGACTCACTTGGGGGCTGTACTGGACTCAGGTCTGCAGAGAGTATTTTTACCTCGGAACAAGATATCCAAGGTTCAGTCAAGGATTCAAGACTTGCTACACAGTCAAACAGTATCCATTCATGCAGCAATTCGAGTGATGGTTTTGATGGTGTCAACATTCAACATGGTGGAGTATGCACAATTACACTCAAGGCTTCTGCAGCGTCTGATTCTTGCCAAATGGAATGGATTACATCAGACGATAAAAACACAGACTATGGTACTTTCGATAAAAGTAAGAAGGTTATTAGCCTGGTGGCTACAGACGTCCCATCTGGACAAGGGGAGACCCTTTTGGATATCAGATTGGGAAATTCTGACAACAGATGCCAGTCTCCAGGGCTGGGGAGCAGTGTCCGGAAGGTTGTGTTCCAGGGGCAATGGACCAAAGAAGAAAGTTGCCTGCCAATAAATGTGTTGGAACTTCGGGCCATATACATGGCACTGATTACGGCAAAGGACATTCTTCGAGGAAAGCCAGTCCAGATCCGATCGGACAATGCGACGGCAGTAGCATAGCTCAACCATCAGGGAGGAACTCGCAGCCAAAAAGCAATGAAGGAGGTAAGTTACATAATAAAGTGGGCAGAACTTCATCATCCAGCCTTGTCCGCAGTGTTCGTTACGGGAGTCCTAAACTGGGAAGCAGACTTTCTTAGTCGACGCACCATTCAAGCAAGCGAATGGGCTCTACACCCAGAGGTCTTCCAGACTCTAGTAGACAAATTGCGGTTGCCAGAGATAGATCTCATGGCATCCTGTCTGAACAATAAAGTGCTCGCATACGGGTCAAGAACAAAGGATCCCAGAGCGATCTTTGTGGACGACTTGTCGGTGAGATGGGACTTTCATCTGGCTTACGTGTTCCCTCCAAACACTCTATTACCCAGGGTGGGGATAAAGATAAAGCAAGGAAAGGGTGACATGATACTAATAGCTCCGGCTTGGCCCAGAAGGCATTGGTATACGGATCTGCAGAGAATGTCGATGGATGCTCCATTTCTGCTCCCTCAACGTCCAGAACTACTGACGCAGGGTCCTTGTTATCACAGACATCTGGATCGACTGTCTTTGATGGCGTGGCTCTTGAAACCTCTATCCTGAAGTCAAGAGGATTCTCACAACAGGTAATTCAAACAATGCTCCGAGCAAGGAAACCCTCCTCAGCTCGTATTTATCACAGAATATGGCAAGCCTATATTCATTGGTACAGTGAAAAAAAGGTGGACCCTAAATCTTTGCGTTTCCAGGGTCTTAGCATTCCTTCAGGCAGGAATGGATAAAGGTTTGAAGGTGGCTTCAAGTGTCGGCATTGACTGTATGGTTCCAAAAGAAAATTGCCAATTTACAGGATGTGCGTACTTTTTTCCAGGGAATGCTGCGCATTCAACCTCCGTTTGTTCCGCCTACAGTGCCGTGGGACTTATGGTTAGTCCTGAAAGCCCTTCAAGTTACCCCATTTGAACCACTTAATAAAGTGGATCTTAAATGGTTAACAGCTAAAGCGCTCTTTCTGCTGACTATGGCGTCAGCTAGAAGATTAGCAGATTTAGGGGCGTTGTCATGTCGTTCCCCATTTCTGATTTTTTTATCCAGATAGAGCAGTTCTCAGAACTAGATCTGGGTATCTTCTTAAGGTGGTGTCTAAATTCCACCTTAATGAAGAAATTGTAGTCCCGGCTTTTCAGGTACCGGGACTTTCTGCAGGAGATGCATCGCTGGACGTGGTCCGTGCATTAAGGATCTACGTGGATCATACGAGTGCCATCAGAAAGACAGATTCTCTCTTCATTCTCTATGGATTTCACAAGAGAGGATGGCCTGCTAGTAAACAAACGCTGGCAAGATGGCTTTGGATGATGATGATTTCAGAAACATTCTTAGGCTGATCTCCCTGTTCCGGCTAATGTCTCTGCTCACTCTACTCGTAAGGTAGGCCCCTCATGGGCAGCACAGCGTGGTGCTTCAGCAGAACAGATATGTAAGGCAGCCACATGGTCTTCCATTAACATATTCCTTAGACATTATGCCTTGGATACCTTTGCCTCTCATGACGCTGAATTCGGACAAAGGGTTCTCCTGTTCAATCAGGAGCGTCCCCACCACTAAATTGCTTTGGGAAATCCCATTGTTATCCTATGGATAACCTGTGGACCCTGCCGGAGAAATATATGTTATGGTAAGAACATACCGTTGATAATGGTATTTCTCCTAAGTCCACAGAATCCACAGGGATCCCACCCTGACGCACATGATTTGAGAATCCTTTTACTCACTAACCTCTTCCTTCTTGTACGGAAGGGTGTGCATGTGTGTTCTTTTTGCCTGATAAGGGCTCTACATGATGCTCCTGCCTTGAGCTTTGGAATACAACTGATTTGCCTGAGCCAGGAGGCGGGGATATATGGACATGCCTGTTGCATGCTGGGAGGCCGGAAAGCTTTGATCAATTGGTGCCAATCTGCTGTCGCTTCATCATATCCCATTGTTATCCTGTGGACTTAGGAGAGGATGCTGGGCGCCCGCCCAGCGCTTCGGTCTCCTGCAGTTGTTACTTGGTTCGGTACTACCTTGTTCTATGGTTAAGTACTGCATTGTTACTTGGTTAAGTACTGTTCTTCAGCTGTTGCTGATGTGTTCGAGCTGGATAGCTTGGTTTGCCTTATGTGTGAGCTGGTGTAAATCTCACCACTATCTGTATTTTCTTCTCTCGAAGTATGTCCGTCTCCTCGGGCACAGTTTCTAGACTGTCTGGTAGGAGGGGCATAGAGGGAGGAGCCAACCCACACTGCCCATGGCTACCAAGGGACCCGTCTATACCCCATGGTACTAATATGGACCCCAGCATCCTCTACGGTCTACGAGAAAAGGATTTACCGGTAGGTAATTAAAATCCTATTTTCTCTTACGTCCTAAAGGATGCTGGGGTCCATATTAGTACCATGGGGATGTACCAAAGCTCCCAGTTCGGGAGGGAGAGCGCAGAGGCTCCTACAGAACCGATTGACCAAACTCTAGGTCCTCAGAGGCCAAAGTATTGAACTTGTAGAACTTCGCAAACGTGTTCGACCCTGACCAAGTTGCTGCTCGGCAAAGCTATAAAGCCGAGACACCCCCGGGCAGCCGCCCAGGAAGAACCCACTTTACGAGTAGAGTGGGCCTTAACGGATTTAGGACACAGCAATCCTGCAATAGAATAAGCATGCTGGATAGTAAACCTGATCCAGAGAGAAATCGTCTGCTTAGAAGCAGGCCACCCAACCTTGTAGGGATCATAAAGGACAAGTAGAGCGTCCGACTTTCTGTGAAGAGAAGTTCTCTTCACATAAATCTTCAAAGCCCTCACAACATCCAAAGACTTTGAAGTAATTGAGGAGTCAGTAGCCACTGGCACCACAATAGGTTGGTTGATATGAAAAGCCAACACAACCTTCGGAAGAAATTGCTGATGCGTCCTGAGCTCAGCTCTATCTTCATGAAAAATCAAGTAGTGCTCTTGTAGGACAATGCCCCCAATTCCGACACACGTCTACCAGATGCCAATGCCAACAGTGTGACAGTCTTCCAAGTAAGAAACTTGACCTCAACCTTCTGCACAGGCTCGAACCAATCCGATTACAGGAACTGCAGTACCACGTTAAGGTCTTAAGGTGCCGTTGGAGGCACAAAGGGAGGTTGGATGTGCAGCTCCCCTTTCAAGAAAGTCTGAACCTCAGGGAGGGCAGCCAATTGTTTCTGGAAGAGAATGGACAAGGCCGAAATCTGGACTTTTATGGAGCCCAGGCGCAGGCCCACATCCACCCCTGCTCTTCTTGGCCAGTCTGGAGCAATGAGGATCGCCTGAATTCTTGTTCTCTTTATTAGTTTGAGAATCCTTGGGATGAGTGGAAGTTGAGGGAACACATACACTGACTTGAACACCCACGGAGTTACCAGGACGTCCACCGCCACTGCCTGTGGATCCCTTGACCTGGAACAATACCTCCGAAGCTTGTTGAGGCGTGAGGCCATCATGTCTATTTGAGTTACGCCCCAAATACTTGTCACCTCTGCGAACACCTCTGGGTGGAGGCCCCACGCTCCCCGATGGAGATCGTGTCTGCTGAGGAAGTCCGCTTCCCAGTTGTCCACTCCTGGAATGAATATTGCTGACAGCGCCACTGCGTGCTTTTCCGCCCAGAGGATGATTCTTGAAACTTCTAACATTGTAGCTCTGCTCTTCGTTCCGCCTTGTCGGTTTATTTAGGCCACTATCGTTACATTGTCCGACTGAACTTGAATGGCCTGATATTTTAGAAGATGTGCCACTTGTAGAAGACCATTGTACACGGCCCTTAGTTCCAGAATGTTTATTGGAAGGACGGATTCTAGACTTGACCACCTTCTTTGGAAGTTTTCCCACTGGGTGACTGCTCCCCAACCTCTGAGACTTGCATCTGTGGTTAGGAGGATCCAATTTTGAATCCCGAACCTGCGGCCCTCTAGTAGGTGAGAAATTTGCAGCCACCAGAAGAGCAATATTCTGGCTTTCGGTGACAGACATATCCTCTGGTGCATGTGAAGATGAGATCCCGACCATTTGTCCAGGAGATCCAATTGAAAAGACCGTGCATGGAATCTTCCGTACTGTAGAGCCTTGTAGGAGGCAACCATCTTTCCCAGAAGGCGAATGCACTGATGAACCGATACCCGGGCTGGCGTCCGGAAATCCCAGACCATTGTTTGTATCACCAACGCTTTCTCCTCCGGCAGAAACACCCTCTGTACTTCCGAGTCGAGGATGATCCCCAGGAAGGACAGTTTCCTTGTCGGCTCTAAATGCGACTTTGGAAGGTTCAGGATCCATCCATGATCCTGGAGTAGTTGAGTTGTGAGAGCAAAGCTCTGTAACAGCTTCTCCCTGGAAGACGCTTTTATCAGTAGGTCGTCCAGATAAGGAATTATGTTCACACCCTGCGTGCGGAGGAGTAGCATAATTTCCGCCATCACCTTGGTGAACACTGTTGGTGCCGTGGAAAGGCCAAACGGCAGCGCCTGGAATTGATAGTAACAGTCCAGTAGCTCAAATCTGAGATAAGCCTGGTGAGGAGGCCAGATCGGGATGTGAAGGTACGCATCCTTGATATCCAGGGATACCAGGAATTCCCCTTCCTCCAGACCTGAGATCACCGCTCTTAGAGACTCCATCTTGAATTTGAATTCCCTCAAGTAGGGGTTCAATTACTTTAGGTTTAATATTGGTCTTACCGAACGATCCGGTTTCGGTACCACAAACAGGTTTGAGTAATGACCCTTGTGGTGTAGGTGAGTTGGAACTGGAACAATGACATTAGACCTCAGCAACTTTTGAATGGCTTCCTGTAGGATAGCACTTTCTGTCAGCAAAGCTGGCAAGCCCGATTTGAAGAATCTGTGAGGCGGGAGTTCTTGAAACTCCAGTCTGTACCCCTGAGTAACAATTTCCAATACCCAGGGATTCAGGCATGAGGACGCCCAGACATGATTGAAATTTCTTAGTCTTGCTCCCACCTGCCCGATCTCCAGGCTGGGGGGTCCACCGTCATGACGAGGATTTTGAGGAAGCAGAACCAGGTTTCTGTTCCTGGGAACCTACGGGTGTAGGTTTTCAGGATTTCCCCCGGCCACCTCTAAAGAAAGTGGATGGGGATTTGAACTTTTTTGCTTTAGCGGTCCGAAAGGACTGCATCGCAGACGTAGAATATGATTTCTTAGTCTGTGGTGCAGCATAGGGAAGAAAGGTTGACATACCAGCAGTTGCCGTGGAGATCCAAGCATCTAACGTTTCCCCAAACAGAGCCCGACCTGTGAAGGGTAGGTTCTCCACACTCTTCTTGGATTCCACGTCCGCAGACCATTGGCGCAGCCAGAGTCCCCTGCGTGCCGAGACAGCCATGGAGGTAGCTCTTGCGTTCAGATGTCCAAGGTCCTTCATGGCTTCCACCATGAAACCTGCAGAATCCTGTATGTGACGTAAAAATAATTCAATGTCACTTCTATCCATAGAATCTAAATCCTCTAGTAAAGTGCCTGACCACTTTACAATGGCTTTAGAAATCCATGCACAAGCAATAGTAGGCCTTAAAGCTACGCCATTTGCTGTGTATAAAGATTTGAGTGTAGTCTTAATCTTGCGGTCATCCGGCTCTTTCAAAGTGGTGGACCCAGGTACAGGTAAAACAACTTTTTTAGACAACCTAGAAACAGAAGCGTCTACCACTGGCGGGTTTTCCCATTTTTTCCTATCCTCAGGGAAAAGAAAAGCAATGAGAACCCTTTTAGGGATCTGAAATTTTTTCTACGGATTTTCCCAGGATTTTTCAAACAATGCGTTCAATTCTTTAGATGCAGGGAAGGTAAGGGAGGCTTTCTTATGGTCGGTAAAGTAAGCCTCCTCCACCTGCTCAGGAACCTTATCAGTAATGTGTAAAACATCCCTAATAGCCTCAATCATGAGTTGCACCCCCTTAGCAAGGGATGCCTCTCCCCCCCCCCCCCCCCCCGTATATCACCATCACCGTCCTCTGAATCAGTGTCAGTATCCGTGTCGACATGCATTACTGTTGCAAGAGCACGCTTATGATATTCATCAGGGGCCTTGGACAAGGTAGTGGTAGTAGAATACGACAAAACCTCCACAGATCTTTTCAAAACCTGTGTTTCAGTCTCATTTTGAGCTATCCTAGATGAAATCTGGGATATCATTCCCTTAAGAGAAGCCACCCACTGGGGTCCGGATTCAGAGGGCTGAGACAGTATATTACATTCCTGAGTACATGGAATAGACTCCTCTGGAGAAGATACACACCCTGCAGCACAAGAAACAGAGTTCCTAGACATGGTAATGTGATATATAAACATACACACACACAGAGGAAACACACACAGTGCCCCAGTAGGCAGTTATATGATAAATGCCTGCCGCTGACTGAGTAACCTTAATAGATTACACAGCAATAATAACAGTGAATAACAATACCCCCCCCCCCCCTTCTATAACCCTCTGGTACCGCACAGCATAGCTGGAGTTAAGTGGAGGGTCAGCGCTCCCTGTCAGCGTCTCTTGTCTGTGATCTGCAGGGAGAAAATGGCACTGGTGAGTGCTGGATCCACTCTGAGGAGAAGCTCCGCCCCCTGTAATGGCGTTTCTCCCCGCACTTTTGATTTTACACTTTCCTGAGGTAAAGCGTTGCTAGTAGCAGTACAGAGCCCCTGATAGCCATAGTGACCAGTGTGAAGGGTATTGCGCTGGCCCAGGGCGCCCCTCACAATTGTACCTTTGAGCCCTCTGGAGCGCAGCCTTACGGCGCTGCGCTCCTACCCTTGTGCTGCCATTCTTGCCGGTGACCCGCTTCTCATACTTGCCGGTGTCATACTCACCACCTCGATCTTCTGGCTCTGTTAGGGAGTGGCGGCAGTGCTGCGGGAGCCTCAGGGGCTTGCGATCGACTCCCTCAGGAGCTCAGTGTCCTGTCAGCGGAGAAAGGGCCCATTAACCTCAGAGGGTTGGATCCTACTTCCCCCCCCCCCCCCCCCCCTAAGTCCCACGAAGCAGGGAGGCTGTTGAACGGCTCTCGGCTCACTGGCGCACAGGCAGGAAGTGGAACAGAGCCGGCGCAGTGAGCGGCGGTTCGTCGCTGACTCAGTGAAGAACCGCCGTTCACTGCACCGGCTCAATAGTGAGCTACCCATCTTTAATTCAGCCCTTCAAATTTACCAGTATCTTATTCATATAAGCAAAATGCAGTGTATATGCTCCCAAATTGGATTAAACATAATTTTAATACTTTTACTATTTTATCCTTAACATAAACTAGTACAAGTGACTTCACACATATACATACAGTACCTCTTCCACAACACTATTAACCCCAAACCAGTAATTGCTCCTTCGCAGGTGATTAAAATATCTACCTAACTTCATATGTACTAGGTAGGTCAGTTTTCCCTATCTTAAATTAATTTCCTAAACTGCTGTATAACAAATGTCCCCTGTTCATCACTAGGAATCATTATGAACTCTGCTTAATTTACACAAATAGCATACAGCACATGTTTCTGAGATCACCCAGCACAGTGTGGTGAAAGCAGCAGCACCACATACTTGTTTTCTCTAACGTCCTAAGTGGATGCTGGGGACTCCATCAGGACCATGGGGAATAGCGGCTCCGCAGGAGACAGGGCACAAAAATAAAGCTTTAGGATTAGGTGGTGTGTACTGGCTCCTCCCCCTATGACCCTCCTCCAAGCCTCAGTTAGGTTTTTGTGCCCGTCCGAGCAGGGTGCAATCTAGGTGGCTCTCCTAAAGAGCTGATTAGAAAAAGTTTTTTAGGTTTTTTATTTTCAGTGAGTCCTGCTGGCAACAGGCTCACTGCATCGAGGGACTTAGGGGAGAGAATTTCAACTCACCTGCGTGCAGGATGGATTGGATTCTTAGGCTACTGGACACCATTAGCTCCAGAGGGAGTCGGAACACAGGTCTCACCCTGGGGTTCGTCCCGGAGCCGCGCCGCCGACAAATCTTACAGATGCTGAAGATTGAAGGTCCGGAAACAGGCGGCAGAAGGCTCTTCAGTCTTCATAAAGGTAGCGCACAGCACTGCAGCTGTGCGCCATTGTTGTCACACACTTCACACCAAGCGGTCACGGAGGGTGCAGGGCGCTGCTGGGGGCGCCCTGGGCAGCAATATTTTAATACCTTATGGCAAAAGAATACATCACATATAGCCATTGAGGCTATATGTATGTATTTAACCCATGCCAGTTATCTAAAACTACGGGAGGAAAGCCCGCCGAAATAGGGGGCGGGGCTTATTCTCCTCAGCACACAGCGCCATTTTCCTGCTCAGCTCCGCTGTGAGGAAGGCTCCCAGGACTCTCCCCTGCACTGCACTACAGAAACAGGGTAAAACAGAGAGGGGGGGCATTTTTTGGCGATATATTGGATATATTTAAGCTGCTATAAGGAACAACACTTATATAAGGTTGTTCCCATATATATTATAGCGCTTGGGTGTGTGCTGGCAAACTCTCCCTCTGTCTCCCCAAAGGGCTAGTGGGGTCCTGTCTTCGATAAGAGCATTCCCTGTGTGTCTGCTGTGTGTCGGTACGTGTGTGTCGACATGTATGAGGACGATGTTGGCGTGGAGGCAGAGCAATTGCCGATAATGGTGATGTCACCCCCCAGGGAGTCGACACCGGAATGGATGGCTTTGTTTATGGAATTACGTGATAATGTCAGCACATTACAAAAATCAGTTGACGACATGAGACGGCCGGCAAACCAGTTAGTACCTGCCCAGGCGTCTCAGACACCGTCAGGGGCTGTAAAGCGCCCTTTACCTCAGTCGGTCGACACAGACCCAGACACAGACACTGAATCTAGTGTCGACGGTGATGAAACAAACGTATTTTCAAGTAGGGCCACACGTTATATGATCACGGCAATGAAGGAGGCTTTGCATATCTCTGATACTGCAAGTACCACAAAAAGGGGTATTATGTGGGGGGTGAAAAAACTACCTGTAGTTTTTCCTGAATCAGAGGAATTAAATGATGTATGTGATGAAGCGTGGGTTAACCCAGATAGAAAAATGCTAATTTCAAAAAAGTTATTAGCATTATACCCTTTCCCGCCAGAGGTTAGGGCGCGCTGGGAAACACCCCCTAGGGTGGATAAGGCGCTCACACGCTTATCAAAACAAGTGGCGTTACCGTCTCCTGATACGGCCGCCCTCAGGGATCCAGCGGATAGGAGACTGGAAACTACCCTAAAAAGTATATACACACATACTGGTGTTATACTGCGACCAGCCATCGCCTCAGCCTGGATGTGAAGTGCTGGGGTCGTCTGGTTGGATTCCCTGACTGAAAATATTGATACCCTGGATAGGGACAGTATTTTATTGACTATAGAGCAATTAAAGGATGCTTTCCTTTATATGCGAGATGCGCAGAGAGATATTTGCACTCTGGCATCGAGAGTAAATGCGATGTCCATATCTGCCAGAAGGAGTTTATGGACGCGACAGTGGTCAGGTGATGCGGATTCCAAACGACATATGGAAGTATTGCCGTATAAAGGGGAGGAATTATTTGGCGTCGGTCTATCGGATCTGGTGGCCACGGCAACTGCCGGAAAATCCACTTTTTTACCTCAGACCCCCTCCCAACAGAAAAAGACACCGTCTTTTCAGCCGCAGTCCTTTCGGTCCTATAAGAACAAGCGGACAAAAGGACAGTCATATCTGCCTCGGGGCAGAGGAAGGGGTAAGAGAGGGCAGCAAGCAGCCCCTGCCCAGGAACAGAAGCCCTCCCAGGGTTCTGCAAAGCCCTCAGCATGACGCTGGGGCCTTACAGGCGGACTCAGGAGCGGTGGGGGGTCGACTCAAGAATTTCAGCGCACAGTGGGCTTGCTCACAGGTGGACCCCTGGATTCTGTAGGTAGTATCTCAGGGTTACAGGTTGGAATTCGAGAAGTCTCCCCCTCGCCGGTTCCTAAAGTCTGCTTTGCCAACGTCTCCCTCAGACAGGGCGACGGTATTGGAAGCCATTCACAAGCTGTTTTCTCAGCAGGTGATAGTCAAGGTACCCCTCCTACAACAGGGAAAGGGGTATTACTCCACGCTATTTGTGGTACCGAAGCCGGACGGCTCGGTAAGACCTATTCTAAATCTGAAATCTTTGAACCTGTACATACAAAAATTCAAGTTCAAGATGGAGTCACTCAGAGCAGTGATAGCGAATCTGGAAGAAGGGGACTTTATGGTGTCCCTGGACATAAAGGATGCTTACCTGCATGTCCCAATTTGCCCTTCACATCAAGGGTACCTCAGGTTCGTGGTGCAAAACTGTCATTATCAGTTTCAGACGCTGCCGTTTGGATTGTCCACGGCACCTCGGGTCTTTACCAAGGTAATGGCCGAAATGATGATCCTTCTACGAAGAAGAGGCGTATTAATTATCCCTTACTTGGACGATCTCCTGATAAGGGCAAGGTCCAGAGAACAGCTGGAAGACGGAGTAGCACTAACCCAACTAGTGCTGCAACAACACGGGTGGATTCTGAATTTTCCAAAATCTCAGTTGACCCCGACGACACGTCTGCTGTTCCTGGGAATGATTCTGGACACGGTTCAGAAAAAGGTGTTTCTTCCGGAGGAGAAAGCCAGGGAGTTATCCGAACTTGTCAGGAACCTCCTAAAACCAGGGACAGTGTCTGTGCATCAATGCACAAGAGTCCTGGGAAAGATGGTGGCTTCTTACGAAGCGATTCCATTCGGCAGATTCCACGCACGAACTTTTCAGTGGGATCTGCTGGACAAATGGTCCGGATCGCATCTGCAGATGCATCAGCGGATAACCTTATCGCCACGGACAAGGGTGTCTCTTCTGTGGTGGTTGCAGAGTGCTCATCTGTTAGAGGGCAGCAGATTCGGCATACAGGACTGGGTCCTGGTGACCACGGATGCCAGTCTGAGAGGCTGGGGAGCGGTCACACAGGGAAGAAACTTCCAGGGAGTATGGTCAAGCCTGGAGATGTCTCTTCACATAAATATACTGGAGCTAAGAGCGATTTACAATGCTCTAAGTCTGGCAAAACCCCTGCTTCAGGGTCAGCCGGTGTTGATCCAGTCGGACAACATCACGGCAGTCGCCCACGTAAACAGACAGGGCGGCACAAGAAGCAGGACAGCAATGGCAGAAGCTGCAAGGATTCTTCACTGGGCGGAAGATCATGTGATAGCACTGTCAGCAGTATTCATTCCGGGAGTGGACAACTGGGAAGCAGACTTCCTCAGCAGACACGATCTACACCCGGGAGAGTGGGGACTTCATCCAGAAGTCTTCCACATGATTGTGAACCGTTGGGAAAAACCAATGGTGGATATGATGGCGTCCCGCCTCAACAAAAAACTGGACAGGTATTGCGCCAGGTCAAGAGACCCTCAGGCAATAGCTGTGGACGCTCTGGTAACACCGTGGGTGTTCCAGTCAGTGTATGTGTTCCCTCCTCTGCCTCTCATACCAAAAGTACTGAGAATTATACGGCAAAAGGGAGTAAGAACGATACTAGTGGCTCCGGATTGGCCAAGAAGAACTTGGTACCCGGAACTTCAAGAGATGCTCACGGAGGATCCGTGGCCTCTACCTCTAAGACGGGACCTGCTTCAGCAGGGACCGTGTCTATTCCAAGACTTACCGCGGCTGCGTTTGACGGCATGGCGGTTGAAGGCCGAATTCTAAGGGAAAAAGGCATTCCGGAAGAGGTCATTCCTACACTGGTAAAAGTCAGGAAGGAGGTGACTGCACAACATTATCACCGCATTTGGAGAAAATATGTTGCGTGGTGTGAGGCCAGGAAGGCCCCCACGGAGGAATTTCAACTGGGTCGATTCCTACATTTCCTGCAAACAGGATTGTCTATGGGCCTCAAATTGGGGTCCATTAAGGTTCAAATTTCGGCCCTGTCGATTTTCTTCCAGAAAGAATTGGCTTCAGTTCCTGAAGTCCAGACTTTTGTAAAAGGAGTACTACATATACAGCCCCCGGTTGTGCCCCCAGTGGCACCGTGGGATCTTAATGTAGTCTTGGATTTTCTCAAATCCCATTGGTTTGAGCCGCTCAAATCGGTGGAGTTGAAGTATCTTACATGGAAAGTAACCATGCTACTGGCCCTGGCTTCAGCCACGAGAGTATCAGAATTGGCGGCTTTATCATATAAGAGCCCATATCTGATTTTCCATACGGACAGGGCAGAACTGCGGACGCGTCCTCATTTTCTGCCTAAGGTGGTGTCAGCGTTTCACCTGAACCAGCCTATTGTGGTGCCTGCGGCTACTAACGATTTGGAGGATTCCAAGTTGTTGGACGTGGTCCGGGCATTGAAAATATATATTTCAAGAACGGCGGGAGTCAGAAAGTCTGACTCACTGTTTATATTGTATGCACCCAACAAGATGGGTGCTCCTGCTTCTAAGCAGACGATTGCTCGTTGGATTTGTAGCACAATTCAACTTGCACATTCTGTGGCAGGCTTGCCACAACCTAAATCTGTCAAGGCCCATTCCACAAGGAAAGTGGGCTCATCCTGGGCGGCTGCCCGGGGGGTCTCGGCATTACAACTCTGCCGAGCTGCTACTTGGTCAGGGGAAAACACGTTTGCAAAATTCTACAAATTTGATACCCTGGCTGAGGAGGACCTTGAGTTCTCTCATTCGGTGCTGCAGAGTCATCCGCACTCTCCCGCCCGTTTGGGAGCTTTGGTATAATCCCCATGGTCCTGACGGAGTCCCCAGCATCCACTTAGGACGTTAGAGAAAATAAGAATTTACTTACCGATAATTCTATTTCTCGTAGTCCGTAGTGGATGCTGGGCGCCCATCCCAAGTGCGGATTGTCTGCAATACTTGTACATAGTTATTGTTACAAACAAATTCGGGTTGTTATTGTTGTGAGCCGTCTGTTTAGAGGCTCCTACGTTTGTCATACTGTTAACTGGGTTCAGATCACAAGTTATACGGTGTGATTGGTGTGGCTGGTATGAGTCTTACCCGGGATTCAATATCCTTCCTTATTGTGTACGCTCGTCCGGGCACAGTATCCTAACTGAGGCTTGGAGGAGGGTCATAGGGGGAGGAGCCAGTACACACCACCTAATCCTAAAGCTTTATTTTTGTGCCCTGTCTCCTGCGGAGCCGCTATTCCCCATGGTCCTGACGGAGTCCCCAGCATCCACTACGGACTACGAGAAATAGAATTATCGGTAAGTAAATTCTTATTTTCATGTCTTCTCCCACTCATCTAGTGACTCTGGCTGTTCTCCTGCCTACCCTGGAGCCAGCGAGCCACCCGAGTGAGCCGTTTCAAGTGAGCGACGGTTCTTCGGTGGCGGTTCACTGACAGACTGTGTCTGTCTGTGTGATGAGATCATGAGAAGAAGAATGACTCGCTCCCGGCAGTAAGTGGAACAGAGCCGGCTCAGTGAGCGGCGGTTCTTCACTGAGTCAGTGTCAGTGATGAACCGCCGCTCACTGCGCCGGCTCTGTTCCACTTTCTGCCTGGAGCGAGTCAGTTCTTCTCATTATCTCATCACACACACAGACAGACACAGTCTGTCAGTGAACCGCCGCGGAAGAACCGCCGCTCACTTGAAACGGTTCACTTAGTAGAGCCGGCTCAAAAGAGCGGCTCAATAGTGAGATACCCATCTGTAGAGGCATTGCAAAGAGGGGCTGACAGTGGAGTAAAAGAGTGGCGGGAGGCACACCGCCAGCAGCAGCAGTATGCAGCTGAATGGAGAGCAGACAGTGAATGCTGGCAAGTGTAAACCCGAAGCCGCATATACCAGGATGTAGGCAGAGGTTACAAACCACACTCCAATATTATTATTATTATTATCCTTTATTTCTCTATCGTCCTAGTGGATGCTGGGGTTCCTGAAAGGACCATGGGGAATAGCGGCTCCGCAGGAGACAGGGCACAAAAAGTAAAGCTTTTCCAGATCAGGTGGTGTGCACTGGCTCCTCCCCCTATGACCCTCCTCCAGACTCCAGTTAGATTTTTGTGCCCGGCCGAGAAGGGTGCAATCTAGGTGGCTCTCCTAAAGAGCTGCTTAGAAAAAGTTTAGCTTAGGTTTTTTATTTTACAGTGAGTCCTGCTGGCAACAGGATCACTGCAACGAGGGACTGAGGGGAGAAGAAGTGAACTCACCTGCGTGCAGGATGGATTGGCTTCTTGGCTACTGGACATCAGCTCCAGAGGGACGATCACAGGTACAGCCTGGATGGTCACCGGAGCCGCGCCGCCGGCCCCCTTGCAGATGCTGAAGTCAGAAAGACGAGCCCGCCGGAAAAGGGGCGGGGCCTATCTCCTCAGCACACGGCGCCATTTCCTCTCACAGCTCCGCTGGTCAGGACGGCTCCCAGGTCTCTCCCCTGCACTGCACTACAGAAACAGGGTAAAACAGAGAGGGGGGGCAAATTTATGGCGATATTTTGATATATATAAAGCAGCTATAAGGGAGCACTTATTATAAGGCTATCCCTGTTATATATAGCGCTTTTGGTGTGTGCTGGCAAACTCTCCCTCTGTCTCCCCAAAGGGCTAGTGGGTCCTGTCTTCGTTAGGAGCATTCCCTGTGTGTCTGCTGTGTGTCGGTACGTGTGTGTCGACATGTATGAGGACGATATTGGTGTGGAGGCGGAGCAATTGCCAAATATGAGGATGTCACCCCCTAGGGAGTCGACACCAGAATGGATGCCTTTATTTATGGAACTACGGGATAGTGTCAACACGCTAAAGCAGTCGTTTGACGACATGAGACGGCCGGACAATCAATTAGTGCCTGTCCAGGCGACTCAAACACCGTCAGGGGCTGTGAAACGCCCTTTGCCTCAGTCGGTCGACACAGACCCAGACACAGGCACTGACTCCAGTGGTGACGGTGACGAATCAACCGTATTTTCCAGTAGGGCCACACGTTATATGATTTTGGCAATGAAGGAGGCGTTACATTTAGCTGATACTACAGGTACCACTAAACAGGGTATTATGTGGGGTGTGAAAAAACTACCTATAGTTTTTCCTGAATCAGAAGAATTAAATGACGTGTGTAATGAAGCGTGGGTTGCCCCTGATAAAAAGCTGATAATTTCAAAGAAATTATTGGCATTATACCCTTTCCCGCCAGAGGTTAGGGAGCGCTGGGAAACACCTCCTAGGGTGGACAAGGCGCTAACACGCTTATCTAAACAAGTGGCGTTGCCCTCTCCTGAGACGGCCGCACTTAAAGATCCATCAGATAGGAGGATGGAAAATATCCAAAAAAGTATATACACACATGCAGGTGTTATACTACGACCAGCTATAGCGACTGCCTGGATGTGCAGTGCTGGGGTAGTTTGGTCAGAGTCCCTGATTGAAAATATTGATACCCTGGACAGGGACAATATTTTACTGTCGTTAGAACAAATAAAGGATGCATTTCTTTATATGCGTGATGCACAGAGGGATATCTGCACACTGGCATCACGGGTAAGTGCTATGTCCATTTCGGCCAGAAGAGCTTTATGGACGCGACAGTGGACAGGCGATGCGGATTCAAAACGACATATGGAAGTTTTGCCGTATAAAGGGGAGGAGTAATTTGGAGTCGGTCTATCAGATTTGGTGGCCACGGCTACAGCCGGGAAATCCACCTTTCTACCTCAAGTCACTCCCCAACAGAAAAAGGCACCGACTTTTCAACCGCAGCCCTTTCGTTCCTTTAAAAATAAGAGAGCAAAGGGCTATTCATATCTGCCACGAGGCAGAGGTCGAGGGAAGAGACAGCAACAGGCAGCTCCTTCCCAGGAACAGAAGCCTTCCCCGGCTTCTACAAAAGCCTCAGCATGACGCTGGGGCTTCTCAAGCGGACTCGGGGACGGTGGGTGGTCGTCTAAAAAATTACAGCGCGCAGTGGGCTCACTCGCAGGTAGATCCCTGGATCCTGCAGATAATATCTCAGGGGTACAGGTTGGAATTAGAGACAGATCCACCTCGCCGTTTCCTGAAGTCTGCTTTACCAACGTCCCCCTCCGAAAGGGAGACGGTTTTGGAAGCCATTCACAAGCTGTACTCTCAGCAGGTGATAGTCAAGGTACCTCTTCTACAACAAGGGAAGGGGTATTATTCCACTCTTTTTGTGGTACCGAAGCCGGATGGCTCGGTAAGGCCTATTCTAAATCTGAAGTCCTTGAACCTGTACATAAAGAAGTTCAAGTTCAAGATGGAGTCACTCAGAGCAGTGATAGCGAACCTGGAAGAGGGGGACTTTATGGTATCCTTGGACATCAAGGATGCGTATCTCCACGTTCCAATTTACCCCTCACACCAGGGGTACCTCAGGTTCGTTGTACAAAACTGTCACTATCAGTTTCAGACGCTGCCGTTCGGATTGTCCACGGCACCTCGGGTCTTTACAAAGGTAATGGCCGTGATGATGATTCTTCTTCGAAGAAAAGGCATATTAATTATCCCATACTTGGACGATCTCCTAATAAGGGCAAGGTCCAGAGAACAGCTAGAGATGGGATTAGCACTGTCTCAAGAAGTGCTAAAACAGCACGGGTGGATTCTGAATATTCCAAAATCCCAGTTAATGCCGACAACTCGTCTGCTGTTCCTAGGAATGATTCTGGACACGGTTCAGAAAAAGGTTTTTCTCCCGGAGGAAAAAGCCAAGGAGTTATCCGAGCTTGTCAGGAACCTCCTAAAACCAGGAAAGGTGTCTGTACATCAATGCACAAGAGTCCTGGGAAAAATGGTGGCTTCTTACGAAGCAATTCCATTCGGCAGATTCCACGCAAGAATTTTCCAAAGGGATCTGTTGGACAAATGGTCAGGGTCGCATCTTCAGATGCACCTGCGGATAACCCTGTCTCCAAGGACAAGGGTGTCTCTTCTGTGGTGGTTGCAGAGTGCTCATCTATTGGAGGGCCGCAGATTCGGCATACAGGATTGGATCCTGGTGACCACGGACGCCAGCCTGAGAGGCTGGGGAGCAGTCACACAAGGAAGAAACTTCCAGGGAGTATGGACGAGCCTGGAAACGTCTCTTCACATAAACATTCTGGAACTAAGAGCAATATACAATGCTCTAAGCCAGGCAGAACCTCTGCTTCAGGGAAAACCGGTGTTGATCCAGTCGGACAACATCACGGCAGTCGCCCATGTGAACAGACAGGGCGGCACAAGAAGCAGGAGTGCAATGGCAGAAGCTGCAAGGATTCTTCGCTGGGCAGAGAATCATGTGATAGCACTGTCAGCAGTGTTCATCCCGGGAGTGGACAACTGGGAAGCAGACTTCCTCAGCAGACACGATCTTCACCCGGGAGAGTGGGGACTTCATCCAGAAGTCTTCCACTTGCTGGTAACCCGTTGGGAAAGACCAATGGTGGACATGATGGCGTCTCGCCTCAACAAAAAACTGGACAGGTATTGCGCCAGGTCAAGAGATCCGCAGGCAATAGCTGTGGACGCGCTGGTAACGCCTTGGGTGTACCAGTCGGTGTATGTGTTTCCTCCTCTGCCTCTCATACCAAAAGTATTGAGAATTATACGGCAAAGAGGCGTAAGGACGATACTAGTGGTTCCGGATTGGCCAAGAAGGACTTGGTACCCGGAACTTCAAGAGATGATCACGGAAGATCCGTGGCCTCTACCTCTAAGGAGGGACTTGCTTCAGCAGGGTCCCTGTCTGTTTCAAGACTTACCGCGGCTGCGTTTGACGGCATGGCGGTTGAACGCCGGATCCTAAAGGAAAAAGGCATGCCGGAAGAAGTCATTCCTACTTTGATTAAAACAAGGAAGGAAGTAACCGTGCAACATTATCACCGAATTTGGCGAAAATATGTTGCGTGGTGCGAAGATCGGAGTGCTCCGACGGAGGAATTTCAACTGGGTCGATTCCTACATTTCCTGCAATCAGGATTGTCTATGGGTCTCAAATTGGGATCTATTAAGGTTCAAATTTCGGCCCTGTCGATTTTCTTTCAAAAAGAATTGGCTTCAGTCCCTGAAGTCCAGACCTTTGTTAAGGGAGTGCTACATATACAGCCTCCTGTGGTGCCTCCAGTGGCACCGTGGGATCTCAATGTGGTTTTGGACTTTCTAAAATCTCATTGGTTTGAACCACTAAAGAAGGTGGATTTGAAATATCTCACATGGAAAGTGACCATGCTTCTAGCCCTGGCTTCGGCCAGGAGAGTGTCAGAACTGGCAGCTTTATCTTACAAAAGCCCATATCTGATTTTCCATTCGGACAGGGCAGAACTGCGGACTCGTCCGCATTTTCTCCCTAAGGTGGTGTCAGCATTTCACCTGAACCAGCCTATTGTAGTGCCTGCGGCTACAAGTGACTTGGAGGACTCCAAGTTACTGGACGTTGTCAGAGCATTAAAAATATATATTGCAAGGACAGCTGGAGTCAGAAAATCTGACTCGTTGTTTATATTGTATGCACCCAACAAGATGGGTGCTCCTGCGTCTAAGCAGACGATTGCTCGTTGGATCTGTAGCACAATCCAACTTGCACATTCTGTGGCAGGCCTGCCACAGCCTAAATCTGTAAAGGCCCACTCCACAAGGAAGGTGGGCTCATCTTGGGCGGCTGCCCGAGGGGTCTCGGCATTACAACTTTGCCGAGCAGCTACGTGGTCAGGGGAGAACACGTTTGTAAAATTTTACAAATTTGATACTCTGGCTAAGGAGGACCTGGAGTTCTCTCATTCGGTGCTGCAGAGTCATCCGCACTCTCCCGCCCGTTTGGGAGCTTTGGTATAATCCCCATGGTCCTTTCAGGAACCCCAGCATCCACTAGGACGATAGAGAAAATAAGATTTTACTTACCGATAAATCTATTTCTCGGAGTCCGTAGTGGATGCTGGGCGCCCATCCCAAGTGCGGATTATCTGCAATAATTGTACATAGTTATTGTTAACTAATTCGGGTTATTGTTGAAGGAAGCCATCTTTCAGAGGCTCCGCTGTTATCATACTGTTAACTGGGTTTAGATCACAAGTTGTACGGTGTGATTGGTGTGGCTGGTATGAGTCTTACCCGGGATTCAAAATCCTCCCTTATTGTGTACGCTCGTCCGGGCACAGTACCTAACTGGAGTCTGGAGGAGGGTCATAGGGGGAGGAGCCAGTGCACACCACCTGATCTGGAAAAGCTTTACTTTTTGTGCCCTGTCTCCTGCGGAGCCGCTATTCCCCATGGTCCTTTCAGGAACCCCAGCATCCACTACGGACTCCGAGAAATAGATTTATCGGTAAGTAAAATCTTATTTTATATGGCGCCCATTACATAATGGCGCCCATTACATAACATTACAGTACATAATAAAATGAGCAAACAAGAAAACCGCACTTACAGTACAGGACAAAATAGGACAGGTAATGAAAACCCGGGGTTAGGTGCCATCAAATGGAGTATGTAGAGTGGAGGGGTGGCTGGATTACAGGAAATAGTCCCCTCTCTCACCCTATTCAGAGAGGGCTGACAGGAGGGGCATATGTGCTTAGTGCCTGGCTATGCTGGAACAGTAATTAGCCTGAAGGACTCAATCTCTCTGCACGTTACATCTGCCCCACCTGCAGTACAACATAGTTTTGCCCAGTTGCTTGCTTTTTTGGTTTGCTAACAAACCTGAATAACCCCCTAAGAGCCATTCTAAACAGATTAAGGAAGGTGGAAGACCTCATTCTGGGGAAACCAGTAAGGATCCAGACAGACAACAGCGGTAGCATACATAAATCACCAGGGGGAACAAGGAGTTAATTAGCCATGAAGGAAACTTTTCAGATCATGTCTTGGGCGGAGGCCAGAATCCTGGCAATATCAGCAGTCTTCACTCCGGGTATAGAGAATTGGGAGACAGACAATTCTTTCAGGGGAATAGTCTATGCATCGAGAAGTATTTTGAAGTCTGGTGGAAACAGCCGTAAAAAGGTCTGATGGCATCAAGATTCAACAACAAGACAGACAGGTGTTTTGTTGCAAAATCAGGGCCCCATTAGCTTTTCGAGTGGCTGCAGTGGTAATACCATGGGATTTTCATCTGGCATACATATTTCCACAAATTTTAGTGCTACCAAGGGTCTTAAAAAAGATCAGAAAGGAAGTCATTCTAGTAGAACCAGACTGACCAAGGTGAGTATGGTACAGAGAGATATTACAAATGGTTGTGGGCCCAAGAGTCATACTTCCTCTTCATCAGGATCTGCTGTCTCAGAGTCTGATTCTATGACAGGAAATTAAAAAATAAGTTTGATGACATGGCTCTTGAAGCCAAGATTCTAAAGAAAAAAATGTTTTACAGATTCAGTTATTCAGACTATGATAAATGCTAGGAAAAAAGTTCTAGCAGATAATTATCACAATTTGGAAAAAACATATATAGATTGGTGTCAAAAGGAGAAGGATTCTTTATACTGTCTTTTCCTTACCAAGGCTTCTTGCCTTTTTACAGGACGGTTTCTAAAGGTCTTAACTTAGGATCCCTGAAGGTGCAGGTTTCAGCCCCCTCTGTTTGTTTACTTTCAAAACAGAGAAGCTGTAATTATTGAAGTTAAGACATTTATGCAGGATTTATTTTTTTATTTACACATCAAACCTCCATATAGACATCTCATTGAACCTTGGGATTTAAATCTGGTATCTGCTATTCATGCTTCCCCATTTGAGCAGATGGAGGAGGTAGATCTTAAATGGAAATTGATTTTTCTCCTGGCCATTACTTGCAGCCAGAAGGGTTTCAGAATCAGGAGCTTTATCTTGCAAATCTCTATATTTGGTCATCCATAAGGATAGGGCAGTATTCCGTACTGGTCCCTCATTCAACCTAAGGTTGTGTCTGACTTCCATTTAAATCAAGATATAGTGATTCCCTCCTTTACTAATGCAAACAAGTCTATCTGCAAAGAAAAAATACTGTTGTTAGATATGGTCAAAGTATTAAATGTTTTTTTTGGAGAGGACTGCTGGTATCTTACAGACAGAAAGTCTTTTCATCCGTTATGGCGTTAACAAAAGAGGTTGTCCAGCGTCTAAGCAGGTGATAGCGAGATGGATTACGGCCATGATTAAACAAGTATAAATTGGGGCTTATAGGCTGTTTCCAGACAGGATTTACGCTCATACAACTTGCTCAGTTGGTACTTCATGTGCAGCATTACATGGGGCATCTGCAGAACAGTTATGTGAAGTGGCTAAATGGTCTTCAGTCCATACATTCACCAAATGTTATCGTTTTCATGACTTTGAGTCCAGTGAATATGACTTTGGATGTAAGGTTTTAGGTTCTGAGAAGTCTGGACTCCCTTAGGGACAGCGTTTCTACATCCCTATCTGTAAGGAAGGTTCCCACAGATGAAGAAAGATAACACAATATTGACATCAATTTAATAGACCCCTATATCTCTTTCTCTGGCTTCATCTGGGGGACACTTTGATCTCTCCCTCATTTATTGAATGTATGAGTAAGATGGTTATTGGTGTGCTGCAACCTATCCTTCAGATTCTTTGGGTGAGATTCAAATGATATATCACGCCCAATTTCCTTTCTAAAATGATCTCTGTGATCGCGCATATTGCACCCATAGTAATCAGGTTTACTGTGTAAAGGGTTGGGTGTCTCGCTACTCTGGGGGTAGCGAGATGAAATAATGATACAACGTCCCTGAGGGCAGAAACAGAACGGGTGTGTAAAGGGGTGAAAAGAATTGAATCCCACCCAATACGTTCAAACTGAGGGGGGTTAGAATGGAGAAACTTTTATAGTGCGAAGAATTGGCCTCATTAAGTGCTGATGACTCCAAGCCACTTTAAACCCATGTGTAAGGAAGTGTCCCCCAGATGAAACAAGAGAAAGAGATTGAACTGGTTAATACCATAAATCTTGTTTTCACATGTGTATATAGTTGGTGTGGCTCCAGAGTTATGGCTAGTCCGTTCAGAAGCCATGTTCTATAAATTTATATACATAAAATAGGAATATCACAAGTGACAGTTCAAGGTTATAAAACAAAGATTAATCATAAACATAAATATCAAAAGTGATGGTTCAGGATTTTGCTCCTGTATCCAGGGGCATGCAAGTGCTTGTAGTTCCCAAGAGCCAGCATACCTAAGCAGATAACCATTGTAATGGCTTCCTGGGAACAATAGTGGAACATGTTACAATACATGTTTTGAGGGGGGGGGGGGGGTTGTGGGTTTGTGTCGATATCTAATTTAACCTACCACTCTTTAATCATACAATCACTTGTATATATCTTATGTGCATCTAACTTCAATTTGTCCACTGTTATCAATTTGCTAATTTCACAATTATATATATATATATATATATATATATATCTATCCCTTATGTTCCATGTGACTTCCACAGTTGTTCAGGCTGTTCTTATAATTAAATATATATATGATGTTTCCATATAGAAATTTCCAGAAAACATGTCTTTAGTACTATGAAGCTTATGCTTACTTAAGTAGGTGCAACAGGTATTTTATAATAGTGGGACTGTAACCATCTACTTCTCATGAGCTACAGTTGAGGTAATAACTAGTGCTTTCCAGGCGTTTGCTTCAGGTCCTAGTGGAGCCATCCAGAACCTGGCAATCACCACCTTAGCCAATAAACACAAAATTGGGGCTGGATATGTGTGACCAGTGGTCAGGAGACCGCCGGTCACAATACCGACAGCGGGATCGCGGCTGTGGACACCCATGAGTGGGAATAGTCCATGTTGGTTGGCATGCCGACCAGTGGTACTTTAACATGCTGGGATCCCGGCATCGGTATTGTGATCGCCGATCACATAAACGCAACCCAAAAATTGTACCATATTTTTTTCATGCGCATCTAGAACATTAGACTCTATGATACAGAGGGAGCAGAACCTACGGGTTAGCGGTTTAGGTACTCCGATATCTATTAACTCTTGGAATACTGTACTCCAGAAAGCACCCACCAATGGGCATTACCACAACAGATGACATAAAGTTCCTGGGGCCCCGGCACATTTTGAGCATATATCAGAATTTCTGCCAGCGAACTCCATAAGTCTGACCAGGGTAAGATATGTCCTATGTAATATAAACATCTGTATTTGCTGAAATCAATTTGAATTTGTAGCTCATCGGGGATACCAGCGCCAAATTCCTTGCCTCATCACTTATTGGACCAATATCCCATTTATCCTTGAGCCTGGGAAGACCATCCTGGTGATAAACATTTACCAATAAACTTATCAGCAGACTGCACATGTGCTGTGGGAAGCGATCACAGACTGCGCTGGTGCTGCAGGAAACAATCGGAGGTTGCGAGTTTGTTGCAGGAAACAATCACAAGCTGCACATGTGCTTCGGGTAGTGATCACTGACTGCACGTGTGCTGCACCACTCATACACACCATGATGAAGGACACAAAGGTAGACAGTTTTCTCCATGTGTTCTCACTTCTCTCTCTAAAGACCAAGGAACAGATCCATACAGCATTAGCATAAAGTACTAAATCTGGCAGTCACGGACGTTCACATATGTCGGCGCTTTGTGTCCACTTCAGAATCAGGCCTGTAGTCGTAAATGTCTAAGTAAACATTTTGTTCACTTATAATGTCATGAGTATTAGGTATATGAGAAAACACCTGTAAAATACATCCTTATGCTTGGTACTGAATAATGTTACACAATGAGATGTATAATGCGGTGTGTGTATAGAAGGGCCTGCAGATCGGGGAAACGGAGCCGCAGATGTATTGCACAGCACTCTACCACTTATCAAAACTATTAAAAAAGTAATGACGTTTACAAAAGCTACCAATCAGATGTTTTCTTTTTCATTTCTAGACTGTACTAAATAAATTATAGCAAGAATCTGATAGGTCAACACTTCCATTTTCCCAAATCAGTGGAATGTCAATGCATGCAAGGTGAGGTCCCTACTAACAGCAGAGCCCTGGAGCCTCGCATTTTTTAATTTGGCAAAGTAATTTACTCTGATTATTTATAATATTACCCAAATAATGTGTCAGGTTTTTCTTTTTTTTCAGTTTCAGAGAAAATAAATTCTCAATTTATAACCAAGAACCTAGAACCAATTTGAAAAAACTACATGCATTTTTAATTCTGCAAATCCAAAATTTGTTAAAATATCCTTCGCAATTAAATATAAAGCATCACTAAATGGGAATAATGAAACCAATTTATGAAAAAAACACTGTCAAGATTAAGAAAGTAACAAACCCAATAATAGACAATTGTTCTTTAGTTTTGATGTATCTACAACAGGGATGGGGAATCTTTGGTCCTCCAGCTGTTGTAGAACTACACATACCAGCATGCCTTGCTACAGTTTTGCTATTTGGCCATACTAAAACTGTTGCAGGGCATGCTGGGATGTGTAGTTCAACAATAGCTAGAGGGCCGAAGGTTCCCCATCCCTGGTCTACAATATATGCAAAATCAGAAATTTTCACGCAACTATAAACAAAAAAAATAAAAATACATAGCCCTATTGAGATCCCAACTTGTACAATTTTAAGCTGGATACACACCTGAATGATGTGCCGACACATCGATATCATATTACCATGCAACAACACTGGGTCATCTGTGGCATCATCCCATCTGGCATGCAGTACATCAGATAGGACATGCAATGACTCAATTCATCAAAGTGAGTGGATTTGGGTATATACACTGTACAAGGGTGGTCTTCAGGTTGCCGGCGGCCGGCCTCCTGGCGACCGCCATACCGGTGCCGGAATCCCGACTGCCGGCATACCGACATCTTTTCTCCCTCTTGGGGGTCCATGACCCCCCTGGAGAGAGAAGCCACTGTGCCCGCAAGGGGCTCATTTGCGCTTGCCCAGCTGTCTGTATGCCGTCGGTCGGGATTCCAGCACCGGTATGCTGGTCCCCGGACCCCGACTGCAGGCAAACCATACTACACCCCTATACAATGGTCGTTGCAGATTGCAGGATCAACCAATAAACTATACAGTGTGTACTCAAATTTAAAACATCAAGGAATAAACAAAAAGTTCTTGAAAATTTGAAACCATAAAACGTGTTTTTCTGTAAATATGCTTCTTAAATGGTTGTCAGACTGAACTACTGATTTCTGTAAACCTAGTCATGCTATAAACCAAATTAAAGATGTTCTGGACAAAATATTTTTCGTAAATATCTTATTCTGGCCTGAGAAAATTAGGTTTTCTATGCTTACAAATGGCAAAACTTTGTCATTTTTAACATTTTCAAACCCTACAAAAACTATGAGATAAAAACATAAAATTTGAGATTTGTAGTCGGCTTTGTTATTCTATTTAGTATACAAAGGGGTAAATTTACTAAAGTTTCTAAAAATGAAAAGTGATGATGTTGCCCATAGCAACCAATAAGATTCTATCTATCATTTTCTATGCTGCAGTAGAGAAATGATAGAATCTGGTTGCTATGGGCAACATCTGCAACTTTTCCTTTTTAGAACCTTTAGTAAATTTACCCCAAAGAGCAATAATAAAAAAATAAGGTAAAAAAATATACAAATTGGATCAGCATATGTGAAATTACCCCTTATGCCCCTTTCACACTGGAGAACCAGCTCTGACCCGTGTCCGACTTTGGATACTGAACATGGGTCGGAGCTGGGGCTTCAGATATACTTACCCCTTTCATACCGCCGCTGATGACCTGGGTCTACCTTTCACACTTAAGCCGACCCGGCTCGGACCCAGGAATAACCCTGGTCACGGCCCATGTCACGACGGCTTGCCCCGGCAAGCTGGGTTCTCGGCTTTGTGTGAAATTGCTATAAGCGTAATGTGACCCGGGTAGAAGCACTTTACCTATAGACTCATATTTTAAAATGTTCACACAACTCTTCACTGATTTCTAAAAGCCTTTTATTTTACAATGGAATGTACATCAACCTCTTTATCAATATAAAAGCAGAATACAGCCGACGATATCCACCTGCACTGGTCTAATCTACTGGCATTTTAAAATAAATCCTGACGTATATACCATGCTGATACAGGTTGAGTATCCCTTATCCAAAACGCTTGGGACCAGAGGTATTTTGGATATGGGATTTTTCCGTATTTTGGAATAATTGCATACCATAATGAGATGTCATGGTGATGGGACCTAAATCTAAGCACAGAATGCATTTATGTTTCATATACACCTTATACACACAGCCTGAAGGTCATTTAATACAATATTTTTAATAACTGTATTAAACAAAGTTTGAGTACATTGAGCCATTAGAAAACAAAGGTTTAACTCTCTCACTCTCATTCAAAAAAGTCCGTATTTCGGAATATTCCGTATTTCGGAATATTTGGATATGGGATACTCAACCTGTATATAAATTCATCTGTTAGAGGGAGTGCTTGGTTATGTTTTGCTTCCTTCATTAACAGACAAAGATAACAGCGCTTTAACTTCATTTGAGCTGTACCTGTTGTTGATTTACATAGGAACAGCAGTCCTCTTTCCCGAGGTGGCAGTTCAGCAATAACCAGTAACAAATAAAAGTGTATTACAATATATAGGCTCTGAATAGCATTATTGGTGATTCTAAGCAAGCATGATGCATTGTTTCACTGCTCTTTACCACAGGGTGGCACTAGCTTGTTGCTACCAGGAAATGATAAAGATATTACAAATTCCAATCCCAACCACGTGACATTATAAATAATATAAACATATGTTCCAATCCACAGTGGTTTCAAACTCACATGGGGACAGGTAACCCTCCTATCCTTTCATCAAGCATCAACTAACCAGCCACATATTATAGCATCAGCTTGACCAAAAACACCCCTCTTTCCTAGACTCACTGCATTCCTCCTCCCCCTACCCCCTCGTCCACCCCTACTACCTTACTCCCCTGTCCCATATAAAATCAATTTTTCTTTCTTTCTCTCTTCTCTCTAGTCATATTATGCTCGTAATAATAATAATAATAATAATAATTCTTTTCAGTCTTTATTAAGAATGGTATTCATGATCATGAAATTATATAATATGGAAACTTAGACATTGGATGATGAACTTTACAACAATCACAGCCAAGGAGCATTTGAAGCAAACACCGCATCTTCCCCGTCCTCTTAATGCTCTCACGGAAAAGACTTTACATGGCAATATGGACTTTGTCGTATGTGTCTCCATTTTGACATCTCATAACTTCTTGTTGCTGTAGTTCTGAAGAACTGTAAATCTGCTCTGTGATTTGATGTCATTGCCTGTTTATGATGGAATTTAAATGCTACTCATCCTTAAAAATTACTGTTATAAAAAAAGATATTACAAATTCCCTTGGAGTATTCATTTTCACAAACCTTTAAATTAATGGTAACATAATAATAGATTAGCGTGTTAGAGGGATTGCCTTCTCTACATATATGCATCTGTATATAACTGTAGTGTTTTTGCAGGATATTCCCCAAAAACAGTATTTTTTTTTTCTCAGGAGATACCTGCAAATATTAAGTGTCCCATGGAGGGACTGTAGCACAGAGTTGCCGACTTTCTGGCTGCCCCCTCCAGGAGAGCACAGCCGATCGGCACAGCAGGGGGCGGGAGGGTGTTCATGACTTGGAATAGGGGCAGGGTTACGCATTGGAGGTGGCACAGGGGGCATGGCAGTCACGATCACCTCATTGTGGCACGCCCCGCTGTACAATGCCTGTTATATCGGGGCTACGATGACGTGATTCAGTGCGAATTGCGTCATCGAGACCACTTGTGCTCTGTAAGTGGGCGGCCGAGGGGGAGTGTGGTGTGGCTGCAGTGCTGCGGGATGCTAGCAGGAATTGTCTTTGTCCTACAGGTGCCTCCTGCTGCATTTGCATTTTAGTTGTAAAGTATTACACAGCCACTTCCCTGCAGCTGTGCAATACTGTACAAATCAGAATAAAGGAGGTTATTCAGGTCGCATCAACCGCAATAACCGTGTCAGCGGCTCCAATGCGCACGCGCAGGTACTGTCCTGCGCGTGTGCTAGCAGCCAATGCGATCTGATCACATTGGCTGCGAACGCCTCTGCCTGATTGATAGGTAGAGGCGTTTGCGGGGCGGTGTGGGCAAAACGGGGGCGGAGCAGCTGCTTGATGTCACATACAGCCGCTACAATCAAGAAAATGGTGTCGGACCGCCTGCATATGCAGCCTAGCTGCGGCTGCAGGGGTTCGTCCACAGTTGCTGAAACCGCAATTAAGTTGCGGTCGCAGACGCTGGGCAGGCCATTCAGCATGCTGTGCGGCCTTTCCCTGCGATGGGCAGCCCCCAGCATGTGATAGAAAGGATTGCAGATTCTGCTTTTTAGCTGAATCTGCAATCCTTACTGAATAACCCCCAAGGCCCACAGCTCTTCACTGTCATGCTTTTGCCAGCACACATGTGTTAATACTTACCTTTCCGGAGACCCGCATCAGATGCAGCAGCCACACCAAAAATCATGGCCAAAATGGCCACCGCACATGCGCAGTAGTGAAGCTAGTTAGACCTGCACATGCGCAGTAGACTCCGGCACAGTACCAGAGCGTACTGCGCCATGGAGAGGAGGGGGCCAACCCGGAGTCTGCACAGGGGCTCCCTCCTCGCCCCCGGTAACAGTGCCTCCTAGAAACCATTAACATGAAAAGCTGACCCTTGTGGTGTTTTGTTTTGTTTCTTTGTTTTAAGCATTTTGATGCATCTCTTAGCCAAGAAAGAGTATTGACTTTCATTTGCAATAATAACTTTTATTTCATAGCAGGTTTTTTTACTATTTTATTTTTTATTCTGTTTATATAACAAAGAGAACCTGGTTAATAATGTATAGGCAATAGTATAGTTGTCCATTAAAACAAAATATAAAATAGACAACACAATATATATCAAGTCTAATTAGCTGCCATTTGTTGTTCCAGGGTGAACTACATGTGCAGCCATCGGATGGGGTTAATCAGATAGGGCAGCTCCCACTACACCTGCAACAGGTATACTTTTATATTGAGGCCTGCTTGCAATGGCTCATGGGAAAGTTAGAAGTAGAGGTAGTTTAGTATCTGCCCAAGATTTGGATCAAATCACTTCAATGACTCATATACTCAGTGTATAGACAGCAAGCTCTCCAGGTTAGTGAATGCTTTGCAGTTCATTATATGCTTCTGTGCTGATTTGTGTTACACAGTGCTTACAACCAACATTATTAGAGTAATATGCTAAGTTATTCCTAATTTACTTCTACTTTGTCACAAGTAAGGCAAACCACACTAAGATTTAGGGAAATTACTATCCAAGGGTCATCTGGTGCTCACCACAGACAGGGCTGCAAGGCTAAGCCTGAAACTGCTCCTGCAGTGCAGCAAGTGAATGTTGTTGGATTTACAAAGTAGAGTATTACGCCTCGATGTCCAATGCTCACGCCATGTAGCTAAGGCCCTGCAAGGTAATTGGACACAAGGAATTCGATTTTTTGGGTTTTTGTTTTTTAACTGGAAAAAATTCACACACAGGGCCTTTGAGGAAGTGTCTTTTGTCTTCTCTGTACCATTCTATTATGATCCAGTCCAATGGGGTATTTATATAAACATGTACAGCATGGTGAAAGGGTATTTACAAGTCAGACGATGACCAAACAAAATGTTTAGAGTAAAAGTCTCATTCCTATTCACAGAGCGAGAACCTGCTATGCGTCTTGTAGGAAGGCAATACACATTCACAATACACAGACCCTCTCTTCCTTTTGGGATCACTATGAAATACCTACGATCAAAATCCCAACAACAATTGACCCACGGTCAAAATCCTGACGTTTAAAATATCAACAAGGGCAAAATACCGACATTTAAAATGTCGGCAGGTCAAAAAGTTGACAAGCGTTTTTAAAATTTTTTTTTGTGTGTGTGTGTCGACATGGACACCGTATAATTGTACCACGTCCCCTCGCTGCGCTCGGCACACTATTATGTTCCCCGTCCAGGTCCACTGGGATGGTAAAGTATGAACAAGTTGGTTTCAATGAAAAAAATGTCGACTTTTTGACCTGTCAACATTTTACACGTCGGTATTATGACCATGTCGGGATCTTGATCGTCGGTCAATGGTTGTCTGCATTTTGACCGTCGGGATTTTTATTGTAGGTAAAGTGACCGCATACCCTTCCAGGTACTATCTGCAGCTGCTGTCCTGTCGCATTACATTTCCACATGTATGTTTTTCATTCAGTGGCAGCTTTAAACACACACACACACACACACACACACACACACACACACACACACACACACACACATCTCTCCATTGTGTCCCAGTGGCAGTCCTGAGAGAGGTGTGAATGATGTTGGCTATGGTATTAGTAACGGTTTCCCTCACTCAATGGCTCCCACAGCTCCCATCAGCTTCTTGTACATTGGGTACTTTTAAATATCAGACAGTGGCTTCACTAACACATAGAGGCAGATCAAACACAGACTCCTGGTGCACATACTGAATGTGCCATTGCCAGGAGAGTGTTAACCCTTTAGTCCTAGGTAATCCCACATGAGAGTGTGTGGTGACAGTAATTAAGTGATTACAGTCGACTGGTACAAATGGTTGGAATGACAATGGTCGACATACACATGATCGACACAAGTTGTTGGGTTTTTTTTTTTATTGTTTTCAACATTTACCATCCACATGGAATATGATTGGGAATAGTAATCTGTGCCGAACGCAGTGGTAGTGGAGCAAGGCATCTTGCCCAAAGTGTTGGGTTCACGTGCTTTAACATAGAAAATGGCATCACTCCCACACACACGCCTTTTGTACCTGTCGACACTTACAAGTGTCGACCTTTTACATCTTGATCTATTGACTGTCGACCTAATTCTGTACCATTATTCCTCTATGGAGCTTTTTACTAATAGCTAGGCAAGCCTTAAAGTAATAACCCTCTCTGGAGCATGGCTATACTGACCCACAGGAGGATCCCAAACAAAGAATCCTCTAAGACTGTGGTTCCTATACGCCTCTGTCTCTCAATTTATTTTTTTCTGACACACTTATATTAAAATATGTCAAATAAAAGTGTAATAAGTAGCACTCAAGTGGAGGAACGGTACCACTAATGGACCATGTGGAGATGGCAATGGAGCAGTTAATATAAGAAAGATCTGGGAAGGATAAAAGCCCAGTCATTGATTAAATGTGGCTGTTTCCTGATAAATGAATGTCTTCTACAAGAAGCTCTCACTCATGTTGTGACATGTCCCTCACTTAACCACTAAGATGCTAAAGAGGACTCCTGAGGGGCATTAAATGGAAATGAATCTGTTTCACACGTTGTAATATGTTTCTAAATGGCACTTACATTGTCCTAGTAGAGGTCTCTCCATCTAGGGAAACAGGGTTTGGCTGATTATTCTAAATGAAACCATTTTCATGCCTATATACTACTAAGCAGCTACCTCACATGAGTAACAGCACTTATGTGATACTGAAGAGTGCAGTGTCTGTCCCAGCTGTGTACAGAAGAAATGTACACATGACATTAAATTGTTTTGTTGTTTTACTATATAAAAGTATATACCTAGCTGCTTATTTTGAAATTCATAGTCTAGCAATATGTCTGTTTTTATGTACAGCAAAAAAAAAAGGATATCCTTATGATGGCTTATAACATATATAACACTTGCTTTAAGAAATTATGTTTCTGAATGACATTAAAATTCTGCAGAACAGGAAATGGCAATGCAAATGTACTGTATAGCGCTGATCAATATATTCTTGTGCACATTTACACAGAACGAGAGTGGCATTAGGGTGCTGGGATTTTGAGACCAGAGTACAGTCTGAGGTAGAAAACACATTGCAGGAGGTGTGTGACCAGCGCCTCAATGTGACCCACTCTACAACCTGGAGCCTGATTTCATGGTAGCTCAACAGTAAAGAGGGATGAGGCTCTTCAAAATTCCTGTGCAGGGCCGAAACTAGGATTTTTGTCACCCGGGGCAAGGCAGTAATTTGGCACCCAAAAAAACAAAAATAAACACACAAACAGGCCCATCTTAACAGCAGTGTAGGCCCCTGGGCACAGCAATGCAGTGGGCCCCCTACCCATCCTCCAGCGGTAGGGGTGGGGGGTGCTATCAGCGGCAGCTTTGATGTCCTGCGAGCGGTAGTGGGTGTTCTATTTTCCGCTCAGCTTGTAGGACCTGGAGCAGTAATTTCTGCTAATTACTCCTTTACTGCACAGATGGGGCTAAACTGTAAAAGGGGCATTGGGTTGAATGAAGAAGCCCTGGTACATGACTTCCAGGGTGGTAGGCAGTGTTTAATACGTAGGGGAGGGGAGGGGAGGATAGTGGAGTGGGCTTAATATTCATAATTTTCCGGTGTGGGGGTGGGCAGCTTACTTGACTGCAGATATCTCAAGTTCCTGAAAATATATTTCTTAGCTTTGAATGGGATACAAAACTAGAGAGTCCCACCTTTCAGGAGGTGCTAGGGACTTGGGGATCACAGTTCAGGAGCCAGAGCAATTCACCAACGAAAATATAAAACTGCATACCAGCCGTTTGGAGCTGGAGCAGGGACCAGCTGCTGGAAGGCTGATATCTCTGGCTCTGGGCATAGTAGAGACAAGCTACCAGAATCCACCACAAGTGGAGAGTCACAGCTTTTGGAGTATACCATCAGAAAAACTCTAAGTCAAACAAAACCCGAGATATCTGGCTGGGAAGAGCAATTAATAGGCTAGGATGGGGACCACTGCTTTCAAGTCGGATATCTCTGGTTCCCCAGGGCCGATTTTCAAAAATCTGGTACCCCTGGAAAGAGTGGACCCTCAGCTATCAGCCTAGGACCCTTATACTCCTGGGGCCCTTGGGCAAGAGCCCATTGAGCCCATACGAAAAGACGGCCCTGCACACAAACCCTGTCAAACTGAAATGATCAGATTATCAAAAATTCCAAAATAGGGGATACTATTGGACAATATTCCCCTATGTGCCCCAAATGCCCTAAGCGTCAAATGCCCCCCCCCCAGCAGCGTGTTCCACTACATGCCCCCCTGTGACTCCCCACACATTGCACTATATTGTAACACTTCATCACTTCACTATCCACTGCACTACATCACTATACTACATCCCCTACACGTTGAACTACATCACTACACGCCCCTATGCACTGCACTACATACTACACTACATCCCCTTTTCTCTAATGTCCTAGTGGATGCTGGGGACTCCGTAAGGACCATGGGGAATAGACAGGCTCCGCAGGAGACTGGGCACTCTAAAGAAAGATTTAGTACTACCTGGTGTGCACTGGCTCCTCCCTCTATGCCCCTCCTCCAGACCTCAGTTAGAATCTGTGCCCGGCCAGAGCTGGGTGCTTTTAGTGAGCTCTCCTGAGCTTGCTAATAAGAAAGTATTTGTTAGGTTTTTTTTATTTTCAGAGAGCTTCTGCTGGCAACAGACTCTCTGCTACGTGGGACTGAGGGGAGAGAAGCAAACCTACTAACTGCGGCTAGGTTGCGCTTCTTAGGCTACTGGACACCATTAGCTCCAGAGGGTTCGAACACAGGATCTTAACCTTGGTCGTCCGTTCCCGGAGCCGCGCCGCCGTCCCCCTCGCAGAGCCAGAAGTCAGAAGCCGGTAGAAGCAAGAAGACATCGAAATCGGCGGCAGAAGACTCCTGTCTTCACATGAGGTAGCGCACAGCACTGCAGCTGTGCGCCATTGTGCCCACACTACCCACACACTCAGGTCACTGTAGGGTGCAGGGCGAGGGGGGGGGGGGGGGGGCCTGGGCAGCAATTAGGATACCTCTTGGCAAAAAGACACATATATACAGCAGGACACTGTATATATGTACGAGCCCCCGCCATTTTATTACACAGACCCGGGACAGAAGCCCGCCGCTGAGGGGGCGGGGCCTTCTTCCTCAGCACTAACCAGCGCCATTTTCTCTTCACAGCTCCGCTGAGAGGAAGCTCCCCAGGCTCTCCCCTGCAGTATCAAGGTAGAAAAAGGGTAAAAAGAGAGGGGGGCACATAAATTTTGGCGCAAATGATCATAAACAGCAGCTACTGGGTAAACACTAAGTTACTGTGTTATCCCTGGGTTATATAGCGCTGGGGTGTGTGCTGGCATACTCTCTCTCTGTCTCCCCAAAAGGCCTTGTGGGGTCCTGTCCTCAATTAGAGCATTCCCTGTGTGTGTGCGGTGTGTCGGTACGTTTGTGTCGACATGTTTGACGAGGACGGTTACGTGGAGGCAGAACAAGTGCAAGTGAATGTGGTGTCGCCGCCGACGGCGCCAACACCTGATTGGATGGATATGTGGAAGGTGTTAAATGATAACGTAAGCTCCTTGCATAAAAGGTTGGATCTCAAC
The DNA here is from genome assembly GCF_028390025.1 of Pseudophryne corroboree. NCBI lineage: Eukaryota > Metazoa > Chordata > Amphibia > Anura > Myobatrachidae > Pseudophryne > Pseudophryne corroboree. The sequence continues at coordinate 367,231,478 of NC_086444.1, forward strand.
CAGTGTCTCAACCAGTGTCTGATTCTACAGCTCAGATGCCGTCAGGGTCTCAAAAGCGCCCACTATCCCAGTTGGTTGACACAGATGTCGACACGGATTCTGATGTCGATGACGATGATGCAAAGTTGCAGCCTAAAATGACTAAAGCCATCCGATACATGATTATAGCAATGAAGGATGTATTGCACATATCGGAGGAAAACCCTGTCCCTGACAAGAGGGTTTATATGTTTGGGGAGAAAAAGCAAGAAGTGACTTTTCCCCCTTCACATGAATTAAATTAGTTATGTGAAAAAGCGTGGGATTCCCCTGATAGGAAAGTACTGATTTCCAAGAGATTACTTATGGCGTATCCTTTCCCGCCAGCGGACAGGTTACGCTGGGAATCCTCCCCTAGGGTAGACAAAGCGTTGACACGCTTATCTAAGAAGGTGGCCCTGCCGTCACAGGATACGGCCGCCTTAAAGGATCCTGCGGATAGAAAGCAGGAAGGTATCCTGAAGTCTGTTTATACACATTCTGGTACTCTACTGAGGCCAGCAATTGCTTCGGCCTGGATGTGTAGTGCTGTAGCAGCATGGACAGATACTCTGTCTGAGGAGATAGATACACTGGACAGGGAGACTGTTTTACTGACCCTAGGGCATATCAAAGACGCTGTCCTATATATGCGGGATGCCCAGAGGGACATTTGCCTGCTGGGCTCTAGAATAAACGCAATGTCGATTTCTGCCAGAAGGGTCCTATGGACTCGGCAATGGACAGGTGATGCCGACTCTAAAAAACACATGGAGGTGTTACCTTATAAGGGTGAGGAATTGTTTGGGGACGGTCTCTCGGACCTAGTTTTCACGGCTACGGCTGGGAAGTCAAATTTCTTGCCATATATTCCCTCACAGCCAAAGAAAGCACCGTATTACCAAATGCCGTCCTTTCGTTCACAGAAAAGCAAGAAAGTCAGTGGTGCATCCTTTCTTGCCAGAGGCACCATGCAGCTAGTTCCCAGGAACAAAACTCCTCCCCGGCTTCCACTAAATCCACCGCATGACGCTGGGGCTCCACAGGCGGAGCGGTGGGGGCGCGTCTCCGAAATTTCAGCCACCAGTGGGTTCGCTCACGGGTGGATCCTTGGGCTATACACAGGGCCGGATTAACAATGGGGCGGATGGAGCTGCAGCTCCAGGCCCCCATTGAAAATAGGCCCACAGGCTGCAAGGAAACGCAGCCAGTGTTGACAGGAAAATAAATATTCCTGTCATCACTAGCAGCTCAGCCCCCTCATCTCCCGACTACTCAGTTACCTCCACACCGAACCAGCTGGGCGAAGATCACAGTTCCGACCACGAAACTGTCCCTGTCGGAAACTGCCCGCGGCCACGCCCCCCGGACCCGTCCGTGGCTCCGCCCCACCGGCCCAAAGCTCCGCCCCTCATCTGATGTGACACTGACTGTCAGGCTGTGAACAGTAAGCTCAAGTCACCTTTGCTTTTACCCTATCTGGTGGCACATATTATTTAACATGCGATAGCAGCGTAAGTTAAATAAATACATAAGGGGGGGCAAGCACAAGGTAAAGTAATATATAAGGGGGGGGGGGGGAATACAAGTTAAATTAATATATAAAGGAGGGAGGGGCACAAAGTAAATAAGTATATAAGGGGGGCAGGTACAAGTTAATATATAAAGAGGGACAGGATGCTCAACTTAAATATAAATGGGGGTGCAGGTAGCAGGACAATATTATGGGGGGGGGAGGGTCTATGGGGCTTACTGCATGTGTAAGCCTCATGGACTGTGGGGATGATTCAGGGGTGATCTCTGCACTCTGAAGACTTTTGAGGAGTGCGCCAACGCACCCAGTAAGTCTCCGTGAGATGCATCTCACTGGTGCGATTGCCTTTGCCTGATTGACAGGTTGAGGCGGGGCAGGAGGGGGCGTGCCAACAGTGTTAGAACGCTGTTGGTGGGGCGTGGTACGAACAACGCAGGCATGTCCGGTCCGTTATGGGAGTGGGCTGTGGCAGCTGCGTTATGTCACACGCAGCCACTGCGACCTGGAACGTGGCGGGTAGCCGCCTGCCAGCACATCTAGGCTGCGCAAGTAGAGAGCTACCTGGCGTGGGGGGGAAGGGGGGTAGGTAGGGCCTGACATTCGGAGCGTAATAGCCCTGTGCTGGGCATCCCCCTGTATGTCAGAGAAACTGATCGTAGATGTGCTAAATTTAGCACATCTACAATCAGCTCTGAATCACCCCCTGTGTTTCCTCCACAAGTTTTATGGTGCTTGTTGTTGGTTAATGTAGGGTGTGCCTGGTATCATGTCATAGAATGGATCTCGTGTCAATAATCTGAAAGTGTATTATAGGGGGGCGGAGTTCTCTCCTATTAAAGGTCATTTATGTGTCATAAAATTTTAGATGACTACATTTATTAACCGCAATGAGGTTGTGGGTTTGATTCCCACCATTTTGTATATTCTCCCTTTGTGTGGATTTCCTCCCACAGGTTGTTTCCCGACATAAATTAACCTTAGAATGTAAGCTCTCACGAGCAGGGCCCTCTTCCCTCATGTGCTTATCCTTTTTCTTACTTTAATAATCTTCAACTGCACCACATCCAGCAGTCTTCTGCCACCTGATACTTATTCCAGTGTCATCTGCTGATGTAACTATGTTTATTTACCCTGTACTTGTCCTATACTGTCATCAATTGTAAGTTGCTGTTTTCCTGTTTGATTATTTGTTTATGTACTCTGTAATTGGGCGCTGCGGAACCCTTGTGGCGCCATATAAATAAAGGATAATAATAATAATACGTGTGTGTGTACAGTACATGAGGTAGGGAACATAGGTGGTCATTCCGAGTTGTTCGCTCGCTAGCAGTTTTTAGCAGCTGTGCAAACGCATTGTCGCCGCCCACGGTGGAGTGTATTTTCGCTTTGCAAGTGTGCGAACGCCTGTGTAGCAGAGCACCTGCAAAAACATTTTGTGCAAAACAAGACCAGCCCTGTAGTTACTCTTCGTGTGCGTTGATTCTAACGTTGGAGGGATGGCTTTTGACGTCACACTCCCTCCCAGCGTTCGGCCAGCCACGCCTGCATTTTCCCTGGCACGCCTGCGTATTTTCTAAGCACACCCAGTTGACTCCCAGAAACGGCCCTTTCCTGTCAATCTTCTTGCAGCTGCCAGTGCGAATGAAAACGTCGCTAGAACCTGTGCAAAACCACGAAGAACTTTGTACCCGTACGTCACGCATGCGCATTGCGGTGCATACACATGCGCAGAAATGCCAATTTTTAGCCTGATTGCTGCGCTGCGAATAACGGCAGCTAGCGATCAACTTGGAATGACCACCATAGATTGTAAGCTCCACTGGGGTCAGAACTGATGTGAAAGGCCAAATGTTCTCTGTAATGCGCAGCGGAATGTGTGTGCGCTATATAAATAACTAGTAATAATGATAATAATTTTTCTTGGCCAGAAAATGCAGTTCAGTGGTGATTTTATACAGTGAGACACTAAAATAACTTTATTCTGTGATCTAAGTAATAACAGTAAGGTGAATGTGACATATATTAATACAATGTAGAGCCATTGTTATTGTTGAAGTGCGTGATAGGTAGCAACATTTTCTTCTCACCATATAGTATTGGCCTGCCCCCTCCCAAGCCTAGAGCTCCATAGTATGGAGGGCACAGCCCTGTGCCCTTAGCCGTCGGCAGAACATCTGTTCCGGCCTGCGCTGGAATCTTCTAGCTCAGGGGCAGCCAGGGATTCCCCCAGACCCACTCTCTCGTCTCCTCCTTCTCTGCATTGAGCAGGAAAACACACCACAATGCAAGGAGTGTGCGCCGTGTATGATGGCGGGGAGCACAGGATAGGGATTGATAGCTATCTCACCCCTACCCACAAACTTGTAGCTCAAATAGTCATAAACTGCTCACCTGTACGGTGCCTGGGCATAGAAAAAGTGAATTACCAGAGAGAGACCAATGTTAATGTATTTACATAATTTGTGTTTACAGAGTGGGCTTATTTAATAACCAGTATTAGCATTCGTGCAGACTTTGGGGGTCATTCAGACCCAATCGCTGCTGTGCGTTTTCGCTCAGCAGCAATCGGGTATGAACTGTGCGAGGTTCCCCCAGCGATGGAGAGTGCAGGACAGCGATGGGATGGCTGAAGAAAGTGATCGCACCAGCGATCGCAAGAAGATTGACAGGAAGAGGCCGTTTGTGGGTGTTAACTGACCGTTTCCTAGGAATGTCCGGAGAAACGCAGGCGTGTCCAGCCATTTGAATGGAGGGTTCCTGACGTCAGCTCGGGGCCAGATCACCGCACTGGAAGAGTAAGTCCTGAGCTGTATAGAGACTGCACAAACTTTTGTTTGGGCAGCTCTCTGCACATGCATTCCCACCCCTGCACAGCAGTTACCTCCACCCCCTGTAGGCAGTGACTACCTGGTCACAGCAGTGCAAAAAAACGCCTGCTTGCGACCAGGTCCGAATTAGGCCCTTTGAAAGAATCGTTTTCAAGGAGCGCCGTTTTCTTATTTCCCTTATTTTTCACACTGGCTGCGCAACCTGCAGGGAAAGAGAGGTCAGGCATGGAAACGTGAGGAGGAGTGGCTGCAATACTGTAGAACTGCTCTGTCTGGCTTTTACTGAGCGCTGCGGATGTAAAGTAAGGAGGGTAATGGAGAAGAGGATGGCCCAGAATGTGAGGGATGAAGCACAGTTATGGAGGAGAGGGAGAGCCAGAATGAGAGGGAACGAGTAGGTGATAGAGGAGAGGAGGTGCCGGAGTATGAGTGATGGAAGAGAGGAGGTGCCGGAGGAGAGGAGGTGCCGGAGTATGAGTGATGGAGGAGAGGGGGAGCCGGAGTGTGAGAAAAGAAACAGGTGATGGAGGAGAGAAGGTGATGGAGTATGAGGAATGAAGGAGAGGAGGTGCCGGAGTATAAGTGATGGAGGAGAGGGGGAGCCGGAGTGTAAGGGAAGGAACAGGTGCTGGAGGAGAGGAGGTGCCGGAGTATGAGTGATGGTGGAGATGGGGAGCCGGAGTGTGAGAGAAGGAACATGTGATGGAGGAGAGGAGGTTATGGAGTATGAGGAATGAAGGAGAGGAGGTGCCGGAGTATAAGTGATGGAGGAGAGGGGGAGCCGGAGTGTGAGAGAAGGAACAGGTGATGGAGAAGAGGAGGTGCCGGAGCATGAGGGATGAAGGTGAGGAGGTGCCAGAGTATGAGTGATGGAGGAGAGGGGGAGCCGGAGTGTGAGAGAAGGAACAGGTGATGGAGGAGAGGAGGTGGCGGAGTATGAGGGATGAAGGAGAGGAGGTGCCGGAGTATGAGTGATGGAGGAGAGGGGGAGCCGGAGTGTGAGAGAAGGAACAGGTGATGGAGAAGAGGAGGTGCCGGAGCATGAGGGATGAAGGTGAGGAGGTGCCGGAGGTATGAGTGATGGAGGAGAGTGGGAGCCGGAGTGTGAGAGAAGGAACAGGTGATTAAGAAGAGGAGGTGCTGGAGTATGAGGGATGGCGGAGAGGAGGTGCTGGAGCATAAGCGATGGAGGAGAGGGGGAGCCAGAGTGTGAGAGAAGGAACAGGTGATGGAGGAGAGGAGGTGCTGGAGTATGAGTGATGGAGGAGAGGGGGAGCCGGAGTGTGAGCTCATAGACTCATCCCCCTATTTAGGGCTACTTCAGAAATGTCCTTGGCTGGTTTTCCATCCCAATCCAATCCACCCTTGCCATGAATGTCAGAGCAGGTGCAAAACCCGGCGAGTTGCAGCATACACCAGGCCCTGGGGTCTCCTCTCCCATATTTAAGTTGTGTCGGTCAGTAAGTTTATCTGTGTGTGTGTGTGTGTGTGTGTCTGTCTGTCTGTCTGTCTGTCTGTCTGTCAGTAAGTGTTGTCTGTGTCAGTAAGTTTATCGGTGTTGTCTTGGTCAGTAAGTGCGTGTGTCAGTAAGTGGAATCTGTGTCAGAAAGGGGTGTCTGTGTTAGTAAGTGGCATCTATAAGGGGGTGTTTGTGTCAGTAAGGGTGTCTGTTTATGTAATTGTGTTTTTGTCAGTAAGGGGTGTCTTTGTCGGTAAGGGGTGTCTGTTTATGTAAGTGTGTCTGTGTCAGTAAGGGTGTTTGTGTCAGTAAGGGTGTTTGTGTCAGTAAGGGTGTTTGTGTCAGTAAGGGTGTTTGTGTCAGTAAGGGTGTCTGTGTCAGTAAGGGTGTCTGTGTCCATAAGGACTGTTTGTGCCAGTGTCTGTGTCAGTAAGTTTGCCTGGGTCAGTGCATTTGTTTCAGTAAGGGGAATCTGTGTAGTACACATGGTGAGATTTATCTGTCCAATCTGTCTAGTGAGAACAAAAATCTGGCAATGGATGAGAGCAAATGACAATCAACCATTTTTTCCCAAACACTGGAAAATGGATTAAAACTATTGATTTAACACATTTTTCCAAACAAACTGATTTAACCTATTTGTTTGAACAACCATTGTCTATTTTCCAGTGGTTGGGAGCAAATGGTCTATTGTCATTTGCTCTCATCCATTACCAGATTTTTGTTCTCACCAGACAGATTGGACAGATAAATCTCACCATGTGTACACAACTAAGTAAGGGGTGTCTGTGTCGGTAAGTGGTATCTGACAGTAAGGGGTGTTTGTGCCTGTATGTTTGTGTCCGTAAATTGTATCTTTGTCAGTAATGGGTGTTTGTCGTTAAGTATGTATGTTCCAGTAAGTGATGTCTGTGTTTATAAGTGGTATCTGTCAGTAAGTGGTGTCTGTGTCTATAAATGTGTGTATCAGTAAGTGTTTGTCAGTAAGGTGTGTCAGTGTGTATGTGTCAGTAAGTCTTTGACAGTGGTATGTGTCAATAAGTGGTGTGTGTGCCTGTATCAGTGTGTCTGTCAGTAAGTGGTGTCTGTGTCAATAAGTGTGTCCCAGGAGCCCTCAGTTGCTGGTCTACTCTGTATTGCCCCTATCTTTTCTAATCTTTCCACATATGCTCTGTATTGCCCCATCTTTGCTCCCCTTTCCACCTTCTTTGCATGTTGATACAGCTCTCTGTATTATATGGCAGTCGATGCTCCCTGTATGATATGGTGGTCACTGATGCTCTGTATTATATGGTTGTCAAAAACTTTTTCTTGGTATAGTTAACTATTAAGTAGTTAAAGGTAAGCACTTGCTACTGTATGACCTCCACGGTGATAGCCACACTTATGGCACAGACCACACCCTCTATTTATACCAAACTGGTAACATCGCTAGTCACACCACCGCAGCGCTCGTCACATCTACTTCCGAGGCACACAATAGGCCCTTCATAAATTTCAGCTCCAGGCCCATGTGGACCTTAATCTGGCACTGGCTATACAAATTGTGTCTCGGGGATACAAGCTGGAATTCGAGGTGACGCCCCCTCACCGTTACCTAAAATCGGCCTTGCCAGCTTCCCCCAGGGAAAGGGAGGTAGTGTTGGCAGCAATTCACAAGCTATATCTCCAGCAGGTGGTGTAGTGAAGGTTCCCCTCCTTCAACAGGGAGGGGGTTACTATTCCACCATGTTTGTGGTACCGAAACCAGACGGTTCGGTCAGACCCATTTTGAATTTAAAATCCCTGAATATTTATCTGAAGAAATTCAAGTTCAAGATGGAATCGCTCAGGGCGGTCATTGCAAGCCTGGAGGAAGGGGATTTTATGGTGTCTCTGGACATCAAGGATGCGTACTTGCATGTCCCCATTTATCCACCTCATCAGGAGTACCTCAGGTTTGTGGTACAGGACTGTCATTACCAATTCCAGACGTTGCCGTTTGGCCTGTTCACGGCACCGAGAATATTTACCAAGGTGATGGCGGAAATGATGGTGCTCCTTCGGAAGCAAGGAGTTACAATTATCCCATACTTGGACGATCTCCTCATAAAGGCGAGGTCCAGGGAGCGGTTGCTGATCAGCGTAGCACTCTCTCAGGAAGTGTTGCAACAGCACGGCTGGATTCTGAATATTCCAAAGTCGCAGCTGATTCCTACGACGCGTCTGCCCTTCCTGGGCATGATTCTGGACACAAACCAGAAAAAGGTGTTTCTCCCGGAGGAGAAGGCTCAGGAGCTCGTGACTCTGGTCAGAGGCCTCCTAAAACCAAAACGGGTATCGGTGCATCACTGCACGCGAGTCCTGGGAAAGATGGTGGCGTCATACAAAGCCATTCCCTTCGGCAGGTTCCATGCGAGGATCTTTCAGTGGGATCTGTTGGACAAGTGTTCCGGATCGCATCTTCAGATGCATCGGCTGATCAACCTGTCCCCCAGGGCCAGGGTGTCGCTTCTGTGGTGGCTGCAAAGTGCTCACCTCCTCGAGGGCCGCAGGTTCGGCATACAGGACTGGGTCCTGGTGACCACGGATGCAAGCCTCCGAGGATGGGGAGCAGTCACTCAAGGAAGAAACTTCCAGGGGCTGTGGTCAAGTAAGGAGACTTGTCTGCACATCAATATCCTGGAACTAAGGGCATTATACAACGCCCTGAGTCAAGCGGAGCCTCTGCTTTGAAACCAACCAGTGCTCATTCAGTCAGACAACATCACTGCAGTGGCACATGTAAACTGCCAGGGCGGCACAAGAAGCAGGGTGGCAATGGCAGAAGCCACCAGGATTCTTCGTTGGGCGGAGAATCACGTACTAGCACTGTCAGCAGTGTTCATTCCGGGAGTGGACAACTGGGAAGCAGACTTCCTCAGCAGGCACGACCTCCACCCGGGAGAGTGGGGACTTCATCATGAAGTCTTCACGCAGATTGCAAATCGATGGGAACTGCCACAGGTGGACATGATGGCGTCCCGTCTCAACAAAAAGCTAAAAAGGTATTGCGCCAGGTCAAGGGACCCTCAGGCGATAGCTGTGGACGCACTAGTAACACCGTGGGTGTTCCAGTCGGTCTGTGTTTCCTCCTCTTCCTCTCATACCAAAGGTGCTGAGAATTGTAAGAAAAAGAGGAGTGAGAACAATACTCATTGTTCCGGATTGGCCAAGAAGGACTTGGTACCCGGAATTGCAAGAAATGCTCAGAGGACCCATGGCCTCTGCCTCTCAGACAGGACCTGTTACAACAAGGGCCCTGTCTGTTCCAAGACTTACTGCGGCTGCGTTTAACGGCATGGGGGTTGAACGCCGGATCCTAGCGGAAAAAGGCATTCCGGATGAAGTTATTCCTACGCTGATAAAGGCTAGGAAGGACGTGATAGCAAAGCATTATCACCGTATATGGCAAAAATATGTTCCTTGGTGTGAGGCCAGGAAGGCCCCTACAGAGGAATTCCAGCTGGGTCGATTCCTGCACTTCCTACAGTCAGGAGTGACTATGGGCCTAAAGTTAGGGTCCATAAAGGTCCAGATTTCGGCCCTATCCATTTTCTTTCAAAAAGAACTGGCTTCACTGCCTGAGGTTCAGACGTTTGTTAAGGGAGTGCTGCATATTCATCCCCCTTTTGTGCCACCAGTGGCACCGTGGGATCTTAACATGGTGTTGAGTTTCCTGAAATCCCACTGGTGTGAGCCACTTAAGACCGTGGAGCTAAAGTATCTCACGTGGAAAGTGGTCATGCTGTTGGCCTTAGCTTCGGCTAGGCGTGTGTCAGAATTGGCGGCTTTGTCATGTAAAAGCCCCTATCTGGTTTTCCATATGGATAGGGCAGAATTGCGGACTCGTCCGCAATTTCTGCCAAAGGTGGTGTCATCCTTTCATTTGAACCAACCTATTGTGGTGCCTGCGGCTACTTGTGACTTGGAGGATTCCAAGTTGCTTGACGTACTCCGGGCTTTGAAGATTTATGTGACCAGAACGGCTGGAGTCAGGAAGACTGACTCAGTGTTTGTCCTGTATGCATCCAACAAGCTGGGTGCTCCTGCTTCAAAGCAAACTATTGCTCGCTGGATCTGTAACACGATTCAGCAGGCTCATTCTGCGGCTGGATTGCCGCATCCAAAATCAGTGAAAGCCCATTCCACAAGAAAGGTGGGCTCTTCTTGGGCGGCTGCCCGAGGGGTCTCGGCTTTACAGCTTTGCCGAGCTGCTACTTGGTCGGGTTCAAACGCATTTGCAAAGTTCTACAAGTTTGATACCCTGGCTGAGGAGGACCTTGAGTTTGCCCATTCGGTGCTGCAGAGTCATCCGCACTCTCCCGCCCGTTTGGGAGCTTTGGTATAATCCCCATGGTCCTTACGGAGTCCCCAGCATCCACTAGGACGTTAGAGAAAATAAGATTTTACTCACCGGTAAATCTATTTCTCGTAGTCCGTAGTGGATGCTGGGCGCCCGTCCCAGGTGCGGACTTTCTGCAATACGTGTATATAGTTATTGCTTACTAAAGGGTTATGTTATGTGGCATCAGTTGAGTGATGCTTGTTTGTTGTTCATACTGTTAACTGGGTAAGTTTATCACGAGTTATACGGTGTGGCTGGTATGAGTCTTACCCTGGATTCCAAAATCCTTTCCTTGTAATGTCAGCTCTTCCGGGCACAGTTTCCTTAACTGAGGTCTGGAGGAGGGGCATAGAGGGAGGAGCCAGTGCACACCAGGTAGTACTAAATCTTTCTTTAGAGTGCCCAGTCTCCTGCGGAGCCCGTCTATTCCCCATGGTCCTTACGGAGTCCCCAGCATCCACTACGGACTACGAGAAATAGATTTACCGGTGAGTAAAATCTTATTATATGCTACACCACATCAGTGCACTACATGCCCCTATATACTGCAATACATTACTACTCTACATAGCCTATATGGTACACCACATCACTACACTACATCCCTCTATAAGCTACACCAAATCCCCCCATCTGGGAGGTAAAGCAGAGGTTGATACTGCTCACTAGGAGCACAGTGCCGATAATAAAGTCTGTCTTTAAACTCTCTACAAAGCTGCTGTAGTGATACTCTGTGAGAGTTGGAGGTTGTCCAAGCTCTTTGTTTCCACTGTCAATTGGATAGCTAGCAAAGTGAGCCTTTGATTTCTGTAACATCGGTGACTGCACCTGTTAACAAGCAAAAGCCTGGGGCATGAGATCCTCTCAATTGTAGGTAGCCGGCAGCTTGTTATCAGTTGGTGCTGGGCAGGCAGCCGGGAAAAACACAGCACCAACAGCTCGCTTCTATAGCTTGCACTGTGCACCGCACGCTAGTCGCAGCACTGCATGGCAAAGGAGAGAGTTTAAGACAGTAGCCGGCATAAAAGACATCCCAGGTACTGGAGCTTACCCGCACAGTGGGGGTAATTCCAAGTTGATCGCAGCAGGAAATTTTTTAGCAGTTGGGCAAAACCATGTGCACTGCAGGGGAGGGAGGTATAACATGTGCAGAGAGAGTTAGATTTGGGTGGGTTATTTTATTTCTGTGCAGGGTAAATACTGGCTGCTTTATTTTTACACTGCAATTTAGAGTGCAGACTGAACACACCCCACCCAAATCTAACTCTCTCTGCACATGTTATATCTGTCCCCCTGCAGTGCACATGGTTTTGCCCAACTGCTAAAAAAAATCCTGCTGCGATCAACTTGGAATTACCCCCTGTGTTGGAGCCAGCTGCAGGCAGATAGGTGGGGCAGAGACACTGCCCCAGGAGTCGTCTGCTGCCTCACTGGAGCAGAACAGCACTGCCAGTAAGGGTTAAAGTGATACGGAACGCTGTACCACTTCCTACGGCTCACCTAGCCCAGAATGTGAGCCCGGAGCCGCATGGGGATGCCGGGCGCCCACTGAGGTTGTGTTACCAGCGGGCGCCGGCACCTTTCTCTCGGCGGAAGCCTGAGCTCACTCCTGAGCTCCAGCTTCCAGCTGTGTGTGCGGCGCTATGGGAGAGACGTCATGACGTCTCTCCCATAGATCCGAGAAGCGGGCGGCCAGGCGGAGGTCGGCGGTCCGGAAGCAGGAGCAGGGCTGGTGAGTATTGAGGGTTTGTGTGTGTGTGTGTGTGTGAAGCGGCGCTACTAGGGGGCATCTGTACTGGCAGTAGGGCATCTCTACATAGGATGTCTTATGCAACTCTATTGGATGACCGTGCCCTTTTTTTAGACCACGCACCCTTTTTTTGCAATCCCTTTAGAACTGGGGCACTGTGGTGGAGGGGTGAGCTCCACCACCTCTCCAGGACCACTTTAAGCACTGGGTTGGGGTATTAATTTACAGAAATATTTTTTTTAAAGGTGGAAATCTCCTTTCCTATCTGATTAGCACTGAATAAATTCAATCCGGGTAACCACAAACTGAATCTATTACCTCATTCTGACTGGATTAATAGCTCTCAGTCACACAACCACTTGCTGTGACACTCCCTACAAGAGACAACTACTGACTTTATATAAACTGCACCGCAACCATGCCTGCTATTTATTCAGCAGTCCAACTATCTAACCCAGTGGTTCCCAGACTTTTTTGAATTATGGTGCCCTAGAGTACCAGAATTGTTTTCACAGCACCCCTAGGTCAAAAGCTCCTTATTGAGAAATTTAGAAAGAAATGTGTGTTTGTGTGGTGGCAGGGTGAGGGGGGGGGGGGGGGGGGGGGTAGTTGTACTGCAGCATTTAAGAATCCACTAAGCCTAAAATATCATTATTAATTTTCAGAAGTGTAGATAGATGTATTAAAGTATTTGACATTAGTTACATTTGCTGTCTAGCTGGGTAGCAATATATTCTTCTCTGTACTACTGTCACGTTCACACTTATAGAGGCACCTACCCCAGTGTCCTTCAATAGGGCTACAAGGAGTATGATATGCCTGTACTGTGATGGTAATGGTGGAGTGGCACAAAAGAACTGAACTTTCTCAATTCTGATAAACTGCTGGAACTTTAAAATCTTCAACTTATGGAAATCACAGAGGGATAGAAAAAAATAAACACATAAGAACATTAAGATGATACACATGTTTAGCCATGTAGACAAAGTATATTCAATTGAGATCATGCATATTTACCAAAGCACTCGCTCATTGTGATACTTTGTATTGCAGGGCTTGTGGCTGTGTACAAGAAGTGGCCACGAAAACTTGTCACATGATACTACTAGTTTCTTGCAGGGAATTTCTGTACAATGACAAAATCCAAATATAAACTCAGCGTTACAAACTTCATTTTCCCCTAAAAAGTACAAGATATACAATGTGTAAGATTATTGATGTTCCACTACTTTGTGCTTCTTTCAGTACAGCCATAAAGCTGTATGTGACAACACTAATCAATTTCCTGATGGACTGAGTCATTCTAAAGCTCTCATTTCTAAAGTGTTAAGAGCAAAGTGCAGAATTATTCAAACAGGCTTCTTAGGATGCCCAGGAGAATGTCTCATTAAAGCACAAACCTTTCATGACTAAGACATGCGCACACAAAACAGGTTCTAAGGTTGTTACTGGAATAACTATACTTACATGGAGCTGCATGGGAGCAAGAATCAAAGTGTCACTGAGTGATGCCTCTCTTACAAACTGGGTAGCTAGTGACAAAATTAATTAGAGTAGTTTAGCTCCATATGCACAAATGGCTGTAGCAATTTGGCTGCAAACAAAACCACTGACCAAACAATTGTAGGTGAAGTATACTGCTAGGTCACCTGCTATCTCAGACCTCCAGTGCCACTATCTGAACAACTGAGTGTTCACCACTGGCCAGTATTCCTACATCCCACCCTAAAGTTGTGTCTACATTTCCTTCAGGCCTCATATATTTCAGGAGCTTCATAATCTCATTTGCCATGGTGTTTAATGAGACACAAAGAGGAGCCTATTTATTAAGACAGTAGTTTCAGCAGGATTGTCAACTTTTTAGTATCTGAAACATCTAACAAAGGCTGAAGGCAGGAAGTATTCCCTAAGATCAGCTTATTGCCACAGTCCCTATAATTCCCAGTGGGCCTTCACTAATTTATCAAGTTCCAAAAAGCAAGCTGTTCAGAACTGGACTGCAGATAGTAAATTCCATTGTAGCCTATAGGCTACTTTTCACGATTATATTGCTGGAGAGGGCTCTTCGGATAACTCTCTGGTAGCCTATACTTGCACATTCATGGCCTGGTGTAGGTAAGCTGGGTCGGAACCCAGAAGTAGAGTGATAGCAAAAACAAGCATGAAACATGCAGACACTCGAGAGACCTCCTAATCCAGAGTTCTGTACTTTTTAATAGGATGTCTTATGCAACTTCTGTGTGTCTGTTTTTATCATAGGTTTAAAGTTTTAAAAAGATCAGGATTTCCACTTTTATAATGAATTAAAGACACAAATAAAGCTAAACCAGGCAGTATTTCAGCAGAAATGGAAAAGCTGAAATTAAGGTAGTTCTAACGTGTTATTACACAGGACTATAGGATGAGGTTTTCTTTCCTTCCACCTTCTGTATATGTATACATTTTGCATGCAACATTTCTCAAAAGCACAGCTGAATGATGCATATGTTCCAATGTGCAATATCTTACTATTCAAGCTGAATTGTATGTGTGGAATTTTACAAAAGTATATTTTCACAGTTGTTTGAGCTTCATGTTAGGTTAAAATGTCTTTACTTATGCTGAGTAAATATTCCACAATATGCGCGTAGGGAGTATACAAGGCACAGGCACATACAGATGTATCCACATTTATCTTGACGGTTAATAGGATTAACTGTGACTAGCCAAACGGTGAATACATCTGTATCTCCTTTTTGGTTGGAAAGTTTGCACAGTGACTGAAACACCAAAGCTTTAGGGAGGAATTAAATTGCTGGCGATGGGGGTGAGTTTCTGTTGCTGCAGCGTTTAAACACAGGCAATGGGCGTTTCACTTGCACCCTTCACCCGGCCGATTCACTAACCTATTGGCTCAAAAGTGCTCTCCACCCTATGGGGTAGCGAACACTTTTGAGCGAGATCCCGCCACCATAATGTGCACGGGTGCTGTGCGGATTCAGTTGGGCAACTCTGTTTGGCAGCAATTTAATTCCCCCTACAGGCTCAGTGGTGTCTGACCTTGCAAGTATGTTAACTTGGATTTTTAAAAACTCTAGTACAATGCACACATTTTGTGCCAATGGATATGAGGCAACACAATCTGTTATGATTGTAATGAATGATGTAGATGAAAAAGAACATGTCCGTTTGAATCACTTCACACTGATATAGTGCCCTGTGTACTATGAAAGTGCTAGATTTTATTTTATATATTTTTCATATTCCTTCTGCTATGTAGAAATCCTAGAACAGAACAGCGAGCACAGCATGCAGCTACTTTGACAAGGCATTATTCAAGTTGCATACTGAATGACGCCTTCTCGCTTCCTTCCTAGGTCACGGGTCCCATTCATTGTGAATGCTTGTGGGCCACAGGGAAACGCAGTGGAGATGCCATATGTAATTAATGCTTTAAGAAAAAAAAAAACCTTAGGATTGATCCATATAGAGCATTTTCACACCTTTGTACATGATTGGCCAATTAAAAACACACGTACTAAATGATTTTCAAAATATAAAATGTTTATGAATATTAACAGCTACTAACTCAGCCCATTATGACCACTGGAGAGTAAGTGTGGGTAAATAGTAGCAGAACATGATCACACGTAGGAGATAGGATGGCAGCTTTGCAGTGTGCATGGTATGACCAGAAGCTACATGGCTACTGCATTAGAGGCAGGAAGTACTGAGACCGTATCCCTGGGACCAAAGCTGCTTTCTGTCTCAACTGTTAGTGATGAACAGTGCTGCTCTTGTGGATTCAAGGACAATACATCCAGGCCTGTGTGTTTAGACAATACTGGTCTGGATGTCTCAATTAGAAACATTAGGAGTTGAAAGAAGCAGAGAGATTTGAAGAGAGATTTGAAGTTTTTGAATGTGTTTTAATTTGACTCTGGCAGTGTCCATAGCCTGGGGCTGCTACAGAGACACCCTTCTGGTTTTGTCAATGTTAAGTGAGACTAAAGGATGCACCAGTTCCTGCTTTTGGGAATGGGACATAGTTACTATCCCAATTCACAAAACTTCACCTGTGTGTCTAGACCCTTCAATACACATAAAGGTAGACTGGTACCTGCCACAGCTAGGACATGCAGACCAAAATGTGCTTAATAAACATTATTTGCAATCTCAAGTGCAGAGTAGACACTGTGGATATGTTACCATGAAAATTGTGATGAGCTTTAAAAAATAATAATAAATAAACAAAACTGGCCAAATTAAGGCGCATACATGGCCTGGCGCTGTGTTAAATGCCAGTCCATTTGCACAGTGGACTGATGTGCAGGGAAGACTTCTGAAAACAAGTATTCTCTGGGCATCAGCTCCCAAATAGTGGTGGAGCGATGCGTCAGAATTTTTTCCTTTTTTGGGGGGGGGGGGGGGTGACGGGAAGGGGTGTGGGAGAGGCCCTGTCTATTTTGTCAGTCCCGGGACTGAAAGGGTGTGACTGGGCAGGATTGTGGGCTATACAGAGTTGTGTGCATGGTAATGCACCTGTATTGCACCATGGATACAGCTAGTGCAAATACACGCTGATGATGATGCCAGCTATGGAACCAAGCATAGGGGTAGTGAAGGTCCAGCTGCAGAGATGTGTACTCCACATATGGGAGAATATACACCTTTAGTTCTGGGCACACTATGTGAGAGGTATTAGTGGCGACTTGCATTTAACCCTGCAGTTTACCCCACAGTGAGCAATGCATTATGCAGATATTAGCCAGCAAGCATTCTTTTATACATATGTTGAATTCAATTAATTTTCAATGGTAAAAAAAAATATAAAAAAGTAACAGTTTAAAAGATACTGTAGTGATTTATTTTTATTGTTCTATACATTTTATTGAGTACCTAATTACTTCATATGTATTCAAGAATGGAAAGTGTGTCTGCACAGACGTTGCAATAAAGGGTGAGGAGACGCAATGTCCTGTACCCACATTTGGTTGGCAGACCTCGATAAGTACAAAATGCCCACAGGGAAGTTAACCCAATTTTGTCCAGGTGGGTAGTTTTCTACCCATTTTTCAAGATTTTTTGAGGGATGGCTAATATTTGACCCCATTAAGAAAAATCTTGTGGAAAACTACCCACCTGGGCCGAAATGGGTTAATCTTGGGCAGGCTTGGACTGGCCCACAGGGGTACAGGGGAAGCCACCGGTAGGCCCCACTGTCTGGGGGCCCCTCCTCCTCTGGGGATCAGGTTCTAAACTGTGCACTTGAATTATATATTATACATATGTTACCTTATACTGCACAGGATTATGATGTATTCTCTACAGTACATTGCTGACATTGCTGTCATTAATCTGGCACATTATCATGCATGAGCCTTAATTACTATATAAATTATCAAGGAGTCCAGACCAGGTACCCTATAATGGTTAGCCAAACCTCTGTGGTGGCTGGCCACACCCCCTTTGGAGGCTGGCCACACCTCTAATCATGGGCCCCTACCAAGGCATACCCCTCGGTGGGCCCTTCATGCTCCAGTCCGACACTGATCTTGGGAAGTTTCTCTATTTACTTGATCTATCTGTACGAAACCTGGAAAAGAACAGCATGATACATGGTGCGAGATCGCCCAGTGTAACAACCTCATCAGCAAGTCTCACATCATGGGGTATATTTACTAAAGGTCGGTTTTGTTTGTTTTTGTTCAATTTTAGATCAATGTTAAATTGATTGTAAACAATGTTGGGCTTCCAGGGTTAAAACACACATTTACTAACATTTAAAAATTAATATAAAAAAAATCATCTGCTAATAAATGTGTGTTTTAACCCTGGAAGCCCAACATCGCTTAAAATCGTATTAACATCGATTTAAAATAAACAAAAACAAAAAACAAACAAAATCGACCTTTAGTAAAGATACCCCCATGTCTCTAGAATGTCTCTTTCATATGACTTTCTAGTTTGTGTTTGAGCCATTTAGCGTTATCACTGCCATACATTTGCAATCCCACTAGCGGATCTCAGGCTATACCCTCTGAAATGAAACAAGGTTCTGCGAGAACGGATTTGCATGACAAACTGTATTAACAAAATAGAAGTAAAAATATGCAAACTGAGTTGTAAGCTAGTTGTATCTGATGAGAGGAAATCGTTTAATAACTTCCCGAGTTATAAACTAGCTAAGGGTTTGGTAACCTCCATTTCTCCAAGACGGGTCATACTTTATGTACCAGCGGTGGAAGGGGCACGGTCTGGCAGTGCCATGCATATGATCACCATCTCCTGAGCACCAGCGGTGGGTACCATGCTTTGTTTGTTTTGCAGTGAGTTAGCACTAAATGAAGTCGCATTTCCCCTGCAGGGTTTCCTGTGTATCAGCCTCATGCTAATCACTGGTCAGCCTACTCCTGCCCCTGTCATTAAAGAGGATCCTTCCTCTCTTTGTGTCCCCAAACATCAAAGGCCATGAACTGGGCATCAGGTTGGGGAGGAGGTAGTGCTGTAGGCTCCTCCCTGTACCTTTAAATATTAGGCGATCGTCAGAACAGGGCAAGAGACCGTAGGAGCGAGTGAGATTACCTGAGGATCATGCACTCTCTGCCGGGTAAGTGGGGAATGTAGCCTTTGCCAAACTAAATCGGGAGAGGGAGTCATGTGCATTATAATGACGGCTGCGTATAGATCGCGATGCATTGTAAGCTAAATATAATACGAATTATCGTTTCTCTTATGTAAAATTACTATAAATTATTATGGTTTTTTTTTATACTGGTCATATTAGCGAGCAATGATGGCTAGGGCTGCAAGTTCATCAAAGTTTTTTTTTCTAGCGAAAAAACATAAAATGTATCCACTGGGTAAAGCCATGCACGTTCATCAGTAGGACAACGATCATCGTGCGATCTTATCGACCTGTCTCTGGCCACAAGCACTTTGACATCGGCTTCTCTGCGAAGTGCAGGTTCATATTTTAATAAAATCTGCTTTTCTTCCGTTGTTAGATGTGAAGCCTGCAACAGACATGGACTGTGTCACCAACCAAGATTCCCTGTATCTGCCCAATTCTGTCGGGGCATCACTGGAGGAGCTGGAGCTGTGGAGTCAGTTCCACCATGAGGGGACAGAGATGATCATCACCAAGTCAGGACGGTGAGTGCATTTAGAGGGGATACATAGGTTATATGAAATGTGACCATTTATTTACTGAGATCTTCCCTTCCCAGATCTCTTATATACTTAGTAATAGTGAAGTCATTGTAATCCTGAAGCAGATTGGAACAGTGTGATCTACTTTATCCTTATACAGCTGCCATCTTTCCCCACAGGAGGATGTTCCCACAGTGCAAGATACGACTGTTTGGGCTCCATCCTTACACCAAATATGTGGTGCTGGTGGATTTTATTCCCATGGACAACTGCAGGTACAAGGTAAATGTAACTTTTAATTAAAGGAGTATGGGACAGACCCTGAAATAGGATCGGTACACGATTACATTTTAGTTTCCTCACATGAGGTAAAAAGCAGAGTATAATTAAAGAACATATAGTTGCCTATAAAATAAAAATGTTTATAAAAAAAACCCATATATTAAAACAAATATATCCAAACACAATTGGGTTTCTTTACTAAGTAATGGGTTGTAAAACCTGGTGCTTCTGATTGTGTTTATGCCTGATATTTGAGGACAATGATATTACTAGACGTGCTTTGCTAGTAAGATCATTGCCATTTTACATTTCTGGCATAAACACGATTAGAAGCGTCGGGTTTTACAACCCGACACTTCGTAAATAAACTCCAACATCTTTAAAGCAGGCTATATGGTTATACAGATAGACACAAATAGACGGTTGTAGTATGAGCGGCCATCATCTCGGGGGCCAGCATACTAGCGCCGGGATCCCAACCACCGGCATGCCAACAGCTGGGCGAGTGCTAATGAGCCCCTTGCGGGCTCGCTGTGCTCGCTGCGGGCACGGTGGCGGGCTATGCGCGCCACGCTATTTATTCTCCCTCCAGGGGGGGTCATGGACCCCCAAAAGGGATAATGTGTCAGCATGCCGGCGGTCAGGATCCCGGCGCCGGTATGCTGGTCGCCGGGATCACAGCCGGCGGTATACTGAAGACCACCCAAATAGACGAGTAGAAAACACATACAGACACATCAGATTAAACAATTTCATAAACGTAAGTATATAAAGCTGGGTACACACCAAGATTTATCATCCAGCATATCACCCCAAGGTGGATTGGAATGACCATCTTATAGTATGTACACCCAATCCATCGTTTTCACCTGTTGCTCATCACATCGTCCCATCTGATGAGTTAGTGCTGGGCCACACATAGCGGCCAAGCGTGTCCCATTCAGTAGGTGCACACACATGTGCGGCAGTCCCGCTGACCCCGAACGCAGCATGCTGCGGTCGGGCCGGATGACAGGACTGCGGGACTTCATAGTGAACACATACATTTCAATGTAATCGTTCACACAGTGCGGCTGTGCCGTCCTAATGAAATCCCGTGTGTTACTGGATGTGTGCACACATAACCCCCCCTCCAGGCCAAGCGACGGGACCCGCATGGCCATTATGTGTGGCCGTAGCCTTTCGCCTCAGATAAGACAATGAAATAAACGGAGTGCTCATTGTGAGGTGTGTACACAGGACTACATGATATACTAGATACTGAAGATTGGCACTGTTCTACATGATGATTGCATAGTGTGTACAGGAGCAATAATTATTTGGATACAGTCCTCCGATATAATATATTGTGCGGTTGTGCAGAAGATTGCATAGTGTGTACGCTCTATGTCAGAGGTTCTCAAACTCTGTCCTCGGGGGCACACACAGTGCATGTTTTGCAGGTAACCCAGCAGGTGCACAGGTGTATTAATTACTCACTGACACATTTTAAAAGGTCCACAGGTGGAGCTAATTATTTCA
The DNA here is from genome assembly GCF_028390025.1 of Pseudophryne corroboree. Lineage (NCBI taxonomy): Eukaryota > Metazoa > Chordata > Amphibia > Anura > Myobatrachidae > Pseudophryne > Pseudophryne corroboree. The sequence goes on from NC_086444.1 coordinate 367,252,367, forward strand.
CTTGTGATTCTGTGAGGAGACCTGCAAAACATGCACTGTGTGGGCCCCCGAGGGCCGAGTTTGAGAACCTCTGCTCTATGTTGTATGCTATGGTAGGAGTAAAATTGGAAGAGCGGTGCATTGTTACATTTTGTAGTGTGTACTGGTTTTAGGTAATAAGTACAAACGTACAACGGAATACACTGGCTCTATATAAGTAACTGATAAATATTTAAGACTACTTACAAGCACTGAAATAATGTTTTTCATACACAGACAGATGAGGGCGATGGTGAATCATATTTATGTTCAGTTACAGATAACTTGTAAATGCACAATTTTAATGACCTCGGCTTTCTTTACAGTGGAACAAGAACCAGTGGGAGGCGGCAGGAAAAGCAGAGCCTCACCCACCATGCAGGACCTATATTCACCCAGACTCCCCAGCCCCTGGCACACACTGGATGAAGGATGTAATCTGCTTTCAAAAACTAAAACTCACCAACAACACATTGGACCAACATGGACATGTGAGTATACAGAAAGCAATCTAAATCCTGCAGAGGTGTATCTAGGGGTCCGGGCGCCCCTGGCAAAGTAAGAGACTGGCGCCCCCATATTTGAAAAAAGGAAGGGCATGTGCAAAAAAGGGGCATGATCTTGTGGGAAAGGGACATGACCAAACACAATATTACTCCCAGTTAAAATTACGTTTCACAGTAGTAATCCTTGTCACACTGTGGAGAAATCAGCAGTGCCTGGTGCGGTCAAGGAGGGGCACCACCCGGCGATGTCACCCGAAGCCAGGGGGTATATTCAAATATTAATGGCAATGAAAAGGTATCTCTGCTCACTACCTAGTAGTGGTAATGTAGTTATATATTAAGGATAGTATTCTAGTAGTTTATTTTGCGTTTCTTCACTGTGGTGCAGTGCTGAACACCGGTGCCAGCTCCTGGCTGCTGTGTGAACCACCTGCCCTGTCACTGCCACTACTAAGTGATTTCACCCCCTGGCCAAGGGTGGCAACACTAGAAAGCGCCCTCTCCTCGGCCAGTGCACCTGGTGAGTGCCATCCTGGCCAATGGGTACTGTAGATAACCTCCTGTCCCCAGCACATAGCCGTAGTCCCCACATCCTTTCAGCATAGAAGTAGTCCCCATTCCCCTCCCAGCACATGGCCGTAGTCTCCATTCTTTTCCCAGCACACAGAAGTAGTCCCCATTCCCCTTCCAGCACATAGCCGTAGTCTCCATCCCCCTCCCAGCACATAGAAGTAGTCTCCATCCTCCTCCCAGCACATAGCCATAGTCTTCATCCCTCTCTCAGCACACAGCCATAGTCTCCCCCCAGCACATAGCCCCCATTCCAGCACATAGCCATAGCCCCCATCCCCCTCCCTGCACATAGGCATAGTCTCTCCCCTCCCTGCAAATAGGAATAGTCTCCCCCACTGCACATATACATAGTCTTCTCCCTCCCTGCACATACTGTAGGCATAGTCTCCCCCTCCCTGCACATAGGCATAGTCTCCCCCCTCCCTGCACAGATCCACAGTCTCCCCCCTAGCTGCACAGATCCACAGTCTCCCCTCCCTGCACATAGGCATAGTCTCCCCCCTCCCCGCACATAGGCATAGTCTCCCCACTCCCCGCACATAGGCATAGTCTCCCCCCTCCCTGCACATAGGCAGAGTCTCCCCCCTCCCTGCACATAGGCAGAGTCTCCCCCCTCCCTGCACATAGGCAGAGTCTCCCCCCTCCCTGCACATAGGCATAGTCTCCCCCCTCCCTGCACATATCCACAGTCTCCCCTCCCTACACATATCCATAGTCTCCCCCTCCCTGCACAGATCCACAGTCTCCCCCCCCCCCCCCCCCCTGCACATAGGCATAGTCTCCCCCCCCCTGCACATAGGCATAGTCTCCCTCCCTAGCTGCACATATCCACAGTCTCCCCTCCCTGCACATAGGCATAGTGTCCCCCCTCCCTGCACATATCCATCGTCTCCCCTCCCTGCACATAGGCATAGTCTACCCCTCCCTGCACATAGGCATAGTCTCCCCACTCTCAGCACATATCCATAGTTTCCCCTCCTGCACATAGGCTCCCCCCTCCCTGCACAATATCTTTCCCCTCCCTGCTTATAGTCCTCTCCCCTCAAAGAACATATACATAATATGTATACCTAGTGTGATGAGCTGGGCATCACCTGGGCTGAAGGGTCGCACAGTAGGCAGGAACACCACACTTCCGCACCGCACCACACTTTCTGAAGAAAGTGAAAGTAAACTACAGCTCCCAGCAACCCTTGCTTGCAGGAGCTCCCGACAGCAAGGGCTGCTGGTAACTTTAGTTTATTTTCACTTTCTTCACTAGTGCATTGCAGTGCCGAACACCGGCGCTTGTTCCTGAATACTGCGCGATCCTCCAGCACAGGAGATGCCACTACTAAGTGATTCCTTCCATTGGCTGAAGGTGGCACTGCCGGGCAGCGCCCCCTCCTTGGCTGGCGCCCCTGGCGAGTGCCATCCTGGCCAATGGGTAGATACACCCCTGAAATCCTGTTCTGCATAAGTAAACCACATACAATGTCAGGGCTAGATTGACTATTTGGCACTTCTTGAAAATACCAGATGGGCCAATTATCTGACAGACTGGCCTGGTAAGGCAGTCAGAGGCTGAGCCATTCAGAGGGCTGGCCAAGCAGCCCCTTATCCCGGCGCTCTGCTTGGCAGACTTTCTGGATGTAGGCTAGACTGGTCAGTAGTCAGAGGCTGAGCCACTTCAGAATCTTAGCCAAGCGGCTCCACCTCCCAGCAATCTGCTCAGCAGGGTGGATGTAAAGAGCAATGTGACATCATTACTTCACATTGCACATCCTGGGTTAGGCTGGAAGCTGCTTAAGGAGCCAAGAGAAGTTTGCCAGCACCAAACACCTTCACCAAAGTCCCATTGTGAGCTTTAAATGCCAGGGCCGATTTGTAGTCACAGTCCAACCATGTACACTATTTTTAAATATTTTACATTGATTTTAGCGTTTCCTCTTATTCCAGATAATCTTGCACTCAATGCATAGATACAAGCCGAGATTCCATGTTATCCAGTCTGATGATGTATACAACACTCGGTGGGGATTACTGCAGGTATTCAGCTTCCCAGAGACAGAGTTTACTGCAGTCACAGCGTACCAGAATGAGAAGGTAATAAAGAAAAGCCTCTTGGGGGGACCTGTATAACACAAATGCACAAACATATTTTTTTTTTCCTTCATTCCGCCTTATTTTTTTAAATTTCTTTAGATAACAAAATTGAAAATTGATCACAATCCATTTGCCAAAGGCTTCCGGGAACAGGAGAGAAGCCACAGAAAGTAAGAAAACAACCCCTAATTCACCTAATTTGCATTTCCACACATAATTAAACACTGCCCAGTGAGAGAGAGATTTTAAATGGGAAAGTTACTGGTACTACAGTACTGCTTTAGAATTGTATGCATTCAGGGTCGTAACCACAACTTTGTGGGCCCCATAGCAGCATATTGAAGGAGACCCAGTCCCAATGACACCTCTCCACAGCAGTTATTAATTTTATGCCCCATAATAGATCCCTAATTCATTTTCTGATCCATAGTAGTGCCCTAGTTAATATTATGCTCTATATAGTAGTGCCCTGGTTAATTTTATGAACCATCGTAGTTCCCTAGTTTACATGATGTCACATTGTAGGTCTGCCAGTACATATTTTGCCACACAGCAGTGGCGTCACAACGTGGGTGCGGGGGGTGCGGCCCGCACCCGGGTGTTACCCTCTGAGGGGTGACAATAAAGTGCAGGCTCCTGCTCAGTGGAAGGAGCTGGATGCTGCAACCCGGCTCCTGTCACAGTGCAGAAGCCAGCACTGCAGATTCAGCAGTCTCCGGGTGAAGCCCGCATCCCCCGGACCAACAATGTGCCGTAAACAGGGTCGGGACGCGAAGCCACGCCCATTTTCACCCGCGACCGCACCGGGTGTTTTAAAAGTAAGTGACGCCTCTGCCACACAGTATCCTCAATTCACATTATCACATACAGTGTCCCCAATTCATAGTATGTCACATTACAGTGCCCCAGTCCTTACTATGTAACATTATATAATAGTGCCCTCCACATTACAACAAGCAGATCTGTATATGACAAATTACAGTGCCCTCTTATCATTGTTATAACATTCATTGCACACTCCTCACTGAAAATGTAATGTTACACAGTTTAGGCAGGCAATGGATCAGACCCAATTGCTTCGCAGGCGAATCTGGGAAATTGGTATGCAACTTTATAATCTAGGTCCTGGTTCCCCTAAGCCTCTGGGCCCCATAGCAAAGCACCCTTATAGTTACGGCCCTGTATGCAGCCCTGTACAGTGTAAAACTTCACCACTCCCTCTCGCTGGCAAAAGCAACAATATGTATTTAAAGCAGGTGGGTGAGGAAGGGAATAGGCTCTTTAACCACTCGCCTGGCATGGTCGCATCAGATGCAAGTGCTCTATCTGACCTGGTTGCACAGGATGCGACCAGTCAAATAAACAGTGTTAGCAGCGGCAGGGAAGAGAAACTTCCCTCCGCTGCTGCTGTCAGAGGGACCGGAAGGTCCCTCTGCCTCCCTGCACTCTCCCCTACTGATTGCCATGCTGCCGATGATCGGTCTACATGGCAGGACCTCCCCCCGCTCCCCCTCCCTCCCCCCTCCCTCCCCCCTTCCTCCCCCCTTCCTCCCCCTTCCCTCTCCCCTCTCCCCCCTCCTCCCCCCTACTCCCCCCTCCCCCTCCAGCGGCTGCAGACACTAGCAGCTGCTGGGTAGTGTAAATTAAGCCTCCCAAGCCACCCTCAGAAACCCCCCCCCCCCCCCCCCCCTGTATTCCTGGAGGCTGTCCCGGCTTTCAAAATGAAAGCTGCAATGTTTCCGATGGTCGCAATGATCCCATTCGATGTTTCAATGTTTACAAAATATATATCTTTTTTTTTTAAACAATAAATGATATATATATATATATATATATATATATATATATATATATATATATATATATATATATATTAATTATAATTTATTTTTTTACTAAAATCATTTGGGATAGGGTTAAATTCTTGTTCACCTAATTCACTCATAAAAAAAATCACACAACAATTTCTGAGCAGTTTTTGGCGAAATAAATCGTCAGTTAAGTGGTTAAAAAGAAAACCAAAACATTGAGATGTATTTCTTTCACCTGTGGAGCATTGTTACATGTTCTCATTGTTATTTCCTCAGGGATGACATTATGAAGCTACTGCCACAAAGCCCAAGCAAGCGCCAGAAAAGAAAAAAGTGGGAGGACAGCCCTGCAGATGATGAAGGTATTGCTATTTAGTACCGGGTATATAAGGGCAGCTAACAGGGGATTACATTTCATAGAAACTTTGTGGCAACTTTAAAAAGTGGCATTTCTAAATGTAGGAATTGTGTAGTAATTCAGAAATGATACAGACTAGAAACATTTAAATTGACCTCTCTTACACTGTTTTTCAGATTGCTCCAAGGTTGCCCGTGTGAAAGAAGAGCCCAGTGTGGTCCCTGGAGGGGTGTATCCACACTGGGTTCCAGATCATGAAGGAAGCCAAAACCTGACACCCAGCTCCCCAGAGCTAACAGCCTCTCCACACCAGGAGCAGCAGGTTCCCTCCTCTTCCTCCAGCTTTTTATATAGGTAAGCCATTTAGAAGTATAAACGTCCGATTATTGTACCTTTTGAAAAAATAATAATAATATTATATATATATATATATATATATATATATATATATATATATATACTAAAAAATCCCTTAACGCACTCTAAAAATGGAAGAAGCTATAAATTCGTATATTGATTTCTCCAAACCTATACCTTAATTGATGGGCAAGCTTCCACACAGAGATGATCCCCGTCGAAAGAGACCAATAATAAAAAGAAACAGAATGTATCTCTGTGGAGCGCACCTATTGGAATATGTCTTAATATTAAACTATCTAAATATTCAATTTAATAAAATTATATATTCGGTTGCTGATGGAGAGAGGATAACTTTACAAACACACCTTTTTTCTTTAAAAGACACTTATTTTTTATTTCTAAAAATAATTTAAGATTTTCATCTCATTAAAACAAATTTAATAAACATTTTCACAATGTGTTGTTAATCATTGTACACATAGTATTGAATTACAACTTTTCCAAACAGTAAAACATGTACTTTCACCCAACGCGTTTCGTCTTATATAGACTTCTTCAGGGGTGTTTTCTTAAGGTGTGGTTCAAAAAATAAAATAAGATAAAAAGGAACATTGAGAAAGAAGAAATATGCACAACACGTAGCAACATCTGTATCCAAATTGACTAACATCATACGTATTTATTACATTTATCTGTTTAATAAGACATTGATTAAACCGGATGTCAAATATTCATAAATGCTTATAACATAAAATACAAAAAATGATTGTCTAATGAATTACTCCACAGTAAATTAATGAAATAGTATAATATGATATCACTTACTTATAGGTAACGGATAATTATTTAATTTGAAATGTTTTTTCATGAAAATATACTCCATATTAAACCTATTTAAAAAAGAATCAAATTGTAATGATTGTATTAGTAACATCATTTTATCTTTTTTAATCAATAATACTTACTGGAAGTTATTTTTATTAAAAAACTCCCATAATTTAGCTGTGTTTGTAGAGCTTTCTATTTGAAACCACCTACAATTAGATATATAAAGATATATTTTAGACAAAATTATTTGTTTTCAAATAATTATAAATAAAATAAAATGTAAATACTCACTGAAAATTTGTATTATTCTTGTAAATGACTTAACATACTTTTTATTTATAATTATCCTATTAAAAGATAAACAATCTTACTGTTGGTCTAAATTTAAACCATGATTGGATATTAATTTTTATTTCTTATTACTGCAACTTACCCACAATTTTTTCATATATCAATAAGATTAAGGATCCCGAAGTGGACTGAATATTATTAGGCCTCTTTTAATTCCCTAAAAAATAAGAAATTACTAAAGATCTTAAATAAGACCATCTTAAAACAAAATTTAAAAATAGCCCTTGTAGCTTACCAGCAGCTCTCGTATATGACCGCATCCATAGGGATCCAAAAGTGGAAGGAGAGCTGAGTTCAAAACACCTCCCTATTTAAGTCCCACAGCTAGTTACATCACTTCCCATCTCATTTAATTAATTGTTTAATCGATTGAACTGATATATATACAGTTGATTATAGGTATGAAGTGTTGTTGAGATAACAAAATGTTGAATGGTTACCTGATAAAGCTATTTTCAAGGAACAGAATCATGGGAATAATACTGGTATGGTTATGCAAATAATATTGATTCTAGCTTTCTAATACACTTTTGTATTGTATTAGGGCCCGCCAAAGGAGATGTCCTCAGCCAGTATCAAGCTCCTTTGATGTGTGTGAAGTACCTGGCAGGCGTCTCACACCAGATACTGCTACAGTGCCAGAGTCTGATGCATTTCAGCTGCCTGCATTTCCTTCATCCCAGTCTGCACAGGAAAGCTCAAGTGCAGTGAGCATTCCCATGGAAACACCCACAAGGCAGTCACTGCGTGGACCAATGTATAGCCCATATGGAGCAGAGCAGTGGATGGTTCCTACCCAAGGACAGTATCGGCCCATGGGCTACTCCTATCCAGCAGACTTTAACGCACAAGGGACAGTGAGCCACCCACACAATGGGATGTCAGACTGGAGCCAGTATTCTCTCTTCCCATACACATGCTGGTAAACTGGGAGTAGACTAGCTGATGGACTACACAATGTGTTTGACAGCCTTCTCCAATATGCTGACTTTTTTGTTTTATCTTTGGAAGAAACTGAACCAGTTAATATCGGAAGCACCTCTCATTTTATAAATCTAATCCGTTATTCTCTCATGTTGAGGGGTAAAGGGAAATGCCCCAAAGATGACTATTGGCACAAACTTGGAGATGCCTTCTCCTGGCGAGTAATAATTATTTCTTTTAAGATTGACCCCATTCTCTTTATTTCTCAGCACAGCTAATATTTTCCTATGGACTGTTTGAAAATAATGCAAGATGAGAATTATGGATTGGACTATTACTGGGAATAAATCCACAATGCTGCTAGTGCTAGGGGTAACCAGCTTTGCTTCTCAGCTGCAGGTAGACTAGTGCTAAATGCACGTATGTACCTTTGTGACTGCTTGGCACAATGTATGTCTGGAGATGCATCTATTCGGCTATGTTTGTGACAAGTTACAGCCTCAACATTAGCCACTCTACAGTGTTTGTGAGCACCATGTAAAGAGGATTGAGGCCAGAAAAAAATCCTTTTATTTAGTATTGCTTTGCACATAGGTGTAATATTTTTTTTTTGTGTGTCCTGAATAGTGTTCTGTTTATAATATAACATTTGCTTTGCACATTTCCCTGGGGTTGTTTGGGTGTGATGAGCACATTAATAAGCCACACAGTTATTTTTGGTTTTTATTCAGGTTTTTTTTTTCAACAAATGTACACTGTTTGAAATTGTTGCATGCGTTACACAGGTTTGTGTGTAATAGGCATACTAGTACTAATGGGATCATCCACCAAAAAACACGGATCCTGGAGAGCTTTACATTTTTTGTACAATGCAGACAGTAAAAACAACCTATTTCTGTGGCTGACATGTTTCTTTACTCTTTGGACTAGGAAGCCGTCTATATTGGTTCTCTGATCTAGAGTAGTGATCTCTGTAGAGATAGTGTACTACCTGTAAATAGATTTTATTTAAGAAATGTGGACTTGTAATTCATATCCTTCTAGTGAATGATGTTTTATGTCATTTTTATTTAATGGATTGGAAAGTGAAAATGATGAAATGTACATTTGTTGGTCAGTGTCATTTTACACCTTCAATAAATGTCCAATACATAAAAAAAATGGTGTTATGTCTCAACATTTATTATTATCCATTATTTATATGGTGCCCCAAGGTATCCACAGCACCAATTACAGAGCACATAAACGAATAAGCAAAACAGGTAACAGTGACTTGCAGTTGAAGACAAAGGACAAGTGCGGGGTATATAAATATATCTGCATCAGCAGACTACACGGAAATAAGTATCAGGGTGGCAGAAATCCATGGATTTGGTGCAATAGAAGATGGTTTAAGTAAGAAAAGGAAAAGCACATGAGGAAAGAGGGCCCTGCTCGTGAGTGCTTACATTCTAAAGAGGGAGGGGCAGACACACAGGGGTGACTCAGATGGGGTAGACAGTGAGAGCGGAATAGAGGGTTAACATGAGATTTAACATTGTACTGAGTGAAGGCTCATCAATAACCTCCACAGCTTTATGCCTAATAGAATCAGCACTTTTAATGGGATAAAAAGAGTACCTCTGCCTCTCCCCCCATTATGGCATGGAGAACATCACCAAAAAGCAAAATGAGGGAGAATAGGCATTTTAGGTTTCAAAATGAATACCTGCAATTCTATATCCGTGTGCCTTGTCACTGTGTATATAATTAATCCATTTTGTATATAATTAATCCATAACTTATCTCACAATAGAATTAGAACATTGAAAGACCTTGAGGGTATTTCTCACCACTTAAACAAGTGTTTAAGGGCCCCACACACTAGAGTGATATTGCCTGTTTTCATGCAATTGAGATGGATTGCATGAAAAGTGTCACATTGCATGTCCTTTTCGTGCGATTGCGATGCCCGTTCCCGCGTGTCTCCCATCGCAGGTCACACGTGCTGCACGTTATATTTATCTCAAGTGTATGGAAATAGGTTTAATAACGTTAGATTGCATGAGATAAATCACATGTAAAAAATAAAAATACACTCAAGTAGCAAATCGCAATCGCCGGACTCCCGGGAAGCTCCCAGACAGATTGCAGGAAAATTGCATGGAAGTCATTACTGAGATACATCTCCCTAGTGTATGGGGCCCTTGAGCTATGAAAGCAAGGTCATGTATTCAGTGCTAGACTGGGTGACCAAGGCCCTTACAGGTAAATCCTAATTTTATATCCTGTCACATTATGTTGGATGTATTTGATAACTGTTATAAATATATATAAAATAAAAACTTAGAGATTGTCTGCTAACTACTTCACATAAACCAAACCTGTGCTTTTATTTCTCTGACGTCCTAGTGGATGCTGGGAACTCCGTAAGGACCATGGGGAATTGCGGCTCCGCAGGAGACTGGGCACAACTAAAGAAAGCTTTAGGACTACCTGGTGTGCACTGGCTCCTCCCTCTATGACCCTCCTCCAGACCCCAGTTAGAATCTTGTGCCCGGCTGAGCTGGATGCACACTAGGGGCTCTCCTGAGCTCCTAGAAAAGAAAGTATATTTTAGGTTTTTTATTTTCAGTGAGATCTGCAGGCAACAGACTCACTGCCACGAGGGACTAAGGGGAGAAGAAGCGAACCTACCTGCTTGCAGCTAGCTTGGGCTTCTTAGGCTACTGGACACCATTAGCTCCAGAGGGATCGAACACAGGGCCCGACCTCGATCGTCCGGTCCCGGAGCCGCGCCGCCGTCCCCCTTACAGAGCCAGAAGCATGAAGATGGTCCTGAAAATCGGCGGCAGAAGACTTCGGTCTTCAACAAACGCCCTGAGCAGCAATATTAACACCTTGGCTGGCAAAATAATCACAATATATAGTCCCAGAGGCTATATATGTGAAAAATACCCCTGCCAGGATCCATAAAAAAGCGGGAGAAAGACCGCCGAAAAAGGGGCAGGGCTATCTCCCTCAGCACACTGGCGCCATTTTCTTTTCACAGTGCAGCTGGAAGACAGCTCCCCAGGCTCTCCCCTGTAGTTTTCAAGCTCAAAGGGTTAAAAAGAGAGGGGGGGCACTAAATTTAGGCGCAAAATCTGTGTATTATAGCAGCTATAAGGGAAAAATCACTGTGGGTAGTGTGAATCCCTGCATTATATAGCGCTCTGGTGTGTGCTGGCATACTCTCTCTCTGTCTCCCCAAAGGACTTTGTGGGGTCCTGTCCTCAGTCAGAGCATTCCCTGTGTGTGTGCGGTGTCGGTACGGCTGTGTCGACATGGTTGATGAGGAGGCTTATGTGGAGGCGGAGCAGATGCCGATAAATGTGATGTCGCCCCCTGTGGGGCCGACACCAGAGTGGATGGATAGGTGGAAGGTATTAACCGACAGTGTCAACTCCTTACATAAAAGGCTGGATGACGTAACAGCTGTGGGACAGCCGGCTTCTCAGCCCGCGCCTGCCCAGGCGTCTCAAAGGCCATCAGGGGCTCAAAAACGCCCGCTACCTCAGATGGCAGACACAGATGTCGACACGGAGTCTGACTCCAGTGTCGACGAGGTTGAGACATATACACAATCCACTAGGAACATCCGTTGCATGATCTCTGCAATGAAAAATGTGTTACACATTTCTGACATTAACCCAGGTACCAAAAAAAAGGGTTTTATGTTTGGGGAGAAAAAGCAGACAGTGTTTTGTTCCCCCATCAGATGAGTGAATGAAGTGTGTGAAGAAGCGTGGGTTCCCCCGATAAGAAACTGGTAATTTCTAAAAAGTTACTGATGGCGTACCCTTTCCCGCCAGAGGATAGGTCCCGTTGGGAGATATCCCCTAGGGTGGATAAGGCGCTCACACGTTTGTCAAAAAAGGTGGCACTGCCGTCTCAGGATACGGCCACTTTGAAGGAGCCTGCTGATAAAAAGCAGGAGGCTATCCTGAAGTCTGTATATACACACTCAGGTACTATACTGAGACCTGCAATTGCCTCAGCATGGATAGTGCTGCTGCAGCGTGGTCTATTACCCTGTCAGGACAGGGATACTATTTGCTAACCATAGAGCATATTAAAGATGTCATCTTATATATGAGGGATGCACAGAGGGATATTTGCCGGCTGGCATCCAGAATTAATGCAATGTCCATTCTGCCAGGAGGGTATTAGGGACCCGGCAGTGGACAGGCGATGCTGACCTTAGAAGGCACATGAAGGTTCTGCCTTATAAGGGTGAGGAATTGTTTGGGGATGGTCTCTGGGACCTCATATCCACAGCAACAGCTGGGAAGGAAAAAATTTACCTCAAGTTTCCTCACAGCCTAAGAAAGCACCGTATTATAAGGTACAGTCCTTTCGGCTTCAGAAAAGCAAGTGGGTTAAAGGCGCTTCCTTTCTGCACAGAGACAAGGGAAGAGGGAAAAAGCTGCACCAGATAGCCAGTTCCCAGGATCAAAAATCTTCCCCCGCTTCCTCTGAGTCCACCGCATGACGCTGGGGCTCCACAGGTGGAGCCAGGTGCGGTGGGGGCGCGTCTCGGGAACTTCAGCGACCGGTGGGTTCGCTCACAGGTGGATCCCTGGGTTCTACAAGTGGTATCTCAGGGATACAAGCTGGAGTTTCGGGGCGACTCCCCCTCGTCGTTACCTCAAATCAGCCTTGCCTGCTGCCCTCGAGGAGAGGTAGTACTGGCGGCAATTCACAAGCTGTACTTCCAGCAGGTGATAATCACGGTACCCCTCCTTCAACAAGGCCGGGGTTACTATTCCACAATGTTTGTGGTACCGAAACCAGACGGTTTGGTGAGACCCATTCTAAAATTGAAATCCTTGAACACTTATATACGAAGGTTCAAGTTCAAAATGGAATCGCTCAGGGCGGTTATTGCAAGCCTGGACGAAGGGGATTACATGGTATCACTGAACATCAAGGATGCTTACCTGCATGTCCCCATTTACCCTCCTCACCAGGAGTACCTCAAAATTGTGGTACAGGACTGTCATTACCAATTCCAGACGTTGCCGTTGGTCTGTCCCCGGCACCGAGGGTATTTACCAAGGTAATGGCCGAAATGATGATACTCCTTCGAAAAAAGGGAGTTATAATTATCCCGTACTTGGACGATCTCCTTATAAAGGCGAGGTCCAGGGAGCAGTTGTTCGTCGGAGTAGCACTATCTCGGGAAGTGCTACAACAGCACGGCTGGATTCTGAATAGTCCAAAGTCGCAGCTGGTTCCTACGACGCGTCTACTTTTCCAGGGAATGGTTCTGGACACAGAACAGGAAAAAGGGTTTCTCCCGGAGGAGAAGGCCAAGGAGTTGTCATCTCTAGTCAGAGACCTCCTAATACAAATACAGGTGTCGGTGCATCAATGCACGCGAGTCCTGGGAAAGATGGTAGCTTCTTACGAAGAAATTCCATTCGGTAGGTTCCATGCAAGGATCTTCCAGTGGGATCTGTTGGACAAGTGGTCCGGGTCGCATCTTCAGATGCATCGGCTGATAACCCTGTCTCCAAGGGCCAGGGTGTCGCTGTTGTGGTGGCTGCAGAGTGCTCATCTTCTAGAGGGCCGCAGATTCGGCATCCAGGACTGGGTCCTGGTGACCACAGATGCCAGCCTTCGAGGCTGGGGGGCAGTCACACAGGGAAGAAACTTCCAAGGATTATGGTCAAGTCAGGAGACTTCCCTACACATAAATATTCTGGGACTAAGGGCCATTCACAATGCCCTAAGTCAGGCTAGACCCCTGCTTCAACACCAGCCGGTGCTGATCCAGTCAGACAACATCACGGCGGTCGCCCATGTAAACCAGCAGGGTGGCACAAGAAGCAGGATGGTGATGGCAGAAGCCACAAGGATTTTCCGATGGGCGGAAAATCATGTGTTAGCACTGTCAGCAGTGTTCATTCCCGGAGTGGACAACTGGGAAGCAGACTTTCTCAGCAGGCACGACCTCCACCCGGGAGTGTGGGGACTTCATCCAGAAGTCTTCAAAATGATTGTACACCATTGGGAAAGGCCACAGGTGGACATGATGGCGTCCCGCCTCAACAAAAAGCTAAAAAGATATTGCGCCAGGTCAAGGGACCCTCAGGCGATAGCTGTGGACACTCTGGTAACACCGTGGGTGTACCAGTCGGTGCATGTGTTCCTTCCTTTGCCTCTCATACCCAAGGTACTGAGAATACTAAGAAGGAGAGGAGTAAGAACAATACTCGTGGTTCCAGATTGGCCAAGAAGAGCTTGGTACCCAGAACTTCAAGAAATGATCTCAGAGGACCCATGGCCTCTGTCGCTCAGACAGGACCTGCTGCAGCAGGGGCCCTGCCTGTTCCAAGACTTACCACGGCTGTGTTTGACGGCATGGCGGTTGAACACCGGATCCTAAAGGAAAAAGGCATTCCGGAGGAAGTCATTCCTACGCTGATTAAGGCTAGGAAAGATGTGATCGCAAAATATTATCACCGCATATGGCAAAAATATGTTGCTTGGTGTGAGGCCAGGAAGGCCCCAACGGAGGAATTTCAACTGGGTCGATTTCTGCATTTCCTACAGTCAGGAGTGACTACGGGCCTAAAATTGGGTTACGTTAAGGTCCAGATTGCGGCTCTGTACATTTTCTTCCAAAAAGAACTGGCTTCACTGCCTGAAGTTCAGACTTTTGTTAAGGGAGTGCTGCATATTCAGCCCCCGTTTGTGCCTCTAGTGGCACCGTGGGATCTCAACGTGGTGTTGGATTTCCTGAAGTCGCATTGGGTTGAGCCACTTAAATCCGTAGAGCTAAAATACCTCAAGTGGAAAGTGGTCATGCGGTTGGCCGTGGCGTCGGCCAGGCGTGTATCAGAATTGGCGGTTTTGTCATGCAAAAGCCCTTATCTGATTTTCATATGGATAGGGCGGAATTGAGGACACGTTCCCAATTCCTTCCTAAGGTGGTATCAGCTTTTCATGTGAACCAACCTATTGTGGTGCCTGCGGCTACGTGGGACTTGGAGGACTCGAAGTTACTGGACGTAGTCAGGGCCCTGAAAATATATGTTTCCAGGACGGCTGGAGTCAGGAAAACTGACTCGCTATTTATCCTGTATGCACCCAACAAGCTGGGTGCTCCTGCTTCTAAGCAGACTATTGCTCGCTGGATCTGTAGCACGATTCAACTTGCACATTCTGCGGCTGGACTGCCGCACCCTAAATCTGTAAAAGCCCATTCCACGAGGAAGGTGGGCTCTTCTTGGGCGGCTGCCCGAGGGGTCTCGGCTTTACAACTTTGCCGAGCTGTTACTTGGTCGGGTTCAAACATATTTGCAAAAGTCTACTAGTTTGATACCCTGGCTGAGGAGGACCTTGAGTTTGCTCATTCGGTGCTGCAGAGTCATCCGCACTCTCCCGCCCGTTTGGGAGCTTTGGTATAATCCCCATGGTCCTTACGGAGTTCCCAGCATCCACTAGGACGTCAGAGAAAATAAGATTTTACTCACCGGTAAATCTATTTCTCGTAGTCCGTAGTGGATGCTGGGCGCCCGTCCCAAGTGCGGATTGTCTGCAATACTTGTATATAGTTATTGCCTAACTAAAGGGTTATTGTTATGAGCCATCTGTTAGTGAGGCTCAGATATATTTCATACTGTTAACTGGGTATAATATCACGAGTTATACGGTGTGATTGGTGTGGCTGGTATGAGTCTTACCCGGGATTCCAAATCCTTTCCTTATCTTCCGGGCACAGTATCCTAACTGAGGTCTGGAGGATGTCTGGAGGATGTCATCTTTCAGTATCTTAACTGAGGTCTGGAGGATGTCATCTTTCAGAGCCCTGGGGAGCGTCCTGGATGCGTGTGAGGAAGGCAGCATGGCTGATCTTTCAGTATCTTTCAGTCATCTTTCAGTATCCTAACTGAGGTCTGGAGGATGTCATCTTTCAGAGCCCTGGGGAGCGTCCTGGATGCGTGTGAGGAAGGCAGCATGGCGACCTGGACAGACCAGGAGGTTAGAGAGTTGCTGAGCATTAGGGGAGAGGAGGAAATAATGAGGCAGATCACAGGCACAGTTAAAGATGCAGTGATTTATAAAAACATCTCCAAGATGCTGGAAGCCAGGGGAATCATCCGCACACAGCAACAAGTGTTAAACAAAATGAAAACTATTAAAAAGCAGTTCCTGAAGGTGCATGACAACAACAGGAAAAAGAGCGGTGTTGGCGGTATCGACTGGCAGTACTATGACATCTGTGCCAATATCTTTGGAAACACAGCTATATGCAGTCCGGTGAGTCTGTCTTCCAGTTCACAGTACACTGCTACAGAAGGCACTCCAGAAGAGAGACAGACAAGCAGTGACGTCGGTCCGTCATCACCGTTGTTAATTGACGACACACCTGAGGACAGCGACACATCCTCCCAGCCGTCCATAAACACATCCAGAAACGACGACAGCATAACTGCAACCATTGAAGACGTCGTGGATGCTCAGACCAGTGACAGTGGGACTGTACAAAGTGCCGTCACCGTCACCCCAACTTTACAGAAAAACAGTAAGTACATGTTTAGAAAATAACACTCATAGCACAAATCCACAATTGTTAATCATCTGGTTATGTGTGTAGTATGAGTGGCCAGTGTGGCGGCAGCGTGGCGAGCGCAAATGAGCCCCTTGCAGGATCACTGCGCTCAGCACGCTGCTGGCACGGTGGCACGCTTTGCAGCAAGTGTTAAACAAAATGAAAACTCTTAAAAAGCAGTTTCTGAAGGTGCATGACAACAACATGACAACAACAGGAAAAAGAGCGGTGTTGGCCGTATCGACTGGCAGTACTATGACATCTGTGCCAATATCTTTGGAAACACAGCTATATGCAGTCCGGTGAGTCTGTCTTCCAGTTCACAGTACACTGCTACAGAAGGCACTCCAGAAGAGACACAGACAAGCAGTGACGTCGGTCCGTCATCACCGTTGTTAATTGACGACACACCTGAGGACAGCGACACATCCTCCCAGCCGTCCATAAACACATCCAGAAACGACGACAGCATAACTGCAACCATTAAAGACGTCGTGGAAGCTCAGACCAGTGACAGTGGGACTGTACAAAGTGCCGTCACCGTCACCCCAACTTTACAGAAAAACAGTAAGTACATGTTTAGAAATTAACACTCATAGCACAAATCCACAATTGTTAATCATCCGGTTATGTGTGTAGTATGAGTGGCCAGTGTGGCAGCAGTGTGGCGAGCGCAAATGAGCCCCTTGCAGGATCACTGCGCTCATCACGCTGCTGGCACGGTGGCACGCTTTGCAATTTCTGCCCCTACCCAGGGGGGCTTTGCATTTTTTATAAATAGTTCAATGTTGCAGAGTAGCTAGTGTGTAGGTGGATTAATGCCACAAACACATGTTTGCTAACCCTGCTATTTTTATATACGCTCATTTTGTATTTCTTCTCTTCACAGTTTACACCGTACCGCCTAGAAGGAAGAAACTGAGCAGAGCGGAGCAAGTGGCTAAAGCCATGTCAAATGTCCTTGTTGACCAGCTCCGAGAGATGTCCGCACAGGAGGATGCAAGGCTCGACAGGTTTCTAGAGGCAGAACGCCAAATGCATGATGCATTTCTTTCCCAAGTCATGACAATGCAGGAACGCATGAGTAGAGAGCAGTATGACTGGCACAGGGAAATGCACCAAATGAACATGGCGTTCTATGAGCGTATGAGCAATACCTCAAGAGCACCAATCCAACACCACAACTCACAATACCCTGAGCAGGGTTTTTCATCATTTAATCCTGGTCCATACTATGCCCCAAATACTGCACCATCTAGCGCGCAAAGCACAGAGTTTACTGTATTGCGCAATTTGCCGTGAAACACAGTGAATTTCTTATTGTTGTTATTTGTTGTTAAATAACCACAGTGTGGTCAGTGTTTATGCACAACTGTTTGTGCATTCTTTAATTTTTTTTCTATGTTCTGTTTTGTATAGTGTCTACATTAAAGCACTTTTTATTTATTTTTTACACACTAATAATATATTGCAGGGACACTGTGGTTTATGGTGTTGTATCTACAAGCCTACCAGTGTTTTTTTTTTTTTATGCCAATCAAAACTTGATTGCAAATCTATGCATAACATTCCCACTTGTGCGTAACAGTAGACCATGTTTTCAGTGTTTTCTACATTGTTTCTCCATATATACACAGTTGCTGGCAATGTGTTTTTTTTTGGAAAATCATAAATATTGAAACCAAAGATCAAAGGTGGAATACAAAATAAAAAAAATGTAATTCACCAAACATGTTGTGCTGATTCTTAAACACTATTGTACCAGTGCTGCAAGGTTGGACGTAATAGTGTGGCGTATTTGTTCTGCAGCGGAGTTTGAGGCAGTCCCAAACAAAGCACCTTCCACATGTGGGTTCATAACCTCAGGGTCCAGCACAGTCCACTCAGGAAGGAATACCTAATTTTTCAGTTCACAGATGTTGTGCAGTATACAGCACGCAGCTACTACATTAGGCATATTCTTTAGGTCCACATCATTGCGCTTCATCAAACAACGCCATCTTCCTTTTAACCTGCCAAAGGCGTTCTCAACCACCATCCTTGCTGAACTCAGGGTGTGAGTATAGGTTTGTTGCTCTGGGGTTAACTGGACCTGTTGGGTGTAGCCTTTCATAATCCAGGGGCGTAAAGGGTATGCAGCATCCCCGATGATGTGGACAGGGATCTCCACCCCATTTACAATCTTTGCACACTCTTTGGGGTACAGCCAGCCTCCCTGCTTCTCCTCTACGATGTTATACAGGTCAGAATTGGCAAGAACTCGGGAGTCATGAGATCGGCCTGGCCAGCCAATAAACACATCTAGGAAACTAAAGAACAGTAAAATTTAAAAAAGTTAGAATGTAAAACTCACACATGCAACTCATCCCACCACCCCAAAAATAAACACTTACCAATATTTGTGGTCCACAACAGCCTGTAATATGATGGAGTGCCAGCCCTTCCTATTAAAATAGTCAGCATGGTTGTCACGTGGGGCAATAATAAGAATTTACTCACCGGTAATTCTATTTCTCGTAGTCCGTAGTGGATGCTGGGGACTCCGTAAGGACCATGGGGAATAGACGGCTCCGCAGGAGACTGGGCACATCTAAAGAAAGATTTAGGTCTATCTGGTGTGCACTGGCTCCTCCCCCTATGACCCTCCTCCAAGCCTCAGTTAGGACACTGTGCCCGGAAGAGCTGACACAATAAGGAAGGATTTTGAATCCCGGGTAAGACTCATACCAGCCACACCAATCACACCGTATAACTCGTGATAGGAAACCCGGTTAACAGTATGATAACAACGGAGCCTCTGAACAGATGGCTCGCAATAACAACCCGATTTGTGTAACAATAACTATTTACAAGTATTGCAGACAATCCGCACTTGGGATGGGCACCCAGCATCCACTACGGACTACGAGAAATAGAATTACCGGTGAGTAAATTCTTATTTTCTCTGACGTCCTAGTGGATGCTGGGGACTCCGTAAGGACCATGGGGATTATACCAAAGCTCCCAAACGGGCGGGAGAGTGCGGATGACTCTGCAACACCGAATGAGAGAACTCCAGGTCCTCCTCAGCCAGGGTATCAAATTTGTAGAATTTTGCAAACGTGTTTGCCCCTGACCAAGTAGCAGCTCGGCAAAGTTGTAAAGCCGAGACCCCTCGGGCAGCCGCCCAAGATGAGCCCACCTTCCTTGTGGAATGGGCTTTTACAGATTTAGGCTGCGGTAGTCCCACCGCAGAATGCGCCAGCTGAATAGTGCTACAAATCCAGCGCGCGATAGTCTGCTTAGAAGCAGGAGCACCCAGTTTGTTGGGTGCATACAGGATAAACAGCGAGTCAGTTTTCCTGACTCCAGCCATCCTGGAAACATAAATTTTCAGGGCCCTGACTACGTCCAGTAACTTGGAATCCTCCAAGTTCCTAGTTGCCGCAGGCACCACAATAGGCTGGTTCACGTGAAACGCTGATACCACCTTCGGGAGAAACTGAGGACGAGTCCTCAATTCCGCCCTATCCATATGGAAAATCAGATAAGGGCTTTTATAGGACAAAGCCGCCAATTCTGACACACGCCTGGCCGAAGCCAGAGCCAACAGCATGACCACTTTCCACGTGAGATTTTTCAAATCCACAGTCTTAAGTGGTTCAAACCAATGTGATTTCAGGAACTCCAAAACCACATTGAGATCCCAAGGTGCCACTGGGGGCACAAAAGGAGGCTGAATACGCAGAACTCCTTTGACAAAAGTCTGAACTTCAGGCAGTGAAGCCAGTTCTTTCTGGAAGAAAATCGACAGGGCCGAAATCTGGACTTTAATGGACTCCAATTTGAGGCCCAACGTCACCCCTGCTTGCAGGAAATGCAGGAATCGACCCAGTTAAAATTCCTCCGTTGGGGCCTTCCTGGCCTCACACCAAGCAACATATTTCCGCCAAATGCGGTGATAATGTTTTGCGGTGACATCCTTCCTGGCTTTGATCAGGGTAGGGATGACTTCCTCCGGAATGCCCTTTTCCTTCAGGATCCGGTGTTCAACCGCCATGCCGTCAAACGTAG
The DNA here is from genome assembly GCF_028390025.1 of Pseudophryne corroboree. Taxonomy (NCBI): domain Eukaryota; kingdom Metazoa; phylum Chordata; class Amphibia; order Anura; family Myobatrachidae; genus Pseudophryne; species Pseudophryne corroboree. Next base: position 367,272,815 of record NC_086444.1, read on the forward strand.
CCGCGGTAAGTCTTGGAACAGACAGGGCCCCTGCTGCAGCAGGTCCTGTCTGAGAGGCAGAGGCCAAGGGTCCTCTGAAAGCATCTCTTGAAGTTCCGGGTACCAAGCTCTTCTTGGCCAATCCGGAACCACGAGTATAGTTTTCACTCCTCGCCTTCGTATTATTCTCAGTACCTTGGGAATGAGAGGCAGAGGAGGAAACACATAAAACGACTGGTACACCCACGGTGTTACTAGAGCGTCCACAGCGATCGCCTGAGGGTCCCTTGACCTGGCGCAATATCTTTTTAGCTTTTTGTTGAGGCGGGACGCCATCATGTCCACCTGTGGTCTTTCCCACCGGTTTACCAGCATTTGGAAGACTTCTGGATGAAGTCCCCATTCTCCCGGGTGGAGGTCGTGCCTGCTGAGGAAGTCTGCTTCCCAGTTGTCCACTCCCGGAATGAACACTGCTGTCAGTGCTAACACATGATTTTCCGCCCATCGGAGAATCCTTGTGGCTTCTGCCATTGCCCTCCTGCTTCTTGTGCCGCCCTGTCTGTTTACATGGGCGACCGCCGTGATGTTATCTGATTGGATCAGTACCGGCTGGTTCTGAAGCAGGGGCCTTGCTTGGCTTAGGGCATTGTAAATGGCCCTTAGCTCTAGAATATTTATGTGAAGCGAAATCTCCTGATTTGACCACAGTCCTTGGAAATTTCTTCCCTGTGTGACTGCACCCCAGCCCCGAAGGCTGGCATCCGTGGTCACCAGGACCCAGTCCTGTATTCCGAATCTGCGGCCCTCTAGTAGAATAGCCCTCTGCAGCCACCACAGCAGCGATACCCTGGTCCTTGCTGACAGGGTTATCCGCTGTTGCATCTGGAGATGGGACCCGGACCATTTGTCCAACAGGTCCCACTGGAAAGTCCTTGCGTGGAACCTTCCGAATGGAATTGCTTCGTACGAAGCTACCATTTTTCCCAGGACTCGTGTGCATTGATGTACAGACACCTGTCCCGGTTTTAGGAGGTCTCTGACTAGAGATGACAACTCCCCGGCTTTTTCCACTGGAAGAAACACTTTTTTCTGGTCTGTCCTGTACCACAAAACTGAGGTACTCCTGGTGAGGAGGGTAAATGGGGACATGCAGGTACGCATCCTTGATGTCCAGGGAGACCATGTAATCCCCCTCGTCCAGGCTCGCAATAACCGCCCTGAGCGATTCCATCTTGAACTTGAACCTTTTGATATAAGTGTTCAAGGATTTTAGATTTAAGATGGGTCTCACCGAACCGTCCGGTTTCGGTACCACAAACATTGTGGAATAGTAACCCTTCCCTTGCTGAAGGAGGGGTACCTTGACAATCACTTGCTGTGAATACAGTTTTTGGATAGCCACCAACACTGCCTCCCTGGCAGAGGGAGTTGCTGGTAAGGCAGATTTTAGAAAACGGCGGGGGGGGGACGTCTCGAATTCCAGCCTATACCCCTGAGATACTACTTGAAGGGCCCAGGGATCCACCTGTGAGAGAGCCCACTGTGTGCTGAAATTTCTGAGACGGCCCCCACCGTACCCGGATCCGCCTGTGAAGCCCCAGCGTCATGCTGTGGACTTACCGGACGCGGGGGAGGACTTTTGCTCTTGGGAACTGGCTGTATGCTGCAGCTTTTTCCCTCTACCTTTGCCTCTCGGCAGAAAGGATGCGCCTCGAGCCCTCTTGTGTTTATGGGGCCGAAAGGACTGTACTTGATAATACGGTGCCTTCTTTTGCTGTGGGGTAGCCTGTGGCAAAAATGTCGATTTCCCAGCCGTAGCTGTGGAAACGAGGTCTGAAAGACCATTCCCAAACAGTTCCACCCCCTTATAAGGCAAAACTTCCATGTGCCTTTTTGAATCGGCATCACCTGACCACTGCCGAGTCCATAACCCCCTTCTGGCGGCAATGGACATTGCGCTTATTTTTGATGCCAGCCGGCAAATATCCCTCTGTGCATCACGCATGTATAAGACAGCGTCCTTTATATGCTCTACTGTCAGCAAAATAGTGTCCCTATCCAGGGTATCAATATTATCAGACAGGGAATCTGACCACGCAGCAGCAGCACTGCACATCCATGCTGATGCAATCGCTGGTCGCAATATAATGCCCGTGTGTGTATATATAGCTTTTAGGGTAGCCTCCTGCTTTCTATCAGCAGGATCCTTTAGGGCGGCCGTATCCGGAGACGGTAGTGCCACCTGTTTTGATAAACGTGTAAGCGCTTTATCTACCCTAGGGGACGTTTCCCAACGTGACCTATCCTCTGGCGGGAAAGGGTACGCTGCCAATAACCGTTTAGAAATTATCAATTTCTTATCGGGGGAAGTCCAGGCTTCCTCACACACCTCATTTAATTCCTCAGATGCAGGAAAAACTACTGGTAGTTTTTTCTCACCGAACATAATACCCTTTTTTGTGGTACCTGGGGTACTATCAGAAATGTGTAATACATTTTTCATTGCCTCAATCATGTAACGGGTGGACCTATTGGAGGGTACACTAGTCTCATCGTCGTCGACACTGGAGTCGGTATCCGTGTCGACATCTGTGTCTGCCATCTGAGGTAGCGGGCGTTTTAAAGCCCCTGATGACATTTGAGACGCTGGAACAGTCACAAGCTGAGTAGCCGGCTGTCCTATGTCGTCAAACCTTTTATGTAAGGAGCTGACACTGTCACGTAATTCCTTCCATAAGTCCATCCACACAGGTGTCGACCCCTCAGGGGGTGACAACACATTTACAGGCATTTGCTCTGCCTCCACATCATTTTCCTCATCATACATGTCGACACAGCGGTACCGACACACAGCACACACACAGGGAATGCTCTGACAGAGGACAGGACCCCACAAAGCCCTTTGGGGAGACAGAGGGAGAGTATGCCAGCACACACCAGAGCGCTATATACCACAGGGATATCACCTATAAAGAGTGTTTTCCCTTATAGCTGCATATATATATTATACTGCGCCTAAATTTGTGCCCCCCCTCTCTTTTTTACCCTTTCTGTAGTGCAGGACTGCAGGGGAGAGCCAGGGAGCGATCCTTCCAGCGGAGCTGTGAGGGAAAATGGCGCCAGTGTGCTGAGGGAGATGGCTCCGCCCCCTTTTCGGCGGGCTTTCTCCCGCTTTTTGTGTTATTCTGGCAGGGGTAATTTACACCTATATAGCCTCTGGGGCTATATATGGTGTCAGTTTTGCCAGCCAAGGTGTTAATATTGCTGCTCAGGGCGCCCCCCCCCCCCCAGCGCCCTGCACCCATCAGTGACCGAAGTGTGTGGTGTGCATGAGGAGCAATGGCGCACAGCTGCAGTGCTGTGCGCTACCTTGGAGAAGACAGAAGTCTTCAGCCGCCGATTTTCCGGACCTTCTTGCTTCTGGCTCTGTAAGGGGGATGGCGGCGCGGCTCCGGGAACGGACGACGAGGTCGGGTCCTGTGTGCGATCCCTCTGGAGCTAATGGTGTCCAGTAGCCTAAGAAGCCCAAGCTACCACCACTTAGGTAGGTTAGCTTCTTCTCCCCTTAGTCCCTCGCTGCAGTGAGCCTGTTGCCAGCAGGTCTCACTGTAAAATAAAAAACCTAAACTATACTTTCTTTCTAGGAGCTCAGGAGAACCCCTAGTGTGCATCCAGCTCGGCCGGGCACAGAAATCTAACTGAGGCTTGGAGGAGGGTCATAGGGGGAGGAGCCAGTGCACACCAGATAGACCTAAATCTTTCTTTAGATGTGCCCAGTCTCCTGCGGAGCCGTCTATTCCCCATGGTCCTTACGGAGTCCCCAGCATCCACTAGGACGTCAGAGAAAATGGGGATGTGTGTCCCATCAATCGCTCCTCCACACTGCGGATAGCCTCGCTTCACAAATCCTTTGATGGTATTCTGTAAGCGCTGTCCTTGTGGTAGAGATATGAAGCGCTTGTATAAGGTAGATACAATTGCTTTAGTCACCTGGTGGACTATGACACAGCAGGTGGAGATCGCAATACAGAACAAGCATGAGACTGAGCGGTACTCTCCTGGGGTAGCATACCACCACAATGCAATAGCTAGCCTCCTGCGTGCCTCGATGGGTCTCCTAAGCCTGGTGGTCTGCATGTCAAGTGCTGGGGTAAGTAATTCCAGGATGTAATCAAAGGTTGCACGAGACACACGGAAGTTAGCCATCCACTCCTCATCCTGGTAAGCTTCCACGGTCCTCATAAAGGCTTCTCCGTGCCGGCGATCTCTGGACCAAAATGAGCGGTTAGGCCCCATACTCATGCTCAGGATGGTACTCATCCTGGATGATATGAGGGCTCTCCTCCTGCGCAAATATTGGCGGCGACTAGCAGCCCTATCCACCATAAATAGCGCCCTCCTCCTCCTCATAAAATATATGTGCAATATACTGCACAGTGTGACAAACTGCATCATGCTGTCACTGACTGTATGAAACATCTGCAAAGCAGAAAGAATCATGAGCTCAGGCATACACACTGGTACTCCGTCGGCCATGACTGCAGCAATGGTGTGAGCAGGCACCACCCCTCCCTTTGTTGATAACTGTGACCTCATCTATGTGAGCCAGAAAAAGGCCATTTCTAATGACATACATATGCATTTGCAGGGATATCCCGGGATCAGTGTAAATGCAGGGCCGGTGCAAGGTTTATTGGCTCCCTAGGCAAGACTTCAGACTACCCCCCCCCCCCCCCCCCCCCCCCCCCCACCCTCCTTTTCTCCTCTTTTATTTATTATTTTCTGTTCGGCATTGAAGCATACATCAGCAGATCCCTCTGTTGTGCATATGTATAAAAATATCTACACACTGGTGGTGCCTAACCCTAACCCTCCCTTCCCCACTGCCTAACCCTACCCCTCCCTTCCCCGCTGCCTAACCCTAACCCTCCTTTCCCCACTGCCTAACTCTAACCCTCCCCCACCGGTCCATAACCCTAACCTTCCCTGTGCTTTCCCCTAACCCTAAAACCCATTCTTCACCCTAAAGCTAACCTCCTAAACCTAAACCTAACGCCAGTGCCTCCCGCTATCAGGACGTTCAGGATGCTGGCTGTCAGTTGTCAGTATTGTGACGCTGGCATCCCATTCGGCATCGGTATGTTCACGCCGGGATGGTGTCCTTGTTCGGGATGCTGGCGTCGGTATAGCGACCGTCGGTATCCCGTCCATTGGTTAGGTTACTGTTTCCCGCTGTCTCCCATACACAGCTGTCACCCACTGTCACACACACTCACACACAGCAGTCAACCACTATCACCCATACACAGCAGTCACCCACTGTCACAAACACTCACCCACTGTCACGCATACACTGCAGTCACCCACTGTCACCCATACACAACAGTCACCCACTGTCACCCATACACAGCAGTCACCCACTGTCACCCATACACTGCAGTCACCCATACACTGCAGTCACCCACTGTCACCCATACACTGCAGTCACCCATACACAGCAGTCACCCACTGTCACCCATACACTGCAGTCACCCACTGTCACCCATACACAGCAGTCACCCACTGTCACCCATACACTGCAGTCACCCATACACAGCAGTCACCCACTGTCACCCATACACTGCAGTCACCCATTGTCACCCATACACTGCAGTCACCCATACACAGCAGTCACCCACTGTCACCCATACACTGCAGTCACCCACTGTCACCCATACACAGCAGTCACCCACTGTCACCCATACACTGCAGTCACCCATACACAGCAGTCACCCACTGTCACCCATACACTGCAGTCACCCATTGTCACCCATACACTGCAGTCACCCATACACTGCAGTCACCCATACACAGCAGTCACCCACTGTCACCCATACACTGCAGTCACCCATACACTGCAGTCACTAACTGTCACCCGTACACTGCAGTCACCCAATGTCACCCATACACAGCAGTCACCCAATGTCACCCATACACAGCTGTCACAAACACTCACCCACTGTCACGCATGCACTGCAGTCACCCATACACAGCAGTCACCCACTGTCACCCATACACTGCAGTCACCCACTGTCACCCATACGCAGCAGTCACCCACTGTCACCCATACACTGAAGTCACCCAATGTCACCCACACACAGCAGTCACCCACTGTCACTCATACACTGCAGTCACCCACTGTTGCCCATACACTGCAGTCACCCATACACAGCAGTCACCCACTGTCACCCATACACTGCAGTCACCCATACACAGCAGTCACCCACTGTCACCCATACACTGCAGTCACCTACTGTCACCCATACACAGCAGTCACCCACTGTCACCCATACACTGCAGTCACCCAATGTCACCCATACACAGCAGTCACCCACTGTCACCCATACACAACTGTCACAAACACTCACCCACTGTCACGCATGCACTGCAGTCACCCAATGTCACCCATACACAGCAGTCACCCACTGTCACCCATACACTGCAGTCACCCACTGTCACCCATACGCAGCAGTCACCCACTGTCACCCATATGCAGCAGTCACCCACTGTCACCCATACACTGAAGTCACCCAATGTCACCCACACACAGCAGTCACCCACTGTCACTCATACACTGCAGTCACCCACTGTCGCCCATACACTGCAGTCACCCATACACAGAAGTCACCCACTGTCACCCATACACTGCAGTCACCCACTGTCACCCATACACTGCAGTCACCCATACACAGCAGTCACCCACTGTCACCCATACACTGCAGTCACCCAATGTCACCCATACACTGCAGTCACCCACTGTCACCCATACACTGCAGTCACCCAATGTCACCCATACACTGCAGTCACCCATACACAGCAGTCACCGACTGTCACCCATACACTGCAGTCACCCAATGTCACCCATACACAGCAGTCACCCACTGTCACCCATACACAGCTGTCACAAACACTCACCCACTGTCACGCATGCACTGCCGTCACCCAATGTCACCCATACACAGCAGTCACCCACTGTCACCCATACATTGCAGTCACCCACTGTCACCCATACATAGCAGTCACCCACTGTCACCCATACGCAGCAGTCACCCACTGTCACCCATACACTGCAGTCACCCATACACAGCAGTCACCCACTGTCACCCATACACTGCAGTCACCCATTGTCACCCATACACTGCAGTCACCCATACACAGCAGTCACCCACTGTCACCCATACACTGCAGTCACTCACTGTCACCCATACACAGCAGTCACCCAAACACAGCAGTCACCCACTGTCACCCATACACTGCAATCACCCAATGTTATCCATACACTGCAGTCACCCATACACAGCAGTCACCCACTGTCACCCATACACTGCAGTCACCCACTGTCACCCATACACAGCAGTCACCCACTGTCACCCATACACTGCAGTCACCCAATGTCACCCATACACATCAGTCACCCACTGTCACCCATACACAGCTGTCACAAACACTCACCCACTGTCACGCATGCACTGCAGTCACCCAATGTCACCCATACACAGCAGTCACCCACTGTCACCCATACACTGCAGTCACCCACTGTCACCCATACGCAGCAGTCACCCACTGTCACCCATATGCAGCAGTCACCCACTGTCACCCATACACTGAAGTCACCCAATGTCATCCACACACAGCAGTCACCCACTGTCACTCATACACTGCAGTCACCCACTGTCGCCCATACACTGCAGTCACCCATACACAGCAGTCACCCACTGTCACCCATACACTGCAGTCACCTACTGTCACCCATACACTGCAGTCACCCATACACAGCAGTCACCCACTGTCACCCATACACTGCAGTCACCCAATGTCACCCATACACTGCAGTCACCCATACACAGCAGTCACCCACTGTCACCCATATACTGCAGTCACCCACTGTCACCCATACACTGCAGTCACCCAATGTCACCCATACACTGCAGTCACCCATACACAGCAGTCACCGACTGTCACCCATACACTGCAGTCACCCAATGTCACCCATACACAGCAGTCACCCACTGTCACCCATACACAGCTGTCACAAACACTCACCCACTGTCACGCATGCACTGCAGTCACCCAATGTCACCCATACACAGCAGTCACCCACTGTCACCCATACATTGCAGTCACCCACTGTCACCCATACGTAGCAGTCACCCACTGTCACCCATACGCAGCAGTCACCCACTGTCACCCATACACTGAAGTCACCCAATGTCACCCACACACAGCAGTCACCCACTGTCACTCATACACTGCAGTCACCCACTGTCGCCCATACACTGCAGTCACCCATACACAGCAGTCACCCATACACTGCAGTCACCCACTGTCACCCATACACTGCAGTCACCCATACACAGCAGTCACCCACTGTCACCCATACACTGCAGTCACCCAATGTCACCCATACACAGCAGTCACCCAATGTCACCCATACACAGCAGTCACCCACTGTCACCCATACACTGCAGTCACCTAATGTCACCCATACACAGCAGTCACCCACTGTCACCCATACACAGCAGTCACCCACTGTCACCCATACACTGCAGTCACCCACTGTCACCCATACACAGCTGTCACACACAGCTGTCAACCATACACATTTGTCACCCACTGTCACCCATACACAGTTGTCACCCACTGTCACTCAATCTCTCACACACACACAAACAGTGCACCCAGTAGTGCTCACCTAGCGCCACCTCACACTATGCAGCGGGCTGTGACGAGCATGGGCAGCAGATGTCATCTGCAGGGGTTATGTGCCCAGCTCTAAATCACTTGTGGTACAGTAGCTGCGGCTGGTGTGACGGCTGCTCAGTGGCTAGGAGAAGCTCTGCTCCACCCGTCAAGATCAGCCACTGCAGCAACAGCCGGAGGAGGGACAGGGAACTGCCGGCAGGGAGTGCGCAGGGAGGATGTACCGTGTCCCAATGTTAATGTGTTCTAAGAAGCAGGAAGTGTCTGACTCTCCTCAGAAGGCCAGGGGGCGGGCGCCACACAGGAACAATTAATTGAAGAGCACGGCATGTCAGCACTGGGGGCGGGACTCGAAGAGACCAATAGACTGCAGGTGGTGAGGTTAGTGATGGACGGACCCTCGCCGCGGCCGCCCCCAGGCTAGCAACAATTATTCTTTACAAAAAATGGATTTAACTGGAGCATGCCGCCCTCTGGTGGCCGGCGCCCATAGGCAGCTGCCTAAAGCTGCCTAATGGTGGCGCCGGCCCTGTGTAAATGGGGCTGTCCCGGGTCGATCCCAGGTCTTAGTGCAGTGTGAAAGGGGTCAGCCCCGGGAATGCATCCTGGGACGCATCCCGGGAGTGACCCGGGTGTGCGAGTGTAAAAGGGGTATTATTGGTCTACCTGACTAGGACTCCACAAAAGCAAAAGTCAAACAAAACGAAAATAACAGATCTGACCAGCTCTTTCCATTAGAAGATTCTACATTTTGCGGCTAGCAGACTGTTATAAATTCATGTGCTTCCTTGTATAAACTGATGCATTCATGTGAAAAGGGTAATTGTGCAGCAGGATGCTGTTTTCAACAAACCTGACACTTGTTTTAAAGCACTTCTATGACTGGCATACATTTCAAATGTGCAGAAGAAAAACCATTGAAGGCTGTAGTTTCCTCATTGGTATAATGGCATTTATGTGGCACAATGGTTAGCTTTGCTGCCTTACAGAACTGGGGTCATGATTTTGATTCCAGCCAGGGCCTTATATGTGTGGAGTTTATTTGTTCTCCACTTTACATAGATTAATCAGATTCCACCCATAATCCAAAAATATACTGGTAGGTTAATTAGATTCTGATCCACAGAAAATAAATCCTAGCATGTATGCAAGTCCACATGGTAGGGGAATATTGATTGTAAGGTCCAATAGTGTTTTCCAGTAGCCTGTTTTAGCAGGGCCCATTATAGAAATACGCCCTGCCCTTTTCTAGGGAGCCATTATTTAGTATTTTGCAATTCTAGCCACTGGGGGGCGCATTGGATTAGCCGGGGAGGTGGATGCCGTCAGACCTGGAAGCATTTTGCACGGCTTCTAACTGCCCATAGTAGTACGGTAGCATCTAGATTCTCTTCGCGCTAAGGACCTTTCCCATAACCCCCTGGGTCCATGTCACAATCTATTTGGAATAGTAAAGTGTGGCAAGCGGAGCGGAGCGAGACACCGAGCCCGATGCGTGGCGAGCGTCCAATGCTGCATAGAGAAATAAATTTGCCCCAAACGATTGGAGAACGAAGGAGACATTTACATGCTGTAAGGGCGGAAGTGCGCTCCTGCCCTCTTGTTTTGTCACGTCCAGGTCCTAAGCACGAAGGCAACATAGACACAACCACACAACTGTCTCCTGAAACCATTACTTTCAACTGCTCCTTTACTCCCTGCGTGCTCTGCCTGAGGAGTTCCCTGCTGTTAGGGATCACGGTGAGCCGTGGTCAGCTATAGAGAAGTCTGGCCGCATCAGAGATTCTGCATCTCTGCATAACCCACTGTGCACTGAACCCCGCATCCATCATAACGGCAACCTGATACATTGCTCCTTCCCTGTGTCTGCAGGCTGCACTTTCTCTCTCTAATGGCCAGTCTTTTTCTCTGTTGGACTGCCCCAGACCCCACCCCTCAGCTACACAAACACAAGTTTGTAAAGTTACTTTAATGGGCATTGATTGGGCAAGTAGGTGGTCCGACTGCTTGTGCAAAGGTCTGATGGGGCATGTGGGGGGTCGCAGGGGCATCTGGGGTGTCTGATGACAGGTTGTGAAAGCTGAGGGGCACTGAAGGGACATGTGAGGTGGTCTGTTAGGTGGGGGTTGAATAGAGAAGATTAAAATATTCCATTTAGTACTATGCCACACAGTGTACACAATTCATAACAACCCACAGAGATATAACATTGTGTCCAAAATTTTGCCCTTCAAAATAAAATGAGCCTCCCTCCATGATCAGCATCCTGACCAAACAACTCCTAGAGGGAACACTAGTGAGTGACTAAATATTCTCTGTAAAGTGCTGCGTAATATGTATAATCTATATAAATATATGTATCATTTGTTATATACAGAAAGTACAGACCACCAGCATCCTCACAACTGTCCCAATCTCCACTCGGAACCTGATTCATTCCTCTTCTTTCCGCTGTGCCCTCTTCCAATTACACTGTAAAAACTCTCATGAGCAGGACCCTCCCTACCATTTGTTTTCATGTCCACATTTATTTTGTCTATACTGTATGCCCAGGGGTGGATTGAAGGGTGAGGGTGCCCCTAGGCACAAAAGTAAGGCTCATCCCCCGCCTGACTCATTTTTATTATGTTTATTGATTGGTTATAAGCCCTAATTCGATTATCGTGGCTCCTGTATTATTCTATTAAATTGGCTAACGATATATTTTTGTTTGTAATTATGTATATATATTTACTAAGTAGGACAGTTTACAGGGGCAGTATGTGCATGTCCTACCCGCTTACACTCTACTCAAGATGGCATATGGTACAATACAGTGGAAATATTTTGCAGTTACTGGGACTTTTTGGGCTGACATCACCAACACAAGCATCCAAGTGCCGTCCCTAGGCACGTGCCTAATGGGAAATTCACGACTGTGTATGTCACTGGGGGTAATTCAGACCTGATCGCTCGCTAGCGTTTTTTGCAGAGCTGCGATCAGGTCACAACTGCGCATGCGCGTTGCCCGGGTACAAAGCGGATTGTTGCTGTGTGTTGGGTTTTACGAAGAAGCCGATCGCAAGGAGATTGACAGGAAGAAAGCGTTTGTGGGTTGGAACTGACCGTTTTCTGGGAGTAGTTGGAAAAACCCAGGAGTGTCCAAGCGTTTGCAGGGCGGGTGTCTGACGTCAATTCCGGTCCTGGACAGGCTGAAGTGATCGCAGCGGCTGAGTAATTCCTGGGCTACTCAGAAACTGCACAAAGTTTATTTGTACTGCTCGGCTGAACATGCGTTCGCACACTTGTACAGCTAAAATACACTTGCCTATAGGCGGCGATTATCTGATCGCAGCATTGCAAAAAACTGCTAGCGAGCGATCAGGTCTGAATTACCCCCCTTGTCTTATGTACAGTGGGGGTCATTCCGACCCGATCGCTCCCTGCAGTTTATCGCAGCGCAGCGATCTGGTCGGAACTGCGCATGTGCCGGCGCCGCAGTGCGCCGGCGCATGCCAGACTGCCGGTCCCTAGTGATCGCCTCTGCCTGACTGACAGGCAGGGGCGGTTGCTGGGCGGAGGGGGCGGCACGGTGGCATTTGGCCGCCGTTTTGGGGGCGCGGTCTGGCCAACACAGGTGTGGCCGGACCATGTGGGGGGCGGGCCGCAGCGCGGCTGCATGACATCCCACGCAGCCGCTGCGACCAGGGGTAGCGAAGATGTTCTCCCGGCCAGCCGCAGGAGCTGTGCTGGCCGGGAGTTACTCAAATGCAAAAGCATCGCCGCTGTGCGAAGCTTTTGCATTTCTGCAGGGGGGGGGGGGTTGGCCGGCACTGACATGTGGGGTGGACTAGCCCTGTGCTGGGCGTCCCCCCGCATGTCTGAGTGCCTGATCGTAGCTGTGCTAAATTTACTGTGTAATGCTGCATGAGTTGCTCCACATTTGCTTTACGTATAGTCCTCAAAAAAGTAATTGATATAAAAGTGTTTTTCTATTTGCATATATACCTTATCCCTTATGGCCCTTTTTATCCTTTGATCATCCCCATAAAAAGTATTACAATTCTGTTCTAGTAATGGGAGTGCAAGATCATAACTGAGACTGTTATACTGAATAATCAGAAATGCTGCAGTCTTAGAACATAGGCCCTCATTCCGAGTTGTTCGCTCGCAAGCTGCTTTTAGCAGCTTTGCACACGCTAAGCCGCCGCCTACTGGGAGTGAATCTTAGCTTAGCAAAATTGCGAACGAAAGATTCTCAAAATTGCGATTAGAAATTTCTAAGCAGTTTCTGAGTAGCTCGACACTTACTCTGCCACTGCGATCAGTTCAGTCAGTTTCGTTCCTGGTTTGACGTCACAAACACACCCAGCGTTCGCCCAGACACTCCCCCGTTTCTCCAGCCACTCCCGCGTTTTTCCCAGAAACGGCAGCGTTTTTTCACACACTCCCAGAAAACGTCCAGTTTCCGCCCAGAAACACCCACTTCCTGTCAATCACACAACGATCAGCAGAACGAAGAAATAACCTCGTAATGCCGTGAGTAAAATACCAAACTTCTTAGCAAATTTACTTGGCGCAGCCGCAGTGCGAACATTGCGCATGCGCAGTTTGCGGAAAATCGCTGCGATGCGATGAAAAAGAACGAGCGAACAACTCGGAATGAGGGCCATAAGTACATATTGTGTTGGTGTGTCTTTGCTTTATATACAAATTATCTTGTGAATGTCCATTATCTTTTCTCATTATAGACTGTGTCAAACGCTAATGCCTAAACACATGAATACTTTTGTAAGTGCACCTTTGCTATTAATGCCTTTAGCATGAAGGGATATTCCGGACACTGTGGTTGATCAGGACTGTAGCACTGCTGACAAGTGGAAACAGGTTTTGCCTGTCAGAGTTCATGCTCCAGATTCTTAGTGACTAGGGAAATATTCCGATATTATTTGTGCTAACAGACAGACGCTGTAGCCAAACACGTTTCTGCCTTTGTTTCAGGACATTTTAAGATTACACATTTTTCTCTTACGTCCTAGGGGATACTGGGAATCCAATGTAGTAGCATGGGGTATAGACGGGTCCACTTGAAGCCATGGGCACAATAGAAGTTTGATAACGTGTGCTGGCTCTTCCCTTATTGCCCCTCCTACCATACTCAGTTTAGAAAATGTGCCCAAAGGAGCAGGTCACATCTCTGGAAGCTCCTGAAGAGTTTTCTGCATTTATTTTCAAAGTTTATTTTCAGGCAGGACTGGATGGCACCAGCCTGCCTGCTTCGTGGGACTTAGGTGGTAGGGGGGAACGGCCCAACCCCACTAAGGTTTAATGGTCCCGTTCCTCACTAACAGTATGCTAGCTCCTGAGGGAACTATTCGCAAGCCCCACCTTGGCGAGTGTACATTCCCGCAGCATGCCGCCACCCCTAACAGAGCTAGAAGAAAGAAGAGTGGTGAGTACTAAGCCGGTGTCCTGGTTAGCGGGTCGTCGGCCATTATGGTGGCATAAGGGTACGGAGACGCACGGCTTCTACATGGGGCGGAATGAATCTCCAGACTTAGTACACTGTACACAGTACCCAGACTGGCAATACAGGCTTAAAAGGGGGCTTACTCCATTTTATGCACTCAGACACATAAAGCCAGTATAAAGAAGAGCGGGAAGACTGCGTGCCATTGAAGGGGCGGGGCTTCACTATGAGTGGATCCAGCAGCTCACAGGTGCCATTTTAACCTACTGCAGCTACACAGATGCTGACTACAGGAACGCGCAACTCCTCCGGAGAGGCTCCAGATTTCCTCAACGGTACCAGGGGGTCATAGCAGGGGGGAGCTATATACTAGTCCTTAATCTAGGTACTTAGTCTGCGACCCGGCTAAGCTTGGCTTTAGCGATAAGGGCACCGTGTGCTGGTTCTATCCTCTCTCTGTGTCTCTCGGGAAGGGCTCTTTGTGGGTTAATTGTGCATTTAACCTTTTCCTGTGTGTGTGCTGTCACTGCTGCAGTATGTCAGGCAAAAAGTATGTTTCATGTATGGCACAGTGTTCCTCTTCTCCAGGGGGTTCACTAGTGTGTACTCAGTGTAGTATCCCTTCTCAGGCTAGTGGGGCGGAGCCAGCATGGCTGGACTCCATTAGGGGGATGATTTCCACCATCTCTACTAAATGATCCCGTAATGAGAAAGAGACGCAATAATTAAGACAGTCTATGGCTGAGTTTATGCAAAAGGACTCAGTACTCAGACCAGCGTCTCAGAACTCTACCATTTGTCCGCAAAAACGTACTTTGGCCCATATCCTGCATTCTGACCCTGATAATGAAGGGTCAGAAATGGAGGAAGGTGAGGTGGACATAGAGGTAGGGGTGGGTACTCTGTCGCAGGGTGTAGAGGCTCTCATAGATTCTATCAGAGAAGTCCTAAATATCCCTGATAAGGTGACAGAGGAGTGTGAGGAATCTTACTTTAATATAAAGAAAAATTCCTCAGCCACTTTTCCCGTATCAAAGGAACTAAATACCCTGTTTCAAGAACCGTGGGTTAATCCACATAATAAATTTTAAATTCCTAGGTGGTTATTGTCATCTTTCTCCTCCTGAGGATAGGAAAAAAATAGGAAAATCCACCGATAGTGGATACATCAGTCTCCAGGCTCTCACGTAAAATAGTACTACCTGTTCCTGGTGCAGCCTCCCTAAAGGATGCAGCTGATCGTAATCTTTGTATACAGCTGCAGGGGTGGCCCAGAGACCCACTATAGCATGTGGGTGGATTATTCGAGCCATTGCTAAATGGTCTGTTAATTTAATTAAGGGGTTAGACACCTTACCTCAAGAGGAAATTTTTTACTCCTGCAGCACATACAAGACTCTGCGAACTTTATGGTGGAAGCCATTAGAGAGATAGGTTTGCTTAATGCACGAACTACAGCTACTGTATGGCAGTGTAGGTACGCAGGGGATTATGGCTACGTCAGTGGACTGCTGACGCGGACTCCAAAAAAGGTGTGGAAGGCCTGTCTTTCACAGGTGAGGCCTTATTTGGTGACGAACCCGACAAGTGGATCTGACGAGCTACTGCAGGTAAGTCCCCTTATCTACCAGCTCCGCCAGCTAGGAAGGCCTACTCAGGACCCAATTTACAGTCCTTTTGGACTGCCAAGTTTAGGGGCAAGGCCAGAGGTTCTTCTACTGCCACCAGAGGTGCTAGAGGTACGCCACGCAAACCAGCAACTGCTGGTTCACAGGAACAGAGCTCAGGCTCTGCCTCCTCAAAACCTTTCGCATGATGGTGGACCACAATGCCTGTGAGACAGGCAGGTGGGAGCCCGGCTAAAATTCTTCAGTCACACCTGGACAAGGGCCCTCATTCCGAGTCGTTCGCTCGGTATTTTTCATCGCATCGCAGTGAAATTCCGCTTAGTGCGCATGCGCAATATTCGCACTGCGACTGCGCCAAGTATCTTTGCTATGAAGATAGTATTTTTACTCACGGCTTTTTCATCGCTCCGGCGATCGTAATGTGATTGACAGGAAATGGGTGTTACTGGGCGGAAACAGGCCGTTTTATGGGAGTGTGGCTGAAAACGCTACCGTTTCCGGAAAAAACGCAGGAGTGGCCGGAGAAACGGGGGAGTGGTTGGGCGAACGCTGGGTGTGTTTGTGACGTCAAACCAGGAACGACAAGCACTGAACTGATCGCACAGGCAGAGTAAGTCTGGAGCTACTCTAAAACTGCTAAGTAGTTTGTGAGCGCAATATTGCGAATACATCGGTCGCAATTTTAAGATGCTAAGATACACTCCCAGTAGGCGGCGGCTTAGCGTGTGTAACTCTGCTAAATTCGCCTTGCGAGCGATCAACTCGGAATGAGGGCCAAGATCTTGCCAGGATCCCTGGGTCATAGACCTTATATCCCAGGACTACAAGCTGGAGTTCCAGGATCTCCCACCTCACAGATTCTTCAAATCAGGCTTACTAATTTCACAAGAGTAACCTTACAAGAAGCTTTTCAAAAACTGTTACAGACCCAGGTCATTGTTCCAGTTCCACCTCATCTACAAAGCAAGGGATACTATTCCAGCTTGTTTGTAGTTTCGAAACCAGACCGTTCGGTAAGACCGATTCTGAATCTCAAGTCATTGAACCCATACTTGCGAGTGTTCAAGTTCAGTGTCAAAGTCAGAAAAATATCTCTATACACACTGCCATATTTGCACCTCATACACGTCCGCGCTGCGCATGCGTACGCTCTCCCGTGCGTGCGCATACTCACAGTCGCGGGCACCCGCAGGCGCACGGTATGCGTATTTACGGTAGAGTTTATGTGATCGTAGCGTGCGACTCAATCGTTACATATTTTAACTATATAATGTATTTTGTAGATCATGGTCCCTTTGATAGATTCTGAAAGTTTAGTTAATATAGCATGTTCCTGGACAGAGGGATCCCTCTTTGTATTGTACGAAGGGTCTAACAGGAGTCATACAGTGGTGTTTAGTACCCATCGGAAGAGTATTTAATTAGCAATATTCCGGTGTTGGTTTGGAGCGGATTAATCGCTCGTGCGAATAGTTATGGACATAAGAAGTTTATGTCCATTTACTATTATTTGCTCTTACTTAGCCATGCGGCGGGAAACCCAGTATCCCACCCACCTGAGCTGTTGGAAATCGTCACAGCCCACCTGTATGAATCAACCTATGACCTTTTGTTATAATGCGAAGCCGAATTCCTGTGTCCAATGAACAATGAGATTGTAGGGACCATTGAATTGTATTGTGTGTGGGGCATAAATAGACAAGCCGATCACATCCAGCTCACTCTTCAACGGTTATCATTGCTGAAAATCGGGAGCTGGATGTCCAGAGGCGCATGCGATCGTTCCCCTTGTGCGTAAGTGTTTCTCCGCAATCATATTGTTCTTACTGTTATTGTGAGCCATTTCTCTCTATTTCTCTCTCTTCTCCTCTTTCTCTCTTATTTTCCCTTAAAACATAATTGTATTGTATTGTATTTCCTGTGTAGTTATCTGGTTAGGTAGTCTATGTTATATTGTAGTGTATGACTTGTATTGTGTTAATTCTTTTGCAAGTGTATCATTCATAATATATATATATATTAGGCGTTGGACCCTAAGCCCAGGTATCTGTGTATTTCTTGTAGTGTTAAGTATTCACAGAGCGTCGGTGACGCTCAAACAGCTTTTAAGTTAATAAGGTTACACTAGGTTGCATCTACACCCTATCTCTACACTAAGGCTTTACAGCATATTACATTGTTTATGGTTTAGATATAAAGGTTTAACATTGTGAGCGTCAGCGCCGCTGGTGATCTCCTCGTGGTCCCGAGCGTCCGCTACGCTATAGCGAATCATTACGTTAGACGGCAGCCAATAGCGTGCCTGCCTGTGATCTCTTGGCCGTGAGCGAACGTGACGCTTGAGCGTCTCGACTACGGCTAAGCGATTGCTACGCAACGAGCGTACCCTTACGGTACTCCATACGTGAATAACGTACAGTGTTCTTAGACCTCATAAAGGGTTTTATATAAGATAAATATTTAGCTTTATCAATTGGCGGCTCGCCCGTCCTTCACATATCTGCACTAGGTAATTTCAGCAGACATTATCCAGCAGCAAAGGGCGGGAGGTCATATTCCTCGTAGTGCTGTTTGGATAAGCGTCTGCTTCACTTAGTAAAGGGTGCTGAAGGAATCCGGGACCGGAGGTAAGAACAAAACGATAGTGTCTTTTTAAAACTGTTTATTTCTGTCTTGCGTACACACGCACGCATATCTGCATTTCTTTTCATTCGTGTATTTTCATATATCACTCTCCTGTTTGCCATTGTATAATTGATAAACGTACTAAGAGAGATTTGCCGCTATTTCATAGTTAAAAAGTAAAGGTAATACAGTTAAGGTATAGAAATACACACAGCTCTACCTAAAGGTAAAAGGAGAGATTGGTGTGGTGTGCGGTAGATGATCGAGGATCATCTACATTGATAAACGTGTTAGTTGTGTTACGGTGGACAAAGACTGGTGTACACGTGTCTCTAACAAAGGGAGAGACTCGCGTACGCAAAGGGCCGACGCACGCAGCGTAAATTACGCAACGGAGCGTCTGGGTACGCCCACGTAACTCAAGTCACACGATAGTGTTGATTTTTAAGTAACGCAACAGGCGATAAATAGCGCAACAAGCGATAAATAGCGCAACAAGAGATAAATAGCGCAACAGGCGATAAGTAGCGCAAATCTATTTTAAATTCGAAATTTAAATTAATAGATCCTTCTCCTAATTTGTAAAACATCTGGTCTAAAGAGAAATTTCTGCGCAGAAATAGAAATAGAAACAAAAGTGTATATGTGGTGAGTGAGTGTTTGTTTTTACAATTTTGAGGATTGAACCAAAAGAAATCATCGAGTTCTCGTGAGGTACATACGTGTAAGTGACATGCACGGTGGCTAGGGAGGCATCCTTGGTTAAACATAAAATTTGAGCATTAGAGTATAGCAGACCAGGAGGTCATACTGTAGCAGACCAGGAGGTCATAACAGACCAGGAGGTCTAGGTACAGCAGACAAGGAAGTCCGCTATAGAGTCCACAGGCACAACACCAAAAAAAAGGGTTGGTGCAACACCCATATAGGCCATACAAGCTCTTGCTGAAGGAATTCGCAGCCGCAATTTTCGATTCCGCTGGTCGCTCCGTACATAAGATTAGTTGCTTATGTGCTGAACGATTGTACCGCACGTAATTGTGTGTTTTTCCGCCGCATGCTGGTACTTGTGGTTCTCCAAGTACCAGCATGCGGGGGAGGCTTGCTGGGACTTGTAGTACTGCTACTAAAAACAATATCTTTTCTTTTACAACAAAGGCTATCAGCCCCCCCATCCGCAGCCCATTGGATGGGGGGGGACAGCCTCGGGCTTCACCCCTGGCCCTTGGGTGGCTGGGGGGGGGGACCCCTTGATTGAAGGGGTCCCCACTCCCCCAGGGTACCCCGGCAAGGGGTGACTAGTTGGATTTTTGATGCCACGGCCGCAGGGCACTATATAAAAGTGACCCCCGGCTGTGGCATTATCTGTCCAGCTAGTGGAGCCCGGTGCTGGTTTTAAAAATACGGGGGACCCCTACTCTTTTTGTCCCCCGTATTTTTGGAACCAGGACCAGGCGCAGAGCCCGATGCTGGTTGCTTAAATATGGGGGAACCCCTGTCAATTTTTTCCCCATATTTCTGCAACCAGGATCGGCTCAAAGAGCCCGAGGCTGGTTATGCTTAGGAGGGGGGACCCCACGCAATTTTTTTTTTAGATTTTACAGTGTTTAATTAAAAAAAAAAAAAAATGAACCCCAGCACGGATCACACAGATCCGGCCGAGATTAATTGTAAAAAAAGTCGGCAGTGTTTTGCTAATCACTGCCGTAAAAAAAAAAAAAAAAACACGAATGACATCGACATCGGAAGAAAAGAAAAACCCGAATACGGCAGCTTAGTAAATTAGTCGTAATAAATTAAAAAAGTTGCAGTTTTACACTTTCGATGTCATTCGTGATTGAACTTTGACCTGAAACGGGAAAATACGAATCTTAGTAAATTTACCCCAGGGAGTCACAAGGTGATAAGTTAATGTCAGTAAGTATACAGGCCCTGACCACAAAACAGCCTGTGTTAATATCACCAAACCCTGTGGGTAAGTCAAATGTGGTAACATGTTATTTTTGTCACAAACAAGGACACTTTGCACGAGACTGTAGATCGAGAAATGTACACAAATCTTATCAACCCCCTAGACAACGACACGACACACGACATTGGGATCAGGGTCCACAGAGACGGAGTTATGAGCCACATACAGGGGAAACAAAAAGATACCCCCCGAACAGAGACTGGCACGCCTCTGGTAGTTCCCAGCTAACTCCCTCACAAGTAGTTGCTGCCAGCGGGATTCAGGGAGGTCACCATACCCAATAGGGGTGTGGCCATACCTGTAATCTGCAGCCAGTAAAATTGATTGCAAGCCTTGGAAGTGAACCCGAAGTTGCAATTAATGTAGCTGGTAAATCATTAAACTTTCTTGTAGATACGGGGGCGGCCAAATCAGTGATAAATTCGACAGTGGGCATGAGAACCACTGGTAGGACAATTCCAGCCATGGGAGTAACAGGAGTAGTCCAGCATTACCCTGTTAGCAAACCAGCCGAGATTACAATAGGGCCTTTACATACCAAGCATTCCTTTTTGCTGGCTGCATCGGCACCGACTAATCTCCTGGGAAGAGACTTACTGTGTAAAATGGGGTGCGTCATTTATTGTACTCCTGAAGGTGTATTCTTGGACATACCTGAGAATCACGCTCAGGAAGTGCGAGACATGTTAGACTCCCCATCAAAATTAATGTCACATACCATTATGACAAATAGGACTCCCTCCCAAGTAGAAGAAATGACATCTCAGATACCAGAGTCACTTTGGACTAAAGATGGACAGGACACTGGATTAATGGCAAACGTAGCTCCGGTAGTTGTACAAGTAAAAGATGGTAGGATAGCTCCAAAAATCCCACAGTACCCTCTGAAGCCAGAGGTGGAGTTAGGAGTTTACCCAGTAATAGAGCGCTTGCTACAACAGGGCATTCTGGTAAGAACGTCCAGCACTGCCAATAGTCCCATCTTCCCTGTGAAAAAGAGTGGGGGGAGGGGTTACCGGCTAGTGCAGGATCTAAGGGGGATTAACAAAATAGTTGAGAGTCAGTTCCCCGTAGTGCCAAATCCAGCTGTCATCCTAATGCAAATCCCTCCCACTGCGAAATTTTTCACTGTTATTGACCTCTGCTCCGCTTTCTTTTCGGTACCTCTGCACCCTGACAGCCAATATTTGTTTGCATTTACATACAGAGGAGTCCAATACACATGGACTCGATTACCACAAGGATTCATAGATAGTCCAAGTATATTTTCCCAGGCTTTGCATGATTGTTTACAGTCTTTCCAACCAGAGAGTGGATCAGTATTAATACAGTACGTGGATGATCTACTACTGTGTTCTGATTCATTGGAAGCATCCCTGAAGGATACGAAACAGCTCCTGTTTCATCTTTCAGACACAGGACACAAGGTTTCCAAAGACAAGTTGCAATTATGCCAAACTAAGGTAAAATATTTGGGACACTGTCTAACACAAGGACTGAGACACCTGACCGCTGATAGAATTCAAGCAATTAGAGACATGACTCTGCCACAAACCCAGCAACAGATCAGAACGTTTTTAGGAATGTGTGGGTATTGCCGTAACTGGATCCCAGGATTTTCCATTCTAGCGTTACCTTTGCAGGAGATGGTCTCCTCAAACAAACCTGATCGGATTTCGCATACAGACGAGTCTGAGACGGCATTTGAGAGACTTAAACAGTGCCTAACGCAGGCACCAGCATTAGGTATGCCAGACTATGGGAAACCCTTTGAGCTGTACGGAACAGAAAGTGCTGGTTGCGCGGCAGGCGTACTAACCCAAAAGCACGGTGATGCCAGCAGGCCAGTAGCATATTACAGCGCTCAGCTAGACACGGTAGCGCGATCCCTCCCCACATGCTTGCGAAGCGTTGCTGCGATAGCATTGCTAGTAACGAAAAGCGAAGATGTAGTGCTAGGTCACAACCTCACAATTCATACACCACATGCAGTGTCAGCCTTGCTGAATTCTGCCCAAACCAGGCACGTCTCATCAGCGCGGTTTACAAGATGGGAATTGGCACTAATGGCCCCCGTAAACATCACCATAAGGAGATGCAGTGCATTAAATCCTGCAACATATCTCCCAGGTGTGCCTGGACAGGCACAAAGGGTGGAGGATGAGAGTGGTGGGGAAGGAGGATTTAATACAAAGGAAGACACACATGATTGTATGGAATATTTGACCCAAAATTTTACCGCAAGGCCTGACATCAGTGACAACCCACTGGAAGATGTAGAACTTACGTTCTACACGGACGGTAGTTGTCATAGACAGTCAGACTCGGGAGACTTGTGTACTGGATACGCAGTCGTAGATGACCAAGGCACCATAGAAGCGGAACCGCTAGGCCCACCTCACTCAGCCCAGGTTGCTGAACTGGTCGCCCTAACCAGAGCATGTGAATTGGCTAAGGGCAAATCAGCCAATATCTACACCGACTCTAGATACGCATTCGGGGTAGTCCATGATTTCGGAGCCCTATGGCGCCTCAGAAATTTCATGACGGCAGCTGGTACACCGATAGCGCATGCAGCTCACATAAAAAGGCTTCTAACAGCGATACAGGAACCCGACAGAGTGGCTGTTATCAAATGTAAAGCACACACATATAGCCAAGACCCAGTATCACTTGGTAACAGCCGAGCAGACGAAGCTGCTAAGTTAGCAGCTGGTACCCCCAGACAGACAGACACCACACAACTGATGGTATTTAATACCATCAACACACAGAAGTTGTGTGAGATGCAAAATTTGTGTTCCACACAGGAAAAGGCAGTCTGGAAGGCAAAAGGATATGGCCAGGAGTCCTCAGGACTCTGGACGGATGGACACGGTAAACCAGTGGCCCCCAGAGCATACCTTCCATGTTTAGCT
This sequence comes from Pseudophryne corroboree, assembly GCF_028390025.1. Lineage (NCBI taxonomy): Eukaryota > Metazoa > Chordata > Amphibia > Anura > Myobatrachidae > Pseudophryne > Pseudophryne corroboree. The sequence goes on from NC_086444.1 coordinate 367,296,125, forward strand.
GAGGCAGCTCACGGGCTGACTCATCTGGGCAAGGAAGGGATGTGCAAGTTGGTAAGAGCATATTGGTGTGCCCCAGGATTTTCATCTCATGCGAGTAAAAGAGCAATGTCATGCCTTACCTGTTTGAGAAAGAACATCGGAAAGGCAATACCTACAGAACCATCTCATATCCCACCTGCTGGCGGCCCTTTCCAGGTAATACAGATTGACTTTATTCAATTACCCCCTTGTCGAAATTTGAAATATGTACTTGTTTGTATAGATGTTTTCTCAAATTGGGTCGAAGCATTTCCGGCGGCCACAAATACCGCTATGTTTACTGCTAAGAAAATTGTGCAGGAATTTGTATGTAGATACGGTATCCCTAGAATAATTGAGAGCGATAGGGGTACCCATTTTACAGGTGATGTCTTTCAAGGAATGTGTAAGTTGATGGGAATTGATAGCAAGCTGCACACTCCATACCGTCCACAGGCGAGTGCGAAAGTGGAAAGAGTGAACAGCACTATTAAAAATAAACTGAGTAAAGTGATGGCAGAGACAGGATTGACATGGCCAGAAGCTTTACCCATTGTACTGTACAGCATCAGAACCACTCCCAGGTCCCCTCTTAATCTGTCTCCCTTTGAAATCTTGTTTGGTCGACAACCGCATGTTATGATTAACCCTCAGGATGATTTGAAGTGTAACAATGAAGTGACTGTAAAATACTTGATTAACATGAGTAAACAGTTAAGGAATCAAAATGATAATCTGAAGTTGGTGATTCCTGATTTACCAGATAGTAATTGTCATGACATTGAACCTGGGGATTATGTAATGATACGGAATTTTCTACGCTCAGGTTGCCTTATTGACAGATGGGAAGGACCATACCAGGTCTTATTGACTAGCACTACAGCATTGAAGGTTGCTGAGAGAGAGACTTGGGTTCATTCGTCCCACTGTAAGAAGGTTGCTGATCCAGAGAGGTCCCGTGATAAGGAACAGACGGTAGAGGTTGTATCACTGGAGTGTCTGTTCCAGGAGGATTGAGGCGGCACCTGAGCATTGAAAATCACAAGACCAAAAGCAGTTGTCGATCCCCTGTTCCCTTTTATTGTTTTTCTCCAACTTCCCATCCCCTCTCCCTCAAATTATTTTTTCCCCCTTCTCATTCTTCTCCGTTTCCTCCTACAAGATGGACTTGCCCCAAGAGACTGTGATCCGGATTTTCCTGTTGACCATGATGTTGACCAGAGCAGTCTGTTCCGGCGAGAGTACCATGGAGGTCGAGAGAGGTTCTGGAATGGGTTCTGATGATAAAGATGGAGGCGTAATTTTCCAAGAACAACTTAACCAACAAGTAAAGGCGAGTATCAGAAAACGATCCGATAGCATTGACAATAGAAGGAATTGTGAAGGATTGTTAGCTGAAGAAAACTGTATCTGTAGGCTCTGTGACAACGTAGTGGAGGATGGGTGCATTAAGAAATGCCAATCCAGTTTTAATATCCATATGGACCGGCATCCATTGAGTGACTATCACTCCTTAGTGGGTAGTGTGTTAAATAAAACAGATTGTTGGGTATGCTCTCAAGTACCTCAAGGTCATAGCAAATCAGGGCTAGTACCATTTCCTTTAACGTTAGGGGAGGTACTTGAGTTAAGTGGTGGGAGACCGGTGGACAGGAGGTTTAATATCTCCAGCCTTCCTAGTTTGAAGCTCCACCAATACCATGTGGATAGGTCCCTATTATGTTTTAACATCTCCAATCCCCGAAAGCCAGGAAATTGGGAAGTATCATGGAGTAACCAAACCATGACCTTTTCGCATAGAGCAGATAGAATGCCTACAGATACAGAGCTTATACGCCACATAGCCAGTAGAGGAAAATCTTTCCGATATAGGTATACCTTAGGAAATAGGATTACGAGAGTTGGAGAGGTATCACCAGGATACTGTGCACATATCGTACAACCTGATACGTGTACTAAGCAGATGGAAGAATTAGGGTTAGGAGATTTCACATGGAAGGTGTGTAATATGGTTATGTCCTACTCCGTCCCATATGTTCTCCCCGATGATGCATATTTCATATGCGGGAGAAAGGCGTATAAGTGGCTTGCCCCAAACTCTGAAGGATTGTGTTATATTGGAAAAGTACTGCCTGAAGTAATGACTGTATCACATGACAAAATGAAAGACATACACCGTGTTGCCCAAACTCCTTATACTCACACCCATTACGAGCACGTAGTTAAACGGCACCTGATAGAAAGAACAGAGCATCCGGCCTCTGACATGATCCATGAATCCACCGGGATTCAGTTTCTAATCGCGTTAGACATCACTCGCACCGCCAGAGGAGTGTTGAATTATAAATACATATCTGCGCTCGCAAATTTGTTAGACAATATCACAGAAATGTATGATGACACGTTTAGGTATACTGGAAGAGAACTTCAAGCTTATAAAACAGAACTGGTTCAGCATAGAATGATTCTCAATTATCTCACGGCAGTGACAGGTGGATATTGTGTCACACTGGCAACGCAGTACGGCGTGAAATGTTGCACATATATTACAAATAGTACAGAGGACCCGGTCGAGGTCATAGACCAAAAGATGGACGATATTCTCCAACTGAAGTGGGAATTTTGCAGGAGACACAATCTCACTCTTGCTGCTGTAGGTAATGAGCTGACTGGTTGGGTGTCATGGTTGAACCCGCGAAATTGGTTCACTGGTTTAGGAGAATGGGCTCAAGGAGTCATAATGGATGTTGGGAAGTTTCTCCTATGTATCTTAGGTGTTATCATAACGATTGGCTTGATATTTAGATGCGGTCAGGCTTTAACGAAGTGTAAACGAAGTACCAGGGTGATGAGTTTAAGGAGTGAGGAAATTGTAATTCCAATGGATTTGATTTATGACCCAAATGTAGAAACAATGATGTGATGAAAATGCGATTTCTACGGTCCGTTTCTTTCACCTGTTTTTCCGTTTCCTCCAAGGTAAAAAGACCCACTTGGACGAGGAATTTGATGAGCCGATATACAGACAACAGATGGATTAAAGAAGAAGCTTTGACAACCTGATACACAGATTTTTGATGAACTTTGCCATAGATCCCCAGTTTCCCTAGAAATTTTAAAATTACGCTAGCCCAACACTTTTGTAAATCTATGGACATTGACAAAGCTTTTGCTCGCACCTTATGGGCAAAAGCACAAAGAAGACTGCATTCAACAGACACCGAACAAGACTTCAACCGACAAATGTTCATTTACCTGACATAGAATACCACTGCATTTACCGTAATTATGTCTTTTCTTCATCTCTACAACCTTCAGGTAATTACACACATAGTATAGGGAATACAGGCACAGATATCAGCAATCACATACTCCCCCATTCATGTATCATCAACTAAAATGTGCTCCCCCATTTTGTTACAACCAAAAGCCGAAAAGAGCTCGGTAAAGTTTGACAGCCCATCCACAGACCCGTACCACGGGATAAGAAGGAATTCAAATGTATACTTCACAATGCCTCGAAGCTTGATGTACAACACGTACGGCACGATGATACATGACCCCCCAAACATGGATTCATACACACATGCTTCTACTATCTCACTAGGTCATACCCTCTTCACACCTTCTCCACTCTCCTCCCTACCCAACCATGGAAATGTATTAACCCCTGACATATATTTTTCTCTTTTTGAAATGTTTTAGAAGGTGGCAGTTATTGTTGACTGCCAAAGGGTGGACTGTCAAAGTCAGAAAAATATCTCTATACACACTGCCATATTTGCACCTCATACACGTCCGCGCTGCGCATGCGTACGCTCTCCCGTGCGTGCGCATACTCACAGTCGCGGGCACCCGCAGGCGCACGGTATGCGTATTTACGGTAGAGTTTATGTGATCGTAGCGTGCGACTCAATCGTTACATATTTTAACTATATAATGTATTTTGTAGATCATGGTCCCTTTGATAGATTCTGAAAGTTTAGTTAATATAGCATGTTCCTGGACAGAGGGATCCCTCTTTGTATTGTACGAAGGGTCTAACAGGAGTCATACAGTGGTGTTTAGTACCCATCGGAAGAGTATTTAATTAGCAATATTCCGGTGTTGGTTTGGAGCGGATTAATCGCTCGTGCGAATAGTTATGGACATAAGAAGTTTATGTCCATTTACTATTATTTGCTCTTACTTAGCCATGCGGCGGGAAACCCAGTATCCCACCCACCTGAGCTGTTGGAAATCGTCACAGCCCACCTGTATGAATCAACCTATGACCTTTTGTTATAATGCGAAGCCGAATTCCTGTGTCCAATGAACAATGAGATTGTAGGGACCATTGAATTGTATTGTGTGTGGGGCATAAATAGACAAGCCGATCACATCCAGCTCACTCTTCAACGGTTATCATTGCTGAAAATCGGGAGCTGGATGTCCAGAGGCGCATGCGATCGTTCCCCTTGTGCGTAAGTGTTTCTCCGCAATCATATTGTTCTTACTGTTATTGTGAGCCATTTCTCTCTATTTCTCTCTCTTCTCCTCTTTCTCTCTTATTTTCCCTTAAAACATAATTGTATTGTATTGTATTTCCTGTGTAGTTATCTGGTTAGGTAGTCTATGTTATATTGTAGTGTATGACTTGTATTGTGTTAATTCTTTTGCAAGTATATCATTCATAATATATATATATATATTAGGCGTTGGACCCTAAGCCCAGGTATCTGTGTATTTCTTGTAGTGTTAAGTATTCACAGAGCGTCGGTGACGCTCAAACAGCTTTTAAGTTAATAAGGTTACACTAGGTTGCATCTACACCCTATCTCTACACTAAGGCTTTACAGCATATTACATTGTTTATGGTTTAGATATAAAGGTTTAACATTGTGAGCGTCAGCGCCGCTGGTGATCTCCTCGTGGTCCCGAGCGTCCGCTACGCTATAGCGAATCATTACGTTAGACGGCAGCCAATAGTGTGCCTGCCTGTGATCTCTTGGCCGTGAGCGAACGTGACGCTTGAGCGTCTCGACTACGGCTAAGCGATTGCTACGCAACGAGCGTACCCTTACGGTACTCCATACGTGAATAACGTACAGTGTTCTTAGACCTCATAAAGGGTTTTATATAAGATAAATATTTAGCTTTATCATCAGGATGGAGTCTCTGAGAGCAGTGATCTCTGGTCTGGAAGAAGGGGAATTCCTAGCGTCTCTGGATGTCAAGGATGCGTACCTTCACATTCCAATCTGGCCACCTCATCAGGCTTATCTACAGTTTACACTGCAGGACTGTCACTACCAGTTTCAGGCCCTGCCATTTGGTCTCTCCACGGCACAGAGGGTGTTCACCAAAGTGATGGCAGAGATGATGATGTTAGTCCGCAGACAGGGAGTAAACGGAATTCCTTACCTGGACGATCTTCTGATAAAGGCTGCATCCAGGGAGCAGTTGTTGGAGAACATTGGTCTCACGACCAAATTACTCCTGGATCATGGGTGGATTCTGAACCTACCAAAATCTCACCAAGAAACAACGCAGAAGCTTCATTTCCTAGGAATGATACTGGACACAGAGTCTCAGAGAGTGTTCCTTCCGTTGGAAAAGTCGATGGTTCGGGCTTTTTGAAGCCGACCCGAATCTCAGTACATCTGTGCATCCACCTTCTGGGGAAAATGGTGGCTTCTTAAGAAGCAATTCAGTACGGAAGGTTTCATGCAAGGGCTTTTCAGCTGGATTTGTTGGACAAATGGTCCGGATCGCATCTTCACATGCATCAGGGGATTTGTCTGTCGCCAAATGCCAGGATCTCCCTCCTGTGGTGGCTACAAACTTCTCACCTAGTGGAGGGTCGAAGGTTTGGGATTCAGAATTGGATTCTGCTAACCACAGACGGCTCAGAGGTTGGGGTGCAGTCACTCAGGGGGTGCAGTTTCAAGGAAGATCGTCAAGTCAGGAAATCGTTCTACCAATAAATATCCTGGAACTCAGGGCTATCTACAGCGCCCTTCTGCAGGCCTCATCTCTTCTTCAGGATTGGGCCATTCAAGTTCAGTCGGAAAATGTGACAGCAGTGTCTTACATCAACTGACAGGGCGGTACGATAAGCAGGGCCGCAATGTCAGAGGTGTCAAGAATTCTCCTTTGGGCAGAAAAACACTCCGTGGCTTTGTTGGCAATCTTCATTCCGGGAGTAGACAACTGGGAAGCAAAATTCCTCAGCAGACACGACCGCACCCGGTGGAATGTGGCGTCCACCCAGAGGTGTTCCAGTGGCTGACACGTTGGTGGGGGTATCCACAGATCGACGTGATAGCCTCTTGAATCAACAAGAAGCTTAAGCGATATTGTTCCAGGTCGAGGGTCCTACAAGCTGTAGTGGTCGACGCCTTGACAACTCCGTGGGCCAACCAGCTGGTGTACGTGTTTCCTCCCTTTCCTCTGATCCCAAAAATTCTCAAAAGAATAAAAAGGCAAAGAGTTCAAGCAATTCTCATTGCTCTCATTGCTCCTCTGCCTCATCGAGAGGATCTTCAGCAACAGGGCCCATTCGTCTATCAAGACTTACCATGGCTACGTTTGATGACATGGAAGTTGAACGGCTGATTCTAGCCAGGAGAGGAATTCCTGACAAGGTTATCCCTACTATGATCCAAGCCAGGAAGGGGGTAACGTCAAAACATTACCATCGTATCTGGAAGAAATATGTCTCTTGGTGTGAGAGCAGACAATATTCTACGGTGGAATTTCATCTGGGACGTTTCCTGCTTTTTCTGCAGTCGGGCGTTGATATGGGCCTACGCCTAGGCTCCATAAAAGTTCAGATTTTAGCCATGTCTATTTTCTTTCAGAAACAATTGGCTTCTCTCCCTGAGGTCCAGATGTTCTTCAAAGGTGTTCTTCATATCCAACCTCCCTTCATGCCTCCCACACTACCTTGAAGTAGACGTAAAATATCTTACGTGGAAGATCGTCACGCTGTTGGCCTTGGCATCGGCAGGGGCATATCGGAGCTGGGGGCGTTGTCTCACAAGAGCCCATACTTGATTTTCCATGAGGACAGAGCTGAACTCAGGACTCGTCAGCAATTCCTTCCTAAGGTGGTGTCGGCGTTTCATATCAACCAGCCAATTGTGGTTCCAGTTGTTACTGACACTTCTGCTACTTCAAAGACTTTGGACGTTGTAAGGGCTGTGAAGGTATATGTAAAGCGAACTGCTCATCACAGAAAATCGGACTCACTGTACCTTCTTTATGATGCCAATAAAATTGGGTGTCCTGCTATAAAACAGTCTATTGCACGCTGGATCAGGCTAACTATCCAGCATGCTTATTCCACGGCAGGTTTGCAGATTCCAAAATCTGTACAGACCCACTCTACTAGGTTGGTGGGTTACTCTTGGGCGGCTACCCGGGGGTCTCGGTATTACAGCTCTGCCGAGCAGCTACTTGGTTGGGTTCGAACACATTTGCCAAGTTATACAAGTTCGATACCTTGGCTTCTGAGGACCTTCAGTTTGGTCAGTCAGTTCTGCAGGAACCTCAGCACCCTCTCACCCGGTTTATGAGCCTTGGTACTTCCCCATGGTACTAGATTGGATTCCCAGTGTCCCCTAGGACGTAAGAGAAAATAGGATTTTAAAAACCTATCGGTAAATTGTTTACTCGTAGTCCATAGGGGATACTGGGCGCCCGCCCGGTGCTTCGTTCTTCCTTCAAGGTTACTTGTTTAAGTACTGTTGTTTGGTTCAGCTGTTGCTGTCCCTGTTTTCAAGTTTGGTTAACATGGCTCTCCTCTTGTTCTGGTTGTGCTGGTTCGAAATTCTCTATTTCCTTCTCTCAAAGAATGTCCGTCTCCTCGGGCACAGTTTCATAGACTGAGTCTGGTAGGAGGGGCATAGAGGAAGGAGCCAGCACACGTTATCAAATTTCTATAGTGCCCATGGCTCCAAGTGCACCCGTCTATACCGTATGGTTCTAAATTGGATTCCCGGTATCCCCTACGGACTACGAGAAAAGGATTTACTGGAAGGTAATTAAAATCCTATGTTTTTAAGTCAGTTTTATATGCAAGAGCATTTTTGCACCATGGAGCAGGAGGATCAGAAGCATTCATGTGCAAGTAAAATACAATAAGGGTGTGAAGATGGACGTTAACCACAAGCTACATGCATATTTCACATATTGTGTTTTGAGGTTTATTTTTGCACCTATACAAAGCTGTATTGCAGGACTTCAATAACCTATTTTAGACCAGTTCAGTCCACTAGCACTATAGTGTAACCTGACTTCAGGTGTCAGATACAAGGTGAGTCTCTGTGGGCAGGACAGAAACCCCATATTTAATGTAAGAAAGGAACATGTTTTATATCTACTACTCTTACACTGTCGAATCCCATTAATATGACCACCTCCTACATTTGATGTCAGCAGCACGAAGCCATATAGCGTGTCATGCGCTGGCTTGGTGGGTATATAAGGTGTGCGATAGGCCGTCTGCACATACGAGTATATCACTCGTTGCTGTCATGGGTAAAAGGGGTGATTTATCTGAGTTGCAAAAAAGGGATGATTATCGGCTTTAGGGCCAGGGGTGGCAGTATTTCTGAAACAGCGGTTTGTGAACTGTCCGTGTGCTGCTGTGGTGAAGCTGTATCTTACAGAGAGAGGGGCCCACCCCTGGCTCCTACCGGCAATACCTGGAGAGCTGCACCAGTATGTCAAACAACATTTGGCTGATGCACATAGATGAATTCTTAAAACAAGCCTTCTCTGTGAACCAATCCTGTAGGTCTGCAATGCTCCACCTATATGTAATGTTACAATGTATGACATCACATAGGGGTGGAGAGGTGCAGCAGAATTTTTTTTTTTTTTGGGGGGGGGGCTGTCTATTTTATCTGTCCCGAGCCCCACCATTTCAGATGGTGCCCTGGGTTGGTGGTCCAGGAACAATTAAAATTATTTACGGTCAATGTTTTAGACAATACCAGTGCTTATGGCTTACATTTATACAATAAGAGGACAAACAGACATGAATCCTGTCCCTCACCACATAACTTAACCCAAGGATGACATATAAACACAATTTACTTAATTGTGTCTTGTATTCTGAATTTCTCAATAAGAAACTTTTGGCCTAGACGTGCCGTCACAAAAATTATGATACTCTAGTGTTTCCTGACTCAAAAAAAATTGGGAACCACTGCACTAGGCGATGTGCTCCGTGAGCAACATTGCCTAGTGTGTCCCCTCCCGACCTGGGCTGCTCCACGGCTTGCATACACTGTGCAATATCGCTAGCAAAAGGGGGAAAATTAGTGATATTGTTTACTATTTCGCTAAGTGTGTATGCACCTTTAGAAAACATTCACATTAGACACACATGGTCATATAGATTACTTACATAATGCTTCATTTTTGGTGTGTTTCACATTCCTGACCCATATCCATATACAAATATTGGGAAAATGTATAAACTACTTACCGCTAAATCTGTTTTTCTCAGCCTCTTATAGTAAGATTGGACTATGGAAGTTCACAGCCATATCCAACATCTTCACATTAAAGCCATAATGATTAGGCTGTACCAAAGTGACACTCATGGAAGCTTGAGAGCCTACAAACAAAGTGATCCAAATTGAAATACTGTGACCTACTCACAAGTACATCACAAACCATATGACCTCAAGAAACTACTATCAGGAATTAGCACTGCACACAAACACTGGGTATTTGACATATAATTAAAGGGATTAATTAATATGTAAATGACACATCAAAGGCAGCCATATGATTAGAGTATGAGGACCAGCTTTCACCAGGTGTTTAGAGTCTCCTGTAACTGGTAGATATCAACATTTTTAATATGTTTGCTATCCTGACTATAGAGGGTTTACATTTGGCACTTTTCATTCTTAGGAAAACCTTTGTTTAATATTTAAAGCTGTTTTCCCAATGATCTGTATGAGTCATTATCATTCACCTTTCTAAAATGGTTGCTGGAATAGGAGGACCAATAAGATGCTTCAAACTCCCTGTTTTTGTTGTTGTTTTTTTTTATAGTCCGTGTGGATACACAATCCCCTCTGCAATATCACACAGCCATAGCTTCTGGTTGGGGCTGTGAGATGAGTAACAGAGTCTCTGGAAATATGGCTATGAGAGGAGCAGTGGGATGGGTCATTTTTCACCATACCTGGGAATGCAGCTTTAAGAGCATAGGCTGATGACCTTCCACCAGGTACAAAATGCTCTGCACCTGGGCTTCCCACTTCATTTATGAGTCAATAAATTGTAATTAAAAAAAAACGTTCTCATCAATAAATTACACCCCTTTTTCACGAAAATGCTGAGTCCGATCTGAGTTTTCGAACATGGGGCCAACCCATTTCAGACTCCATTCACACCGCATGCTGGACCCAGCATATTGGTGAATAGACCCCTTTCAGACTGCAGTCTTTCTGTTCTGCCAGCGCTTAGAAAAGACATCACCACCAAGTGCCGGTTATTATTATTACCAGTTATTTATATAGTGCACACATATTCTGTAGCGCTTTACAGAGAATATTTGCCCATTCACATCAGTCCCTGCCCCAGTGGAGCTTACAATCTATATTCCCTACCACATGTACACATTACATATTCACATTAGGGTTAATGTTGTTGGGAGCCAATTAACCTGCCAGTATATTTTTGGGATTGTGGGAGGAAACCAGAATACCCAGAGGAAACCCACGCAAGTACAGGGAGAATATACAAACTCCGCACAGTTAGGGCTATGATGGGAATCGAACCCATGACCTCACTGCTGGGAGGCAGTAATGCTAACCATTACACCATCTGTACTTCAAGTGCCGGTTATCCAACTCTCTCTAAACATTCACTCCGCAGGTTACCCAGGTCCTTTCAAACACACTTTTCCACCAAACCGTAACCCGGGTTATTGCGGCAATGGAGAGGGGGCATTCGTTTTAAATAAGTGACTGCTATCGGAAATTAAGTGGAAAAGACTGGATCAAAGCCTTTTGTACCTAGGAAGGGGTCATGGGTCTGCATATGCAAATCAACATAAAATTGGTATACAAAACACAGTCTGCGATTTTTTTGCACATATTTATACATCAACATCAATGGGTCCTATAATCAAAACAAGATGAAAAAGAAATATAATAATAATGAAATCCAAAAGTTTTAGTCAGGGTGGAAAAATGCTGCAAAGTAAGAATGCTTTCAAAAATAGAAGTGTTAATAGTTTATTTTTATCAATTAACAAAATGCAAAGTGAATGAACAGATCCCTAACCAGAGGCGAAACTACCAGCATTGAACTGGGGCCCCGGGGGAGTAATGAGCCCACAGGGTCCCCCGCCGCTGACTGGACCATACAGACTGATGGTTCTTGACAGTTGTAGTGTTAACACCCGTCCTTCCAGGGACGTGCGGTGAGGTAAATGGGTCAGGAGGCCCTGGCTAGTACCAGAGCCAGACTTACACACAATATATGAGCCAAAGGGTTCATGTGGGCATTATACACAGGTGCAGCAGTATAAATGCCTGGAAATGTGGTGAGTGTTGATCACAAATATGTAGAAAAGATAGGCAGGGGATGGTGCTAAGCGGTTGCTGTGAAATGCAGGGTGGCATAAAAGTATAAAAATAAATAGACTGTTAGCAAAGTTTGTGTTTTGTAATGGAGATGTTGTTATCAAACACATACAGTTGGAAAAATAGGATTTTGGTTACCAACCGGTAAATCCTTTTCTCGTAGTCCGTAGAGGATGCTGGGGTCCACATTAGTACCATGGGGTATAGACGGGTCCACCAGGAGCCATTGGCACTTTAAGAGTTTGAGAGTGTGGGCTGGCTCCTCCCTCTATGCCCCTCCTACCAGACTCAGTCTAGAAACTGTGCCCGAGGAGAGAAGGATTATACACAGATAGTGGTGAGATTCATACCAGCTCACACATACAAGTCACGTCAAGCCAACGAAGCTTGAACACTCAGCAACTGCTGAAACATTACTTACCAAGTAACAATGCAGTACTCAACTAAAACGAAGTTGTACTGAACCAAATAACGGTTGCAGGAAAACGAAGCACTGGGCGGGCGCCCAGCATCCTCTACGGACTATGAGAAAAGGATTTACCGGTAGGTAACCAAAATCCTATTTTCTCTTAAGTCCTAGAGGATGCTGGGGTCCACATTAGTACCATGGGGATGTACCAAAGCTCCCAGAACGGGAGGAAGAGTGAGGAGGCTCCTGCAGAACTGATTGACTGAACTTCAGATCATCAGAGGCCAAAGTATCTAACTTGTAAAACCAGACCAAGTTGCAGCTCGGCAAAGTTGCACTGTCAAGACACCCCGGGCAGCCGCCCAGGAAGACCCCACCTTACGAGTAGAGTGGGCCTTAACCCAGGGACGTGCAGTCAGGGGAGGCAGGGGAGGCAGGGGAGGCAGTGCCTCCCCTGCCATTAATGAGCCATTAATGATTAAAATAATATAAAGAAGATACTTATGACACATATTCTGTGTCATAAGTAATCTCTTTATATTATACTATGCTTTTTAACATTTTTAATCACCTCGGGAGGCACTATTAGCAGTGCCTCCCGTTAACAACTGGAAAAGTTGAGAGAAAGGGGGCGGGGCCAATCACTGGGCTGTGAAAGCCCATTAAAAAACTACGGGGGAAGCGGTACTTATGCCAGTGCCTCGCTCACAGGGGAAACCCGCCCCTGTCAGCGAGGCAGATGTGATTGGACAGCGGATCCAGTACTGGATCCGCTGGTCCAATCACCCATAGGCATTGAGCTGCAGCTGCGGCGGGACCCGGCGCTACAGTGGAGCCGCCAGTAGCGTCTAGAGGAGAGGACCTTTCTGGAGCCGCGGCGGGAGGGGGGGAAGGGGGCAGCGTATGGACCCGGCGCTACAGTAGAGCCGCATACACAGGAGCGCGGCGTGTGGGCAGCGGCGGGACCCGTTGTTGGAGCTGCCTACAGCAGCGGCAGCTCCAGAGATAACGGGAGCACCACAGCTGGGGACAGCGCGGAGGCTCCGGACAGCGCTGGTACCTGACCACCCAGGCGAGGGGGCGGGGGGGCAGTTGTGCGGTGGGGTGGGAAGTGTCTGGCCAGCTCACCCCCAGATCACTTGGAATGCAGCTCACCCCCAGATGATCTGGGGGTGAGCTGCAGTCCAAGTGCTCTGGGAGTGAGCTGCAGTCTAAGTGCTCTGGGGGTGAGCTGCAGTCCAAGTGATCTGGACTGCACTTAGACTGCAGCTCACCCCCAGATCACTTGTACTGCAGAGTCAGGGAAAAATAAATAAAATAAATGTAAAAAAATTATTTATTTGTATCACAGCTGCCCGCCGCCCACTGCTGACCAGCGCTCACTGCCGCACGCTGCACCGCCACTGAAAGCTGACCACCGCAGACAACTGGCGGTGGTCAGAGGGACATCAACGCCGCAGCAACGAAGGACAGCTTAGTACCGCCGCATCCCCTGCAGACCATGGGCTCATCTGCCACCGACAACCACAGTCCCTTCCGCACCTCCGCTGAACATACCAGGTAATGTTCCCCTGCTTCCCTATGTCCCTGCTCTCACTCTCTCAGTCCCTGCTCTCACTCTCTCAGTCCCTGCTGTCACTCTCTCCCTGTCCCTGAATTGTGGGTCATACCGTGTGCTATAATGTGAATTTCGGCTCATACCGTGTGCTGTAATGTGAATTTCGGCTCATACTGTGTGCTGTAATGTGAATTTCGGCTCATTCAGTGTGCTACAATGTGAATATCGGTTCATTCAGTGTGCTACAATGTGAATATCGGCTCATACCGTGTGGTAAAATATGAATTTCGGGTCATACGGTGTACTGTAATGTGAATTTCGGCTCATACAGTTTGCTATAATCTGAATTTCGGCTCATACAGTGTGCTGTAATATGAATTACGGCTCATACCATGTGCTGTAATGTGAATTTCGGCTCATACAGTGTGCTATAATCTGAATTTCGGCTCATACAGTGTGCTGTAATATGAATTTCGGCTCATACCGTGTGCTGTAATGTGAATTTCAGCTCATACCGTGTGCTGTAATGTGAATTTCGGCTCATACCGTGTGCAATAATGTGAATATCGGCTCATACCGTGTGGTAAAATATGAATATCGGGTCATACGGTGTGCTGTAATGTGAATTTCGGCTCATACAGTTTGCTATAATCTGAATTTCGGCTCATACAGTTTGCTATAATCTGAATTTCGGCTCATACAGTGTGCTGTAATGTGAATTTCGGCTCATACCGTGTGCTGTAATGTGAATTTCGGCTCATACCGTGTGCTATAATGTGAATATCGGCTCATACCGTGTGGTAAAATGTGAATTTTGGGTCATACGGTGTGCTGTAATGTGAATTTCGGCTCATACTGTGTGCTATAATCTGAATTTCGGCTCATACAGTGTGCTGTAATGTGAATTTCGGCTCATACCGTGTGCTGTAATGTGAATTTCGGCTCATACCGTGTGCTGTAATGTGAATTTCGGCTCATACCGTGTGCTATAATGTGAATATCGGCTCATACCGTGTGGTAAAATGTGAATTTTGGGTCATACGGTGTGCTGTAATGTGAATTTCGGCTCATACTGTGTGCTATAATCTGAATTTCGGCTCATACCGTGTGCTGTAATGTGAATTTCGGCTCATACCGTGTGCTGCAATGTGAATTTCGGTTCATACCGTGTGCTGTAATGTGAATTTCGGCTCATACCGTGTGCTGTAATGTGAATTTCGGCTCATACCGTGTGGTAAAATATGAATTTCAGCTCATATGGTGTGCTGTAATGTGAATTTTGGCTCATACCGTGTGCTGTAATGTGAATTTCGGCTCATACAGTTTGCTATAATCTGAATTTCAGCTCATACAGTGTGCTGTAATGTGAATTTCGGCTCATACCGGGTGCTGTAATGTGAATTTCGGCTCATACCGTGTGCTATAATGTGAATATCGGCTCATCCCGTGTGGTAAAATGTGAATTTCGGCTCATACCATGTGCTGTAATGTGAATTTGGGCTCATACCGTGTGGTAAAATATGAATTTCAGCTCATATGGTGTGCTGTAATGTGAATTTTGGCTCATACCGTGTGCTGTAATGTGAATTTCGGCTCATACCGTATGCTGTAATGTGAATTTCGGCTCATACTGTGTGGTATCAGGTGAAAGGGGCGCCGGTACTAGATAGTATAAGGGGTCCTACTACACTGAAGGACACACCCCTGTTTGAGTGGCCACCCCCCCTTTTCCGGAGGTGAGCGCATAATTGCAACCTTCACTTCTCCGTACCCCCACTTAAAAATTTCCACTTCGACCACTGTGTGTGTGTGTATATATATATATATATATATATAAAATCTCAGTGCCTCCCCAGCCAGGGACCTCACCGCACGCCACTGCCTTAACCGATTTAGGACACGGCAGTCCTGCTGTAGAATAGGCGTGCTGGATAGTGAACCTAATCCAGCGAGAAATAGACTTCCTAGAAGCAGGACACCCAATTTTCTTGGGATCGTATAGGACAAACAGGGAGTCTGACTTTCTATGATGAGAAGTTCTCTTTACATATATCTTCCGAGCCCTTACAACATCCAAGGACTTTGATGTAATTGAAGAGTCAGTAGCCACTGGCACCACAATAGTTTGGTTGATATGAAATGCCGACACAACCTTCGGAAGAAACTGCTGACGTGTCCGGAGCTCAGCTCTATCTTCATAGAAGATCAAGTAAGGGCTTTTACATGATAAAGCCCCCAACTCGGACACGCGTCTAGCAGAAGCTAAGGCCAACAACGTGACCGCCTCCCATGTAAGAAATTTGACCTCAACCTCCTGTAGAGGCTCAAACCAATCCGACTGGAGGAACTGCAACACCATGTTAAGGTCCCAAGGCGCTGTAGGCGGTACAAAGGGAGGTTGGATGTGCAGAACTCCCTTCAAAAAAGTCTGAACCTCAGGGAGGGCAGCCAATTGTTTCTGAAAGAAAATGGATAGGGCCGAAATCTGGACCTTTATGGATCCTAACCTCAGGCCCATATCCACACCTACTTGCAGGAATAGGAGAAAATGTCAGAGATGAAACTCCACCGTAGGAAGCTTCTTGGATTCACACCAAGAGACATATTTCTTCCAAAAACGATGGTAATGCTTAGACGTTACCCCTTCCTAGCCTGTATGAGGGTAGGAATGACCTTCTTCGGAATGCCCTTCCGAGCAAGTATCAGGCGCTCAACTTCCATGCCGTCAAACGCAGCCGCGGTAAGTCTTGATAGGCAAATGGCCCCTGCTGCAGCAGGTCCTCCCGAAGAGGAAGAGGCCTCGGTTCTTCTTGCAGTAGATACAGAAGGTCCGCGTACCAAGCCCTTCTTGGCCAGTCTGGGGCAATGAGGATTGCTTGAACCCCTGTTCTCCTTATGAGCCTTAGGATTCTTGGGATGAGTGGGAGTGGTGGAAACATGTACACTGACTGGAACACCCATGGACCCACTGCCACTGCCTGTGGGTCCCTCGACCTGGAACAATAACGCCGAAGCTTCTTGTTGAGATGAGAGGCCATCATGTCTATTTGGGGCAATCCCCAAAGGTCTGTTATTTCCTTGAACACCTCCGTATGGAGGCCCCACTCCCCTGGAGGGAGATCGTATCTGCTGAGGAAGTCTGCTTCCCAGTTGTCTACTCCCAGAATGAAGATGGCTGACAGCGCCAACACATGCTTTTCTGTCCAGAGGAGTATTCCTGTCACCTCTGACATTGCCGCTCTGCTCTTCGTTCCGCCTTGTCGGTTTATGTAAGCCACTGTTGTTACGTTGTCTGACTGCACTTGAATGGCCCAATTTCTTAGAAGAGGGGCCGCCTGAAGAAGACCGTTGTAGACGGCTTTTAGTTCCAGGATGTTGATGGGCAGGCCGGCTCTTCCAGGCTTGACCACCGTCCTTGGAAGGTTACTCCCTGAGTGACTGCTCCCCAGCACCGAAGGCTCGCATCCGTGGTTAGAAGGACCCAGTCCTGAATCCCGAACCTGCGGCCCTCCAGAAGGTGAGGCAATTGGAGCCACCAGAGGAGTGAAATCCTGGAAATTGGCGACAGACGAATTCTCTGGTGCATGTGGAGATGAGATCCTGACCACTTGTCCAGGAGATCCAGTTGGAAGGTCTGAGCGTGGAACCTCCTGAACTGGAGAGCCTCATAAGAGGCCACCATCTTTCCCAATAGGCGAATGCATTGATGAACCGACACCCGGGCTGGCTTCGGGACATCCCGGACCATAGCTTGTAACACCAATGCCTTTTCCTGCGGAAGAAAAACCTTTTGCACTTCCGTATCCAGGATCATTCCCAGAAAGGACAACCTCTGGGTTGGTTTCAAATGTGACTTTGGAAGGTTCAGAATCCAACCATGACTCTTGAGGAGGCGTGTTGTGAGAACAATGGACTGCAGCAGCTTCTCCTTGGACGATGCCTTTATCAGCAGATCATCCAGATATGGAATGATGTTCACACCCTGTTTGCAGAGGAGAACCATCATTTCTGCCATCACCTTGGTAAACACCCTTGGTGCTGTGGCGAGGCCGAATGGCAGGGCCTGGAACTGGAAATGACAGGCCAGCAATGCGAAACGGAGATAAGCCTGATGCGGCAGCCAGATCGGAATGTGGAGGTATGCATCCTTGATATCCAGTGATACCAGGAATTCCCACTTTTCCAGACCTGATATCACCGCCCTGAGAGACTCCATCTTGAACTTGAACTCCATTAGAAAGGGGTTCAATGATTTTAGGTTCAGAATGGTCCTGACCGAACCATCCGGTTTCGGTACCACAAAAAGGTTCGAATAGTAACCCTTGTTCTGCATGTGAGGTGGTACTGGCACAATGACCTGTGCCTCCACCAGTTTTTGGACAGTGTCTTGTAGTACAGTGCTGTCTGCCAACAGAGTTGGTAAGCCGGATTTGAAAAAGCGATGAGGAGGGAGACTTTGAAATTCCAGCCTGTAACCCTGGGACACAATATTTATCACCCAGGGATCCAGGCCGGACGATACCCAGACGTGACTGAAGTGTCTGAGTCTCGCTCCCACTGGCCCCACCTCCAGGCTGCGCGGTCCACCGTCATGCAGAGGACTTTGGCGTACCTGAAGCAGGCTTTTGTTCCTGGGAACCTGCAGCGGCAGGTTTCTTGGACTTAACTCGACCTCCCCTAAAGAAGGTATTGGACGTTCTGGCCTTTCTAGGCTTGTTAGGCTGAAAGGACTGCGTTGCAGATAAAGAGAAGGATTTCTTCGGAGCAGGTGCTGTTGAGGGAAGAAACGGAGACTTACCCGCTGTAGCCGTGGATATCCACGCATCTAGAGCTTCCCCAAAGAGAGCCCGACCTGTATAGGGTAGGGACTCCACACTTTTTCTGGATTCCGCGTCGGCAGACCACTGACGCAGCCACAGTCCCCAACGAGCTAAAACAGACATGGAAGATATTCCCGCAGCCATGGAACCCAGGTCTTTCATGGATTCTACCATAAAACCTTCTGAATCATGTATGTTGCATAAATATAATGCAACGTCATTCCTATCCATCGCATCCAAATCCTCAAGTAAGGCAGCCGACCACTTTACTATTGCATTTGCAATCCATGCAGTAGCAATAGTGGGACGTAATATGGCCCCTGAAGCAGTGTACATTGATTTAAGCGTGTTATCAATTTTTCTATTAGCCGGCTCCTTTAAGGCGGTAGATCCTGGAACAGGCAAAACCACCTTTTTTGAGAGTCTGGACACAGATGCGTCAACAATAGGCGGGTTTTCCCATTTTTTCCTATCCTCCTCAGGGAAAGGAAACGCCACCTGGACTCTTTTAGAGACCTGGATTATTTTTTTTCTCAGTGTTTTCCCATGCTTTTTCAAATATAGCATTCAATTCCTTTGACGCAGGGAAGGTTAGCGAGGCTTTTTTATTTTCAGTGAAAAAGGCCTCCTCAACCTGCTCAGGTGTGGTATCATTAACATTTAACACATCCCTGATAGCCTTTATCAACAATTGCACCCCCTTTGCAAGAGATGTGGACCCCCGCAACACATCCCCATCACCGTCTGTGGTGTCAGAATCGGTATCTGTGTCGTCTTGTGTGACATGCACAAGCGCACGTTTGTGGGGGTATATAGCGGGGCGTCCTGACGTACCAAAAACCGGCCATACTGCCATAGAGCTCTGTAATACCTGGGTTGCAGATTCATTACTTGCAACCCTGTCAGAAATCGGAGAAATCCAAGATTTGATAGAGGAAAACCACTCAGGTACCCTTGCTGGTATCTGTGCTAAATCAGTGCTATCCTGATTACATGGAATGCGATCTTCCTGGGAGGATAAATCCTCTGCAGCATACACAGCGCTTTTAGCAAAGGGAGACCCCTTGTCAGCGCTGACTGTGCACCTTAATAGGATACACAGCCGTATTACAGCCTCCTCTCCCTTCAACAACACCCTGGTACCGTGTACAGATAGCTGGAGTTGCTGTGGAGGGACCTGATTCTCCATCTCAGCACTGTGCAGGCAGGAAAATGGCACTGGAATGCTGCTGGGTCCGCTCTGAGGAGAAGCTCCACCCCCTTAATGGCGCTGTCTTCCCGCTCTTCATGGATTATACTGGCCTGAAAAAATTGTGCTGGCTGAGATCCTGGGACCTGGGATCTGTGCGGCTGGTCTCTTCCAAGTGCTGCTGGGATTTCTAAGTGTGAGTTTTAAACAGCAAAAAGGTGAGTTAGAATACAGAAAAAGGTGAGTTTTATAAGACACAATACACAATCAGGAACACACATTTGCAGTACCATTAAACTTCCGGTGAGGCTGCAAGGGGCTGACCTTGTGAGTGAGTGAGAGGGTCTCTTACTTGGAGTAGCAGCTTGGAGTAGCAGAGGGGCTGTGACTGTGCGTGTGTGCGGGTTTTTTTTTTTTTCCAAGGAGCTGGAAGCCGAGTGAAAAGGAGGTGCAGTGAGCTGGAACAACTGCAACTGCTAAGTGGATTATAGGTGCCGCAGGAGAGAGTACTACGGCTGCATAAAAGTGAAGGACCAAGAACCACACAAAGATAGATAAGTATAAGCCAGCTTAATTTATTGTATAAGTGAGATTGCTTGTCTTCTACTTTGTATTTTGCTGCTTTTTCTGTGAGAGTAACAGGGAGTTAGACCTTACAAACAATATGGGAGGGGCTGTGATTGAGGACCTCACTCAGTGCATGTCGTGCAAGATGTATGCACACCTGGAGCTACCGGCCCAGTGTGATTACATCTGCACGAGGTGTGTGCGAACGGTTGCCCTGGAAGCCCAGGTAACAGTGGCGGTTCTTGCCGCGGGCAAGCGGTACTTTTGCCCGGGGCGCCGCCTTCCGGAGGGCGCTGGCGCCATCCGGAGGGCGCCGCACCAGGGCAAGAACCGCCACTGTGCCCCCCGCAGTGCCCTGCTGTGCCCCCCGCTTGGAAGGGAACCAGACGCGTAGCGTCTAGTTTCCCTTCATTGAGAGGACCTTAGTTGTGCGGTGCGCGATGACGTCATCGCGCACCGCACAGCAAAGGTCCTCTCCATGAAGGGAAACTAGACGCTACGGACTAGTTTCCCTTCGTCTAGAGGACCTTTGCTGTGCGATGCGCGATGACGTCATCGCGCACCGCACAGCACAGTGGCACAGACACTAGGGGTCATAATTGACCTCTAGTGTCTATGCTGTTCTATGGGAGAGACGTAATAACGTCTCTCCCATAGATCGAAGAGGAGAGCAGAAGAGCGGCGCCGCCGGCGGAGGGGGTCTGGATCAGGAACGGGGATGGTAAGTATACTTTTTCTTTCTTTTTCTTTTTTCTTTCAGCGCGTTGACCACGCCCCCTATTGAAGCCACGCCCCCCATATTTTGCCCGGGGCGCCACAAAACATAGAACCGGCCCTGCCAGGTAACTGATCTAGAGCAAACCGTTACGCGACTGAGGGGGATTCACAATCTCGAGCGTAGTTTAGACAGAACGGTGGAGGAGTTGCGGGAGGGGTCACTGGTAGAAGAGGATGATGATCAGGTAGCCAGTTGGGTCACAGTTAGAAGGAAGAAAAAGAGGGGGAGGCACGACATCTCCGAACTATCAAACCCGAACAAATTTGCCCGATTGGACGAGGAATCGGAGGATGATAGTGAAGAAATTACGGTGCCGGAGGAGACTGCTCCCTCTAGCATCCAGAGGTGCGGTCCCTCTGGCGCGGTTGGGATAAAAGATAGAGAGGTACCTAGTCAGATGGTGGTGGTAGGGGATTCTATCATCAGGAAGGCAGATAGGGCAATCTGCTACCGGGACCGTGATCGCCGTACAGTCTGTTGTCTCCCGGGTGCTCGGGTACGGCACATCGCGGACCGGGTAGATAGATTGTTGGGAGGGGCTGGCAAAGACCCGGCGGTCTTGGTGCACGTTGGCACCAATGACAAAGTTAGCGGAAGGTGGGATGTCCTTAAGAAAGACTATAGGGACTTAGGAAAGAAACTGAAGGCAAGGACATCTAAGGTAATATTCTCTGAATTATTACCCGTGCCACGCGCTAGTCCAGGGAGGCAGAGGGAGATTAGGGAGGTAAATGTGTGGCTTAGGGATTGGTGCAGGAAAGAGGGGTTTGTGTTCCTGGAACACTGGGCGGACTTCTCAGTCAGGCGCCATCTCTTTTGTCGTGACGGATTGCACCTGACTGAGGAGGGGGCAGCGGTGCTGGGGGGAAGGATGGTTAGAAGGTTGGAGGAGATTTTAAACTAGGAGCCTGGGGGGAGGGTTTAGCTAGAAACTACGGGTCATGCAGTGAGAATAGTGGGGATGGCGGTAGTAAACGAAATGGGGGAGAAGTTGGGGGGAGGGTAAGAGCAGGCGGTAAGGTTACTAACATGGGTACTAAAAGGGATTTTACCAAAGCACTAACCAATGACGATTACAGGTCATCCTTGCTACATAAGGTGAAAGATGTCCCTAATGCAAGGGAAAATACTTATTTTAGTTGTATATATATATAAATACAGCGCTTTTTGACACAATAAATTTTTTTAAAAATAACAATAAGTATTTAATAATAAATTGTTTGTATGTATATAAAACAATAAAATGTAATAAAATAAGACAGTTGTGTTTACATCTATAACACAATATGTCACAAAGAACCTGGTGGACTGAAATTGATGAATGCTGACACTAGCTGATGTATTATGCATACATCGACATAATTTTTAACCAAACAATATACAGTCATGTATATGGACCGAATAAATAATAGTTCATCCGAGTGGATGTTGTTACCACATCTGTGTTCCGTTTATAGAGGCTCCCATATAATGCAAAGTCCGTATGGCAACGGCGACAGTTGTTAGGGTCCTGGTTCACAGTTCACTCGGAACTCCGTGTTCCATTGAATGGACGCTCCTGTGGAGATGTTTGGCAAAAGGCAATGCCTGTAGGGGTCCTGGTTCACGGAGATGAAAAAGTACTGGGTCCTGACTGTTAGAGATGGTTTGGTGAAGGTGCAGGTCAGCAGATGTCCACACAGGTCTAGGCCTAACGCGTTTCGTTGCTCCAGCTGCCTGGAGCAACGAAACGCGTTAGGCCTAGACCTGTGTGGACATCTGCTGACCTGCACCTTCACCAAACCATCTCTAACAGTCAGGACCCAGTACTTTTTCATCTCCGTGAACCAGGACCCCTACAGGCATTGCCTTTTGCCAAACATCTCCACAGGAGCGTCCATTCAATGGAACACGGAGTTCCGAGTGAACTGTGAACCAGGACCCTAACAACTGTCGCCGTTGCCATACGGACTTTGCATTATATGGGAGCCTCTATAAACGGAACACAGATGTGGTAACAACATCCACTCGGATGAACTATTATTTATTCGGTCCATATACATGACTGTATATTGTTTGGTTAAAAATTATGTCGATGTATGCATAATACATCAGCTAGTGTCAGCATTCATCAATTTCAGTCCACCAGGTTCTTTGTGACATATTGTGTTATAGATGTAAACACAACTGTCTTATTTTATTACATTTTATTGTTTTATATACATACAAACAATTTATTATTAAATACTTATTGTTATTTTTTAAAAAATTTATTGTGTCAAAAAGCGCTGTATTTATATATATATACTCTATTCGTGTTATCCAAGGGTTTGACTACCCCTACTCATTCAGCTGCTAAGAAAAGCATACTCATAACAGCGCCTACATATATACTTGTTATATATACCTTTTATTTTAGTTGTATGTATGTAAACGCCAGAAGCATTACTGGTAAAAAGGGGGAACTAGAAATACTTGCAGCAAGCAAACAGTATGATATTATAGGCATTACTGAAACTTGGTGGGATGAATCTCATGATTGGACAGTCAATCTAGAGGGCTATACACTGTTTAGGAGAGACAGACTAAATAAAAAGGGTGGAGGGGTGTGTCTTTACGTAAAACCGTTTTTAAAACCTAATATATGGGAAGATATTCAGGAGGGGACTGTAGACACTGTCGAGACATTATGGGTAAAAATTGCATGCGGGGAAAAAGGAATAAAAAAGTTAGTATTGGGTGTATGCTATAGGCCGCCTGGTATCAACGCATCTGATGATGAATTGTTACTAAAGCAAATTGAAAGAGCAGCAGGAGTAGGAGACATAGTAGTGATGGGAGATTTTAACTATCCAGAGATAAACTGGAAAAACGACTTATGTGATACTGCTAGGGGCAATATGTTTTTAAACACACTTAATGATAACTACTTAGTCCAACTAATTGAGGAACCAACTAGGTACAATGCAATCTTAGACCTGGTATTAACAAACAATGGGGATTTGGTATCAGGTATTATGGTAGGGGAACCCATAGGAAACAGCGACCACAATATGGTCACATTCAATATCAGTTTCTATAAACAGCCCTATACTGGCTCAACTAGGACTTTAAACTTTAGCAAAGCAAATTTTGAAAAGATGAGGGTATTTTTCAGGGATATTGAATGGGAAGGTTTGTTTTTAGGAAAAAATACTACGGAGAAATGGGAGGTACTAAAATTCCTGCTAGCTAAAAATACACTCAAATGTATTCCTATGAGTAGCAAAAAAAGGAATACAAATCATAAACCGATGTGGCTTAACAAAAAGATTAAGGAACTTATGGGCAAGAAAAGGCGAGCATTTAAAAAATACAAATTTGACGGGGAAGCAGAGTCATTTCAGCACTATAAGGAATGTAACAAAATTTGCAAAAAGGAAATAAGATCGGCTAAAGTAGAAACTGAAAAACTAGTAGCAAAGGAAAGCAAAGCGAATCCCAAAAAATTCTTTAAATACATTAATAGCAAGAGATTAAAGAAGGAGAGTATAGGCCCTTTAAAAGACAAGTTGGGAGTCTTAAGCAAAAATGATAATGACATAGCGGACACACTAAATTAGTTTTTTTCAACAGTATTCACTAGAGAGGACCCAATTCAGGGACTGACACACAATCTCAATAATGAGAATATCACACTGATAGGTACTTATTTAAGCGAGGAAGTAGTCTGTGACCGATTAAAACATTTAAAGATTAATAAATCACCAGGGCCCGATGGCATTCATCCAAGGGTTCTAATGGAGCTTCACTCTGAACTGGCAAAACCGCTATCTTTGATCTTTAAGGATTCAGTTATATCAGGTATGGTTCCCAAAGACTGGCGTATAGCGGAAGTAGTGCCTATATTCAAAAAGGGAAGTAAAGCTGAACCAGGTAATTATAGACCAGTTAGTCTTACATCTATAGTGGGGAAAGTATTGGAAGGTATTCTAAGAGATAGTATTCAGAAGTTCCTTGAAACCAATAAGGTCATTAAAAGGAATCAACATGGGTTTATGAAGGACAGATCCTGTCAAACCAACTTACTTGGCTTTTATGAAACAGTAAGCGCAAACCTAGATCAGGGTAAAGACGTGGATGTAATCTTTTTAGACTTTGCCAAAGCGTTCGATACTGTACCACACATGAGACTTATCTACAAGCTACAAGAATCAGGGCTAGGAAGCACAATATGCACTTGGGTCAAAAACTGGTTAGATAATAGGGAGCAGCGCGTTGTGGTTAATGGATCTTTTTCAACTTGGACTGAAGTGTTAAGTGGTGTACCGCAAGGCTCAGTATTAGGACCGCTATTGTTCAATATTTTCATTAACGACCTAACAGAAGGTCTAGAGAGCATGGTGTCAATTTTTGCAGATGATACCAAATTGTGTAAGGCTATAAATACAGAGAGGATGCTGAGTCTCTTCAGAACGACTTAGTTAAATTAGAAGCATGGGCAGCCAAATGGAGAATGTGCTTCAACACAGACAAGTGTAAGGTAATGCACTGTGGTAACAAGAACAAAAATTACACCTACCTACTAAATGGGGTAAAATTAGGGGATTCTGTACTGGAAAAGGACTTAGGTGTCCTCATAGATAGCAAGCTAAGCAGTAGTACCCAAAGTAGGACTGCAGCAAAGAAGGCTAATAATAAGAATTTACTTACCGATAATTCTATTTCTCGTAGTCCGTAGTGGATGCTGGGGACTCCGTCAGGACCATGGGGAATAGCGGCTCCGCAGGAGACAGGGCACAAAAATAAAGCTTTAGGATTAGGTGGTGTGTACTGGCTCCTCCCCCTATGACCCTCCTCCAAGCCTCAGTTAGGATACTGTGCCCGGACGAGCGTACACAATAAGGAAGGATATTGAATCCCGGGTAAGACTCATACCAGCCACACCAATCACACCTTATAACTTGTGATCTGAACCCAGTTAACAGTATGACAAACGTAGGAGCCTCTGAACAGACGGCTCACAACAATAACAACCCGAATTTGTTTGTAACAATAACTATGTACAAGTATTGCAGACAATCCGCACTTGGGATGGGCGCCCAGCATCCACTACGGACTACGAGAAATAGAATTATCGGTAAGTAAATTCTTATTTTCTCTAACGTCCTAAGTGGATGCTGGGGACTCCGTCAGGACCATGGGGATTATACCAAAGCTCCCAAACGGGCGGGAGAGTGCGGATGACTCTGCAGCACCGAATGAGAGAACTCAAGGTCCTCCTCAGCCAGGGTATCAAATTTGTAGAATTTTGCAAACGTGTTTGCCCCTGACCAAGTAGCAGCTCGGCAGAGTTGTAATGCCGAGACCCCCCGGGCAGCCGCCCAGGATGAGCCCACTTTCCTTGTGGAATGGGCCTTGACAGATTTAGGTTGTGGCAAGCCTGCCACAGAATGAGCAAGTTGAATTGTGCTACAAATCCAACGAGCAATCGTCTGCTTAGAAGCAGGAGCACCCATCTTGTTGGGTGCATACAATATAAACAGTGAGTCAGACTTTCTGACTCCCGCCGTTCTTGAAATATATATTTTCAATGCCCGGACCACGTCCAACAACTTGGAATCCTCCAAATCGTTAGTAGCCGCAGGCACCACAATAGGCTGGTTCAGGTGAAACGCTGACACCACCTTAGGCAGAAAATGAGGACGCGTCCGCAGTTCTGCCCTGTCCGTATGGAAAATCAGATATGGGCTCTTATATGATAAAGCCGCCAATTCTGATACTCTCCTGGCTGAAGCCAGGGCCAGTAGCATGGTTACTTTCCATGTAAGATATTTCAACTCCACCGATTTGAGCGGCTCAAACCAATGGGATTTGAGAAAATCCAAGACTACATTAAGATCCCACAGTGCCACTGGGGGCACAACCGGGGGCTGTATATGTAGTACTCCTTTTACAAAAGTCTGGACTTCAGGAACTGAAGCCAATTCTTTTTGGAAGAAAATCGACAGGGCCGAAATTTGAACCTTAATGGACCCCAATTTGAGGCCCATAGACAATCCTGTTTGCAGGAAATGTAGGAATCGACCCAGTTGAAATTCCTCCGTGGGGGCCTTCCTGGCCTCACACCACGCAACATATTTTCTCCAAATGCGGTGATAATGTTGTGCAGTCACCTCCTTCCTGACTTTTACCAGTGTAGGAATGACCTCTTCCGGAATGCCTTTTTCCCTTAGAATTCGGCGTTCAACCGCCATGCCGTCAAACGCAGCCGCGGTAAGTCTTGGAATAGACACGGTCCCTGCTGAAGCAGGTCCCGTCTTAGAGGTAGAGGCCACGGATCCTCCGTGAGCATCTCTTGAAGTTCCGGGTACCAAGTTCTTCTTGGCCAATCCGGAGCCACTAGTATCGTTCTTACTCCCTTTTGCCGTATAATTCTCAGTACTTTTGGTATGAGAGGCAGAGGAGGGAACACATACACTGACTGGAACACCCACGGTGTTACCAGAGCGTCCACAGCTATTGCCTGAGGGTCTCTTGACCTGGCGCAATACCTGTCCAGTTTTTTGTTGAGGCGGGACGCCATCATATCCACCATTGGTTTTTCCCAACGGTTCACAATCATGTGGAAGACTTCTGGATGAAGTCCCCACTCTCCCGGGTGTAGATCGTGTCTGCTGAGGAAGTCTGCTTCCCAGTTGTCCACTCCCGGAATGAATACTGCTGACAGTGCTATCACATGATCTTCCGCCCAGCGAAGAATCCTTGCAGCTTCTGCCATTGCTGTCCTGCTTCTTGTGCCGCCCTGTCTGTTTACGTGGGCGGCTGCCGTGATGTTGTCCGACTGGATCAACACCGGCTGACCCTGAAGCAGGGGTTTTGCCAGACTTAGAGCATTGTAAATCGCTCTTAGCTCCAGTATATTTATGTGAAGAGACATCTCCAGGCTTGACCATACTCCCTGGAAGTTTCTTCCCTGTGTGACCGCTCCCCAGCCTCTCAGACTGGCATCCGTGGTCACCAGGACCCAGTCCTGTATGCCGAATCTGCGGCCCTCTAACAGATGAGCACTCTGCAACCACCACAGAAGAGACACCCTTGTCCGTGGCGATAAGGTTATCCGCTGATGCATCTGCAGATGTGATCCGGACCATTTGTCCAGCAGATCCCACTGAAAAGTTCGTGCGTGGAATCTGCCGAATGGAATCGCTTCGTAAGAAGCCACCATCTTTCCCAGGACTCTTGTGCATTGATGCACAGACACTTTCCCTGGTTTTAGGAGGTTCCTGACAAGTTCGGATAACTCCCTGGCTTTCTCCTCCGGAAGAAACACCTTTTTCTGAACCGTGTCCAGAATCATTCCCAGGAACAGCAGACGTGTCGTCGGGGTCAACTGAGATTTTGGAAAATTCAGAATCCACCCGTGTTGTTGCAGCACTAGTTGGGTTAGTGCTACTCCGTCCTCCAGCTGTTCTCTGGACCTTGCCCTTATCAGGAGATCGTCCAAGTAAGGGATAATTAATACGCCTCTTCTTCGCAGAAGAATCATCATTTCGGCCATTACCTTGGTAAAGACCCGAGGTGCCGTGGACAATCCAAACGGCAGCGTCTGAAACTGATAATGACAGTTTTGCACCACGAACCTGAGGTACCCTTGATGTGAAGGGCAAATTGGGACATGCAGGTAAGCATCCTTTATGTCCAGGGACACCATAAAGTCCCCTTCTTCCAGATTCGCTATCACTGCTCTGAGTGACTCCATCTTGAACTTGAATTTTTGTATGTACAGGTTCAAAGATTTCAGATTTAGAATAGGTCTTACCGAGCCGTCCGGCTTCGGTACCACAAATAGCGTGGAGTAATACCCCTTTCCCTGTTGTAGGAGGGGTACCTTGACTATCACCTGCTGAGAAAACAGCTTGTGAATGGCTTCCAATACCGTCGCCCTGTCTGAGGGAGACGTTGGCAAAGCAGACTTTAGGAACCGGCGAGGGGGAGACTTCTCGAATTCCAACCTGTAACCCTGAGATACTACCTGCAGAATCCAGGGGTCCACCTGTGAGCAAGCCCACTGTGCGCTGAAATTCTTGAGTCGACCCCCCACCGCTCCTGAGTCCGCTTGTAAGGCCCCAGCGTCATGCTGAGGGCTTTGCAGAACCCTGGGAGGGCTTCTGTTCCTGGGCAGGGGCTGCTTGCTGCCCTCTCTTACCCCTTCCTCTGCCCCGAGGCAGATATGACTGTCCTTTTGTCCGCTTGTTCTTATAGGACCGAAAGGACTGCGGCTGAAAAGACGGTGTCTTTTTCTGTTGGGAGGGGGTCTGAGGTAAAAAGGTGGATTTTCCGGCAGTTGCCGTGGCCACCAGATCCGATAGACCGACGCCAAATAATTCCTCCCCTTTATACGGCAATACTTCCATATGTCGTTTGGAATCCGCATCACCTGACCACTGTCGCGTCCATAAACTCCTTCTGGCAGATATGGACATCGCATTTACTCTCGATGCCAGAGTGCAAATATCTCTCTGAGCATCTCGCATATAAAGGAAAGCATCCTTTAATTGCTCTATAGTCAATAAAATACTGTCCCTATCCAGGGTATCAATATTTTCAGTCAGGGAATCCAACCAGACGACCCCAGCACTGCACATCCAGGCTGAGGCGATGGCTGGTCGCAGTATAACACCAGTATGTGTGTATATACTTTTTAGGGTAGTTTCCAGTCTCCTATCAGCTGGATCCCTGAGGGCGGCCGTATCAGGAGACGGTAACGCCACTTGTTTTGATAAGCGTGTGAGCGCCTTATCCACCCTAGGGGGTGTTTCCCAGCGCGCCCTAACCTCTGGCGGGAAAGGGTATAATGCTAATAACTTTTTTGAAATTAGCATTTTTCTATCTGGGTTAACCCACGCTTCATCACATACATCATTTAATTCCTCTGATTCAGGAAAAACTACAGGTAGTTTTTTCACCCCCCACATAATACCCCTTTTTGTGGTACTTGCAGTATCAGAGATATGCAAAGCCTCCTTCATTGCCGTGATCATATAACGTGTGGCCCTACTTGAAAATACGTTTGTTTCATCACCGTCGACACTAGATTCAGTGTCTGTGTCTGGGTCTGTGTCGACCGACTGAGGTAAAGGGCGCTTTACAGCCCCTGACGGTGTCTGAGACGCCTGGGCAGGTACTAACTGGTTTGCCGGCCGTCTCATGTCGTCAACTGATTTTTGTAATGTGCTGACATTATCACGTAATTCCATAAACAAAGCCATCCATTCCGGTGTCGACTCCCTGGGGGGTGACATCACCATTATCGGCAATTGCTCTGCCTCCACACCAACATCGTCCTCATACATGTCGACACACACGTACCGACACACAGCAGACACACAGGGAATGCTCTTATCGAAGACAGGACCCCACTAGCCCTTTGGGGAGACAGAGGGAGAGTTTGCCAGCACACACCCAAGCGCTATAATATATATGGGAACAACCTTATATAAGTGTTGTTCCTTATAGCAGCTTAAATATATCAAAATATCGCCAAAAAATGCCCCCCCTCTCTGTTTTACCCTGTTTCTGTAGTGCAGTGCAGGGGAGAGTCCTGGGAGCCTTCCTCACAGCGGAGCTGAGCAGGAAAATGGCGCTGTGTGCTGAGGAGAATAAGCCCCGCCCCCTATTTCGGCGGGTTTTTCTCCCGGAGTTTTAGATATCTGGCATGGGTTAAATACATACATATAGCCTCAATGGCTATATGTGATGTATTCTTTTGCCATAAAGGTATTAAATATTGCTGCCCAGGGCGCCCCCAGCAGCGCCCTGCACCCTCCGTGACCGCTTGGTGTGAAGTGTGTGACAACAATGGCGCACAGCTGCAGTGCTGTGCGCTACCTTCATGAAGACTGAAGAGCCTTCTGCCGCCTGTTTCCGGACCTTCAATCTTCAGCACCTGTAAGGGGGGTCGGCGGCGCGGCTCCGGGACGAACCCCAGGGTGAGACCTGTGTTCCGACTCCCTCTGGAGCTAATGGTGTCCAGTAGCCTAAGAATCCAATCCATCCTGCACGCAGGTGAGTTAAAATTCTCTCCCCTAAGTCCCTCGATGCAGTGAGCCTGTTGCCAGCAGGACTCACTGAAAATAAAAAACCTAAAAACTTTTTCTAAGCAGCTCTTTAGGAGAGCCACCTAGATTGCACCCTGCTCGGACGGGCACAAAAACCTAACTGAGGCTTGGAGGAGGGTCATAGGGGGAGGAGCCAGTACACACCACCTAATGCTTTATTTTTGTGCCCTGTCTCCTGCGGAGCCGCTATTCCCCATGGTCCTGACGGAGTCCCCAGCATCCACTTAGGACGTTAGAGAAAAGATATTAGCATGCATAAAACGGGGTATTGATGCTAGGGACGAGAGTATTATACTCCCGTTATATAAATCACTAGTGAGGCCACACCTTGAATACTGTGTACAATTCTGGGCACCGTACTACAAAAAGGATATCCTGGAGCTTGAAAAGGTACAGAGGAGGGCGACCAAACTAATTAAGGGCATGGAGACGATGGAATACAAGGAAAGGCTTGAAAGACTAGGCATGTTTACATTGGAAAAGCGGAGACTAAGAGGGGATATGATCAACATCTACAAATATATAAGGGGACAATACACAGAGCTTGCGCGGGACCTGTTTTTGGTTAGATCAACACAGAGGACTCGTGGACACTCGCTCAGGTTAGAGGAGAGGAGATTCCGCACAATACGGCGTAAAGGCTTTTTCACGGTAAGGACAATACATGTTTGGAATTCCCTGCCCGAGGGAGTTGTAATGGCGGAATCTGTCAACACCTTTAAGAATGGGTTAGATAAATTCCTAATGGATAAGGATATCCAGGGGTATGGTGCATAGTCATGCATTATAGTTACTATAAATAGGGATAAAATGCAACGGCTGACAGCAGCATCAGTCAGAAATTTTAGTCAAATCATCATGCATAGGAGACCACAAATAGGTTGAACTCGATGGACAATTGTCTTTTTTCAACCTCAGATACTATGTTACTATGTTACTATGACCCCAACAGGCTTCAGGACCAGTGTAGAGGGTAAGCGCTGGTCCAGGGCGCCCCTCACAGCACCGCACCATGTACCACTGAGCCTTCCCAGGAGCGCAGTTAATACTGCGCTCCCTCCCCCCTGCCGCCATCTTTACACCGGCCCCCCGCTTGCTAGGGGGGTTGGTGTCTCACTCACCACTTCTTCAGCTCTGTAAGGTGTTGGCGGCATGCTGCTGGGGCGAGTGGTCCCCTGTGGCGGAGAATGATCAGACCGCTCAGGAGCTCAGTGTCCAGTCAGCGGAGTCAGTGGCTCAGACCCTGCAGGGCAGACACTGCTTCCTTCCTTAGTCCCTTGCTGCAGGGAGGCTGTTGCAAGCAGCCCCCTGTAAAATAAAAAACTCTAAGTTAAACTTTTCTAGAAAAGCTCTGTAGAGCTCCCCTAGCTGTGATCGGCTTCTCCGGGCACATTTTCTAAACCGAGTCTGGTAGGAGGGGCATAGAGGGAGGAGCCAGCCCACACTCTAAAACTCTTAAAGTGCCAATGGCTCCTGGTGGACCCGTCTATACCCCATGGTACTGATGTGGACCCCAGCATCCTCTAGGACGTAAGAGAAAAAGGGGTTGCATGGGACAGGGTGCATCTTATAGAAATTGCCTGGATATACAGATGCGTCTTCTTATGCTGTTACCAGCACTGTGGCATGCCACGGCGTGTATGTCGTGAAAAAAATTGCCCGCCAGCGGACATATGCACTGCGCTCGCACCAGCAATCCTATCTTATGGGGGGAACGGTGCTGCAGCGGAGAGTACGGAGTCGCCTACATGTGTTGCAATTCACATGCCGCGATGTGTGGTCACGTACGTCACACTGCCGGCAGCAACGTAATAGTACACATCTGTATGGTGTTCTAATAGGACAGAGAAACTCTGAGCAGGGTATGAAGAATCAAATCTGCTTGTCTCAGGGGGCCTCGCTTTTGTGAATTACCCCTTCACTGGTTAAGGAGACCAGTGGTAATAGAAAAGTACTACAAAGGGCATGGGGGGTCATTCCGAGTTGATCGCTCGCTGACGATTTTCGCACTGCAGCGATTAAGTAAAAAAACGGCAAAAAGCGCATGGTACGCAGCGCGCATGCGCTAAGTACTTTCACACAAAACTCTGTAGATTTACACAAGCTCGAGCGACGTTTTTTCATTGCTCGAGTGATCGTAGTGTGATTGACAGGAAGCGGGTGTTTCTGGGCGGAAACTGGCCGTTTTCAGGGAGTGTGCTAAAAAAACGCAGGCGTGCCAGGTAAAAACGCAGGAGTGGCTGGAGAAACAGGGGAGCGGCTGGCCGAACGCAGGGCGTGTTTGTGACGTCAAACCAGGAACTAAACGGACTGAGGTGATCGCAGTGTAGGAGTAGGCCTGGAGCTACTCAGAAACTGCAGCAAATTATTTAGTAGCAGTTCTGCTAACCTTTCGTTAGCAATTCTGCTAAGCTAAGATACACTCCCAGAGGGCGGCGGCCTAGCGTTTGCAATGCTGCTAAAAGCAGCTAGCGAGGGAACAACTCTGAATGAGGGCCATGGTCCTGTGGTCCAAGCTCCGCCTCTTCCTATTCAGTGAATGGATGCCGGGTCGGACCTATGGCGGATGCCGGCGGGAATGGAGGGATTGCATCAAGTATCGAAGATATCTGCTGCAGTTCCTCCTGCATACATTGCAGGGGCATTATATATTTATGGATAACCCCCGTCAGAAGGGTGTTTTTGGGGAGATAGCTGCAAATATTATTTGATAGATGGACCCCTTAATATGGTCAAGGAGCACTTTGGAAATTAATAATATCCTTAAAATTTACATCACGAGCACTTTGTTCCTAAAGTATAGATGTCTATACCCATAATTTCATCTACAGATTCTCAGAGAACTTTTGATCTAGTTTCTTATACCCCTTTCAGACCGCCATCAATAACCAGTGTTACTACATGTGAACGCGTAGCAACCCGGGTTGCGGCGCAGTCTGACACGAGCCAGTTGTAATAACCCGGGATGAACGACCCAATATTTCAACCAGGGTAGCGAGCCGGGTTTAACATAGGTTCAACGCGGCTCGCGGTGCAGTATCAATGAGTAAGCCAGGACGATTTGACTCGGCACCCATCCCTGAATAGGAAGAGGTGGATCTTGGAAACCATCTCATCTCCAAGCGCTGCCTATGCGTCCTCACACGTTGGCGGTGATGTCACCAAAAAAGGTCGGGCTGCTAGTCTGAAAGCAGTCTCAGTCGGTTCGCACCCAGGAAGGACCCATGTACAAATCCGGTGTGCGACCTGGCTCTGCGGTCTGAAAATGGTATTACATACTCTTATGGAGTATGTGGGTCAAATTTTCAATGGTCCATAATTTCATGGGAAGTAGAATGTTTTAAAGTACTGTCATTGAAACTATTTCTAATATTCAGTATTAGCCAACTGTACACTGCAAGTCCCCTAATTCTAGCTACAACATGTGGTTTATTTTGTAACATTTATTTTTACAGCATATTATGTTGCACTTTACAATTGGGAACAAAACAGTAAATAAATGAGACTAGACAATCAGTCTGAGTATCCTGCTCATATAATCCAGTAGTTCATATAATATACTCTGCTTATTGCCTGCAGTGTTTGCTATTGTGTATTAAAGCACAAAGTTGCAAAAATGTGACATTAACTGAGTTTAGCCAACTTGCCATGATGGGGATTGTAGGTGGCCAGTCAGTATCGTGCACAGGCCTTGTGTACATTCCCCTGCCCAGCTGGGTATTTGGGTACACATTAGACGATGTGTACCCTGCACGACATCGGCGGCGAAAGGGTGCCGGGCTGCCGGCTTCAGAAAGTGCATACACACTTGCCAGGGAGGGGAGGGGAGCGAGGGCCGCTCCAGCCAGCTACTTTGCCAGTGAGCTGCATGCAGCTCAGTCAGGTCAGTATCGTCGCTGACGGCGCGCAGGAACACGCATCGTCAGTCCACAGACCATACACACTGGATGATTTTAACGAAGTGCCATTCCTTTCCGTCGGAATCATCCACATTGTTAACATAATTCTTCTAATTACGTGTACTACCCAGCTGTACACATGTACAGTAAGCTGTACAGAGAGGAAGATCGACAAGCGCCTGCTGAATAACTGCACTGTATAATAATAAAAACAATAACAACATGCGGCGGGAAATGTATAACTCCTCCTCGTGTTGTACAAATGACAGGAGGCATTTTCTCTCCATAATAAAGTAACAATTGGCCGCGGTTTTCTGATCTCATGTAACTCCTTGCAGCAGCAGCAGCAGCAGCAGCAGCAGCAGCAGGATCTCCTCATGACAAGAGCTGCGGTCACTGTGGATGTGGATTCGCTGCCTGACTCCGCCGCCGCCGCTGCCGCTTTGATGTGCAAACGACGTCCCTTTGTCCCAGCTGCTCACCTGTCCGTCTCCCACCTTTCCCCTGTGCCTGTAGTCTCCTCTCTTCCTCCCCTTCCCACCTACAGTACACACACTACCATGCATCCCTCTTCCTCTGGCATGGGGACTAGACAGCGAGATACACAAAACGGGCGATAGCTGAATGGAAGATTAGTCAATTACAGAAAGCTCTAATAACGTCTCCATAGGGGCATTTACATTTACCGGGAACCCATAGATGTGTCATAGGGGCACTTACCGGGATCCTACAGCTATGGCATAGTGCACTTACCGGACACCCAAAGCTATGGCATAGGCGCACTTACCGATAGCTCACAGCTATGGCATAGGGGCACTTACCGGGATCCCACAGCTATGGCCTAGTGCACTTACCGGACACCCACAGCTATGGCATAGGTGCACTTACCGATAGCTCACAGCTATGGCATAGGGGCACTTACCGGGATCCTACAGCTATGGCATAGTGCACTTACCGGACACCCAAAGCTATGGCATAGGCGCACTTACCGATAGCTCACAGCTATGGCATAGGGGCACTTACCGATAGGTCACAGCTATGGCATAGCAGCAAACACCAGACTGTACAGAGTGCCCCAGACAGTAACAGACGACATCACAGAGTGCAGCTGAGCTGTGTAATTGCTGCATCCATCTACTGTATCACCACATTGATTCTCAACTCTTTACACCGATATGTATTAGTTCTCAATCATATAGATTTAAAGTCAAGAGAATTGCAGTGCTGAATAACAGTATTTTATAGAAGGTCATAATGTCCTGGAACCAATGCGGACATATACATTTTCAACATTTATTCTATCCTAATGGTATAGTATGTTTAAACATTGGTACAATGTTCCCATGAACATCATTTGTAAGCTTAGACAAAGTGGGATAAAATCAGGACTTGCAAGACAAACTTTGGATGCTGGGGTAAGTCTGGGGAGCTTTATGTGAGTAACATATATTCATTTTCTCTGACGTCCTAGTGGATGCTGGGAACACCGTAAGGACCATGGGGAATAGCGGCTCCGCAGGAGTCTGGGCACAACTAAAAGAAAGCTTTTAGACTACCTGGTGTGCACTGGCTTCTCCCACTATGACCCTCCTCCAAGCCTCAGTTAGATTTTTGTGCCCGGCCGAGCTGGATGCACACTAGGGGCTCTCCTGAGCTCTTAGAAAGAAAGTATATTTTAGGTTTTTTATTTTACAGTGAGACCTGCTGGCAACAGGCTCACTGCAACGAGGGACTAAGGGGAGAAGAAGCGAACCTACCTGCTTGCAGCTAGCTTGGGCTTCTTAGGCTACTGGACACCATTAGCTCCAGAGGGATCGACCGCATGGAACTGGCCTTGGTGTTCGGTCCCGGAGCCGCGCCGCCGCCCCCCTTACAGAGCCAGAAGCAAGAAGAAGTCCGGAAAATCGGCGGCATGAAGACTTCTGTCTTCAGCAAGGTAGCGCACAGCACTGCAGCTGTGCGCCATTGCTCCTCATACACACTTCACACTCTGGTCACTGAGGGTGCAGGGCGCTGAGGGGGGGGGGGGGGGGGGGCCCTGAGCAGCAATAAAAACACCTTGGCTGGCAAAACAATCACAATATATAGCCCCAGAGGCTATATATGTGATAATTACCCCTGCCAGAATCCTTAAAAAAGCGGGAGAAAAGTCCGCGAAAAAGGGTAAAAAAGAGAGGGGGGGCACTAAATTTAGGCGCAGTAAATATTATAGCAGCTATAGGGGACATAATTCAGTTAGTCCCTGCATTATATAGCGCTCTGGTGTGTGCTGGCATACTCTCTCTCTGTCTCCCCAAAGGGCTTCTGTGGGGTCCTGTCCTCTGTTAGAGCATTCCCGGTGTGTGTGCGGTGTGTCGGTACGGCTGTGTCGACATGTTTGATGAGGAAAATTATGTGGAGGCGGAGCAGATGCCTATAGAAGTGATGTCACCCCCTGCGGGGCAGACACCTGAGTGGATGGTTTTATGGAAGGAATTACGTGCAAGTGTCGACTCCTTACACAAAAAATTTGACGACATGCCAAATGCGGGACAGCCGGCTTTTCAGCTCGTGCCTGCCCAGGTGTCTCAAAGGCCATCAGGGGCTCTAAAACGCCCGCTACCTTAGATGGCAGACGCAGATGTCGACACGGATACTGATACCAGTGTCGACGACGATGAGTCTAATCTAATGTCCACTAGGGCCATTCGTTGCATGATTGAGGCAATGAAAGAGGTGTTACACATTTTGGATATAAACCCAGGTACCACTAAAAAGGGTATTATGTTTGGGGAGAAAAAACTACCCGTAGTTTTTCCCCCATCTGAAGAATTAAATGAAGTGTGTGAAGAAGCGTGGGCTTTCCCCGATAAAAGATTGGTAATCTCTAAAAAATTACCAATGGCGTTCCCTTTCCCGCCAGAGGATAGGGCACGTTGGGAAACACCTCCTAGGGTGGATAAAGCGCTCACACGTTTGTCTAAAAAGGTGGCACTTCCGTCTCCGGATACGGCCGCCCTGAAGGAGCCTGCGGATAGAAAGCAGGTGGCGATCCTGAAGTCTGTATATATACACTCAGGCATTATACTTAGACCAGCTATTGCGTCAGCATGGATGTGCAGTGCTGCCGCTGCATGGTCAGATTCCCTGTCAGAAAATATTGACACCCTAGACAGGGACACTATTCTGCTAACCATAGAGCATATAAAAGACTCAGTCTTATACATGAGAGATGCACAGAGGGAGATCTGCCGGCTGGCATCTAAAATAAGTGCATTGTCCATTTCTGCTAGGAGAGGCTTATGGACTCGGCAGTGGACAGGGGATGCAGATTCCAAAAGGCACATGGAAGTTTTGCCTTATAAGGGTGAGGAGTTATTCGGGGATGGTCTCTCGGACCCAGGGGCGGAAGTCCGGGAGGCAGCGGAGTCGGCTGCCGCCGGGCTCCTGACCCGCAGAGGGCGCCTCGCAGTGGCGCCTCTGACATTACACAGATTGACATGCGGACGAGCGCCCGCATGTCAATCTGATGTCTCCCTCCCTGCTGTGTTGGAGGGACATGGAGCGCACCGCGCGTCTCCTGTGTCCCTCCCTGGCTCTCTCCCGGCCGGTCTAAGGAAGTGCCATTCGTGAGCTCTGATTGGCTCACGAACCGGCACTTCCTGTATTAGACCGGCCGGGGGAGAGAGCCAGGGAGGGACACAGGAGACGCGCGATGCGCTCCATGTCCCTCCAACACAAGGTGGGAGCAGGCACTGGGGGCATATACCTGGTACTGGGGGGCATATACCTGGCACTGGGGGGGGAGGAGACCTGGCACTGGGGGGCATATACATGGCACTTGGGGGCATATACCTGGCACTGGGGGGGAAGACCTGGCACTGGGGGGCATATACCTGGCACTGTGGGGTATATACCTGGCACTGTGGGGTATATACCTGGCACTGGGGGGGGAAGACCTGGCACTGGGGGGCATATACCTGGCATTGGGGGGCATATACCTGGCACTGGGGGGCATATACCTGGCACTGGGGGGGGGGGGAGACCTGGCACTGGGGGGCATATACATGGCACTGTGGGGGAAGACCTGGCACTGGGGGGGAAGACCTGGCACTGGGGGGCATATACCTGGCACTGTGGGGCATATACCTGGCACTGGGGGGCATATACCTGGCACTGGGGGGGAAGACCTGGCACTGGGACGGGGGGCATATGTGGCACTGGGGAGGGGGGTATATTTGGCACTGGGGGCATATACCTGGCACTGTGGGGGAAGACCTGGCACTGGGGGGCATATACCTGGCACTGGGGGAGGAGACCTGGCACTGGGGCGGGGGGCATATGTGGCACTGGGGAGGGGGGTATATTTGGCACTGGGGGCATATACCTGGCACAGTGGGGGAAGATCTGGCACTGGGGGCATATGGGGGAAGATCTGGCACTGGGGGCATATACCTGGCACTGGGCGCATATACCTGGCCCTGTGGGGGAATATCTGGCACTGGGGGCATATACCTGGCCCTGTGGGGGAATATCTGGCACTGGGGGCATATACCTGGCACTGGGCGCATATACCTGGCCCTGTGGGGGAATATCTGGCACTGGGGGCATATACCCGGCACTGTGGGGGGAATATCTGGCACTGGGGGCATACACCTGGCACTGTGGGGGAATATCTGGCATTGGGGGCATATGCCTGGCACTGTGGAGAAATATCTGGCACTGGGGGCATATAGCTGGCACTGAGGGGGCATAGGTGGCACTGTGGTGGAATATTTGGCACTGTGGGGGAGTAGGCACTGAGGGGGCATATGTGGCACTGTGGTGGAATATTTGGCACGGGGGGGAGCAGGCACTGAGGGGGCATATGTGGCACTGGGGGGGTATATTTGGCACTGGGGGCATGTACCTGGCACTGGAGGCATATACCTGACACTGTGGGGGAATATCTGGCACTGGGGGCATATGTGGCACTGGGAGCACGGCCCTAGCAACACGCACTACCCCCTAGCAATGAGCATGACACCCAGTGCATGAACCCCCTGGCAACGAGCATGACACCCTGAGCATGAAACCCCTGGCACCGTGCATGGAACCGCTGGCAACGAGCATGACACCCAGTGCATGAAACCCCTGGCAACGAGCATGACACCCTGAGCATGAAAACCCCTGGCACCGTGCATGGAACCAAGAGCATGAAACCGCTGGCAACGAACATGACACCAGTGCATGAAACCCCTGGCAACGAGCATGACAACCTGAGCATGAAAACCCCTGGCACCGTGCATGGAACCAAGAGCATGAAACCCCTGGCAACGAGCAGGTAATTTAAAAGTAATTAGAAGCCTTACTGTAGAACTTAATGTATAATGGGCATTACGGTGTGTGGCATAATGTATCACGGACATTGCGGTGTGTGTCATAATGTGTCGGGCATTACGGTGTATGGTATACTATATCGCGGGCATTGTGATATGTGGTATAATGTCTCAGGCTCATTGTGGTGTGTGTTATACTGTGTCAAAGACATTGTATGTGCTATAATGTATCAAGGGCATTGCAGTGTGTAGCATAATGTATAACGGGCATTGTGATTCCTGTCATAATGTGTCACAGGCATTACGGTGTGTGGTATAATGTATCAGGGGCATTGCAGTGTGTAGCATAATGTATAACGGGCATTACGATTCCTGTCATAATGTGTCGGGGGCATTACGGTGTGTGGCATAATGTGTCGGGGGCATTATGGTGTGTTCATATTGTGTCATGTGCATTATTGTGTGTGGCATAATGTCTAAGGGCCACTGCAGTATGTGGCATAATGTATACTGGGCATTACTATAAGGAGGAAAAATTACAAATAATGTAAGGGGCATGAATCAGGATTAATTTTCTTTCCCGCCTGGGCGTGCAGGTTGGAAAACTGGGGTATAACGCAGTCTTTTCCTGCAATGTTACACCCCTTTATGGTAAGCCACGCCCGTCCCAATGAAGCCACACACTCTATACTGCCAATTATGGAGGGGGGGGGGGCGAATAATTTTTTGGCTTGGGGGAGAAAAATTTCTAGTTACGTCACTGAACTGACTCATTCCTGTAAGCCGCCACTACAGCGCAAACCCCAGGAGAGTACGCTGGTGCGCGCCTGCTGTGGGAGGTAGGAGAGGAGCTGCTGCTACCGTTGCCCCGCTGCTGTGGGGAAGGGGGGGACGGGATGGATGGACACACGTGCGAGGCGGAGTTTAAGAGCTGGTACCACGCTTGCCTTGTATTCCACTTCCTAATTGCGCTCTGCCTCCGGTAATTGGGGAGGAGAGAAGAGCCTTCTTTCACTACACAAGGTATCCATCTATGCTCCCTTTCTCCCTGCATAAGTGCACTGCCAGTATACTGTATGTATGTTTGTATATATAGATTGAGGTAGGGGTCTGGCACAGCCACATAATAGACTAATACATTGGGTGCCCTCACAGCAAAGTAGTTTAGCAAAATAGAGGTGGTGCGGCACTCCAATGATTTGCACACTGACACCAATTGAAGTAGTGCAACGTTTCAATGCCCGTTCAATGAATCTGCATTTTTGTCATATATACAATGACCCCCATTCTGCCTCATCCCGTCCTCCAGACCTCTGTTACTCCATCTGCCCCCCCCCCCCCCCCCCATTTGCCAAGTCCTTCTGCCCGCCCGCGACCATCCCTCCCCATCTTCCTCCCATAATTAATTGTCCTCCCGCAGGGAATACATATGTTTTACCGACAGACGGGATGCCGTCTGTCAGCATCCTGACAGCAGCATCCCGTCCGTCAGAATTCTGGCAGGGGGCGTGCGCAATGAAGGCCCTTGCTTGTTGCGCTCGCAACGCAGTGGTCTCGGTGGTTCCCATCCCACTCTATTGGTGTTGTGGACACCCACGAATGGGAATAAGACCTGTGAGACGGTATTCTGGTGTCGGTATCCTGACCGCTAGGAATCCCGACAGCCAGCAAAATGATTGCCTCCCCTCCCGCAGTATCGGTCACATAATAGACTCACTTTCAGCTCCAGGCCCATGTGGACCCCAAACTGGCACTGGTCTGCAGGGATGTATCATTGGCACAAGGTTAAAAATGCAGCCAAACCTCCAAAAATGCAGTTTTCAGAGGTTTGGCGGCTTACTACTTATCCACCAAGCCTAGACCCCAGGGCTTGGATGCGGTGGGCAACACCATCTTTAGATGGGCTTCTATCACATTACCCATTGGACCCCTCCCAGCACCCCCTAGTGGGGCGCATCAGCCCACGCATGCACAGATAGGACTCCGGATCATACACCGGGAAGTTCTACTGTATCATGGCAAAGAATAGCTCTCACCGCAAGAGCTGTCCTTTGGAAATTTCTTCATGCATACGCCATTATGCTTGCAAAGAATGGCAGGATATATATATATATATAAATATATATATAGCCTGCAGGATCAATATTGGTGTGGTGTGTGTGTATGTGTATATATATATATATATATATATATATAAAAAATTTTTTTTTGCCTCTATATAGGGGGGCACCTGTATTTATATTGCCTCCGGGCGTCTAGGACGAACTTACGCCACTGCTCGGACCTAGTTTCCACAGCGACAGCTGGGAAGTCAGCATTTTTACCCCATGTTCCCTCACAGCCTAAAAAAGCGCAGTTTTATCAGGTACAGTCCTTTCGGACCCAGAAAAACAGGCGAGGAAAAGGCGGGTCCTTTCTGTCCAGAGGCAGAGGTAGGGGAAAAAGGCTGCAACAAACAGCAGGTTCCCAGGAGCAAAAGTCCTCCCCCGCTTCTTCCAAGTCCACCGCATGACGGTGGGGCTCCACAGGCGGAGCCAGGTACGGTGGGGGGCCGCCTCAAAAATTTCAGCGATCAGTGGGCTCGCTCACAGGTGGATCCCTGGATCTTGCAAGTAGTATCTCAGGGGTACAAGCTGGAATTCGAGGCGTCTCCCCCCCGCCGTTTCCTCAAATCTGCCTTGCCAACAACTCCCTCAGGCAGGGAGGCTGTGCTAGAGGCAATTCACAAGCTGTATTCCCAGCAGGTGATAGTCAAGGTGCCCCTACTTCAACAAGGACGGGGTTACTATTCCACACTTTTTGTGGTACCGAAACCGGACGGTTCGGTGAGACCCATTTTAAATTTGAAATCCTTGAACACATACATAAAAAAATTCAAGTTCAAGATGGAATCGCTCAGGGCGGTTATTGCAAGCCTGGACGAGGGGGACTAC
Source organism: Pseudophryne corroboree (assembly GCF_028390025.1). Classification (NCBI taxonomy): domain Eukaryota; kingdom Metazoa; phylum Chordata; class Amphibia; order Anura; family Myobatrachidae; genus Pseudophryne; species Pseudophryne corroboree. The sequence goes on from NC_086444.1 coordinate 367,339,269, forward strand.
ATGGTATCCCTGGACATCAAGGATGCTTACCTACATGTCCCCATTTATCATCCTCACCAGGAGCACCTCAGATTTGCGGTACAAAATTGCCATTACCAATTCCAGACGCTGCCGTTTGGACTGTCCACGGCACCGAGGGTGTTTACCAAGGTAATGGCGGAAATGATGTTACTCCTTCGAAAAAAGGGAGTTTTAATTATCCCGTACTTGGACGATCTCCTAATAAATGCGAGATCCAGGGAGCAGTTGTTGGTAGGAGTAGCACTATCTCAGGAGGTGCTACACCAGCACGGTTGGATTCTGAATATTCCAAAGTCACAGCTAGTTCCGACGACACGTCTACTGTTCCTGGGAATGATTCTGGACACAGTCCAGAAAAAAGTGTTTCTCCCGGAGGAGAAAGCCAAGGAGCTGTCATCTCTAGTCAGAGACCTCCTGAAACCAAAACAGGTGTCGGTGCATCACTGCACGCGAGTCCTGGGAAAGCTGGTGGCTTCTTACGAAGCAATTCCTTTCGACAGAATCTTTCAATGGGACCTGTTGGACCAATGGTCCGGATCGCATCTTCAGATGCATCGGCTAATAACCCTGTCTCCAAGAACCAGGGTGTCTCTGCTGTGGTGGCTGCAGAGTGCTCATCTCCTAGAGGGCCGCAGATTCGGCATACAGGACTGGGTCCTGGTGACCACGGATGCCAGCCTTCGAGGCTGGGGGGCAGTCACACAGGGAAGAAACTTCCAAGGACTATGGTCGAGTCAGGAGACTTCCCTACACATAAATATTCTAGAACTAAGGGCCATTTACAATGCCCTAAGTCAGGCAAAACCCCTGCTTCTACACCAACCGGTACTGATCCAGTCAGACAACATCACGGCGGTCGCCCATGTAAACCGACAGGGCGGCACAAGAAGCAGGACGGCAATGGCAGAAGCCACAAGGATTCTCCGATGGGCGGAAAATCACGTGCTAGCACTGTCAGCAGTGTTCATTCCGGGAGTGGACAACTGGGAAGCAGACTTCCTCAGCAGGCACGACCTCCACCCGGGAGAGTGGGGACTTCATCCAGAAGTCTTCACACTGATTGTAAATCGTTGGGAACGGCCACAGGTGGACATGATGGCGTCCCGCCTAAACAAAAAACTAGAGAGATATTGCGCCAGGTCAAGGGACCCTCAGGCGATAGCGGTGGACGCTCTAGTGACACCGTGGGTGTACCAGTCAGTTTATGTGTTCCCTCCTCTGCCTCTCATACCAAAGGTACTGAGAATAATAACAAAACGAGGAGCAAGGACAATACTCGTGGTTCCGGATTGGCCAAGAAGAGCTTGGTACCCGGAACTTCAAGAGATGATCTCAGAGGACCCATGGCCTCTGCCGCTCAGACAGGACCTGCTGCAGCAGGGGCCCTGTCTGTTCCAAGACTTATCGCGGCGGCGTTTGACAGCATGGCGGTTGAACGCCGGATCCTAAAGGAAAAGTGCATTCCGGAGGATGTCATTCCTACGCTGATTAAAGCCAGGAAAGATGTAACTGTAAAACATTATCACCGCATATGGCGGAAATATGTTGCTTGGTGTGAGGCCAATAAGGCCCCAACAGAGGAATTTCAGCTGGGTCGATTTCTGCACTTCCTACAGGCAGGAGTGACTATGGGCCTAAAATTAGGCTCCATTAAGGTACAGATATCGGCTCTGTCGATTTTCTTCCACTACCTGAAGTTCAGACATTTGTAAAAGGAGTGCTGCATATTCAGCCCCCTTTTGTGCCTCCAGTGGCACCCTGGTATCTAAACGTGGTGTTGAATTTCCTAAAATCACATTGGTTTGAGCCACTAAAGACCGTGGATCTAAAATATCTCACGTGGAAAGTGGTCATGTTATTGGCCTTGGCTTCGGCCAGGCGTGTATCAGAATTGGCGGCTTTGTCATTTAAAAGCCCTTATCTGATTTTCCATATGGATAGGGCAGAATTGAGGACTCGTCCCCAGTTTCTCCCTAAGGTGGTATCTGCTTTTCATTTGAACCAACCTATTGTTGTGCCCACGGCTACTAGCGACTTGGAGGATTCCAAGTTACTGGATGTAGTCAGGGCCTTGAAAATTTATGTTTCCAGGACGGCTGGAGTCAGGAAAACTGACTCGCTATTTATCCTGTATGCACCCAACAAACTGGGTGCTCCTGCTTCTAAGCAGACTATTGCTCGCTGGATTTGTAGCACAATTCAGCTGGCGCATTCTGCGGCGGGACTGCCGCATCCTAAATCAGTTAAAGCCCATTCTACAAGGAAGGTGGGCTCATCTTGGGCGGCTGCCCGAGGGGTCTCGGCTTTACAACTTTGCCGAGCTGCTACTTGGTCAGGGGCAAACACGTTTGCAAAATTCTACAAATTTGATACCCTGGCTGAGGAGGACCTTGAGTTCTCTCATTCGGTGCTGCAGAGTCATCCGCACTCTCCCGCCCGTTTGGGAGCTTTGGTATAATCCCCATGGTCCTTACGGAGTTCCCAGCATCCACTAGGACGTCAGAGAAAATAAGAATTTACTCACCGGTAATTCTATTTCTCGTAGTCCGTAGTGGATGCTGGGCGCCCGTCCCAAGTGCGGATTGTCTGCAATACTTGTACATAGTTATTGTTCACTAAAGGGTTATTGTTATGAGCCATCTGTTGAGAGGCTCAGTTATGTTTCATACTGTTAACTGGATATGGTATCACGAGTTATACGGTGTGATTGGTGTGGCTGGTATGAGTCTTACCCGGGATTCAAAATCCTTCCTTATTGTGTCAGCTCTTCCGGGCACAGTATCCTAACTGAGGCTTGGAGGAGGGTCATAGTGGGAGGAGCCAGTGCACACCAGGTAGTCTAAAAGCTTTCTTTTAGTTGTGCCCAGACTCCTGCGGAGCCGCTATTCCCCATGGTCCTTACGGAGTTCCCAGCATCCACTACGGACTACGAGAAATAGAATTACCGGTGAGTAAATTCTTATTTTTGTGCAGGTTTTTTACAGTCACAGACTGCATTAGTGTTACATAAATGCAGGGCAAGTGGAACCATTATGAGAACCTAGGCCAATGGTGGTTTATAGGTCCCCTAAAAAGCTGAATGAATGACATAGTATCACTCAATTAGGGTTTTTTTATTAATGATTGTATGACGACCCCTCATTGGGCAATTGCTGCTTTTTCTCTACCGCAGTGATGCACCACACCACCAGTACAACAGAAACAGAGAATGCTAACACCCCGTTCAGACCACTAAAGCGGGGGCACACCCTGGATTTGTACATGGATCCTCTCCTGGTGAGGCCCGGCTGAGACTCATTTCAGACTGGCAGCCCGACCCAGTTTATTGGCAGGCTGGTGATGTCACCACCATGACACTATTCAGTGAACTGGTGCCGGGTCGCATTAACCCAGCTTATCCGTTCACACTGCACGGCGGTCTGAAAGGGGTATTAAACTCTTAGCTGCTGAGCCTGTTTATTATTATTATTATTAATAATAATAATAATATATTTTATTTATATTGCGCCACAAGGTATCCACGGTGCTATACAGCGACAACAAAGGAAGAGGGAGGGGAGGGAGACTCACTAAGACCTGAACCTAGCAATAACGGGTTACACAAAGGTAGCGTCTAGATTCCCTTCGTGGAGAGGACCTTTCCCATAAGCCCATGGGTCCATGTCACAAACTATTTGGAATAGTAACCTGTGGGGAGCGAAGCGAGACACCAAGCCCGAAGCGTGGCGAGCGAAACGAGCCCACGAGGGTCCAATGGTGCATAGAGCCTAAATCAATGAGCCTAAACCCACAAGTGGGCAGAGAGATAGGATCAGAGTCACTGGAGGGAAGTAAGGAGACAAGATGCACATGTGACAGGGATAGTACTATGAGAAAGCAAGGGAAGTGGGCCATGCCCGTGAGGGCTTACAGTCTAGTTTGGGTCTTTTTGCGCTGGTCACATTTCTACATTATAATCAGTAATTAATTTATGTAGTACCCATGTAAATTATACCTTTTTTTTTTCAAAATACTATTTTCAGAAAATAATTTATGTTTTTGCCAATTTATTCTCCCATAACAAAGACAGTCTGCTCAAAAAGGCCAAGACTATGTGATTTTTATTGAAATTGCAAGATGAACTAAAAGCAAATGGTTGCAATTTTGTTTTCTAACCACCACCAATAAATACTACTTCAACTTTAATGCACCTTCTAAAACAACAAAAAAATGGGTTCTACACTTAGGTTTTCATACTAAAATCTGCACTTGAAAATGAGAATGCTACATGTTTGACTGAAGCACATAAACTGTCTAGGAATATTATGGTGCCCCTAAACCATTTTGAAAAGTAGACAATGCACCGCATCAAATGATGGGACCTTGTGTTTATTGATGACATGATGGGAGAGGTCTAAGGAGCTGGTATCTATGTCAACGTCTCTTCATACCTGAGAGAGTTTTAGGGGAGATAAGGAGATACATTTTTAAAAAGCATTTTTTATTGTGTTTTTAACTTTGTACTACTAATTATTCATTTTTATTAAATTGATTTCATTTGGAGAGGCTACATACAGTAAGGGAAGAACACTATAGATTCTTCTACACTAATTTACTAGATGCTGTTTTGCGGTACTTCCTAATAAGGTGCTACTACATCTAGGTAACACCAGGTAACTTTAGTGGTAAGGGAGATTCTATCTGGCCTTTGGTTTCTAGTGCTGTTTGGACCACAACCACATAGGGAACTTCTGCTAATATCATCATGATCTTACCAGGTCACCTGCCACTAAATGTGGTAGTGATTCACACTTTCACATTCATCACACTTTGCTGAGGATTTGGAGAGGCAACTACTATTTCTCTAACGTCCTAGTGGATGCTGGGGACTCCGTAAGGACCCTGGGGAATAGACGGGCTCCGCAGGAGACTGGGCACTCTAAGAAAGATTTAGTACTACTGGTGTGCACTGGCTCCTCCCTCTATGCCCCTCCTCCAGACATCAGTTAGAATCTGTGCCCGGACAGAGCTGGGTGCATTTTAGTGAGCTCTCCTGAGCTTGCTAATAAGAAAGTATTTTAGTTAGGTTTTTTATTTTCAGAGAGCTTCTGCTGGCAACAGACTCTCTGCTACGTGGGACTGAGGGGAGAGAAGCAAACCTACTAACTGCGGCTAGGTTGCGCTTCTTAGGCTACTGGACACCATTAGCTCCAGAGGGATCGAACACAAGAACCTAACCTTGGTCGTCCGTTCCGGAGCCGTGCCGCCATCCCCCTCGCAGAGCCAGAAGACAGAAGCCGGCGGGTTGAAGCAAGAAGACGTCAAAATCGGCGGCAGAAGACTCCTGTCTTCATATGAGGTAGCGCACAGCACTGCAGCTGTGCGCCATTGCGCCCACACTAACCCACACACTCCGGTCACTGTAGGGTGCAGGGCGCAGGGGGGGGGGGGGGCGCCCTGGGCAGCAATTGATTACCTCCTGGCAAAAAAGCAGCATATATACAGCTGGGCACTGTATTATGCATGAGCCCCCGCCATTAATTTTACACAAAATCGCGGGACAGAAGCCCGCCGCTGAGGGGGCGGGGCCTTCTTCCTCAACACTCACCAGCGCCATTTTCTCTCCACAGCTCCGCTGAGAGGAAGCTCTCCAGGCTCTCCCCTGCAGACTCACGGTAGAAAGAGGGTAAAAAGAGAGGGGGGGCACATAAATTTAGCGCATTAATCATATATACAGCAGCTACTGGGTAAACACTAAGTTACTGTGTGATTCCTGGGTCATATAGCGCTGGGGTGTGTGCTGGCATACGCTCTCTCTGTCTCTCCAAAAGGCCTTGTGGGGGTCCTGTCCTCATATAGAGCATCCCCTGTGTGTGTGGTGTGTCGGTACGCGTGTGTCGACATGTTTGACGAGGAGGGCTATGTGGAGGCAGAGCAGGTGCAGATGAATGACGTGTCTCCGCCGACGGCGCCGACACCTGATTGGATGGATATGTGGAAGGTGTTAAATGATAATGTAAACTCCTTGCATAAAAGGTTGGATAAAGCTGATGCCTTGGGACAGTCGGGGTCTCAGCCCATGCCTGATCCTACAGCGCAGAGGCCGTCAGGGCCTCAGAAGCGCCCACTATCCAATATTGTTGACACAGATATCGACACGGATTCTGACTCCAGTGTCGATGACGATGATGCAAAATTTCAGCCTAAAATGGCTAAAGCCATCCGCTACATGATTACAGCAATGAAGGATGTATTGCACATATCAGAGGTAAACCCTGTCCCTGACAAGAGGGTTTATATGTATGGGAATAAAAAGCAAGAGGTGACTTTTCCCCCTTCACATGAGTTAAATGAGTTATGTGAAAAAGCGTGGGATTCCCCCGATAGGAAAGTGCTGATTTCCAAAAGGTTACTTATGGCGTACCCTTTCCCGCCAACGGACAGGATGCGCTGGGAATCCTCTCCTAGGGTAGATAAAGCTCTGACACGCTTATCTAAGAAGGTGGCCCTGCCGTCACAGGATACGGCCTCCCTAAAGGATCCTGCCGATAGGAAGCAGGAAAGTATCCTGAAGTCTGTTTATACACATTCAGGTACTCTACTGAGGCCGGCGATTGCGTCGGCCTGGATGTGTAGTGCTGTAGCAGCATGGACAGATAATCTGTCTGAGGAACTTGATACCTTAGACAAGGATACCATTTTACTGACCCTGGGGAATATAAAAGACGCTGTCCTATATATGAGGGATGCCCAGAGGGACATTTGCCTACTGGGCTCTAGAATAAATGCAATGTCAATTTCTGCCAGAAGGGTCCTGTGGACTCGGCAATGGACAGGTGATGCCGACTCCAAAAAGCACATGGAGGTTTTACCTTACAAGGGTGAGGAATTGTTTGGGGACGGTCTCTCGGACCTAGTTTCCATAGCTACGGCTGGGAAGTCAAATTTTTTGCCATATATTCCCTCACAGCCTAAGAAAGCACCGTATTACCAAATGCAGTCCTTTCGATCACAAAGAAGCAAGAAAGTCAGAGGTGCATCCTTTCTTGCCAGAGGCAGGGGTAGAGGAAAGAAGCTGCACCATACAGCTAGTTCCCAGGAACAGAAGTCCTCCCCGGCTTCCACTAAATCCACAGCATAACGCTGGGGCTCCACAGGTGGAGCCAGGAGCGGTGGGGGGCGCGTCTCCAAAATTTCAGCCACCAGTGGGTTTGCTCAAAGGTGGATCCCTGGGCTATACAGATTGTGTCTCAGGGATACAAGCTGGAATTCGAAGTGATGCCCCCTCACCGTTACCTCAAATCGGCCCTGCCAGCTTCCCCCATGGAAAGGGAAGTAGTGTTAGCGGCAATTCACATGTTATATCTCCAGCAGGTGGTGGTAAAGGTTCTCCTCCTTCAACAGGGAAGGGGATACTATTCCACAATGTTTGTGGTACCGAAACCGGAAGGTTCGGTCAGACCCATATTGAATTTAAAGTCACTGAACATTTATCTGAAAAGATTCAAGTTCAAAGTGGAATCGCTCAGAGCGGTCATTGCAAGCCTGGAAGAGGGGGATTTTATGGTGTCTCTGGACATCAAGGATGCTTACTTGCATGTCCCCATTTATCCACTTCATCAGGAGTACCTCAGATTTGTGGTACAGGACTGTCATTACCAATTCCAGACGTTGCCGTTTGGGCTCTCCACGGCACCGAGAATATTTACCAAGGTAATGGCAGAAATGATGGTGATCCTGAGAAAGCAAGGAGTCACAGTTATCCCATACTTGGACGATCTCCTCATAAAGGCGAGGTCCAGAGAGCAGTTGCTGATCAGCGTAGCACACTCTCAGGAAGTGTTGCAGCAGCATGGCTGGATTCTGAATATCCCAAAGTCGCAGCTGATTCCTATGACGCGTCTGCCCTTTCTGGGCATGATTCTGGACACAGACCAGAAGAAGGTGTTTCTCCCAGCGGAGAAGGCTCAGGAGCTCGTGACTCTAGTCAGAGACCTCTTAAAACCGAAACAGGTGTCGGTGCATCACTGCACGCGAGTCCTGGGAAAGATGGTGGCATCGTACGAAGCCATTCCTTCGGCAGGTTCCATGCGAGGATCTTTCAGTGGGATCTGTTGGACAAGTGGTCCGGATCGCATCTTCAGATGCATCGGCTGATCACCCTATCCCCGAGGGCCAGGGTGTCTCTTCTGTGGTGGCTGCAGAGTGCTCACCTTCTCGAGGGCCGCAGGTTCGGCATACAGGACTGGGTCCTGGCGACCACGGATGCGAGCCTCCGAGGATGGGGGGCAGTCACTCAGGGAAGAAACTTCCAAGGGTTGTGGTCAAGTCAGGAGGCTTGTCTGCACATAAATATCCTGGAACTAAGGGCCATATACAACGCCCTGAGTCAAGCGGAGCCTCTGCTTCGCAACCAACCGATGCTGATTCAGTCAGACAACATCACCGCAGTGGCTCATGTAAACCGCCAGGGCGGCACAAGAAGCAGAGTGGCGATGGCGGAAGCCACCAGGATTCTTCGTTGGGCGAAGAATCACGTGCAAGCACTGTCAGCAGTGTTCATTCCGGGAGTGGACAACTGGGAAGCAGACTTCCTCAGCAGGCACGACCTCCACCCGGGAGAGTGGGGACTTCATCATGAAGTCTTCACTCAGATTACAAATCGATGGGAACTGCCACAGGTGGACATGATGGCATCCTGTCTCAACAAAAAGCTACAAAGGTATTGTGCCAGGTCAAGAGACCCTCAGGCGATAGCTGTGGACGCACTAGTAACACCGTGGGTGTTCCAGTCGGTCTATGTGTTTCCTCCTCTTCCTCTCATACCCAAGGTGCTGAGAATCGTAAGAAAAAGAGGAATGAGAACTATACTCATTGTTCCGGATTGGCCAAGAAGGACTTGGTACCCGGGACTGCAAGAAATGCTCACAGAGGACCCATGGCCTCTGCCTCTCAGACAGGACCTGTTGCAACAGGGGCCCTGTCTGTTCCAAGACTTACCGCGGCTGCGTTTGACGGCATGGCAGTTGAACGCCGGATCCTAGCGGAAAAAGGCATTCCGGATGAAGTTATTCCTACGCTGATAAAGGCTAGGAAGGACGTGACAGCAAAACACTATCACCGTATATGGCGAAAATATGTTGCCTGGTGTGAGGCCAGGAAGGCCCCTACAGAGGAATTCCAGCTGGGCCGGTTCCTGCACTTCCTACAGTCTGGAGTGACTATGGGCTTGAAGTTGGGGTCCATAAAGGTCCAGATTTCGGCCCTATCCATTTTCTTTCAAAAGGAACTGGCTTCTCTTCCTGAAGTTCAGACGTTTGTTAAGGGAGTGCTGCATATTCAGCCCCCTTTTGTGCCACCAGTGGCACCTTGGGATCTCAACGTGGTGTTGGGTTTCCTGAAATCCCACTGGTTTGAGCCACTTAAGACCGTGGAGCTAAAGTATCTCACGTGGAAGGTGGTCATGCTATTGGCCTTAGCTTCGGCTAGGCGTGTGTCAGAATTGGCGGCTTTGTCATGTAAAAGCCCCTATCTGGTTTTCCATATGGACAGGGCAGAATTACGGTCTCGTCCGCAATTTCTGCCGAAGGTGGTGTCATCTTTTCATTTGAACCAACCTATTGTTGTGCCTGCGGCTACTCGTGACTTGGAGGATTCCAAGTTGCTTGATGTAGTCAGGGCTTTGAAGATCTATGTAGCCAGGACGGCTGGAGTCAGGAAAATTGACTCGCTGCTTATCCTGTATGCATCCAACAAGCTGGGTGCTCCTGCTTCAAAGCAAACCATTGCTCGCTGGATCTGTAACACGATTCAGCAGGCTCATTCTGCGGCTGGATTGCCGCATCCAAAATCAGTGAAAGCTTATTCCACAAGGAAAGTGGGCTCTTCTTGGGCGGCTGCCCGAGGGGTCTCGGCATTACAGCTTTGCCGAGCAGCTACTTGGTCGGGTTCAAACACATTTGCTAAGTTCTACAAGTTTGATACCCTGGCTGAGGAGGACCTTGTGTTTGCCCATTCGGTGCTGCAGAGTCATCAGCACTCTCCCGCCCGTTTGGGAGCTTTGGTATAATCCCCATGGTCCTTACGGAGTCCCCAGCATCCACTAGGACGTTAGAGAAAATAAGATTTTACTCACCGGTAAATCTATTTCTCGTAGTCCGTAGGCGATGCTGGGCGCCCGTCCCAAGTGCGGACCTTCTGCAATACGTGTATATAGTTATTGCTTAATAAAGGGTTATGTTATGTTGGCATCCATTGTTTGATGCTCTGTTGTTGTTCATACTGTTGACTGGGTACGTTTATCACAAGTTATACGGTGTGATTGGTGTGGCTGGTATGAGTCTTACCCTGGATTCCAAAATCCTTTCCTTGTAATGTCAGCTCTTCCGGGCACAGTTTCCTTAACTGAGGTCTGGAGGAGGGGCATAGAGGGAGGAGCCAGTGCACACCAGTAGTACTAAATCTTTCTTAGAGTGCCCAGTCTCCTGCGGAGCCTGTCTATTCCCCATGGTCCTTACGGAGTCCCCAGCATCCACTACGGACTACGAGAAATAGATTTACCGGTGAGTAAAATCTTATTTTTAATCCAGCGCAGGTTCTGCTTAATTTAGGACTAGGCCCATGACTAAAAAATATATTAATTTGATGATAGTATCTAGAATAGGGATGGGAAACAGGCAGCTATGGAGCCACATGTGGCCCTCCATTCGTTTTCTTGCAGCTCCTTCTAAATTTGTTTGTTATAGCTTGTTATGTTTGCTTAAATGGTCTGCTGATGCGTTACTACAGATAAATGTCTCTCTTACTGATTAAATTTAATAATTTAAATTGCTAATGAGATTTAGCGTAATGTGCTGTCGCTTTACGTGTAGAGGGCTGTCCAGTGTGGCCCCAAACCATACCAGGTTGCCTGTCACTCAGGGCCGGAGCTTCCACTAGGCAGCTTTAGGCAGCTGCCTAGGGGCGCCGGAACCTGAGGGGGCGGCCTGCTGCAGCTGCCTAAAAAAGGTAGCATAGTCCTACCTTTCACAGCCACTGCAATCCCCCAGAATGCGTATCTTACAGTAGCCGTGGCTGCCGTATTGCAGCCTCCAGCTCCACCTCCACCCGGCACAGGCAGTAACTTTGACAGCTCCTGGAGTCCTGGCTGGGGGTGACATGCAGCACTGCTCTTCATTCCAGGCTCTTCACAGACTACTCAGTTCCAACTCTGCACTGCAGCCTGCAGGTAAGGTGGCTGCACAGTGCATTCTCTGCATTGATAAGGAAAGAGAGCGAGAGCAGCGGTGTGGTGAGGGAGTGGGGGGGGGGAGGAGATAAGGAGCAGGCATGTACACAGTCTGGGGGGATGAGCAGCAGCATGCACACAGATTTTGGGGGGGATAGAACAGCAAACATTTAACAAAGTAGGGGGGAGGGGGTAAGAGCAGCATGGCTTTCATCTGAAGGGTGGGTAGGGGGAAGGGCCAGAAGGCAGAAGTTTTGCCTAGGGTGCCGAGAAACCTTGCACCGGCCCTGCTGTCACTGAGCTAGAATATCCTCAGCCTGCTACTAGAAATGTACCATGGTGCCATGTATTTCTGTAGTAACTTACATTAAACAGTCAGTCAAGCTGTGTAAACATGTTTCTTACTCTAATAATAAAATCTTCAATAACAGGGCATCTTGATTGGCAAGACCTAAATGGTTGATGTGAGGATTAACATTATAACCATGGTACAGTTTGGGATGAGAGTATGTAGTATGTTCATCTGAGTAGCCTTGGGTCAGTATACATCTGACAAAGCTGTCTGGTACAGTGAAATGTGTTAAGCATTGTATTCATTGGGCCCTTTCATGAGAGACTATTACTACATGGTGACAATTATTCATCGATGATCCCACCACTTCCACAGAGGTCATAACATGGACCTTCAACAGTTATCTTCAAAACCCTCAACGGGATTGCACGGAGCCGCAGGTTCGGCCCTTATCCATATACATGTATAAGAATTCATCCACCTCCTCTACAATTGGACCCTTATCTGTAAACTGGTAACGATTTGTCAACACCACCTATGTATTTCATATAAAGGATTTGTTCAGCTCAAGAACATTCCACCTCTCACCTAATCACCAGCCCGGTGCAGTCCTGCTGTACTTACAATTGCATAGAAATTATTTATGGGAGTTTAAGTAGCCACATCATACTAGTAAATCCCCTGGAATTATATATGTGTTTGATAAGTGTTTTCAAGATTTCTGGATATAAGTTTTTTATATTATTTTTATTATGCATAATGAAATTAGAATATTTTTCATCCAAATGCTCACACAGTTGCGTTTATTGACGCAATAAATGTGCTGCTCACTTTATTCTTTATACATCTATCGTTAACAATCTTTAGTAGCAGGGATTCATATTTTTACATTGCTACAAAGATCCTACCCACATTTTATTATCTACATTTTCTAATAAGTTATGTTTGTTTAGGTTGATTCAATAGATGTAAGTTCATTATGCTGCTTTTGTCTTTTATTTGGATCGTGACCTGAATAAGGGGGCCATTTATCATGGAGCGCTTATTCAGTGTGACCTGGGCAGGATCTTACCGCCCAGGATCGCATTGCAATATGCAATCCTATCACCTGAATGTATGATGCAGCACAGACAGGGACAACGGCTCTGAAAGTAGCTCGTACCTGCGAAGTGCTGTGACAGCTGTCAAGGGGGTGGGGGGGTCTGCGCATGTTCGGTCAGCGAGACCGCACAAGCACAGTGGCCACTTCCGGGGAGGGTCCGGTGAACCCTCTGCTGGCTATAAATGCAATAAGTAGTCCATAGGCTACAGTGGGATACCGCCATCTTTAGATGGTGTTAGCTGCGGGAGCCAATTTTCTTGAATGCATTGAATTCCAGATATTGGTAAATCTGGCAGCATTGCATTCTCCGTAGAAACCTATGGGAGATTCAGCTGCGGGCACAATGGTGAGATCGAGCAGGTATCTCCGATGGGTATGGGTCGTTGGATAGACACAACTTAGGTTGACAGTCATTAGGTCGACCATGGAAGGTCGACATGCATTAGGTCAACAGGGACATTAGGTCGACATGGTCATTAGGTCAACATGTACTAGGTTGACAGATCAAAAGGTCGACATGGTTTTTTTTACTGTTTTTGGCGTAATTTTCTTCGTAAAGTGAGGGGGAACCCCAGTTAGTGCACCGTGTCCCCTCGCATGGCGTTCCAAACGTAGTCCACGTGGATCGTTAAGTATGAAAAAATCCCAAAAATTAAAAATAATAATGTGAAAAACTCATGTTGACCTTTTGAACTGTCGACCTAGTACATGTCGACCTATTGACCATGTTGACTGAATGCATGTCAACCTTCAGTGGTCGACATAATAACTGTCGACCTAAGCTGTGTCAACCTAACGACCGTATCCCTCTCCGATCTCTCCTTACATTTGAGGGATACTTAATATTTGCGGCTGCTATCCTTTCCAAAACGGGTGTTTTCGGGGATATAACCGCAGCTATACAATGATAAATGGGCTCCTTTGTGTTTATATATCTTAATGTGCTACCATGCAAAAGAAAGCAGTAAAGGTGCAGAGCTTAAACATTTGTAGTATGAGTCATTATCACCACCCTGTGGTGAACATTGGCAATACACCCAAAGACAGTAACAATTTTAAACCTGATCACTATTAAGTGTGTGTGTGTGTGTGTGTGTGTGTGTGTGTGTGTGTGTGTGTGTGTGTGTGTGTGTGTGTGTGTGTGTGTGTGTGTGTGTGTGTGATATTTGACTGGGATGACCAATCAGAAGCTGCAATATATTCAACTGCAACTTCTATTCACCCTTCCGCTTCTATAACACAGCTGAATGAAGCACCTCACATGTAGCAATTACGTGGTAATACAGCTTTGAAGAATAATTTCACCCTTTGGCAATATATGTATTAACGCTATTCATTTATAGCTTGATTTTTTTTATTTTTTTTTTCATTTTATTTTGACACCAAGTTAGTGATTTCCAGATAGTTTTCAGACATAGGGGGAAATTTACTAAGCTCCCGATTTTGACCGAGATGCCGTTTTTTCATCAAAGTGTCATCTCGGTAATTTACTAAACACTAATCACGGCAGAGATGAGGGCATTCGTAATTTTTTGCAAGTCCAAGTAAAAAATTACAAATGAATACACCATCGGTCAAAACGCGGCTGTTTAAGTATGAATCTCGGTCATTTACTAAGAAGTGCAAAGCAAATAACAAACAAACACTGCCGTGAAAAATTACAACTCGTAAAAAAGTGCTAAAAAAAAACAGACCTTTTTTTTTTATTCGTGATTGGATAGGCATGCACGGATCCATGAGATCCGTGCATGTATATCAGTGGGAAGGGGTGGGAAAGTGCTTATTTTTTCAAAAAAAATTGCGTGGGGTCCCCCTCCTAAGCATAACCAGCCTCGGGCTCTTTGAGCCGATCCTGGTTGCAGAAATATGGGGAAAAAAATGACAGGGGTTCCCCCATATTTAAGCAACCAGCATCGGGCTCTGCGCCTGGTCCTGGTCCCAAAAATACGGGGGACAAAAAGAGTAGGGGTCCCCCGTATTTTTAAAACCAGCACCGGGCTCCACTAGCTGGACAGATAATGCCACAGCCGGGGGTCACTTTTATATAGTGCCCTGCGGCCGTGGCATCAAAAATCCAACTAGTCACTCCTGGCCGGGGTACCCTGGGGGAGTGGGGACCCCTTCAATCAAGGGGTCCCCCCCCCCCCCAGCCACCCAAGGGCCAGGGGTGAAGCCCGAGGCTGTCCCCCCCCCATCCAATGGGCTGCGGATGGGGAGGCTGATAGCCTTTGTTGTAAAAGAAAAGATATTGTTTTTAGTAGCAGTACTACAAGGCCCAGCAAGCCTCCCCCGCATGCTGGTACTTGGAGAACCACAAGTACCAGCATGCGACGGAAAAACGGGCCCGCTGGTACCTGTAGTACTACTACTAAAAAAATACCCAAAAAAAGACAAGACACACACACCGTGAAAGTATAATTTTATTACATACATACACACATACATACATACTTACCTTAAGTTCCCACGCAGGTCGGTCCTCTTCTCCAGTAGAATCCAAGGGGTACCTGTTGAAGAAATTATACTCACGAGATCCAGGGGTCCAGGCTCCTCGGGAAATCCAGGGGTAATCCACGTACTTGAAAAAAATAACAAAACGGTGTCCCGACCACGAACTGAAAGGGGACCCATGTTTGCACATGGGTCACCTTTCCACGAATGCCAGAAACCCACTTTGACTTCTGTCTAAGTGGGTTTCTTCAGCCAATCAGGGAGCGCCACGTTGTAGCACTCTCCTGATCAGCTGTGTGCTCCTGTCCTCACTGACAGGCAGCACACGGCAGTGTTACAATGTAGCGCCTATGCGCTACATTGTAACCAATGCTGGGAACTTTCTGCTCAGCGGTGACGTCACTTTAGGTCAACCGCAGGGCAGAAAGGTATTTTTTTAGTAGTAGTACTACAGGTACCAGCGGGCCCGTTTTTCCGTCGCATGCTGGTACTTGTGGTTCTCCAAGTACCAGCATGCGGGGGAGGCTTGCTGGGCCTTGTAGTACTGCTACTAAAAACAATATCTTTTCTTTTACAACAAAGGCTATCAGCCTCCCCATCCGCAGCCCATTGGATGGGGGGGGGACAGCCT
This sequence comes from Pseudophryne corroboree, assembly GCF_028390025.1. Classification (NCBI taxonomy): domain Eukaryota; kingdom Metazoa; phylum Chordata; class Amphibia; order Anura; family Myobatrachidae; genus Pseudophryne; species Pseudophryne corroboree. The sequence continues at coordinate 367,354,972 of NC_086444.1, forward strand.
CGGGCTTCACCCCTGGCCCTTGGGTGGCTGGGGGGGGGACCCCTTGATTGAAGGGGTCCCCACTCCCCCAGGGTACCCCGGCCAGGGGTGACTAGTTGGATTTTTGATGCCACGGCCGCAGGGCACTATATAAAAGTGACCCCCGGCTGTGGCATTATCTGTCCAGCTAGTGGAGCCCGGTGCTGGTTTTAAAAATACGGGGGACCCCTACTCTTTTTGTCCCCCGTATTTTTGGGACCAGGACCAGGCGCAGAGCCCGATGCTGGTTGCTTAAATATGGGGGAACCCCTGTCATTGTTTCCCCCATATTTTTGCAACCAGGATCGGCTCAAAGAGCCCGAGGCTGGTTATGCTTAGGAGGGGGGACCCCACGCATTTTTTTTTATTATTTTACAGTGTTTAATTAAAAAAAAAAAAAAAAATAAACCCCAGCACGGATCACACAGATCCGGCCGAGATTGATTGTAAAAAAAGTCGGCAGTGTTTTGCTAATCACTGCCGTAAAAATATAAAAAAAAACACGAATGACATCGACATCGGAAGAAAAGAAAAACCCGAATACGACAGCTTAGTAAATTAGTCGTAATAAATTCAAAAAGTTGCAGTTTTACACTTTCGATGTCATTCGTGATTGAACTTTGACCTTTTTCGGAAAATTACGAATGTTAGCAAATTTACCCCACAGTTGGACATTTATAAAAATTTGAGGGAGATAAAGTTTAGAGAGGTACAGTACCAACAATCAGCTTCTAACTGCCATTTTACAGGCTGTGTTTGAAAAAGGACAGCTAGTAGCTGAGTGGTTAGCACTTTATCTCTCTCCAAGCTTTGATAAATGTCCCCCTTTGTATTTTTCCAGATGCAGTTTAAATTGGAGAACAGCAATATACTAAACTATAATTCACACATACTTTGCAAATATACATTGAATAGCAGCACAAAACAATATGTGTATTTCCCATGTGACATCATATTCAAGCTGTGTAGTGTATTGGCTAATGTTTATGTCCACTATGTTTACGCCTGCTGAAAAGTTTTTTAATACACAGAGCAGCCAGGAAAAACCCACAAGCCGACCAGATACAGCAGGGCAATCCTACTACCTGACACAAGTTCTAATCTGCTGCACCAGTGTGTCCATAATTGTCACCCTTGTATTTCTCCAAGATTGATGAGTAGCTGCTGCTTAGTCCCACAGCTGAATCACTTCTGGTATAATTAGGTCTAATAATAGTTACAAGATTAGTGGCGTAACTAGAGGGTGGTGGGCCTAGGTGCAAAAATAGTGCTTCTTATACACTTTACACCACGCAATAGTGGTCCATATATACCTTATGCCATGCAGTAATGCTCCTTATACACATTACACCACGCAGTAATGCTTCTCATACACCTTACCCAATGCAGTAATGCTCCTTATACAAAAATGTGAGATTCCCACTTATAAGATGTGCAGGCTCACCTGCGATAGCCCTCAGTCAGCAGAGAAGCCACAGGAGCTAAGACTGGGGAGCAGCCATTAGCAGCAACAAAGACCAGCGTGGGGTGCCGGAGCCGACAAAAAGCACCAGCACAGCTGAGTGGAAGGTCTCTGAACATCCGGTCAGTGGTGTCATACAATGAGTCAGTGTGACTCATTATAATGACGAGGGCTGTGGACCCCTTCACAGCGGTGGGCCCCACTGCACTGCCGCTAGTTCCGTCACTGCACAAGATGTCCAAACTCACAGGTTCTTAGTAATTACCCATATACTTATGGTGAGTTTATGTGTATCCAGTTATTGTAGTGTGTGTGCGGCCACACTTTAACGTCACACATCCTATATAATACAAGGTTAACAATGTTCCACACCTCAGTTATGTGCATCGGCGGCCACTAGAGGGCACCCAACAGACCAAATAACTCCTCCATGTGCGGCAAGCTGTCACAGGTGAAAGTGATGCTGCCGGGAGATGTTGCAGTCTCCAGTCCTAACATGCTGCTGCTAATAACGAGTTTTATGGTAAGAACTTACCTTTGTTAAAACTCTTTCTATGAGGTACACTGGGCTCCACAAGGAATGGACAATGGGGTGTAGAGTAGGATCTTGATCCGAGGCACCAACAGGCTCAAAGCTTTGACTGTTCCCAGAATGCATAGCGCCGCCTCCTATATCACCCCGCCTCCCTACACAGGATCTCAGTTTTTAGTTAACCAGTCCAATGCAGTAGCAGGAAAAGAGACGACAACGGTTAGTAGCCACAACACCGCATTCTCACGACAGGAGACGTGTCAGCGGCTAATGCCATACCAACCCGAAGAAGCTAAGTGTGTCAGGGTGGGCGCCTTGTGGAGCCCAGTGTACCTCGCAGAAAGAGTTTTAACAAAGGTAAGTTCTTACCATAAAACTTGTTTTCTGTTGCGGGGTACACTGGGCTCCACAAGGAATGGACAATGGGGATGTCCTAAAGCAGTTCCTTATGGGAGGGGACGCACTGTAGTGGGCACAAGAACCCGGCGTCCTTAGGTAGATAGCCGGGACGAGTCCTAAGAACCGCCCGGTCACGGTGAAATATCAGATATGGGGAACTACAAGACAAGGCACCCAAATCCGACACTCTTCTAGCTGAAGCAATAGCCAGCAGAAACACCACCTTAAGGGAAAGCCACTTAAGGTCAGCTGAACCAAGAGGGTCAAACGGAGACTCTTGTAATGCCTCCAAAACCACCGACAAGTCCCAAGGAGCCACAGGCGGGACATAGGGAGGTTGGATACGCAACACGCCCTGAGTAAAGGTATGCACATCAGGTAAGGTCGCAATTTTTCTCTGAAACCACACCGACAAGGCAGATATTTGAACCTTGAGGGAGGCCAGACGCAGGAAGAAAAGCCAACAACTTGGCTATACTAAACTTGGAAGCGTCATAATCTTTAGATGCGCACCAAACAAAGTAAGAATGCTAGACCCTATAGTAAATCCGAGCCGAAGCCAGTTTCCGGGCCCGCAACATAGTTTGAATGACTGCCTCAGAAAACCCTTTTAGCCCTTAAGACGGAAGCTTCAAGAGCCACGCCGTCAAAGACAGCCGGGCTAGGTCCTGGTAGACACAGGGGCCCTGAACGAGGAGGTCTGGGCGTTGTGGAAGTAGAATTGAACGCTCTGACGATAGGCCTTGCAGGTCTGAGAACCAGTGCCGTCTGGGCCACGCTGGAGCTATGAGAAGAAGAATTCCTTTTTCTTGCTTGAACTTCCGAATTACCCTGGGCAGGAGTGACACCGGAGGGAACACGTACGGCAGCCGAAACCTCCACGATACCGCCAGCGCATCCACGAATGCTGCTTGAGGATCCCTTGTCCTTGCTCCGAAGACCGGAACCTTGTGATTGTGTCGAGACGCCATCAGATCTACGTCTGGAAGGCCCCACCTTTCCACTAGGAGTTGAAACACTTCTAGATGGAGGCCCCACTCGCCGGCATGCACGTCCTGATGACTGAGAAGGTCCGCTTCCCAATTCAGGACTCCCGGAATGAATATTCCCGATATGGCCGGTAGATGGCGTTCTGCCCACTGTAGAATCCGTGAGACTTCCTTCATTGCTAGGCGGCTTCGAGTGTCGCCTTGATGATTTATGCAAGCCACTGTGGTGGCGTTGTCCGACTGTACTTGAACAGGACGGTTCTGAATTAAATGCTGGGCTAGGTTCAAGGCATTGCAGACCGCCCGCAACTCCAGAATATTGATCGAGAGGAGGGACTCCTCCTTGGTCCACCGCCCCTGAAGGGAGTGTTGCTCCAGCACCGCGCCCCAACCTCTTAGACTGGCATCTGTCGTCAACAGGACCCAGTCGGATATCCAGAACGGACGGCCCCTGCACATTATGTTTAATCATATAATTTTTTTTTTGTATAATCAGTTTTTATTAGAGGTTTTAGTTGCATTAACAGAAAGGGGGAGAGCACTCCCAAATATACAAACAGATAGAAGTATCAGTAACAACAGAGCACATTTGGTAACTGACATTCGCATTGTACATATGTTACTGGAAAGATTAAACAACCTTGTGGTAGTGAATAGCTAAATTAGGGGGGACATATGCTCAATAGCGTATAAACTAAGTATATCCCATTTCTTTGAAGGTGCTCTCATCCTGGAATATATATAGGGTATTAAACTAGAAAGAAGTCAAAGAATAGGGGCGCCCAAGGGCGATTAGCTAGAAGAAGAAAAAAGTGTGGGACAAGAAGGGGATAGGGTAAGATAAGGACAGAGGGGGGGGGGGGGGGGATTACCACTAATGAGGTGCAGGGTTGTTCCAAAGGAGAATTCAGTTGCTTTCCAAGGGAGTGGCCAAGTATGTTGGGGAGGTTTTGTATTCCAACCAGGGGGCCCATGTGGCATTGAATTCACTAGATTTGCCTATCGATGAGAGGAACAGATCCTCCATTCTCATGAAGTAGTTCAGCTTAGTGAACCATGTACGCTTCGTGGGCGGAGTTTGGGACCTCCACCTGGCTGGAATCACAGCGCGTGCTGCATTGCTTAAGTGCCGCAATAAGGAGTGTTTGTGTTGAGATAGCGGGATTGTTGAATGATTGATTAGCCAGAATGCTGGGTCATGTGGGATTTGGGTTTTGAGTATGAATTGGGAGGTGCGTATAACTTCCTGCCAAAAAGGCTGTATCAGTGGACAGGTCCACCAGATATGTAGAAGGGTGCCGGAAGGGGAGGAGCAGCGCCAGCAGAGTGCCGACGAGGCGGGATACATAGCGTGGAGCAGGGAGGGGTGTCTATACCATCTTGTCATGACTTTATATTGAGTTTCTCTTATTTGGACACAGACGGAGCTTGTGTGAGTTTTTAGGCATATTTTCTCCCAGTCTTTACGCGACAAAGAGATGCCCAGGTCTCTCTCCCAGGCTGTTGTGTAAGAAGGAGCTTCAGAGGCCAGGGCCTGACCGAGAATCTTGTAGAGAGTGGAAATAGTATGAGTCGGGTCTTGGGTGGCGACACAAAGTTTTTCGAAGAGTGTCATCTCCCTGGCAGCTTCCTGTAGTCTGGAACTAGATGTCAAGAAATGCCTTATTTGCAGGAATTTCCAGAAATCCTGTTGGGGGATGTCCCAACTTGTCCTAAGCTCCGAGAACTGCTTAACTCCTGCCGACGATACCATCTGGCCCACTCTGAACAAGCCTGACAGTGCCCACTGTGAGAAGTGGATTGGGTTAGTTCCCGGAGCAAATTCGGGATTGGCCAAGAAGGACGTCAGGGGACCAAATTTAGAGGAAATGTAGGGTTGAGTTCGCAATGATTTCCAAGTAGCAAGTGTAGGAGTAATGGTGGGGTGAGGGCTAGTCAATTTGGGGGGAGAGGGTAGCCAGGGGAATATTTCTGGAAATTGTTGTACGTACAGGCCTTCCAACTTCACCCATTGTTTAAGTTCTCGGTATCTCGTCCAATCTACAACTCTATTCAGAAGAATAGCTTGATAATAATTTTTTATATCGGGAAGTTGGAGACCTCCCCCCACAATCGGTTTTGAGATTTGTGAGCGACTAATCCTAGGTCTCCTTCTTTGCCAGATAAATTGTTGGATCAGAGATGATATAGAACGAAACCAGGTCTCTGGGATTTGGATAGGGAGAGTCTGCATTACATAAAGTAATTTAGGAAGGGTGTTCATCTTGACTACATTTATCCTCCCGAACCAGGATAGGTATTTCATATTCCATCTAGAGTAGTCATTTCGAATCGTTTGCAATAGTGGAAGGTAGTTCAGGGAGAATAATTGGGAGTCTTTAGCGCTCAACTTAATACCTAGGTATGTTATGTGGGAAGGTTGCCATGAGAAAGGAAAGGAGTGTTTGAGGGCTGTGATGGAATCTACAGAGGCCGAGATGTTCAGAGCACTAGATTTGTTATAATTAATTTTAAAATTGGAGAGGTGTCCAAATAGGTCTAGTTCTGTCATTAGGTGTGGGAGGGATTCAGTAGGGTGAGATATTATGGCTAAGAGGTCGTCAGCAAATAAGGCTAGCTTATATTCATCATCGCCAACGGTGAGGCCTTTGATAGCCTGGTTAGCCCGAATGGACCTGGCCAACGCCTCAATACATAGTACAAAAATCAAGGGAGATAATGGGCAGCCCTGCCTGGTACCGTTGGTTATAGTGAATGGCTCTGATAGGGTGCCGTTTACACGCACCCTTGCCGTTGGGGAGTCGTAAAGGGCCATAATCCAAGTGAGTGCATTGGGACCTAAGCCCATGTGTTCTAGGATGGATTCCATGAACTTCCAACTAACCCTGTCAAATGCCTTTTCGGCGTCAGTGGAGAGCAAAATGGTGGGGGTAGAGCTGTGGGAAGCTAGGTGGATAAGATTGAGGATTTTGGAGGTGTTGTCTTTGGCCTCTCGGCCTATTACAAATCCAACCTGGTCGCTATGTACTAAGAGAGGGAGCAGCACGTTAAGTCTGTTTGCCAAGATCTTCGCGTAGATTTTCAGGTCTACATTGAGGAGGGAGATGGGTCTATAGCTAGAGCATGCCGAAGGGTCTTTGCCCTGTTTCGGTATCACCGATATATGGGCTTCAAGGGAGTCACGGGAAAAGTGGGAGCCAAATGCAATTGAGTTAAATGCCCGGAGCAGGAGAGGGAGCAGTCTGTCTTTAAACACCTTATAATATGCAATGGTGAAGCCATCTGGTCCAGGACTTTTCCCCGCGGTCATGGAGGAGATGGCCCGGTCTATTTCTTGGGTAGTGAAGGGGGCTTCTAATGTATTAAGCTTTGAAGATGGAAGGACAGGGTAGTCGATGGATTTCAGGTAGTCTCTAATTTTTTGGTGTATGAGCAGGGGATCTGTATCAGGGGCTGTGTTCTCTAGATTGTAGAGCAAGGAATAGAAGTGTGCGAAACAGGCCCCAATCTCTGGTGATTTGAATTTGGGAGTCCCACTAGTATCTTTCACTGAGCCAATAAAAGAGGCCGAGTGTTGGGCTCGTATCGCATGGGCTAGGACCCGGCCCGGTTTGTTACCCCACTGGTAGAATTTCTGTTTACATTTGCGGATGGAGTGGATTATGTTGTTTGAGAGGAGTTTATTTAGCTGGGAACGGGCTTCTAATAATTCTACTAAGGTTACCTCTGACAAAGACACTTTGTGGGATGTCTCTAGATTATGAATTTTCTGTAAAAGACTTGTGATCAGGGACTGTCTCTGTTTCTTTTTGTGGGTACCTAGCTGTATCAGTTTCCCGCGAAGGACGCATTTATGCGCCTCCCAAACGGTAAGGTGGGAGACATCATCTGTGACATTAGTAGCAATGTAATCCTCTAGGGTTTTATCTAAGGCTTCTTTACATAATGTGTCATATAGGAGGGATTCATTGAGTCTCCAGGTCCATTGTTTACGAGATCCGTGTGGGAGGGTCAGGGTTAAAGTCACCGGGGCATGATCAGACCATGTGATCGAACCAATATTGGCTTCTATGAGAAGCGGTAGGTGTCTGTGGCTGAGGAATAAATAATCAATGCGGGAGTAAACCTTATGGGGATGGGAGTAATAGGAGTAATCCCGTCCTGAAGGGTTAAGGATTCTCCAGGAGTCGGCCATTTGCATCGTGTGGAGTAATTGTTTGACGCGTCGGTATTTAGATGCGACAAATCTAGAGGATTGGGATGAGGTGTCAGTATTAGGGTCCATTGTCCAGTTAAGATCGCCTCCCAAAACCACGACACCCTGCATCAAGGAGTCTAGCTTCGGAAGGAAGGAATTAAAGAAGGATAGTTGGGCCTGGTTAGGGGCATAGATCACAGCAAAGGTGAATGTTTGCTCAGAGATTTTGCAGGTCAATATAAGGAATCTACCCGGGGCTACTCTATATACGGCCACATCCGAGACATGTAAATCCCTGGAAAAAACAATAGCCACTCCCTTGGATTTGCTGCCAGGGGTATTACTGTAGAACGCTGTTGGAAAGTAGCGGTTGGTGATAGAGGGGTTGCGGATCCCAACCTTAAAGTGGGTCTCCTGTACTAATGCCACGTCTGTTTTTTCTGACCTTAACAGACGTAGAAGACTGGATCTCTTCTCCGGAGAATTGAGTCCACGTGCGTTGAGGGACAGTACTTTAATCTTCCCTGGGGTGCTCATGGTGGAATAAAGTAGAACACGTTCCTAGAAGCCTCAAAGTGGAGGGAGGGGGAGGGGGAAGAAAGAAGAGTAAACATGGAAGAAGAAAAAAAAGAGAAAGAGTACAATAACAATGTAACAACATCAGCAAAGAACCCGCGGGAGAGAGACTGAACCGTAATCTCGTCAGTCTCCCCACCGACAAATAGTCAAAGGCGGGTATTATAGGGGGGGGAAATAGGGGTGCACCGCTACCCGAACCATAGTAACAGCAATAACATGTTTAACTGACACATGGAGACAAAGGGGGGGGGGGGGGAGTAAAGAGGGTGGGTGGCCAGGGGAGGGACAGGGACAGTAATCAATGCCCCCGTCCTCTCCCATCGCCAGTCAGCATATGGAGGAATGTTAACTAATCATCAAAACCCTCCTCAAACCACTGGAAAAGACACTGAACCTCGTCGTGTCTCATCCGAGGACGGGAACCATCCTCCCACATCCCCCCATCCGCATATCCTCCCGTCGAGGGGAAAGTCAATAACAATCAGAAAGTTCTTTTACAGCTAGGTGGTCTTGGATGAGGCTGTAGATGGCTGGGATCTCCTCCCAGTGCTTCGGACCTCTTGCCATGGTTCCCCGTTAGAAGCCCGCTTGGGGGGAGGTATATCTGAAAGAGGGAATTCCCAGTCCGGTATAGACATCTTTGGGAGGCCCAAGGAAGAACAGAAGGGAGCGAGGCCCGTGTGGGAAGACAGGGTGTACCATTTCCCGGAGGAGCAGGCTTGAAGGTGAAAGGGGAATCCCCAGCGGTAGCGAATCTGACGTTTCCGGAGTTCGTCAGTCAGGGGCTTTAGGGATCTCCGCTGTTGCAGCGTGTACCAGGATAGGTCCTGATAGAGGCTTATGGAGTTGCCATTGAAATCAATACTGTCAAGTTGTCTGGCTTTAAACATGATTTCCTCCTTCTGGGTGAAGTAGTGGAGCCGGCAGATAACATCACGAGGCCGGTCAGTGGCGAGGCCCCGCGGTTTGAGGGCCCTGTGAGCTCTATCGAAAGTGATGACATTATCCGAGTCTGCTCCTAGTAGTTCGTTGAATATCTTGGACAGGGCGTCTACTAGCCCAGATTGAGGAACCTCTTCTGGAAGACCTCGGACTCGGATATTATTCCGTCTGCCTCTGTTATCGATGTCCGTCAGCCTGGATTGTAAAGCTCGGATTTCTTTGGACTGAGCAAGGACAGAGTCTCTCAGCTGGGTCACACAGGAATCGTTGGCCTCCCGGTCCTCCTCCAAGGCAACCACTCTGTCAGAAAGGTGTGTAATATCGCTTTTAATGGAGGCGAGCTCGTTCCTAATGGTTTCTTGAAGGTCTTGCTTCGTAGGAAGGGCCTTCATAAAGGTCAGGATATCCCGGAGTTCGCGACTGCTTGCGGTCGTAAGGTCAGCCATATCGTCAGCTGGAGTCGAGGTCGGAGAGGCTGTGGGAGAGATAGATGGTCGGGGAGGGGAACGGCTCTCCATCTGGGGGGATAAAGTGGGGTGAAGGAAGGGCCTCAGGTCAGCTTGAGATCTCGTGACTTTTCGTGGTTGGTTGCTTTTGCCCCGTTTTGAGTATCTCGAGGTACGTCTCATATTCCGGAAAGGGAACCGAAGGGAGGATGTTTGCAAGTAGGTCAGGTGTGTCAGATACAGCAGGAAACATATGGCGACATGGCTCTTAGGAAGCGGTCATCCCCCGTGGCCTGTTTTCAGGTGCACATCAAATAGCTTCGGGTAGAGTAGGGTGGAACAGGGGGCCCGGATAAAGCATGGCGGTATATTAGCTACAGGCAGCAAGAAGGCAGGATCCGGACGCCGAAATGCTCTTATAAATGTGGACCTGCTGGCGGTCAATCTCTGGTATAGCACGCGTGGAACCACGTCTCGGGTCTGGACTGGGCAGTGTCTGGCGGCTCCCCTCAGCGGGGGATGGGGTCTGCGGTTGGGAGCAGGAGGGGGGGGGGGGTGTCCCCAACTGGGGTTGGAGTCAGCTACAGCGTGCCCCAATGTGCAGGTGGGATGTTTGTCCTGCCGTGACAGGTCCTGCCTCTGTTTCTGACCTCTGTGGGGGAGCAGTGAAAAGGGGGATAGTGTGTGGCTTTAGAGCCCCTCAGCCACAGTGTAGCAGGCTTGAGTGTCCTTGTTGCTGGTCCCGGCTCCGGCCTAGTTGTGAGGCCTCAGGTTATTGCGGCTCTGGAGAACGGGATATAGGGCTAGGGAGGTGTAGGGAGAGTCAGCCACTCAACTTACCCCGTCGCCCGCGTCCGATCCCGTCTCCCCCCTGCCAGCGAGTCAGTGGTGCGTGCTCCGAGCGCCCCCGTCCGAGCGCGAACCGTCCGCTGCGCCCGTTAGTGTAGCTCCGGAGGCTCTGGGGGTCCCTTGTTGACCAGCGTCCCCAGGCAGTGCAGGCATATAGTGGGTGTCGGAATGGGTCCCCAGCCGCGGTCAGCGGCGGCGCTGGGAGAGACGGAGTAGCAGTGATCTGTGCCCGCGTGACCCGTGCAGCCGCGGGAGTTTCTCTGCCTCGTCTCGCGTCAGGAGACCCAGCGTTTATGGGTGGTGCAGGTTAGTGGCGGGTGTCGAGGCGGGTTCTCTGTCCGCAGTCAGCGGCAACGCAGGCCCCGATGTCTCTGTATTTCTCTCGGCCCGGTCCGGGAGCCCCCGAAGCCACCACCGATGCACGGTGTAAATCGAGGCCCCGGATTTGTCCGTCTCGTAGGCCGCAATCCGCGGGAGCAGTTAAAACTGCTCCCCGACTCCGCGGCTCGAGCAGGAACGTTCCGGTGGTATTGAGGGAGACAGGGGGAGCTGATATGGGTCGTTGAAGGTCCAAAAGTGGGCTATTTGATCCTACAAAGGCCCCGTTTTGCAGGAGCTCTTGAGATGCACGTCTATCTCTCTCAGCAGCTAGGCCACGCCCCCCCATATAATTTTTTATGTATTTAATTATGTACTTTTATTATGTCTAACTTTCAAGACCGGTCACAAGGTCTTTTAAGCATGCTGAAAAGTTTTTAAACAAGAATGAAATGTTTCATGAGTGCTGGAAATACATAGGACAAAATGTTATGCTGTTATTAATACTCTGAAGTTTAAAAATGCTCTTGTGCTAAATTGAATGTTAATATACTGCCGTTGTCTGTAGATATCCATGGCAACATAATAGGATATGACGTTACGCTGTTAAACAGCCTGGACGGAAACCCCGGGGATGACGCGCATCCGGCATCGGCGTCACCTCTCCATGGCAACCGGGACACGTCCGGCATCGGCGTCACCTCTCCATGGCAACCAGGACGCATCCCCAGGGCCGCAAGGAGGAGACCAGCCACGGCGCTCGACATCACGGACCCGGAAGTGGAGGGCCGTATGTCCGGACATGACGCGGTCCCGTGGAGGATCCCGAAAGGGTGATGGGCATCCATTGGAACCAATCAAGAAGGGTACCATAAATGGATAGATTTTCGGACTTTGATGGACAAGGATTTTAGCCATAGAAACAAGAGACTAAATAGGTAGATTGGCCTGTCATTGGTTAATTAGTATTTTGGAGTACCGACGGGTGTGATTGGTCAGTAGGGGTTTATTAAGGACCCCAGGTATAGGAGTGAATTCATACTGCCTTGAGAAAGACCCAAAGCAGGTGGGTCGAAACGCGTTGGCTTCTTTGGACCCCAGATTCCTGTGGACGAAGGGTGGACTGCTGTCCGGAGACCAGATTATTCATCCCAGACTGCTTACCCGGGTGGTTTGTTTGGTGAAAAATGTACATGCTTTTTTGAGAGCTAATACCATTAGTTCTCAGAAACTCTGGTAATTGCACATCTTTTAAACCATACTATCTAAGGACTAAAGGGGGTTCCAGTTTTACATTGTCATGTCTTATCTGTATGTGTGTATGTAATTAAAAAGTGGTATCTTGATTTTACTACACATGGTACATTTTTGTTCTCTCCACATGTGCTGACGGCCTAAGGATAGAGGACAGGAGGTTTATGAGGACATTCTACATATAAAGGAATGTATCTTACACTATTTTGATCTAACTGGTGTGGCGCCTTTTTTTAGCAAATACTGATCTTTTTTTGGCCCCTGCACAGTTGTTGGTCCCGGAGCCACCAGACGAGCGACAGACGGACCTCCGGAGTCAATGAGATCATTTGAGACCTGATCCGGTGAGGCAGGCCGTCCCATTTGGCTAGAATTAGCCTCTGGAGAGGGCGAGAGTGAAATTGAGCGTACTCCACCATGTCGAATGCTGACACCATGAGGCCCAGCACCTGCATCGCCGAATGTATCGACACTTGCGGACGAGATAGGAAGCAACGAATCCTGTCCTGAAGTTTCAGGACTTTCTCCTGAGACAGGAACAACCGCTGGTTGTGAGTGTCCAATAGTGCTCCCAGATGCACCATGCTCTGAGCAGGGATCAGGGATGACTTCTTCCAGTTGATGAGCCACCCGTGGGCTTGCAGAAACCGGCCCGTCACATCTAGATGACGCAGGAGAAGTTCTGGGGAATTTGCCAGGATTAACAAGTCGTCCAAATACGGCAGTATCCTGACCCTATGACGGCGGAGTACCACCGTCATCACCGCCATGACTTTTGTAAAGACTCGCGGAGCCATTGTTAAACCAAAAGGTAACGCCCGAAACTGGTAATGGCAGTTGCCAATCACAAATCTCAGGTATTGCTGATGAGACACTGCTATAGGAATATGCAGGTAAGCATCCTGTATATCCAGGGAGACCATGAAGTCCCCAGGTTCCAAGGCCATAACTATAGAGCGAAGGGTTTCCATCTGGAACTTGGAAACCTTCACAAACCTGTTCAATGCCTTGAGGTTGAGAATGGGCCGGGAGGACCCATTCGGTTTCGGGACTAGAAACAGCGGAGAATAGTACCCCCGGCCCCTCTGCGCAAGAGGTACCTGTACTACGACTCCTGTATCCAGGAGGTCTGTACCACCGAATGTAGAGTGTTTGCCTTTGTCTTGTCCAACGGGACATCTGTCTGGCAAAATCGATGAGGGGGTCGGTTTTTGAAGGATATGGCGTAACCTCGAGTGACGACTTCCCATACCCAGGCATCTGAAGTGGTCTTCAACCATTCCTGGGTATACCCTAGAAGCCGGCCCCCCACCCTGGGATCCCCCAGAGGGAGGCTCGCCCCGTCATGCGGCAGGCTTATCTGTCTTGGAAGCTGGCTGACGGGCCGCCCAGGCTCTTTTGGGCTTAGGCTTACCAGGTTTGGAAGTGCGGGCCTGCTTGTTGTACGCCTGACCTTTTGCTTTACCTGAAGGACGAAAGGGGCGAAAGGAAGTACCTTTAGCCTTCAACACAGAAGGAGCAGTACTTGGCAGACAGGCAGTTTTGGCAGTAGCCAAGTCAGCCACAATCTTATTTAAATCCTCCCCAAACAGAATATCTCCCTTAAAAGGGAGTACCTCCAGGGTTTTTCTAGAGTCCAGATCCACAGACCAGGATCTCAGCCACAATATCCGGCGAGCCAGGACTGACGTAGTAGAGGCCTTGGCTGCCAGGATACCGGCATCAGGAGCCGCCTCTTTAATATAACGAGAAGCTGTGACAATATAAGACAAGCATTGTCTAGCATAGTCAGAGGAGATTTCAGCATCTAACTCCAAGGCCCATGCTTCAATGGCCTCTGCAGCCCAAGTAGCTGCAATAGTGGGCCTTTGTGCAGCACCTGTGAGGGTGTAAATCGCTTTCAGACAACCCTCCACACGTTTATCCGTAGGCTCTTTTAGAGACGTGACGGTGGTGACCGGTAGAGCTGAGGAAACCACCATCCTAGCCACATGTGAGTCCACTGGAGGAGGCGTTTCCCAATTCTTAGACAGCTCCGGCGCGAGGGGATAGTGAGCCAGCATCTTCTTTTGAGGCACAAACTTCGTACCCGGGTTTTCCCAGGATTCCTGACGTACATCAATTAGGTGGTCAGAGTGAGGTAAACCTTGTTTAATCACCTTCTAACGCTTGAACCTATCTGGTTTCTTAGGAGGAACGGATGGCTCGGGATCATCCGTAATCTGTAAAATTAATTTAATAGCCTCCAAAAGATCAGGAACATCCACATGTGAACCACCCTCCCCATCAGCCGTATCTGAGTCAGAACCATTGGATTGTGAGGAGACAAGCGCTCGCTTAGAGGACCCCTTGGACGTAGGCGAGCGACGGTCAGACTTTTTAGTAGTCAGGGACTGGTTCAACTTCTTTATTTGAGCAGATAAATCGTCCGCCCACGGCGGGTTAGCTGCAGCGACTACAAACGGTTGCACCGGCATTGGGGGTCCCATAGGGGGTGTTAGTTTAAGAACTAGCATATGCAGAAGCGTGGAAAAAGCGGCCCACGGCGGGTCATTATTTGCCCCCGTTGCCACCGTCCCACTGGGGGGCAAGGAGCCCCCAGAACCAGAGCACAAAGCTGCTATATTCTCCTCATAGGTATCTGCGGCTTTAGCAACACCGGCAGTGTGTTCAGCCCCAGAACCGTTACCCTCAGAAGCAGACATGATATAACTTACAGTATCAGGTAACAGTACAATTTGTCAGCAGCACAATACCTCTTACCCAAACCCCTGCGCAGTGTAGTCAGCACCAGCAGAGATAAAGGAGAGATATGGTGACTAAATCACAGAGAAAAATACGTAATACAGTATATCTTTGTAAAAATCCTATATTAGATAAAACCTGACGCACCAAGCCCCCTCAGGTTATAGAATATAGGGATAGCAGGTTGAGTGAAAGACTCGAAATGGACACCACTCAGCTATCAAATGCACACACAAATAGTCACAGTCTGTACAATGCAAAGGTTATTACTAACAATAATACTGCACTGAACTAGCTTACACAGCTATATAACAATAGATATAACAGTACACAGTAAGAACTGGATGTATATCACAGGGTAATTGTACTAGGAAACCCTGACTAAGTGCACTCTTTCTTAACTAACACTGACTAAAAAAGGCAGGTAGAATACTTAAGTGTCTTGTAAAGTCACAGCACTGACAACCAGGCGGCTTTACATAGGAGGATTTTCCCAAGCATTCCCAGGAACAGTGAGCTGAGGGATAATGGCGCCGCAGACACTGCCAGGGGGTGAGGGAGAGACAGATATGCAGCTCCAGGTCCCGCCCTGGTGATCTAGTGGGATCGCCTGTACTGCCACAGTGTCCACCGCCAGCGCGCGCGGCCCGCCTCCCACTGACCGCGCCGGATCGCGATAAAGACCGGGTCCCGCAAGCGGGACCCACTTACCATCTCCCGAAGCGCGGCCACGCGATCCCGGAGAGCCCCCGTCGTGTGTGCCTGACAAGAAGAAAACCGGAGCCTCCTGCTGTAGTTACCCGGCAACCAGGGCTCGGGAGTGTACAGCGCCGCTGGGGAGAGCCAGAGCTGCAGCCGTGAATGTCCACTGACATGTAACACTGCTGCTGCCCTTGAAGTCTTCACTTTTTTCCTCAGAAAAAAAGCTCTTCTTAGGGCTGCCTGGAGCAGCGCCTCTGTTAAGTGCCTGCTACTGCAGCACCAACTACAAAACTGAGATCCTGTGCAGGGAGGCGGGGTGATATAGGAGGCGGTGCTATACATTCTGGGAACAGTCAAAGCTTTGAGCCTGTTGGTGCCTCGGATCAAGATTCTACTCTACACCCCATTGTCCATTCCTTGTGGAGCCCAGTGTACCCCGCAGCAGAAATTAATAATACTGATCTGATTGTTTCACACTTGCTGCATACGGAGAGAGGGGGCTGGGGAGAGAGAGAGTGACGGTAGGGGCAGATAGGAACTGGGGGAGAAAGAGAGAGGGTGGGAGGGATTGGGCAGATAGGGACTGGAGAGAGAGAGAGAGAGAGAGGGGTATGGTCAAATAGGGACTGGGGGGATAGAGAGGGGTAGGGGCTGGGCAGATAGTGACTGGGGAGATAGTGGAATGGCAGATATGGACAGTGAAGAGAGAGAGATGCAGATTTTTTCAGTATAGTATTACATATCTATCTATCTATCTAAGGCTAACACTGCTCCTCCCTCCTGTGTTGCCACTGGCGGACACTGAAGGGTGCCCAATGGAGCTCTGTTCGGGGGACGGACCCCTTCCCCCCAAGTACACTGCACCTCCACCATATACTGCCTCTGTATACACTGCCCCCTCACCAAATTCCATATTCTGCAACCCCCACCACTGCCCCTATATATACACTGCACTATTATACCCATCAATGTAGTGCCCCCAATATACAGGGCACCCCTATCCTCCATATGCTGCATACTGTGCAGCCCCACCTCCATCTAACATGCTGCAACCCCAGGTTATTTGCCATCCCGGGACTTGGCAACAAGTAGTAGCAATAACCAGGAATTACTAGACGGTCCTACAGTGCTCAGAACAGAGGCACCAGGGACACGTGTGGCCACTTACCGGCAGGGGGAGAAGGGCTTGAGTGGGCTGAGGCTGCTGGTGGTTACTGGCCTCCTCAGACTGGCTGGGAGCTGTGCAGGAACTGGTGAGCCATTTATGGCTATTGTTGCTCCTTACCTCTATGGTGCAGCGGCATATTAGCACCCACTTACACACACATCTGCTCACAGGGGCGCTTCTAGAGAGGAGGCCCATGTGCAGACTCCGTCTGGGCCACCTCCTCTCTAGCCAGCAGTGCTGTAGACTCTGGGCACAAGGGTCCCTATCGCTATCCCAGAGTCTAGTGCACATACGCAGATCTCCGTGAAAATGGCGCGATGGCCATTTTCCCAGAGATTTCCTTACTGCGCATGCGCAAATCTCTGGAAACATGGCATACGCGCCAGTTACTGGAGATTTGCTTAGAGATGATGCCACCGGCGGTGGACTCCGGAGAGGTGAGCATTTAAAAACATGGGTGCAGGGTGTGCGGTGTGGTCCTCTCCTGGACCCCGAGGGCCCGCGTGCACCACACACTGCACCCATTGTAAATATGCCAGTGCCTGCTCAGCATGACAGAGACCCAGCACCTAGCAGTAGGAGCTCTAGAAACCCGGCAGCTACCCCCCCCCCCCCCCCCCCTCCCTAATAATCCGGCCTTGGTGTCCGTCTTTTTGATGGGCTTTTAACAAGTACTACAATTTTGGTTCACTGGCTCACTTTCCCGAATGCAGCCGGGTATGGGACTCGGGGTCGACACCCATTAGTTCAACACCTATTGGTCGACAGTAGCTAGGTCAACACTAGAAATAGGTCAACACGGCCATTATGTCGACATGAACAAGGTCAACATAAAAAAAGGTCGACATGAGTTTTTCAGGTGTTATTTTCTTCGTAAAGTGACCGGGAACCCCAATTAGTGCACCGTGTCCCCTCGCATGCCTCCCTCCGCTACCGCTGCACTCAGGTTACCGTTCCCAATTGTAGTCCACGTGGATCAGAAAGTATAAAAAAAAGAAAATCTCTTGTCGACCTTTTTGCATGTCAATTTTTTTTGCATGTCGACCTATTTCTAGTGTCCACCTATTCACTGTCGACCAATGAGTGTCGACCTAAGTGGTGTCGACCCAGAGTTTGGATACCAATGCAGCCATACGTGGTCAGCATTACATAATAAACGCTGTCTTCTATATGTGCAATTTTATTTATCCATGTGGAGTGATGTTGTTGTTAGGCAGATTTCAGGTTTTTGTGCTACTGAACACATTTGTATCTGCTACAAACATTCTGTGCGCTATGTTTAACTTCAGGAGTGTAATCATAAACATGGACTTACATTTGTTATGTTTGGTTACAGAAGGTGTTTGGATGGAAATACACATGAAAACCTTTGATATTTCAAACAACCCTTGTAGATTTTGCACAGCCAACCTCACAGACTCATACAACTAAAGCTTTCAAAATGGCGGCGTTTGATTTTAGTTTTCCCACCTACTTGCAGTGACGTGCAGTCAGGTGAGGCAGAGCCTTTCCAGTCATACTAACGTGTAAGCCAGAGTTTTGACTTTATAAATGATATGAAAAATACAAAGAATATATTAGATAACGAGTTTTATGGTAAGAACTTACCTTTGTTAAAACTCTTTCTGCGAGGTACACTGGGCTCCACAAGGAATGGACAATGGGGTGTAGAGTAGGATCTTGATCCGAGGCACCAACAGGCTCACAGCTTTGACTGTTCCCAGAATGCATAGCGCCGCCTCCTATATCACCCCGCCTCCCTACACAGGATCTCAGTTTTTAGTTAACCAGTCCAATGCAGTAGCAGGAAAAGAGACGACAACGGTTAGTAGCCACAACACCGCATTCTCACGACAGGAGACGTGTCAGCGGCTAATGCCATACCAACCCAAAGAAGCTAAGTGCGTCAGGGTGGGCGCCTTGTGGAGCCCAGTGTACCTCGCAGAAAGAGTTTTAACAAAGGTAAGTTCTTACCATAAAACTAGTTTTCTGCTGCGGGATACACTGGGCTCCACAAGGAATGGACAATGGGGATGTCCTAAAGCAGTTCCTTATGGGAGGGGACGCGCTGTAGCGGGCACAAGAACCCGGCGTCCAAAGGAAGCATCCTGGGAAGCGGCAGTATCGAAGGCATAGAACCTTATGAACGTGTTCACAGAGGACCACGTAGCCGCCTTGCACAATTGTTCAAGGGTCGCACCACGTTGGGCCGCCCAAGAAGGTCCAACAGACCGAGTAGAATGGGCCTTAATGTGATCAGGAGCAGAGAGACCAGCCTTCACATAAGCATGTGCAATCACCATTCTAATCCATCTGGCCAGAGTTTGCTTGTGAGCAGGCCAGCCACGTTTGTGAAACCCAAACACAACAAAAAGAGAATCAGATTTCCTAATAGGAGCAGTTCTCTTCACATAGATACGGAGAGCCCGTACCACATCCAAAGACCGCTCTTTGGGAGACAGATCAGGAGAAACAAGTGCCGGAACTACAATCTCCTGATTAAGGTGGAACAAAGAAACCACCTTAGGTAGATAGCCGGGACGAGTCCTAAGAACCGCCCGGTCACGGTGAAATATCAGATATGGGGAACTACAGGACAAGGCACCCAAATCCGACACTCTTCTAGCTGAAGCAATAGCCAGCAGAAAGACCACCTTAAGGGAAAGCCACTTAAGGTCAGCTGAACCAAGAGGTTCAAACGGAGACTCTTGTAACGCCTCCAAAACCACCAACAAGTCCCAAGGAGCCACAGGCGGGACATAGGGAGGTTGGATACGCAACACGCCCTGAGTAAAGGTATGCACATCAGGTAAGGTCGCAATTTTTCTCTGAAACCACATCGACAAGGCAGATATTTGAACATTAAGGGAGGCCAGACGCAGGCCTAAGTCCAGGCCCTGCTGAAGAAAAGCCAAAAACTTGGCTATACTAAACTTGGAAGCGTCATAATAGTTAGATGCGCACCAAACAAAGTAAGAATGCCAGACCCTATAGTAAATCCGAGCCGAAGACGATTTCCGGGCCCGCAACATAGTTTGAATGACCGCCTCAGAAAACCCTTTAGCCCTTAAGACGGAAGCTTCAAGAGCCACGCCGTCAAAGACAGCCGGGCTAGGTCCTGGTAGACACAGGGGCCCTGAACAAGGAGGTCTGGGCGTTGTGGAAGTAGAATTGGATGCTCTGATGATAGGCCTTGTAGGTCTGAGAACCAGTGCCGTCTGGGCCACGGTGGAGCTATGAGAAGCAGAATTCCTTTTTCTTTGCTCCGAAGACCGGAAACTTGTGATTGTGTCGA
The DNA here is from genome assembly GCF_028390025.1 of Pseudophryne corroboree. Classification (NCBI taxonomy): domain Eukaryota; kingdom Metazoa; phylum Chordata; class Amphibia; order Anura; family Myobatrachidae; genus Pseudophryne; species Pseudophryne corroboree. The sequence continues at coordinate 367,374,868 of NC_086444.1, forward strand.
GACGCCATCAGATCTACGTCTGGAAGGTCCCACCTTTCCACTAGGAGTTGAAACACTTCTAGATGGAGGCCCCACTCGCCGGCATGCACGTCCTGACGACTGAGAAAGTCCGCTTCCCAATTCAGGACTCCCGAAATGAATATTCCCGATATGGTCGGTAGATGGCGTTCTGCCCACTGTAGAATCCGTGAGACTTCCTTCATTGCTAGGCGGCTTCGAGTACCGCCTTGATGATTTATGTAAGCCACTGTGGTGGTGTTGTCCAACTGTACTTGAACAGGATGGTTCTGAATTAAATGCTGGGCTAGGTTCAAGGCATTGAAGACCGCCCGTAACTCCAGAATATTGATCGAGAGGAGGGACTCCTCCTTGGTCCATCGCCCCTGAAGGGCGTGTTGCTCCAGCACCGCTCCCCAACCTCTTAGACTGGCATCTGTCGTCAACAGGACCCAGTCGGATATCCAGAACAGACGGCCCCTGCACAGTTGTTGGTCCCGGAGCCACTAGAGCAGCGACAGATGGACCTCCGGAGTCAATGAGATCATATGAGAGCTGATCCGGTGAGGCAGGCCATCCCATTTGGATAGAATCAGCCTCTGGAGAGGGCGAGAGTGAAATTGAGCATGCTCCACCATGTCGAATGCTGACACCATGAGGCCCAGCACCTGCATCGCCGAATGTATCGACACTTGCGGACGAGATAGGAAGCAACAAATCCTGTCCTGAAGTTTCAGGACTTTCTCCTGAGACAGGTACAACCGCTGGTTGTGAGTGTCCAATAGTGCTCCCAGATGCACCATGCTCTGAGCAGGGATCAGGGATGACTTCTTCCAGTTGATGAGCCACCCGTGGGCTTGCAGAAACCGGCCCGTCACATCTAGATGACGCAGGAGAAGTTCTGGGGAATTTGCCAGGATTAACAAGTCGTCCAAATACGGCAGTATCCTGACCCCTTGACGGCGGAGTACCACCGTCATCACCGCCATGACTTTTGTAAAGACTCGCGGAGCCGTTGTTAAACCAAAAGGTAACGCCCGAAACTGGTAATGGCAGTTGCCAATCGCAAATCTCAGGTATTGCTGATGAGACACTGCTATAGGAATATGCAGGTAAGCATCCTGTATATCCAGGGAGACCATGAAGTCCCCAGATTCCAAGGCCAGAACTATAGAGCGAAGGGTTTCCATCCGGAACTTGGAAACCTTCACAAACCTGTTCAATGCCTTGAGGTTGAGAATGGGCCGGGAGGACCCATTCGGTTTCGGGACTAGAAACAGCGGAGAATAGTACCCCCGGCCCCTCTGCGCAAGAGGCACCTGTACTACGACTCCTGTATCCAGGAGGATCTGTACCACCGAATGTAGAGTGTTTGCCTTTGTCTTGTCCAACGGGACATCTGTCTGGCAAAATCGATGAGGGGATCGGTTTTTGAAGGCTATGGCGTAACCTCGAGTGACGACTTCCCGTACCCATGCATCTGAAGTGGTCTTCAACCATTCCTGGGTATACACTAGAAGCCGGCCCCCCACCCTGGGATCCCCCAGAGGGAGGCCCGCCCCGTCATGCGGCAGGCTTATCTGTCTTGGAAGCTGGCTGACGGGCCGCCCTGGCTCTTTTGGGCTTAGGCTTACCAGGTTTGGAAGTGCGAGCCTGCTTGTTGTACGCCTGACCTTTTGCTTTACCTGAAGGACGAAAGGGGCGAAAGGAAGTACCTTTAGCCTTCGACACAGAAGGAGCAGTACTTGGCAGACAGGCAGTTTTGGCAGTAGCCAAGTCAGCCACAAACTTCTCCAAAGCCCATGCTTCAATGGCCTCTGCAGCCCAAGTAGCTGCAATAGTGGGCCTTTGTGCAGCACCCGTGAGGGTGTAAATCGCTTTCAGACAACCCTCCACACGTGTATCCATAGGCTCTTTTAGAGACGTGACGGTTGTGACCGGTAGAGCTGAGGAAACCACCATCCTAGCCACATGTGAGTCCACTGGAGGAGGCGTTTCCCAATTCTTAGACAGCTCCGGCGCGAGGGGATAGCGAGCCAGCATCTTCTTTTGAGGCACAAACTTCGTACCCGGGTTTTCCCAGGGTTCCTGACGTATATCAATTAGGTGGTCAGTGTGAGGTAAACCTTGTTTAATCACCTTCTGACACTTGAACCTATCTGGTTTCTTAGGAGGAACGGATGGCTCGGGATCATCCGTAATCTGTAAAATTAACTTAATAGCCTCCAAGAGATCAGGAACATCCACATGTGAACCACCCTCCCCATCAGCCGTATCTGAGCCAGAACCTGTGGGGTCAGTGTAAGTGCCGTCTTCATCCGACGAGGTGTCAGTGACAGCAGTGGATTGTGAGGAGACAAGCGCTCGCTTAGAGGACCCCTTGGACGTAGGCGAGCGACGGTCAGACTTTTTAGTAGTCAGGGACTGGTTCAACTTCTTTATTTGAGCAGATAAATCGTCCGCCCACGGCGGGTTAGCTGCAGGGACCACAAACGGTTGTACAGGCATTGGGGGTCCCATAGGGGGTGTTAGTTTATGAACTAGCGTATGCAGAAGCGTGGAAAAAGCGGCCCACGTCGGGTCATTATTTGCCCCCGTTGCCACCGTCCCACTGGGGGGAAAGGAGCCCCCAGAACCAGAGCACAAAGCTGCTATATTCTCCTCATAGGTATCTGCGGCTTCAACAAATCCGGCAGTGTGTTCAGCCCCAGAACCATTACCCTCAGAAGCAGACATGATATAACTTGCAGTATCAGGTAACACAGTACAATTTGTTAGCAGCACAATACCTCTAGCCCAAACCCCTGCGCAGTGTAGTCAGCACAAGCAGAGATAAAGGAGAGATATGGTGACTAAATCACAGAGAAAAATACGTAATACAGTATATCTTTGTGAAAATATTAGATAAAACCTGACGCACCAAGCCCCCTCAGGTTATAGAATATAGGGATAGCAGGTTGAGTGAAAGACACGAAATGGACACCACTCAGCTATCAAATGCACACACAAATAGTCACAGTTTGTACAATGCAGAGGTTATTACTAACAATAATACTGCACTGGACTAGCTTACACAGCTATATAACAATAGATATAACAGTACACAGTAAGAACTGGATGTACAGTATATCACAGGGTAATTGTACTAGGAAACCCTGACTAAATGCACTCTTTCTTAACTAACACTGACTAAAAAAAGGCAGGTAGAATACTTAAGTGTCTTGTAAAGTCACAGTACTGACAACCAGGCGGCTTTACATAGGAGGATTTGCCCAAGCATTCCCAGGAAGAGTGAGCTGAGGGATAATGGCGCCGCAGACACTGCCAGGGAGTGAGGGAGAGACAGATATGCAGCTCCAGGGCGAGAACATTTGCAGAAAATGGCGCCCTGGGGCTGGGGGAGGGGCTTCAGGTCCAAGCTCTGTCCCCCTGCTGGCAAAACCACCGGGTACTGCGGGCTCTAATAAAACGGTTTATAGAGAAAACCTGACCTGTCCCATGCCCTGGTGATCTAGTGGGATCGCCTGTACTGCCACAGTGTCCACCGCCAGCGCGCGCGGCCCGCCTCCCACTGACCGCACCGGATCGCGATAAAGACCGGGTCCCGCAAGCGGGACCCACTTAACACCTCCCGAAGCGCGGCCACGCGATCCTGGAGAGCCCCCGTCGTGTGTGCCTGACAAGAAGAAACCCGGAGCCTCCTGCTGTAGTTACCCGGCAACCAGGGCTCGGGAGTGTACAGCGCCGCTGGGGAGAGCCGGAGCTGCAGCCATGAATGTCCACTGACATGTAACACTGCTGCTGCCCTTGAAATCTTCATTTTTTTCCTCAGAAAACAAGCTCTTCTTAGGGCTGCCTGGAGCAGCCCCTCTGTTAAGTGCCTGCTACTGCAGCACCAACTACAAAACTGAGATCCTGTGCAGGGAGGCGGGGTGATATAGGAGGCGGCGCTATGCATTCTGGGAACAGTCAAAGCTTTGAGCCTGTTGGTGCCTCGGATCAAGATCCTACACTACACCCCATTGTCCATTCCTTGTGGAGCCCAGTGTACCCGGCAGCAGAAATATTTTTTTTGTATTATTATAATCATTTTTATAGTCAAAACTCAGGAGTAAACAGTCTATGGCAGGTGAGACCTATCTTCTTCTGCACATCTCTGATCAAAACGAACCAAATTTCCAGCAGTACATACTGCTGCACCTGTGTATAATGCCCACATGAACCCTTGGGCTCATATATTGTGTGTAAATCTGGCTCTGGTGCTAGTCAGTGCCTCCTGAGATATTTACCTCACCGCATGTCCCTTCCTACTTGGTGGTATAGCTGCAAGAGTCCTCCAGTAATAGCATCACGCACATTATTATTATTACCAGTTATTTGTATAGCACACACATATTCCGCAGCGCTTTACAGAGAATATTTGGCCATTCACATCAGTCCCTGCCCCAGTGGAGCTTACAATCTAATTCCCTATCACATGTAAACACAGACACATTCACACTAAGGTTAATTTTTGTTGGGAGACAATTAACCTACCAGTATATATTTTTGGATTGTGGGAGGAAACCAGAGTACTCGGAGGAAACCCACGCAAGTACGGGGAGATGGCCATGGTGGGAATCGAACCCATGACCTCAGTGCTGTGAGACAGTAATGCTAACCATTACACCAGCCGTACTGCTACATGTTACACATGTAACTGTTCCTGATGGTAAGCATTACCTGAATTAGTATTAGCATCACATGCAGCAACACTGAGGTCTGAAGAATATTACATTGTGATGTATTAACTTATATACAGTGTTCTTAAACACAGGGTTGCAGCAATGTAATAGTATACTATATGTAGCAGGGACATTTATAAACGCTACCCTCACACAGAGCTGGCCCTAGGCATAGGCAAACTAGGCAATTGCCTAGGGCATCTGGTATGCCTAGGGCACAAGCAGCTTCTGCTGATTAAAATGATATGCGGCATGCCTATATTCTGTGTGTAGCATTTCGTATGCAGATACAGCCACAGTCGCACACAGTATATAGGCATGCCGCATATCATTTTAATCAGCAGAAGCTGCTTGTGCATCCTAGCCACATAGCAATGCAAATAAGATGCATTTTCATAAAAAATAGGCACCCAACATTAGCAGAGCTGCCAGTTGACTCACGCCAGGAACTATATGTGTATAAGGGCATTAGTAATGTGTAACATATGTGTAAGGGGCACTATGTTTGTCATTATGTGTATAAGGGCACTAATAATGTGTGGCATATGTGTAAGGGACATTATGTGTGTCATTATATGTATAAGGGCATTAACACTGTACAGCATATGTGTAAGGGAAATTATGTGTATAAGGGCATTAATAAGGGTTGGCATAATGTATAAGGTGCATTATGTTTATAAGGACATTAATAATGTGTGTCATATGTGTAAGGGGCATTACTGTGTGGTATTATGTGGATAAATGCATTACCAATGTGTGGCATTATGTGTATAAGGTGCTTTACTGTGTGGCATAACGTATAGAAAGGGCACTACTGTGTGGTCTAATGTGAATAAAGAGCAATATGGTGTGGTGTAATGTGAATAAGGGCCCTCATTCCGAGTTGATCGGTCGGTATTTTTCATCGCATCGCAATGAAAATCCGCTTAGTACGCATGCGCAATATTCGCACTGCGACTGCGCCAAGTAATTTAACAATGAAGATAGTATTTTTACTCACGGCTTTTTCATCGCTCCGGCGATCGTAATGTGATTGACAGGAAATGGGTGTTACTGGGCGGAAACACGGCGTTTTATGGGCGTGTGGATGAAAACGCTACCGTTTCCGGAAAAAACGCAGGAGTGGCTGGAGAAACGGAGGAGTGGCTGGGCGAACGCTGGGTGTGTTTGTGACGTCAAACCAGGAACGACAAGCACTGAACTGATCGCACAGGCAGAGTAAGGTTGAAGTTACTCAGAAACTGCAAAGTAGTTTGTAATCGCAATATTGCGAATACATCGGTCGCAATTTTAAGAAGCTAAGATACACTCCCAGTAGGCGTAGGCTTAGCGTGTGTAACTCTGCTAAATTCGCCTTGCGACCGATCAACTCGGAATGAGGGCCAAGGAGCAATATGGTGTGGTGTAATGTGAATAAGGAGCAATATGGTGTGGTGTAATGAGAATACAAAACAATATGGTGTGGTGTAATGTGAATAAGGAGCAATTCAGTATGATGTTATGTGAATGAGGGGCACTACTGTGAGGAGTAACGTATATAAGGTAAAGTGGTACTACTGTGTGATGTAATGTGAATAAGGGACACAATCGTATGATAAATTGTGAATAAAGTTGCACTACTGTGAGGCATAATTTGAATTGGGGGTACTATTGTGTGGCCATGCCCCTTGCCAGAAAAAACACATACCTTTTTGGGCTGTGTGCCGAATGTGCACACTGTTCTTATTTAGATTACAGGGGGTAGGGAAAAAAAAAGGACTGCTATTGGTGGGGGGTGATGGTGCTGGGAAAGGGGTGCAGGGTCAGAGGCGGAACTAGTGGTGGTGCTAGGGGGCACCAGCCAAAATCTTGCCTAGGGCATCATATTGGTTAGGGCCGGCTCTGCCCTCACAAAGCCATTAATCTAGCTCTAGCTATAAAGTATTTATTTATTTCTGTAAGATAAAGGGTTATATACTGTACATCAGCCATAACATTAAAACCATTGACAGGTGCTGTGAATAGCACTGATTATCTTGTTACAATGGCAGGGAGGGATATATTAGGCAGCAAGTGAACTTAGTTCATGAAGTTGCTGTGTTGGAAGCAGGAAGAATGGGCAAGTGTAAGGATCTGAGCAACTTTGACAAGGGACGAATAGCGACAAAAAAACTGGTACAGAGCATCTCCAAAACGGCAGGCCTTGTGGAGTGTTCCCGGTATGCAGTGATTAGTACCTACCAAAAGTGGTCCAAGGAAGGACAACTGGTGAACCAAAAACAGGGTCACGGGGTGCATTGATGTGCATGAGGAATGAAAGCTAGCCCAACTGGTCCAATCCCACAGAAGAGATACTGTAGCACAAACTGCTGATAAGCTAATGCTGGCTATGACAGAAAGATGTCAGAACACACCGTGCATCACAGCTTGCTGCGTAGCTGCAGACTAATCTAAGTGCCCATGCTGAGCCCTGTCCACCACCGAAAGTGCCTACAATGGGCTTGGGAGCATCAGAACTGGACCATAAAGCAATGGAAGAAGGTGGCCTAGTCTTATGAATCATTGTTTCTTTTACAACGTGTGGCTAGCCTAGTGTGTCATTTACCTTGGGAAGAGTTGGCACCAGGATATACTATGGGAAGGCAGCAAGCTGGCGGAGGCAGTGTGATGCTCTGGACATTATTCTGCTGAGAAACCTTGGTACTTGCAATTCATGTGTATGTTACTTTGATACGTACCACCAACCTAAACATTATTGCAGTCCAAGTACAACCCATCATAGAAACGGTATTCCCTGATGGCAGTGGCCTATTTCAGCAGGATAATGTGCCCTGCCACTGTAACAATCCAGCAAAGGCTTGAGAAACATGACAAAAAGTTCAAGGTATTGACTTGGTCTCCAAATTCCCCAAATCTCAATTCAGTCAAACATCTGTGGGATGGGGATGCGGTCATGTGACCGGTGCAGAGGATCCCGGCGGTCACAATGCAGACGCCAGGATCTCGAGCAATCAAGTACCCGACAGTCGGCATGCGGACTAACAGGGACAATTAGCACTCGTGGGTGTCCAAGCCACCCATTGAGTGGGAATAGAACCTGTGGCGAGAGCAGCTAGCCCGCAAGGGGTTCTGTTGCGCTCCCCCCACTGGCATTCTGCAGCCGGTCTCCGAGCCCCAACCCGTGGAATGTGCTGGAAAAACAAGTCCGAGTCATGGAGGCCCCAACTTACAGGACTTAACAGATCTGCTGCTAACATCTTGGTGCCAGAAGCAACAGAACTCCTTCAGAGTCCATGCCTCAACATGTCAGAGCTGTTGTGGTGGCAGGAAGGGAACCTACACAATATTAGGCAGGGGATTTTAATGTTATGACGGATGGGTGTATTCCATGTGAATGCTCATATCTAACTGCTGGTTGTAGAAAATTAGTTGTTCTGATGTTTTTGATCGTATACTAGTAACTATATGAAAACAGAGCAGACTGCTTATACAGAAAGCCAACGCATCTCTGCCATGTCAACATACTTGCATAGGCAAATCCCACTAAAATGCCAGGTGTATATAGAATACATAAAATAAGTGCCAGTATGTCAAGGATTTTTGTCTAGCCATTAGAAATGGCGATAAGAACCACATTGCTCATTAATCTTACAAATCTCAGCTTCCATATTTGTTTGTTTTTTTTCTTTAGCTTTAGAACCAGGAGAGCAAATAGTGTACACAATTGTCTAGAGTAGTGGTTGTACATTGCCTTGGACACCAAGTATCTGCATGTCATTATATAATGTAATGCACAGCTAACCACCCACATGGAGTTACTGACTGCACATCGCTTTGCTCTAAGGAGGACACATTAAATAAATTTGTGGAGCTATTTATAGGCACCACATACATTTATAATCCTTTTTAAAATTATGATACATACAAGGCCTTCATGAACTTTAGTTTTCTTTCCCATACACACGTCCAATTGCTTATAAAAGTCATTATGTGACTCTCTTCCATATAAGATAATGGATACCCACTGGGAGCAACTGTAATTCCAGACACAACTGCTAAAATGTGACATGCGTATGACGACTTTCCCATTCCTATATATTGTATGCGAGAAGCCACCTTACATATGTCTGTTTATTATTATTAGCCAGTCTTGTTTTATTACAGTGATGGTGTTATGGAATACATGTAAATAAATTAATGCAGCCAATCCAACCCTGGAGTCATCAGTATCTGTTAAGAAGCCATGGGTATACATGTAAATTACTGTGGGATTAGAGAAATGTAATCTCCATTAAAAAGGTACATTGTCTACCCTAATTCCATGCTTTCTCAAGCCCTGACTTAAATGTTCATTGGATTATCCAGCCTGAACCTTCACTACTTAAGGGCTCCATACACTACAGCGACATGTCGGAGGCTAAAGTCGGATGCGATTTCCCGTGCACCGTCATGCCTGCGGGATCTGACATATCACGAGTGCAGCACTAACGACCTAGGGGCTCCGATCTGATGCTCACGGGAACGCTCATCGGATCAGATGTAAAACACATCCGATTTGCCACTTTTCATCTGTTTTATCGTCCCGAGAGGTCAAAATCGGATGAAATCGCGCATTATCTTTCTAGTGTATGGGGCCCTTTACTGTATAAACCACATTTGGTCATCGCACATCTGCCACAAAGCAGGCAACTGACAAAGCTAGTGGTGCCTAAGGGGTCTATTTACTAAACGCAAAAAAAAAAGAAAAACTAGAAAAGCGCTGACAGACTAAACAGTACTAAAACACAATTGAATTTGATTAAAATATAAGTATAAAATACATAAAAAGACTGTCCCTAAACCACTTATACTGGCTAGAATAACAAACAGTATTACCTATTGATTCACTGTCATAGTTTTGTTATAAGCAAGCAATAAATTTTACCACTCAAAACACTTATTCAGTGCAATTTTAAACAAATAAAGATGTTTTACAAATATATGCAACAATACCAATAGACACAATGCAACAAAATGTTTAAATGTAACAATTAGCAACAAGGTAGATGAATAATCCTTGAATGGATATCTGTTGCAATAATAGTTCCTGTAACACAGGTGGTCACAAATTTAGGAGATCGTCTCCAGATGATATAATAAATGTTCCAATGGCTAGTTGTTAATATGCCAATCAAGTGAAATTAATATGCATGCATAATTGATTGTATTGCGAGGTTATAATTAGTATCACTGTTTAAGCATGGCCATGCTGTCATATAGCAAATGATTTACCGCATCCTCCCTCTGGTAAAAGGGCTCCTATCCACTCCCGGCTCTGGTGCTCCACAACCTTAAAACAAGCCTTATCCGGAGTTGCAGACGGTCCCAAAAGCGGAAGAGGGTTAAGTTGATAGCTGAGGGTCCCCTCTTTCCTTCAAAGCAGTGGTCACCATCCAAGCCTGTTAATTGCTCTTCCCAGCCAGATCTCTCGGGTTCTGTCTGACTTTGAGTTTTTCTGAGGGTATTCTCCAAAAGCTGGGACTCTCCACTGGCAGCTTGTCTCTACTGTGCCCAGAACCAGAGATATCAGCCTTCAAGCAGCTGGTCCCTGCTCCAGATCCACACGCCTAATATGCAGTTTTATATTTTCGTTGGTGGATTGCTATGGCTCCTGAACTCTGATCTCCAAGTCCTCAGTACTTCTTGAAAGGTGTCCCCAGTACCTCCTGAAAGGTGACACTCTCTAATTTTTATCCCATTCAAAGCTAAGAAGTCTTTTTCCAGGAGCTTGAGATATCTGCAGTCAAGCAAGCTGCCCTCTCAACAGAAAATTATGAATATTAAGCCCACTCCACTATCGACCTGTTAAGTTTGTTTAACTTACAGGGAAATGCTATACCTTACAATACTATGGTTCGGGCCGCTGCGGCCGCTGAATGCAGATAATACCCCTACGATGTGAATGCACGTAGCGTATACACGCCGACACGCTATGCGCACTATACAGCGACACGTGTGGGTAAATACACTTCTATACCCAAACAAGAATGGAATGCGACACCGGTTGTATATGTTATGTTGTGGTCCAACACAGCAACAAATATTTACTAAAAGGGATATACACAGAAATACAACAATATCACAAGAGAGGAGCTACAACCAATAGTACATACGTTTGTTCGCCTGCGCCTCCCGGATCCGGTCCTCAGTCAGTCTTAGCAAGATGACCTTCAGAGAATTAGACTGAGACCGGCCAGGAGGCCTTGCTTTTATACAATGGTCCAAAACACAATACAAAGGAAACTGTAAGCTCTTCTTCCATAGGTCAAGGGGCAGGTCATTTACAGTACATGAGGGGTCATAGGGTGGTTTGAATAGGTGGGTGATGCTTGGTCCAGGTGTACTTGCAGAGGTCCTCCACTGGGTTCCCGCCGAATATCACGAGTACAGTAATTACAGTAAGTTATGAATACTGTATTCCTGCACATATCTATGCGCAGGAGCATGCTATAATCTGCAAACTGCGATCAGAATGCAGCACTTGAAATACTGTACATCTGGATACCAAACGCTATGTCCTAACCTAGTTCTGTCCCCTCACATCCTGTAAAGCTGGATATCTGGGTGTAGTATGGTATGCTGGCACCGGGATCCCGCCGCCACATACCGACAGCGTGGCAAGCGCAAATGAGCCCCTTGCGGGCTCGCTGTGCTCGCCACGCTGCGGGCACGGTGGCGCGCTATGCGCGCCACACTATTTATTCTCCCTCCAGGGGGGTCGTGGACCCCCAAGAGGGAGAAAAAATAAGAATTTACTTACCGATAATTCTATTTCTCATAGTCCGTAGTGGATGCTGGGGACTCCGTAAGGACCATGGGGATAGCGGCTCCGCAGGAGACTGGGCACATCTAAAGAAAGCTTTAGGACTATCTGGTGTGCACTGGCTCCTCCCCCTATGACCCTCCTCCAAGCCTCAGTTAGGATACTGTGCCCGGACGAGCGTACACAATAAGGAAGGATTTTGAATCCCGGGTAAGACTCATACCAGCCACACCAATCACACCGTATAACCTGTGATCTGAACCCAGTTAACAGCATGATAACAGAGGAGCCTCTGAAAGATGGCTCACAACAATAATAACCCGATTTTTGTAACAATAACTATGTACAAGTATTGCAGACAATCCGCACTTGGGATGGGCGCCCAGCATCCACTACGGACTATGAGAAATAGAATTATCGGTAAGTAAATTCTTATTTTCTCTAACGTCCTAAGTGGATGCTGGGGACTCCGTAAGGACCATGGGGATTATACCAAAGCTCCCAAACGGGCGGGAGAGTGCGGATGACTCTGCAGCACCAAATGAGAGAACTCCAGGTCCTCCTCAGCCAGGATATCAATTTTGTAGAATTTTACAAACGTATTTGCTCCTGACCAAGTAGCTGCTCGGCAAAGTTGTAAAGCCGAGACCCCTCGGGCAGCCGCCCAAGATGAGCCCACCTTCCTTGTGGAGTGGGCATTTACAGATTTTTGGCTGTGGCAGGCCTGCCACAGAATGTGCAAGCTGAATTGTACTACAAATCCAACAAGCAATAGTCTGCTTAGAAGCAGGAGCACCCAGCTTGTTGGGTGCATACAGGATAAACAGCGAGTCAGATTTCCTGACTCCAGCCGACCTGGAAACATATATTTTCAGGGCACTGACAACGTCTAGCAACTTGGAGGCCTCCAAGTCCTTAGTAGCCGCAGGCACCACCAATAGGTTGGTTCAGGTGAAACGCTGAAACCACCTTGGGGAGAAACTGAGGACGAGTCCTCAATTCCGCCCTGTCCGAATGGAAAATCAGATAAGGGCTTTTTCAGGATAAAGCCGCCAATTCTGACACGCGCCTGGCCCAGGCCAGGGCCAACAGCATGACCACTTTTCATGTGAGATATTTTAACTCCACAGATTTAAGTGGTTCAAACCAATGTGACTTTTGGAACCCAAAACTACATTGAGATCCCAAAGTGCCACTGGAGGCACAAAAGGAGGCTGTATATGCAGTACCCCTTTTACAAACGTCTGAACTTCAGGGACTGAAGCTAGTTCTTTTTTGGAAGAAAATTGACAGGGCCGAAATTTGAACCTTAATGGACCCCAATTTCAGGCCCATAGACACTCCTGTTTGCAGGAAATGTAGGAATCGACCCAGTTGAATTTCCTCCGTCGGGCCTTACTGGCCTCGCACCACGCAACATATTTTCGCCAATTGCGGTGATAATGTTTTTGCGGTTACATCCTTCCTGGCTTTGATCAGGATAGGGATGACTTCATCCGAAATGCCTTTTTTCCTTCAGGATACGGCGTTCAACCGCCATGCCGTCAAACGCAGCCGCGGTAAGTCTTGGAACAGACAGGGTCTTTGCTGGAGCATCTCTTGAAGTTCCGGTTACCAAGTTCTTCTTGGCCAATCCGGAACCACGAATATAGAGCTTACTCCTCTCCATCTTATCAATCTCAGTACCTTAGGTATGAGAGGCAGAGGAGCAGGGCTGTTTCTAGCCAATTTGGCTCCCAGTGCAAGATTTCAAAATGCGCCCCCCCCCCCCATAGATAGAAAAAGCAAGCAAGCGCCTAAGGCGCGCGCGCTCCCGGCAAGGGTGTGTGGCCTCATTAATGATCTCATCATCACGGCCACCACAGGAAATAAAGTCCCCATTTTACACATTGCGGCAGGCACGGGTTCCCATTTTACACATTGCGGCAGGCACGGGTTCCCATTTTACACATTGCGGCAGGCACGGGTTCCCATTTTACACATTGCGGCAGGCACGGGCTCCCATTTTACACATTGCGGCAGGCACGGGTTCCCATTTTACACATTGCGGCAGGCACGGGTTCCCATTTTATACATTGCGGCAGGCACGGGTTCCCATTTTACACATTACGGCAGGCACATGTCCCCATTTTACACAGTACGGCAGGCAAGCGTCCCCATTTTACACATTACGGCAGGCACATGTCCCCATTTTACACAGCACGGCAGGCACATGTCCCCATTTTACACAGCACGGCAGGCAAGCGTTCCCATTTTACACAGTACGGCAGGCACATGTCCCCATTTTACACATTACAGCAGGCACATGTCCCCATTTTACACAGTACGGCAGCCAAGAGTCCCCATTTTACACAGTACGGCAGGCAAGTGTCCCCATTTTACACATTACAGCAGGCACATGTCCCCATTTTACACAGTACGGCAGCCAAGAGTCCCCATTTTACACAGTACGGCAGGCAAGTGTCCCCATTTTACACAGTATTGCAGGCAAGTGTCCCCATTTTTACACAGTATTGCAGGCAAGTGTCCCCATTTTACACAGTATTGCAGGCAAGTGTCCCCATTTTACACAGTATTGCAGGCAAGTGTCCCCATTTTTACACAGTATTGCAGGCAAGTGTCCCCATTTTACACAGTATTGCAGGCAAGTGTCCCCACTTTACACAGTATTGCAGGCAAGTGTCCCCACTTTACACAGTATTGCAGGCAAGTGTCCTAATTTTACACAGTACGGTAACAGCAGGCAAGTGTCAAGTAGGGGGAGAGAGAGGGAGGGAGGGGGGGGGGGGGGGGGAGAATACTTACAATCAGTATGAAGAGGCTCTTCCCGCTCTTCGGCCCGCGCGCCGGCTGCCTCCTCCTTCCAGCTGGCTCCCCCTCCTCTTGTCATCAGTACTCCTGTTTGGGGGGGCGGAGTTTCGCGAAATGACGCGATTGCGTCGTGACGTCACGACGCAATCGCGTCATTGCTCGAAACTCCGCCCCCCGAACAGGAGTACTCGGGAAGGGTGAGAAGGGGGAAAAGGACCTGCAAAGTGCCCCGGCGGGCGCCCCGTGCGGTTGCACGGCTCGCCCGCCGCTAGAAACGGCACTGCAGAGGAGGGAACACATACCCTGACTGGTACACCCACGGTGTTACCAGAGCGTCTACAGCTTATTGCCTGAGGGTCCCTGGACCTGGCGCAATACCTGTCGAGTTTTTAATCATGTGGAAGACTTCTGGGTGAAGTCCCCACTCTCCCGGGTGGAGGTCGTGCTGAGGAAGTCTGCTTCCCAGTTGTCCACTCCCGGAATGAATACTGCTGACAGTGCTATCACATGATTTTCTGCCCAGCGAAGAATCCTTGCAGCTTCTGCCATTGCCCTCCTGCTTCTTGTGCCACCCTGTCTGTTTACGTGGGTGACTGCCGTGATGTTGTCCGACTGGATCAACACCGGCTGACCTTGAAGCAGAGGTCTTGCTAAGCTTAGAGCATTGTAAATGTCCCTTAGCTTCAGGATATTTATGTGAAGTGATGTCTCCAGGCTTGACCATAAGCCCTGGATATTCCTTCCCTGTGTGACTGCTCCCCAGCCTCGCAGGCTGGCATCCGTGGTCACCAGGACCCAGTCCTGAATGCCTAATCTGCGGCCCTCTAGAAGATGAGCACTCTGCAACCACCACAGGAGGGACACCCTTGTCCTTGGTGACAGGGTTATCCGCTGATGCATCTGAAGATGCGACCCGGACCATTTGTCCAGCAGGTCCCACTGGTGCGTGGAATCTGTCGAATGGGATTGCTTCGTAGGAAGCCACCATTTTACCCAGAACCCTTGTGCATTGATGCACTGAGACTTGGCTCGGTTTAGGAGGTTCCTGACTAGCTCGGATAACTCCCTGGCTTTCTCCTCCGGGAGAAACACCTTTTTCTGGACTGTGTCCAGGATCATCCCTAGGAACAGAAGACACGTCGTCGGAACCAGGTGCGATTTTGGAATATTGAGAATCCAATCGTGCTGCCGCAACACTACCTGAGATAGTGCTACACCGACCTCCAACTGTTCCCTGGATCTTACCCTTATCAGGGAATTGTCCAAGTAAGGGATAACTAAAATTCCCTTCCTTCGAAGGAATATCATCATTTCGGCCATTACCTTGGTAAAGACCCGGGGTGCCGTGGACCATCCATACGGCAGCGTCTGAACTGATAGTGACAGTTCTGTACCATAAACCTGAGGTACCCTTGGTGAGAAGGGTACATTTTGACATGAAGGTAAGCATCCTTGATGTCCCGAGACATCATGTAGTCCCCTTCTTCCAGGTTCGCAATCACTGCTCTGAGTGACTCAATCTTGAATTTGAACCTCTGTATGTAAGTGTTCAAAGATTTTAGATTTAGAATCGGTCTCACCGAGCCGTCCGGCTTCGGTACCACAACAGTGTGGAATAATACCCCGTTCCCTGTTGCAGGAGGGGTATCTTGATTATCACCTGCTGGGAATACAGCTTGTGAATGGCTTCCAAAACTGTCTCCCTGTCAGAAGGAGACATCGGTAAAGCCGACTTTAGGAAACGGCGAGGGGGAAACGTCTCGAATTCTAATTTGTACCCCTGAGATATCACCTGAAGGATCCAGGGGTCTACTTGCGAGTGAGCCCACTGCGCGCTGAAATTCATTGAGACGGGCCCCCCACCGTGCCCGATTCTGCTTGTAAAGCCCCAGCGTATACTGAGGTCTTGGCAGAGGCGGGAGAGGGTTTCTGTTCCTGGGAACTGGCTGATTTCTGCAGCCTTTTTCCTCTCCCTCTGTCACGGGGCAGAAATGAGGAACCTTGTCCACGAAAAGACTGCGCCTGATAATACGGCGTCTTCTCATGTTGAGAGGCGACCTGGGGTACAAACGTGGAATTCCCAGCTGTTGCCGTGGCCACCAGGTCTGAAAGACCGACCCCAAATAACTCCTCCCCTTAATAAAGCAATACTTCCAAATGCCGTTTGGAATACGCATCACCTGACCACTGACGTGTCCATAACCCTCTACTGGTAGAAATGGACAACGCGCTTAGACTTGATGCCAGTCGGCAAATATTCCGCTGTGCATCACGCATATATAGAAATGCATCTTTTAAATGCTCTATAGGCAAAAATATACTGTCCCTATCTAGGGTATCAATATTTTCAGTCAGGGAATCCGACCACGCCAACCCAGCACTGCACATCCAGGCTGAGGCGATTGCTGGTCGCAGTATAACACCAGTATGTGTGTAAATACCTTTTAGGATACCCTCCTGCTTTCTATCAGCAGGATCCTTAAGGGCGGCCATCTCAGGCGAAGGTAGAGCCCTTACAAGCGTGTGAGCGCTTTATCCACCCTAGGGGGTGTTTCCCAACGCACCCTAACCTCTGGCGGGAAAGGATATAATGCCAATAACATTTCAGAAATTATCAGTTGTTATCGGGGGAAACCCACGCATCATCACACACCTCATTTAATTTCTCAGATTCAGGAAAACTACAGGTAGTTTTTCCTCACCGAACATAATACCCCTTTTTTGGTGGTACTCGTATTATCAGAAATGTGTAAAACATTTTTCATTGCCTCAATCATGTAACGTGTGGCCCTACTGGAAGTCACATTCGTCTCTTCACCGTCGACACTGGAGTCAGTATCCGTGTCGGCGTCTATATCTGCCATCTGAGGTAACGGGCGCTTTAGAGACCCTGACGGCCTATGAGACGTCTGGACAGGCACAAGCTGAGTAGCCGGCTGTCTCATGTCAACCACTGTCTTTTATACAGAGCTGACACTGTCAAGTAATTCCTTCCAACAGTTCATCCACTCAGGTGTCGACCCCCTAGGGGGTGACATCACTATTACAGGCAATCTGCTCCGTCTCCACATCATTTTTCTCCTCATACATGTCGACACAAAAGTACCGACATACAGCACACACACACACAGGGAATGCTCTGATAGAGGACAGGACCCCACTAGTCCTTTGGGGAGACAGAGGGAGAGTTTGCCAGCACACACCAGAGCGCTATATATATATACAGGGATAACCTTATATAAGTGTTTTTCCCCTTATAGCTGCTGTATAGTTAATACTGCGCCTAATTAGTGCCCCCCTCTCTTTTTTAACCCTTTCTGTAGTGTAGTGACTGCAGGGGAGAGCCAGGGAGCTTCCCTCCAACGGAGCTGTGAGGGAAAATGGCGCCAGTGTGCTGAGGAGATAGGCTCCGCCCCCTTATCGGCGGCCTTATCACCCGTTTTTCTATGTATTCTGGCAGGGGTTAAATGCATCCATATAGCCCAGGAGCTATATGTGATGCATTTTTTGCCATCCAAGGTGTTTTTATTGCGTCTCAGGGCGCCCCCCCCCAGCGCCCTGCACCCTCAGTGACCGAAGTGTGAAGTGTGCTGAGAGCAATGGCGCACAGCTGCAGTGCTGTGCGCTACCTTGTTGAAGACAGGACGTCTTCTGCCGCCAATTTTCCGGACCTCTTCTGCCTTCTGGCTCTGTAAGGGGGCCGGCGGCGCGGCTCTGGGACCCATCCAAGCTGGGCCTGTGATCATCCCTCTGGAGCTAATGTCCAGTAGCCTAAGAAGCCCAATCCACTCTGCACGCAGGTGAGTTCGCTTCTTCTCCCCTTAGTCCCTCGATGCAGTGAGCCTGTTGCCAGCAGGTCTCACTGAAAATAAAAAACCTAATCTAAAACTTTCACTAAGAAGCTCAGGAGAGCCCCTAGTGTGCACCCTTCTCGTTCGGGCAGAGATCTAACTGAGGCTTGGAGGAGGGTCATAGGGGGAGGAGCCAGTGCACACCAGATAGTCCTAAAGCTTTCTTTAGATGTGCCCAGTCTCCTGCGGAGCCGCTATCCCCATGGTCCTTACGGAGTCCCCAGCATCCACTTAGGACGTTAGAGAAAGTGTCGGTATGCCGGCTGTCGGGATTCCGGCGCCGGTATACTGTGCGCCGGTATCCCGACAGCCGGCAAACTGAAGACCACCCGGATATCTCTGTTGTTCTATTTCCTAAGCAAATGTAACTTGCTGGTGTGGTGTGTGTAGACTATGTGTAAATGATGCACTATGTGGATAAAATATTGAATATGTCTTTGTGACTTTTCTATGCAAACGCGTATGCTACCGTATTTACTCATACCACGCGCTAATATGTAGGGCTTCATGAGCCAATGTACGCAGCGTGCGGGTATGCGCACGCGGGTTCACTACGGCTGGCCGGCGGTCGGGCTCCCGGCGACCAGCATACCGACGCCGGGAGCCCGACCGCCGGCTTACCGACAGTGTGGCGAGCGCAAATGAGCCCCTTGCGGGCTCGCTGCGCTCGCCACGCTACGGGCACGGTGGCGCGCTACGCGCGCCACACTATTTTATTCTCCCTCTATGGGGGTCGTGGACCCCCACGAGGGAAAATAAGTGTCGGTATGCCGGCTGTCGGGCTCCCGGCGCCGGTATACTGAGCGCCGGGAGCCCGACCGCCGGCATACAGAAGACCACCCGCGCACACACGGCAGAACACGTGCACGCACAGAGGCCACTCTGTGTGGGTGTAATATTTTCGAGTTCGACAGACCCCTCCCCTACGTATTGAACCCTCCATACCACCCTGGAAGTTATGTACCATGTCCCTTCATTCAGCCTAATGCCCCTTCTACAGTTTAGTGTTCTCCCTCCCACCCCATCTGTGTAGTAAAGGAGTAATTAGCAGAAATTACTGCTCCAGGTCCTACATGCTGAGCGGAAGATAGAACACCACCTACCGCCCATGGGACATCAAAGCTGCCGCTGTTAGCACCCCACACCCCTACTGCTGGAGGATGGGTAGGGGCACCAATGCATTACTGTGCCCAGGGGCCCACACTGCTGTTAAGACGGCCCTGCCTAAGAAGAGCTATTTTAAAGAAGATAGAAGACTTTAAGGGCTGCAGCAGAGGCACTCTAGAGCTAGATATCATTCTGATATCTCCTGCTGCAGCTCCATTACCTCCCCCAGCGGCGCTGTATACTCCTGCGTCCCTGGTTGCCAGGTATTTACAGCGGAGGCTCCGGTTCTTCACCCTGGGCACACACACTAACCGAAGTTCTCCGGGATCGCGTGGTCGCACTCGGAGGTAAGAGGGTCCCCCAGGCGGGACCCGCTGAAAATCGCGATCTGCCGCGGCCATTAGGAGGCGGGCCGCACGCACTGGCAGTACCCGGTGGTGAAGTCCAGCAAGAGGATAAGGCTCTGACCTGTAGCCCCTCCCCCAGCCCCTGGGCGCAATTTAGAGTAAATGTTCCCGCTCTGGAGCTGCATCTGTCTCCCTCACTCCCGGTCAGCGTTTGGGCGCCATTACACACAGCTGCGCTGATTCTGGGACTGCTGGGTGATGCCTCCTCTGTAAAGCTGCCTGCATCATCAGCGCTGTGCATTTACAGGACACTTAAGTATTCTACATGTCGTTTAGACAGTGTTAGTTAAGAACAAGTGCATTACTACAGGGATATTTAGTACAAGTACCATGTGCTATTCATCCAGTTTTTACTGTGCATTGATATCTGTTTATATACATAGCCTTACTCAGTAATAGTATTGCTAGTCCAGTGCAGTTTTATTGTTTGTCATAATTCCTGCATTGTACATGTGACTGTGTGTGTGTGCATATAGATGCTGGGTGATCTCTACTCCGTGTAACTCACTCCTACTGCTATCCCTATATTCTGTAACCTGAGGAGGCACTGTGCGTCAGGGTTATTAGATAATATACGCATTTCACAGGATATACGTATTTTGTATTTTTCTCTGTGTTTTTCAGACACATTTTACCTCAGAAATCCTGTTTGTGCTGTCACACTGTACAGGGGGTTTGTGTTAGGTATTATATCTGCTGATTTTGTACTGTGTCGCCTGTGGTTTACGCTTTCATATCATGTCAGCTACAGGGGGTGATGGGTCTGGGGCTGATTCCGCCATGCGTGGTTATGATGTTCCAGATGCATTTGAGGATAACATGGCTGCGGAGGGTTCAGGTTTTGTGGGTTCTGTACCCCCCAGTCAGTTTGCACCATGGGGGCACATCAGGGCCCACCTTAGGCTGCCTTTTCTTATTTACTGACTACGCTGGTAACTAGACTTGCACCCCCTATGGGACCTCCTGTGCCTTATCAGCCTTATATGGTCCCTGTGGTTAATCCGCCATGGACAGATGCTCTGTCCACTCAGTTACAGCAATTGAATAACTCCTTGGATAAACGTATTCCTGACCCTCGCCCGCCTAAGACTAAACCTAAGAAGTCCTCTAAGCGGGCCGTTACTTCCTCTCAATCCACACATTCCGGATACCTCTTCCGATGAAGATGGCGTGTATACTGACCCCACAGACTCTGATCATGACGTTTCTGTTTGGAATCTGTTTCACAGGTGGATGTTCCTGATCTATTAGAGCAGTGATTTTCAACCTTTTTTTTTTACTCGCGGCACACTGAATACTATTTTAAAATTGCCAAGGCACACCATCAGTTCCCGACAGGAAAAAAACAAAAAAACACACATTAGCCCTCACAGTAAAAAAATAATAATAATCCACACATATGGTACATTGTTTTTTTCTGTGTAGGCCAATCACATTGTTCCCCCCATAAATCCTAATGCTCCACACATGAATTATTCACATTGTTCCCCCTATAAATCCTATTGCTCCACACAGGAGAAATAACATAACAAATATTAGCCACTACCGGTCAGCTGTCCTCCTCCCTGTCCCTCAGTGGTGGGGGTTGTTCATAGTGGAGTGCTGCGAATAATGAGCAGCAGGCAGTCGGTCAGGTGTGGATGTGGGTGGGCAGGGAAAGCAGTGGATGCAGGTGGGAACTGGAAGATGTGTATGCAGGTGGGTGGGCTAGCTGGGTGGTGAGACGCGGTGGCCGTGACCTATGATATCACACCACTGCGTTATCAAGGCACAGGTCACAAGGCACAGGTTATCAAGGCACAAGAAGAGCCCGGGCCAACAGTTCACTCTGAAGGTGTAGGAAGCTGCTCTGGCTCTGTGGCGCACCTTGCAACTAGTCACGGCACACTGGTTGAAAAAGCCTGTATTAGAGGCTATCAGGCTCATTCTTCAGATTGATGATGAGCCTGAACCTGCTACTACATCTAAGAAACCGGACAGGTTCAAACGTCAGAAGGTTACTAAATTGGTTTTACCATATTCTGACCACTTGGTTGACATAATTCAGGAATCCTGGGAGAACCCAGGAAAGAAATTCACCCCGCACAAGAAGATGCTAGTCCGCTATACCCTTGCGGCAGAATTAAGTAATAATTGGGAAACGCCACCGCCGGTGGATTAGCAAATCGCTCGGCTGGTGGTGTCATCTGCTCTGCCTGTCACTACCATCACCTCTCTCAAGGAGCCGACGGATAAGTGTGTGGAGGGCTGCTTAAAAGCTATCTATACCCTTGCAGGGGCTGCGCATAGGCCCACCATTGCGGCTACTTGGGCCGCAGAAGCTATTGAGGAGTGGGCTCAGGAAATAGAGGCTGAGTTTCCGTCCAATTTTTCTGAACATGCCAGACAATGTCTCTCTTATATTGTCACGGCATCTCATTACATTAAAGAAGCAGCTTTAGATGCAGGTGTTCTGGCGGCCAAGGCTGCTACGACATCGATTTTGGCTCGCCATATTCTCTGGTTGCGGTCCTGGTCGGTGGACTTGGACTCTAAGAAAACCCTGGAGGTGCTCCCGTTTAAAGGAAACATCTGCTTTGGCAAGGATCTCAACAAGATTGTCGCTGACTGGGCGTCTGCTAAGACTGCATATCTACCTAGTACTACTCCTTCGGCCCCGAAGGCTAAGAGTACTTCCTTTTGCCCTCCAGGTAAAGCAAAGGGTCAGGCGTACCAGAAACAGTCTCACACTTCCAAAACCACCAAGCCTAAACATGCCTGAGCTGCCCGTCAGCCGGCTTCCAAATCTGCGGCATGACGGGGCGGGCCTCCCCCTGGGGAATCCCAGGGTGGGAGGTCGACTTCTACAGTTCACCCTGGTATGGTTGAAGACCACTTCAGCCGCTTGGGTGCGGGAAGTCGTCACTCATGGATACGCTATATCCTTCAAGACACGCCCCCCTCCTCGCTGTTGCCTGACGGACATCCCTTCGGATCAGATAAAGGCAACAACTCTCTGTTTAGTGGTACAATCCCTCCTGGACACCGGAGTTGTAGTACCGGTGCCTCTGGCTCAGAGGGGCAGGGGGTACTATTCAACTCTGTTCCTAGTCCCCTTACCGAATGGTTCCTCCCGGCCCATTCTCAAACTCAAATCTTTGAACAAGTTTGTGAGGGTCTCCAAGTTGCGTATGGAGACCCTTCGCTTTATTGTCCTGGTTTTGGAACCAGGGGACTATATAGTATCCCTGGATATACAGGATGCTTTACATGCATATCCCTATTGCCATGTCACATTGCTATTGTCAATCTCCATGACCAATTCCGGGCCTTATCATTTGGTCTGACCACGGCTCCGCAAATTTTCACCAAGGTCATGGCAGTTAGGACGGCTTCACGCCGCCGTCGGGGCATCCGGATCCTGCCGACTCTGGACGATCTGCTGATCCTGGCCAATTCCCCAGAAGTTCTCCTCCGTCATTTGGATCTGACGGGCCAGTTTCTGCAAGCCCATGGGTGGCTCGTCAACTGGAAGAAATCATCCCTAGTCCCTGCACAGAGAATGGTGCAACTGGGAGCGTTGTTGGACACACACAACCAGAGGTTGTTTTTGTCACAGGAGAAAGCCCTGAAGCTTCAGGACAAGATACGTTGCTTCCTCTCTCGTCTGTGTGTGTCGATACACTCGGCGATGCAAGTACTAGGCCTCATGGTGTCGGCTTTTGACATCGTGGAGTATGCTCAATTTCATTCCCACCCTCTGCAGAAACGGATTCTTACCAAGTGGGAAGGCCTGCCTCACCGGATCAGGTCTCAAATGATCTCCTTGTCTCCGGAGATTCATCTGTCACTGACCTGGCTGCTGCAGGACCATCGATTGAGCAGGGGTCGTCCCTTCTGGATCTCCAACTGGGTCCTTCTGACGACGGATGCCAGTCTGAGGGGTTGGGGCGCAGTGTTGGAGCAACACTCTTCAGGGTCGGTTGGCCAGGGAGGAGTCTCTTCTCCCGATAAACATTCTGGAATTGCGGGTAGTGTTCAATGCTCTGAAACTGGCCCGGCATCTGGTACTGAACAGGCCTGTTCAGGTACAGTCAGACAACGCCACCACGGTGGCATACATAAATCATCAAGGCGGCACTCGAAGCCGCATGGCAATGTTGGAAGTATCAAAAATTCTTCAATGGGCGGAACACCATCTGCCAGCCATATCGACAGTGTTCATTCCGGGTGTCCTCAACTGGGAAGCGGACTTCCTCAGTCATCAGGACGTACACGCCGGAGAGTGGAGCCTTCATCCAGAAGTATTTCAACTCCTAGTGGACAAGTGGGGCCTACCAGATGTAGACCTGGTGGCGTCTCGACACAATCACAAGGTTCCGGTCTTCGAAGCAAGAACAAGGGATCCTCAAGCGGCGTTCGTGGATGCACTGGCAATTCCATGGAACTTTCGGCTGCCGTACGTGTTCCCTCTGGTGTCACTCCTGCCCAGAGTAGTGAGGAAGTTCAAGCAAGATGGAGGAATACTACTTCTAATAGCTCCAGCGTGGCCCAGACAGCATTGGTTCT
This sequence comes from Pseudophryne corroboree, assembly GCF_028390025.1. Classification (NCBI taxonomy): domain Eukaryota; kingdom Metazoa; phylum Chordata; class Amphibia; order Anura; family Myobatrachidae; genus Pseudophryne; species Pseudophryne corroboree. The sequence continues at coordinate 367,399,094 of NC_086444.1, forward strand.
CAGACCTACAGGGTCTCTCGCTAGAGCATCCTCTTCTGCTTCCGCAACGACCAGACCTCCTCGTTCAGGGCCCTTGCGTTTACCAGGATTTGGCCCGTCTGGCTTTGACGGCGTGGCTCTTGAAGCTTCCATACTGAGGGCCAAAGGATTTTCTGAGGCGGTCATTCAAACTATGTTGAAGACCCGTAAGCCGTCTTCTGCTCGGATTTACCATAGGGTCTGGTATTCTTACTTTGCTTGGTACGCATCTAACAATGACGTTTACAAGTTTAATACTGCCAAACTTTTGGCCTTCCTACAACAGGGCCTGGACTTGGGACTTCGGCTGGCCTCCCTCAAGGTCCATATTTCTGCCTTGTCGGTATGGTTTCAGAGAAAAATTGCGACTGTGCCTGATGTTCATACCTTCACTCAGGGTGTTTTACGGATTCAACCTCCCTGTCACATCGGTGGCTCCTTGCGATTTGTCGGTGGTTCTGGAGGCTTTGCAAGAGTCTCTGTTTGAACCTCTTGAATCTGCGGACCTTAAGTGGCTTTCCCTCAAGGTCTTGTTTCTGCTGGCTTTTGCCTCTGCTAGACTGGTATCAGATTTGGGTGCCTTCTCTTGTAGGCACTATCTGATTTTTCACCGTGACCGGGCGGTTCTTCAAACGCGCCCTGGTTATCTACCTAGAGTGGTATCTTCTTTCCACCTTAACCAGGAGATTGTGGTTCCGGCCTTTGTCTCTCCGGATTTATCCTCCAAAGAGCAGTCTTTGGATGTGGTACGGGCTCTCCATATCTATGTGAAGAGGACAGCCTGCGTTAGGAAGTCTGATTCTCTTTTTGTACGGTTTGGTTTTTACAAACGTGGCTGGCCTGCTAACAAGCAGACCTTGGCCAGATGGATTAGAATGGTGATTGCACATGCTTATGTACAGGCTGGCCTTCCAGCTCCTGCTACCATCAAAGCCCATTCTACTCGGTCTGTTGGACCTTTTTGAGCGGTCTGCCGTGAGCGACCCTTGAACAATTGTGCAAGGCGGCTACGTTGTCCTCCGTGAACACGTTCATAAGGTTTTATGCCTTCGATACTTCCACCTCCCAGGATGCTTCCTTTGGACGCTGGGTTCTTGTGCCCGCTACAGTGCGTCCCCTCCCATAAGGAACTGCTTTAGGACATCCCTGATGTTATTCCCTGTGGAATACTAGTGTACCCCGCTGCAGAAAAGGATATTTGTGGTAAGAACTTACCCTTGTTAAATCTTTCTGCGAGGTACACTGGATTCCACAGGGCGCCCGCCCTGACGCACTTAGCTTCTTTGGGTTGGTATGGCATTAGCCGCTGATAACGGTGTAACGTGGCTACTAACGGCTGTCGTCTCTTTTGCCTGCTACTGCATTGGACTGGTTAACGAAACTGAGCTACTGTGCACGGAGGCGGGGTTATAGAGGAGGCGGCGCTGAGCATCTTGGGAACAGTCAAAGCTTTTAGCCTGTTGGTGCCTCGGCTCAAGAGCCTACTCTACACCCCGATGTTATTCTCTGTGGAATCCAGTGTACCTGGCAGAAAGAGATTTAAATAAGATTTTACTCACCGGTAAATCTATTTCTCGTAGTCCGTAGTGGATGCTGGGTACTCCGTAAGGACCATGGGGAATAGACGGGCTCCGCAGGAGACTGGGCACTCTAAAGAAAAGATTAGGTACTACATCTGGTGTGCACTGGCTCCTCCCTCTATGCCCCTCCTCCAGACCTCAGTTAGGGAAACTGTGCCCGGAAGAGCTGGCATTACTAGGAAAGGATTTGGAATCCAGGGTAAGACTCATACCAGCCACACCAATCACACCGTACAACTTGTGATAATTATACCCAGTTAACAGTATGAACAACAACTGAGCCTCATTAAACTGATGGCTCAGAACAAAAAACCCTATAATTAAGCAATAACTATATACAAGTATTGCAGAATTCCGCACTTGGGACGGGCTCCCAGCATCCACTACGGACTACGAGAAATAGATTTACCGGTGAGTAAAATCTTATTTTCTCTGACGTCCTAGTGGATGCTGGGTACTCCGTAAGGACCATGGGGATTATACCAAAGCTCCCAAACGGGCGGGAGAGTGCGGATGACTCTGCAGCACCGAATGAGCAAACTCAAGGTCCTCCTTAGCCAGGGTATCAAACTTGTAGAATTTTGCAAACGTGTTTGATCCCGACCAGGTAGCAGCTCGGCAAAGTTGTAAAGCCGAGACCCCTCGGGCAGCCGCCCAAGAAGAGCCCACCTTCCTCGTGGAATGGGCTTTGACTGATTTAGGATGCGGCAGTCCAGCCGCAGAATGTGCAAGTTGAATCGTGCAACAGATCCAGCGAGCAATAGTCTGCTTAGAAGCAGGAGCACCCAGCTTGTTGGGTGCATGCAGGATAAACAGCGAGTCAGTTTTTCTGACTCTAGCCGTCCTGGAAACATAGATTTTCAGGGCCCGGACTACGTCCAGCAACTTTGAAGCCTCCAAGTCCCGAGTAGCCGCAGGCACCACAATAGGTTGGTTCAAATGAAACGCTGATACCACCTTAGGGAGAAATTGGGGACGAGTCCTCAATTCTGCCCTGTCCATATGGAAGATCAGATAGGGACTTTTGCATGACAAAGCCGCCAATTCTGACACACGCCTAGCCGAAGCCAAGGCCAAAAGCATGACCACTTTCCACGTGAGATATTTCAACTCCACGGTCTGAAGTGGCTCAAACCAATGTGAATTTAGGAAATCCAACACAACGTTGAGATCCCAAGGTGCCACTGGGTGCACAAAAGGGGGCTGAATATGCAGCACTCCCTTAACAAACGTCTGAACTTCAGGCAGCGAAGCCAGTTCTTTTTGAAAGAAAATAGACAGGGCCGAAATCTGGACTTTAATGGATCCCAATTTTAGGCCCATAGTCACTCCTGACTGTAGGAAGTGCAGAAATCGACCCAGCTGAAATTCTTCTGTTGGGGCCTTCATAGCCTCACACCAAGCAATATATTTTCGCCATATGTGGTGATAATGTTTTGCTGTCACATCCTTCCTAGCTTTTATCAGCGTAGGAATGACTTCAACCGGAATGCCCTTTTCCATCAGGATCCAGCGTTCAACCGCCATGCCATCAAACGCAGCCGCGGTAAGTCTTGGAACAGACAGGGCCCCTGCTGTAGCAGGTCCTGTCTGAGAGGCAGAGGCCAAGGGTCCTCTGAGATAATTTCTTGTAGTTCCGGGTACCAAGTCCTTCTTGGCCAATCCGGAACGATGAGTATAGTTCTTACTCCTCTCTTTCTTAATATCCTCAGTACCTTTGGTATGAGAGGAAGAGGAGGGAACACATAAACCGACTGGTACACCCACGGTGTCACTAGAGCGTCCACATCTATCGCCTGAGGGTCCCTTGACCTGGCGCAATATCTTTTTAGCTTTTTGTTGAGGCGGGACGCCATCATGTCCACCTGTGGCCTTTCCCAACGATTTACAATCAGCTGGAAGACTTCTGGATGAAGTCCCCACTCTCCCGGGTGGAGGTCGTGCCTGCTGAGGAAGTCTGCTTCCCAGTTGTCCACTCCCGGATTGAACACTGCTGACAGTGCTATCACGTGATTTTCTGCCCATCGGAGAATCCTTGTGGCTTCTGCCATCGCCATCCTACTTCTTGTGCCGCCCTGTCGGTTTACATGGGCGACCGCCGTGATGTTGTCTGACTGAATCAGCACCGGCTGGTTTTGAAGCAGGGGTTTTGCCTGACTTAGGGCATTGTAAATGGCCCTTAGTTCCAGAATGTTTATGTGTAGGGAAGCTTCCTGACTCGACCATTGTCCTTGGAAGTTTCTTCCCTGAGTGACTGCCCCCCAACCTCGGAGGCTTGCATCCGTGGTCACCAGGACCCAGTCCTGTATGCCGAATCTGCGGCCCTCGAGTAGCTGAAAGATTCGTGCATGGAACCTGCCGAATGGAATTGCCTCGTAAGAAGCTACCATCTTTCCCAGGACTCGCGTGCAGTGATGCACCGACACCTGTTTTGGTTTTAGGAGGTGACAACTCCTTGGCCTTCTCCTCCGGGAGAAACACCTTCTTCTGTTCTGTGTCCAGAATTATACCCAGGAACAGCAGACGCGTCGTAGGAACCAGCTGCGACTTCGGGATATTCAGAATCCAGCCGTGCTGTTGTAGTACTTCCTGAGATAGTGCTACTCCGACCAACAACTGCTCCCTGGACCTCGCCTTTATAAGGAGATCGTCCAAGTACGGGATAATTATAACTCCCTTCTTTCGAAGGAGTATTATCATTTCGGCCATTACTTTGGTAAATTCCCTCGGTGCCGTGGATAGACCAAACGGCAACGTCTGGAATTGGTAATGGCAGTCCTGTACCACAAAACGGAGGTACACCTGGTGAGGTGGGTAAATGGGGACATGTAGGTAAGCATCCTTGATGTCCAGTGATACCATGTAATCCCCCTCTTCCAGGCTTGCAATAACCGCCCTGAGCGATTCCATTTTGAACTTGAACTTCCTTATATAAGTGTTCAAGGATTTCAAATTTAGAATGGGTCTCACCGAACCGTCTGGTTTCGGTACCACAAACATTGTGGAATAGTAACCCCTTCATGTGAGGGGAACTTTTATTATCACCTGCTGGAGGTACAGCTTGTGAATTGCCGCCAGTACTACCTCCCTGTCCTGGGTGTTAGGCGCCGAGGGTCCGCCCGTCAGTGCGGCCCGGCGCCTAGCAACTAGGGACGCCGCAGGCACACAGCCGCCGGCTCCCTAGCAACGCTAGACGCCGGGCGCACGGAGCCGCTCAGACCATAGCAACGGGGACGCCACTGTCGGACCGCGTTCCCCGTTGCTAGGTCTAGATAATGAGTTCATTTGTATCCTGGCCGTGCAGCATGCAGCTGCACGGCATGATGTTTATTATCCTGTCTGGATCCTGATTGGAGGGTTCCCAAATAAAGGCACTCTCAGGACTTCTTACAGATGCCGGTGATAGCTTCCTGTTTGCTGAGTCTGTTACAGAGAGTTTCCAGTCCTGCTCTATCCGGTTGTTCCTGTCCTCAGTGATCCAGTACTCGGAATTTGTCATCTATTCCTGGAGTCCGACCGAGCACCTTTAACATCCTGAGGTGTTCGTGAGTCGCGGCGTAGCCGTGTGTTGCGGCCTGACCGCTTACTATTTATTATTTAGTTTCTTTGTGTTCCGGAGTTTTTGCGGAGGATTCCGCTCCCACAGATCCACTCTGGTATCCAGCGGTGCTGGATAGGAGTAACGGATCAGGGGATCTTTTTGTTGTCCTTTTCCCTGGCGGTTTGTCCGCACATACTTTTGGTTTAAGTTAGATAGCTTGTAACCCCTGGCCTGGTTGCTTAGTCAGAGGGCCCCTTGTTATCACCCTGTCTCGGATTTCCCTTTGTCTCCCATTAAGACCTGAGGGGGCATCGGGGTTGGGCAGACATAATCCGCCCTTCGAACGCGGCTGCCATGGGCTCAAGCAACCATAGTCTCGCAGGGGATTTCTGACAACACGGGCGAGACAACGGAGTTAGGGCGCCAGGGGTTACTAGGCTTTCCTGCTCCCGTAACCAGCATATCTTTCCAGTACCCAGACCTCTGCCATAAGATCTCCTCTGGTCTGGAGTACGGGAATCATAACATTATCACCGGCCAGACTAACATTTAAAATTAAACAGGAGTTAATTTTTTCCTTTATTCTGTTGGGAGATTTGTCAGCCTCATGAATCCCACCGGTGTTGGGCCAAATCCTGGCCAGCTTTTAGTTAGCCAGATTCAAGAGCTTACTCAGATGGTTCAGGATCTGTCCCTTCGGGTGAGGTCACAGGAAGATCTGTTACGGACTTCCCCGAGGGTCATTCCTGAACCAAAAATGCATCTGCCTGACCGTTTTTCTGGGGATAGAAAGCAGTTTTTTAATTTTAAAGAGTCTTGTAAACTGTATTTTCGTTTAAGACCAGTCTCCTCAGGTACTGAATCTCAGCGGGTAGGAATTATTATTTCTTTGCTACAGGGGGATCCTCAGACCTGGGCTTTTGGTTTAAAGACAGACGATCCGGCTTTATTGTCTGTAGACGCCTTTCTGGGGTCTTTAGGGCTATTGTATGACGACCCTGATAGAGAGGCATCCGCCGAGAGTCAGCTGCGTGCTCTCAGACAGGGTAGGAATCCCGCAGAGATTTATTGTACGGAGTTTCGCCGTTGGTCGAACGACTGTGGATGGAATGACCCAGCCCTGCGCAGTCAGTTTCGCCTCGGCTTATCCGAGTCTATAAAAGACAGTCTCCTTCAGTATCCCGCTCCTGAGACGCTCGATAAACTCATGGAGCTCTCTATTAAGATTGATCGTCGTCTCAGAGAGCGGAGGGCTGAAAAAGGAGCATCTGTCGGGTCTACTCCTAGTGTTTTTTCCATTCCTGTGGACATAGAGGAGCCCATGCAGATAGGCCTCTCCAAACTGTCTCCTGAAGAAAGAACCAGAAGGCAAAATTCTGGTCTTTGTTTATACTGTGGGGGTAAGGGACATTTTGCCCGTAGTTGTCCGAACAAGTCGGGAAACGCCTCGACCAAGTGAGTTGTGAGGGGGTTCACTTTGGTCTGCAGCTTATCTCCTCAAATAATTCACTGTTGGTTCCAGCTAAGGTTTCCTTTGGCAGCCTCTGTTCCTCGGTCTCGGCTTTTGTGGACAGTGGAGCTGCAGGGAACTTTATGGATTTAACATGGGCCAAGGCCTTAGGTATTCCTCAGTTAGCCTTGGGTAGGTGTATCACCATGCATGGTTTAGATGGGAGTCCCTTGTCCAATGGGGTTATTTCTCTCTGTACACCTCCTGTTCTACTTTCGGTAGGAGCTCTGCATTCTGAAAAGATTGAGTTTTTCCTTACCCATTGTCCAGCAGTTCCTGTGGTCCTGGGTCACCCTTGGCTGGCCTTTCATAATCCCATCATTGATTGGCAGTCGGGGGAGATCTTACAATGGGGTACCATCTGTAATAAGGAATGTATTACGCTTCCCATCAGAATAGCTGCTGTCATTCCCGCACCCATTCCTGTGGAATACCAGGATTTTGTTGATGTATTTTCCAAGGGCAATGCGGATATTCTGCCTCCCCATAGGCCTTATGATTGTGCTATTGAGTTAATTCCTGGTGCCATTTTTCCTAAGGGAAGGTTATATGCATTGTCCGGACCTGAAACTGTGGCCATGAATGAGTATGTTAAAGAAAGTCTAGGGAAAGGATTTATCAGGCCATCTAAATCCCCTTTAAGTGCAGGCTTCTTCTTCGTGGAGAAGAAGGATGGATCACTCAGACCTTGCATTGACTTTAGAGCCTTGAATAAAATCTCAGTAAAGAATACTTACCCTTTGCCGCTGATTTCTGTCCTCTTTGATCAGCTACGTTCGGCTGTGATTTTTTCTAAGATTGACCTGAGAGGAGCATATAACCTTATCAGAATCAAGTCAGGGGATGAGTGGAAAACGGCATTCAGTACTCAGTCAGGCCACTATGAGTATCTGGTTATGCCATTCGGCCTGTCCAACGCTCCGGCAGTTTTCCAGGATCTCATTAACGATGTGCTCCGTGAATTTCTTGGAAAATTTGTTGTAGTCTACTTAGACGATATTTTGATATATTCTGACTCTATAGAACAACATGTTACCCAGGTGCGTCAGGTTCTAAAGAAATTACGTGAAAATCACCTATATGCCAAGCTGGAGAAGTGTGAATTTCATGTCACGGAGGTATCCTTTTTAGGGTACATTATTTCCCCTCGGGGATTCTGTATGGAACCAAAGAAGCTCCAAGCCATCCTTAGTTGGGCGCAACCCACCAATTTAAAAGCAATTCAGCGCTTTTTAGGGTTTGCGAATTACTATAGAAGATTTATTCACTCTTTCTCTGACCTAGTTGCTCCCATTGTGGCACTGACTAAGAAGGGAGCAGATCCTACCAACTGGTCACATGAAGCGGAGTTATCTTTTCAGGCCTTGAAACAAGCCTTTGTCTCAGCCCCTGTCCTCAGACATCCCAACCCAGATTTGCCTTTCATTGTTGAGGTTGATGCCTCGGAGGTTGGAGTAGGGGCCATCCTATCTCAGAAGGATCCGGATTCCCTAGAATTACATCCCTGTGCCTTTATGTCCAGGAAATTCTCGTCTGCTGAATCCAACTACGATGTTGGTAACCGGGAATTACTGGCTATTAAATGGGCTTTCGAGGAGTGGAGGCATTGGCTTGAAGGAGCCACTCATACCATTTCAGTTTTGACTGATCACAAAAATCTTCAATACATTGAATCAGCTAAACGGCTGAATGCCCGGCAAGCTCGTTGGGCTTTATTTTTTACTCGTTTCAAGTTCATTATCACCTTCAGGCCAGGTTCCAAGAATACCAAGGCAGATGCCCTGTCACGCAGTTTTCTTCCAGTTCAAGACAACAGTCCTGTTACTCCCATACTTCCGTCTTCAGTCATTCGGGCAGGCCTCACACAAGATTTATTTACCCAGTTAAAGCAGCTTCAACATCAAGCTCCTGGAAATACTCCTGCTGGTCGTCTTTATGTCCCCGAGTTTTTGAGAGCAACAGTTTTGACGGAGTTTCACGATAGCAAAGTTGCCGGGCATCCGGGGATCGCTAAAACCTTTGAATTAGTTTCCCGCTCGGTATGGTGGCCTGGTCTTTCCAAAGACGTTAAGGAGTTTGTTTTTTCTTGTCAGGTCTGTGCACAGCATAAGGTTCCCCGTTCCTTGCCTATCGGTCAACTTATGCCCTTGAATGTTCCTCTTAGGCCATGGTCTCATATTTCCATGGATTTTGTGGTGGACCTCCCTCTGTCAGCCGGATGCCGAGTCATATGGGTGGTAGTGGACCGTTTTAGCAAAATGGCCCATTTCATTGCTCTTCCCCGATTGCCATCTGCCCAGGGATTGGCAGTTTTGTTCCTCCGCCATGTTTTCAGACTCCATGGGTTACCCACTGATATTGTTTCTGATCGGGGTCCACAATTCATTGCACAATTTTGGAAGTCTTTTTGTGCCTCATTAAAGATGAAATTATCTTTAACGTCTGGCTACCATCCCCAATCCAACGGGCAGACTGAGCGAGTTAATCAGTCATTGAAACAATATTTGCGTTTGTACTCGGCCAAACTCCAAAATGACTGGTCTGAGTTTCTTCCGTTAGCAGAGTTTGCTTACAACAATGCCTGTCATTCCTCCACCAATGTATCTCCATTTTTTACAGTTTTTGGTTTTCACCCCAGAGCTAATTCCTTTTTTCAACATTCCTCTGTCTCCTCACTGACCTTGACCTCTCATCTCAAACTCATTTGGAGAAAAGTGCACCTGGCTCTCAGAAAAGCGGCATTTCGGGAGAAAAATTTTTCTGACAGGCTCCGGCGGCCGTGCACTTTTAAAGTTGGAGATAGGGTATGGTTGTCGACTCGCAACATTAAACTTCGACAAACCTCAGCCAGATTGGGTCCTAAATTTATTGGACCATTTCATATTATCAAAAAAGTCAACCCAGTTGCTTTCCGGTTACGTTTACCAAAAACTTTACGGATCGGGAATACCTTCCATTGCTCCTTGTTAAAACCATATGTTTCGTCCAGTAGATTTCCTCGCAAGATCCCTCAGGGGAAATCACCAATAGATGTACAGGGTCAGCAGGAGTTCTTGGTGGAGAAGTTGTCCCGGGGTCGGCTTTATTTTTTGGTGCATTGGAGAGGTTATGGTCCAGAAGAAAGGTCTTGGGTCCTGGATGAGGATCTCCATGCTCCAAGGCTTAAAAAGGCATTTTTTCGAGAATTTCCTCAGAAACCTGGCTTTAGGGGTTCCTTGACCCCTCCTCAAGGGGGGGGGGGTACTGTTAGGCGCCGAGGGTCCGCCCGTCAGTGCGGCCCGGCGCCTAGCAACTAGGGACGCCGCAGGCACACAGCCGCCGGCTCACTAGCAACGCTAGACGCCGGGCGCACGGAGCCGCTCAGACCATAGCAACGGGGACGCCACTGTCGGACCGCGTTCCCCGTTGCTAGGTCTAGATAATGAGTTCATTTGTATCCTGGCCGTGCAGCATGCAGCTGCACGGCATGATGTTTATTATCCTGTCTGGATCCTGATTGGAGGGTTCCCAAATAAAGGCACTCTCAGGACTTCTTACAGACGCCGGTGATAGCTTCCTGTTTGCTGAGTCTGTTACAGAGAGTTTCCAGTCCTGCTCTATCCGGTTGTTCCTGTCCTCAGTGATCCAGTACTCGGAATTTGTCATCTATTCCTGGAGTCCGACCGAGCACCTTTAACATCCTGAGGTGTTCGTGAGTCGCGGCGTAGCCGTGTGTTGCGGCCTGACCGCTTACTATTTATTATTTAGTTTCTTTGTGTTCCGGAGTTTTTGCGGAGGATTCCGCTCCCACAGATCCACTCTGGTATCCAGCGGTGCTGGATAGGAGTAACGGATCAGGGGATCTTTTTGTTGTCCTTTTCCCTGGCGGTTTGTCCGCACATACTTTTGGTTTAAGTTAGATAGCTTGTAACCCCTGGCCTGGTTGCTTAGTCAGAGGGCCCCTTGTTATCACCCTGTCTCGGATTTCCCTTTGTCTCCCATTAAGACCTGAGGGGGCATCGGGGTTGGGCAGACATAATCCGCCCTTCGAACGCGGCTGCCATGGGCTCAAGCAACCATAGTCTCGCAGGGGATTTCTGACAACACGGGCGAGACAACGGAGTTAGGGCGCCAGGGGTTACTAGGCTTTCCTGCTCCCGTAACCAGCATATCTTTCCAGTACCCAGACCTCTGCCATAAGATCTCCTCTGGTCTGGAGTACGGGAATCATAACACTGGGGAGTAGCTGGCAAGGCTGATTTGAGGTAACGGTGAGGGGGAGACGTCTCGAACTCCAGCTTGTATCCCTGAGATACCACTTGTAGAACCCAGAGATCCACCTGTGAGCGAACCCACTGGTCGCTGAAGTTCCGGAGACGGGCCCCCACCGCACCTGGCTCCACATGTGGAGCCCCAGCGTCATGCGGTGGACTTAGTGGAAGCAGGGGAGGATTTTTGTTCTTGGGAACTGGCTGTATGGTCTAGCTTTTTCCCTCTACCCCTGCCTCTGGGCAGAAAGGACGCGCCTCTAACCCGCTTGCCTTTCTGAGGCCGAAAGGACTGTACTTGATAATACGGTGCTTTCTTAGGCTGTGAGGGAACCTGAGGTAAAAAAGTCGACTTCCCAGCTGTTGCTGTGGATACGAGGTCCGAAAGACCGTCCCCAAACAATTCCTCACCCTTATAAGGCAAAATTTCCATGTGCCTTTTAGAATCAGCATCACCCATCCACTGCCGAGTCCATAATACTCTCCTGGCAGAAATGGACATCGCATTAATTCTAGATGCCAGCCGGCAAATGTCCCTCTGTGCATCTCTCATATATAAGACTACGTCTTTAATATGCTCTATGGTTAGCAATATAGTGTCCCTGTCAAGGGAATCAATGTTATCAGACAGGGAATCAGACCACGCTGCTGCAGCACTGCACATCCATGCTGAAGCAATAGCAGGTCTCAGTATAGTACCTGAGTGTGTATACACAGACTTCAGGATAGCCTCCTGCTTTCTATCTGCAGGCTCCTTTAAGGCGGCCGTATCCTGAGACGGCAGTGCCACCTTTTTTGATAAGCGTGTGAGCGCCTTGTCCACCTCAGGGGATGTCTCCCAGCGTAACCTATCCGTTGGCGGGAAAGGGTACGCCATTAGTAACCGCTTAGAAATTACTAGTTTCTTATCTGGGGAACCCCACGCTTCTTCACACAATTCGTTTAACTCATCAGATGGGGGAAAAGTCACTGGCTGCTTTTTCTCCCCAAACATAATACCCTTTTTTGTGGTAACCGGGTTAATGTCATAAATGTGCAACCCATTTTTCATTGCCGTAATCATGCATCGGATGGCCCTAGTGGATTGTATATTTGTCTCATCCTCGTCAACACTGGAGTCAGACTCCGTGTCGACATCTGTGTCAGCCATCTGAGGTAGCGGGCGTTTTTGAGCCCCTGACGGCCTCTGAGATGCCTGGGCAGGCGCGGGCTGAGATGCCGGCTGTCCCAAAGCTGCGTCATCTAACCTTTTATGTAAGGAGTTGACACTGTCGGTTAATACCTTCCACTCAGGTGTCGGCCCCGCAGGGGGCGACATCACACTTATCGGCACCTGCTCCGCCTCCACGTAAGCGTCCTCATCAAACATGTCGACACAGCCGTACCGACACACCGCACACACACAGGGAATGCTCTGACTGAGGACAGGACCCCACAAAGTCCTTTGGGGAGACAGAGAGAGAGTATGCCAGCACACACCACAGCGCTATATAATCAGGGATGTACACTATCAAAGTGATTTTTCCCTATAGCTGCTTTACATATACAATTTGCGCCTAAATTTAGTGCCCCCCCTCTCTTTTTTACCCTTTGAGCCTGGAAACTGCAGGGGAGAGCCTGGGGAGCTGTCTTCCAGCGGAGCTGTGAAGAGGAAATGGCGCCAGTGTGTTGAGGGAGATAGCCCTGCCCCCTTCTCGGCGGACTTCTCCCGCTCTTATATTTATATTATGGTGGGGGATTTTGCACATATATAGTTTATTGGAGTATATTATGTGCTTTTTGCCATAGAAGGTACTCTAATTGCAGCCCAGGGCGCCCCCCCCCCCCCCCAGCGCCCTGCACCCATCAGTGAACGGAGTGTGTGGTGTCCATAGGGAGCAATTGCGCACAGCTGCAGTGCTGTGCACTACCTTAATGAAGACCGAAGTCTTCAGCCGCCGATTTTCAGGATGTTCTTCTTGCTTCTGGCTCTGCAAGGGGGACGGCAGCGCGGCTCCGGACGATCGTGGACGGGTCCAGTGTTCGATCCCTCTGGAGCTAATGGTGTCCAGTAGCCTTAGAAGCCCAAGCTAGCTGCAAGCAGGTAGGTTCGCTTCTCTCCCCTCAGTCCCTCGTAGCAGTGAGTCTGTTGCCAGCAGATCTCACTGAAAATAAAAAACCTAACAAATACTTTCTTTACTAGAAGCTCAGGAGAGCCCCTAGTGTGCAACCAGCTCGGGCCGGGCACAGATTCTAACTGAGGTCTGGAGAAGGGGCATAGAGGGAGGAGCCAGTGCACACCAGATGTAGTACCTAATCTTTTCTTTAGAGTGCCCAGTCTCCTGCGGAGCCCGTCTATTCCTCATGGTCCTTACGGAGTACCCAGCATCCACTAGGACGTCAGAGAAACAAGGGTAAGTTCTTAACATAAATCTCCTTGTATTCCCTACCACATTTACACGCACACACATTCACACTAGGGTTGGACACCAATTAACCTACCAGTATATTTTTGGAATGGGGGGAGAAACCGGAGTACCCGGAGGAAACCCACGCAAACACGGGGAGAATATACAAACTGCATGGTGGGAATTGAACACATGACCTCAGTGCTGTGAGGCAGTAATGCCAGACATTACACCATCTATGCTGCCCAATCCAGATCAGATCATCTGATGGGGAACCATTAAAAGTGAACTGGGGCAATACGAGATGCCAGCGGTCATAAGAATGACATAGCCATCCCGATGTTCAGCATGCCGGGGTTGGGTAAGTATGCTTATCCCCCCCAACACAGCCTAACCCTCTGCCATCGCACGCAGCTAAAATGTAGGAGACCCCCGGCATCCATGTACATAGGCTAATCTAGCATTTACAGGAATCAGTGACATCATGAATATTAGGAAGTGTCTCAGTGATGACCGACATATCCAGAACATATTGGTTCTGGGGAAACCTGAACCTACATGCTCATGGATTTAGCCCAGAAAATGGATGTGTATACAAATGATAAATCAGTTCAGATTAAGGGAGCCTAGTTAACCAGCTTTTACCATAAAAAAAATATGTATAACCTGACATTTTTGCATTTTTTTTTTAAATTTGTGACTATATAGCATAATGCAGGAAATCTGCAAAAATAAGAATTTACTTACCGATAATTCTATTTCTCATAGTCCGTAGTGGATGCTGGGGACTCCGTAAGGACCATGGGGAATAGCGGCTCCGCAGGAGACTGGGCACATCTAAAGAAAGCTTTAGGACTATCTGGTGTGCACTGGCTCCTCCCCCTATGACCCTCCTCCAAGCCTCAGTTAGGATACTGTGCCCGGACGAGCGTACACAATAAGGAAGGATTTTGAATCCCGGGTAAGACTCATACCAGCCACACCAATCACACCGTATAACCTGTGATCTGAACCCAGTTAACAGCATGATAACAGAGGAGCCTCTGAAAGATGGCTCACAACAATAATAACCCGATTTTTGTAACAATAACTATGTACAAGTATTGCAGACAATCCGCACTTGGGATGGGCGCCCAGCATCCACTACGGACTATGAGAAATAGAATTATCGGTAAGTAAATTCTTATTTTCTCTAACGTCCTAAGTGGATGCTGGGGACTCCGTAAGGACCATGGGGATTATACCAAAGCTCCCAAACGGGCGGGAGAGTGCGGATGACTCTGCAGCACCAAATGAGAGAACTCCAGGTCCTCCTCAGCCAGGATATCAATTTTGTAGAATTTTACAAACGTATTTGCTCCTGACCAAGTAGCTGCTCGGCAAAGTTGTAAAGCCGAGACCCCTCGGGCAGCCGCCCAAGATGAGCCCACCTTCCTTGTGGAGTGGGCATTTACAGATTTTTGGCTGTGGCAGGCCTGCCACAGAATGTGCAAGCTGAATTGTACTACAAATCCAACGAGCAATAGTCTGCTTAGAAGCAGGAGCACCCAGCCTGTTGGGTGCATACAGGATAAACAGCGAGTCAGATTTTCTGACTCCAGCCGTCCTGGAAACATATATTTTCAGGGCACTGACAACGTCTAGCAACTTGGAGGCCTCCAAGTCCCTAGTAGCCGCAGGCACCACCAATAGGTTGGTTCAGGTGAAACGCTGAAACCACCTTGGGGAGAAACTGAGGACAAGTCCTCAATTCCGCCCTGTCCGAATGGAAAATCAGATAAGGGCTTTTTCAGGATAAAGCCGCCAATTCTGACACGCGCCTGGCCCAGGCCAGGGCCAACAGCATGACCACTTTCCATGTGAGATATTTTAACTCCACAGATTTAAGTGGTTCAAACCAATGTGACTTTTGGAACCCAAAACTACATTGTGATCCCAAAGTGCCACTGGAGGCACAAAAGGAGGCTGTATATGCAGTACCCCTTTTACAAACGTCTGAACTTCAGGGACTGAAGCTAGTTCTTTTTGGAAGAAAATTGACAGGGCCGAAATTTGAACCTTAATGGACCCCAATTTCAGGCCCATAGACACTCCTGTTTGCAGGAAATGTAGGAATCGACCCAGTTGAATTTCCTCCGTCGGGCCTTACTGGCCTCGCACCACGCAACATATTTTCGCCAATTGCGGTGATAATGTTTTTGCGGTTACATCCTTCCTGGCTTTGATCAGGATAGGGATGACTTCATCCGGAATGCCTTTTTTCCTTCAGGATCCGGCGTTCAACCGCCATGCCGTCAAACGCAGCCGCGGTAAGTCTTGGAACAGACAGGGTCCTTGCTGGAGCAGGTCCCTTCTTAGAGGTAGAGGCCACGGATCCTCCGTGAGCATCTCTTGAAGTTCCGGTTACCAAGTCCTTCTTGGCCAATCCGGAACCACGAATATAGTGCTTACTCCTCTCCATCTTATCAATCTCAGTACCTTGGGTATGAGAGGCAGAGGAAGGAACACATACCCTGACTGGTACACCCACGGTGTTACCAGAGCGTCTACAGCTTATTGCCTGAGGGTCCCTGGACCTGGCGCAATACCTGTCGAGTTTTTAATCATGTGGAAGACTTCTGGGTGAAGTCCCCACTCTCCCGGGTGGAGGTCGTGCTGAGGAAGTCTGCTTCCCAGTTGTCCACTCCCGGAATGAATACTGCTGACAGTGCTATCACATGATTTTCCGCCCAGCGAAGAATCCTTGCAGCTTCTGCCATTGCCCTCCTGCTTCTTGTGCCACCCTGTCTGTTTACGTGGGTGACTGCCGTGATGTTGTCCGACTGGATCAACACCGGCTGACCTTGAAGCAGAGGTCTTGCTAAGCTTAGAGCATTGTAAATGTCCCTTAGCTTCAGGATATTTATGTGAAGTGATGTCTCCAGGCTTGACCATAAGCCCTGGATATTCCTTCCCTGTGTGACTGCTCCCCAGCCTCGCAGGCTGGCATCCGTCGTCACCCGGACCCAGTCCTGAATGCCTAATCTGCGGCCCTCTAGAAGATGAGCACTCTGCAACCACCACAGGAGGGACACCCTTGTCCTTGGTGACAGGGTTATCCGCTGATGCATCTGAAGATGCGACCCGGACCATTTGTCCAGCAGGTCCCACTGGAAAGTTCTTGCGTGGAATTTGCCGAATGGGATTGCTTCGTAGGAAGCCACCATTTTACCAAGAACCCTTGTGCATTGATGCACTGAGACTTGGCTCGGTTTTAGGAGGTTCCTGACTAGCTCGG
Organism: Pseudophryne corroboree; assembly: GCF_028390025.1. Taxonomy (NCBI): domain Eukaryota; kingdom Metazoa; phylum Chordata; class Amphibia; order Anura; family Myobatrachidae; genus Pseudophryne; species Pseudophryne corroboree. The sequence continues at coordinate 367,415,654 of NC_086444.1, forward strand.
ATAACTCCCTGGCTTTCTCCTCCGGGAGAAACACCTTTTTCTGGACTGTGTCCAGGATCATCCCTAGGAACAGAAGACACGTCGTCGGAACCAGGTGCGATTTTGGAATATTGAGAATCCAATCGTGCTGCCGCCACACTACCTGAGATAGTGCTACACCGACCTCCAACTGTTCCCTGGATCTTACCCTTATCAGGGAATTGTCCAAGTAAGGGATAACTAAAATTCACTTCCTTCGAAGGAATATCATCATTTCGGCCATTACCTTGGTAAAGACCCGGGGTGCCGTGTACCATCCATACGGCAGCGTCTGAACTGATAGTGACAGTTCTGTACCATAAACCTGAGGTACCCTTGGTGAGAAGGGTAAATTTTGACATGAAGGTAAGCATCCTTGATGTCCCGAGACATCATGAAGTCCCCTTCTTCCAGGTTCGCAATCACTGCTCTGAGTGACTCAATCTTGAATTTGAACCTCTGTACGTAAGTGTTCAAAGATTTTAGATTTAGAATCGGTCTCACCGAGCCGTCCGGCTTCGGTACCACAACAGTGTGGAATAATACCCCGTTCCTTGCAGGAGGGGTATCTTGATTATCACCTGCTGGGAATACAGCTTGTGAATGGCTTCCAAAACTGTCTCTCTGTCAGAAGGAGACATCGGTAAAGCCGACTTTAGGAAACGGCGAGGGGGAGACGTCTCGAATTCTAATTTGTACCCCTGAGATATCACCTGAAGGATCCAGGGGTCTACTTGCGAGTGAGCCCACTGCGCGCTGAAATTCATTGAGACGGGCCCCCCACCGTGCCGGATTCTGCTTGTAAAGCCCCAGCGTATACTGAGGGCTTGGCAGAGGCGGGAGAGGGTTTCTGTTCCTGGGAACTGGCTGATTTCTGCAGCCTTTTTCCTCTCCCTCTGTCACGGGGCAGAAATGAGGAACCTTTTGCCCGCTTGTCCACGATAAGACTGCGCCTGATAATACGGCGTCTTCTCATGTTGAGAGGCGACCTGGGGTACAAACGTGGAATTCCCAGCTGTTGCCGTGGCCACCAGGTCTGAAAGACCGACCCCAAATAACTCCTCCCTTAATAAAGCAAATACTTCCAAATGCCGTTTGGAATATGCATCACCTGACCACTGACGTGTCCATAACCCTCTACTGGTAGAAATGGACAACGCGCTTAGACTTGATGCCAGTCGGCAAATATTCCGCTGTGCATCACGCATATATAGAAATGCATCTTTTAAATGCTCTATAGGCAAAAATATACTGTCCCTATCTAGGGTATCAATATTTTCAGTCAGGGAATCCGACCACGCCAACCCAGCACTGCACATCCAGGCTGAGGCGATTGCTGGTCGCAGTATAACACCAGTATGTGTGTAAATACCTTTTAGGATACCCTCCTGCTTTCTATCAGCAGGATCCTTAAGGGCGGCCATCTCAGGCGAAGGTAGAGCCCTTACAAGCGTGTGAGCGCTTTTCCACCCTAGGGGGTGTTTCCCAACGCACCCTAACCTCTGGCGGGAAAGGATATAATGCCAATAACATTTTAGAAATTATCAGTTGTTATCGGGGGAAACCCACGCATCATCACACACCTCATTTAATTTCTCAGATTCATGAAAACTACAGGTAGTTTTTCCTCACCGAACATAATACCCCTTTTTTGGTGGTACTCGTATTATCAGAAATGTGTAAAACATTTTTCATTGCCTCAATCATGTAACGTGTGGCCCTACTGGAAGTCACATTCGTCTCTTCACCGTCGACACTGGAGTCAGTATCCGTGTCGGCGTCTATATCTGCCATCTGAGGTAACGGGCGCTTTAGAGCCCCTGACGGCCTATGAGACGTCTGGACAGGCACAAGCTGAGTAGCCGGCTGTCTCATGTCAACCACTGTCTTTTATACAGAGCTGACACTGTCACGTAATTCCTTCCAACAGTTCATCCACTCAGGTGTCGACCCCCTAGGGGGTGACATCACTATTACAGGCAATCTGCTCCGTCTCTACATCATTTTTCTCCTCATACATGTCGACACAAACGTACCGACATACAGCACACACACAGGGAATGCTCTGATAGAGGACAGGACCCCACTAGCCCTTTGGGGAGACAGAGGGAGAGTTTGCCAGCACACACCAGAGCGCTATATAAATACAGGGATAACCTTATATAAGTGTTTTTCCCCTTATAGCTGCTGTATAGTTAATACTGCGCCTAATTAGTGCCCCCCTCTCTTTTTTAACCCTTTCTGTAGTGTAGTGACTGCAGGGGAGAGCCAGGGAGCTTCCCTCCAACGGAGCTGTGAGGGAAAATGGCGCCAGTGTGCTGAGGAGATAGGCTCCGCCCCTTTTTCGCGGACTTTTCTCCTGCTTTTTTATGGATTCTGGCAGGGGTTAAATGCATCCATATAGCCCAGGAGCTATATGTGATGCATTTTTTGCCATCCAAGGTGTTTTTATTGCGTCTCAGGGCGCCCCCCCCAGCGCCCTGCACCCTCAGTGACCGAAGTGTGAAGTGTGCTGAGAGCAATGGCGCACAGCTGCAGTGCTGTGCGCTACCTTGTTGAAGACAGGACCTCTTCTGCCTCTGTAAGGGGGCCGGCGGCGCGGCTCTGGGACCCATCCAAGCTGGGCCTGTGATCGTCCCTCTGGAGCTAATGTCCAGTAGCCTAAGAAGCCCAATCCACTCTGCACGCAGGTGAGTTCGCTTCTTCTCCCCTTAGTCCCTCGATGCAGTGAGCCTGTTGCCAGCAGGTCTCACTGAAAATAAAAAACCTAAACTAAAACTTTCACTAAGAAGCTCAGGAGAGCCCCTAGTGTGCACCCTTCTCGTTCGGGCACAGAGATCTAACTGAGGCTTGGAGGAGGGTCATAGGGGGAGGAGCCAGTGCACACCAGATAGTCCTAAAGCTTTCTTTAGATGTGCCCAGTCTCCTGCGGAGCCGCTATTCCCCATGGTCCTTACGGAGTCCCCAGCATCCACTTAGGACGTTAGAGAAAGGCTAATTAGCACTACAGATTTCAGTCTTCATTATCAGTGAGGACTACGATCTCACCCCTATGTACTAAACCCTGAAATACAAAGCTTTTTGGTTTGGCCACATTAGTTTACACCATATTCAGATACCTATGGAGGCAGGGTAACGGGAGAGATCTTTCTATGCCCCTCCCCGCAGCCTCTGTCCAGTCACTGCCACGATACCTGAAATGGACACTGCAGTGTCAGATTCCCCCACAGAATTTATCACAAATGTGAACAACTCCTCCAAAATGGCAGGGACAGCAGTTCACACTACCGCTGTTCCTGCGGGTTTCCAAACTACATCCTATTAGCCCCGATGCCGGAACTTATCAGGGATTTTGTTCACCTGCCTCAGACAGACAAAACCAAATTGACAATAGGTAAGCATTTTTTCTGCGGTCGCAAAAACACATAGGTCCGCAGGTTTGCATAGGCACCTAAGGCTTTCTGCTGGCTCCTATGTTTTGGAAGATGGGCTAGCTTTTATGCAAACACACTTGAAGTTGAATTCCTTATCTAATGGGGTATGTTTAACTATAAAAATACTGTAGGTGCTCATAATTCCTTTGTAGTTACACTTAGCATGCCTCTATGTATTCAGCCATATAGCTACTAGAGAACAGGAAGCAAGCAGTGACAGGGAAACGCATTCCCTCGCAGAAGATATGGAGCATGAGAAGTAAAACAATTACTTCCTTATACCTGCAAATGACTATTCAATTGTATGCTTAGTTCAGATGTAACCATTAGTTTTAGTTATTACTAACACTTATACATTTGTGCTAGTGACCTAAGTAAGGGTTTAACACTTTAGGACTACTTTCATGCTATCTTTATGAATATAGGGATTTTTCACCAAATCCCCACTTTCTTCTAACACTAAGCTTTGGTGAGACTATCAACCGTTCAATTTACTTAGTAGCATCATGGAGCTCACATATCTGCGAGTTCTGCAGTACACTGTTATAGGCCCTACACACTGGCTGATAATACTCAAAGATATGAACGATCTCGTTAATTAATGAACGAGATACCGTTCATATCTTTTGAGTGTGGAGGCTCCAGCGATGAACAATGCGCGGTCCCGCGCTCGTTAATCCCTGGTGCCCCGTCGCCTGTGCATGCAGGCCAATATAGACGATCTCGTCCATATTTGCCTGCACTTCTATGGAGCCGGGTGAGGGGGTAGTGAAAAAACTTCACTCCCCCTGTCACTGCCCCCCCGCCAGGTCGCCTGTATCCGTCGTCAGGCAGCTCGGTGGCGGATCGCTCAATGTGTTGGGCCCTTAAGAAAGTTACCAAATACAGAACCTTTAAAGATTTCAATGAAACACTGTAGCAGGTCCATACTATTGCCACAAAAAAGGCGACCTGTCCTGTGGGAAGTACTTAAGTATTTTTACCGTGAAGGAATTTAGTAAAAGCCTTTTGCGTTGTTGGTAACCTGCTTGTGATTGAGCTCCAGATTGCATCTATTCTGTCCAACCTGTCACACCCCTTCCCCGTCACTACTATATAACCTGGCAGGCAGCCACACATACTACAGTAAGTATACTTTACTGCAATGCTCAGCAAAAACAGTTCATGGGTTTATACATGCTTTAGATAAAATAAGAATTTACTCACCGGTAATTCTATTTCTCGTAGTCCGTAGTGGATGCTGGGAACTCCGTAAGGACCATGGGGAATAGCGGGCTCCGAAGGAGACTGGGCACATCTAAGAAAGAATTAGGACTACCTGGTGTGCACTGGCTCCTCCCTCTATGCCCCTCCTCCAGACCTCAGTTACGAAACTGTGCCCGGAAGAGCTAACACAATAAGGAAAGGATTTGGAATCCCGGGTAAGACTCATACCAGCCACACCAATCACACCGTTCAACTCGTGATACTATACCCAGTTAACAGTATGAATAACAACTGAGCCTCTCAACAGATGGCTCTAAACAATAACCCTTTAGTTAAGCAATAACTATATACAGGTATTGCAGACAATCCGCACTTGGGATGGGCGCCCAGCATCCACTACGGACTACGAGAAATAGAATTACCGGTGAGTAAATTCTTATTTTCTCTGACGTCCTAGTGGATGCTGGGAACTCCGTAAGGACCATGGGGATTATACCAAAGCTCCCAAACGGGCGGGAGAGTGTGGATGACTCTGCAGCACCGAATGAGCAACTCAAGGTCCTCCTCAGCCAGGGTATCAAACTTGTAGAATTTTGCAAATGTGTTTGAACCCGACCAAGTAGCAGCTCGGCAAAGTTGTAAAGCCGAGACCCCTCGGGCAGCCGCCCAAAAAGAGCCCACTTTCCTCGTGGAATGGGCTTTTACAGATTTAGGATGCGGCAGTCCAGCCGCAGAATGTGCAAGTTGAATCGTGCTACAGATCCAGCGAGCAATAGTCTGCTTTGAAGCAGGAGCACCCAGCTTGTTGGGTGCATACAGGATAAATAGCGAGTCAGTCTTCCTGACTCTAGCCGTCCTGGAAACATAGATTTTCAGGGCCCTGACTACATCTAGCAACTTGGAATCCTCCAAGTCCCGAGTAGCCGCAGGCACCACAATAGAGTGGTTCAAATGAAACGCTGATACCACCTTAGGAAGAAATTGGGGACGAGTCCTCAATTCCGCCCTATCCATATGGAAAATCAGATAAGGGCTTTTACAAGACAAAGCCGCCAATTCTGACACACGCCTGGCCGAAGCCAAGGCCAACAGCATGACCACTTTCCACGTGAGATATTTTAGCTCCACGGTTTTAAGTGGCTCAAACCAATGCGACTTTAGGAAATCCAACACCACGTTGAGATCCCAAGGTGCCACTGGAGGCACAAAAGGGGGCTGAATATGCAGCACTCCCTTAACAAAAGTCTGAACTTCAGGCCGTGAAGCCAGTACTTTTTGGAAGAAAATCGACAGAGCCGAAATCTGGACCTTAATGGAACCCAATTTGAGGCCCATAGTCACCCCTGACTGTAGGAAGTGCAGAAAACGACCCAGCTGAAATTCCTCCGTTGGGGCCTTCCTGGCCTCACACCACGCAACATATTTTCGCCATATGCGGTGATAATGTATTGCGGTCACATCCTTCCTAGCTTTAATCAGCGTAGGGATGACTTCCTCCGGAATGCCCTTTTCCTTCAGGATCCGGTGTTCAACCGCCATGCCGTCAAACGTAGTCGCGGTAAGTCTTGGAACAGACAGGGCCCCTGCTGCAGCAGGTCCTGTCTGGGCGGCAGAGGCCATGGGTCCTCTGAGATCATTTCTTGAAGTTCTGGGTACCAAGCTCTTCTTGGCCAATCCGGAACAATGATTATAGTTATTACTCTTCTCCTTCTTATTCTCCTCAGTACCTTGGGTATGAGAGGAAGAGGAGGGAACACATAAACCGACTGGTACACCCACAGTGTCACTAGAGCGTCCACAGCTATCGCCTGAGGGTCCCTTGACCTGGCGCAATATCTTTTTAGCTTTTTATTGAGGCGGGACGCCATCATGTCCACCTGTGGTCGTTCCCACCGGTGTACAATCAGCTTGAAGACTTCTGGATGAAGTCCCCACTCTCCCGGGTGGAGGTTGTGTCTGCTGAGGAAGTCTGCTTCCCAGTTTTCCACTCCCGGAATGAACACTGCTGACAGTGCTATCACGTGATTCTCCGCCCATCGAAGAATCCTTGTGGCTTCTGCCATTGCTATCCTGCTTCTTGTGCCGCCCTGTCGATTTACATGGGCGACAGCCGTGATGTTGTCTGACTGAATCAGCACCTGTTGTTTTTGAAGCAGGGATTCTGTTTTACTCAGGGCATTGTAAATGACCCGTAGTTCCAGAATATTTATATGCAAGGAAGTTTTTGTCCTTGGACGTTTTCTTCCCTGAGTGACTGCCCCCCACCCTCGGAGGCTTGCATTCGTGGTCACCAGGACCCAGTCCTGTATGCCGAATCTGCGGCCTTCACGAAGATGAGCACTCTGCAGCCACCACAGCAGAGACACCCTGGCCCTTGGTGACAGGGTGATCCACCGATGCATCTGAAGATGCGTTTCGGACCACTTGTCCAAGAGATCCCACTGGAAGATCCTCGCATGGAACCTGCCAAAGGAAAACGCTTCGTAAGAGCTACCATCTTTACCAGGATTCGCGTGCAGTGATGCACAGACACCTGTTTTGGTTGCAGGAGGTCCCTGACCAGAGATGATAATTCCTGGGCCTTCTCCTCCGGGAGAAAAACCTTCTTCTGTTCTGTGTCCAGAATCATACTCAGGAACAGCAGACGCGTTGCGGGAATCAGCTGCGACTTTAGGATATTCAGGATCCAGCCGTACTGATGCAGAACTTCCTGAGATAGTGCTACGCTGACTAGCAACTGCTGCTTGGACCTCGCCTTTTTAGGAGATCGTACAAGTACGGGATAATTATAACTCCCTTCTTTCTAAGGAGTATCATCATTTTGGCTATTACCTTGGTAAATACCCTCGGTGCCGTGGACAGACCAAACGGCAACGTCTGGCATTGGTAATGACAGTCCTGTACCACAAACCTGAGGTACTCCTGGTGAGGTGGGTACATGGGGACACCCTCTTCCAGGCTTGTATAACCGCCCTGGGCGATTCCATCTTGAACTTGAACTTCCTTATATAAAAGTGTTCAAGAATTTTAAATTTAGGATCGGTCTCACCGATCCATCTGGTTTCGGTACCACAACATTGTGGAATAGTAACCCCGCCCCTGTTGAAGGGGGGGGGGGGGTACCTTGATTATCACCTGCTGGAAGTACAGCTTGTGAATAGCGTCCAGTACTACCTCCCTTTCTTTGGGAGCAGCCGGCAAGGCAGATTTGAGGTAACGGCGAGGGGGAGTGGCCTCTAACTCCAGCTTGTATCCCTGAGATACCACTTGTAGAACCCAGGGATCTACCTGTGAGCGAACCCACTGGTCGCTGAAGTTCCGGAGACGCGCCCCCACCGCACCTAGCTCCGCCTGTGGAGCCCCAGCGTCATGCGGTGGACTTTAGAGGAAGCGGGGGAGGATTTTGGTTCCAGGGAACTGGCTGTCTGGTGCAGCTTTTTCCCTCTTCCCCTGCCTCTGGGCAGAAAGGAAGCGCCTCTGACCCGCTTGCCTTTTTGTGGCCGAAAGGACTGTACCTGATAATACGGTGCTTTCTTCGGCTGTGAGGAAACCTGAGGTAAAAATGTCGACTTCCCAGCTGTTTCTGTGGATACTAGGTCCGAGAGACCCTCCCCAAACAATTCCTCACTCTTATAAGGCAAAACCTCCATGTGCCTTTTAGAATCAGCATCACCTGTCCACTGCCGAGTCCATAATACTCTCCTGGCAGAAATGGACATTGCATTAATTTTAGATGCCAGCCGGCAAATATCCCTCTGTGCATCTCTCATATATAAGACCACATCTTTAAAATGCTCTATGGTTAGCAAAATAGTATCCGTCTAGTATCCATATTATCTGACAGGGTATCGGACCAAGCTGCTGCAGCACTACACACTGAAGCAATTGCAGGTCTCAGTATAATACCTGAGTGTGTATATACAGACTTCAGGATAGCTTCCTGCTTTTTATCAGCAGGCTCCTTTAAGGCGGCCGTATCCTGAGGCGGCAGTGCCACCTTTTTTGCCAAGCGTGTGAGCGCCTTCTCCACCCTAGGGGACGTCTCCCAACGTAACCTGTCCTTTGGCGGGACAGGGTACGCCATCAGTAACGTTTTAGAAATTACTATTTTCTTATCGGGGGAACCCCACTTCACACACTTTATTCAATTCATCTGATGGGGGAAGAACCACTGGATGCTTTTTCTCCCCAACTATAATACCTTTCTCTGACGTCCTAGTGGATGCTGGGCCTCCGTAAGGACCATGGGGAATAGCGGCTCCGCAGGAGACAGGGCACAAAATAAAAGCTTAAGGATCAGGTGGTGTGCACTGGCTCCTCCCCCTATGACCCTCCTCCAAGCCTCAGTTAGATTTTTGTGCCCGGCCGAGAAGGGTGCAATCTAGGTGGCTCTCCTGAGCTGCTTAGAATAAAAGTTTAGTTTAGGTTTTTTTATTTTCAGTGAGTCCTGCTGGCAACAGGCTCACTGCATCGTGGGACTAAGGGGAGAAGAAACGGACTCACCTGAGTGCAGAGTGGATCGGGTTTCTTAGGCTACTGGACATTAGCTCCAGAGGGACGATCACAGGTTCAGCCTGGATGGGTCACCGGAGCCGCGCCGCCCCCCCCCTTTACAGAGCCAGAAGAGACGAAGAGGTCCGGTGAAATCGGCGGCAGAAGACATCCTGTCTTCAGTCTAAGGTAGCGCACAGCACCGCAGCTGTGCGCCATTGCTCTCAGCACACTTCACACTCCGGTCACTGAGGGTGCAGGGCGCTGGGGGGGAGCGCCCTGAGACGCAATATAACAGTATATACCTTAGGTGGCAAAAAGAATACATCACATATAGCTCCTGGGCTATATGGATGTATTTTAATCCCCTGCCATTTTTACACAAAAAAGCGGGAGATAAGGACGTCGTGAAGGGGCGGAGCCTATCTCCTCAGCACACAAGCGCCATTTTCCCTCACAGCTCCGCTGGAAGGACGGCTCCCTGACTCTCCCCTGCAGTCCTGCTTCAGAATCAGGGTAAAAAAGAGAAGGGGGGGCATTTTTGGCAGCAAATAACGATAATAACAGCAGCTATAAGGGAATAACACTTATATAAGGTTATCCCTGTGTATGTATATATATATATATATATATATATATATATATATATATATATATAGCGCTGGGTGTGTGCTGGCAGACTCTCCCTCTGTCTCTCCAAAGGGCTAAGTGGGGTCCTGTCCTCTATCAGAGCATTCCCGGTGTGTGTGCTGTGTGTCGGTACGCGTGTGTCGACATGTATGAGGAGGAAAATGATGTGGAGGCGGAGCAGTTGCCTGTGTTGGTGAGGTCACCCCCTAGGGAGTCGACACCTGACTGGATGATTGTATTTAAACAATTAAGTGATAATGTCAGCAATTTGCAAAAAACTGTTGACGACATGAGACAGCCGGCAAATCAATTAGTGCCTGTCCAGGCGTCTCAGACACCGTCAGGGGCGCTAAAATGCCCGTTACCTCAGTGGGTCGACACAGACCCTGACACAGATACTGAGTCTAGTGTCGACGGTGACGAGACAAACGTAATGTCCAGTAGGGCCACACGTTACATGATCACGGCAATGAAAGAGGCATTGAACCTTTCTGACACTACAAGTACCACAAAGAAGGGTATTATGTGGGGTGAGAAAAAACTACCAATAGTTTTTCCTGAGTCAGAGGAAATAAATGAGGTGTGTGAAAAAGCGTGGGTTTCCCCCGATAAAAAACAGCTAATTTCTAAAAAATTATTAGCATTATATCCCTTCCCGCCAGAGGTTAGGGCGCGTTGGGAAACACCCCCTAGGGTAGATAAGGCGCTCACACGTTTATCTAAACAAGTAGCGTTACCGTCTCCTGATACGGCCACCCTCAAAGAACCAGCTGATAGAAGGCTGGAAAATATCCTAAAAAGTATATACACACATACTGGTGTTATACTGCGACCAGCAATCGCCTCAGCCTGGATGTGCAGTGCTGGAGTCGCATGGTCGGATTCCCTGACTGAGAATATTGATACCCTGGATAGGGACAATATTTTGTTAACTATAGAACATTTAAAGGATGCATTACTATATATGCGTGATGCACAGAGGGATATTTGCACCCTGGCATCAAGAGTAAGTGCTATGTCCATCTCTGCCAGAAGAGCGTTATGGACGCGACAGTGGTCAGGGGATGCGGATTCCAAACGGCACATGGAAGTATTGCCGTATAAAGGGGAGGAGTTATTTGGGGCTGGTCTATCGGACCTGGTGGCAACGGCTGGAAAATCCACCTTTTTACCCCAGGTCACTCCACATCAGCAGAAAAAGACACCGTCTTTTCAAACTCAGTCCTTTCGTTCCCATAAGTACAAGCGAGCAAAAGGCCACTCTTTTCTGCCCCGGGGCAGAGGAAGAGGAAAAAGACTGCACCATGCAGCCGCTTCCCAGGAGCAGAAGCCCTCCCCTGCTTCTGCCAAGTCTTCAGCATGACGCTGGGGCTTTACAAGCAGACTCAGATATGGTGGGGGCCCGTCTCAGGAATTTCAACGCGCAGTGGGCTCACTCGCAAGTGGATCCCTGGATTCTACAGGTAGTATCGCAGGGGTACAAACTGGAATTCGAGGCGTTTCCCCCTCGTCGGTTCCAGAAGTCTGCTTTACCAAAGTCTCCCTCCGACAGGGTGGCAGTTTTGGAAGCCATTCACAAGCTGTATTCCCAGCAGGTGATAATCAAGGTACCCCTCCTGCAACAAGGAAAGGGGTATTATTCCACGCTGTTTGTGGTACCGAAGCCGGACGGCTCGGTGAGACCAATTTTAAATCTGAAATCCTTGAACACTTACATAAAAAGGTTCAAATTCAAGATGGAGTCACTCAGAGCGGTGATAGCGAACCTGGAAGAAGGGGACTATATGGTGTCTCTGGACATCAAAGATGCTTATCTCCACGTCCCAATATACCCTTCTCACCAAGGGTACCTCAGGTTTGTAGTACAAAACTGTCATTATCAGTTTCAGACGCTGCCGTTTGGATTGTCCACGGCACCTCGGGTCTTTACCAAGGTAATGGCCGAAATGATGATTCTTCTACGAAGAAAAGGCATTTTAATTATCCCTTACTTGGACGATCTCCTGATAAGGGCAAGATCCAGGGAACAGTTAGAAGTCGGAGTGGCACTATCTCAGGTAGTGTTACGTCAGCACGGGTGGATTCTAAATATTCCAAAATCGCAGCTGATTCCAACGACACGTCTACTGTTCCTAGGAATGATTCTGGACACAGTCCAGAAGAAGGTGTTTCTCCCGGAGGAGAAGGCCAGGGAGTTATCCGAGCTAGTCAGGAACCTCCTAAAACCAGGCCAGGTCTCAGTGCACCAGTGCACGAGGGTCCTGGGAAAAATGGTGGCTTCTTACGAAGCGATTCCATTCGGAAGATTCCATGCAAGAACATTTCAGTGGGATCTACTGGACAAATGGTCCGGATCGCATCTGCAGATGCATCAGCGGATAACCCTGTCGCCAAGGACAAGGGTGTCTCTCCTGTGGTGGCTGCAGAGTGCTCATCTACTAGAGGGCCGCAGATTTGGCATTCAGGATTGGATCCTGGTAACCACGGATGCCAGCCTGAGAGGCTGGGGAGCAGTCACACAGGGAAGGAATTTCCAGGGCTTGTGGTCAAGCATGGAAACATCTCTTCATATAAACATTCTGGAACTAAGGGCCATTTACAATGCCCTAGGTCAAGCAAAACCTCTGCTTCAGGGTCAGGCGGTGTTGATCAAATCGGACAACATCACGTCAGTCGCCCACGTAAACAGACAGGGCGGCACGAGAAGCAGGAGGGCAATGGCAGAAGCTGCAAGGATTCTTCGCTGGGCGGAAAATCATGTGATAGCACTGTCAGCAGTGTTCATTCCGGGAGTGGACAACTGGGAAGCAGACTTCCTCAGCAGACACGACCTTCACCCGGGAGAGTGGGGACTTCACCCAGAAGTCTTCCACCTGATAGTAAACCGTTGGGAAAAACCAAAGGTGGACATGATGGCGTCACGTCTAAACAAAAAACTGGACAGATATTGCGCCAGGTCAAGGGACCCTCAGGCAATAGCAGTGGACGCTCTGGTAACGCCGTGGGTGTACCAGTCAGTGTATGTGTTCCCTCCTCTGCCTCTCATACCAAAAGTACTGAGAATCATAAGAAGGAGAGGAGTAAGAACTATACTCGTGGTCCCGGATTGGCCAAGAAGGACTTGGTACCCGGAACTTCAAGAGATGCTCACGGACGAACCGTGGCCTCTACCTCTAAGAAAGGACCTGCTACTGCAGGGGCCTTGTCTGTTCCAAGACTTACCGCGGCTGCGTTTGACGGCATGGCGGTTGAACGCCGGATCCTGAGGGAAAAAGGCATTCCAGAAGAAGTCATTCCTACTCTGGTCAAAGCCAGGAAGGACGTAACCGCAAAACATTATCACCGCATTTGGCGTAAATATGTTGCGTGGTGTGAGGCCAAGAGGGCCCCTACAGAGGAATTTCAACTGGGTCGTTTCCTTCATTTCCTGCAAACAGGATTGTCTATGGGCCTAAAATTAGGGTCCATTAAGGTTCAAATTTCGGCCCTGTCGATTTTCTTCCAGAAAGAACTGGCTTCAGTGCCTGAAGTTCAGACATTTGTAAAAGGGGTGCTGCACATACAGCCTCCTTTTGTGCCTCCAGTGGCACCTTGGGATCTCAATGTGGTGTTGAGTTTTCTAAAGTCACATTGGTTTGAAGTTGAACCACTTTCCACTGTGGACTTAAAATATCTCACATGGAAGGTGTCGATGCTGTTAGCCTTGGCTTCAGCCAGGCGTGTGTCAGAATTGGCGGCTTTATCATATAAAAGCCCTTACTTAATTTTTCATTCTGACAGGGCGGAATTGAGGACTCGTCCTCAATTTCTACCTAAGGTGGTTTCTGCATTTCACATGAACCAACCTATTGTGGTACCTGCGGCTACCAGGGACTTAGAGGACTCTAAGTTGCTTGACGTTGTCAGGGCCTTGAAAATATATGTTTCCAGGACGGCTGGAGTCAGAAAATCTGACTCGCTGTTTATCCTGTATGCACCCAACAAGCTGGGTGCTCCTGCTTCTAAGCAGACGATTGCTCGTTGGATTTGTAGTACAATTCAGCTTGCACATTCTGTGGCAGGATTGCCACAGCCAAAATCAGTAAAAGCCCATTCCACAAGGAAAGTGGGCTCATCTTGGGCGGCTGCCCGAGGGGTCTCGGCTTTACAACTTTGCCGAGCAGCTACTTGGTCAGGGGCAAACACGTTTGCTAAATTCTACAAATTTGATACCCTGGCTGAGGAGGACCTGGAGTTCTCTCATTCGGTGCTGCAGAGTCATCCGCACTCTCCCGCCCGTTTGGGAGCTTTGGTATAATCCCCATGGTCCTTACGGAGTCCCAGCATCCACTAGGACGTCAGAGAAAATAAGATTTTACTTACCGATAAATCTATTTCTCGTAGTCCGTAGTGGATGCTGGGCGCCCATCCCTAGTGCGGATTGTCTGCAATACTTGTATATAGTTATTGTTACAAAAATTCGGGTTATTATTGTTGTGAGCCATCTTTTCAGAGGCTCCCTTGCGTTTATCATACTGTTAACTGGGTTCAGATCACAAGTTGTACGGTGTGATTGGTGTGGCTGGTATGAGTCTTACCCGGGATTCAATATCCTTTCTTATTATGTACGCTCGTCCGGGCACAGTATCCTAACTGAGGCTTGGAGGAGGGTCATAGGGGGAGGAGCCAGTGCACACCACCTGATCCTTAAGCTTTTATTTTGTGCCCTGTCTCCTGCGGAGCCGCTATTCCCCATGGTCCTTACGGAGTCCCAGCATCCACTACGGACTACGAGAAATAGATTTATCGGTAAGTAAAATCTTATTTTTTTTTTTTGTGGTAACTGGGTTAATGTCAGAAATGTGCAACACATTTTTTATTGCCGTAATCATACAACGGATGGCCCTTGTGGATTTTACATTTGTCTCATCGTCGTCTACACTGGAGTCAGACTCCGTGTCGACATCTGTGTCTGCCATCTGAGATAGCGGGCGTTTTTGAGCCCCTGATGGCTTTTGAGATGCCAGGGCAGGCACGAGCTGAGAAGCCAGCTGTCCCACTGCTGTACGTCATCTAGCCTTTTATGTAAAGGAGTTGACACTGTCGGTTAATACCTTCCACATATCCACCCACTCTGGTGTCGACCCCGCAGGGGGTGACATCACACTTATCGGCACCTGCTCTGCCTCCATATAATCTTCCTCATCAATCATGTCGACACAGCCGTACCGACACACACAAAGTCCTTTGGGGAGACGGAGAGAGAGTATGCCAGCACACACCAGAGCGCTATATAATGCAGGGATTCACACTACACACAGTGATTTTTCCCCTATAGCTGCTATAAATATACAGTTTGCGCCTATATTTAGTGCCCCCCTCTCTTTTTCACCCTATTGAGCCTGGAAACTGCAGGGAAGAGCCTGGGGAGCGTCCCTCCAGCGGAGCTGAGAGAGGAAATGGCGCCAGTGTGCTGAGGGAGATAATCCCGCCCCCTTCTCGGCGGACTTCTCCCGCTTTTTTAAGGATATTTTTGGCAGGGGATTTTGCACATATATAGTCTTACTGACTATATTATGTGTTTTATGCCAATATAAGGTACTCTTATTGCAGCCCAGGGCGCCCCCCCCCAGCGCCCTGCACCCATCAGTGACCGGAGTGTGTGGCGTGCATGGGGAGCAATGGCGCACAGCTGCAGTGCTGTGCGCTACCTTAATGAAGACCGGAGTCTTCAGCCGCCGATTTCCTGGACGTTCTTCTTGCTTCTGGCTCTGCAAGGGGGATGGCGGCGCGGCTCCGAGACCGGACGACCGAGGCTGGGCCTGTGTTCGATCCCTCTGGAGCTAATGGTGTCCAGTAGCCTAGAAGCCCAAGCTAGCTGCAAGCAGGTAGGTTCGCTTCTCTCCCCTAAGTCCCTCGTAGCAGCGAGTCTGTTGCCAGCAGATCTCACTGAAAATAAAAAACCTAAATATATACTTCTTTTCTAGGAGCTCAGGAGAGCCCCTAGTGTGCAACCAGCTCGGCCAGGCACAGAATTCTAACTGAGGTCTGGAGGAGGGGCATAGAGGGAGGAGCCAGTGCACACCAGGTAGTCCTAATTCTTTCTTAGATGTGCCCAGTCTCCTTCGGAGCCCGCTATTCCCCATGGTCCTTACGGAGTTCCCAGCATCCACTAGGACGTCAGAGAAAAGTCTGTTCTAAGACTCTGGGGGGTGGGGGGATATATCGAACCTATTAAAGCAGACAAGTGGTGAAGTTACCAATAGCAACCAATCAGATCCTATCCATACTTTTATAGAACTGGGGTTCTCAACTTCAGCACTGCCAACTGGTCATGTTTGGAATTCTGTACTCATGCACAGGTGAGCTAATCTTTTTTTTTATCACATCTGCTTCGACAGACAGACAGACAGACAGACAGACAGAGACACACACAGTATGACCTGTTGGAAACACCTGAGGGTTGAGAACCATGATTTTAGAATATACTAGATAAATGACAGCTACAAGCTCGACTGTTTGTTACAGGCAACTTCTCCACCTGGCTCTTAACCACTTGCCTGGCATGGTCGCATCAGATGCGACCAGATCAGCAAGTGTCTTATCTGACCTGGTCGCACAGGATGTGACAAGTCAGATTAACAGTGTTAGCAGCGGCAAGGAAGGGAAACTTCCCTCCGCCGCTGCTGTCAGAGGGACTGAAAAGGTCCCTCTGCCTGCACCCTCCTCCAGTGATCAGTCAGCACAGCAGGACCCCCACCCAGCGGCTGCAGACAATAGTAGCTGCTAGGGAAGTGTAAATTAACCCCCTCCACCACCTCACCCCAGACCCCCCATGTGTACCTGGCAGCGGTCTTGGGTGAAAAAAGTAATGTCGCAATGTTACCGATCGTCCGACCGATGTTTGGAGGAATGGGTGGTGGGGGGGGTGAATGATTTTGGATGATTTGTTCTTCACCTAATTCACTCATAAAACCCAACAATTTGAGTTGTTTTTGAGAAAAAAAAAAATCAGTTAAGGATGGTTGACACATCTCTACCTAAACCTTTAGAAAAAGCAGAAAGGATTGACCAAAAGATCATATCTGCCATTGATATTCTTGGTACACACTATGCATTATTAGCTGTAGGCACTGACACTGCATACATCCACAGGTCACCATATGACGCTACTTCTGTCCTCTTTCTGCCACTGCTAGCTGCACATCAGAGCAGGAAGCATAGACATAGGAAGCCAGTTGTTGCAGCGAGAGGAGACAAGCAGTATAGCCTGGCTGTAAATATTTGAAGCTACAAGGCAGCAGAGATATATGTACAACTAACAGTCTGAGCACAGTACACTGCAATGTTACAGAGAGCTGTCACCACTAACTTGTCCGCTTTGGTTCCCTGTAATCAAATCATCTACTTCGATGAATGTATTCACCTACAGTTCATCTTACACACAATATGAAACATTTATTTCAAAACAGAATGAAGACACATGGTGTATTCTAAGAATATAAGTAATTTAATACTGTTAATTTTACAGCACAAAAAAATAAAATAAAACTCAAAGCTATGATTTCTTCCCCCCTTCAAAAAAAAAAAACACAAAAAAAAAAAAAAAAACACAGGTTAAAAAGCATACACCTACAGTATTGTGTATTCTATGTAACCTATTGAGACACAAGTCCCTCCCACGAGAGAAAGCCCTCATGTAGGCTGGCCCTCCAAACGTTACACAGAAAACATCGAGTGGAAACAAAACTGCGTTTTATGAAGTGAGCATCAATGGCTTCAAAACAGTTAAAAATGTTCATTACACTGAAACGCAAAATAGAAATTCCTCCCAAAAAGGTAAATACAATATAAAATTACAATTTACAAGCAAACAAAATGGCACAAATGCATTTTCTTCCTCCCTTTACAAAAATAAAACATTGCCCTCATTAGCAAGTGTCCCAAATAGCAGATTCCCTTTCAACATTTGTCAGGCTGGTAAACATCCACATGGATCGAAAAATGAATCCGTAAAGCATGGCTAATGCAGCGATCACACACTCTAAAGCCCAAAGTTTCCAGCTCCAACCAAAATGAGGGAGAGCACCTGTCATACTGATCTGGGCTAAAATGGCAGGAGTAGTAAAATTGGGCAGTAAACAGAAGGAGCCGTAGGGGATAGCAGGAACTGTATACGAAGCCTGAAAGGTAACATTTCAGACATCTTAATATCTGGAGTCAAGGTAATTTAACTTTGCATAGTCATTTGCACCAGTTCAAGAAAAGCGGGCAAAACAAACATGAGATGGAAAGAAGGAGCTGGCTCGTTGTGTGGAATTGGATTCCCCCTCTTGTGCTATTTTACTGCATAAGAAATCAAGAGTCCGACAAAAAAGTGTTATGAATGCAGCTGGGATAACTGAAACCCTGGACCACAAGAAAAAAAAAAAAATTATATATATTTTTTTTTTTACTATAGAAGTTGGGGCTTCAAGTCTGCGACAGTACAAATTGAGGGGTCAGATTTATATTTAATTTAACAGAGAGAAAACTCCCCCCCCACAACATTCGCAGATTCTCCAGGAGCTCTAGATGCTGAACATGTCACATGACAACTCGATAATGGCACCGAGGAGGAGAGAAAGACACATACTGCAGCATAGTGGAATATTACATTTAAATCCATTCATTGTTTGAAGGCCATCCCAGTGACTGAACTCTGCATTTGTAAGGAGAAGAGGCCAAGTTCCTGTGTAGAATAATTAATATGATTTGAGTTATAAATAAAGGCCTCAGTTTAACTGATTACCACTTAAGTTCTTCTCACGTGTAATAGGGATTTCAGAGTTTACAACATTTGAGGGCAATAGACGCTCTCTCCATATTCAGAAATGACTGAAGTGGGACAACTTCAACACAAAGTTTTGCAGCCATGTTTTATGTCAATGTATTAATGTCCTCAATCCTTTAGGCATGATTTCATTTGTTCAAGAGGGAACCAACCCTCCAACTACCCCCCCACCCAAAAAAATAAAAAATAAAGAAAAGGTAAAACCTGAAAAAGAAAAATATCAGAAGCCTCAGATTCCACCACGCATTGTTCTCCACAGTATCGCAGGATTAGCAGCTGGCAGTACAGCACAGATAAGTAAGCTTGTTCAGACCTTTGAACATAGTAAGCAGCAGCTTCGCATTATGGACAGACACAGCTATGTTACATGCTTCAGTAGGTGAACATTGCAGTGTGTTATTTTCAGAAGGGTCAAATAACCAGGCTGCTGAAAGACTGAGTGGAAGTATATGCCAAGCGTCAGGATCTGGCAGGAGGGAGGGTGAATTTAGCAGAACCAAACGCAGATTAATGAGTCACTCGTTATCATCTGGATTCTGGGGGTCAATGATTTTCACATGTGTAAAGGGGAAAAGCCCTTTCCGACCATTCACTTCTCCTTCCCACTGCCCGTTAATATTCATCCGAGTCACTTTTACCAGGTCACCCACCTATAAATGAAGAAGAAACATTATCAGGTATAAAATGACACATTAAGAGTACAATAAGAAGCGCCCCCTCATGGGTTGCACGTTTATGCGGCAACAATGGGAGTCAATTTACCTTTCTACACATGCCATGTCTAAATGCAATAACCACAAAGAAATGCATTTCAAACTCCTTCATAGATTATACTTCACACCAGTCAAACTACACAAAATCTGGCCTAGCCACTCAAGAAGTATTGTTGGAGAAATTGTTCAGAGATTGGAGATATTTTCCATGTATTTTGGACATGCCCTAAGATTTGTCAGCTCTGGAGAGATGTGTTCATTTTCACTTCTAAAGTATGTAAAGTCACTCTCCAAGTATCTCCTTTATTGGCTCTCACACGTTTTCCCAAAGGACTGCACCCAAACCGATTGCTATGTGTTGGGTCATATCCTCATAGCCACTAGGGCCGCAACAGCCCCAAACTGGAAAAGTCCCCTACCTCCATCGCTCCTTAAAATTATACGTAAAGCCCACCAGGCCTTTGTGATGGAGACTCAAGGTTTACCCTACACGTTTAATGCAAAATCTCCTCTAGTTAAGTGGTATGACTCCTCGTCTCCCCCCCCACCTCTCTCCCCATTTTTCTTTTTGTACCCTCACCCTTTCCGTATAAACAGAACAAAATCTTAAAACATTTTTTTATTTATTTACTATTATTGGTTACAGGTTTCCTGCAGTAGGTATACCACAAACAAGCTAATACTGAAGATATCGCTGGTTTTTCCATGAGCATAAGCTACAGTCGCGCAAAAGTATATACTGTATACTTTCTCCAAATGCAAGAGTTCGTTATTCGTTCGCAGCCAATTGCTTTATAGCGCAGACTAAAAATAATGCTACACTATCTGCTGGATATAAACAATTTGTATTAAAGTCTTAAAACATTACAGAAAAATATAAACAAATTAAGCACCAGCTTCGTAAAAACAAAAACAAAACAATCCCCCCCCAAAACAAAACGTGTGTGTACATAGACTATTTTTCTGGGATGCGGGAAGCATTGGTGCCTGGGGGACAACGAACACAAACATTCTCATTACAATTGTCCTTTCACACTCCCAGCATAGGACTCAGTGTAGCCTCAAGTTACATAGGGCAGCAAAAATAAGAATTTACTTACCGATAATTCTATTTCTCGTAGTCCGTAGTGGATGCTGGGAACTCCGTAAGGACCATGGGGAATAGCGGCTCCGCAGGAGACTGGGCACAAAAAGAAAGCTTAGGTAGTCCTGGTGTGCACTGGCTCCTCCCCCTATGACCCTCCTCCAAGCCTCAGTTAGGATACTGTGCCCGGACGAGCGTACACAATAAGGAAGGATTTTGAATCCCGGGTAAGACTCATACCAGCCACACCAATCACACCGTACAACTTGTGATATGAAACCCAGTTAACAGCATGATAACAGAGGAGCCTCTGAATAGATGGCTCACAACAAGAACCCGATTAGTTAACAATAACTATGTACAAGTATTGCAGACAATCCGCACTTGGGATGGGCGCCCAGCATCCACTACGGACTACGAGAAATAGAATTATCGGTAAGTAAATTCTTATTTTCTCTGACGTCCTAGTGGATGCTGGGAATTCCGTAAGGACCATGGGGATTATACCAAAGCTCCCAAACGGGCGGGAGAGTGCGGATGACTCTGCAGCACCGAATGAGAGAACTCCAGGTCCTCCTCAGCCAGGGTATCAAATTCATAGAATTTTGCAAACGTGTTTGCCCCTGACCAAGTAGCTGCTCGGCAAAGTTGTAAAGCCGAGACCCCTCGGGCAGCCGCCCAAGATGAGCCCACCGTCCTTGTGGAACGGGCTTTTATCGATTTAAGCTGCGGTAATCCTACCGCAGAATGCGCCAGCTGAATAGTGCTACAAATCCAGCGCGCAATAGACTGCTTAGAAGCAGGAGCACCCAGCTTGTTGGGTGCCATCAGGATAAACAGCGAGTCAGTTTTCCTGACTCCAGCCGTCCTGGAAATATAAAATTTTCAGGGCCCTGACTACGTCCAGCAACTTGGAATCCTCCAAGTCCCCAGTAGCCGCAGGCACCACAATAGGTTGGTTCAAGTGAAAACCTGAGACCACCTTCAGGAGAAACTGAGGACGAGTCCTCAACTCTGCCCTATCCATATAGAAAATCAGATAAGGCCTTTTACATGACAAAGCCGCCAATTCTGACACACGCCTGGCCAAAGGCCAACAGCATGACCACTTTCCACGCGAGATACTTTAGCTCCATGGTTTTAAGTGGCTCAACCCATGCGACTTTAGGAAATCCAACACCACGTTGAGATCCAAAAAGTGTCACAGGAGGCACAAAAGGAGGCTGAATATGTAGTACTCCTTTAACCAAAGTCTGAACTTCAGGCAGTGAAGCCAGTTCTTTCTGGAAGAAAATCGACAGAGCCGAAATCTGGACCTTGATGGACCCCAATTTGAGGCCCAAACGTCACCCCTGCTTGCAGGAAGTGCAGGAATCGACATAGTTGAAATTCCTCCGTCGGGGCCTTCATGGCCTCCCACCAAGCAACAAATTTTCGCCAAACGCGGCGATAATGTCTTGCGGTGACATCCTTCCTGGCTATGATCAGGGTAGGGATGACTTCCTTCGGAATACCCTTTTCCTTTAGGATCCGGTGTTCTACCGCCATGCCGTCAAACGCAGCCGCGGTAAGTCTTGGAACAGACAGGGTCCCTGCTGCAGCAGGTCTTGTCTGAGCGGCAGAGGCCAAGGGTCCTCTGCCAGCATCTCTTGAAGTTCCGGGTACCAAGCTCTTCATGGCCAATCCGGAACCCCGAGTATGGTTTTCACTCCTCGCCTTCTTATTATTCTCAGTACCTTGGGTATGAGAGGTAGAGGAGGAGACACATAAACCGACTGGTACACCCACGGTGTCACTAGAGCGTCCCCAGCGATCGCCTGAGTGTCCCTTGACCTGGCGCAATATCTTTTCAACTTCTTGTTGAGGCGGGACGCCATCATGTCCACCCGTGGTCATTCCCAACGGTTTACCCGCATTTGGAAAACTTCTGGATGAAGTCCCCATTCTCCTGGGTGTAGGTCGCCCATCGGAGAATCCTTGTGGCTTCTGCCATCGCCATCCTGCTTCTTGTGCCGCCCTGTCTGTTTACATGGGCGACCGCCGTGATGTCGTCTGATTGGATCAGTACCGGCTGGTTCCGAAGCAGGGGCCTTGCTTGGCTTAGGGCATTGTAAATGGCCCTTAGCTGCCGAATATTTATGTGAAGCGAAATCTCCTTGGAAATTTCTTCCCTGTGTGACTGCACCCCAGCCCCGAAGGCTGGCATCCGTGGTCACCAGGACCCAGTCCTGTATTCCGAATCTGCGGCCCTCTAGTAGATGAGCCCTCTGCAGCCACCACAGCAGGTACACCCTGTTTCTTGCTGACAGGGTTATCCGCTGTTGTATCTGTAGATGGGACCCGGACCATTAATCCCACAGGTCCCACTGGAACGTCCTTGCGTGGAGTCTTCCGAATGGAATTATGCTTCGTACGAAGCTACCATTTTTCCCAGGACTCGTGTGCATTGATGTACAGACACCTGTCCTGGTTTTAGGATGTCTCTGACTAGAGATGACAACTCCTCGGCTTTTTCCACAGGAAGAAACTCTTTTCTGGTCTGCGTTCAGAAACATTCCCAGGAACAGAAGACGTGTCGTCGGGACCAGCTGTGACTTTGGAATATTGAGAATCCAGTCGTGCTGTTGTAGCACTTCCCGAGAGAGTGCAACCCCCACTACCAACTGTTCTTTGGACCTCGCCTTTATCAGGAGATCGTCCAAGTACGGGATAATAAAAACTTCCTTCTTGCGAAGGAGTATCGTCACTTCGGCCATTACCTAGGTAAAGACCTTCGGTGCCGTGGACAACTCCAACGGCCGCGTCTGGAACCGATAGTGACAGTCCTGTACCACATATCTGAGGTACTCCTGGTGAGGGGGGTAAATGGGGACATGCAGGTACGCATCCTTGATGTCCAGGGAGACCCTGTAATCCCCCTCGTCTAGGCTCGTAATAACCGCCCTGAGCGATTCCATCTTGAACTTGAATCTTCTGATATAAAAGTTCAAGTATTTTAATTTCAAGATGGGTCTCACCGAACCGTTTCGGTACCACAACCACTGTGGAATAGTAACCCCTTCCTTGCTGAAGGAGGGGCACCTTGACAATCACTTGTTGTGATTATAGTGTTGAATATCCACCAACACCGTCTCCCTGGCAGAGGGAGGTGCCGGTAAGGCAGATTTTAGGAAACGGCGGGGGGAAGAACGTCTCGAACTCCAGCCTGTACCCCTGAGATACTACTTGAAGGACCCAGGGATCCATGTGAGAGAGCCCACTGTCCGCTGAAATATCTGAGACGGGCCCCCACCGTACCCGGGTCCGCCTGAGCAGCCCCAGCACCATGCTGTGGACCTACCGGACGCAGGGAGGACTTCTGCTCTTGGGAACTAGCTGTGTGTTGCAGCTTTTTCCTCTACCTTTGCCTCTCTGCAGAAAGGATGAGCCTCTAGCCCTCTTGCTTTTCTGGGGCCGAAAGGACTGTACTTGATGATACGGTGCTTTCTTTTGTTGTGGGTTAGCCTGTGGCAAAAAAATTGATTTCCCAGCAGTAGCTGTGGAAACGATGTCTGAAAAACTATCCCCAAACAGTTTTACCCCCTTATAGGGCAACTTCCATGTGCCGATTCGAGTCGGCATCGCCTGACCATTGCCAAGTCCATAACCCCCGTCTGGCGGCAATGGACCTGGCGCTTATTTTTTGATGCCAGCCGCCAAATATCCCTCTGTGCATCACGCATGTATAAGACCGCGTCTTTTATATGCTCTATTTTCAGCAAAATATTGTCCCTATCCATAGTTATTTTCCGACAGGGAATCTGACCACGCAGCGGGAGCACTGCACATCCATGCCGAAGCAACGGCTGGTCGCAATATAATGCCCTAGTGTGTGACCATATCTTATAGGGTAACCTCCTGCTTTCTATCAGCAGGTTCCTTCAGGGCGGCCGTATCCGGAGACGGTAGTGCCACCTTTTCTGATAAGCGTGTAAGCGCTGTATCTACCCTATGGGGTGTTTCCCCGCGTGACCTATCCTCTGGCGGGAAAGGGTACGCTGCCAATAACCGTTGTAGAAATTATCAATTTCTTACCGGGGGAAGACCACTCTTCCTCACACACCTCATTTAATTACTCAGATGCAGGACAAACTACTAATAGTTTTCTCTCACCAAACAATACCCTTTTATGTGGTACCTGGGGTATAATCATAAATGTGTAATACATTTTTAATTGCCTCAATCCTGTAACGGGTGGACCTATTTGGAGGGTACACCAGACTCATCGATGTCGACACTGGAGTCAGTATCCGTGTCGACATCTGTGTCTGTTATCTGAGGTAGCGGGCGATTTTAGAGCCCCCCATGACATTTGAGACGCTGGAACAGGCACAAGCTGAGTAGCCGGCTGTTCCGTGTCGTCGACCTTTTATGTAAGGAGTTGACACTTTAACGTAATCCTTCCATAAGTTCAACCACACCGGTGTCGACCCCGCAGGGGGTGACAACATATTTACAGGCATTCGCTCCGCCTCCACCTCATTATCCTCCACATACCTGTCGACAAAGCCGTACCGACACAGCACACACACAGGGAATGCTCTGATAGAGGACAGGACCCCACAAAGCCCTTTGGGGAGACAGAGGGAGAGTATGCCAGCACACACCAGGGCGCTATATATCACAGAGATAGCACCTATAAAAAAGTGTTTTCCCTTATAGCTGCATATATATTGTATACTGCGCCTAAATTGTGCCCCCCCTCTCTTTTTAACCCTTTCTGTAGTGTATTAACTGCAGGGGAGAGCCAGGGAGCTTCCCTCCAACGGAGCTGTGAGGGAAAAATGGCGCCAGTGTACTGAGGAGATAGCTCCGCCCCTTTTTCGCAGACTTTTCTCCCGCATTTTTATGGATTCTGGCAGGGGTTAATGTACATCCATATAGCCCTGGGGGTTATATGTGATGTATTTTTGCCAGCCAAGGTGTTAATATTGCTGCTCAGGGCGCCCCCCCCCCCCAGCGCCCTGCACCCATCAGTGACCGCAGTGTGAGGTGTGCATGAGGAGCAATGGCGCACAGCTGCAGTGCTGTGCGCTACCTTGATGAAGACTGATGTCTTCTGCCGCCGATTTTCCGGACCTCTTCTTGCTTCTGGCTCTGTAAGGGGGCCGGCGGCACGGCTCTGGGACCGGACTCCGAGGCTGGGCCTGTGTTCGATCCCTCTGGAGCTAATGGTGTCCAGTAGCCTAAGAAGCCCAAGCTGGCTGCAAGCAGGCAGGTTCGCTTCTTCTCCCCTTAGTCCCTCGATGCAGCGAGCCTGTTGCCAGCAGGTCTCACTGAAACTAAAAAACCTAAAACTAACTTTTATCTAAGAAGCTCAGGAGAGCCCCCTAGATTGCACCCTGCTCGGTCGGGCACAAAAATCTAACTGAGGCTTGGAGGAGGGTCATAGGGGGAGGAGCCACTGCACACCAGGTAGTCCTAAAGCTTTCTTTTTGTGCCCAGTCTCCTGCGGAGCCGCTATTCCCCATGGTCCTTACGGAGTTCCCAGCATCCACTAGGACGTCAGAGAAAACCACATCAAACCCACCACAACTGGACAAAACAATTTAGGAGCCAGCAGGATCCTATAAGGAACCAGAGACAGAAGACATCCTTCTCCCAGGATTTTAATATTGATATATTGCTTAAAACCTTATAGGGCTGATTCAATTGTGGCACCACCTGCTGGCTGTCTATAGTAATGGGCTTCTATCAAAGCTATTCAATTGTTTCTCTGATAGATGCGCATTAGCCACAGCAGTAATTTTTTAATCGCAGTCTCTGGAGGTGCAAAAAAAAAAAAAAATAAGATAAGATTTTACTTACCGATAAATCTATTTCTCATAGTCCGTAGTGGATGCTGGGGACTCCGTCAGGACCATGGGGAATAGCGGCTCCGCAGGAGACAGGGCACAAAACCAAGCTTTTAGGATCACATGGTGTGTACTGGCTCCTCCCCCTATGACCCTCCTCCAAGCCTCAGTTAGGTACTGTGCCCGGACGAGCGTACACAATAAGGAAGGATCTTGAATCCCGGGTAAGACTCATACCAGCCACACCAATCACACCGTACAACTTGTGATTTGAACCCAGTTAACAGTATGATAACAATGAAGTAGCCTCCAAAAAAGATGGCTCACAACAATAATAACCCGATTTTTTTTTTGTAACAATAACTATGTACAAGTAATGCAGACAATCCGCACTTGGGATGGGCGCCCAGCATCCACTACGGACTATGAGAAATAGATTTATCGGTAAGTAAAATCTTATTTTCTCTAACGTCCTAGTGGATGCTGGGGACTCCGTCAGGACCATGGGGATTATACCAAAGCTCCCAAACGGGCGGGAGAGTGCGGATGACTCTGCAGCACCGAATGAGAGAACTCCAGGTCCTCCTCAGCCAGGGTATCAAATTTGTAGAATTTAGCAAACGTGTTTGCCCCTGACCAAGTAGCTGCTCGGCAAAGTTGTAAAGCCGAGACCCCTCGGGCAGCCGCCCAAGATGAGCCCACCTTCCTTGTGGAATGGGCATTTACAGATTTTGGCTGTGGCAGGCCTGCCACAGAATGTGCAAGCTGAATTGTACTACAAATCCAACGAGCAATAGTCTGCTTAGAAGCAGGAGCACCCAGCTTTTTGGGTGCCTACAATATGAACAGCAAGTCAGACTTTCTGACTCCAGCCGTCCTGGAAATAAATATATATATATATATATATATATATATATATATATATATATATATATATATATATATATATATATATATATATTTTCAGGGCCCTGACAACGTCTAGCAACTTGGAGTCCTCCAAGTCCCTAGTAGCCGCAGGCACCACAATAGGTTGTTTCAGGTGAAACGCTGACACCACCTTAGGAAGAAACTGGGGACGAGTCCGCAGTTCTGCCCTGTCCGAATGGAAAATCAAATATGGGCTTTTGTAAGACAAAGCCGCCAATTTTGACAATCGCCTGGCCGAGGCCAGGGCCAACAGCATGGTCACTTTCCATGTGAGATATTTCAAATCCACAGATTTGAGTGGTTCAAACCAATATGATTTGAGGAATCCCAACACTACGTTGAGATCCCACGGTGCCACTGGAGGCACACAAGGGCTGTATATGCAATACTCCCTTGACAAAACGTCTGGACTTCAGGAACTGAAGCCAATTCTTTCTGGAAGAAAATCTATAGGGCCGAAACTTGAACCTTAATGGACCCCAATTTGAGGCTCATAGACACTCCTGTTTGCAGGAAGTGCAGAAATCGACCTAGTTGAAATTTTTTCGTGGGGCCTTCCTGGCCTCACCCACGCAACATATTTTTACCACATGTGGTGATAACGTTGTGCGGTCACCTCCTTCCTGGCTTTGACCAGGGTAGGTATGACCTCTTCCGGAATGCCATTTCCCTTAGGATCCGGCGTTCAAACCGCCATGCCGTCAAACGCAGTCGCGGTAAGTCTTGGAACAGACAAGGTCCCTGCTGGACCAGGTCCTTTCTTAAAGGCCGATGCCACGGTTCCTCTTGGAACAGACATGGTACTTGCTGAAAGCAAATCCCTTCTTAGCTCCCGAGGCCATTAGTCCTCTGTGAGCATCTCTTGAAGTTCCGGTTACCAAGTCCCTCTTGGCCAATCCGGAGCCACGAGTATAGTTCTTACTCCTCTATGTCTTATAATTCTCAATACCTTGGTTATGAGAAGCAGAGGAGGGAACACATACACCGACTGTTACACCCACGGTGTTACCAGGACGTCCACAGCTATCGCCTGAAGGTCTCGTGACCTGGCGCAATACCTGTCCCATTTTTTGTTCGGGCGGGACGCCATCATGTCCACCTTTGGTCTTTCCCAACGGTTCACAATCATGCGGAAAACTTCCCGATGAAGTGCCCACTCTCCCGGGTGGAGGTCGTGCCTGCTGAGGAAGTCTGCTTCCCAGTCGTCCACTCCCGGAATGAACACTGCTGACAGTGCTATCACATGATTTTCCGCCTAGCGAAAAATCCTTGCAGTTTTGCCACTGCCCTCCTGCTTTTTGTGCCGCCCTTTCTGTTTACGTGGGCGACTGCCGTGATGTTATCCCACTGGATCAATACCGGCTGACCTTGAAGCAGAGGTCTTGCTAAGCTTAGAGCATTATAAATTTGCTCTTAGCTCCAGTATATTTATGTGGAGAGAATTCTCCAGACTTGATCACACTCCTTGTGTGACTGCTCCCCAGCCTCTCAGGCTGGCCTCCGTGGTCACGAGCATCCAATCCTGAATGTCGAATCTGCGGCCCTCTAGAAGATGAGCACTCTGTAATCACCACAGGAGAGACACCCTTGTCCTTGGATATAGGGTTATCCGCTGATGCATCTGAAGATGCGATCCGGACCATTTGTCCAGCAGATCCCACTGAAGAGTTCTTGCGTGAAATCTGCCGAATGGAAGTGCTTCGTAATAAGCCACCATTTTTACCAGGACTCTTGTGCAATGATGCACTGACACTTTTCCTGGTTTTAGGAGGATCCCGATTAGCTCTGATAACTCCCTGGCTTTCTCCTCTGGGAGAAACACCTTTTCCTGGACTGTGTCCAGAATCATCCCTAGGACCAGCAGACGTGTCGTCGGAAAAACAACTGCGGTTTTGGAATATTTAGAATCCACCCGTGCTGTCGTAGAACTACTTGAGATAGTGCTACTCCGACCTCCAACTGTTATCTGGCCCTTGTTCTTATCAGGAGGTCGTCCATTTTCTTTGAAGACGAATCCTCCTTTCGGTCATTACCTTGGTAAGGACCCGGGGTGCCTTGGACAATCCAACGGCATCGTCTTGAAACTGATAGTGACAGTTCTGTACCACGAACCTGAGGTACCCTTGGTGAGAAAAGGCAAATTTTGGGACATGGAGGTAAGCATCCCTGATGTCCCGGGACACCATATAGTCCCCTTGTTCTTTGCTATCACTGCTCTGAGTGACCCCATCTGGATTTGAACCCTTGTAAGTGTTCAAATTTTTCAGATTTAGAATAGGTCTCACCTAGCCTTCAGTACCACCATATAGTGTGGAGTAATACCCCTTTCCTTGTTGTCGGAGGGGTAATTTTATTATCACCTGCTGGGAATACAGCTTGTGAATTGTTTTCAATACTGCCTCCCTGTCGGAGGGAGACATTGGTACAGCAGACTACAGGAACCTGCGAGGGGGGAAACCTCTCGACATTCCAATCTGTACCCCTTGGATACTACTTGTAGGATCCAGGGGTCCTGTACGGTCCCAGCGTCATGCTGAGAACTTGGTAGAAGCGATGGAGGGCTTCTGTTCCTGGGAATGGGCTGCCTGCTGCAGTCTTCTTCCCTTTCCTCTATCCCTGGGCAGATATGACTCTTATAGGGACGAAAGGACTGAGGCTGAAAAGACGGTGTCTTTTTCTGCAGAGATGTGACTTAGGGTAAAAAACGGTGGATTTTCCAGCAGTTGCCCTGGCCACCAGGTCCCATGGACCGACCCCAAATAACTCCTCCCCTTTATACGGCAATACATCTTTGTGCCGTTTGGAATCTGCATCACCTGACCACTGTCGTGTCCATAAACATCTTCTTGCAGATATGGACATCGCATTTACTCTTGATGCCAGAGTGCAAATATCCCTCTGCGCATCTCGCATATATAGAAATGCATCCTTTAAATGCTCTATAGTCAATAAAATACTGTCCCTGTCAAAGGTATCAATATTTTTAGTCAGGGAATCCGACCAAGCCACCTCAGCTCTGCACATCAAGGCTGAGGCGATCGCTGGTCGCAGTATAACACCAGCATGTGTGTGTATACTTTTTAGGATATTTTTCAGCCTCCTATCAGCTGGCTCCTTAAGTACGGCCCTATCCGTAGATGGTACCGCCACTTGTTCTGATAAGCGTGTGAGCGCCTTATCCACCCTGAGGGGTGTTTCCCACCGCGCCTTAACTTCTGGCGGGAAAGGGTATACAGCCAATAATTTTCTATCGGGGGAAACCCACGCATCATCACACACTTCATTTAAATTATCTGATTCAGGAAAAACTACAGGTAGTTTTTTCACCTCACACATAATACCCTTTTTTGTGGTACTTGGAGTATCAGAAATATGTAACACCTCCTTCATTGCCCTTAACGTGTGGCCCTAAAAGAAAATACGTTTGTTTCTTCACCGTCGACACTGAAATCAGTGTCCGTGTCTGGGTCTGTGTCGACCGACTGAGGTAAATGGGCATTTTACAGCCCCTGACGGTGTTTGAGACGCCTGGACAGATACTAATTTGTTCGCCGGCCCTCTCATGTCGTCAACCGGCTTGCAGCGTGTTGACATTGTCACGTAATTTCCATAAATAAGCCATCCATTCCGGTGTCGACTCCCTAGAGAGTGACATCACCATTACAGGCAATTTGCTCCGCCTCCTCACCAATATTTTCCTCATACATGTCGACACACACGTACCGACATACAGCACACACATAGGGAATGCTCTGATAGAGGACAGGACCCACTAGCCCTTTGGGGAGACAGAGGGAGAGTTTGCCAGCACACACCAAAACGCTATAATTATCCAGGGACAACCTTTATATAAGTGTTCCTCCCTTATAGCATTTTAATATATATACATATCGCCAAATCAGTGCCCCCCCTCTCTGTTTTAACCCTGTTTCTGTAGTGCAGTGCAGGGGAGAGCATGGGAGCCTTCCCACCAGCCTTTCTGTGAGGGAAAATGGCGCTGTGTGCTGAGGAGAATAGGCCCCGCCCCCTTTTCGGCGGGCTTCTTCTCCGGAGTTTTAGATATCTGGCAGGGGTTAAATACATCCATATAGCCTCAAGGGCTATATGTGATGTATTTTTCGCCATACAGGTATTATACATTGCTGCCCAGGGCGCCCCCCCCCAGCGCCCTGCACCCTCCGTGACCGCTGTGTGAAGTGTGCTGACAACAATGGCGCACAGCTGCAGTGCTGTGCGCTACCTGATGAAGACAGTCTTCTGCCGCCTGGTTCCGGACCTCTTCATCTTCAGCGTCTGCAAGGGGGGTCGGCGGCGCGGCTCCGGGACGAACCCCAGGGCGAGCCCTGTGTTCCGACTCCCTCTGGAGCTATGTCCAGTAGCCTAAGAATCCAATCCATCCTGCACGCAGGTGAGTTGAAAATCTCTCCCCTAAGTCCCTCGATGCAGTGAGCCTGTTGCCAGCAGGACTCACTGAAAATAAAGAACCTAAAAACTTTTTCTAAGTAACTCTTTAAGAGAGCCACCTAGATTGCACCCTTCTCGGCCGGGCACAAAAACCTAACTGAGGCTTGGAGGAGGGTCATAGGGGGAGGAGCCAGTACACACCATGTGATCCTAAAAGCTTGCTTTTGTGCCCTGTCTCCTGCGGAGCCGCTATTCCCCATGGTCCTGACGGAGTCCCCAGCATCCACTAGGACGTTAGAGAAAAGGTGTTAAAAAATCTGTAGTGTGGACGTCCTAAGCCGGACTTTGGATGCCCATTTAAGTGCTTTAGACGGGAAAGCCTCTTTGCGCAGCTAAACCCAGAGCTGTCATACGCCTCAACTGGTAATGGGCATCTGATTGGAGCTCAAATGAATAGCTCCAATAGACACCCATTGCTATAGACACCGAAGCAGGGGGCACAGGGAACAATTGAATCTGCCCCAATGAAGCAGACAGTAAATAGATACAGAAAATAAGAATTTACTTACCGATAATTCTATTTCTCGGAGTCCGTAGTGGATGCTGGGGTTCCTGAAAGGACCATGGGGAATAGCGGCTCCGCAGGAGACAGGGCACAAAAGTAAAGCTTTCCGATCAGGTGGTGTGCACTGGCTCCTCCCCCTATGACCCTCCTCCAAGCCAGTTAGGTACTGTGCCCGGACGAGCGTACACAATAAGGGAGGAATTTTGAATCCCGGGTAAGACTCATACCAGCCACACCAATCACACCGTACAACTTGTGATCAAAACCAGTTAACAGTATGATAACAGAGGAGCCTCTGAAAGATGGCTTCCTAACAATAACCCGAATTAGTTAACAATAACTATGTACAATTATTGCAGATAATCCGCACTTGGGATGGGCGCCCAGCATCCACTACGGACTCCGAGAAATAGAATTATCGGTAAGTAAATTCTTATTTTCTCTATCGTCCTAGTGGATGCTGGGGTTCCTGAAAGGACCATGGGGATTATACCAAAGCTCCCAAACGGGCGGGAGAGTGCGGATGACTCTGCAGCACCGAATGAGAGAACTCCAGGTCCTCCTTAGCCAGAGTATCAAATTTGTAAAATTTTACAAACGTGTTCTCCCCTGACCACGTAGCTGCTCGGCAAAGTTGTAATGCCGAGACCCCTCGGGCAGCCGCCCAAGATGAGCCCACCTTCCTTGTGGAGTGGGCCTTTACAGATTTAGGCTGTGGCAGGCCTGCCACAGAATGTGCAAGTTGGATTGTGCTACAGATCCAACGAGCAATCGTCTGCTTAGACGCAGGAGCACCCATCTTGTTGGGTGCATACAATATAAACAACGAGTCAGATTTTCTGACTCCAGCTGTCCTTGCAATATATATTTTTAATGCTCTGACAACGTCCAGTAACTTGGAGTCCTCCAAGTCACTTGTAGCCGCAGGCACTACAATAGGCTGGTTCAGATGAAATGCTGACACCACCTTAGGGAGAAAATGCGGACGAGTCCGCAGTTCTGCCCTGTCCGAATGGAAAATCAGATATGGGCTTTTGTAAGATAAAGCTGCCAGTTCTGACACTCTCCTGGCCGAAGCCAGGGCTAGTAACATGGTCACTTTCCATGTGAGATATTTTAAATCCACCTTTTTTAGTGGTTCAAACCAATGAGATTTTAGAAATTCCAAAACCACATTGAGATCCCACGGTGCCACTGGAGGCACCACAGGAGGCTGTATATGCAGCACTCCCTTAACAAAAGTCTGGACTTCAGGAACTGAAGCCAATTCTTTTTGAAAGAAAATCGACAGGGCCGAAATTTGAACCTTAATAGATCCCAATTTGAGACCCATAGACAATCCTGATTGCAGGAAATGTAGGAATCGACCCAGTTGAAATTCCTCCGTCGGAGCACTCCGATCCTCGCACCACGCAACATATCTTCGCCAAATGCGGTGATAGTGTTGCACGGTTACTTCCTTCCTTGCTTTAATCAAAGTAGGAATGACTTCTTCCGGCATGCCTTTTTCCTTTAGGATCCGGCGTTCAACCGCCATGCCGTCAAACGCAGCCGCGGTAAGTCTTGAAACAGACAGGGACCCTGCTGAAGCAAGTCCCTCCTTAGAGGTAGAGGCCACGGATCTTCCGTGATCATCTCTTGAAGTTCCGGGTACCAAGTCCTTCTTGGCCAATCCGGAACCACTAGTATCGTTCTTACGCCTCTTTGCCGTATAATTCTCAATACTTTTGGTATGAGAGGCAGAGGAGGAAACACATACACCGACTGGTACACCCAAGGCGTTACCAGCGCGTCCACAGCTATTGCCTGCGGATCTCTTGACCTGGCGCAATACCTGTCCAGTTTTTTGTTGAGGCGAGACGCCATCATGTCCACCATTGGTCTTTCCCAACGGGTTACCAGCATGTGGAAGACTTCCGGATGAAGTCCCCACTCTCCCGGGTGAAGGTCGTGTCTGCTGAGGAAGTCTGCTTCCCAGTTGTCCACTCCCGGGATGAACACTGCTGACAGTGCTATCACATGATTCTCTGCCCAGCGAAGAATCCTTGCAGCTTCTGCCATTGCACTCCTGCTTCTTGTGCCGCCCTGTCTGTTCACATGGGCGACTGCCGTGATGTTGTCCGACTGGATCAACACCGGTTTTCCTTGAAGCAGAGGTTCTGCCTGGCTTAGAGCATTGTAGATTGCTCTTAGTTCCAGAATGTTTATGTGAAGAGACGTTTCCAGGCTCGTCCACACTCCCTGGAAGTTTCTTCCTTGTGCGACTGCTCCCCAGCCTCTCAGGCTGGCGTCCGTGGTCACCAGGATCCAATCCTGTATGCCGAATCTGCGGCCCTCCAATAGATGAGCACTCTGCAACCACCACAGAAGAGATACCCTTGTCCTTGGAGACAGGGTTATCCGCTGGTGCATCTGAAGATGCGACCCTGACCATTTGTCTAACAGATCCCTCTGGAAAATTCGTGCATGGAATCTGCCGAATGGAATTGCTTCGTAAGAAGCCACCATTTTTCCCAGGACTCTTGTGCATTGATGTACAGACACCTTTCCTGGTTTTAGGAGGTTCCTGACAAGCTCGGACAACTCCTTGGCTTTTTCCTCCGGGAGAAAAACCTTTTTCTGAACCGTGTCCAGAATCATCCCTAGGAACAGCAGACGAGTTGTCGGCATTAACTGGGATTTTGGAATATTCAGAATCCAGCCGTGCTGTTTTAGCACTTCTTGAGACAGTGCTAATCCCCTCTCTAGCTGTTCTCTGGACCTTGCCCTTATTAGGAGATCGTCCAAGTATGGGATAATTAATACGCCTTTTCTTCGAAGAAGAATCATCATCTCGGCCATTACCTTTGTAAAGACCCGAGGTGCCGTGGACAATCCGAACGGCAGCGTCTGAAACTGATAGTGACAGTTTTGTACAACGAACCTGAGGTACCCCTGGTGTGAGGGGTAAATTGGAACGTGGAGGTACGCATCCTTGATGTCCAAGGACACCATAAAGTCCCCTTCTTCCAGGTTCGCTATCACTGCTCTGAGTGACTCCATTTTGAACTTGAACTTCTTTATGTACAGGTTCAAGGACTTCAGATTTAGAATAGGTCTTACCGAGCCGTCCGGCTTCGGTACCACAAATAGAGTGGAATAATACCCCTTTCCCTGTTGTAGAAGAGGTACCTTGACTATCACCTGCTGAGAGTACAGCTTGTGAATGGCTTCCAAAACCGTCTCCCTTTCGGAGGGGGACGTTGGTAAAGCAGACTTCAGGAAACGGCGAGGCGGATCTGTCTCTAGTTCCAACCTGTACCCCTGAGATATTATCTGCAGGATCCAGGGATCTACCTGCGAGTGAGCCCACTGCGCGCTGAAATGCTTGAGACGACCGCCCACCGCCCCCGAGTCCGCTTGAGAAGCCCCAGCGTCATGCTGAGGCTTTTGTAGAAGCGGGGGAGGGCTTCTGTTCCAGGGAAGGAGCTGCCTGTTGGTGTCTCTTCCCCCTTCCTCTGCCTCGTGGCAGATATGAATATCCCTTTGCTCTCTTGTTTTTAAAGGAACGAAAGGACTGCGGTTGAAAAGTCGGTGTCTTTTTCTGTTGGGGAGTAGCTTGAGGTAAAAAGGTGGATTTCCCGGCTGTAGCCGTGGCCACCAAATCTGATAGACCGACTCCAAATAACTCCTCCCCTTTATACGGCAAAACTTCCATATGCCGTTTTGAGTCCGCATCGCCTGACCACTGTCGCGTCCATAAACTTCTTCTGGCCGAAATGGACATAGCACTTACCCGTGATGCCAGTGTGCAGATATCCCTCTGTGCATCACGCATATAAAGAAATGCATCCTTTATTTGCTCTAAAGACAGTAAAACATTGTCCCTATCCAGGGTATCAATATTTTCAATCAGGGACTCTGACCAAACTACTCCAGCACTGCACATCCAGGCTGACGCTATAGCTGGTCGTAGTATAACACCTGTATGTGTGTATATACTTTTTTGGATATTTTCCATCCTCCTATCTGTTGGATCTTTAAGTGCGGCCGTCTCAGGAGAGGGTAACGCCACTTGTTTAGATAAGCGTGTGAGCGCCTTATCCACCCTAGGAGGTGTTTCCCAGCGCGCCCTAACCTCTGACGGGAAAGGGTATAAAGCTAATAACTTCTTTGAAATTAGCATCTTTTTATCGGGGGCAACCCACGCTTCATCACATACATCATTTAGTTCTTCTGATTCAGGAAAAACTATAGGTAGTTTTTTCACACCCCACATAATACCCTGTTTAGTGGTACCAGTAGTATCAGCTAAATGTAACGCCTCCTTCATTGCCAAAATCATAGAACGTGTGGCCCTACTGGAAAATACGGTTGATTCGTCACCGTCGCCACTGGAATCAGTGCCTGTGTCTGGGTCTGTGTCGACCGACTGAGGCAAAGGGCGTTTTACAGCCCCTGACGGTGTTTGAGGCGCCTGGACAGGCACTAACTGATTGTCCGGCCGTCTCATGTCGACAAACGACTGCTTTAGTGTGTTGACACTATCCCGTAATTCCATAAATAAAGGCATCCATTCTGGTGTCGACCCCCTAGGAGGTGACATCCCCATATTTGGCAATTGCTCCGCCTCCACACCAATATCGTCCTCATACATGTCGACACACACGTACCGACACACAGCAGACACACAGGGAATGCTCTTAACGAAGACAGGACCCCACTAGCCCTTTGGGGAGACAGAGGGAGAGTTTGCCAGCACACACCAAAAGCGCTATATATGACAGGGATAGCCTTATAATAAGTGCTCCCTGTATAGCTGCTTTTATAATATAATTTTTGCCACTATTTTGCCCCCCCTCTCTTGTTTTACCCTGTTTCTGTAGTGCAGTGCAGGGGAGAGACCTGGGAGCCGTCCTGACCAGCGGAGCTGTGTAAGGAAAATGGCGCTGTGTGCTGAGGAGATAGGCCCCGCCCCTTTTCCGGCGGGCTCGTCTCCCGCTCTTTAGTGTATTCTGGCAGGGGTTAAATATCTCCATATAGCCCCGGAGGCTATATGTGAGGTATTTTTTAGCCAAATAGGTTTTCATTTGCCTCCCAGGGCGCTCCCCTCCCAGCGCCCTGCACCCTCAGTGACTGCCGTGTGAAGTGTGCGGAGAGGAAAATGGCGCACAGCTGCAGTGCTGTGCGCTACCTTTAGAAGACTGAGGAGTCTTCTGCCGCCGATTCTGGACCTCTTCATGTTTCAGCATCTGCAAGGGGGCCGGCGGCGAGGCTCCGGTGACCATCCAGGCTGTACCTGTGATCGTCCCTCTGGAGCTGATGTCCAGTAGCCAAGAAGCCAATCCATCCTGCACGCAGGTGAGTTCACTTCTTCTCCCCTAAGTCCCTCGTTGCAGTGATCCTGTTGCCAGCAGGACTCACTGTAAAATAAAAAACCTAAGCTAAACTTTCTCTAAGCAGCTCTTTAGGAGAGCCACCTAGATTGCACCCTTCTCGGCCGGGCACAAAAATCTAACTGGCTTGGAGGAGGGTCATAGGGGGAGGAGCCAGTGCACACCACCTGATCGGAAAGCTTTACTTTTGTGCCCTGTCTCCTGCAGAGCCGCTATTCCCCATGGTCCTTTCAGGAACCCCAGCATCCACTAGGACGATAGAGAAATGGTTATTACAGATACATTAAAATTAACATAATACATTAGATTTGGGATATCCAAGTTATTCTCAAAACAGAGATATCATCAATATTACTACTACTACCACATTTTATTTATAGGGCGCCACAAGTGTTTCACAGCGCCGTACAAAGGACAGTACAGGGAGACAAACTTAGCATTACAGTAAATAATTAACAAAAATAGAGTACAGGTAACAAAGAGCACCACAATTCTCAAAACATAACAGCTTAGATGTAAGTAGCGAGTCAGTAATCATTGTACTACTTGGGGCTGGCGGCCGTAGATAGAGATGAGCCTTTACCAGGAGAGCTGCGAGTAAAAATGTGTCGAGAAGAGGGCTTTGACAACAAGAGAAAAGAGGGCCCGGCTCCTGAATAGCTAACAATCTAGTGGAGTGGGGCGACAGACAGGTGACATGAGGTGCAAGCAAGCGGGAGGAAGCCTGATGGCAGGATGCAAGCAAAGCAGGAGATGTTCAAGGCATGAGGCAGGTGGATGGAGGAGCAGCCTAAGGACTAGGTTATGCATTGGAAGGGTACGCTTAGATAAATAGGTGGGTTTTCAGTGCTCGTTTGAAGCTTTGCAAGGTCGGGGAGAGTCTAATGGAGCGGGGGAGTGCATTCCACTGAAAGGGTGCAGCACGGGCAAAATCTTGAACTCGAGCATGGGAAACCGTGACCAGGGCAGAAGAGACACAACGGTCATTGGCTGACCGTAGTGGGCGGGAGGGAGTATGAAGGGAGAGGAGGTTGGAGATGTAGGGAGCAGTGGAATTAGAGAGTGCCTTGTATGTGAGGGTGAGGAGTTTGAAGAGGATTCTCTATGGGAATGAATATTAAATATTATATATATATATATATATATATATATATATATATATATATATATATATATACATACATATATATACACACACACACATATATATACATACATATATATATATACATACATATACACACACACAGGCAATTTGCATATTGCCAGGTCAGGGAAGCCTGCAGCAGCGGCCAATACATTGGCAGTGTGAAAGGGGTATAAAAGGGTCTGACCCTGGAAATAACCTGGGTCAAAGGGGAGTGTAAACAGGGTCTGACCTGGTTTGCAACAGTGTCCAGAATCCCTGGTCAGATCTGTTTTGTTGTTGTTGAAAAAGTGGTATAAGAGACTGCTAGCAAAATGGTCAATGTTACACAAGTTTCTTAGACAGAAAAGGAGATAAAGCAAATGAGAGAACACCAAACTTGATTCAAAGGACAAGATTCAATTCTTTCTCCCCCTTCCGCACATGCCGCCAGCTATTCAATTGTTTCTGCCAATGGCCGTAATATCATCATTGAAGCTCGCTACTCCCGGGGGTGGAAAGATGAAATGCATGAAAAGAAACCTGTTTGGGCACACAAACGGGTCTTTTCATTTCACGCCTATTAGATTAGTTGGGTTTAGCTGCTTTACGCGGCTAAACCCGACAGCTATGGACGCGATATGCACAATAAATAGATCAATTGAAAATCACCCTACATTCTCACTTTACACTGGAGATCAGGTGCAATATAACAAATGAATCTCACCAAAAGACTCAGTCTTTATACACAAGTTTAGTTTCTATGGGGTCGATTCTATTCGGCAACTAATGAATAGCGCCGGGAATTAGCTCACGACGCTATTCAATTCAGCAACTAATTACCTGCAATTGTCGGGAATTCTTCTCTCATCCCCGGGGGATGAGAAGAGAAACCCGACAAAAGTGCTGCCTCGCGGCCGGCGCGAGGCTGATTCTGTCGGGAATCAGCCTCGCGCTGGGGAGTTAAGTCTGAGAATGCCCGTTCTCCCGACAATTCAACCTGTTTTGTCGGCGAGAACGGGCCATCGCCGACGTAACTAGTTGCTGAATTGAATAGCGTCGGGAGCTAATTCCCGGCGCTATTCATTAGTTGCCGAATAGAATCGACCCCTATATGTCCTATCCTGAGATTGGACAGAAAGTACTGAAGAAAAATAAGCTTCCTTGTTGCTGGACCAGAAAATTATTTATATATAGTTATACATGCATACACACGTAATAAAACTAAATGACTAATATCTTTAATTACGTTTCAAAATTATTATGTTCCTATATTAATTATCTCTGAAGATATACCGGGAGTTTGGAAAGTCCCTCTGCAGATCTCCATGGCAGCTTTGGGAGGTCAGAGTGGGACCAACACTTACTGTAGATAAGTATGCAAATTTTATTTCATGTAAATAAAGTATTAAAAACCAAATTATGTTGTCACACTACTTAGCACATGTTCTCTGTGGGGAGACTTGTGTAGCACAGTAACTGTGGATGCACTTTCCGAACTCCATGTATAAAGCTGAAGTTAAAGAGGACACCCTTTAATAGGTGAATGTGTACCTTGGGAACATAATGCACATGCAGGTCCTAACTAGTTTGTCTCTGGAACTGGAAATATTTGCTATTGCCAGACACGTGAATCACAACCCGCCCATCAAAACCCTGCAGGTAGCTTTGCTGTGATCTGTTGTCTATTGGTTATTACTGGAATCCATGGCCTAAAGGGTGGGTAAACTGACTCAGAGGAACAGTGCACATGCTCAGGTATGTGTGGATTTTCTGAGTCAATGACACACGACTTTGCCATGTGTCATTTCCTCCTCTTACTGATAAATCGGAGGACTTCTGTACACACTGACTCACTGCCAAGCTGCACTGTCTGATAACAGAGTGCATGCGCTCTCCTGCTGACTGTATACTTAGAGAGCACATTTACTACTCTGGTGAAAAGGGTGGAGAAAGGAAATGAACACAACAATGATACTAGTGTAGGTTTGATGTCATTCATGAATGTATTTATGTACAAATCTTATTATTTGCTTTAAAGCCAAAACATACAGTAAAGGGACAGGAAGCGGGACTACTTATTTGTATGCATTTTATACTATTACAATAATGCCAAGAACTAACTTTCTACAGAAACAAAAAATGCATGTTAAATCTGACCCTACAGTGGACAAAGCAACAGACAGTAACATACACACACACTCGTGTTTTTCATTTTATTATACTTTGTCGGGGGGAGTTTGTTTCCTGCGCCCCTAGCTCCTGGTCTAAAGTACCAGGAGCTATTCAACACTTTCATGGATTTCTGCTGGCACCCTGCTGTGGTGCAAGCACAAATCTGCCCAAAGGTGTGTTTTTGGGAACCTTAACAGCAGCTTGGCACTGGAGTAGCAGGTTTATGTGGCTATTCACCTGAATTTAGGATACGAGTGTTCGCCCTTGTTGAGACTAGCCACCCAAACAACTGAATAGTTCCGGTCACTTTAGACTGGATTTATGGGCGCCCAAAACAATTGAATTCCCCCCTTTGTATGCTTTCCACAACACAGATGTAAGCAGTCAAAAACACTACCACATTGCACTAATGAGAATGGTAACACTAGGAATAACGATTTGAGCAATTTACATGCATTTTAAAAAGGTGTAAATGCATTTTATAGTGCGATTAAGGCAGATGCAGAAAACTGGAAGGACATACAAATAGCCATTTCCATGAATCAGTAGAGACATACCAACATACATCAGCTGCAGTCTAAAGGTGCATATACACGGTGCGATTTTCCTATATATAGTCCATATCGCAGGAAAAGAATATAGTGCACATCGCTTGCGATGCTGATGCACGGACGGCATTGCAAGAAAAAAAAATAGACTGTGCAGGCAAGCCAACATTGACTATATCGGTGGTGCCGGGCACCGGCCACATCGCATGGTCAATGTCGGGTGCTATGCACATCACACCGTGTGTACGCACCTTTATGGCTTGGAGTGCTGTGCACAATATTGGCAATAGCAGGGAGAAACATTTAGGGAGCAGTCCGTTAGCGGCACCAACTGTTTATTCAACTAACACTGAGGATTTTTCCTTGCACGTCACAGAAGTGGGCAGGAAAGTCTGCAATGTGAGTTACCGTAAACAACAGCGATGTGTAAGCAGACCCACATTGAATATTTCTCTCAATGTTAATAAGAAAAACTTCACTTAGCTGGATACACACAGACAATATCTACCCGATCGATCGTTTCTGGACTAATCGGAATGACAAATTGGGCACATCGTTCAGTGCGTATGCCAGATTTTCTGGTGCATGCAGACGCTAGAGACTCTTCCCAGTCAGCACTGCTGCGCAGCCAATCAGGCAATAACGCTAGCGACCGCAGCATGTGGAATGGAGGGAAGAGCGATGTCGCCCAGACCTTCATTACATCACTTAATGGGCATGAGTAAATTCAAAAGACAGTTGAATAGCGCCGGGAATTAGCTCCCGGGGCTATTCAATACAGCGCATTGATAAGTCGGAGAATACATGTTCTTCCGGACTAAACAGGGTGTTTTGTCAGGAGAACCGTCATTCTCCGACTTAAGTATCCAGCGAGATGCTGTGTCTGCCGCGCTAAGGACAGAAATCAGCATTGCGCCGGCACTTTTGTCGGATTTCTGCTTGCACCCCTCCGGGGGTGCGAGAAGAAATCCCGTCGTCGGGTGTCACAGGACGCTGTATTGAATAGCCCCGGAAGGTAACTATAGGAGCTATTCAATTGTCTTGAACTGAATCGTGCCCCATATGTACCCAGAATCCCAGTGTGTGCTCAGCTTTAGATGCTTGCTAAAAATAAACGGTATGCAAAAAATATAAAAAATGGGAGCACTGAGATTTAGAAGTTCATGTAGAACAGCCCAACCTACTTGGTAACCTTCCAAGTCTTTTTCCAGGAAGTAACCTAATTAAAATAATAACCCTGGGAGACTTGTGTGATTACGTTGTACTAATTGACACACTTGATAAAATAAGACTGTACAGACCTACTTCCAGAGATGTGACTAAGTGGGTAACAGTACATTGCTAACTATTCTGTGCAAATAATACCAAGCAAGCTCATAACCAAGGTAGGAAAAGAACAAGTGCTCCAAATGCCTAATCAGGGGGGAGGGGAAGACAAAATCTAACCAGTAATTCTAGTTAATGGACATTCTGGTAAAATTATGATATGTTGGTGGTCTTCGGACAAAGTTATACATGTTCACAAATGACTTTCTGTACCAAGTACATCACACAGTTGCATAATTAAAAGGCACTGTGGCCACCGGTGCTCTGCCAACAACCAAATCTGAAACTACGTCTACAAGCCTTGTCAACTTTTTGCAACGGAGGTACAGTAATATAAATGGAGCATGAAAATGACAATTCTGCACACGGTACTCACAACTATTACAGGGAGCAGTCATTTCTTACACAACTGAGTTAGTGTACACAGAAACTTACCTCTAACGCAAGAGCGGTTTTATCATAAGCACATGGAACCCGTCTCTGTATAGCTTTAGCATAGATGGGTCCATTCTGCGTAGAAGGTAAGGGAGTGATGACGACGCCAGGAGGGGTGGAAGAGACAGGCAGAGGGCTGGGAGTCTGAGGCTGAGCATAGGCATGTGCAGGTTCAGGTATACCATAGCTGTTTGAATTCCTGTTTCCTATTTTCCCATGAAGCGATAGACGAGAAAGCTTCTCCACGTAAGGAACAGGGATCATACCAACACGACCGTCTTTGTTTCGGGCGCTCCACCATTGTTCCTCTGGCTTTTCTACAATCATTAAAATTTCACCTTTTTTAAAAGGAAGGTCCTCAGCATCATTACCAGGGAAATCATACAGAGTCCGCACGCACTCCAGGTTTTCCTCTGATGCAAGAACATTAGGAGCAGTACCTGGTGGGCTTGCGTACCTATTAAAAGAAGGGGAAAAACAAAAATAAATACAAGTTGGCATGGCTTAAATGCAGACAAAATAATACAAATAAGAAGTGACTGCATTCAGTAAGTATTTACTGTGAGAGATCACTTTTGAGAATTCCATATCAAGCAAGTATTAAAAGCTCAGTTGAATGCATGTATTATGAGCCAAATCCAAAGTAATCGCATTTAGTAAATGAGTTCAGCAAATAAGTACAGTATTTCTAAAGGCCA
Organism: Pseudophryne corroboree; assembly: GCF_028390025.1. NCBI lineage: Eukaryota > Metazoa > Chordata > Amphibia > Anura > Myobatrachidae > Pseudophryne > Pseudophryne corroboree. The sequence continues at coordinate 367,459,458 of NC_086444.1, forward strand.
ACTAATTAGATCAGCTAAACCCCAACTGTCCTCTTCATTCCCTTGCTTGTGTACCACGACAATTTGCCTGACAAATGTGATGCGATGCAGTGGCTACAGTGTACAGAGCAATACTCTGCAGTCTGGGGTATTGTTCTGGTAGTAGCCCAGCAACTACACAAGATTCACTAAGCACCCTAGTACCTATACTAGTATCACCTCCTATGGACATAACCGTTTCCAAATACCTAAATTCTATTGCAACTCAACAAGTTCAATGAAAAGGTGCTTCAGAAGTTCAATTACATAGAGAACTGATGTACAAGCGATAGAGTTATTAGTAATGGATAATCAGCATTATTAGCATCAAGGATGGCTAGGATTCTGGAACCAGAAAACTAAAATTACCAGATTGTTTTGTAAACCTAGGCAAAGCAGGGAATTAGCAGGACACCAAGAAAAGTGTGGAATTGGTTGAAAACATACCAATGTCCGTCAAGTAGGCCAGTAGTTATAACCACTGAAATAGACAAGTCTCATCATCACAAAATGTCCAATCCACACTTAATTGTAACCATCACTGCAGTTTAAGCAATAGATACTAAAGTACTTATAATAGCTATGTGGGCAACAGCAATCACCCCCTCTCTACATTTTGCAATTGTCACTTAAGAAGCAAAGCAGTGACCATGCACTAGAGGGTCTATGTACTAAGCCTTGGCGAGTGGTAAAGTGGGGAGAGAGCAAAAGTACCAACTACTGTATTTTTTTTTAAAACCCAGCCTGTAACATGGCAGTTAGGAGCTGACTCTCTCCACTTTATCCCTATCCAAGGCTTAGTACATCTTCCCTTTTATAAACCATGCAGTCCATTCATCAGACACCGGCTCTAATATGACAAGCTCATCCCTGGCTGTCAGCAGCAGGCTCCATAGAGAAGCCCTGGAGGTAGAGGCTCGGGCACGTCCGATGTGCAGAAGCGCAGCCAGCACTGGGCACATGTGAACGCCTGATCCGGGTAACAGCACAGCTGGGTGGCTCTGACATGTGTAACCCGGGGATCTGCTCAGGTGCCCAGGGGCTCTGAACCATTCCCCCCGCCTCCTCCCCAGCAGCAGGCACACTCCGGCAGCTCACCTGGACGCCGGCTCGATGAGGGTGGTGGTGTCCAGGTAGTGGATCTTGTAGAAGTCCAGCAGAGCAGGCAGGTTGTCGAACTCCTGGTCCCCGATCTTAAAGCGGCGGCCGGGCAGCGAGTTGATGATGTAGTGGGAGACCCGCGAGTTCTCGGACACGGACAGCACGTGATCCCCGGGGCAGGTGGACGAGTCCCGGACCAGGAATACGCCGTGCCGCTGCCCCTGCAGCCGAGACTGGGCCTCATGCCGGGACACGGGGCCGAAGTACCAGCTCGAGCGGTCCGACGAATCGAATCGGGCGGACGACATGGTGCGTGCAGCCGCCGGGGATGATCGGAGATAGCGGGTGTGAGCGGGGATGGGGGGGTGTCACAGGGCGGCGGCTCACTGGCGGACTGCTCTGGGTTCCATGGCAACAGCGGAGGCAGCAGGTCCCGTCAGGCCCGCGCGGTCTGTGTGCAACCCAACTTGTGTCCCCTCCCTGCGCTACTCTACGAGACTAGTACTGGGGAGACAAGGAAGATGGCGGAGAGACTGCGGGCTTTCACATACAGCCAACCGGATGCGCGTCACAGCCAATAGGAGGCCGGTGCATGATAGTCACAGTGCCCCTCTGCTCGGAGTGGGGAGTGTCTCTGCCTACTATTGGCTATCGCTCCTGTCAGTTTATATTGAACAGACGTGAACGCGCTTTTTCATATGGTCGTACAATCAGCACCTTAGTAATTCAACCAATCAGGTGGGACCGCCGGCTGACGTCAATGAGCGCTCCTGCTCGACCAATACAGCTTTATTGGACACCAGTCCCTGCAGGGTGTTCTGAGCTTCTGACGCCAGTAGCACACATCGATTACATCACTCTATATATTTAGCTGGTCAGAGATAATCCTATAAAGGGGTTACTCTATAAACCTTAATGAAGTCCGTTTGTATTGTAAGTGCAGTAGTTCTCTAAAAGTTCTATAGTTTGATTGTAAATATAATTTAGGTGTCACTCATTGTTTCCCCAATAATATCTCCTACAATTAAAAGTGATTTTGGTTTTATTTATTCCATTAATATAAACAAAAAGTGCACTCAAATTTAGGGTAAATTTAAATTTATTGCCCCAGCCAGCTGCTGCTGCTGATGCTATTGGTGTTTCATTTCTTGTTACTGGACCAGGTGTGGACTATTATTCCAGCTAACGACTAAACTGTTGAGGACTGTACACAAAATATTTTGGACCCGTCAATAAAATATGGGTACTTGTGTACTTTACAGCCTCATTACCTTATTATATAGAACTTTTGGGAGCCAAAATCTAGAAATATCTTCTAAAATCACTTCGCAAGGATCACGGTTATTTAGGCTAGTCCTCCACATAAATTTTTTTGGTGTCGTTTTCTTTGTAAAGCGACCGGGAACCGCAATTAGTGCACCGTATCCGCTCACCTCGCTGCTCTCAGCAGAGATTACGATCCATGTGGACTACGATTGGAAATAGTAAAGTATGAAACAGTTAGAATGAAAATCTGGTAATGGATTAGAACAAATCACAATTGACCAGATGCTCCAAAACACTGGAAAATGAAAAAAAAAACCTTTTGTACAAATTGGTTAAATCCAGACTTTACCCAATTTGTCCAAATACCATGTTTTGTCCACTTTCCAGTGTTGGGGACCAAATGGTCAATTGTCATTTGCTCTAATCCATTACCAGATTTTCATTCCAACCACTGTGCTGCAGGCTGCATGAGCAGTCAACTCTGAATCAGCCCCGGTACCCTTTATGGATAAAGCACGCAGCTGTCAGTGACCCGTGTGCTGTTCTAGAGAGCTCGGGGGGAACTAACCTGCAGCAAAAGAAGAATTGAATCAAGTGAGATACTGAAAGCATAACCATGCCTTGTAAGTGATTGCACCTTTAAAAAAAACCCTCCCATAAAGCATCCCGCACCTCCGCCGATCTCGGACTCCATTACAGCCCTCCGTATATAGGAAATGTTTGAGAGAGCCACTGAGTGCTCCAAAAAGACGAAAGGAAAATATTTGGAGACTTATATGTTCTAAATAAACAATTAGAACAGACATCTAATACCCCTTTCACACCGCCAATGCCGGATCCCACCAGGGAATTGGAAGCGGGTCCTTCCCGGGTGGGATCCGGCGCTGGCAGCTGCTGCCATAGCATCGGGGGGGCTGGGAGATGAGCTCATCTTCGCGCCGCCTCTCCCTATCTAGTAAACAGGGCCCGGGTCGCATCGACCCGGGAGCCCGTTTACGCAGCCACTGACCTGGTATTCAGCCCGGGTATAACACTGCTTTATACCCGGGTTGAATTGCCGGGTCAGGCAACTCGCGATTTCGGCAATGCCCCTTTCACACCTCACGCCGACCCGGCATATTGCCGGGTCGATAACGGGTTATTTGTGCAGTGTGAAAGGGGTATAATCAAGTTATCTCTGAAGTGTTTTTTCTTTTGGAATGAAGCAATTTGTCCCACATTTTGTCAAATTTAGACTCCGCTTTTCAGGTCATATATATGTGTTTCCCATGAAGCAACTGTAGAGATAACTAGGGATTTCCAAACCCTAAAATCAGGACCTAATTGCAGCATCCTGGTTCTTGCTATAACCATCTTTGATAAGGCACAAAGATTGAAACATATTGGGTAGTGTACTTATATAATACATCAGGAGGCAGAATTCCAAGAATACACACTCTAGGGCAGGGATTGGGAACCTTCGGCCCTCCAGCTGTTTGTTGAACTACACGTACCAGCATCCCTTGCAACAATTTTGCTATTTGGCCATGCAAAAACTGTTGCAGGGCATGCTGGGATGTGTAGTTCAACAACAGCTGGAGGGCCAAAGGTTCCCCATCCCTGCTCTAAGGGATATATTTACTCAAATGCAGGTGTTTAGAAGTGCAGATGTTGCCCATAGCAACCAATCAGAATCTAGCTATTATCTTCTAGAAGGTGCTAGATAAATGTTAAAAGTAGAATCTGATGGCTGTTATGGGCAATATCTCCACTTCTAAACATCCGTTCTTTAGTAAATATACCCCTAGGTAGTAATAGAGAAGAGGAAATTCAAGTATTGGCAATGGTCTGAGTAATGCTATTCTAAAGGACACGCACCAGAGAACATTCCCATAGTAGATGCCAAAAAGTGCCATATGTGAGGTTACATTTAGGACAAGTCTTACTGGCTGCTTTTGCATGTATCCCACAATTGTTAGACGGCTTTATTTTTACACCACAATTCATATTTCAGTGTGAACACCCCACCCATATATAAATCTCTCTGCACGTTACATCTGACCCACCTGCAGTGCAGCATGATTTTGCCTAGTTGCTTGCTGTTTTGGTTTACTTACAATCATGAATCAGGCCAATAGTGGGTGCAGTGTCAAAAAAGGACAAGATGTCTTGGCAAAATGACTATGATCTAATGCCCCCTACACACTCGGCGATCTTGCACCTCTTTTTTCTTTCATTTATCTTTGCATCATGTGCTGTTTGGGAACTATTTTTTGAAGTGCTATCCTGTCTGACACTGCAGTGCCACTCCTAGATGGGCCAGCTGTTTGTGTCGGCCACTTGGGTCGCTTAGCTTAGCCATTCAGCGACCTTGGTGCACCTCTTTTTTTCTTTGCATCATGTGCTGTGTGGGGGCTATTTTTTGAAGTGCCATCCTATCTGACACTGCAGTGTCACTCCTAGATGGGCCAGGTGTTTGTGACAGCCATTTGGGTTGCTTAGCTTAACCATCCAGCGACCTTGGTGCACCTCTTTTTTTTTTTGCATCATGTGCTGTTTGGGGACTATTTTTTAAATCCTGTGCAAACTGGAGGGCAGGGGTAGCAAGTCTGCGCTGTATAGGACTGAGACAGCTGGCCGTGTGGAGAGTGCCAGAGCTCCCTAAGGGCTCAGTACAAAAGTGCAAAATGAAAAAAGGGGGTGTGTTCTCTCTACAATGGCGCTGGTCTCTCTTATGGTAACCTATGTATGTGGATAATACCCAGGTGTGAAAGTGTATGTTGAAACACACTGGTATGGTAAATAAAATGGAATTTAATACAATACTAACATGCAATGTCTAAAACGGAAACTGAGGAACATCATCGCAGAATGGCTTACCTTAATTGGACTCTCCTGGGGATTTGTGACATCGGACAACGCCATACAAGCAATACATAAAAAAAAACAAGTGGACTGGGAACAGGCCATGCAATACATAAAAAAACCCAAGTGGACTGGGAACAGGCCATGGATGACTGCTGTGATATTTCATCTTCCTCGCAAAGGACTGTTGGACAGTCAATTGCTTACTGGAAGTAGTACAAATGGTCTTCCGACTTCCCCTCTGGGATGACGATCGACTCCCAGCAGCAACAACAGCAGCGCCAGCAGCAGTAGGCGTTACACTCAAGGATGCATCAGAGGAATCCCAGGCAGGAGAGGACTCGTCAGACTTGCCAGTGACATGGCCTGCAGGACTATTGGCTTTCCTGTCTAAGGAGGAAATTGACACTGAGGGAGTTGGTGGTGTGGTTTGCAGGAGCTTGGTTACAAGAGGAAGGGATTTAGTTGTCAGTGGACTGCTTCCGCTGTCACCCAAAGTTTTTTAACTTGTCAATGACTTCTGATAAATGTGCTCGTATACGGGAGGATGTTCCTAGGTTGTTAACGTCCTTACCCCTACTTATTACAGCTTGACAAAGGCAACACACGGCTTGACACCTGTTGTCCGCATTTCTGTTAAAATAATTCCACACCGAAGAGGTGATTTTTTTTGTAATTTGACCAGGCATGTCAATGGCCATATTCGTCCCACGGTAACAGGTGTCTCCCCGGGTGCCTGACTTAAACAAACCACCTCACCATCAGAATCCTCCTCGTCAATTTCCTCCTCAGCGCCAGCAACACCCATATCCTCATCCTGGTGTACTTCAACAGTGACATCTTCAATTGGACTATCAGGAACTGGACTGCGGGTGCTCCTTCCAGCACTTGCAAGGGGTGTAGTATGGCTGACCGGCGGTCAGGAGACCGCCGGTCAGCTTACCGACGCCGGGATCCCGGCAGCATACCGACGCCGGGATCCCGGCGGGGAGGGGCGAGTGCAGCAAGCCCCTTGTGGGCTCGCTGCGCTCGCCACGCTGCAGGCTCGGTGGCGACCTGCGGTCGCCACGGGTTCTATTCCCACTCTATGGGTGTCATGGACACCCACGAGTGGAAATAGTCCCTGTTGGTCGGCATGCCGACCATCGGTATAGCGAGCCGTCGGGATGGCGGAGGAGGTCATGTGACTGTCGGTCAGCTGACCGGCGGTCACATGAATACCACCCCTTGCAGGGGGCATGCAAATGGTGGAAGGCGCCACCTCTTTCCGTCCAGTGTTGGGAAGGTCAGGCATCGCAACCGACACAATTGGACTCTCCTTGGGGATTTGTGATTTAGAAGAACGTACAGTTCTTTGCTGTGCTTTTGCCAGCTTAAGTCTTTTCATTTTTCTAGCGAGAGGATGAGTGCTTCCATCCTCATGTGAAGCTGAACCACTAGCCATGAACATAGGACAGGGCATCAGCCGTTCCTTGCCACTCCGTGTCATAAATGGCATATTGGCAAGTTTACGCTTCTCATCAGACGCTTTTAATTTTGATTTTTGGGTTATTTTACTGAACTTTTGTTTTTTGAATTTTACATGCTCTCTACTATGACATTGGGCATCGGCCTTGGCAGACGACGTTGATGGCATTTCATCGTCTCGGCCATGACTAGTGGCAGCAGCTTCAGCACGAGGTGGAAGTGGGTCTTGATCTTTCCCTATTTTACCCTCCACATTTTTGTTCTCCATTTTTTAATGTGTGGAATTATATGCCAGTAATATATATAAATAGCAATGGCCTACTGTACCGTACTGCTATATATATATATATATATATATACTGGTGGTCACAGCAAAATTCTGCACTGTCCTCCTACTATATACTGCGCACAACTAAAATGCAGCACAGGTATGGATGGATAGTATACTTGACGACAGCGCCGTAACTACCTATGTGCCAGGTGTGCCTGGCACACAGCGCAGTTACACTGAGGGCGCATTGGCGAGCGGCATGTAATGAGTCAAATTGACTCATTACATGCCGCCACTGCTGGGTGCCGTGCGCCGCGCTGGAGGGAGAGCAGCGCTGGAGGCAGAGAAGGAGGGAGGGGGACTTGAGCCGCAGCAGCGCTATGTCATTGGTAGCGGTGCCGCTGCAGCACTCCCCTCTCCTTCTGTATTGGCTGCCCGGAGCTGCTGTGAATGCTGGGATGCGGTTCCCTCATCCCAGCATTCTCAACAGCGACCAACCAATACGGAAGGAGAGGGTAGCGCTGCAGCGGCGCCGCTACCAATGACATAGCGCTGCTGCGGCTCAAGTCCCCCTCCCTCCTCCTCCTTCTCCACTGTGGCTGACTGGGATCTCTGCCAGCACGAGGAGCCTGAGAGATGGTAAGTATATAGCTCTCTCTTTCTGTCTCTCTCTGTCTCTCTCTCTTTCTCTCTCTCTCCCCTTCTGTCTCTCTCTCTCTTTTTCTCTCTCTCTCTGGTGTCTGTCTGTCGCAATGTGTAAAAAGGGGGACTGGCTGCCGCAATGTGTAAAAAGGGGGACTGGCTGCCGCAATGTGTAAAAAGGGGGACTGGCTGCCGTAATGTGTAAAAAGTGGGACGCTGTCTGCCGTAATGTGTAATAAGGGGGACGCTGTCTGCCGTAATGTGTAATAAAGGGGACGTTGTCTGCCGTAATGTGTAAAAAGGGGACGCTGTCTGCCGTAATGTGTAAAAAGGGGGACGCTGTCTGCCGTAATGTGTAATAAGGGGGACGTTGTCTGCCGTAATGTGTAAAAAAGGGGATGCCGTCTGCCGTAATGTGTAAGAAGGGGGACTGTCTGCCGTAATGTGTAAAAAGGGGGACGCTGTCTGTCGTAATGTGTAATAAGGGGGACGTTGTCTGCCGTAATGTGTAAAGAAGGGGATGCCGTCTGCCGTAATGTGTAATAAGGGGGACTGTCTGCCGTAATGTGTAAAAAGGGGGACGCTGTCTGCCATAATGTGTAAAAAGGGGGACGCTGTTGCCGTAATGTGTAAAAAGGCACGCCTTCTGCCGTAATTTGTAAAAAGGGGCTCTATCCGGTGTAGTGGCTCTACTGTGCAGCGTAATTTGAATAATGGAGACTACTATGCACCGTAGTATGAATTGGCATTTTGTGGCCACGCCCCTTCCCCACAAAGCCACGCCCCTATATATTTTTGCGCACCTGCGGCGCGCACTGCTCCTGTCTTGCGTAGCGGGGGGCGCCAATGCCATTTCTTGCACACAGCGCCAAAATACCTAGTTACGGCGCTGCTTGACGACACAGAGGTAGAGCAGTGGACTACTGTACCGTACTGCTATATATATATACTGGTGGTCACAGCAAAATTCTGCACTGTCCTCCTACTATATACTGCGCACAACTAAAATGCAGCACAGGTATGGATGGATAGTATACTTGACGACACAGAGGTAGAGCAGTGGACTACTGTACCGTACTGCTATATATATACTGGTGGTCACATCAAAATTCTGCACTGTCCTCCTACTATATACTGCGCACAACTAAAATGCAGCACAGGTATAGATAGATAGTATACTTGACGACACAGAGGTAGAGCAGTGGACTACTGTACCGTACTGCTATATATATATATATATATATATACTGGTGGTCACAGCAAAATTCTGCACTGTCCTCCTACTATATACTGCGCACAACTAAAATGCAGCACAGGTATGGATGGATGGTATACTTGACGACACAGAGGTAGAGCAGTGGACTACTGTACCGTACTGCTATACATATATACTGGTGGTCACAGCAAAATTCTGCACTGTCCTCCTACTATATACTGCGCACAACTAAAATGCAGCACAGGTATGGATGGATAGTATACTTGACAACACAGAGGTAGAGCAATGGACTATTGTACCGTACTGCTATATATACTGGTGGTCACAGCAAAATTCTGCACTGTCCTCCTACTATATACTACAATGCAGCACAGATATGGAGCGTTTTTCAGGCAGAGAACGTAGATATTTTCAGCACATTGAGCACAGATATTTGCAAGCACACTGAGCACAGATATTTGCAGCACACTGAGCACAGATATTTGCAGCACACTGAACACAGAAACTGAGAGAACGCAGCCACATCCTCTCGCTATCATCTCCAAAGCACAAGTGAAAATGGCGGCGACGCGCGGCTCCTTATATAGAATACGAATCTCGCGAGAATCCGACAGCGGGATGATGACGTTCGGGTGTGCTCGGGTTAACCGAGCAAGGCGGGAAGATCCGAGGCTGCCTCGGAACCGTGTAAAATGGGTGAAGTTCGGGGGGGTTCGGATCTCGAGGAACCGAACCCGCTCATCACTACTAAAGACTCCTATGGTGCATGTGTACTACAGAGTATACTAACAGAGGCACTGATGTGATTAAGACTCACGGTAGCAGAGAGGTCTTGGAAAAGTGTTGGGCATTCCTGGGTGCTTACCGGGATGTGGCTAAACAGATGCCCGGAGATGGTCCATCATATGAGCGTGTTATGGAAGTGCCGCGGGTGGTCACTGAATTATTTGCATAATTAGATGCAAGAGGTCATACTCAGATGGTAAATCTGCACGTCACCAATGGCGGCATCTACAGATACACCAGGCGGTATATCGCGTGTACAGATGCTGAAAGTGGGCATTTCAGTTGTTGCGTATTCATACACTGTGGTAAGGACTTTGTAGCACCGTTTGCATAAAGTCGCAGAATAAAGTCGCAGACATACAAAGGCCAATAGATGCAGCCCCCTCTGAATCAGGCCCAGTCGATAGGGATAGGGTGAATAAACTGGAATCAAATTTTCTGAGTCTTTCATAGGGGACACTGGGATGCAGCTTTACAGCAGGTATAGATGGGGCCCATGGAGCCGGTGTGGCTGGCTCCTGCCCCCTATACCCCTCCCAACAGCCAGTTTTAGAAAAGGTGCCTTTTACATTCAGCAACAGGCTCCTCTGTGCCTGCTACAAGGGAGCTAACGGGGGGACCCGTTCCCACCTCCTGAGGTCGGCGCCCAGGTCCCCGGATGCTAGGGACAGGCCCAACGACAGGAGGGGCCAAAGGGGACACCCGTCCCGGGCCCCCGACGTTGTGGGGGCCCCAAGGTCCAACGGCAGCATGTAATACAGGTTGAGTATCCCATATCCAAATATTCCGAAATACGGAATATTCCGAAATACGGACTTTTTTGAGCGAGAGTGAGATAGTGAAACCTTTGTTTTCTGATGGCTCAATGTACACAAACGTTGTTTAATACACAAAGTTATTCAAAATATTGTATTAAATGTCCTTCAGGCTGTGTGTATAAGGTGTATATGAAACATAAATGAATTGTGTGAATGTACACACACTTTGTTTAATGCACAAAGTTATAAAAAATATTGGCTAAAATTACCTTCAGGCTGTGTGTATAAGGTGTATATGTAACATAAATGCATTCTGTGCTTAGATTTAGGTCCCATTACCATGATATCTCATTATGGTAGGCAATTATTCCAAAATACGGAAAAATCCCATATCCAAAATACCTCTGGTCCCAAGCATTTTGGATAAGGGAGACTCAACCTGTAGAGTAAAATAATTATATAAACTTCGGCATCACGCCAGCCGCGGGCCGCCCGGTGTAGTTAAAAGTACTCAGTAACTGACCTTTTTTTTTTCAGCGCCCCCACCACCGTGCACTGTGGTCACCACTCACTGTCCCCAAGCCCAGCCCCAGGTCAGCTATCACACAACGCTGTGTAAAAAGGGGAACTGCCTGCCATAATGTGTAAAAAGGGGGACCCTGCTGCCGTAAAGTGTAAAAAGGAGGACTCCGCCTGTCGTAATGTGTAAAAGTGAGCTCTGTCTGATGTAATGCATAAAAGGAGCTCTGTGGTCACACCCCTATATTTTTGGACTGATTTGTATATCTGGGGGGGGGGGGGGGGGGGGGGCACCACAGGGATATCAGTGTACTGGGCCCCAAGATTTCTGTTGCTGGCCCTGGCTAGGGACTTAGGTCCCTGGGTGCTTCGACACAGTCGCACACGGCTGTGCTCTTGAGTCCCTGCAGCCAGCCATAGCACACCGGCTAGCAGGCTGAAAACGACAGCAGTGAGTATAACCCCAGGGTCTCTATTAGAGGGACCATGGGGGAATACTGCAGCATGTTGCTTGCTACAGCCTTCAGCAGTAGCGGGTGCGGTGGGTGCGATCCGCCACACGCACACCGCTACATGACCCTACCCCAGTGGCATATTTTAAATGAACATAGCGGTGTGCGGCTTGCCTAATAGCCTGCTCCCGGCTCAGACAGAAAGGGGAGGCAGAGCTTCTCACTGCAACCCTGTTCCTTTCACTTCTGCAGGAGGAGGAATACACGCGGGGAGCAGCGGCACAACAGTACTTGTTACAGCTACAGAGACAGGTTTTTTTACAGTAGGGCTGACGGATTCAAGGGAGATATATATATATATATATATATATATATATATCTGTATAGCAACCCAGCTTTCTACATTAACTTTATATACCACTACTGGAATGCCAACTGAGGGAAAAAACCTGATGTCCAAACATACACAATACCGGAAGTTAAACGACGGCTTTGGAACGCAAACATAGGAAATGGAACAACTGTGGAACGCATATTATACCGGAAGTACGACACAACCTTGTAGTTTTCAACCTCCTTAAATAGACGGGATGATGCCGGGTGGATTCATCTGACATCCTGAGGAAGCCTTACCCAAGGCGAAACGCGTCGATTTCAGATCAATCGATCCTGCACACTGCCGCTCAGCGCTGAGAACGGCTCACGCAGGGTCTCCGCCGGCGGACTCCGGACCTACCCGTCATAGGGGAACAACACGCCATTGGACTCGTACCCCATTGAAAAAGGACTCCAGCCACAGGGAATGCTGAGGTAATCTCCATTTTTGATGCATGATATGCACACATCCTTCCGGACCGTATTTGAACTTGCATGCATCTATAAGGCAGACTGAGTCTAGCACGGACGTGTGATCTCCTTTTCTCATCCCTCACCTATACACTGCCAATAGGGGGCTGCTCCTACAAAAACCGTGTATCATAAAGACAGAGAGGATAAGCCGCCAAACAGTGCACTTTCCCTGATTGCCCATACGTTCCACCAGCCCATATATATGCTCAGCTCACGAGAATAGACTGTGGACATACGGGCTTCAGCACCTTATGTGTTTGTGTTTTATGTAGTGTGTCTTATGTTTACCGGTAATAGGTGTCATATTGATATTTATAACCCCTCCTTTTTAATTTCTACCATATGGTGTTTTTTGCTGAACAGTATCCATAGACAAACCACAAGGGATTCTTTGAGTCATATTATACTGTACATAATGCCTTTTATGAATTTTTTCTTCTAGAATAAAGCGATTACCTTTTAATATACATGTCACGCCGCCGCCCCGGGCCCCTTACTTACCTCTCCGGGCGCGCTGGTCCTCTCTGCGGCCGTCCTCGGCCCGGCGTCTGACGTCATCAGGCACTTCCCACCAACCAGCTGGTGGTGGGAAGTATAAATTCAGGCACCAGGAACTGCATCAGTGCCTGGGTATCATCAGTTCCCCAGGAGTGGTGATCGCCAGACCTCCGTGCCTCCAAGCACCTCCGTGCCTCCGAGCATCTCCGTGCCTCCCAGCACCTCCGTGCCTCCCAGCACCTCCGTGCCTCCGAGCATCTCCGTGCCTCTCAGCACCTCCGTGCCTCCGAGCATCTCCGTGCCTCCGAGCACCTCCGTGCCTCCGAGCATCTTCGTGCCTCCGAGCACCTCCGTGCCTCCGAGCATCTCCGTGCCTCCAAGCGCCTTAGCGCCTCGAAGCACCTCAGTGTCTCCACGCGCCTCCAAGCACCTCAGTGTCTCCAAGCGCCTCCAAGCACTTCAGCGCCTCCCTGCACCTCAGTGCCTCCAAGCACTTCAGCACCTACAAACACTTCAGTGTCTCCAAGCCCCAGCGCACGTAAACGCAGTTGTGCCTCCAGCACTTGGTATTCTTCTCTGATTCACCAGCACCTTTCAAGTACTGTCTTTCAGGAGACCCTCAGCGTCCACGTGTGCCTCCTGTTTGCCGACCTGATCCTGCATGAGGAAAACTTACATTTGGCCATCTCTGCTGTGGCCCAGTTGCGGTTCCTCTTCCCGGTCACCGGAAGAAACCCCAAGTCCACAACACTCCCAAACCAGGTCAGTGATAGTATACTCAGGCCCCATGGACCCGGGGGATCGGAACACGGACTCAAGTGCCATCCAGAATCTGGCTTACCGAGTACAAAGTCAGGAAGCGGCACAAGGTCAGGTGATGCAGTACCTCCAGGAGTTGTCAGGGCGTCTGGGTCAGATCCAGGCGTCTCTTGCCTCGGTAATTCTGGCACCAGTTCCAGTAGCCGAACCAGTTGCCGCTTACAGCAATGTTCAACCATCGGCCGGTGCCACTCCGCGCCTTCAGCTGCCTACTCCGTCCCGTTATAATGGGAATCCTAAAAATTGTTGTGGTTTTTTAAACCAATGCGAGGTACATTTCGAGTTACTTGCACATAAATTTCCTACAGACCGGTCCAAGGTGGCATATATTATTTCTCTGCTGGAAGGATCTGCCTTGGATTGGGTGTCTCCATTATGGGAACGTACGGATTCACTGGTTTCCAATTACTCCGAATTCATCACGTCTTTTCGACAAATTTTTGACGAGCCCGGCAGGATGACCTCGGCCTCTTTTGATTTGCTCCACATCCGTCAAGGCTCCCGATCCGTGGGTCAGTATGTGGTTCATTTTCAAACCATTGCCTCTGAACTTCGCTGGAATAATGAGGCTCTGAGAGCTGCTTTCTGGAACGGTCTCTCTGATCGCCTGAAGGATGAGTTGGTCACTCGGGAGCTTCCGGATTCTTTAGAGGAATTGATCTCTCTCTGTGTCAAGGTAGATCTCCGGAATGCAGGAACATGGAGGTGAACGTAGTCGATCGGATCGTTCTAGGTTCCGGCTTCCCCCTGCAAGGCAAGCGGTGGTCCCAAGTCCAGACGAACCCATGCAGATTAACCGATCCCGATTGTCCCCGGAGGAGCGACAGCGTCGTCATGAGGGTAAACTCTGTCTGTACTGCGGAGCTGCGGGTCACTTCATCAAGTCTTGCAAATCCCGTCCGGGAAACGGGCAGGCCTAGCTTGTTCCGGAGGAGTCAAGTTGGGGGTTACGACCAAATCTTCTCCGACTTCGGACTGTTTGCTACCTGTAACGTTAACCACCAAGGTTACTTCCAAGTCTTTTGAAGCCCTGTTAGACTCCGGGGCTGCGGGGAATTTCGTTTCTTCCCTCTGTGTCCAAAGCCTGAATTTGGAAGTACGGTCCATCAAACGGCCTATTTCCTTGACAGCTATCAATGGTACTAGGATATCCAAGGGTATCATAACAGAACACACGGTTCCAGTTAAATTACAGGTCGGGGCTCTACATCAAGAATATTTGTAGTTCCTGGTGATTCCGGAGATGCATCACGATCTGGTTCTCGGAATGCCTTGGCTCAGAATTCACAATCCCCATATCGATTGGAAGACCGCACAGATTCGGTCTTGGAGTTCTTTTTGTCACGCTAACTGTCTCACTCCTGTCTGTCCGCTTCGTGTTTCTACTAAGGCGGAGGAAGAACTTATCCCGGAGGCGTACCAAGAGTTCAAGGATGTGTTCTCGGAACAGGCGGCTGACCAGTTACCACCCCATAGGTCTTGGGACTGCCCCATTGACCTCATCCCAGGGAAAATGCCGCCCCGGGGTCGCATTTATCCTCTGTCCCTTCCAGAGACACAAGCTATGTCAGACTATATCAAGTCCAATCTTCACAAGGGATTCATTCGCCCCTCTATCTCCCCGGCTGGAGCGGGCTTCTTCTTCGTGAAAAAGAAGGACGGAGGGTTAAGACTATGTAACGACTACCACGGCCTAAATGATATTACCATCAAAAATAAATACCCCTTGCCTCTAATCACAGAGCTATTTGATAGAGTTCGTGGTGCCCACGTTTTTTCCAAGCTCGATTTGAGGGGGGCCTATAACCTTATACGCATCAGAGAGGGAGATGAATGGAAGACCGCCTTCAATACCCGGGATGGGCATTATGAGTATCTGGTGATGCCGTTCGGTCTTAGCAATGCTCCTGCTGTCTTCCAGGGATTCGTCAACGAAATCTTCCGAGACATGTTATACCTAAGTGTCGTGGTGTATTTGGATGACATACTGATTTTTTCCAAAGACCTTGATGAACACAGGATACAGGTCAAAGAGGTACTCCGCCGTCTACGTGAGAATCATCTCTATGCCAAGTTATCCAAGTGTACCATCGAAGTAACATCAATACCGTTCCTCGGTTATATCATCTCGGGGATGGAGCTTCGCATGGTCCCGGAGAAACTTTCCGCCATTCAGGACTGGGCACAGCCACTCTCCTTGAAAGCAATACAGAGATTCCTGGGTTTTGCGAACTATTATAGAAAGTTCATTAGAAGTTTCTCCACCATTGTTGCACCCATTACCGCCTTGACGAGGAAGGGTTCCAACCCGGGTTTGTGGCCCCCCGAAGCCATAGAGGCCTTTTCCCACTTGAAATCGGCTTTTATGTCTGCTCCAGTACTCCAACAACCAAATTTCGAGGAACCTTTCTTCCTAGAAGTTGACGTATCCTCGGTCGGAGTTGGGGCCGTTCTCTCTCAGTACGCCTCAGATAAGAAATTACATCCGTGTGGCTTTCACTCTCGTAAATTCTCTCCGGCTGAACGAAATTACACTATTGGAGACCAGGAACTCTTGGCAATTAAATCTGCATTGGAAGAGTGGAGATATCTCTTAGAAGGGGCCAAACATGTGATTACCATTTACACTGATCACAAAAATTTGTTGTATATCAAAACCGCACAGTGCTTGAATCCTCGCCAAGCTAGATGGGCACTCTTCTTCACTCGATTTTCTTTTGTTATCAAGTACCGAGCCGGGACTTTAAATACTAAAGCGAATGCACTGTCCCGTTCACAAACTCCCACAGATGAAGAGGATTCTTTTGAGCGGAGTTTAATTCTGAATCCAATTTCTGTCTCCGCTGCCTCAACTACTCCAGGTCCTCCCCCTGGAAGAATGTCCGTACCAGCTAAATTCCGGTCGAAGATACTACAGTGGGCCCATATCTCCAAGTTTTCCGGTCATCCCGGCGCCCAGAAGATGTACAAGTTTCTGCAAAGATCTTACTGGTGGGACTCCATGAGGAAGGATGTACAGGATTACGTTAATTCTTGTCCACAGTGTACACAGCATAAATCTTGTCCACAGTGTACACAGCATAAATCACAGTGTACACAGCATAAATCTCCTGCTGGGTTACTTCGTCCTCTGACCATTCCTATGAAACCGTGGACTCACATTTCCATGGACTTCGTCACCGACTTGCCCTATTCCAAAGGTTTCAACACTGTCTGGGTAATCGTCGACCGTTTTTCGAAGATGGCGCATTTCGTTCCTTTGACTGGTCTGCCGACAGCTCCTAAATTAGCTCTAATATTTGTCCGAGAACATTTTCGGTTGCATGGGTTGCCTCAAGAAATAGTCTCTGATCGAGGGGTACAGTTCACCGCAAGGTTTTGGAAAGCTCTCTGCTTGGCCTTACAAATTAAACTTAAGTTTTCGTCCGCTTATCACCCACAAACTAATGGGCAAATGGAACGAGTCAATCAAGACTTGGAGACTTTCCTCCGCCTGTATCTATCCCCTTCACAAGACAACTGGGTAGAGTTATTGCCTTGGGCAGAGTTTGCACATAACCATTCATTTCATTCCTCCACTGGCGAATCTCCGTTCTTCATCAACTATGGCTTCTACCCACAAATTCCGGAATTACCAATTCTTCCAACAGGAGAGGTTCCAGCTGTGACTTCCACTCTACTACACTTCAGACAAATTTGGAGTAAGGTTCATGCTAGTCTTAAAAAGGTTTCTGTCCGATACAAGTTCTTCGCGGACAAGAAACGGCGAGCCGCTCCTCAATACAAGGTTGGAGACAGGGTATGGCTCTCCACACGTAACCTCCGGCTAAAGGTACCCACCATGAAGTTCGCCCCAAGGTTCATCGGTCCATACCCTGTGCTAGAAATCCTGAATCCTGTGGTCTGCAAGTTGGGATTACCTTCCCATCTACGCATACCAAATGCCTTTCATGTTTCTCTCCTTCGTCCTCTCATCCTTAATCGTTTTCATTCTAAGCCCTCAAGCCCCACTTCGGTAGAAACTGAAACTGGGACAGACTTCGAGATCAAAACTATTCTGGACTCTCGTTATCTTCATAAGAACCTGCAATATCTGGTAGAATGGAAAGGTTATGGTCCTGAGGAGAGAAGTTGGATAGGAGCTTCTGAGGTCTCAGCTCCTCGACTAATCCGGATCTTCCATGCCAAGCACCCTACGAAACCTGGGAAGTGTCCAGGGGCCACCACTAGAGGAGGGGATACTGTCACGCCGCCGCCCTGAGCCCCTTACTTACCTCTCCGGGCACGCTAGTCCTTTCTGCGGCCGTCCTCGCTGGCGGCTTCCGGCTCCCGTCGCTCGGCCCGGCGTCTGACGTCATCAGGCACTTCCCACCAACCAGCTGGTGGTGGGAAGTATAAATTCAGGCACCAGGAACTGCATCAGTGCCTGAGTATCATCAGTTCCCCAGGAGTGGTGATCGCCAGACCTCCGTGCCTCCAAGCACCTCCGTGCCTCCAAGCATCCCCGTGCCTCCCAGCACCTCCGTGCCTCCCAGCATCTCCGTGCCTCCAAGCACCTCCGTGCCTCCGAGCATCTCCGTGCCTCCAAGCACCTCCGTGCCTCCAAGCACCTCCGTGCCTCCAAGCAACTCCGTGCCTCAGAGCATCTCTGTGCCTCCAAGCACCTCCGTGCCTCCAAGCGCCTTAGCGCCTCCAAGCACCTCAGTGCCTCCAAGCGCCTCCAAGCACCTCAGTGTCTCCACGCGCCTCCAAGCACCTCAGTGCCTCCAAGCGCCTCATCGCCTCCAAGCACCTCAGTGTCTCCAAGCGCCTCCAAGCACTTCAGCGCCTCCCTGCACCTCAGTGCCTCCAAGCACTTCAGCGCCTACAAACACTTCAGTGTCTCCAAGCCCCAGCGCACGTAAACGCAGTTGTGCCTCCAGCACTTGGTATTCTTCTCTGATTCACCAGCACCTTTCAAGTTCTGTCTTTCAGGAGACCCTCAGCGTCCACGTGTGCCTCCTGTTTGCCGACCTGATCCTGCATGAGGAAAACTTACATTCGGCCATCTCTGCTGCGGCCCAGTTGCGGTTCCTCTTCCCGGTCACCGGAAGAAACCCCGAGTCCACAACACTCCCAAACCAGGTCAGTGATAATACAATTGTCACTTATTTCTACTAATCTTTGCGCTGGGAATAAATCAATTTGTACTTTGTTTGAATAGCGGAATTGGGTAGTGATTCCGCATCTTTTCCAGCAGCAGCATTCTTAGTAAAGTAAGTGTACTTTTCTGTTAGCGCAGTGCCATCATCTTCTGTTTGGATTGTAGTTCACTACCTTAGGCACAGCAGCTTTAACAGATACCCTTCCCTATATATACTGACCATCCTTACCCTACTCTTTCCATTTTCTTAAAAATAATTTTATATGATGGCCACAAGAAAGGAGGAGAGGGGAAAACATTTGGAAGCTTTCACTCTGGTAGGGAGAAATGACCTCATAAAGAACTCCCCAGTTTTGGAAACCACCTTTTGTGACCTATACCTATCTCTGGAAAGACTAGAAACCAATGAAATTAAACAATGGTGGGAGAGTACCACGTTAAACAGATATTTGGAACAGGGTATGATACCCAGAGGTTTAGGAATTATAAAGAAACCAACATTCCACTCCATGGACGGGAATTTTTTAGATAAATGGAATAAAACTTTGGATGACTGTTCTGCCAAACTCATTCAACTCATTATAGAGGATAGGAGAATTTCTCTGAGGAAAATAGAAACAGAAATCAAACAGATTAGGAGACGGATAGAACCTTTGAAAGATTTAGAGGATTTTATTAAATTAGAGTCACTCACGGAGAATAAATTGAAAAATTTAGAGATGGACATCATAGACCAGAAAAAACGGAAGTTCGGACGAGATATAGAGGACTACAAATTAGATTATAGGAATTGGAAAAAAGATAGATTCATTAGTTCTTATCCCCAACAAAGAGAAAGAAGACCCTTAATGAGAGAAGACCACAGGGACCATTTCCAAAGGACAGATAGAAGGACTCGAGAAGGTCCCACATCCACACTGCATAAGCAGAGTCAAGAAGGAAGATTCCGGACTAATTCAATATCAGACAATCAAGAAGAAGGAAAGATACCATCATATAACAACCAGTCTTATCACCACACGAGAGGTAATACTAGATGGAATCGAAGAAACGATTACTCGGACAGGAATTATAAGAACAACCATAATGAAGAGAAACATGACCATCACTCAACCACAAGGATTAAAGAACATTATGCAAGTGGAAGAGATAGAGGATACACACGTGAAGATCACAGAGGACCGTATTATCCATCTAATAGAGAACTGGTCCATAGCTTTAATAAAGGAAGAAAAGATCAAGAAGAAGAAGAGAACCTTTCTACAAGAAAACTCGCGAGTCGAATCAACGATAAGATCATGTCACTAGTTCAAAAAAGTTCCCCAAGAAGAAAAGATACAGAAATAGAAGATAGCGAAGAAGAAGATCCAGATAGATGCATGGATGCTTTTTTAGACCTGGCTTTCAATGGCAGCCACATGCGAGCAGATTTAGGGGCAATACCAAAAGTAAGAACAGATCCCCAACAGGAAAAAAGGAAACGGAAAAGAGGGGGGAACAATTCAAGTACAAGCGAGGAAAGCAGGGAGGGGGGGCGTAAGATCCAACAACAAAAACAAAAAAAGGAAAGAACAAAGAAAACAGAACAAAAGGGCATCTTCAACTTAAGCAGTTACGTTTTGACTGAAGCAGAATATAGTGTATTGAACAAAGGTTTAAAATATGCCCCTTCAAATACTTTGGACCGGTTTAATACCTTTATTGACTTGCATAGGTTTATAAGAAAAATCTCACTCAAAAAGTTCTTCAAAGGAAAGGAAGATACACTACCGAATGAAGCAATACAGGATGACCCCTATACACACACAACATTACGGGGAAAGTCCTCTTTTTATCCCCACCATTGTAAGGGTGCACAAATTAAAACCTTCCAAAAATTGGTGGAGGAGGACATCGAACAGATCCGAGGGAAGATACCCGCAAAGAGAATGAACTTCACCAACAGAGAAAGAATAGCCTTACGGAAAATAAGATTTTACTCACCGGTAAATCTATTTCTCGTAGTCCGTAGTGGATGCTGGGAACTCCGTAAGGACCATGGGGAATAGACGGGCTCCGCAGGAGACTGGGCACTCTAAAAGAAAGATTAGGTACTATCTGGTGTGCACTGGCTCCTCCCTCTATGCCCCTCCTCCAGACCTCAGTTAGGATACTGTGCCCGGAAGAGCTGACACAATAAGGAAGGATTTTGAATCCCGGGTAAGACTCATACCAGCCACACCAATCACACCGTATAACTCGTGATACTATACCCAGTTAACAGTATGAAATATAACTGAGCCTCTCAACAGATGGCTCAACAATAACCCTTTAGTTAGACAATAACTATATACAAGTATTGCAGACAATCCGCACTTGGGATGGGCGCCCAGCATCCACTACGGACTACGAGAATAGATTTACCAGTGAGTAAAATCTTATTTTCTCTGACGTCCTAGTGGATGCTGGGAACTCCGTAAGGACCATGGGGATTATACCAAAGCTCCCAAACGGGCGGGAGAGTGCGGATGACTCTGCAGCACCGAATGAGAGAACTCAAGGTCCTCCTCAGCCAGGGTATCAAATTTGTAGAATTTAGCAAACGTGTTTGTCCGTGACCAAGTTGCAGCTCGGCAAAGTTGTAAAGCCGAGACCCCTCGAGCAGCCGCCCAAGAAGAGCCCACTTTCCTCGTGGAATGGGCTTTTACTGATTTAGGATGCGGCATTCCAGCCGCAGAATGCGCCAGCTGAATTGTGCTACAAATCCAGCGAGCAATAGTCTGCTTAGAAGCAGGAGCACCTAGTTTGTTGGGTGCATACAGGATAAAAAGCGAGTCAGTTTTCCTGACTCCAGCCATCCTGGAAACATAAATTTTCAAGGCCCTGACTACGTCCAGTAACTTGGAATCTTCCAAGTCCCTAGTAGCCGCAGGCACTACAATAGGTTGGTTCAAGTGAAAAGCTGATACCACCTTAGGGAGAAACTGGGGACGAGTCCTCAATTCTGCCCTATCCATATGGAAAATCAGATAAGGGCTTTTACATGACAAAGCCGCCAATTCTGACACACGCCTGGCCGAAGCCAAGGCCAATAACATGACCACTTTCCACGTGAGATATTTCAGATCCACAGTTTTAAGTGGCTCAAACCAATGTGATTTCAGGAAACTCAACACCACGTTGAGATCCCAAGGTGCCACAGGAGGCACAAAAGGGGGCTGAATATGTAGCACTCCCTTTACAAATGTCTGAACTTCAGGCATTGAAGCCAGTTCTTTCTGGAAGAAAATCGACAGAGCCGAAATCTGGACCTTAATGGAACCCAATTTTAGGCCCATAGTCACTCCCGAATGTAGGAAGTGCAGAAAACGACCCAGCTGAAATTCCTCTGTAGGGGCCTTCCTGGCCTCACACCACGCAACATATTTTCGCCAAATACGGTGATAATGGTTTGCGGTTACTTCTTTCCTGGCTTTTATCAGCGTAGGAATGACTTCCTCCGAATGTCCTTTTCCTTTAGGATCCGGAATTCAACCGCCATGCCGTCAAACGCAGCCGCGGTAAGTCTTGGAACAGACAGGGCCCCTGCTGTAGCAGATCCTGTCTGAGCGGTAGAGGCCATGGGTCCTCTGATATCATTTCTTGAAGTTCTGGGTACCAAGCTCTTCTTGGCCAATCCGGAACCACGAGTATCGTTCTTACTCATCGCCTTCTTATTATTCTCAGTACCTTTGGTATAAGGAGGGAACACATAAACCGACTGGTACACCCACGGTGTCACTAGAGCGTCCACAGCTATCGCCTGAGGGTCCCTTGACCTGGTACAATATCTCTTTAGCTTTTTGTTGAGGCGGGACGCCATCATGTCCACCTGTGGCCTTTCCCAACGATTTACCAACAGTTTGAAGACTTCTGGATGAAGTCCCCACTCTCCCGGGTGTAGGTCGTGTCTGCTGAGGAAGTCTGCTTCCCAGTTGTCCACTCCCGGAATGAACACTGCTGACAGTGCTACGACGTGATTTTCCGCCCATCGGAGAATCCTTGTGGCTTCTGCCATCGCCATCCTGCTTCTTGTGCTGCCCTGTCGGTTTACATTGGCGACTGCCGTGATGTTGTCTGATTGGATCAGTACCGGCTGGTTTTGAAGCAGGGGCCTTGCCTGACTTAGGGCATTGTAAATGGCCCTCAGTTCCAGCATATTTATGTGTAGGGACGACTCCTGACTTGACCAAAGTCCTTGGAAATTTCTTCCCTGTGTGACTGCCCCCCAGCCTCGAAGGCTGGCATCCGTGGTCACCAGGACCCAGTCCTGTATGCCGAATCTGCGGCCCTCTAGAAGATGAGCACTCTGCAGCCACCACAGCAGAGACACCCTGGGTCCTTGGAGACAGGGTTATCAGCCGATGCATCTGAAGATGCGATCCCGACCACTTGTCCAAGAGGTCCCACTGGAAGGTTCTTGCATGGAACCTGCCGAATGGAATTGCTTCGTATGAAGCCACCATTTTTCCCAGGACTCGTGTGCAGTGATGCACCGATACCTGTTTTGGTTTCAGGAGGTCTCTGACCAGAGATGACAGCTTCTTGGCTTTCTCCTGCGGGAGAAACACTTTTTTCTGTTCTGTGTCCAGAACCATCCCCAGGAACAGTAGGCGTGTGGTAGGAACCAGCTGTGACTTTGGAATGTTTAGAATCCATCCGTGCTGTTGTAGCACTTCCCGAGATAGTGCTACTCCGACCAACAACTGCTCCTTGGACCTCGCCTTTATAAGGAGATCGTCCAAGTACGGGATAATTAAAACTCCCTTTTTTCGAAGGAGTATCATCATTTCTGCCATTACCTTGGTAAACACCCTCGGTGCCGTGGACAGTCCAAACGGCAGTGTCTGGAATTGGTAATGGCAATCCTGTACCACAAATCTGAGGTACTCCTGGTGAGGATGGTAAATGGGGACATGCAGTTAAGCATCCTTGATGTCCAGGGATACCATGTAATCCCCCTCGTCCAGGCTTGCAATAACCGCCCTGAGCGATTCCATCTTGAACTTGAATTTTTTTATGTATGTGTTCAAGGATTTCAAATTTAAAATGGGTCTCACCGAACCGTCCGGTTTCGGTACCACAAACAGTGTGGAATAGTAACCCCGTCCTTGTTGAAGTAGGGGCACCTTGACTATCACCTGCTGGGAATACAGCTTGTGAATTGCCTCTAGCACAGCCTCCCTGCCCGAGGGAGTCGTCGGCAAGGCAGATTTGAGGAAACGGCGGGGGGGGGAGACGCCTCGAATTCCAGCTTGCACCCCTGAGATACTACTTGAAGGTTCCAGGGATCCACCTGTGAGCGAGCCCACTGATCGCTGAAATTTTTGAGGCGGCCCCCCACCGTACCTGGCTCCGCCTGTGGAGCCCCACCGTCATGCGGCGGACTTGGAAGAAGCGGGGGAGGACTTTTGTTCCTGGGAACCTGCTGTTTGTTGCAGCTTTTTTCCCCTACCTCTGCCTCTAAACAGAAAGGACCCGCCTTTTCCCCGCCTGTTTTTCTGGGGTCGAAAGGACTGTACCTGATAATACGGCGCTTTCTTAGGCTGTGAGGGGACATGGGGCAAAAATGCTGACTTCCCAGCTGTTGCTGTGGAAACTAGGTCTGAGAGACCATCCCCGAATAACTCCTCACCCTTATAAGGCAAAACTTCCATGTGCCTTTTCGAATCTGCATCCCCTGTCCACTGCCGAGTCCATAAGCCTCTCCTAGCAGAAATGGACAATGCACTTATTCTAGATGCCAGCCGGCAGATCTCCCTCTGTGCATCTCTCATGTATAAGACTGAGTCTTTTATATGCTCTACGGTTAGCAATATAGTGTCCCTGTCTAGGGTGTCAATATTTTCCGACAGGGAATCTGACCATGCAGCAGCAGCACTGCACATCCATGCTGAAGCAATAGCTGGTCTCAGTATAATGCCTGAGTGTGTATATACAGACTTCAGGATCGCCTCCTGCTTTCTATCAGCAGGCTCCTTTAGGGCGGCCGTATCCGGAGACGGTAGTGCCACCTTTTTTGACAAACGTGTGAGCGCTTTATCCACCCTAGGGGGTGTTTCCCAACGTGACCTATCCTCTGGCGAGAAAGGGAACGCCATTAGTAACTTTTTAGAAATTACCAATTTTTTATCGGGGAAAGCCCACGCTTCTTCACACACTTCATTTAATTCTTCAGATGGGGGAAAAACTATTGGTAGTTTTTTCTCCCCAAACATAATACCCTTTTTTGAGGTACCTGGGTTTATATCAGAAATGTGTAATACCTCTTTCATTGCCTCAATCATGCAACGAATGGCCCTAGTGGACATTAAATTAGACTCTTCGTCGTCGACACTGGTATCAGTATCCGTGTCGACATCTGTGTCTGCCATCTGAGGTAGTGGGCGCTTTAGAGCCCCTGATGGCCTTTGAGTCGTCTGGGCAGGCACGAGCTGAGAAGCCGGCTGTCCCGCATTTGGCATGTCGTCAAATTTTTTATGTAAGGAGTCGACACTTGCACGTAATTCCTTCCATAAGTCCATCCACTCAGGTGTCTGCCCCGCAGGGGGTGACATCACATTTATAGGCATCTGCTCTGCCTCCACATAAGCCTCCTCATCAAACATGTCGACACAGTCGTACCGACACACCGCACACACACAGGCCCTTTGGGGAGACAGAGAGAGAGTATGCCAGCACACACCAGAGCGCTATATAATGCAGGGACTAACTGAATTGTGTCCCCTTATAGCTGCTATAAGTTATACTGCGCCTAAATTTAGTGCCCCCCTCTCTTTTTTACCCTTTCTGTAGTGCAGACTGCAGGGGAGAGCCAGGGAGCTTCCTTCCAGCGGAGCTGTGAGGAAGAAATGGCGCCAGTGTGCTGAGGGAGATAGCCCCGCCCCTTTTTCGGCGGACTTTTCTCCCGCTTTTTTATGGATTCTGGCAGGGGTAATTATCACATATATAGCCTCTGGGGCTATATATTGTGATTATTTTGCCAGCCAAGGTGTTTATATTGCTGCTCAGGGCGCCCGCCCCCCCAGCGCCCTGCACCCATCAGTGACCGGAGTGTGAGGTGTACAGAGGAGCAATGGCGCACAGCTGCAGTACTGTGCGCTACCTTGGTGAAGACTGAAGTCTTCTGCCGCCGATTTTCCGGACCATCTTCATGCTTCTGGCTCTGTAAGGGGGATGGCGGCGCGGCTCCGGGAACGAACACCAAGGACGGGTCCTGCGGTCGATCCCTCTGGAGCTAATGATGTCCAGTAGCCTAAGAAGCCCAAGCTAGCTGCAAGCAGGTAGGTTCGCTTCTTCTCCCCTTAGTCCCTCGTTGCAGTGAGCCTGTTGCCAGCAGGTCTCACTGTAAAATAAAAAACCTAAAATATACTTTCTTTCTAAGAGCTCAGGAGAGCCCCTAGTGTGCATCCAGCTCGGCCGGGCAAAGAAATCTAACTGAGGTCTGGAGGAGGGGCATAGAGGGAGGAGCCAGTGCACACCAGATAGTACCTAATCTTTCTTTTAGAGTGCCCAGTCTCCTGCGGAGCCCGTCTATTCCCCATGGTCCTTACGGAGTTCCCAGCATCCACTAGGACGTCAGAGAAATTAAAAAATAACAACGAGATTATCATAAAGCCTGCCGACAAGGGGGAAGGAAGCATTATTATTCAAGATCGTGAACAATACAACCAAGAAGCACTCAAACAATTAAGAGATGAACAAACATACCAGATCCTTAAGAATGATCCAACAATGAAATATATGGAAGAACTTAGCCTCCTTTTAGGAAGAGGAAGAAGTGCAGGCATTCTGAATGCACAAGAATTTGCATATTTGAACAACAAGAATCCGATTATTCCAGTCTTTTATCTGCTCCCAAAGATACACAAAGACAGAAAAAATACCCCGGGACGTCCCATTGTAGCGGGAGTTGGATCTCTAACGGCGAATCTTTCAGGATATATAGATACATTTTTACAGCAAATAGTTACACAACAAAAAGGGTATATAAAGGACACAACCCAAGTTATCAACATTTTGAATGACATACAGTGGGATAATGGCTTATTATTAGCCACGTGTGACATTAAGTCACTATACACATGCATCCACCACGATATTGGATGCGAGTACGTTAAAAACAAATACCCTGAGACAAGAACAAATCAAATTCATTATGGAGTCTATTGCTTTTATTCTTCACCACAATTTTTTCTGGTACGAAGAAACTTTTTATGTCCAACACACTGGAACAGCGATGGGCACTAAATTCGCGCCATCGTATGCAAATTTGTTTTTAGCGGAGTGGGAGACAAGAAATATATGGCAAAACAACAAATACATAGAGAAACTACATCTTTGGGCACAATACATCGATGATATCATCATAATATGGAAAGGTGAGAGTTCATCAAGGAAATCAATACGAACACAGTTAACCTAGAATTTACAAGTACCATCAGCGAAGAATCCATACATTTTTTGTACTTAACAATATATGTGGAAAACAATAAACAAGAAACCAAAACCTACATTAAACCGACTGACTGCAATGGGTATTTAAATGCAAAAAGCAATCACCATAGAAATTGGATGCGCAACATCCCGGGAGGAGAGATGAGACGGTTAAAAAGGAACTGCTCCAAGGAAACCGATTTCAATGCCCAAATTGAAGATCTCATCAAAAACTTAGAAGAGAAGGACTACAGTGAGGTAGCCTTACAGGAGGCGAAACATAACATCAAGGAAGTACCGCGTACAGAACTCCTCAAATACAAACAGAAAAAAACTACACAAATGGAAGACGCCCTCTTCATTTCTACCTTTTCATCTCAAAATAAGGAACTTAAATATAGTATCCGGAAGCATTGGCATATATTACTATCAGATGAGATCCTCAAAGAAGTATTACCATCAAAACCATGTTTTGTTTATAAAAAAAGCACCTACTTTGAAATCCATTCTGGTAAATAGCCATCAAAAAACAACTAGCAAGAAAGAGGAAATAAGGTTTTTCGAGGTGCGGTACTTGCACAGCCTGTAGGAAAACGAGATCTAATTCCATTAGAATAGTGGAATCTGTTACCTCATTCTCAAATGGTATTGAATTTAAGATCAAGGAACGGATAAGCTGTGTCAGCACTGGAGTTGTATACTTACTCCATTGTCCCTGTGGCCTACAATATATAGGCCAGACGAAACGCAAACTTCACATCAGAATTCAGGAGCATCTTTGCAATATAAAAAATAAAAAGAAGGACCACAGCATCCCTATACATTTCCAGGAGAAACATAATGCGAATCCACATGTGTTACAATTCATAGGTTTGAAGAAAATTAACACATCTTGGAGGGGAGGTAAAATAGAAGAATACCTCATAAAAGAAGAAACTAAACAAATGTATCTCATGGGGACATTAATACCCAAAGGTTTAAATGTTGATTTCGATCTTAACCCTTGTTTAACATAAAATAAATAAAACACAATAAATAAGATCTTCTGAATTATTTTCCCTTAAGACTTATCTTCCAAATGATCCATCTATTGGATATCAGTTGAAATATGCTTATTCTTTTATAATATATACTTCAGTATAAATTTTTAATGTAAGAATGTGTAGATTAATTATATCATAATACTTTTTAATATCTAAAAATAATCCCTTTTTTATTCATTTTTTTCCAACCAAAGTACACCATATATTTATTACATTAGCAATACGAATAAGAAATATGGATAAGTACCGCATATTCTGCCGTTTTTGTTATATATGTTGTTTTGTCTTTTGTGTCTAAAGAACCCAATGGTAATACAGGCAGAAAAGATACCAGAATTAGGTATACAAGTTTTAAAACTTTATATATCACTACTGGAATGCCAACTGAGGGAAAAAACCTGATGTCCAAACATACACAATACCGGAAGTTAAATGACGGCTTTGGAACGCAAACATAGGAAATGGAACAACTGTGGAACGCATATTATACCGGAAGTACGACACAACCTTGTCGTTTTCAACCTCCTTAAATAGACGGGATGATGCCGGGTGGATTCATCTGCTATCCTGAGGAAGCCTTACCCAAGGCGAAACGCGTCGATTTCAGATCAATCGATCCTGCACACTGCCGCTCAGCGCTGAGAACGGCTCACGCAGGGTCTCCGCCGGCGGCCTCCAGACCTACCCGTCATAGGGGAACAACACGCCATTGGACTCGTACCCCATTGAAAAAGGACTCCAGCCACAGGGAATGCTGAGGTAATCTCCATTTTTGATGCATGATATGCACACATCCTTCCGGACCGTATTTGAACTTGCATGCATCTATAAGGCAGACTGAGTCTAGCACGGACTTGTGATCTCCTTTTCTCATCCCTCACCTATACACTGCCAATAGGGGGCTGCTCCTACAAAAACCGTGTATCATAAAGACAGAGAGGATAAGCCGCCAAACAGTGCACTTTCTCTGATTGCCCATACGTTCCACCAGCCCATATATATGCTCAGCTCACGAGAATAGACTGTGGACATACGGGCTTCAGCACCTTATGTGTTTTATGTAGTGTGTCTTATGTTTACCGGTAATAGGTGTCATATTGATATTTATAACCCCTCTTTTTTAATTTCTACCATTTGGTGTTTTTTGCTGAACAGTATCCATAGACAAACCACAAGGGATTCTTTGAGTCATATTATACTGTACATGATATGCCTTTTATGAATTTTTTCTTCTAGAATAAAGCGATTACCTTTTAATATACAATTGTCACTTATTTCTACTAATCTTTGCGCTGGGAATAAACCAATTTGTACTTTCTGTTTGAATAGCGGAATTGGGTAGTGATTCCGCATCTTTTTCCGCAGCAGCATTCTTAGTAAAGTAAGTGTACTTTTCTGTTAGCGCAGTGCCATCATCTTCTGTTTGGAGTGACTGGTCTACCATAGCTGTATCATAGTATAGCTACTAAGGGTAGGTGGTTGGTTCTCTTCTCCCTAGGCTCTATCCCCTTTTCGCAGGATAGATTTCTGTGCCTATATATTTATTCCTCTCACTATTCTCTTCTGTGTGTGAGAAGAATGACAGAAGTACAGTGTCAAAGGCTTCACAAAAAGCCTTCACATGCAAACGTTATTCGGAGAAGTTTTACAGCACTGAGGTCATGGGTTTGATTCCCAAACCACCTCCAGGTCACAAGACACTGCTCCGCCGTGGTTATCTACTTTCACCGGGGTGATGTCTTATATATCCTCGGAACTGGCTGCAGCTGTTTCTGCACGTCGAGCTCTGTGATTTCAACAGTGGTTGGCTAATCCAAGAGAGGCGCTTTTTGGACCGGATTTAACTAAGTGGATCACAGGCTACAGGTGGTAAGTCCACATATCTTCCCTGTGCAGCTCCTCCACAGCGACGTACGGGACCCTCTTTTCGGTCCTTTCGACCTCCTCCAAATTCAGAAGCCGTGCCAGAGGAGCATCTAATGTGGCAAGAGGAGCCAGAGGCCGCGATCGCCCAGCAACTGTTACCCAGCAGTACCCTAAGCCTGCCGCAAAGACCACTGCATGACGGTCTTCCCTCTCACCTGGGGACCCCAGAGTGGGAGCGCGTCTCAGGGTTTTCAGTCTCATCTGGATACGGAATTGTCCCGACATCTGGGTTAGAGTTCTTATTACAGTTACAAGATAGATTTTGAAATGCGACCCCCAATCGTTTTTTCACCTCAGGTTTACCAGTTCAGAACAAAAAAGAGACTAAGCCTGCAGGAAGCAACTTACAGATTGTTCGAGGCAGGAGTCCTTATCCATGTCCTGGACATCAGTGAGGGCAGGGGTTTTACTCAAGCTTGTTTGTTGCCCCCAAGCCGGACTGTTTAGTCCGGCTAATCTTGAAATTAAAATCCCTCAATCTTTATCTGCGGATTTTCAAATTCCAAATGGAGTCTATGCGCTCGGTGATTGTCAGTTTGGAGGTGGGAGAATTCTTGGTGTATCGTTAGACATCAACGATGCTTATCTCCATTTTCCCATTTGGACACCTTATCAGGCATAGCTCAGATTTTCACTCCGGGATTCTCACTTTCAATCTCAGGCCGCCGTTCGGCCTCTCATCAGCTCCACGTGTTTTCACAAAAGTGATGGCGGTGATGATGATGCTTTTGAGAGCTCAGGAAGTGAACATCGTCCCGTATTTGGACGACATCTTGATAAAGGTTCCTTCCAAGGAAGCTCTGCTACACAGTATTTCCCTAACACATCACCACCTAATCCAGCATGGCTGGATACTCAATTTCCAAATGTCTCATCTAGAAGCCACCCAGAGACCGCAGTTTCTGGGAATGATTCTGGTCACGGTACTCCAGCGGGATTTCCTCCCCTTTGAAAAGGCCCAGGCATTACAACTTCTAGTACAGGCGGTATTACAACCTCAAAGTGTCTCGGTGCATCTTTGTATTCGACTTCTAGGGAAGATGGTCGTTTCCTTTGAGGCGATTCCTTATGGCAGTTTTCACTCCAGAATATTCCAACTGGACCGGGTCTCATCTTTCAATGCACAAGATAATTCAACTCTCTCCACAGTCTACAATTTCCCTGCTGGAAACTCCACACCTGCTAGCAGGTAATTTGTTTAGAACGTGGTACTGGCCATGAACGTGAGTGTTAAAGACTGGGGGGCTGTAATGTAGAACTTGCAGTTCGAGGATCGTTGGTCCACGCAAGAGGCTTCTCTACCAATCAACATATTAGAGGTGAGGGCAGTCTTCATTGCTCTCTGCCAGGCGTTTCCTCATCTACGGGGTCAGATGATACAAGTACAATGCCTCGGCTGTGGCATATATATATATAATATATATATATATATATATATATATATATATATATATATATATATATATATATATATAGAGAGAGAGAGAGAGAGAGAGAGAGAGAGAGAGAGAGAGAGAGAGAGAGAGAGAGAGAGAGAGAGAGAGAGAGAGAGAGAGAGCAGACGTGGCACTCCAAGTGACTTAGAAAATAACAGCTTTTAGACAGGCAGATGTGTAAAATACGACGTTTCAATGCCGCTTTATTTGGGCATTTTCCTCAGGTATATGAAAAATGCCCAAATAAAGCGGCATTGAAACGTCGTATTTTACACATCTGCCTGTCTAAGAGCTGTTATTTTCTAAGTCACTTGGAGTGCCACGTCTGCTGTCTATCTATTCTACGAATTACGCAGGCACCCGGTGCAGTTATGAAGCTACAGGAGAGCCGGATCAATGGGACTATATATATATATATATATATATATATATATATATATATATATATATATATATATATATAAAAAATCGATCCAAATGGCAGGCACCCTCCTTCGCATGTTACATCTACCACGGTGCATATATGCAAATAAATACCAATTCCGAAGGATAGCACTTGTCTGATTTTTTTTGTAGTAAAGACACATGGATACAGGCTTCTTAAGCAAGCTTTCGGGCTTGAATGCAATTCCCTACCCTAACCCCCCCCATCCCAGGCCCTAACCCGAATACTTACCTTCGGGGCGCTGGTCAGGGTTCTGGCGCCGGGGTACCGAGTGGTGTCAGGATTACTGTATAATCACACAGACACATAATACATAACACACACATACATGCAGCCAAAAGAAGATCAGTGGTAAACTGAAATCTTCCATCTGTAAGCAGTTCAATCCACTGTGACCGACACTACTGCTTTGCCCAACTTAGAATCAGGGCCAATAAGTGCAAAACAGCAGATCCATATATGTATTTTAGTAAGTTAAGGATCTGAATACCCTGTGGCACAATATAATATCATATAGTGACTCATACATGATATTACAAACAAGAGTACAGGGCCCTACACACTGGGCAATTTTAACAACCAACGATATTATCGTGGTCAATTTTACACAGTTTGCATACACACTGGACGATATCTATGGCCGATTTGGACGATATGACAGTACATTACATCTATATCGTCCAAATTGGCTTGTATGTATAAACGAGGATAAACTAAAGATGAACGACTGCAGGGACGTGCATCGTTCATCGTTGGTATATCCACACTGGTCGATATGAACGATTTATTGTTCCTTTGTGAACAATATTGTTCATATCTAGCATCGTTATCTATAAGTGTGTAGGGCCCTTAAGAGTCAAGTCTACAGTACACGCAACCCCAAAAATACTAATTTCAAATGCCTGTGTTAAACAATACCTACTGGACTGATTGCATATTAACACTTTTCTCATTATATCATGGGTCTTCAACCTGCGGCCCTCCAGCTTCTGTGGAACTATACATCCCAGCATACCCTGCCACAGTTTTACTATTAAGGCATGCTAAAACAGAGGCAGTGCATGCTGGGATGTGTAGTTCCACAGCAGCTGGAAGGCAGCAGGTTGAAGATACATGCATTATATAAAGCATGTACAGACAAAAATAAGATATTTAGCACAAAAGAGAAGAAAAACAAATCTTTATTTAAAAATTAAACAAAAATAAACCGTGCCCTAGTGGGCTGTACAGCGAGGGCAACTAAGCAGGTTCCCCACACAAACACTACAATAATTTTGGTGGGGAACGCACAATGTGTACAAGTATTATGTTTATAAGTGTATTAATGTGAAAATTGTATTTATAAAAAGGCAGATGGGTGCCTAGCTTTAACAACATGGTCAAGGAGAACTTTATTTAGGCATCAGTATAACTATATGTTTGAGGCTGTATTATTATGTGTGCAACTGCATGTATGTAGCTACTGCACATGTATGTTACGTGTAGGACTGTTGAACTGCATGCATCAAATACAGTACAACCATTATTGCATTTTATGTGTGGCTCTAGAACAATCAGGTTGTGTGTGATGACTGCAAGAGACTGTTCATGTGGGGTTATTATAGACAACATTCTTAAATCCATTTTACCTCTGCAATGCACACTACACTGTGCAACAAACGGGACACTTGTTAGTAATGCCAGAAAGTTAAAGCAATTAACATTGCATTTCCTTGTTTGCATTTGGCACTTTTTTCTTAAACATTATGCAAGAGCTTTTTGTTCTTAAGGTCAGAGTACAAGGTGTAAGAATCGGTCTGCAGGAAGTTGTTTTTTAGCATGGCGTTAGGAATATGGAACATGAATAAATAGCTGAATTCCAGGCAGAGAAAAACAAGAAAGCATGACTGTGGGAAAATGGCACTGTACACTCGTAAAAACAGAATTGACTTTTACTCAATTATTTGTACAGTAAGATTCTCCACAAAGTGAATGATTTGCATAATCATGAAAAAATATGGAGTGAGGTATCAAAGAGGGGTAAGATAAATTCTTAAAGGGCAGGCATGAAGATTGCACTTATCTTGTACATAGTGGCAGGATGCACTGATCACATGCTCAGAAACCAGTGTTACCAGGAGATGTCAGTCTTCCCCAGAATTGTCCAAGTCCTCCCAGTCAGACGCACTGTTACCTTCAGATGCATTGTCAAGCGCATGCTGCATGTATTGCATGTACATCTCCTGCGTCCAGACATCGGTATCTATGAGTACAGATCTGGGGAGAGTCAAGACACACGCTGCCATGCCAGAAATATCATCCTCCAGCTGAGGTCCTTCCTCCCATAAGTCCTTTTCTGCATTGTAGATATGTACATAATCCATGCGCTCTCCTTGGTTGTGAGATCTGCCTCCTAGGACATACATTTTGCTGTCTAGAACTGCAAGGCCAGGTTCTCCGTGCCCTGCAGGAACAGGGCTCATTAGCGACCACTGGTCAGTCTTTGGGCTATAACAAGCCACCTAGAAGATAAGTATATAGAATATATCGTATACGATTTTTTCAAGATAAATACATTGTTATAATCTGTGATAGAAACATTACATTTGTAGTTTAGTATCTTCATGTTTTACATTACAGGTGGAAAGGTCTCAGTATGAAATTAAATCACCAAATTACAGTATACCTTGTATTTAGCAGGCAATATGAAGCAAATATCTAGTAGATGGTACAACTTTGCGACCCTTACAGGTTTTTCTCCGGCAGGGTCCACAGGTTATCCACAGGATAACAATGGGATATGATGAAGCGACAGCGGATTTGCACCAATCAGTCAAAGCTTTTCTGGCCTCCCTGCATGCAACGGGCCTGTCCATATATCCCCGCCTCCTTGCTCAGGCAAATCAGTTTTGTGTTTGGTGCGGCAGGAGCCGGACCATGGTCAGAGGGCTGCTAGTTTTTAGTAGCCCTAAGCTTTCTTATTTTATTTTTATAGTCTTACTATTTTTTATTGCGTGATCTTTCTAAACAGCGTCTTATATGTACCTTAGAAACAGTCGGTCCAACAACTCTCCGCCCGGTCGCGACAACGCTTAACAACGAGTATAATGCTGTTTCGGCAGGCGTCTGTGTCGGATATACTAGCAGGTCCAGCAGACGTTACCAGGAAGTAGCCGGAGCACGTGAAGAAGGTAAGGCATTGGTTCCGCTTAGTAGGGGAATACGGACACAGCTGCACTGTTTTGGGAGGGGACTACCAAACAGTCGCTGACGCGGCTGCCACCACGGGTGCACCAGCGGTAAGCCTTAGGAGAGGCTCCAGGAATAGTATGAGGTCGCAATCCCTAGGATTGATGTCAGCAGTGGGGAGTCAGACGCTCTCCTGGTCACCCCTCCCACCGGTTCATGACCAGTTTCCTCGGAGACTCCCGCCATGAACGGTTTCCTGCTTCAGTCTCAGACGCTGTACACGAAGGGACCCAGTCGCAGCATAGGCAGCTGTGTGACTGGTGCGTTGGTGTTCACTGAGCGTCTGTGTTCACTATAGGTTCATGGAGTGGCAGTGTACACTACTAGCGTCTGGATCCACTCAGCATTCGCTAACGTATTGATCGGGCCTGGAAGCGAGGCGAGTCTCCCTGTATCCCACTCTACCAAGTACAGGTAATACAGCACTAAGTCTCTATCTACCATTTTCAGTATGAATATTTAGATAAGTGTCTATTGCATATGAGTCTGTATACATTTATTGTTGTTTCTTTCGCAATTGCGTCCAAATACGTTAGTTTTCTGTTTAATCATGATGCAGTAATATGTTCTCCTACATACTTAAATTGTAGTTGTAGTTGATGATATGCTCATATTGATTATTATACTAATGTATAACATGTGACTGACTGCTAGTGTGATTGCGGACTTTACTATATTTCTGTCAGTTTCTTTATTCCGATCCTCAATGCTGGTGCTCGGGTAAAGTCGGATTGTATGTCACTTTAAGAAGTTTTATGTGATTACAGTCACAAATTGTGTATTACACTGTGGAAGTGTTGATTATTTATCATGTCTAAGAGCGGCAAAGGTGAGGAAGGTAAACTCACAGCAACACCAACACTCATATCATGTTTGTCTTGCAAACCTGTGTTATCCTCTCAGGATCTGGTTCAGGATGGTTTGTGTGCAAATTGTTTTAGCTTTCACCAGGAGATAATAAAAAATACAATGCAGATTCAGGTGCAGATGGATCCACCTTGGGCTTTGTTTGCACAGACTTTATCCAGTATAGCTGAACGGATAATTCCTCCAACTACTGTACCAGGGATAGGTTACACTATTAGCCCTTACATGCAGCTCCCCACCTATTGTGTATCACTTTCAGCAGCAGCCTCTCAAAAGAAACAACCCGATAAGACGGTGATAAGTAAATCTTCACCCTCACAGGCTATACATGATTCAGATGGGGATTCATCGGAAGATGAAAGCTTAATAAATTCTACTTCGGCATACGAAGAGGAGGAAGAAGGTCTCAGCTCAGTGGATATAGCCAAGTTAATTAAAGTAATAAAAGTCATTCTATCCTTAGAGGATTCAGCAGAGCCTGTGTTAAAAAGCACCTGTGTTTAAACGTCCCAAAACAGTTAAGACTGACTTTCCTGGGTCAGATCAGCAGACGAAAATTTGGGTTTGGGCTACGCCAAATAAGAAGTTTAGAATTCCTAAGAAATGGAATTCCAATTATCCTCTTCCAGCTGGGGATTGTTTAAAAAGGGAGGTGGCTCCTAAAGTAGATACGCATGTAATTTGATTAGTGCGAAAATCTACATTACCTTTACCTTCAACATCATTAAATGATGTAACGGATAGGAGAGTGGATGGTTTTCTAAAAAACATTTTTTCCCTGTCCGGGGCAGTCATAAGGCCAGCCATGGCTTCAGCTTGGATGGCAAAGGCAGTGGCTGCCTGGGCTGATGCACTGGAGGGGGATTTTTCAATAGCTTCTAGAGAGCAAAAATCCCATATAGCTTATATAAAACAGTCTGCAATGTTCTTGGAAGAAACAGCATTGGATATGGGTACTATTGCCTCCAGGGCATCAGCTTCAACAATAGCTGCTCGCAGAGCAGTTTGGCTACGTATGTGGAAAGCGGATTCAAAATCTAAGAAGGTTTTGGAATCTGCCCTTTTCTAGAGATATTCTTTTTGGTAAAGAATTGACAGATATTCTGGAGTCAGAAGCAGACTCCAAGAAGGTCAAGTTTCCTTCCACATACAATTTCAAACCTAAAGTTCCGGCTTTTCGGTCCTTTCGGTCTCAAGGAAAAGCTAAAGGAAAAAGTGATGGCAAGCAGCCCCAATACAACAAGCCTGGTAAGACTAAAAAGCATTGGGCTACTAGAGGACTGGTTGGGAAAAAATATAATAAACCATCAGCCTGATGGTGCGTGTTTCCACCTGGGGGACCGACTTCTTCAGTTTGCACAGATCTGGCAGCAGTCTACAACAGATGCCTGGATGCAGGAAGCGGTATTTCTAGGTTATGCTTTTGCCTTCAAGAAACACCCTCCTCAATGTTTTTTTTTGTACCAGCCCATCTCGGGTAGGACGGCCAGGGCTTTGTTAGAGGCAGTTCAGAAATTGCTTCACTCAGGAGTAGTCATTGCAGTTCCTCCTGCACAACGAGGACAGGGTTTTTACTCCAACCTGTTTTTAGTTCAGAAGCCGAATGGGTCAGTTTGGCCCATGCTCAATCTCAAAGTACTGAACAAATACATTTGGGTACCTCGGTTTCACATGGAGACGTTACGTTCCATAATTTTGGCCATGGAGCCAGGGGATTATATGGTATCCATGGATATACAGGATGCTTACCTACATGTTCCTATAACACTGTCCCCTCAGTGCTATCTCAGGTTCGCTATCCTCCAACAGCATTTTCAGTTCCAGGCCCTACCTTTTGGGTTAGCCACAGCTTATCTCCGCCAGCAGGGGATAAGAATATTTCCATACCTCAACGATCTTTTAATCCTGACACAGACGCAGGAAATGCTCTTATGTCATCTGCAACAGACAATAACGTGTCTGCAAAACCATGGGTGGCTCATAAATTGGGCAAAATCGTCTCTGGTACCGTCACAATGGATGACTCACTTGGGGGCTGTACTGGATTCAAGTCTTCAGAGAGTAATTTTACCTCTGAACAAGATATCCAAGGTTCAGTCAAGGATTCAGGACTTGTTACACAGTCAAAAGGTATCCATTCACACAGCAATGCGCGTGATGGGTTTGATGGTGTCAACATTCGACATGTTGGAGTATGCACAATTCCACTCGAGGCCTCTGCAGCATCTGATTCTTGCCAAATGGAATGGGTTGCATCAGACGATAAAAACACAGACTATGGTTCTTACGATAGAAGTAAGAAGGTAAGTAAGACGTAAGAAGCCTGGTAGCTACAGACATCCCATCTGGACAAGGGGAGACCCTTTTGGATATCAGATTGAGAAATTCTTACGACAGATGCCAGTCTCCAGGGCTGGGGAGCAGTGTCAGGAAGGTTGTGTTTTCAGGGGCAATGGACCAAGGAAGAAAGTTGCCTGCCAATAAATATATTGGAACTTCGTGCCATATACATGGCACTGATTTAGGACATTCTTCGGGGGAAAACCAGTCTAGATCCACTCGGACAATGCGATGGCAGTAGCGTACCTCAACCATCAGGTAAGAACTCGCAGCCGAAAATCGATGAAGGAGGCAAGTCACATACTAAAGTGGGCAGAACTTCATCATCCAGCCTTGTCCGCAGTGTTCGTTCCAGGAGTCCTAAACTGGGAAGCGAACGTTCTCAGTTGACACGCCATTCAGGCAAGAGAATGGGCTCTACACCCGGAGGTCTTCCAGACTCCAGTAGACAAATGGGGGTTGCCAGAGATCGATCTCATGGCGACCCGGCTGAACAACAAAGTGCTCACATACGGGTCAAGAACAAAGGATCCCAGAGCAATCTTTGTGGATGCTCTGTCGGTGAGATGGGATTTTCATCTGGCTTATGTGTTTCCTCCAATCACCCTATTACCCAGCGTGGTGAGAAAGATAAAGCAAGGAAAAGGTGCCGTGATACTAATAGCTCCGGCTTGGCCCAGAAGAAACTGGTACACAGATCTGCAGAGGATGTCGATGGATGTTCCACTTCTGCTCCCTCAATGTCCAGATCTACTGATGCAGGGTCCATGTTATCACAGACATCTGGATTGACTGTCTTTGACGGCGTGGCTCTTGAAACCTCTATCCTGAAGTCAAGAGGATTCTCACAACAGGTAATTTAAACTATGCTCAAAGCAAGGAAACCTTCCTCAGCTCGCATTTATCACCGAATATGGCAAACCTATATTGGTGCAGTGAACGGAAAATGGACCCTAAGTCTTTCAGAATTTCCTGGGTTTTAGCATTCCTTCAGGCAGGAATGGATAAAGGTTTGAAGGTGGCTTCCTTGAGAGTGCAAATGTCGGCATTGACTGTATGGTTCCAAAAGGATATTGGCAATTTACAGGATGTGCGTACTTTTTTCCAGGGAATGTTGCGCATTCAACCTCCTTTTGTTCCTCTTACAGTACCTTGGGACTTAAGTCTAGTCCTGAAAGCCCTTCAAGTTGCCCTGTTTGAACCACTTAATAAAGTGGATCTTAAATGGTTGACAGCTAAAGTTCTCTTTCTACTGGCTATGGCGTCAGCTAGAAGAGTATCAGATTTATTGGCATTATCATGTCATTTGGTGCAATAATATAATATAAAAAGCGCTATAGGTCTGGGGCATTTTAGTAATCGCTTCAGACCCATTGATTTGGCGCTGGGGTGTGAGCTGGCAAATTCCCTCTGTGTCTCTCTGACAGGCTTTCTGTAAGTCTGTCCCCTATAAGCACAGTGTGTGTGTGGGTGTTTATTACACGTGTCGGCATGTCTGAGGCTGAGTGCTCTTCACAGGAGGAGGCTGTATTAGAGACGCAAAAGACGGTGGGGGTGACCATGTCGGCATCGCCGACTCCTGATTGGGTAAATGTGTTGAATGCTTTGAATGCTAATGTAGCTCGTATTAGTAAGAGATTAGACAAGTCTGAGTCTCAGACCCAGGCATTGAAGAAATCTGTGGAAGATATGTTATTACAAGTTCAGGCCCCCTCGGGGTCACAGAAACGTACGTTTACCCAGTTGGCTGACACTGATACCGACACGGACACTGATTCCAGTGTCGACTATAGTGATTCCAGATTAGAGCCAGATAAAAGGGTCTGTATGTATAAGGAGAAGAAACCTGAGATAACGTTTCCTCCCTCTCATGAACTGAATACTCTATTTGCTAAAGTCTGGGAAAGTCCTGACAGAAAATTTCAGATTCCCAAAAGGATTCCGGTGGCTTATCCGTTTCCCTCTGGGGATAGGGAAAAGTGGGAGTCACCCCTCATTGTGGACAAGGCCCTATCGCGGTTGTCTAAAAAGGTGGCTCTTCCGTCACCTGGCACGGCAGCCCTTAAAGACCCTGCGGATCGTAAGCAGGAAGCTACGTTAAAATCCATTTATACGACCACAGGTACACTACTCAGACTGGTCATTGCCTCTGCGTGGGTGAGTAGTGCTATTGAAAAGTGGGCAGATAACTTGTCATCCGATATAGATACCCTAGATAGGGATAACATCCTCTTGACGCTGGGTTATATCAAGGATGCTGCGGCTTACCTAAAGGAAGCGGTGAGGGATATTGGCCTTTTGGGATCATAGGCCAATGCCATGGCAGTCTCAGCTAGACGAGCATTGTGGATTCATCAGTGGAATGCTGATGCTGACTCTATAAGAAAAATATGGAATCCCTGCCGTACAAAGGTGGTGTCTTGTTTGGTGACGGCCTCGCTGATTAAGTCATCATTTTTGCCTTATCTGCCTTCGCAACAAAAGAAGACACACCACTATCAAATGCAGTCCTTTCGGCCCAATAAATACAAGAAAGGGCGAGGTTCTTCCTTCCTTGCTGCTAGAGGAAGGGGAAAGGGTAAAAGATCACCAGCTGTGGCGGGTTCCCAGGAGCAGAAGTCCTCCCCGCCTTCTGTCAAATCCAGCGCATGACGCTGGGGCTCCGCTCTGGGAGTCCGCACCGGTG
This sequence comes from Pseudophryne corroboree, assembly GCF_028390025.1. Lineage (NCBI taxonomy): Eukaryota > Metazoa > Chordata > Amphibia > Anura > Myobatrachidae > Pseudophryne > Pseudophryne corroboree. Next base: position 367,500,532 of record NC_086444.1, read on the forward strand.
GGGGCACGTCTCAAACTCTTCAGTCAGTTCTGGATTCGTTTGGACCTGGACCCATGGGTTTTACAAATAATATCCCAAGGGTACAAACTGGAGTTTCAAGGCGTCCCCCCTCACCGATTTTTCAAATCGGCCATGCCAGTTTCTCCTCCGGTCAGGGAGGTAATTTGCGACGCCATACAAAAGTTGTGTCAAAAATAAAATCAGGTTATCGTCAGGGTTCCCCAGTCACAACAGGGAGAAGGCTTTTATTCAAGCCTCTTTGTGGTCCCAAAGCCGGATGGCTCGATCAGGCAAATCCTAAACCTGAAATCCCTCAATTTCTACCTAAAAAAATTCAAATTCAAGATGGAGTCTCTCCGAGCGGTGATCTCCAGTCTGGAGGAAGGGGATTTTATGGTGTCGGTGGACATAAAAGACGCCTACTTACATGTTCCCATTTATCCTCCACATCAGGCTTACCTGAGGTGCGCAATTCAGGATTGTCATTTACCAATTACAGACGTTGCCGTTTGGTCTGTCCACGGCTCCGAGGATTTTCACCAAAGTAATGGCGGAAATTATGGTTCTACTTCGCAAGCAAGGAGTCACAATTATCCCGTACTTGGACGATCTCCTGATAAAGGCGAGATCCAGGGACCAGTTGGTAAAAAAAAAAAACAAAAAAAAAAAAAACACGTTGCCCTGTCCCTGACAGTTCAACAACGCGGTTGGCTCCTGAACTTGCCAAAATCACAGTTGATTCCGGCGACGAGGTTGTCATTTTTAGGGATGATACTGGACACAGAACTACAGAGAGTTTTTCTTCCGGTAGAAAAGGCTCAGGAACTTCAGAGCCTGGTCAAACAAATTCTGTAACCACCAAGAGTGTCAATCCATCAGTGCACTTGGTTGCTGGAGAAGATGGTGGTGACCTACGAGGCCATTCAGTTTGGCAGATTCCATGCCAGAGTGTTTCAGTGGGACCTGTTGGACAAGTGGTCCGGATCCCACCTGCACATGCACCGAAAGATAATCCTGTCTTCCAAGACCAGAATATCACTCCTGTGGTGGCTACACAGCTCTCACCTCCTGGAGGGGCGCAGGTTCGGGATCCAGGACTGGATCCTGGTAACCACGGATGCAAGTCTCCGAGGATGGGGTGCAGTCACGCAAGGGGAAAACTTCCAAGGAAGATGGTCAAGCCAGGAATCTTATCTCCACATAAACGTTCTGGAGTTAAGGGCCATTTACAACGGCCTTGTGCAGGCGGAACATCTTCTTCGCAATCTGCCCGTGCTGATCCAATCGGACAATGTGACAGCAGTAGCATACATAAACCGCCAGGCTGGAACAAAAAGCAGAGCGGCAATGGCAGAAGTCACAAAGGTTCTCCGCTGGGCGGAGAAGCATACAAGCGCGCTGTCAGCGATCTTCATTCCCGGAGTGGACAACTGGGAAGCGGACTTCCTCAGCAGACACAATCTCCATCCAGGAGAGTGAAGCCTCCATCAAGAGGTCTTCACAGAAGTGACAAGTCATTGGGGTATTCCTCACATAGACATGATGGCGTCGCACCTCAACAAGAAGCTTCAGAGATATTGTTCCAGGTCCAGGGACCCTCAAGCAATAGCAGTGGATGCGCTGGTGACACCATGGGTGTTTCCGTCGGTGTATGTATTCCCTCCACTGCCTCTCATTCCAAAAGTTCTAAAGATCATAAGAACAACAAAGGTTCAAGCAATCCTCATTGTCCCGGACTGGCCAAGGAGGGCCTGGTATCCAGATCTTCAGGAGTTACTCATAGGAGTACCCTGGCCTCTTCCTCTACGCGAGGACCTGTTACAGCAGGGGCCGTGCGTATACCAAGACTTACCGCGGCTACGTTTGACGGCATGGCGGTTGAACGCCAGATCCTAGCCCGAAAGGGTATTCCCAGTGAAATCATTCCCACACTTCTTCAGGCCAGGAAAGGAGTAACGTCTAAACATTACCATCACATTTGGAGGAAATATGTGTCTTGGTGTGAATCCAAGAAGGCGCCTGCGGAAGAGTTTCAGCTAGGACGTTTTCTCCATTTTCTACAAGCAGGTGTGGAGGCGGGCCTAAAGTTGGGCTCAATTAAGGTTCAGATTTCAGCCTTCTCGGTTTTCTTTCAAAAACAATTGGCCTCCCTTCCAGAAGTTCAAACTTTTGTGAAAGGTGTGTTGCACATCCAACCTCCATTTGTGCCCCCTGTGGTACCATGGGATCTTAACGTGGTGTTGCAGTCCCTTCAATCGCATTGGATTGAACCTTTACAGACGGTGGAGTTGAAGTTTCTCACTTGGAAAGTGGTCATCCTGTTGGCTTTAGCGTCCGCAAGGCGGGTGTCTGAGTTAGTGGCCTTGTCTCACAAGAGCCCTTATTTAATCTTTCATGAAGATAGAGCAGAGTTGAGGACTCGGCAGCATTTTCTGCCGAAGGTGGTTTCATCTTTCCACATGAACCAGCCTATTGTGGTGCCAGTGGCTACTGATGCTTTCATTGAGTCAAAATCTTTGGATGTGGTCAGAGCTCTGAAAATGTGTCGCCAGAACGGCTCGGGTTAGGAAAACCGAAGCTGTTTGTCCTGTATGCTCCCAACAAGATTGGGTGTCCTGCTTCCAAACAGACCACTGCACGCTGGATTTGTAACACGATTCAGCATGCTCATTCCACGACCGGATTACTGTTGCCGAAATCGGTGAAGGCCCATTCTACTAGAAAGGTGGGCTCGTCCTGGGTGGCTGCCCGAGGGGTCTCGGCATTACAGCTTTGCCGAGCGGCTACTTGGTCGAGTTTGAACACTTTTGCCAAGTTTTACAAGTTTGATACCCTGGCCGATGAAGACCTCAAGTTTGGTCAATCAGTGCTGCAGAGTCATCCGCACTCTCCCGCCCGTTCTAAAGCTTTGGTATAAGCCCATGGTTCTTTTGGTGTCCCCAGCATCCTCTAGGACGTATTAGAAAATAGGATTTTAATACCTACCGGTAAATCCTTTTCTCTTAGTCCGTAGTGTATGCTGGGCACCCGTCCCAGTGCGTACTGTATCTGCAGTTATTAGTTATGGTTACACACCTGTTGTGTTCTGTTTATAGTCAGCCTGTTGCTGAAATTGTTCATGCCGTTGGCTTGTGTTCTGTTGAATACCACGTTGTGCGGCGTACTTGAGGTGTGTGCTGGTATGAATATCACCTTAGTTTAACAATAAATCCTTTCCTCGAAATATGTCCGTCTCCCTGGGCACAGTTCCTATAACTGGAGTCTGGAGGAGGGGCATAGAGGGAGGAACCAGTGCACACACCTTTTAAAAGTCTTAAAGTGCCCATGTCTCCTGCGGATCCTGTCTATACCCCATGGTTCTTTTGGTGTCCCCAGCATCCTCTACGGACTAAGAGAAAAGGATTTACCGGTAGGTATTAAAATCCTATTATTTATTTTTAAACTACTTAAGCTCTACTTATTTCACTCCTTCCTGTCAGCAATGGCCTCAGCAGACATTTGTATACAACTGGTACTCTATGCCTGGGACCATGCTTTCAGTGATTGTCCAGGGTGCTACTGATTCGAAGGGTGTGCAATAAGTTTCTGAATGTGCAGTGCATAGGTAGACACAATCTGAGTATCTGGTTGTGAAATGTAATTTCTGACTAAAGTTCTTATATATAAGCAGCACTGCACACCGAAGAAGTCAGCATGTTCACTTCCTTCATAAACTCGTTATGGAGCGCAACAGAGGCCACTGGAGAGCCATGATCTTCTACAACTACAAGAGTGATCTGTGACTTCAGGATAGTTTTGACCAACAGTGAGCTGCTTTTTTGGGAGGAAGAACCAACCCGAAACACAACATTGCTGCCATGAGGGCCATAGTTCAGGTGGACACCAGGGTGACTGTGGTCCAGTTACAGGAGATAGGCATCTCATCAGGATCCATCCACTTGATACACCATGAAAAGCTTGGCCTTAGTAAGGTTTCTGCACGCTTGGTGCCCCATCAGCTGACTTAAGAGCAGAAGGAGGCTGAGGGTACTTGGTGCAGCAACATGCTGGCCAGGCACTGATCCAGCTGCTTCGCCAATTAGTTTGAGCACATGCAACTTTGCATAGACTCCTCTGGTAAATACTTGTAATGTTCACTTTGTTTGTAAATAAAATACTTTTTGTGCATTCGGAAACTTATTGCACACCCATCGTATAGCCATAAGGATGTCACTAGATTTCTAACAACCAGATTATTGCATAAAGGAGAGCATTTTTATAGATCCATGGATAAGTGTGTGTTTCCCACAAAAGTAAAGGGCAGCCTATAACCGAGGTCCCTGGGTGATCATAGCTTAAAGAGCTGCCATGAAAACCTGCTCCAAGTCCCCCTCAGCGGTTAACAATATAGCTATGAAACCTGAATTTAACAGTGATCAATACCATGTTAAGAGAGGTATACACTATACAATTATAGGGCCAACTTGGCAATAATCAGGTGATTGGCCTGCTTCACTGTGTAGTGTGTTGGCATAATTGTTTCGGGGACAAAGCAGTAAAAAAAAACAAAAAAAAAAAAAACAGGGTCAACATGGTTAAAATGTCAACACTTTCAGAATGTAAACATTTAACATACTGACACCAGAATGTCGACATCTGAATGTGGACTGATCATATCAAACCCATTTCAAGATGCTGCCAAATAAATGCCGCATCTATACTAATAAACTGTGATGTCAGGTTGCAAAGGTCAAGGTAAAGCTAAATCTAGGACAAAATTATTAACTGAACATAAAGATGATACAGTAGGATGGCTCAGCTTCTATACAAAGTTAGAAAATTCACACCAGATGCTAATTTTTATTACTGATGAGAACATCATTGTAGGTTTTCCTGATTCATGTACGCACAAAACACACACAAAAAAATGCGTTCTGCAAAACGCATTTGTAAAGCACCAATAGGTAGGAACCTTTCTACTGTAGTATTACATCTCAGCAGCAGTGATGGCAGGAGAACCTAATCACTCTATTGTATTTACCTCCAAGATATCTTGTCGAAAGCCCTCATCATCATTGCTTCCTCCTATGACATAAAGTTTCTCCAGAAGTGCCACCATACCGTGCCAAGCTCTTCTCACCGGCCCCAAGGCTACATGTGTCCACTCATCCTTCCCTGGGTCATAACAGCTAGTTTCCTTCAGATAAGTATTTCCCCTTCTTCCACAAGAAATGTACATTTTACCATCCAAAGCTGACCCGGCATGCGCATGTACCTGCAGATGGACAGCAACAGTTAATAGATTTATCATCTAAAATACAAATATGGAAGAAAATGATTGTGCTATAAAAGATATTTACAGTATAAAAGATGCGGCTCTCATCCTCCTCTCTAAGGAGTAAGTTCTATTAGGGTTACTTACGGCAAATCTACTTCTGAATACAGTAAGTCTTACATGAACCCTTTTGGATTCAGCTGCACATAACTTAGATCTCAAGTTTAAGTCTATACTGGTATGAGTCTGAATGTCAAGAAAAGAGAGAGAGAGAAGTAGAGAATATAGTCATAAAGCCACATCCATGTGTTCTAATGAAATACAGGGCACTATTAATTCAATAGCAAGTCAACTACTTTACTTCCATTTAGGAGATGGTGGAGTGCGTCTTCTGCCAGAAGAAAAAAAGTCTGCCCAGTGACTGCAAAGCATGAAGGACAGAGAGGCCACTGCGCTTCACTGTGATATGGACACTATGGGGTATATGTACTAAAGGTCAATTTCAATTGATTTCAGATCAATTCAAATCAGTCTTAATCGATGTTGAGTTTGCATGGCTAAAACACACATTTACTACCATTTAAAAGTGAATATAAAAAAATCATCTGTTAGTAAATGTGTATTTTAGCCTTGGAAGCCCAACTTTGATTAAGATCGATTTTAATCGATCTGAAATCGAAGGAAATAAATTAAAATCAACATTTAGTAAATATACCACTATAACTTTCCTTTCAAATAAATGATCAAAGGTTGCAAAGCTACCAAAATATATGCTTATTGGGAAATTGGGTTAATTCATGTTACACAGTGCTTCATAAGGGTGTCCAGTGTACCACTGATAATATTAGAACAAAGGCTATCTAACTATCATGTCTGTCAGTGAAGTATAGAAAATAATAAGATTTTACTCACCGGTAAATCTATTTCTCGTAGTCCGTAGTGGATGCTGGGGACTCCGTAAGGACCATGGGGATTAGCGGCTCCGCAGGAGACTGGGCACAACTAAAGAAAGCTTTAGGACTACCTGGTGTGCACTGGCTCCTCCCACTATGACCCTCCTCCAGACCTCAGTTAGGATACTGTGCCCGGAAGAGCTGACACAATAAGGAAGGATTTTGAATCCCGGGTAAGACTCATACCAGCCACACCAATCACACCGTATAACTCGTGATACTATACCCAGTTAACAGTATGATAACAACTGAGCCTCTCAACAGATGGCTCAACAATAACCCTTTAGTTAGGCAATAACTATATACAAGTATTGCAGACAATCCGCACTTGGGATGGGCGCCCAGCATCCACTACGGACTACGAGAAATAGATTTACCGGTGAGTAAAATCTTATTTTCTCTAACGTCCTAAGTGGATGCTGGGGACTCCGTAAGGACCATGGGGATTATACCAAAGTTTTAAAACGGGCGGGAGAGTGCGGATGACTCTGCAGCACCGAATGAGCAAACTCTAGGTCCTCCTCAGCCAGGGTATCAAACTTGTAGACTCTTGCAAGAGTGTTTGAACCCGACCAAGTAACAGCTCGGCAAATTTGTAAAGCCGAGACCCCTCGGGCAGCCGCCCAAGAAGAGCCCACTTTCCTCGTGGAATGGGCTTTCACAGATTTAGGGTGCGGCAGTCCAGCCGCAGAATGTGCAAGTTGAATCGTGCTACAGATCCAGCGAGCAATAGTCTGCTTAGAAGCAGGAGCACCCAGCTTGTTGGGTGCATACAGGATAAATAGCGAGTCAGGTTTCCTGACTCCAGCCGTCCTGGAAACATATACTTTTCAGGGCCCTGACTACGTCCAGAAACTTGGAATCCTCCAAGTCCCAAGTAGCCGCAGGCACCACAATAGGTTGGTTCACATGAAAAACTGCTACCACCTTAGGAAGGAATTGGGAACGAGTCCTCAATTCCGCCTCATCCATATAAAATACAGATAAGGGCTTTTGCACGACAAAGCCGCCAATTCTGATACACGCCTGGCCGACGCCAAGGCCCACATCATGACCACTTTCCACGTGAGGTATTGTAGCTCCACGGATTTAAGTGGCTCAACTCAATGCGACTTCAGGAAATCCAACACTACGTTGAGATCCCACGGTGCTACTGGAGGCACAAACGGGGGCTGACTATGCAGCACTCCCTTAACAAAAGTCTGAACTTCAGGCAGTGAAGCCAGTTCTATTTTGGAAGAAAATCGATACAGCCGAAATCTGGACCTTAATGGAACCCAATTTTAGGCCCATAGTCACCTCTGACTTGTAGGAAGTGCAGAAATCGACCTAGCTGAAATTCCTCCTTTGGGGCCTTACTGGCCTCACAGCACGCAACATATTTCCGCCATATGCGGTGATAATGGTTTGCGTTCTCTTCTTTCCTAGCTTTAAATAGCGTAGGGATAACTTCCTCCGGAATGCCCTTTTACTTCAGGATCCGGCGTTCAACCGCCATGCCGTCAAACGCAGCCGCGATACGTCTTGGAACAGACAGGCCCCCTGCTGCAGCAGGTCCTGTCTGAGCGGCAGAGGCCATGGGTCCTCTGAGATCATTTCTTGGAGTTCTGGGTACCAAGCTCTTCTTGGCCACCCGGAACAATGAGTATAGTTCTTACTCCTCTCCTTCTTATTATTCTCATTACCCTGGGTATGAGAGGCAGAGAAGGGAACACATACACCGACTGGTACACCCACGGTGTTACCAGAGCGTCCACAGCTATCGCCTGAGGGTCCCTTGACCTGGCGCAATATCTTTGTAGCTTTTTGTTGAGACGGGACGCCATCCTGTCCACCTGTGGCCTTTCCCCACGGTGTACAATCATTTGGAAGACTTCTGAATGAAGTCCCCACTCTCCCGGGTGGAGGTCGTGTCTGCTGAGAAAGTCTGCTTCTCATTTGTCCACTCCGGGAATGAACACTGCTGACAGTGCTAACACATGATTTTCCGCCCATCGGAGAATCCTTGTGGCTTCTGCCATCGCCATCCTGCTTCTTGTGCCGCCCTGTCGGTTTACATGAGCGACCGCCGTGATGTTGTCTGACTGGATCAGCACCGGCCGGTGTTGAAGCAGGGGTCTAGCCTGACTTAGGGCCTTGTAAATGGCCCATAGTTCCAGAACATTTATGTGTAGGGAAGTCTCCTGACTTTTCCATAGGCCTTGGAAGTTTCTTCCCTGTGTGACTGCCCCCCAGCCTTGAAGGCTGGCATCCGTGGTCACCAAGACCCAGTCCTGTATGCCGAATCTGCGGCCCCCTAGAAGATGAGCACTCTGCAGTCACCACCACAGCGACACCCTGGCCCTTGGAGACAGGGTTATCCGCCGATGCATCTGAGGATGCGACCCGGACCACTTGTCCAACAGAACCCACTGGAAGATCCTTGCATGGGACCTGGCGAATGGAAATTCTTCGTAAGAAGCTAACATCTTTCCCAAGGCTCGCGTGCATTGATGCACCGACACCTGTATTTGTATTAGGAGGTCTCCGTCTAGAGACGCCAACTCCTTGGACTTCTCCTCCGGGAGAAACCCTTTTTATCCTGTTCTGTGTCCAGAACCATACCCAGGAACAGTAGACGCGTCGTAGGAACCAGCTGCGACTTTGGAATATTCAGAATCCAGCCGTGCTGTTGTAGCACTTCCCGAGATAGTGCTACTCCGACGAACAACTGCTCCCTGGACCTCGCCTTTATAAGTAGATCGTCCAAGTACGGGATAAGTACTTCGGCCATTACCTTGGTAAATACCCTCGGTGCCGGGGACAGACCAACGGCAACGTCTGGAATTGGTAATGACAATCTTGTACCACAATTTTGAGGTACACCTGGTGAAGAGGGTAAATAGGGACATGCAGGTAAGCATCCTTGATGTCCAGTGATACCCTGAAATTTTCCAGGCTTGCAATAATCGCCCTGAGCGATTCCATTTTGAACTTGAACCTTCGTATATAAGTGTTCAAGGATTTCAATTTTAGAATGGGTCTCACCGAACCGTCTGGTTTCGGTACCACAACATTTTGGAATAGTAACCCCGGCCTTGTTGAAGGAGGGGTACCTTGATTTCACCTGCTGGAAGTACAGCTTGTGAATTGCCGCCAGTACTACCTTTCTAGGAGGGCAGCAGGCAAGGCTGATGTGAGGCAACGGCGAGGGGGAGTCGCCTCGAACTCCAGCCTGTATCCCTGTGATACTACTTGCAGAACCTAGGGATCCACCTGTGGGCAAGCCCACTGGTCCCTGCAGTTCCCGAGACGCGCCCCCACCGCACCTGTCTCCACCTGTGGAGCCCCCGCGTCATGCGGTGGACTCAGAGGAAGCGAGGGAAGATATTTGATCCTGGGAACTGGCTGACTGGTGCAGCTTTTTCCTTCTTCCCTTGTCTCTGTGCAGAAAGGAAGCGCCTTTGACCCGCTTGCTTTTCTGAAGCCGAAAAGGACTGTCTTAGGCTTTTGTGAGGAAACCTGAGGTAAAAATTTTTCTTCCCAGCTGTTGCTGTGGATACGAGGTCCCAGAGACCATCCCGAAACAATTCCTCACCCTTATAAGGCAGAATCTCCATGTGCCTTTTAAAGGCAGCATCACCTGTCCACTGCCGGGTTTCTAATACCCTCCTGGCAGAATGGACATTGCATTAATTCTGGATGCCAGCCGGCAAATATCCCTCTGTGCATCCTTTATATATAAGACAACGTCTTAAATATGCTCAATGTTAGCAAAATATTATCCCTGTCTTAGCGTATTAATATTATCTGACAGGGTATCAGACCACGCTGCAGCAGCACTATTTATGCTGAGGCAATTGCAGGTTTCAGTACATAACCTGAGTGTGTAAATACAGACTTCAGGATCACCTCCTGCTTTTTATCAGCAGGTTCCTTCAAGGTGGCCGTATCCTAAGACGGCAGTGCCACCTTTTGACAACGTGTGAGCGCCTTATCCACCCTAAGGGATATCTCCCAACGTGACCTATCCTCTGGCGGGAAAGGGTACGCCATCAGTAACTTTTTAGAAATTACCAGTTTCTTATCGGGGGAAACCACGCTTCTTTACACACTTCATTCATTCATCTGATGGGGGAACAAAACACTGGCTGCTTTTTCTCCCCAAAAATAAAACCCCTTTTATGTTGTACTTGGGTTCATGTCAGAAAATGCGTAACACATTTTTCATTGCCGAGATCATGAAACGGATGTTCCTAGTGGATTGTGTATATGTCTCAACCTCGTCGACACTGGAGTCAGACTCCGCGTCGACATCTGTGTCTGCCATCTGAGGTAACGGGCGTTTTTTGAGCCCCTGATGGCCTTTGAGACGCCTGGGCAGGCGCGGGCTGAGAAGCCGGCTGTCCCACAGCTGTTACGTCATCCAGCCTTTTATGTAAGGAGTTGACACTGTCGGTTAATACCTTCCACCTATCCATCCACTCTGGTGTCGGCCCCACAGGGGGCGACATCCCATTTATCGGCCTCTGCTCCGCCTCCACGTAACCTTCCTCATCCAACATGTCGACACAGCCGTACCGACACACCGCACACACACAGGGAATGCTCTGACTGAGGACAGGACCCCACAAAGTCCTTTGGGGAGACCGAGAGAGAGTATGCCAGCACACACCAGAGCGCTATATAATGCAGGGATTAACACTATAACTGAGTGATTTTTCCCCAAATAGCTGCTTGTATACATATATTGCGCCTAAATTTGGTGCCCCCCCTCTCTTTTTAACCCTTTGAGCCTGAAAACTACAGGGGAGAGCCTGGGGAGCTGTCTTCCAGCTGCACTGTGAAGAGAAAATGGCGCCAGTGTGCTGAGGGAGAAGCCCCGCCCGTTTTTCGGCGGACTTTCTCCCGCTTTTTCTGGAATACTGGCAGGGGTAGTTTTACATCTATATAGCCTCTAGGACTATATATGATGTAGATTTGCCAACCAAAACGGATGGCTCATAACAATAACCCTTAGTTAAGCAATAACTATATACACGTATTGCAGAGAGTCCGCACTTGGGACGGGCGCCCAGCATCCACTACGGACTACGAGAAATAGAATTACCGGTGAGTAAATTCTTATTTTCTCTGACGTCCTAGTGGATGCTAGGAACTCCGTAAGGACCATGGGGATTATACCAAAGCTCCCAAACGGGCGGGAGAGTGCGGATGACTCTGCAGCACCGAATGAGCAAACACAAGGTCCTCCTCAGCCAGGGTATCAAACTTGTAGAACTTTGCAAATGTGTTTGAACCCGACCAAGTAGCAGCTCGGCAAAGCTGTAATGCCGAGACCCCTCGGGCAGCCGCTCAAGAAGAGCCCACCTTCCTCGAGGAATGGGCTTTTACCGATTTTGGATGCGGCAATCCAGCTGCATAATGAGCCTGCTGAATCGTGCTACAGATCCAGCGAGCAATAGTTTGCTTTGAAGCAGGAGCACCCAGCTTGTTGGGTGCATGCAAGATAAACAGCGAGTCAGTCAGTCTTCCTGACTCCAGCCGTTCTGGAAACATATATCTTCAAAGCCCTGACTACGTCCAGCAACTTGGAGTCCCCCAAGTCCCTAGTAGCCGCAGGCGCCACAATAGGTTGGTTCAAATGAAACGATGACACCACCATTGGGAGAAATTGGGGACGAGTCCTCAATTCTGCCCTGTCCATATGGAAGATCAGATATGGGCTTTTACATGACAAAGCCGCCAATTCCGACACCCGCCTAGCCGATGCCAAGGCCAACAGCATGACCACTTTCCACGTGAGATATTTTAGTTCCACGGTTTTAAGTGGCTCAAACCAGTGTGATTTCAGGAAATCCAACGCAACGTTAAGATCCCAGGGTGCCACTGGTGGCACAAAAGGGGGCTGGATATGCAGCACTCCCTTTACAAAAGTCTGAACCTCAGGCAGTGAAGCCAGTTCTCTTTGAAAGAAAATGGATAGGGCCGAAATCTGGACCTTTATGGACCCCAATTTTAGGCCCATAGTCAGCCCTGACTGTAGGAAGTGCAGGAATCGACCCAGCTGGAATTCCTCCGTAGGGGCCTTCCTGGCCTCACACCAAGCAACATACTTCCGCCATATACGGTGATAATGTTTTGCTGTCACATCTTTCCTAGCTTTTATCAGCGTAGGAATAACTTCATCAGGAATGCCTTTTTCCGCTAGGATCCGGCGTTCAACCGCCATGCCGTCAAACGCAGCCGCGGTAAGTCTTGGAACAGACAGGGCCCTTTTGCAACAAGTCCTGTCTGAGAGGCAGAGGCCATGGGTCCTCTGTGCGCATTTCTTGCAGTTCCGGGTACCAAGTCCTTCTTGGCCAGTCCGGAACAATGAGTATTGTTCTTATTCCTCTCTTTCTTACTATTCTCAGCCCCTTTGGTATGAGAGGAAGAGGAGGAAACACATATACCGACTGGTACACCCACGGTGTCACTAGGGCGTCCACAGCTATCGCCTGAGGGTCCCTTGACCTGGCGCAATAACGTTTTAGCTTTTTGTTGAGGCGGGACGCCATCATGTCCACCTGTGGCAGTTCCCATCGGTTTGCAATTAGTTGGAAAACTTCTTGATGAAGTCCCCACTCTCCCGGGTGGAGGTCGTGTCTGCTGAGGAAGTCTGCTTCCCAGTTGTCCACTCCCGGAATGAACACTGCTGATAGTGCTTGCACGTGATTCTCCGCCCATCGAAGAATCCTTGTGGCTTCCGCCATTGCCATCCTGCTTCTTGTGCCGCCCTGGCGGTTTACATGGGCGACCGCCGTGATGTTGTCTGACTGAATCAGCACTGGCCGGTTTTGAAGCAAAGGCTCTGCTTGACTCAGGGCGTTGTAAATGGCCCTTAGTTCCAGTATATTTATGTGTAGAGAAGTCTCCAGACTTGACCACAGCCCTTGGAAGTTTCTTCCCTGAGTGACTGCCCCCCACCCTCGGAGGCTTGCATCCGTGGTCACCAGGACCCAGTCCTGTATGCCGAACCTGCGGCCCTCGAGAAGGTGAGCACTCTGCAGCCACCACAGAAGAGACACCCTGGCCCTTGGGGACAGGGTGATCAGCCGATGCATCTGAAGATGCGATCCGGACCACTTGTCCAACAGATCCCACTGAAAGATCCTCGCATGGAACCTGCCGAAGGGAATGGCTTCGTATGAAGCCACCATCTTTCCCAGGACTCGCGTGCAGTGATGCACCGATACCTGTTTTGGTTTCAGGAGGTCCCTGACCAGAGATGCTAATTCCTGGGCCTTCTCCACCGGAGAAACACCTTCTTCTGTTCTGTGTCCAGAATCATGCCCAGGAAAAGCAGACGCGTCGTAGGAATCAGCTGCGACTTTGGAACATTTAGAATCCAACCGTGCTGTAGTAACACTTCCTGAGAGAGTGTTACGCTGATCAACAACTGCTCCCTGGACCTCGCCTTTATGAGGAGATCGTCCAAGTACGGGATAATTATAACTCCCTTCTGCCGAAGGAGTATCATCATTTCGGCCATTACCTTGGTAAATATTCTCGGTGCCGTGGACAGGCCAAACGGCAACGTCTGGAATTGGTAATGACAGTCCTGTACCACAAATCTGAGGTACTCCTGGTGAGGTGGGTAAATGGGGACATGCAAGTAAGCATCTTTTATGTCCAGCGACACCATAAAATCCCCCTCTTCCAGGCTTGCAATCACCGCTCTGAGCGATTCCATTTTGAACTTGAATTTCTTTATATAAGTGTTCAAGGACTTTAAATTCAGAATGGGTCTCACCGAACCGGCCGGTTTCGGTACCACAAACATTGTGGAATAGTAACCCCTTCCCTGTTGAAGGAGGGGGACCCTGACAATCACTTGCTGGAGTACAGCTTGTGAATTGCCGCCAGCACTACCTCCCTTTCCATGGGGGAAGCTGGCAAGGCTGATTTGAGGTAACGGCGGGGGGGAGTCGCTTCGAATTCCAGTTTGTATCCCTGAGATACAATTTGTATAGCCCAGAGATCCACCTGTGAGCGAACCCACTGGCTGCTGAAGTTTCGGAGACGCGCCCCCACCACACCTGGCTCCGCCTGTGGAGCCCCAACGTCATGCGGTGGACTTAGTGGAAGCAGGGGAGGACTTTTGTTCCTGGGAACTGGCTGCATGGTGCAGCTTCTTACCTCTACCCCTGCCTCTGGCAAGAAAGGATGCACCCCTGACCCTCTTGCCTTTTTGGGAACGAAAGGACTGCATTTGATAATACGGTGCTTTCTTAGGCTGTGAGGAAACCTGAGGCAAGAAAGTGGACTTTCCAGCTGTCGCTGTAGACAAGAGGTCCGACAGACCGTCCCCAAACAATTCCTCACCCTTATAAGGCAAAACCTCCATGTGTTTTTTAGAATCAGCATCTCCTGTCCATTGCCGAGTCCATAAGACCCTCCTGGCAGAAATGGACATAGCATTAATTCTAGATCCCAGCAGGCAAATGTCCCTCTGAGCATCTCGCATATATAAGACGACGTCTTTGATATGGCCCAGGGTTAGCAAAACAGTATCTCTGTCGAGGGAATCTATGTCGTCTAACAGAGTATCTGTCCACGCTGCTACAGCACTACACATCCAGGCTGAAGCAATAGCAGGTCTCAGTAGAGTACCAGAGTGAGTATACACCGACTTCAGGATAGCTTCCTGCTTTCTATCCACAGGCTCCTTTAGGGCGGCCGTATCCTGAGACGGCAAGGCCACCTTTTTAGATAAGCGTGTCAGGGCCTTGTCCACCCTAGGGGATGTTTCCCAACGTAACCTGTCCGTTGGCGGGAAAGGGTACGCCATCAGTAACCTCTTAGAAATCACTAGTTTCTTATCAGGGGAACTCCACGCTTCTTCACAATTCATTTAATTCATCAGATGGGGGAAAAGTCACTGGCTGCTTTTTCTCCCCAAACATATAAACCCTTTTGGTATTAACCGGGTTACTCTCAGAAATGTGTAATACATCTTTCATTGCAATAATCATGTATCGGATGGCCTTAGTCATTTTAGACTGTAAATGTGCCTCATCATCGTCGTCACTGGAGTCGGACTCCGTGTCGGCATCAGTGTCAACCATCTGAGCTAGAGGGCGTTTATGAGCCCCAGACGGTTTCTGAGTAGCCTGGGCAGGGGCGGGCTGAGACCCCGGCTGTCCCTAGGCTGCAGCGTCATCAAACCTTTTATGTAAGGAGTTTACATTGTCATTTAAGACCTTCCACATATCCATCCAATCTGGTGTCGGCCCCGACGGGGGCGATACCACACTTATCTGCCCTTGCTCCGCCTCCACGTAACCTTCCTCATCAAACATGTCGACACAGCCGTACCGACACACCACACACACACACACACACACACACACACAGGAAATGCTCAGACTGAGGACAGGACCCCACAAAGTCCTTTGGGGAGACAGAGAGAGAGTATGCCAGCACACACCAAAACGCTATATAACACAGGGATTTACACTGCTAATAAGTGATTTCCCCAATAGCTGCTTGTCTGTATCGATTTGCGCCTAAATTTATGTGCCCCCCCTCTCTTTTTAACCCGTCTTGTACCTGGATACTGCAGGGGAGAGCCTGGGGAGCGTGCTTCCAGCGGAGCTGTGAAGGGAAAATGGCGCTGGTGTGCTGAGGAAGAAGGCCCCGCACCCTCAGTGGCGGGCTTCTGTCCCGCTTTCAGTGTATAATAATGGCGGGGGATTTTACATATATACAGTGCTAGACTGTATATATGTATGATTTTGTGCCAAAGGTATCTCAATTGCAGCCCAGGGCGCCCCCCCCAGCGCCCTG
Source organism: Pseudophryne corroboree (assembly GCF_028390025.1). Classification (NCBI taxonomy): domain Eukaryota; kingdom Metazoa; phylum Chordata; class Amphibia; order Anura; family Myobatrachidae; genus Pseudophryne; species Pseudophryne corroboree. The sequence goes on from NC_086444.1 coordinate 367,516,549, forward strand.
CACCCTACAGTGACCGGAGTGTGTAAGTGTGCTGGGAGCAATGGCGCACAGCTGCGGTGCTGTGCGCTACCTTAATGAAGACAGGAGTCTTCAGCCGCCGATTTTGACGTCTTCCAGCTTCTGTTCTTCTGGCTCTGCGAGGGGGACGGCGGCGCGGCTCCGGGAACGGACGATCGAAGACAGGTGCCTGTGTTCGAACCCTCTGGAGCTAATGGTGTCCAGTAGCCTAAGAAGCACAAGCTAGCTGCAAGCAGGTACGTTTGCTTCTCTCCCCTTAGTCCCACGTAGCAGTGAGTCTGTTGCCAGCAGAAACTCACTGAAAATAAAAAACCTAAAAATACTTTCTTTTCTAGTAAGCTCAGGAGAGCCCACTAGGAGCACCCAGCTCTGGCCGGGCACAATTCTAACTGAGGTCTGGGGGAGGGGCATAGAGGGAGGAGCCAGTGCACACCAGATAGTACCTAATCTTTTTTTAGAGTGCCCAGTCTCCTGCGGAGCCCGTCTATTCCCCATGGTCCTTACGGAGTTCCCAGCATCCACTAGGACGTCAGAGAAATGTATAATTGGGAGTCATAAAAAGCAGGTATATTGGTTGCAGTTATTTCCCTACAAAGTCGGTATCCACCCCTAGCAAGGATTCAGCCATATACTGTATCTTTCTAGCCGCAAGCCATATCCCGATCAAGCCCCGGGAGCATTACAATTTCTGCCCTACACTGGAAAGCAAGGATTGCAAGTGCTTATGCTGCAAAGACAGCAAACTTAAAAACATGAATTTTCTTGCCTGTTTCTGAAGTGGTGCCACATATTCCCACGAGTTGGTATACGGATCATACCTCTCCACTTCCTTAAGCTCATCGTGATAATCCCTGCCCGCCACTGCATACAGAAACTCCCCCAAAACACAGACAGACAGATCAGCACGGGGCTGCTGCATCGACTGGATCTGGAACCAGCGGTTGTGTCGGGGGTCATACCTTGAAAAGAGAAAAAGTATCATCTTCTTGCATAAACATATCAAAAATACAGAAAGGAATAAAAACATTATGGGAGGAAATTCAATTCCAGGCGAATACATCCACACGGCTGAATCAGCACGGCAAGAGCCGTGCTTTATGGAAGCCCCATCTCGCGCAAAAGTGTTTGCAGCACCAAAGCCTAGTGAGATATTTTATGTGAATTCGGCCGAACGAGCGAAGGGTGCGAGATGTGGTACCGTTGCTTAATCACCACAGCAATGGCTATTCACACCCTTTGCCTGGAATTGAATTCCCCTCTATCTTTGGAATATTAAAAAAGAAAAATATATCCTACGACTATTGATGTTCAGTAAAGCACACAGGCAAGTTATGGTGAATATAAGACCTTATACTGTATGTTTACATTGGCTTTTGCTAACAAAATTTTAAGCTTCAAAATTGCTCAGATTAGGTAAAACGGAATATTAGTTGGAGATTTCAATGGAGCTCTGCTCCAGCAGGCTACATCATCAGAGAAACTTAGGGTACTTAACTCTACTAAGCTACATTGAACAATGAGCTGTGCAGATTTCTATCATTAATGGGAATAAGGTTATAGTGCACATCACAGCAGTGGTGTCTTAAAATAATGTCTACTAAAGTCCCGCAGAGCATTTTAGAACAGACTACGAATGAGTAAATGTAGCATTTAATTATTATTTTAGTTGACATTGGGTAAAGCATCAGTCAGTGGACAGAGTGGACCCAACTGTACAAAATGATCCACTCATTATTCAGTCCGGACTTAAAAATGATGAGTTTAGTAATATAGGTATTTAGTACTAAGTGGTTCATATCATCAGAACAGAAATATATTCTCTGATAAATTGTCACAGATCATATTTAATATGTTAAATTTGTTAAAATGAAGGACTGCATGACAATTACACACCTAGAATAACCTAATCACGCTGTGGTGTAGATATTAATTTGCGGATGGCTTATGTTAATTTATTACCTTACAATATTCTGGGCTAAATATGCTACACAGGCAATTTTCTTTTTCTCTGCGGGATCGGCAAATCAGGGATTTTTTAAATGAAGTATTTCCCTGATGTATCGGCAACCGTCAGATCTGATCAGCGAATCGTTGCTGCCGTCATATCGGGGAAATGGGTTCCTGATGTTTGTGGGCCTTTATTCACATTGTTACTTGTATTTACCAGATTGTGGGGCCTATTTATCCACTTTTTTTTAATTATTATTATTATTATGCAAAAAGTGGTAGGACCCAGCGCGGACCACGGTATAGAAAACAAAATCCAGTGAAAGATTAAAGGTATTCTTCTCCAACTTGGAGAAGAATACCTTTAATCCTTCACTGGATTTTCACAAGAGGGGTGCACTTGCACTATTTGTTGCATGGTTTAAAGCACGTTCACGGCACCAAATATAATCATCACTACTTCTCTACGTAGTTAAAATACTACACTATCATTGTTCATTTGTTTTCTATACTGTGGTTGGCGTACTGGATCACTGGAAATTCCGGAAGACCGGATCACCAGGATACAGAGAGGCATTATGTACTAATTGAAAATCTACTGGTTTCCGGTACGCATATTGAGATTGATTGTAATATCCACTACGGGATAACGTACATCACTGAAGGCGCTGGGTCCTACCACTTTTTGCACATTCTTCATTTGGACTTTGAAATAAGGTCCTTCCATAGAGGACTTTTCTCACAGCAGCCATCCTTATTTAGGAAGTGATTTATGTATGCATTTATTTGTCTTATTCACTGTACACATTCACAAAATTGTTAGACTTGATAAATAGGTAGCAGCGCTAATCACACCTTTATAATTATTATTATTATGTAGAAACAGCAGTTTTGAAATAATTTTATGTATTCCTGCTATGTACGAATAGCTTAATACAGGAGATTTTAGAGAAATCTTCTGCAGGCACCTAATTAGGGCATCAGATCTCAGTCCCCATTATTATCTATGGGGAAAACGTTTTGACCCCTATGTACCAAACTCTGAAAAGTGATGCTTTTCGGAGATTGGTACCTTTTGTTTACACCATCTTCAGATGGCGTAAACGGCGTTTAACCTATGGAGGCTTTACTCGTAGGACAGTGATTTCCAAACTTTTTTGAATCACGGCGCCCTAGAATATCAGAATTTTTTTCACGGCACCCTTAGGCCAAAAATTTCTTGAGAAATTTAGAAAGAAATATTACATTAAGTAGATCGCGTTTATATGTCATCCTTAGGGTCAGTTGTGTGGTGAGAGACAAGATTTGCTTCTGTTTGGCCACATATTTTATGACTGGCAGCCACCAGAACTGGTTTTGCCTATTATATTGACCATGAATAGTTTGAATTGGTAATCGGCCACCAACCCAGGGCACCCCTGCAAGTGTCCCGAGGCACCCCAGGGAGCCACGGCACAGAGTTTGGGAACCTCTGTCGTAGGAGATAGATTTTCTGCTTCCCCTCCTGCAGCCTCTGGAAATTGACACTGTGGGCATGCACAAATGTGAAAGACTCCTCCAAAATGTAGGTGAAGTACCCTGCAGGGACACCTTCCGCTGTCCCTATGGGTTACGTTTAGTTAGTACATAGCGGTGCAGATTGTTAATAATCACTGAAGTGGCGTGATTAATTATACATAGGCCCCTGTGACTTTATTTTACATAATATACTGTACCATGCATACAATCCAGTTTGGGTCTTGCTGAAAGACACAGACAGGCGTCATCATAAAAAATTACATGAATGAAATGCGTGTACTCATCTGTATGTATAATAAAACTGTAAGGGTTGTGTCTGTACATGAGAGAGGAGAGGAGCAATAAAGAAAAAATTGGATTTTAATTAACTACTGGCAAATCCTTTTTTCTCATAGTCTGTAGGGGATACTGGGATTCCATTTAGTACCATGGGGTATAGATGGGTCCACTAGAAGCCATGGGCACTTTAAGAATTTGATAGTGTGTGCTCCCTCTATGCCCCTCCTACCAGACTCAGTCTAGGAAACTGTGCCTGAGGAGACGGACATACTTTGAGAGAAGGATAGATAAGCAAAGTGGTGAGATTACGAACCAGCACACACAGAACAAGAGGAAAGCCATGCTAACCAAACTTGAAAACAGGAACAGCAACAGCTGAACCAAACAACATTACTGAACCAAGTGATAGTGCAGGAAGAACAAAGCATCGGGCGGCGCCCAGTATCCCCTACGGACTACGAGAAAAGGATTTACTGATAGGTAATAAAAACCCTATTTTCTCTTACGTCCTAGGGGATACTGGGATTACATTTAGTTCCATGGGGAAGTACCAAAGCTCCCAAACCGGGTGGGAGAGTGCCGAGGTTCCTGCAGAACTGACTGACCAAACTGAAGGTCCTCAGAGGCCAAAGTATCGAACTTGTAAAACTTAGCAAACGTGTTGGAACCTGACCAAGTAGCTGCTCGTCAGAGCTGTAAAGCGGAGACACCCCGGGCAGCCGCCCAAGAAGAACCCACCGACCTAGTAGAGTTGACCTGTACAGATTTTGGAACTGGTAAGCCTGCCGTGGAATAAGCATGCTGGATAGTGAACCTGATCCAGCGAGAAATTGACTGCTTTGAAGCAGGACACCCAATTTTATTGGGATCATAGAGAATGAACAGCGAGTTGGATTTCCTGTGACGAGTTGTTCTCTTTACATACACCTTCAAAGCCTTCACAACATCCAAAGACTTTGAAGTAGCAGACGTGTCCGTAACAGCCGGAACCACAATAGGTTGATTGATGTGAAACGCGGACACCACCTTAGGAAGAAATTGCTGCCGAGTTGTGAGTTCAGCTCTGTCTTCATGGAAAATTAAGTAGGGACTCTTGCGAAACAACGTACCTAGTTCCGACACACGTCTTGCTGAAGCCAAGGCCAATAGTGTGACGGTCTTCCACGTAAGGTAGTTTACGTCAACCTGCTGTAACGGTTCAAACCAGTCCGATTGGAGGAACTGCAACACCAAATTGAGATCCCAAGGTGCCGTGGGAGGCACAAAGGTAGGTTGGATGCGCAGAACACCTTTCAAGAAAGTCTGGACCTCAGGGAGAGAAGCCAATTGTTTCTGAAAGAAAATAGACAAGGCCGAAATCTGGACTTTAATGGAGCCTAGACGTAGGCCCACATCCATTCCCGACTGCAGAAAAAGCAGGAGACGTCCCAGATGAAATTCCACCACAGAATATTGTCTGCTCTCACACCAAGAGACATACTTCTTCCATATACGGTGGTAATGTTTAGACGTTACCCCCTTCCTGGATTGGATCATGGGGGTAAATTTACTAAGAGGGAAGTTCTATTTAAGATGGGATGTTGCCCATAGCAACCAATCAGATTCCAGGTATTATCTTTTAGAAGTTGCTAGATAAATGAGAAGTAGAATCTGATTGGATGCTATGGGCAACATTCCATCTTGAATAGAACTCCCATCTTAGTAAAATTAGCCCAGAGTCAGGATGACCTTGTCAGGAATCCCTCTCCTGGCTAGAATCAGCCGTTCAACTTCCATGCTGTCAGCATCTCGAGAAGATCCGCATACCAGGCCCTTCACGGCCAGTCCGGAGCAATGAGGATTGCTTGAACCTTTTCCTCTTTTTTATTCTCTTTAGAATTCTTGGGATCAGAGGAAGTGGAGGAAACATGTACACCAGCTGGTAGACCCACAGAGTTCTCAGAGCGTCTACCACCACTGCTTGTGGGTCTCTCGACCTGGAACAATACTGCTTGAGCTTCTTGTTGAGTCGAGAGGCCATCATGTCGATCTGTGGATATCCCCACCAACGTGTCAACCACCGGAACACTTCCAGGTGGAGGCTCCACTCCGCCGGGTGCAGGTCATGTCTGCTGAGGAAGTGTGCATCCCAGTTGTCTACTCCCAGAATTAAGACCGCTGACAATGCCACGGCGTGTTTTTCTGCCCAGAGGAGAATTCTTGACACCTCAGAAAATTGCTGCTCTGCTTTTCGTTCTGCCCTGTTGGTTTATGTACGTTACCGCCGTTACATTGTCCAAGTGGACTTCAATAGCCTGATTCCGAAGTAGAGATGAGTCCTGCAGAAGGGCGTTGTAGATTTCCCTCAGTTCCAAGATGTTTATTGGAAGGACGATTTCCCGACTTGATCATCTTCCTTGAAACTGCTCCCCCGGGTGACTGCTCTCTAACCTCGGTGAGGCTTGCGTCTGAGGTTAGTAGAATCCAATTCTGAATCCCGAACTTCCGACCCTCGACAAGGTGAGAAGTCTGTAGCTACCACAGAAGGGAGATTCTAGCTTTTGGTGACAGACAGATCCTCTGGTGCATGTGAAGATGCGATCCGGACCATTTGTCCAACAGATCCAGCTGGAAGGGCCTCGCATTAAACCTTCCATACTGAAGCGCCTCGTAAGAGGCCACCATTTTCCCCAGAAGGCGAATGCACAGATGCACCGAGATCCGGTTTAGCTTCAGGACAGCGCAAACCCTCGACTGGATTACCATTGCCTTCTCCAAGGGAAGGAACACTCTCTGAGACTCTGTGTCCAGTATCATTCCCAGGAAAGAAAGCCTCTGCGTCGGTTCCAGGTGAGATTTTGTTAAGTTCAGAATCCACCCGTGATCCAGGAGTAGTCTGGATGAGAGGCCAATGCTGTCCAACAACCGCTCCCTGGACGGTGCCTTTATCAGAAAATCGTCCAGGTATGGAATTATGTTCACATCATCTCTGCCATCACTTTGGTGAACACTCTCGGTGCCGTGGAGAGACCAAATGGCAGGGCCTGGAACTGGCAGTGACAGTCCTGCAGTGCAAACCGTAGATAAGCCTGATGAGGCGGCCAGATCGGAATGTGAAGGTACGCATCCTTGTTATCCAGAGACACTAGGAATTCCCCCTCCTCCAGACCTGAGATCACCGCTCTGAGAGACTCCTTCTTGAATTTGAACACTCGTATGTACGAGTTCAACGACTTGAGGTTCAAAATCGGTCTTATCGAACCATCCGGTTTCAGTATTACGAACAAGTTGGAATAGTACCCCCTGTTTTGCAGATGAGGTGGAAATGGGACAATGACCTGGGTCCGTACCAGTTTTTGAATGGCGTCCTGTAAAGTTATACTTGCCTCTAGTTAAACTGATTTGAAGAATCTGTGAGGTGGGAGCTCCTGAAACTCCAGTCTGTAGCCCTGGGAAATAAGAACTATGACCCAGAGATCCTGGCACGAACCTGTCCATATGTGACTGAAAAATCTTAGTCGGGCTCCCACCCACCAGTCCTCCAGGCATCGCAGTCCACCGTCATGCTGAAGGCTTTGAGGAAGCAGAGCTTGAGCTCTGTTCCTGAGAACCGGCAGTTGCTGGTTTGTGTGGTTTACCTCTAGCGCCTCTGGTTTTTTACTTAAACTTGGCTGTCCGAAAGGACTGTAGATTAGGTCCTGAGTAAGCCTTCCTGGCTGGGGGAGCTGCAGAAGACTTACCCGCAGTAGCTTTTGAGATCCATTTGTCTAGTTCATCTCCAAACAAGGCCTCTCCAGTGAAGGGTAGGCCTTCCACACCTTTCCTGGAATCTGCGTCAGCAGTCCACTGGCGTAGCCATAAGCCTCTGCGTGCTGACACTGCCATAGCAGTGGTGCGTGCAATAAGCAAGCCTTTTTCTTTTATGGCTTCCACCATAAATTTCGCAGAGTCCTGTATATGTTGCAGGAGTAAAATAATCTCCTCAAGGCAAGGTATCTAACCCCTCAAGTAGGTTACCCGACCATTTGGCGATGGCCTTAGTAATCCACCCACATGCTACAGTGGATTTCTGAGCCATCCCAGCAGCTGTATACAAGGATTTGAGTGTAGTCTCAGTTCTATGATCAGCTGTGTCTTATAGGGAGACTGCACCCGGAACAGGCAATTCAGTTTTCCGTGACAGCCTGGATACTGATGCATCCCCTATCGGTGGATTTTCCCATTTTTCCTATCCTCAGGAGGAAAAGATGATAGGAAAATTTTAATTCCTAAAAGGTTGCTATCAGGATTAACCCATGGTTCTTCAAACAGGGTATTTAGATCCTTTGATACAGGAACTCTGACTGAGGATTTCTTTTTTATATTAAAATAAGAATTTACTCACCGGTAATTCTATTTCTCGTAGTCCGTAGTGGATGCTGGGTACTCCGTAAGGACCATGGGGTATAGACGGGCTCCGCAGGAGACTGGGCACTCTTAAAAGAAAGATTAGGTACTATATCTGGTGTGCACTGGCTCCTCCCTCTATGCCCCTCCTCCAGACCTCAGTTAGGGAAACTGTGCCCGGAAGAGCTGACATTACTAGGAAAGGATTTGGAATCCAGGGTAAGACTCATACCAGCCACACCAATCACACCGTACAACTCGTGATAACTATACCCAGTTAACAGTATGAACAATAACTGAGCCTCTCTCAACAGATGGCTCATACAATAACCCTTTAGTTAAGCAATAACTATATACATGTATTGCAGAGAGTCCGCACTTGGGACGGGCTCCCAGCATCCACTACGGACTACGAGAAATAGAATTACCGGTGAGTAAATTCTTATTTTCTCTGACGTCCTAGTGGATGCTGGGTACTCCGTAAGGACCATGGGGATTATACCAAAGCTCCCAAACGGGCGGGAGAGTGCGGATGACTCTGCAGCACCGAATGAGAAAACTCAAGGTCCTCCTCAGCCAGGGTATCAAACTTGTAGAATTTTGCAAAAGTGTTTGAACCCGACCAAGTAGCAGCTCTGCAAAGTTGTAAAGCCGAGACCCCTCGGGTAGCCGCCCAAGAAGAGCCCACCTTCCTCGTGGAATGGGCTTTTACTAATTTAGGATGCGGCAGTCCAGCCGCAGAATGTGCAAGCTGAATCGTGCTACAGATCCAGCGAGCAATAGTCTGCTTTGAAGCAGGAGCACCCAGCTTGTTAAGTGCATGCAGGATAAATAGCGAGTCAGTTTTTCTGACTCTAGCCATCCTGGAAACATAAAGTTTCAGGGCCCGGACTACGTCCAGCAACTTGGAATCCTCCAAGTCCCTAGTAGCCGCAGGCACCACAATAGGTTGGTTCAAATGAAACGATACCACCTTAGGGAGAAATTGGGGACGAGTCCTCCATTCTGCCCTTTCCATATGGAAGATCAGATATGGGCTTTTACATGACAAAGCCGCCAATTCTGACACACGCCTAATCCAAGCTAAGGCCAAAAGCATGACCACTTTCCACGTGAGATATTTTAGCTCCACGGTCTTATTAAGTGGCTCAAACCAGTGGGATTTTAGGAATCCAACACACGTTAAGATCCCAAGGTGCCACTGGAGGCACAAAAGGGGCTGAATATGCAGCACCCCTGTAACAACGTCCGAACTTCAGGCAGTGAAGCCAGTTCTTTTTGAGAGAAAAAGGGATAGGGCCGAAATCTTGGCCTTTATGGATCCTAATTTTAGGCCCATAGTCACTCCTGACTGTAGGAAGTGCAGTAATCGACCCCCCTGGAATTCCTCTGTAGGGCCTTCCCGGCCACACACCAAGCAACCTATTTTCGCCATATACAATGAAAAAGTCTTGCTGTCACGTCTTTCCTAGCCTTTATCAGCGTAGGAATAACTGCATCTGGAATGCCCTTTTCCGCTAGGATCCGGCGTTCAACCGCCATGCCGTCCAACGCAGCCGTGGTAAGTCTTGGATCAGACAGGGTCCCTGTTGCAACATGTCCTGACTGAGAGGCAGAGGCCATGGGTCCTCTGAGAGCATTTCTTGCAGTTCCGGGTACCGAGTCCTTCTTGGCCAATCCGGAGCAAAGAATATTGTTCACACTCCTCTGTTTATTACAATTCTCAGCCCTTGGGTCTGAGAGGAAGAGGAGGGAATATATAGACAGACTGGAACACCCATGGTGTTACTAGTGCGACCACAGCTATCGCCTGAGAGTCCCTTGACCCAGCGTAAAACCTTTTTTATCTTTTTATTGAGGTGGGACGCGATGTAGTCCACCTGAGGCAGTTTCCATCAATTTGCAAAACTGCGTGAAGACTTCCTGATGAAGTCACCACTTTGCCGGGTGGAGGTCGTGTCCACTCCCGGAATGAACACTGCTGACAGTGCGCTTACTTGATTCTCCGCCCAGCGAAGAATTCTGGTGGCTTCTACCCTCGCCACCCTGCTCCTTGTGCCGCCCTGGCGGTTTACATGAGCCCCTGCTGTCTGACTGGATCAGAACCGGTTGGTCGCGAAGCAGGAACTCCGCTTGACTTAGGGCGTTGTATATGGCCCTTAGTTCCAGGATATTGATGTGAAGGCAAGTCTGTTGGCTTGACCACAAACCTTGGAATTTTCTTCCCTGTGTAACTTCCCCCCACCCTCGGAGGCTTGCATCCGTGGTCACCAGGACCCAGTCCTGAATGCCGAATCTGCGGCCCTCGAGAAGGTGAGCACTCCGCAGCCACCACAGGAGAGACACCCTGGCCCTGGGGGATAGGGTGATTAACCGATGCATCTGAAGATGTGATCCGGACCACTTGTCCAGTAAGTTCCATTGTCCTTGCATGGAACCAGCCGAAGGGGATGGCCTCGTATGATACCATCATCCTTCCCAGGACTCGAGTGCAGTGATGCACTGACACCTGTTTTGGTTTTCAATAGATTCCTGACCAGTGTCATGAGCTCCTGAGCTCTCTCTATCGGGAGATAAACCCTCTTCTGGTCTGTGTCTAGGATCATGCCTAGGCGAGGCAGATGAGCTGTAGGAACCAACTGCGACTTCGGAATATATAGAATCCAGTCGTGTTGCCGTTTCACTTCCAGAGAAGGTGATACGCTGTCCAGCAACTGCTCTCTTGATCTCGCTTTTATGAGGAGATCATCCAAGTATGTGATAATAGTGACACCTTGCTTCCGCAGGAGCACCATCATATCCGCCATTACCTTGGTGAAATTGGTAATGACAATCCCGTACCGCAATTCTGAGGTACGCCTGATGAGGTGGATAAATGGGGACACGAAGGTATGCATCCCTTATGTCCCGATTAATTTCAGGCTTGCAATGACCGCTCTTAGCGATTCCATCTTGAACCTGAACCTTTTCAGGTATATGTTCAGGGATTTTAATTCAATATGGGTCTAACCGAACCATCTGGTTTCGGGATTATAACATGGTCGAATAATAACACCCTCTTGTTGAAGGAGGGGACCCTTGACCACCACCTGTTGAAGATACAATTTACGAATTGCAGTTAACACTGGCTCCCTCTCTTGGGGGGAAGCCCGCCGGGACCTCGGTGAGGGGGCATCTTCTCACAGTCCAGCCTGTATCCCTGCGATACAATTTCTATTGCCCAGGGATCTAACAGGGAGTGAACCCACTTGTGGCTGAACTTACGAAGGCGTGTCCCCACCGGGCCTAGCTCCGCCTGTGGAGCCCCAGCGACATGCAGTGGATTTTTGTAGAGGCCGGGGAGGACTTCTGTTCCTGGGGACTAGCTGTGTTGTACAGCTTCTTTCCTCTGCCCCCAGCTCTGACAAGAAAGGACGCACCTCAGACTTTCTTGTTTCTTTATTTGAAAAGCTGCATTTAATAATGTCGTCGTTTCCTAGGCTGTGCAGGAATATAAGGCAAAATATCAGAATTACCAGCTATAGCTGTGGAGACCAGGCCCGAGAACCTTTCTCCACACAATCCTCAGCCTTCCATATGCCTCTTAAGTCGGCATCATCTGTCCAATGTATATTCTACAGGACACGTCAAGCAGAAATCGACATAGCTTTTGTCTCTAGGACCCAGTATACTCATGTCCCTTTGGGCATGCTTTATAATTATATATCTATCACTTAAGACAGCATCTTAAAATAATAAGAATTTACTTACCGATAATTCTATTTCTCGGAGTCCGTAGTGGATGCTGGGGTTCCTGAAAGGACCATGGGGAATAGCGGCTCCGCAGGAGACAGGGCACAAAAAAGTAAAGCTTTAGGATCAGGTGGTGTGCACTGGCTCCTCCCCCTATGACCCTCCTCCAAGCCTCAGTTAGGATACTGTGCCCGGACGAGCGTACACAATAAGGAAGGATTTTGAATCCCGGGTAAGACTCATACCAGGCACACCAATCACACTGTACAACCTGTGATCTGAACCCAGTTAACAGTATGATAACAGCGGAGCCTCTGAAAAGATGGCTCACAACAATAATAACCCGATTTTTGTAACTATGTACAAGTATTGCAGATAATCCGCACTTGGGATGGGCGCCCAGCATCCACTACGGACTCCGAGAAATAGAATTATCGGTAAGTAAATTCTTATTTTCTCTATCGTCCTAGTGGATGCTGGGGTTCCTGAAAGGACCATGGGGATAATACCAAAGCTCCCAAACGGGCGGGAGAGTGCGGATGACTCTGCAGCACCGAATGAGAGAACTCCAGGTCCTCCTTAGCCAGGGTATCAAATTTGTAGGATTTTACCAACGTGTTTGCCCCTGACTAAATAGCCGCTCGGCAAAGTTGTAAAGCCGAGACCCCTCGGGCAGCCGCCCAAGATAAGCCCACCTTCCTTGTGGAATGGGCATTTACATATTTTGGCTGTGGCAGGCCTGCCACAGAATGTGCAAGCTGAATTGTATTACACATCCAACTAGCAATAGTCTGCTTAGAAGCAAGAGCACCCAGTTTGTTGGGTGCATACAGGATAACAGCAAGTCAGTTTTCCTGACTCCAGCCGTCCTGGAACCTATATTTACAGGGCCCTGACAACATCTAGCAACCTGGAGTCCTCCAAGTCCCTAGTAGGCGCAAGGCACCAAAATAAGCTGGTTCAGGTGAAACACTGACACCACCTTAGGGAGAGAACTGGGGACGAGTCCGCAGCTCTGCCCTGTCCAAATGGACAACCAGATATGGGCTTTTTTGAGAAAAAAAAAAAACCCACCAATTTGACACTCGCCTGGTCCAGGCCAGGGCCAAGAGCATGGTCACTTTTCATGTGAGATGCTTCAAATCCACAGATTTGACTGGTTTTAAACTAATGTGATTTGAGGAATCCCAGAACTACGTTGAGATCCCACAGTGCCACTGGAGGCACAAAAGGGGGTTGTATATGCAATACTCCCTTGACAAACTTCTGGACTTCAGGAACTGAAGCCACTTCTTTCTGGAAGAAAATCGACAGGGCCGAAATTTGAACCTTAATGGACCCCAATTTGAGGCCCATAGACACTCCTGTTTGCAGGAAATGCAGGAATCGACCGAGTTTAAATTTCTTCGTGGGGCCTTTCTGGCCTCACACCACGCAACATATTTTTGCCACATGTGGTGATAATGTTGTGCGGTCACCTCCTTTCTGGCTTTGACCAGGGTAGGAATGACCTCTTCCGGAATGCCTTTTTCCCTTAGGATCCGGCGTTCCACCGCCATGCCGTCAAACGCAGCTGCGGTAAGTCTTGGAACAGACATGGTACTTGCTGAAACAAGTCCCTTCTTAGCGGCAGAGGCCATAAGTCCTCTGTGAGCATCTCTTGAAGTTCCGGGTACCAAGTCCTTCTTGGCCAATCCGGAGCCATGAGTATAGTTCTTACTCCTCTACGTCTTATAAGTCTCAGTACCTTAGGTATGAGAAGCAGAGGATGGAACACATACACCGACTGGTACATCCATGGTGTTACCAGAACGTCCACAGCTATTGCCTGAGGGTCTCTTAACCTGGCGCAATACCTGTCCCGTTTTTTGTTCAGACGGGACGCCATCATGTCCACCTTTGGTATTTCCCAACGGTTTACAATCATGTGGAAAACTTCCCGATGAAGTTTCCACTCTGCCGGGTGGAGGTCGTGCCTGCTGAGGAAGTCTGCTTCCCAGTTTCCATTCCCGGAATGAAACACTGCTGACAGTGCTATCACATGATTTTCCGCCCAGCGAAAAGTCCTTGCAGTTTTTGCCATTGCCCTCCTGCTTCTTGTGTCGCCCTGTCTATTTACGTGGGCGACTGCCGTGATGTTTTTTCCCACTGGATCAATACCGGCTGACCTTGAAGCAGAGGTCTTGCTAAGCTTAGAGAATTATAAATTTACCCTTAGCTCCAGTATATTTATGTGGAGAAAAGTCTCCAGACTTGATCACACTCCCTGGAAATTTTTTCCTTGTGTGACTGCTCCCCAGCCTCTCGGGCTGGCCTCCGTGGTCACCAGCATCCAATCCTGAATGCCGAATCTGCGGCCCTCTAGAAGATGAGCACTCTGTAACCACCACAGGAGAGACACCCTTGTCCTTGGATATAGGGTTATCCGCTGATGCATCTGAAGATGTGATCCGGACCATTTGTCCAGAAGATCCCACTGAAAAGTTCTTGCGTGAAATCTGCCGAATGGAATTGCTTCGTAGGAAGCCACCATTTTTACCAGGACCCTTGTGCAATGATGCACTGACACTTTTCCTGGTTTTAGGAGGTTCTTGACTAGCTCGGATAACTCCCTGGCTTTCTCTTCCGGGAGAAACACCTTTTTCTGGACTGTGTCCAGAATCATCCCTAGGCACAGCAGACGTGTCGTCAGGATCAGCTGCGATTTTGGAATATTTAGAATCCATCCGTGCTGTTGTAGCAGTATCCGAGATAGTGCTACTCCGACCTCCAACTGTTCCCTGGACTTTGCCCTTATCAGGAGATCGTCCAAGTAAGGGGTAATTAAGACGCCTTTTCTTCGAAGAAGAATCATCATTTCGGCCATTACCTTGGTAAAGACCCGGGGTGCCGTGGACAATCCAAACGGCAGCGTCTGAAACTGACAGTGACAGTTCTATACCACGAACCTGAGGTACCCTTAGTGAGAAGGGCAAATTTGGGACATGGAGATAAGCATCCCTGATGTCCCGGGACACTATATAGTCCCCTTCTTCCTGGTTCGTTATCACTGCTCTGAGTGACTCCATCTTGATTTGAACCTTTGTAAGTGTTCAAATTTTTTTAGATTTAGAATAGGTCTCACCTAGCCTTCTGGCTTCAGTACCACAATATAGTGTGGAATAATACCCCTTTTCTTGTTGTAGGAGGGGTAATTTAATTATCACCTGCTGGGAATACAGCTTGTGAATTGTTTCCCATACTGCCTCCTTGTCGGAGGGAGACCTTGGTAAAGCAGACTTCAGGAGCCTGCGAAGGGGAAACGTCTCGACATTCCAATCTGTACCCCTGGGATACTACATGTAGGATCCAGGGGTCCTGTACGGTCCCAGCGTCATGCTGAGAGCTTGGCAGAAGCGGTGGAACGCTTCTGTTCCTGGGAATGGGCTGCCTGCTGCAGTCTTCTTCCCTTTCCTCTATCCCTGGGCAGATATGACTCTTATAGGGACGAAAGGACTGAGGCTGAAAAGACGGTGTCTTTTTCTGCAGAGATGTGACTTAGGGTAAAAACGGTGGATTTTCCAGCAGTTGCCGTGGCCACCAGGTCCGATGGACCGACCCCAAATAACTCCTCTTCCTTTATACGGCAATACACCTTTGTGCCGTTTGGAATCTGCATCACCTGACCACTGTCGTGTCCATAAACATCTTCTGGCAGATATGGACATCGCACTTACTCTTGATGCCAGAGTGCAAATATCCCTCTGTGCATCTCGCATATATAGAAAATGCATCCTTTAAATGCTCTATAGTCAATAAAATACTGTCCCTGTCAAGGGTATCAATATTTTTAGTCAGGGAATCCGACCAAGCCACCCCAGCTCTGCACATCCAGGCTGAGGCGATCGCTGGTCGCAGTATAACACCAGTATGTGTGTATATACTTTTTATGATATTTTCCAGCCTCCTGTCAGCTGGCTCCTTGAGGACGGCCCTATCTATAGACGGTACCGCCACTTGTTTTGATAAGCGTGTGAGCGCCTTATCCACCCTAAGGGGTGTTTCCCAACGCGCCCTAACTTCTGGCGGGAAAGGGTATACCGCCCATAATTTTCTATCGGGGGGAACCCACGCATCATCACACACTTCATTTAATTTATCTGATTCAGGAAAAACTACGGTAGTTTTTTCACATCCCACATAATACCCTCTTTTGTGGTACTTGTAGTATCAGAAATATGTAACACCTCCTTCATTGCCCTTAACGTGTGGCCCTAATAAGGAATACGATTGTTTATTCACCATCGACACTGGATTCAGTGTCCGTGTCTGTGTCGACCGACTAAAGTAAACGGGCGTTTTAAAACCCCTGACGGTGTTTCTGAGACGTCTGGACCGGTACTAATTGTTTGTCGGCCGTCTCATGTCGTCAACCGACTTTGCAGCGTGTTGACATTATCACGTAATTCCCTAAATAAGCCATCCATTCCGGTGTCGACTCCCTAGAGAGTGACATCACCATTACAGGCAATTGCTCCGCCTCCTCACCAACATCGTCCTCATACATGTCGACACACACGTACCGACACACAGCACACACACAGGGAATGCTCTGATAGAGGACAGGACCCACTAGCCCTTTGGAGAGACAGAGGGAGAGTTTGCCAGCACACACTAAAAACGCTATAATTATATAGGGACAACCTTATATAAGTGTTTTCCCTTATAGCATCTTTTATATATTTCTAACGCCAAATTAGTGCCCCCCCTCTCTGTTTTAACCCTGTTTCTGTAGTGCAGTGCAGGGGAGAGCCTGGGAGCCTTCCCTCCAGCCTTTCTGTGAGGGAAAATGGCGCTGTGTGCTGAGGAGATAGGCCCCGCCCCTTTTTCGGCGGGCTCGTCTCCCGCTCTTTAATGGATTCTGGCAGGGGTTAAATATCTCCATATAGCCCCCGGAGGCTATATGTGAGGTATTTTTAGCCAAAAAAGGTTTTCATTTGCCTCCCAGGGCGCCCCCCTCCCAGCGCCCTGCACCCTCAGTGACTGCCGTGTGAAGTGTGCTGAGAGGAAATGGCGCACAGCTGCAGTGCTGTGCGCTACCTTAAGAAGACTGAGGAGTCTTCTGCCGCCGATTCTGGACCTCTTCTCGTTTCAGCATCTGCAAGGGGGCCGGCGGCGAGGCTCCGGTGACCATCCAGGCTGTACCTGTGATCGTCCCTCTGGAGCTAATGTCCAGTAGCCAAAGAAGCCAATCCATCCTGCACGCAGGTGAGTTCACTTCTTCTCCCCTAAGTCCCTCGTTGCAGTGATCCTGTTGCCAGCAGGACTCACTGTAAAATAAAAAACCTAAGCTAAACTTTTCTAAGCAGCTCTTTAGGAGAGCCACCTAGATTGCACCCTTCTCGGCCGGGCACAAAAATCTAACTGAGGCTTGGAGGAGGGTCATAGGGGGAGGAGCCAGTGCACACCACCTGATCCTAAAGCTTTACTTTTTTGTGCCCTGTCTCCTGCGGAGCCGCTATTCCCCATGGTCCTTTCAGGAACCCCAGCATCCACTAGGACGATAGAGAAATTTATATGCATACTAGGGTCTCAATCTCTGCTGATAAGGTACCTGTCCACGCTGCCACAGCGCTATAAACCCATGCCGAAACAATTGCCGGTCTGGGTAGTATACTAGAATGTGCACACTATCTGCAGGATCCCTGAGAATAGCTAGTGCAAACAGGACACCCAAGGGGAAGATTCTCAACACATCCTGGCCCTAGTGGGGAAAGGATACAGCCTGAGAATTCTCTTGTGGGAAGCTGCCGTCTCTTGTCTGGAGATTCCCGCTCTTTTTCCTCATGAGAGGAGGGAAATTTACCTCAGCATTCTTCCCCTTAACATGTGTACTCTCGTGTCAGGGACAGATGAGTCATCAGTGATATGCAAATCATCTTTTATTCCAATAATCATATATTGAATATCTTTTAGCCCTCTTGGCTGTAACTTTGCATTATCGTAGTCGACAGTGGAGTTAAACTCCGTGTCGATACTTTATTTTGGATAGTGAGCATAGAGAGACTCTGAAGGACTCTGTGACATAGGGACAGACCAGGGTAGATTTCCTTTCTGTTCCCTAACATTTTGTGCAATAATTTTACCTCAGCACTTACACATATCCAAACAGGTGTCGGCGTTGTCGACAGAGACACCCTCCCACACACATATCCGCTCTATCACCTCCTTAGAGGAGCCTTTTACCTCAGACATGTCGACACACGCGTACCGACACACCACACACACAGGGGATGCTCTATTTGAAGACAGTTCCCCCACCAGGCCCTTTGGAGAGACAGAGAGAGAGAGTATGCCAGCACACACCACAGCGCTATATAATACAGGGATGTACACTATACTGAGCGATTTTCCCCCTATAGCAGCTTATATACACAGTTTTGCGCCTAAATTTATGTGCCCCCCCCCCCTCTCTTTTTTACCCTGTGTACCAGGATACTGCAGGGGAGAGCCTGGGGAGCTTCCTTCCAGCTGAGCTGTGAAGAGAAAATGGCGCCGGTGTGCTGAGGAAGAAGGCCCGGCCCCCTCAGCGGCGGGCTTCTGTCCTTTTATGTACTTTAATGGCGGGGGTTAATGCACATATACAGTTTATCAGACTGTATTATGTGCTTTTCGCCAAGTAAGGTAATCTAATTGCTGCCCAGGGCGCCCCCCCCCCCAGCGCCCTGCACCCATCAGTGACCGGAGTGTGTGGTGTGCTAAGGGAGCAATGGCGCACAGCTGCAGTGCTGTGCGCTACCTTAACGAAGACCGGAGTCTTCAGCCGCCGATTTTCAACTTCTCTTCGTTCTTCTGGCTCTGCAAGGGGGACGGCGGCGCGGCTCCGGGACCGGACGACCGAGGACTGGGCCTGTGTTCGATCACTCTGGAGCTAATGGTGTCCAGTAGCCTTAGAAGCCCAAGCTAGCTGCAAGCAGGTAGGTTCGCTTCTCTCCCCTCAGTCCCACGTAGCAGTGAGTCTGTTTCCAGCAGATCTCACTGAAAATAAAAAACCTAACAAATACTTTCTTTTCTAGGAAGCTCAGGAGAGCCCCTAGGGTGCATCCAGCTCTGGCCGGGCACAGATACTAACTGAGGTCTGGAGGAGGGGCACAGAGGGAGGAGCCAGTGCACACCAGATATAGTACCTAATCTTTCTTTTAAGAGTGCCCAGTCTCCTGCGGAGCCCGTCTATACCCCATGGTCCTTACGGAGTACCCAGCATCCACTAGGACGTCAGAGAAAATAAGATTCCTCAGTCTCCTCTGTCACCTTATCAGGTATATGCAGTACTTCTCTGATAGCCTCTATTCCCTGTGACAGAGTAGCCTCCCCCACCTCTGAGTTAACCTCCCCCTCCTCCATGTCTGACCCTTCATCATCAGTCAGACTGCAGGATATGGGCCAAATTACGTTTTTGCGGACAAATGGCAGGGGACTGAGATGTTGGTATGGGTACGGCGTCTCTTTTCATAAACTCAGTCATTGATTGTCTTAAGTATTGCGTCTCTTTCTCATTGTGGTACAATTTAGTATAAATATTGGAAATCATTCCCTTAATGGAATCCAGCCAAGCTGGGGCTGCCCTGCTAGCCTGGAAGGTACATTGCACAGAGTACACAGTAGTGACCCCCCTGGATAAGAGGAACACTGTGACTTACATGAAACACACTCTTTGTCTGACATACTGTGACAGTGACACAACACAACACAACACACACACACACACACACACACACACACACACACACACACACACACACACACACAGGAACAGGTTAAATGCACAATTAATCCACAAAGAGCCCTTCCAGGGAGACACAGAGATAGTAAGGAGCCAGCACACGGCGCCCTTACTGCTAATGCCAAGCTTAGCCAGGTCGCAGATTAAGTACCCTGATAGGGGACTTAGTACACTAATAATCACTCCCCCACTGCTATGACCCCCTGGTACCGCTGAGGTAATCTGGAGTCTCTCCGGTGGAGTTGCGCATCCCTGTCAGTCAGCGTTTGTGTCCACTGCAGAGAGAAAATGGCGCTGGTGAGCTGCTGGATCTGCTTAGTGAAGCCCCGCCCCTTAAATGGTGCGCGGTCTTCCCGCTCTTTTTTATACTGGCTGAGGTGATTTTGTGCCTAAAATGGAGTCAGTCCCCTTTTAAGTCTGTAATGCCAGTCTGGGTACTGTGTACACATGTAGTGTACTGTGACTCAGTTAGCCCCCTCAGAAGCTGTAAGTCTGCACTGTGTACTGAGTCTGGAGACCCAGCCGCCCCATGTATAAGCCATGAATCTCCTTACCCTCATTCCGCCATAACGGCCGGCGACCCGCTAACCGGGACACCGGCTTAGTACTCACACCACTTCTTTCTTATGGCTCTGTTAGGGGAGGCGGTGTGCTGTGGGAATGTACGCTCGCCGTGGTGGGGCTTGCGAATAGTTCCCTCAGGAGCTAGTGTCCTGTCAGCGGGGTACGGGACCATTAACCCTTCAAGAGGTTGGGCCGTTCCCGCCCTTAAGTCCCACGAAGCAGCTGGTGCCATCCAGTCCTGCCTGAAAATAACAAACAGATAAATTAAATGCAGAAAACTCTTCAGGAGCTTGCAGCGACGTGACCGGCTCCTCCAGGCACATTTTCTAAACTAAGTCTGGTAGGAAGGGCATAGAGGGAGGAGCCAGCGCACACTATCAAATTCTTAAAGTGCCCAAGGCTCCTAGTGGACCCATCTATACCCCATGGTACTAAATGGAATCCCAGTATCCCCTAGGACGTAAGAGAAACCAGATGCATGACACTCGGCGCACTGAAAATTGGTGTTCCGATCATACTTCTGCGGAACTCGACTCCGCCCAAATTATGCAAAGGAAACTGACTTAAAGTGACTGCTTAAAGTGAACCTTATTGAGGCAGAAATTCTGTGTGGCGCAGGTGAGACTGTTTATACCACATATACCCCCTTCACCCCAACAGTTTTCCTTTTTAATTCAAGCGCCTGCAATTCCCTGTAAGCGTCTACTTCACTATGAGGATCAACAAGTTGCAGGAGGAAATGCTCAGGGCTGCGGGTGTAGATCTCAGACCAGCTGCTTCTCCCATGGGCAGCTTTACGTGGCTTGCTCACGAGTTAGTAGCCCCAAGAATCTTTTTGTGTTACTCCTTGAATGAAAAACTGCAAATATTGTTTACAAAAGAATTTTGTGATCCATATGTACAATAATAAGAATTTACTCACCGATAATTCTATTTCTCGTAGTCCGTAGTGGATGCTGGGGACTCCGTAAGGACCATGGGGAATAGCGGCTCCGCAGGAGACTGGGCACAAATAGAAAGCTTTAGGACTACCTGGTGTGCACTGGCTCCTCCCCCTATGACCCTCCTCCAAGCCTCAGTTAGGATACTGTGCCCGGAAGAGCTGACACAATAAGGAAGGATTTTGAATCCCGGGTAAGACTCATACCAGCCACACCAATCACACCGTACAACTTGTGATATGAAACCCAGTTAACAGCGTGATAACAGAGGAGCCTCTGAATAGATGGCTCACAACAATAACCCGATTAGTTAACAATAACTATGTACAAGTATTGCAGACAATCCGCACTTGGGATGGGCGCCCAGCATCCACTACGGACTACGAGAAATAGAATTATCGGTGAGTAAATTCTTATTTTCTCTGACGTCCTAGTGGATGCTGGGGACTCCGTAAGGACCATGGGGATTATACCAAAGCTCCCAAATGGGCGGGAGAGTGCGGATGACTCTGCATCACCGAATGAGAGAACTCCAGGTCCTCCTCAGCCAGGGTATCAAATTTATAGAATTTTGCAAACGTGTTTGCCCCTGACGAAGTAGCTGCTCGGCAAAGTTGTAAAGCCGAGACCCCTCGGGCAGCCGCCCAAGATGAGCCCACCTTCCTTGTGGAATGGGCTTTTATTGATTTAGGCTGCGGTAATCCTACCGCAGAATGTGCCCGCTGAATAGTGCTACAAATCCAGCGCGCAATAGGCTGCTCAGAAGCAGGAGCACCCAGCTTGTTGGGTGCCATCAGGATAAACAGCGAGTCAGTTTTCCTGACTCCAGTCGTCCTGGAAAAATAAATTTTCAGGGCCCTGACTACGTCCAGCAACTTGGAATCATCCAAGTCCCTAGTAGCCGCAGGCACCACAATAGGTTGGTTCAAGTGAAAACCTGAGACCACCTTCGGGAGAAACTGAGGACGAGTCCTCAACTCTGCCTTATCCATATGGAAAATCAGATAAGGGCTTTTACATGACAAAGCCGCCAATTCTGACACACGCCTGGCCAAGGCCAAGGCCAACAGCATGACCACTTTCCACGTGAGATACTTTAGCTCCATGGTTTTAAGTGGCTCAACCAATGCGACTTTAGGAAATCCAACACCAAGTTGAGATCCAAAAAGTGCCACAGGAGGCACAAAAGGAGGCTGAATATGTAGTACTCCTTTACCCAAAGTCTGAACTTCAGGCAGTGAAGCCAGTTCTTTCTGGAACAAAATCGACAGAGCCGAAATCTGGACCTTGATGGACCCCAATTTGAGTCCCAACGTCACCCCTGCTTGCAGGAAGTGCAGGAATTGACATAGTTGAAATTCCTCCGTCGGGGCCTTCATGGCCCCCACCAAGCAACAAATTTTCGCCAAACGCGGTGATAATGTCTTGCGGTGACATCCTTCCTGGCTATGATCAGGGTAGGGATGACTTCCTTCGGAATACCCTTTTCCTTTAGGATCCGGTGTTCTACCGCCATGCCGTCAAACGCAGCCGCGGTAAGTCTTGGAACAGACAGGGTCCCTGCTGCAGCAGGTCTCGTCTGAGCGGCAGAGGCCAAGGGTCCTCTGCCAGCATCTCTTGAAGTTCCGGGTATCAATCTTCATGGCCAATCCGGAACCACGAGTATGGTTTTCACTCCTCGCCTTCTTATTATTCTCAGTACCTTGGGTATGAGAGGTAGAGGAGGAGACACATAAACCGACTGGTACACCCACGGTGTCACTAGAGCGTCCCCAGCGATCGCCTGAGGGTCCCTTGACCTGGCGCAATATCTTTTCAACCTCTTGTTGAGGCGGGACGCCATCATGTCCACCCGTGGTCATTCCCAACGGTTTACCCGCATTTGGAAAACTTCTGGATGAAGTCCCCATTCTCCTGGGTGTAGGTCGCCCATCGGAGAATTCTTGTGGCTTCTGCCATCGCCATCCTGCTTCTTGTGCCGCCCTGTCTGTTTACATGGGCGACCGCCGTGATATCGTCTGATTGGATCAGTACCGGCTGGTTCTGAAGCAAGGGCCTTGCTTGGCTTAGGGCATTGTAAATGGCCCTTAGCTGCAGAATATTTATGTGAAGCGAAATCTCCTTGGAAATTTCTTTCCTGTGTGACTGCACCCCAGTCCCGAAGGCTGGCATCCGTGGTCACCAGGACCCAGTCCTGTATTCCGAATCTGCGGCCCTCTAGTAGATGAGCCCTCTGCAGCCACCACAGCAGCGACACCCTGTTTCTTGCTGACAGGGTTATCCGCTGTTGTATCTGTAGATGGGACCCGGACCATTAGTCCCCCAGGTCCCACTGGAACGTCCTTGCGTGGAGCCTTCCGAATGGAATTATGCTTCGTACGAAGCTACCATTTTTCCCAGGACTCGTGTGCATTGATGTACCGACACCTGTCCTGGTTTTAGGATGTCTCTGACTAGAGATGACAACTCCTCGGCTTTTTCCACTGGAAGAAAACTCTTTTCTGGTCTGTTCAGAAACATTCCCAGGAACAGAAGACGTGTCGTCGGGACCAGCTGTGACTTTGGAATATTGAGAATCCAGTCGTGCTGTTGTAGCACATCCCGAGAGAGTGCTACCCCCAACTGTTCTTTGGACCTCGCCTTTATCAGGAGATCGTCCAAGTACGGGATAATAAAAACTTCCTTCTTGCGAATGAGTATCATCATTTCGGCCATTACCTTGGTAAAGACCTTCGGTGCCGTGGACAAGTCCAACAGCAGCGTCTGGAACCGATAGTGACAGTCCTGTACCACACATCTGAGGTACTCCTGGTGAGGAGGGTAAATGGGGACATGCAGGTACGCATCCTTGATGTCCAGGGAGACCCTGTAATCCCCCTCGTCCAGGCTCGTAATAACCGCCCTGAGCAATTCCATCTTGAACTTGAATCTTCTGATATAAAAAATTCAAGTATTTTAATTTTAAGATGGGTCTCACCGAACCGTTCTGTTTCGGTACCACAACCATTGTGGAATAGTAACCCCTTCCTTGCTGAAGGAGGGGCACCTTGACAATCACTTGTTGTGATTATAGTGTTGAATAGCCATCAACACCGCCTCTCTGGCAGAGGGAGGTGTCGGTAAGGCAGATTTTAGGAAACAGCGGGGGGAAGAACGTCTAGAACTCCAGCCTGTACCCCTGAGATAC
This sequence comes from Pseudophryne corroboree, assembly GCF_028390025.1. Classification (NCBI taxonomy): domain Eukaryota; kingdom Metazoa; phylum Chordata; class Amphibia; order Anura; family Myobatrachidae; genus Pseudophryne; species Pseudophryne corroboree. Next base: position 367,540,862 of record NC_086444.1, read on the forward strand.
TACTTGAAGGACTCAGGGATCCATGTGAGAGAGCCCACTGGGCGCTGAAATTTCTGAGACGGGCCCCCACCGTACCCGGGTCCGCCTGAGGAGCCCCAGCGTCATGCTGTGGGCTTACCGGACGCAGGGAGGACTTCTGCTCTTGGGAACTAGCTGTGTGCTGCAGCTTTTTCCTCTACCTTTGCCTCTCGGCAAAAAGGATGAGCCTCTAGCCCTCTTGCTTTTCTGGGGCCGAAAGGACTGTACTTGATGATACGGTGCTTTCTTTTGTTGTGGGGTAACCTGTGGCAACAAAGTCGATTTCCCAGCAGTAGCTGTGGAAACGAGGTCTGAAAAAACCATCCCCCAACAGTTTTACCCCCTTATAGGCAAAATTCCATGTGCCGATTCAAGTCGGCATCGCCTGACCATTGCCGAGTCCATAACCCCCGTCTGGCGGCAATGGACCTAGCGCTTATTTTTGATGCCAGCCGGCCAATATCCCTCTGTGCATCACGCATGTATAAGACCACGTCTTTTGTATGCTCTATTGTCAGCAAAATATTGTCCCTATCCATAGTTATTTTCCGACAGGGAATCTGACCACGCAGCGGAAGCACTGCACAACCATGCCGAAGCAATGGCTGGTCGCAATATAATGCCCCAGTGTGTGACTATATCTTTTAGGGTAACCTCCTGCTTTCTATCAGCAGGTTCCTTCAGGGCGGCCGTATCCGGAGACGGTAGTGCCACCTTTTCTGATAAGCGTGTAAGCGCTGTATCTACCCTATGGGGTGTTTCAATTTCTTACCGGGGGAAGACCACGCTTCCTCACACACCTCATTTAATTTCTCAGATGCAGGAAAAACTACTACTAGTTTTCTCTCACCAAACACAATACCCTTTTATGTGGTACCTGGGGTATTATCAAAAATGTGTAATACATTTTTCATTGCCTCAATCATGTAACGGGTGGACCTATTTGGAGGGTACACTAGTCTCATCGTCGTCGACACTGGAGTCGGTATCCGTGTCGACATCTGTGTCTGCCATCTGAGGTAGTGGGCGTTTTTAGAGCCCCCCATGACATTTGAGACGCTGGAACAGGCCCAAGCTGAGTAGCCGGCTGTTCTGTGTCGTCGACCTTTTGTGTAAGGAGTTGACACTTTCACGTAATCCTTCCATAAGTCCAACCACACCGGTGTCGACCCCGCAGGGGGTGACAACATATTTACAGGCACTCGCTCCGCCTCCACATCATTATCCTCCACATAGATGTCGACACAGCCGTACCGACACACAGCACACACACAGGGAATGCTCTGACAGAGGACAGGACCCCACAAAGCCCTTTGGGGAGACAGAGGGAGAGTATGCCAGCACACACCAGGGCGCTATATGTCACAGGGATATCACCTACAAAAGTGTTTTCCCTTATAGCTGCATATATATATTGTATACTGCGCCTAAAATGTGCCCCCCCTCTCTTTTTAACCCTTTCTTGTAGTGTATTAACTGCAGGGGAGAGCCAGGGAGCTTCCCTCCAACGGAGCTGTGAGGGAAAAATGGCGCCAGTGTGCTGGAGATAGCTCCGCCCCTTTTTCGCGGACTTTTCTCCCGCATTTTTATGGATTCTGGCAGGGGTTAAAAAGCACCTATATAGCCTCTGGGGCTATATATGGTGCCAGTTTGCCAGCCAAGGTGTCAGTATTGCTGCTCAGGGCGCCCCCCCCCCAGCGCCCTGCACCCATCAGTGACCGCAGTGTGAGGTGTGCATGAGGAGCAATGGCGCACAGCTGCAGTGCTGTGCGCTACCTTGATGAAGACTGATGTTTTCTGCCGCCGATTTCAGGAACAACTTCTTGCTTCTGGCTCTGTAAGGGGGCCGGCGGCGCGGCTCTGGGACCGGACTCCGAGGCTGGGCCTGTGTTCGATCCCTCTGGAGCTAATGGTGTCCAGTAGCCTAAGAAGCCCAAGCTGGCTGCAAGCAGGCAGGTTCGCTTCTTCTCCCCTTAGTCCCTCGTAGCAGTGAGCCTGTTGCCAGCAGGTCTCACTGAAAATAAAAAACCTAAAACTAACTTTCTATCTAAGAAGCTCAGGAGAGCCCCCTAGTTTGCACCCAGCTCGTCCGGGCACAAAGATCTAACTGAGGCTTGGAGGAGGGTCATAGGGGGAGGAGCCAGTGCACACCAGGTAGTCCTAAAGCTTTCTATTTGTGCCCAGTCTCCTGCGGAGCCGCTATTCCCCATGGTCCTTACGGAGTCTCCAGCATCCACTAGGACGTCAGAGAAATAAAATATACATCACAATATTAGATGGCACTACAGTCGTTGTAAGATTAGTTCTGTTGAGCAATAAGAGACGTCCACATGAGTTAAGCCGTGGGCAAATGCTAGTATTACACGTTGTTAAGGTATAGGTGCTTTTACATTGCTAATAACGTAACTTTTCAAATTAGACAATCTTTGTTTCAGCTGAAAAATTCAGATAGTTCCTAATTTCTGTTCTTTAATGTAAACTGTCGGAAATCAGAGGTAATTAATGGTTATAAAAAGTGTATTTTATTTATGTTCTTATTCAAAGTATAAAACATTACAATATGGGGGCTGAGCTGAATAATGAGAAAGATCCTCACCTCCAGCATCGTGCTTCAGCGCGGTATCCCCTCACGTTGTTGTCACCCCCAATCAAGTAGACAAAGTTATTGAGCACTGCGATGCCTTGATTAGACATGCGAGGCGCTTGAGGTGCTGTTAGTGGCCTCCACTCGCCAGTTAAAGGATTCAAATATTTGGCCTGATCACTGAGTACTGTATAAGGGGCAGAGTACATTCCACCAAAGCCGACCACGCAGTTGAACTCGGAACGCAATTGTGTGTGGGGCCCCTGAAGCACTGGCTGCATAATTTCATTCTTATGATATTCCAGAGCATTGGATACAGTGACTTTCAGAGGACATGGCCCCAGTTTATCATGTAGTCTCTGTAGAACCGACAACTCCATTAGGGGAAAGCGCACGGTTTCTAGTAGCTTCGGAGATTCTGACAGGCTCACCTGATCCGTTTCAACCTGCTCGGAGGTGTAGTGATAAAGTAAGGCTCCTTCATAAACCTCATTTTCAGATCCCACCTGAAAGACAGATTTGTTTAACATATAGGGCCAGATTAATGACGCCCGAGATCGCCGGAGGTGCGAGATGCCAGCTGATCTCAGACGTTTTTTTAAAGGGGCAATCACAAGGCAAAACCATGCCTTATAAATGATTGCCTCTTTAAAAACAAAACATCCGCGATCAGCTGGCATCCCGCACCTCCGGTGATCTAGGGCGTCATTAAATCCAGCCACTAGGATCATATACTGTATGCTGTGAGTCACAGCCATTCAACCATTTTTCAGTGATAAAACTTCCTGACTCTCACTTCTCAAGCTTTACTCTTCTCTCTGCTGTGCCCATAATGCACTCACTGTTAGCATCTGTCAGTGGTGGTGCTCAACTGAAACCCTCTCTGTCTTTCCAAATGAATAACTATTGTATCAGTGGCAGCACCATGGTTGTTGACCATGAGGAGTGTGGCCTTGCGGAAGACCCATTTGCGTTCCTCGTGGAAAGCAACCTCCTTCCCCCATCGCGTCATTTTCCCCGTGACTTGTGCAGCGCAGCTCTAGCCGGGGGAGGGACTCCGGAGGGGTAACTATTGCAAAAATGTGTGCAGGGTGTGCTGTGTGGGCCCCCTGGACCCGCGTGCATCGCACACAATGCATCCATTATAGATACACCACTGCTTATGGACACACCTGCACTAGGATTAATTTGTTTCTCCGAAGACACACACAAACAAATATACAATGTTTTGGGGGTTTTTTTGCTCAGAAGCAAGTAATCCTACTAGTATGTTTTTGGAATGTGGGAGGAGACCGGAGCACTTAGATAAAAACCCACACAAAATGGTGACAAAATACAAACTCCTCCATAAGCCATGACCAGTAATTGAACTTATTACCTCAGTGCTGCGAGGTAGTAATGCTATCCACTACGCCATCCATGCTGCCTGTAATGCTGTAGCTTGTAGGTGGTGTTACCATATAAGAAAGCACTGGTCATTGGTCACAGCCATGTACTGGAAAAGAAGAAAGATCTTTATCTATCTTACCTCCAATTGGTTGCTGCTAAGCAGAGAATACACTTTCTCCAGAGGAAGCTGCCTATATATTTGGGTGCGTGAGAATGTGATAAAATTTTTAAGCACAAATGAGTCCAGTTGCTCACTAAGATGACTCAGGTGGAAGAGCTCAGCCAGCTTGTACACCTCCACAACATTTTCCTCATCCACCCACGAAATTAGGAAGTCACAGCAGTAATTAATGACTTCAGCAATCTGAAACAAAAAGCAGTTAATTTCAAAATGGATTTAAAGTACAGTGCAGCCGGAATGTATTCACAGCGCTTCTCTTTTTCCACATTTTGTTATGTTACAGCCTTATTCCAAAATGGAATAAATTAATTTTTCCCCTCAAAATTCTATACACAATACCCCATAATGACAACATAAAAAGTTTTTTTGTGATTTTTACAAATTTATTAAAAATAAAAAATGAAGTAATCACATGTACATAAGTATTCACAGCCTTTGCCATGAAGCTCAAAATTGAGCTCAGGTGCATCCTGTTTCCACTGATCATCCTTGAGATGTTCTTACAGCTTAATTGGAGTCCACCTGTGGTAAATTCAGTTGATTGGACATGATTTGGAAAGGCACACACCTGTCTATATAAAGGTTCCACACTTGACAGTGTATGTCAGGCACAAACCAAGCATGAAGTCAAAGGAACTGTCTGTAGACCTCCGAGACAGTAATGTCTCGAGGCACAAATCCGGGGAAGGGTACAGAAAATATCTGCTGCTTTGAAGGACCCAATGAGCACAGTGGCCTCCATCATCCGTAAATGGAAGTTCGGAACCACCAGGCCTCTTCCTAGAGCTGGACGGCCGTTTAAACTGAGCGATCGGGGAAGAAGGGCCCTAGTAAGGGAGGTGACCAAGAACCCAATGGTCACTCTGTCAGAGCTACAGAACTCCTCTCTGGAGAGAGGAGAACCTTCCAGAAGGACAACCATCTCTGCAGAAATCCACCAATCAGGCCTGTATGGTAGAGTGGCCAGACGGAAGCCACTACTTAGTCAAAAGCACATGGCAGCCCGCCTGGAGTTTGCCAAAATGCACCTGAAGGACTCTCAGACCATGAGAAACAAAATTCTCTGGTCTGATGAGACAAAGATTGAACTCTTTGGCGTGAATGCGAGGCGTAATGTTTGAAGGAAACCAGGCACCGCTCATCAGCAGGCCAATACCGTCCCTACAGTGAAGCATGGTGGTGGCAGCAGCATCATGCTGTGGGGATGTTTTTCAGTGACAGGAACTGGGAGACTAGTCAGGATAGAGGGAAAGATGAATGCAGCAATGTACAGAGACATCCTGGATGAAAACCTGCTCCAGAGCGCTCTTGACCTCAGACTGGGGTGACTGTTCATCTTTCAGCAGGACAACGACCCTAAACACACAGCCAAGATATCAAAGGAGTGGCTTCAGGCCCAGCCAGAGCCCAGACTTGAATCCGATTGAACATCTCTGGAGAAATCTGAAAATGGCTGTGCACCAACGCTTCCCATCCAACCTGATGGAGCTTGAGAGGTGCTGCAAAGAGTAATGGGCGAAACTACACAGAGACAGGTGTGCCAGGTTTGTGGCATAATATTCAAAAAGACTTGAAGCTGTGATTGCTGCCAAAAATGCATCAACAAAGTATTGACCAAAGGCTGTAAATACTTATGTAGATGTGATTTCTTAGTTTTTTATTTTTCATAAATTTGCAAAAATCTCCCAAAAACTTTTTTCACGTTGTCATTATGGGGTATTGTGTGTAGAATTTTGAGGGGAAAAATGAATTCATTCCATTTTGAAAAAAGGCTGTAACATAACAAAATGTGGAAAAAGTGAAGTGCTATGAATACTTTCCGCATGCACTGTATATTCAAAACATATTGCCTGACAGAAGCCCAGATTATTATATTTCGGAAAGAATTAATAAGCAACAAAAATACAGAACGGTGTTTAATCTGAATTAGGCACAGAGAAAATGTGACTGTCCATTTGCTATTGAGCTACATTTCTGCTTTTTTTGCCATCAGGAATTCATATACTTTGTACTAATTAAAATACAAAGCTCTGCCAATATATAACACAGGAATAGAAATCCAGTAGATGTTCTTTCCTTCTCTTTCCATCTCTCTCTTCCCCCATGTCTATTTATCTTATTAGCTTTTGATTTTACTATATAAATGATGTTTAGTTTCCCCCCCCCCCCCCCCCCATTTTCTATTTTATTTTTGCTATTGTATTTTTTGCGGGGACATCCTCACCTTTTCTCCTCTACAGATTTTTTTTTTATGCGGCTTGTGCATCACTGTGTGCCTTTTTCCTTTCTTTTATTCTGTTAAACAAAGTATAGGGTGGATCAGCACAGGATATTTCTCTTACTGCCTAATATGCCAGAGTGGCATGTATGGGCTATTGGAGGTATACGTAATCTATGATCAACTAGTTACAACTGTAAACACAATAATTGTCAAAATCGAGGCACTGGTAGTACACTCTAGCTTTAGATATAGACTACTACAATGGGACAGAAAATAATTCTCTTTGCTAGGGGCACTGTTACTTGTTATATAAAATATTGTTTTAGTTGAAACTGAACTTTTATGATTTGTTTAGAATAAATTAGTAGACAATAATAACTGCGCAACCTATGTGGTGCAGCCTATGAGAAAAGGAAAGTTCTTCACAAAAACCTTCACTAGACTTAAACCATCACGAAAATTTGTTTGTGGTTTATGATTTGTTTAGAGTAAAAATCGTAAAGGGTCGCGGAAAAATAAAATCAATTCATAACCACTTGTCTTGTGTATTATATTCCAAGAGATGTGAGAACACTTAAATATTACACACAAAAATACAAGGTTGTGTATATAGGAATTTTATATTCATGGTAATTAAGGAACAATAGCCTAACAAAAATCGTTAAAGCCACTGTAATGTATAATACATTTATTCTGGACCATAATGGCATATTTAAGAAGGGAATTTAATATTGTTTTCATTCCTATGTTTGGAGCTACAATCTAATACCAAAGTAAATATAATTGTGCTTCTACATAGTAGTTCAACTTCAAGGGCCCATATATCAGGGTACTCTCGGGCGCAAATCCTAATTTTCCCACTGTCTGGTTGGCGATAATCAAATTCCAACATGCTAGGAACCCTCAATTCATGGATCCCGACCAAAAAATTATCACATTTGGTGTAGCAGCAGATCGTGGAATAGGGCCGTAGGTGTATGTGCTGCATAAGTCCACTGTTTCTAAACACAATGGGCAATATTCAAAAGTTCCTTCCCCCTCGTTTGTGCCCGCCAGCAGCTATTCAATTGTTTCTCCTGACGGACGTGATATCATTATTTCAGTTCACTACCCCCGGGGGTAGCAAGCTGAAATGCACAAAGTGACCTGTTTGGGTCCCCAAACGGGACTTTTCGTAATTGCTCCCATTACTTTAGTTGGGTTTAGCCGCTTTACTCAGTTAAACTCGACTAATATGGGCGCGATATGTGCGATAACGGGGGTCAATTAAATATCTCTCCCTTCACCTTAGATGGGAGATCAGGCGCGATATATCAATTGAATGCATAAGTGTCAATGGATTATACAAAGTTAGTATCAATCCATCTATAGTCTTTGGTAATAATCCAACCACGGTTCACAATAAGCACCAAAAGAAACACAAGAGAATATATATAAAAGTGATATCAGAATATGCTATAAAGACTTCCGGTGGGTGTGCCTAACGCAGTGGCCGCTTCTTATTGCGGGCTCCCCGTTCCCCGGCACCTAACATCTTCCTGGGCCAACATCAACCCCCAAACCAGGTGACTATCTCCCTGAAGAGACAGGGATACTAGCGGGCAAGACGCGGCACCTCATGGTCAGCCCCCCGCATCGTAACAAGCCAGATAGTGTGCTGGCTCCCTGCTCCCGGTGGCCATCTTGGGACACGCGGAGCAGTGTTTCCTCCGTCCAGGTACCGTGTGCTCACTGCCTGGCTCGTGGCTCCCCTTCTCTGTGTGACTGGATGGCTGCATCCCAGCCATAATCTGTAGTGTGGGGTGCTCCTGGAGGATCCCTGTGTGCACTTCTCCGGATGGGCTGCTGAGCTGGGTAGCTCACACATAGCGCCCCCCCGCCATACAGCAGCAGCACTGCTCCATGTCAGTGTAATGTTCTCTCACTGACATATTGTCTCTCCTGACATCCTTTAACCTGCATGTCACCATCTTCTATGCTCTTCCATATGTAAACATATTACAGCAGCGTCTCACTTTTTCATCTCTATATAACCGCATTATGGAGAAATTTGTGGCTAAAACATCCAGAAATACTAAGGGCTCTCAGTCTCAGAAACAGAAGCCTCCTGAGATTGTGTCATCTCCCACCCCAGCCTCCCTCTCCAGAGAGGACTCATTGAACTCCATTGGTCCCCCTATCATGTGCTCTACTTTGGCTAAAAGGGCTAAGGAAATCTCAGACATTTTGTCTCCTTTACTGGATGCTAAATTAGCCCCCCTCACCGAGGCCGTGAACTCGGCTGCTGCACTTCTGAAGCAACACACTTCACGACTAATGGAGGCTGAAGATAGGTTATCGACCCTGGAAGATGAGTTGCAAGAGGGAAAGACCTTACTACACACTCAGGATGTCAATATGGTGGCATTTCAAGACAAATTGGAGGAACTTGAAAATCGGAATCGCCGGAATAATTTGCGCCTAATCAGTCTGCCGGAATCAGTGAGGCCTAAAGAGCTATTCTATATTGTTTCATCAAGCATTGGGGCTCCCGTCGACTGCCAGACCTCTTGAAGTTGAACGGACCCACCGTGATAAACAACCACAGCGCCCTCGTCCAGTCATTTTCCGTCTTCTAAATTATCTTGTCAAAGTACAGATATTGGATGCCTACCGCAAACTGAAAGATTTATGAATATAAGAATATGAGGGCACCCGCATACTTTTGTTTCAAGACTTTTAGTTTCAAGTATCCACTAAACACCGGGAATTCTCCCCGGTCTGCACCGAACTGTTCTCAAAGGGCATTCGATTTTCTCTCCTATACCCTGCTAAACTTTGTGTTCACCATGGCAGTATTACCTCCTTCTTTGAGACTCCTCAAGCTGCGAAGAACTTTGTCCTCCTTGAACTCTTCTTCTCCTCGATCTTCAAATGCTGACTCGGACTAATATCTAGTTCTGATAAGTATTGAAGCTGCCATTATTGCTTACCTTTGCTTATACTACGATGTTTAACTTTTTGATGTCAGGGAGACCTTGTGCCCTTTGCCGCAGACCAAGCTTTTTCTGCCTGCCTGGCAGGGCGGGGGCTTAGTTCTCCCTCTCCTTCTTTTCCATTTCTTCCTCATTTTCTTCTTTGCTTTTCTGTTTCTTCTTATCATATTGTGCTATTTAATTGGTTTAAATGGCCCTTCCGGCCGTCAGACTGGGTTCTTATAATGTTCAAAAAGATTGACAGGATATTTTTGCTGTGTTTTATTGTTTGATCCTCACATGTCCACATGTTATTTACTGATGTCATAGTTCATTTGGATACAAGGTACAAATGTCCTCATTGGCCTACTTGCTGGGATGGGCCGGGGACCTACATAGGTTTAATTTTTCTCCGTAAGCTTCCCAAACGAGGTATAGGATAATACTATGGCATCCTCATTAATTAACACTAACCCTGAGTACAAAAAAATCTATCAAATATGTATCCTGGAATGTGGAAGGGCTGAACACCCCCATTAAGCAAAAAAAAAAAAAGTATTGAGCTACCTGAAAAAACTCCACCCAGATGTTGTATTCCTAAAGGAAACACACTGGAGAGCCTCCAAACCTAATGTACTACGTGACACCCGAGTCCAGGGCTTTAAATCAGCTTCATATCATAGTAAATCCAGATGGGTCCTTATTATGTTTAGTTAATCTGTTCACTATGTTGTTCACAATGAATGGTGTGACCTGGTAGGTCGCTTCTTGTTTTTGAAGGTTGACATAGAGGGGGAACGGCATACATTAGTTTGCCTTGATGCCCCTACGGGCCCAAATGCCTCCTTTTTTCTGATGTGTATTCCAAACTGCAGGATAGGAGAGGGGGGGGGGGGACTGTGATTTTAGGTGGAGACCTGAATATAATTATGGACCCAGCACTGGATGTTTCCAGTGGTCCCAGGCATCTTAACAATACTCAATCCCATCCCCCGGTCTCCCTTCTCATTGACTCCCTCACCCTGATAGACCCTTGGAGATTCTTTCATCCTACATCCCGGGAATACACATTTTACTCCCACCCCCATAATTTCTTTTCCCGCTTAGATTATTGGCTAATATCCAGTTCCCTCCTACACAAGGTGGAACAGGTAGGCATAAAAAATCTCTTATTGTCGGACCACACCCCCATTGGAATGACTATCACCATGCTTAAACCTAAAACTTTTTCTTACAACTGGAAATTTCCTGATTATTTAGAGTCTACTGACGATTTTCTAACCCATTTAACACAATCTTTTTCTAATTACCACGCAGATAATAATATACATTGTCCGGATATTAATTTATTCTGGATGGCGTCTAGCCCGGTTTTAAGAGGCCATATTATTGCTTATGTTGCGGCTAAAAAGAAAAAACTCACTCAAAGATTCTACCAAGCCTCTACAGCTGTTTCTGTTGCGTACTCTGCATTACTAGCAGACCCCTCAGATTCCTCCCGCCTTTTATATAAACAAGCCATAGATCTGACAGTCTTTGCTTGGAAAGGGCCCAAATGAATCTTAATTACCTCAAAAACCGATACTTCCGATGGGGAAATAGAGCTGGGAGACTCCTGGCCAGTATGGTGTGTGCCTCAACGGCTGTGACCCCGATTCTGTCAATACAATCACATGATGGCACCCTTTCCATCTCTCAAACTATAATTAATTTGACTTTTTTGACTTATTTTGAATCCTTCTATAGTGCCCCCATAGATAACCCAATAGCAGGTATGGACTTTTTAACCCACCTAAACCTTCCAGTACTCAGTGCAGATGACAGGAAATTTTTGATGTCCCCAATCACAACACAAGAGGTGGAGATGGCAGTTAAGTCACTTCCTACAGGTAAATCCCCTGGACATGAAAGTCTGTCTGCTGCTTACTATAAATCACTATCAACACAAGTTTCTCATTCCTTTCTCAGCTATTTAATTCCATTCTTTCTGGTGGACCTATATCTTTACTGAATCAAGATTTCAAGATATTTACGAAGTTGCTTACCACCCGACTGCAACCCATATTGTATACCCTGATTCATCTTTCCCAAAAGGGATTTATGTGTCCTAGACACTCCGTCCGTAATATCTGGCTGCTATGACAGCGACGCACCATGCTGGCCTGGTGGATAACCTAGAAGTAAGTTGTGACGTCGATAAGGCGTTCGAACGGGTATCCTAGGCTCACCTTTCCCGAGTATTTCAGGTTCAGGGATTTGGCGCTCCCTTCCTTCAGGTATTCTCCACCCTTTATCATGACCCCAAAGCCTTTCTAACTGTTAATTGTACTAACACGTTGTTTTCAATTAGCCAGAGGCACGAGACAGGGTTGCCCTCTCTTCCCCCTCCTATTTCATCTCGCCACAGACTCTCTTTTACGGTATTTTAATAATGAATCTCTCTGGCAAGGGATACGGATCGGGGATACAGAAATGAAATTCTCAGCATTTGCCGATGACGTCCTTCTTTACTTCTCAAACCACTGGCAGATTTTGAGATGGTCACGGGGGTTTAAAATTAACTACCTTAAAACAGAAGCACTGGCCTTCTTCCCTGAGGGGAAAAGGCGGTGGCGGGACTCCTTCCCTTTTCAATGGGCGAAAGGTGACAGTTTCACTTACCTAGGCATAAAGATACCAACACCCATCGTGATTGTAATTACACCCCACTCCTGCAATGAACCCTTCTAGACTTACCAAAATGGGCTCAGCTCCCTCTGACCTATATTGGGCGTTCTCACCTTTTTAAAATGATCTGTTTCTGTCAGGAATTGACGTTCAGTGGCATCTCACTTACCAGTGCGCTGGTGTGCAGACCTCCAGAGGTCACGGCCCAGTCTGCAGATGCATGAATGCTCTGTCAGCGGGCACGGTGCCCATTGTCATGGTGTACCCCTGAAGTCCATCTAGTGTGTACCCACCATCTGTGCAGCATGGGCGCCGCCATGACACTTGTGGTCAGATGACCTGCAAACACCCAATCCTGTGCTGTGTCTGCACACATAATTCAAGCATCCAATGTCTGCTGACCAGCGGGTATAAATCCAGAACATCGGCTCAGTCTCATCACCTTGAACAACGTGGCACATCCAGTGTACAGCGTCTCCTGGCTCCAGTCTCCTGTGATTTCCTTGCTCCAGTGTATCTGTGGAATTACAGGCTCCAGCCAACCTGCTCTGCTACACCTCCTTCCACAGTCAGCTTCCACCTTGGCATGCAGTAAGAGACTCTCTCCAGGTGCTACTTACCATTCTCACCTGTGTGTTGTTTATCTGCATTCAGCACTGTGCTATTCCATCTGGCACTTAAAACAACCAGCTTGCAATTTACAAACTTTGTCCTGCTTTGGCCTTGCTTGGCTTTGTGGACTTGTGCATATATACACACTGTGTGAACTTATTGCTGTTGGTTTCCAGACCAATCTCCGGAGTTACTATTGCCTGTGTTCATTGTTATCAGCTGCATTACTATCGTCTGCATATTGGATCCTGTTACCATCGACTTCCAAGTCGACCATCGATGTTTGCCACTGCTTCCAGGCCGGTCATCACTGTTATTAACGTCACTGGTTTACAGAGCATCACCTGTGACTGTTGTTATACCCGTCAGCTTCTTTGCTCAAACCATCAGTATTGTTATTGTGCTTCAGTGACTGTTTCTGTGTGCTAAATAAATATCATAGCGCACATGCGCAGGAATCTTCTACAGCCTCGTTCCCTCCACCGCACCACCACTGACCCACTAGTGCCCCCTTTGGGTACAGACACAGTTACAGACCTGACAGTTTCCCCCCAGTTTTTGTATGTTCTTCAAATGCTTCCTGTTTACCCCTCTAAACATATGTTGTCAATTCTAAATAAGGCTCTTTCTAAATTAATTTGGGCGAACAAACATCCCAGGATCTCTCTTTTTAAATTGCAACAGAAACGTGAACCGGGAGGCCTTAACTTCCCTTGTTTGCAGTCCTTTGACATGCAGCTAATTATAGAGTGGCCTCCGATTGGATTGGATGCTTCTTGTGCCGCCCTGGCGGTTTACATGGGCGACCGCCGTGATGTTGTCTGACTGGATCAGTACTGATTGGTTTTGAAGCAGGGGCTCTGCTTGACTCAGGGCGTTGTAGATGGCCCTTAGTTCCAATATATTTATGTGTAGAGAAGTCTCCAGACTTGACCACTGTCCTTGGAAGTTTCTTCCCTGAGTGACTGCCCCCCATCCTCGGAGGCTTGCATCCGTGGTCACCAGGACCCAGTCCTGTATGCCGAACCTGCGTCCCTCGAGAAGATGAGCACTCTGCAGCCACCACAGAAGAGACACCCTGGCCCTTGGGGACAGGGTGGTCAACCGATGCATCTGAAGATGCGATCCGGACCATTTGTCCAACAGATCCCACTGAAAGATCCTTGCATGGAACCTGCCGAAGGGAATTGCTTCGTAAGAAGCCACCATCTTTCCCAGGACTCGCGTGCAGTGATGCACCGACACCTGTTTTGGTTTCAGGAGGTCCCTGACCAGAGATGACAATTCCTGGGCCTTCTCCGGGAGAAACACCTTCTTCTGATCTGTGTCCAGAATCATTCCCAGGAAAAGCAGACGCGTCGTAGGAATCAGCTGCGACTTTGGGATATTCAGAATCCAGCCGTGCTGTTGCAACACTTCCTGAGAGAGTGCTGCGCTGACCAACAACTGCTCTTTGGACCTCGCCTTTATGAGGAGATCGTCCAAGTACGGGATAATTATAACTCCCTTTCTTCGAAAGGAGTATCATCATTTCGGCCATTACCTTGGTAAATATTCTCGGAGCCGTGGAGAGACCAAACGGCAACGTCTGGAATTGGTAATGACAGTTCTGTACCACAAACCTGAGGTACTCCTGATGAGGTGGGTAAATGGGGACATGCAAGTAAGCATCCTTGATGTCCAGCGACACCATAAAATCCCCCTCTTCCAGGCTTGCAATAACCGCCCTGAGCGATTCCATTTTGAACTTGAACTTCTTTATATAAGTGTTCAAGGATTTTAAATTCAGGATGGGTCTCACCGAACCGCCCGGTTTCGGTACCACAAACATTGTGGAATAGTAACCCCTGCCCTGTTTAAGGAGGGGGACCTTGATTATCACCTGCTGGAGGTACAGCTTGTGAATTGCCGCCAGTACTACCTCCCTTTCCCTGGGAGCAGCTGGCAAGGCTGATTTGAGGTAACGGCGAGGGGGAGTCGCCTCGTACTCCAGCTTGTATACCTGAGATACAATTTGTACAGCCCAGAGATCCACTTGTGAGCGAACCCACTGGTTGCTGAAGTTTCGGAGACGCGCCCCCACCGCACCTGGCTCCGCCTGTGGAGCCCCAACGTCATGCGGTGGACTTAGTGGAAGCAGGGGAGGATTTTTGTTCCTGGGAACTGGCTGCCTGGTGCAGCTTCTTTCCTCTACCCTTGCCTCTGGCCAGAAAGGATGCTCCTCTGACCCGCTTGCCTTTCTGAGGCCGAAAGGACTGCATTTGATAATACGGTGCTTTCTTAGGCTGTGAGGGAACCTGAGGTAAAAAAGTCGACTTCCCAGCAGTTGCTGTGGATACGAGGTCCGAGAGACCGTCCCCAAATAATTCCTCACCCTTATAAGGCAAAACCTCCATGTGTTTTTTAGAATCAGCATCACCTGTCCACTGCAGAGTCCATAATACTCTCCTGGCAGAAATGGACATTGCATTAATTCTAGATGCCAGCAGGCAAATGTCCCTCTGTGCATCCCGCATATATAAGACAACGTCTTTTATATGTTCGACGGTTAGCAAAATAGTATCCCTGTCGAGGGAATCAATGTTGTCTGACAGGGTATCAGTCCATGCTGCTGCAGCACTACACATCCAGGCTGAAGCAATAGCAGGTCTCAGTAGAGTACCAGAGTGTGTATACACAGACTTCAGGATAGCTTCCTGCTTTCTATCCGCAGGATCCTTTAGGGCGGCCGTATCCTGAGAGGGCAGTGCCACCCTTTTAGATAAGCGTGTTAGCGCCTTGTCCACCCTAGGGGATGTTTCCCAACGTAACCTATCCGTTGGCGGGAAAGGGTACGCCATCAGTAACCTCTTAGAAATCACTAGTTTCTTATCAGGGGAACTCCACGCTTCTTCACACAAATCATTTAATTCATCAGATGGGGGAAAAGTCACTGGCTGCTTTTTCTCCCCAAACATAATACCCCTTTTGGTGGTAACCGGGTTAATATCAGAAATGTGCAATACATCTTTCATTGCAGTAATCATGCATCGGATGGCTTTTGTAGACTGTACATTTGTCTCATCCTCATCTACACTGGAGTCAGACTCCGTATTGACATCTGTCTCTACCATCAGAGCTAGCGGGCGTTTATGAGCCCCTGACGGCTTCTGAGTCGCCTGGGCAGGCGCGGGCTGAGAACCCGGCTGTCCCAAGGCTGCTGCGTCATCGAACCTTTTATGTAAGGAGTTGACACTGTCGGTTAAGACCTTCCACATATCCATCCAATCAGGTGTCGGCCCCGTCGGGGGCGACACCACATGTATCTGCCCCTGCTCCGCCTCCACGTAACCCTCCTCATCAAACATGTCGACACAGCCGTACCGACACACCGCACACACACAGGGAATGCTCAGACTGAGGACAGGACCCCACAAAGTCCTTTGGGGAGACAGAGAGAGAGTATGCCAGCACACACCACAGCGCTATATAACACAGGGATTTACACTGCTAATAAGTGATTTTCCCAATAGCTGCTTGTTTGTATCGATTTGCGCCTAAATTTATGTGCCCCCCTCTCATTTTAACCCGTCTTGTACCTGGATACTGCAGGGGAGAGCCTGGGGAGCGTGCTTCCAGCGGAGCTGTGAAGGGAAAATGGCGCTGGTGTGCTGAGGAAGAAGGCCCCGCCCCCTCAGCGGCGGGCTTCTGTCCCGCGTTTTCTGTAACTTAATGGCTGTTTTTTTTTACACATATACAGTTAACTGACTGTATTATGTGTATTTTATGCCAAAAGGTAATATAATTGCTGCCCAGGGCGCCCCCTCCCCAGCGCCCTGCACCCTACAGTGACCGGAGTGTGTGGTGTGCTGTGGGAGCAATGGCGCACAGCTGCAGTGCTGTGCGCTACCTTAATGAAGACAGGAGTCTTCTGCCGCCGATTTCATCGTTCTTCTGTCTTCTGGCTCTGCAAGGGGGACGGTGGCGCGGCTCCGGGAAAGGACGATCGAGGTCAGGCCCTGTGTTCGAACCCTCTGGAGCTAATGGTGTCCAGTAGCCTAAGAAGCCCAAGCTAGCTGCAAGCAGGTAGGTTTGCTTCTCTCCCCTCAGTCCCATGTAGCAGTGAGTCTGTTGCCAGCAAATCTCACTGAAAATAAAAAACCTAACAAATACTTTCTTTCTAGCAAGCTCAGGAGAGCCCACTAGGAGCACCCAGCTCTGGCCGGGCACAGATTCTAACTGAGGTCTGGAGGAGGGGCATAGAGGGAGGAGCCAGTGCACACCAGATAATACCTAATCTTTCTTTTAGAGTGCCCAGTCTCCTGCGGAGCCCGTCTATTCCCCATGGTCCTTACGGAGTTCCCAGCATCCACTAGGACGTCAGAGAAACAAAGGATCAGACACACAAACTGTTTACATTTATGGCAACGAGAGAGTGATATACAGAAGGAATTAGCTTACACAGCTGGTTCTAGCCCTAGCAGGAAACTGATGGCAACTGGAGAGACAATGGCTACAGAGAATGGCATACTGGGATATGATGATAATAGTGCACTTAATAAATGTAGTAATGACAATAAGAGTAAACGTAATAAATGTGTTAATGACGATAGGAGTAAAACTGATAAATGTACAAATTCTAACCCGTGCAAGTTGTACCCCATGTTAAACTTCCCTCAGGATTACAAGCAAGAAAGTGAGCCCAGCACGATGTCGGCGTTTTTTTCAGCAGCCACCATAGAAGACACCCAGGTGGGCACGGCCCAATCGGTAAAGGCAGCAGTAAAGCCCCCTAACGGAGGGTCAGGTGAGGTCGTGTCCACAGGTAAGTACGGTATTGTACATTATGCACAGACAATTGCACCTCACATTGTAGAGTCAACACAAGATGGTGTAGTTGAACTTAATCCTGTCAGGGTGATTGCAGTCCCAAATGGAAAGACTGACGCTCAGGGAGTCACTCCCGTCAGAGACATTGCCATGCATTGTCCCTGGTCCCGGACAGAATTGAGGACAATTATGTCTGAATTTCCCTATCCCAGGAGAGATCTAGCCGCATGCCAAAGGTTCATTAAAGAACTAGGTAACGCCGCCGAACCCACTAACAAAGATTGGCGGACAGTACTGCGGGCATGTTTGCCCTCTAGTATTGACCCTGCGAAATTCATTACTGATTGTAAGTTAGACGCAGAAGTACCTCTCACTGAAGAGTACAATCAGGAAAATGTTAAACAGATCAACCTGCAATTAGGAGTATATTTCCCAACTGTTGTCAAGTGGAACAAAATTTTCTCCATTAGACAAAAAGAAGGTGAAACTGCTTCTGATTATTTCCATCGAGCATCATAGGAAATGGCTAGATACACTGGGATCGCGGACATTGAGGAAAGTGTACATCATAGAGAGGTAGCGGTGTCCGTATTAATGGAAGGCTTAAAAGAAGTGTTGAGAACAAGGGTACAGACCACTCAACCTAACTGGAGAGGTATCTCGGTGGCTGCATTAAGAGAGTCCGCTATCGAACATGAACGAAAATGAACATAATATCCAAAGAACCAGGGAAGCACAGGGAGAGCGGTTGATGGTGATGAGCATCAAAGCACTAGAAGAGGCATCAAATCGACCAAAACCCCCAGCCCATGGCACATGGAGGAAGCCAAGGGTTTGTTATCTGTGTAAAAGGGAAGGGCATTATGCCAGCAACTGTAACAGCACACATAAAGTCAGACCTCCTAGACAAGAACACGAGCAAAGTTATGACACACTGTATGACACACGTAATTGGAATCAGGGATCATATAGGAAAAATTTTGGGCCGCACCTGTAATTTGCAGCCAGTGAAGTTGATTGTTAGCCTTGAATAGTAAGCCTGAGGTTACAGTCGATGTAAATGGTAGGTCATTCCTTGTAGACACAAGGGCGGCCAGGTAAACTCTGTGATTTATCTTTAAATGTTTCCTCTTCATCTCTGACGTTCACCAGCAGAACTACAGCTCAAACGTCACATGTCTACTTGGTCTTTTCAGAGGTCTACCCAACCCAAGTATATCTTACCAGCATCATTGTGCCTGGCCACGCACAGAGGGTGGAGAGTGGAAATACTGGTGGGGGAGACTGTGCAGAGATATCGATAAACATGTTGGTGTGACAGCCTGATGGTGAACGGAAATCTGACAATTTTTCTCTTTTTCTATTATTCTCTCTCTTTTTGTTCTTTCATGTTCTACGGATGATATGTCATACAACAGTTAAACAAATGGTAATGCAAGATTTATGCTCCTTACAGAAAGATCGCTGATTCGGAAAGAATATAGTATCACTGGAGTGTTCGTTTTGGGAAGACTGAGAGGCAGCACTGTTGAGACGGCATCTGAGCAAGAAGAACAAGACTAGAGACGAATTATCGTAACAATTTTCTTTCCCTCCTAAGTATTTTCTTTTCCCCCATTACCACTCTTTCTTTCTCCTCCTGCAAGATGGACTCGCCCCAAGAGACTGCATTCCGTGTTTTCCTGTTGACCCTGTTGTTGACCATAGCAGTTTATTTCGGTGAGAGTACCAGAGAGGTCGAGAAAGGATCTGGAATGGGTTCTGATGACCAGGATGGATTCGTAGAATTCCCGAGAGCAACACAATCACCGAGCAAAAGCGAGTATCAGAAAATGATCTGGTAGCCATGACACTAAGAGACATTGTGAAGGATTGTTAGCTGAAGAGAATTGTATCTGTAGGAATTGTGAAAACATAGTTGAGGACGGGTGCATCCAGAGATGTCAGTCCAGTATTAATATCAACATGGACCGTCATCCATTGAGGAACTATCACTCATTAGTGGGTAAGGTTTTAAACCAAACGGAATGCTGGGTGTGCTCACAAGTACCTCAAGGTCATAGAAAGTCAGGACTAGTGCCATACGCTTTAACGATAGATGAGGTACTTGAATTAAGGGGTGGGAGACCGGTGGACAAGAAATTTAATATTTCTAAGCCTCCTAGTTTGAAGCTCCACCAATATCATGTGGATAGGTCCTTAATATGTTTTAACATTTCCAATCCCCGAAAGCCGGGAAATTGGGAAGTGACATGGAACAACCAAACCATGACATTCTCACACAGAGCCGATAGAATGCCCATAGACTCAGAGCTTATAGGCCAAATAGCCAACGGTGGGAGATATTTTCAGTATAGGTACACTCTAGGAAGTAGGACCATGCGAGTTGGAGAAGTATCACCAGGATACTGTGCACATATCATACAGCCTGATACGTGTACTAGACAAATGAGAGAGTTAGGGACAGGATTTTTCACCTGGAAGGTTTGTAATATGGTGATGTCATATTCTGTCCCATATGTCCTCCCCGATGATGCATATTACATATGTGGGAGGAAGGCGTATAAGTGGCTTTCCCCAAACTCAGAGGGATTGTGTTACATTGGAAGAGTGTTGCCAGAAGTAATGACCATTACCCATGAGAAAATGAAAGACGTTCACCGCAATGCTCAAGCTCCTTACACTCACACCCATTCCGAACACATTGTAAAGAGACACCTTATAGATAGGACAGAGCATGCAGCCTCTGATTTCATCCACGAATCCACCGGGATTCAACTCCTACTCACGCTAGATATCACCCGTACCGCCAGAGGAGTTATACATTTTAGGTATATAACTGCGCTAGCGAACCTGATAGACAATATCACCGAGATGTATGATGACACCTTCAGGTATACTGGGAGAGAATTGCATGCTTACAAAACGGAACTGATCCAGCACAGGATGGTTCTAAATTACATCACAGCGGTGACAGGCGGGTATTGTGTCACCCTAGCAACTCAGTATGGTGTAAAGTGCTGTACGTATATCACAAACAGCACTGATGACCCAACCGAGGTCATAGATCAAAAGATGGACGATATCTTGCAATTGAAGTGGGAGTTCCGAAGGAGGCACAAACTTACCCTTACTTCTGTGAGTAATGAACTGACCGTCTGGGTATCATGAACCCACGCAATTGGTTCTCAGGTTTAGGAGAATGGGCCCAAAATGTTATCGTTAATGTAGGGAAATTCCTCTTGTATATCCTAGGAGTTGTCATAATGATTGGTTTGATATTTAGATGTGTTCGGATTTTAATGAATTGCAAGCGTAGTACCAAATTGATGAGTTTGAGGAGCGAGGGCATTGTAACAACAACTGGTTTAATTTATGACCCATCAATCGAGACAATGTTGTGATAATATGTGATTCCACGGTCCGTTTCTTTCACCCGTTTCTCCTTTGTTTTTCTCCAAGGTAAAAAGACATCCACTCGGAAGAAGATTTTGATGCACATTTCCACAGACCTTTGATGAACTTTTTCACAGACATTTGATGAACTTTTAGAGACTTTAACTTTCTATGGACACTTGAAAAACTTTGCTTGCCACTTACAGCAAAGATACAGCAACCCGGACAAGACATCAACAAGACATCAACAAGACATCCAAGGACAACCACATACATTATCATATGAATGCATTTATAACGCATGTTTCTTATCTTCATCTCTACGATCTTCAGGTAGTGACACACATAGTCGACAGGTAATATAAGCACATATATTAGCACTCACATATTTTCCCCCATCATGTATCACCAACTAATGTGCACCCCATTTGTTGGAACTAAAAGCCGAAAATAGCTCGGTAGAGTTTGTTAGCCCACTTACAGACCCTTAATACGGGATAAGAAGGATTCAATGTATACTTCGCAATACCTCGAAGCTTATTTTAGAACATGTACGGCACGATGATACATGACCCCTCAGACATGAATTTCATACATACATGCTTTTACTATCCCACTAAGTCATACATTTCCCACCTTCTCCTCTCCTCCCTACACCCAATCATATATAGGTATTTCACGGTATTATATATTTTTCTGCTTAGTTGTTTAGATAAGTGGCAGTTATTGTTGACTGCCAAAGGGTGGACTGTCAAAGTCGAAAAATATCATGATGCATATGCCTTGTACTAACCCCTCATGCACACGCGCGCTGCTCGTGCACCCACTCCCCCGTACGTGCACATACCCGCAAGTTGCGTAGGGGACGCTACAGCGTCTCGTGCGCATGAGATGTGTATTTACGGCGGAGTTTGTGAGCGTCTAGCGTGCGACTCGATCGTAGCATATTTAACCCATATAGTGTGTTTTATAGCTAATATTCCCCTAGACAATGTCAGCGAGTATGTTTAGTTTAAACGGTTCCTGGATAGAGAGATTCCTCTTTGCATGATAGGAAGGGTCAGATAAAGGTTGAAAGGTGGTGTCTAGTATCCAGCTGTAGGATATTTTAAGGGTAACATTTCGGTGTTGGTTAGGAAAGGATCGCTCGCTCCTGCGTATAGTTATGTGCAAAAGTAGTTTATGAACATATATTGTATTTGCTGTAAATTACACATGCGGCGGGAATCCTGAGGATACCTCCCACCAGAGCAGTTGGAGAAAGACACAGCCCACCTGTTCAAATCCACCTATGACCTTTGCTATAATGTGGAGACACATTCCTGTGTCCAATGAACAATGAGATTATAGGGACCATTGTATTGTGAATGTATGTTGTGTATATAAAGACCACCATTGCCTGGCCAGACACTCACTCTCTCTGAAGGCTTTCTCTCTGAATGCTGAGGGCTGGATCCAGGACGCGCTTGCGAATCATCCCTACGTATGTATATTTCTCTGTAGCCATTTTGTTATCCATTTTGTTCGCCATTCGTTTCAATTTGTTCACTCTTGTTTGTTATTGTTCATATTATTCTCTGTTATTGTGTTAGATTTTGATGTTAGTTTGTAGTGTATAACTTGTATTGTGTTTATCCCCTTTTCTCTAAACCATCCACGGCGGTGTTAGAACCGCTGTGGTTTTTAAATCCAAACCAGGTCTTGTGTTTTCACTTCTCCACAAAGGGCTTTTCTTAGCGTCTCAATCGCTCAAACAGCATACACATTGTTAAGGGTTTTCAGCGTTACATCATTGTAGTATTAGATTACTAAGGTTTAGAGTATAAGCATATTCT
Organism: Pseudophryne corroboree; assembly: GCF_028390025.1. Taxonomy (NCBI): domain Eukaryota; kingdom Metazoa; phylum Chordata; class Amphibia; order Anura; family Myobatrachidae; genus Pseudophryne; species Pseudophryne corroboree. The sequence continues at coordinate 367,563,528 of NC_086444.1, forward strand.
TACTGTGTGTTATTAATAAGGTTTACTGCGTATCATTCTGTGATCGTCTGCGCCGCTCGTGTCTCACTCTCACGGCGCAGCGTCCACTACGCCAATAGCATAGCAGTACGGTACTCGGTACACCTATAGCGTGCTTGGTACGAAGCGTGAAACCGTGAGCGTACGCATCGCTCGTGCGTTGCGCCCACGGCTTAGCGTCTGTTACGCTAAATGCGTACCCCTACGGTACTCAGTACGCAAATAGCGTACTTAGTCCGTAATAGTAAATAGCTTATGTTTAAAGGTAATATTTGACATTATCACCACGTTGAGATCCCAAGGAGGCACAAAGGGCGGTTGGATGTGCAGAACGGGTTTGGATCATTAGATCGACAGTGTCTAGGTCGACAATATTTAGGTCAACAGTCACTAGGTCGACAGGGTCAGAAGGTCGACATGTTCTAGGTCGACATGAGGTTTTTTTGGTGTCGTTTTCTTCGTAGAGTGACTGGGAACCCCAATTAGTGCACCGTGTCCCCTCACATGGCTCACTTCGCTTGCCATGCTTTGGGCAAGGTGCCGCGCTTCGCTCGGCACAGATTACCGTTCCAATCGTAGTCCATGTGGATCATTAAGTATGAAAAATATTTTTTTTTTGAAAAACCTATGTCGACCTTTTGACCTGTCGACCTAGAACATGTCGACCTTCTGACCATTTCGACCTAGTGACTGTCGACCTATAAGGTCGACCTAAAAACCATTGTCGACCTAGACATTGTCGATCTTCAGACTGGATCTCGTGCAGAACCCCCTTCAAAATTGTCTGAACCTCAGGGAGAGAAGCCAATTGTTTCTGGAAGAAAATGAATAAGGCCAAAATCTGGACTTTTATGGAGCCCAAACGCAGGCCCACATCCACACCTAACTGCAGGAAAAGGAGAAAATGTCCCAGTTGAAATTCCACTGCAGGAAATATCCTGTACTCACACCAAGAGACGTATTTTTTCCAAATACGGTGGTAATGTTTAGACATTACCCCCTTTCTGGCTTGGATCAGGGTTGGAATAACCCTATCCGGGATCCCTTTCCGAGCTAGAATTTGACGCTCAACCTCCATGCCGTCAAACGTAGCCGTGGTAAGCCTTGATAGACGAACGGCCCCTGTTGGAGAAGGTCCTCGTGAAGAGGTAGAGTCCACGGGTCCTCTAGAAGCATCTCCAGTAGATCTGCATACCAGGCCCTTCTTGGTCAGTCCAGAGAAATGAGAATTGCTTGAACCTTATACCTTTCTATTCTTTTGAGAATCTTTGGGATCAATGGGAGTGGTGGAAACACGTACACCATCTGGTAGACCCATGTAGTCACCAGAGCGTCCACCTCCACTGCTTGCGGATTCCTCGACCTGGAACAATACCGCTCAAGCTTCTTGTTGAGACGAGAAGCCATAACGTCGATTAGTGACATTCCCCACTGACGTGTCAAGCACCAGAACACCTCCGGGTGAAGGCCCCATTCTCCTGGGTGAAGGTCGGGTCTGCTGAGGAAGTCTGCTCATCAGTTGTCTACTTCTGGAATGAAGATCACGGACAACGCCACAGCGTGTCTTTCTGCCCAGAGTAGAATCCTTGTTACCTCTGACATTGCTACCCTGCTCTTAGTTCCGCCTTGTCGGTTTATGTATGTCACTGCCATCACATTGTCCGACCGAACCTGAATGGCTTGATCTTGAAGAAGATGTGATGCCTGTAGAAGGGTGTTGTGTATGGCCCTTAGTTCCAGAATGTTGATTGGAAGAATGGCTTCCTGACTTGATAATTTCTCTTGGAACTGTTCCCCCTGGGTGACTGCTCCCCAACCTCTGAGGTTTGTGCCTGTGGTTAGCAGAATCCAATTTTGAATCCCGAACCTTCGGCCCTCGGTCAGATGACAAGTCTGAAGCCACCACAGAAGAGAAATCCTGGCTTTTGGCGACAGACGGATCCTCTGGTGCAAGTGAAGATGTGATCCGGACAATTTATCCAACAGATCCAGCTGAAAGGGCCTTGCGTGAAACCTTCTGTATTGCAGCACCTCGTAAGCGGCCACCATCTTTCCCAGAAGGTGAATGCATAGATGCACCGATGTCCGGGTTTGTCTTAGAACATCCCGCACCATCGACTGAATCACCAATGCTTTTTCCAACGGAAGGAATACCTTCTGCGCCTCTGTATCCAATATCATCCCCAGGAACGGAAGCCTCCGTGTTGATTCCAGATGAGATTTTGGTAGGTTCAAAATCCACCCGTGATCCTGGAGTAGTCTGGTTGAGAGGGCAATGTTGACTAACAACCTCTCCCTGGATGGTGCTTTTATCAGCAGATCGACCAGGTACGGTATTATGTTCAGTCCCTGTTTGCGGAGGACAAACATCATCTCTGCCATTACCTTGGTGAATACCCTCGGTGCCATAGAGAGGCCAAATGGCAGGGACTGGAACTGGTAGTGACAGTCCTGTAATGCAAACCTTAGATAAGCCTGATGAGGCGGCCAAATCGGAATATGAAGGTACGCATCCTTGATATCCAGAGACACCAAGAATTCCCCCTCCTCCAGACCTGAGATCACCACTCTCAGAGACTCCATCTTGAACTTGAACACCCGTAAGTACGGGTTCAACGACTTGAGATTTAAAATGGGCCTTACCGAACCATCCGGTTTCGGAACCACAAACAGGTTGGAATAATAACCCTGGTTTTGCAGCTGAAGCGGAATTGGAACAATAACCTGAGTCTTTACCAGTTTCTGAATTGCTTCCTGTAAAGTCATACTTGCTTCTTGAGAAGCTGGTAAGCCTGATTTGAAGAACCTGTGAGGCAGGAGTTCCTGAAACTCCAGTCTGTAGCCCTGGGCTATAAGATCTTTGACCACGGGATCCTGGCATGACGTTGCCCATATGTGACTGAAGAATCTCAAACGGGCTCCCACCTGCCTGTCTTCCAGGCAGTGCGGTCCATCGTCATGCAGAAGGCTTAGAGTAAGCAGAACCGGGGTTCTGTTCCTGTGAATCTGCAGTTGCTGGTTTTCTGGGTTTACCTCTATTGCCTTTGAAGGCCGTAGAAGAACCTTTGGTTTTGTTTTTAAACTTCGCTGTCCGAAAGGACTGCAGAGTTGGAGCAGTGTAGGATTTTCTAGCCGGGGGAGCTGCGGAAGGAAGGTATGTAGATTTACCCGCCGTAGCCTTGGATATCCACGTATCCAGTTCATCCCCAAAAAGGGCTTCACCAGTGAAAGGTAGATTTTCCACACCTTTCCTGGAATCCACATCCGCAGTCCACTGGCGTAGCCACAAGCCCCTGCGTGCGGACACTGCCATGGCAGTGGTGCGTGCATTGAGTAAACCAATTTCCTTTATGGCATCCACCATAAAGTTAGCAGAATCCTGTATATGCTGTAGGAGTAAAATTATCTCCCCCTGGATAAGGAATCTAACCTGTCAATTAGATTACCTGACCATTTTGCAATGGCCCTAGAGATCCATGCACATGCTATAGTGGGTCTCTGGGCCACCCCCGCAGCTGTGTACAGAGATTTGAGAGTGGTCTCAATCTTGCGGTCTGCAGCATCCTTCAAGGAAGCTGCCCCAGGAACACGTAAAACTATCTTACGTGACAGCCTAGAAACCGATGCATCAACTATCGGTGGGTTTTCCCATTTTTTCCTATCATCCTGAGGAAACGGGAAGGATGTGAGTAACCGTTTTGGGACCTGAAACTTCTTGTCAGGATTTACCCAAGTTGCTTCAAATAGGGAATTTAATTCCTTAGATGCAGGGAAAGTAGCTGAGGATTTTTTTTTTCACATTAAAATAAGATTCCTCCTCGTCCTGACACCTTATCAGGAATGTTAAGGACATCTCTAACAGCTTCTATCAGGGCCTGTATAACCTGTGACAAAGCTGCATCCCCCCCTCCCGAGTCCACCTCACCCTCCTCCGGTTCTGATACATTATCATCATCAGTATCAGCCTGCATGATTTGGGCCAGAGTACGCTTCTGTGGACAAATGGTACGGGTCTGAGACGCTGGAGCGACCACTGAATCTCTATTCATCAGGTCATCAACAGATTGCCTTAAGTATCGCGTCTCCTTCTCATTTTGGGATAATTTATTCAAAATTTTTGAAATCATCCCTTTTAATGACTCAGATCCACTAGCCTGAGAATGTGTACTATCCCGAGTAGACGGCAGTGATCCCCCAGATTGAGAAAAACACTCTGCTGTGCATGATACACACTCCTTTGACATAGTAAATGTGAAAGAATACACACACACACACACACACACACACACACATACACACACGAAATAGGGTAAAACACAGTTAACACACACAGTGCCCTCTAGGGAGACACAGAGTATAATGGAGCCAACCACACAGCGCCCCTATAGCTAAAGTACAAGTTTAGCTGGGTAAGTACCCTAAAGAGGGTTTAGTACACCAAATATTGCTCCCCCTCCTTTGCTATGACCCCCTGGTACCGCTTGAGGTGCTCTGGAGTCCTTGTGGAGGAGCTGCGCTTCCCTGCCAGTTTGCCTGTGTATAGCTGCAGAGGGAAAATGGCGCTGGTGAGCTGCTGGATCTGCTCATAGTGAAGTCCCGACCCCTTAATGGCGCGCAGTCTTCCCGTATTTTTTATACTGGCTGAGGTAATTTCTGTTCTACAGTGGGTTAAAACCCCTGTATAATTGCTGCCAGTGTTGGTATGTGTGTGTTGTGGCTTCAGCTCGCCCCTCACAGTGGAACACACAGCACCCTGTATGCCTCTGAAGCCTAGAGCCGCAGCCTGCTTTTCAGCGCTGCACTCCTACCGCTTGTGCCGCCATTACAGCCGTCGACCCGCTAAATGGGACGCCGGCCACCTACTCACCACTCTAACTTCTGGCTCTGGTAGGGGAGGCGGCGTGCTGCGGGTCTGCACGCTCGCCGTGGTGGGGCTTGTGAATAGGACCCTCAGGAGCTCAGTATCCTGTCAGCAGGGAACGGGACCATTAACCCTAGGGAGGTTGGGCCATTCCCCCTTCCTAAGTCCCACGAAGCAGGAAGTCTGGTGCCAGCCAGACCTGCCTGAAAACAATAAAAAAGAAAATAAAAGCAGAAAACTCTTCAGGAGCTTCCCAAGCATGACCGGCTCCTCCAGGCACATTTTCTAAACTGAGTCTGGTAGTAGGGGCATAGAGGGAGGAGCTAGCCCACACTATCAATTTCTTAAAGTGCCCATGGCTCCTAGTGGACCCGTCTATACTCCATGGTACTAATGTGGACCCCAGTATCCTCTAGGACGTAACAGAAATGCCAGATAAAATGCCCTGTTTTCGCAATCAGGGCCCAAAAATACATAAGCCCAGGAACTTAACCGGTATCCTATGCGTCTTTGCCCGAAAAAGTAATATATTTTGGCCAAAAAAAAACGGGGGATAATTGAATTGGCCGGAACAAAAATTGGTAATACAGTTGAAAAATTTAGCAAACGCCACCCCACCACCTTTGTTTTTTGAGGGTGAATTTTTTTGGGGCCTTATTGAATATTCCAAATAGTATTGATTATTTTGCACTGTGTACACTGCATAAATTACTAAAATGAATATTGGTGAAGATTGCCGATGTAACTATATTTTTGCTATTCTATTGGTTTATTAGGGGTCCCAGACCAATGGTTAGAGTCAAACTTACAATATTTAGCTACTTTAACGCCCATTTGTTACTGTATAATGTGTATCTGAAATAAGTAAAACTGTTTAAAATATTGTCAAGTAGGAGCAGAATGTGTTGTTTATTTGTATTACAATGAAAAATGAATCCAAAGCACAAGTGAAAACTGAAAGATAAATATATATTAAAAAATAAATAAAATGAGACCATTATAAAAGGTGTGATCTAATAGACAGGTACTCAAAAAGTTTAACTGTGTTAGTAAACACAGCTGTTCCATCTGGGATTCCAAGAATCGCAAAGGAATACAACAAAAAGCAAAATACCACTGGATGAAGAAATGCGTTTTTCAAAATCTGATGCTTTCCTATGGATAGGAGTGCTTGCGGGACATACATAAGTATGGCATCCTCGTTACTTCAGTTGTTGCTAACACTAACCCTGAGAGATGGAATTAAAGTTCTATTAAAATGTGAAAACATTTTTTATATGGATACATCTACATGTATTAGTACTAGGTATAACTGAATTAATGAGAATAGTCAGTGCTATATATAACTGAATTATTGAGGATAGAATATTTAAAATAACAAGTGAATAATTAACCATTTCCTCTCACACAGTCACTGTGAGCTCCGTCCAAAACATCATCAGACATTAACAGAATATATTCAGTTCAAACACAAAGATATATTGAATTAGCATACTGAATTAGTCGTGGGGTTTGCCCAGCAGCAGGTGTTGGTGCTGCCCAATTCAAGTAGTTGCGGGAACCCAACGTGCTAATTACCAGAGGTACAGTTACAGTATGTGGTGGTGAAAAGGGTTGCACTTCTGTTTGTCAATATATTTAATGATTGGCATCCACTAGCACTGGTTTTAGCCATCACATTGACCATAAGTTATTTGACATGATCCTGGACCACCAACCTCACGGCAGCTTCCACCCGGCTCCAGCAGCGTGTTGGAGCCTGGTGGAAGCTGCCGTGAGGTTGGGCGGCTGAGTGACATCCAGCTGCAGCGCTACTGTAGCGCTGATCTTCCTGTATGCCCGCCGGCTGTCCCCCTGTCTCCCTGTGGATCCCCCCCCTCTCCTCCTCTGGGTCCGCATCTCAGTCTGACATCTTTTTGATGTCGGACTGAGATGGTGGAAAAGGGGGCCAAAACCGACCGTTTTCGACACAAGCACGTGGATCGGCAGCTATTCCACCGATCCACGTGCTTTTCGACAAGTCGAATTAATCGACTTGTCGAAAAATGTAGGGATATATTGAATAGGCCGAATCAGGATTCGACCTTAAAAAGTCGAAAACTGCCGTCTTTTCGACAGACTGCAGTTTTCGACTTCAATTGAATATACCAAAAAAGTCCAGTTGTGTCTGCGCACACACAACCTAAAAGTAGCAGCTGTCTGCTCCCAAACACAATCCAACACCATACAAAAATGTATAAATCTCTATAAAAAAATCTCAGGTGCATAAATGACTGAACACACATATCTATTGAAGTTTGACATTCCTTTATATATTCTATACTAAATCTCAGAATACAAATTTTTGCACAGTTACAATACACTGGAATGTAATTCAGAACTACAGAATCTAATATCACTTAAAAAGTGATACATTCAAAGACTTACTCTGTATTTTTTATATATATTTTATTATTTTGTATAATTTTCTTAAGTCCATTTGGTGTGCACAGTATTTGGTCACGTGACAATTTTTTTAATATAACATTGGATGCCACATGCAAATTGTTTATATGAAACAATGATTCATTTAATAATGTATGTTTACTATTTTTTATTCTGATCTTTGATATAAAATATATAAAGGAATATAACACTTCAATAGATGTGTGTGTTCGGTCATTTATGCACCTTTTTTTATAGCGCAAACAGTCAATTTTTTTTATATGGTGTTCTCCATTGGTGACAAGTTATTACCTAAAAATGGCACATCCAAAGAGGTTTTCATTGGCTTGACTGAACAGTACTCAAGCAGTGTCCTTGATAAATACAGTATGCAGTTAATGTAGTATAGCAAGTGTATTACTATAATAGACGTACTGTGCCAATTTAACTTTTAAACATGCTTTTACCTAGTTTATTTTTCTGATAATCCAAAATAATGCTTAGAAGTGTGTATGTGTATAAGCATATTTTATATCTTCATACGTCTCGTTTATCTTACTTTGTTCTTTGTACCCACCTGAAGCTGGCAAGCTGCAGCAAGTGTCTCCTGCACATTGTGGACACCAAGCTCTAGCTCAGATGTGTATATGAAATCCAAGATTTTGCACATAGCATTGTAAGTGATGCCATGGATCTGCACTTCCCGTTGATCCATTTCTCGTAACCCTCCTGCAAACATACCTCTAATAAAACATACATAGCATTAAAATAAACATTTTGAAAAATGGTCACATTAAAAAAAAAAAAAAATCAACATGTCTAGTCTGTCTTCTGATGCAATCATTACTGTTATTTTAAAGGTCACATAGATACATCTAAATCTTTGCTTATCGTATGAGCCAGTGGCGTAAGTTCGCCCCAGTCGCCCGGAGGCATGATAAATGTTGGTGCCCCCCCTACATACTGTATACATACACACCCTTCATATGTAGCTATCCGGCACTCATGTTGAACAGTAGTAGCGTGCTCAGGTGCCTTTCCAAATAGTAATATAGATACACATACAAAGTGGACGGCACTCCAAGTCAGTCATCACAATAAAATAGACACCAGCATACCTTTATAGCACACCTACAGTACTCCCTCACCCAACAGTGTGTCACAATGTAGATGCTTTGGCGCAGTGGTGTGCCGATATACAGTATATATATATATATATATATATATATATATATATATAAACAACACACAAACGCTTCTTTCACTTAAACACACACACCTCTCACACTCACACCTCTTACTTACACACGACTCCTTAGCTTAAACACACAAAATCCTCACTTACACACACGCCTCTCACTTACACACACACCTCTCACTTACACATGCTTCCTTCACTTAAAATCACACACACACCTCCTTCATTTACACACACACACACACACACACACACACACACACACACACACACACACACACACACACACACTTCCTTCACTTAAACACACAAACATGCCTCTTTCACTTACACACACACACACACGCCTCTCTCACACATACACACACACACACACACGTCTCCCTTACATGTACACATATCTTTCACTTAAAAACTCACACACACACACAAAAACAAACACATGCTTCCTTCACTTACACACACACACACACACACACACACACACACCTCGCTTAAACATGCACACATAAAACACAGTGCTGCCAACATTCATTAAAGACCCCCCAGCACCCCTCCCCTTTCCAACTACACACACCCCCACAGTGCAGCTTGAGGCAAGTGCTGCCAGTGCCTACCTGCTGCTATCAGCCCAACGGAAGAACAGAGAGCATCGCTTGGCCAGCTCATCTGGAAGGGCCTGGCAGGAGCTGCGTTCTGGAGCTCCCCCTAGCTGTAGCCACAGCCAGCTCTCTGTATATACTAGGACAGGGGTGGCCAACCAGTCAGATGCAAAGAGCCAGAAAAGATCTGTAGTCAAGGGCAAGAGCCAGTATCATGCGCGCGCCGAAGGCGCGTGTGCAAAAATGGGGGCATGGTCTAGTTTTCACAAAGCCACACCCCATTTTGTGCGCACACCTTTCGTTATGACGTTTGTAGGAGTATGACCTTGTGTCATAACTCCGTTTTTAGTCATGCTGTACAGTGCCAAATACATATAATGCCCGGGTGAGGTATGGTATGCCGGCGGCCGGGCTCCAGGCGACCAGCATACCGGCGCCGGAAGCCCGACCGCCGGCATACCGCCAGCGCAAATGAGCCACTTGCGAGCTCGCTATGCGCGCCACGCTATTTATTCTCCCTCCAGGGGGGTCGTGGACCCCCACGAGGGAGAAAAACTGTCGGTATGCCGGCTGTCGGGATTCCGGCGCCGGTATACTGTGCGCCGGGATCCCGACAGTTGGCAACCTGAAGACCACCCATAATGCCCCTGTACAGTGCAACATACATATAAAAATGTCAAAAAATGGGTGCCTCCACACTGCCAAAAACATATGTCCCCACAGTGCCAGATACATATATGCTCCAAAGTGCCAGATACATATATGCCACACAGTGCCAGATACATATAAGCCTCACAGTGCCAGATACACATGACCCCCCAGTGCCAGATATGCCCCCAGTGCCAGATATATATGTCCCCACAGTGCCAGCTATGCCCCTAGTGCCAGATATATATGTCCCCAAAGTGCCAGCTATGCCCCCAATGCAGTGTCCCCACAGTGCCAGATATGCCCCAGTGCCAGATATACATGTCCCCACACAGTGCCAGCTCTGCCCCCAGTGCCAGATATACGTGTCCCCCCAGTGCCAGCTATGCCCCTGTGCCAGATATGCCTCCAGTGCCAGATATATATGCCCCCACAGTGCCAGCTATGCCCCTAGTGCCAGATATATATGTCCCCAAAGTGCCAGCTATGCCCCCAGTGCCAGATATATATGTCCCCACAGTGCCAGCTATGCCCCCAATGCCAGTGTTCCCAGTGCCAGATATGCCCCCCAGTGCCAGATATATATGTCCCCACAGTGCCAGCTATGCCCCCAATGCCAGTGTCCCCACAGTGCCAGATATGCCCCCCAGTGCCAGCTATGCCCCCAATGCCAGTGTCCCCACAGTGCCAGATATGACCCCCAGCGCCAGGTATACATGTCCCCACAGTGCCAGCAATGCCCCCAGTGCCAGATATACATGCCCCCCCCCCCATCCCTTGTGCTGCTCACCGCGCTGCTGCTGTCTGTGAGGGGAGGAGAGCGCAGCTTGCGCCTCTCCTGCCCCTCACTCTCCGGCGGCTGTGTCCCTCTTCAATTATGCGCCGGTCCATGAGCCAATCAAAGCTCGCGGACCGGCAGCCTTAGCTGCCGGTCCGCGAGCTCTGATTGGCTCAAGGACCGGCGCTGAATTGAAGCGCGCCGCCGCCGGAGAGTGAGGGGCAGGGGAGGTGCACGCTGCGCTCTCCTCCCCTCACAGACAGCAGCAGCGCGGTGAGCGGCAGTGGGAGACAGTGGAGGAGATGTGCCCCCTTGAGGCCAGGAGCCCGGCGGCAGCCGACTCCACTGCCTCCCAGAGTTCCGCCCCTGGTATAAGCCACTCATACATTCAGTTGCCATTTTTCCTAGCAGTATTATTTTCCTTCAATACATCTAAGGTGCATTATAAAGTTGTTTTTGTAAATTTACCCACAAGCAAGACTAGAATGTGTACTGAACATGCTCAACTTGGCCACAAAGTCTGAAGTAAAATGCAAGCTACAGTGCTGAAGGTGAATGTGGATGCAAGATGAAACACACAGTGTCCAGAACACAGGGGAAGAGTGCAGTAACTGAGCACACTAGTCTACCCATACGGGCTAATTCAGAGAATCATGTTGGTCATACAGCAGCTGCCTTATTGGGTGCCGCTACTGTGCCATAATATGCTAATACAGCAGGATGGTCTGTGTTTCCGCGCTGCCAGGGCCCGTGAGCTGTGTCGGAAGACCTTGGAAAACACAGAAAATGTTTTGCTGCTTCCCCACCCCAAAACAGCCGCAGCATGTCAATCAGGGGGGTACTGCAACTGATTTTGGCATCACCCTAAGGTACTCAATGTTTCCAAACCTGTATTTATATTAGAGAATGCAGATAGTGTTAATTTCAGAAAGGTGCTCAACCTTACTATTTAATATTTTCAAGTACAGGTTGAGTAACCCTTATCAAAAATGCTTGGGACCAGAAATACTGACACCGTGTCGTAACTTAAAAAAAACCTATTATACGAAAAAATAGTATTTTTATTCAAAATGTTTAATGCCAGTGGCATCCTCAGCGCTAATGCTAAACCCCTTTGTGTGTGTGTGTTTCCCTGAACAGTGCTTTTTGCATTTTCCATTTTGTATTACTATTCAGATTTACTTAATTACAATAAGTAATACTAATGCTTAACATTAACTTGTTGTTGAAGTTTTCAATTTCATCTAAGTGTACTTTGTATGCATTAATATGTGTAGTCTATCTATATATATTCAGACATGGGGGGTATTCAATTAGCGACAAAATCACCTCAATTTACAGTGACTGCCATTTTTACCAAGAAAAGTAAGTTTTTGCGGGTATGCACGCTCTCGAGATTCACCCTATTCATATTCAAATTAGCAAAAACGGGATTGCCGCTAAAATTTGTGCCGAAAATAAAAAGAGGATTTTGGTGCTTACCGATAAATCCATTTCTCTGAATCCACTTGTGGACACTGGAGAACTCTTAGACAGCCGGGGTGTGCAGGATGCTGACCGAAGGTGGCACAATGTAAAAATGTATGCACAGCTGGCTCCTCCCCCTTCACGTTCCCTGATCCCTCCAGTTTGAAAAAATGATGAACTGAAAAGGGAAAATGAAAATTCAAAGCCATACGGGAAGGAACCGACCGTACCGACGAGTTGAACAGTAACCTAGAACTATGAACATAATAATCAAACTGAACTAATTTTAAACAAGAAAAACGCAGGCTGACAGCACCGAGGTGGGCGTCCAGTGTCCCCGAGTGGATTCAGAGAAACGGATGTATCGGTAATTACCAAAATCCTCTTTTCTCTTTCTTCCACTATGGGACACTGGAGAACTCTTCGACTGCTGGTCACCTCCTAAAAATACTCCCATGGGCGGGAGTGCTGTCCAAAGCCTGAAGAACCAAACAACCAAAATTTGCATCTCTAGATGCAAACGTATTAAACTTGTAGAAATGAAGGAACGTGTGTACAGACAACCACGTCGCAGCTCTGCAAAGTTGAGCAGTGGAAGCTCCTCTAGCCGCAGACAAGGAAGCCCCCCACTGCCCTAGTGGTATGAGCACCTATTCGAAAAGGAACTCCCTTACCACAAGAAATATAAGCCTGTTTAACGGTAAGTCGTATCCATCTGGTCAAGGTCAGTTTTGAAGCCGGCCAAACCCTTCTTGGGCCCATTCTACAGTACAAACCAAACGTAATACCTTCGAATAGAATCCGTAGCCTGTACGTAGATTCGTAAGGCTCTGACTACATCCAAGTACAGGTCCTCTTCCGACAATCCTTGGAAAGCGGGGACCACAATCGGCTGGTTTAAGTGGAAACCCAAAAGCACCTTGGGCAAAAACTCCTCTTTTGTACTGAGCTACGCACTGTCCTCATGAAAAACTAGGATGGACTTTTACATGACAGGGCGCCCAATTATGTGACCCGTCTTACTGATGCTAAAGCAAGGAGCAGGACTGCTTTCCAGCTCATATATTTTTGATCAGCCCTTTCCAAAGGCTCAAAAACGGCTGATCTCAAAAACTGTAGCACCAAATTTAGATCCCACGGGACCGTGGGAGGACAAAAAAAGTGGTTGTATTCTCACCACACCCTGTAAAAATGTATGGACCTCCTGCAAGGACGCCAGAAAAGGATCCAGAGGGCCGAGACCTGTACCTTCAAAGATCCCATTCTCAAGCGACCATCCAAACCCTTTTGGAAAAAACCGCAACAGTCTAGTAAGGTGGAACTCTGTGGGGTTCCAACCCCTAGGCTGGCACCAGTCCATGTACTTCTTCCAGATTTTCTAACAATGTGCTGCCGTGACTGGCTTCCTTGCCGCTAACATGGTAGGAATAGCTGATTAAGGGATACCCCTGTTTTAGTATCTTGTTCTCAAGAATCACACCGTCAAACTTAGACGGTTCAGGTCTTGAAGGAATGACCCTTGTGACAACAGGTCCTCCCTCTGCAGCAGTTTCCAAGGATCCTCCGCCAGGCCCGAGTACCAACTTCTGCGCGGCCAGTCTGGTGCTATTAAAATCACTCACGTTCTTTCCTGTTTCATCCTTTTCAATACTCTAGGTAACAGGAGAAATGGCAGGAAAATGTACACCAGTTCGTATGTCCAGGGAATCCCCAACGTGTCCACCGCCTCTGCTGCTGGATCCCGCATCCTGGCAACATATCTTGGCAGCTGATGTTTGTTTCGAGATGTCACTAAGGCTATCTGCGGGAGACCCCACCTTCTTACAACTGCCTTAAATACCTTTGGGTGTAGGCACCACTCCCCTGGATGCCTATCCTGACCACTGAGGTAGTCTGCTTCTCAATTTACCACTCCTGGAATGAAGACTGCCGACATGATTATGTTGCGCTTTTCCTGTCCAAGACAGAATCCCTGAGACTTCTTTTAAAGCCATGCGGCTACTTGTTCCTCTCTGATGGTATATGTAAGCTGTTGTCGTCACTGTCCAACTGCACTCTCTCATGCTGAGCCAATACTAGGTCTTCTGCCAAAAGACGAGCATTGTAAAAGGCTCTTAGTTTCAATACATTTATTGGAAGACTGCTCTCCTGTGGCGTCCATCTTCCCTGAAACTGATGGTTGTCCAGTACCGTTCCCCATCCTCTGAGACTGGCATCTGTTGTTAAAATCTTCCAGTCCCAGATTCCAAACCTCTTTCCTGCCGTTAGATTCTTGTGGACCGACCACCAGATTAACGAGGTCCTGGCTTGGGGTGACAAGCGAATCCTTCTATGAAGAAGTAAATGCATGCCAGCCTTCTGAGCAATTAGATTTAGCAGAAAAGGTCTGGAATGCAGTCTGCCGTATGGGATTGCTTCGAAAGATGCTACTATTTTCCCTAAAGCCGTACCCAAAGATGCAAGGGGACCGCCTGGTTCTTTAGAACCTGACATACCATTCCCTTGATTTCTCGAATCTTGTCTTCTCAGAGAAATACCTTCCTTTGTATCGTATCTAAAAAGAGACCAAGGAATTGGATCCTCTGCGTCGGTTGCAGATTGGATTTTTGGAAATTCACGATCCCACCGTGATGAATCAGAAACTGGTAAGTGCTCAGAGCATCCCGGATCAACTGGTCCTAACCTGGAGTCTTGATAAGAAGGTCGTCCAGATACGGTAATAACGTTCCCCCTAGCGATCTCAATTTCGCTACCATGACTGCCATGATCTTTGTGAAGACTCTCGGGGCTGATGATAGGCCCAACGGTAGAGATCTGAACTGGTAATGTGTCTTGCCCACTGCAAACCATAAATACATAGAAACATAGATAGGTTTGGTGTGGGGTCCAAATTGGCACATGGAGGTATGCATCCCTTATGTCCATGGACACCATGTACTCCGGATGCTCCAGACCCGTAATAACTGACTGTACTGACTCCATCTTGAATTTGTAAACCGATAGGAATTGATTTAGCACACTTAAATTTAGGATTGGCCTGACAGACCCATCCGGTTTCAGTACTACAAAAATATCTGCATAAAAATCCCGTTGCTCTTTGAGAAGTCGGGACAGGCACAATTACTTCCGTCTGAAGTAATTTTTGAATAACCTTGTCTAATGCCTTATCTTTTTGAGGGCACCGAAGAAGGTCTGTCGTAAAGAACTGACTGTGAGTGCGGTTTAAAAAAAATCTATCTTGTTGATCCAGACCTCCGGTGAGGTTTCGGCCCAGGTGTCCTGAAACCTTTCCAACCGTGCACCCACAATAAGAGACCCAAGGTGAGCTGGGAGACCGTCATGCCACGGCCTTGTCAGCCGGTTTAAGGTTCTCTCTAGCTCTAAAGGATTGAGAACAAAATGAATTGAACACCGGCCCAGAGTAATTTTTTCTGACTGGTGGCGTAGTTCTAGTATACGTGATAGGCAGAAAAGCAGATTTTTCCGCTGTTGCCTATGAAATCCACTAGTCTTATACCGAGCCAAAATTTGTTTTTTTGTTTTTTTAAAGGGGATCGCTTCAATCTCTATGTCAGAGAATCCCTCTGTCTGATCTTGGCGAAGCTGAAATGCGTGATCCTACTCGCATCTTTTGTAGCTTGACCACTGTAAGTGACTGACTCTCGGATATGTTCCGATAGTCTGATTATTTCTTTCTGACTCTTGTCCTCCACAACAGCCTGAACTATTTGTTCTGCCCAACTGACCATAACCTTAGTGACCCATGCACCTACTATGGTCGGTCTTTGATGATGCGCCTATCACCACAAAGACGGATTTAAGAGCTATATCCAACTTACTATCTGACACCTTTTAATTGTAGTCACGATTGGTATAGGTAATAGTCTTTTTATGACAATCTTTTTTAGAGAAACCGGCGGTCCATTCTAAATGTCTTCACTTCCTTGTAAAATAATTCAGTCTGAAACTGGGCTCGAACCCAGGACCTTGTGCATACAGGACCATAGCATTAGTCTGTTAAGCTACAGCCACACTATTTCCACCATCTCCTTAGAGATATCCGCCAGTGCATTTTCCCATGACCCTGATGTCGCACACCTCTGGGTCATAACATTTTTGTGGTCTTGGTTGGTGGTTTAGATGCCATGTCCAACCCAACCTCCACACACACACTCCATACAGCAATGCTTTCACTCTATTCGTTAGATGGAGAAAGGCTGTAGGGGTATGGGGAGCAATGAAATGGGGACTTTTTAGCCCCATCTGGAACAGAATTAAAAAATTAGCAAAAAATCTTATAAAGCAGCGAGACGTTTTCCAATCTCACATTAACAACTGTTGAGTCCAGTTGATATGTGTCAGGGCTGATGCTTCTGAAGCTCCCTCCTCTGTAGGACCTGTCAGCAGCGTCCTTTGGAGGATAATACATTTACATATATGGACATCTTATATTTTTAAATACAGAAGATCTTTTAACAGCCTATTACTATAAGATGCATTTGCTCGCAGTGTATACTAACAAGCCTGCTCTGAATAGACCACAAGAGAAGGGGTTTTACTCCGCCTCCCCTCTCAGTGGACAGTTCGCTCTACCAGTGCGCCTAGTTTATATTATCAAAATGGCCGCAACTGAAATATTTTGTTCACCTCGCTAGGATTCCCTGCAGCGAGATGCTCCTGCGCCTGTCTTTACTCTGTCAACGTGCCTTAATGCACTCACCAAGGGCAGTGCGTAATCTCCTGGAAAACCGTCAGGTGGCTCCGTCGCTTCTCCGGAGGTGCTCCTGCGTCTATCTATGCCATATTCCTGTCAGCGCGCATTACTGCACTCACTGAGGGCAGTGAGTGAGCTCCAGGTCCCCTGAACGTAGCCGCTAGCGTCTCCGGCTGCTTAAGCTGTAGGGCAGTGACTATAAAGGAAACTCTCAGGTGGCTCCGTCACTTATTTAAGCACGTACCACCCCCAGCCACCGGAGCCGCGCTGATCCCGCTGCTCCACTCCGGAGCGGTCTGCTCTGCCAATGCTTGGTCAGTTCAGTGGGGAATCTATCCTTAGGCGCTGCGTTTTTACTCAGTGTTAAAGACCTCCTGTAAGAGATGCCAATCCCTTCCACCGTGATCTTAGTCTCCAAGTACTGTTATAGTACTTCAAACTCAGCCTGCACCCTCCTTTCTTTTCAGGTGGGATAGGGCTAAAGATGAGGAAAATTCCTAAAAGAATCATAAAAAAAACCTACTGTGGAGCCAGAGCTCCTTTCTGTGCCTCCATCTCCTAGCACAATTTTTCAAACAGGAGGAATCAGGGGGCGTGAAGGGGGAGGAGCCAGCAGTCAGGGCCGGTTCTACACCTTGTGGCGCCCAGTGCGAAAGTTTCCACTGGTGCACCCCCCACCCACACGGCAAAACATAGGCATGGCTTCATAGGGGAGGGTCGTGGTCACAGATATGCCCCCAGATTTGCCCCAAGTAGTTGTGTCCCCCAGTAGATTTGCCCCCCTGTAGCTGGCTATGCCCACAGTAGTTGTGCCCCCCTGTAGATTTGCCCCCAGTAGCTGTGCCCCCAGTAGTTGTGCCCCCAGTTAATTTGCCCCCAGTAGCTGCTCCCCTGTAGCAGTGCCCCCAGTTTATTTGCCCCAGTAGTTGTGCCCCCCTGTAGATTTGCCCCCAGCAGATGTGCCCCCAGTTAACTTGCCCCCTGTAGCAGTGCCCCCTGTAGTTGTTCATCTGTAGTAGTGCCCCCAGTTGATTTGCCCCCTGTAGATTTGCCCCCAGTAGCTGTTTCCCCTGTAGCGGTGCCCCTGTAGTTGTTCCCCTAGTAGTTGTGCCCCTTGTAGCAGTGCCAATGTAGTACTGCCTACTGTAGTAGTGCCCCCAGTTGATTTGCCCCCAGTATGTGCCCCTTGTAGCAGTGCCCCCTGTAGATGTGCCCCCTGTAGCCGCTTTGAAACCTAAAAGAAAAATCACAATACTTACCAGCCTCGCTCCTGCTTCCGGACCGCTGCTGCCGCTGCTTTTGCTATCTCCGGGCGCCGTCTCCTCTCTATGGGAGAGACGTCATGTCGTCTCTCCCATAGCAGCGCCGCACTGACACTAGAGGTCAATACTGACCTCTAGCCAGAGTCAGCGACGCCGGCTGCAGCGGGCGCACACGGCGCTAGCTGCAGCCGGGGGCCGGGAGGGGAGGGAGGATAATAGTAGCGGCTCTTGACACAGCAGCGCCCTCAGGGTAGCGGAGCCCCGGGCAAAAAGCCTGCTTGCCCGTGGCTAGAGCCGCTACTGCCAGCAGTGCGTACAATTTTTACATTGTGCCACCTTCGGTCAGCATCCTTCACACCCCAGCTGTCTAAGAGTTCTCCAGTGTCCCCTAGTGGATGAAAGAGAAAAATGGGTAAATCTGTCTGTACCCCCCAAAAAAGCTAAACTAACATCGGATAACAGTGCAAAAGTTTATTATTGGTTATAATAAAAGTATTTCTGGTACTTAAATTGGGTCAAATGGTTGTTACATGCATTTTTGAAAAGAAAAAAAAAATCTTTAAAAAAAATTATAGAAAGCGATTTTTTCAGCAAAATAAGTGCTAAAATTAAACTTGGGACACATAAAAATTGGTATAAGTATATATTTGGGTAATTTTAGGGGAATTTAAAAAAAAAAGTGGAAACAGACTGATTACTCCCATGTGCAAGTCTCAAAACACTTGTCCCACTCATAAAGCACCCCAATACACCTGTCCTATACCTCTATATGTACCCCAACTCCATAATTTTGCACTTTTTCATCCCAAAAATGGCATGTCATTATTGGCAAATTAAAAATAATGAAAAACTTTTAAGTGCCTAATTAGTCATTCAGGGGGTGTCCCAGGGTTTAAGAACCAAATTCAGACATTTTTAAATGCAAATAGGGATTTTCCCCAAGTTTATCACCTGCTCAGAGTTGGTGAATTGAAATTTGCGGTAAAATTACTGCACAAACATTTTCACAGACAACTGAATTGGCGTTTCGCGAATATACTCAGATTCGCAGTAATATCACGTCTTTTTACAACACAGAACGCGTTTTCGCCGGTAATTGAATTCCCCCCACAATAGGAATAATAAGCTGTAAAAAATTGGTTTTACTGAAAAACGTAAAATAAGCCAAATCATAGTCTAATAACCTTAATAATCTTCTTTTCATGAAAACAGTAATGCGAAACAAAAAACAAAACAAAACAAAACAAAACACTGGTTTAAACAAAAAAACAAAAACAACCCTGATGCTCCGAATTTCTGTAGCAGCATAGGATGGGGGGGGATGGGGGGGGGGGATATGTACTAAGCCATCGAGAGTGTTAAAGTAGACAGAAATAAAGTACAAAGCAATCAGCTCCGAACTGCCATGTTACAGGCTGTGTTTGAAAAAATAGGATTTTGGTTACCTACCGGTAAATCCTTTTCTCGTAGTCCGTAGAGGATGCTGGGGTCCACATTAGTACCATGGGGTATAGACGGGTCCACCAGGAGCCATCAGCACTTAAAGACTTTTAGACTGTGGGCTAGCTCCTCCCTCTATGCCCCTCCTACCAGACTCAGTTTAGAAACTGTGCCCAAGGAAACGGACATCTTCGAGAGAAGGATTTAACACAGATAGCGGCGAGATTCATACCAGCTCACACATACAAGGCATATCAAGCTAACTTAGCTTAAAAACTCAGCAACCGCTGAAACATTACTTACCAGGTAACAATGCAGTACTCAACTAAAACAAAGTTGTACTGAACCAAAAACGATAGCAGGAAAACTAAGCGCTGGGCAGGCATCCAGCATCCTCTACGGCAGGCATTCCCAACCGCGGTCCTCAAGGCACACCAACAGTGCAGGTTTTAGTGATATCCAGGCTTCAGCACAGATGGTTAAATCAAAAGAACTGAGGTACTAATTAAGTCACCTGTGTTCAAGCCTGGATATCACTAAAACCAGGACTGTTAGTGTGCCTTGAGGACCGAGGTTGGGAAACACTGCTCTACGGACTACTAGAAAAGGATTTACCGTTAGGTAACCAAAATCCTATTTTCTCTTACGTCCTAGAGGATGCTGGGGTCCACATTATTACCATGGGGATGTCCCAAAGCTCCCAGAATGGGAGGGAGAGCGCAGAGGCTCCTGCAGAACTGATTGACTGAACTTAAGATCATCAGAGGCCAAAGTATTGAACTTCTAGAACTTTGCAAATGTGTTCGACCCCGACCAAGTTGCAGCTCGGCAAAGTTGTAAAGCCGAGACACCCCGGGCAGCCGCCCAGGAAGACCCCACCTTACGAGTAGAGTGTGCCTTGACAGTCGTAGGACACGGCAAGCCTGCCGTGGAATACGCATGCTGGATAGTGAACCTGATCCAGCGAGAGATCGTCTGCTTAGAAGCAGGACACCCAATTTTCTTGGGATCATACAGGACAAACAGAGTCCGATTTTCTGCGACGAGCAGTCCTCTTCACATAGTTTTCAGAGCCCTTACAACATCCAAGGACTTTGATGAAATTGAGGAGTCAGTAGCCACTGGCACCACAATAGGTTGGTTGATATGAAATGCCGACACAACCTTCGGAAGAAACTGCTGACGTGTCCGGAGCTCAGCTCTATCTTCGTGGAAGATCAAATATGGGCTTTTACAGGACAAAGCCCCCAACTCCGACACACGTCAAGCAGAAGCTAAGGCCAACAACGTGACAGCCTTCCATGTAAGTAATTTTACCTCAACCTCCTGTAGAGGCTCGAACCAGTCCAATTGGGGGAACTGCAACACCACGTTAAGGTCCCACGGCGCCATAGGTGGTACAACGGGAGGCTGGATGTGCAGAACTCCCTTCAAAAAGGTCTGAACCTCAGGGAGGGCAGCCAATTGTTTCTGGAAGAAAATGGATAGGGCCGAAATCTGGACCTTCACAGATCCCAACCTCAGGCCCATATCCACACCGGCTTGTAGGAAGAGGAGAAACCGTCCCAGTTGAAACTCCACCGCAGGAAATTTCTTGCGCTCACACCAAGATACATATTTTTTCCAAATTCGATGGTAATGTTTAGACGTTACTCCTTTCCTAGCCTGTATCAGGAACAATAACCTTGTTCGGAATGCCCTTTCGAGCTAGTATCATGCCGTCAAATGTAGCCGCGGTAAGTCTTGATAGGCAAACGGACCCTGCTGCAGCAGGTCCTACCGAAGAGGAAGAGGCCTCGGCTCTTCTTGCAGTAGATCCAGAAGATCCGCATACCAAGCCCTTCTTGGCCAGTCCAGAGCAATGAGGATCGCTTGAACCCTTGTTCTCCTTATGAGCTTTAGAACTCTTGGGATGAGTGGAAGTGGAGGAAACTCGTACACTGACTGGAACACCTACGGAGTCACTAGGGCATCCACCGCCACTGCTTGCGGGTCCATCGACCTGGAACAACACCGCCGCAGCTTCTTGTTGAGACGAGGCGCCATCAATCTGTTACCTCCGTGAACACTTCCAGATGGAGATCGTGTCTGCCAAGGAAGTCCGCTTCCCAGATGTCTACTCCCGGAATGAAGATTGCTGACAGCGCCAACGCGTATTTTTCTGCCCAGAGGATGATTCTTGTTACCTCTGACATTGCAGCTCTGCTCTTTGTTCCGCCCTGTCGGTTTATGTAAGCCACTGTTGTCACATTGTCCGACTGCACTTGAACGGCCCGATTTCTCAGAAGATGGGCCGCTTGAAGAAGACCGTTGTAGACGGCTCTTAGTTCCAGAATGTTTATCGGCAGGCCGGCTTCCAGACCTGACCACCTTCCTTAGAAGGTTTCCCTTTGAGTGACTGCGCCCCAGCCCCGGAGACTTGCATCCGTGGTTAGAAGGATCCAGTCCTGAATCCCGAACCTGCGGCCCTCCAGAAGGTGAGGCAGTTGCAGCCACCAGAGGAGTGAAATCCTGGCCTTTGGTGACAGATGTATTCTCTGATGCATGTGTAGATGGGATCCCGACCACTGGTCCAGGAGATCCAGTTGGAAGGACCGAGCGTGAAACCTCCCGTACTGCAGGGCCTCGTAAGAGGCCAAAATCTTTCCCAGAAGCCGAATGCACTGATGAACCGCTACACGGGTTGGCTTCAGGACATCCCGACCATTGTTTGTATCACCAACGCTTTTTCCTCTGGAAGAAACACCCTCTGCACTTCTGTGTTGAGGATCATTCCCAGAAAGGACAACCTCCTGGTTGGTTCCAAATGTGATTTTGGAAGAGTCAGGATACAGCCATGTTCCCTGAGAAGCTGGGTCGTGAGTGCTATGGACCGTAACAGCTTCTCCTTGGACGATGCTTTTATCAGCAGATCGTCCAGATATGGAATTATGTTCACCCCATCTGCGGAGAATCATCATGTCCGCCATCACCTTGGTGAATACCCTCGGTGCCGTGGAGGGCCGAATGGCAGGGCCTGGAACTGAAAATGACAGTCCAACAGTGAGAATCGAAGATAAGCATGATGCGGCAGCCAAATCGGAATGTGGAAGTACGCATCCTTGATATCCAGGGATACCAGGAATTCCCCCTCCTCCAGACCGGATATCACTGTCCTTAGAGACTCCATTTTGAACTTGAACTCCCTCAGAAAGGTGTTTAGTGATTTTAAGTTCAGAATGGGCCTGACCGCACCATCCGGTTTCGGTACCACGAAAAGGTTCGAATAGTAACCTTTGTTTTGCATATGAGGTGGTACTGGCACAATGACCTGTGCCTCCACCAACTTCTGGACGGCTTTTTGCAGGACAGTACTATCCGCCAGCAGAGCTGCCAAGCCTGATTTGAAAAATTGGTGAGGAGGGAGATTCTGAAACTCCAGCCTGTACCCCTGAAAAACAATATCTTGCACCCAGGGGTCCAGACCGGAGGACACCCAGACGTGACTGAAATGCCTGAGTATCGCTCCCACCGGCCCTACCTCCGGGGCGCGCAGTCCACAGTCATGCGGGGGACTTTGGTGTACCTGAAGCAGGTTTCTGTTCCTGGGAACCTGCAGCCGCAGGTTTTTTGGACTTGGGCCGACCTCCCCGAAAGAAGGTGTTGGACGGCTTGGCCTTTCTGGGCTTGGTAGACCGAAAGGGCTGTGATGTAGCTGAAGAAAAGGGTTTCTTCGGAGCAGGTGTAGCCGAGAGAAGAAAAGATGACTTACCAGCCGTAGCGACCCACGCATCTAATGCTTCCCCAAATACAGCCTGACCTGTGTAGGGTAGGGTCTCCACACTTCTCCTGGATTCCGCGTTGGCAGACCACTGGCACAACCACAGTCCTCGACGAGCTGATACAGACATGTAAGAAATTCCCGCAGCCATGGAACCCAGGTCTTTCATGGATTCTACCAGAAATCCTGCCGAATCCTGAATGTTACGTAAAAACAATTCAACATCACATTTCTCCATAGTATCAAAGTCTTCAAGTAATGTGCCTGACCACTTTACTATAGCTTTGACAATCCAAGCACTGGCAATAGTGGGACGTAGTATTGCCACAGAAGCAGTGTACCTGGATTTGAGCGTATTATAAATTTTACGATCAGCCGGCTCTTTGTAGGCGGTAGATCCAGGAACAGGTAAAATCACCTTTTTTGAGAGTCTGGATACTGACGCGTCAACAATAGGCAGGTTTTTCCATTTCTTCCTATCCTCTACCGGGAAAGGAAATGCTACCAGAACCCTTTTAGGTATCTGGAATTTTTTATTTAAAAAAATAGGATTTTAATACCTACCGGTAAATCCTTTTCTCTTATTCCATAGAGGATGCTGGGGACACCAAAAGAACCATGGGGTATAGACGGGATCCGCAGGAGACATGGGCACTTTAAGACTTTGGAAAAAGGGGTGTGCACTGGCTCCTACCTCTATGCCTCTCCTCCAGACTCCAGTTATAGTAACTGTGCCTAGGGAGACGGACAAATTTCGAGGAAAGGATTTATTGTTAATTAAGGTGATATACATACCAGGACGCACAGCAACACGCTACACAACGTGGCATTCAACAGAACCCAAGCCAACGGCATGAACCAATGTCAGCAACAGGCTGACTATAAACATAACACAACATGTGTGTAACCAGAAACAACTGCAGATACAGTACGCACTGGGACGGGCACCCAGCATCCTCTACGGACTAAGAGAAAAGGATTTACCGGTAGGTATTAAAATCCTATTTTCTCATACGTCCTAGGGGATGCTGGGGACACCAAAAGAACCATGGGGTTATACCAAAGCTACAGAACGGGCGGGAGAGTGCGGATGACTCTGCAGCACCGATCGGCCAAACTTTAGGTCGTCATCGGCCAGGGTATCGAACTTGTAGAACTTCGCAAAAGTGTTCGAACCCGACCAAGTAGCAGCTCGGCAAAGTTGCAATGCCGAGACCCCTCGGGCAGCCGCCCAAGAAGAGCCCACCTTCCAAGTAGAATGGGCCTTCACCGATTCCGTTAATGGTAATCCGGCCGTGGAATGAGCATGCTGAATCATGTTACAGATCCAGCGTGCAATTGTCTGTTTGGATGCTGGGAGCATAAAGGACAAACAGAGCTTTGGTTTTCCTAACCCCGAGCCGTTCTGGCGACATAGATTTTTAGAGCTCTGACCACATCCAAAGATTTCGACTCAACTAAAGCGTCAGTAGCCACTGGCACCACAATAGGTTGGTTCATGTGGAAAGATGAAACCACCTTCGGCAGAAATTGTTGCCGAGTCCTCAACTCTGCTCTATCTTCATGAAAGATTAAATAAGGGCTCTTGTGAGACAAGGCCACTAACTCAGACACGCGCCTTGTGGACGCCAAAGCCAACAGGATGACCACTTTCTAAGTGAGAAACTTTAACTCCACCGTCTGCAAAGGCTCAAACCAATGCTATTGAAGGGACTGCAACACCACATTAAGATCCCATGGTGCCACAGGGGGGCACAAATGGAGGTTGGATGTGCAACACCCCCTTCACGAAAGTTTGAACTTCTGGAAGGGAGGCCAATTGCCTTTGAAAGAAAACAGATAAGGCTGAAATTTGAACCTTAATCGAGCCCAACTTTAGGCCCGCCTCTACACCTGCTTGTAGAAAATGGAGAAAACGTTCTAGCTGAAACTCTTCCGCAGGAGCCTTCTTGGATTCACACCAAGATACATACTTTCTCCAAATGCAGTGGTAATGTTTAGACGTTACTCCCTTCCTGGCCTGAAGAAGTGTGGGAATGACTTCACTAGGAATACCCTTTTGTGCCAAGATCTGGCGTTCAACCGCCATGCCGTCAAACGTAGCCGCGGTAAGTCTTGGTATACGCACAGCCCCTGCTGTAACAGGTCCTCGCGCAGAGGAAGAGGCCAGGGATCTCCTATGAGTAATTCCTGAAGATCTGGATACCAAGCCCTCCTTGGCCAGTCTGGGACAATGAGGATCGCTTGAATCTTTGTTCTTCTTCTGATCTTCAGAACTTTTGGAATGAGAAAAAGTGGAGGGAACACATACACCGACGGAAAAACCCATGGTGTCACCAGTGCATCCACTGCTATTGCTTGGGGGTCCCTGGACCTGGAACAATATCTCTCTCTGTTGAGGCGCGACGCCATCATGTCCACGTGAGGAATTCCTCAATGACTTGTGACTTCTGTGAAAACCTCTTGAGGCTCAATTCTCCTGGGTGGAGATCGTGTCGGCTGAGAAAGTCTGCTTCCCAGTTGTCTACTCCTGGAATGAAGATCGCTGACAGAGCTCTTGTATGCTTCTCTGCCCAGCGGAGAACCTTTGTGACTTCTCTCATTGCCGATCTGCTTTTTGTTCCGCCTTGGCGGTTTATGTACGCTACTGCTGCCACATTGTCCGATTGGATCAGCACGGACAGATTGCGAAGAAGATGTTCCGCCTGCACTAGGCCGTTGTAAATGGCCCTTAACTCCAGAACGTTTATGTGGAGGCAAGTTTCCTGGCTTGACCATCTTCCTTGAAAGTTTTCCCCTTGCGTGAGTGCACCCCCATCCTCGGAGACTTGCATCCGTGGTCATTAGGATCCAGTCATGGATCCCGAACCTGCGTCCCTCCAGGAGGTGAGAGGTGTGTAGCTACCACAGGAGCGATATTCTGGTCTGTGAAGACAGGACTATCTTCCGGTGCATGTGCAGGTGGGATCTGGACCACTTGTCCAACAGGTCCCACTGAAATACTCTGGCATGGAATCTGCCAAACTGAATGGTCTCATAGGTTGCCACCATCTTCCCCAGCAACCGAGTGCACTGATGGATTGACACTCTTGGTGGTTTCAGGATTTGTTTGACCAGGCTATGAAGTTCCTGAGCCTTTTCCACCGGAAGAAAAATTCTCTGTAGTTCTGTGTCCAGTATCATCCCCAAAAATGACAACCTCGTTGTCGGAATCAACTGTGATTTTGGCAAGTTCAGGAGCCAACCGTGTTGTTAAAGGAATGTCAGAGACAGGGCCACGCTTTTTTCCAACTGGTCCCTGGATCTCGCCTTTATCAGGAGATCGTCCAAGTACCGGATAATTGTGACTCCCTGCTTGCGAAGGAGAACCATCATTTCCGCCATTACTTTGGTGAAAATCCTCGGAGCCGTGGACAGCCCAAACGACAACGTCTGAAATTGGTAATGACAATCTTGAATTGCAAACCTTAGGTAAGCCTGAAGTGGAGGATAAATGGGAATATGTAAGTAGGCATCCTTTATGTCCACCGACACCATAAAATCCCCTTCCTCCAGACTGGAGATCACTGCTTGGAGAGACTCCATTTTGAATTTGAATTTTTTTAGGTAGAAATTGAGGTATTTCAGGTTCAGGATTGGCCGGACCGAGCCATTCGGCTTCGGAACCACAAAAAGACTTGAATAAAAGCCTTCTCCTTGCTGTGACCGGGGAACCCTGATGACAACCTGATTTTAACATAACCTTTGTATGGCGTTGCAAATTTCTCCTAGCAACCGGAGACGGATCCGTCTTGAGGAAGTCTCCGGTTGCTAGGAGACGAAACGGGTTGACGCCCACTCTTTTGAAATTGCTCTCCAGTTGGTATTCACCGCTTCTTCTTACAGCTCCCGCACACCGCTGAAAATACACCCGGCTATTCCCCGGCTGAACCTTGCTTGACCCCTGACGTGAGGTCCAGATCACCCAGTAACACTACCGGTGACTATACAGCATTCCAGCAGACAGCGCTATCATATACCGCCGCAAGGACTTGCTGCCATACGCCGGGTGAGTCCGGGCTGACCTCCGCCGTGAGGGCTTTATCATACTGCACAGATACTGCACAGTTTCCATATAAAAAAAGCCATAGAGTGTATCAGCGGGCAGCGCTCACGGGAGAGCAGGGACGTATTTACCTCCCAGCGGGGCTGTTATGTACAGCACTATTAAGCAGCAATTACATTCCAACAGACACACCACGTGTATTACTGCCAACGGAACCTTTTAGGAACCAACACGTGGGTAAATATATCCAAGTCTATGCTGCCTTCATTAGACTGTAGCTATTGTGAATCATTTGCGGAACATTCATTTCAGCAACACACTGGGACGCCAGTGTAATTACATAAATACCTACGAGGAGTGCAATATTTCATATTTTACCATTATATGTTTATAAATACTTACAGATATTTCTTATCTAAAGAGTAACTTTTAGTGCTTATTTATAAGCTTTTAGCTACTTACTCAATACTAACTAGATACTTTATGCTGAATAGCTACTAACTTGTTACTATTTGTGTGTTGTGTTACGTTATACGTTAATCGTAAATATTTTCAGATAAAACTATTAATCTATATATTAAGTCTCACTGAGTCATTTATTCTTCATGACAGACCACACATATATAATTTATAGAGTGTTTCTGAGCGCAGAGTAATTTCCATTTGTCTTACTAGTTTTTTGATGTGCAGCCTAGCAAGCTGTTTTTACTCAGCAGCTTTAAAGAAACACTGGTTTTTAATTAAACATAATTAATCAGCGCCGGTTTATCTGGTTTGAGACTATTGTCTCTCACCATTTGTTTTTTCCATTATAGGGGCAGACCCACAGAGAAGCCTGTCAGAGAGAGACAGAGGAAATTTGCCAGCTCACACCCCAGCGCCAAATCAATGGGTCAGCAGGGGTAACTAAAACGCCCCAAACCTCTGTAGCGCTTTTTATACAATATAATATAGCACCAAATGACCTGCCCCCACCCCCCTTTCCGTTTTGCACCCGATACTTGTTCAGCAGTGTGAGGAAGGACCAGCGTCTCTGCAGCCAGCGGAGAGGAAATGGCGCCGAGTGAGCTGTGGGGACGAAGCTCCGCCCCCTTAATGGCACGCTTCCGTCCCGCTCTTACTATAAAATATACTGGCGGAGGTTAGGACAGTGTATAACACTAATGTCCCCTTGCTAGACTTTTTTCTGAGGTGACTTAAGCTGCCCAGGGTGCCCCCCCCCCTCTCTCACCCTGCACCCAGTAGTGCTGTGTGTATGAGCGGGAGCTTGGGATGCTGCGTGGTACCTCATGGAAATGCCGTCACTGAAATCTTCTTTCTTCTTCTACTCACCTGTCTTCTGACTTCTGGCTCTGTAAGGGGGGTGACGGCCGGCTGCGGGAGCGAGCATCTGAGCGTACCCTCAGGAGCTAATGGTGTACTGTAGCCAGAAGCAGAGCCCTTGAACTCACTAGAAGTGGGTCATAACTTCTCTCCCCTTAGTCCCACGAAGCAGGGAGGTTGTTGCCAGCAGCCTACCTGAACATAAAAAACCAAACAAAAAAGTATTTTCAGAGAAACTCAGTAGAGCTCCTTGTAGCGAGTCCAGTCTCACTGGGCACAATTCTAAAACTGGAGTCTGGAGGAGGGGCATAGAGGGAGGAGCCAGTGCACACCCCTTTTTCCAAAGTCTTAAAGTGCCCATGTCTCCTGCATATCCCGTCTATACCCCATGGTTCTTCTGGTGTCCCCAGCATCCTCTAGGACGTATGAGAAATAGCATTTAATTCCTTTGACGCAGGGAAGGTTAGCGAGGCTTTCTTATTTTCAATGAAGAAAGCCTCCTCAACCTGCTCGGGTGTTGTATCAACAATATTCAACACATCTCTAATAGCCTCTATCATCAACTGCACCCCTTTAGCAAGTGATGCAGTCCCCCGCAACACATCCCCGTCACCGTCTGCAGTGTCAGAATCGGTATCCGTAATCATCCTGCATGATCTGCGCAAGAGCACGTTTATGTGAATATACAGCAGGGAGCCCTGAGGTACTAGAACTGGGACAGACTGCCATAGAGTTCTGTAAAGCCTGAGTTGCAGATTCATTTAGTGCAACCCTATTTGAAATCTGACTGTACTCCTTAATAGGTTAAACAGTCTTAATGCAGCCCCCCCCCCCCTTTCTACAACCCCCTGGTACCGTGAGAGATAGCTGGAGTTGCTGTGGAGGGACAGCGCTAGCAGGCAGGAAAATGGCGCTGAACACTGCTGGGTCCGATCTGAGAAGCTCTGCCCCCAAAATGGCGCTATCTTCCCGCTCTTCACAAGGATTATACTGGCCTAAGGTAAAATGCTGGCTGAGATCCACAGACCCCGACAGACTTGCTGACCAGTGCAGGGTTCAGGCGCTGACTCAGGGCGCCCCTCACTAAGTACCGCTGAGCCTCCGAAGCGCAGTTAGTACTGCGCTCCTACCCTGTTGCCGCCATCTTCACACTGGCCCCCCGCTTGCTAGGGGGGGTCGGTGACTCGCTCTCCACTGATCTTCAGCTCTGTAAGGGGGTGGCGGCATGCTGCTGGGGTGAGCGATCCCCTGTGGCGGGGAACAATCTATCCCCTCAGGAGCTCAGTGTCCTGTCAGTGGAGATAGTGGCTCAGACCCCGCAGGGCGGACACTACTCCCCCTTTGGTCATGCGAAGCAGGGAGGCTGTTGCCAGCAGCCTCCCTGTAAAAAAATAAACTCTAAAAAAATAAGAATTTACTTACCGATAATTCTATTTCTCGGAGTCCGTAGTGGATGCTGGGGTTCCTGAAAGGACCATGGGGAATAGCGGCTCCGCAGGAGACAGGGCACAAAAGTAAAGCTTTTACAGGTCAGGTGGTGTGTACTGGCTCCTCCCCCTATGACCCTCCTCCAGACTCCAGTTAGGTACTGTGCCCGGACGAGCGTACACAATAAGGGAGGATTTTGAATCCCGGGTAAGACTCATACCAGCCACACCAATCACACCGTACAACTTGTGATCTAAACCCAGTTAACAGTATGATAACAGAGGAGCCTCTGAAAGATGGCTTCCTAAACAATAACCCGAATTAGTTAACAATAACTATGTACAAGTATTGCAGATAATCCGCACTTGGGATGGGCGCCCAGCATCCACTACGGACTCCGAGAAATAGAATTATCGGTAAGTAAATTCTTATTTTCTCTATCGTCCTAAGTGGATGCTGGGGTTCCTGAAAGGACCATGGGGATTATACCAAAGCTCCCAAACGGGCGGGAGAGTGCGGATGACTCTGCAGCACCGAATGAGAGAACTCCAGGTCCTCCTTTGCCAGGGTATCAAATTTGTAAAAATTTACAAACGTGTTCTCCCCTGACCACGTAGCTGCTCGGCAGAGTTGTAATGCCGAGACCCCTCGGGCAGCCGCCCAAGATGAGCCCACCTTCCTTGCGGAATGGGCCTTAACAGATTTAGGCTGTGGCAGGCCTGCCACAGAATGTACAAGTTGAATTTTGTTACAAATCCAACGAGCAATCGACTGCTTTGAAGCAGGTGCACCCAACTTGTTGGGTGCATACAGTATAAACAGCGAGTCAGATTTTCTGACTCCAGCCGTCCTTTAAATGTATATTTTTAAGGCTCTGACAACGTCCAACAACTTGGAGTCCTTCAAGTCGTCTGTAGCCGCAGGCACTACAATAGGCTGGTTCAGGTGAAACGCTGATACCACCTTAGGGAGAAAATGCGGACGCGTCCGCAGCTCTGCCCTATGTCGAATGGAAAATTAAATAAGGGCTTTTATAAAACAAAGCCGCCAGTTCAGATACTCTCCCGGCCGAAGCCAGGGCCAGTAACATAGTCACTTTCCATGTGAGATATTTCAAATCCACATTCTTTAGTGGTTCAAACCAATTGGATTCGAGGAAATCTAAAACTACATTTAGATCCCACGGTGCCACCTTAGGCACCACAGGAGGCTGTATATGTAGTACTCCTTAGATAAAAATCTGGACCTCAGGGACTGAGGCCAATTCTTTTTGGAAGAATATTGATAGGGCCGAAATTTGAACCTTAATAGATCCCAATTTGAGACCCATAGACAATCCTGATTGCAGGAAATGTAGGAAAACGACCCAGTTGAAATTCCTCCATCGGAGCACTCCGCTGCTCGCACCACGCAACATATTTTCGCCAAATACGGCGATAATGCTTCGCGGTGACTTCCTTCCTTGCCTTTATCAAGGTAGGAATGACTTCTTCTGGAATGCCTTTTCCTTTTATGATCTGGCATTCAAACGCCATGCCGTCAAACGCAGCCGCGGTAAGTCTTGAAAAAGACAAGGAACCTGCTGAAGCAGGTCCCTTCTCAGAAGTAGAGGCCACGGATCGTCCGTGACCATCTCTTGAAGTTCCGGGTACCAAGTCCTTCTTGGCCAATCCGGAGCCACTAGTCTT
Organism: Pseudophryne corroboree; assembly: GCF_028390025.1. Taxonomy (NCBI): domain Eukaryota; kingdom Metazoa; phylum Chordata; class Amphibia; order Anura; family Myobatrachidae; genus Pseudophryne; species Pseudophryne corroboree. The sequence goes on from NC_086444.1 coordinate 367,595,184, forward strand.
ACTCCTCTTTGCCGTATAATCCTCAATACCTTTGGTATGAGAGGCAGAGGAGGAAACACATATACCGACTGGTACACCCAGATGAATACTGCTGACAGTGCTATCACGTGATTCTCCGCCCAGCGAAGGATCCTGGCAGCTTCTGCCATTGCCCTCCTGCTTCTTGTGCCGCCCTGTCTGTTTACATGGGCGACTGCCGTGATGTTGTCCGACTGGATCAACACCGGTCTTCCTTGAAGCAGAGGTTCCGCCTGGCTTAGAGCATTGTAGATTGCTCTTAGTTCCAGAATGCTTATGTGAAGAGACTTTTTCAGGCTCGACCACACTCCCTGGAAATTTCTTCCCTGTGTGACTGCTCCCCAGCCTCTCAGGCTGGCATCCGTGGTCACCAGGATCCAATCCTGCATGCCGAATCTGCGGCCCTCCAATAGATGAGCCTCCTGCAACCACCACAGAAGGGATACCCTTGTCCTCGGCGACAGGGTTATCCGCAGGTGCATCTGAAGATGCGACCCTGACCATTTGTCCAACAGATCCCTTTGCATGGAATCTGCCGAAAGGGATTGCTTCGTAAGAAGCTACCATTTTTTCCCAGGACTCTTGTGCATTGATGTACAGACACCTTTCCTGGTTTTAGGAGGTTCCTGACCAGGTCAGATAACTCCTTGGCTTTTTCTTCGGGAAGAAAAACCTTTTTCTGAACTGTGTCCAGAATCATCCCCAGGAACAGCAGACGAGTTGTCGGCATTAATTGGGATTTTGGAATATTCAGAATCCATCCGTGCTGCTTTAGCACCTCTTGAGATAGTGCTAAACCCATCTCTAGCTGTTCTCTGGACCTTGCCCTTATTAGGAGATCGTCCAAGTATGGGATAATTAATACGCCTTTTCTTCGAAGAAGAAATATTATCTCGGCCATTACCTTTGTAAAGACCCGAGGTGCCGTGGACAAACCAAACGGCAGCGTCTGAAACTGATAGTGACAGTTTTGTACAACGAACCTGAGGTACCCCTGGTGTGAGGGGTAATTGGAACGTGGAGATACGCATCCTTGATGTCCAAGGATACCATAAAGTCCCCTTCTTCCAGGTTCGCTATCACTGCTCTGAGTGACTCCATCTTGAACTTGAACTTCTTTATGTACAGGTTCAAGGACTTCAGATTTAGAATAGGCCTTACCGAGCCATCCGGCTTCGGTACCACAAAAAGAGTGGAATAATACCCCTTCCCTTGTTGTAGAAGAGGTACCTTGACTATCACCTGCTGAGAATACAGCTTGTGAATGGCTTCCAAAACCGTCTCCCTTTCTGAGGGGGACGTTGGTAAAGCAGACTTCAGGAAACGGCGAGGTGGCTCTGTCTCTAATTTCAACCTGTACCCCTGAGATATTATCTGCAGGATCCAGGGATTTACCTGCGAGTGAGCCCACTGCGCGCTGTAATTCTTGAGACGACCGCCTACCGCCCCCGAGTCCGCTTGCGAAGCCCCAGCGTCATGCTGAGGCTTTTGTAGAAGCCGGGGAGGGCTTCGGTTCCTGGGAAGGAGCTGCCTGTTGCTGTCTCTTCCCTCGTCCTCTGCCTCGTGGCAGATATGAATAGCCCTTTGCTCTCTTATTTTTAAAGGAACGAAAGGGCTGCGGTTGAAAGGTCGGTGCCTTTTTCTGTTGGGGAGTGACTTGAGGTAGAAAGGTGGATTTCCCGGCCGTAGCCGTGGCCACCAAATCCGATAGACCGACCCCAAATAACTCCTCTACGCATCGCCTGTCCACTGTCGTGTCCATAAAGCTCTTCTGGCCGAAATGGACATAGCACTTACCCGTGATGCCAGTGTGCAGATATCTCTCTGTGCATCACGCATATAAAGAAATGCATCCTTTATTTGTTCTAACGACAGTAAAATATTGTCCCTGTCCAGGGTATCAATATTTTCGATCAGGGACTCTGACCAAACTACCCCAGCACTGCACATCCAGGCAGTCGCAATAGCTGGTCGTAGTATAACACCTGCATGTGTGTATATACCTTTTTGGATATTTTCCATCCTCCTATCTGATGGATCTTTAAGTGCGGCCGTCTCAGGAGAGGGTAACGCCACTTGTTTTGATAAGCGTGTTAGCGCTTTGTCCACCCTAGGAGGTGTTTCCCAGCGCTCCCTAACCTCTGGCGGGAAAGGGTATAAAGCCAATAACTTCTTTGAAATTAGCAGTTTTTTATCGGGGCACCCCACGCTTCATCACACACGTCATTTAATTCTTCTGATTCGGTAAAAACTACTGGTAGTTTTTTCACACCCCACATAATACCCTGTTTAGTGGTACCTGTAGTATCAGCTAAATGTAACATCTCCTTTATTGCCAAAATCATATAACGTGTGGCCCTACTGGAAAATACGGTTGATTCGTCACCTTCACCACCGGAATCAGTGCCTGTGTCTGGGTCTGTGTCGACCGACTGAGGCAAGGGGCGTTTTACAGCCCCTGACGGTGTTTGAGGCGCCTGGACAGGCACTAATTGAGTGTCCGGCCGCCTCATGTCGGCAAACGACTGCTTAAGCGAGTTGACGCTATCCCGTAATTCCACAAATAAAGGCATCCATTCTGGTGTCGACCCCCTAGGAGGTGACATCCTCATATTTGGCAATTGCTCCGCCTCCACACCAATAACGTCCTCATACATGTCGACACACACGTACCGACACACAGCAGACACACAGGGAATGCTCTATACGAAGACAGGACCCACTAGCCCTTTGGGGAGACAGAGGGAGAGTCTGCCAGCACACACCAAAAAGCGCTATATATGACAGGGATAGCCTTATGATTAAGTGCTCCCTTATAGCTGCTTTTATATTAATATATTGCCATTTATTTTGCCCCCCCTCTCTGTTATACCCTGTTTCTGTAGTGCAGTGCAGGGGAGAGACCTGGGAGCCTTCCTGACCAGCGGAGCTGTGACAGAAAATGGCGCCGTGTGCTGAGGAGATAGGCCCCGCCCCTTTTTCGGCGGGCTCGTCTCCCGCTATTTAGTACATTTAGGCAGGGGTAAATATCTCCATATAGCCTCTGGGGCTATATGTGAGGTATTTTTAGCCTTTTTAAAGGTTTTCATTTGCCTCCCAGGGCGCCCCCCCCCCCAGCGCCCTGCACCCTCAGTGACTGCCGTGTGAAGTGTGCTGAGAGGAAAATGGCGCACAGCTGCAGTGCTGTGCGCTACCTTAAGAAGACTGCAGGAGTCTTCAGCCGCCGATTCTGGACCTCTTCTTGCTTCAGCATCTGTGAGGGGGCCGGCGGCGTGGCTCCGGTGACCATCCAGGCTGTACCTGTGATCGTCCCTCTGGAGCTTCATGTCCAGTAGCCAAGAAGCCAATCCATCCTGCACGCAGGTGAGTTCACTTCTTCTCCCCTCTGTCCCTCGTTGCAGTGATCCTGTTGCCAGCAGGAATCACTGTAAAATAAAAAACCTAAGCTAAACTCTCTAAGCAGCTCTTTATGAGAGCCACCTAGAATTGCACCCTTCTCGGCCGGGCACAAAAATCTAACTGGAGTCTGGAGGAGGGTCATAGGGGGAGGAGCCAGTACACACCACCTGACCTGTAAAAGCTTTACTTTTGTGCCCTGTCTCCTGCGGAGCCGCTATTCCCCATGGTCCTTTCAGGAACCCCAGCATCCACTTAGGACGATAGAGAAAACACTTTACTAAAGAAGCTCTGTAGAGCTCCCCTAGCTGTGACCGGCTGCTCCGGGCACATTTTCTAAACTGAGTCTGGTAGGAGGGGCATAGAGGGAGGAGCCAGCCCACACTCTCAAACTCTTAAAGTGCCAATGGCTCCTGGTGGACCAGTCTATACCCCATGGTACTAATGTGGACCCCAGCATCCTCTAGGACGTAAGAGAAATTGCAGTTAGCAGCTCTCCAAGGCTTAGTACATCTTAGATATGGATGCAATTTTAGGTTGTGGGGGGTTAGAGTTAGGCACCCCCAGGGAGGGTTAGGTGGCTATTGGGGGAAGGTAAGTAACTGTCAGGATGCCACGGTTGGTATTCTGACTGCCAGCAGAATGATCCCAACCCGTATCTATGTATTATATATGGTGCAATGATTTTTTCCTATTTTATGTAAGCAAAATGTATGTTAGTAGGAATTATATTCATGTGTAATATAAATGCAAGCAAGGTGCAGGAAGAACAGCTGCTACTGGCCCAGAGCTGAGGGTCCACCTTTCCTGTCAGTTACATGTGTTACATACATTTTTACCAGTGGGTGGTAAATAGGGGCCCTTACAACTTTTGCCTTGAGGCCTACAAATACCTAGTTTTGCCTCTGGCATATACTGCTGCTATATTGAGAAATGGAGAGGTGCTGGTGCTACATGAAGGAGATTTCTACTAACATGCATACTGGACTAACTCTGCACATGGGGATAATAGTTTTTCTGCACTAATATATAATATGGGGAAGATATATTTTTTTAAAACCAGATGTGTCTACTTACATTTAGCCTCCCTGCATATTAAACAGCCCTTCTAGTCATGCCATGCCATTGTGTGACTTGGTAGTGCAGACAGCAGAACGTCTTTTCATGCAACTTTTTCCATTAAAATACACCTTAATCGCAAAATGATGTGAATAGGACACAACTTTTGCTGATTAAAATGATATTCGGCATGCCTATATTCTGTGTGCGACCGCGGCTGTATATGTATACGGAATGCTATGCGACAATGTTTTCCTATTCCGCGCCTGTAACACAGCATTTCATATGCAGATACAGGCAAAGTCACACAGAACAGAAGCATGCCGTATATCATTTTAATCAGCAGAGTCTGCTTTCTTCAATGTGAAAAAGATGCATTTTTGTCCAAAAAATACGCCCTACGCTAATGGAGTTGCACAGGACCTGTCAGCTCACTCACAACGGGCATCTCCCGCTGCGTGGCCTATTGTGGCAAGATGTATGACGACAGATCTGTAAATATACATACGTGTGTGTGTATATTAAAGGACGCTATTGAAATTCAAAAGCCTGGAGAGTGCCGCCCGTTCATTTGCACGCTATATATATATATATATATATATATATATATATATATATATATATATATAGAGAGAGAGAGAGAGAGAGAGAGAGAGAGAGAGAGAGAGAGAGAGAGATTTCTGTTGTCACAGAACCAGCATACCACATTGCAAGTGCAAAAATGTATTGCACATGCATTGTGGTGTGCTGGTTATTTCTGTGAAAACAGAAATTAGTTTATAGAACATTCATGACTAAGAACCCACTTTAAAGACATGTGAGAGTATGCAATACTTTCCCTGTATTATAGATAAGATTAGATAGATAGATAGATAGATAGATAGATAGATAGATAGATAGATATTCCATATAATGTTATGTTTGGCAGCTGTCACCACAGAGATCACCAATTGATGGCAGCAGCAATGACAGTTGAGCTCAATGTGTCCAGCAGCAGCATTGAGATGGCTGTAGTAAATGCCCCAAACCACTTGGTGTAATGACTCCTCAGCACTAACATGTCATCTCCTACTAATTTCCCACACGTCACTGGGGGTAATTCTGAGTTGATCGCAGCAGGATTTTTGTTAGCAGTTGGGCAAAACCATGTGCACTGCAGGGGAGGCAGATACAACATGTGCAGAGAGAGTTAGATTTGGGTGTGGTGTGTTCAATCTGCAAGACTTCAGATTGAACACACCAAGACTTCAGATTAAACACACCACACCCAAATATAACTCTCTCTGCACTTGTTATATCTGCCTCCCCTGCAGTGCACATGGTTTTGCCCAACTGCTAACAAAGATCCTGCTGCGATCAACTCAGAATTACCCCCACTGTTTAGTATGAGTGGGAAGATGGTGTTGTTAGGTATTGGCCATCACCAACTGCCGCCCACATGCCATATTTGAATTCTCCATGGTATAAAACCACAGCGCACTGCAATATCAGTGGCATTTACTCAGTTGAAGCTGTTGCGGATGCATGAGAAAAGCCTCTGTAAGAGCGAACCAGTCTGTACCTAGTGAATATTTCCCGCAAGTGACCGGATCAGAGCGCAATATCAATCTGTGCTGTGTGTGATTTTTTATTTATTTATTTTTTACTTTTGTTCATCTACTTTTTCTGGTAAACTACATCAGCAGCTGCAATGAGCCAGAGGGAATTAGCCCAGCTGACTGGATCAGGTCCAATCCAGAACATCGGAGGTCATTCCGAGTTGTTCGCTCGCAAGGCGATTTTAGCAGAGTTGCTCACGCTAAGCCGCCGCCTACTGGGAGTGAATCTTAGCATCTTAAAATTGCGAACGACGTATTCGCAATATTGCGATTACACACCTCGTAGCAGTTTCTGAGTAGCTTCAGACTTACTCGGCATCTGCGATCAGTTCAGTGCTTGTCGTTCCTGGTTTGACGTCACAAACACACCCAGCGTTCGCCCAGACACTCCTCCGTTTCTCCGGCCACTCCTGCGTTTTTTCCGGAAACGGTAGCGTTTTTTCACACACGCCCATAAAACGGCCTGTTTCCGCCCAGAAACACCCATTTCCTGTCAATCACACTACGATCGCCTGAGCGAAGAAAAAGCCGTGAGTAAAAATCCTACCTTCATAGCAAATTTACTTGGCGCAGTCGCAGTGCGGACATTGCGCATGCGCACTAAGCGGAAAAACGCTGCGATGCGAAGAAATTTTTCGAGCGAACGACTCGGAATGACCTCCATCAATAGGACGTGCCTGAGATCAGGACGTCTCAGGCCATCAACAAGGACAACCTCAAGAAGGCCAACAGCAAGACCATCCTCAGGAAGGGCACCACCAGGAAGACCATGAAATTGGAGAGAAAGTAGCAGTGCCATCCTGCCATCATGTTTTCCATGCACTATGCTTGACTCAATGGCTCCATGGACATGGAATGGATCCCTCCTGAGAGGAAACATCTCCTGCAGCATATGACACAGAGTCCCTAGACATGGCTATGCGAGATAGTAAACACCCCCCCCCACACACACACACATACACAGGGAAATGTCAGACACAGTTCCACCCCCTCCCCCAAGTATGCTACAGAGAGACACAGAGATTGGAGCCAACCCACACACAGCGCTTTTTAAGGTAGAACTAATGAAGTTACCAGTGCTGTCTGTGTACCTTGATAGACTACACAGACTTTACACAGCCTCCCCCTCCCTTCTACAACCCCCTGGTAATGTACAAGATAGCTGGAGTTGACTTGGACGAACAGCTCTTCTTGTCAGCGCTTCTACAGGCAGGAAGATGGCGCTGAACACTGCTGGGTCCGCTCTGAGAAGCTCCGCCCATTTCATGGCGCTGCTTCCCGCTCTCCTGTAGTTTATACTGGCCTGAGGAATTGTGCTGGCAGCGATCCTGGGACCCTGACAGGCTTGCTGGACAGTGTAGGGTGTAGGCGCTGGCTCAGGGCGCCCCTCACAGCGCCGCACCATGTACCGCTGAGCCCCGGAGCACAGTTAGTACTGCGCTCCCTACCCTGTTGCCGCCATCTTCTCACCAGCTCCCCGCTTGCCAGGGGGGCCGGTGACTAACTCGCCACTGAAGTCTTCTGGCTCTGTAAGGGGGTGGCGGCATGCTGCTGGTGTGAGCGAACCCCTGTGGTGGCGAACGTTCGATCCCCTCAGGAGCTCAGTGTCCTGTCAGGGGAGATAGTGGCTCAGGCCCATCAGGGCCGACACTACTCCCCTCCTTAGTCCCTCGAAGCAGGGAGGCTGTTGCCAGCAGCCTACCTGTGCCTAAACTCAATAAAAATAAAAAAAATAAAAAATAAAAAAAAGAACTCCTATGGAGCTCCCCTAGCTGTGACCGGCTCCTCCAGGCACATTTTCTAAACTGAGTCTGGTAGGAGGGGCATAGAGGGAGGAAACAGCCCACACTTTTAAACTCTTAAAGTGCCAGTGGCTCCTAGTGGACCTGTCTATACCCCATGGTACTAATGTGGACCCCAGCATCCTCTAGGACGTAAGAGAAAATAGGATTTTAATTACCTACCGGTAAATCCTTTTCTCGTAGTCCGTAGGGGATACAGGGAATCCATTTAGTACCATGGGGTATAGACGGGTCCACTAGGAGCCTTGGGCACTTTAAGAATTTGAGAGTTTGCGCTGGCTCTTCCCTCTATGCCCCTCCAACCAGACTCAGGGAAACTGTGCCCGAGGAGACGGAAAAACTTTGAGAGAAGAATAGATAAGGAAAGTGGTGAGATTACGAACCAGCACACACAGAACAATAGAAAAGCCATGCTAACCAAACTTGAAACATGAACAGCAATAGCTGAACAAACCAGAATACTTAACTAAGTAACAGTGCAGGAATAACGAAGCACCGGGCGGGCGCCCAGTATCCCCTACGGACTACGAGAAAAGGATTTACTGGTAGGTAATTAAAAACAAGTTTTTTTTATGGTAAGAACTTACCTTTGTTAAAGCTCTTTCTGCGAGGTACACTGGGCTCCACAAGGAAAGACATAGGGGTGTAGAGTAGGATATTGATCCGAGGCACCAACAGGCTGAAAAGCTTTGACTGTTCCCAGAATGCATAGCGCCGCCTCCTCTATAACCCCGCCTCTCTGCACAGGAGCTCAGTTTTTAGTTAACCAGCCCAATGAAGTAGCAGGAAAAGAGACGACAACGGTTAGAAGCCACATACACCACACTCTCACGACAGGAGAAGTGTCAGCGGCTAATGCCATACCAATCCAAAGAAGCTAAGTGCGTCAGAGTGGGCGCCTTGTGGAGCCCAGTGTACCTCGCAGAAAGAGTTTCAACAAAGGTAAGTTCTTACCATAAAACTAGTTTTCTGCTGCGGGGTACACTGGGCTCCACAAGGAATGGACAATGGGGATGTCCTAAAGCAGTTCCTTATGGGAGGGGACGCACTGTAGCGGGCACAAGAACTCGGCGTCCAAAGGTAGCATCCTGGGAAGCGGCAATATCGAAGGCATAGAACCTTATGAACGTGTTCACTGAGGACCACGTTGCCGCCTTGCACAATTGTTCAAGGGTCGCACCACGCCAGGCCGCCCAAGAAGGTCCAACAGACCGAGTAGAATGGGCCGTAATGTGAGCAGCAGCCCTCACATAAGCATGTGCAATCACCATTCTAATCCATCTGGACAAAGTTTGGTTGTGAGCAGGCCAGCCCCGTTTGTGAAACCCAAACAGAATAAAGAGAGAATCAGATTTCCTAACAGAAGCAGTTCTCTTCACATAGATACGGAGAGCCCGTACCACATCCAAAGACCGCTCTTTGGGAGACAGATCAGGAGAGACAAAGGCCGGTACCACAATCTCCTGATTAAGGTGGAACGAAGAAACCACCTTAGGCAAATAACCGGGACGAGTCCTAAGAACCGCCCGGTCACGGTGAAATATCAGATATGGGGAACTACAAGACAAGGCACGCCAAATCCGACACTCTTCTAGCTGAAGCAATAGCCAGCAGAAACACCACCTTAAGGGAAAGCCACTTAAGATCAGCTGAACCAAGAGGTTCAAACGGAGACTCTTGTAACGCCTCCAAAACCACCGACAAGTCCCAAGGAGCCACAGGCGGGACATAGGGAGGTTGGATACGCAACACACCCCGAGTAAAGGTATGCACATCAGGTAAGGTCGCAATCTTTCTCTGAAACCACACCGACAAGGCAGATATTTGAACCTTGAGGGAGGCCAGACGCAGGCCTAAGTCCAGGCCCTGCTGAAGAAACGCCAACAATTTGGCTGTACTAAACTTGGAAGCCTCAAAATTGTTAGATGCGCTAGAATCAGCCTCTGGAGGGGGCGAGAATGGAATTGAGCATACTCCACCAAGTCGAATGCTGACACCATGAGGCCCAGCACCTGCATCGCCGAATGTATCGACACTTGCGGACGAGAAAGGAAGCAACGAATCCTGTCCTGAAGCTTCAGGACTTTCTCCTGAGACAAGAACAACCGCTGGTTGTGAGTGTCCAATAGCGCTCCCAGGTGCATCATGCCCTGAGCAGGGACCAGGGAGGATTTCTTCCAGTTGATGAGCCACCCGTGGGCTTGTAGAAACCGGACAGTCATATCCAGATGACGTAGGAGAAGTTCTGGGGAATTTGCCAGGATTAACAAGTCGTCCAGATACGGCAGTATCTTGACCCCTTGATGGCGGAGTACCACTGTCATCACCGCCATAACTTTGGGGAAGACTCGCGGAGCCGTAGTTAAACCAAAAGCTAACGCCCGAAACTGGTAATGGAGGTTGCCAATCGCAAACCTTAGGTATTGCTGATGTGACGCTGCTATAGGAATATGCAGGTAAGCATCTTGTATGTCCAGGGAGACCATGTAGTCCCCAGGTTCCAAGGCCAGAACTATAGAGCGAAGGGTTTCCATACGGAACTTGGAAACTTTCACAAACCTGTTCAATGCGTTGAGGTTGAAAATGGGCCAGGAGGACCCATTCGGTTTCGGGACCAGAAACAGCGCAGAATAGTACCCCTGGCCCCTCTGAGCAAGAGGCACCTGTACTGCGACTCCTGTATCCAGGAGGGTCTGTACCACCGAATGTAGAGTGTTTGCCTTTGTCTGGTCCAACGGGACGTCTATCCGGCAAAATCGATGAGGGGGGCGGTTTTTGAAGGCTATGGCATAACCTCGAGTGACGACTTCCCGTACCCAGGCATCTGAAGTGGTCTTCAACCATTCCTGGGTATACCCTAGAAGATGGCCCCCCCACCCTGGGATCCCCCAGGGGGAGGCCCGCCCCGTGATGCGGCAGGCTTATCGGTCTTGGAAGCTGGCTGACGGGCAGCCCAGGCTCTTTTGGGCTTCGGCTTACCAGGTTTGGAAGTGCGGGCCTGCTTGTTGTACGCCTGACCTTTTGCTTTACTTGAAGGACGAAAGGAAGTACCTTTAGCCTTCGACACAGAAGGAGCGGTACTTGGCAGACAGGCAGTTTTTGCAGTAGCCAAGTAGTCCACTATCTTATTTAACTCCTCCCCAAACAGAATATCTCCCTTGAAAAGGTGTACCTCCAGGGTTTTTCTAGAGTCCAGATCCACAGACCAGGATCTCAGCCACAATATCCGGCGAGCCAGGACTGATGTAGTAGAGGCCTTGGACGCTAGGATACCGGCACCAGAAGCCGCCTCTTTAATATATCGAGACGCTGTGACAATATATGACAAGCATTGTCTAGCATGGTCAGAAGAGATTTCAGCTTCTAACTCTAAGGCCCATGCTTCAATAGCCTCTGCAGCCCATGTTGCTGAAATAGTGGGCCTTTGTGCAGCACCCGTGAGGGTGTAAATCGCTTTCAGACAACCCTTCACACGTTTATCCGTAGGCTCTTTTAGAGACGTGACGGTAGTGACAGGTAGAGCTGAGGAAACCACCATCCTAGCCACATGCGAGTCTACTGGAGGAGGCGTTTCCCAATTTTTAGACAGCTCTGGCGTGAGGGGATAGCGAGCCAGCATCTTCTTTTGAGGCACAAACTTCTTACCCAGGTTTCCCCAGGGTTCCTGACGTATATCCACTAGGTGGTCATAGTGAGGTAAAACTTGTTTAACCACCTTCTGACGCTTGAACCTATCTGGTTTCTTAGGAGGGGCGGATGGCTCGGGATCATCCGTAATCTGTAAAATTAACTTAATAGCCTCCAAAAGATCAGGAACATCCACATGTGAACTACCCTCCCCATCAGCAGTATCTGTGTCAGAATCTGTGGGGTCAGTGTGAGTGCCATCTTCATCAGACGAGGTGTCAGTGACAGCAGTGGATTGTGAGGAGATAAGAGCTCGCTTAGAGGACCCCTTAGTCTTAGGCGAACGAGGGTCAGACTTTTTTAGTAGTCAAGCACTGGTTCAACTTCTTCAATTGAGCAGATAAATTGTCCGCCCACGGCGGGTTAGCTGCGGGGACCACATACGGTTGCACCGGTATAGGAGATCCCATAGGGGGTGTTAGTTTATTAACTAGCGTATGTAGAAGCGTGGAGAAAGTAGCCCACAATGGGTCATTATGTACCCCCGTTGCCATAGTCCCACTGGGGGGCAAGGAGCCCCCAGAACCAGAGCCCACAGCTGCTATAGTCTCTTCATATGGATCTGTGGCTTCAGCAACACCGGCAGTGTGTTCAACCCCAGAACAGTTACCTTCAGAAGCAGGCATGATATAACTTGCAGTATTAGGTAACACAGTACAATTGGCAGCAGCACAATACCTCTTACCCAAACCCCTGCGCAGTGTAGTCAGCACAAGCAGAGATACAAGAGAGATATGGTGACTAAAATCACAGAGAAAAATACGTATTAGAGTATATCTTGTGAAAATCCTATATAATTATAAAACCTGACGCACCAAGCCCCCTCAGGTTATAGAATATAGGGATAGCAAGTTGAGTGAGAGACACGAAATGGAAACCACTCAGCAAGCTAATGCACACACATATAGTCACAGTTAAGCATTGCAGAGGTTATTACTAACAATAATACTGCACTGGACCAGCTTATATAGCTATGTAGTCAATAGATATAACACTGCACAGTGAGAACTGGATGTATATCACAGGGTACATGTACTACAGAACTCTGACTAAATGCACTCTTTCTTAACTAACTCTGTCTAATTGACATGTAGAATACTTAAGTGTCATGTAAAGTCACAGCGCTGACAACCAGGCGGCTTTACACAGGAGGATTTGCCCAAGCAGTCCCAGGAACAGTGTAGCTGAGAGAAATGGACCCCAAACACTGACAGGGAGTGAAGGAGAGACAGATATGCAGCTCCAGGGCGGGAACATTTGCTGGAAATGGCACCCTGGGGCTGAGGGAGGGGCTCCAGGTCTAAGCTTTATCCCCCTGCTGGCAAAACCACCGGGTACTGCGGGCTACTAGTAAAACGGTTTTAAGGGAAAACCTGACCTGCACCCATGCCCTGGTGATCTAGTGGGATCGCCTGTACTGCCACAGTGTCCACCGCCAGCGCGCGCGGCCCGCCTCCCACTGACCGCGCCGGATCGCGATAAAGCGGGACCCACTCACCACCTCCCGAAGCGCGGCCACGCGATCCCGGAGAGCCCCCGTCGTGTGTGCCTGATCTTAGACCTTAGAAAACCAGAGCCTCCTGCTGTAGTTACCCGGCAACCAGGGCTCGGGAGTGTACAGCGCCGCTGGGGAGAGATGGAGCTGTAGCAGTGAATGTCACTAGACATGTACACACTGCTGCAGCCCTTGAAGTCTTCACTTTTCTTCTCAAAAAGCTCTTTAGGGCTGCCCAAAGCAGCCCCTCTGTTATGTGCCTGCTATCTGCGGCACCAACTACAAAACTGAGCTCCTGTGCAGGGAGGCGGGGTTATAGAGGAGGCGGCGCTATGCATTCTGGGAACAGTCAAAGCTTTTCAGCCTGTTGGTGCCTCGGATCAAGATCCTACTCTACACCCTTATGTGTCTTTCCTTGTGGAGCCCAGTGTACCCCGCAGCAGAAATTCTATTTTCTCTTACGTCCTTGGGGATACTAGGAATCCATTTAGTACCATGGCGAAGTATCAAAGCTCCCAAACCGGGTGGGAGAGTGCTGAGGTTCCTGCAGAACTGACTGACCAAACTGAAGGTCCTCAGAGGCCAAAGTATCGAACTTGTAAAACTTTGCAAAGTGTTCGAACCTGACCAAGTAGCTGCCTGGCAGAGCTGTAAAGCCGAGACACCCCGGGTAGTCGCCCAAGAAGAACCCACCGACGTAGTAGAGTGGGCCTGTACAGATTTTGGAACGGGCAATCCTGCCGTGGAATAAGCATGCTGGATAGTGAGCCTGATCCAGCATGCAATAGACTGCTTTGAAGCAGGACACACAATTTTAAAGCCCTCACAACATCCAAAGACTTTGAAGTAGTAGATGTGTCCGTAACAGCCGGAACCACAATAGGTTGGTTGATGTGAAACACAGACACATTAGGAAGGAATTGCTGACGAGTTCTGAGTTCAGCTCTGTCCTCATGGAAAATTAAGTAGGGGCTCTTGTGAGACAACGCCCCTAGCTCCGACACACGTCTTGCTGAAGCCAAGGCCAACAGTGTGACGGTCTTTCACGTAAGGTACTTTACGTCAACCTCGTGTAACAGTTCAAACCAATCCGACTGGAGGAGCTGCAGCACCAAATTGAGATCTCAAGGTGCCGTGGGAGGCACAAAGGGAGGTTGGATGTGCAGAACACCTTTCAAGAATGCCAGGACCGCAGGGAGAGAAGCCAATTGTTTCTGAAAGTAAAAAGACAAGGTCGAAATCAGGACTTTAATGGACCCTAGATGTAGGCCCACATCCACTCCCGAATGCAGAAAAAGCAGGAAACGTCCCAGATGAAATTCCATCGCAGAATATGGTCTACTATCACACCAAGAGACATACTTCTTCCATATATGATGGTAATGCTTAGACGTTAACCCCTTCCTGGCTTGGATCATAGTCGGGATGACCTGGTCAGGAATCCCTCTCCTAGCCAGAATCAGCCGTTCAACTTCCATTAAACGTAGCAGCGGTAAGTATTGATAGACGAATGGGCCCTGTTGCAGAAGATCCTCACGAAGAGGTAGCGGCCACGGATCTACGATCAGCATTCCAAGAAGATCCGCGTACCAGGCCCTTTGAGGCCAGTCCAGAGAAATGAGTATTGCATTAAACCTTTTCCCTTTATATTCGGTTTAGAATTCTTGGGATCAGAGGAAGTGAAGGAAACACGTACACCAGCTGGTAGACCCACGGAGTTGTCAGAGCGCCTACCGCCACTGCTTGTGGGTCTCTCGACCTGGAACAATACCACTCGAGCTTCTTGTTGAGTTGAGAGGCCATCAAGTCGATCTGTGGATATCCCCACCAATGTGTCAACCACCGGAATACCTCCGGGTGGAAGCCCCATTCCCCCGGGTGCAGGTCGTGTCTGCTGAGGAAGTCTGCTGCTCAGTTGTCTACTCCCAGAATGAAGACTGCCGACAAAGCCTCTGCGTATTTTTCCGCCCAGAGGAGAATTCTTGACACCTCTGACATTGCGGCTCTGCTTTTTATTCCGCCCTGTCGGTTTATGTACGTTACCGCCATTATATTATCCGACTGGACTTGAATGGCTTGATTCCGAAGTAGAGATGAGGCCTGCAGAAGGGGGTTGTAGACTGCCCTCAGTTCCAAGATGTTTATTGGAAGGACGACTTCCCGAGTTGACCATCTTCCTTGAAAATGTACCCCCTGGGTGACTGCTCCCCAACCTCTGAGGCTTGCATCTGTGGTTAGCAGAATCAAATTCTGAATCCCGAACCTTTCGACCCTCGACGAGGTGAGAAGTCTGTAGCCACCACAGAAGGGAAATTCTGGCTCTTGGCGACACACAGATCCTTTGGTGCATGTGAAGATGCGATCCGGAACATTTGTCCAACAGATCCAACTGGAAAGGCCTCGCATGAAACCTTTTCCGTATTGGAGCACCTCATAAGAGGCCACCATTTTCCCCAGAAGGCGAATGCACAGATATCCGGTTTGGCTTCAGTACAGCCTGACCAATCGACTAGATTACCATAGCCTTTTCCAAGGGAAGGAACACTCTCTGAGACTGTGTCTGGTATCATTTCCAGGAAAGGAAGCCTCTGCGTCGGTTCCAGGCGAGATTTTGGTAAGTTTAGAATCCACCCGTGATCCAGGAGTAGCCTGGTTGAGAGGCCAAAACTGTCCAAAAAACGCACCCTCGATGGTGCCTTTATCAGAAGATCATCCAGGTACTGAATTATGTTTAATCCTTGTTTGCGGAGTAGAAACATCATCTCTGCCATCACCATGTTCAACACAGTCGGTGCCGTGGAGAGACCAAATGGCAGGGCCTGGAACTTGTAGTGGCAGTCCTGCAGTGCAAACCGTAGATAAGCCTGATGAGGTGGCCAGATCGGAATGTGAAGATACGCATCCTTGATATCCAGAGACACTAGGAATTCTCCCTCCACCAGACCTGAGATCACCACTCTCAGAGACTCCATCTTGAATCTGAACACTCATAAGCACGGGTTCAAATATTTAAGTTTCAAAATCGGTCTTACCGAACCGTCTGGCTTCGGTACTACAAACAAGTTGGAATAATATCCCTTGTTTTGCAGATGAGGTGGAACTGTTACAATGACCATAGTCTCTACCAGTTTTCAAATGGCGTCCTGTAAGGTTATACTTGCTTCCTGTGAAACTGGTAAGCCTGATTTGAAGAATCTGAGGTGGGAGCTCCTGTAACTCCAGTCTGTAGCCTTGGCAAATAAGATCTATGACCCAGGGATTCTGGCACGAACCTGTCCAGATGTGACTGAAAAAAATAAGATTTTACTCACCGGTAAATCTATTTCTCGTAGTCCGTAGTGGATGCTGGGTACTCCGTAAGGACCATGGGAATAGACGGGCTCCGCAGGAGACTGGGCACTCTAAAGAAAAGATTAGGTACTACATCTGGTGTGCACTGGCTCCTCCCTCTATGCCCCTCCTCCAGACCTCAGTTAGGGAAACTGTGCCCGGAAGAGCTGACATTACTAGGAAAGGATTTGGAATCCAGGGTAAGACTCATACCAGCCACACCAATCACACCGTACAACTTGTGATAATTATACCCAGTTAACAGTATGAACAACAACTGAGCCTCATTAAACTGATGGCTCAGAACAACAAACCCTATAGTTAAGCAATAACTATATACAAGTATTGCAGAATTCCGCACTTGGGACGGGCTCCCAGCATCCACTACGGACTACGAGAAATAGATTTACCGGTGAGTAAAAATAAGAATTTACTTACCGATAATTCTATTTCTCGGAGTCCGTA
The DNA here is from genome assembly GCF_028390025.1 of Pseudophryne corroboree. Taxonomy (NCBI): domain Eukaryota; kingdom Metazoa; phylum Chordata; class Amphibia; order Anura; family Myobatrachidae; genus Pseudophryne; species Pseudophryne corroboree. The sequence goes on from NC_086444.1 coordinate 367,612,034, forward strand.
GTGGATGCTGGGGTTCCTGAAAGGACCATGGGGAATAGCGGCTCCGCAGGAGACAGGGCACAAAAAGTAAAGCTTTAGGATCAGGTGGTGTGCACTGGCTCCTCCCCCTATGACCCTCCTCCAAGCCAGTTAGGTACTGTGCCCGGACGAGCGTACACAATAAGGGAGGAATTTTGAATCCCGGGTAAGACTCATACCAGCCACACCAATCACACCGTACAACTTGTGATCTAAACCCAGTTAACAGTATGATAACAGCGGAGCCTCTAAAAAGATGGCTCACAACAATAATAACCCGATTTTTGTAACTATGTACAAGTATTGCAGATAATCCGCACTTGGGATGGGCGCCCAGCATCCACTACGGACTCCGAGAAATAGAATTATCGGTAAGTAAATTCTTATTTTCTCTATCGTCCTAGTGGATGCTGGGGTTCCTGAAAGGACCATGGGGATTATACCAAAGCTCCCAAACGGGCGGGAGAGTGCGGATGACTCTGCAGCACCGAATGAGAGAACTCCAGGTCCTCTTTTGCCAGGATATCAAATTTGTAGAATTTTACAAACGTGTTCTCCCCTGACCACGTAGCTGCTCGGCAGAGTTGTAATGCCGAGACCTCTCGGGCAGCCGCCCAAGATGAGCCCACCTTCCTTGTGGAATGCGCCTTAACCGATTTAGACTGTGGCAGGCCTGCCTCAGAATGTGCAAGTTGAATTGTGTTACAAATCCAACGAGCAATCGCCTGCTTAGAAGCAGGCGCACCCAACTTGTCGGGTGCATACAGTATAAACAGCGAGTCAGATTTTCTGACTCCAGCTGTCCTGGAACATATTTTCAGGGCCCTGACAACTCCTAGCAACTTGGAGTCCTCCAAGTCCCTAGTAGGTGCAAGGCACCACAATAAGCTGGTTCAGGTGAAACACTGACACCACCTTAGGGAGAGAACTGGGGACGAGTCCGCAGCTCTGCCCTGTCCGAATGGACAAACCGATATGGGCTTTTTTGAGAAAAAACCACCAATTTGACACTCGCCTGGTCCAGGCCAGGGCCAAGAGCATGGTCACTTTTTATGTGAGATGCTTCAAATCCACATATTTGACTGGTTTTAAACCAATGTGATTTGAGGAATCCCAGAACTACGTTGAGATCCCACAGTGCCACTGGAGGCACAAAAAAGGGGTTTGTATATGCAATACTCCCTTGACAAACTTCTGGACTTCAGGAACTGAAACCAATTCTTTCTGGAAGAAAATTTACAGGGCCGAATTTGAACCTTAATGGACCCCAATTTGAGGCCCATAGACACTCCTGTTTGCAGGAAATGCAGGAAACGACCGAGTTTAAATTTCTTTGTGGGGCCTTCCTGGCCTCACACCACGCAACATATTTTCGCCACACGTGGTGATAATGTTGTGCGGTCACCTCCTTTCTGGCTTTGACCAGGGTAGGAATGACCTCTTCCGGAATGCCTTTTTTCCCTTAGGATCCGGCTTTCCATCGCCATGCCGACAAACGCAGCTGCGGTAAGTCTTGGAACAGACATGGTACTTGCTGAAGCAAGTCCCTTCTTAGCGGCAGAGGCCATAAGACCTCTGTAAGCATCTCTTGAAGTTCCGGGTACCAAGTCTTTCTTGGCCAATCCGGAGCCATGAGTATAGTTCTTACTCCTCTACGTCTTATAATTCTCAGCACCTTAGGTATGAGAAGCAGAGGAGGGAACACATACACCGACTGGTACACCCACGGTGTTACCAGAACGTCCACATCTATTGCCTGAGGGTCTCTTGACCTGGCGCAATACCTGTCCCGTTTTTTGTTCAGACGGGACGCCATCATGTCCACCTTTGGTATTTCCCAACGGTTTACAATCATGTGGAAAAAACTTCTCAATGAAGTTTCCACTCTCCCGGGTGGAGGTCGTGCTGAGGAAGTCTGCTTCCCAGTTTCCATTCCCGGGATGAAAAACTGCTGACAGTGTTATCACATGATTTTCCGCCCAGCGAAAAGTCCTTGCAGTTTCTGCCATTGCCCTCCTGCTTCTTGTGTCGCCCTGTCTGTTTACGTGGGCGACTGCCGTGATGTTTTTCCCACTGGATCAATACCGGCTGACCTTGAAGCAGAGGTCTTGCTAAGCTTAGAGCATTATAAATTTACCCTTAGCTCCAGTATATTTATGTGGAGAAAAGTCTCCATACTTGATCACACTCCCTGGAAATTTTTTCCTTGTGTGACTGCTCCCCAGCCTCTCAGGCTGGGCTCCGTGGTTACCAGCATCCAATCCTGAATGCCGAATCTGCTGCCCTCTAGAAGATGAGCACTCTATAACCACCACAGGAGAGACACCCTTGTCCTTGGATATTGGGTTATCCGCTGATGCATCTGAAGATGCGATCCGGACCATTTGTCCAGCAGATCCCACTGAAAAGTTCTTACGTGAAATCTGCCGAATGGAATTGCTTCGTAGGAAGCCACCATTTTTACCAGGACCCTTGTGCAATGATGCACTGTTTTTAGGAGGTTCCTGACTTGCTCGGATAACTCCCTGGCTTTCTCTTCCGGGAGAAACACCTTTTTCTGGACTGTGTCCAGAATCATCCCTAGGCACAGCAGACGTGTCGTCGGGATCAGCTGCGATTTTGGAATATTTAGAATCCACCCGTGCTGATTGTAGCAGTATCCGAGATAGTGCTACTCCGACCTCCAACTGTTCCCTGGACTATGCCCCTATCAGGAGATCGTCCAAGTAAGGGATAATTAAGACGCCTTTTCTTCGAAGAAGAATCATCAATTCGGCCATTACCTTGGTAAAGACCCCAGGGTGCCGTGGACAATCCAAACGGCAGCGTCTGAAACTGATAGTGACAGTTCTGCACCACGAACCTGAGGTACCCTTAGTGAGAAGGGCAAATTTGGGACATAGAGGTAAGCATCCCTGATGTCCCGGGACACTATATAGTCCCCTTATTCCTGGTTCGTTATCACTGCTCTGAGTGACTTCATCTTAATTTGAACCTTTGTAAGTGTTCAAAAAAAAATTTTTAGAATAAGTCTCACCTAGCCTTCTGGCTTCAGTACCACAATATAGTGTGGAATAATACCCCTTTTCTGTAGTAGGAGGGGTAATTTAATTATCACCTGCTGGGAATACAGCTTGTGAATTTTTTCCCATACTACCTCCTTGTCGGAGGGAGACTTGGTAAAGCAGACTTCAGGAGCCTGCGAAGGGGAAACGTCTCGACATTCCCATCTGTACCCCCGGGATACTACTTGTAGGATCCAGGGGTCCTGTACGGTCTCAGCGCCATGCTGAGAACTTGTCAGACGCGGTGGAACGCTTCTGTTCCTGGGAATGGGCTGCCTGCTGCAGTCTTCTTCCCTTTCCTCTATCCCTGGGCAGATATGTTCTTATAGGGACGAGAGGACTGAGGCTGAAAAGACGGTGTCTTTTTCTGCAGAGATGTGACTTAGGGTAAAAAACGGTGGATTTTCCAGCAGTTGCCGTGACCACCAGGTCCGATGGACCGACCCCAAACAAGTCCTCTTCCTGTATACGGCCATACTGTGCCGTTTGGAATCTGCATCACCTGACCACTGTCGTGTCCATAACATCTTCTGGCAGTTATGGACATCGCGTTTATTCATGATGCCAGAGTGCAAATATCCCTCTGTGCATCTCGCATATATAGAAATGCTCTATAGTCAATAAAATACTGTCCCTGTCAAGGGTATCAATATTTTTAGTCAGGGAATCCGACCAAGCCACCCTAGCTCTGCACATCCAGGCTGAGGCGATCGCTGGCCGCAGTATAACACCAGTATGTGTGTATATACTTTTTATTATATTTTCCAGCCTTGTCAGCTGGTCCTTGAGGACGGCCCTATCTATAGACGGTACCGCCACTTGTTTTGATAAGCGTGTGAGCGCCTTATCCACCTTAAAGGGTGTTTCCCAACGCGCCCTAACTTCTGGCGGGAAAGGGTATACCGCCCATAATTTTCTATCGGGGGGAACCCACGCATCATCACACACTTTATTTAATTTATCTGATTCAGGAAAAACTATGGTAGTTTTTTCACATCCCACATAATACCCTCTTTTGTGGTACTTGTAGTATCAGAAATACGTAACACCTCCTTCATTGCCTTTAACGTGTGGCCCTAATAAGGAATACGTTTGTTTATTCACCGTCGACACTGGATTCAGTGTCCCTGTCTGTGTCTGTGTCGACCGACTAAAGTAAACGGGCGTTTTAAAACCCTTGACGGTGTTTTTGAGACGTCTGGACCGTACTAATTGTTTGTCGGCCGTCTCATGTCGTCAACCGACCTTGCAGCGTGTTGACATTATCACGTAATTTCCTAAATAAGCCATCCATTCCGGTGTCGACTCCCTAGAGAGTGACATCACCATTACAGGCAATTGCTCCGCCTCCTCACCAACATCGTCCTCCTACCTGTCGACACACACGTACCGACACACAGCACACACACAGGGAATGCTCTGATAGAGGACAGGACCCACTAGCCCTTTGGAGAGACAGAGGGAGAGTTTGCCAGCACACACCAAAAACGCTATAATTATATAGGGACAACCTTATATAAGTGTTTTCCCTTATAGCATCTTAATATATATATAAGCATATCGCCAAATTAGTGCCCCCCCTCTCTGTTTTAACCCTGTTTCTGTAGTGCAGTGCAGGGGAGAGCCTGGGAGCCTTCCCTCCAGCCTTTCTGTGAGGGAAAATGGCGCTGTGTGCTGAGGAGATAGGCCCCGCCCCTTTTTCGGCGGCCTCGTCTCCCGCTCTTAACGGATTCTGGCAGGGGTTAAATATCTCCATATAGCCTCCGGAGGCTATATGTGAGGTATTTTTAGCCAAAATAGGTATTCATTTGCCTCCCAGGGCGCCCCCCTCCCAGCGCCCTGCACCCTCAGTGACTGCCGTGTGAAGTGTGCTGAGAGGAAAATGGCGCACAGCTGCAGTGCTGTGCGCTACCTTTAGAAGACTGAGGAGTCTTCTGCCGCCGATTCTGGACCTCTTCTTACTTCAGCATCTGCAAGGGGGCCGGCGGCAAGGCTCCGGTGACCATCCAGGCTGTACCTGTGATCGTCCCTCTGGAGCTGATGTCCAGTAGCCAAGAAGCCAATCCATCCTGCACGCAGGTGAGTTCACTTCTTCTCCCCTAAGTCCCTCGTTGCAGTGATCCTGTTGCCAGCAGGACTCACTGTAAAATAAAAAACCTAAGCTAAACTTTCCTAAGCAGCTCTTTAGGAGAGCCACCTAGATTGCACCCTTCTCGGCCGGGCACAAAAATCTAACTGGCTTGGAGGAGGGTCATAGGGGGAGGAGCCAGTGCACACCACCTGATCCTAAAGCTTTACTTTTTGTGCCCTGTCTCCTGCGGAGCCGCTATTCCCCATGGTCCTTTCAGGAACCCCAGCATCCACTAGGACGATAGAGAAATCTTATTTTCTCTGACGTCCTAGTGGATGCTGGGTACTCCGTAAGGACCATGGGGATTATACCAAAGCTCCCAAACGGGCGGGAGAGTGCGGATGACTCTGCAGCACCGAATGAGCAAACTCAAGGTCCTCCTCAGCCAGGGTATCAAACTTGTAGAATTTTGCAAACGTGTTTGATCCCGACCAGGTAGCAGCTCGGCAAAGTTGTAAAGCCGAGACCCCTCGGGCAGCCGCCCAAGAAGAGCCCACCTTCCTCGTGGAATGGGCTTTGACTGATTTAGGATGCGGCAGTCCAGCCGCAGAATGTGCAAGTTGAATCGTGCAACAGATCCAGCGAGCAATAGTCTGCTTTGAAGCAGGAGCACCCAGCTTGTTGGGTGCATGCAGGATAAACAGCGAGTCAGTTTTTCTGACTCTAGCCGTCCTGGAAACATAGATTTTCAGGGCCCGGACTACATCCAGCAACTTGGAAGCCTCCAAGTCCCGAGTAGCCGCAGGCACCACAATAGGTTGGTTCAAATGGAACGCTGATACCACCTTAGGGAGAAATTGGGGACGAGTCCTCAATTCTGCCCTGTCCATATGGAAGATCAGATAGGGGCTTTTGCATGACAAAGCCGCCAATTCTGACACACACCTAGCCGAAGCCAAGGCCAAAAGCATGACCACTTTCCACGTGAGATATTTCAACTCCACGGTCTGAAGTGGCTCAAACCAATGTGATTTTAGGAAATCCAACACAACGTTGAGATCCCAAGGTGCCACTGGGGGCACAAAAGGGGGCTGAATATGCAGCACTCCCTTAACAAACGTCTGAACTTCAGGCAGTGAAGCCAGTTCTTTTTGAAAGAAAATAGACAGGGCCGAAATCTGGACTTTAATGGATCCCAATTTTAGGCCCATAGTCACTCCTGACTGTAGGAAGTGCAGAAATCGACCCAGCTGAAATTCTTCTGTTGGGGACTTCATAGCCTCACACCAAGCAACATATTTTCGCCATATGCGGTGATAATGTTTTGCTGTCACATCCTTCCTAGCTTTTATCAGCGTAGGAATGACTTCAACCGGAATGCCCTTTTCCATCAGGATCCGGCGTTCAACCGCCATGCCGTCAAACGCAGCCGCGGTAAGTCTTGGAACAGACAGGGCCCCTGCTGTAGCAGGTCCTGTCTGAGAGGCAGAGGCCAAGGGTCCTCTGAGATAATTTCTTGTAGTTCCGGGTACCAAGTCCTTCTTGGCCAATCCGGAACGATGAGTATAGTTCTTACTCCTCTCTTTCTTATTATCCTCAGTACCTTTGGTATGAAAGGAAGAGGAGGGAACACATAAACCGACTGGTACACCCACGGTGTCACTAGAGCGTCCACAGCTATCGCCTGAGGGTCCCTTGACCTGGCGCAATATCTTTTTAGCTTTTTGTTGAGGCGGGACGCCATCATGTCCACCTGTGGCCTTTCCTAACGATTTACAATCAGCTGGAAGACTTCTGGATGAAGTCCCCACTCTCCCGGGTGGAGGTCGTGCCTGCTGAGGAAGTCTGCTTCCCAGTTGTCCACTCCCGGAATGAACACTGCTGACAGTGCTATCACGTGATTTTCCGCCCATCGGAGAATCCTTGTGGCTTCTGCCATCGCCATCCTGCTTCTTGTGCCGCCCTGTCGGTTTACATGGGCGACCGCCGTGATGTTGTCTGACTGAATCAGCACCGGCTGGTTTTGAAGCAGGGGTTTTGCCTGACTTAAGGCATTGTAAATGGCCCTTAGTTCCAGAATGTTTATGTGTAGGGAAGCTTCCCGACTCGACCATTGTCCTTGGAAGTATCTTCCCTGAGTGACTGCCCCCCCAACCTCGGAGGCTTGCATCCGTGGTCACCAGGACCCAGTCCTGTATGCCGAATCTGCGGCCCTCGAGTAGATGAGCACTCTGCAGCCACCACAGCAGAGACACCCTGGCCCTCGGGGACAGGGTGATCAGCCGATGCATCTGAAGATGCGATCCGGACCACTTGTCTAACAGATCCCACTGAAAGATCCTTGCATGGAACCTGCCGAATGGAATTGCCTCGTAAGAAGCTACCATCTTTCCCAGGACTCGCGTGCAGTGATGCACCGACACCTGTTTTGGTTTTAGGAGGTCTCTGACCAGAGATGACAACTCCTTGGCCTTCTCCTCCGGGAGAAACACCTTCTTCTGTTCTGTGTCCAGAATCATACCCAGGAACAGCAGACGCGTCGTAGGAACCAGCTGCGACTTCGGGATATTCAGAATCCAGCCGTGCTGTTGTAGTACTTCCTGAGATAGTGCTACTCCAACCAACAACTGCTCCCTGGACCTCGCCTTTATAAGGAGATCGTCCAAGTACGGGATAATTATAACTCCCTTCTTTCGAAGGAGTATCATCATTTCGGCCATTACTTTGGTAAATACCCTCGGTGCCGTGGACAGACCAAACGGCAACGTCTGGAATTGGTAATGGCAGTCCTGTACCACAAAACGGAGGTACACCTGGTGAGGTGGGTAAATGGGGACATGTAGGTAAGCATCCTTGATGTCCAGTGATACCATGTAATCCCCCTCTTCCAGGCTTGCAATAACCGCCCTGAGCGATTCCATTTTGAACTTGAACTTGCTTATATAAGTGTTCAAGGCTTTCAAATTTAGAATGGGTCTCACCGAACCGTCTGGTTTCAGTACCACAAACATTGTGGAATAGTAACCCCGTCCCTGTTGAAGGAGGGGAACTTTTATTATCACCTGCTGGAGGTACAGCTTGTGAATTGCCGCCAGTACTACCTCCCTGTCCTGGGGAGTAGCTGGCAAGGCTGATTTGAGGTAACGGCGAGGGGGAGACGTCTCGAATTCCAGCTTGTATCCCTGAGATACCACTTGTAGAACCCAGAGATCCACCTGTGAGCGAACCCACTGGTCGCTGAAGTTCCGGAGACGGGCCCCCACCGCACCTGGCTCCACATGTGGAGCCCCAGCGTCATGCGGTGGACTTAGTGGAAGCAGGGGAGGATTTTTGTTCTTGGGAACTGGCTATATGGTGCAGCTTTTTCCCTCTACCCCTGTCTCTGGGCAGAAAGGACGCGCCTCTAACCCGCTTGCCTTTCTGAGGCCGAAAGGACTGTACTTGATAATATGGTGCTTTCTTAGGCTGTGAGGGAACCCGAGGTAAAAAAGTCGACTTCCCAGCTGTTGCTGTGGATACGAGGTCCGAAAGACCATCCCCAAACAATTCCTCACCCTTATAAAGCAAAATTTCCATGTGCCTTTTAGAATCAGCATCACCAGTCCACTGCCGAGTCCATAATACTCTCCTGGCAGAAATGGACATCGCATTAATTCTAGATGCCAGCCGGCAAATGTCCCTCTGTGCATCTCTCATATATAAGACTACGTCTCTAATATGCTCTATGGTTAGCAATATAGTGTCCCTGTCAAGGGAATCAATGTTATCAGACAGGGAATCAGACCACGCTGCTGCAGCACTGCACATCCATGCTGAAGCAATAGCAGGTCTCAGTATAGTACCCGAGTGTGTATACACAGACTTCAGGATAGCCTTCTGCTTTCTATCTGCAGGCTCCTTTAAGGCGGCCGTATCCTGAGACGGCAGTGCCACCTTTTTTGATAAGCGTGTGAGCGCCTTCTCCACCTTAGGGGATGTCTCCCAGCGTAACCTATCCGTTGGCGGGAAAGGGTACGCCATTAGTAACCGCTTAGAAATTACTCGTTTTTTATCTGGGGAACCCCACGCTTCTTCACACAATTCGTTTAACTCATCAGATGGGGGAAAAGTCACTGGCTGCTTTTTCTCCCCAAACATAATACCCTTTTTTGTGGTAACCGGGTTAATGTCAGAAATGTGCAACACATTTTTCATTGCCGTAATCATGCATCGGATGGCCCTAGTGGATTGTATATTTGTCTCATCCTCGTCGACACTGGAGTCAGACTCCGTGTCGACATCTGTCTGCCATCTGAGGTAGCGGGCGTTTTTGAGCCCCTGACGGCCTCTGAGATGCCTGGGCAGGCGTGGGCTGAGATGCCGGCTGTCCCAAAGCTGCGTCATTGAACCTTTTATGCAAGGAGTTGACACTGTCGGTTAATACCTTCCATATATCCATCCACTCAGGTGTCGGCCCCGCAGGGGGCGACATCAAACTTATCGGCACCTGCTCCGCCTCCACGTAAGTGTCCTCATCAAACATGTCGACACAGCCGTACCGACACACCGCACACACACACAGGGAATGCTCTGACTGAGGACAGGACCCCACAAAGTCCTTTGGGGAGACAGAGAGAGAGTATGTCAGCACACACCACAGCGCTATATAATCAGGGATTTACACTAACAAAAGCGATTTTCCCTATAGTTGCTTTTATATATAGTTTGCGCCTAAATTTAGTGCCCCCCCTCTCTTTTTTACCCTTGATGTCTGGAAACTGCAGGGGAGAGCCTGGGGAGCTGTCTTCCAGCGGAGCTGTGAAGAGAAAATGGCGCCGGTGTGCTGAGGAAGATAGCCCCGCCCCCTTCTCGGCGGAGTTCTCCCGCTTTTTTATCTGTATAATGGCGGGGGATTATGCACATATACAGCTTTAAGCTGTATTATGTGTCAATTAGCCATGTAAGGTACTCTAATTGCTGCCCAGGGTGCCCCCCCCCAGCGCCCTGCACCCATCAGTGACCGGAGTGTGTGGTGTGCATAGGGAGCAATGGCGCACAGCTGCAGTGCTGTGCGCTACCTTAATGAAGACCGAAGTCTTCAGCCGCCGATTTCCTCCGGTTTCTTCCGTCTTCTGGCTCTGCAAGGGGGACGGCGGCGCGGCTCCGGGAACGGACGATCGAGGTCGGGCCCTGTGTTCGATCCCTCTGGAGCTAATGGTGTCCAGTAGCCTAGAAGCACAAGCTAGCTGCAAGCAGGTAGGTTTGCTTCTCTCCCCTAAGTCCCACGTAGCAGTGAGTCTGTTGCCAGCAGATCTCACTGAAAATAAAAAACCTAAAATACTTTTCTTTCTAGGAAGCTCAGGAGAGCCCCTAGAGTGCATCCAGCTCTGGCCGGGCACAGATTCTAACCGAGGTCTGGAGGAGGGGCATAGAGGGAGGAGCCAGTGCACACCAGATGTAGTACCTAATCTTTTCTTTAGAGTGCCCAGTCTCCTGCGGAGCCCGTCTATTCCCATGGTCCTTACGGAGTACCCAGCATCCACTAGGACGTCAGAGAAAAGTTTTATGGTAAGGACTTACCTTTGTTAAAACTCTTTCTGCGAGGTACACTGGGCTCCACAAGGAATGGACAATGGGGTGTAGAATAGGATCTTGATCCGAGGCACCAACAGGCTCAAAGCTTTGACTGCTCCCAGAATGCACAGCGCCGCCTCCAATATCACCCTGCCTCATAGCACAGGAACTCAGTTTTTAGTTAACCAGCCCAATGCAGTAGCAGGAAAAGAGACGACAACGGTTAGTAGCCACAACACCGCATTCTCACGACAGGAGACATGTCAGCGGCTAATGCCATACCAACCCAAAGAAGCTAAGTGCGTCAGGGTGGGCGCCTTGTGGAGCCCAGTGTACCTCGCAGAAAGAGTTTTAACAAAGGTAAGTTCTTACCATAAAACTCGTTTTCTGCTGCGGGGTACACTGGGCTCCACAAGGAATGGACAATGGGGATGTCCTAAAGCAGTTCCTTATGGGAGGGGACGCACTGTAGCGGGCACAAGAACCCGGCGTCCAAAGGAAGCATCCTGGGAAGCGGCAGTATCGAAGGCATAGAACCTTATGAACGTGTTACCAGAGGACCACGTAGCCCCTTGCACAATTGGTCAAGGGTCGCACCACGTTGGGCCGCCCAAGAAGGTGCAACAGACCGAGTAGAATGGGCCGTAATGTGAGCAGGAGCTGACAGACCAGCCCTCACATAAGCATGTGCAATCACCATTCTAATCCATCTGGCCAGAGTTTGCTTATGAGCAGGCCAGCCACGTTTGTGAAATCCAAACAAAACAAAGAGAGAATCAGATTTCCTAACAGAAGCAGTTCTCTTCACATAGATACGGAGAGCCCGTACCACATCCAAAAACCGCTCTTTGGGAATCAAATCAGGAGAGACAAAGGCCGGAACCACAATCTCCTGATTAAGGTGGAACGAAGAAACCACCTTAGGTAAATATCCGGGATGAGTCCTAAGAACCGCCCGGTCACGGTGAAAAATCAGATATGGGGAACTACAAGACAAGGCACCCAGATCCGACACTCTTCTAGCAGAGGCAATAGCCAGCAAGAACACCACCTTAAGGGAAAGCCACTTAAGGTCAGCTGAACCAAGAGGTTCAAATGGAGGCTCCTGCAACGCCTCCAAAACCACCGACAAGTCCCAAGGAGCCACAGGCGGGACATAGGGAGGTTGGATACGCAACACACCCTGAGTGAAAGTATGAACATCAGGTAAAGTCGCAATTTTTCTCTGAAACCACACCGACAAGGCAGAAATATGAACCTTAAGGGAGGCCAGACGCAGGCCTTAATCTAGGCCCTGCTGCAGAAAAGCCAAAAGTTGGGCTGTACTAAACTTGGAAGCATCATAATTGTTAGATGCGCACCAAACAAAGTAGGAATGCCAGACCCTATGATAAATCCGAGCAGAAGCCGGTTTCCGGGCCCGCAACATAGTTTTAATGACCCCTTCAGAAAACCCCTTAGCCCTCAAGACGGAAGCTTCAAGAGCCACGCCGTCAAAGATAGCCGGGCTAGGTCCTGGTAGACACAAGGGCCCTGAACGAGGAGGTCTGGGCGTTGTGGAAGTAGAATTGGACGCTCTGACGATAGGCCCTGCAGGTCTGAGAACCAGTGCCGTAAGGGCCACGCTGGAGCTATGAGAAGCAGATTTCCTTTTTCTTGCTTGAACTTCCAAATTACCCTGGGCAGGAGTGACACCGGAGGGAACACATACGGCAGCCAAAACCTCCACGGCACCGTCAGCGCATCCATGAATGCTGCTTGAGGATCCCTTGTCCTTGCTCCGAAGACCGGAACCTTGTGATTGTGTCGAGACGCCATCAGATCCACGTCTGGAAGACCCCACTTTTCCACGAGTAGTTGAAACACTTCTGGATGGAGGCCCCACTCGCCGGCATGCACGTCCTGACGACTGAGAAAGTCCGCTTCCCAATTCAGGACTCCCGGAATGAATATTCCCGATATGGCCGGTAGATGGCGTTCCGCCCAACGTAGAATCCGTGAGACTTCCTTCATTGCCAAACGGCTTCGAGTGCCGCCTTGATGATTAATGTAAGCCACTGTGGTGGCGTTGTCCGACTGTACTTGAACAGGACGGTTCTGAATTAAATGCTGGGCCAAGTTCAACGCATTGAAGACCGCCCGCAATTCCAGAATGTTGATCGAGAGTAGAGATTCCTGCTTGGTCCACCGACCCTGAAGGGAGTGTTACTCCAGCACCGCGCCCCAACCTCTCAGACTGGCATCTGTCGTCAACAGGACCCAGTTGGATATCCAGAAGGGACGACCCCTGCACAATTGCTGGTCCCGGAGCCACCAGTGTAGCGACAGACGGACCTCCGGAGTCACGACGATCATTTGAGATCTGATCCGGTGAGTCAGGCCGTCCCACTTGGCTAGAATCAGCCTCTGGAGGGGGCGAGAATGGAATTGAGCATACTCCACCATGTCGAATGCGGATACCATTAGGCCCAGCACCTGCATCGCCGAATGTATCGACACTTGCGGACGAGAAAGGAAGCAACGAATCCTGTCCTGAATCTTTCTCCTGAGACAAGAACAACCTCTGGTTGTGAGTGTGCACCATGCTCTGCGCAGGGACCAGGGAGGATTTCTTCCAGTTGATGAGCCATCCGTGGGCTTGTAGAAACCGGACCGTCATATCCAGATGACACAGGAGAAGATCTGGGGAATTTGCCAGGATTAACAAGTCGTCCAGATACGGCAGTATCCTGACCCCTTGACGGCGGAGTACCACCGTCATAACTTTGGTGAAGACTCGCGGAGCCATTGTTAAACCAAAAGGTAACGCCCGAAATTGGTAATATAGGTTGCCAATAGTGAACCTCAGGTATTGTTGATGTGACACTGCTATAAGAATATGCAAGTAAGCATCCTGTATGTACAGGGAGACCATGTAGTCCCCAGGTTCCAAGGCCAGAACTATAGAGCGAAGGGTTTCCATACGGAACTTGGAAACCTTCACAAACCTGTTCAATGCCTTGAGGTTGAGAATGGGGGACGGGAAGACCCATTCGGTTTCAGGACCAGAAACAGCGGAGAATAGTACCCCCTGCCCCTCTGCGCAAGAGGCACCTATACTACGACTTCTGTATCCAGGAGGGTCTGTACCACCGAGTGTAGAGTGTTTGCCTTTGTCTGGTCCAAAGGGACGTCTGTTTGGCAAAATCAATGAGGGGGTCGGTATTTGAAGGCTATGGCGTAACCTCGAGTGACGACTTCCCGTACCCAGGCATCTGAAGTGGTCTTCAACCATTCCTGGGTGTACCCTAGAAGCCGGCCCCCCACCCTGGGATCCCCCAGGGGGAGGCCCGCCCCGTCATGCGGCAGGCTTATCGGTCTTGGCAGCTGGCTGACGGGCAGCCCAGGCTCTTTTGGGCTTCGGCTTACCAGGTTTGGGAGTGCGGGCCTGCTTATGGTACGCCTGACCTTTTGCTTTACCTGAAGGACGAAATGGCCGAAAGGACGTACCTTTAGCCTTCGACACAGAAGGAGCGGTATTAGGCAGACAGGCAGTTTTGGCAGTAGCCAAGTCAGCCACAATCTTATTTAAGTCCTCCCCAAACAAAATATCTCCCTTGAAAGGGAGTACCTCCAGGGTTTTTCTTGAGTCCAGATCCACAGACCAGGATCTCAGCCACAGTATCCGGCGAGCTAGGACTGACGTAGTAGAGGGCTTGGCTGCTGGGATACCGGCATCAGAAGCCGCCTCTTTAATATATCGAGACGCTGTGACAATATATGACAAGCATTGTCTAGCATGGTCAGAAGAGATTTCAGCTTCTAACTCCAAGGCCCATGCTTCAATAGCCTCAGCAGCCCATGTAGCTGCAATAGTGGGCCTTTGTGCAGCACCCGTGAGGGTGTAAATAGCTTTCAGACAACCCTCCACACGTTTATCCGTAGGGTCTTTTAGAGACGTGACGGTAGTTTCAGGTCTTGCCTGAAAATAACAAACAGATAACATAAATACAGAAAACTCTTCAGGAGCTTCCAGCGACGTGATTGTCTCAACCGGACAAATTTTCTAAACTGAGTCTGGTAGGAGGGGCATAGAGGGAGGAGCCAATGCACACTATCAAATTCTTAAAGTGCCCAAGGCTCCTAGTGGACTTGTCTATACCCCATGGCAATAAATGGATTCCCAGTATCCCCAAGGACGTAAGAGAAAGACACGTTTTTGATCCTTCTGGTTTTTAACAATAATTGTTACACATTTACAATGTTTCTTTCACTTTTTTAAATTTTTGTGTGATTTTTTTTGTGATTATAAAAATGAACAGAAAGTAAAACTTAGAATTAGGGCTACTGGCGACACCACAAAAAAAATAAAATATTTTTTCTTTTAAAATGTGGAGAGTTACATCTAAATAATTGATAACTTAACTTAAACCAAGGCAACGCTGGGTACTTCAGCTAGTAATTTATAATTCTTAATTAATCTTATAAAGAATAACAGTAACTAAGAAGAGGAAAAATAAGAAATACAAGGTAGGAGGTAGAAAGGGAAGGAGAAGGTATGGTAGAAAAGGGAGAAGGGAGGGAACAACCATTATGGAGTTAAAAAAAAAAAAAAAAAGAAAGAAAAAAAAGTCTGCGGTCCATGAATATAGGGGAGAACGGATTGAATCAAAGGATTTAAGAACCAGGATCACGTGTCTTGTGGGATCGCATACATGTAAGTCTTTATAGTCAGCTGAGGACTTCTGTTCCAACTAGGGAGGCCCAAAAACTGTCAGGAAGCTCCAATCCCGGGGATTTCGGGATCAGACGGCCCTCTGATTTTGTAATGTCGGGCAGCGTTGAGCATCCTCAGGACACTCAGACACTGCCCAGCTTCCTCTGCGCAGCGTGACGTCAAGTCACGTTGCGCAGCCAGCCATCACCCGCAGGAAGTGTCCCGCCCTCCCACCGGTGTTAGATGGTAAATTATGGGAGCGGGGCGGCCACACAGGAAATAATCCAATCCCGGGTAACCTTAGATTGACCATTTTTCAATCCCGATACCCGGAATTGAAAAAATGGCTCAGGGTTGGCCACCCCAATTCCAACCAAAATGTCCTTCATTGACATAAAATTATCTATCTTATGAAACCATTCCTTGCATGTGTGAGGCTTGGTGGAGTTCCACAACAACAAGATAACTCAGCGATCTGCATTACCAAGATGATGGAGTAATGTATTTATGCACCGGTATCAAAGAGCATCTGAGTAACTAAAACGCGGGGTTTTTAAGTACTTCTGTACCTAAAATTTGCTACAAGGTGGCAATAACGTCAGCCCAGAAATTTGATAAACGAGGACACTCTAACCAGACATGACACAGTGAACCTAGAGCAGAGAAACATCTCCAACAGGAACCAAGGGTGGAGGGATACATAGCATGAACTTTTATGAACTACATCCACCTTAAAATGTTGCCTACATTTTTAATTAAAGACTAAAGCTAGGTACACACCCGAATTACGTGTCAGCAGACCTGCTGTTGCGATAACCGACCGACCAAGGTAAGTGCACACATTTTCTGAACAGACGCTCGACGTGTTGGTCAGGATCACCAGCTGGGTGGAGCATTTGGATTTCCCCAGCTGTGAAGTCAGCCCCCTCGCAGCAAGTTGTACGGGCAGTTGGCTGGCAGATGGCCTAATATACTATATCTACAAATATATCGGCCATCGCCTGTGCTACACAGCTAACACAGTATGACTGTGAACATCGTTTACAGACATATTGGGGGTACACACCCACTGATGGGCTCACGATATATCGGCCGTTCGCCAATGTGTATCAAGCTTAACTTATAAAAGATTCATTATAAATAAAAGGCTTATAATTAAATACGCCATTTTTTAAATAATTCTGCAAATTAACTCAAACCCTAACAGCTTAGCACAATAACACATCTTGCATCAGGAATGATGTTATAATAAAACTAATTTCCCCCAAAATAAAAATCCACATTACAATAAAGGGTGTCAATAATGGAATGCAGTCGGGATCCCAACAGTCAGAATACCTACAGCGGAATCCTGCCGGTCAGTACTGGGGTTAGGCTGCGGGGGTGGGGGAGGTTAGGTTTAGGCTGCAAGGGGTAAAGGCAGAGACATATTTAGACATGCCCTACAGGATTTAATTTTTGTGGTAGGTGGGGAGTGGACAGAACTGCCTTGTATTGTACAAATCAATAAAAAACACATTGGCCTCAATAGGAAAAAACATAAAACACAATGGCCCCGACAGGTATACATTGGCCCCCACTAGAATAAATAAAACACATTGGCCCCCAATGGAAAAAATAAATACCACAATGGGCCCGACTTTGGAGCACATCATTTTATATTCGCTGTGTGTCGCAACAGTAGCCGTACCACTTGCAATATCACAGCAAAGATGGCCATGTCACCAAACCGAGCCAAATCTCATCCTAACCCTCTGCTCCACACTCTCTGGGTACCCCGTCTGTACCCCCCAGTCTGTCTATTCCTCCCATTTAGAATGTAAGCTCTCATGAGTAGGGCCCTCTTCCCTCATGTGCTTATCCTTTTCTTACTTCAATAATCTTCAACTGCACCAAATCCCGTGGTCTTCTGGCACCCGATACTTATTTCAGTGTCATCTGCTGATTTACAGTTCCTTGCTAAAGTATTCACCCCCTTGGTTTTTTACCTATTTTGTTACACTACAACCTGTAATTTATTTATTTTTATCTGAAGTTTATGTGATGGATCTGAGCAAAAAAGTTGGTGAAGTGAAATGAGAAAAAGTTATATAAAAAAGATTTTTTATAAATAAAAATTTTAAAATTGGCATGTGCATATGTATTCACCCCCTTTGCTATGAAGCCCCTCAAAAGTTCTGGTGCAACCAGTTACCTTCAGAAGTTACATAATTAGTGAAATGAAGTCCACCTGTGCCCAATAAAAGTGTCACATGATCTGTCAGTATAAACACACCTTTTCTGAAAGGCCCCAGAGGCTGCAACACCACTAAGCAAGAGGCAACACACCATGAAGACCAAGGAGCTCTCCAAACAAGGTAGGGACAAAATTCTTGAGAAGTTCAAGTCAAGGTTGGGTTATAAAAAAAATATCCAAATCTTTGATGATCCCCCGGAGCACCATCAAATCCATCATCTTCAAATAAAAAAATAAGAATTTACTCACCGATAATTCTATTTCTCGTAGTCCGTAGTGGATGCTGGGGACTCCGTAAGGACCATGGGGAATAGCGGCTCCGCAGGAGACTGGGCACAAATAGAAAGCATTAGGACTACCTGGTGTGCACTGGCTCCTCCCCCTATGACCCTCCTCCAAGACTCAGTTAGGATACTGTGCCCGGAAGAGCTGACACAATAAGGAAGGATTTTGAATCCCAGGTAAGACTCATACCAGCCACACCAATCACACCGTACAACTTGTGATATGAAACCCAGTTAACAGCGTGATAACAGAGGAGCCTCTGAATAGATGGCTCACAACAATAACCCGATTAGTTAACAATAACTATGTACAAGTATTGCAGACAATCCGCACTTGGGATGGGCGCCCAGCATCCACTACGGACTACGAGAAATAGAATTATCGGTGAGTAAATTCTTATTTTCTCTGACGTCCTAGTGGATGCTGGGGACTCCGTAAGGACCATGGGGATTATACCAAAGCTCCCAAACGGGCGGGAGAGTGCGGATGACTCTGCAGCACCGAATGAGAGAACTCCAGGTCCTCCTCAGCCAAGGTATCAAATTTATAGAATTTTGCAAACGTGTTTTCCCCTGACGAAGTAGCTGCTCGGCAAAGTTGTAAAGCCGACACCCCTCGGGCAGCCGCCCAAGATGAGCCCACCTTCCTTGTGGAATGGGCTTTTATTGATTTAGGCTGCGGTAATCCTACCGCAGAATGCGCCCGCTGAATAGTGCTACAAATCCAGCGCGCAATAGACTGCTCAGAAGCAGGAGCACCCAGCTTGTTGGGTGCCATCAGGATAAACAGCGAGTCAGTTTTCCTGACTCCAGTCGTCCTGGAAAAATAAATTTTCAGGGCCCTGACTACGTCCAGCAACTTGGAATCATCCAAGTCCCTAGTAGCCACAGGCACCACAATAGGTTGGTTCAAATGAAAACCTGAGACCACCTTCGGGAGAAACGGAGGACGAGTCCTCAACTCTGCCCTATCCATATGGAAAATCAGATAAGGGCTTTTACATGACAAAGCCGCCAATTCTGACACACGCCTGGCCAAGGCCAAGGCCAACAGCATGACCACTTTCCACGTGAGATACTTTAGCTCCATGGTTTTAAGTGGCTCAACCAATGCGACTTTAGGAAATCCAACACCAAGTTGAGATCCAAAAAGTGCCACAGGAGGCACAAAAGGAGGCTGAATATGTAGTACTCCTTTACCCAAAGTCTGAACTTCAGGCAGTGAAGCCAGTTCTTTCTGGAAGAAAATCGACAGAGCCGAAATCTGGACCTTGATGGACCCCAATTTGAGGCCCAACGTCACCCCTGCTTGCAGGAAGTGCAGGAATTGACATAGTTGAAATTCCTCCGTCGGGGCCTTCATGGCCCCCACCAAGCAACAAATTTTCGCCAAACGCGGTGATAATGTCTTGCGGTGACATCCTTCCTGGCTATGATCAGGGTAGGGATGACTTCCTTCGGAATACCCTTTTCCTTTAGGATCCGGTGTTCTACCGCCATGCCGTCAAACGCAGCCGCGGTAAGTCTTGGAACAGACAGGGTCCCTGCTGCAGCAGGTCTCGTCTGAGCGGCAGAGGCCAAGGGTCCTCTGCCAGCATCTCTTGAAGTTCCGGGTATCAATCTTCATGGCCAATCCGGAATCACGAGTATGGTTTTCACTCCTCGCCTTCTTATTATTCTCAGTACCTTGGGTATGAGAGGTAGAGGAGGAGACACATAAACCGACTGGTACACCCACGGTGTCACTAGAGCGTCCCCAGCGATCGCCTGAGGGTCCCTTGACCTGGCGCAATATCTTTTCAACCTCTTGTTGAGGCGGGACGCCATCATGTCCACCCGTGGTCATTCCCAACGGTTTACCCGCATTTGGAAAACTTCTGGATGAAGTCCCCATTCTCCTGGGTGTAGGTCGCCCATCGGAGAATTCTTGTGGCTTCTGCCATCGCCATCCTGCTTCTTGTGCCGCCCTGTCTGTTTACATGGGCGACCGCCGTGATATCGTCTGATTGGACCAGTACCGGCTGGTTCTGAAGCAGGGGCCTTGCTTGGCTTAGGGCATTGTAAATGGCCCTTAGCTGCAGAATATTTATGTGAAGCGAAATCTCCTTGGAAATTTCTTTCCTGTGTGACTGCACCCCAGTCCCGAAGGCTGGAATCCGTGGTCACCAGGACCCAGTCCTGTATTCCGAATCTGCGGCCCTCTAGTAGATGAGCCCTCTGCAGCCACCACAGCAGCGACACCCTGTTTCTTGCTGACAGGGTTATCCGCTGTTGTATCTGTAGATGGGACCCGGACCATTAGTCCCCCAGGTCCCACTGGAACGTCCTTGCGTGGAGCCTTCCGAATGGAATTATGCTTCGTACGAAGCTACCATTTTTCCCAGGACTCGTGTGCATTGATGTACCGACACCTGTCCTGGTTTTAGGATGTCTCTGACTAGAGATGACAACTCCTCGGCTTTTTCCACTGGAAGAAACACTCTTTTCTGGTCTGTTCAGAAACATTCCCAGGAACAGAAGACGTGTCGTCGGGACCAGCTGTGACTTTGGAATATTGAGAATCCAGTCGTGCTGTTGTAGCACATCCCGAGAGAGTGCTACCCCCAACTGTTCTTTGGACCTCGTCTTTATCAGGAGATCGTCCAAGTACGGGATAATAAAAACTTCCTTCTTGCGAAGGAGTATCATCATTTCGGCCATTACCTTGGTAAAGACCTTCGGTGCCGTGGACAAGTCCAACAGCAGCGTCTGGAACTGATAGTGACAGTCCTGTACCACACATCTGAGGTACTCCTGGTGAGGAGGGTAAATGGGGACATGCAGGTACGCATCCTTGATGTCCAGGGAGACCCTGTAATCCCCCTCGTCCAGGCTCGTAATAACCGCCCTGAGCGATTCCATCTTGAACTTGAATCTTCTGATATAAAAAATTCAAGTATTTTAATTTTAAGATGGGTCTCACCGAACCGTTCTGTTTCGGTACCACAACCATTGTGGAATAGTAACCCCTTCCTTGCTGAAGGAGGGGCACCTTGACAATCACTTGTTGTGATTATAGTGTTGAATAGCCATCAACACCGCCTCTCTGGCAGAGGGAGGTGTCGGTAAGGCAGATTTTAGGAAACAGCGGGGGGAAGAACGTCTAGAACTCCAGCCTGTACCCCTGAGATACTACTGGAAGGACCCAGGGATCCATGTGAGAGAGCCCACTGGGCGCTGAAATTTCTGAGACGGGCCCCCACCGTACCCGGGTCCGCCTGAGCAGCCCCAGCGTCATGCTGTGGGCTTACCGGACGCAGGGAGGACTTCTGCTCTTGGGAACTAGCTGTGTGCTGCAGCTTTTTCCTCTACCTTTGCCTCTCGGCAAAAAGGATGAGCCTCTAGCCCTCTTGCTTTTCTGGGGCCGAAAGGACTGTACTTGATGATACGGTGCTTTCTTTTGTTGTGGGGTAACCTGTGGCAACAAAGTCGATTTCCCAGCAGTAGCTGTGGAAACGAGGTCTGAAAAAAACATCCCCCAACAGTTTTACCCCCTTATAGGCAAAATTCCATGTGCCGATTCAAGTCGGCATCGCCTGACCATTGCCGAGTCCATAACCCCCGTCTGGCGGCAATGGACCTAGCGCTTATTTTTGATGCCAGCCGGCCAATATCCCTCTGTGCATCACGCATGTATAAGACCACGTCTTTTGTATGCTCTATTGTCAGCAAAATATTGTCCCTATCCATAGTTATTTTCCGACAGGGAATCTGACCACGCAGCGGGAGCACTGCACAACCATGCCGAAGCAATGGCTGGTCGCAATATAATGCCCCAGTGTGTGACTATATCTTTTAGGGTAACCTCCTGCTTTCTATCAGCAGGTTCCTTCAGGGCGGCCGTATCCGGAGACGGTAGTGCCACCTTTTCTGATAAGCGTGTAAGCGCTGTATCTACCCTATGGGGTGTTTCAATTTCTTACCGGGGGAAGACCACGCTTCCTCACACACCTCATTTAATTCCTCAGATGCAGGAAAAACTACTACTAGTTTTCTCTCACCAAACACAATACCCTTTTATGTGGTACCTGGGGTATTATCAAAAATGTGTAATACATTTTTCATTGCCTCAATCATGTAACGGGTGGACCTATTTGGAGGGTACACTAGTCTCATCGTCGTCGACACTGGAGTCGGTATCCGTGTCGACATCTGTGTCTGCCATCTGAGGTAGCGGGCGTTTTTAGAGCCCCCCATGACATTTGAGACGCTGGAACAGGCCCAAGCTGAGTAGCCGGCTGTTCTGTGTCGTCGACCTTTTGTGTAAGGAGTTGACACTTTCACGTAATCCTTACATAAGTCCAACCACACCGGTGTCGACCCCGCAGGGGGTGACAACATATTTACAGGCACTCGCTCCGCCTCCACATCATTATCCTCCACATAGATGTCGACACAGCCGTACCGACACACAGCACACACACAGGGAATGCTCTGACAGAGGACAGGACCCCACAAAGCCCTTTGGGGAGACAGAGGGAGAGTATGCCAGCACACACCAGGCCGCTATATGTCACAGGGATATCACCTACAAAAGTGTTTTCCCTTATAGCTGCATATATATATATTGTATACTGCGCCTAAAATGTGCCCCCCCTCTCTTTTTAACCCTTTCTTGTAGTGTATTAACTGCAGGGGAGAACCAGGGAGCTTCCCTCCAACGGAGCTGTGAGGGAAAAATGGCGCCAGTGTGCTGAAGGAGATAGCTCCGCCCCTTTTTCGCAGACTTTTCTCCCGCATTTTTATGGATTCTGGCAGGGGTTAAAAAGCACCTATATAGCCTCGGGGGCTATATATGGTGCCAGTTTGCCAGCCAAGGTGTCAGTATTGCTGCTCAGGGCGCCCCCCCCCAGCGCCCTGCACCCATCAGTGACCGCAGTGTGAGGTGTGCATGAGGAGCAATGGCGCACAGCTGCAGTGCTGTGCGCTACCTTGATGAAGACTGATGTCTTCTGCCGCCGATTTCAGGAACAACTTCTTGCTTCTGGCTCTGTAAGGGGGCCGGCGGCGCGGCTCTGGGACCGGACTCCGAGGCTAGGCCTGTGTTCGATCCCTCTGGAGCTAATGGTGTCCAGTAGCCTAAGAAGCCCAAGCTGGCTGCAAGCAGGCAGGTTCGCTTCTTCTCCCCTTAGTCCCTCGTAGCAGTGAGCCTGTTACCAACAGGTCTCACTGAAAATAAAAAACCTAAAACTAACTTTCTATCTAAGAAGCTCAGGAGAGCCCCCTAGTTTGCACCCAGCTCGTCCGGGCACAAAGATCTAACTGAGGCTTGGAGGAGGGTCATAGGGGGAGGAGCCAGTGCACACCAGGTAGTCCTAAAGCTTTCTATTTGTGCCCAGTCTCCTGCGGAGCCGCTATTCCCCATGGTCCTTACGGAGTCCCCAGCATCCACTAGGACGTCAGAGAAAAACATGATACCACAACAAAGCTGCCAAGAGAGGGCTGGCCACCAAAACTCACAGACCGGGCAAGGAGGGCATTAATCAGAGAGTTCCACAGCAGAGACTGGTGTATCTGCGCATGTGACCACAATAAGTCGTACACTCCATAGAGCTGGGCTTTATGGAAGAGTGGCCAGAAAAAACCCATTACTTAGTGTTAAAAAAAAAGAAGGCACGTTTTGAGGTTGCCAAACCCAACACATCCCATCACCCCAAGAACACCATCCCACAGTGAAATATGGTGGTGGCAGCACAGCATCATGCTGTGGAGATGTTTTTCAGCAGCAGGGACTGGTAAACTGTTTCGAGTCGAGGGAAAGATGGATGGTGCTAAATACAGGGATATTATTGAGTAAAACCTGTTTCAGTCTGCCTGTGATTTGAGACTGGGACGGAGGTTCACCTTCCAGCAGGACAATGACACTCTAGTGCAGGCCTGGCCAACCTGTGGCTCTCCAGCTGTTGTAATACTACAAGTCCCATCATGCCTTGCCACAGTTTTGCTATTAGGGAATGCTAAAACTGTGGTAGGGCATGCTGGAATGTGTAGTTTCACAACATCTGGAGAGCCACAGGTTGGCCAGGCCTGCTCTAGTGGTTTAAGGGAAAAATGTTTAAATGTGTTGGAAAGGCCCAGTCAAAGCCCAGATCTCAATCCAATTGAGAATCTGTGGTCAGACTTGGAAGATTTCTATTCACAAGCGGAAACCATCCAACATGAAGGAGCTGGAGCAGTTATCCTTGAGGAATGGGCAAAAATCCCAGTGGCAAGATGTGGCAAGCTCATAGAGACTTATCCAAAGCGACTTGCAGCTATAATTGCCGCAAAAGGTGGCTCTACAAAGTACTGAAGTTAGGGGGGTGAATAGTTATGCACGCTGAAGTCTTCTGTTATTTTGTCCTATTTGTTGTTTGCTTCACAATAAAAAAATAAAAAAAATATCTTCAAAGTTGTAGGCATGTTTTGTGAAAGGAATGATGCAAACCTTCAAACAATCCATTTTAATTCCAGGTTGTGAGCCAACAAAACATGAAAAATGCAAAGGGGGTGAATACTTTAGCAAGGCACTGTAGCTATGTTTATTTACCGTGTACTTGTCCTATATTGGGCTGTATTAATTTTAAGTCAGATTTCCCGACTTGTCGGATAATCGGGAGTTTAAGATCGAATCCAGATTCAACCTATTCAATCAAACTCCCGTTTATCCGACAAGTCAGAAAATCCGACTTGTCGGAAAGCACGTGGATCGGCAGATTAGCAAGCGAATCCATGTGTTTTGTCGGATTTGCGGCCAAATCCGACAGGTTTTAGCCCTGTTTCCGACAATGTCAAAGTCGGATCTGCATTGTCGGGAACGGCCAAATCCGACACTGAAATGTTGGATTCTTTCCGTCTGAAAGGATCCAACATCATTTGAATACACCACATTGTCTTCAACTGTAAGTTGTTGTTTTCCTGTTTTGATTATTTATGTACTCTGTAACTGGGCCCTGCTGAACCCTTGTGGCACCATATAAAGGATAATAATAATAATAATTATTTTACACCAACACAGTTCCTAATAAAACTGAATCATAGGACACTTTAGGTTAGGGTTAAGCACTAGGGGGTGGGTTAGGGTTAAACTGCTGCGGGGGGTGGGGGTGGTTGCAGTGGTGAGGCTGTGGGAATGGTGGGTTAGGGAAAGGGTTTAAACACAAGAATGTCAGGATTTTGACTGTCGGGATGCCGCTATTATACTGACTCACGGGATTTTGTACCCAACCTGTCAAAAATGGCTGTAGATGCATTACTAAGAAATAACTTTGAAACAAGAAAACACATACTGTACCTGAAATAATCACAAGATGCAGCTAAGAGAATCCGATGAGCTTCTACAGATTTCCCTTCCAATTTAAGTACAACATCAAACAATATACCTCCATCACGGAGACCCACAAGACCACTCAGGAGAGCCTGAGAGTGCCCTGTACTTCTATATGTTTTGCAGGTGTTCTGTGTAAGTGGTTGCGCCTTGGGTGCATGATCTGGCTTCAAAACCTCGTGGTCTTCTGCCATTTTTTGCAAAACTGTTCTGAATCCAAAACGAGCACCTGGACCAATGACTCATCCATACGAAAACAATGAAACCTGTACTGTGATTAGAGATCTCAGGTATACCTGTGAATTTGTAATAAAATATTTTACTGCAAAATTCATTAAAAGGCTCTATGTTATGCATTTTTGCTCTTACAATGTTTATTATTAAGCCTAAAAACAGCAGGAAGTGACAAGTATTAGTGAAACTTTGGTTTAAACAAAAACAATTGCTGCTTTGCTATGCAAGAAATGCGTAGCATCAGTTTGTACGTATATCGTCTTGGCAAATGGAGACACACACCATCAGAGCTGGGTACACACTGCCACTTCATAACAACAAATCGTCTACTTCGCTCAGTGTGTACGGTTGTTGCGTGCTCCTGTGTTCGCTAACAAAAGACGCTAGGTTTGCGATTTTGCTAGTGATCTTGTTTGTGTTAATGAAAGATGGAACATGATCGCTCTGTCCTTCGTTAAAGTCTTTGCAGTGTGTACACAGAATCTGGGCTCAATGTCGGAACAAATGATCATCGTTCCAGTGTGTACCCAACTTAAGATTGACCGACAGAGCAGCTAGTTTGAAATAAGTGATTTAATTATACGCCAGAATAGAACTTTTCTCGGACATATCCACCAGCCTTTAGTGAAGGCCCTGGTGTGCCATGGCACTACTTGGCTAATCAGAGTCATTGCAATACCTGAGTAAAATAGGAAGACCTAAGCCACCTTCTCTAGGGGGCATATGTACTAAGCCTTTGAGAGCGATAAAGTGGAGAGAGATAAATTACCAGCCAGCCAATCAGCTCCTGCTATGTTACAGGCTGTGTCTGAAAAAGAACATTTAGGAGCTGACTGGTTGGTACTTTAGCTCTTCAAGGCTTAGTACATCTGCCCCTAGGCATCTATGATTGTTTCAGATGAATTTGTAACAGAGGCATTGGAGGGAATAGTGCAACTGAGTGAACTGAATCAGGTAGTGTCTGGAATACTTACAATATTCTGGAGAGTATAATCATGTTTATTACACTGTAGCACTTCCTAGATATATATGGTTTCTGCCAGTGTATCTTGCACAATATGTTTAAACAGAGGTGGTAAATGAACGCAATATAGTCGGTCATTTCATATAGTCAAGTGAATTCTGAAATATTTTATTGAGCGCAATCTACACTGAAAACTGAAGCTCAACTTGAGGTTTTTTTTTTTTTTTTTTAAATGGACCAGGAGCTGGAATGGTATCGGCACAGATTTACTATAAACCTTGTAACCCAATAATACCTCAAGGTCACCAATTCTTTGACCAGTATAGGAGGGATGCTTAGAAAGGATGAGGACGACATTAGCAAAGAGGGATATTTCATCTTCGGCATTACCTATATTAATTCCAGGTTAAGCTTGGGTAAAACAAATATTACATGCTAGGGGTTCAATAATTAGGGCAATAAAAGCCGCTGGTGATAATAAATGAGCCAGAAACCAGCTCTTCATCAAGGACTGTGGTGGAAGGCTTGTGAAGAGCCTCACTCACAAATGGCTAGGAAAACCTGTCAATGGATTCTCCATGTTAAAGCAAGTGCCAGTGAAGGAAGTTTATGCATGTTGATGTACTGCATAAAATCAATTGTGTCATGTGTTGTTAAACATCTGTATGGACTGGACAAAGCCCTCATGGTCACTATGGAGTTCAGTCTGTTCACCAGACTCTTAGGGTCAGTATTTTACAGTGATATAAATGGTAGGGGATACAGTTATGTGACCGGCGGTCACAATACCGATGCCGGGATCCAGCCCCCTTACAATGCCAACTAACAGGTACTATTCCCACTTGTGGGTGTACACCCATAGAGTGAGTATAGAACCTGTGACGAGCGCAGCGAGCACGCAAGGGGCTTAGTTGCGCTTGCGCCCCCCCTCCCGGGCATCTAAAAGCCGGGATCCCGGTGTCAGTATGGTCTCCCGACCGCCAGCCACGCAAACCCAACCCAAATGTTAGTTAACACAACCAGAGGGAAGAGATGCCTGGTTTGGGGGATCACTATTATCCTGGCACTCATTGTATCTGGGTGAAATAATAAATGCTTAAAAATAGGATTTTAAATTACCTACCGGTAAATCCTTTTCTCGTAGTCCGTAGAGGATGCTGGGGTCCACATTAGTACCACGGGGTATAGACAGGTCCGCCAGGAGCCATTGGCACATTAAGAGTTTGAGAGAGTGGGCTGGCTCCTCCCTCTATGCCCCTCCTACCAGACTCAGTCTAGGAAACTGTGCCCGAGGAGACGGACATCTTCGAGAGAAGGATTATACACAGATAGTGGCGAGATTCATACCAGCTCACACATACAAGGCACATCAAGCTAACGAGCTTGAAAAACTTCAGCAACAGCTGAAACATTACTTACCCAGTAATAATGCAGTACATAACTAACAACAAAGTTGTACTTAACCAGATAACAACAGCAGGAAAACGAAGCGCTGGGTGGGCTCCCAGCATCCTCTACGGACTACAAGAAAAGGATTTACCTGTAGGTAATTAAAATCCTATTTTCTCTTGCGTCCTAGAGGATGCTGGGGTCCACATTAGTAAAACATTGCAAACGTGTTCGACCCAGACCAAGTTGCTGCTCGGCAAAGTGTAATGCCGAAACACCCTGGGCAGCCGCCCAGGAAGACCCCACCTTACGAGCAGAGTGGGCCTTAACAGACTTAGGACACGGCAATCCCGCCGTGGAATACGCATGCTGGATAGTGAACCTGATTCAGCGAGAGCTAGTCTGCTTAGAAGCAGGACACCCAATTTTCTTCGGATCATATAGGACAAAAAGAGTCCGATTTTCTGTGACAAGCAGTCCTCTTCACATAGATCTTTAGAGCCCTTACCACATCTAAGGACTTAGATGAAATTGAGGAGTCAGTAGCAACTGGCACCACAATAGGTTGGTTGATATGAAATGCCGACACAACCTTCGGAAGAACTGCTGACGTGTCCGGAGCTCAGCTCTATCTTCATGGAATATCAAGTAGGGGCTCTTACAAGACAAAGTCCCCAACTCCAACACACGTCTAGCAGAAGCTAAGGCCAACAAAGTGACAGCCTTCCACATAAGAAACTTGACCTCTACCTCTTGCAGAGGCTCAAACCAGTCAGACTGGAGAAACTGCAACACCACGTTAAGATCCCATAGCAACATAGGTGGTACAAAGGGAGGCTGGATGTGCAGAACTCACTTCAAAAAGGTCTGAACCTCAGGGAGGCCAGCCAATTGTTTCTGGAAGAAAATGGATTGGGCCAAAATCTGGATCTTCGCAGATCCCAACCTCAGGCCCATATCCACTCCTGCCTGCAGGAAGAGGAGAGACTGTCCCAGTTGAAACTCCATCGTAGGAAACCTCTTGGACTCACACCAAGACACATTTTTTCCAAATACGATGGTAATGTTTAGACGTTACTCCTTTCCTAGCCTGTATCAGGGTAGGAATAACTATGTTCGGAATGCCCCTCCGAGCTAGTATCAGGCGTTCAACCTCCATGCCGTCAAATGTAGCCATGGTAAGTCCCAGGGCCGGATCTAGGGGGGGGGCGAAGGGGGCGACCGCCCCCCCCTAACACAGTCATAGCCACGCCCACTTTTGAGCAGAAGAGAGCTCTCCGGGGAGAGCCTGAAGCCGAACGATGTGCTGCAGCTTATACCACAGCAGCACAGAGGAGCCAGCAGAGCAAGGGTTACAGAGCATTTGCCCCTCGCTTGCTGGTGTGTGTGTACTAGGGCTAATAAATACAATTATCCCATAGCACAGTTACATGTACATAGAACAATCACAAAGCACTATCTCAGTCTCACTCAAAAAGTTCAGTCAGAATTGAGAGAGGAGGAGTTAGGATTGCAGATGGGAGGAGTTGGGACTGTAGAGGGAGGAGTCAAGATTAAACAGTAAACCGCCCCCCCTAAAGAAAAGTCTAGATCCGTCCCTGGTAAGTCCTGATAGTCGAACGGCCCCTGCTGCAGCAGGTCCTCTCGAAGAGGAAGGGGCCTCAGCTCTTCTTGTAGTAGATCCAGTAGCTCCACGTACCAAGCCCTTCTCGGCCAGTCTGGAGCAATGAGGATCGCTTGAACCCTTGTTCTCCTTATGAGCTTTAGGATTCTTGGGATGAGTGGGAGTGGTGGAAACACGTACACTGAATGGAACACCCACGGAGACACCAGGGCGTCCACTGCCACTGCCTGTGGGTCCCTCGACCTGGAACAATAAAGCTGAAGCTTCTTCTTGAGACGAGAGGCCATCATGTCTATTTGGGGTAATCCCCAAAGGTCTGTTATGTCTTTGAACACCTACGGATAAAGACCCCACTCCCCCGGACGGAGATCGTGTCTGATGAGGAAGTCTGCTTCCCAGTTGTCTACTCCCGGAATGAAGATTGCTGACAGCGTGTTTTTCTGCCCAAAGGAAGATTCTCATTACCTCCGCCATGGCAGCTCTGCTCTTCATTCCGCCCTGTCGGTTTATGTAAGCCACTGTTGTTACGTTGTCCTACTGCACTTGTATGGCCCGATTTCTTAGAAGATGGGCCGCCGGAAGAAGGCCTTTGTATACGGCTCTTAGTTCCAGAATGTTGATCGGAAGGCCGACTTCCAGAATTTACCACCTTCCTTTGAAGGTCTCCTCTTGAGTGACTGCGCCCCAGCCAGGGAGGCTTGCATCCGTGGTTAGAAGGATCCAGTCCTGAATCCCCAACCTGCAGCCCTCCTGAAGGTGAGGTAGTTGGAGCCACCAGAGGCGCTAAATCCTGGCCTTCGGCGGCAGACGAATTCTCAGGTGCATGTGCAGATGAGATCCTGACCACTTGTCCAGGAGATCCAGTTGGAAGGACCGAGCATGAAACCTTCCGTACTGGAGAGCCTCGTAAGAGGCCACCATCTTTCCCAGAAGGCGAATGCATTGATGAACCGACACCCGGGCTGGCTTCAGGACATCCCAGACCATTGTTTGTATCACCAACGCTTTTTCCAGTGGAAGAAATACCCTCTGTACTTCCATGTCGAGGATCATCCCCAGAAAGGACAACCTCCTGGTTGGTTCCAAGTGTGATTTTGGAAGATTCAGAATCCAACCGTGGACACTGAGATCGGTCGTGAGAGCAATGGACCGCAATAGTTTCTCCCTGGACGATGACTTTATCAGCAGATCGTCCAGATATGGAATGATGTTCCCCCCTGTCTGCGAAGGAGAACCATCATCTCTGCCATCACCTTGGTGAATACCCTGGGTGCCGTTGAGACGCGGAATGGCAGGGCTTGGAACTGGAAATGACAGACCAACAAGGCAAAGCAGAGATACGCCTGATGCGGCAGCCAGATCGGAATGTGGAGATACGCATCCTTGATATCCAGGGATACCAGGAATTCCCCCTCTTCCAGACTTGATATCACCGCTCTTAGAGACTCCAGTTTGAACTTGAATTCCTTCAGAAAGAGGTTTAGTGACTTTAGGTTCAGAATGGGCCTGACCGAACCATCCGGTTTCGGTACCACGAAAAGGTTCGAATAGTAACGCTTGTTGTGCATATGAGGTGGAACGGGCACAATGACTTGTGCCTCCACCAACTTCTGGACGGCGGCTTGTAGGACCGTCCTGTCTGCCAGCAGAGCTGGTAAACTTGATTTGAAAAATCGGTGAGGGGGGAGATTTTGAAACTCCAGCCTGTACCCCTGGGACACAATATCTTGCACCCAGGCCGGACAACACCCAGACGTGACTGAACTGCATGAGTCTCGCTCCCACCGGCCCCAGCTCCGGAACCAGCAGTCCACAGTCATGCGGAGGACTTTGGTGTACCTGAAATAGGTTTCTGTTCCTGGGAACCTGCGATAGCAGGTCTCTTAGACTTAGGCCTACCTCCCCAAAAGAAGGTGTTGGAAGGCCTGGCCTTTCTGG
This sequence comes from Pseudophryne corroboree, assembly GCF_028390025.1. Classification (NCBI taxonomy): domain Eukaryota; kingdom Metazoa; phylum Chordata; class Amphibia; order Anura; family Myobatrachidae; genus Pseudophryne; species Pseudophryne corroboree. The sequence continues at coordinate 367,643,451 of NC_086444.1, forward strand.
GCTTCTTAGTCCGAAAGGTCTGTGATGTAGGTGAAGAAAACGGTTTCTTCGGAGCAGGAGCAGCTGAGGGAAGAAAGGGAGACTTACCCGCTGTAGCCGTGGAAATCCACGCCTCTAGCACTTCCCCAAAGAGAGCCTGACCTATATACGGTAGGGACTCCACACTTTTCCTGGATTCTGTGTTGGCAGACCATTGACGTAGCCACAGTCCCCGCCGCGCTGAGACCAACATGGAAGAAATCCCTGCAGCCATGGAACCCAGATCTTTCATGGATTCCACCAGAAATGCCGCTGAATCCTGAATGTTGCGCAAAAATAAGCCAACATCATCCTTATCCATAGTAACCAAATCTTCAAGTAAGGTGCCAGACCACTTTACTATAGCTTTGGCAATCCAAGCACAGGCAATAGTGGGTCGCAGTATAGCCCCTGAAGCCGTGTACATGGATTTGAGCGTATTATCAATCTTATGTTCAGACGGCTCTTTCAAGGCGGTAGATCCCGGAACAGGCAACACCACCTTTTTTGAAAGTCTGGATACTGACGCATCAACAATAGGCGGGTTTTCCCATTTTTTCCTATCCTCAACAGGGAAAGGAAATGCCACCTGAACCCTCTTAGGGATCTGGAATTTTTTCTCAGGGTTTTCCCAAGCCTTTTCAAATATAGCATTTAATTCTTTTGACGCAGGGAAGGTTAGCGAGGCTTTCTTATTCTCAGTGAATTAAGCCTCCTCATCCTGCTCAGGTGGTGTATCACTAATATTCAACACATCCCTAATAGCCTCTATCATCAACTGCACCCCTTTAGCAAGAGATGCTGTCCCCCGTTCCCCATCATCACCGTCAGAATCTGTATCAGTGTCATCCTGCATAATTTGTGCTAAAGGACGCTTATGGGAATACACAGCAGGGGGACCTGAGGTATCAGAACTGGGCCAGACTGCCATATTCTGCAGCACCTTGGTAGCAGATTAATTTTGTGCAACCCTCTGTGAAATCTGAGAAATCATATTTTTGATAGAGGATAACCATTCCGGCTCCCTTGCTGGAATCTGTGCTAAATCAGTGCAATCCTGATTACATGGAATGGGATCATCTTGAGAGGACAAATCCTCTGCAGCATATGACACAGAGTCCCTGGACATTGCTATTGGTGACCACAAACACTCCTCACACACACAGGGGATAGAGTTTCTCCCTAGGAATGGCAAGAGAGACACAGAGATTGGAGCCAACCCACACACAGCGCTTTTATACATAAGGGAGACCCCTTATGAGTGCTGACTGTGTACCTTAACAGGTTACACAGCCGTTTTGCAGCCTCCCCTCCCTTCTACAACCCCCTGGTACCGTGAGATAGCTGGAGATTGCTGTGGAGGGACTTGCTTATTTCCTGGGCAGCGTTGTGCAGGCAGGAAAATGGCGATGAACGCTGCTGGGTCCGCTCTGAGAAGCTCCGCACGAGAAGCTCCGCCCCCAAAATGGCGGTGTTCCCGCTCTTTATAGGATTATACTGGCCCTCACAGCGCAGCACAATGTCCCGCTGAGCCTCCCGGAGCGCAGTTAATACTGCGCTCCTACCCTGATGCCGCCATCTTCACACGGCTATGGGGGTCAGTGCCTCACTCGCCACAATCTTTAGCTCTGCAAGGGGGTGGCGGCATGCTGCTGGGGTGACCGATCCCCTGTGGCAGGGAATGATCTATCCCCTCTGAAGCTCAGTGTCCAGTCAGTGGAAACAGTGGCTCAGACCCCTCAGGGCGGACACTGCTCCCCCCTAAGTCCCTTGCCGCAGGGAGGCTGTTGCCAGCAGCCTCCCTGTAAAACAATAAACTCTAAAAAATAACTTTTACTAAGGAAACTCTGGAGAACACCCCTAGCTGTGACCGGCTCCTCCGGGCACATTTTCTAAACTGAGTCTGGCAGGCGGGGCATAGAGGGAGGAGCCAGCCCATACTCTCAAACTCTTAAAGTGCCAATGGCTCCTGGTGGACCAGTCTATACCCCATGGTACTAATGTGGACCCCAGCATCCTCTAGGACGTAAGAGAAATAGAAATGTACAGAACAAAATCAGTTTATAGGTTTTATTGCAGGGGTAGCCAACCCTGGTCCTCGAGAGCTACCAACAGTGCACGTTTTCCAGGTCTCCTCACAGAGTCCACCTGTGGATCTTTTAAAATGTGAGTTAGCAATAACTGCACATGTGCACCTGCCAGGTGAGCTGGAAAACGTGAACTGTTGGTAGCTCTCGAGGACCAGGGTTGGCTACAAATGTTTTATAGTATGACATTGAGTAGATAGCAGAGCCATGAACTTTAGAGAACATTTGACCTTGATCTCTATATTATGCTTTTTGACCATACACTAACATGAATAATGGAATATTTGTTAAATGTTGAATTTCTAACAAAGTGTTCTGCTTTCTTGAAAACTTTATATGAGCATGGTAAGGATGGTTACAGTGGATGACCGTTCTCTCGGGCTGAGAAAACAGGCCAATAATGGTACTCTTAAAACTTAATTTTTCATCATAAATAAAACATGATTCAGTACATTTTAAAAAGTACTATTATCTCGCTTTGCAGTGGTGTGGAGGCCAATATTGACTGTGGTACTGCAAAAATAGGATTTTAATACTTACCGGTAAATCCTTTTCTCCTAGTCCGTAGAGGATGCTGGGGACTCCAAAAGGACCATGGGGTATAGACGGGATCCGCAGGAGCTTGGGCACACTAAAAAGACTTTGACTGGGTGTGAACTGGCTCCTCCCTCTATGCCTCTCCCCCAGACCTCAGTTATAGGAACTGTGCCCAGGAGAGACGGACATTTCGAGGAAAGGATTTTTGTTAAATTAAGGGCGAGACACATACCAGCCCACACCACAAACATACCTTACATCCGGAGTAGCAGGAAACCAGATAACAGTATGAACCAACAACAGCAATAAGCTGAATAAAACTGATACACAACCCACGTGTAACCAAAAAATAACCAGTAACACTACAACTGCAAGGAACAGTCCGCACTGGGATGGGCGAAAAGGAGAAAAAGGATAAAAGGATTTACCGGTAGGTATTAAAATCCTATTTTCTCTTACGTCCTAGAGGATGCTGGGGACTCCAAAAGGACCATGGGGTCTATACCAAAGCTCCAGACCGGGCGGGAGAGTGCGGACGACTCTGCAGCACCGATTGAGCAAACATGAGGTCCTCATCAGCCAGGGTATCAAACTTGTAGAACTTAGCGAAGGTGTTTGAACCCGACCACGTAGCTGCTCGGCAAAGCTGAAGTGCCGAGACCCCTCAGGCAGCCGCCCAAGATGAGCCCACCTTCCTAGTAGAATGGGCCTTTACAGACCTCGGTAACGGTAGCCCAGCCGAAGAATGAGCTTGCTGAATCGTATTACAAATCCAGCGTGCAATAGACTGCTTAGAAGCAGGATTTCCAGTCTTGTTGGAAGCATACAGGACAAATAGAGCCTTTGATTTCCTAGTAAGAGCCGTTCTGGCGACATAAATCTTCAAGGCTCTCACAACTTCAACAGATTTTGGAACCGCCACAGCATCCGTAGCCACAGGTACCACAACAGGTTGATTTATGTGAAACGAAGAAACCACCTTCGGCAGAAATTGTTGACGAGTCCTCAATTCCGCTCTATCAGAATGAAAGATCAAATATGGGCTCTTGTGAGACAAATCAGCCAACTCGGACACTCATCTGGCAGATGCCAGAGCCGAAAGCACGACCACTTTCCAAGTGAGAAACTTTAACTCAACCTTACGCAAAGGTTCAAACCAGTGAGACATAAGAAACTGCAACACCACTTCAAGATCCCACGGTGCCACGGGTGGCACAAATGGAGGATGTATATGCAGCACTCCCTTCACGAAAGCCTGAACCTCAGGAAGGACAGCCAATTCATTTTGAAAGAAAATAGATAAAGCTGAAATCTGCACTTCGATGGAACCCAATTTCAGGCCTGCACCTACGCCTGCCTGCAAAAAATGGAGGAAACGACCCAAATGAAACTCCTCCGCAGGAGCTGCCTTGGTTTCACACCACGACACATACTTTCTCCAAATACGGTGATAATGTTTTGCCGTAACCTCCTTCCTAGCTTTAAGGAGAGTGGGGATGACCTCCCCAGGAATACCCTCCCGAGCTAGGATTTGGTGTTCAACTTCCACGCCGTCAAACGCAGCCGCGGTAAGTCTGGAAACACGCAGGGCCCCTGCAGTAACAGATCCTCTCTTAGAGGAAGCGGCCAAGAATCTTCTACAAGCAATTCCTGAAGATCCGGATACCAAACCCTCCGTGGACAATCTGGTACAACGAGTATTGCCTGAACCTCTGTTCGTCGTACAATCCTCTTCACCTTTGGAATGAGAGGAAGCGGAGGGAACACATACACTGACCGAAACACCCACAGAGTTACCAGGGCGTCCACTGCACTGGCTTGGGGGTCCCTTGACCTGGAACAATACCTCGGAAGCTTCTTGTTGAGGTGCAACGCCATCATGTGACTCTTGGTTATATCAAGGACGCCGTAGATCACCCAAAGTATGCGTCGAGGGACGCTGGCCTCCCGGGACCAAGACGCCAACATGTCCAATTGAGGCACTCCTCAATGACTTGTCGCTTTAGTAAAAACTTCTCGATGACGACCGTATTCCTCCCGGATGGAGATCGCATCTGCAGAGGAATCTATTCCTCCGACGGTCACCCCTGGAACGAAGACTGCCAATACAGCGTTCACCAGTTTTCCCACCTAGCGGAAAACTTTTTCGGCATCTGCCATTGTCTCTTTTCTCCTTGTTCTGCCCTAGTGGCTTACCTACACCACTGCTGTCAAGTCGTCCGACAGAATTAACACGGGCAGATCACGAAGCATATGTTTTTGAAAATAGCTCTTAATTCAAGAAAGCTTATTGCAGACCTTTTCCTCTGGAAATACTTCCCTTGCAAGGACTCCTCCCCAGTCTCTGAGATCTGCATGCATGGACACCAGGATCTCATCCTGAATTCCAACCTTCGCTCAGTTCTCACCTCCTAGAGGGATGGACAGCACAGGAGCGAAAACCTGGCCTTTAGGATAATATTCCGTCGCATGCACAGGTGAGATCCGGACCAATTTTCCAACTGGCCCCGAGGAAACCACTCTGGCAGTTGACCTGCTCACCGAAATAGCCTCCTAGGCCGCACCGATCTTCTTCATCAACGGAACATAATGATGGATTGTCACTGCAAATCTGATCCGACTCCAGATCCTCAGACCTCCTTCCACAGGAACCCACAGAACTTTTACCGTTCCGTATCTACTCTGATACCCACCTCTGACGCCTGCGTAGTTGGGAATAATAAGAATTTACTCACCGGTAATTCTATTTCTCATAGTCCGTAGTGGATGCTGGGACTCCGTAAGGACCATGGGGAATAGCGGCTCCGCAGGAGACTGGGCACAACTATAAAGAAAGCTTTAGACTACTGGTGTGCACTGGCTCCTCCCACTATGACCCTCCCCCAGACTTCAGTTAGGATACTGTGCCCGGAAGAGCTGACACAAGAAGGAAGGATTTTGAATCCCGGGTAAGACTCATACCAGCCACACCAATCACACCATATAACTCGTGATACAATACCCAGTTAACAGTATGATAACAACTGAGCCTCTCAACAGATGGCTCAACAATAACCCTTTAGTTAGGCAATAACTATATACAAGTATTGCAGACAATCCGCACTTGGGATGGGCGCCCAGCATCCACTACGGACTATGAGAAATAGAATTACCGGTGAGTAAATTCTTATTTTCTCTAACGTCCTAAGTGGATGCTGGGACTCCGTAAGGACCATGGGGATTATACCAGAGCTCCCAAACGGGCGGGAGAGTGCGGATGACTCTACAGCACCGAATGGGCAAACTCTAGGTCCTCCTCAGCCAGGGTGTCAAACTTGTAGAATTTAGCAAACGTGTTTGACCCCGACCAAGTAGCTGCTCGGTAAAGTTGTAGAGCCGAGACCCCTCGGGAAGCCGCCCAAGAAGAGCCCACCTTCCTCGTGGAATGGGTTTCACTGATTTAGGATGCGGCAGTCCAGCCGCAGAATGTGCAAGCTGAATCGTACTACAGATCCAGCGAGCAATAGTCTGCTTTGAAGCAGGTGCACCCAACTTGTTGGGCGCATACAGGATAAACAGCGAGTCAGTCTTTCTGACTCCCGCCGTCCTGGAAACATAAATTTTCAGGGCCCTGACTACGTCCAACAACTTGGAAGCCTCCAAGTCATTAGTAGCCGCAGGCACCACGATAGGTTGGTTCAGATGAAAGGCTGATACCACCTTAGGGAGAAATTGGGGACGAGTCCTCAATTCTGCCCTATCCATATGGAAAATCAGATAAGGGCTTTTAAATGACAAAGCCGCCAATTCTGATACACGCCTGGCCGAAGCCAAGGCCAACAACATGACCACTTTCCACGTGAGATATTTCAATTCCACGGTTTTCAGTGGCTCAAACCAATGTGATTTTAGGAAATCCAACACCACGTTGAGATCCCAAGGTGCCACTGGAGGCACAAAAGGGGGCTGAATATGCAGCAACAACAAAAGTTTGAACTTCAGGTAGAGAAGCCAGTTCTCGCTGGAAGAAAATCGATAGAGCCGAAATCTGGACTTTAATGGAACCCAATTTTAGGCCCATAGTCACCCCTGACTGTAGGAAGTGCAGGAAACGGACCAGCTGAAATTCCTCCGTTGGGGCCTTCCTGGCCTCACACCACGCAACATATTTTTGACATATGCGGTGATAATGGTTTGCGGTTACTTCTTTCCTAGCTTTAATCAGCGTAGGAATGACTTCCTCCGGAATGCCCTTTTGCTTCAGGATCCGGTGTTCAACCGCCATGCCGTCAAACGCAGCCGCGGTAAGTCTTGGAACAGACAGGGCCCCTGCTGCAGCAGGTCCTGTCTGAGCGGCAGAGGCCATGGGTCCTCTGAGATCATTTCTTGAAGTTCCGGGTACCAAGCTCTTCTTGGCCAATCCGGAACAATGAGTATAGTTCTTACTCCTCTTCTCCTTATTATCCTCAGTACCCTTGGTATGAGAGGAAGAGGAGGGAACACGTAAACCGACCGGCACACCCACGGTGTCACTAGAGCGTCCACAGCTATTGCCTGCGGGTCTCTTGACCTGGCGCAATACTTTTCTAGCTTTTTGTTGAGGCGGGACGCCATCATGTCCACCTGTGGCCTTTCCCAACAGTTTACAATCATCTGGAAGACTTCTGGATGAAGTCCCCACTCTCCCGTGTGGAGGTCGTGCCTGCTGAGGAAGTCTGCTTTCCCAGTTGTCCACTCCCGGAATGAACACTGCTGACAGTGCTAACACGTGATTTTCCGCCCATCGGAGAATCCTTGTGGCTTCTGCCATCGCCGTCCTGCTTCTCGTGCCGCCCTGTCGGTTTACGTGGGCGACCGCCGTGATGTTGTCTGACTGGATCAGTACCGGCTGGTTTTGAAGCAGGGGTTTTGCCTGACTTAGGGCATTGTAAATGGCCCTCAGTTCCAGAATATTTATGTGCAGGGAAGTCTCCTGACTTGACCATAGTCCTTGGAAGTTTCTTCCCTGTGTGACTGCCCCCCAGCCTCGTTGGCTGGCATCCGTGGTCACCAGGACCCAGTCCTGAATGCCGAATCTGCGGCCCTCTTGAAGATGAGCACTCTGCAGCCACCACAGCAGAGACACCCTTGTCCTTGGAGACAGGGTTATCAGACGATGCATCTGAAGATGCGATCCGGACCACTTGTCCAACAGGTCCCACTGAAAGGTTCTTGCATGGAACCTGCCGAATGGAATTGCCTCGTAGGAAGCTACCATCTTTCCCAGGATCCGCGTGCAGTGATGCACCGACACCTGTTTTGGTTTTAGGAGGCCTCTGACTAGAGATGACAGCTCCTTGGCCTTCTCCTCAGGGAGAAACACTTTTTTCTGTTCTGTGTCAAGAACCATTCCCAGGAACAGTAGACGTGTCGTAGGGACCAGCTGTGACTTCGGAATATTTAGAATCCAGCCGTGCTGTTGTAGCACCTCCCGAGATAGTGCTACCCCGACCAACAACTGCTCCCTGGACCTCGCCTTTATCAGGAGATCGTCCAAGTACGGGATAATTAAAACTCCCTTCTTTCGAAGGAGTATCATCATTTCGGCCATTACCTTGGTAAAGACCCTCGGAGCCGTGGATAGACCGAACGGCAAAGTCTGGAATTGGTAATGACAATCCTGTACCACAAATCTGAGGTACTTCTGGTGAGGATGGTAAATGGGGACATGCAGGTAAGCATCCTTGATGTCCAGTGATACCATGTAATCCCCCTCGTCCAGGCTTGCAATAACCGCCCTGAGCGATTCCATCTTGAACTTGAATTTTTTTATATATGTGTTCAAGGATTTCAAATTTAAAATGGGCCTCACCGAACCGTCCGGTTTCGGTACCACAAACATTGTGGAATAGTAACCCCGTCCTTGTTGAAGTAGGGGCACCTTCACTATCACCTGTTGAGAATACAGCTTGTGAATTGCCTGTAACACTGCCTCCCTGCCTGAGGGAGTGGTTGGTAAGGCAGATTTGAGGAAACGGCGGGGGGGAGACTACTCGAATTCCAGCTTGTACCCCTGAGATACTACTTGAAAGATCCAGGGATCCACCCGTGAGCGAGCCCACTGATTGCTGAAATTTTTGAGACGGGCCCCCACCGTACCTGGCTCCGCCTGTGGAGCCCCAGCGTCATGCTGTGGACTTAGAGGAAGCGGGGAAGGACTTTTGCTCCTGGGAACTGGCTGTATGCTGCAGCTTTTTCCCCCTACCTCTGCCTCTGGGCAGAAAGGACGCGCCCTTAACCCGCTTGCCCCTATTGGGCCGAAAGGACTGTACCTGATAATACGGTGCTTTCTTTGGCTGTGAGGGAACATGGGGTAAAAATGTAGACTTCCCAGCTGTTGCTGTGGAAACGAGGTCCGAGAGACCATCCCCGAACAACTCCTCACCCTTATAAGGCAGAACTTCCATGTGCCTTTTGGAATCTGCATCTCCTGTCCACTGCCTAGTCCATAACCCTCTCCTGGCAGAAATGGACATTGCACTAATTTTAGATGCCAGCCAGCAAATATCCCTCTGTGCATCCCTCATGTATAAAAGTGCGTCTTTAATATGCTCTACGGTTAGCAATATATTGTCCCTGTCTAGGGTATCAATATTTTCCGACAGGGAATCTGACCATGCAGCTGCAGCACTGCACATCCATGCTGAAGCAATAGCTGGTCTCAGTATAACACCTGTGTGTGTATATATAGACTTCAGGATAGCCTCCTGCTTTCTATCAGCAGATTCCTTCAGGGCGGCCGTATCCTGAGACGCTAGTGCCACCTTCTTTGACAAGCGTGTGAGCGCTTTATCCACCCTAGGGGATGTTTCCCAACGAGCCCTATCCTCTGGCGGGAAAGGGTACGCCATTAGTAACCTCTTAGAAATTACCAGTTTCTTATCAGGGGAAGCCCACGCTTCTTCACACACTTCATTTAACTCTTCAGATGGAGGAAAAGCTACTGGTAGTTTTTTCTCTCCAAACATAATACCCTTTTTTGTGGTACCGGGGGTAACATCAGAAATGTGCAACACATTTTTCATTGCCTCAATCATGTAACGTGTGGCCCTACTGGAAGTTACATTAGTCTTATCGTCGTCGACACTGGAGTCAGTATCTGTGTCGACATCTGTGTCTGCCATCTGAGGTAGCGGGCGTTTTAGAGCCCCTGATGGCTTTTGAGACGCCTGGGCAGGCACAGGCTGAGAAGCCGGCTGTCTCACATTTGGTATGTCGTTAAACCTTTTATGTAAGGAGTCGACACTGTCGCGTAATTCCTTCCACAGCACCATCCACTCAGGTGTCGACCCCGCAGGGGGTGACATCACATTTATAGGCATCTGCTCCACCTCCACATAAGCCTCCTCATCAAACATGTCGACACAGCCGTACCGACACACCGCATACACACAGGGAATGCTCTGACAGAGGACAGGACCCCACAAAGCCCTTTGGGGAGACAGAGAGAGAGTATGCCAGCACACACCAGAGCGCTATATAACACAGGGATCCCACTATAAATGAGTGTTTTTCCCTTATAGCTGCTTATATAATATATACTGCGCCTAAATTTAGTGCCCCCCCTCTCTTTTTTACCCTTCTGTAGCTTGTACACTGCAGGGGAGAGCCAGGGAGCGTCCTTCCAGCGGAGCTGTGAAGGAAAAATGGCGCCAGTGTGCTGAGGGAGATGGCCCCGCCCCTTTTCCGGCGGACTTCTCCCGCTTTTTCTGGAATTCTGGCAGGGGTATTTTTACACCTATATAGCCTTCCTGACTATATATGGTGTAAATTTGCCAGCCAAGGTGTCTTATATTGCCCTAAGGGCGCCCCCCCCCCCCCAGCGCCCTGCACCCATCAGTGACCGGAGTGTGAGGTGTGCATGAGGAGCAATGGCGCACAGCTGCAGTGCTGTGCGCTACCTTGTTGAAGACAGAAGTCTTCTGCCGCCGATTCTCAGGTCGCTGCAGTGAGTCTGTTGCCAGCAGATCTCACTGTAAAAATAAGAATTTACTCACCGGTAATTCTATTTCTCGTAGTCCGTAGTGGATGCTGGGAACTCCGTAAGGACCATGGGGAATAGCGGGCTCCGAAGGAGGCTGGGCACTCTAGAAAGATCTTAGACTACCTGGTGTGCACTGGCTCCTCCCACTATGACCCTCCTCCAAGCCTCAGTTAGGTACTGTGCCCGGACGAGCGTACACAATAAGGAAGGATTTTGAATCCCGGGTAAGACTCATACCAGCCACACCAATCACACCGTACAACTCGTGATATGAAACACAGTTAACAGTATGAAACAATAGAGCCTCTCAACAGATGGCTCAACAATAACCCGATTTAGTTAACAATAACTATGTACAAGTATTGCAGATAAACCGCACTTGGGATGGGCGCCCAGCATCCACTACGGACTACGAGAAATAGAATTACCGGTGAGTAAATTCTTATTTTCTCTAACGTCCTAGTGGATGCTGGGAACTCCGTAAGGACCATGGGGATTATACCAAAGCTCCCAAACGGGCGGGAGAGTGCGGATGACTCTGCAGCACCGAATGAGAGAACTCCAGGTCCTCCTCAGCCAGGGTATCAAATTTGTAGAATTTTGCAAACGTGTTTGCCCCTGACCAAGTAGCTGCTCGGCAAAGTTGTAAAGCCGAGACCCCTCGGGCAGCCGCCCAAGATGAGCCCACCTTCCTTGTGGAATGGGCATTGACAGATTTTGGCTGTGGCAGGCCTGCCACAGTATGTGCAAGCTGAATTGTACTACAAATCCAACGAGCAATAGTCTGCTTAGAAGCAGGAGCACCCAGCTTGTTGGGTGCATACAGGATAAACAGCGAGTCAGATTTTCTGACTCCAGCCGTCCTGGAAACATATATTTTCAGGGCCCTGACAACGTCTAGCAACTTGGAGTCCTCCAAATCCTTAGTAGCCGCAGGCACCACAATAGGCTGGTTCAGGTGAAACGCTGACACCACCTTAGGGAGAAACTGGGGACGAGTCCTCAATTCTGCCCTATCCATATGGAAAATCAGATAAGGGCTTTTACATGATAAAGCCGCCAACTCTGACACTCGCCTGGCTGAAGCCAAGGCCAATAACATGACCACTTTCCACGTGAGATATTTCAGATCCACGGTTTTTAGTGGCTCAAACCAATGTGATTTTAAGAAACTCAACATCACGTTGAGATCCCAAGGTGCCACAGGAGGCACAAATGGGGGCTGAATATGCAGCACTCCTTTCACAAATGTCTGAACTTCAGGTACTGAAGCTAGTTCTTTTTGAAAGAAAATCGACAGAGCCGAGATCTGTACCTTAATGGAGCCCAGTTTTAGGCCCATATTCACTCCTGCTTGCAGGAAATGCAGAAATCGACCTAGTTGAAATTCCTCTGTTGGGGCCTTTTTGGCCTCGCACCATGCAACATATTTCCGCCATATGCAGTGATAATGCTTTGCCGTAACATCTTTCCTAGCTTTAATAAGCGTAGGAATGACTTCCACCGGAATGCCCTTTTCCTTCAGGATCCGGCGTTCAACCGCCATGCCGTCAAACGCAGCCGCGGTAAGTCTTGGAACAGACAGGGGCCCTGCTGCAGCAGGTCCTGTCTGAGCGGCAGAGACCACGGGTCCTCTGAGATCATCTCTTGAAGTTCCGGGTACCACGCTCTTCTCGGCCAATCCGGAACCACGAGAATTGTGTTTACTCCTCGCTTTCTTATTATTCTCAATACCTTTGGTATGAGAGGTAGAGGAGGGAACACAAACTGACCGGTACACCCACGGTGTCACTAGAGCGTCCACAGCTATCGCCTGAGGGTCTCTTGACCTGGCGCAATACTTCTCTAGTTTTTTGTTTAGGCGGGACGCCATCATGTCCACCTGTGGACGACCCCATTGATTTACAATCATTTGGAAGACTTCTGGATGAAGTCCCCACTCTCCCGGGTGGAGGTCGTGCCTGCTGAGAAAGTCTGCTTCCCAGTTGTCCACTCCCGGGATGAACACTGCTGACAGTGCTAGTACATGATTCTCCGCCCATTGGAGAATTTTTGTGGCTTCTGCCATCGCCGTCCTGCTTCTTGTGCCGCCCTGTCGATTCACATGGGCGACTGCCGTGATGTTGTCTGACTGGATCAGCACCGGCTGGTGTAGGAGCAGGGATTTTGCTTGACTTAGGGCATTGTAAATGGCCCTTAGTTCCAGAATATTTATGTGAAGGGCAGTCTCCTGACTTGACCATAGTCCTTGGAAATTTCTTCCCTTTGTGACTGCCCCCCAGCCTCGTAGGCTGGCATCCGTGGTCACCAGGACCCAGTCCTGTATGCCGAATCTGCGGCCCTCCAGAAAATGAGCACTGTGCAGCCACCACAGAAGAGACACCCTGGTTCGTGGAGACAGGGTTATTAAACGATGCATCTGAAGATGCGATCCGGACCACTTGTCCAACAGGTCCCACTGAAAAATCCTGGCATGGAACCTGCCGAATGGAATTGCTTCGTAAGAAGCTACCATCTTTCCCAGGACCCGCGTGCAGTGATGCACCGATACCTGTTTTGGTTTTAGGAGGTCTCTGACTAGAGAAGACAACTCCCTGGCTTTCTCCTCCGGGAGAAACACTTTTTTCTGGGCCGTGTCCAGAATCATTCCCAGGAACATTAGACGTGTCGTGGGGACCAGCTGTGACTTTGGGATATTCAGAATCCAGCCGTGCTGGCTCAGCACTTCCTGAGATAGTGCTACTCCCACTAACAACTGTTCCTTGGATCGTGCCTTTATTAGGAGATCGTCCAAGTATGGGATAATTAAAACTCCCTTTTTTCGAAGGAGTATCATCATTTCCGCCATAACCTTGGTAAATACCCTCGGTGCCGTGGAGAGTCCAAACGGCAGCGTCTGGAATTGGTAATGGCAGTCCTGTACCACAAATCTGAGGTACTCCTGGTGAGAATTGTAAATGGGGACATGCAGGTAAGCATCCTTGATGTCCAGGGATACCATGTAATCCCCCTCGTCCAGGCTTGCAATAACCGCCCTGAGCGATTCCATCTTGAACTTGAATTTTTTTATGTATGTGTTCAAGGATTTCAAATTTAAAATGGGTCTCACCGAACCGTCCGGTTTCGGCACCACAAATAGTGTGGAATAGTAACCCCGGCCTTGTTGAAGTAGGGGTACCTTGATTATCACCTGCTGGGAATACAGCTTGTGAATCGCTGCTAGCACCGCCTCCCTGTCTGAGGGAGCAATCGGCAAGGCGGATTTTAGGAAACGGCGGGGTGGAGTCGCCTCGAATTCCAGCCTGTATCCCTGAGATACTATTTGAAGGATCCAGGGATCCACCTGTGAGCGGGCCCACTGATCGCTGAAATTCCTGAGGCGGGCCCCCACCGTACCTGGCTCCGCCTGTGAAGCCCCACCGTCATGCGGCGGACTTGGAAGAGGAAGCGGGGGAGGACTTTTGTTCCTGGGAACCTGCTGTTTGCTGCAGCCTTTTTCCCCTGCCTCTGCCTCTTGACAGAAAAGACCCTCCTTTTCCCCGCTTGTTTTTCTGGGACCGAAAGGACTGAACCTGATAAAATGGCGCCTTCTTAGGCTGTGAGGGGACATGGGGTAAAAATGCTGACTTCCCAGACGTTGCTGTGGAAACTAGGTCGGAGAGACCATCCCCAAATAATTCCTCCCCCTTATAAGGCAAGACTTCCATGTGCCTTTTGGAATCTGCATCTCCAGTTCACTGGCGAGTCCATAAGCATCTCCTAGCAGAGATAGATAATGCACTTATTTTAGATGCCAGCCGGCAGATTTCCCTCTGTGCATCTCTCATGTATAAGACTGAGTCTTTTATATGGTCAATTGTTAGCAGGATCGTGTCTCTGTCTAACGTGTCAATATTTTCTGACAGTTTATCTGACCACGCAGCGGCAGCACTGCACATCCATGCTGACGCAATAGCTGGTCTGAGTATAATGCCTAAGTGTGTATATACAGACTTCAGGATCGCCTCCTGCTTTCTATCAGCAGGTTCCTTAAGGGCGGCCGTATCCTGGGACGGTAGTGCCACCTTTTTAGACAAACGTGTGAGCGCTTTATCCACCCTCGGGGGTGTTTCCCAACGTAACCTATCCTCTGGCGGGAAAGGGAACGCCATTAGTAGCTTCTTAGGAATTACCAATTTCTTATCAGGGGAAGCCCACGCTTCTTCACACACTTCATTTAATTCATCTGACGGGGGAAAAACTACAGGTAGTTTTTTCTCCCCAAACATAATACCCTTTTTTGTGGTACCTGGATGTAATCAGAAATATTTAACACCTCTTTCATTGCCTCAATCATGCAGTGAATGGCCTTAACGGGCATTAAATTTGACTCATCGTCGTCGACACTGGTGTCAGTATCCGTGTCGACATCTACTTGTGCCACCTGAGATAACGGGCGTTTCAGAGCCCCTGATGACTTTTGAGACACCTGGACAGGCACGAGCTGAAGACTCGGCTGTCCCACAGTCGGCATGTCGTCAAATTTTTTATGTAAGGAGTCTATACGTGCACTCATTTCCTGCCATAATACCATCCACTCAGGTGTCTGACCCCCAGGGGGTGACATCCCTGCTAAAGGCATCTGCTCCCCCTCCACATCATTATCCTCCTCAAACATGTCGACACAGCCGTACCGACACACTCCACACACACAGGGAATGCTCAAATAGAGGACAGGACCCACAAAAGCCCTTTGGGGGGACAGAGTAAGAGTATGCCAGCACACACCAGAGCGCTATATATATACAGGGACTAACTGAGTTATGTCCCTAATAGCTGCTTTTTATATAATATACTGTATACAGTGCCAATTTTAATGCCCCCCCTCTCTTTTCCCTCTTACTGTACTGTAGAATTGCAGGGAAGAGCCAGGGAGCTTCCTTCCAGCTGAGCTGTGAGGGAAAAATGGCGCCAGTGTGCTGAGGAGATAGGCCGCGAAAAAGGGGCAGAGCCTATTCTCCCGCTTTTTATGGGATTCTGGCAGGGGTATTTACCTCATATATAGCCCCAGGGGCTATATATTGAGGTATTTTAGCCAGCCAAGGTGTTTTTATTGCTGCCTCAGGGCGCCCCCCCCCAGCGCCCTGCACCCTCAGTGACCGGAGTGTGAAGTGTGTATGAGGAGCAATGGCGCACAGCTGCAGTGCTGTGCGCTACCTTGGTGAAGACAGGATGTCTTCATGCCGCCGATTTTCCGGACCATCTTCTTGCTTCTGGCTCTGTAAGGGGGGCGGCGGCGCGGCTCCGGGACCGAACATCAAGGCTGGGCCTGCGGTCGATCCCTCTGGAGCTAATGGTGTCCAGTAGCCTAAGAAGCCCAATCCGGCTGCAAGCAGGCGAGTTCGCTTCTTCTCCCCTTAGTCCCTCGCTGCAGTGAGCCTGTTGCCAGCAGGTCTCACTGAAAATAACAAATTCTAAGACTATAACTTTCTAAGAGCTCAGGAGAGCCCCTAGTGTGCATCCAACCTCGGCCGGGCACGAAATCTAACTGAGGCTTGGAGGAGGGTCATAGTGGGAGGAGCCAGTGCACACCAGGTACTCTAAGATCTTTCTAGAGTGCCCAGCCTCCTTCGGAGCCCGCTATTCCCCATGGTCCTTACGGAGTTCCCAGCATCCACTAGGACGTTAGAGAAATAAAAAACCTAAATATACTTTCTTTCTAGGAGCTCAGGAGAGCCCCTAGTGTGCATCCAGCTCAGCCGGGCACAAGATTCTAACTGAAGTCTGGAGGAGGGTCATAGTGGGAGGAGCCAGTGCACACCAGTAGTCTAAAGCTTTCTTTATAGTTGTGCCCAGTCTCCTGCGGAGCCGCTATTCCCCATGGTCCTTACGGAGTCCCAGCATCCACTTAGGACGTTAGAGAAAAGTCAGAGAGAAAACAACGATTTGAGCCCCTTGTGACCTGACCTCTCCCTATCAGGAGAGTGTCTCAGTACAGAACCACAATGGCTCTTACTAATGAAAGGATACCATCCCACTGCCATCACTCCGGTGAAATGGTAAAGACAATCCTGGACATCCACCCAGGTAATCTGAATGCGGAGAACAACGCATTGAAACCTTTTGTTTCTTTTTACTTTTTTTAAAAAAGGGACTGCAGGTCAATGTCCTGAACCTGACGCACCTTTGGTATGGCGTCGCGTACTACCTCCCCTTCCAGAGAGGAAACGGCAATATCTATTAGAAAAATCATTGAGGGGAAACATCTGTAACGCCAGAATGCCCTTTGGATTCTATAATTAACTCCAGGTCCTAGTCTATTCCCGGACTGACTGAAAAGTAGTAGACGAGTTCCCACCAGAGTGGACTCCAGCCAGATAGACTCCGCGACATGTGATGTATATTGTAGAAACAGAAACGACAATCGCTTCTGCGAACCTAACAAGGCTGCAGAACTCTTACCTTTTTCACCTTCCACTGTCTGCACAGAAAAGGAAAAAAGAACGGTATCGAACCGGTTAAAACGACTGCATCCCACAAAAGAATGCGTCACCAACCGTTGTGAAGGAGACTAACTCACGAGGTTAGATTTACCAGCAGTATCTGCCGGGATTGACTGAACTGAGGAATCCTCAAACAGCGGTACACCGTCCCAGGGAAAAACTCCAGTATCTCTCGGAGTCAGCCTCAGCATTCCCCCGGCCACACCTCCTGTATACATACAGCAGCAGCCGCAATGTTATAGAGAAGAACCAACAGAAGGAACAACCCTTACTCACTTTAGGTTAATCCTATCAGATGTCTTTCCGAATACAAACACTCCCTCATGTGCATGTAATGCAAATAAGCTCAAAGCATAGAAATAAAATATCACTTAGCTTCCTGTATACGATCCTTTGTGACAGGGCCCCGTGTCGACCAGCAGTTGACTTTCGCAGTATTCTATCCGCGGTGGGAAAAGAATAACCATTCGGACTCCTTGAGAGGATCTGAGACCAACTCGACACGGCCGATCTAGAGCATTATCAACAGAGCGACCAGCACATGAGAAGGAATACTATTACTACAGCATTCATTATAAAACATAACATGAATATACATAATGTAATACACAATTACGCACATATTATATACATATTATATATATATATATATATATACACAAACGGATTGTCCGGAACCCTCGGGTCCCTATTGACATTAATGTGTTCCGAATGTGTATGACCATGTACTGAATGCCCCAGTTGTGGATCTACCAGGAAACATTATGGTCGACAGAACCTAGTATTCGTCGACAGCAGGGAGTAGTAACCAGGCAAAATAACATTCTTGCAACCCCGAGAGGTCCGAGGGAAGTATACATATATAATTTTCAGAACACCTCCCCACATACACTACCATATCTATGTTCGAGGTACAGGCACATGTACCTGTACCATACATATAAATATATATACAGGTATAAAGGCAGTTACCACCTGTTAATTTACACCCAGTAATAACAGTCGGTGCCGACAGGGCCACCCCCATACTACTGTATCTCCCATACAGTGTTTACTTTTAACAGCATACAACTACCGACCTGCTGATACTGCATCTACTGAATCAAGCAGCAACAGGTGTCGGCGAAACAGACAGTGATCCCCACAGCCATTTGTGACAGAACACTCACGCATGTCGACACATGTTGACTAAAAGCTATAGTGGGTATATCTGACAGGGAACACACAGATATATATACACACAAATAATGATTACATGTCCATTATCTAACATAGTGCCATATATCCTTCTATATGGCACTAACACACTGTGCCCCCCCCCCACATGTGCACTATAGAGATGCTTTTGGCGGGGACATGGAGAAAATGGCGTTTCATCTTTGTGTGAGGGCTAAGCCCCGCCACTACTCGGCGCGCTTCAGCCCCTCTATTAAAACACTTATGTAAGCTGGCGGGGGTCCGGGCACCTAATGTGCATCTCCTCAGCGGATTTAAGCCTCAGTAACTTGCTGCCCAGGGTGCTCCCCCCCCCAGCGCCCTGCACCCTGTGAGTGCCGTTGGTGTGTGGGAGCATGGAGCGCAGCGCTACCGCCGCGCCGTACCTCCGTTACTGAAGTCTTCTGGCATCACTGAAGTCTTCTGTTCTTCACATACTCACCTGGCTTCTTTCTTCTGGCTTCTGTGAGGGGGGTGACGGCGCGGCTCCGGGAACAAGCAGCTAGGCGAATCAAGTGATCGAAACCTCTGGAGCTAATGGTGTCCAGTAGCCTAAGAAGCAGAGCCTTTAACTAAGAAGAAGTAGGTCTGACTTCTCTCCCCTCATTCCCACGATGCAGGGAGCCTGTAACCAGCAGGTCTCCCTGAAAATAAAAAACCTAACAAAAGTCTTTCTAGAGAAACTCAGTAGAGCTCCCCTAGTGTGTGTCCAGTCACTCCTGGGCACAAAGTCTAACTGAGGTCTGGGGAAGGGGCATAGAGGGAGGAGCCAGTTCACACCCAGTCAAAGTCTTTTTAGTGTGCCCAAGCTCCTGCGGATCCTGTCTATACCCCATGGTCCTTTTGGAGTCCCCAGCATCCTCTAGGACTTAAGAGAAATGTATAGACAACTTAAAGGGCCACTAGATCCCCAAAAAATAAGATTTTACTTACCGATAAATCTATTTCTCGTAGTCCGTAGTGGATGCTGGGACTCCGTCAGGACCATGGGGGATTAGCGGCTCCGCAGGAGACAGGGCACAAAAATAAAAGCTTTAGGACTAGGTGGTGTGCACTGGCTCCTCCCCCTATGACCCTCCTCCAAGCCTCAGTTAGGATACTGTGCCCGGACGAGCGTACACAATAAGGAAGGATTTTGAATCCCGGGTAAGACTCATACCAGCCACACCAATCACACCGTACAACTTGTGATCTGAACCCAGTTAACAGTATGACAAACGTAGGAGCCTCTGAACAGACGGCTCACAACAATAACAACCCGATTTTTTTGTAACAATAACTATGTACAAGTATTGCAGACAATCCGCACTTGGGATGGGCGCCCAGCATCCACTACGGACTACGAGAAATAGATTTATCGGTAAGTAAAATCTTATTTTCTCTGACGTCCTAGTGGATGCTGGGACTCAGTCAGGACCATGGGGATTATACCAAAGCTCCCAAACGGGCGGGAGAGTGCGGATGACTCTGCAGCACCGAATGAGAGAACTCCAGGTCCTCTTTAGCCAGGGTATCAAATTTGTAGAATTTTACAAACGTGTTCTCCCCCGACCACGTAGCTGCTCGGCAGAGTTGTAATGCCGAGACCCCTCGGGCAGCCGCCCAAGATGAGCCCACCTTCCTTGTGGAATGGGCCTTGATAGATTTAGGCTGTGGCAGGCCTGCCACAGAATGTGCAAGTTGAATTGTGCTACAAATCCAACGAGCAATCGTCTGCTTAGAAGCAGGAGCACCCAGCTTGTTGGGTGCATACAGTATAAACAGCGAGTCAGATTTTCTGACTCCAGCCGTCCTTGAAATATATATTTTCAATGCCCTGACAACGTCCAGCAACTTGGAATCCTCCAAGTCGCTAGTAGCCGCAGGCACCACAATAGGCTGGTTCAGGTGAAACGCTGAAACCACCTTAGGCAGAAACTGAGGACGCGTCCGCAGTTCTGCCCTGTCCGAATGGAAAATCAGATATGGGCTTTTATACGATAAAGCCGCCAATTCTGACACTCTCCTGGCTGAAGCCAGGGCCAGTAGCATGGTTACTTTCCATGTAAGATATTTCAAATCCACCGATTTGAGTGGCTCAAACCAATGGGATTTGAGAAAATCCAAAACTACATTAAGATCCCACGGAGCCACTGGGGGCACAACCGGGGGCTGTATATGTAGTACTCCTTTTACAAAAGTCTGGACTTCAGGAACTGAAGCCAATTCTTTCTGGAAGAAAATCGACAGGGCCGAAATTTGAACCTTAATGGACCCTAATTTGAGGCCCATAGACAATCCTGTTTGCAGGAAATGTAGGAATCGACCCAGTTGAAATTCCTCCGTCGGGGCCTTCCTGGCCTCACACCACGCAACATATTTTCTCCAAATGCGGTGATAATGTTGTGCAGTCACCTCCTTCCTGGCTTTTACCAGGGTAGGGATGACCTCTTCCGGAATGCCTTTTTCCCTTAGAATTCGGCATTCAACCGCCATGCCGTCAAACGCAGCCGCGGTAAGTCTTGGAATAGACACGGTCCCTGCTGAAGCAGGTCCCATCTTAGAGGTAGAGGCCACGGATCTTCCGTGAGCATCTCCTGAAGTTCCGGGTACCAAGTTCTTCTTGGCCAATCCGGAGCCACGAGTATCGTTCTTACTCCCCTTTGCCGTATAATTCTCAGTACTTTTGGTATGAGAGGCAGAGGAGGAAACACATACACTGACTGGAACACCCACGGTGTTACCAGAGCGTCCACAGCTATTGCCTGAGGGTCTCTTGACCTGGCGCAATACCTGTCCAGTTTTTTGTTGAGGCGGGACGCCATCATATCCACCTTTGGTTTTTCCCAACGGTTCACAATCATGTGGAAGACTTCTGGATGAAGTCCCCACTCTCCCGGGTGTAGATCGTGTCTGCTGAGGAAGTCCGCTTCCCAGTTGTCCACTCCCGGAATGAATACTGCTGACAGTGCTATCACATGATCTTCCGCCCAGCGAAGAATCCTTGCAGCTTCTGCCATTGCCCTCCTGCTTCTTGTGCCGCCCTGTCTGTTTACGTGGGCGACTGCCGTGATGTTGTCCGACTGGATCAACACCGGCTGACCCTGAAGCAGGGGTTTTGCCAGGCTTAGAGCATTGTAAATCGCTCTTAGCTCCAGTATATTAATGTAAAGAGACATCTCCAGGCTTGACCACACTCCCTGGAAGTTTCTTCCCTGTGTGACCGCTCCCCAGCCTCTCAGACTGGCATCCGTGGTCACCAGGACCCAGTCCTGTATGCCGAATCTGCGGCCCTCTAACAGATGAGCACTCTGCAACCACCACAGAAGAGACACCCTTGTCCGTGGAGACAAAGTTATCCGCTGATGCATCTGCAGATGCGATCCGGACCATTTGTCCAGCAGATCCCACTGAAAAGTTCGTGCGTGGAATCTGCCGAATGGAATCGCTTCGTAAGAAGCCATTTTTCCCAGGACTCTTGTGCATTGATGCACATACACTTTTCCTGGTTTTAGGAGGTTCCTGACAAGTTCGGATAACTCCCTGGCTTTCTCCTCCGGAAGAAACACCTTTTTCTGAACCGTGTCCAGAATCATTCCCAGGAACAGCAGACGTGTCGTCGGGGTCAATTGAGATTTTGGAAAATTCAGAATCCACCCGTGCTGTTGCAGCACTACTTGGGTTAGTGCTACTACGTCCCCCAGCTGTTCTCTGGACCTTGCCCTTATCAGGAGATCGTCCAAGTAAGGGATAATTAATACGCCTTTTCTTCGCAGAAGAAACATCATTTCGGCCATTACCTTGGTAAAGACCCGAGGTGCCGTGGACAATCCAAACGGCAGCGTCTGAAACTGATAATGACAGTTTTGCACCACGAACCTGAGGTACCCTTGATGTGAAGGGCAAATTGGGACATGCAGGTAAGCATCCTTGATGTCCAGGGACACCATAAAGTCCCCTTCTTCCAGATTCGCTATCACTGCTCTGAGTGACTCCATCTTGAACTTGAATTTTTGTATGTACAGGTTCAAAGATTTCAGATTTAGAATAGGTCTTACCGAGCCGTCCGGCTTCGGTACCACAAATAGTGTGGAATAATACCCCTTTCCCTGTTGTAGGAGGGGTACCTTGACTATCACCTGCTGAGAATACAGCTTGTGAATGGCTTCCAATACCGTCGCCCTGTCTGAGGGAGACGTTGGCAGAGCAGACTTTAGGAACCGGCGAGGGGGAGACTTCTCAAATTCCAACCTGTAACCCTGAGATACTACCTGCAGGATCCAGGGGTCCACCTGTGAGTGAGCCCACTGTGCGCTGAAATTCTTGAGTCGACCCCCCACCGCCCCTGAGTCCGCTTGTAAAGCCCCAACGTCATGCTGAGGGCTTTGCAGAAGCCGGGGAGGGCTTCTGCTCCTGGGAGGGAGCTGCTTGGTGCACTCTCTTACCCTTTCCTTTGCCTCGGGGCAGATATGACTGTCCTTTTGCCCGCTTGTTCTTATAGGAACGAAAGGACTGCGGCTGAAAAGACGGTGTCTTTTTCTGTTGGGAGGGGACCTGAGGTAAAAAGGTGGATTTCCCGGCTGTTGCCGTGGCCACCAAATCCGATAGACCGACCCCAAATAATTCCTCCCCTTTATACGGCAATACTTCCATATGCCGTTTGGAATCCGCATCACCTGACCACTGTCGCGTCCATAAACTTCTTCTGGCAGATATGGACATCGCACTTACTCTCGATGCCAGAGTGCAAATATCCCTCTGAGCATCTCGCATATAAAGAAAAGCATCCTTTAATTGCTCTATAGTCAATAAAATACTGTCCCTATCCAGGGTATCAATATTTTCAGTCAGGGAATCCGACCAAACCACCCCAGCACTGCACATCCATGCAGAGGCGATGGCTGGTCGCAGTATAACACCAGTATGAGTGTATATACTTTTCAGGGTAGTTTCCAGCCTCCTATCAGCTGGATCCTTGAGGGCGGCCGTTTCAGGAGACGGTAACGCCACTTGTTTTGATAAGCGTGTGAGTGCCTTATCCACCCTAGGGGGTGTTTCCCAGCGCGCCCTAACCTCTGGCGGGAAAGGATATAATGCCAATAACTTCTTTGAAATTAGCAGTTTTCTATCGGGGTTAACCCACGCTTCATCACACACTTCATTCAATTCCTCTGATTCAGGAAAAACTACAGGTAGTTTTTTCAGACCCCACATAATACCCCTTTTTGTGGTACTTGCAGTATCAGAGATATGCAAAGCCTCCTTCATTGCCGTGATCATATAACGTGTGGCCCTACTGGAAAATACGTTTGTTTCTTCACCGTCGACACTAGATTCGGTGTCCGTGTCTGGGTCTGTGTCGACCGACTGAGGTAAAGGGCGTTTTACAGCCCCTGACGGTGTCTGAGACGCCTGGACAGGTACTAACTGGTTTGCCGGCCGTCTCATGTCGTCAACTGATTTTTGTAACGTGCTGACATTATCACGTAATTCCATAAACAAAGCCATCCATTCCGGTGTCGACTCCCTAGGGGGTGACATCACCATTACCGGCAATTGCTCCGCCTCCACACCAACATCGTCCTCATACATGTCGACACACACGTACCGACACACAGCAGACACACAGGGAATGCTCTTATCGAAGACAGGACCCCACTAGCCCTTTGGGGAGACGGAGGGAGAGTTCGCCAGCACACACCCAAGCGCTATAAATATATAGGAACAACCCTACAGAAGTGTTGTTTCCTTTATAGCAGCTTAATATATCAATATCGCCAAAAAAGTGCCCCCCCTCTCTGTTTTTTTACCCTGTTTCTGTAGTGCAGTGCAGGGGAGAGTCCTGGGAGCCTTCCTCGCAGCGGAGCTGTGCAGGAAAATGGCGCTGTGTGCTGAGGAGATAGGCCCCGCCCCCTATTTCGGCGGGCTCTTCTCCCGGTGTTTGTGAGACCTGGCAGGGGTTAAATACATCCATATAGCCCCAGGGGCTATATGTGATGTATTTTTAGCCAGAACAAGGTATTATCATTGCTGCCCAGGGCACCCCCCCCCAGCGCCCTGCACCCTCAGTGACCGCTGGTGTGAAGTGTGCTGACAACAATGGCGCACAGCTGCAGTGCTGTGCGCTACCTCATGAAGACTGAAAAGTCTTCTGCCGGCGGTTTCTGGACCTCTTCACTTTTCGGCATCTGCAAGGGGGTCGGCGGCGCGGCTCCGGGACCGGACTCCATGGCTGGGCCTGTGTTCGATCCCTCTGGAGCTAATGGTGTCCAGTAGCCTAAGAAGCCAATCCATCCTGCACGCAGGTGAGTTCACTTCTTCTCCCCTAAGTCCCTCGTTGCAGTGAGCCTGTTGCCAGCAGGACTCACTGAAAATAAAAAACCTAATAACTTTTTCTAAGCAGCTCTTTAGGAGAGCCACCTAGATTGCACCCTGCTCGGACGGGCACAAAAACCTAACTGAGGCTTGGAGGAGGGTCATAGGGGGAGGAGCCAGTGCACACCACGTAGTCCTAAAGCTTTTATTTTTGTGCCCTGTCTCCTGCGGAGCCGCTAATCCCCCATGGTCCTGACGGAGTCCCAGCATCCACTAGGACGTCAGAGAAATGTATTTTAAATATGATGGTATAATTTTTGAATAACCTGATATTCCGATGCATCTTGGTTAGGTAAAGTCATGTAAAACACTACCTTTCCAACATTTCTCAATTTTCTATAGGACAGTTTTCTGGTGAGAACTAACCAACTGAAGCAAGCTTGCCTAGCAGTCACTACATCACTTTTTAGGTAACCTCCCTTCCTACAGGTAACCTGCTACAAACGAGAGAAGCAGCATTGTAGATATATGAGGGTACACAGTGGTGTAGCGAGGGTGCCTCCAGTGGAGCGCGAGCTCCGTGCGCCGAAAAAGTTATAGGGCGCGAAGCCGCTCACCCCCACACCCTTCCCGAGGGCCACTATACTGGCAGCCGCAGAACAGGAGAAGCAGGGGGCGCACACTGACTCGGATACTAGGTAGGGAACAGGGCAGGCCAGAGGTGACAGTAGGAGACACTGACAGCCGGCACATGCTGGAGCTCTGCCCACCTTCTTTATATATCTCACTGTCTGCTTGTAGCTGTGTAGCAGGGTTACTACTGTCCTGGCCAGACTGCTGTGGCATCTCTCTGCCCCGGCTGCTGCAGCACCTCTCTGCCCCTCAGGCTGCTGCGGCACAGCTCTCTCTGCCTCTCAGGAAATTCTGGGACATTATTTTCATTGAAGCATAGTGGGATTATCAGGTCTGGGATATCAGTTCTTGGGGACTATGAAATAGTGTGTGTGGGAGGGGCAATTTTGATGCAGTATTTTCATTGAGAGTTTAGGGGGGGTTAGGTCTGTGGGGGGGGTCACATTTGGGACATTATTTTATTTGAGGCATTGGGAGATTATCAGATTGCCATGAGCTCCACAAGGTCTACAACCACCCTTGTCACCAATTTAGGATATAAATATATTTTCTTTTCAAATGTAACATGCCACCACATGTTGGCTAGGCCCCCATTTCAGTATACGGAAGGGGGGCACCAAAACATACCCTTGCTCCGGGCACCAAGGCACCTAGCTACACCTCTGAGTGTACAGAGATATAAATGGGTTACTCCATGGTAACTGATGAAACATTTGGATAATTATAACTTTGTATATGTATCACTACATTTTAGTATGGGAGCTATGGATGAACAAAAAGTATAGCTAAGGTACAATAATGACCTGTAAAAGCCCTGAAAGGGTCTTACATTTAAATAGAGAATGATAATAACAACAATATAGAATAAAGAACTGTAACTGATGCAACAAAAAAATCACAAATATATTTACAAATGATGTCACATGAATTGTTCTCTGAACTCTGAATAACTGTGGTATTGTATTCAGAAAATACTAATAGCCCCTTTATTGTGTTTAAAATGCGCTACAAAAATATACATATTTATATAA
Source organism: Pseudophryne corroboree (assembly GCF_028390025.1). Lineage (NCBI taxonomy): Eukaryota > Metazoa > Chordata > Amphibia > Anura > Myobatrachidae > Pseudophryne > Pseudophryne corroboree. Next base: position 367,669,750 of record NC_086444.1, read on the forward strand.
ATTATTTTCTTTATATTGTTTTGTAACTGATGCAAAAAGGTGTTGTAACTAACACAAGAGTTGTGACTTTTGTCATGCAATTATAACAATCATGGTAGACACAAGGAAAAAGGTAGCATGGATTAAGATTTAACCATGGACTGAAGATGCAACACGCAGACATGAGAAACAAAAGTTGTTTTTGAGTGACAGAGAACTGCTACACGTGGGAAGCTCCTACATTTAAAAAATGTTTTTATTGTAACGAACTCCATTGTAATGGTTTTACAAAATCAAATCACAAAGTTATACAACATTACATATAAAAAAAAAAAAAAAAAAAAAAAGTGTTCCTGTTACAGGATATGGAGCTCCGATTTCTTTTTGCCAGAAGTTGCCATGCACAGCACATGGTTTCACTTTCCAGGTACATCGTCAGCTGTCGGCATCTCGCTACACAAATCCCCTGCATGTTCTTCTTTAGAGCTAGTGCTGGCATCGTCCTCCTCTTCGTAGAGACTGGCAAGGGGCACTCTCCTGTATTAGTAGTAGTGGTAAGGAGATGCAGACATCACAGGGGGCAAGAGTTTCCAACATGCATCTGCTATTTATGCGCACTCTGACAGTTGCTGGCTGCCAGAATATTAGGCTTCACACCACTCATCTACAGTGTTCTTGACTGTGTATGACTAGGCTTGGCCCCTAATGTCTCTTGCATCAGCCCTAGGCTCTGTAGTGTACATTGCTTGTTTGACCATGGCTTATGACCTGACTACTCTATAGACCTACTCTTTTGGCTTAGGCATTGCTGCTCAATTTCTAAACTTAGCTTGCAGACTACTCTATCACACTAGGAAACAACTCAGGGGGGCGCACGACAATATATGCAGCAAAGCCCAAGCCTCCTTGTGGGGGTTCCTGGTAAAACTGCCAGTGTGCTGCCCCCACCCCCCGATGTTGACAGTGCAAGTCCCAGCTGATACAAGGATTCATGACAAATCTACAATGTCTGAAGTTTAATCGTTAAGACCATCTTCATCAACAGGTCTTTTCCATCCACCTCTGCACTTGTGCGCTACCTTCATTTGGCAGGATGGAGTATCTGAAGAGTTTTCAGTTTGTACAACAAAACCAGGGTAATGTTGACTTTCATATACTACAACAATATATGATCCAGTTGCAACATTTTGTGAAGTAGTAAGATTTCAGGATACCAACATCTGTACCATGTCACATTCAAGTTGCACTAGAAATTCATTCCTAATGAAATGGCTAACCGAATACGCTTTGATTTCTAATGCACTGAATTGCTCAACATAACGTTCATGAAGCTACTTCTTCTGCAATATTTCTTTGTCTTCACTCATAGTACCTTTGGAGATGAAGATGATCTAAATATTTCTTCATCTCTTGCAACGTCTGCAAATTCACAGGCAGTTTATTGCAACTTTATTCTGCAAAATCCCTCCAATACGGCCCTTTTAACAGTACCAACTAGGACAGGGGTTCCCTAACTTTTTTGAATCACGGCACCCTACAGTATCAGATTTTTCTTCGCAGCACCCCTAGGCCAAACTTTTCTTATTGAGATATTTAGAAAAAACATTAAGTAAATAGATGTGTTCTTTTACATCTTTGCTCTGTGCGCTATAAGTCGCGTTTCACATAATGCATGATGAGTGCTGTGTGACTCGGTTGCACCAAGCGCCTTTTTTTCCACAAAAACGCTTTTTTACACTGAATGTAATGCAATAGGACGCACGAGCAGCTTCTGCTGATTAAAATTATATGCAGCATGCCTATATTCTGTATGTGACTGCGACTGTATTTGCATACAAAATGCAATGCTTCACCGTTTTCCTGGAACACATTGTAACGTAGCATTTTGGATGCAGATATAGACGCAATTACACACAGAATACAGGAATGCTGCATATCATTTTATTTAGCAGAAACTGCTTGTGCGTTCTATTGCATTACTTTGCGTTTAAAACATATTTTTGCAAGACAAACTGCAAAAAAGTGCTACAGAGTTCTCAGTGCTACCGAGTCCCGCCACGACTTCAAAGGCTGTTTAGCGTGATTGCAGCAAGGATGTAAGAGGACACATCTGTATGTGGCGAAGTATAGGATTCACTTCTGTTTGGCCACATATTTTATGACTTGCAGCCACTACCACTGGTTTTCTCGATTACATTAGCCATAAATAATCTGAATTGGTCCTGGACCATCAACCCAGGGCACCTCTGCAAGTGCTACGGCACACAGTTTGGGAACCACTGAAATAGGCCAGTAGTTGGTCCCTTGGGGTGAAAAAGTGGCAAACGTAAATATTTACATTAATGTGCTTAAACTTTTTGGAACAGACTCAACAAACTGAAATTTTGCATCAGTTACAAAAACTTATTGCACCAGTTACTCCAATATATCCTACAATAATTTTCATAGGGAAGATTTAACACTAGCCGATTAGCTCTTTGAAAAATAGTACTTTAGAACTTTTAACTAAAGACAAATATTTTTGGTAGCATTTAACCAAATTTTGGTTGCCAGAAATGTAACTGAAGCAACAACTTATATGTTAATTCTATTGAGTACAACAACACTGTATTATTTCAAAAATAATCAATGTATTAAAATCTAAAATAGTAAATAATTATCCTTACTAGTTCTTTTATTCCACTGATATTTCACTCTTCTTTTATCCTTGTTTAGTCTCCACAAAATTAGTTAAAAAAATGTAACTTGAAGGAATCTAACATCAGTTAGCACTAGACTAAAAAGAAGCCCTGCTGCCATATAGGACATGCAAGTCATGTGACATTTAAATATTCAAATAGGCGTAAGAGGGTAAAAGCCAGAAACCATGTAAAGTGTATTGGAAAAGCCGGAAATCATAGCAAAAGCATTGAAAAAGACGGAAACCATAGTAAATGCATTGAAAGAGCCGAAAACCATGTAAAGTGTATTGGAAAAGCCGTAAATCATAGTAAAAGCATTGAAAAAGCCGGAAACCATGTAAAGTGTATTAAAAAAGCTGGAAATCACAGTAAATACATTGAAGAAGCCAGAAACCATCTACTGCGATCTGTAGATAAAGGGTTTACGGCTTTTTAATTGTATTTACTATGTTTCCGGCTTTTCCAATGCATTTACTATGATTTCCCAGCATTTTCAATGCATGTCCTGTGATTTACGGCTTTTCTAATACACTTTACATGGTTTCCGTCTTTTTCAATGTATTTCCTATGATTTACGGCTTTTCCAATACACTTTACATGGTTTCCGGCTTTTCCAATACACTTTACATGGTTTCCGGCTTTTTCAATGCATTTCCTATGATTTCCAGCTTTTTCAAATGCATTTACTACGATTTCTGGCTTTTTCAATACATTTAATATGATTTCCGGATTGTTCAATACACTTTACATGGCTTCCGGCTTTTTCAATGTATTTACTGTTTCCGGCTTTTACCCACACCCCAAATAGGGAGGTAGAAAATGTATTCCATGGAGTCACAATATAATGATTTTACATGTTAAAGGCCACCCTGCGCATGGAATGACCCATATGTAAAATAGTCTTCCATTTACACTATTATGTCAAATAATGACTTTACTTCACCTTTAAGAGGAAGGACTGAGGAACCTTTAGTACTTTCAGGTTTTCTGTAGTTGTGGTAATAAAATAAAAGCAATGATTTAAAGGGATGTCGTATTTTTTAGGGCTACACTAAAACCACGCCAGTAGTCTTGCGAGCACGGGAGCTCATAGGACACATAACACTAAAGAGAAACGAGACAGACTTTACTGCTATAAGTACTGAAAATGAAAGAATACTGACTGCTCGCCATTACGGATGTGTGAAAAGTAAACTTTTTGTTTATAATGAAGCCATCCATTATTTCCAACAGAAAAGCAGCTTAATAGGAATCACATCTGACTGTTACATGGGACACTGGACATAAAAGTACACAGGCGTGTAACACCTATCCCCAGGCTTGATTACCAGTAGGAGGTGCCGCCTCATTACCATTGCTGGCCATCACTGTACACCGCTGCTAGGTACCACCAGGCTTCATTTGCACCAATTATTTTGAGGCACTCTTACAGCGTAGTTACCCCAGCAAGCAGCGTCACCTGGCATCACAGCGGCGGCTGAGACACAACCCTGTCACTGCCCGAGGCGCTTCCAACGCCGCAGGCCGCCATGTGAGCAAAGCCCCTCTCTCACCCCCCTCCCCGGTGACGTCGTTATTACCTGTAGCCTAAATCCGCTCCTTTCACCTGACTCCCCTCTGCCAGCACCTGGGCTGCAGCGTCACTTCCCCAAACATGGCGGCGCCCAGCACAGAGACACAGCGGCACTCACACTATAGCGGCGGCAGGTGGCCGGGCCGGGGCACCGGGCGAGTACGTGGTCGTGGCGCTACTAGGGCCCCCAAAACAGGCGGAGAGCAGGAGGAGGCGCTGCTCAGCGGAGCGCCCTGCTGGTGGGGACCGTGGCCAATCGGCGTTAGGGGGTGTGGTGGCCGCGTCCCATTCCCGGGGAGAGTGCACGGCCTATAGGAAGTGACTAGTGCCGCGGCGCCACTCTCCCTACTCGCTCGTTGTCTCTCTGCCAGCAGCTGCACTGTGCCCGCTCCCACGCCGCCTGGCGTCACTTCCGGCCGGGCAGTAGTAGTGCGCCGCCTCTGAGAGACACGGTCCGAGCAGTAGTAGCAGCGAGGATGGACGTCACGGGCCCCGAGAGTGACTGGCGCAGCGCAGGGTTCCGGCAGAAGCTGGTCAGCCAGATGTGAGTGTACGAGGAGCGTAAGGCTACAACTGTACTCGGGGCGACGTAGGCCGCAGCCCGGACCTCCAGTAACAGCGTGCCCGGATACTAATTCCTACGGGTTGTGTCTGCGCTGGCTGCGGTTACCGCTATGTCAGAGATTGCGCCACATAAGGAGCTGGAGCAGCTGCAGCCCCGGTGTAGTCACTGTGGCGGGGGTAGTATGGCACGGGGCTGGCGTGTAGCGCTACAGCGGAGGGAGAAGTCTGGCTGCATTTATGGAACAATGATACCGGGTGTCAGCCCAGACCCCCCTAATAAGGGCCATTTACCTTCTTACACCGGCACTAATGGGACTGTGTGGGGGTGAATGGGAAGGTGGGCAGCTCATCGTGAAGTTTTAGATCGCACATGATCTCCCCACCATGGACAGTGACACTACTAGCCGCACTATGCCAGGGGGCTAATGACCTGATTAGTAAGGTAGTTTATTTTTATATGCAGGGGAAGAGGCTCTCTGTTGGGATGTTTTGCATGTGTGTGTGTGTTTTGGGGATGGCTAAAGGTCCATACACATTAGGCGATGTCACTTTATGAGGGATGTCGTCTAATGTTTCCCCTCCTGGACCGCTCATATCGCTCAGTGACATCAAGCCTCCGCCAGTTGTGCATGAAGATCCTGGACGATAGTCCAGATCCTGCATGCATGCACTGTCGACAGCGACGATCGTTGACGACCCACGGGGCCGCGCATCGGTCGTCGCTGGCGGCATACACACTTGCTGATAAAATGAGCGACGTCGCTCAGGGAGGGGGAAAATGAGCGACGTCGCTCATTTTATCGGCAAGTGTGTATGGGCCTTAAGTATCCGCTTGATGGTCAAATTGTTCCCAAAGTGATGGCCCCTAGCATGGGTAGCATGGTGCCTGTTAGATTCTACCATTCACAAAACCTTTTTTATTTAAGACTTGAATTCATTATTTTTTTTCAAAGCTATTAAGCATCTATTAAAACCTCTGCAGTCTCTCATCCACATGTATTACTTGTTCCCACTCAAAATTACAAGACCTTACCCTGGCTTCACCCACTCCGTGGAATGCCCTCCCACGCCCAATAAGACTCTCCTCTAGTCTCTAAACGTTCCCTGAAAACTCACCTCTTCAGTCAAACCTACCAAATTCCAGTCCCACCCACATAACCTTCAATGCTTCCCTATCCAGTTGCATCCTCTCTGTACAGTCCACATAACCTCACATTTTGTCTTCCAACATTGCTGGGTGATCATATCATAGAACCCATTAAGAACCTAGCAATCTGGTGGACCATTATGTAATAGGTAGCAACCATCCTTTTGTATCAATGCCTATTTCCCTATAGATTGTAAGCTTGTGAGCAGGACCTTCCTACCTCTGTCTGTCTTTTTTTACCCAGTTTTGTTCTATTACTGTTGTTCTGATTGTAAAGCGCAACGGAATATGCTGCACTATATAAGAAACTGCTAATAAATAATAACTAAATCCACCATTTTTTTTTTTTCTATACAATGGTGGTGTTGACTGGGGTAATTTGCAGAATATACAGTGTATCGTATATTGTTTATTATACAATATGCTATATACAGTCTTATGTACAGTTGGTAATATAATAGACATAGGCTTCCTCTATGGCGCCTGTTCCTGAATTGCAGCCACCCATGCATTAGTATAATTGACATTTATTCATATCCCAATATTAATGAAGTGAAAGTGATGAGGAACAACAATGCAATGTGCTTTAACATACTTTTGAGTTATTATTCAGGTCCCACCAGTTGAGGAATAGATGACTGTGTTTTAACTGTAGTATTATGTTCTTCCTCACGTGCTATTATGACAGGAATACCCTGTATTATTTTCATTTACAGTGCTTGAGGAACAACTTGCATGCATTTAGAGTCCCTTAAGCATTTCAAATACAGTGTTACTGTTTACTACCATTGTCATTTATGGTCTTATTTATATAGCACCACCTAGTTTCCATAGTGCTGTACAGTAAAATAGTACAATGATACCACTGTACTGTAGATTGTAAGCTTGTGACCAAGACCTCTTCTTTCTCTGTCCGTTAGTACCCAGACTAGTTTTATTAACATTTTGCTCCCAGTTGTAAAGCATAAATTAATGTGTTGGCGCAAAGTAAATGTTTAGAATACACACAATTAGGATTGGTGTAGTCATTTTGGGTAATAACATCCACGGGTTGTCTATTCCACCCTCACAAGGTACCCGGTGAGGCAGCCTTCTTGGGCGCACTGCTTAGGATAGAATAGTCTAACCCTAGAAGAGATGACCCAAATGGGATGATTACAGCGTCCGAATGCTCAGAGTAGAGTCCCACCAAAACAGTCAGGGCCATGTAATTTTCATCCCATCCACAAGAGTATCAGATGAGGCAGTCATTTTGGGCGTACTACGAAAGGTACACTGGGAAGTGAGCCATACTGTGTTCATACATTTAGCCTCACTACGGCTTGCGGCGTGCGATGCCTGGCATGAGTGAGGCGGCAGTTCCCGTGCACCTATGCTAACATCGAGCGCCTTTTTATTTATTTCTCTGACGTCCTAGTGGATGCTGGGTACTCCGTAAGGACCATGGGGAATAGACGGGCTCCGCAGGAGACTGGGCACTCTTTAAAGAAAGATTAGGTACTACATCTGGTGTGCACTGGCTCTTCCCTCTATGCCCCTCCTCCAGACCTCAGTTAGAATCTGTGCCCGGCCAGAGCTGGATGCACTCTAGGGGCTCTCCTGAGCTTCCTAGAAAGAAAGTATTTGTTAAGTTTTTTATTTTCAGTGAGATCTGCTGGCAACAGACTCACTGCTACGTGGGACTGAGGGGAGAGAAGCGAACCTACCTGCTTGCAGCTAGCTTGGGCTTCTTAGGCTACTGGACACCAGGCCCAGTCCTCGGTCGTCCGATCCCGGAGCCGCGCCGCCGTCCCCCTTGCAGAGCCAGAAGAACCGAAGAGAAGTTGAAAATCGGCGGCTGAAGACTCCGGTCTTCATTAAGGTAGCGCACAGCACTGCAACTGTGCGCCATTGCTCCCTCTGCACACCACACACTCCGGTCACTGATGGGTGCAGGGCGCTGGGGAGGGGGGGGGGGGCGCCCTGGGCAGCAATTAGAGTACCTTACATGGCTAAATAGCACATAATACAGCTAATAAACTGTATATGTGCATAATCCCCCGCCATAAAGTATATAAAAAAGCTGGGGTAGTCAGCCGAGAAAGGGGCGGGGCTATCTTCCTCAGCACACGGGCGCCATTTTCTCTTCACAGCTCCGCTGGAAGGCAGCTCCCCAGGCTCTCCCCTGCAGTTTCCAGGCTGCAAGGGTAAAAAAGAGAGGGGGGGGGCACTAAATTTAGGCGCAAACTGTGTATAATAAGCTGCTATAGGGAAAAAATCACTCACTTTAGTGTAAATCCCTGGTTATATAGCGCTGTGGTGTGTGCTGGCATACTCTCTCTCTGTCTCCCCAAAGGACTTTGTGGGGTCCTGTCCTCAGTCAGAGCATTCCCTGTGTGTGTGTGCGGTGTGTCGGTACGGCTGTGTCGACATGTTTGATGAGGACGCTTACGTGGAGGCGGAGCAGGAGCCGATAAGTTTGATGTCGCCCCCTGCGGGGCCGACACCAGAGTGGATGGATATGTGGAAGGTATTAACCGACAGTGTCAACTCCTTGCATAAAAGGTTTGATGACGTAACAGCTTTGGGACAGCCGGCATCTCAGCCCGCGCCTGCCAAGCATCTCGGAGGCCATCAGGGGCTCAAAAACGCCCGCTACCTCAGATGGCAGACACAGATGTCGACACGGAGTCTGACTCCAGTGTCGACGAGGATGAGACAAATGTACAATCCACAAGGGCCATCTGATGCATGATTACGGCAATGAAAAATGTGTTGCACATTTCTGACATTAACCCGGTTACCACAAAAAAGGGTATTATGTTTGGGGAGAAAAAGCAGCCAGTGACTTTTCCCCCATCTGATGAGTTAAATGAATTGTGTGAAGAAGCGTGGTGTTCCCCAGATAAGAAACTAGTGATTTCTAAGCGGTTACTAATGGCGTACCCTTTCCCGCCAACGGATAGGTTACGCTGGGAGACATACCCTAGGGTGGACAAGGCGCTCACACGCTTATCAAAAAAGGTGGCACTGCCGTCTCAGGATACGGCCGCCTTAAAGGAGCCTGCAGATAGAAAGCAGGAGGCTATCCTGAAGTCTGTGTATACACACTCAGGTACTATACTGAGACCTGCTATTGCTTCAGCATGGATGTGTAGTGCTGCAGCAGCATGGTCTGATTCCCTGTCAGATAACATTGATTCCCTTGACAGGGATACGATTTTGCTAACCATAGAGCATATTAAAGACGTAGTCTTATATATGAGGGATGCACAGAGGGACATTTGCCGGCTGGCATCTAGAATTAATGCAATGTCCATTTCTGCCAGGAGAGTATTATTGACTCGGCAGTGGACAGGTGATGCTGATTCTAAAAGGCACATGGAAGTTTTGCCTTATAAGGGTGAGGAATTGTTTGGGGACGGTCTCTCGGACCTCGTATCCACAGCAACAGCTGGGAAGTTGACTTTTTTACCTCCGGTTCCCTCACAGCCTAAGAAAGCACCGTATTATCAAGTACAGTCCTTTCGACCCCAGAAAGGCAAGCGGGTCAAAGGCGCGTCCTTTCTGCCCAGAGGCAGGGGTAGAGGGAAAAAGCTGCACCAGACAGCCAGTTCCCAGGAACAAAAATCCTCCCCTGCTTCCACTAAGTCCACCGCATGACGCTGGGGCTCCACAGGTGGAGCCAGGTGCGGTGGGGGCCCGTCTCCGGAACTTCAGCGACCAGTGGGTTAGCTCACAGGTGGATCTCTGGGTTCTGCAAGTGGTATCTCAGGGATACAAGCTGGAGTTCGAGACGTCTCCCCCTCGCCGTTACCTCAAATCAGCCTTGCCAGCTACTCCCAAGGAAAGGGAGGTAGTACTGGCGGCAATTCACAAGCTGTACCTCCAGCAGGTGATTATCAAAGTTCCCCTCCTTCACCAGGGACGGGGTTACTATTCCACAATGTTTGTGGTACCGAAACCAGACGGTTCGGTGAGACCCATTCTAAATTTGAAATCCTTGAACACTTATATAAGGAAGTTCAAGTTCAAAATGGAATCGCTCAGGGCGGTTATTGCAAGCCTGGAAGAGGGGGATTTTATGGTATCACTGGATATCAAGGATGCTTACCTACATGTCCCCATTTACCCACCTCACCAGGAGTACCTCCGGTTTGTGGTACAGGACTGCCATTACCAATTCCAGACGTTGCCGTTTGGTCTGTCCACGGCACCGAGGGTATTTACCAAGGTAATGGCCGAAATGATGATACTCCTTCGAAAGAAGGGAGTTATAATTATCCCGTACTTGGACGATCTCCTTATAAAGGCAAGGTCCAAGGAGCAGTTGTTGGTCGGAGTAGCACTATCTCAGGAAGTGCTACAACAGCACGGCTGGATTCTGAATATCCCAAAGTCGCAGCTGGTTCCTACGACGCGTCTGCTGTTCTTGGGCATGATTCTGGACACAGAACAGAAGAAGGTGTTTCTCCCGGAGGAGAAGGCCAAGGAGTTGTCATCTCTGGTCAGAGACCTCCTGAAACCAAAACAGGTGTCGGTGCATCACTGCACGCGAGTGCTGGGAAAGATGGTAGCTTCTTACGAAGCAATTCCCTTCGGCAGGTTCCATGCAAGGATCTTTCAGTGGGATCTGTTAGACAAGTGGTCCGGATCGCATCTTCAGATGCATCGGCTGATCAACCTGTCCCCGAGGGCCAGGGTGTCTCTGCTGTGGTGGCTGCATCTTCTCGAGGGCCGCAGATTCGGCATTCAGGACTGGGTCCTGGTGACCACGGATGCAAGTCTCCGAGGTTGGGGGGCAGTCACTCAGGGAAGAAACTTCCAAGGACAATGGTCGAGTCAGGAGACTTCCCTACACATAAATATTCTGGAACTAAGGGCCATTTACAATGCCCTAAGTCCAGCAAAACCCCTGCTTCAAAACCAGCCGGTGCTGATTCAGTCAGACAACATCACGGCGGTCACCCATGTAAACCGACAGGGCGGCACAAGAAGCAGGATGGCAATGGCAGAAGCCACAAGGATTCTCCGATGGGCGGAGAATCACGTGATAGCACTGTCAGCAGTGTTCATTGCGGGAGTGGACAACTGGGAAACAGTCTTCCTCAGCAGGCACGACCTCCACCCGGGAGAGTGGGGACTTCATCCGGAAGTCTTCCAGCTGATTGTAAATCGTTGGGAAAGGCCACAGGTGGACATGATGGCGTCCCGCCTCAACAAAAAGCTAAAAAGATATTGCGCCAGGTCAAGGGACCCTCAGGCGATAGCTGTGGACGCTCTAGTGACACCGTGGGTGTACCAGTCGGTTTATGTGTTCCCTCCTCTTCCTCTCATACCAAAGGTACTGAGGATAATAAGAAAGAGAGGAGTAAGAACTATACTCATCGTTCCGGATTGGCCAAGAAGAACTTGGTACCCGGAACTACAAGAAATGATCTCAGAGGACCCTTGGCCTCTGCCGCTCCGACAGGACCTGCTACAGCAGGGGCCCTGTCTGTTCCAAGACTTACCGCGGCTGCGTTTGACGGCATGGCGGTTGAACGCCGGATCCTGATGGAAAAGGGCATTCCGGTTGAAGTCATTCCTACGCTGATAAAAGCTAGGAAGGGTTTGACAGCAAAACATTATCACCGCATATGGCGAAAATATGTTGCTTGGTGTGAGGCTATGAAGGCCCCAACAGAAGAATTTCAGCTGGGTCGATTTCTGCACTTCCTACAGTCAGGAGTGACTATGGGCCTAAAATTGGGATCCATAAAAGTCCAGATTTCGGCCCTGTCTATTTTCTTTCAAAAAGAACTGGCTTCACTGCCTGAAGTTCAGACGTTTGTTAAGGGAGTGCTGCATATTCAGCCCCCTTTTGTGCCTCCAGTGGCACCTTGGGATCTCAACGTAGTGTTGGATTTCCTAAAATCACATTGGTTTGAGCCACTTCAGACCGTGGAGTTGAAGTATCTCACGTGGAAGGTGGTCATGCTTTTAGCCTTGGCTTCGGCTAGGCGTGTGTCAGAATTGGCGGCTTTGTCATGTAAAAGCCCTTATCTGATCTTCCATATGGACAGGGCAGAATTGAGGACTCGTCCCCAATTTCTCCCAAAGGTGGTATCAGCGTTTCATTTGAACCAACCTATTGTGCCTGCGGCTACTCGGGACTTGGAGGATTCCAAGTTGCTGGACGTAGTCCCTGCCCTGAAAATCTATGTTTCCAGGACGGCTAGAGTCCGAAAAACTGACTCGCTGTTTATCCTGCATGCACCCAACAAGCTGGGTGCTCCTGCTTCTAAGCAGACTATTGCTCGCTGGATCTGTAGCACGATTCAACTTGCACATTCTGCGGCTGGACTGCCGCATCCTAAATCAGTAAAAGCCCATTCCACGAGGAAGGTGGGCTCTTCTTGGGCGGCTGCCTGAGGGGTCTCGGCTTTACAGCTTTGCCGAGCTGCTACCTGGTCGGGATCAAACACGTTTGCAAAATTCTACAAGTTTGATACCCTGGCTGAGGAGGACCTTGAGTTTGCTCATTCGGTGCTGCAGAGTCATCCGCACTCTCCCGCCCGTTTGGGAGCTTTGGTATAATCCCCATGGTCCTTACGGAGTACCCAGCATCCACTAGGACGTCAGAGAAAATAAGAATTTACTCACCGGTAATTCTATTTCTCGTAGTCCGTAGTGGATGCTGGGAGCCCGTCCCAAGTGCGGACTTCTGCAATACTTGTATATAGTTATTGCTTAACTATAGGGTTATTGTTCTGAGCCATCTGTTGAATGAGGCTCTCAGCTGTTGTTCATACTGTTAACTGGGTATAGTTATCACAAGTTGTACGGTGTAATTGGTGTGGCTGGTATGAGTCTTACCCTGGATTCCAAATCCTTTCCTAGTAATGTCAGCTCTTCCGGGCACAGTTTCCCTAACTGAGGTCTGGAGGAGGGGCATAGAGGAAGGAGCCAGTGCACACCAGATATAGTACCTAATCTTTCTTTAAAGAGTGCCCAGTCTCCTGCGGAGCCCGTCTATTCCCCATGGTCCTTACGGAGTACCCAGCATCCACTACGGACTACGAGAAATAGAATTACCGGTGAGTAAATTCTTATTTTCTCTGACGTCCTAGTGGATGCTGGGAACTCCGTAAGGACCATGGGAATAGCGGCTCCGCAGGAGACTGGGCACATCTAAAGAAAGCTTTAGGACTATCTGGTGTGCACTGGCTCCTCCCCCTATGACCCCCCTCCAAGCCTCAGTTAGATTTTTGTGCCCGAACGAGAAGGGTGCACACTAGGGGCTCTCCTGAGCTTCTTAGTGAAAGTTTTAGTTTAGGTTTTTTATTTTCAGTGAGACCTGCTGGCAACAGGCTCACTGCATCGAGGGACTAAGGGGAGAAGAAGCGAACTCGCCTGCGTGCAGAGTGGATTGGGCTTCTTAGCTACTGGACACCATTAGCTCCAGAGGGACCGCTCACAGGCCCAGCCTTGGAGCTCGGTCCCAGAGCCGCGCCGCCGGCCCCCTTACAGAGCCAGAAGCAAGAAGAGTCCGGCAAATCGGCGGCAGAAGACATCCTGTCTTCCACAAGGTAGCGCACAGCACTGCAGCTGTGCGCCATTGCTTCTCAGCACACTTCACACTCCGGTCACTGAGGGTGCAGGGCGCTAGGGGGGGGCGCCCTGAGCAGCAATAGAAACACCTTGGCTGGCTAAAAATACATCACATATAGCTCCTGGGCTATATGGATGAATTTTAACCCCTGCCAGATTTTCACAAAAAGCAGGAGAAAGGCCGCCGAGAATGGGGCGGAGCCTATCTCCTCAGCACACTGGCGCCATTTTCTCTCACAGCTCCGTTGGAGGGAAGCTCCCTGGCTCTCCCCTGCAGTTACTACACTACAGAAAGGGGTTAAAAAAGAGAGGGGGGCACTAATTAGGCGCAGTATAACAATACAGCAGCTATAAAGGGAAAAACACTTATATAAGGTTATCCCTGTATATGTGTGTATATATATATATATATATATATATATATATAGCGCTCTGGTGTGTGCTGGCATACTCTCCCTCTGTCTCCCCAAAGGGCTAGTGGGGTCCTGTCCTCTATCAGAGCATTCCCTGTGTGTGTGCTGTGTGTCGGTACGGCTGTGTCGACATGTTGGATACGTGGAGGCGGAGCGGAGGCCGATAAATGGGATGTCGCCCCCTGTGGGGCCGACACCAGAGTGGATGGATAGGTGGAAGATATTAACCGACAGTGTCAACTCCTTACATAAAAGGCTGGATGACGTAACAGCTGTGGGACAGCCGGCTGCTCAGTCCGCGCCTGCCCAGGCGTCTCAAAGGCCATCAGGGGCTCAAACAACGCCCGTTACCTCAGATGGCAGACACAGATGTCGACACGGAGTCTGACTCCAGTGTCGACGAGGTTGAGACATATACACAATCCACTAGGAACATCCGTTACATGATTTCGGCAATTAAAAATGTGTTACGCATTTTCTGACATGAACCCAAGTACCACATAAAAAGGGTTTTATTTTTGGGGAGAAAAAGCAGCCAGTGTTTTGTTCCCCCATCAGATGAATGAATGAAGTGTGAAAAGAAGCGTGGTTTCCCCCGATAAGAAACTGGTGAATTCTAAAAAGTTACTGATGGCGTACCCTTTCCCGCCAGAGGATAGGTCACGTTGGGAGATATCCCTTGGGGTGGATAAGGCGCTCACACGTTTGTCAAAAGGTGGCACTGCCGTCTTAGGATACGGTCACCTTGAAGGAACCTGCTGATAAAAAGCAGGAGGCGATCCTGAAGTCTGTAATTACACACTCAGGTTATACACTGAAGCCTGCTATTACCTCAGCATAAATAGTGCTGCTGCAGCGTGGTCTGATACCCTGTCAGATAATAGCTAAGACAGGGATAATGTTTTGCTAACATTGAGCATATTTAAGACGTTGTCATATATATAAAGGATGCACAGAGGGATATTTGCCGGCTGGCATCCAGAATTAATGCAATGTCCATTCTGCCAGGAGGGTATTAGAAACCTGGCAGTGGACAGGTGATGCTGCATTTAAAAGGCACATGGAGATTCTGCCTTATAAGGGTGAGGAATTGTTTGGGGATGGTCTCTGGGACCTCGTATCCACAGCAACAGCTGGGAAGAAAAAATTTAACCTCAGGTTTCCTCACAAAAGCCTAAGAAAGCACCGTATTTTCAGGTACAGTCCTTTCGGCTTCAGAAAAGCAAGCGGGTCAAAGGCGCTTCCTTTCTACACAGAGACAAGGGAAGAAGGAAAAAGCTGCACCAGTCAGCCAGTTCCCAGGATCAAATCTCTTCCCTCGCTTCCTCTGAGTCCACCGCATGACGCTGGGGCTCCACAGGTGGAGACAGGTGCGGTGGGGGCGCGTCTCGGGAACTGCAGGGACCAGTGGGCTTGCCCACAGGTGGATCCCTAGGTTCTGCAAGTAGTATCACAGGGATACAGGCTGGAGTTCGAGACGACTCCCCCTCGCCGTTGCCTTCACATCAGCCTTGCCTGCTGCCCTCGGAAAGGTAGTACTGGCGGAAATTCACAAGCTGTACTTCCAGCAGGTGAAATCAAGGTACCCCTCCTTAAACAAGGCCGGGGTTACTATTCCAAAATGTTGTGGTACCGAAACCAGACGGTTCGGTGAGACCCATTCTAAAATTGAAATCCTTGAACACTTATATACGAAGGTTCAAGTTCAAAATGGAATCACTCAGGGCGATTATTGCAAGCCTGGAAAATTTCAGGGTATCACTGGACATCAAGGATACTTACCTGCATGTCCCTATTTACCCTCTTCACCAGGTGTACCTCAAAATTGTGGTACAGGATTGTCATTACCAATTCCAGACGTTGCCGTTGGTCTGTCCCCGGCACGGAGGGTATTTACCAAGGTAATGGCCGAAGTACTTATCCCGTACTTGGACGATCTCCTTATAAAGGCGAGGTCCAGGGAGCAGTTGTTCGTCGGAGTAGCACTATCTCGGGAAGTGCTACAACAGCACGGCTGGATTCTGAATATTCCAAAGTCGCAGCTGGTTCCTACGACGCGTCTACTGTTCCTGGATATGGTTCTGGACACAGAACAGGTTAAAATGGGTTTCTCCCGGAGGAGAAGTCCAAGGAGTTGGCGTCTCTAGACGGAGACCTCCTAATACAAATACAGGTATCGGTGCATCAATGCACGCGAGCCTTGGGAAAGATGGTAGCTTCTTACGAAGAATTTCCATTCGTCAATTCCCATGCAAGGGATCTGTTGGACAAGTGGTCCGGGTCGCATCCTCAGATGCATCGGCGGATAATCCTGTCTCCAAGGGCCAGGGTGTCGCTGTGGTGGTGACTGCAGAGTGCTCATAGGCTGGGGGGCAGTCACACAGGGAAGAAACTTCCAAGGCCTATGGAAAAGTCAGGAGACTTCCCTACACATAAATGTTCTGGAACTATGGGCCATTTACAATGCCCTAAGTCAGGCTAGACCCCTGCTTCAACACCGGCCGGTGCTGATCCAGTCAGACAACATCACGGCGGTCGCTCATGTAAACCGACAGGGCGGCACAAGAAGCAGGATGGCGATGTCAGAAGCCACAAGGATTCGCCGATGGGCGGAAAATCATGTGTTAGCACTGTCAGCAGTGTTCATTCCTGGAGTGGACAACTGAGAAGCAGACTTTCTCAGCAGATATAACCTCCACCCGGGAGAGTGGGGACTTCATCCAGAAGTTTTCCAAATGATTGTACACCGTGGGGAAAGGCCACAGGTGGACAGGAGGGCGTCCCGCCTCAACAAAAAGCTACAAAGATATTGCGCCAGGTCAAGGGACCCTCAGGCGATAGCTGTGGACGCTCTGGTAACACCGTGGGTGTACCAGTCGGTGTATGTGTTCCCTTCTCTGCCTCTCATACCCAGGGTAATGAGAATAATAAGAAGGAGAGGAATAAGAACTATACTCATTGTTCCGGGGGGCCAAGAAGAGCTTGGTACCCAGAACTCCAAGAAATGATCTCGGAGGACCCATGGCCTCTGCAGCTCAGACAGGACCTGCTGAAGCAGGGGTCCTGTCTGTTCCAAGACTTACCGCGGCTGCATTTGACGGCATGGCGGTTGGAACGCCGGATCCTGAAGGAAAAAGGCATTCCGGAGGAAGTTATCCCTACGCTATTTAAAGCTGGGAAAGAAGTGAACGCAAACCATTATCACCGCATATGGCGAAAATATGTTGTGTGCTGTGAGGCCAGTACGGCCCCAAAGGAGGAATTTCAGCTAGGTCAATTTCTGCACTTCCTACAAGTCAGAGGTGACTATGGGCCTAAAATTGGGTTCCATTAGGGTCCTGATTTCGGCTCTATCGATTTTCTTCCAAAAATAGAACTGGCTTCACTGCCTGAAGTTCAGATTTTTGTTAAGGGAGTGCTGCATAGTCAGCCCCCGTTTGTGCCTCCAGTGGCACCGTGGGATCTCAACGTAGTGTTGGATTTCCTGAAGTCGCATTGAGTTGAGCCACTTAAATCCGTGGAGCTATAATACCTCACGTGGAAAGTGTTCATGCTGTGGGCCTTGGCGTCGGCCAGGCGTGTATCAGAATTGGCGGCTTTGTCAAAAGCTCTTATCTGTATTTTATATGGATAAGGCGGAATTGAGGACTCGTTCCCAATTCCTTCCTAAGGTGGTAGCAGTTTTTCATGTGAACCAACCTATTGTGGTACCTGTGGCTACTAGGGACTTGGAGGACTCCAAGTTGCTGGACGTAGTCAGGGCCCTGAAAATATATGTTTCCAGGACGGCTGGAGTCAGGAAATCTGACTCGCTGTTTATCCTGTATGCACCCAATAAGCTGAGTGCTCCTGCTTCTAAGCAGACTATTGCTCGTTGGATTTGTAGTACAATTCAGCTTGCACATTCTGTGGCAGGCCTGCCACAGCCTAAATCTGTAAAAGCCCATTCCACAAGGAAGGTGGGCTCATCTTGGGCGGCTGCCCGAGGGGTCTCGGCTTTACAACTTTGCCGAGCAGCTACTTGGTCAGGGGCAAACACGTTTGCTAAATTCTACAAATTTGATACCCTGGCTGAGGAGGACCTGGAGTTCTCTCATTCGGTGCTGCAGAGTCATCCGCACTCTCCCGCCCGTTTGGGAGCTTTGGTATAATCCCCATGGTCCTTACGGAGTTCCCAGCATCCACTAGGACGTCAGAGAAAATAAGAATTTACTTACCGATAATTCTATTTCTCGTAGTCCGTAGTGGATGCTGGGCGCCCATCCCAAGTGCGGATTGTCTGCAACACTTGTACATAGTTATTGTTAACTAAATCGGGTTATTGTTGTAGTGAGCCATCTTTTCTAGAGGCTCATCTGTTATCATACTGTTAACTGGGTTCAGATCACAAGTTATACGGTGTGATTGGTGTGGCTGGTATGAGTCTTACCCGGGATTCAAAATCCTTCCTTATTGTGTACGCTCGTCCGGGCACAGTGTCCTAACTGAGGCTTGGAGGGGGGTCATAGGGGGAGGAGCCAGTGCACACCAGATAGTCCTAAAGCTTTCTTTAGATGTGCCCAGTCTCCTGCGGAGCCGCTATTCCCATGGTCCTTACGGAGTTCCCAGCATCCACTACGGACTACGAGAAATAGAATTATCGGTAAGTAAATTCTTATTTTCACATACATTCATTTGGTCCTTGCCTTGAAAAGTACATATAAGCTAGTCTATTTAGTAACAAAGGGGGAAATGTATGAAGCAGTGGAGAAGTTGCCCATGGCAACCAATCAGATGCTCCCTATAATTTTATAGAATGCATTTGAGAAATATTACTTCAAGGCTGATTGGTTGTCATGGGCAACTTCTCTACTGGCACACTTCTCCAGTCTTTTCACTGTTTCGTACATCTCCCTCATAGTGCAAGTTGAACACATGCTGTTGTTGTTGGGAATTTAGCTAAGTGTCGGGAAGATATTCCCGTGATGAGCGCTTTTTGCTGCTCGAATGCATTGGATTAACCGTATTAAGCAGTTTTTCTTGTGCTAAATTCCTTGCGCTGCAGTTTCTGCTCACCTGGCACTTGCAGTCAGCACCGAAGCCCCACTATACTTGGATTTCTCCTCATACCTCGGGAGGGTGCGATCAGAAATCCGTGATAAGTGCAGCTTTGGCCTTGGTCACGCATATCAATTGAATTGCTCCCAGGCACTTTAGAAGGGAATTACATTTAAATAAACAATTGAATCTCCTCCTAAGAACATGTAGCTTTATGGCTCCCAAAATACTGTCTATCTGTTTTTCAGTGATGAAGCCATGCGAAAAGCTGGGGTCGCTCACAACAAATCTAGCAAGGAGATGGAAAGTCATGTATTTCTGAAAGCTAAAACACGTGTAAGTGTCCTTGAAGTCCAACATACTCTCCGCTTTACTGGTGGCATTCCTGTTGTTCAGCATGTTTATTGCACAAGCTGAAGCAGCTGTGCCTCTTAGCCAGAGTTAGTATTGATCTTCAGCTATTGCCTAAGTTTCTACTACTTCCAGATAATGTTACATTTCAGGTATTAATTTAACTGAGAAGGACTTTTTTAGTTTGTTTCTTTTCTTAAGGGGAGCAGGATTGTGTCTAATTACTTAGTAGAGTAGGGTGACGTTTTGTATGCTTTGGGTATAAAATCCCGGCAGTTAGTATCCCGACTGTCAGGATTCCGACAGCGACATCCCGACAGTCAATATCCCAATGTATTCTTGTAAGTATATAAACCCTAATTGTCCGTCCCTCTGTCCCCGCAGCCTAACCCTAGCCTCCCCCCTGTATTTACTGATGGCTTATGTCGGGATTCAGCTGTCGTGACTGCGTCCCTTTCAAAGGGGATCTCAAGAAAGTATTGTACTCTTGCTTTATGCAGTTATCCTCTAACATTAGGCACATAAGTCTGTCAAGTGCTTTTCTATGCGGTATGATAGGTCGACCTGGTCATTAGGTCGACAGGTGCAAATGATTGAAACAGCTTTATTGTCCAACTTTTTCATACTTTACCATCCACGTGGACTATGATTGAGAATGGTAACCTGTGCCGAGCGCATTGGTAGCGTAGTGAGGCACCTTGCCCGAAGCATGGCAAGTGAAGCGGTACACTAATTGGGGTTCTATGTGCTGTGACGGTGAAACCGGCACAAAGAAAAGTGAAAAAGTTGTCAACATTTTCCAGTGTTGACCTTTGGTCCCCGTCGACCTAATGACTGTTGACCCTGTGATCCATACCCTTACTATGCTGCTTCTTGTTGATACAGAAGTAGGTTCTAATGCTTCTTTAAGTATTCACATAAGCCCCTTATTCTATGGGAAATAATGTGAAAACACTGTAGTCATTTTATCAGATAGTGCTGCCATTTTTATAACAGTTCAAATAGCGTAGTGTAACGCCTCACGCAAGGATGTTGATGGGATTTTATACCCTGTGTTTGAAAATGGGGAAGAAACACATTTAGAAAACATTTTTCACATCCGATCACCTTTATACTGAGTTGATAAACTACTTTAATTACCACGCATTCTTTGCATATTATGATTATGGCTCCCATGTTGCAGTGCTTATCTTTGTTTTCCTGTCATTCGTTTCTGATCACAGGAGGAGTACCTGTCTTTGGTGGCCAGACTCATTATTCACTTTCGAGATATCCGTAAGTCTTACTACAGATTGTTTTTAAACGTTTATCTATGGACGGGGTCGGACTGGTGCATGAAGGGCCCACTGGGGAAATGCAGTGATAGGGGCCCATATTTAGGGGTGTGGCCAGGCTCCACAGAGGCTTGAGTAACACACACATAATTTAAGTTAATACTGCTAGTGCAAAGTAATGTACTACATTAATGACAGCAGTGCACTGTAAAGAATACATCATAGTCCTGTGCAGTATAATGTAACATGTAACAGTCTTGAACTTGATTCCTAGAGGAAGTGGTGGGCACTCGGGCAGTGGGGCCCACCGGTGGTTTCCCCTGTACCCCTGTGGGCCAGTCCGACCCTGTCTATGGATGGATGTCGCTGTGTATAACCGTTCCATCTCTCAATTATGGCTGTCAGTCGCCAAACTGGATGCTTTTTGTGCAATATGATACCGGCATAAGGCTCCCATAAAATCCTAGTGAGTGGCAGTAGGTATTTCCTCAAGGTCATATGGCCCGAGTCCTTGCTGTTGGTTGCTAAATTGTATTTCCTGTGCAAGGAAATACTACATGAACCATACAAACGTGCTAATGGTAACTGCTACTGTAGTAACTAGTTGAGCCAGTTTGTTTTTGATCTATTGATACTAGGAGCAGTGGGAATCCAAAATATGTCCTGTTACTGGAGGAAAAGAATAGTATGAATAGGGTTTGCTGTGTTGAAAGGAAGGGAAAAGCATGATTGATACACATAACTGTTCTTTATGTCCTGACGCTGACATATATGCTAGGAAATACTCGTTATTGAACAATTCAATTTGGACTTCTGTCTTTATCTCCTCGGTACACCTTATGCCGTTAATGCCATTATTATACTCAATTTACAAGCAATTTTGATTGAAATGTCTTGCATGATTTTCATTATGATAATCAAAGTCAAGTGACATCCTGGGAAGCAATAGGTCAAGAATTCCTTCAAACCCAAAAAGCCAGAAATTATGATCCTATTGATTTTTTGGACAACCGAGAAGAGCTCCTTTGAGTGGCTATTTCTCTGCCTCACACCATGAGACTAAGTAGGCAAGTGTCAATGTCCCATGTGGCTGAGAAGCAGTTAACATGATGGAGCTCCTGCTTATCCAGAGTGTCCTTAGATTTTGCTCCATTTCATACTCTACATGTCAAAATCCCAAAATATTTTGTCTAAAATGCCAAATTACCATATATGTATTTTGGTTTGCAAGGAGGAGAAGTGAGATAAAGCACTGACTGCCACCACAGTGGTTGATGCAGGATCACCAAAACAGGATCTGGTTTCTAGGTCGACCACTATTGGTCGACAGTAACTAGGTCGACAGGGTCTCTAGGTCAAAAGGTCAACATGAGTTTTTTCACAATTTTTTCTTTTTTTCTTTTTTGAACCTTTTCATACTTAACTATCCATGTGGACTACAATTGGGAACAGTAACCTGTGCTGAGCGCAGCGAGGCACCTTGCCCGAAGGGACAGACACTGTGCACTAATTGGGCTTCCCGGTCACTCTACGAAGAAAACGACACAACCCCCCCATAAAAAACTCATGTCGACCTGGAGACCCTGTTGACCTAGTTACTGTCTACCTTCCATACCACACCCCTCCAAAACGTGCTGATATTACGAAGCTGCAGGATTCTTTAGCGAATAGGACACTAGCAGCACACGGCAATACATAAGCTATGGGTCGCTGTGGAAGCACTAGTTGTATTAATTGAGCCATGGGAGTACAAAAATACAGATGCATCAAGACACGTGTCAGATTATCCTCCTTAAATGTCATAACAGAAAGCTTTAATGCATCCATTTTCCATAACCCTGGTTACCTGTGGGCAATGTTTAGACCTCCATTTAGTGAATGTGGTGAACCAATTAAACAGGCTAACGATGATAGGCTGGCTGCCATGCAATACATGCCACTCTCAAAAACCACTCCCTTGGTTGATGGCAGTATGTACAAATGCTTCATTTAATCACTGTTCGGGCACACTGTTTCTTTCTAGGAATGCTGGATAGCAGATGAGACACACAGCAAATCCCAATTACATATGTAAAACCTGTTCCTTGCAAAAACTACTTAAAAATTACTCTCCTTATACCTAACACTGGATAAAGATCTCGGTTGTTACTTGATTAACTAGAATATTACTCTTCAGGCTGAATGAGAGGCTGGGGCATACAGAAGGTTCCTCGTAAAGCCAAATGCTCAGCAAAAGCAGTCCTACTTCTTTTGGTAACATCAATGTTAAGGTCCATAAGTGAATCAGACATAACTGATGGAGCATCTGACTTTTGCATCTGATGACAGGCCGTCTATCTATTCTGTGACTTAGGGCCTAATTCAGCATGGATTGTAATTGCAAAGTTGCTTGTAGCAGCTTTGCAAATGCAGGAAGGGCTGAGTAAGCATGAGCTTACCTGTTGCAGTGCGACTTGCGAGGCCAAGGAAACTGCGTACGCCAATCCCGGAAAATGGGAGCGATACGCCCTAGTTTTCACCAATGCGGCTGTCCCCGTCCCCTCCCCCCAAATGTATCTGCTTGTCAATCAGGCAGAGGCGTTCGCAGGACCCGATATCTGGAAACTGCACAGGGGATCACAAGAGCGAGCCAACCTGAATAACCCCCTTAGTTTGGTTTTATTGGTTTCATCCGTTACCTGCTTTGGCAGATATACTGCTGATACACCTCACAAATAATGAATTGAAACTATCATGCCTAGCTTTTGTTCGTTTTTTTTTCTTCTCCCAACTGTTGCCCATAATTCACTTTGCTCTTGGTGATGAAGGAAAACATAGTACAGTGGTTATTGCAACCTTGAGTCAGTGTTCCTCATAAATCTGGTCTGGGGGACATGCATTGCTGAAGCTGGGTCACGGGGGCTAGCACACGAGTAGGGCACTAAACTGTTAACTAGATTAGCTTTGCCCCCTCTAAACCCACCGATTTTCCCCTGTACCCCAGTTTTTGCCATGGTCACGCATGATGTTAAGGTCTAGCTAATTTGTTTTATTTTCTTCCTTTGTTCTCTTCTGAGTCTCAGTCCCTGTTCACAGGGCTGAGACTGCCCGAGTGGGACTCTTAGTATTATACTCCCAGTGCCTCTGCTAGACACCCCCAGCCCCTGTTAGGTTTGCTTTGGGACATCCCAGCATCAGTGTCCCCCAGATCAGATATATGAGGAACTTGGAATTTTTATGTACTCACCGTAAAATCATTTCTCTGACGTCCTAGTGGATGCTGGGTACTCCGTAAGGACCATGGGGTATAGACGGGCTCCGCAGGAGACTGGGCACTCTAAAGAAAAGATTAGGTACTACATCTGGTGTGCACTGGCTCCTCCCTCTATGCCCCTCCTCCAGACCTCAGTTAGAATCTGTGCCCGGCCAGAGCTGGATGCACTCTACGGGCTCTCTTGAGTTTCCTAGAAAGAAAAGTATTTGTTAGGTTTTTTATTTTCAGTGAGATCTGCTGGCAACAGACTCACTGCTACGTGGGACTTAGGGGAGAGTAGCAAACCTACCTGCTTGCAGCTAGCTTGTGCTTCTAGGCTACTGGACATCATTAGCTCCAGAGGGTTCGAACACAGGGCCCGACCTCGATCGTCCGTTCCCGGAGCCGCGCCGCCGTCCCCCTTGCAGAACCAGAAGACGGAAGAAACCGGAGGAAATCGGCGGCTGAAGACTTCGGTCTTCATTAAGGTAGCGCACAGCACTGCAGCTGTGCGCCATTGCTCCCTATGCACACCACACACTCCGGTCACTGATGGGTGCAGGGCGCTGGGGGGGGCGCCCTGGGCAGCAATTAGAGTACCTTACATGGCTAATTGACACATAATACAGCTTTTAAGCTGTATATGTGCATAATCCCCCGCCATTATACAGATAAAAAAGCGGGAGAAGTCCGCCGAAAAGGGGGCGGGGCTATCTTCCTCAGCACACCGGCGCCATTTTCTCTTCACAGCTCCGCTGGAAGACAGCTCCCGAGGCTCTCCCCTGCAGTTTCCAGACATCAAGGGTAAAAAAGAGAGGGGGGGCACTAAATTTAGGCGCAAAACTATATATAAAAGCAGCTATAGGGAAAATCGCTTTTGTTAGTGTAAATCCCTGATTATATAGCGCTGTGGTGTGTGCTGGCATACTCTCTCTCTGTCTCCCCAAAGGACTTTGTGGGGTCCTGTCCTTAGTCAGAGCATTCCCTGTGTGCGGTGTGTCGGTACGGCTGTGTCTACATGTTTGATGAGGACGCTTACGTGGAGGCGGAGCAGGTGCCGATAAGTGTGATGTCGCCTCCTGCGGGGCCGACACCTGAGTGGATGGATATGTGGAAGGTATTAACCGACAGTGTCAACTCCTTACATAAATGGTTCGATGACGCAGCTTTGGGACAGCCGGCATCTCAGCCCGCGCCTGCCCAGGCATCTCAGAGGCTGTCAGGGGCTCAAAAACGCCCGCTACCTCAGATGGCAAACACAGATGTCGACACGGAGTCTGACTCCAGTGTCGACGAGGATGAGACAAATATACAATCCACTAGGGCCATCCGATGCATGATTACGGCAATGAAAAATGTGTTGCACATTTCTGATATTAACCCGGTTACCACAAAAAAGGGTATTATGTTTGGGGAGAAAAAGCAGCCAGTGACTTTTCCCCCATCTGATGAGTTAAACGAATTGTGTGAAGAAGCGTGGGGTTCCCCAGATAAGAAACTAGTAATTTCTAAGCGGTTACTAATGGCGTACCCTTTCCCGCCAACGGATAGGTTACGCTGGGAGACATCCCCTAAGGTGGAGAAGGCGCTCACATGCTTATCAAAAAAGGTGGCACTGCCGTCTCAGGATACGGCCGCCTTAAAGGAGCCTGCAGATAGAAAGCAGGAGGCTATCCTGAAGTCTGTGTATACACACTCGGGTACTATACTGAGACCTGCTATTGCTTCAGCATGGATGTGCAGTGCTGCAGCAGCGTGGTCTGATTCCCTGTCTGATAACATTGATTCCCTTGACAGGGACACTATATTGCTAACCATAGAGCATATTAAAGACGTAGTCTTATATATGAGAGATGCACAGAGGGACATTTGCCGCCTGGCATCTAGAATTAATGCGATGTCCATTTCTGCCAGGAGAGTATTATGGACTCGGCAGTGGACGGGTGATGCTGATTCTAAAAGGCACATGGAAATTTTGCCTTATAAGGGTGAGGAATTGTTTGGGGACGGTCTTTCGGACCTCGTATCCACAGCAACAGCTGGGAAGTCGACTTTTTTACCTCAGGTTCCCTCACAGCCTAAGAAAGCACCGTATTATCAAGTACAGTCCTTTCGGCCTCAGAAAGGCAAGCGGGTTAGAGGCGCGTCCTTTCTGCTCAGAGGCAGGGGTAGAGGGAAAAAGCTGCACCATACAGCCAGTTCCCAAGAACAAAAATCCTCCCCTGCTTCCACTAAGTCCACCGCATGACGCTGGGGCTCCACATGTGGAGCCAGGTGCGGTGGGGGCCCGTCTCCGGAACTTCAGCGACCAGTGGGTTCGCTCACAGGTGGATCTCTGGGTTCTACAAGTGGTATCTCAGGGATACAAGCTGGAATTCGAGACGTCTCCCCCTCGCCGTTACCTCAAATCAGCCTTGCCAGCTACTCCCCAGGACAGGGAGGTAGTACTGGCGGCAATTCACAAGCTGTACCTCCAGCAGGTGATAATAAAAGTTCCCCTTCTTCAACAGGGACGGGGTTACTATTCCACAATGTTTGTGGTACCGAAACCAGACGGTTCGGTGAGACCCATTCTAAATTTGAAATCCTTGAACACTTATATAAGGAAGTTCAAGTTCAAAATGGAATCGCTCAGGGTGGTTATTGCAAGCCTGGAAGAGGGGGATTACATGGTATCACTGGACATCAAGGATGCTTACCTACATGTCCCCATTTACCCACCTCACCAGGTGTACCTCCGTTTTGTGGTACAGGACTGCCATTACCAATTCCAGACGTTGCCGTTTGGTCTGTCCACGGCACCGAGGGTATTTACCAAAGTAATGTCCGAAATGATGATACTCCTTCGAAAGAAGGGAGTTATAATTATCCCGTACTTGGACGATCTCCTTATAAAGGCGAGGTCCAGGGAGCAGTTGTTGGTCGGAGTAGCACTATCTCAGGAAGTACTACAACAGCACGGCTGGATTCTGAATATCCCGAAGTCGCAGCTGGTTCCTACGACGCGTCTGCTGTTTCTGGGTATGATTCTGGACACAGAACAGAAGAAGGTGTTTCTCCCGGAGGAGAAGGCCAAGGAGTTGTCATCTCTGGTCAGAGACCTCCTAAAACCAAAACAGGTGTCGGTGCATCACTGCACGCGAGTCCTGGGAAAGATGGTAGCTTCTTACGAGGCAATTCCATTCGGCAGGTTCCATGCACGGATCTTTCAGTGGGATCTGTTAGACAAGTGGTCCGGATCGCATCTTCAGATGCATCGGCTGATCACCCTGTCCACAAGGGCCAGGGTGTCTCTGCTGTGGTGGCTGCAGAGTGCTCATCTACTCGAGGGCCGCAGATTCGGCATACAGGACTGGGTCCTGGTGACCATGGATGCAAGCCTCCGAGGTTGGGGGGCAGTCACTCAGGGAAGAAACTTCCAAGGACAGTGGTCGAGTCAGGAGACTTCCCTACACATAAATATTCTGGAACTAAGGGCCATTTACAATGCCCCAAGTCAGGCAAAACCCCTGCTTCAAAACCAGCCGGTGCTGATTCAGTCAGACAACATCACGGCGGTCGCCCATGTAAACCGACAGGGCGGCACAAGAAGCAGGATGGCGATGGCAGAAGCCACAAGGATTCTCCGATGGGCGGAAAATCACGTGATAGCACTGTCAGCAGTGTTCATTCCGGGAGTGGACAACTGGGATGCAGACTTCCTAAGCAGGCATGTCCTCCACCCGGGAGAGTGGGGACTTCATCCAGAAGTCTTCCAGCTGATTATAAATCGTTGGGAAAGGCCACAGGTGGACATGATGGCGTCCCGCCTCAACAAAAAGCTAAAAAGATATTGCGCCAGGTCAAGGGACCCTCAGGCGATAGCTGTGGACGCTCTAGTGACACCGTGGGTGTACCAGTCGGTTTAGGTGTTCCCTCCTCTTCCTCTCATACCAAAGGTACTGAGGATAATAAGAAAGAGAGGAGTAAGAACTATACTCATCGTTCCGGATTGGCCAAGAAGGACTTGGTACCCGGAACTACAAGAAATGATCTCAGAGGACCCTTGGCCTCTGCCTCTCAGACAGGACCTGCTACAGCAGGGGCCCTGTCTGTTCCAAGACTTACCGCGGCTGCGTTTGACGGCATGGCGGTTGAACGCCGGATCCTGATGGAAAAGGGCATTCCGGTTGAAGTCATTCCTACGCTGATAAAAGCTAGGAAGGATGTGACAGCAAAACATTATCACCGCAAAAATATGTTGCTTGGTGTGAGGCTATGAAGGCCCCAACAGAAGAATTTCAGCTGGGTCGATTTCTGCACTTCCTACAGTCAGGAGTGACTATGGGCCTAAAATTGGGATCCATAAAAGTCCAAATTTCGGCCCTGTCTATTTTCTTTCAAAAAGAACTGGCTTCACTGCCTGAAGTTCAGACGTTTGTTAAGGGAGTGCTGCATATTCAGCCCCCTTTTTGTGCCCCCAGCGGCACCTTGGGATCTCAACGTTGTGTTGGATTTCCTAAAATCACATTGGTTTGAGCCACTTCAGACCGTGGAGTTGAAATATCTCACGTGGAAAGTGGTCATGCTTTTGGCCTTGGCTTCGGCTAGGCGTGTGTCAGAATTGGCGGCTTTGTCATGCAATAGCCCCTACCTGATCTTCCATATGGACAGGGCAGAATTGAGGACTCGTCCCCAATTTCTCCCTAAGGTTGTATCAGCGTTCCATTTGAACCAACCTATTGTGCCTGCGGCTACTCGGGACTTGGAGGCTTCCAAGTTGCTGGATGTAGTCCGGGCCCTGAAAATCTATGTTTCCAGGACGGCTAGAGTCGTGAAAAACTGACTCGCTGTTTATCCTGCATGCACCCAACAAGCTGGGTGCTCCTGCTTCAAAGCAGACTATTGCTCGCTGGATCTGTTGCACGATTCAACTTGCACATTCTGCGGCTGGACTGCCGCATCCTAAATCAGTCAAAGCCCATTCCACGAGGAAGGTGGGCTCTTCTTGGGCGGCTGCCCGAGGGGTCTCGGCTTTACAACTTTGCCGAGCTGCTACCTGGTCGGGATCAAACACGTTTGCAAAATTCTACAAGTTTGATACCCTGGCTGAGGAGGACCTTGAGTTTGCTCATTCGGTGCTGCAGAGTCATCTGCACTCTCCCGCCTGTTTGGGAGCTTTGGTATAATCCCCATGGTCCTTACGGAGTACCCAGCATCCACTACGGACTACGAGAAATAGATTTACCGGTGAGTAAAATCTTATTTTCCTCGGAATCCAGCTGGGGAACACTGCGATCCCTCCCATTCATGTTCTTGCTGTTTCTTGTTCTCTTTACCTTTTGGGTGGGTGATGTTCTGGTTCAGCTTCCTCAATGGGGCTTTTTTAGGACAGTAAATTGATGACTGTGGTGCTAGTCTAGTTAACAGTTTAGTGCCCTTCTCCTGTGCTAGCCCCTCCAACCCAGCATAAACATTGCGGTGTCTCCCACATGGATTACAAGGAAAAGATTTTATAGTGCGTGCATAAAAAACCCAAAACAAAACATAGGTCAGAATGACCATTTTTATTTTTATTTTCTTCCTTTTACAGATAACAAGAAATCCCTGGCATCTGTAAGTGGTAAGAACTTTACTATTATTATATATATATTTTTTTTACATTGTTCTTTTTGTAATGTAATATTATTTTATTATAATATTATATCCCCTCACGCTAATAAAAATAAAATTGAGTTGCCTCAATTTTATTTTTATTAGCACGAGGGGATATAATATTGTGTTGTAGATCTGCATCTGATTTTTATCAGGTGAAATTTGTTGGCTACATCCACAAGCCAATTTAACTTCGCTGCTTTATATGATTGTTTAGAATATATGGGTTCTTATTAAAGTATATTAATTAATTAGAGATTTATATATTGAATAGCGCCAGACACAGTTAGTGTTTTCTAAAAATCTTTTTGTAATGTATTCATTTTTGTACTACAGATCCCATGAATGCCCTACAGAACTTGACAGGCGCAGCTCCAGTTGGTGCACAAGGAATGCCAATGGGGGTCCGTCCACCTGGACCCCAAATGGGAGGCATCAGTGGAATGGCACAAATGGCCCAACAAATGAGCCTTCCTGGTCAGCCACAGCCTGGTGCTTCGGGTATGCAGCCACATGGGATATCTGGTGTATCAACAGGAAATCAGCCTAGTAAGTGTTTTTATTTACTCTTTACGCAAGTGGTCCATCCTGTTAGGTGCAAAGCGGGCATGTTGTCATTGCAACAGTATGGAACCTCTAGCACCCAATCTCTCAGATTTTTGTACGCAGCCCTATTGGTGAGTCCAGGGGGGGGGCCATAAGTGCAGCACATACCCACAATCCCCTCGCAGCTAATAGGGCCAGCTCTCAAAGGATTACAGAAATGTTATTTTTTCTGTCGGCCACTAGGGGACACTGGCACAACTTCAAGACCGTGGGGTGATGATGGTGGCTTACAGAGAGCTGGCACTTTAAATAATCTAAGAAGTGAAACAGGCTTCTCCCCCTCTATACCCCATCATCCTTCAGTTTTAAATTTATGCCGAGGGAGCCGGTCACTGCTGACTGAGCTCAAGCTCAGTTACTTTCTGTTACTTTTATTTATTTCAAGGGACTTGGTTCCCTTTGCCTTTTTGCTTCTACTATAAGTTTTGTTATGTGAAGATGAGAGATCCTTTGTTATATGGGCCAGTAAAACTGTATAAAACAAAGCTGTATCAATGTTTTGTGTTGGGTATTTTGGTGTTTTACAAGTGGGTAGTTCTCTGAACTATAAAAATACCTCATTATTTGAAATTAAAAGTAGGTTTTTGGGGTTTTTTTGTTCTTGGGTTTAGGGCAGAGTTCAATTTAGATGTTAGTTCGCTGTAATTTAACACAATTGTTTTTGCGGCCTATTTGCAGAATAAACAGGATTACGGCAAAAATTGTTGCCGACAGTGAAAATTGGGTAAATGTGCCTTTAACCCCACAAAAAATGTAACTCACATCAGAGACAGTATAGTAGTTTATAATTGGTTATAATAAAAGTATTTCTTGTACTTAAATTGGGTCAAATGGCTGTTAAATGCATTTAAAGAAAAAACAAATTTTAAAGTGAAAATTATAACAAGTATTTTTCAATAAAATACGTGCTAATCATTTGGGGGTACATAAAAATGGGTATAAGAATATTTAGGGTTCATTTTACTTCACTTTGAAAAAAGTTCCAAAAAAAGGTTACCCCCATCTGCAAGCCTAAAAAGACTTGTCCCACTCATAAAGCACCCCAAAATACCTGTTCTATACCTTGTGCCCAAATTTCCGTCGTTTTTCACCACAGAAATGACATATCATTTTTGGCCAATTGAAATAATAAATGTTTTCGTAGTGCCTAATTAGTCATTGAGGGGGGTTTCCCAGGGGTTCTGAACCAAATCCCAACATTTATAACTTTAAAATAGGGCTTTTCCACAAGTTTATCACCTGCTCAGAGGTGGTGAATTGAAATTCGCAGTAAAGTTACTGCGAATCCACTTTGACGGACAATTGAATAGGCACTTTTTGCGTTAAATCTGCAGTTTTTCCACGAAAGCGCCTTTTTTAGGGCTTATTGAATTCAGCCCTATAATGAAAGTGTCACTAAGCCACTTCAGATATATTTCAAGAATAATAAACATCAATATGTTGGGCTGATGTTATCCATAAGTAAAAGGTTAAATTGCCAAGCAATGTGTTTTGCATGCAGTTCACAGAAGGAAGCATTCTCTTTGTTTGTAAATGTCTATGGCGTGCTGAAACTTGACTTGCTAGCAATCACAAAATGTTACAGCATAATTGGGGCAGCACGGATGGTGTAATGGTTAGTATTACTGCCTCAGAGCACTGAGGTCATGTGTTCGATTCCCACCATGGCCCTAAGTGTGTGGAGTTTGTATATTCTCCCCGTACTTGTGTGAGTTTCCTCCGGGTACTCCGGTTTCCATCCACAATCCAAACATATACAGGTAGGTTAATTGGCTTCCATCAAAATTAACCCTAGCGTAAATGTGTGTGCTTGTACATATGGTAGGGAATATAGATTGTAAGCTCCACTGGGGCAGGGACTGATGTGAATGGGCAAATATTCTCTGTAAAGCGCTGCGGAATATGTGTGCGCTATATAAATAACTGGTAATAAATAATAATAAATAATAATTGGGTTTCAGCTACATTAGGATAGATTGCTACTAAGTTGCTTTAATAATATTCCCCCTGTCTAAAATTTGATTGTTGTTTTCCTGGCATTAGGCCATGGGATATTGGTACTTGTACATCCACTACTAAATCCTGTACTCTGTAATGTTCTATAGTCCTAATTCACAGATGTACGTAAACCCAATGTTTTCTGGGCTTGCTGAAGCCAGTGTGACTTTCCTAGTCGGGTTACTCAGGATGACCGGGAAATTCTCAAATGACTGATCACGCAGATGAACAGATGCTGCATCTTTGGGTGCAGTAGCAGATCACAAAAGCCTGCAATGTGCGTCTTTCTTTTGCAGACGCCTCCTGCTGCTTTTGCATATTTTAGCACAGTCTCTGTGCTAACTGCATCCAACTCTGAACCAGGCCTTATATTGCCTATGCAAAAAACAGGGAAACGGCTGCGCAGTGTATCAGGGAAAAAATGAAAAGAGCCGACGTTTTGTTTAAAAATTAACACAATTTATTAACCATGAATACTCAGTATTCATGGTTAATAAATTGTGTTAATTTTTAAACAAAACGTCGGCTCTTTTCATTTTTTCCCTGATACACTGCGCAGCCGTTTCCCTGTTTTTTGCAATCTCTATATAACACACACCTAGTGTTGTCGGCTGCGCGCCATATCAGGGAAATTTTGGTATTTTATAGTCTATTACTTGGGCGCTTTCAAGCAGTTATTTAGATTTTTTGTTTCCTTATATTGCCTATTCAGTCTAGTTTTACTTATGTTGCTTTCCAATGTTTTGAATTTTGATCTTTATGTATTCAGAACAATTTTATAATTTTAAATTAAATTAAGTAGCTTTAAAGGGTTAAGGCGCATTTTTTTTATTCAATCAGTCGTGGCCTTAAAATATGTGGAAATTGCTATTTCTGCCTTTTTAAGGGAAGAATTACCGTAAGTATCCATCGTAAGCAAAACTTTGCGGATTTTGCTTACAGTGCGTGAGCTATTGCCATCTTCAAATAGCATTAGCCCATTGACTGCAATGGGGCATCCCTGCTGGAAGAGAACTTGTGATTGTTGCAGAAGGACTCACTGTGCATCGCATACTTTTACACTTTGCATGTACAGCTTGAAAGCCGCGCATGTGCCATAAGGGGGTTGTAGATGGAAGTAAAGTGATGCGATCACTTTACTTCTTCCTGATCATCGGGACAGGCTCTTATTGGAGCCCGCAACCTGACAATTTAGATTAATATATTTAACCTATTAAAAGCCCTAATTCAGCTTCAGTTACAGTTTTGCTATTTTAGCACAAACTGCAACTGGCTGCGATTGCATGCTGGGGGCCACCCTGCACAGGGCAAGACCACCCAGCATGCAAATGCCTGCCTGCGGCATCACTGATTTGTGGATGTCCCCTTGCCTCTGCAGCCTGGCTCAGGTTGCAGCGGCTGCATGGACGCCACGCGGCCGCCCCCGTTTCCAACACCATGCCCGCTGAATGCTGTGGCGCCACAATGCTGTTTCGCTGCCCTGTACCTCCCAGCGAAACCTCTGCCTCAATCAGGCAGAGGTGATTGCATCTCCGCTTGTGTGCATGTGCCGTGTGGCTACTGCGTGTGCTCACTACGGCGTCACACGGGGAGATGCGATTGCATCTCAATTCTGTGTGCTGCTGAATACCCCCTATATGCAGCAATAAGGACTTAATATTCTTGGTTTTCCACAATTTATTATATGTCCCTTTAGAAAGAAGTCCCCTTTTTCACCTCTTACCTATACTTCCTGCCAAACACTAGTAATAGCTGCTTGCAGCATTGGGAGGGTACGTTATGCATCAATGGGTTAAATAAAACTCTGAGCTGAGTTTTAATATTTAGGTTGTGGACTTAGAAAGACCATGATCAGTTGATACCCCCAAATTAATATTGACCACACCTAGTGGTGCTGCTTGGCCAAGCCCACATTAAAAGTTTACTGTGTACCAATACGGTGCTTCCTGTTTGAGAATAGACAATGGCACCAGGAATCGCTTGCTTCTGGTTGGTGTGCGTAGCTTAATTTTTAATGTTTTTATATGGAAATAACAAATCTCTTATGATATGCCATATGAATTTAAAAGTAGAAAACTTGTTGGAAATAAAGAATTAAGATATTTCACTTTCTTTTCATGATTATCCTCACGCACATAGTTAACATTCAAACGCCACACAGATAGGTCTCTGCTCAGAATCGAACTTATGACTTCAATGCTGTGAGGCAGAGATGCTGACTTATAATGCTGCTTGACTTCCATTCATGAAGCATGTGTTCTTATGTATTGCTAGACTATACTCTTGTGATTATTGGAGGTATGGCAGCATTCCAAGATATTGCCTCCAACTGGTGAAGTAGACAAGTCAATCTTACATCCTACCTTATGTCTTTAGCTCAGCTGCAGCTCCAACAAATTGCACAACAGCAGCAACAGCAGTTTCAACAGCAACAAGCAGCCTTACAACAGCAGCAGCAGCAACAACAACAACAACAACAACATCAACAGCAGCAGCAGCAGCAATTTCAAGTATCTCAGCAGAATGTTATGCAACCGCAGCAACAGTTTCAGTTGGCAGCAGTTGCTGCAGCTCAGCAGCAGCAACAACAAGCACAACAGCAGCAGCAGGCACAGCAGCTTCAAGCTGCAGCCCAGCAACAGCATATACTGAAGCTGCAGATGCACCAACAGCAGAACCAGCAGCAGGTATATTAATTACTAGATAACATTATTGTACAAGAAACTTTTTCCATTTTGCTTGTGGACGTTCATGCATATGAGCTCCTTTTACCAATTGGTGCA
The DNA here is from genome assembly GCF_028390025.1 of Pseudophryne corroboree. Lineage (NCBI taxonomy): Eukaryota > Metazoa > Chordata > Amphibia > Anura > Myobatrachidae > Pseudophryne > Pseudophryne corroboree. The sequence goes on from NC_086444.1 coordinate 367,704,594, forward strand.
TCCGGTTTGCACTGCAATAGGATTGGTTTCACTGAACCCAAGGAAGAAAATGGCCGCAATACACATGCCAATTCTCAGTACAATTTGGACAGAACATGGATGCGGCAAGGTATGGGTTTTTTCTTATCCGTTTTCTGTCCTTTGTTCATTGGGATCACTTGTGTATACAGTCGACACACTTTCCAGTACTGATTGAGCTTTTAGGTATTGTTGAATGCTATCCAGTACATCACCTTTTTATAGCTTTTGGTTTCGTCTACAGTACATTTCTGCTGTTATGGTTTGCTGTTCCCGTCAACATAGGACCGAGACTTCATTAAATTATTTCATCATCCCATGCTTAGGGGGGATTTTAGTCTTTATGCAATGGTTTGAAATATGTTGACTTCCCATGTATTGGAGGGCTGTGTGTTCTAGAGGTATGATTTAGCTGTGCCATTTTTATGTGCCAGGGAAGTATTACCAGTTACGTATGTTACTTTAGGAGTTTCAGTGAAAGAAGGCTTACCATACTATCCATTTAAACTGGAACGCTTATGTATTACACAGGTTCTGTGGCTTATTAAAACCAGGTGAAATGCAGACTTGAAGTCAGCCAGCCACAGAACCTGTGTAATTCATTAGTGTCCTGGTTTAAAGGGATAGTATGGTAAGCCTAAGTAAAACAAGCCATTTGAACATAGGTTATCAAACTCTGTCTTCAGTACCCCAACAGTACGTTTTACAGGTCTCACAGAATCACAAGTGAAATAATAAGCTCCACCTGTGCTGTGAATCTTATAAAATGTGTCCGTGAGTGCTAGGTGACCTGGAAAATGAGAACTGTTTGAGGTCCTGAGGACAAAGTTTGAGAACCACTGCATTAGAACAATGATTTTTATAATACCGCTTTCAGACTGCAAACCTGGGTCGGACCTGGCTTTTGAACCCGGATTCGAGCAGGCTCCAACCCTTTTACATTGCAGTTTCGACTTGGATTATTCCCGGGTTGGTGCCTTTCACACTGAACCCGGGTCACCCATGTTAAACACTGTGATGTGATTTAAAATGGACTTTTCTGTCTCGCATTGATGAGGTTTCAAAGGAAATAAAAAGAGGGGCAGAATGTTATGCCCCTGGGGACTGCTCTGAGTAGACGCAAAAACAGACAATCGGCACCTTTTTCTGAGACCTGGGTTGAATATCCCGGGTCAGAAGCTTTCACGCTGCACAACGAGCTTTGTCCGACACGTGTTTAACCCAGATTGCAATTCCGGGTTGCTCAACCTGGGATATTCACTTGCTTTCACACTGCTCCTTGTTGATGTGGCAATAACCCCAGTTATACCCTTTTCAGGCCGCCACCTATGAACACGGGTTATGGGCACATGAGCGCACATAACCCGTGTTCAGGTGCGGTCTGAAAGGTGTAAGGGTTGAAATACCGGGTTGAGTGAACACGTCTTCAACCCGGCTCACTGTGCGGTGTGAATGGAAGCCGGGTCGATACGACTCGTTTCCCGTTCACTCTCTGTGCAATGGCAATATGCCCAGTTGCAGTCAGCGGTATCGGGGCGCCTGAGGCTGGTCGTACACTGGGAGCTCCCGTATGTGACCCGCCTCAGACGGTCTGAGGGCATTATTGATGCGATGTGAAAGCGGTATAAGTTAAATCAGGTACGCAAACAGAGTACTCAAGGCAATCTAACAGTCCAGGTTCTAAGTGTATCCATGCTTGCGCACAGGTGGCTTAATTAGTACCTCCGTAAATTGGATTTAACCATGTGTGCTCATTCATGGATATCCTTGATCCTGGACTGTTAAGGAGCTTTGAGTACAGAGTTTGAGAACCACTAAGTTACTTTCTTAAAAGAAGATAATTGATTACGTTTGTGTTTCCAAGTTGAACCTTGATTAATTTACTTTTCTCATACGTCCTAGAGGATGTTGGGGACGACATCAAGACCATGGGGATAGACTGGATCCGCAGGAGACATGGGCACTCTAAAGACTTTTCATTGGGTGTGAACTGGCTCCTCCCTCTATGCCCCTCCTCCAGACCTCAGTTTTAGAAATGTGCCCAGGTCGACTGGATGCACTCTAAGGAGCTCTACTGAGTTTCTCTGAAAAGACTCATGTTAGGTTTTTTATTTTCAGGGAGATCTGCTGGCATCAGACTCGCTGCTTCGTGGGACTGAGGGGACAGAAGTAGGAACCAACTTCCTAAAGAGTTTCATGGCTCTGCTTCTGGCTGACAGGACACCATTAGCTCCTGAAGGGAACTGAACGCTAGCCGTGCCTAGATGCTCACTCCCACAGCACGCCGTCACCCCCCTCACAGAGCCAGAAGTCAGAAGACAGGTGAGTGTTAGAAGACAGATCTTCAATCAAGAAAGTGACGGCTAAAGGTACCGCGCGGCTGGCGGGAGCGAAGCGTGCCATGTTGCCCACACATACACAGGCACTGCAGGACGGCGGGGGGGGAGGCGCGCCCTGGGCAGCATGAAACCTATGGATACTGGCATAAGTAAGGGGTTTAAGTTGCTGAGGCACAGTCCTACCCCCACCAGTATAAAAAATTACCTCATAAAAGCTGAGGAGAAACACACCATTGAAGAGTGGAGCTTCCTCAGTCAGCCAGCACACTGCTCAGCTCCATTTTCTCTCTCTCCTCAGGCTGCAGAGACAAGGCTGGTCCTCCTCCACTACTGAACAAGTATCAGGGTGCAAAACGGGGGGCCACAGTGAATTTGGTGCTATATAATTGTGTGATTAACATTATAAAAGCGCTGAATGTCAGTGGGCATTTTGTGTTCACAGACATTGTGTTACTGGCGCTGGGTTGTGAACTGGCAAATCCCATCTGTGTCCCTCTGACAGATTTTACTGTGGGTCTGTCCCCCTATAAGTCCCGGAGTGTCTGTGGTGTGGTTCTGTACGTGTGTGACATGTCTGTGGCAGGGAACTCTGTGGAGACATGTTAGGGACACACAGGTGTAATATGACACCAAGAGCCTGACTGGGTGAAAAGTTACATGATGGTGTGAATCATATCGGTAAGAGGTTGGATTGAATCTCATACAGAAAATGAAAATAATCTGTTGAAGATGTGATTTTTAATAGTTCTGCCTTTCATCCACAGGGACCTTTCTGGGTCACATACAAATTTGCACAAGTAGTACAAACTGATACCGACACGGACTCTGATTCCTGTGTCGACACTAGTGATTCCAGGGGAATAGGTCCTAAGTTAGCAAAAAAGCATTCAAAACATGTTTTAGCTATAAAGGAGGTGTTAGAAGTTACGAAGCCCCCTCTTTTACCACAAGGAGAGGGTTTACTTTAGTAAAGAAGTAATGTAATTTTCCCTCCACCTCAGGTCTGATTTAACCTGAAAAGAAATTTCAGATTCCCAAAAGGAATTCAGGCAACTTACCTTTTTCCAAAAAAGGTGGGAGTCACTCCGTATTTTAGACAGGGCCCTGTCATAAAAGAGAAAATGTGTTTCTCCCTGCGCCTGGAATAGCTTCACTTAAGGAGCCGACAGACCGCAAGTGAGTGAGGTAATATATTGATGTGGCCAATGGGACACTACTCAGGCCTACCATTGTCTGTGAGTGGGTGAGTAGTGCTATTGAAAAGTGGTCAGAAAACTTGTCATTAGACATTGACACATTAGATGGAGACGAGATACTCCTAACATTAGGTCATATCAAAAACGCTGCTGCGTACGTACTAGAATCCATTAAATATATTGGTTTCTTGGGATCAAGAACCGCTACCATGGCAGTATCGGCTCGGAGGGCGTTGTGGATTTGCCAGTGGAATGCTGATGTAGATTCCAAAATAAAATATGGAGGCTCTCCCGTATAAAGGTGAGGCCTTGTTTGGTGATGGGCTGGATGCGTTAGTCTCGGCGGCTACCGCAGGTAAGTCGACATTCTAGCCTTATGCTCCTACACCGGCGAAAAATACACATTACTCTCACATACAGTCCTTTCGGCCCAACAAATACAAAAAGGCCAAAGGACTCCCCTTTTTTTGCAGGTAGGGGAAAAGGAAATAAATCCTCAGCGTCTCCCGGATCGCAGCAGCAGAAGTCCACCCCTGCTTCTGCCAAATCTGCAGCATAACGCTGGGGCTCCCTTGCGGCATTCAGCTCGGGTGGGAGCACGTCTGAAACTTTTATCAGCCAAATCTGGATTCAATCTGGCCTGGACCAATGGGTCTTACAAATAGTGTCCCTTGGGTACAAACTAGAGTTTCAAGACGTCTCCCCCCCCCCATGCCGATTTTTCAAATCGACCTTGCCAGCTTCTCTTCCGGGATCAGGTCATTGTCCTGTTACCCTTGGCACAGTAAGGAGAAGATTTTTTTATTCAAGCCTCTTCGTAGTTCCGGCTCGGTCAGACCGTTTTAAACCTGAGAATCTGAATCTCTACCTGAAAATGTTCAAGTTCAAGATGGAATCCCTGAGGGTAGTGATTTCCAGTCTGGAAGAGGGGGACTTCGTGGTGTCATTAGACATAAAAGATGCTTACTTGCATGTTCCCATCTATCCTCCTCACTAAGCTTATCTGAGATTCGCAGTACAGGATTGCCATTACCAGTTTCAGACGTTGCCGTTCGGACTCTCCACGGCACAGAGGGTATTCACCAAGGTGATGGCGGAGATGATGGTCCCCCTTCGTTAAAAAGTAGTCAATATAATTCCTTATCTGGACGATCTCCTGATAAAAGCGAAATCCAGGGAACAGTTGGTGCAGAACATCGCACTCTCCCTGTCAATACTCCAACAACACGGTTGGATCATGAATTTTCCAAAGTCGCAGTTGGAACCGACGACAAGATTGTCCTTTTTAGGGATGATTCTGGACACAGGAGTACGGAGAGTATTTCTTCCAGTGGAAAAGGCTCTGGAAATCCAGAAAATGGTCAAACAAATATTGAAACCAACAAGTGTGTTGATCCATCAATGCATTCGGTTGTTGGGGAAAATGGTAGCGGCCTACAAGGCCATACAGTTTGGCTGATTTCATGCCAGAGTATTCCAGTGGGACCTGTTGGACAAGTGGTCCGGATGCCACCTACACATACACCGGAAAATAATCCTGTCCCCCAAAGCCAGGATTTCGCTCCTGTGGTGGCTGCACTGTTCTCACCTACTAGAGGGACGCAGGTTTGGGATTCACGATTGGGTCCTAATAACCACGGATGCAAGTCTCCGAAGCTGGAGAGCAGTCACACAGGTGGAAAGCTTCCAAGGAAAATGGTCAAGTCAGGAAGCCTGCCTTCACATAAACGTTCTGGAATTGAGAGCCATTTACAACGGCCTTCTACAAGCGGTACATCTTCTTCTTCAAGATCCCGTGCAGATCCAGTCGGACAATGTAACAGCAGTCGCGTACATAAACGGGCAAGGTGGAACGAAAAGCAGAGCGGCAATGGCAGAGGTGACAAGGATTCTCCTCTGGGCAGAAAGACATGTTAGAGCTCTGTCAGCAATTTTCATTCCGGGAGTGGACAACTGGGAAGTAGACTTCCTCAGTAGACACGATCTCCATACAGGAGAGTGGGGCCTCCACCAAGAAGTCTTCGCAGAGGTGACAAGTCTTTGGGGAGTTCCTCAAGTAGACATGATGGCATCTCGTCAAAACAAGAAGCTTCAGAGATATTGTTCCAGGTTGAGAGACCCTCAAGCAGTGGCAGTGGATACACTGGTGACCCAGTGGATGTTTCGGTCGGTATATGTTTTCCCTCCACTTCCACTGATTCCAAAAGTTCTCAAAATAATAATAAGAACAAGAGTTTGAGCGATCTTCATTGCCCTAAACTGGCCAAGGAGGGCTTGGTATCCAGATCTTCAGGAGTTGCTCATAGAAGATCCTCGGCCTCTTCCTCCTCGAGAGGACCTATTGCAGCAGGGGCCGTGTGTGTATCAAGACTTACCGCTGCTACGTTTGACGGCATGGCTATTGGGCGTCGGATCCTAGCACGAAAGGGTATTCCCAAGAAAGTCATCCCCACTCTTATTCAGGCCAGGAAAGGAGTAACGTCTAAACATTACCACCGTATTTGGAGAAAATATGTGTCTTGGTGTGAATCCAAGAAGGCTCCTACGGAAGAGTTTGAGTTGGGACGTTTTCTCCATTTTCTGCAGGCTGGTGTGGATGCGGGCCTTAGATTGGGGTCAATCAAGGTCCAGATTTTGGGCTTATAAGTTTTCTTTCAAAAACAATTGGCCTCCTTTCCAGAAGTTCAGGCGTTTGTGAAAGGGGTTCTGCACATCCAGCCTCCATTTGTGCCTCCAGTGGCACCATGGGACCTTAATGTGGTGCTGCAGTTCCTTCAGTCGGGTTGGTTTGAGCATCTACAAGAAATAGAGTTGAAGTTTCTCACTTGGAAAGTGGTGATGCTTTTGGCGTTGGCATCCGCAAAGCGGGTGTCTGAATTGGGGGCCTTGTCCCACAAGAGCCCCTTACCTGATCTTTCATGAAGATAGGGCAGAGTTGAGAACTCGTCAACATTTTCTTCCAAAGGTGGTTTCCTCTTTCCACATAAACCAACCTATTGTGGTGCAAGTTGCTACTGACACGTTCGCTGAGTCAAAGTCTCTAGATGTGGTTAGAACTTTGAAGATTTGTCGCTAGAGCAGCTCGAATACGGAAAACAGAGGTTTTGTTTGTCCTGTATGCTCCCAACAAGATTGGGTGTCCTGCTTCCAAGCAGACTATTGCGCGCTGGATCAGAGGTACGATTCAGCAAGCTCATTCTACGGCTGGATTGCAGTTACCGATGTCGGTGAGGGCCCATTCTACTAGGAAGGTGGGCTCCTCCTGGGCGGCTCCCCGGGGGGTCTCGGCATTACAACTTTGCCGAGCAGCTACTTGGTCACGGTCAAACACATTTGCAAAATTCTACAAGTTTGACACCTTGGCCGATGAGGACCTCAAGTTTGGTCAATTGGTGCTGCAGGGTCATCCGCACTCTCCCGCCCGTACTGGAGCTTTGGTATAGACCCCATGGTCTTGATGTCGTCCCCAGCATCCTCTAGGACGTATGAGAAAATAGGATTTTGATAACCTACCGGTAAATCCTTTACTCCTAGTCCGTAGAGGATGCTGGGCGCCCGTCCCAGTGCGTACTTTACCTGCAGTTTAGTTATTACAGTTACACAAGTTGTGTTATCTTGGTTTCAGCATGTTGCTGCAATTAGTTCATGCCTGTTGGCGTGTGTTATGTTGAATGCCATGTGTGAGGCATGGTTGAGGTGTGAGTTGGTAGATATCTCACCACTAGTTAAGTAATTCCTTTCCTCGAAATGTCAGTCTCCCTGGGCACAGTTCCTACAACTGAGGTCTGGAGGAGGGGGCATAGAGGGAGGAGCCAGTTCACACCCAATGAAAAGTCTTTAGAGTGCCCATGTCTCCTGCGGATCCCGTCTATACCCCATGGTCTTGATGTCGTCCCCAGCATCCTCTACGGACTAGGAGAAAAGGATTTACCGGTAGGTTATCAAAATCCTATTTTTTTATTTTTTTTTATTTTTTTGTTCTTCCCTAAATAATGGCTATTTGATGCGCTTGCAACTAAAATAAATTATGCCTAATTGTCTTTTATTTGTGTTAACTTTGACTTATGCTTCTTTAGCAGTTGCAGCAACAACAGCAGCAGCAACTGAGATTAGCACACATTCAACAAATGCAGCAGCAGCAGCAACAACAACAACAGCAACAACAACAGCAGCAAGTTCAGCAGGTCATGCAGCAGCAGCCCATGCAGCAGCAACAAATGCAACAGCAGCAGCCACAGCAAGTGATGCAGCTTCAGATGCAGCAACAGCAGCAAGCAGCACAGGGTCAACAGCAGCTCCTTTCCGGTCAGCAGGCACAGTCCCTAGTGTCACAAGGACAGACACTCTCAGGGCAAATCCCATCCCAGGTTATGTCTGTAACGCTCACACCGCAGCAGCAACAACAGCTGAAGATGCTCCAGGTATTTTACTTTACATAAAGTCCATATTTTCACTAGCTAACTTCATTAGCAGTGGTATTGTGCGTGTGTGTGGGGTTGTGGTGCTTTTTTTTTTTTTTGTGGGTTTTGTTTGTTTGTTTTTTAAATTCATTTAAATAACCATTATTTGTTATCTTGTAACTTCTGTTTACGTCAGCAGCAGGTCCAGCGAGCTCAGCAGCAAGCACAGCAGGCTCAGCAACAAGCGCAGGCGCAGCAGGCTCAACAGCAAGCGCAAGCTCAACAGCAGGCCCAGCAGCAAGCCCAACAACATGCACAGCAAGCAGCTCAACAAGCAGCTCAACAAGTGCAACAGCAGCAGCAGCAGGCAGCTCAGCAACAAGCAGCTCAGCAGCAGGCGGCTCAGGCTCACATGGCAGCTGCAGGAAACCAGGTAAGTGTTTGTTTGAAGCGACTAAAGTGCTCTCTGCATGCATGGAATTAATTTCTAACGGCAAGTTAAGCCACTTAAAGCAGCAGTGCAGGTTTCTTTTGTAAATTCAAATGTCCCTAAATTTTCATTACTAGTTATTCATGCATTTTCTATAAACTGCATACTTTTTATCTAGACCAAAAACATTATTTTTAGCATACTTGCTAGATTGCTTTCATTTTGTATGGCTTGTAACTTGCACTGCTCCTTTAATTCAGTTTTTTTTCTATGTTGGGTGCAATAATAATGGCTGCTGGTTTTAGAGGAGGCCTACTCCTGTGGTGGTCACTGTGGCTAAAACCCAGATCTCTCTGATTAACTGTGCTGTGGACTAATAAATCCTAATGATTTGTGTTACATTCACTGAACAAGAATATGTGATAGACGGTGAGTACTTTCAATAGGCTGATGTTTGCAATTGAACAGGGTGCATCTTTAGACCAGATTAGTGTTTAATGTATTGGTGGCTACAGGACCTGCGTGTTTTTGGAAAAGTGTCTTTTAGCTAGAACAGAGTAAATTAAACCTGATCTTCTCCACTGGGATAGCTCTGTCCACCCCCTCCAGGTTTAATGCTGCATTTTATTCATTGCATCTGTGAAACCTCTTCATCCTTTTGCTGCAGACAGTCTAGAGAACAACTGTTGTGATGTGATTACTTTGCAATTACTTCAAGGTTCAGCTCACACGTTTCCAGATTTAGAGGATTTGTGCAGAGGTTTCCATGAAGCGTCTCCTTGCACGGCACAGACTTCGATGCTTTTTTCCCATTTTGTGTTTGTTGTTCTGTCTCCCTACTATAGATGGCTTTTGTCTTTCTGAAATGTTTCCAAATGGAAACTAGGTTTCCCCACACATTGCTACACCCATGTTCTGCTGAATTTATTCTGATTTACCCTACCAGGATGCCACAGCGCTCATTGGCAGATATGCAGTGACTCGCGCTTTCTTTTTTTCAAATGCGAGACTTGAGATTTGCATGGGACATTAATTGAAGAGCTGCGACCCAGTCATGCAATGTCTTTTGGGCTGTGGTAATGTCCAGTCACTGTTCCTCCCTCCTGGGAGCTATATAGAACAGCTGTTAGCCCACAAATCACAATAGCTGGGTCTGCTGACAAAGAAAAGGGAAGAAGGAGCAAGTTAACCCATACAATGCTTTTCAGATGCATGAGAGTAAGTGCTCTAGATAGACATTTTAGAAACCAATCGGTACTATTCCTATGGATGTAACTGCTTGTGTAGCAGCAATCTGGCCTAATGCTGAGTGGGATCTAGTGTCCCCCAGCGGATGAAGGAGAAAATTTGTGTTTTTACACCCAGGTGCTGATACTTAAACATTGCAAGATGTGTGTGCTGGTCTACACTGGGCTTATTCCATGCATAGGTCAATTACTTAAGCCTATGCTTTGAAAGATTTGACTACAAAATATTTATTTGTGGCTAGCTAATGCTGGCAATCATCAGAGTGTATTTGCATCTGCAGTTAATACGAATTTCTCTAACGTCCTAGTGGATGCTGGGGACTCCGTAAGGGTCATGGGGAATAGACGGGCTCCGCAGGAGACATGGGCACTTTAAGAAAGAATTTGGATTCTGGTGTGCTCTGGCTCCTCCCTCTATGTCCCTCCTCCAGACCTCCGTTTTGAATCTGTGCCCGGACGAGCTGGGTGCTGTTTAGTGAGCTCTCCTGAGCTTGCTATAAGAAAGTATTTTGTTAGGTTTTTTTATTTTCAGGGAGCTCTGCTGGCAACAGACTCCCTGCATCGTGGGACTGAGGGGAGAGAAGCAGCCCTACTCTCTGAAGATAGGTCCTGCTTCTAAGGCTACTGGACACCATTAGCTCCAGAGGGATCGTACACAGGATCTCACCCTTTGTCGTCCGATCCCGGAGCCGCGCCGCCGTTCCCCTCGCAGAGCCGGAAGACAGAAGCCGGGTGAAAGAAGCAAGAAGACTTCGAAATCGGCGGCAGAAGACTCCAGTCTTCACTGAGGTAGCGCACAGCACTGCAGCTGTGCGCCATTGCTCCCACATTACACCCACATACTCCGGTCACTGTAGGGTGCAGGGAGGGGGCGCTGGGCGCCCTGGGCAGCAATTAGGACCTCTTGGCAAAAGTTGGACACATATACAGTTGGGCACTGTATATATGTATGAGCCCCCGCCATAATATAGTACAAAATCGCGGGACAGAAGCCCGCCGCTGAGGGGGCGGGGCTTTTTCCTCAGCACTCACCAGCGCCATTTTTTCTCCACAGCTCCGCTGAGAGGAAGCTCCCCAGGCTCTCCCCTGCAGATTCACGGTAGAAGAGGGTAAAAAAAGAGGGGGGGCACATAAATTAGGCGCAAAAACATAATATACAGCAGCTACTGGGTTAACACTAAGTTACTGTGTGATTCCTGGGACATATAGCGCTGGGGTGTGTGCTGGCATACTCTCTCTCTGTCTCTCCAAAGGGCCTTGTGGGGAGACTGTCTTCAAAAAGAGCATCCCCTGTGTGTGTTGTGTGTCGGTACGCTTGTGTCGACATGTTTGACGAGGAAGACTGTGGAAGCAGAGCGGGAGCAAATGAATGTGGTGTCTCCGCCGACGGCGCCGACACCTGATTGGATGGATATGTGGAAGGTTTTAAATGATAATGTTAATTCCTTGCATAAAAGGTTGGATAAAGCTGAAACCTTAGGACAGTCGGGGTCTCAGCCCATGCCTGATCCTATGTCGCAGAGGCCGTCAGGGTCTCAAAAGCGCCCACTATCCCAAATTGTTGACACAGATACCGACATGGATTCTGACTCCAGTGTCGATTACGATGATGCAAAGTTACAGCCTAAATTTGCTAAATCCATCCGTTATATGATTATAGCAATTAAGGATGTGTTGCACATCACAGAGGAAACCCCAGTCCCTGACAAGAGGGTTCATATGTAGGGGAAAAAAGGCAGGTGGTGACCTTTCCCCCTTCACACGAGCTAAATGAGTTATGTGAAAAGGCTTGGGAATCTCCAGATAAAAAACTGCAGATTTCCAAACGGATGCTTATGGCGTATCCTTTCCCGCCAACGGACAGGTTACGCTGGGAATCCTCCCCTAGGGTGGACAAAGCTTTAACACGCTTATCCAAGAGGGTAGCCCTGCCGTCACAGGATACGGCCACCCTAAAAGATGCTGCGGATAGAAAACGAGGGTACCCTGAAGTCCATTTATGCACATTCAGGTACCTTACTAAGGCCGGCAATTGCGTCGGCCTGGGTGTGTAGTGCTGTAGCAGCATGGACGGATACCTTATCTGAGGAACTGGATACCTTAGACAAGGATACTATATTAATGAACCTGGGGCATATAAAAGACGCTGTCCTATATATGAGAAATGCTCAAAGAGACATTAGCCTACTGGGCTCTAGAATAAATGCAATGTCGATTTCTGCCAGAAGGGTCCTGTGGACTCGGCAATGGACAGGTGATGCCGACTCAAAAAGGCATATGGAGGTTTTACCTTACAAGGGTGAGGAATTGTTTGGGGAGGGTCTCTCGGACCTGGTCTCCACAGCTACTGCTGGAAAGTCATATTTTTTGCCATATGTTTCCTCACAACCTAAGAAAGCACCGTATTACCAAATGCAGTCCTTTCGATCACAAACAGGCAAGAAAGTCCGAGGTGCGTCCTTTCTTGCCAGAGGCAGGGGCAGAGGAAGGAAGCTGCACAATACAGCTAGTTCCCAGGAACAGAAGTCCTCCCCGGCTTCCACTAAATCCACCGCATGACGCTGGGGCTCCACAGGCGGAGCTAGGCACGGTGGGGGCGCGTCTCCGAAATTTCAGCCACAAGTGGGTTCACTCCCAGGTGGATCCCTGTGTGATAGAGATTGTGTCTCAGGGATACAAGCTGGAATTCGAAGAGATGCCCCCTCACCGATACCTCAAATCTGCCCTGCCAGCTTCCCCCTTAGAAAGGGAAATAGCGTTAGCTGCAATTCACAAATTGTATCTTCAACAGGTGGTGGTCAAGGTTCCCCTCCTTCAACAAGGAAAGGGTTATTATTCGACCATGTTTGTGGTACCGAAACCGTACGGTTCGGTCAGACCCATATTGAATTTAAAATCCCTGAACATATACCTGAAAAGGTTCAAGTTCAAGATGGAATCGCTCAGAGCGGTCATCGCAAGCCTGGAAGGGGGGGATTTTATGGTGTCTCTGGACATAAAGGATGCATACCTTCATATACCCATTTATCCACCTCATCAGGCGTACCTCAGATTTGTGGTACAGGATTGTCATTACCAATTTCAGACGTTGCCGTTTGGTCTCTCCACGGCACCGAGAATATTTACCAAGGTAATGGTGGAAATGATGGTGCTCCTGCGGAAGCAAGGGGTCACAATTATCCCATACTTGGACGATCTCCTCATAAAGGCGAGGTCCAGAGAGCAGTTGCTGATCAGCGTAGCACGCTCTCGGGAAGTGTTACAACAGCACGGCTGGATTCTAAATATTCCAAAGTCGCAGTTGATTCCTACGACTCGTCTGCCTTTCCTGGGCATGATTCTGGACACAGACCAGAAGAGGGTTTATCTCCCGATGGAGAAGGCTCAGGAGCTCATGACACTGGTCAGAGACCTATTAAAACCAAAACAGGTGTCTGTGCATCACTGCACGCGAGACCTGGGAAAGATGGTGGCATCATACGAGGCCATTCCCTTCGGCAGGTTCCATGCGAGGACCTTTCAATGGGATCTGTTGGACAAGTGTTCCGGTTCACATCTTCAGATGCATCGGTTGATCACCCTATCCCCCAGGGCCAGGGTGTCTCTCCTGTGGTGGCTGCAGAGTGCTCACCTTCTCGAAGGTCGCAGATTCGGCATTCAGGACTGGGTCCTGGTGACCACGGATGCAAGCCTCCGAGGGTGGGGGGCAGTCACACAGGGAAGAAATTTTCTAAGGGCTGTGGTCAAGTCAGGAGACTTGCCTTCACATCAACATCCTGGAGCTAAGGGCCATATACAACGCCCTACGTCAAGCGGAGTCCCTGCTTCGCGACCAACCGGTTCTGATTCAGTCAGACAACATCACCGCAGTGGCTCATGTAAACCGCCAAGGCGGCACACGGAGCAGGGTGGCGATGGTAGAAGCCACCAGAATTCTTCGCTGGGCGGAGAATCACGTAAGCGCACTGTCAGCAGTGTTCATTCCGGGAGTGGACAACTGGGAAGCAGACTTCCTCAGCAGACACGACCTCCACCCGGGAGAGTGGGGACTTCATCCAGAAGTCTTCACGCAGATTGCAAGTCGGTGGGAACTGCCACAGGTGGACATGATGGCATCCCGCCTCAACAAAAAGCAACAGAGATATTGCGCCAGGTCAAGAGACCCTCAGGCGATCGCTTTGGACGCACTGGTGACACCGTGGGTGTTCCAGTCGGTCTATGTATTTCCTCCTCTTCCTCTCATACCCAAGGTGCTGAGAATCATAAGAAAAAGAGGAATGAGAGCAATACTCCATTGTTCCGGATTGGCCAAGAAGGACTTGGTATCCAGATCTGCAAGAAATGCTCACAGAGGACCCGTGGCCTCTGCCTCTAAGACAGGACTTGTTGCAACAGTGGCCCTGTCTGTTCCAAGACTTACTGCGGCTGCGTTTGACGGCATGGCGGTTGAACGCCGGATCCTAGCAGAAAAAGGCATTCCGGATGAGGTCATTCCTACGCTGATAAAGGCTAGGAAGGACGTGACGGCTAAACATTATCTCCGTATATGGCGAAAATATGTTGCTTGGTGTGAGGCCAGGAATGCCCCTACGGAGGAATTCCAGCTGGGCCGTTTCCTTCACTTCCTACAGTCGGGAGTGACTTTGTGCCTGAAATTGGGTTCCATTAAGGTCCAGATTTCGGCTCTATCCATTTTCTTTCAAAAAGAACTGGCTTCTCTGCCTGAAGTCCAGACGTTTGTAAAGGGAGTGCTGCATATTCAGCTCCCTTTTGTGCCTCCAGTGGCACCTTGGGATCTTAACGTGGTGTTGAGTTTCCTGAAGTCACACTGGTTTGAGCCACTCAGAACCGTGGAGTTAAAATTTCTCACGTGGAAGGTGGTCATGCTATTAGCCTTGGCTTCGGCTAGGCGTGTGTCAGAATTGGCGGCTTTGTCACATAAAAGCCCTTATTTGGTTTTCCATGCGGATAGAGCAGAATTGCGGACCCGCCCACAATTTCTGCCGAAAGTGGTTTCGTCCTTTCATGTAAACCAACCTATCGTGGTGCCTGTGGCTACTACTGACTTGGAGGATTCCGAGTCACTGGATGTGGTCAGGGCTTTGAAGGTTTATGTAGCCAGAACGGCTAAGGTCAGGAAAACAGAATCTTTGTTTATCCTGTATGCTTCCAACAAGCTTGGGGCGCCTGCTTCAAAGCAAACTATTGCTCGTTGGATCTGTAACACGATTCAGCAGGCTCATTCTGCGGCAGGGTTGCCGCTGCCTAAATCAGTTAAGGCCCATTCCACAAGGAAGGTGGGCTCTTCTTGGGCGGCTGCCCGAGGGGTCTCGGCATTACAGCTTTGCCGAGCGGCTACTTGGTCAGGTTCAAACACCTTTGCAAAATTCTACAAGTTTGATACCCTGGCTGAGAAGGACCTTGTGTTTGCTCTTTCGGTGCTGCAGAGTCATCCGCACTCTCCCTCCCGTTTGGGAGCTTTGGTATAATCCCCATGGTCCTTACGGAGTCCCCAGCATCCACTAGGACGTTAGAGAAAATAAGATTTTACATACAGGTAAATCTATTTCTCGTAGTCCGTAGTGGATGCTGGGCGCCCGTCCCAAGTGCGGACTTCTTCTGCAATGCTTGTATATAGTTATTGCGTAAATAAGGGTTATGTATAGTTGCATCAGGGTTGATCTGATGCTCTGTTGTTGTTCATGCTGTTAACTGGGTAAAGTTATCACAAGTTATACGGTGTGATTGGTGTGGCTGGTATGAGTCTTACCCTGGATTCCCAAAATCCTTTCCTTGTACTGTCAGCTCTTCCGGGCACAGTTTCTCTAACTGAGGTCTGGAGGAGGGACATAGAGGGAGGAGCCAGAGCACACCAGAATCTAAATTCTTTCTTAAAGTGCCCATGTCTGCTGCGGAGCCCGTCTATTCCCCATGGTCCTTACGGAGTCCCCAGCATCCACTACGGACTACGAGAAATAGATTTACCGGTAAGTAAAATCTTAATTTCTCATACGTCCTAGAGGATGCTGGGGACTCCAAAAGGACCATGGGGTATAGACGGATCCGCAGGAGCCTGGGCACACTATAAAGACTTAAACTGGGTGTGAACTGGCTCCTCCCTCTATGCCCCTCCTCCAGACCTCAGTTAGATTCTGTGCCCAGGAGTGATGGGTCACACACTAGGGGAGCTCTCCTGAGTTTCTCTAAAGACTTTGTTAGGTTTTTTATTTTCAGGGAGCCCTGCTGGCTACAGGATTCCTGCAGTGTTGGAGTGAGGGGAGAGAAGCAGGACCCACTTCTTCTTAGTTTAAAGGCTCTGCTTCTCGGCTACTGGACACCATTAGCTCCAGAGGGTTCGATCACTTGGTGCGCCTAGCTGCTTGTTCCCGGAGCCACGCCGTCAATCCCCTCACGAAAGCCAGAAGAAAGAAGTCGGGTGAGTATTGGAAGAAAAGAAGACTTCAGTGATGGCAGAAGACTTCAGTAACGGGGGTAACAGCAGCAGTAGGCCTGCGCTCCACGCTCCCACACACCAATGTCTCTGGCAGGGCGCTGGGGGGGAGCGCCCTGGGGGGCATGTTGCTGACAGTCGATAATGCTGACGGGGGACATATTACGGTGCCTGGGCACAGCTTATGTTCACCCCGCCAGCATGTCGCAGGGGGGAGATACAGCGGTAGCGCTGCGCTCCCGGCTCCCGCGCTTTCCATCACCTGCAGGGTGCTGGGGGGGGAGCGCCCTGGGCAGCATATAATAAGATCGGTATTATTATTGGCGGGGGGACATACTTCGGTGCCCGCCTGCCAGTGCGCCGCGAACGGGAGGGAGAGGTAGCGCTGCGCTCCCGCTCCCCGTCGGACTCTAGGGTGCAGGGCGCTGGGGGGGGAGCGCCCTGGGCAACATTTAAAATAATGTAATCTCTGGCGGGGGGGGGGCATGCTTTGGCCCCCGCCAGTGCGCCGCGAACGGGAGGGAGAGGTAGCGCTGCGCTCTCTGCTCCCGCTCCCCGTCGGACTCTAGTGTGCAGGGCGCTGGGGGGGAGCGCCCTGGGCGGCATGGATAAGAGGATCCCGGGCGGGGGAACATACGGGTGTCTTCGCCCCGCCGGGAGACCGCAGCGTGCACGCTGCGGTCCTTAGCTCCCACACACCGACGGCTTCCGTGGGCGCAGGAGGGGGAAATACAGTGAGTTATACAGGGGGTTACCTCTGTATATAGGGTCCCCTAGCTAGTTTTTAGGGGGTTATATATTTATTTAATTGAGCGGGCTTGGGCGCGCCGGGAGGGGGCAGAGCTTAGCCCTCACACAGGAGTCTGCGCCATTTTCCTCAGGTCCCCACCAGGAGTTACTGTATAGTAAGAAGGAGGGGGGGCACAGAGTGTTTAATGCTATATGGGTATCATATAGCATTATGTTTTATAATGGACGCTTAATCCTTTGTTGTGATACACAAACTCACTGTTTCCCTGTTTTTTTACCCACTATCGGTTAGTCGACTTAAGTCAAAAGGTGTTAGGGCTTTGTCACAAGCTGCTGTGGAGATAACTGTCGGCTTCGCCGACGCTGGGCGGTACTTGATTCATAAAAATTAAGTATTAGCAGGTTGGTTTTGTGTGCTTGAAAACAAGTAAACGCGCTAAGGGGGAGACAGTTGTTTGTGGATGCCCTGTCGGCATTAACGGTAATTCCGGGTTAGAAAAATTAACAGGCTGTTATTGCCTTGTACCGGTATTGGTGTATATATATATATATGTGTGTATATATATATATATATATATATATATATATATATATATATAATATATATATATATATATATATATATATATATATATATAGAGAGAGAGAGATATAGAGATATATATATATAGAGAGAGAGAGATATAGAGATATATATATATATATATAGAGAGAGAGAGAGAGATATAGAGATATATATATATATATATATATATATATATATATAGAGAGAGATATAGAGATATATATATATATAGATATATACACACATATATATATACATATATATATATATATATATATATATATATATATTTATAGGTAGATGTGGGGGGAGTGTTATTGAAATTGTATATGCATACTTCCCTCAGACCCCTCGGGGTTCTCAGATTATTTTTTGCCTGCTTACTACTCCTTGCTGTCGACATTTACTCAGTTTCTGTCGACCGTAACGTTTCCTGGTAGATCCACCTTGGGGGCACGTCAGTACATGATCATACACATTCACAACACATTGCTGGGACCTGACGGGTCTGGACAATCCACTTGCGTATAGCTTATATCTATCTATATATATATATATATATATATCTATATATATATATCTATATATATATCTATATATATATCTATATATATATCTATATATATATATATATATATATATATATATATATATAAAATGTATATGTGTGTGTATGTATGTGTGTGTGTGTGTGTGTATATATATATATATATGTGTAGATATATATATATATGTGTAGAGATATATATATATATATATATATATATATATATATATATATATATGTGTGTAGATATATATATGTGTGTAGATATATATATACATATACATACACACACATGGTTAGGATATGTGTTTTATTGTGTATTACATTATGTATATCCATGAATGCTAAGATAATGGTATTCTTATGTACTGATCGCTCTGTTGATTAAGCTCTAGATTGGCCGTGACAAGTTGGTTTTCGATCCTCTCGAGGAGTCCGAATATTCTCTTCCCGACGCGGAGAGAACATTACGGCAGTCAACTCCTGGTCGACGCAGAGCCCGGTCGCAAAGGACCATACACAGGAAGCTAAGTGATATTTTATTTCTTTACATTGTCCTTAATTGCATTACATGCACATGTGGGAGGGTTGTATTCGGGTAGGCATCCGATAGAATTACCCTACTCACAGTGGGTAAGCTTGCTTATGTTGATTCTACTTTTAACATTGCAGCAGGCTGCCGCGTGACAGCAGGAGGTGTAGCCGGGTAAATGCTGAGGTTGTCTCCGAGAGATACTCGGGGGACATATACAACTGTTTGGTGAGCCCTCTGTTCAGTCACTCTCGGCGGATACACCTTGGTAAGTCTGCTTTTGTGAGTTAGCCTCCTTCACAAAGGTTGGTGACGCATTCCTTTGTGGGAGGCAGTCGTTTTCACCGGTTCGATACCGTTCTTTTTTCCTTTTCTGTGCAGACAGTGGAAGGTTGGAAGGTAAGAGTTCTGCAGCCATGGTAGGTTCGCAGAAGTGGATGTCGTTTTCTGTTCCCAACACATCCACCACTTGTCGCTGAGTCTATCTGGCTAGTTCCCACTCCAGTGAGCGCTCGTCTAATAATTTCAGTTAGTCCAGTAAATAGACTAAGACTTGTGAGTTATTTATAGAATCGAAAGGGGGAACATTCTGAGTTACGATTGTTCCCCTTCCTGTTTTTTCTAAGGGATCTGACAGTTCCCCTCTGGATGGGGAGGTAGTACGCTACGTCATACAGAGCTGCGTCAGGTTCAGGTTGTCCCTGTATAAAGGTGCAAATCGTTGGTTCTCTCTGACTGTTCTTCGACACAGGGATTGGCTGTTTTTCCCACTGACACAGTTGTCGGAGGTGGGTTTTAGAGTAGATACTGACCGGTTAATGTTAGGGGTGTTAAGAGGCATCAATATGTTCTGTTACTAAAACAGATGCGTGCGGCCTACGAGGCCTGTTTTGGTGCGCAGGTCTACTGCCAGAGTGGCTTTCAAGGGGCCGGATTGAAATTGTGGTTGGTGTTTTCCCTGCACATGCCCCGGAATATAATCCTAAAGGCCAGGACATCACTCCTGTGGTGTCTGCTCGGTTTTCTCCTTCTAGAGGGATGAAGTTTCGGGATCCAAGGTTAGATCCTGGTATCCGTGCTTAAGGATATCCGAGGCTGGGGAGCAGGCCTTGCAAGGGACGTATTTCCAGAGGTTAAGGTTAAGTTGGAAAGCTTGTCTGCAATAAGCTTTCTTGATTTAAGAGATTTTCGACGAACGTATTCTCGTGTTCGGCCCATGTTAGTTCTGCCAGACAATTTATCAGCGATGGCGTGAGTAGGCCGCTATGACGGAACAAGGAGCAAAGCGGCAATGGCAGAAGATGCACAGTTTTGCCGTGGGGCAAAAAGTCTGGTAGTATTCGTGCCGGTGGTTAGCGAAGGAGAAATAGATTTCCTCTGCTGACGCGATCTCCATCAAGAAAAAAAAATAATAATTCAGTCATCGTCGACAAGTTTTCACAGAAGTGACATCTTTAGTGGAGGGTCGCAATTGGTCATGTTGGTGTCTTGCTTCAACGAGAGGCCTCAGGGATATTGTTGCAGGTCAAGGGAGCCCCTCGTGACACCGTGGGTGTTTTTAGTCGGTCTATGGGGCCTCTCCTATTTCATTTTTTCGGATGGTGATAAACGAAAGAAGAACATCGGTTCAGGCGATCCTCTCGGATCTGATTTAGCCAAGGAGGTTTTGCTATCCCGTTTTTCATGATTTGCTCATGGGAGCTTCCTGCCCTCTTCCTTTACGTGAGGAACTGTTACAACTAGATCAGGGCGTGTATCAAGACTTACTGCGACTGCCATATTCTAAACCGGAAGGATGTTCTCAGTGAAGCCGTTTCCTCAATGTTTCAGGCTGGAACAGAAGTAACGGCAAAGCCTTACCGCCGTGGTTGGCGTAATTCTGTGTCTTGGTGTGAATCCAGGATGGTTCCTACGGAAGACTTTCAGCTAGGTCATTCTTATCCATACAAGCCATGGTGGATGCAGGCCTACAGTTAGGCTCCATTTAGGTGCAGTATGGCCTTATTATTTCTTAAAGATTCTCTCTTGGAAAGTGGTCATGCTATTGGCTTTGGCGTCCGCAAGGTGGGTGGCGGACGTGGTGGGTTTGTCTCACAAGAGCTTTGTTTGATCTCCAGGTAGACAGAGAGGACTTGCGAACTCGGATTGTAGTTCTACCAAAGAGTGGTTTCTGGGGTTCGCAGAAAACAGTCTGTTTTTTGATGCCGGTGGTTCCTTCGGCTTTACCTGATTCGGAGTGTCTCGGTGTTGCTGGGGATTTGAATATTTAGGTCGCCAGTTTGGCTCAGTTTGGAGAAACAAAGGCTCTGTTTCTCCGGTATGCTCCCAACATGCTTGGGGCGAATGCAGTATGCAGTCTGTTACACGCTGAATCTGTGATACGATTTGGAATGTTGTTCGATGGTTGGATTGCTGTGACGAAGTCGGTGGAAGCCCATTCTAATGGAAAGATGGGTTTTTCTTGGGCGGATGCCCGAGGAGTCTAGGCGGTTCAACTTGGCCGAGCGGATTTTTGGTCGGGATCAAACGTTTTTGCTATGCTCTGTGTTTGATACTATGATTGTTGGGGACCTTTTGTTTGCTCATTCGGTGCTGCAGAGTCGTCCGCACTCTCCCGCCCGTTTTGGAGCTTTGGTATAAACCCCATGGTCCTTTTGGAGTCCCCAGCATCCTCTAGGACGTATGAGAAAATAGGATTTTGGTACCTACCGGTAAATCCTTTTCTCTTAGTCCGTAGAGGATGCTGGGTGCCCGTCCCAGTGCGTACAGGGTCTGCAGTTAGTGTTTTGGTTACACCCTGGTGGGGTGTCTTCTCTGTCAGGCGGCTGCTACCGGTTTTTTCATGCCATGGCATGCGGGGTCTTATTTTTGCTTATGTAGACACACGGGTTGTGTTGCATATTCTCTCAGCATGTGGCTGTGGTTTGTTCATGCTGTGGGCTGGTATTCTACTGAATGCCATGTTCTACGGTGTGTTTGAGGTGTGAGCTGGTAGGACACTCACCGTGTTTATAACAATAAATTCTTTCCTCGAAATGTCCATCTCTCCTGGGCACAGTTTTCTAACTGAGGTCTGAAAGAGGGGCATAGAGGGAGGAGCCAGTTCACACCCAGTTTAATCTTTATAGTGTGCCCAGGCTCCTGCGGATCCGTCTATACCCCATGGTCCTTTTGGAGTCCCCTGCATCCTCTACGGACTAAGAGAAAAGGATTTACTGGTAGGTACCAAAATCCTATTTTAAGAGGTATATGTGTTTGCATCATTGCTGAATTATGCAGTCACCCTTACTGCACTTATCCTGCATTAGGTTCCTTTTCCCATACTGCCTCTCCAATCACAAGCTGACGTGTTAGATCTGGGCAAACCCTCATAAGCGGGGGCATAACTATATAGTAGGCCCCACAGCAAAAGTTCGTAAGGGACCCTAAATACCAACCAATGGTGATAAATGTATATAACACATGAAACTTACACAGGGAAGATGCCGCAACCCCCCCCCCCCCCCCCCCCCCCCCCTCCCCCCTCAGCTCTGCGTCCCATAGCAGCTGTGTGCCCTGCACCTATGGCAGTTACGTCCTTGCTCATTTTTGGGTTTGTACAGAACCATTTTGCATGACAAAAATTAGTGTATGCCCATATCATCAGCACCACTATGTCCAGTGAAAGGTTTTTACAGGAACCACCTACCCTACATTAGAAAAGATGAGTCCTCTGTTTGCTCCCTCCAAAAAAAAAGGGGTGTTTTGTTTTATTAACAACTGTCTACTCCTTCTATTCCTCTCTTGATGTAGCTATAGGAGCTCATACTTCTCCTGATGTACTAGCTTATTGCTTGAGGCCATTAATTGTACTGTGCCATTTAGCTAAATGCAACTATCTGCACAGGGCAGTCTGATACATTAGCACAAATACTGTTGGAATGGACAGCATGTTTTGTCCTGCACGGTCAGCTGCATGTAAATACATTGCAAAGTCTGGTTCCTGGCTTCTGGTAGGCAGGAGGCTGTGGAAGGAAAGCTAGCTTTTGGAGATGTATGTCCAGAAAGTCTTAACACCTTTTAAAATAAGGGTGCGGCTTCTACAGCTCTACCTGTGACGTACCTCATGGTTCTGTTGTAGAATTCATCTTTTATTGGCTCGGTATCTGCTTAAGAGTATTTCATTGACATATTAGTGATGTATGGTTTTGTTTGGCCATTATTTTTAGTTGAATACCATTGTTTATGAATGGGGGGAAATGAGCAGTGTGTTCGTCCTTCTTTTTTTTTTTTTTTACATAAGTTAAAACTATTCTGCAGATTATAGCAAACTGTTTGTTGCAGATAATGGTGTCTGATGATTGAAGGCAGAGATTTCATGTTAGAGTTGGAGACATCAATTATTGTGCATAGACCTTTAAGAGACCTGGGGCTGCTCTGATACTGCTGCGGTCTGTAAGCTTTTAGTGCAGGTGTTCCTTGCTTGGGATGCTATACAGTGCTGATCTTTGTAGTTCTTAGGGTGCTCCTGGACCCCTACCCTCCTTTTGGCTTTTGCATGCACTCCTCTACCCCACGCCACTTGCACTGCATTTCTTGTTTTACTTTTGTCTGTTGTCCTCCAAAGATGATCACCGCATCTATGACCCGAGGTGGGATGGCAATAAGGTCGCGGTTCCCGCCCACCACTGCATCTGACACGCCTCCAAGCTCCACCCCTATGGGAGGACAGCAGATGCCACAGGTATTGACTGACTTGTGGGTGCCAGAGCTGTGACAGTCTGTCAGTTATCTGCAGTCCCTCAAGATTTAAATCTGTGTTCCTTGGGGACAGCCAAAACCTGAGGGCTTTTAAGTGGTTGCCTACGTAGTTTTAGATTGCTTTTGTTGGACTGTGGTGCCTTTTATATTAGGCTTTTAAGTTTGCACTAGTGTAACAGATTGTGATAGTGTACTTTTCTGCTTTCTCACAATGTTGAGTAGCTAACCAAACAGTACACACACACATACCTTTCAGGGAGAGTTTATTTTATAAACTACATAAACATTTAATATCACTTACAATCTTTGTGGCAAGTGTAAAGTTGTAGGCACTGGAATACATTTATTTATTTATTTTATTTATTTGTATATATGTTTAGTAGTTCCTGTCATTTTCATCTCCTCTGTTCATTGTTTGCCTTCTGCCTATCTGCTGCTTGCAATGTTTATTTGGTTTCCTAGGGTTGTATTGCTTGCAGTGTATGCTGTGCGCGTTTATTATAACGGAAGTCTGCTTAGGACTAATAATTGAAATATATTCTGCTTGTGTAAGCGCATTCCTAGTTTTTATAGATATTTATGCGCACTAAGCTCCAGTGGTTCCAAATTTGATCTGTATATTTCCCTGTTGTCAGGCAGTGACTAATCTGCCTGACCACCTATAGTTCCATGTGATTAATTTTTATTTGGTGTCTAGCAGATTCCAGTGACCTGGATCAATCTGTTCCATGATGATATCCAAGTTCCTCTTGTACAGGTGTCTCCCTGAAGATAGTACCAACTTCTACTAACCATATCTCTGCAGGTCCAGATGACTAAACCCCAGATGGATATACCTCCTGGGCATTGTGACTAACTGCTCCTTACATAATTTTTATTTTTTATTTTTTTTATTTTGCTGTTGAGAGGCTTATTTGCAATTTCTATATATATTTCTTTAACAAACGCAATGTTTTATTTTAGGTAAATCAGGGCAGTATCTCTTTAATGTCGTCACCATCACCTGTACAGCAGGTACAGACTCCACAGTCTATGCCGCCTCCTCCGCAACCTTCCCCACAGCCCTCACAGCCAATGTCTCAGCCTAACTCCAATGTCAGGTGAGAAGCTCAGGTTTATGAACTCTCGTTGCAAGGATTAAATTGATTAGAACTGAATTTGTTATATATAGCAGATAATGAATCCATAAAAATGCTATGAAATAGCTAATAGTTATTAACAGTTTCTTCTATGGCGCAGCAAATTCCGTTGCGCTTTACAACTGGAAAAGGTGATAAAACAGAACTTTGTTATAATAGGCATAGTGGTAGGAAAGCCCTGCTCGTAAGCTAACAGTCTTAACTGGAACAGGCACTGATACACAAGGATAGGTGTCATCTGTTACATTATGGTACACCAGATTGCAAAGGTTCTTGGTGGGCTGTATGATGTGGTCTCACAGCAGTGTTGGCCAGGGGTCAGGAGGATGTGGCAGTGGAGAGAGCGAACATATGCGAGGACATGAGTGGACTCTACAGTGGGGATGTAATTGAATATGAAAGTTTTTATGAAGTGTATGTGGGTGGTTCGGGAATTTGATAAGCTTGCCTGAAGAGATGAGTTTTCAGGGAACCCTTGATGGATGACTAGAGGAGAGTCTTATTGTGTGTGGGAGGACATGCCACAGTGGGTGCATCCTGAAGAAAGTCCTGCAATCGTGAATGGGAGCAAATAATGTGTGGTTGAGAGACGCAGATCTTGTGAAGAGCGATGAGGTCAGGTTGGGAGAGAATTTGAGATTAGAGAAGAGAGGTACATAGGTGTAGTTTGGTTAGTGGCTGTGTGTGTGTGTGTGTGTGTGTGTGTGTGTGTGTGTGTGTGTGTGTGTGTGTGTGTGTGTGTGTAAAAGTATTTTTATGTTGAATATGGTAAAATACAGGTAACCAATGGAGGAACTGACAGTGTATCTGCAGACTGTGAACGTCTAGCGAGGAAGATTAACCTTTCAGTTGCATTTAGAATGGATTGTAGTGGTGAGAGTCTCTTCTTGGTAAAACCAGTAAGGAGATTATTGCAATAATCAGTGCAGAAGATAATGAGCGCATGGATTAGTGTTTTTGCAGTGTCTTGTGTAAGATATGGACCTATTTTGGATGTTTTTTTTAGGTGCATGTAACATGATTTTAGGACAGATTGAATGTGGGTAACAAAGGACAGTTCAGAGTCAAGGATGATACCTAAGCAGCGATCTTGTGGGGTAGGATTGATTGTCACTTTTTCAACAGTGATATAGAGATCAGGTTGGTGTATATATAATAAATTCTGTTTTGGAAATAAGTTTGAGGTGGCGAGATGACATTTATGATGAAACGGCACAAAGGCATTCATTGCCACAGACCAATACAGATGGTGACAAGTCAGGGGATGATAGGTAGATTGAGTATCATCCGCGTACAGATGATGATGAAATCCAAACGGCTGATTAGTTTGCAAAGAGATGAGGTATAGAAAAAAAAGAAAAGGACCTAAGACTGAGCTTTGCAGTACTCCAACTGATACAGGTAGCGAAGAGGAGGTGGCTTCAAAGAAGCAGACACTGAAAGAGTGATTAGATGGGTAGGATGTGAACCAAGAACGAGCTGTGTCCTGAAGATCTAGGGATTGTAGTGTTTGTACGAGAAGAGAGCGGTTAACAGTGTCAAAAGCAGCAGAGATATCTAGAAGAATAAGAAGTGAGTAATGG
The DNA here is from genome assembly GCF_028390025.1 of Pseudophryne corroboree. NCBI lineage: Eukaryota > Metazoa > Chordata > Amphibia > Anura > Myobatrachidae > Pseudophryne > Pseudophryne corroboree. The sequence goes on from NC_086444.1 coordinate 367,730,531, forward strand.
CCTTTAGACTTTGCAGTGACCAGATCATTCACTACTCTAGTCAGTGCTGTCTGCGGAATGTTGGAAATGAAAGCCTGACTAAAATGGGTCCAATAAGTTATGTAAGTTAAGAAAGTGTGTGAGATGAGTATATGCTTGGAGAGGCATGGGAGCTGAGAGATGGGACGGTAGTTTGAGAGAATGTTTGGGTCAGAATTTTGTTTTTTTCAGAATGGGATTAATCGGAGTGGGAGTAATCAGTAATGCCCAGTACAATGATCCATCATAGTTGGCGTTTCATCAGTACAGAAAGGGCCCTGAGAAATGCTGTGGAATAGAGAGTAGTGTTTATATATTTAGCATAGTGTGCAGCAGCATTCTGTGGAGACAAAGTTCCACTAACTGAAAGTGGGATTGCTATTCTGGCATTTCTTACAACACAGTGAGGGGAAACCTGTGGGATAAGCATATGGTTAAAGAAACATTGTCCCTTTTATTCAGTAATAAAGTTGTGGACTTCTTCCTAAACGTTGGAATTTCAGCCTTGGATTCCTCCTGTGATACTTTTTACCTTTTCAAACCCAATGTTGAAAAAATTGCCTTCGCCTGCAAAGATAATGTTGTACAAGTACTGGTCAGAAGTAACTGATGGTTGAGTTTATATATGAACTATTTTTTTTGTTAGCTGTGTTTTGCAGTGAAGTAATCGGATGTCACTGAGAATTTTGGGGGTTTATTCAGGTTGCATCGTTCATAGATGCGACTGCAATATCCCTCTTCCAGGCGGCAATGCGCACGTGCGGGTTTTGTCCTGTGTGTGCGCCAGCAGCCAATGTGATCTGATTGACAGGCAGTCGTTCGTGGGCGGTGACTCAGCGTTGCGGGGGTGGGCCGGGTTGGTGGCATTTCAGAGTAAAAATGACAGCAGACTGCCTGCATATGCAGCCTAGCTGCTGCTGCAGTGGGGTCTTCCACAGTTGCTGTGACCATAATTAAGTTGAGATGGGCAGCCCCCAGCATGCAATAGAAAGGATAACCCCCATAGGGCGAAATTTAATTGTAATCGCTGACCGATCTCCCGTCTAAAGTGACGGGAGATCGCGGGGGTGATATTCAATTGAGTCCAGTTAACCTCTAGAGGTGGGTTTAGCTGCGTTTATGTGACTAAACCTGACCAAAGTGTTGGACGCAAACGCAAAAAGTGCAGTTTGGGCGACCAAAAGGGTCAGTTTTCACGCATTTCAGCTTGCCACTCCTTGGGAGGTGCGAGCTGAAATGCAGACACCGGCATCCATTGCACCCGAATAGAGCAAGACATGAATAGCTCCGTTTGGGTGCCATCTAGTGGCTATCGGTGAGATAGGATTTGAATGCCGCCCATAATATGCAATCCACCGTGTTCTATGTCTGCTTGAAACAGGTGCGAACAACAATTCAATATTAATGACATTGTGAATTTGAAACATTAGACTTTTAAGGGGGAATTCAAATGTTTGAAAAGTCAGTTGGGAGTCCTGTTTATTCCTATCTAATAGACAGGAAAAAACAGACACCCAACCGACTTTTCAAACCTTTGAATTCCCCCCTTCGTGTGATTAAAGTATAAAAATGTGCAACATTTTCTCGGCTATGTCCACACAAATCTATTAATTTTCTAATTAATTAAAATTACATAATTTTTTTTTCTTTTTTAATTTTCCCTTCTCAAGTCACTTGCTGTATGCCTGAACAGCAGTGTAGACCTATGTGTTTACTAAAGGTCTAATATAAAAAAAAATATATATATATATATATATATATATATATATATATATATATATATATATATTTTTTTTTATTTTTTTTATTTATACAGGTTGAGTATCCCATATCCAAATATTCCGAAATACGGAATAATCCGAAATACGCACTTTTTTGAGTGAGATAGTGAAACCTTTTGTTTTTGATGGCTCAATGTACACAAACTTTGTTTAATACTAAAAGTAATTAAAAATATTGTATTAAATGACCTTCAGGCTGTGTGTATAAGGTGTATATGTAACATAAATGAGTTGTGTGAATGTAGACACACTTTGTTTAATGCACAAAGTTACAAAAAATATTGGCTAAAATGACCTTCCTGCTGTGTGTATAAGGTGTATATGTAACAAATGTATTCTGTGCTTAGACTTGGGTCCTATCACCATGATATCTCATTATGATATGCAATTATTCCAGAATACGGAAAAATCCCATATCCAAAATACCTCTGGTCCCAAGCATTTTAATATTTAAAAAAAAAAAAAATAAATAAAAATAAAATATATATATATATATATATATATATATATATATATATATATATATATATATAATAAAACATGCACACACACACATCTCTCTATCTATCTATCTATATTAATCGAGGTTGTGCTTCCAGGGCTAAAACACACACATTTACGAACCTCTAACAATGTATATAAAAAAAGAATCCGTTAGTAAATGTGTGTTTAACCCTGTAAGCCCAACCTCAATTAAGATTGATTTTAATCGATCTGAAATCGATTTAAATCAACCTTTACTAAATATATACCCCCTAGTCTTAAAGACATCAATGTGTGTTTGTCTAGTACTGTGCCTTTATAGTGAAATGTTTTCTTTTCTCCAGTTCTGGCACAGCTCCCTCCCCAAGCTTCATGCCTAGTCCATCACCACAACCTTCACAGAGCCCAGCTTCTGCCCGCACCCCTCAGAATTTCAGTGTGCCTTCTCCAGGACCTCTCAATACTCCAGGTAAGGAGGCATCTGGCTGCTGAATGGCGATTAGGAAATAAAAATCTAATTCGGGATACGTGGATGAAGAGAGAAGTTGTTTTCTTAAAGGACTAACTGCTTTGTCACAGTCCTTAACTAGCCCATACCCTGCGTAAGGAGAAGCTTCATATAAGTTCTGTCAGCTGTAAGGCTACAATTGTTTTCTGGTTTATCCAGGTAATCCTAACTCTGTGATGAGCCCTGCAAGCTCCAACCAGTCAGAGGAACAACAGTATCTTGAAAAACTAAAACAGCTATCCAAGTACATAGAGCCTTTGAGACGCATGATCAACAAGATTGATAAAAATGAAGGTGAGTCTCCTCGCCTCCAATCCTTAACTTTGTATGTGATTATTTAATTTGTTAAATAAAGCTTTTCTGACTGTGTGGCATTATATTTCCCAAGTTCCGTTATGGTATCTAGATACAGAAGACTCTAAGCTGTGTGGGTTGAGGTCTACTGCAGTATCTTCTGTTAGTCTCTAGATCACAGTTGTAATTCGTGTTGATTGGGGACACTTCTGCATTCATAATCTGTGCTTTCCTATTAATGTTCCAGGTTTGCCAGTTAGTAATTGTAAATGAATTAACATTACCTTTCTCTGTTTTCTTTTTGACCCCCCAGATCGTAAGAAAGATCTCAGTAAAATGAAGAGTCTCTTGGATATTCTGACTGATCCATCAAAGAGGTGTGTGTGTGTGTGTATATAGGTATATGGATACGTATATCTGTAGGTGTGTGTGTGTGTATATATTTGTAGTGTTACTTATTCACTAAAAATCCTTTGTCCTTTTTTATTTTCCTGATTTCTGTATTTTTTATATTCTTCCTTCTTATGTGTACAGATGTCCCCTGAAGACTTTGCAAAAATGTGAGATTGCTCTGGAGAAGCTGAAGAATGACATGGCTGTGGTGAGAAATATGTCTGCTTTAACTACCGACTTAGGGGGTCATTCAGAGTTGATAGCTCGCTAGCAGTTTTTAGCAGCCGTGCAAACGCTGTGCTGCCGCCCACTGGGAGTGTATTTTAGCTTGGCAGAAGTGCGAACGAATGTATCGCAGAGCTGCTACAAATTTTTTTTTTTTTGTGTGCTGTTTCAGAGTGGCTCAAAATCTACTCCGCGCTTGCAATCACTTCAGACTGTTCAGTTTCTGTTTTACATCACAAACCTGCCCAGCCACGGCTGCGTTTTTTCTGGCACGCCTGCGTTTTTCACTCCCAGAAAACGGTCAGTTGACACCCAGAAACGCCCACTTCATGTCAATCACACTGCGGCCACCAATGCGACTGAAATGCTTCGCTAGACCCTGTGCAAAACTACATTGTTCGTTGTGCCCGTACGATTCGCGTCCGAATGCGCAGGACTGCGTTTTTTTTTCCTGATCGCTGCGCTGCGAACAAATGCAGCTAGCGATCAACTCGGAATGACCCCCTTAATACGCACACTGGAGACAAACACTGCAATTGAGGAATAATAGCCAAAAAATGCTGTTATGGTTTCATGACCAGCGCCTCTGACCTGTTACGCACGCACAATCCCTACCCGTTTTGGGTTACCAGTTTCCTTGTGCACTGAGCCCAGTGAAAAGTCCACTTGCAGTCTATTTAATTTACATTGTTTGTGTGGGGTTTTTTTTTTTTTTACACCTGCCATGATATTATCTTGTTCTGCAGTAGCTATAACTTTTTCTGTATTAATTTAGCTGTGCATAACACAGATTAGTGAAAGGTCTATATGTAGGTTACAGAGGTTCACAGTCTTTTTTTTTTTTTTTTTTGTTTCTTTCCAGCCAACTCCTCCTCCCCCAACTGTTCCATCCACAAAGCAGCAGTATCTGTGTCAACCACTATTGGATGCCGTCCTGGCGAATATCCGATCCCCTGTATTTAACCACTCTTTGTATCGAACATTTGTACCAGCCATGACTGCTATACATGGGCAGCCTATAACGTAAGCTAGTGCACGTTTATCTAATGCTAGAGAACAAAGTAGTATTTGACTACTAATGCAGGCAATGTTTGTGGGGCTGATTCCAGTGACGTGCGGTGGGATGAGGCAGAGCCTTTCCTGTCATACTAGTGTTTGTGCCAGAGTTTTGACTGTATAAAGTATATGAAAAATACAAAGAATTTGTTTGAAATTTCTTCTTTCTGTTATTAGAATCATTTTTATAGCCAAAACTCTGGAGTAAAGTCTATGGCCTCACCTTGCTATCTTTTCCGCATGAGACTGATTCGATTTCCAGGAGTTTATACTGTTGCACTTGTGTGTAATGCCCAGATGTGTGTGTGTGTGTGTGTGTGTGTGTGTGTGTGTGTGTGTGTGTGTGTGTGTGTGTGTGTGTGTGTGGAAATCTGGCTCTGGTGCTAGCCAGTGCCTCCTGAATCGTTTAGCTCACTGCACGTCCCTGGCTGATGCAGAGATGGACGTTATTTACATTTTTACAGTAAACATCAATATGTTAAAATCTGCGCAGGAGCCATGCTGTGCATATCTGTGTCTGCGATGTCACTCAGTGCCCTGAAAGCCACAGCATGGTTGATATGCTGCTGGCATTTGGGGGGGTTGGGATGACAGACAGCGTTCCAGAAAACGGTGGCTGTGACATCTGATGCAGCATCACTGGTTTCGGCAGTATGATTTCACCGGACATCCTGAGTAGCCTGATGTTCACGCAGATGATCCAATGCTGCTTCCTCGGAAGCAGCAGCGGATCACAGAAGCTGGCAGTGGGCATCTTTTTACTTGACGCCTCCTGTGGATTTTGCATCAATTTGCTCAGCAGCTGCTTATAAAGACGCAGCTGCTGGGTGTTCTGCATCGATTTCTAAATGATCCCCTGTGGTTTGTGTGTTTCTGTTAGTTTCTCTCCCTTTTAACCATCCTGCAGATCTAAATCGGTGATCATAGCAAAGTGAAATTGTATCTAGTCTTGGTTAATGTTTTAGTGCAGAATGACAGGTTGTCCAGAAGTGGGCAGTGATTCTGTAATGCATATAGTCTACAATTTCAGCCAGTACTTTAGCAAAATGTTCAAGAGATGCCAGAACAAGCCATGAAGTATATCTTATTGCAATGTATTCTCATCGGAAAAAAATACTGTATGCTTCACTTGTTTTAAAGAACACGGTAAGGCCCTTTGAATGAGAATTTACTATAGGTAAAGGGTAAAAAAAAAAAAAAAAAAAAAAAAAAAAAAAGCAGGTAGCTCACACATAAGTATATGGTCCGTCATATGCGGAATGGGTGTGCTTACTCTTCATTTCACATTAGGTGTCTGCCTCACTACTTGGACGTTATAACTGAGAACACTGCCTTATTGTGTGTATATATAGAGCTCAAACGGTTGTTCCTCGAAAGAGAAAGTTTGAAGATGATGAAAGACAGAGTATTCCCAATGTTCTTCAGGGTGAGGTTGCGAAACTACACTCCATATTCCTGGTTAACCTGGATCCATCGCATTGCAGTAATAATGGAACAGTGCATCTTATTTGCAAGTTAGGTGAGTATTACCAAAGTGCAATCAGAGGACTAATGTTTTCAGGTGTCGTGGACAGTGTTTAAAACCCACCCCTCATTATTGTGAGGGTTAGTACAATTGACTATTCAAATATAAAATTAACAATCATCTACTAATCACCATTAAATTGCTTTATAGCTTGAATGTGGCTCCTGAAGAATAGGAAGCAGATCTTAGAGTAGCAGTGTTGCTGCTTTGCTCCCTGGGTCCTTGTGGGGGGCAGTGTACTGGTATGATTCATCAGAATCAATCAAGTCTCCACTGGAAAAGGGTCTAGCACTGCTACCTTCTGCACCCCATGTGGAGAACCAGGTTACAGTAGGTCAAAACACCTGTAATCCACCATTTTTCACACTAGCTCTAATTGAGTACTTGCAACGTTGCATTTACCTACTCATACACAAAAGAGCCTGTAAGGCATGCCAGCTATTTCACCTTGGATTTCACACCAGGTCACTAAAAATGGGTAGGACCCACTGGAAGAATTTCTGCAGCGGGGTACACTGTGTTCCACAGGGAATACATCTTGATCCGAGGCACCAACCGGCTAAAGCTTTGACTGTTCCCAGGATGCACTGCACCACCTCCTCTATAACCCCGCCTCCAGGCGCTGGAACTCTGTTTGTAAGTTGGTGCCTGCAGTGCAGGTCACGAACAGGTGGGGCCCTGAAAAGAGCTTTTTAAGAAGAATTCAAGGGCTGCAGCACTTTATATGTCATTCTGTGCTGTGGCTCCATCAACTCCCCAGCGGCGCTGGATACTCCCGTGGCCAGGTTCCCAGGTCCTTGCAGCGGAGGCGCACCGGTCATCAGGCACACCACCGCTGACTCTCTCCAGGATCGCGTGGCTGCACGTCATGGAGGAGGTAAGAGGGTCCCCCAGGTGGCACCCGCTGGTAAATCTAGGGTTGGTCCCAGGAGGCGGACTGCGCTGCTGGCGTGGACACTGTACTGCACTGCACAAGGACCCCACTATATCCACCAGGGCAGGGAGCACAGGTCGGAATTACTAAAATACGTACCCGGTGGTGAAGACCAGCATAGGGGATAAGGGGATAAGGTGCTGACCTGTAGCCCCTCCCCCAGCTGTGGGTGCCATCTACTGCTGGTGTTCCCACCCTGGAGCTGCATTTCACTCTCCCTCACTACCTGACAGATTTTGGTGCCATCTTTACACTGCTAGCTGGGCTGATCTCCGGGACTGCAGGGCTCTGTCTCCTCTGTAAAGCTGCCTGTCTCATCAGCGCTGTGCATTTACAGGCACTTAAGTATTGTACATGTCATTTTAGACAGTGTTAAGTTAAGAACAAGTGTGCTGCTATCTGAATATTTAGTACAAGTATATTGTGATATACATCCAGTAGTTACTGTGCATTGTTATATCTATATTTATACATATCTATATGTAGTTTTACTAGTCCAGTGCAGTTTTATTGTTTATCTGTAATAACTTCTGCATTGTACCTGTGACAATGTTCTCACAGCTGCTGTGTGGATTCCTTTCTCATGTATCACACTACTTGCTATCACTATATCCTGTACCCTGAGGGGCTAGGTGCGTCAGGGTCTCGTATGTATGTATGTATGTATGTATGTAGTGCTACACAGTTTATACTGTTTGGTATTCTTTTCTACTCATACCGCTTAAATCCTCTGAACTATTGTTAACGTGCCCGTCAGCAAAAACAATTGAAAACCTGCTGGCGAGAACGGGGGGTTAATTCACCGCTGCTAATTCAGAGAACTGAAGCAGTGCTTGTCAGGAACAGTGGGCAAAGGGAAGTAGTTATTTCTCTTTCATCCACTAGGGGACACTGGAGTCTTATACAGTAGGAGTGTGAAGCTTGCAACCGGAGGTGTGGCACAATCTAAAATTAGCATTGTCTGCACAGCCGGCTCCTCCCCCTTCACATTCCTCGACCCTCAGTTTGGAAAATTGTGCCTAGGAGGTACAAGCACAAGAAGGGAGCTCCTGCTCCATTACATTAAGAGGCTGAGTCAACCTAATGAAAAGGGGGACAAATGTCTTTAAACTTGAGAGACAATGATCCCTAATAAAGGGGACCTGCATCTCTCCACAGAAAATCCTGAGCACAGAGCAGCAAACAGATCAAGGGCAGTGAGTACTGGTTGTTAAGGGCCCTAGTTAATCTCCAAGTATATAGCTTATACAGAGAAGCACAGGGGGAATCTGTGGTCCCGCGGTACAAGCTTACTCCCGCCACCGGACCCGCGCCTCACGCTGTCTTCTGGCTCTGAGCCCTGGCACTGCAGCGCAGCTGCCCCCCTCCCTCCGCTTGCGCTGGACACCTCGCGGCTCCCTCAGCTGTCTTCAGTATCGGAGGAGGAAGCAACGCAGCCTCCCCCTCCGTCTCCCTTCCGCTGACGCTGGGACATCTCGTGGCTGGAAGCTGCAGTCCCGCTGGTCTCTGCACTCAGCTGACTTCATATCGGAGGCGGAAGCAACGCAGCCTCCCCCTCAGTCTCCCTTCCGCTGACGCTGGGACATCTCGCGGCTGGAAGCCGCAGCCTTGCTGGTCTCTTCAACACTACACTGCTGCCCTCAGTGTCGGAGGCGGAAGCAGCGCAGCTTACCCCGCCGCCCCCTCTCCCTCCGCTGGCAGTGACTTAGCGGCAGGGGGAAAAACGATAAAAGCGGCATGGCAAAGTCTCAGTTGCTCATCACATTAATGCCCCAAACAGAAGCATAAACCATGCTGAAGGGGTTCTAGGGTTTTTAATGAAGTGATCAAAAATTTTCAGTGGTGGCCATCTTTCATATACAGAAGAGGCGCCAACGGCTACACACTAAGGACAACACATTAGGTGGGAGGGAGGGATTCTTTATAACAGAGAGAAGTTGCTCCCTCTACTGGACAGTTAGGCTCTGCTGCAATGGATTTTCAATGTGTTTTAACAATTGGATGATCTATATTTTCAAGGGACTTCTGATACACAGATCCTGAGAAAATAAAAGAAACGACTGGATCGCAAACCCCGGCCTCACAGCTGACAAACAGTTGGGTGTGCGGGAGTTGCTACAAAGCTGGTGTTTATTATTATTTATTTAATTTTATTATTATTTTTATATATATATATATATATATATATATATCTATTGAAAAAGATCCAGACAGGTGTATCCAGTGTACCTTTCCGCCCATCATCCGTTACGGTCTTTCCATTCCTATTAAAAAAGGAGGAAAAGCTCTACGTGGGCTCAGTGGTTAAAGCACCTCAAACAAGTGTAATAAGAGCACTAGGGGAGCAGCTCCGGGATGTGCGTTTAATAAGGACGCTAAACCCGTGAGTGGTATTCCAACGGGCATGGAAACAAGCCCTGGCAAATAATTCCAAAGAGGAGAATCCCACAGGCATCAGTCCGACTGGGCTGAGGGTTTTTCAAAGCTATGGAGGCATTTCTGATAACACCGCCTGCGAACAATAAATAATGTGCGCAAGGCGGTCAGAGACCACTCCCAATTTTACAAGTCGGAGAGGGGTCTGGTCATACATTAAGGCGAGTTAATTGAGACTACCTTTAATGTTGATACTCAGGAGGAGGACCCAGAGGTAACGGGTCCAGCTTTCCTTATAGAAGCGGTTAATAAGGATACTAAACTGCAAGAGTTTAAATCCCAATGTTTTTTGTCAAAGGTGACAGTCGGTAAGATTGTCTCCTTTGTACCTCATTTAACGACTTTCAAGATGCTTCAGATCGTAAAATTGACACAGCTTTAAAGTTAATTTTTTATAGCAGCAGGTGCAGCACAGAGACCTACGATCGTCTGTGCTTGGGTTAACAAGGCCATGGGAGCATGGTCTGGACGTATTATACAGGCTATTGAGGAGGAAAATAGCTTGGAAGAAATTACCCAACTGGCGGAACACATTCGAGAATCTGCTTCATACTTGTGTGAAGCCTCAAAGGATATTAGTAGGATAGCATCGCGCATCTCTGCATAGGCCATATCGGCTAGACAGGTTTTATGGTTCAGAGAATGGCAAGGGGACTCTGTGACACCAAGAAGGAGGTGGAATCCATCCCCTTTGTGGGTGAAATGCTTTTCGGGCCAGAGGTGGATTTCACAAGCTACTGCCTTTTCAACAAGTCCACCTTTCTACCTACTCCTTCTACGAGAACCACACCACAGGTTAGGAGAGGTTATTCGGGACCAAGGTCTCATTCATTCAGATCGCAGTCCTTTTGAGCCCAAAGAAGAGTTTTCGGTACACAAGCACGTAGAGGCCGCTCACAGGCACCGACCAGAAAGCAGGATAAACCGGCTGACAAGACAGTGGCATGACGGCCTCCCAGCTCACCTGGGGTCCCCCTTGGTGGGCGCGCGTCTGGAAGGTTTTATGGGCATCTGGGCCAAAACCTCACCAGAACTTTGGATAAACAACATAAACTCCCAGGGGTACAAAATGGATTTTCAACAGAGACCTCAGTCAGTTTTTTTGCAACGGGATTGCCTCGGTGCCCTCTGAAATCAAAAGCACTACTGACAGCGATTAAAAAATTGCTACGGTCAGAGGCCATTATTACAGTTCCCGCTTCTCAAAAGGGAACGGGTTTCTATTCCAGTCTGTTGGTTCTGCCAAAGCAAGATGGGACGGTCAGACCCATACTCCATTTAAAAGCTTTAAACGGTTTTTAAGGGTCTACAAATTTAAGATGGAATCAATCCAGTCAGTCATTGCAGGTTTGGAACATGCATACCTGCATATCCCAATTTGGACTCCTCACCATGCTTACTGAAGGTTTGCACAGGTGACTGATCACTACCAATTCTGGGCCCTGCCATTCGGTCTATCATCAGCCCCTAGAATCTTTACGAAGATCATGGCAATAATGGTGGCAGGATTGAGACCTCAATTTCTCATTCAACATGCATGGATTGTGAACTTCCAGAAATCCGACCTCATGCCAACTCAACGGATTCAATTCCTCGGTCTCATCTTGGACACTATAAAATTGAGAGTATTCTTACCAGAGAACAAGATCCAGGCCCTACAGAGGTTAGTGGCTCTGGTACTAAGAACACAGACTGTTTCTCTACACCTCTGTGTGCAACTTCTCGGGAAGATGGTGGCAACATTCGAAGCTCTCCAGTACGGCAGACTTCATTCCCGACCATTCCAGATGAACCTCATTGCTCAGGGAGCAGGTTCGCACTGGCGTCTACACCAAGAATCCGACTTCCACCGCGCATATGAACCTCCTTGATTTGGTGGTCGTTGCACAAGAATCTAGCAGCAGGCAAGAGATTCGACATTTGGGATTGGAGGATCCTGACCACGGACGCCAGTCTCAGAGTTTGGGGTGCCGTCCTAGAGGAACATCAGTTTCAGGGCAGATGGACGTTACAGGAGAGCAGTCTACCCATAAACATTTTAGAACTGAGAGCAGTTTACAATGCGCTTCTCTTAGCCGAAGACTTAGTCATGGGTCAACACCTTAGGATACAGTCGGACAATGTCACGACGACGGCTTACATAAGCCGTCAAGGAGGAACAAAGAGCAGGTTGGCGTTAAAGGAAGCCACAAAGATTTTGTTGTGGGCAGAAGGGCGAAACATCATCCTCTTGGCAGTGTTCATTCCAGGTGTGGAGAACTGGGAAGCGGATTATCTCAATCGCCATTACATGTATCCGGGATTTTCAACATGGCGGTGAGGAGATGGGGTCTACCTCAAATAGGCCTCATGGCGTCTCGGCAAAACCATCAACTGGCCAGATATGTGTCCAGGACAAGAGGTCCAGCAGCAGACGAAGTGGACACATTGACACTTTCTTAGGTTACAGAACGGTTTACATTTTTCCACCTTTCCCACTCATAACAGGGTTCTGAAGAAGGGGAACCGAGAACGAGTGTGGGAAATTCTGATAGCACCAGATTGGCCCCGCAGGAGTTGGTACTCAGATTTAAGGGGGATTACTAGCGGATGTTCCTTGGCGGTTACCTCAGAGACAGGACCTGCTATCTCAGGGGCCGTTACTACACCCAGACCTGAACAGGCTGCGTTTAACGGCGTGGTTATTGAAACCCGGATCTTAAGGAACAGAGAGATCCCGCGAACGGCTATTCCTATGATCAGTGGCGGATCCAGGGGGTGGGGGCACTCGGGCCCGTGCCCCCCATGTCATTTGTGGCTTCCCCCCCCCCCCCCCCCCCCCCCGCGGCGTCGGCGCCGCACAGGGAGATGACGGGCGCCCGCTGAGATTGTGTTGCCAGCGGGCGCCCGTCTCCCTGCACAGCGGTAGTCGGAGGCAGGAACTCAGTACTGAGCTCCGGCTTCCGGCGCTGTCACTGCGCCGTGCGCTATGGGAGAGACGTCAGTCATGACGTCTCTCTCATAGTACTGAGGAGAGGACGCCAGCCAGAAGGAGGACTGCAGCGGCGCGGGAACGGGGCTCGGTAAGTATTATGTTTTTTTTCTTCCTTAATGCAGCGGGGGCATCTCCTGGGGGATACTACGGGGGGACATTACTACTGGGGGGGCACCAACAAGGGGCATTACTACTGGGGGGGGGGCATCAACAAGGGGCATTACTACTGAGGGGGGGCATTACTACTGGGGGCATTATAACTGGGGGCATCACTACTGGGGGGGCAGCTACTGGGGGCATTATTACTGGGGGGGACAGCTACTGGGGGCATTATTACTGGGGGGCACCTACAGGGGGCATTACTACTTGGGGGCTAAACTACAGGGGCATTACTACAGGGGGAGCCAAACTACTGGGGGCATAACTACAGGGGCCAAACTATTGGGGGCTAAACTACAGGGGGAGCCAAACTACTGGGGGCATAACTACAGGGGCCAAACTATTGGGGGCATTACTACTGGAGGCTAAACTATAAGGGGGGCATAACTACAGGGGCTAAACTGCAATGGGGCAAACTACAGGGGGGCATTACTACTGGTGGCTAAACTATAAGGGGGGCATAACTACAGGGGCTAAACTACAATGGGGCAAACTATAGGGGGGCATTACTACTGGTGGCTAAACTACTGGGGTCATAACTGCAGGGGCATTACCACTGGGGGCATAATGACTGGGGGCATTACTACAGGCAACATTACTACTGGGGGCAATACGGGCATTGCATAAGGGACACCACTACTATGGGGTCTATATAAGGGGCACTACCAGTACAGTGGACATTGCATAATGAGCGCTACAACTGTGGGCATTGTATAAGAAGCGCCACCTCACATGCACCGAAGCCGCACGCAAATGTACTTGCCCTTTCCATGGTGCCCCCCCTATCATTTTCTTCTGGATCCGCCCCTGCCTATGATGATTGCTGCTAGGAAGCCAGTTACAGCCATGCACTACTACAGAATTTGGAAGAAGTACATGGACTGGTGTCAGAAACGTGGTTGGAATTCGACAAGCTTATCCAGACTTCTACTTTTTCTTCAAGCTGGTTTAGATGGAGGACTAAGACTAGGTTCCTTGAAGGTTCAAGTTTCTACTCTCTCCATCCTCTTTCAACAGCGGTTAGCATCCTTACAAGAGGTTAAAACCTTTTCTCTAACGTCCTAGTGGATGCTGGGGACTCCGTCAGGACCATGGGGAATAGCGGGCTCCGCAGGAGACAGGGCACATCTAAAAAAGCTTTTAGGTCACATGGTGCGTACTGGCTCCTCCCCCTATGACCCTCCTCCAAGCCTCAGTTAGGTTTTTGTGCCCGTCCGAGAGGGTGCAATCTAGGTGGCTCTCTTAAAGAGCTAGTTAGAAAAGTTTTTTTTTAGGTTTCTAATCAGTGTCTCCTGCTGGCGACAGGAGCACTGCAACGAGGGACTTAGGGGAGAGACTTGCAACTCACCTGCCTGCAGGAGGATTGAAGTCTTAGGCTACTGGACACTGAGCTCCAGAGGGAGTCGGAACACAGGTCAGCCTGGGGTTCGTCCCGGAGCCGCGCCGCCGATCCCCCTTACAGACGCTGAAGAACGGCAGAACGGAGGTCCGGAAACAGGCGGCAGAAGACTTCAGTCTTCATAGAGGTAGCGCACAGCACTGCAGCTGTGCGCCATTGTTGCTACACGGCTCACGGATCTCGGTCACGGAGGGTGCAGGGCGCTGCTGGGGGCGCCCTGGGCAGCAATATAGAGTACCTTAGAGGCAAATAAATACATCACATATAGCCATTAAGGCTATATGTATGTATTTAACCCAGGCCAGTTTATTAGAAAAACCGGGAGAAAAGCCCGCCGGAAAAGGGGCGGAGCTTATTCTCCTCAGCACTCGGCGCCATTTTCCTGCACGGCTCCGCTGGTGAGGAAGGCTCCCACGACTCTCCCCTGCACTGCACTACAGAAACAGGGTAACAAAGAGAGGGGGGGCATAAATTGGCGATATAAATATATATTGAGAGCGCATATATAAAAACAACACCTTCTAGGGTTGTTATATACTGTATAGCGCTTTTGGTGTGTGCTGGCAAACTCTCCCTCTGTCTCCCCAAAGGGCTAGGAGGGTCCTGTCTTCAATAGAGCATTCACTGTGTGGCTGCTGTGTGTGTCGGTACGTGTGTGTCGACATGTATGAGGACGAAGTTGGTGTGGAGGCAGAGCAATTGCCGATGATGGTAATGTCACCCCCTAGGGAGTCGACACCGGAATGGATGGCTTTGGTTATGGAATTACGTGATAATGTCAGCACATTACAAAAGTCAGTTGACGAAATGAGACGCCCGGCAAACCAGTTAGTACCGGTTCAGGCATCTCAGACACCGTCAGGGGCTGTAAAACGTCCCTTACCTCAGTCAGTCGACACGGGTACCGACACAGATGAATCTAGTGTCGACGGTGAGGAAGTAAACGTATTTTCCAATAGGGCCACACGTTATATGATCACGGCAATGAAGGAGGCTTTGCAGCTCTCTGATACTACTGGTACCTCAAAAAGGGGTATTATGTGGGGGGTGAAAAAACTACCTGTATTTTTCCCAGAATCGGAGGAATTGAATGATGTGTGTGATGAAGCGTGGGTTACCCCCGATAGAAAAATGCTAATTTCAAAGAAGTTGTTGGCATTATACCCTTTCCCACCAGAGGTTAGGGCGCGCTGGGAATCACCCCCTAAGGTGGATAAGGCGCTCACACGTTTATCAAAGCAAGTGGCGTTGCCGTCTCCTGATACGGCCGCCCTCAAGGATCCAGCAGATAGGAGGCTGGAAACTACACTGAAGAGTATATACACACATACGGGTGTTATACTGCGACCGGCAATAGCCTCAGCCTGGATGTGCAGTGCTGGGGTAGTGTGGTTGGATTCTCTGACTGAAAATATTGAGACCCTGGATAGGGACAGTATTTTATTGACTCTAGAGCAATTAAAGGATGCTTTTCTTTATATGCGAGATGCTCAGAGGGATGTTTGTACTCTAGCATCAAGAGTAAGCGCGATGTCCATATCTGCTAGAAGAAGTTTATGGACGCGACAGTGGTCAGGTGATGCGGATTCCAAGAGGCATATGGAAGTATTGCCATATAAAGGAGAGGAATTGTTTGGGGTCGGTCTTTCGGACCTGGTGACCACGGCAACTGCCGGCAAATCCACCTTTTTACCTCAGACCCCTTCACAACAGAAAAAGACACCGTCTTTTCAGCCGCAGTCCTTTCGCTCCTATAAAAAGCGACCAAAAGGACAGTCTTATCTGCCGAGAGGCAGAGGAAAGGGTAAGAAAGGGCAGCACGCAGCCCCTGCCCAGGAACAGAAGCCCGCCCCGGCTTCTACAAAGCCATCAGCATGACGCTGGGGCTTTACAAGCGGACCCAGGAACGGTGGGGGGTCGACTCAAGATTTTCAGCAATCAATGGGCTCACTCACAAGTGGACCCGTGGGTCCTGCAGATAATATCTCAGGGTTACATGCTGGAGTTCGAAAGGTTTCCCCCTCGCCGGTTCCTAAAGTCTGCTTTACCAACGTCTCCCTCAGAAAGGACGTCGGTTTTGGAAGCCATTCACAAGCTGTATTCTCAGCAGGTGATAGTCAAGGTACCCCTCCTACAACAGGGAAAGGGGTATTATTCCACACTATTTGTGGTACCGAAGCCGGACGGTTCGGTAAGACCTATTCTAAATCTGAAATCCTTGAACCTGTACATACAGAAATTCAAGTTCAAAATGGAGTCACTCAGAGCAGTGATAGCGAATCTGGAAGACGGGGACTTCATGGTGTCCCTGGACATAAAGGATGCTTATCTGCATGTCCCAATTTACCCCTCACACCAAGGGTATCTCAGGTTCGTGATACAAGACTGTCATTATCAGTTTCAAACGATGCCGTTTGGTTTGTCTACGGCCCCTCGGGTCTTTACCAAGGTAATGACCGAAATGATGGTTCTTCTACGAAGAAAAGGCGTATTAATTATCCCTTACTTGGACGATCTCCTGATAAGGGCAAAGTCCAGAGAACAGCTGGAAGTCGGTGTAGCACTAACCCAGGTAGTGCTCCAGCAACACGGGTGGATTCTGAATCTTCCAAAATCTCAATTGACCCCGACAACTCGTCTGCTGTTCCTGGGAATGATTCTGGACACGGTTCAGAAAAAGGTGTTTCTCCCGGAGGAAAAAGCAAGGGAGTTATCCGAACTTGTCAGGAACCTCCTAAAACCAGGAACGGTGTCAGTACATCAATGCACAAGAGTCCTGGGAAAGATGGTGGCTTCGTACGAAGCGATTCCATTCGGCAGATTCCATGCACGGACATTTCAGTGGGATCTGCTGGACAAATGGTCCGGATCGCATCTGCACATGCATCAGCGGATAGCACTGTCACCAAGAACAAGGTTGTCTCTCCTGTGGTGGCTGCAGACTGCCCATCTGTTAGTGGGCCGCAGATTCGGCATACAGGACTGGGTCCTGGTGACTACGGATGCCAGCCTACGAGGTTGGGGAGCAGTCACAAAGGGAAGAAATTTCCAGGGCGTGTGGTCAAGCCTGGAGACGTCTCTTCACATAAATATACTGGA
Organism: Pseudophryne corroboree; assembly: GCF_028390025.1. Classification (NCBI taxonomy): domain Eukaryota; kingdom Metazoa; phylum Chordata; class Amphibia; order Anura; family Myobatrachidae; genus Pseudophryne; species Pseudophryne corroboree. Next base: position 367,747,815 of record NC_086444.1, read on the forward strand.
GCTAAGAGCGATCTACAATGCTCTAAGTCTGGCAAAACCGCTGCTTCAGGGTCAGCCGGTGTTGATCCAGTCCGACAACATCACGGCAGTCGCCCACGTAAACCGACAAGGCGGCACGAGAAGCAGGAGTGCAATGGCAGAAGCGGCAAGGATTCTGCGCTGGGCGGAGAATCATGTCATAGCACTGTCAGCAGTGTTCATCCCGGGAGTGGACAACTGGGAAGCAGATTTCCTCAGCAGACACGACCTTCACCCGGGAGAGTGGGGACTTCATCCAGAAGTTTTCCACATGATTGTGAACCGTTGGGAAAAACCAAAGGTAGACATGATGGCGTCTCGCCTCAACAAAAAATTGGACAGGTATTGCGCCAGGTCAAGAGACCCTCAGGCAATAGCTGTGGACGCTCTGGTAACACCGTGGGTGTACCAATCAGTGTATGTGTTCCCTCCTCTGCCTCTCATACCAAAGGTGCTGAGAATTATACGGAAAAGAGGAGTAAGAACGATACTGGTGGCTCCGGACTGGCCAAGGAGAACTTGGTATCCGGAACTTCAAGAGATGCTCACGGAGGATCCGTGGCCTCTACCTCTGAGAAGGGATCTGCTTCAGCAGGGACCTTGTATGTTCCAAGACTTACCGCGTCTGCGTTTGACGGCATGGCGGTTGAACGCCGGATTCTAAAAGAAAAGGGCATTCCAGAGGAAGTTATTCCTACCTTGATTAAGGCTAGGAAGGAAGTGACTGTACAACATTATCACCGCATTTGGCGAAAATATGTTGCGTGGTGTGAGGCCAATAAGGCTCCAACGGAAGAATTTCAATTGGGTCGATTCTTACATTTCCTGCAAGCAGGATTGTCTATGGGCCTAAAATTGGGGTCTATTAAAGTTCAAATTTCGGCCTTATCAATTTTCTTCCAGAAGGAATTGGCGTCAGTGCCTGAAGTACAAACTTTTGTCAAAGGTGTACTACATATACAACCCCCAATAGTGCCTCCAGTGGCACCGTGGGATTTGAACGTGGTTCTAAATTTTCTCAAATCTCATTGGTTTGAGCCGTTAAAATCGGTAGAATTAAAATACCTTACATGGAAGGTAACCATGCTGTTGGCCCTGGCTTCTGCCAGGAGAGTTTCAGAGTTGGCAGCTTTGTCATACAAGAGCCCATATCTGATATTCCATTCGGACAGGGCAGAATTGAGGACGCGTCCTCAATTTCTCCCTAAGGTGGTTTCGGCATTTCACTTAAACCAGCCTATTGTGGTGCCTGCGGCTACTAGCGACTTGGAGGACTCCAAGTTACTGGACGTTGTCAGAGCATTAAAAATATATATTTCAAGGACAGCTGGAGTCAGAAAAACTGACTCGTTGTTTACATTGTATGCACCCAACAAGATGGGTGCTCCTGCGTCTAAACAGACGATTGCACGTTGGATCTGTAGCACAATCCAACTTGCACATTCTGTGGCAGGCGTGCCACAGCCTAAATCTGTAAAGGCCCACTCCACAAGGAAGGTGGGCTCATCTTGGGCGGCTGCCCGAGGAGTCTCGGCATTACAACTTTGCCGAGCAGCTACGTGGTCAGGGGAGAACACGTTTGTAAAATTTTACAAATTTGATACTCTGGCTACAGAGGACCTGGAGTTTTCTCATTCGGTGCTGCAGAGTCATCCGCACTCTCCCGCCCGTTTGGGAGCTTTGGTATAATCCCCATGGTCCTGACGGAGTCCCCAGCATCCACTAGGACGTTAGAGAAAATAAGAATTTACTTACCGATAATTCTATTTCTCATAGTCCGTAGTGGATGCTGGGCGCCCATCCCAAGTGCGGATTGTCTGCAATACTTGTACATAGTTATTGTTACAAAAATCGGGTTATTATTGTTATGAGCCATCTTTTTAGAGGCTACTTCGTTTTGTTATCATACTGTTAACTGGGTTCAGATCACAAGTTGTATGGTGTGATTGGTGTGGCTGGTATGAGTCTTACCCGGGATTCAAGATCCTTCCTTATTGTGTACGCTCGTCCGGGCACAGTACCTAACTGAGGCTTGGAGGAGGGTCATAGGGGGAGGAGCCAGTACGCACCATGTGACCTAAAAGCTTTTTTAGATGTGCCCTGTCTCCTGCGGAGCCCGCTATTCCCCATGGTCCTGACGGAGTCCCCAGCATCCACTACGGACTATGAGAAATAGAATTATCGGTAAGTAAATTCTTATTTTTACAGGGGGTTCTGAGGATACAGCCTCCTTTCTGTCCCCCCCACTGTGCCGTGGGACTTAAATTTGGTATTGGAATTTTTGAAGTCACCAACTTTTGAGCCGTTAGAAAGGACAGACCTGAAATTTCTCTCTTGGAAGGTCACGTTATTACTTGCTTTGGCCAGAAAGGTTTCTGAGTTCGGAGCCTTATGTATGAGTCCTTCTTTAAAAAAAAAAAAAAAAAACTCAGTGAAAATATGGCAGAACTCGGTACATGAGCGGATTTCCTTCCTAAGGTCATTTTGGGGTTTCACGTAAACCAGACGATTGTAGTCGCATCTTTTCAGGGATTTGCAGATGGGGACGTGTCTTTGGATGTTGTCCGAGCTTTGCGACTATACGTAAAAGTTACGTCGTCCTTCGGAAGGTTGGCCCATTTGTTAGTTCTCTATGATGGGCCAAAGAAGGGTTGGCCAGCATCTACGCAGTTCTTGTCTAGATGGATTAGACTTGCCATTCGGCACGCTTGTAATTCCTGTGGTCGACAGGTTCCGGTTCAGGCTGGTGCTCATACCACCAGTTCAGTGGGTGCCGCATGGGCGGCTGCCAGTGGTGCTTCCGCTACTCAACTTTGCAGAACGGCGATGTGGTTCTCAGCCCACACGTGCGCGAAATTTTACAAGTTTGATATCTTTGCATCCGGAGACTCTAAGTTCGGACGTTTAGTTTTGCAGGCCACCGACAGCACTCCCTCCCTTGGGGATTACTTTGGGACGTCCCCTACTGTATAAGACTCCAGTGTCCTCTAGTGGATGAAAGAGAAAAGAGGATTTTGGTACTTACCGAGAAATCCAGTTCTCTGAATCCTCTAGGGCACACTGGACGGGATCCGGTCTGAAGATCGACAGTGTCTAGCTCGACCACTATAGGTCGACAGTCACTAGGTCGACATGTGCTAGGTCGACAGGTCTAAAGGTCGACATGAGTTTTTCACATTTTTTGTCTTTTTTTGAATTTTTTCATACTTTACCGTTCCAATGGTAGTCCACGTGGATCGTTAAGTGTGCCGAGCAAAGCGGTAGCGGAGCGAAGGCACCATGTCCGAAGCATGGCGAGCGAAGCGGTGCACTAATTTGGGATCCCGGTCACTCTACGAAGAAAACGACACCCAAAAAAAAAAAAAAAAATCCTCATGTCGACCTTTAGACCTGTCGACCTAACACATGTCGACCTAGAAACCCTGTCGACATTCCATCCATGTCGACCTAGTGACACTGTCGATTTGATGAACCACACCCCACTGGACGCCCGCCTCGGTGCTGTCAACCTGCTGTGTTCAAGGGTCTTGTTCACACATTTCGTGCAAACAGCGTTAGTTTTTCTGTTAAGAGTTTCTTAGTTGCTGTTTGATATGTTGTACGGTTTGGTTCCTCGCCACGGGCTATAATCATGTCCTATTCTCTCAGTCAAATTTTCCAAACTGAGGGTCGAGGGATGTGAAGGGGGAGGAGCCGGCTGTGCAGACAATGCTAATTTTAGATTGTGCCACACCTCCGGTTGCCAGCTTCACACCCCTACTGTATAAGACTCCAGTGTCCCCTAGAGGATTCAGAGAAATGGATTTATCGGTAAGTACCAAAATCCTCTCTTTGTTGATGGTTACAATATCAAACGAATGTGTGGAGTATTCCAGGTGGCATAATGTCAACGCAATACTAATTCTAATTAAAACGTTTTAACAGCTCTGCATTTCTGCTTTTAAACATGAAGTTTTACTGTCATGTTTGAAACTATTATGCTAACAGTTAAAATGCTTTAAGCATTAGAACCGCGTCAGCATTTTGCCATCGGGTTTACGCTGTTAAATGTACCAGTCCTTGGGCAAAAATTCTCCTAATATTGTAAAAAGACTATAGTGTGGCTATAGGGATGGTAGCTGGGACCACAATGGCGATGTCTGCACATATGTTGACAATCCATTTACTAACTCCAGTAGCCATTGCTGCTTAAGGTGGTTCTTTGAAATACTTAATTGTGGTGTGCCAATTTTTAATACATAGCTGCTTTATGTTGTGAATTTGAATGAAGGTGCATGTTTTTAGGAAATTCCGCCATGCTCCATGCTGCTGGTTAGTAGCTCCACTTTTGTCACCATAGTAACTAATATTTTCTTGAACCTAGATGACAAAAACCTCCCAAGTGTACCTCCTCTGCAGCTGAGTGTGCCAGCCGATTATCCTGAGCAGAGCCCCCTTTGGATGGACAATCCACGGCAATATGGTAATGTTAATGACTATATTACTGGAGCCAAACATTTTCTGAAAAGTATTGATACACCCTCAATAGGATAGATCTTACTGTACAAAGATAAAGTTACCAACTGATGGGAATAATCAACCAACAGACTGTTTCCTCTCAAAGTAAGGAGTTTGAGCTCTGGAATATTAATAAATGGAAGTTCTTAGGGCACCTGCCAGACATCACAACTTAGAATTTCTAAAATTACTTTAAAAACCTGTTGTATGTTATATTCATGTAGATCTAACAGAATGCATTGTGGTCGGTTTTGTGTTCCATGTGCTTGGTTGTGATGATGGTTTCTTTTGCAGAAGCCAACCCATTCCTGCAGTCCGTGTATCGCTATATGACATCCAAACTCCTTCAGCTTCCTGACAAACACTCTCTTACAGCCCTGCTAACAACATGGGCACAGAGCATTCGGCAAGCTTGTCTCTCTGCTGCATAGGCACAGCATCATCTTCACATCTATGCAAAGAACTGGACCAGTAATGTATTTCCATGGGGCCAGTAAATGGAAGTGCTTGAGAAGTATTGTACTCCTGCATGACAGCCGCTACCGATTTATCAGCTGGTATAATACTGGTGGCTTTTTAATCAGCCAGCTATGGTATATATACGGTGTAGAACTCGACAGATGTTAAGAGTTCAATACCTTTTTTTTCTTTGCAGCTCTGAACCTTGTCAGCATGAGTACACTAATGACACAGTGACTACCATGCCCCTTGTGATGGTGCTCTCTGAATGGAGAGCTTTGTGATGCACATGCATGTAACCTAGTAATAACATGTATGCGAGTTAATGCTTGATGTGATCAGGCATATTTTGTACACATCTTTTAAATTGTGTTTCTTTTGTTATAATAAATCAGACTGTTGCCTGCAAGATTTATTGATTGTGTGACTGATATCTGTATATTTTTATTAGATTTGTCAGAGAAAAGATCCAGTGTGATAAACTGACCAGATGCGATCACTTTACTGTTTGAAGATCACCTTCATTTTCCAGATGAACAAGAAACCCCATTTCTCTAGCATCCATAAGGGATATTGGGTGAAACTAGTAAGATGGGGTATAGACGGGGCCCAAAGGAGCCAGTGCACTCTAAATTTCTTCAACTGGGTGTGCTGTCTCCTCCCCTCTATGCCCCCTTCCACAGGCTGTTTAGAAAAAAGTGCCCTCAGGAGAGGATGCACATCTCTGCAGCTCCAGAGCGTTTACTTCAATTTCATTTAAAACTTATTTTTTTCAGTATGCTGTCCGGGCAGCAGCATACCTGTGCCGTAGGAGTCGTGGGGTGGCCTTACGAGCTGTAAAGCCGCTCCACCGCTGCAGGACCACCGCCCTGAGGGGCTGTTTGTTCAGCGGGGCACTGCGCCTTGGCTGTCGCAGCACGCTGCACACCCCTAACGCTTCCTGAAGGTGACATCGGTGGGGAGTACAAACCGGGGACCCCCCCGGTTCAAAGTGCGACTGACCACGGTCGCGGCGTACGGGACCCTCCCTGGGGGGGTCCCGCTAGGATCCTCCGTGTGTACACTGGCACAAAACTGCTTAACTAAGCACTTGTGTGAGGTTTTAAGCTTATTGGACGACTTTGCCAGTATAAATAAGATGTACAGGGGCAGAGCTGCTTCAGAGTGGGACCAGCTGCGTTTTGGTGCCTTCCACTGCTCACAGCAGCCATCTACAGCACACGCTCAGCGCTTCCTGCCTCACAGACACGCTGGAATCTGGTACAAGGTGTAGCTAAGGGGGAGAGCCGCTTTGAGTACACTATTTTGAGCCTAATTAGGACTGTATTCAGTAGTGTTAACTGTGATTTACAGAGCTGACAATCTCACTGGGGCTGTGCAGCTCAGGATGTGCTGGTATCCCCTCTCTGTCACTCCTCTCACATACAGTAGTGCAGGCTTGCATTATCTGTCTGTGTGTATGTGTTTGTACTTGCTGTGAAATATGGGTAAGCACAAGCTGTGCAATATATGTCACACCAGATTCTCTCAATTATCTAATGACTCTGTTTCTTGTGCGCAATGTAGTCAATCTTCACAAATTAGTGAAGAGGTAGGGGGAGAGGGTCCAGAGCTCCACTGGTTGGGGTCTCAAGTCTATGATGTCTGATATGTCATCCCAGCTCACTGCTAATGTGCAGAAAACTCAGCTACTGCAATAAGCTGTTGCAGATTTGGCTGCTAAGGCTGATGCACAGCCCCCCCTCTCTCATGCAGGTCCCCAGAAGCGTGATTTACCTGCTCTATTATCTGATACTGATGATATACAAGATGATGTGCATGACCCGGATCCCAATCCCTCTCAGGGTATTGAACCCCTCATTTTTTTCATCCACTAGGGGTCACTGGAGTACTCTTAGGATATGGACGGGCCATTAGCAGGGATAGGCACATTTAAATATTTAAACGTGTAACCCTCCTTCCCCCTCCATACTCCCAAGTACCTCAGTGTTTTTTATGTGCCTCATGGGATAGGACATACTGGATTCCGCTTCCAGATATTTTTATTTTTTACTTTTTCACAACAGCCCTTCCCAGCTTATTAAGAAGCTTGGGTCCGGGTCTGTGTGTACTGCTTGGACCCGGTCTCTAGGTCGACAGGTCAAAAGGTCGACATCAGTTTTTCACGATTCTTTATTTGAACCTTTTCATACTTAACAATCCACGTGGACTATGATTGGAACAGTAATCTGAAGCCCGAAGCATGGCGAGCGAACACTGTGCACTAATTGGGGTTCCTGGTCACTCTACGAAGAAAACGACAGCCAAAAAACATAAACTCATGTCGACCTAGTTACTATCTACCTTCCATACCACACCCGTACTGCTATGGGCAGAAAAGGCTTGTCAGTGCTCAATCAGAAGAGCTCCGCCATGGACCTATATCAGCTTCAGCTGGTTCAGCCTAAGGCTGCAGGAGCTGGACGACGCTTGGATGTAGAAGCCCCGTCAGAGCCTCCACTAACTTTCTAAGAGGTACCCTTTTCTATGGTGCATGTTGCCTGGGATCATGCTACAGCCCGCCAGGTGATTTTTCGCTGAAAACGCTGGGAACTCTGCTGGCCGCCCGCTGCTTCCCCCGCTGGCCGCCCCCAGTATACAGTTAAGCTCAGCGGCTGAGCATCATATGTGCGCTCCCGCTGCCCGCTACTCAGCTCAGCCGCAGACAGCCATGCTGCCGCTGCTGTGCTTATGCTTCCGCTCTCCGGCTCCCTTCCGCTAGCTATGATCACGGCAGTAGATGAGGGAGCACTACTGCGAGTGGCGCTGATGCGGCTCAGCCTTACTCAGACCGCAGGCAGCTCACTGCTGCCGCGGTCTGCCAGCGCTACACACAGCGATGCTGCAGAGGGGGAGATCGCGGGAGGATTATAACCGCAGCACCACGGCTCTGGGGAGGTTCATTATGACTATAGTATGACAATCCATGGTATCTGGTTATTACATATGTACACTGCTCAAAAAAATAAAGGGAACACTTAAACAACACAATGTAACTCCAAGTCAATCACACTTCTGTGAAATCAAACTGTCCACTTAGGAAGCAACACTGATTGACAATCAATTTCACATGCTGTTGTGCAAATGGAATAGACAACAGGTGGAAATTATCAATTAGCAAGACACCCCCAATAAAGGAGTTGTTCTGCAGGTGGTGACCACAGACCACTTCTCAGCTCCTATGCTTTCTGGCTGATATTTTGGTCACTTTTGAAAGCTGGCGGGGCTTTCACTGTAGTGGTAGCATGAGACGGAGTCTACAACCCACACAAGTGGCTCAGGTAGTGCATCTCATCCAGGATGGCACATCAATGCGAGCTGTGGCAAGAAGGTTTGCTGTGTCTGTCAGCGTAGTGTCCAGAGCGTGGAGGAGGCCGTAGGAGGGCAACAACCCAGCACAGGACCGCTACATCCGCCTTTGTGCAAGGAGGAACTGGGGGAGCACTGCCAGAGCCCTGCAAAATGACCTCCAGCAAGCCACAAATGTGTGTCTACTCAAACGATCAGAAACAGACTCCATGAGGGTGGTATGAGGGCCCGACGTCCACAGGTGGAGGTTGTGCTTACAGCCCAACACCGTGCAGGACGCTTGGCATTTGCCAGAGAACACCAAGATTGGCAAATTCGCCACTGGCGCCCTGTGCTCTTCACAGATGAAAGCAGGTTCTCACTGAGCATATGTGACAGACGTGACAGTCTGGAGACGCCAAGCAGAACGTTCTGCTGCCTGCAACATCCTCCAGCATGACCGGTTTGGCAGTGGGTCAGTAATGGTGTGGGGTGGCATTTCTTTGGGGGGCCGCATAGCCCTCCATGTGCTCGCCAGAGGTAGCCTGACTGCCATTAGGTACCGAGATGAGATCCTCAGACCCCTTGTAAGACCATATGCTGGTTCGGTTGGCCCTGGGTTCCTCCTAATGCAAGACAATGCTAGACCTCATGTGGCTGGAGTGTGTCAGCAGTTCCTGCAAGACGAAGGCATTGATGCTATGGACTGGCCCGCCCGTTCCCCAGACCTGAATCCAATTGACCACATCTGGGACATCATGTCTCGCTACATCCACCACAGACTGTCCAGGAGTTGGCGAATGCTTTAGTACAGGTCTGGGAGGAGATCCCTCAGGAGACCATACGCCACCTCATCAGGAGCATGCCCAGGCGTTGTAGGGAGGTCATACAGGCACGTGGAGGCCACACACACTGCTGAGCCTCATTTTGACTTGTTTTAAGGACATTGCATCAAAGTTGGATCAGCCTGTTGTGTGTTTTTCCACTTTAATTTTTGAGTGTGACTCCAAATCCAGACATCTATGAGTTAATAAATTTGATTTTTCCGACGTCCTAGTGGATGCTGGGAACTCCGTAAGGACCATGGGGAATAGCGGCTCCGCAGGAGACAGGGCACATCTAAAGAAAGCTTTAGGATCACCTGGTGTGCACTGGCTCCTCCCCCTATGACCCTCCTCCAAGCCTCAGTTAGATTTTCTGTGCCCGACGAGAAGGGTGCACACTAGGGGCTCTCCTGAGCTCTTTGTGAAAGTTTTAGTTTAGGTTTATTATTTTCAGTGAGACCTGCTGGCAACAGGCTCACTGCATCGAGGGACTAAGGGGAGAAGAAGCGAACTCACCTGCGTGCAGAGTGGATTGGGCTTCTTAGGCTACTGGACATTAGCTCCAGAGGGACGATCACAGGTTCAGCCTGGATGGGTCACCGGAGCCGCGCCGCCGGCCCCCTTACAGAGCCAGAAGAGCGAAGAGGTCCGGAAAAATCGGCGGCAGAAGACTTTCCTGTCTTCAGATAAAGGTAGGCGCACAGCACCGCAGCTGTGCACCATTGCTCTCAGCACACTTCACACTGCGGTCACTGAGGGTGCAGGGCGCTGGGGGGGCAGCGCCCTGAGACGCAATAAATCGATAGAAAACCTTTTATGGCTAAAATAAATGCATCACATATAACTCCTGGGCTATATGGATGCATTTAACCCCTGCCAAAAACATACAAGAAAACGGATGATAAGGACGCCGAGAAAGGGGCGGAGCCTATCTCCTCAGCACACTGGCGCCATTTTCCCTCACAGCTCAGTTGGAGGGAAGCTCCCTGGCTCTCCCCTGCAGTCACTACACTACAGAAAGGGGTTAAAAAAGAAAGGGGGGCACGAATTAGGCGCAGTATAAACAATACAGCAGCTATAAAGGGAAAAACACTTATATAAGGTTATCCCTGTATATATATAGCGCTCTGGTGTGTGCTGGCAAACTCTCCCTCTGTCTCCCCAAAGGGCTAGTGGGGTCCTGTCCTCTATCAGAGCATTCCCTGTGTGTGTGCTGTGTGTCGGTACGTTTGTGTCGACATGTATGAGGAGAAAAATGATGAGGAGACGGAGTAGAGTGTCTGTAATAGTGTTGTCACCCCCTGGGGGGTCGACACCTGAGTGGATGTACTGTTGAAATTGCGTGACAGTGTCAGCTTTGTATAAAAGACAGTGGTTGACATGAGACAGCCGGCTACTCAGCTTGTGCATGTCCAGACGTCTCATACAGGGGCTCTAAAGCGCCCGTTACCTCAGATACAGACGCCGACACGGATACTGACTCCTGTGTCGACGGTGAAGAGACAACCGTGATTTCCAATAGGGCCACACATTGCATGATTGAGGCAATGGAAAAAGTTTACACTCTTCTGATAATATAAATACCACCAAAAAAAAAGGGGTATTATGTTTGGTGAGGAAAAACTTCCTGTAGTTTTCCTGAATCTGAGAAATAAAATGAGGTGTGTGATGATGCGTGGGTTTCCCCCCGATAACAATTGATAATTTCTAAAAAGTTATTGGCAGTATACCTTTTCCCGCCAGAGGTTAGGGTGCGTTGGGAAACACCCCCTAGGGGGGATAAGGCGCTCACACGCTTGTAAGAACAAGGGCTCTACCCTCTCTGGAGATGGCCGCCCTTAGGGATCCTGCTGATAGAAAGCAGGAGGGTATCCTAAAATGTATTTACACACATACTGGTGTTATACTGCGACCAGCAATCGCCTCAGCCTGGATGTGCAGTGCTGGGTTGGCGTGGTCGGATTCCCTGACTGGAAATTTGATATCCTAGATAAGGACAGTATATTATTGCCTATAGAGCAATTAAAAGATGCATTTCTATATATGCATGATGCACAGCGGAATATTTGCCGACTGGCATCAAGTATAAGTGCGTTGTCCAATTATACCAGTAAAGTGGTCAGGTGATGCGGATTCCAAACGGCATTTGGAAGTATTGCCTTAAAAAAAAAAAAAAGGGGATGTACCCCAGGTCGCCTCTCAAAATAAGACGCCGTATTATCAGGCGCAGTCCTGGTTGGCAAGCGGACAAAAGGGTTCCTCTTTTCTGCTCGTGACAGAGGGAGAGGATAATGGCTGCAGAGATCAGCCAGTTCCCAGGAACAGAAACCCTTTTCCGCCTCTGCCAAGCTCTCAGTATGACGCTAGGGCTTTACAAGTTCAGGCACGGTGGGGGCCCGTTCTCAATGAATTTCAGTGCGCAGTGGGCTCACTCGCAAGTAGACCCCTGGATCCTTCAGGTAATATTTCAGGGGTACAAATTGGAATTCGAGACGTATTCCCCTCGCCGTTTCCAAAAGTCTGTTTTACCGACGTCTCCCGCTGACAGGGAGGCAGTTTTGGAAGCCATTCACAAGCTGTATTCCCAGCAGGTGATAATTAAGGTACCCCTCCTGCAACAGAGAACGGGGTATTATTCCACACTATTGTGGTACCGAAGCCAGACGGCTCGGTGAGACCGATTTTAAAATCTAAAATCTTTGAACACTTACATACAGAGGTTCAAATTCAAAATTGAGTCACTCAGAGCAGTGATTGCAAACCTGGAAGAAGGGGACTACATGATGTCTCGGGACATCAAGGATGCTTACCTTCATGTCAAAATTTACCCTTCTCACCAAGGGTATCTCAGGTTATGGTACAGAACTGTCACTATCAGTTCAGACGCTGCCGTAGGGATGGTCCACGGCACCCCGGGTCTTTACTGAAGTAATGACCGTAATGATGATATTCCTTCGAAGGAAGGGAATTTTAGTTATCCTTTACTTGGACGATTCCCTGATAAGGGTGAGATCCAGGGAACAGTTGGAGATCGGTGTAGCACTACCTCAGGTAGTGTTGCGGCAGCACGATTGGATTCTCAATATTCCAAAATCGCAGCTGGTTCCGACGACTTGTCTTCTGTTCCTAGGGATGATCCTGGACACAGTCCAGAAAGAAGGTGTTTCTCCCGGAGGAGAAAGCCAGGGAGTTATCCGAGCTAGTCAGGAACCTCCTAAAACCGAACCAAGTCTCAGTGCATCAATGCACAAGGGTTCTGGGTAAAAATGGTGGCTTCCTACGAAGCAATCCCATTCGGCAGATTCCACGCAAGACTTTCCAGTGGAACCTACTGGACAAATGGTCCGGGTCGCATCTTCAGATGCTTCAGCGGATAACCCTGTCACCAGGGACAAGGGTATCCCTCCTGTGGTGGTTGCAGAGTGCTCATCTTCTAGAGGGCCGCAGATTCGGCATGCGGGACTGGGTCCTGGTGGCCACGGATGCCAGCCTGCGAGGCTGGGGAGCAGTCACACAGGGAAGGAATATCCAGGGCTTATGGTCAAGCCTGGAGACATCACTTCACATAAATGTCCTGAAGCTAAGGGCCATTTACAATGCTCTAAGCTTAGCAAGACCTCTGCTTCAAGGTCAGCCGGTGTTGATCCAGTCGGACAACATTACGGCAGTCACCCACGTAAACAGACAGGGTGCCACAAGAAGCAGGAGGGCAATGGCAGAAGCTGCAAGAATTCTTCGCGGGGCGAAAAACCATGTGATAGCACTGTCAGCAGTTTTCATTCCGGGAGTGGACAACTGGGAAGCAGTTTTCCTCAGCACGACCTCCACCCGGGAGAGTAAGGACTTCACCCAGAAGTCTTCCACATGATTATAAACCGTTGGGAAAAACTCGACAGGTATTGCGCCACGTCAAGGGACCCTCAGGCAATAGCTGTAGATGCTCTGGTAACACCGTGGGTGTACCAATCAGTGTATGGGTTCCCTCCTCTGCCTCTCATACCCAAGGTACTGAGATTGATAAGATGGAGAGGAGTAAGCACTATATTAGTGGCTCCGGATTGGCCAAGAAGGAATTGGTAACCGGAACTTCAAGAGATGCTCACGGAGGATCCGTAGCCTCTACCTCTAAGAAGGGACCTGCTCCAGCAAGGACCTTGTCTGTTCCAAGACTTACCGCGGCTGCGTTGACGGCATGGCGGTTGAACGCCGGATCCTGAAGGAAAAAGGCATTCCGGATGAAGTCATCCCTATCCTGATCAAAGCCAGGAAGGATGTAACCGCAAAACATTATCACCGCATTTGGCGAAAATATGTTGCGTGGTGCGAGGCCAGTAAGGCTCGACGGAGGAAATTCAACTGGGTCGATTCCTACATTTCCTGCAAACAGGAGTATCTATGGGCCTGAAATTGGGCTCCATTAAGGTTCAAATTTCGGCTCTGTCAATTTTCTTCCAAAAAAGAACTAGCTTCAGTCCCTGAAGTTCAGACATTTGTTAAAGGGGTACTGCATATACAGCCTCCTTTTGTGCCTTTAGTGGCACTTTTGGGATCTCCAGGTGGTTTTTGGGTTCCAAAAGTCACATTGGTTTGACACACTTAAATCTGTGGAGTTAAAATATCTCACAGAAAAAGTGGTCATGCTGTTGGCTCTGGCCTGGGCCAGGCGCGTGTCAGAATTGGTGGCTTTATCCTGTAAAAGCCCTTATCTGATTTTCCATTCGGACAGGGCGGAATTGAGGACTCGTCCTCAGTTTCTCCCTAAGGTGGTTTCAGCGTTCACCTGAACCAAACCTATTGTGGTGCCTGCGGCTACTAGGGACTTGGAGGACTCCAAGTTGCTAGACGTTGTCAGGACCCGGAAAATATATGTTTCCAGGACGGCTGGAGTCAGGAAATCTGACTCGCTGTTTATCCTCTATGCACCCAACTAGCTGGGTGCTCCTGCTTCTAAGCAGACTATTGCTCGTTGGATTTGTAGTACAATTCAGCTTGCACATTCTGTGGCAGGCCTGCCACAGCCAAAAATCTGTAAATGCCCACTCCACAAGGAAGGTGGGCTCATCTTGGGCAGCTGCCCGAGGGGTCTCGGCTTTACAACTTTGCCGAGCAGTTACTTGGTCAGGAGCAAATACGTTTGTAAAATTCTACAAATTTGATACCCTGGCTGAGGAGGACCGGGAGTTCTCTCATTGGGGGCTGCAGAGTCATCCGCACTCTCCCGCCCGTTTGGGAGCTTTGGTATAATCCCCATGGTCCTTACGGAGTTCCCAGCATCCACTAGGACGTCAGAGAAAATAAGAATTTACTTACCGATAATTCTATTTCTCGTAGTCCGTAGTGGATGCTGGGCGCCCATCCCAAGTGCGGATTGTCTGCAATACTGGTACATAATTATTGTTACCAAAAAATTCGGGTTATTGTTGTAGTGAGCCATCTTTTCGAGAGGCTTCTCTATTATCATGCTGTTAACTGGGTTCAGATCACAAGTTGTACAGTGTGATTGGTGTGGCTGGTATGAGTCTTACCCGGGATTCAAAATCCTTCCTTATTGTGTACGCTCGTCCGGGCACAGTATCCTAACTGAGGCTTGGAGGAGGGTCATAGGGGGAGGAGCCAGTGCACACCAGGTGATCCTAAAGCTTTCTTTAGATGTGCCCTGTCTCCTGCGGAGCCGCTATTCCCCATGGTCCTTACGGAGTTCCCAGCATCCACTACGGACTACGAGAAATAGAATTATCGGTAAGTAAATTCTTATTTTCCATTGATAATTTTTGTGTGATTTTGTTGCCAGCACATTCAACTATGTAAAGAACATAGTATTTAATAAGAATATTTCATTCATTTAGATCTAGGATGTGTTATTTTAGTGTTCCCTTTATTTTTATGAGCAGTGTATATATTACGTGTGTGTGTATATGTGTGTATGTATTTATGTATATATGTGTGTGTGTATATATGTGTATATATAGATATAGATATATATATAGATAGAGATAGAGAGATATAGATATATAGTGGAAAAAACGAGGCGGCACTCAGAGGCTTTTCACTTCAATCATGTAATAGTGCAAAAGGTCACATCAACCTTTCGGGGACCTGGTCCCCTTCTTCAGGATAAAAGTAGTGCAAAACAAGAGTGTTTAAATAAGGTTAGAAACACTTACCCCCTGACCCCATTCAATCACATGCTGCAGCGTGTCTCTCTGGTCGCCTGCTCAGGACTTTCACCCGGCTCACTGGCGCCTCGGCGGGACCGGAAGTGACGTTACGGGAGCGAGCCGCGTCACCATGGCAACCGCTCAAGGCATACTCACTGTCTTAGCGTCTCCTCCTGGCCGCGTCTCACTCACTTCCGCCAATACGTCCACAGGTGCCGCGAGATCTGAAGCCTCATCACGGAAGCCCGCTGCGTTACCATAGTAACGCTGTCTGCTGTGAATAAACATGATACAAGACAATAACATAAGTGACAAAGTAAGATGACCTTGAAGGTCAATATACAACTGACATGTCGTAATGAAGTGCTAGTGCAAACAACAGAACCATTGAAAAGCAATTAAAAACATCCAAAGGTGCAAGGGAAAAAAATACATCATGACCCCTCTAATGTTAAAATGACCTACTAATATTTGTCAAATATGGCAACAACTGCCTAACAACTTGAAACTTTATTGGTGCCCTGTGACTTGTGGCAAGATGGTGAAAGGCACGAGGGCGTGGCGCCCAGACTGCATAGCTTCACCTTTCTAAACATAATCTTACTTACTGTTCCATGTGATTGAATGGGGTCAGGGGGTAAGTGTTTCTAACCTTATTTAAACACTCTTGTTTTGCACTACTGTTATCCTGAGGAAGGGGACCAGGTCCCCGAAACGTTGATGTGACCTTTTGCACCATTACATGATTGAAGTGAAAAGCCTCTGAGTGCCGCCTCGTTTTTTCCACTGCATATCACCAGTTCCCAGTTGGGGAGGGCACCAGAGCAGCATCAATCCAGCATTGGACTTCGTGGAGTGCCGGAGCAGCTGTTTTTTATATATATATATATATATATATATATATATATATATATATATATATATATATATATATATATATATATATATATATATAATATACACACACACATAGGAAGAGTACATAATCTGTTGTGACTTACATTAGTGTAATTTGACAATGTGGTTTTTCTTATACTTAAGCACATGGCTGGACACCATTTTATCTCAACTTCCTGCTTCTTTTTCCAGGAGGTTTGCTGCGGTCCTACAACACTCTGCCACTGGAGGAGCAGGGGTGGTGTTAGGAATTTCTGTAAAGCACATCTTTAACAGAGTTAGTGTGTGTCAGCTGCAGCTTCTAGTTTATACACACTTTAGTAAATGTCTGTGCGAGTGTTACCTAATGGAATCCACGTGCACAGTGTGTTTACCAGTCCGCATATGGACATCTACCCTGATCCTATTTGGGCAGGTAGTAAGGCGGCTAGATCTAACTCTATATTAACACCGTCTCAGCTGCTAGAGTGAGTGCATGATATGTCAAGGACTTTGCAAGGTTTACCAGAGTCCAAGTCTTGCTCAAATCCTAACAGTAGCCATCAGTGGTCGCATGTTAACAGTTTCAGCTGTGTTGCAGTCTGACTATTCAAGGCCAGACCTTATATCTATCACACACACACAACCACGAGTCACATAGTGAAGTTATTCATAGCCCAGCCAGTCATAATCTCATCAGAAAAGCAACCTCAAACTTAGAAAGCGCTAAGCTCTTGTGTGTGTCAGCTGTGCAGCTCCTTAAAATTACACCTCCTTTCAATTGTGCACTGCTGCTTTCAATAGTGGGTTTGTTGAGTCCCAATAATTTAAATATAAATCAAGGAATAAAGTTGAAAGCGCTGTCCACAATAAAAGAGTTTTTTATTTGATTAAAAATTATAAAATCACTATTCACATATATCCTTATCAATACTGATCTAAAGGTTTAGATATGTCTGGGACTGTCAGCATTTAACCCTTCCAATTACGTTTATAGGAGGCTGCTCAAAGGAGTGAACCATCAAAAAGGAATAAACACTGAGGGGATTAGTATATGACATCTAACACAATTGTTTAATTAGATGCAGAGTGTGTCAATTTAATGCAAGTTACCCACTGTGTTTAAACTGTTTCACTAATAGGTACCACTGGAAAACAGCTATGGTTTGTAATATGTTTCAATGTCTAAACCTTTAGATCAGTATTGATAAGGATATATGTGAATAGTGATTTTATAATTTTTAATAAAATAAAAAACTCTTTTATTGTGGACAGCGCTTTCAACTTTTTTCCTTGATTTATAATCTCATCAGGCCAGCGCAAGGTTCTGAATTTTACGGACACTAAGGAACCTATTTAAAATTATGGAGTTTTTATTGGATAAAACGCAGCGAGCACCTGTGTTGGTGGGGGTGTATGTTTTCTTTATTCTAATTCTCTTATTAAGCCATTCTCTATACCAGAGTATATGACAATTCAGTGGGAAACTACACCAACAGTGCATTCCTCGGTGTCAAAACTTTCCAATAGATTAACGTTTCGGTCCCAGCTGCAACTACGCCCGTCAGAGCGTACATTCAAGCTATGCTAAAGTCAGTGTATATGCTATAGTTGGGGTTTGGATTAACGACGTTATAGTTGCATAGGCAACGTAGTTGGTAGCCGGATCTTGCCTTAGAACAGTTTCTACTTGTTAATCACATCTGTATATCTGCTGAGTATTTACGCATGGCTGCTATAGATGTCAGCCAGGTTAGTTCTCTGATTTCAGCATCAATCATTGTGGTTGACTGGAGGCAGAATCAAAACTAGAAATAGAAACGTTGCCTTACACGGGCAATATGTTATTTACTCCTAAATTAGGAAAAGTAATTTCTAAGGCTACGGTGTGGAAGTCTGTTTTCTGGCCATTGACACGCAAGTTCCTAAAAGGAAACACGCTACACCAGCGTTCAAATCCTTTAGACCTCAGTCCTTTCGAGGCTATCCTACAACACAGTACACGTGGTAGAGGACATGGTTTTCAATAAACCACTAACCGTCGTTCGGTCACAAAGGCTGCTGCCAAGCCAGTGGCATGGCGAGTTTTCAGCTGTCTCAAATCTTTTTATAGGAGCAAATCTTCAGATGTTTCAGTTGACGTGATTGCGGAAATCCACAGATCTGTGGATCCACAATTTAGTGCTCAAAACATTACAACATAGAGTTCCATTGTCTACCACCTTTGCAGTGGTTTTTCAAGACAACATCCAAAACAAGCCTGTCTGCGTCAGAAGACACAAAGGCAGTTCTGTAGACCGCAATTCAGTCCCTCGTAGATTAAAGTTTCTTATTATTACAATCTTTTTGTAGTACCACAGCCGGACGGCTCGGTCATACCCATATTGAACCTAAACAGGCTCAATCAGTACGTGACTTACTACATATTTAAGATGGAATTTCTGCGGTCAGTGATTGCAGGTTTACAACCACAGAAATCGTCATTGCACTGAATCTCAAGGATGCGTACTTATGCATTCAATTTTTGGACACCGTATCAGGCATACTTAAAGGTTTGCAGTACAACAAAACCATTATCACTTTCAGGCACTACTGTTTGGCCTCTCGTCAGCGCCTCGGGTAGTCACAAGGGTGATGTCTGTGCTAATAGCTAATCTCAGATCCCTGGTAGTGATAATAGTTCTGTGATTAGACGACCTTCTCATCAAAGCTCTGTCTCAACAAATACTCCTTCAACATACCTTACTAACGTACAGTGTGCTAGTTCAGCACTGTTGGATTGTCAACTTCTACAAATCAAGCTGGGTTCCGTGTCAAGGAATTGAATTAAATTCCTAAGAAACAAAAAGCACAAAGTATTCGTTCTCTAGTACAGTTTGTGCTCGATCCACAGAAAGTCTCGGTGCACTTGTGCATGCGACTGTTAGAAAACAGGGGTGTCTTTAGAAGCACTGTACTTCGGAAGTTTGCACTCACGCTCTCTTCAACTGAATCTTCAAGCACAGTGGTCAGACTTTTGTCTACAGATTCATCAGATTGTATGCTTGTGTCCAAGGGCCAGAGTATCATTATTCTCGTGGCACCACATACTCAATCTCACTGCGGAGAGATTGTTTCCGATTCTGGACTTACCTAATTCAGATGACGGACGCAAGTCTCAGAGGTTGAGGAGTAGTAGTCCTACATATCAGCTTCAAGGTCTATCATCCCACCAGGAGAGATTACTGACAATAAATGTCCTAGAACTCAAGTCAATGTACAATACACGGTGACAGGAAGTTCACATGCTCCAGTCTCAGGCGGTTCAGTCAGTCAGTTCGGCAGTCGTATAAATCCCCAAACAAAACGGGACTCGAAGTCGCATGGCTATGCGCCAAGTTGTTTGAATCCTGATTTGTGCCGAGCATCACCAAGTGATATTGTCGGCAGTGTTCATTCCAGGAGTCGACAACTCAAAAGCAGATTATCTCAACCTTCAGAATTTTCATCCACAAGAATGGGTGTTAAATTCGGAAGTGTTCCAGTTGTTAGTCCAGCGGTGCAGTTACTCACAGCTGGATCTAATGGCTTCTCGCCAACATCATCAAACACCCAATATGTGTTCAAAACAAGAAATCCAAAGGCAGTGGCAGTGGATGCACTCACAATAGTGTGCCCGTACAGCCTCTGGTATCTGTTCCACCTTTTACGCTGCTTCTTTGGAGGCTAAAGTGGATCAAACGAGAGTCCACAACAGTCATGCTAGTGGTGCCTCATTGGCCATACAAAGCGTGGTTTTCGGATCTCCGCGGTTTACTCGCAGCCCATCCGTGGCCGCTGCCGCTACATCCAGACCTAATACAACCGGGTCCGTTCCGTTAGCCAATTTAGCGCAGCGGCGTTTGACAGGGTGGTGGTTGAAACCACACTGTTAAGATGAGAGGGCATTCCAAAATCTGTTATACCAACCATTTTACGTGCTAGGAAGCAAGTTACAGCAGCTCATTATCACAGTATTTGGCGAGCTTATATAGGGTGGTGTGAAGTTCAGAAGTTGCTGACTTTTTTCAGGTTATCTCGTCTTTTGCTGTTACAGACTAGGTTATATGGAGGACTACGTTTATCTACACTGAGGGTGCAGGTCTCTGCCTTGTCAATTTACTTTCAAAGGCGTTTGGCCCTTTTGCCAACTGTTTACTCTTTCCTGCAAGGTATCCTCCCTCCATTTATACCGCCTACAGCGCCATGAAACTTCAATCTATTGTCGTGTCAACTTTCTAGTTGTCCGTTATGTGTCAACTTTATTGTTGTCCGTTATATTATGTTATATGTAATTCTCCATTGTTCATCCTCTGTCACTCCTATTCGGCTCAGTAAAAAACACTGAGGTACTTGGGAGTATGGAGGGGGAAGGAGAGTTACACATTTAAATATTTAAAATGTGCCTATCCCTGCTAATGCACCGTCCATATCCCAAGAGTACTCCAGTGACCCCTATGGATTCAAAGAAAAGGATTTACCTGGTAAGTACCAAAATCCTATTTTTAGCTATAAGGGATGTGTTAAAGCTCCCTATGGAGGACATTGCATCACAGCAGTCGTTTTTATTTGTACAAAATAAGCCCAATGTCACTTTCCCTGATTCGCCAGCGTTAGATGACTTATTCAAACAGGTCTGGAAAAAACAGACAAAAAATTCCAAGTGTTCAAATAGCTTTTGCGCACATTCCTATTTGGTCCTGAAGGTAGAATATTTTGGGAGGAACCCCCTGGCGTGAATGTCTGTGTCTCACCTGTCTAAGAAGACGGTGCTGCCTGCCCCGGGCTCACCATCAAGGATCCAGGGGATCGAAAGATGGAGACTACCCTAAATTCTATATACACTGCAGCTGGCCTCTCACAAAGACCGGTCATTGCGGATTGCTGGATGACCCATGCTATTCATTCCTGGGCCATTCAAATTCAGTGGTGTCTCTCGGGGGTATCCGTTCACATGGTCGACCGTGTTATGGTCGACAGTCATTAGGTCGATCACTATTGGTCGACACGGACACATGGTCGACACTGACACATGGTCGACACATGAAAAGGTCGACGTGAGTTTTTGAACTTTTTTTTTCTTTTGGGGAACTTTTCCATACGTTACGATCCACGTGGACTACGATTGGAACGGTAATCTGTGCCGAGCGAAGGCACCATGCCCGAAGCATGGCGAGCGAAGCGGTGCACTAATTGGGGTTCCCAGTCACTTTACGCAAAAAACGACACCAAAAAAAGTAAAAAAACTAATGTCGACCATGTGTCCATGTCGACCATGTCAATGTCGACCTAATGACTGTCGACCATAACATGGTCGACCATTCATACCGGAACCCTCTCGGGGGATATGCTCTTAGTTACTGTGGTAACCTTGCTGAAGCACATTCAGGACACTACACGTGTCCTCTGTGATTCCCTCAAGGAGATGGGGAACATTTATGTGCGGACATCTGCCATGGCAGTGTCGGCACGCAGGGCCTTGTGGTTGTGTCCGTGGATTGCGGACACAGAATCCAAACGTAGTGTGGATTCCCTCCCCTTTTCTGGGGAATGGCTTTTGGGGTTGAATTGGATACCTGGATTTCCAAAGTTACGGCTGGGAAATCCACGTTTCCCCCTTCTGGGGCCCACCGGCAAGACGCTCCTATCCGGGGCCGTCTGTCCCAGTCCTTTCGGTCTCGCATATTTCAATCGAAGGCCAGAGGTGCCTCCTATGCGGCTATAGGCACCAGAGGTAAGTACAAAAAAACCTGCAAGTACCAGTTCTCAGGAACAGTTCACCAGTTCTGCTTCCACTAAGGCCCTCAGCCGCGTCTGGGAAGTCTCCTGTCAGGATGCCTGGGTCAGGGAGCTCGCTCATCACTGAGGGCTTAAAGCTGGAGTGCGACCGTACTCCCCCCCCCCCCCCCCCCCCCCCCCCCAACGATTTTTCAAATGAAGTTACCGAACTTTGGAGGAGGATATGCACGTTACATTGCAACAGGCTATCCGAAAGTTGGTGCAGTCCCACGGCATTGTTCCAGTACCACTGATGCTGAATCCGGACGGTTCAGTAGTCAGACCCATTCTGAATCTGAAATCCTTGAATCCTTTTTTTGAGGGTGTTCACGTTCAAAAAAGGGATTGCGGGCCACGAAGAACAGGAACTTATGGTCTCCTTGGATATCAAGGACGCCTATCTCCATATTCCGGTTTGGCCCCTCATGAGGCGTACCTGCGGTTTGCCCTGCTGGACGATCACTTCCAGTTTCAGGCACTGCACTTCGGCCAATCAACAGACCCGAGGGTATTCACGAAGGTGATGGCGGCGGAGATGATGCTTTAACTCCGGGTCCAGGGGAACAATGTGGTTCCTTATCTGGACAATCTTCTGATAAAGGCAAGATCTAGGGAGCTTTTGTTGCTCCATATTGACCGCACCATCCGTCTTCTGTCCGACCATGGGTGGATCCTCAACTTACAGAAGTCCCACCTGGAGCCAACTCAGAGGCTCTTGTTCCTGGGGATGTTGCTGGATACTGTGGCCCAGAAGGTGTTTCTACTAGAGGACAAGGTGAAAACACTTCAGGAGATGGTCCGCATGGTGCTCCGACCTACTTGAGTGTCCGTACATCTCTGCATAAGATTGTTGGGAAGGATGGTTGCCTCATACGAAGCAATCCAGTACGGGAGGTTCCATGCCAGAATGTTTCAGTTGCATTTCCTGAACAAGTTGTCTGGATCGCATCTCCAGATGCACTGGATGATTCAGCTGTCAAATCAGGCCAGGATTTCCCTCCTGTGGTGGCTACAGTCCTCCAATCTCCTGAGGGTGGCAGGTGATTCTGGATTGGACCCGCCTCATGACTGATGCGAGTCTGAGAAGATGGGGAGCTGTCACCCAAGGGACGCAGTTCCAGGGCAGGTGGTCAGCCCACGAAGGCCTCCTTCCAATCAACATTCTGGAACTTCGGGCGATTTTACAATGCTCTACTTGAAGCCTCTCCTCTGCTCGATGACACGCGATCCACGGCGGTGGCATATATCAATCGACAAGGAGGGACAAAAAGCAAGAAATGCAAGAGCCATGTCGGCAATCTTCATTCTGGGTGTGGACAACTGGGAGGCGGACTTCCTGAGTCATCACGATCTCCACACGTGGGAGTGGGGGCTCCACCTTCAGGTGTTCCAGCAGATCATAGACCGGTGGGGTTGCCCACAAATAGACATGAAGGCTTCTCGTCTCAACAAGAAACGTCCCTGGTATTGCTTGTGGACCAGGGACCCTCAGGCGAGGGCAGTGGACGCACTGGCATTGCCTTGGCCGTACTGGCTGGTCTACCTGTTTCCTCCGATCCCATTTCTCCCAAGAGTGCTAAAGCAAATCAGGAATCAAGGTGTCCAGTCAATTCTAATTGCCCCGGATTGGCCTCAGAGTAGTTGACCCTTAGCCTCTACCACTCAGAAGAGATCTTCAGCAAGGACCATTCGTCTACCCGGACTTACGGCGACTTCGTTTGACGGCATGGTGGTTGAGCGGAACATCCTAGCTCACAAGAGCCTTTCCAAGAAAGATATTGCAACCATGGTTCAGGCCAGGAAACCGGCGACGTCAAAATACTATCATCATATCTGGAGAAGATATGTCTCTTGGTGCGAGGAACGCACATATCCGCCTGCAGAGTTTCCCTTGGGACGTTTCCTGCAGGCTGGTGTGGCTAAGGGCTTGCGTCTGGGTTCCATTTAAGTCCAGATTTCAGCTCTCCCTTTTCTTTCTGAAAAAATTTGCAGTGTTGCCAGTAGTTCAGACCTTCATGCAAGGGGTACTCCACATACAACCTCCCTTTGTGCTGCCTACGGCACACTGGAATTTGGATGTAGTGTTGAAATATCTACAGTCCTCCTGATTTGAACCTCTGAAGACAAGTCCCTCACGTGGAAGACGGTGATGTTACTGGCCCTAGCTTCTGCTCGATGTGTTTCAGAAATGGGGGCCTTATCGTGTAAAAGTCCCTACTTGGTCTTTTACGAGGACAGAACGGAGCTCCGGACTAGACAGCAGTTCCTGCCGAAGGTTGTCGCCGCGTTTTATCTGAATCAACCTATTGTGGTTCCGTCCAGCTCTGACGCTTCTGCTCCGCCTGAGGCATTGGATGCTGTGCATGCCTTGAAGATGTATGTCAAGCGTACAGCTCGGGTCAGAAAGACTGATTACTTGTTCATGCTCTATGATGCGCAGAAGAAGGGTTGCTCTGCTTCAAAGCAGTCCAGTGCTCGTTGGATTAGGCTTACTATCCAACAGGCCTATGTGTCGGCAGCCTTAACTGTTCCTAAGTCTCTTAATGCCCACTCAACTAGATCACTGGACTCTTCCTGAGCGGCTGCCCGTGGAGTCTCGTCCTTGCAACTATGCCCAGCTGCTATCTGGTCGGGGAAGAACACTTTTGTAATCTTACACAAATTTGATACCCTGGCCAAAGAGGATACCCAGTTTGGGCAGGTGGGGCTGCAGCACACTCCGCCCGTTCTGGAAGCTTTGGGATGTCCCCATCGTACTAGTTTCTCCCAATATCCCTTATGGATGCTAGAGAAAATAGGATTTTAATACCTACCGGTAAATCCTTTTCTCGTAGTCCATAAGGGATATTGGGCACCTGCCTCAGTGTGTGGACTTTTCTGCAGGTTCTTGTTCTATAGTTACCTGTTCAGCTGTTGTTGTTGTTACCAGCTGTTGCTGGTTGTTGTATGCTAGTGGTGTGCTGGTGTTTAAATCTCACCACTCTTTCTGTTATGTTCCTTCTCTCATATGTCATTTCCCCCAGTATCCCTTATGGACTACGAGAAAAGGATTTACCGGTGGGTATTAAAATCCTATTGTTTGTTGGTTGATTTTGTTTTTAACGGTTCAATAGTAAAAAATTGCAACAGAAGATATTCTTTTCAACTTATACTTTTGTAAGTCCCTTTCATAGCTCTAACGCAGTGCCATGGACCATCTTTATTTCTCTGACGTCCTAGTGGATGCTGGGGACTCCGTCAGGACCATGGGGATTAGCGGCTCCGCAGGAGACAGGGCACAAAAATAAAGCTTTAGGATCAGGTGGTGTGCACTGGCTCCTCCCCCTATGACCCTCCTCCAAGCCTCAGTTAGGTTTTTGTGCCCGTCCGAGCAGGGTGCAATCTAGGTGGCTCTCCTAAAGAGCTGCTTAGAAAAAGTTTTTAGGTTTTTTATTTTACAGTGAGTCCTGCTGGCAACAGGCTCACTGCAACGAGGGACTTAGGGGAGAAGAAGTGAACTCACCTGCGTGCAGGATGGATTGGCTTCTTAGGCTACTGGACACCATTAGCTCCAGAGGGATCGAACACAGGCCCAGCCATGGAGTCCGGTCCCGGAGCCGCGCCGCCGACCCCCTTGCAGATGCCGAAAAGTGAAGAGGTCCAGAAACCGGCGGCAGAAGACTTTTCAGTCTTCATGAGGTAGCGCACAGCACTGCAGCTGTGCGCCATTGTTGTCACACACTTCACACCAGCGGTCACTGAGGGTGCAGGGCGCTGTGGGGGGCGCCCTGGGCAGCAATGAAATACCTATACTGGCTAAAAGATACATCACATATAGCCCCTGGGGCTATATGGATGTATTTAACCCCTGCCAGGTCTCAGAAAAACGGGAGAAGAAGCCCACCGAAAAGGGGGCGGGGCCTATTCTCCTCAGCACACAGCGCCATTTTCCCTCACAGAAATGCTGGTGGGAAGGCTCCCAGGCTCTCCCCTGCACTGCACTACAGAAACAGGGTTAAAACAGAGAGGGGGGGCACTTATTTGGCGATATGATTATATATATTAAGATGCTATAAGGGAAAAACACTTATATAATGGTTGTCCCTGTATAATTATAGCGTTTTGGTGTGTGCTGGCAAACTCTCCCTCTGTCTCTCCAAAGGGCTAGTGGGGTCCTGTCCTCTATCAGAGCATTCCCTGTGTGTGTGCTGTGTGTCGGTACGTGTGTGTCGACATGTATGAGGACGATGTTGGTGAGGAGGCGGAGCAATTGCCTGTAATGGTGATGTCACTCTCTAGGGAGTCGACACCGGAATGGATGGCTTATTTAAGGAATTACGTGATAATGTCAACACGCTGCAAGGTCGGTTGACGACATGAGACGGCCGGCAAACCAATTAGTACCTGTCCAGGCGTCTCAAACACCGTCAGGGGCGTTAAAACGTCTTTTTACCTCAGTCGGTCGACACAGACACGGACACTGACTCCAGTGTCGACGGTGAAGAAACAAACGTATTTTTCTTTTAGGGCCACACGTTACTTGTTAAGGGCAATGAAGGAGGTGTTACATATTTCTGATACTACAAGTACCACAAAAAAGGGTATTTTGTGGAGTGTGAAAAAACTACCTGTAGTTTTTCCTGAATCAGATAAATTAAATGAAGTGTGTGATGATGCGTGGGTTTCCCCCGATAGAAAATTATTGGCGGTATACCCTTTCCCGCCAGAAGTTAGGGCGCGTTGGGAAACACCCCTTAGGGTGGATAAGGCGCTCACACGCTTATCAAAACAAGTGGCGGTACCGTCTCCAGATAGGGCCGCCCTCAAGGAGCCAGCTGATAGGAGGCTGGAAAATATCCTAAAAAGTATATACACACATACTGGTGTTATACTGCGACCAGCGATCGCCTCAGCCTGGATGTGCAGCGCTGGGGTGGCTTGGTCGGATTCCCTGACTGAAAATATTGATACCCTTGACAGGGACAGTATTTTACTGACTATAGAGCATTTAAAGGATGCATTTCTATATATGCGAGATGCACAGAGGGATATTTGCACTCTGGCATCAAGAGTAAGTGCGATGTCCATATCTGCCAGAAGTTGTTTATGGACACGACAGTGGTCAGGTGATGCAGATTCCAAACGGCACATGGAAGTATTGCCGTATAAAGGAGAAAAAGACAACGTCTTTTCAACCTCAGTCCTTTCGTCCCCATAAGGGCAAGCGGTCAAAAGGCCAGTCATATCTGCCATGGGATAGAGGAAAGGGAAGAAGACTGCAGCAGGCAGCCCATTCCCAGGAACAGAAGCCCTCCACCGCTTCTGCCAAGTCCTCAGCATGACGCTGGGGCCGTACAAGCGGACTCAGGTGCGGTGGGGGGTCGTCTCAAGAGTTTCAGCACGCAGTGGGCTCACTCGCAAGTGGACCCCTGGATCCTACAAGTAGTATCCCAGGGGTACAGATTGGAAGTTCGAGACGTCTCCCCCTCGCAGGTTCCTGAAGTCTGCTTTACCAACGTCTCCCTCCGACAAGGAGGCAGTAGTGGAAACAATTCACAAGCTGTATTCCCAGCAGGTGATAATCAAAGTACCCCTCCTACAACAAGGAAAGGGGTATTATTCCACACTATATTGTCGTACTGAAGCCAGACGGCTCGGTGAGACCTATTCTAAATCTGAAATATTTGAACACTTACATAAAAAGGTTCAAATCAAGATGGAGTCACTCAGAGCAGTGATAGCGAACCAGGAAAAAGGGGACTATATGGTGTCCCGGGACAGATGCTTACCTCCATGTCCCAATTTGCCCTTCTCACCAAGGGTACCTCAGGTTCGTGGTACAGAACTGTCACTATCAGTTTCAGACGCTGCCGGTTGGATTGTCCACGGCACCCCGGGTCCTTACCAAGGTAATGGCCGAAATGATGATTCTTCTTCAAAGAAAATGGACGATCTCCTGATAGGGGCAAGGTCCAGAGAACAGTTGGAGGTCGGAGTAGCACTATCTCAAGTAGTTCTACGACAGCACGGGTGGATTCTAAATATTCCAAAACCGCAGCTGTTTCCGACGACACGTCTGCTGTTCCTAGGGATGATTCTGGACACAGTCCAGAAAAAGGTGTTTCTCCCGGAGAAGAAAGCCAGGGAGTTATCTGAGCTAGTCAGGAACCTCCTAAAACCAGGAAAAGTGTCAGTGCATCATTGCACAAGGGTCCTGGGAAAAATGGTGGCTTCTTACGAAGCGATTCCATTCGGCAGATTTCACGCAAGAACTTTTCAGTGGGATCTGCTGGACAAATGGTCCGGATCGCATCTGCAGATGCATCAGCGGATAACCTTATCGCCACGGACAAGGGTGTCTCTTCTGTGGTGGTTGCAGAGTGCTCATCTGTTAGAGGGCCGCAGATTCGGCATACAGGACTGGGTCCTGGTGACCACGGATGCCAGTCTGAGAGGCTGGGGAGCGGTCACACAGGGAAGAAACTTCCAGGGAGTATGGTCAAGCCTGGAGATGTCTCTTCACATAAATATACTGGAGCTAAGAGCGATTTACAATGCTCTAAGCCTGGCAAAACCCCTGTTTCAGGGTCAGCCGGTGTTGATCCAGTCGGACAACATCACGGCAGTCGCCCACGTAAACAGACAGGGCGGCACAAGAAGCAGGAGAGCAATGGCAGAAGCTGCAAGGATTCTTCGCTGGGCGGAAGATCATGTGATAGCACTGTCAGCAGTGTTCATTCCGGGAGTGGACAACTGGGAAGCAGACTTCCTCAGCAGACACGATCTACACCCGGGAGAGTGGGGACTTCATCCAGAAGTCTTCCACATGATTGTGAACCGTTGGGAAAAACCAAAGGTGGATATGATGGCGTCTCGCCTCAACAAAAAACTGGACAGGTATTGCGCCAGGTCAAGAGACCCTCAGGCAATAGCTGTGGACGCTCTGGTAACACCGTGGGTGTTCCAGTCAGTGTATGTGTTTCCTCCTCTGCCTCTCATACCAAAAGTACTGAGAATTATACGGCAAAGGGGAGTAAGAACGATACTCGTGGCTCCGGATTGGCCAAGAAGAACTTGGTACCCGGAACTTCAGGAGATGCTCACGGAAGATCCGTGGCCTCTACCTCTAAGACGGGACCTGCTTCAGCAGGGACCGTGTCTATTCCAAGACTTACCGCGGCTGCGTTTGACGGCATGGCGGTTGAACGCCGAATTCGAAGGGAAAAAGGCATTCCGGAAGAGGTCATTCCTACACTGGTAAAAGCCAGGAAGGAGGTGACTGCACAACATTATCACCGCATTTGGAGAAAATATGTTGCGTGGTGTGAGGCCAGGAAGGCCCCCACGGAGGAATTTCAATTGGGTCGATTCCTACATTTCCTGCAAACAGGATTGTCTATGGGCCTCAAATTGGGGTCCATTAAGGTTCAAATTTCGGCCCTGTCGATTTTCTTCCAGAAAGAATTGGCTTCAGTTCCTGAAGTCCAGACTTTTGTAAAAGGAGTACTACATATACAGCCCCGGTTGTGCCCCCAGTGGCTCCGTGGGACCTTAATATAGTTTTGGATTTTCTCAAATCCCATTGGTTTGAGCCACTCAAATCGGTGGATTTGAAATATCTTACATGGAAAGTAACCATGCTACTGGCCCTGGCTTCAGCCAGGAGAGTGTCAGAATTGGCGGCTTTATCGTATAAAAGCCCATATCTGATTTTCCATTCGGACAGGGCAGAACTGCGGAAGCATCCTCAGTTTCTGCCTAAGGTGGTGTCAGCGTTTCACCTGAACGAGCCTATTGTGGTGCCTGCGGCTACTAGCGATTTGGAGGATTCCAAGTTGCTGGACGTTGTCAGGGCATTGAAAATATATATATTTCAAGGACGGCTGGAGTCAGAAAATCTGACTCGCTGTTTATACTGTATGCACCCAACAAGCTGGGTGCTCCTGCTTCTAAGCAGACGATTGCTCGTTGGATTTGTAGCACAATTCAACTTGCACATTCTGTGGCAGGCCTGCCACAGCCTAAATCTGTCAAGGCCCATTCCACAAGGAAGGTGGGCTCATCCTGGGCGGCTGCCCGAGGGGTCTCGGCATTACAACTCTGCCGAGCAGCTACGTGGTCGGGGGAGAACACGTTTGTAAAATTCTACAAATTTGATACCCTGGCTAAAGAGGACCTGGAGTTCTCTCATTCGGTGCTGCAGAGTCATCCGCACTCTCCCGCCCGTTTGGGAGCTTTGGTATAATCCCCATGGTCTTGACGGAGTCCCCAGCATCCACTAGGACGTCAGAGAAAATAAGATTTTACTTACCGATAAATCTATTTCTCGTAGTCCGTAGTGGATGCTGGGCGCCCATCCCAACTGCGGATTGTCTGCAATACTTGTACATAGTTATTGTTACAAAAAAATCGGGTTGTTATTGTTGTGAGCCGTCTGTTCAGAGGCTCCTACGTTTGTCATACTGTTAACTGGGTTCAGATCACAAGTTGTACGGTGTGATTGGTGTGGCTGGTATGAGTCTTACCCGGGATTCAAAATCCTTCCTTATTGTGTGCGCTCGTCCGGGCACAGTATCCTAACTGAGGCTTGGAGGAGGGTCATAGGGGGAGGAGCCAGTGCACACCACCTGATCCTAAAGCTTTATTTTTGTGCCCTGTCTCCTGCAGAGCCGCTAATCCCCATGGTCCTGACGGAGTCCCCAGCATCCACTACGGACTACGAGAAATAGATTCATCGGTAAGTAAAATCTTATTTTTTCATTCACTAGGGGTCACTGGAGTACTCTTGGGATATGGACAGGGCATTAGCAGGGACAGACGCATTTAAATTGGTTTTTAATTACCTACCGGTAAATCCTTTTCTCGTAGTCCATAAGAGATATTGGGGAGACTTAGTTTGATGCGGTATACACAGGGTCCAAAGGAGCCGGTGCACTTTAAGTTTCTTTACTGGGTGTGCTGGCTCCTCCCCTCTATGCCCCCTCCCACAGGCAGTTATAGGTAAAACAGTGCCTGAAGGAGAAAGGACATACTTGAGAGAAGGAACATAACAATAAGTAGTCAGATTTATACACCAGCACACCACGAGCAAAAAACAACCAGCAGCGGCTGGAAACAACAAACAGCAACAGCTGAACAGGTAACCATATTAAGAGAACCTGCAGAAAAGTCAACGCACTAAGGCGGGTGCCCAATATCCCTTATGGACTACAAGAAAAGGATTGACCGGTAGGTAATTTAAAATCCTATTTTCTCTAGCATCCATAAGGAATATTGGGGAAATATAGTATGATGGGGAAGTCCAAAAGCTTCTAGAACGCTTGGGAATGTGTGGAGACTTATGCAGCACCGTCTGCCTAAACTGGGTATCCTCTTTGGCCAGGGTATCAAACTTGTAGAATTTTACAAAAGTGTTCATCCCCGACCAGGTAGCAGCTCAGCATAGTTGCAAGGCCGAGACTCCACGGGCAGGACAACCCTTTTTCTGCGCATTGTAGAGAATGAACAAGGAGTCAGTCTTTCTGATCTGAGCCGTTCGCTTGACCTAGATCTTTAAGGCTCGCACAGCATCCAATGCCTCCAGAGGAGCAGAAGTGCCAGAACTTGACGGAACCACAATAGGTTGATTTCAACTGGAACGCAGAGACAACCTTCGGCAAGAACTGCTGCCTAGTCCTGAGCTCCGCTCTGTCTTCGTAAAAGACCAAGTAGGGACTTTTACATGATAAGGCCCCCAAGTCTGAGACATGTCTAGCAGATCCAGGACCAGTAACATCACCGTCTTCCACGTGCGGTACTTGTCTTCTACCGTCACCAGAGGTTCAAACCAGGACTGTAGAAATTCCAACACTACATTCAAATCCCAGGCTGCCGTGGGCGGCACAAAAGGATGTTGAATGTGAAGTACTCCTTGCAAGAAGGTCTGAACTTCTGGCAATACTGCCAACTTATTCTGGTTGAATTTGGAGAGGGTCAAAATTTGGACCTTATTGGACCCCAGGCCTGCAGGAAACTAAGGAAACATCCCAAGTGGAACACCGCAGGCGGATACGAGCATTCCTCGCACCGAGACATATCTCCTCCAGATATGATGATAGTGTTTTGACGTCACAGGTTTCCTGGCCTGAACCATGGTAGCAATGACTCTTTTGGAAAGGCCTTTATGAGCAAGGATGTTCCGCTCAACTTCCATGCCGTGAAACGAAGTCGCAGTAAGTCCGGGTAGACGAACGGTCCTTGTTGAAGATCTGTTCTTAGTGGTAGAGGCCAAGGGCATTTGACGGACATGTCCAGAAGATCCGCGTACCATGCCCACCCGGGTTCAATCAGAATTGCCTGGACTCCTTGATTCCTGATTCGCTTGAGCACCCCTCTGAACAATGGAATCGGAGGAAACTGGTAGAAAGGCCAGTAAGGCCAAGGCGACGTTCATGCATCCACTGCCCTCGCCTGAGGGTCCCTGGTGCATGAGCAATACCAGTGAAGCTTCTTGTTGAGTCGAGAAGCCATGTCTATTTGTGGGCAGCCCCACCGCTCGATCTGCTGAAACACCTGATAGTGTAGCCCCCACTCTCCCGAGTGGAGATAGTGACAACTCAGGAAGTCCGCTTCCCAGTTGTCCACTCCCGGAATGAAGATTACTGACCTTGCTCTTGCATTTCTTTCCGCCCAGAGGAGTATCTTTGCCACCTCTTGCATGCAGGCTCTGCTGTGTGTCCCTCCTTGCTGATTGATGTACGCCACCACTGTGGCGTTGTCTGACTGTACTTTGATCGTGTGATCCTTGAGTAGAGGAGAGGCCTGAAGCAGAGCATTGTAGATTGCCCAAAGTTCCAGAATGTTGATGGGAAGGAGGGCTTCGTGGGCTGACCACCTGCCCTGGAACTGAGCCCCTTGGGTGACAGCTCCCAATCCTCTCGGACCCGCATCCGTCGTGAGGAGCATCCAAACCTGAATCCCAAAACTCTGGCCTTCCAGGAGATTGGAGGACTGTAGCCACCACAGCAGGGTAATTCTGGCCTGAGGTGACAGCCGTATCTATCATCCGGTGCATCTGTAGATGTGATCCGAACCACTTGCTCAGGAGATCTAATTGGAATGTTCTGGCATGGAATCTGCCATAATGTATCGCCTCGTTAGAGGCAACCATCTTCCCCAACAATCTTATGCAAAGATGGATAGATACTCGAGCAGGTCAGAGCACCATGCGGACTATCTCCTGAAGTGTTCTCGCCTTGTCCCCCGGGCGTAACACCTTCTGGGCCACAGTATTCAGGAACATCCCCAGAAACAGGAGCCGCTGAGTTGGCTCCAGGTGGGACTTCTGTAAATTGAGAATCCACCCATGATGTGACAGAAGTTGGATAGTGCGGTCAATATGGAGCAATAAAAGCTCCCTGGATATTGCTTTTATCAGAAGATCATCCAAGTAGGGTACATCATTGACCCCCTAGACCCAGAGCTGGAACATCATCTCCGCCATTACCTTTGTGAATACCCTCGGAGCTGTGGACAGGCTGAAGGGGTAGGTGCCTGGAACTAGTAGTGATCGTCCAGTAGGGCAAAACCTCAGATAAGCCTGATGAGGTGGCCAAATCGGAATATGAAGGTAGGTGTCCCTGATATCCAGGAGAACTATGTATTCCTGTTCTTCCAGGCCTGCAATCACTGCTCTTAAGGATTCCACCTTGAATTTGAAAACCCTGAGATAAGGGTTCAAGGACTTTAGATTCAAAAATAGGATTTTAATACCTACCGGTAAATCCTTTTCTCTTAGTCCGTAGAGGATGCTGGGGACACCATTAGAACCATGGGGTATAGACAGGATCCGCAGGAGACATGGGCACTTTAAGACTTTGAAAGGGTGTGAACTGGCTCCTCCCTCTATGCCCCTCCTCCAGACTCCAGTTATAGGAACTTTGCCCAGAGTGACGGACATTTCGAGGAAAAGATTTATTGTTAAACTAAGGTGAGATTCATACCAGCTCACGCCTCAACCATGCCGCCGAACATGGCATTCAACAGAACACAGGCCAACGGCATGAATAATAGCAGCAACAGGCTGATAATAAACGTAACACAACATATGTGTAACCATAACTATTAACTGCAGATACAGTACGCACCATGACGGGTGCCCAGCATCCTCTACGGACTAAGAGAAAAGGATTTACCGGAAGGTATTAAAATCCTATTTTCTCATACGTCCTAGAGGATGCTGGGGACACCATTAGAACCATGGGGTTATACCAAAGCTCTAGAACGGGCGGGAGAGTGCGGACGACTCTGCAGCACCGATTGACCGAACTTAAGATCTTCATCGGCCATGGTGTCAAACTTGTAGAACTTTGCAAAAGTGTTTGACCCCGACCAAGTAGCTGCTTGGCAGAGTTGCAAGGCTGAGACCCCCCCGGGCAGCCGCACAGGACGAGCCCACCTTTCTAGTAGAATGGGCCTTTACCGATTCCGGTATCGGCAATCCAGCCATGGAATGAGCATGCTGAATCGTGTTACAGATCCAGCGTGCAATGGTCTGCTTGGAAGCAGGACACCCAACTTTGTTGGGAAAAAACCAGAACAAAGAAACAGGTCCAGACGCGCTGTCACAGCTGCCAGTAAGGGATTGTCAGTCCCAAAGAAATAATGTAAAGAGAAAATAAGAACTGGCGCTATGTGTTTCTCCAATAATAATAAATAACTGTGGATGAATTTCAATAAAATAACATAGAATTTATTATCTAAACATCACATGCTAAAAACAGAAACATAAAATTCAAATGTAAACATGATCTTTAGGGCATAGACGGAGCTGAGAATACATTAGTAATGGCTGCTGGTAAGTGTCCACAAAGGATCCCGAACTGAAACAGTATGCAAAGTTCCCTGGGGGGAAGGAATTAAATACAGCTGGTGTTACCTGTGGCGACGGAGACTTCCAGAGGCTTGAGAATTAGCAGCAAGCAAGCTGTGCCGTTTGTATAGACACTGGGTCTCTCCAATCGATGCTGTAAAGATGAAATCCCACAGAGAAAGTTCCAAAAGCAGATTTTAAAAGTCCATATCTGGATCCATTTAGAGGGTGGAACACTTGTGGTGATAGCAGCTTCAACACTTAACGCGTTTCCCTAGGCTCGGTCACCTAGCTTCATCAGAAGTAAAGCTCAATCTGAATATGGGATCTATTTAAACCCCATTTAACGACCTGATGCCCAACAGGTGTGATGCAAATACCATTCAATCATCCACAGTAATAAGAAAAACGAAAGTTCTCTATAATCTATATACTTAAAATGTATGTAGGGGTCGGTAGGAGGCAAACCCACAGTAAAAAGACTAATTTAATAAACATAAAGAGGAGGAATCCCCCCCATTTCCGGGGGCATGATGCCCCCGCAGCCCATGATACTTAGAGGGACCCCCAGTATAGTATGAGGCAAAAAGGCTAGCCCGCGGGACTCCGTGGAGCATTGCACGCTCCTTCCGGGTCACGTGACAGGCGGAGGCCAATAGGTTTTCCTGGCAGAGACGCCCTGGTTGCTAAGCAACCCGAACGAGCACCGACGCGGTGCGTGATGACGTCACTCCCCTATCACATGACCGGGAACCCGGAGGGCTGCAGTTACATTAAAAAAAATATGTATTCCCACTGGTGGGCAAATCAAAACACATCAAAGTCAGCTTATGTAATTTAATATAATTGAACTAATATGCGGATGACCACTGGAACACATTAGATACTAAATTTGGCAATAGATGCATGTTATTGAACAGCCACGGGGGCCGGGACTGATCTTAGTGCAAAATCTTAGTAGGATCACAAAGTAAATTACAACACCCGAATCACTCAAGGAGACAGTTAAATATTTATTTTACCCCATAGAAAACTCCATAGTATATAAACCCTTCTCCTGTGATGAATAGTCAGGATCACTAGGATAATTAATTGTATTTAGATAATAAACCTACTGGATAATATAGTTATAACATTCATTAAGGTCACACATGTGACCTATCACATCGATAGACATTTTAGTGTTACTCAGTGAATAAATAAACTGACAAAAGCATGACCTAGGAAAAATAAGTATGGAAATCTAAACAGGAGGAATATTCATTAAACCAATCAAACAATCAGAACTCATATGGCAAAGTCCCCACCGCAACCATTGGGTGTCTGCACAGCCATGGAGGGACTCCTAGCAGGAGTCACCAATACACTCGGAGGAACTCCGAATGGCCGCTCACCCTAGACGTGCTGACAGGGAAAACCGCTGTCCCGTCTCGGGTGTGCGTGGAAGCCTCCAGGGCCGCGCAGACCACACACAGGTGACACAGGGTCGTCACCTGTACCAACTGGGTGCAGGGGTAGTTAATATCAACAAAATTATGATTATAAAGGAAACATCAAATAGATATCTATATATTACTTCTCAAGGTTTTAGACCACTATGTTCAGTTCCATTGTCTCATTTAAACCGGTAGGATGTACTGAATTGAACTGGAGCATCCAATAGATTTCTCTCTTACATAATTGTGAGAATCTGTCCCCACCCCTCACGGTGGTAGCCACATGTTCTAATGCCAGGACAGAGAGGCATCCGGGGTCTTTCTGATGTATGGAGTAAAAGTGACGGGACACACTATGTTTAAGGAAACCTTTAGCAATATTTCTTTTGTGTTCCATAATCCTGGTACGTAATTTTCTAGTGGTGCGGCCCACATAATATAAATGACAGCTGCACCAAAGGAGGTAAATTACATATGAGGAATCGCAGCTCATAAATGATTTAATTGTATGAATATCTGTTTTGTTTGGTAATTCAATTGACAGTTTTCCTGGGTGTATGGGAACAAACTTGGCATTTATTCTTGCTGCAATGAAAAAAACCGGATGTTTTTTTGTCAGCCATTCAGATCCTGATTCTTGTTTTCTGCTAGTATCTTCATTATCTACTTTTTTCAAAAGACTCGGAGCTAAAAGAGTTTTTAAAGACTTATTTTTTCTATAGATTATTTGTGGAACCTGAGGAAGTGTTTCCACCAGAATACGATTCTGTTTCAAATTTTTGAAGTTTCTATTTATTATGCTACGAATCTGACCCGCACAACTATTAAATTTGCATATATATGCAAAACTCTTATCCTTATTATCAGCACGCTCATCTTTCTTAGAGTGATATTGTAAGAGGCTATTTCTGTCTAAATCGGAAACCTCCGTAAGAGCCTTTTGTAGGATATTTTCAGGATATCCACACTCCCTAAAGGAGGTGAGTAGGGTGTCTGCCTGTTCAGTGAAGGTGACAAAACTAGAGCAATTTCTCCTAAGACGGATAAGTTGTCCCTTGGGGATGTTTTGCTTCCAGGGTTTAAAATGTGAACTGGTAAAGTGTAAATAGGAATTAGTATTAGTCTTTTTGCTATATGTAGATGTGACTATTCTATTATTAATGATCTCTAAATTGACATCCAGAAAATAAATTTTAGTGGTGTGGAAAGTGGAAGTGAAAGCGAGATTGTACTTGTTGCAGGACAGTGACCGAATAAACTGTGTGGCAGAGTCGAGGTCCCCATCCCAAATAATAAAAAGATCATCAATGTAGCGGCCATAGAGGACCAGGTTCGCTGCCCAGCCACTGCCCCACACATGGGTTTGTTCAAACTCCCCCATGTAGAGGTTGGGAAAGCTGGGCGTGAACCTGGTCCCCATGGCCGTACCCATTACCTGTAGATAAAAAGCACCGAGAAACATGAAATAATTATGTGATAGAATAAAAGAAATCGAAGCATTGAGAAAAGATTTTTGTTCCCCCACTGAGGTCATTATCAGTATCCAGTCTCCTTTTGATCACTTCACAACCCAGTAAATGTGGGATGTGTGTATATAAAGCAGAAAATCCAAGGTGAGAAAAACATACGTTTCTTTCCACGTAACATTATTGATTAGATTGAGGAAGTGCGTGGTGTCCTTGATATGAGACCTCAGTGAGGACACTCTAGATTGAAGAAAAGAATCAACATAAAAAAAAGCAAATTATACTTACCGATAATTTCATTTCTCCGAGGTACTTCATGGCAGCCCTTACTCTTGGGGATTGTATCCCATTCCTAGACTTAGACAGGGAATCCTCTCAACACTTTAGGACCACCCACCTTGGGTATATAGCCCTGCTCCTCCCCTTCCTCCATTAGTCTTTTGAGTGTCTCCTGTGACCAGACTATATTTAAACTTCACTAAGGGAGGGTATATTGTAGGCTGCCATGAAGTACCTCGGAGAAATGAAATTATCGGTAAGTATAATTTGCTTTTTTCTCCTACACTACTTCATGGCAGCCCTTACTCTTGGGATATACCAACACTCAATATAGGGAGGGCAATAAAAAAAATACCACAGACATCTTGTCAATGCTGAAAACTATAATTTGTTTAATTCAATGCTGCATCAAAGACACGTTTCCCAAAGTGTGCCTCCATAACATCCACCGCATAATGACTGGAGAATGTATGCATAGAAGACCATGTGGCTGCTGCACATATATCCTTCGCCGAAAGCCTTGCCTTCTTAGCCCAGGAAGCTGCCATGGCCCTGGTAGAGTGTGCCTTTAGCTGCTCCGGAACCTCTTGACCATTCTGTTTGTAAATAAACGCCAGGAGTTCTGTGATCCATCTGGAGATGGTCTGTTTCGTAGGTTTCTCACCCTTCCTTGCACCTGAATATAATACAAACAGGTGTTTCGTCTTACGGAACTCTTTCACTCTGTCCAGATATACTGAAATTGCTCTGATTAGATCCAAACTATGCATTCTCTTCTCCTCCTCATTCTGCGGCTGTGGGTAGAATGATGGTAACACGATGTCTTGATTCAAATGGAAATCTGACACCACCTTAGGCAAAAATTCTGGATTCGTCCTTAAAACAAGTCTACCCGGAAGGAAATTAAGGTAGGGCTCCTCTGACCACAGGGCCTGTAGCTCTCCAACTCTTCTGGCTGACGTAATGGCTACCAGAAACACTACTTTCCAAGTTAGAAATTTAACTGAGACGTCCTGCAATGGCTCAAACGGAGACAACATTAATGAATTTAAAACTAAATTCAGATCCCACGGAGCGACCACCGACCTGAAGCGAGGTCTTATCCTTTTAATTGCCTGACAGAACTTCCTCACTAAGCTCTCATCAGATAATCTTCTCTCCAATAGGACACTCAGTGCTGCTATCTGGACCTTGATGGTAGATACCGCCAGCCCCTTCTCAAATCCATCAAACAAGAATTGAAGGACCTGCGATGTCTCTGCTTCCTGCGGGTTAAATCTTGAGCCCGACCAGGAAATGAAAGTTTTCCAGACTCTATAGTAGATCTTAGAGGATACCTTCTTTCTCGACTGAATCAACAAATTAACAACTTGCTCAGACAACCCTTTATCTCTCAATAATTGCCGCTCAATTTCCATGCCGTCAAATGCAGTTGTCGCAAATTCGGGTGCAGCAATGGACCCTGATGCAACAGATCCGTTATTAGCGGCAACGTCAAAGGTTCCCCTGCTGCCATCCTCAGTACTGAAGGAAACCACGCTCTCTTTGGCCAATATGGAAGAACTATTATGACCTGCGCCCTCTCTTCTCTGATCTTCCTTAGGATACGTGCAATCATTGGAAACGGAGGAAAAACATATGCTAGTCTGAACCCCCATGGGAGAGAGAAGACATCCACCCCGCTTGATCCTGGGAGATGATATCGGGAGAAGAACAGAGGAACTTTCGTATTGACGTGTGTGGCCATCAGATCCACCTGTGGCTGGCCGAACCTTTGTACAATCTGATTGAACACTGCGTCGTTCAATTCCCACTCTCCCGGTAACACCTCTTGTCTGCTGAGGAAATCTGCCACGTAATTGTCTACTCCGGGAACATGTAGTGCTGATAGGGATTCTAGATGACGTTCCGCCCAATGAAGTATGTTTGACACCTCTTCCATTAATACATGACTTCTGGTGCCTCCTTGCCGATTGAGATAGGCTACCACTGCTACATTGTCTGAAAATATCCTGAGATGTTTCCCCTGTAACTGCTTCTGGAAATATTTCATCGCCTTCCACACAGCTCTCATTTCCCTGTGGTTTGAGGATAATCTTCTCTCCTGGTGGTTCCACCTTCCTTGGCAGTTCTGTTGCAACAAGTGCGCCCCCCAACCGACTGCACTTGCATCTGTTGTTAGAATGAGGAAGTGACGATCCGACAGAGTCGTCTTCCTGTCGACCAGTTCTGTTTCCATCCACCAGTCTAGAGAACGTTTTGCCCCTTGACTTAACCCTATGCGATGATTCAGGGAATAACGTCTCCGACAATAGCCTAGTATCTCTAGCTGAAGGCCCCTCATCCGCCATCTCGCCCACGGGACCACGTCTATGGAGGAGGCCATCATACCCAAAAGACTCATCCCCTGACGCAGAGTCACACTGTTGCATTCCCTTAGCAAAGAAGCCAGACTCTGAATCTTCGAGCATCTTTCTTCTGACAGACCTATTGTATAATTGGCAGTATCCACCTGTACTCCGAGAAACTGAATTTCTTGTCTTGGTTCTAGTTGACTTTTCTTCCAATTTATTAACCAGCCATGTTCTTGTAGGATCTGCAGCGTCACTTCTAACGCCATCTTTACTTCCTGTTTTGACTCTCCGCACACTAGTAGATCGTCTAGATATGCCCAAATTGCAATTCTTTGACCTCTTATTACGGTTACCAGTGCCGACAGTACCTTGGTAAATATCCTTGGAGACGATTTCAGACCGAAAGGGAGGCACGTAAACTGAAAATGCTTGCCCATGACCGAAAACCTCAGGTATCTTCTGTGCCGTGTGTGTACCGGCACATGAAAGTAAGCATCCTCTAGGTCTATGGACGCTAGGAAATCCTCCTTCCTTACCCCTGACAGAATGGATTTCATCGTCTCCATACGAAATTTTATCGTCTTTACATAATCGTTGAGCTGTCTGAGATCTAGTATCGTTCTGAAATCTCCCGACGCCTTTCTTATCAGAAAAATTCTGGAATAAAATCCCCTCTTTCTTTCTGAAGGAGGAACAGGCTCTACCGCATTCACCTGGATCAATTTTTCCAAACTGTCTTCCAGAGCCTTTAGTTCCAGACTCGCAGCTGGGCTTCTTGAACTCACAAATTTGTCCCTCTTTGGAACTTCGGAAAACTCTATCCGGTATCCCTGAGATATCACATCCAGTACCCAAGTGTCCTGAATTGAATACTGCCAGAGACTGGCAAACTTCTGAAGCCTGGCTCCCACCGGAAAGGATACCAGAACTCCGCGACAGTCATTGTCTCCGTCCACCTCTCCTATAGGCCTGGCGAAAGGACTGCCTATTTGTCCCCGAGGAATACCTTCCCATATAAGCTCGCCCCGGCCTATAACTTCTCGCTTCCTTAAATTGTTGTTTAGAAGAAGGAAACGGAAATTTATTCCTCTTGTCCTGAGGCAGCCTCGCTGACTCACCCCCTGACATCTTTTGTATAATAGCCTCAAGCTTATTTCCAAATAATAGGGAACCCTCATACGGTAATGACACCAACCGGTTCTTGGAATGCATATCCGCCGACCATGATCTAAGCCACAAAGCTCTTCTAGCCATAACACCTGCCGCCATGGATTTCGCTGCGAAATCTAACACATCCAAAGAAGCTTCGCACAGATACTCTATGCCCTTGAGCATAATACCCAGGCTTCTCTGCAAATATTGCCTTGAGATTTTCTCTTCAATATCTGTGGACAACACTGATCCCCAAACTCTCAAAGCTCTGGAGACAGATGCAACAGCCACACCGGACCTTAAGGATACTGCCGAGGACATATGTAATTTTTTTAGCGCACTCTCCATACGCTTATCCATGCCATCCTTAAGGACAGCTCCGTCCTCTAACAGAATCGTAGTTTTAGACACCATTTCTGCCACTGCCGCATCAATCTTAGGCACTGTGCACCAGCCCAGAAATTGCTCATCTTCTACTGGAAACATCCGATCCACTCGTTTAATACTTCCAAGTCTCTTATCTATGTTTTGCCACTCCTTAGACACTACATCCTTCAGTGCTCTGTGAACCGGAAAGTATCTGCTCCTTTTGGACTTATCTCCAAACAAGACATCCTTATCTTCATCTCCTTTATCCTTTTGCCTATAGTTCATGGTCTTAAATATATTCTTTAAGAGACTGTCAACGAGATCCAAATTGAACTCTCTAACTTCCTCCTTCTCTTCTGACCCAGAACTAGAGGAAACCTGATAATCAGCATACAAAGAGGCTGACTCGTCCTGAGAGTCAATACTAGCCAGGGATCTAGACCTCTTATTTCCCTGCAAATCAGCCAGCTGTTCTCTCGTAACAAAAGACCTCTTCATCCAGTCCTTCAATTGCTGAATCTGACTGGTTTGACTGGCCTGCTGAATGTCACTCTGTATACAGTCCTCACAGAACTTCACATTCTCAGTAGAAGAAAAGATCTTATCGCATGCTGCACACTGTATATCCATATGCCTCTTCTTGCACAGCCTCTTCTTAGGAGGAGACACACTAAAAAATGAACAGCAGTAGCACTACATTAAAATCCTAACCACGCAGAAAATCAAAAACCATATCCTCTATGAGGACTTACCTCTTCCGGGCACTCATCGGCTTATGGGGAGAAGGCTCTCTATCCATCCTGCTGGTAAGCATACACCTGCTCAGCTCATAGGAGACTCTCACTCCTAGTGTGCAGCGCCATATTTAAGCTCCAAATCAATCATAGAGAGCGGCGCTGAGCAGACCGTCCCAGCTACAGGACGGCCGCCCCAGCACTTCCGCCCGCCAACCGCCGCACGCTGTCTCTCACAGCGCTTCCGCCCGCCAGCCGCACTTCCCCTTCGCCCCGCTGCCCTTCCGGCCACCCGCACTTCCGGTCTCGCCGGAGATACAGGCGCTGCGGCTAGCGGAGCAAAGCACCCGGGAAAACGGCTTCAGACAGCGGCACTAGGGAGAGGGACCAGCAGCAAAACAGCGGGCGGACACCTTAAGCTGAACAGCGGGGACTTACAATCGCCCCAAGCACACTCTGCCTTCTCCAGGGAGCCACCCTCTTCCAGTACGGCTACACAGAGGCGTATTACTGGGAATAGAGGTAAAAACGTTTCTCAAAAATCAAACACATAATCCCCTGTCAAGCTAGGAGACAGGAAAAAGACTAATGGAGGAAGGGGAGGAGCAGGGCTATATACCCAAGGTGGGTGGTCCTAAAGTGTTGAGAGGATTCCCTGTCTAAGTCTAGGAATGGGATACAATCCCCAAGAGTAAGGGCTGCCATGAAGTAGTGTAGGAGAAAGAAAGATTTGAAGTCAAAGAATCAATACCTGAAATAATAGGTCTCCCGGGAGGTGCAGTGGTGGATTTGTGAATTTTAGGAAGATAGTAGAAAACCGGAATGTGAGGATGTGTAGGGTAAAGATAATGGTATATATCTCTGGAAATGATTCCTGAGTCTAAGGCTCCTTCAAGTAGAGCTTTTAATTCTAACTGAAATTTTAGTGTCGGATCTCCGAAACTGGTAAGATAGTACTAATCAAGAAACTGGTTAGATAGTACTAAACTACAGAATTATCTAGATAAGGGGATGGTACCAAGGGGTCTCAGATTATTTAAAAACTCTATCTTTTTAGATTACCCTGAGTTCCAGAAAGAGTGGTACAATCTGCTGGATAATTGTTCGCTAGCCCTTATGAAAACCATTATAAAATTTAGATCATTTAAGGTTCAACAAATTGAAAAAGAAATAGACTCCTTGAAAAAATCAATGGATAAATATATGTCTTTAACAGAATTTAAGGAGAAAGATAGACGCATCAATGAGAGAGTTATTAATTTTGAAAATAATCTGATGGATAATAAGTATAGGAAGTTTAAGAGAGACTCTTGATTATAAGAATGATCAAATTAGAACCTATAGGAATAACTCTAAACAAACCCGCAAACTAGGTACCCCCAGAAATAATCAGGGGAGGGAGAGGGATTACCCACGTCAAATACAGGCCGCCAGACGGGAAACATTTGAACACACTAATAGATTTGAAGCCCTCAGTTATTCAGATAATCCAAGGAGGTCACCGAAACAATTGGGAGCCAGAAAGAAGGAACATAAAA
This sequence comes from Pseudophryne corroboree, assembly GCF_028390025.1. Classification (NCBI taxonomy): domain Eukaryota; kingdom Metazoa; phylum Chordata; class Amphibia; order Anura; family Myobatrachidae; genus Pseudophryne; species Pseudophryne corroboree. The sequence goes on from NC_086444.1 coordinate 367,791,927, forward strand.
ATACTTCGGGTCACCACTCAGATCAACCATAATCATCTATTACAGATTCCTATAGAGGAAGTATAAGAAATAAGGAGGACCATTTTTTAGACAGGGAATTACAGACACAACAGGTGGGAATCACCACCAAAGAGACATAGAGCAGATTTCAGAAACAAAAGGGTCAGAAACCCAAGTGCAGAGGCACTAGAGGAGGACGACTTAGACACGGACACCTTCCTAAGAGTAGAAAAGATCCTAGGGCAGACCCGGGTAGGGATTCTAAGAAAGTTTTCAATTTATCTTCAAAGCAACTTACTAAATCAGAATTAGCACTCCTTGAGAAGGGTCTCAAATTCGCCCCTACAAGTGGGCCCAATTTGTTTGATTTATATGTTGACTTGAACAAATTTGTCCGCACACTTTGTCGCAAACGTTATTTTGCGAATAAACGATTGAAAGACATGCAGGATACCTCCATCCCCATAGTATTGGATAGTACAGATACCATTTTTCTAAATACTTTGGAAAGCCTATGGCAGGAAGGTAACGTAGAGTCACAGGATCCCATTAGTATTGTAATTAAAATTTATGATATTAAAAATACAGATAGATTTAAGAAAAAAATCTGAGTTCTTTCCAATCAGCGCCAAAAGCAGCTCCATTGAAACCTTCTACCGTATCACCTTGGGAGATTTTAAGGATATGTGTCAAAAATATTATGATAGAAAACAACCATCTAATTTAAATAGGAAAGAGAAAGAAGCTCTAAAATCATTGGTAGATGACTCGACTATTATAATAAAAGAAGCAGATAAGGGGGGGTTAGTAATTCTTAATCGTACTGACTATATAGCGGAATTCTTTAGACAATTAAATAACCTAGAACATTATTGCATATTAAAGGGAGATCCGACACTAAAAATTTCAGTTAGAATTAAAAGCTCTACTTGAAGGAGCCTTAGACTCAGGAATCATTTCCAGAGATATATACCATTTTCTTTACCCTACACATCCTCACATTCCGGTTTTCTACTATCTTCCTAAAATTCACAAATCCACCACTGCACCTCCCGGGAGACCTATTATTTCAGGTATTGATTCTTTGACTTCAAATCTTTCTTTTTATGTTGATTCTTTTCTTCAATCTAGAGTGTCCTCACTGAGGTCTCATATCAAGGACACCACGCACTTCCTCAATCTAATCAATAATGTAACGTGGAAAGAAACGTATGCTTTTCTCACCTTGGATGTTTCTGCTTTATATACACACATCCCACATTTACTGGGTTGTGAAGTGATCAAAAGGAGACTGGATACTGATAATGACCTCAGTGGGGAACAAAAATCTTTTCTCAATGCTTCGATTTCTTTTATTCTATCACATAATTTCATGTTTCTCGGTGCTTTTTATCTACAGGCAATGGGTACGGCCATGGGGACCAGGTTCGCGCCCAGCTATGCCAACCTCTACATGGGGGAGTTTGAACAAACCCATGTGTGGGGCAGTGGCTGGGCAGCGAACCTGGTCCTTTATGGCCGCTACATTGATGATCTTTTTATTATTTGGGATGGGGACCTTGACTCTGCCACACAGTTTATTCAGTCACTGTCCTGCAACAAGTACAATCTCGCTTTCACTTCCACTTTCCACACCACTAAAATTTAATTTTCTGGATGTCAATTTAGAGATCATTAATAATAGAATAGTCACGTCTACATTTAGCAAAAAGACTAATACTAATTCCTATTTACACTTTACCAGTTCACATTTTAAACCCTGGAAGCAAAACATCCCCAATGACAACTTATCCGTCTTAGGAGAAATTGCTCTAGTTTTGTCACCTTCACTGAACAGGCAGACACCCTACTCACCTCCTTTAGGGAGTGTGGATATCCTGAAAATATCCTACAAAAGGCTCTTACGGAGGTTTCCGATTTAGACAGAAATAGCCTCTTACAATATCACTCTAAGAAAGATGAACGTTCTGATAATAACGATAAGAGTTTTGCATTTATATGCAAATTTAATAGTTGTGCGGGTCAGATTCGTAGCATAATAAATAGAAACTTCAAAATTTTGAAACAGGATCGTATTCTGGTGGAAACACTTCCTCAGGTTCCACAAATAATCTATAGAAAAAATAAGTCTTTAAAAACTCTTTTAGCTCCGAGTCTTTTGAAAAAAGTAGATAATGAAGATACTAGAAGAAAACAAGAATCAGGATCTGAATGGCTGACAAAAAAAAACATCCGTTTTTTTTCATTGTGGCAAGAATAAATGCCAAGTTTGTTCCCATACACCCAGGAAAACCGTGTCAATTGAATTACCAAACAAAACAGATATTCATACAATTAAATCATTTATGAGCTGCGATTCCTCATATGTCATTTACCTCCTTTGGTGCAGCTGTCACTTATAGTATGTGGGCCGCACCACTAGAAAATTACGTACCAGGTTTATGGAACACAAAAGAAATATTGCTAAAGGTTTCCTTAAACATAGTGTGTCCCGTCACTTTTACTCCATACATCAGAAAGACCCCGGATGCCTCTCTGTCCTGTCATTAGAACATGTGGCTACCACCGTGAGGGGTGGGGACAGATTCTCACAATTATGTAAGAGAGAAATCTATTGGATGCTCCAGTTCAATTCAGTACATCCTACCGGTTTAAATGAGACAATGGAACTGAACGTAGTGGTCTAAAACCTTGAGAAGTAATATATAGATATCTATTTGATGTTTCCTTTATAATCATAATTTTGTTGATATTAACTACCCCCGCACCCAGTTGGTACAGGTGACAACCCTGTGTCACCTGTGTGTGGTCTGCGCGGCCCTGGAGGCTTCCACGCACACCCGAGATGGGACAGCGGTTTTCCCTGTCAGCACGTCTAGGGTGAGCGGCCATTCGGAGTTCCTCCGAGTGTATTGGTAACTCCTGCTAGCAGGAGTCCCTCCACGGCTGTGCAGACACCCAATGGTTGCGGTGGGGACTTTGCCATATGAGTTCTGATTGTTTGATTGGTTTAATGAATATTCCTCCTGTTTAGATTTCCATACTTATTTTTCCTAGGTCATTCTTTTGTCAGTTTATTTAATTACTGAGTATCACTAAAATGTCTATCGATGTGATAGGTCACATGTGTGACCTTAAAGAATGTTATAACTATATTATCCAGTAGGTTTATTATCTAAATACAATTAATTATCCTAGTGATCCTGACTATTCATCACAGGAGAAGGGTTTATATACTATGGAGTTTTCTATAGGGGTAAAATAACAAATATTAACTGTCTCCTTGAGTGATTCGGGTGTTGTAATTTACTTTGTGATCCTACTAAGATTTTGCACTAAGATCAGTCCCGGCCCCCGTGGCTGTCCAATAACATGCATCTATTGCCAAATTTAGTATCTAATGTGTTCCAGTGGTCATCCGCATATTGGTTCAATTATATTAAATTACATAAGCTGACTTTGATGTGTTTTGATTTGCCCACCAGTGGGAATACATATTTATTTTAATGTAACTGCAGCCCTCCGGGTTCCCGGTCATGTGATAGGGGAGTGACGTCATCGCGCACCGCGTCGGTGCTCGTTCGGGTTGCTTAGCAACCAGGGCGTCTCTGCCAGGAAAACCTATTGGCCTCCGCCTGTCACGTGACCCGGAAGGAGCGTGCAATGCTCCACGGAGTCCCGCGGGCTAGCCTCTTCACCTTATACTATACTGGGGGTCCCTCTGTAAGTATCGTGGGCTGCTGGGGGCATCATGCCCCCGGAAATGGGGGGGATTCTAAGTGAATAATTAATCCAATTGAGAATGATGTGTCTGGGGGCGAGTCATGTGACTGCACTGACCTCTGACCCCCTCTACCTTAGACTTATGTTTGATTGCTCCTCTTTTATGTTTATTAAATTAGTCTTTTTACTGTGGGTTTGCCTCCTACCGACCTCTACATACATTTTAAGTATATAGATTATAGAGAACTTTCGTTTTTATTATTACTGTGGATGATTGAATGGTATTTGCATCACACCTGTTGGGCATCAGGTCGTTAAATGGGGTTTAAATAGATCCCATATTCAGATTGAGCTTTACTTCTGATGAAGCTAGGTGACCGAGCCTAGGGAAACGCGTTAAGTGTTAAAGCTGCTATCACCACAAGTGTTCCACCCTCTAAATGGATCCAGATATGGACTTTTAAAATCTGCTTTTGGAACTTTCTCTGTGGGATTTCATCTTTACAGCATCGATTGGAGAGACCCAGTTTCTATACAAACGGCACAGCTTGCTTGCTGCTAATTCTCAAGCCTCTGGAAGTCTCCGTCGCCACGGGTAACACCAGCTGTATTTAATTCCTTCTCCCCAGGGAACTTTGCATACTGTTTCAGTCCGGGATCCTTTGTGGACACTTACCAGCAGCCATTACTAATTTATTCTCAGCTCCATCTATGCCCTAAAGTTCATGTTTACATTTGAATTTTATGTTTCTGTTTTTAGCATGTGATGTTTAGATAATAAACTCTGTTATTTTATTGAAATTTATCCACAGTTATTCATTATTATTGGAGAAACACATAGCGCCAGTTCTTATTTTCTCTTCAACTTTGTTGGGAGCATACAGGACAATATTTTTTAGAGATTATTAGTGTAGGCCACTAGTGGGCCTACCACTAAAGGAGGCTTAGTGTGTGGCGCACTCTTTTTGAAATGATTGTTCTATATTAAAACTATTCTAAACTTTTATTTCCATATTTAAAAATGGGCACCATGAACAGGCAAGGTATCTAAACTGATAGCCTGAAAGTGCAGAAAGAAATTTGTAAAATATAAATGTAAAAATTTAGCTGAATATATTTTGCCTATGGAGTTAGGCCATCAAAGTGATGCCAATTTTTTATAAATTAATTGCCTAGGCAAAAAAAGGGAAGGGTTTGTGCAATTTAGCAAGCTATATGAAATATTATCAGAATTAATCAGTGCTTTATTAGCTACTGTTGAGCTCTCATGAGAGACTGTGCTGTGAAAGTGATCCCTGTAATATCACTATTAGGCACCCTTGATAAGAGGGAAAAAATTATATATCCCCACACAGATAACCCGTAATTAATTCCCAGGGATAGTACTACTTCCATTCACACCAGGGAGTATTAAGGAAAAAGAGGAAAAAAGAAGGAGAGAGCACTGAGAGTATTGTAAGGCTTTGTAACATATATGCACCCTTTACACCAGTCTACTGTTCAAGACTGCAGTAACAGTGTTAATGTAATTTGATACAGATTTGCATCCACCATTCCGCAACAATGTATGGCTAGCAAGACAACCTGTACTGGAGATCAGAAAATGAATAAACTGTCTCGAGTATTTGTGTCAGAAAAAAAGGCTATTATTGACTGATATAAAGTGAACAGCCAAAAGGCTCCTCTTTCAGCCGTTCAGGTGCCAGTGATTTCAGAGCATGGGTAAAATATAGATATTCATATTGAATCCTGGTAAAGGAAGGGTTAACATAGTAAGTATAACCTATCAGTTTGCTCTAGTGATATCATGACAATCCTTCTGTAAAGAAATATCACCCTGGTATGAGAGATTTGTAACAAGTATTATAAGGTTGAAATCACTATCTGGTTCGTAATTAGGGCTGATTGTCGGCACATTACATTGATAAATTTCTATTCTGAGTGTTGACATAACCCATTTTGTGCAGGCACTATCATTTGGAAAAAATAGGCTTATGATAATTATGCTCTATAAAGGTGAATTATTTGCAAGGTAAACGTAAATTGGTATCATTCGATTGATATTCCCAAGCAGATCTATATACGCTTATTGAGATAATACATCTATAACAGTTTGTTACCAAGATACAGACACTAAAGATGAAAAAAGGTCCCAGGTGTGTGGAAACAGATTCCCTTTCTGCTTTTGTCCCATATGCCCTTTTGGCATACAGGACAAACAGAGCCTCAGTTTTCCTAATCTGAGCCGTTTTGGCGACATAAATCTTCAAAGCTCTGACCACATCCAGAGATTTCGACTCCACGAAGGCGTCAGTAGCCACAGGTACCACAATAGGTTGGTTTATGTGGAAAGAGGAAACCACCTTCGGTAAAAATTGCTGACGTGTCCTCAATTCAGCTCTATCTTCATGGAAGATCAAATAAGGGCTCTTGTGAGACAAGGCCGCTAACTCAGACACCCGCCTTGCAGATGCCAAGGCCAACAGGATGACCACTCTCCAAGTGAGGAATTTCAACTCCACTTTCCGTAAAGGTTCAAACCAATGTGATTGAAGGAACTGCAACACCACATTAAGATCCCATGGTGCCACTGGAGGCACAAATGGAGGTTGGATGTGCAACACGCCTTTCACGAAAGTCTGAACTTCTGGAAGGGAGGCCAATTGTTTCTGAAAGAAAACCGATAAGGCTGAAATCTGTACCTTAATCGAGCCCAATTTTAGGCCCGCATCCACACCTGCTTGTAGAAAATGGAGAAAACGTCCTAAGCGAAACTCTTCCGTAGGAGCCCCCTTGGATTCACACCAAGAAACATATTTTCTCCAAATACGGTGGTAATGTTTAGACGTTACCCCTTTTCTGGCCTGAATAAGTGTGGGAATGACTTCACTGGAAATACCCTTATGGGCTAGGATTTTGCGCTCAACCGCCATGCCGTCAAACACAGACGCGGTAAGTCCTAATACTCCCACGGCCCCTGTTGTAACAGGTCCTCGCGCAGAGGAAGAGGCCAGGGATCTCCTATGAGTAATTCCTGAAGCTCTGGATACCAGGCCCTCCTTGGCCAGTCTGGGACAATGAGGATCGCCCGGATCTTTGTTGTTCTTATGATCCTTAGAACTTTTGGAATGAGAGGAAGTGGAGGGAATACATACACCGACTGAAACACCCACGGTGTCACCAGTGCATCCACTGCTATTGCTTAAGTTTCCCTTGACCTGGAACAATATCTCTGAAGCTTCTTGTTGAGACGAGATGCCATCATGTCTATTTGAGGAATTCCCCAATGACTTGTCACCTCTGCGAAGACTTCTTGGTGGAGGCCCCACTCTCCTGGATGGAGATCGTGTCTGCTGAGGAAATCTGCTTCCCAGTTGTCCAGTCCTGGAATGAATACCGCTGACAGAGTGCTTGTATGTTTTTCCGCCCAGCGGAAAATCCTTGTGGCTTCTGCCATCGCCGCTCTGCTTTTCGTTCCGCCCTGACGGTTTATGTACGCCACTGCTATTACATTGTCCGACTGGATCAGTACAGGCAGATCTCAAAGAAGATGTTCCACTTGCAGAAGGCCATTGTAAATGGCCCTTAACTCCAGAACATTTATGTGGAGACAAGTTTCCTGACTTGACCATCTTCCTTGGAAGTTTTCTCCTCTTGTAACTGCCCCCCAGCCTCAGAGGCTTGCATCCGTGGTCACTAGGACCCAGTCCTGTATCCCGAACCTGCGCCCCTCGAGGAGGTGAGAGCTGTGCAGCCACCACAGAAGTGATACCCTGGTCTTGGAAGATAGGATTATCCTCTGGTGCATGTGTAGATGGGACCCGGACCACTTGTCCAACAGGTCCCACTGGAACACTCTGGCATGGAACCTGCCAAACTGAATGGCCGCATAGGCCGCAACCATCTTCCCTTTCAACCGAATGCATTGATGGATTTACACTCTTGTTGTTTTCAGATTTTGTTTGACCAGACTCTGAATTTCCAGAGCCTTTTCCACTGGAAGAAAGACTTTGTAGTTCTGTGTCCAATATCATTCCCAAAAACGGCAACCGCGTCGTTGGAATCAACTGTGATTTTGGCAAGTTTAGGAGCCAACCATATTGTTGAAGGACTGTCATGGAGAGTGCAACGTTTTGGACAAACTGGTCCCTGGATCTCGCCTTTATTAGGAGATCGTCCAAGTATGGGATAATTGTGACACCTTGCTTGCGAAGGAGAACCATCATCTCCGCCATCACTTTGGTGAAAATCCTCGGAGCCGTGGATAGACCAAACGGCAACGTTTGAAATTGATAATGACAATTCTGAATTGCAAACCTCAGGTAAGCCTGATGCGGAGGATAAATGGGAACGTGTAAGTAGGCATCCTTTATGTCCACCGACACAATAAAATCCCCTTCCTCCAGACTGGAGATCACTGTTCGGAGAGACTCCATTATGAATTTGAATCTTCTTAGATAGAAATTCAGGGATTTCAGGTTTAGGATTGGTCTGACCGAGCCGTCCGGCTTCAGGACCACAAACAGGCTTGAATAAAAACCTTCTCCCTGTTGTGACTGGGGAACCTTGACGATAACTTGATTTTGACACAATTTTCATATTGCGTCGCAAACTACCTCCCTGTCCGGAAGAGAAGCTGGTAAGGCCGATTTGAAAAAACGGCGAGAGGGAACATCTTGAAACTCCTGCTTGTACCCTTGGGCTACTATTTGTAAAATCCAAGGGTCTAGGTTCGAACGAACCCAAAACTGAAGAGTTTGAGACGGGCCCCCACCGGTGCGGACTCCCGCATAGGAGCCCCAACGTCATGCGGTGGAATTGGCAGAAGCCTGGGAGGACTTCTGCTCCTGGGAGCCTGACAAGGCTTAAGATCGTTTACCTCTTCCCCTTCCTCTAGTAGCAAGGAAGGAAGAACCTCGGCCCTTTCTGAATTTATTGGGCCGAAAGGACTGCATCTGATAATGGTGCATTTTCTTTTGTTGTGGAGGAACATAAGGTAAAACGGATGACTTAACCGTGGTAGCTGTAGACACCAAATCATCAAGGCCGTCTCCAAATAAGGCCTTCCCTTTATATGGTAGAGATTCCATACTTTTCTTGGAATCGGCATCAGCATTCCATTGGTGAATCCACAACGCACGCCTAGCTGAGACAGCCATGGCAATGGCCTTTGATCCCAAAAGACCAATATCTCTCGCATGCTTCCTTAAGGTATGCTGCAGCATCTTTGATATAACCCAGCGTCAAGAGGATGTTATCCCTGTCTAGGGTATCTATATCAGATGACAAGTTATCTGCCCACTTTTCGATAGCACTACTTACCCACGCAGACGCAATGACAGGTCGGAGTAGTGTACCTGTGGTCACATAAATGGACTTCAACGTAGTCTCTTGTTTACGATCCGCAGGATCCTTAAGGGCCGCCGTGTCTGGTGACGGGAGAGCTACCTTTTTAGACAAACGAGACAAGGCCTTGTCCACAGTGGGGGGTGACTCCCACTTTTCTCTATCCGTCGAGGGAAACGGATAAGCTGCCATAATTCTTTTGGGAATCTGGAACTTTCTGTCAGGACCTTCTAAAACTTTTTCAAATAGCGTATTCAGTTCATGAGAGGGAGGAAACGTTATCTCAGGTTTCCTTTCTTTATACATACAGACCCTTTTATCAGGGATAGCTGGGTCTTCAGTGATATGTAACACATCTTTAACTGCCACAATCATGTACTGAATGCTTTTTGCCAATTTTGGGTCTAACCTGGAATTGCTATAGTCAGCACTGGAATCAGTGTGCGTGTCTGTATCAGTGTCAGCCAACTGGGCCAACGTACGTTTTTGTGACCCTGAGGGGACCTGACTTTGGAATAACATATCTTCCACAGATTTCTTACATGCCTGTGTTTGTGATTCAGACTTATCTAGCCTCTTACTAATAAGAGCCACATTAGCATTCAAGGCGTTCAACACATTTACCCAATCAGGTGTCGACGGTGCCGACAGGGTCACCCCCACAGCTGTCTGTGTCCCTAATACAGTCTCCTCCTGGGAAGAGCCTTCAGCCTCAGACATGTCAACACTCATGCACCAAACACCCACAGACACACCGGGCATATAGGGGACAGACCCACAGTAAAGTCTGTCAGAGACACAGAGAGAGTTTGCCAGCTTACAACCAAGCGCTCAATCACCGGTTCTGAAACAGACCTGCAGCGCTTTATATTAAATATATATATATAGCACCAATATTCTGTGCCCCCCCTCCGTTTTGCACCCTGATACTTATCAGAAGTGTGAGGAAGGACCAGCGTCTCTGCAGCCTGTGTAGAGGAAAATGGCGCTGAGCTGTGTGAGCTATGAGGAACGAAGCCCCGCCCCCTTAATGGTGCGCTTCAGTCCCGCTTTTTTTAACTATGTATTTATACTGGCGGGGGTTAGAACAGTGCCTAGGCACGTATGTCCTCTCTTGCCAGTTTATTTTGAGGCTTTTCTGCTGCCCAGGGTGCCCCCCCGCGCCCTGCACCCTGTAGCTCTGCTGTGTGTGGGAGCATGGCGCGCAGCATGCGATCGCTGTGCGGTACCTCAGAAATGCAGTCACTGAAGTCCTCTTGATCTTCTACTCACCTGTCTTCTGGCTCTGTAAGGGGGGTGACGGCCGGCTCTGGGAACGAGCATCTTGGCGTACCTAGCGATCAAACCCTCAGGAGCTAATGGTGTCCTGTAGCCAGAAGCAGAGCCTTTGAACTCACTGGAAGTAGGTCATAACTTCTCTCCCCTTAGTCCCACGAAGCAGGGAGACTGTTGCCAGCAGTTCTCCCTGAAAAAAAAAACCTAACATAATTATTTTTCAGAAAAACTCAGTAGAGCTCCTCAGAGTGCATCCAGTCTGCCTGGGCACAATTCTAAAACTGGAGTCTGGAGGAGGGGCATAGAGGGCGGAGCCAGTTCACACCCTTTCAAAGTCTTAAAGTGCCCATGTCTCCTGCGCATCCTTTCTATACCCCATGGTTCTAATGGTGTCCCCAGCATCCTCTAGGACGTATGAGAAATGGGCCTTACCAAACCGCCCCCCTTCTGTACCACAAACAGGTTGGAGTAATAACCCTTTCCCCATTGTTGTATTGGTACTGGAACAATGATGTGGGACTGGACCAACTTTTGGATGGCCTGTTGCAACGTAACTTGCGCATCCTCTAAAGCTGGGAAGCTTGATTTGAAAAATCGTTGGGGAGGAGCACCGTCGAACTCCAGCTTGTATCCCTGAGAAATGAGGTCCCTTACCCAGGTATTCTGGCAGGAGCCGTCCCAGATGTGGCTGAAGTGACGCAGTCGTGCTCCCACCTCAAGATCCCCTCGGGGTGGGTGGCACCTTCATGCTGAGGACTTAGTGGAACCAGAACTGGTGCTCTGTTCCTGAGAACCGGTGTTCGCTGGTCTTCTTGTCTTACCTCTGGTGCCTCTAGCCGCATTGGAGGCACCTCAGGCCCTAGATCGAAATCTTAGACCGAAAGGACTGAACAGACGGCCCGGGTAGGAACGTGAATTTCCCCTCAGTAACCTTAGAAATCTATGTATCCAACTGTACCCCAAAAAGCCATTCCCTAGAAAAGGGGAGGGATTCCACACTGCGCTCGGACTCTGCGTCCGCTATCCATTTACGCAACCACAAGGCCCTGCGCGCCGACACTGCCATGGCAGAGGTCCTAGCCTTAATATTGCCCATCTCCTTGACAGAGTCACACAGGACGCATGCATATCCCCGGAGAGAGCCTCTTGAATTTGAGAAGCCCACGTATGAATGGCATGGGTCATCCACCAACCCGCTATGACCGGCCTTTGCGATACACCTGCTGTTGTGTAGATAGACTTTAGTGTAGTCTCTAATTTTCTGTCCCCATGGTCCTTTATGGTAAAGGAGCCCGGGGCAGGTAGCACCACCTTTTTTGACAGTCGAGAGACTGATACGTCAACCCCCAGGGGTTCTTCCCAAAATTTTCTACCTTCAGGAGCAAATGGGAAAGTGTGCAAAAATCTTTTTGACACTTGCTATTTTTTGTCTGTATTTTTCCAGGCTAACTTAAATAGGTAATCTAACTCTGCATAATCAGGGAAAGTGACATTAGGTTTGTTCTGTGTAAAGAAAAACGACTGCTGTGACGCAGTGTCCTCTACAGGAAGTTTTAACACGTCCCGTATAGCCAAAATGAGGGGTTCAATACCCTGAGCAGAAGTGGAATCCCCATTAACGGGATCCACGTCCTCCCCATCCTTCTGTACCTCTTCATCTGAATCAGAAAGTAGAGCAGGTAAACCACGCTTTTGTGGTCCTGAGTTAGAGAGGGGAAGCTGTGCAACATCTGCCCTAGCAGCTAGGTTAGCAACAGCTTGTAGTGGCTGAGTTTTGTGAGCATTAGCAGTGATTTGTGAATGCATATCAGACATCATATTTTTAAGGGCCCCTAGCCAGGAAGGCTCTTGACCCTCTCCCCCAGCCCCCTCACTGAGTTGTGAAGATTGGCTGCATTGTTCACATGATACAGAATCAGATGATAAGGGAGAGAACCTGGAGTGGCATACATTGCATAGTTTGTGTTTACCCATGTTCATAGTAAATCACAATGACATACACGTACACACAGACAGTAATACTTAGCAAGCCTGCCCCTTACTGTATGTGAGAGGGAGATAGAGAGAGGAGACCAGCACACCCCAGCTATACAGCCCCAGTGAGGCTGTCAGCTCATAATATCACAGTGAAAACCTATGATTTCTGTCCTGTATAGGACACAAAATTCCTCGTCTTTCCCTCGACTAATTGACTTGCACGTTGTTATCCAATTAGCCCCAATGCTGGCACTTATCAGGGATTTTTTTCACCTGCCTCTGCTTGTGCAAAGTGTGTTTCTGACCACAGCCACTATACAACCCCAAACAGAATCTGTTTGGGGTTGTATAGTGACTGTGGTCAGAAACACAATTCTGTTTTCTTCTAAGGCTGGTGTCTTATTATCACTTGTGTATTCCATTCCACTATCTGCACATAGTCTGGGGCTGATGCATGACAAGAGATGAAATAGGGTGCTGGACATCTGCTGTGATCCTGTGACACTTTGCACAAGCAGAGGCAGGTGAAAAAAATCCCTGAGTGCCAGCATTGGGGCTAATTGGATAACAACGTACAAGTCAATTAGTCAAGGGAAAGAAGAGGAATTTTGATTTCTGAGGAAAGTGTCTAAAGGAATTGACTATTTTCCACAAGTTTATTATTTAAGTATTGACCCTGTATGATCCCAGGGGGTGCGCACATCTGCAATTTGTGACTACATTGGTGGACTATTGGAAGTGGGGGTGACCACTTCAGCAGAAGTTGCAGCACTATTGTATTGGAGCGCTGGTTTGAAAACTCTATTTATTGCTGTATAGGACACAGTTTGTGTACAATAGCGGCTCTCCTCCTTTGCTATACTCTGTACCAGTTTTCTAGCGTGTCTTTAATTGTCAGGAGGAACTGTGTGAGCCTGCCCCAATGGCGCCGGAGTTAGTTTTTTATACTGACAATGTCTTTTAAAGTGCTTAAAAACATCACACAAGTGCTAGTTTAAGCCACCGCTAGCCAGTTTACACAGGGGCTATAGCGGGTCCCTCCCAGTAGGGTTCCGTATGCCTCCCCTGCATGTCAGCCGCACCTTGAACCGGGGGACCCCCCCTAGCGGGGCCTCCGGTTTGTACTCACCACTGTAGTCACTTTCAAGCTAGTGTTAGGGGGGTGTGGCGTGATGTGATTGTGACAGCTAAGGCGCAATGCCCTGCTGAACAAACAACCTCTCAGGACGATGGTCCTGCAGTGTGGAAGCAGCTCGTGACACCTCACAAGGCCGGTGACCGCCCCTCCCCCTCCTAACTCCCATGGTGCAGGTATGCTGGTGCCCAAACAGCATACCGAAAGTAAAGATTTTAAATAAACTGAAGAAAACTCTCTGGAGCTGCAGAGATGTGCATCCTCTCCTGAGGGTGCTTTTTTCTAAACTGCCTGTGTGGGATGGGGCATAGAGGGCAGGAGTCAGCACACCCAGTGAAGAAATTTAAAGTGCACCGGCTCCTTTGGACCCCGTCTATACCCCATCGTACTAAGTCTCCCCAATATCTCTTATGGATGTTAGAGAAATATATAAATTAGTAACCCACCACCTCCTCCTTACTCCCAAGGTACCTCTGTTTTTTGTGCCTTCACAGAGATAGTACACATGCTGGAAGTCTTAGACTTTCACTTTTATTTTTTCTAATAAATTTTTTCTTTTTTTTATTCACAGTCCCTTCCCAGCTTACGAAGAAGCTTTGGTCCAGGACTGTGTGCTGCTGACCTGCAGCATAGGCTTGTCGGCGCTCAGGAGAGGAGCCCCACTATAGACCTAAATCAGCTATTGCTGATTCAGTCCTGGATGTAAGGAGTTGGACAAAGCTTATGCAGAAGCCCAGTCAGAGCCTCAACATTGCACAGAGTTAAGGAATTGGGGAGGGGGGGGGGGGGGGGGGGCACGATTTACTGCTGCCGCTCCATTACAAGGGGAAGACCAGCGTTTACTGTGGAGCGGGGCGGTCAGCTCATGCTGCCGCGCCCACCATGTGTGACATTTACAGTGCACTCCCCTGCCCAGCCCAGATAGAGGAACATGATTTCACCCGCGGACAGCTCCCCTCCTTAGGCACAGGTGTGCTCCTAGATCAGGGGGAGATAGCGCTGCTGCTGCTGGCCGCCCGCACAGCTCCACAGCCGCAGTAACAAGTGGGGAGGAGACAATAAAGTACATTTCAGGCTATTAAGCCTACATAAGTACTCCAAGTACTGACAATAAGGGAGGTGGCCAAGAGGGTTAATACAGGAGCAAAAACCCTAAGAAAGTGGAGTGCAAATTTACAGTTCATAACGTCTACTGTATAGGAAAGGCTAAAGCACATGGTGTGGATGCCATTTTCTCATGACTTCCTGTTTCTTCCTATAGAAATTGGGTGTCGATCTTACAACACACGGCCACCAGCGGGGGCAAGGGTGTTAGTAGGACATTAGTGAAGCACAGTTTAAAAGAATCTCAGTGTACCAAGTGCAGTGCATTTGGTTTCATACAAACTTCTGTTACATTTTTTACTGAGTCATGAGGACGTGTGTTTCACTATGGTACTGTCTGTCGGTGTGCATGATGAGTAAAGCTAATGCAAAATCATACCTGATGGATCTTCCACTTGCACAGTATTTCTTGCAAATAAGGGTCCAAATATGAACCTCTACTCTGATCCTCCTTGGGCGATGATGGCAGGTGTTATGACTGAGTTAAAATCAGAGCTTGCCGCTTCACGAAAAGATCGTGAGGCAGCTAGGTCTGATTCCAGGTTAATACTGTCTGAGCTGCCAGAGTGGGCTTAGGATATGTCAAGATCTTTGCAGAGTTTACAAAAGTCCAGGTCTAGCTCAATTTCTAAAAGTAGTCATAGTTTGTCTCATAATTTACCGGTTTCAACTGTGTTGCATTCTGAGGATTCAATGCCAGACCTTATATCTCAGGAGGAACAAGAGAAAGGTGAATTGGGCCAGGAGTCAGATAGTGTCTGAACGTGAAAAGAAACCTTTACATGAGGATAACCATTCATTAAGATGCGAGTACAGTACAAACTATCTTCATACATCCAAGATAGAAACATAGAATTTGATGGCAGATAAGAACCACTTGGCCCATCTAGTCTACCACTTTGGAACAGCAGTGGGCTAGAGACATATCATACAATATTGTTCTTTTGTCATTTGAGGGACATTGAACCAATCTAGAGGGAACTCCATTGGATAAAGACAAGAGGAAATCTGTGAAAGGAATCCACACAATCCGGTATATTGTCTTTATATCTTTCTATCCTTATGTACATTGATTCTTCGGTACCACATGTATTGTTCTATTGCATATTTTTTTTTTTTATGCAATATTTTTATTGAAGAGAAGTCAAAGAAGCTGATACAGAACAAACAGGAGATGATGACTCAAAATAACATACATGATAGCCCGTGGGATATGATGAAACAAAACAAGAAAAGTGGAGTACATCAACAATACAATATAAATATCGACAACAGTTTTTCTGTGTTTTAACAAAGGACAAAAAGAGAGAAGGAAAGAGAAGAAAAGAGAGGAGAGAGAGGTGGGAGAATAGGGGACCACTAAGGGAGCGTTCAAGGCACATACGCATCGTGGGGGGTAGCCCACACTATCTTCAGACCTAAACACAGTGGCTTTTGGGACCCAAACAAAAAACAAAAACAAAAAATTTGACACAGTATATCATACCCGGGCAGTAGAGGATTTAGCATAAGTAAACCAAGGTTCCCAAGTCCTCATATATTTATCCGACCTGTCACGTAAGGAAGCTGTGATTTTCTCCATCGTGGAGATGTACCATATTTTAGACAGCAACATGCTCATAGGGGGGATAGTGGGCTTTTTCCAACTTTTAGCTATCACACATCTGGCGGCATGAAGAATTTGGAGTACCAGATTGCCCGCATGGCTGCTAATATTAGGCAAAGGAAGGCCCAGTAGAGCCGTCCAGGGACCCAATGTTACTTGAGAAAAAAGAATAGATCCAATAAGATTTTCCAATTAGGCCCAGAACGGACGGATTTTGGGACAGGACCACCAAATGTGTTTAAAATCTCCAATTTGACCGCACTCATGCCAACACAATGGGGAGGACCCAGGGAAAATCCTATGCAATGTCGCTGGAACCAGATACCATCTGGTATAGACTTTATAGGAGTTTTCCTTTACTAGGGAGGAAATTGAGGACTGGGCGACATTTTGTCTAATGATTTCCCAGGAATCCTCCCCAGGAGGAGGGCCCAGGTCCTGCTCCCATTTACTTTCATGGGGAAGTATGTCCGCTGATTTCAAAGAGCGTAATAAACCATAAATTATAGAGATAATACCCTGTCGCATAGGAGAATGAATACAGAGACGTTCTAAAGGGGTAAGTTGACGAATAACCTTGGATTTAGGAAGGGAACTTAAGAAGGAGCGGAGTTGTAGATACTCGTAAAGTACAGGTTGGGTAATGCCATATTTATCACTCAAAGAGTCCAAGGAACGCCAGGAGGAACCTTCTATAAAATAAAAAACAAGTCCCGGTCGCGGGTTCAGGTGAAACCACGAATGGGACCGTAAGGTGGAGCCAGGGGGAAAGTCCTGATTATCCCAAATAGAAGTGATGGGGGATGGGAAAGTAGAAACACCATAATGCCGAATGCAGAAAAACCACAGGGAGCAAGTGAGTTTTGTAGAGGGAGCGCACGTGTTTATCTTCTGAGTAGGTTTGACCGCTGTGAGTAGGGAAACCAAGGTGGAGACCCCGGCCGTCAAGAGTTCGATTCGTATCCAGGGCAAATGGGGCGCTGGAGAAAACCATGCGAGAGCCTGGCTCAAGTGGGTTGCATGATAGTATTTACGGATATCCGGTAGACCTCTGCCTCCGGCTAGTGGGTCCCGTACCAGAGTGGAAGTCCTAATTCTAGGAGGTTTACTAGACCATATGAATTTTAGGAAGAGTTTCTGCATTCGACACAAAGCCTCAGCAGGGATGCGTACCGGAAATGTTTGAATCAGATACAAAAGCCTGGGTAGGATGTTCATCTTCACTGAGACTATACGTCCGAACCAGGCTATAATCTGTTTGTCCCAGGCACGTAGATCAGACTCAATACTATTAAAAAGGGTTGGGAAATTTTCAGAATATAGAGAACCATAGGAATTAGTGATGAACACACCTAAGTACTGAATTTTCTTGGAGCGCCATGAGAAATTAAAGTTAGCGGCAAGGAGAGATCTGGTATCCTCACTAAGATGTAAGGGAAGGGCTTCCGATTTGGAGTAGTTAATGCGATATCCTGAATAATAAGAATATGATGATAGAGTTTTAAATAGGTTAGGGATGGATGTATGGGGAGAGGAAAGAGTTAACAAAACATCATCTGCAAATAATGATAATTTAAACTCTTCATCACCAGCTGATATACCCTTAATATCAGGGTTGGCCCTAACCATACACGCCAGAGGTTCGATAGTCATAGCAAAAATTAATGGTGACAGAGGACACCCCTGATGCATACCGTTGTTAATTTGAAATAAACAAGAGTGTTTGCCATTAACCCGGACTCTGGCTGAAGAGTTGGAATAGAGTGCTTGAATGCCCTGGAGTAGGCTTCCGCCCAGGCTGAACCTACGCAGGGTGGTAAACATGAAGGGCAACAGTATTTTATCAAAAGCCTTCTCTGCATCAAGCGAGAGAAGGATAGAGGGCAATCTAGCTTTGTTAATAAGATGGACTAAATTAATAGTTCTTCGGGTATTGTCTCTAGCTTGTCGGCCTGGGATGAAGCCCACCTGGTCAGCATGTATCAATTGCATGAGAACTGAGTTTAACCTCAGGATTTTGGCAAAAAGTTTCATATCATTATTTAGTAAAGAGATGGGGCGATAACTAGAACACGAGTTGGGGTCTTTCCCGGGTTTATGAATTAAGACAATGCGTGCTTCCAGTGTACGGGGCGACAGAGGGTCTCCTCTAAGGAATCCATTAAAGAGCCTGCAGAGGTGGGGCAGAAGAATCCCCTTAAATTTCTTAAAATACATAATTGACATCCCATCAGGCCCAGGGGCCTTACCTGGCTTCTGAGTCTTAAGCGCATTGTCTATTTCCTCAATAGTTATCTCTGAACCCAACTGAGACACTGTCGAACCACTCAGTGATGGTAAGTTGCATTTATCCAAAAGGGATTCAATCCCCTCGTCGAACCTCAGTGAAGGTGAGGGAGCCGCTTCTGCATTATATAATGATTTCTAAAATTCCTCAAATTCACCAAGAATGTGGTCAGGATCATGAGTCAGTACCCCCTGTTTAGTACGAATAGACAAGATATTTTTGGAAGAAATTTGAGCCCTCAACTTCCTGGCAAGGAGTTTATCTGCCTTATCCCCTTTTTCGTAATAAATCTGGTTAAGGCGTCTAAGGCATTGTTCCATCTTATGAGATAACAACATATTAAGTTCACCCCTAACTTTAAGTAGCCGATCCAAGTCAGCTGGGTTCAGAGAAGACCTATGAATTTCCTCCAGACGGTGGAGTTGGTCAGTTAACGCCAAGATCTTTTGGGAGCGCTGTTTAGTGAGCCTAGCTGCGATCTGCATGAAGTGGGCCCGAAGGACCGCTTTATGCGCCTCCCACAGAGTCATATCAGACATACCAGGTGTCTGATTCAAGCTAAAATAATCAGTTAGTACGTGAGTGATTTGTGGCAGAACATCAGCATGTTGGAGGAGGGCATCATTAAGGGACCAGGAGGGTGGGGAGAGAGTGTGGGACAAACCAGAAAGAGTCAAAGATACCGGGGCATGGTCAGACCACGTAATTGGATGAATACAACTTTTCTGGATCTTAGAGGTCAAATCTCTCCCAATCATAATCATATCGATTCTAGTATATAGATTATGTACTGGTGAGAAAAAAGTTTAATCTTTAACTTAAGGGTCGAGAACCCTCCAGGAATCAAATAGTAGGTGATTTTTAAGTAGCGACAGCAAGGCTCTAGAGTTGCGAGTGCTTGTGTGGGACTGGGAAAGTGGAAGGGAGTGGGAGCGGTCGAGACTGTGGTGGAGTATAGTATTAAAATCCCCTGCCATTAAGATATCACCTTTCCTACATTGGGCAATCTTGGAATCTAAAGAGGTGAACCATCATTAACCATCACTCTGGTTAATGTCTATGCCCCTAATGTTAATCAGATCCTCTTTTGGGGGCTATTGAGACCCTTCACATTGTAAGTTATTATGTTAACAGACATAGCAGTATAAATAAGAACAGATCAAAAACGTCCCTAAGGACCCATGGTTGGTCTCCCGAGAAAACGAAGGTAAGAGGAGGAACAGAAAGCAGGAAAAGGAGAAAAAGAGGAGAAGAGAAACATCGAGAACAATGCAAAATAAACAAATGTAACAATAAACCGAGCCAAAGACCCATTGTACTCACCGTACGGGTCCACACGTTTGAGCTCCCGTATGGGGTGTGAAGGGAGAGAAGATCTCCCTTATGCTCAAAACCGACTATAATGGCTCGGCTGAGGGCGCGGCGCCGAACACCAAGGAACTCACTAACGAACTAATAGGGAGACCATGGGGGTCGGAACAACATACGACAATAATGAACCACATCAGAATCATGTGAACAGGAAAAACATAGGCTCAGTTATATAAGCTCAGTGAAAAAAGAAACTTAAAACCTCTAAACTAGAAAACACAACAGTATGAAATGATATGCAGTAACCCATCAAGGCAGCTGTGGAGGAAAGTTCACGGAGGGTCACGTCTGAAAGAGGTTTTTGCCGGGACTGTCGACCAAAGGCGTTGAGGTGCTCGCTGTGGAAGAGGTGAGCTTGGGGTGCGTTGAAGACCCGGTGCAGCCTGTGGGGGAGAAGGCTTGTCAGGTGCCGGAGGAGGCAAGTTAAGTTTCAAAAGAAGCCGGTAGGCATCCTCCCTGGATCGTAGCCTCTTCCCATCAAGCTGCACTATCAAGGCGAAGGGATAACCCCATCTGTAGCGGATTTGATTCTCCCTGAGGATTTGGGTGTATTCCTTCAGATCGAAGCGCCTCTTAAGAGTAATAGGGGATAAGTCCTGAAACACCAGCAGTCTATGCGTTTCAAACAGATACATGTCCTTATTACGAGCAGCAGTCAGTACTCTGTCCTTAGTTTTGAAGTAGTGACAGCGTAAGACCACGTCTCTCGGAGGGGATGATGGTGACGGCTTTTGGCGCAGGGAGCGATGAGCTCTATCTAGGAGGAAATGCTTAGGCGGGGTGTCCGGCAGGAGATGTTGAAAAAAGCGGATGAGGAAATCTTCCAGTTGAGCTGGTTCCACCGACTCTGGGATGTATTTAATACGTAGATTGTTACGTCTTGCGCGATTATCTGCGTCCTCCTGTTGGTCTTGGAGGAGGTAAATGTCTTCCTGCATAACATAGACAGAGTATTCCATCTCTTGCTGGAAATTAATGACTTCATCAATTTTCTGTTCGACGTCATTAGTGCGAGCCCCAAGATCAGAGATCTCATCCTTAAGCCCGGAGATGGCTCTGTGGATCTCCGAGTGGAAAGCCTGTTTCAACGACTTCATCTCATTAAGGATAGAGGAAATGCATTCTTTCATGGAAGGGTCTAGAACAGGCGATTCTTCCTCAGATTCCGAAACAGGGGCAGGAGAAGGGGCGGCTGGCGGTTTAGATGCACCAGGCTTCATCTTAGAAATAAAGGAAGACAACTCCGTAAAAGGCGTATATTTCTTGGACCTAGGCATGGCGCGTGACAGTCCCGGAAATAGAAAAGGCCAAAATTCAAAACTGAGCAATAGTGTAGAAAGTTAGTGATCCATCATATTATGTGTAATGAAAATAAGCATGAAGCCCCCAGGGCAGCGCCCATAATTATTTAACAGCTCATTCCCCTGCGCAGTAATATCATAGAAGACTGGAGCATAATGCAGGTGTAGTAGTAGGTAATGGCCAGGAGATGGCGCCCCATGATTGTAGATTGCAATACAGGAAGGCTCAAAGAAAAAAAAATATCAGGGAGCCCCAGCAGCATATATTATGACCCAATACTGAAAAGAGGGGGGCCAGAGCAGCAATAGCTCCTGCAGGGAAAGATGTAGGAAAACTGGCAAGCACAGCTTGTGAGAGCAGTCACTGAGGCAGTGGGGAGAAAAGCAGCCAGCACTTGGGTGAGGGAAGATGGCCGCCACCAGGGCTTGCAGGGGGTACCTGATCCTCCAGGAGCCGTGGAAGGAGATCCCAGCCATCTAGAGGGGTCCCGAGAGCCAGGAGCCGTCCAGCAGTGCACAGCAGAGGGGGGCCGAGGGCCGTAGAGTGCTCCAGGGGGTCCCGTTGCGGCCACGCCATTCACAGAGCTCACGGTCGGGCCGCCGCCAAACTCCAGCTCCCGGCGCCGGACTGGGGAGAAGGCCGCAGCGGTCAGAATGTGCGGAGAGCCGCCCGGCCGCGCCGGATCGTCCTGTGGGGCTAACTCGCGGTGCTGCAATACTCCCGGGTGCCGGTAAAGCCGCGGGGAAGCTTTTTGTAAGGTCCCCTGTGCGGGAGCTCCGGAGCCGCACGTCTACTCGGCTCTGCTTCCAGGCCACCTCTATTGCATATTTTTAGTAGTGCACAGTTGAGAAAGCACAAAGTATTCGTCATCTGGTACAGTTAGTGCTCAAACCACGGACAGTCTCGGTGGATTTGTGCATTCGACTGTTAGGAAAGATGGTGGCGTCTTTCGAAGCATTTGGAAGATTTCACTCACGTCCTTTTCAACTGGATCTTCTCGCACAGTGGTCAGGCTCTCCTCTACAAATTCATCAGATGGTGCGGTTGTCTCTGAGGGCCAGAGTATCACTACTCTGGTGGCTCCACATACACAATCTCACAGCGGGAAAAAGGTTCAGAGTCTGGAATTGGATAGTTCTGACGACAGACGCAAGTCTCAGAGGTTGGAGAGCAGTGGTCCTACATTGTCAGCTTCAGGGTCTATGGTCAGACTGAGAGAGATTACTGTCAATAAATGTCCTGGAACTCAGGGCAATTTACAACGCGCTGCGACAGGCAGTTCACTTGCTCCAGTCTCAGAATGTTCAGGTTCAGTCAGACAACCCGACAGCAGTCGCTTAAATCAACAAACAAGGAGGGACTCGAGGTTGAATGGCCATGCGAGAAGTTGCTTGAATCCTCAATTGGGCCGAGCATCACCAAGTAATATTGTCGGCAGTGTTCATTCCAGAAGTGGACAACTGGGAGGCAGATTATCTCACCCGTTAGGCTCTTCATCCAGGAGAATGGCCTTTAAATCCAGAAGTGTTCCAGATGTTGGTCCAGCGATGGGGTTACCCACAGGTGGATCTAATAGCATCTCGCCAAAATTATCAAACACCCCAGTATGTGTCCAGAACAACAGATCCAAAGGCAGTGGCAATGGATGTTCTCACAATAGCGTGGCCGTACAGCCTAGTATATCTATTTCCACCATTTCCGCTGATTCCTCGGTTGCTAAGGCGGATCAAAATTGAATCCACAACCGTCATACTAGTGGCGCCTCATTGGCCTCGGAGAGCGTGGTTCTCGGATCTCCACGGTCTACTTGCAGACGAGCCGTGGCTGCTTCTGCTATGTCCAGACCTACTACAACAGGGTCCGTTCCTTTACCCCGGTTTAGCGCGGCTGTGTTTGACGGGGTGGTTGTTGAAACCGCTCTCAAGATGAGAGGACATTCCAGAATCTGTTATACCAACCATGTTACGAGCTAGGAAGCCAGTTACAGCAGCTCATTATCACAGAATTTGGCGAGCTTATATAGGTTGGTTTACGACTCGGAAGTTTACGACTTCTACTTTCAAGTTATCCCATCTGTTGCTATTTTTACAGGCGGGGTTAGATGGAGGACTACGTTTAGCTACACTAAAGGTGCAGGTCTCTGCCTTGTCACTTTTCTTCCAAAGGCATTTGGCTCTTTTGCTAACAGTTCACACTTTCCTGCAAGGTGTCCTTAGAGTTCAACCTCCATTCATACCACCTACAGCTCCATGGGACTTGAATCTAGTTGTAGATTGTTTGCAGTCTTCAATCTCTGAACCCCTACAACACGTGGATGTTAAGTTTCTAACTTGGAAAACCAATGTTTCTCCTAGCCTTAGATTCTGCAAGGCGTGTTTCAGAACTAGGGTGCCTTGTCATGCAAGCCACCGTATCTGGTATTTCGTGATGACAGAGCAGAACTTCGGATGAATCTCGCTTTTCTACCGAAAGTAGTTTCTTCTTTTTACAACAGTCAAGCAATCGTAGTTCCTGTTTTTTCAGAAGATTCAGGAACTCCAGCTACTTTGGATGTGGTACGCGCACTCTGCGTTTATGTAGCCCGTACATCAACTACTTAAAATGGATACATTGTTTGTTCTCTATGATGCAGTCAAAATAGGGTGGCCAGTTTCCAAACAGACCTTAGCTAGATGGATTAAGCTGACCATTCGTCAAGTGTACTTTCATGCTAAAACCGCCTGCATCTGTTTCAGCACATTCCACGCGTTCTGTGGGAACGTCATGGGCAGCAGGTCGTGGAGCTTCTATGACGCAACTTTGCCGTGCAGCGACATGGTCATCAGTGCACACGGGTGGTATTCAGTATGCCGGCTGTTGGGATCCCGGCGCTCAGTATACCGGCGCTGGAATCCCGACACCCGGCATACCGACAACTATTCTCCCTCTTGGGGGTCCACGGCCCCCCTGAAGGGAGAATAAATAGCGTAGTGCGCTTGCAAGGGGTTCGCCCAGCTGTCGGTATGCCAGTGGCCGGGATCCCGGCCGCCGGCATACCGTAATACGCCCATGCACACGTTTGTGCGCTTTTACAGGTTTGATACGTTTGCAGCATCAGCATCTAGCTTTGGCCCAAGGGGGAAGCTTTGGTACGTCCCAAGAGTACTCCAGTGACCCCTAGTGGATGAAAAAGAAAAGAGGATTTTGGTACTTACCAGATAAAGTCTTTTCTTTGAATCCACAGGGGGCACTGGACGCCCACCCAGAGCAGTTTCACCTGGCTTGTGGTAAGTACAGTAAATCTTATGGTAACACATTCTCACCGACTGGTTCAAATGTTAAGGTGATTGTTATTGTTGTGTCAACTTTATAGTTGTCCGTTATGTTATAATATTATATGTAATTCTCCATTGTTCATCCTCTCTATCGCTCCTGTTCGGCTCAGTAAAAAAACACAGAGGTTCCTTGGGAGTATGGAGGGGGTGGAGGGTTACTAATTTAAATATGCCTGTCCCTGTTAATGCCCTATCCATATACCAAGAGTACTCCAGTGCCCCCTGTGGATTCAAAGAAATGGATTTATCTGGTAAGTACAAAAATCCTCTTCTTACTGCTAGAACTCTTAATCCATTTGTATTACACTGAAAGCAATAGCAGCTGATAAAAGAAAGAACTGGAAAGAAATAAACCTTTTTCCTCTATCTGGGCTACACTGCACATCACGGAGGGGTTACCAAAGAGTGTTAGGGAACAAGCACTTAGGTTAATTATGATTTTGTATTTACCATCCATGGGGGACACAGGAATCATGATGGGTATAGGTGGTGAGCTGAGGCTGGGCACCAACCAGTTTCATTTCTTTACCCTGCCCTATAAGCTGCCCCCAGCCTAGATGAACAGTTTCATTTTGGTGCCTGCAGTATTTACAGCTTTCCTCCAATTTCAGGATTCCGCAGATTGTCTGCAAGTTGAAGTTGAAGGACGACATCATAATCCTCCTCACTCCTAATTGGTCATGCAGAGCTTGGTACACAATCTTATGAATCTCTTCATCAATGCCCTGTGTCCTCTCCCTGTCCTTCTGGATCTTCTGTCTCTGGGTCCATGCTTCCATCCGATTCTGGCCCGTCTAGGTGGCTCTTGAGACATCTGTCCTAAGAGCTGAAGGGTTCTTCCCATCAGTGATCTGTACCATGCTTTACACAAGGAAGCCTTGCTCAGCTACGATTTACCATAGGGTGGAAAACATTTCAATTGGTGTGTGGCTCGGGGTTTCAAACGCCATGTCCTTTTTGACTATCCCAAGTCCTGTATTTTCTTCAGACTGGTCTGGAGTTGGTGCTACAAAGTTCTACACCTTGTGGGTCCACTGTCACGAGCTCACACTCTCGTAAAGGGTGGGACAGGTGGTTAGGAAGATCTAACCGAAATGTTTGTATCCCTGTCAGCATCTATTAATTGTTTTATGTAAGCACACGTTGTGATTATTGGGTAGCAAACTGCTTTTTTTTACTTTTTAAAAAAAAGTTAATTTATTTGTCTAAAAGTGTTTCTTTGGGTGTTTGTGTGATATTTCTAAGAATTAACTATCTATGAGATTGATCATCTCATTTGAAGTCATCTTAAAGCCATCCAAGGAAGAATCTGGTTGAAAGAATGATCTACTGGGTACACCAAGGTTATGAGATGCCATTAACTCCAGAACCATATCCAAATAATAGGATTTTGGTTACCTACCGGTAAATCCTTTTCTCATAGTCCATAGAGGATGCTGGGGTCCACAGTACCATGGGGTATAGACGGGTCCACCAGGAGCCATTGGCACTTTAAGAGTTTGAGAGTGCGGGCTGGCTCCTCCCTCTATGCCCCTCCTACCAGACTCAGTCTAGGAACTGTGCCCGAGGAGACGGACATCTTCGAGAGAAGGATTTAACACAGTGGCGAGATTCACACCAGCTCACACATACAAGACACATCAAGCTAACTTAGCTTGAAAACTCAGCAACCGCTGAAACATTACTTACCAAGTAACTAAACTAAAACGAAGTTGTACTGAACCAAATAATGAAAACAGGAAAACGAAGCGCTGGGCGGGCGCCCAGCATCCTCTACGGACTACGAGAAAAGGATTTACCAGTAGGTAACCAAAATCCTATTTTCTCTTACATCCTAGAGGATGCTGGGGTCCACATTAGTACCATGGGGATGTACCAAAGCTCCCTGTTAGGCGCCGGGGTCCGCTTGTCTGCGCGGCCCGGCGCCTAGCAACTAGAGACAATATTTGCGCTTGTATTCAGCCAAACTCCAGAATGATTGGTCCGAGTTTCTTCCGTTGGCTGAATTTGCTTACAATAATTCTTGTCATTCCTCCACTAAAGAGTCTCCATTCTTTTCAGTTTTTGGTTTTCACCCCAGAGCTAATTCTTTTTTTCATCATTCCTCAGTCTCCTCGCTTACCTTAACCTCCCATCTCAGAGCCATTTGGAAAAAGGTGCACCTTGCTCTCAGAAAAGCGGCCTTTCGAGAGAAGAAATTTTCTGACAGGCTCCGACGTCCTTGCACTTTTAAGGTGGGAGATAGGGTGTGGTTGTCGACTCGCAACATCAGGCTTCGACAATCCTCGGCTAGACTGGGACCCAAATTTAGTGGGCCATTTCTTATTATTAAAAGAGTCAACCCAGTTGCCTTTCGGTTACGTTTACCAAGATCTCTCAGGATTGGAAATACGTTTCATTGTTCCCTGTTGAAACAATACGTTTCTTCCAGTAGATTTCCTCGGAAGATCTCTCAGGGTAGATCTCCAGTGGATGTACAGGGACAACAGGAGTTCTTGGTAGAGAAGGTTCTCGATTCCAAATTGTCCCGGGATCGGCTGTATTTTCTGGTTCACTGGAAAGGCTATGGCCCGGAGGAAAGGTCTTGGGTCCTGGATAAGGATCTTCATGCCCCGAGGCTCAAGAGGGCATTTTTTCGGGAATTTCCTCAGAAACCTGGCTTTAGGGGTTCCTTGACCCCTCCTCAAGGGGGAGGGGTACTGTTAGGCGCCGGGGTCCGCTTGTCTGCGCTGCCCGGCGCCTAGCAACTAGAGACGCCGTGCGCGTACAGCCGCCGGCTCCCTAGCAACGCTAGACGCCGGGCGCGCTGAGCCGCACGGACCCTAGCAACGGGGATGCCACTGGCGGACCGCGTTCCCCGTTGCTAGGCTTTAGGAAATTAAGATATTCTCCTGCTCTCTGGCCGTGCAGCAAGGCAGCTGCACGGCATTTATTCTAATCAGCCTTTAGCAGCTGATTGGAGGACTCCTTGTTAAATACACTCCCAGGGCTTCTCACAGACGCCGGTAATAGCTTCCTGCATGCTGCCTTTGTTTGCTGAGAGTCTGTTTCCAGTCCTGCTGTATCCGGTCATTCCAGTCCTCAGAAGTCCGGTATTCGGGAGTTGTCATCTCATCCTAAGAGGTCGTTTGGTTCCCTGGAGTCCTGACTGATCACCGTTTTATATCCAGTGGTGTTCGTGAGTTGCGGCTCTGCCGTGTGTTGCGGCTCAGCCGCTTTACCTTTTATATTTTGTGTTTGGAGCATTTGCGGAGGGTTCCGCTTCCACAAGTCCTCTCTGGTACTCGGCGGTGCCGGGTAGGAGAATTGGACAAGTGGATATTTTGGTTGTCCTTTTCCCTGGCGGTTTCTCCGCACATATTATAGTTTTGAGTTTGCTTAGCCCCTGGCCTGGTTGTTTAGTTAGAGGGCCTCTTGTTATCACCCTGTCTCGGGTTTCCCTTTGTCTCTCATTAAGACCGGGGGGCATCGAAGTTGGGCAGACATAATCCGCCCTTCAAACGCGGCTGCCAAGGGCTCAAGAAACCATAGTCTCGCAGGGGATTTCTGACAACACGGGTGAGACAACAGAGTTAGGGCGCCAGGGGCTATTTTCCTGTCCTGCTCCCTTCCCCAGCATTCCGTTCCAGTGCTCCGGTCCTTGCCATAAGATCTCCTCTGACCAGAGTGCTGGAATCATAACATTATTACCGGCCATACCAAAACTTAAAATTAAACGGGGTTTAATTTTTTCTCATTCAGTTTTGTGAGAGTTTATCGGCCTCATGAATCCAACAGGTTTAGGGCCAAATCCTGGTCAGCTCTTAGTCAGCCAGATTCAAGAACTTACTCAGATGGTTCAGGATCTTTCTCTTCGGGTGAAGTCGCAGGAAGATCTTTTGCGAGCTTCCCCAAGGGTAGTCCCTGAACCAAAGATGCATTTGCCTGACCGTTTTTCTGGTGATAGAAAAGAGTTTTTTAATTTTAAAGAATCCTGTAAACTTTATTTTCGTTTAAGACCGACTTCCTCGGCTACTGAATCTCAGCGGGTCGGGATTATTATTTCTTTGCTCCAGGGGGATCCTCAGACCTGGGCATTTGGTTTAAGAGCAGAGGATCCGGCATTGTTGTCAGTTGACGCTTTTTTTGAGTCTTTAGGGCTCTTGTATGATGACCCTGATAGAGAGGCGTCCGCTGAAAGTCAGTTGCGCGCTCTCAGACAGGGTAGAAATCCTGCGGAGGTTTTTTGTACGGAGTTTCGCCGTTGGTCGAACGACTGTGGCTGGAATGACCCAGCCCTGCGCAGTCAGTTTCGCCTCGGCTTATCAGAGTCTATAAAAGACAGTCTCCTTCAGTACCCCGCTCCTGAGACTCTCGATAAACTCATGGAGCTTTCTATTAAGATTGATCGTCGTCTCAGAGAGCGGAGGGCTGAAAAAGGAGCACCTGTAAGGTCAAGTCCGTGTGTATATTCCATTCCTGAAGACGGAGAGGAGCCCATGCAGATGGGTCTCTCCCGGCTGTCTCCTGAAGAAAGAGCCAGAAGGCAAAATTCTGGTCTTTGTCTGTACTGTGGGGGTAAGGGACATTTTGCTCGTAATTGTCCGAACAAGTCGGGAAACGCTTTGACCAGGTGAATTGTGAGGGGGTTCACCTAGGTCTGCAGCTTATCTCCTCGAATAACTCCCTTTTAGTCCCAGTTAAAGTTTCCTTTGGCAGCCTCAGTTCTTCGGTGTCGGCTTTTGTTGACAGTGGAGCTGCAGGAAACTTTATGGATTTAACTTGGGCTAAGGCCTTAGGCATTCCTCAGTTACCTTTGGGTAGGTGTGTCACCATGCATGGCTTAGATGGGAGTCCGCTGTCTAATGGGATTATTTCTCTCCGTACACCCCCTTTACTACTTACAGTAGGAGCTCTACATTCCGAGAAAATCGAGTTCTTTCTTACACATTGCCCAGCAGTTCCAGTTGTTCTGGGTCACCCTTGGCTGGCCTTTCATAATCCTACCATTGATTGGCGGTCGGGGGAGATTTCACAATGGGGTACTTTTTGTGATAAGGAATGTATCACGCTTCCAGTCAGAGTAGCAGCTATCATTCCAGAACTCATTCCGGTGGAATACCAGGAGTTTGCTGATGTTTTCTCCAAAGGCAATGCGGACATTCTGCCTCCCCATCGGCCTTATGATTGTGCTATTGAGTTAATTCCTGGTGCCGCATTGCCAAAGGGAAGATTATATGCATTATCCGGGCCAGAAACTGCGGCTATGAATGATTATGCAAAGGAGAGCCTTGAGAAAGGATTTATTAGACCATCAAAATCTCCTTTAAGTGCAGGCTTCTTCTTTGTGGAGAAAAAGGATGGCTCGCTTAGACCTTGCATTGATTTTAGAGCCCTGAATAAGATCTCAGTTAAAAACACCTATCCTTAGCCGTTGATTTCTGTACTCTTTGATCAGTTACGTTCTGCTGTGATTTTTTCTAAAATTGACCTTAGAGGAGCGTACAACCTCATCCGAATTAAATCTGGAGATGAGTGGAAAACGGCCTTCAGTACTCAGTCGGGTCACTGATGCCGTTCGGCCTGTCCAATGCTCCGGCAGTTTTTCAAGACCTCATTAACGATGTGCTCCGTGACTTCCTAGGGAAATTCGTGGTCGTTTACTTAGACGACATCCTGATTTTTTCTGAATCAATGGAACAACATGTTACCCAGGTGCGTCTGGTTCTTCAAAAGTTACGTGAGAATCATTTATATGCCAAGATGGAGAAGTGTGAGTTTCATGTCACGGAAGTATCTTTTTTAGGGTACATAATTTCCCCTCAGGGATTTTCCATGGAACCAAAGAAACTCCAGGCCATCCTTAGTTGAGAGCTACTGTTTTAACGGAATTCCATGATAACAAAGTTTCAGGGCATCCAGCAGTCTCTAAGACATTGGAGTTAGTCTCTCGCTCAGTATGGTGGCCTGGTCTTTCTAAAGACGTCAAGGAATTTGTTTATTCATGTCAGGTTTGTGCACAGCATAAGGTTCCCCGTTCCTTGCCCATCGGGCAACTTATGCCCTTAAATGTTCCTCTCAGGCCGTGGTCTCATATTTCCATGGATTTTGTGGTTGACCTTCCCCTTTCAGCCGGATTCCGAGTCATATGGGTGGTAGTGGACCGTTTTAGTAAAATGGCTCATTTTATTGCTCTTCCCCGATTGCCTTCTGCCCAAGGGTTGGCAGTTTTGTTTCTCCGCCATGTATTCAGGCTTCATGGGTTGCCTACTGATATTGTTTCTGATCGGGGTCCACAATTCATCGCACAATTCTGGAAATGTTTTTGTGCCTCATTGAAGATGAAATTGTCGTTAACATCCGGTTACCACCCACAATCCAACGGGCAAACCGAACGAGTTAACCAATCATTGAAACAATATTTGCGCTTGTATTCAGCCAAACTCCAGAATGATTGGTCCGAGTTTCTTCCGTTGGCTGAATTTTTGTCATTCCTCCACTAAAGAGTCTCCATTCTTTTCAGTTTTTGGTTTTCACCCCAGAGCTAATTCTTTTTTTCATCATTCCTCAGTCTCCTCGCTTACCTTAACCTCCCATCTCAGAGCCATTTGGAAAAAGGTGCACCTTGCTCTCAGAAAAGCGGCCTTTCGAGAGAAGAAATTTTCTGACAGGCTCCGACGTCCTTGCACTTTTAAGGTGGGAGATAGGGTGTGGTTGTCGACTCGCAACATCAGGCTTCGACAATCCTCGGCTAGACTGGGACCCAAATTTAGTGGGCCATTTCTTATTATTAAAAGAGTCAACCCAGTTGCCTTTCGGTTACGTTTACCAAGATCTCTCAGGATTGGAAATATGTTTCATTGTTCCCTGTTGAAACAATACATTTCTTCCAGTAGATTTCCTCGGAAGATCTCTCAGGGTAGATCTCCAGTGGATGTACAGGGACAACAGGAGTTCTTGGTAGAGAAGGTTCTCGATTCCAAATTGTCCCGGGATCGGCTGTATTTTCTGGTTCACTGGAAAGGCTATGGCCCGGAGGAAAGGTCTTGGGTCCTGGATAAGGATCTTCATGCCCCGAGGCTCAAGAGGGCATTTTTTCGGGAATTTCCTCAGAAACCTGGCTTTAGGGGTTCCTTGACCCCTCCTCAAGGGGAGGGGTACTGTTAGGCGCCGGGGTCCGCTTGTCTGCGCGGCCTGGCGCCTAGCAACTAGAGACGCCGTGCGCGTACAGCCGCCGGCTCCCTAGCAACGCTAGACGCCGGGCGCGCTGAGCCGCACGGACCCTAGCAACGGGGATGCCACTGGCGGACCGCGTTCCCCGTTGCTAGGCTTTAGGAAATTAAGATATTCTCCTGCTCTCTGGCCGTGCAGCAAGGCAGCTGCACGGTATTTATTCTAATCAGCCTTTAGCAGCTGATTGGAGGACTCCTTGTTAAATACACTCCCAGGGCTTCTCACAGACGCCGGTAATAGCTTCCTGCATGCTGCCTTTGTTTGCTGAGAGTCTGTTTCCAGTCCTGCTGTATCCGGTCATTCCAGTCCTCAGAAGTCCGGTATTCGGGAGTTGTCATCTCATCCTAAGAGGTCGTTTGGTTCCCTGGAGTCCTGACTGATCACCGTTTTATATCCAGTGGTGTTCGTGAGTTGCGGCTCAGCCGCTTTACCTTTTATATTTTGTGTTTGGAGCATTTGCGGAGGGTTCCGCTTCCACAAGTCCTCTCTGGTACTCGGCGGTGCCGGGTAGGAGAATTGGACAAGTGGATATTTTGGTTGTCCTTTTCCCTGGCGGTTTCTCCGCACATATTATAGTTTTGAGTTTGCTTAGCCCCTGGCCTGGTTGTTTAGTTAGAGGGCCTCTTGTTATCACCCTGTCTCGGGTTTCCCTTTGTCTCTCATTAAGACCGGGGGGCATCGAAGTTGGGCAGACATAATCCGCCCTTCAAACGCGGCTGCCAAGGGCTCAAGAAACCATAGTCTCGCAGGGGATTTCTGACAACACGGGTGAGACAACAGAGTTAGGGCGCCAGGGGCTATTTTCCTGTCCTGCTCCCTTCCCCAGCATTCCGTTCCAGTGCTCCGGTCCTTGCCATAAGATCTCCTCTGACCAGAGTGCTGGAATCATAACACTCCCAGAACGGGAGTGAGAGCGCGGAGGCTCCTGCAGAACTGATTGACTGAACTTCAGATCATCAGAGGCCAAAGAATCAAACTTGTAGAACTTTGCAAACGTGTTCGACCCAGACAAAGTTGCAGCTCGGCAAAGTTGTAACGCAGAGACACCCTGGGCAGCCACCCAGGAAGACCCCACCTTACGAGTAGAGTGGGCCTTGACAGACGTAGGACACGGCAAGCCTGCCGTAGAATTCGCATGCTGGATAGTGAACCTGATCCAGTGAGAGATCATCTGCTTAGAAGCAGGACACCCAATTTTCTTGGGATCATACAGGACAAACAGAGAGTCCGATTTTCTGTGACGAGCAGTCCTCCTCACATAGATTTTCAGAGCCCTTACAACATCCAAGGACTTTGATGAAATGGAGGAGTCAGCCACTGGCATCATAATAGGTTGGTTGATATGAAATGCCGACACAACCTTCGGAAGAAACTGCTGATGTGTCCGGAGTTCAGCCCTATCTTCGTGGAAGATCAAGTATGGGCTTTTACAGGACAAAGCCCCCAACTCCGACACACGTCTAGCAGAAGCTAAGGCCAACAACGTGACAGCCTTCCACGTAAGAAATTTGACCTCAACCTCCTGTAGAGGCTCGAACCAGTCTGATTGGAGGAACAGCAATACCACGTTAAGGTCCCAGGGCGCCATAGGTGGTACAAAGGGAGGTTGGATGTGCAGAACTCCCTTCAAAAAGGTCTGAACCTCAGGGAGGGCAGTCAATTGTTTCTGGAAGAAAATGGATAGGGCCGAAATCTGGACCTTCACAGATCCCAACTTCAGGCCCATGTCCACACCGGCTTGGAGAAAGAGGAGAAACCGTCCCAGTTGAAACTCCACCGCAGGAAATTTCTTGGACTCGCACCAAGATACATATTTTTTCCAAATTCGATGGTAATGTTTAGACGTTACTCCTTTCCTAACCTGTATCAGGGTAGGAATAACCTTGTTCGGAAAGCCCTTTCGAGGTAGTATCAGGTGTTCAACCTCCATGCCGTCAAATGTAGCCGCGGTAAGAGGAAGAGGCCTCGGCTCTTCTTGCAGTAGATCCAGAAGATCGCGTACCAAGCCCTTCTTGGCCAGTCTGGAGCAATGAGGATCGCTTGAACCCTTGTTCTCCTTATGAGTTTTAGAACTCTTGGGATGAGAGGAAGTGGAGGAAACACGTACACTGACTGGAACACCCATGGTGTCACTAGGGCACCCACTGCCACTGCTTGCGGGTCCCTCGACCTGGAACAATACCGCCGAAGCTTCTTGTTGAGACGAGAGGCCATCATGTCGATCTGGGGTACGCCCCAAAGATCTGTTACCTCCTTGAACACCTCCGGATGGAGACCCCACTCCCCTGGATGTAGATCGTGTCTGCTGAGGAAGTCCACTTCCCAGTTGTCTACTCTCGGAATGGAGATTGCTGACAGCGAAACCGCATATTTTTCTGCCCAGAGGATGATTCTTGTTACCTCTGCCATTGCAGTTCTGCTCTTCGTTCCGCCCTGTAGGTTTATGTAAGCCACTGTTGTCACATTGTCCGACTGCACTTGAATGGCTCAATTTCTCAGAAGATTGTAGACGGCTCTTCGTTCCAGAATGTTTATCGGCAGGCCGGCTTCCAGACTTGACCACCTTCCTTGGAAGGTTACCCCTTGAGTGACTGCGCCCCAGCCCCAGAGACTTGCATCCGTGGTTAGAAGGATCCAGTCCTGAATCCCGAACCTGCAGCCCTTCAGAAGGTGAGGTAATTGCAGCCACCAGAGGAGTGAAATCCTGGCCCTTATGCGACAGACGTATACTCTGGTGCATGTGTAGATGGAATCCCGACCACTTGTCCAGGAGATCCAGCTGGAAGGACTGAGCGTGAAACCTCCCGTACTGCAGAGCCTCGTAAGAGGCCACCATTTTCCTCAGAAGGCGAATGCACTGATGAACCGACACCCGGGTTGGCTTCAGGACATCCCGGACCATTGTTTGTATCAACAACTCTTTTTCCTCTGGAAGAAACACCCTCTGCACTTCCGTGTCGAGGATCATTCCCAGAAAGGACAACCTCCTGGTTGGTTCCAAATGTGATTTTGGAAGATTCAGGATCCAACCTTGTTCCCTGAGATGCTGTGTTGTGAGAGCTGTGGACCATAACAGCTTCTCCTTGGACGATGCCTTTTTCATCAGATCATCCAGATATGGAATTATGTTCACCCCCTGTCTGCGGAGAATCATCATTTCCGCCATCACCTTGGTGAATACCCTCAGTGCTGTGGAGAGGCCGAATGGTAGGGCCTGGAACTGAAAATGACAGTCCAACAGTGCGAATCGAAGATAAGCTTGATGTGGCAGCCAAATCGGAATGTGGAGGTACGCATCCTTGATATCCAGGGATACCAGGAATTCCCCCTTCACACCTGATATCACTGCCCTTAGAGACTCCATTTTCAACTTAAACTCCCTCAGAGAGGGGTTTAGTGATTTTAAGTTCAGAATGGACCTGACAGAACCATCCGGTTTCGGTACCACGAAAAGGTTTGAATAGTAACCTCTGTTTTGCAGATGAGGTGGTACTGGCATAATGACCTGTGCATCCACCAACTTCTGGACGGCTTCTTGCAGGACAGTGCTGTCTGCCAGCAGAGCTGGCAAGCCTGATCTGAAAAATCGGTGAGGAGGGAGATTTTGAAATTCCAGCCTGTACCCCTGAGACACAATATCTTGCACCCAGGGGTCCAGGCCGGAGGACACACAGACATGACTGAAATGTCTGAGTCTCGCTCCCATCAGCCCCAACTCCGGGGCGTGCAGTCCACCGTCATGCGGAGGACTTTGGTTTACCTGAAGCAGGTTTCTGTTCCTGGGAACCTGCAGCCGCAGGTTTCTTGGACTTGGGCCGATCTCCCCGAAAGAAGGTGTTGGACGGCTTGGCCTTTCTGGGCTTGGTAGACCGAAAGGGCTGTGATGTAACTGAACAAAAGGGTTTCTTCGGAGCAGGTGTAGCTGAGGGAAGAAAGGGTGACTTACCAGCCGTAGCTGTGGAGATCCACGCATCTAACGCTTCCCCAAAGAGAGCCTAACCTGTGTAGGGTAGGGTCTCCACACTTCTCCTGGATTCCGCGTCGGCAGACCACTGGCACAACCACAGTCCTCAATGAGCTGATACTGACATGGAAGAAATTCCCACAGCCATGGAACCCAGGTCTTTCATGCATTCTACCAGAAATTCTGCTGAATCCTGAATGTTACGTAAAAACAATTCAACATCACATTTCTCCATAGTATCCAAGTCCTCAAGTAACGTGCCTGACCACTTTAATATAGCTTTGGCAGTCCAAGCACTGGCAATAGTGGGACGTAGTATAGCCCCTGAAGCCGTGTACATGGATTTGAGCGTATTATCAATTTTACGATCAGCCAGCTTTTTCAAGGCGGTAGAACCTGGAACAGGTAAAACCTCCTTTTTTGAGAGTCTGGATACTGACGCGTCAACTATAGGCGGGTTTTCCCATTTTTTCCTATCCTCTACCGGGAAAGGAAATGCCACCAGAACCCTTTTAGGTATCTGGAATTTTTTATCCAGGTTTTCCCAAGCCTTTTCAAAAATAGCATTAAATTCCTTTGACGCAGGGAAGGTTAACGAGGCTTTATTTTCAGTGAAGTAATCCTCCTCAAACTGCTCGGTTGTTGTATCAGCAATATTTAACACATCCCTAATAGCCTCTATCATCAACTGCACCCCTTTTGCAAGAGATGCTGCCCCCCGGAACACATCCCTGTCACCGTGTGCAGTATCAGAATCGGTATCATCCTGCATGATCTGTGCAAGAGCATGTTTATGTCAATATACAGCGGGGAGCCCTGATGTACCAGAACTGGGCCAGACTGTCATAGAGTTCTGTAAAGCCTGAGTTGCAGATTAATTTTGTGCAACCCTATTTGAAATTTGAGAAATCATAGATTTGATAGAGGATAACCACTCAGGCTCCCTTGCTGGAAGCTGTGCTAAACCAGTGCAATTCTGATTACATGGAATGGGATCATCCTGAGAGGACATATCCTCTGCAGCATATGACACAGAGTCCCTGGACATTGCTTAATGGAGACCACAGACACTCCACACACACACAGGGGAGGACAGACAGAGTTTCACCCCCAAGAATGGCAAGAGAGACACAGAGATTGGAGCCAACACACACACAGCGCTTTTAATATAAAGGGAGACCCCCTATCAGCGCTGACTGTGCACCTTAATAGGTTACACAGTCGTTTTGCAGCCTCCCCCCCCCCCCCCCCCCCCCCCCCTTCTACAACCCTCTGGTGCCGTGAGAGATAGCTAGAGTTGCTATGGAGGGACTTGCTCTTCCTGGACAGTGCTGTGCAGGCAGGAAAATGGTGCTGAACGCTGCTGGGTCCGTTCTGAGGAGAAGCTCTGCCCCCAAAATGGCGTTGTCTTCCCGCTCTTCATAAGATTATACTGGCCTGAGGATTTGTGCTGGCTGAGATCCACGGACCCCGACAGGCTGTGTGACCAGTGTAGGGTGTAGGCGCTGGCTCAGGGCGCCCCTCACAGTGCCGCACTATGTACCGCTGAGCCTCCAGAGCGCAGTTAATACTGCGCTCCTACCCTGATGCCGCCATCTTCACACCGGCCCCCCGCTTGCAAGGGGGGGGGGGGGTGACTCAATCGCCACTGACCTTCAGCTCTGTAAGGGGGTGGCGGCATGCTGCTGGGGTGAGCGATCCCCTGTGGCGGGGAACGATCTATCCCCTCAGAAGCTCAGTGTCCTGTCATCGGAGATAGTGGCTTAGACCCCGCAGGGTGGACACTACTTTCCCCCTTAGTCCCACGAAGCAGGGAGGCTGTTGCCTGCAGCCTCCCTGTAAAATAATAAACTCTAAAATAAACTTTACTAGAGAAACTCTGCAGAGTTCCCCTAGCTGTGACCGGCTCCTCCAGACACATTTTCTAACCTGAGTCTGGTAGGAGGGGCATAGAGGGAGGAGCCAGCCCACACTCTCAAACTCTTAAAGTGCCAATGGCTCCTGGTGGACCCGTATATATCCCATGGTACTAATGTGTACCCCAGCATCTTCTAGGACGTAAGATAAATTATAGATTTAAGGTGTGAAGCGGTTCAGTTTTTGAGATTTAATGAATTTAATATGTAGAAGCGCCTGCCTGGTATTTTTTTTGTGTGTGTGTGTGGGAATATAAAGATAGTTATACACAGGTGCTAAAGTGAGCCGGAACGGGGCGGAAATGCATTCTGTCAGTTCCACTTGGAGACGGAACGCAGTTCCGCCTCCTCCGGCTCACCTAACCCGGCGATGTGTCCCCGGCGCCGCAGGGAGATGACGTCCGCCCGCTGAGATGGTGTTACCAGCAGGTGCCCGTTTTCCTCTCTACAGCAGCAGCTGGAGGCAGGAGCTCAGTATTGAGCTCCGGCTTCCGGCGCTGTCACTGTGCGCTACGTCTCTCCCATAGTGCTGAGGAGTGGATGCCCAGAGGACTGCAGCAGCCATACACGGAGCGGGGCTTGGTGAGTATGGTCCGTGTTTTGTCTGTTTTTTTCCTTTGCAACGGCGCATCTACTAGGGGGCATTACTACTAAGGGGCAGCTACTGGGGGCAAACTACTGGGGGGCATTACTACTAAGGGGCATCTACTGGGGGCAAACTATTGGGGGGGCATTACTACTGGGGGCAAACTCCTGAGGTGCATATCTACTGGGTGCATTACTACTGGAGGGCATCTACTGGGGGCAAACTACTAGGGGACATTATTACTGGGGGCCAACTACAAGGGGGCAAAGCCACTAGGGGCAAACTACAGGAGGGCATTACTACTGGGGCTGTAACTACAGGGGCATTACTACTGGGACCATAACTACAGGGGCATTACTACTGGGGACGTAACTACAGGGGCATTACTACTGGGGACGTATCTACAGGGGCATTACTACTTGGGGGCAAACTACAGGGGGGCTAAACTACTGGGGGCATAACTACAGGGGCTAAACTTACTGGGGGCATAACTACAGGGGCTAAACTACTGGGGGCGTAACTACAGGGGCATTACTTCTGGGGACGTAACTACAGGGCATTACTACTTGGGGGCTAAACTGGGGGCATAACTACAGGGGCTAAACTACTGGGGGCTAAACTACAGGGGCATTACCACTGGGAAGCTAAACTAAAGGGGGGGGGGTAAACTACTGGGCTATTACCACTGGGGGTATAACTACTAGGGCTAAACTACAGGCAACATTACTACTGGGGGTAATACTACACAGGGGCATTACTACTGGGGGCCCTACTAATGAGGGCATTGTAAAGGGGGCACTTCATAAGGGGCATCACTCCTGGGGACATAAGGGGTACTACTATTGTGGGCATTGCATAAGGGGCACCACTACTATGGGGTCTATGTAAGGGACACTACCACTGTGGGCACTACCAGTACAGTGGACATTGCATAAGGAGCACTACTACTGTGGGCATTGTATAAGAAGCGCTACTGCAGTGGGCATTATGTGTATTACGGGGTGCTACTACTGTGGGCATTATTACTATTGTGTGACCATGCCCATTTCTTGAGACCACGCCCTTTTTTTGCGGGCAATACCTTTATTACATGGGCGCTGTGGGGAAGGGGATTTGAGTTTCACCACCTCTCTAGGACCACTATAAGCACTGGTTATACATAGAGAGAAAATCTCCAGTGTCATGGTTGGCACACTCACTTCAGATAATAACATCCGCCTGGGGTGCAGATCCAATACTCTTCAATGAGGCAGCATCCAGTATATCCAATTCAATACAAAAAGATGCACTCACCAGGAACTTTTTATGTAAGCAGCAGTCAAGAGTTTAACTCACATCACCAGTGCTAAAAGCATGGTCGACGTTTTGGTTATCTAATGTAACCTTTTTCAAGACATCCAAACAGTAGGCAAGACAGAGACAACCTGTGGGCTGCCCTGGGACTCTATATATATCTACCACCTGTAATTGCCAAACCCCTCCCCTTCCGATGCTGTAAGGGAGTGCTGGTACCCAAACTAGGGGCCTAATTCAAGCCTGATCGTAGCAGCAAATTTGTTAGCTGATAGGCAAAACCATGTGCACTGCAGGGGCGGCAGATATAACATTTGCAGAGAGAGGTAGATTTGGGTGAGTTATATTTTTTCTGTGCAGGGTAAATACTGCTGCTTTATTTTTACACTGCAATTTAGATTTCAGTTTGAACACACCACACCCAAATCTAACTCTCTCTGCATGTTATATCTCCCCCCCCCCCCCCTTCCCTGCAGTGCACATGGTTTTGCCCATCTGCTAAAAAATTTGCAGCTTCGATCAGGTCTGAATTAGGCTTTAGATCATGAACCACGTTTAACTCATAATAGATACATAGAGGCAACTCACCGCCAATCAGTAATACTGTACATAAGCTTCAAAACATGAAGAGTAACTTGTATCATCTTAACACCTAATTAGCGCTAAGCACTGCTCAACTTCCGGTATGTGTTCCACCGCAACCAGAAGTAAGTCGCGCTTGCATTCCAGCAACCGGAAGTGCCGTTTACCAGCGTCAAAAGACGCTAGTGTACTTACCAAACCACATAGGCTGTAAACAATGCATAAACTAGCAACCTAGGCAAAGAACTGACTTGAAGAATTAACCATAGATCTTTTGTGAATGTAGGCTTGCTCAAATCCTTGTGTCTCTTAAAAGCTTCCTTCAGCCAGCTATAACAGTGTCTTAGTATGATTGATAAAGCTGATTGCCCAGCTTCAAAAAGAAGGGGGAAGAGTAATTAGCCAGCCCTGTGTATATGACCAAGAGACCCCATGTTACAGTTGAATTTACACATTTAACTCTGATCTGGAAAAGGTTAAAATGAACTCTCCAGGGGGAGGGGGGCTGAACGGGTAGCCTGAGTTTTAAATAGGAGAAACAGAGGCTGCAAGTGTCAATTTTCAAAGAAGCGAGTCAGGAGAACATTCTGGCTCTGTAATTTTCCGATATCTGAAGAGGCTTCACTTCGTGTCATCATCCCATGCTCCATGTGCTAGGATCGGTGGGTTTATCTCCCTATTTTTATTTTCTTGAAATTATCTTTTCTGCTGTGACTTTGACTTTTTATCATTATATTCTTGTAACTTTCTTTTTTCTGTAACATAATCTTTGAAGTGTTTTACTTGAATTAAATAATCTAATTTTAGATCTGGTTTCTGTTGTGTATCCAACCCAACTCTCTGAAAGAGGCGTTACCAAAATATTAATAATTCTGGGTGCAGGCAAAAGCCATAAATTTCTCTGACGTCCTAGTGGATGCTGGGAACTCCGTAAGGACCATGGGGAATAGCGGCTCCGCAGGAGACTGGGCACAAAAGTAAAAGCTTTATGACTAGCTGGTGTGCACTGGCTCCTCCCCCTATGACCCTCCTCCAAGCCTCAGTTAGATTTTTGTGCCCGGCCGAGAAGGGTGCATGCTAGGTAGCTCTCCTGAGCTGCTTAGAGTAAAAGTTTAAATAGGTTTTTTATTTTCAGTGAGACCTGCTGGCAACAGGCTCACTGCATCGTGGGACTAAGGGGAGAAGAAGCGAACTCACCTGCATGCAGAGTGGATTGGGCTTCTTGGCTACTGGACATTAGCTCCAGAGGGATGATCACAGGCTCAGCTTGGATGGGTCCCGGAGCCGCGCCGCCGGCCCCCTTACAGAGCCAGAAGAGCGAAGAGGTCCGGAAAAATCGGCGGCAGAAGACGTTCCTGTCTTCAATAAGGTAGCGCACAGCACTGCAGCTGTGCGCCATTGCTCTCAGCACACTTCACACTCCGGTCACTGAGGGTGCAGGGCGCTGGGGGGGAGCGCCCTGAGACGCAATAAAACACGTTTTAAACCTTATATGGCTAAAGAAATGCATCACATATAGCTCCTGGGCTATATGGATGCATTTAACCCCTGCCAGTTTTCCTAAAAAAAGCGGGAGAAAAGGCCGCCGAAAAGGGGGCGGAGCCTATCTCCTCAGCACACAAGCGCCATTTTCCCTCACAGCTCCGCTGGAAGGACGGCTCCCTGACTCTCCCCTGCAGTCCTGCTACAGAATCAGGGTAAAACAAGAGAGGGGGGACACTAATTGGCAGATAATACAAATACAGCAGCTATAGAAGGGAGAAACACTTATATAAGGTTATCCCTGTATATATATAGCGCTCTGGTGTGTGCTGGCAAACTCTCCCTCTGTCTCCCCAAAGGGCTCGTGGGGTCCTGTCCTCTATCAGAGCATTCCCTGTGTGTGTGCTGTGTGTCGGTACGATTGTGTCGACATGTATGAGGAGGAAAATGATATGGAGGCGGAGCAATTGCCTGTAATAGTGATGTCACCCCCTAGGGAGTCGACACCTGACTGGATGGTCGTATGGAAGGAATTACGTGACAGTGTCAGCACTTTGCAAAAAACTGTTGACGACATGAGACAGCCGGCAAATCAGTTAGTGCCTGTCCAGGCGTCTCAAACACCGTCAGGGGCTCTAAAGCGCCCGTTACCTCAGATGGTCGACACAGACCCAGACACGGATACTGACTCCAGCGTCGACGGTGACGAGACAAACGTAA
Organism: Pseudophryne corroboree; assembly: GCF_028390025.1. NCBI lineage: Eukaryota > Metazoa > Chordata > Amphibia > Anura > Myobatrachidae > Pseudophryne > Pseudophryne corroboree. The sequence goes on from NC_086444.1 coordinate 367,834,122, forward strand.
TGTCCAGTAGGGCCACACGTTACATGATCACGGCAATGAAGGAGGCTTTGAACATTTCTGATACTACAAGTACCACAAAAAGGGGTATTATGTGGGGTGTGAAAAAACTACCCATAGTTTTTCCTGAATCAGATGAATTAAATGAGGTGTGTGACAAAGCGTGGGTTTCCCCCGATAAAAAACTGCTGATTTCTAATAAATTATTGGCATTATACCCTTTCCCGCCAGAGGTTAGGGCGCGTTGGGAAACACCCCCTAGGGTAGATAAGGCGCTCACACGCTTATCAAAACAAGTGGCGTTGCCGTCTCCTGATACGGCCGCCCTCAAGGAACCAGCTGATAGAAAGCTGGAAAATATCCTAAAGGGTATATACACACATACTGGTGTTATACTACGACCAGCAATCGCCTCAGCCTGGATGTGCAGCGCTGGAGTGGCTTGGTCGGATTCCCTGACTGAAAATATTGATACCCTGGATAGGGACAGTATATTATTGACTATAGAGCATTTAAAGGATGCATTACTATATATGCGAGATGCACAGAGGGATATTTGCACCCTGGCATCAAGAGTAAGTGCGCTGTCCATTTCTGCCAGAAGAAGTTTATGGACACGACAGTGGTCAGGTGATGCGGATTCCAAACGGCATATGGAAGTTTTGCCGTATAAAGGGGAGGAGTTATTTGGGGTCGGTCTATCGGACCTGGTGGCCACGGCGACGGCTGGGAAATCCACCTTTTTACCCCAGGTCACCTCTCAGCAGAAAAAGACACCGTCTTTTCAAACTCAGTCCTTTCGTCCCCATAAGGGCAAGCGGGCAAAAGGCCACTCATTTCTGCCCCGGGGCAGAGGAAGGGGAAAAAGACTGCAGCAGGCAGCCTCTTCCCAGGATCAGAAGCCCTCCCCCGCTTCTGCCAAGTCTTCAGCATGACGCTGGGGCTTTACAAGCGGACTCAGGCACGGTGGGGGCCCGTCTCAAAAATTTCAACGCGCAGTGGGCTCACTCGCAAGTGGACCCCTGGATCCTGCAGGTAGTATCACAGGGGTACAAATTGGAATTCGAGACGTCTCCCCCTCGCCGGTTCCTGAAGTCTGCTCTACCAACGTCTCCCTCCGACAGGGAGGCAGTATTGGAAGCTATTCACAAGCTGTATTCCCAGCAGGTGATAATCAAGGTACCCCTCCTACAACAGGGAAAGGGGTATTACTCCACGCTGTTTGTGGTACCGAAGCCGGACGGCTCGGTGAGACCGATTTTAAATCTGAAATCATTGAACACTTACATAAAAAGGTTCAAATTCAAGATGGAGTCACTCAGAGCAGTGATAGCGAACCTGGAAGAAGGGGACTATATGGTGTCTCTGGACATCAAAGATGCTTATCTCCATGTCCCAATCTACCCTTCTCACCAAGGGTACCTCAGGTTTGTGGTACAAAACTGTCATTATCAGTTTCAGACGCTGCCGTTTGGATTGTCCACGGCACCTCGGGTCTTTACCAAGGTAATGGCCGAAATGATGATTCTTTTTCGAAGAAAAGGCGTCTTAATTATCCCTTACTTGGACGATCTCCTGATAAGGGCAAGGTCCAGGGAACAGTTAGAGGTCGGAGTAGCACTATCTCAGGTAGTGCTACGTCAGCACGGGTGGATTCTAAATATTCCAAAATCGCAGCTGATTCCAACAACACATCTACTGTTCCTAGGGATGATTCTGGACACAGTCCAGAAAAAGGTGTTTCTCCCGGAGGAGAAGGCCAGGGAGTTATCCGAGCTAGTCAGGAACCTCCTGAAACCAGGACAAGTGTCAGTGCATCAATGCACAAGGGTCCTGGGAAAGATGGTGGCTTCTTACGAAGCGATTCCATTCGGAAGATTCCATGCAAGAACTTTTCAGTGGGATCTGCTGGACAAATGGTCCGGATCGCATCTTCAGATGCATCAGCGGATAACCCTATCTCCAAGGACAAGGGTGTCTCTCCTGTGGTGGTTGCAGAGTGCTCATCTTCTAGAGGGCCGCAGATTCGGCATTCAGGACTGGATTCTGGTGACCACGGATGCCAGCCTGAGAGGCTGGGGAGCAGTCACACAGGGAAGAAATTTCCAGGGCTTGTGGTCAAGCATGGAAACGTCTCTTCACATAAATATCCTGGAACTAAGGGCAATTTACAATGCCCTAAGTCAAGCAAGGCCTCTGCTTCAGGGTCAGTCGGTATTGATCCAATCGGACAACATCACGGCAGTCGCCCACGTAAACAGACAGGGCGGCACAAGAAGCAGGAGGGCAATGGCAGAAGCTGCAAGAATTCTTCGCTGGGCGGAAAATTATGTGACAGCACTGTCAGCGGTGTTCATTCCGGGAGTGGACAACTGGGAAGCAGACTTCCTCAGCAGACACAACCTCCACCCGGGGGAGTGGGGACTTCACCCAGAAGTCTTCCACGTGATTGTAAACCGTTGGGAAAAACCAAAGGTGGACATGATGGCGTCTCGTCTCAACAAGAAACTAGACAGATATTGCGCCAGGTCAAGGGACCCTCAGGCGATAGCGGTGGACGCTCTGGTAACACCGTGGGTGTACCAGTCAGTGTATGTGTTCCCCCCTCTGCCTCTCATACCCAAAGTATTGAGAATCATAAGAAGGAGAGGAGTAAGAACTATACTCGTGGCTCCGGATTGGCCAAGGAGGACTTGGTACCCGGAACTTCAAGAGATGCTCACGGAGGACCCGTGGCCTCTACCTCTAAGAAAGGACCTGCTCCAGCAGGGACCTTGTCTGTTCCAAGACTTACCGTGGCTGCGTTTGACGGCATGGAGGTTGAACGCCGGATCCTGAAGGAAAAAGGCATTCCAGATGAAGTCATCCCTACCCTGATCAAGGCCAGGAAGGATGTAACCGTGAAACATTATCACCGCATTTGGCGAAAATATGTTGCGTGGTGTGAGGCCAAGAAGGCCCCTACAGAGGAATTTCAACTGGGTCGTTTCCTGCATTTCCTGCAAACAGGACTATCTATGGGCCTAAAATTAGGGTCCATTAAGGTTCAAATTTCGGCCCTGTCAATATTCTTCCAAAAAGAACTGGCTTCAGTGCCTGTCAAAGGGGTACTGCATATACAGCCTCCTTTTGTGCCTCCAGTGGCACCTTGGGATCTCAATGTAGTGTTGAGTCTCCTAAAGTCACATTGGTTTGAACCACTCACCACTGTGGAATTAAAATATCTCACATGGAAAGTGGTCATGCTGTTAGCCCTGGCTTCAGCCAGGCGTGTCTCAGAATTGGCGGCTTTATCATATAAAAGCCCTTACCTAATTTTTCATTCAGACAGGGCAGAACTGAGGACTCGCCCTCAATTTCTCCCTAAGGTGGTTTCAGCGTTTCACATGAACCAGCCTATTGTGGTGCCTGCGGCTACTAGGGACTTGGAGGACTCCAAGTTGCTGGACGTAGTCAGGGCCCTGAAAATATATGTTTCCAGGACGGCTGGAGTCAGAAAATCTGACTCGCTGTTTATCCTGTATGCACCCAACAAGCTGGGTGCTCCTGCTTCTAAGCAGACGATTGCTCGTTGGATTTGTAGTACGATTCAGCTTGCACATTCTGTGGCAGGCCTGCCACAGCCAAAATCTGTAAAAGCCCATTCCACAAGGAAGGTGGGCTCATCTTGGGCGGCTGCCCGAGGGGTCTCGGCTTTACAACGTTGCCGAGCAGCTACTTGGTCAGGGGCAAACACGTTTGCTAAATTTTACAAATTCGATACCCTGGCTGAGGAGGACCTGGAGTTCTCTCATTCGGTGCTGCAGAGTCATCCGCACTCTCCCGCCCGTTTGGGAGCCTTGGTATAATCCCCATGGTCCTTACGGAGTTCCCAGCATCCACTAGGACGTCAGAGAAAATAAGAATTTACTTACCGATAATTCTATTTCTCATAGTCCGTAGTGGATGCTGGGCGCCCATCCCAAGTGCGGATTGTCTGCAATACTTGTATATAGTTATTGTTACAAAAATCGGGTTGTTTATTGTTGTGAGCCATCTTTTCAGAGGCTCCTACGTTTATCATACTGTTAACTGGGTTTAGATCACAAGTTGTACGGTGTGATTGGTGTGGCTGGTATGAGTCTTACCCGGGATTCAAGATCCTTCCTTATTATGTACGCTCGTCCGGGCACAGTATCCTAACTGATGCTTGGAGGAGGGTCATAGGGGGAGGAGCCAGTGCACACCAGCTAGTCATAAAGCTTTTACTTTTGTGCCCAGTCTCCTGCGGAGCCGCTATTCCCCATGGTCCTTACGGAGTTCCCAGCATCCACTACGGACTATGAGAAATAGAATTATCGGTAAGTAAATTCTTATTTTGCCTTGGGTCATACCCCAAATGTTTGTTCTTTGGCTGGTGGCAGTGATTGCGTGAAATTAACGCACGCGCTCGGGTATCCAGTAGCGGTATCACGTGGCAGGGATTTGCAGATTGGCGTATCTGGGGAATCGTCGTGCCTAGGATCGTGCCTTGAGTCCTATTGGAGAAAGAGCGCTATACAAATAAAATTATTATTATTATTTAATCCCAGACTGACTCAATGTTGAGATCAGGGCTCTGTGGGGGTCATATCACATCCAGAACTCTTTACACTGAATATAGATCGTAATGATATTTGCTGTATGTTTGGGGTGGTTGTTCTGCTGCAGAATAAATTTGGAGCCAATCAGACGCCTCCCTGATAGTATTGCATGATGGGCAAGTACCTGCCTGTACTTTTCAGCACTGAAGCACAAAGAAACGGGCAACATTGAGGACTGTAGATGCAATGATAGGCCAAGGAAACTTAGTGCACTGGCCCGCTGGTCAGGGCTTGCTACATTGTGCAGTATTATGTAGTGCCATATCCATCTGCTGCTTTTCAGCACTGTGCTGCAGTTTTCATTAGTGGAACAATCGCCACCCAGTGGTGAAGCTGTGTATTGTTGCGTGCTGTGGCTCCTCTTGTGCCTTATCACGCCTTACTTCGCCTACCTGCACTATTTGTATGGCACGACTGTATGGCTCAGCATCGATAAGCGTGGCTACATCTGTACTTCCAATTATTCTAAATTCACAGTATTTGGAGCATAAATGTTCTGCACAACAATGTTTTGGCATCCTATTTTGACTCAAGGGCCAATTTTTGTATTTTGCAGTTTTGGTATCCGATCTTTTATTTTTGTCAGAGACAAATTTGTGTAGTATATTGTAGAAAATCGTAAAGGGAATGGTATTTTTGAAGTGATTATCTATAAAAATAAGTTTCTATGTAAATTTGAAAGGCATCGATTTCTGTTGGATTTTTCAGCTTATTGTCATTGATGGAAAGTCATTTTAATTAGTGCGCCAAAATGTTCTCAATAATAGAAAGTGTAATATAAAAGAAATCCTGATTAATTATATGTCTTATTAGTGTTTGCTTCTGCTGGCCATACCTGAGTAACTGATCAGGTTGGTAATTGGAGAAGAGGTAGGGACAAATACGAGCAACAGTCAGTGGGGGATGGTGTAGTGGAATTACTAAAACAATATATTCGGTGCTGCTGCTGCTAAGTAAACAGATTAACAATTTGCTTGCAGCCGTCAGGTGGGAGTACCCTTCCCCTCGTTAGAAAATAGATCAATATAAAAGTTCAGACAGTGCTGGTAAATTGTCACATTTATGTTCATTCTAAAAATATTTAATAAAGCAACATAGACAAATACAATAATTATTGGACAAGTCCAATACATACAATAATACGAATAAATGACTTACATAAAATCACTATAATGATATGTATAAAAAAATCAGTCCACCTAGTGGAAGTTTGCAATCAGTCTCATTAGTGATTATTAGTTGAAATTGCGTCTGTTAGTAGTTGGTATACTGTTCCAGTTATTAGAACATGTTGTTAGTAGTAATTAGATAAATCATTCTTCAAATAAGTAAGAATACCTGTACTGATAGTCACTTCCTGGCCAGGAAAATAAGATTTTAAACCTACCGGTAAATCTTTTTCTCCTAGTCCGTAGAGGATGCTGGGGACTCCGTAAGGACCATGGGGTATGGACGGGCTCCGCAGGAGACATGGGCACTCTAAGACTTTAGATGGGTGTGAACTGGCTCCTTCCTCTATGCCCCTCCTCCAGACCTCAGTTATAGAACTGTGCCCAGAGGAGACGGACAGTACGAGGAAAGGATTTTTGTTAATCTAAGGACGAGATACATACCAGCCACACCATACCCCCCGTACAACATGGTATATACTAAACCAGTTAACAGTATGAAGAAAACAGCATTAGCCAGAGACTGATCTCAACTGTAACATAACCCTTATGTAAGCAACAACTATATACAAGCCTTGCAGAATTTGTCCTCACTGGGACGGACGCCCAGCATCCTCTACGGACTAGGAGAAAAAGATTTACCGGTAGGTTTAAAATCTTATTTTCTCTTACGTCCTAGAGGATGCTGGGGACTCCGTAAGGACCATGGGGTTTATACCAAAGCTCCAGACCGGGCGGGAGAGTGCGGATGACTCTGCAGCACTGATTGAGCAAACATGAGGTCCTCATCAGCCAGGGTATCAAACTTGTAGAATTTAGCAAAAGTGTTTGAACCCGACCAAGTAGCTGCTCGGCAAAGCTGTAATGCCGAGACGCCTCGGGCAGCTGCCCAAGAAGAGCCCACCTTCCTAGTGGAATGGGCCTTTACCGAATTTGGGAACGGCAATCCAGCCGTAGAATGAGCCTGCTGAATCGTGTTACAGATCCAGCGAGCAATAATCTGCTTAGAAGCCAACCTTGTTGGCTGCATACAGGACAAACAGTGCCTCTGTTTTCCTAACCCGAGCCGTCCTGGCTACATACATTTTTAAGGCCCTGACTACATCAAGGGACTTGGAATCCTCCACGTCACCTGTAGCCACAGGCACCACAATAGGTTGGTTCATATGAAACGACGAAACCACTTTAGGCAGAAATTGAGGACGAGTCCTCAACTCTGCTCGATCCACATGGAAAATCAGATAGGGGCTCTTGTGAGACAAAGCCGCCAATTCGGACACCCGCCTCGCAGATGCCAAGGCCAACAACATGACCACTTTCCAAGTGAGAAATTTTAATTCAACTGTTTGAAGAGGTTCAAACCAGTGTGATTTAAGGAACTGTAACACCACGTTAAGGTCCCACGGTGCCACTGGGGGCACAAAAGGAGGCTGGATGTGCAGCACTCCCTTTACAAAAGTCTGGACTTCTGGGAGAGAAGCCAATTCCTTCTGAAAGAATATAGATAAGGCCGAAATCTGCACCTTAATGGAGCCTAACTTTAGGCCCATATCCACTCCTGTCTGTAGAAAATGGAGAAAACGACCCAGCTGAAAATCTTCCGTAGGAGCATTCTTGGCTTCACATCAAGATACATATTTCCTCCAGATACGGTGATAGTGCTTCGCCGTTACCTCCTTCCTAGCTTTGATTAGAGTAGGGATGACTTCCCCCGGAATACCTTTCCTAGCTAGGATTTGGCGTTCAACCGCCATGCCGTCAAACGTAACTGCGGTAAGTCTTGGAACACACAGGGCCCCTGTTGCAACAGGTCCTCCCTGGGAGGAAGAGGCCACGGATCTTCTGTGATCGTTTCCTGAAGATCTGAATACCAAGCCCTTCGAGGCCAATCTGGGACAATGAGTATTGTCTGCACTCTTGTTCGTCTTATGATTCTCAATATTTTTGAGATAAGTGGAATCGGAGGGAACACATAGACCGACTGAAACACCCACGGTGTCACCAGGGCGTCCACCGCCACTGCCTGAGGGTCCCTCGACCTGGAACAATACGTCCAAAGCTTTCTGTTGAGGCGTGACGCCATCATGTCTATTTGAGGAAGTCCCCAACGACTTGTTACCTCTGCAAAGACCTCTTGATGAATTCCCCACTCTCCTGGATGGAGATCGTGCCTGCTGAGGAAGTCTGCCTCCCAGTTGTCTACTCCTGGAATGAAGACCGCTGACAGAGCGCTTACATGATTTTCCGCCCAGCGAAGAATCCTGGTGGATTCTGCCATTGCTGCTCTGCTCCTTGTCCCGCCCTGGCGGTTTACATGCGCCACGGCTGTGACGTCTGGATCAGAATGGGTAGGTTGCGAAGAAGATTTTCCGCCTGTTGCAGGCCGTTGTATATGGCCCTTAATACCAGCACATTGATGTGTAGACAAGCCTCCTGGCTTGACCATATTCCCTGAAATTTTTTTCCTTGTGTGACTGCTCCCCATCCTCGGAGGCTCGTGTCCGTGGTCACAAGAACCCAATCTTGAATGCCGAACTTGCGACCCTCTAGAAGGTGAGCACTCTGGAGCCACCACAGGAGAGAGACCCTGGCCCTGGGAGACAGGCTTATCTTCCGATGCATCTGTAGATGGGACCCTGACCACTTGTCCAGAAGGTCCCACTGAAAAGTTCTTGCATGGAACCTGCCGAACGGAATGGCCTCGTAGGCCGCCACCATCTTTCCCAATACTCGAGTGCATTGATGAACTGACACGCTTTTTGGTTTCAGCAGGTCCTTGACCATGTTCTGGAGTTCCTGGGCTTTTTCCATTGGGAGAAAAACCCTCTTTTTTTCCGTGTCCAGAATCATGCCCAAAAATGACAGCCGAGTTGTCGGAACCAACTGCGACTTTGGTAGATTTAGAATCCAGCTGTGTTGTTGTAGTACTCTCAGGGAGAGAGACACGCTTTTTAGTAACTGATCTCTTGATCTTGCCTTTATCAGGAGATCGTCCAAGTATGGGATAATTGTGACCCCCTGCTTGCGCAGGAGCACCATCATTTCCGCCATTACCTTGGTGAAAATTCTCGGGGCCGTGGAAAGCCCAAATGGCAACGTCTGAAACTCGTAATGACAATCCTGTACAGCGAATCTCAGGTACGCCTGATGAGGAGGATATATGGGGACATGAAGGTATGCATCCTTTATGTCTAGTGACACCATAAAATCCCCCCCTTCCAGGCTGGAGATCACTGCCCGGAGAGATTCCATCTTGAATTTGAACCTCTTCAAATATAGGTTTAGGGATTTTAGATTCAGAATTGGTCTGACCGAGCCATCTGGCTTCGGGACTACAAATAGGGTTGAATAAAACACTTTCCCCTGTTGCACTAGGGGAACCCTGATAATCACTTGCTGTTGACACAGCTTTTGTACGGCAGCTGAAACTATTTCCCTCTCTGGGGGAGAAGCTGGCAAGGCCGATTTGAAAAATCGGTGTGGAGGCACATCTTCAAACTCCAGCTTGTAGCCTTGGGATACAATTTCGACCACCCAAGGATCCAAATCCGACTGAACCCAGACTTGGCTGAAGGGTCAAAGACGTGCCCCCACTGGTGCGGACTCCCGCAGCGGAGCCCCAGCGTCATGCGGTGGATTTTGTAGAGGCCGGGGAGGATTTTTGTTCCTGGGAACTAGCCGTAGCTGGTGTTCTTTTCCCTCTACCTCTGGCGAGGAAGGAAGAGCCACGCCCCTTTCTGAACTTATGAGACTGAAAGGACTGCATCTGGTATTCAGGCGTTTTCTTCTGCTGTGGGGGAACGTAAGGCAAAAAAGAAGACTTACCCGCGGTAGCTGTGGAAACCAGGTCCGCGAGGCCCTCCCCAAATAAAACTTCACCCTTGTAAGACAAAGCCTCCATATGTCTCTTTGAGTCAGCATCACCTGTCCATTGACGGGTCCACAGGGACCTTCTAGCAGAAACTGCCATGGCATTGGCTCTTGAACCCAAAAGCCCAATATCTCTCGCAGCCTCTCTCATATATAACGCTGCATCCTTGATGTGACCTAAGGTCAACAAAATACTATCTTTATCTAGGGTGTCAATGTCAGCTGACAAGTTATCTACCCAAGCTACAATTGTGCTACCCACCCATGCCGACGCTACTGCAGGTCTGAGCAGGGCTCCCGTAGTCGCATAAATTGATTTTAAGGTAGGTTCCTGCCTGCGATCCGCAGGATCCTTTAGGGCCGCCGTGTCCGGGGACGGTCTCTTGTCTGGAGTTTCCCAAGCCTTTTCAAATAAAGCGTTCAGCTCATGAGATGGGGGAAACGTTACCTCAGATTTCTTTTCCTTAAACATGCAGACCCTCGTGTCAGGGACAGAGGGGTCCTCTGTGATATGCAAAACATCTTTTATTGCAATAATCATATATTGAATACTCTTGGCCACTCTTGGGTGCAACCTTGCATCATCATAGTCGACACTGGAGTCGGAATCCGTGTCGGTATCAGTGTCTGCTATCTGGGAAAAGGGACGTTTATGGGACCCTGAAGGGTCTTGTGACGCAGTAACAGCCATGGATTGACTCCCTGCTTTGTCCTTGGACTCTGCTTTGTCCAATCTCTTATGTAATAAAGCCACATTAGCATTTAAAACATTCCACATGTGCAACCAATCAGGTGTCTGCTATGCCGACGGAGACACCACCACCATCTGCTCTGCTTCCTCCCTAGATGAGCCTTCCGCTTCAGACATGTCGACACACATGTACTGACACCCCCACACACACTGGGATATATGAATATGGGGACAGACCCACAATAAGGCCCTTTGGAGAGACAGAGAGAGAGTATGCCAGCACACACCCAGCGCCAATAGATACTGAAACAAAGTCCCAGCCTGTACAGCGCTTTATATATAGAATTAGCACCAAATAAATGTAACCCCCCCCCTCGTTTTTGCCCCCTGTTACTTGTTCAGCAGGGGTGAGTTCGGAAGCAGCTTCTCTGCAGCATGCTGTGGAGAAAATGGCGCTGGTTAGTGCTGGAAGATCAAGCTCTGCCCCCTTGACGGCGGGCTTCGGTCCCGCTATTTTTATACTGGCAGGGGATTTATTATATACTGCCTCCGCAGTATCTATATACGTGTGCCAGTCTTATGTGAGGTAAAAATTGCTGCCCAGGGCGCCCCCCCTGCACCCTGCACCCTTGCTGTGCCTGTGTGTTGTGGGAGCAATGGCGCGCAGCACAACCGCTGCACGGTACCTCATGAAGATCTGAAGTCTTCTGCCGCCTTTGAAGTCTTCTTGCTTCTTATACTTACCCGGCTTCTATCTTCCGGCTCTGTGAGGAGGACGGTGGCACGGCTCTGGGACGAACAGCAAGGACGACACCTGTGTTCCGACCCTCTGGAGCTAATGGTGTCCAGTAGCCTAAGAAGCAGAGCCCATCAGTCTAGGAAAGTGGGTCTGCTTCTCTCCCCTCAGCCACGAAGCAGGGAGCCTGTTGCCAACAGTGCTCCCTGAAAATAAAAAACCTAACAAAAGTCTATTCAGAGAAACTCAGTAGAGCTCCCCTGTAGTGCATCCAGTCTCCTCTGGGCACAGGATCTAACTGAGGTCTGGAGGAGGGGCATAGAGGGAGGAGCCAGTTCACACCCATCTAAAGTCTTAGAGTGCCCATATTTCCTGCGGAGCCCGTCTATACCCCATGGTCCTTACGGAGTCCCCAGCATCCTCTAGGACATAAGAGAAAGGTTAATTAGGAACCAAACAAAATAGTAGAGTCGCTTTGTAATCACAGTGACTGCTTCTATATGTCCCGGCTGCTGATGCAGTCCAACTTATTCAGCCTTATCCGGAGCAATTCGTGGAGTGTCCTCAGCTGGTACTCGGCACGTAGATAACTTTTACCAGGCACCCGTGGTAGTGGAATTGACTTGTGGATGAAGCCAGTGTCAGATCTCTCTGCTTCATTTCATTCTGGTCTCAAATCCTGAGACACTCCTATCCATACACGTGGGGCAACAAGTGAAAGAATGAATAAACTTTCTCTTTCAGCCATTAAGGGACACTGGAAACCATGGAGTATAGCTGGAGTTGGAGGAATCTTGGCACTAGAGAGTTAATCTTCAAGGCAGCTCAGATGCCTCCTCCATATACCCCTGCCCCAGGGCAGGCAGTTTTTTTCCTCTTTAGTTCCCTTTTTGGAGCTAGGGATAAAGTTAAGTGGCTTGCCACATTGCGAAAAGCCAGAACTCAGCAGCAGTTACACCCTAGGCCCCCATCCCCATGGTGTCTGACTCACTAAAAGGAGATGGCACCAGTGGGGGCCAGCTTCTCCACTCTCTCACTAGACAACCAGGGACAGCATTTAACAGAGCTCTATTTTAGTAACGGTGAAGGAGTCTTTGGCTGGCTGCACACAGTGGAGGGTCCTTTTCCATGTTCTCTTCTCCCAACACTATTGACGTGCTCCCTCTTTAAGTAGCCCGCCAACAGTTCTCTTCTCCCTCTAGATTCTGAGCACCCATTTTCTGCAGCCTGCAGTGCATGCTCACAGCCTCCTGGGGAGAGTGCTAAGTCTCCTCTCCTGTATAGTCTCACATTGCCCTTTGCTGCAATGTTTAATTCTGCAGTTGTATTTTCCATAATAGCCTGGCTATACTGCTATAGTTATTGCACAGTGTTTCTATTTATGCACACATTTCTACTTTTAACTGTATTAGAATTACTGTTTTCTTTACCTAATTGTTTGAAAGGTTTTATTTAGTTTGTTTTAACAGTAACTGTCTCTCTCACCCTGACATAGTTACATACTTTGGATTTGACACTGGTACTTCCCTGCTGTATTCCCACAGGCCACTGAAATTGTATTTATTATTAGTGAGGATACAGGGTAATTAGCTAGGTAGAGGGGTGTATTGGCGCTGGTTACTAGGGATCCATACACAGTTTTTCAGGTAAATACATGAAAGAAATGCTTTACTGGCAGCATATATGAAACAAAACAACAAACAGGCCTAGCCTCCATTCAGGGCTCTTTCTTCCTCGCCACTCACTAAATTTTGAGAGCAAGATAGCTTAAGACAGTGGGAACTGTGTTACATATTACGCTAGCAATTTGGGAGTGTCAGTGCTGTGGCTTTATATCCCTTGCTGCACTGGGATTGGCTGTCAGTGTCAGGTGGTTTAGGCTGGTCTCTGGCTGATACGGATGATCATGGTGGTGCCCAGGACCCAGCGCCGCCATGGATTGAGACCTAGCCAGGGACATGGCAAAAACAGAGATGCAACCTGGGTAGCTGGAAGATTGCAGGGAGCCTGCTGTGAAGCCGGAATCTGGAGCTGGTAAGTGATATATAACCCAGCGGCAGAGGAGACCAGGCCATTTTTTTATATGGTCATTTGCTGAATCTTGTTGGATTTCTGCTGAGCCTGGTTAATTTCCTGCTGTTAATTCTGAGCCACCTCAAAGGTCAATAGTTGCCACTGGTGGCTTCTGCTGAGCCAACGTCGTCTGCAGCAATCCTTCACAATGTTCTCCATTTTATCTTGTGGTGTAGGAGTGAAGCAGGATCTGGCTTACCTAATCAGATGATGACACCGCAATGAAGAAAATATTACAACAGTCTTTCTGCTGCGGGGTACACTGGGCTCCACAAGTCTGGACAATGGGGTGTAGAGTAGGATCTTGATCCGAGGCACCAACAGGCTCAAAGCTTTGACTGTTCCCAGAATGCACAGCGCCGCCTCCTATATCACCCCGCCTCCCAGCACAGGAGCTCAGTTTGTCAGTTGGTGCTGCAGTAAGCAGGCACTTAACAGAGGGGCTGCTCCAAGCAGCCCTGAGAAAAGCTTTTTATGAGGTAAAAAGTGAAGACTTCAAGGGCAGCAGCGGTGGTAAATGTCTTGTGACATTCACTGCTGCAGCTCCAGCTCTCCCCAGCGGCGCTGTACACGCCCGAGCCCTGGTTGCCGGGTACCTACAGCGGAGGCTCCATTTAATTCTCGCCCCATCCAGAAGCTGATTCTAGCCAAGTGGGACGGCCTGCCTCACCGGATCAGGTCTCAAATGATCCCTTTGACTCCGGAGGTCCGTCTGTCGCTGCTCTGGTGGCTCCAGGACCGACAATTGTGCAGAGGCCGTCCCTTCTGGATATCCAACTGGGTCCTGATGACGACAGATGCCAATCTAAGAGGTTGGGGCGCGGTGCTGGAGCAGCAGTCCTTGCAGGGTCGGTGGACCAAGGAGGAATCTCTCCTCTCTATCAACATTCTGGAATTGCGGGCGGTCTTCAATGCGTTGAACCTAGCCCAGCATTTGATTCAGAACCGTCCTGTTCAAGTACAGTCGGACAACGCCACCACAGTGGCTTACATAAATCATCAAGGCGGCACTCGAAGCCGTTTGGCAATGAAGGAAGCCTCACGGATTCTACGTTGGGCAGAACGGCATCTACCGGCAATATCCATTCCGGGAGTCCTGAATTGGGAAGCAGACTTTCTCAGTCGTCAGGACGTGCATGCCGGCGAGTGGGGCCTCCATCCAGAAGTGTTTCAACTCCTCGTGAAAAGGTGTGGCGTCTCGACACAATCACAAGGTTCCGGTCTTCGGAGCAAGGACAAGGGATCCTCAAGCAGCATTCGTGGATGCGCTGGCAGTGCCGTGGAGGTTTCGGCTGCCGTACGTGTTCCCTCCGGTGTCACTCCTGCCCAGGGTAATTTGGAAGTTCAAGCAAGAAAAAGGAAATCTGCTTCTCATAGCTCCGGCGTGGCCCAGACTGCACTGGTTCTCAGACCTGCAAGGCCTATCGTCAGAGCGTCCACTTCTACTTCCACAACGCCCAGACCTCCTAGTTCAGGGCCCCTGTGTCTACCAGGACCTAGCCCGGCTGTCTTTGACGGCGTGACTCTTGAAACTTCCGTCTCAAGAGCTAAGGGTTTTTCTGAAGAGGTCATTAAAACTATGTTGCGGGCCCGGAAACCGGCCTCTGCTCAGATTTACCATCGGGTCTGGCATTCCTACTTTGTTTGGTGCGCATCTAACGATTATGACGCTTCCAAGTTTAGTACAGCCAAACTTTTGGCTTTTCTACGGCAGGGCCTAGATTTAGGACTGCGTCTGGCATCCCTCAAGGTTCATATTTCTGCCTTGTCAGTGTGGTTTCAGAGAAAAATTGTGACTTTACCTGATGCTCATACTTTCACTCAGGGTGTGTTGCGTATCCAACCTCCCCTATGTCCCGCCTGTGGCTCCTTGGGACTTGTCGGTGGTTTTGGAGGTGTTGCAGGAGCCTCCATTTGAACCTCTTGGTTCAGCTGACCTTAAGTGGCTTTCCTTTAAGGTGGTGTTCTTGCTGGCTATTGCCTCTGCTAGAAGAGTGTCGGATTTGGGTACTTTGTCTTGTAGTTCCCCATATCTGATTTTTCACCGTGACCGGGCGGTTCTTAGGACTCGTCCCGGATATTTACCTAAGGTGCTTTCTTCGTTCCACCTTAATCAGGAGATTGTGGTTCCAGCTTTTGTCTCTCCTGATTTGTCTCACAAAGAGCGGTCTTTGGATGTGGTATGGGCTCTCCGTATCTATGTGAAGAGAACTGCTTCTATTCGAAAGTCTGATTCTCCCTTTGTTTTGTTTGGATTTCCCAAACGTGGCTGGCCTGCTCACAAGCAGACCCTGGCCAGGTGGATTAGAATGGTGATTGCGCATGCTTATGTGAAGGCTGGTCTGTCAGCTCCTATTCACATTACGGCCCATTCTACTCGGTCTGTTGGACCTTCTTGGGCGGCCCAACGTGGTGCGACCCTTGATCAATTGTGCAAGGCGGCTACGTGGTCCTCCGGAAACACGTTCATAAGGTTCTATGCCTTCGATACTGCTGCTTCCCAGGATGCTTCCTTTGGACGCCGGGTTCTTCTGCCCGCTACAGTGCGTCCCCTCCCATAAGGAACTGCTTTAGGACATCCCCATTGTCCAGACTTGTGGAGCCCAGTGTACCCTGCAGCAGAAAACAAGTTTTATGGTAAGGACTTACCCTTGTTAAAACTCTTTCTGCGATGTACACTGGGCTCCACAAGGCGCCCACCCTGACGCACTTGGCTTCTTTGGGTTGATATGGCATTAGCCGCTGACACTTCTCTTGTAGTGAGAGTGTGGTGTATGTGGCTACTAACTGTTGTTGTCTCTTTTCCTGCTACTGCATTGGGCTGGGTAACTAAACTGAGCTCCTGTGCTGGGTGGCGGGGTGAAATAGGAGGCGGTGCTGTGCATTCTGGGAACAGTCAAAGCTTTGAGCCTGTTGGTGCCTCGGATCAAGATCCTACTCTACACCCCATTGTCCAGACTTGTGGAGCCCAGTGTACCTCGCAGAAAGAGTTTTAACAAGGGTAAGTTCTTACCATAAAACTCGTTTTTCTCCCAAAACAAAGTGGGTGTCTCACTTTACATTTTAAACATACTATTTCCTAGTCACACATTTATTTTTATTACACTTACAAAGAAACGTAGAATTTGATGGCAGATAAGAACCACTTGGCCCATCTAGTATGCCCCTTTTGTTTTTTTATCCTTTAGGTAATCTGAACCCTTTTTGAACCTTGCTTGTAACACTTGACTTTCAGATATAGTCTCAGCACAATATACTGCAGCAACTGCTTTTGTTGACATTTCCCATGTGACACTACAATAACCAGGATATACCATGGCACTTTCTTTAACTGCCTTTTTGCAAAAGAGAAGTCCACACAGCGCTTGTTTGGATGCACCATGCATTAATGAGCCAGTCATATGTTTGAGAGTTCAGCAAGATAAAACACTTTCTTTCCCCCCGATTAACCCTTTCTCTGCTGCTACAAATTCACAAACACCTGCTAGCAGAAATTCTTCAACATTTGTGATTTCACATATTTCTCTTCAAGGACAATATATACTTCATAACTGGCAATGCAGACAGTTTGCAGTCATTACTTCAACAGGCTTTTTTTGTTTTTCTTCACTCACCAGCTGCTTTGACTTTCTAGGCAAGTCAAGGAATTGTTGTGTCCAATATGTCGCGCATTAAGCATCCATATATTCATTTATGCCGCTGTACTCCACTTTCTGTACAGAACTTTTGCAAGTCACTTCTCCACCAATTGTGAGGATGTGGGGTAATTAGCTCGGTAGAGGGGTGTATTGGTGAAGTGTACAGGGGTTGGTATCGGGAGACCAGCGTTTGGAATACCGGAGGTAACCATACCGCCCCAGGGATCCCAGCCAGTAGAATGGGGGGGCACGTGAGAGCAACGAAGCCCGCTAGACTCTCCACAGCTTCTATTCCCACTCTATAGTTGTTGTGGACACCCATGAGTGGGAATAGTCCTTGCTAGTCAGCATGCCGACTGTCGGGTTGGCCAGAGATCAGGATTCTGGCATCTGAATAGTGACCGGCGGGATCCCAACTGTTAGTCACATCACTACATCCCGTGCCTAAGTACTTAATCAGGATCCAAACACAGCTTTTCAGGTAAATAAATTAAAGTAATGATTTACTGGCAGCATAAATGAATCAAAACAACAAACAAGCCTAGCCCATCTTCAGGGCTCTAACTCAATTTTTTACCCTCACTATATTTGGACAGCTAGTCTGCATCACAAAGTCCCAGTCCTGTCTCTTGACAGGTACAGTCAGGCACCTGGTAGCAGCGTATGCACACTCAAGGCTCACAGGCCAGGCTTCCCTCCAGTAACTTGTAGCTCAGTCCCAGAGTTTGGTGGTCTCCTGCATCTCCTACTGGGTTAGATAAAGGCTTTCTGGCCCTTAGTGGCTTCTTAGCACAATGAGCTCTGACTAGCTTTCCCAACCCCTCTTGGGCTGGTCACAAACGCCACAGCCTGTTCTTCCATAATGACTCTCCTCTGCTGCCATTAGTTGTGCTCACACCTGCCTTTTCTTTCCTGTGTGAGCAAATGCCTCCTGCTTCACAAAGAATGCATGGACCTGAAATGGACAAATGTATTGCCTCAGCGACTGCTTCGAAGATGGCTTTCCTATGGTTCTCAGTTGCTGAACCTATGTTTCCATCTTTTTGGTCATTTAGCTCGGAGGCTAGGCTCCGTTTTCAACCCTCCTTTTATGGCCTAATCTCCTTTTCTGGAGGTGGAAAGCAGAAAGAGGCTTGGGCAAGTCACAAACTGGCCCCCCAAGCACGCAGGTTCATGCTCTGGCACCGGGAGATTTTCTAGTGTCCCTGGATGTCAAGGGACGCTTACCTGTAAATCTCAATTTTGGAGGGATAAAAATGATTCCTACGTTTTGCTATCCTTTCAGACCACCACCAGTTACAAACCCTGCCTTTCAGGATGTCCATGGCGCCTAGAGTATCCACCAAGGTGACAGCAGCTTCCCTGCGGCTCTGAGGGGTCCAGATAAGATCTTATCTGGACAACCTTTTCCTTGTAGCCAAGCCAAGCCAGAAGGTACACTGCACCTCTTCCTGATGGTTCAGATCCTTCAGTTCCACGGGTGGCTTATAATTGGAACAATTCCAACCTGACACCTTCTTATCAGCTAATACACCTGGGGGCCCTATTGGACACTATGGTTTAATTACTATTTCTTCCCCAGGACAAGACTGTCTCCCTGCAGGTATTGAATCAGCCTTTTGTCCAGCTTCGGAGGGTGTCTAGGGAAGTTGGTGTCTAACTTCGACATGGTGTTTGCCCAGTTCCATTCCAGGACTTTGAAGGTGGAAATTCTCACCATGTGGAATAGCTCTCCCATTCAGATCAAGTCTCAGATAATTTTGTGGTCCCTGGATGCTCACCACTCCCTGCTTTGGTGACTTAATGCATCTCACCTTGACAAGGGATGCTCTTTTCGGACTCATCACTGGGTTCTGCTCGCTATGGCAGCTAGGTGTAAAGCATGACATTTTTCTCTACATCCATCCAGTCAAGATTTGCTCGGACCACACCACCACCATGGTCTACATAGATCATCAAGGTGGCACGAGTAGTCACCAGGTGGGAAGTGAGTAGAATCCCATGATGGTGGAAGCTTCTCCCGACTGTCAGCAGTTTTACAGACTCAGCCGCCAGGACGCTCACCCTGGGAAGTGGTCTCCACTTAGAGATGTTCCAGTCACTTGGTCCTCTGCACACATTTTTATACGGTTCTACTGTTTTTACTCATTCACCTCTAGTGAGGCTGGTTTTGAATGAAGGGTTCTCTGTGCTACTCAGTAGTGTTCCCTCCCTTGGTGGACAGCTTTGGGATGTTCCCATTATTTTCAGTGTCCCCCATTGACTGAAAGAAAAAACAAGATTTTGATTATTACCTGATTAAGCTGTTTCTCTGATGCCATGGGGGACAGTGAACGCCTTCCTGTTTGATCCTGGTTTTGTTCGTGTCACATTTGTGATGTTCGTGGATCCAGCTTCAAGTCTGTTGCTGGATCGGGTTCTGAGATAAATAACTTGGAAGCTGGGAGGTCTAGTATAGTCTCTGCTCTTGTACTGGAGTCAGAGAGAGTGTGCAATGTGGAAGATGCACTGTGATGTCAGTGATTGGGGCGGACTGGTTTTTGGCACTGGAGATAACACATAGGCCCTCATTCCGAGTTGATCGGTCGCAAGGCGAATTTAGCAGAGTTACACACGCTAAGCCGCCGCCTACTGGGAGTGAATCTTAGCTTCTTAAAATTGCGACCGATGTATTCGCAATATTGCGATTACTAACTACTTAGCAGTTTCAGAGTAGCTCCAGACTTACTCTGCCTGTGCGATCAGTTCAGTGCTTGTCGTTCCTGGTTGACGTCACAAACACACCCGGCGTTCGCCCAGGCACTCCCACCGTTTCTCCGGCCACTCCTGCGTTTTTCCCGGAAACGGTAGCGTTTTCAGCCACACGCCCCTGAAACGCCGTGTTTCCGCCCAGTAACACCCATTTCCTGTCAATCACATTACGATCGCCGGAGCGAAGAAAAAGCCGTGAGTAAAAATACTTTCTTCATAGTAAAGTTACTTGGCGCAGTCGCAGTGCGAACTTTGCGCATGCGTACTAAGCGGATTTTCACTGCGATGCGATGAAAAAGAACGAGCGAACAACTCGGAATGAGGGCCATAGTCTTGAGTGACACTTAAGAAGGATATGCTGGTACACGCTGATACAGATCATGGAAGGGAAGTAAAGCTTGAAAGTAGACTATGACCGGGCTGGAATTGGGTTAGTACTGGGTCAGTTGGAAACCGGAATAGCTCTGGGCCGGACTGGAACCAGAGGATACTGGACTGGAACTTAGGAGGTAATTCAGATCTGATCACTGGGTTGCGTTTTTTTCTGCCCTGCGATCAGATAGTCGCTGCCTACAGGGGAAGGGGAAAAGCCTATGCAAGTGTGAGATCGCTTCATTAGCAGAGCTGCACAAAAATCAGTTTGTGCAGTCTCTGCGCCGCCCAGGACTTACTCAGCCGCTGCGACTGAATCCTCCTGATTGGGGCCGGAGCCGTCGTCAGACACCCTCCCTCAAAACGCCTGAGCCCGCCTGCGTTTTTCCAGACACTCGCAGAAAACAGTCAGTTGCCACCCAGAAACGGCCTCTTCCTGTCAATCTCCTTGCGAACGCCCGTGCAACTGGATCCTTCGCACCATCCCGTTGCAGGGCGCCGATCCCCATAGGAGCCATCAATCGTGCCAGCGCAGTGCGGCTAAGACACGTGCACGGTTCAGATCTGATTGCACACTGTGCGAAAACGCACAGCAGCGATCAAATCTGAATTACCCCCTTAGTTGTACTGCAATGCCAGGCTGACTGTCTGAAAGTAGTGGTAATGTACTCACTGAATCTAATGCAGGAGATTCATGGGTTAACAGCATGGCAGAGTTCAGAATCTCTGCAGCAGACTGGAAAGCACCAAGCCAGCAAAATGCTACTTAATCTGTAAAAGTGGAGACTCGGCAGACAAGCACAAAGTCACTTTGCACTAGGGCCCTCATTCCGAGTTGTTCGCTCGTTCTTTTTCATCGCATCGCAGCGATTTTCCGCAAACTGCGCATGCGCAATGTTCGCACTGCGGCTGCGTCAAGTAAATTTGCTAAGAAGTTTGGTATTTTACTCACGGCATTACAAGGTTTTTTCTTCGTTCTGGTGATCGTTGTGTGATTGACAGGAAGTGGGTGTTTCTGGGCGGAAACTGGCCGTTTTATGGGAGTGTGTGAAAAAACGCTGCCGTTTCTGGGAAAAACACGGGAGTGGCTGGAGAAACGGGGGAGTGTCTGGGCAAACGCTGGGTGTGTTTGTGACGTCAAACCAGGAACGAAACTGACTGAACTGATCGCAGTGGCAGAGTAAGTGTCGAGCTACTCAGAAACTGCTTAGAAATTTCTATTCGCAATTTCGAGAATCTTTCGTTAGCAATTTTGCTAAGCTAAGATTCACTCCCAGTAGGCGGCGGCTTAGCGTGTGCAATGCTGCTAAAAGCAGCTTGCGAGCGAACAACTCGGAATGAGGGCCTAGGTGTAGAACTGCAGTCTAGTAATTTTGTGTGCAAAACTGGTTACCAGAGTTACTGAACTAAAAATAGCAAAGTCCGTTGTGACACTGGGAATGTAGAGGCTTGACAGACAGAATTAAGCTGGATAATACTCTGAGGTCTTCTGCATTATGGAGCTAGGGATTGCAATATGGCAAGTTGCTAGCAGGAGCTAGGTGAGAGGATATAACACTGGAATGATACTATTGCTATGCCATTGAATTGATTGGCAGTTAGTCATCACATAGGAATTGCAAGTCACTGATGTCAGCTAAGGTAAGAAGCACTCTAACTGGAGATGTGCAGTCAGCGGACATTATTCAAGATGGTGATGTCCATGCATCTGTTTCTTAAACAAGGTTGAGCAGGATTCCTGAACTGCAGGACAAGTGGTAAGGATAAGTCACAAGACAAGCTACTTAGAAAATGAGAGAAGTCAGGGTCATGACAGTTCTGTTTACGTGTGCAAATGACCCTAGCATTGTTTTTTCTCCTCCTCCTCTCTGTCTTTCAGGCCTTTGCTTAACAAAAAACTGCATGCCCTGAGAAGGAGGTAGGTATAGGGGAGAAGAAGTCTGAGCTAGGGCTGGCCAACAACCATCGATGATCCGTAATCATCAATTGTTTATTACAGATCGTGAATACTTTTGCCATCAATGGGAGGAGAACCAGATGGTTTCCTGCTATCGATGGTACGTCACCACTCAATTTTTTTTTTCTTCTACAAGGTGCTGGAACATGGCTCCACCACGCACATGTTCTGATTGGCCCATGGGCCAGTCAATAACAGTTTGTGGTGAAACAAGGCCTCCAAGCGAAGCATTTCCAGAGATGAAGTCGCAGAGTAGTTGCACCACTGGATGATCCACCTGTGAGTTTGGAAAATATCTACCGTGAGGCAGAGATATGCCTGAAGGACTTCTGGGGATTGGACCAGAGGGATCAAGTCATCCAGATAAGTTAGTACGCATATTCCCTTGCCTTTGAGAGATGCTACCATGACCTTCGTGAAAACAAGAGGAGCTGTTGAAAGACCAAATGGCAAAGCCCAAAATTGGAAATGATCCTCTTACCAGAAACCCGAGAAAATGCTGATGCCAAACCCTTAGCAGGAGGTGCAAGTAGGCATCATCAAAAAATAAGATTTTACTCACCGGTAAATCTATTTCTCGTAGTCCGTAGTGGATGCTGGGTACTCCGTAAGGACCATGGGGAATAGACGGGCTCCGCAGGAGACTGGGCACTCTTTAAAGAAAGATTAGGTACTACATCTGGTGTGCACTGGCTCCTCCCTCTATGCCCCTCCTCCAGACCTCAGTTAGGGAAACTGTGCCCGGAAGAGCTGACATTACTAGGAAAGGATTTGGAATCCAGGGTAAGACTCATACTAGCCACACCAACTCGTGATAACTATACCCAGTTAACAGTATGAACAACAACTGAGCCTCATTAAACAGATGGCTCAGAACAAAAAACCCTATAGTTAAGCAATAACTATATACAAGTATTGCAGAAGTCCGCACTTGGGACGGGCTCCCAGCATCCACTACGGACTACGAGAAATAGATTTACCGGTGAGTAAAATCTTATTTTCTCTGACGTCCTAGTGGATGCTGGGTACTCTGTAAGGACCATGGGGATTATACCAAAGCTCCCAAACGGGCGGGAGAGTGCGGATGACTCTGCAGCACCGAATGAGCAATCTCAAGGTCCTCCTCAGCCAGGGTATCAAACTTGTAGAATTTTGCAAACGTGTTTGATCCCGACCAGGTAGCAGCTCGGCAAAGTTGTAAAGCCGAGACCCCTCGGGCAGCCGCCCAAGAAGAGCCCACCTTCCTCGTGGAATGGGCTTTGACTGATTTAGGATGCGGCAGTCAAGCCGCAGAATGTGCAAGTTGAATCGTGCTACAGATCCAGCGAGCAATAGTCTGCTTAGAAGCAGGAGCACCCAGCTTGTTGGGTGCATGCAGGATAAACAGCGAGTCAGTTTTTCTGACACTAGCCGTCCTGGAAACATAGATTTTCAGGGCCCGGACTACATCCAGCAACTTGGAAGCCTCCAAGTCCCGAGTAGCCGCAGGCACCACAATAGGTTGGTTCAAATGAAACGCTGATACCACCTTAGGGAGAAATTGGGGACGAGTCCTCAATTCTGCCCTGTCCATATGGAAGATCAGATAGGGGCTTTTACATGACAAAGCCGCCAATTCTGACACACGCCTAGCCGAAGCCAAGGCCAAAAGCATGACCACTTTCCACGTGAGATATTTCAACTCCACGGTCTGAAGTGGCTCAAACCAATGTGATTTTAGGAAATCCAACACAACGTTGAGATCCCAAGGTGCTACTGGAGGCACAAAAGGGGGCTGAATATGCAGCACTCCCTTAACATACGTCTGAACTTCAAGCAGTGAAGCCAGTTCTTTTTGAAAGAAAATAGACAGGGCAGAAATCTGGACTTTAATGGATCCCAATTTTAGGCCCATAGTCACTCCTGACTGTAGGAAGTGCAGAAATCGACCCAGCTGAATTTCTTCTGTTGGGGCCTTCATAGCCTCACACAAAGCAACATATTTTCGCCATATGCGGTGATAATGTTTTGCTGTCACATCCTTCCTAGCTTTTATCAGCGTAGGAATGACTTCAACCGGAATGCCCTTTTCCATCAGGATCCGGCGTTCAACGGCCATGCCGTCAAACGCAGCCGCGGTAAGTCTTGGAACAGACAGGGCCCCTGCTGTAGCAGGTCCTGTCGGAGCGGCAGAGGCCAAGGGTCCTCTGAGATCATTTCTTGTAGTTCCGGGTACCAAGTCCTTCTTGGCCAATCCGGAACGATGAGTATAGTTCTTACTCCTCTCTTTCTTATTATCCTCAGTACCTTTGGTATGAGAGGAAGAGGAGGGAACACATAAACCGACTGGTACACCCACGGTGTTACTAGAGCGTCCACAGCTATCGCCTGAGGGTCCCTTGACCTGGCGCAATATCTTTTTAGCTTTTTGTTGAGGCGGGACGCCATCATGTCCACCTGTGGCCTTTCCCAACGATTTACAATCAGCTGGAAGACTTCTGTATGAAGTCCCCACTCTCCCGGGTGGAGGTCATGCCTGCTGAGGAAGTCTGCTTCCCAGTTGTCCACTCCCGGAATGAACACTGCTGACAGTGCTATCACGTGATTTTCCACCCATCGGAGAATCCTTGTGGCTTCTGCCATCGCCATCCTGCTTCTTGTGCCGCCCTGTCGGTTTACATGGGCGACCGCCGTGATGTTGTCTGACTGAATCAGCACCGGCTGGTTTTGAAGCAGGGGTTTTGCTTGACTTAGGGCATTGTAAATGGCCCTTAGTTCTAGAATATTTATGTGTAGGGAAGCCTCCTGACTCGACCATTGTCCTTGGAAGTTTCTTCCCTGAGTGACTGCCCCCCAACCTCGGAGGCTTGCATCCGTGGTCACCAGAACCCAGTCCTGTATGCCGAATCTGCGGCCCTCGAGAAGATGAGCACTCTGCAGCCACCACAGCAGAGACACCCTGGCCCTCGGGGACAGGGTGATCAGCCGATGCATCTGAAGATGCGATCCGGACCACTTGTCTAACAGATCCCACTGAAAGATCCTTGCATGGAACCTGCCGAAGGGAATCGCTTCGTAAGAAGCTACCATCTTTCCCAGGACTCGCGTGCAGTGATGCACCGACACCTGTTTTGGTTTCAGGAGGTCTCTGACCAGAGATGACAACTCCTTGGCCTTCCCCTTCGGGAGAAACACCTTCTTCTGTTCTGTGTCCAGAATCATGCCCAAGAACAGCAGACGCGTCGTAGGAACCAGCTGCGACTTTGGGATATTCAGAATCCAGCCGTGCTGTTGTAGCACTTCCTGAGATAGTGCTACTCCGACCAACAACTGCTCCTTGGACCTTGCCTTTATAAGGAGATCGTCCAAGTACGGGATAATTATAACTCCCTTCTTTCGAAGGAGTATCATCATTTCGGCCATTACCTTGGTAAATACCCTCGGTGCCATGGACAGACCAAACGGCAACGTCTGGAATTGGTAATGGCAGTCCTGTACCACAAACCTGAAGTACTCCTGGTGAGGTGGGTAAATGGGGACATGTAGGTAAGCATCCTTGATGTCCAGTGATACCATATAATCCCCCTCTTCCAGGCTTGCAATAACCGCCCTGAGCGATTCCATTTTGAACTTGAACTTTCTTATATAAGTGTTCAAGGATTTCAAATTTAGAATGGGTCTCACCGAACCGTCTGGTTTCGGTACCACAAACATTGTGGAATAGTAGCCCCGTCCCTGTTGAAGGAGGGGAACTTTGATTATCACCTGCTGGAGGTACAGCTTGTGAATTGCCGCCAGTACTACCTCCCTGTCCTGGGGAGTAGCTGGCAAGGCTGATTTGAGGTAACGGCGAGGGGGAGACGTCTCGAACTCCAGCTTGTATCCCTGAGATACCACTTGTAGAACCCAGAGATCCACCTGTGAGCGAACCCACTGGTCGCTAAAGTTCCGGAGACGGGCCCCCACCGCACCTGGCTCCACATGTGGAGCCCCAGCGTCATGCGGTGGACTTAGTGGAAGCAGGGGAGGATTTTTGTTCCTGGGAACTGGCTGTCTGGTGCAGCTTTTTCTCTCTACCCCGCCTCTGGGCAGAAAGGACGCGCCTCTAACCCGCTTTCCTTTCTGAGGCCAAAAGGACTGTACTTGATAATACGGTGCTTTCTTAGGCTGTGAGGGAACCTGAGGTAAAAAAGTCGACTTCCCAGCTGTTGCTGTGGATACGAGGTCCGAGAGACCGTCCCCAAACAATACCTCACCCTTATAAGGCAAAACTTCCATGTGCCTTTTAGAATCAGCATCACCTGTCCACTGCCGAGTCCATAATACTCTCCTGGCAGAAATGGACATTGCATTAATTCTAGATGCCAGCCGGCAAATGTCCCTCTGTGCATCCCTCATATATAAGACTACGTCTTTAATATGCTCTATGGTTAGCAAAATAGTGTCCCTGTCAAGGGAATCAATGTTATCAGAAAGGGAATCAGACCACGCTGCTGCAGCACTACACATCCATGCTGAAGCAATAGCAGGTCTCAGTATAGTACCTGAGTGTGTATACACAGACTTCAGGATAGCCTCCTGCTTTCTATCTGCAGGCTCCTTTAAGGCGGCCGTATCCTGAGAAGGCAGTGCCACCTTTTTTGATAAGCGTGTGAGCACCTTGTCTACCTTAGGGGATGTCTCCCAGCGTAACCTATCCGTTGGCGGGAAAGGGTACGCCATTAGTAACCGCTTAGAAATTACTAGTTTCTTATCTGGGGAACCCCACGCTTCTTCACACAATTCATTTAACTCATCAGATGGGGGAAAAGTCACTGGCTGCTTTTTCTCCCCAAACATAATACCCTTTTTTTGTGGTAACCGGGTTAATGTCAGAAATGTGCAACACATTTTTCATTGCCGTAATCATGCATCGGATGGCCCTAGTGGATTGTACATTTGTCTCATCCTCGTCGACACTGGAGTCAGACTCCGTGTCGACATCTGTGTCTGCCATCTGAGGTAGCGGGCGGTTTTGAGCCCCTGATGGCCTCTGAGATGCCTGGGCAGGCGCGGGCTGAGATGCCGGCTGTCCCAAAGCTGCGTCATCGAACCTTTTATGCAAGGAGTTGACACTGTCGGTTAATACCTTCCACATATCCATCCACTCAGGTGTCAGCCCCGCAGGGGGCGACATCACACTTATCGGCACCTGCTCCGCCTCCACGTAAGCATCCTCATCAAACATGTCGACACAGCCATACCGACACACCGCACACACACACAGGGAATGCTCTGACTGAGGACAGGACCCCACAAAGTCCTTTGGGGAGACAGAGAGAGAGAGTATGCCAGCACACACCAGAGCGCTATATAACAGAGGGATATACACTATACACAAAGTGAATTTTCCCCCAATAGCTGCTTATATCACAATTTGCGGCTAAATTTATGTGCCCCCCCTCTCTTTTTTACCCTTTCTGTAGTGTATACTGCAGGGGAGAGCCTGGGGAGCGTCCTTCCAGCGGAGCTGTGAAGAGAAAATGGCGCTGGCTGTGCTAAGGAAGATAGCCCCCCCCTTCAGCGGCGGGCTTCTCTCGCTTTTTTAATGAAAATTATGGCGGGGGATTAGGCACATATACAGTATAGAACTGTATTATGTGCAGTTTGCCATTAAGGTATACTAATTGCAGCCCAGGGCGCCCCCCCCCCCCCAGCGCCCTGCACCCACCAGTGACCGGAGCGTGTGGTGTGCTGTGGGAGCAATGGCGCACAGCTGCAGTGCTGTGCGCTACCTTATTGAAGACCGGAGTCTTCAGCCGCCGATTTTCTCCGGTATCTTCTGTCTTCTGGCTCTGCAAGGGGGACGGCGGCGCGGCTCCGGGAACGGACGATCGAGGTCGGGCCCTGTGTTCGATCCCTCTGGAGCTAATGGTGTCCAGTAGCCTTAGAAGCACAAGCTAGCTGCAAGCAGGTAGGTTTGCTTCTCTCCCCTAAGTCCCACGTAGCAGTGAGTCTGTTGCCAGCAGATCTCACTGAAAATAAAAAACCTAACAAATACTTTCTTTATAGTGAACGCAGGAGAGCCCACTAAGTGCATCCAGCTCTGGCCGGGCACAGATTGTAACTGAGGTCTGGAGGAGGGGCATAGTGGGAGGAGCCAGTGCACACCAGATGTAGTACCTAATCTTTCTTTAAAGAGTGCCCAGTCTCCTGCAGAGCCCGTCTATTCCCCATGGTCCTTACGGAGTACCCAGCATCCACTAGGACGTCAGAGAAAAAGCCATGAAATCTCCCAGTTCAAGGGCCCAAATTATGAAACGTAGCAATTCCATGTGGAACCTGGAGGTACCTGTTCAGCAACTTCAGGTTGAGGATAGGGTGGAATGATCAATTCAGCTTCTGAACAAAAAAAAAATATGTTGGCATAGAATCCAATACCTCTCTGAGAACTGGGATAAGAACCCAGAAAACCAGAAGAGAGCTAATGGCATTCTGTAGACTTTTTGCCATTTATGGATCCACTGAAAGACCTGTGAAGAAAAAGTTTAGGGTGTAACCCTGGGACATTAAGTGTCTAACTCAGGCGTCTGATGTAGTTGTCATCCAGGAATCGGCAAAAAAAATAAGATTTTACTTACCGGTAAATCTATTTCTCGTAGTCCGTAGTGGATGCTGGGGACTCCGTAAGGACCATGGGGAATAGCGGGCTCCGCAGGAGACTGGGCACTCCAAAGAAAGATTTAGTACTATCTGGTGTGCACTGGCTCCTCCCTCTATGCCCCTCCCCCAGACCCCAGCCAAGGAAACTGTGCCCGGAAGAGCAGACATTATAAGGAAAGGATTTTGGAATCTCGGGTAAGACTCATACCAGCCACACCAATCACACCGTACAACTTGTGATACACTTATCCAGTCAACAGTATGAACAATAACAGGGCATCAACAATGGATGCCAACATAACATAACCCATTATTAAGCAATAACTATGTACACGTATTGCAGAAAGTCCGCACTTGGGACGGGCGCCCAGCATCCACTACGGACTACGAGAAATAGATTTACCGGTAAGTAAAATCTTATTTTCTCTGACGTCCTAGTGGATGCTGGGGACTCCGTAAGGACCATGGGGATTATACCAAAGCTCACAAACGGGCGGGAGAGTGCGGATGACTCTGCAGCACCGAAAGGGCAAACTCAAGGTCCTCCTCAGCCAGGGTATCAAACTTGTAGAATTTTGCAAATGTGTTTGAACCCGACCAAGTAGCAGCTCGGCAAAGGTGTAATGCCGAGACCCCTCGGGCAGCCGCCCAAGAAGAGCCCACCTTCCTAGTGGAATGGGCTTTCACTGATTTTGGATGCGGCAACCCAGCCGCAGAATGAGCCTGCTGAATCGTGTTAAAGATCCAGCAGGCAACGGTTTGCTTTGAAGCAGGAGCACCCAACTTGTTGGGGGCATATAGGATAAACAGCGAGTCAGTTTTCCGGAGTCCAGCCGTTCGGGCTACATAAATCTTCAAACCCTGACTACATCTAGTAACCTGGAATCCTCCAAGTCACGAGTAGCCGCAGGCACTACAATAGGTTGGTTCAAATAAAAAGATGACACCACCTTTGGCAGAAATTGGGGACGAGTCCGCAATTCTGCCCTGTCCATATGAAAAACCAGATAGGGGCTTTTACATGACAAAGCCGCCAATTCTGACACGCCTAGCCGAAGCTAATGCCAATAGCATGACCACCTTCCACGTGAGATACTTTAGCTCCACGGTCTTAAGTGGTTCAAACCAGTGGGATTTTAGGAAACCCAACACCACGTTGAGATCCCAAGGTGCCACTGGTGGCACAAAAGGGGGCAGAATATGCAGCACTCCCTTAACAAACGTCTGAACTTAAGGAAGAGACGCCAGATCCTTTTGAAAGAAAATGGATAGGGCCGAAATCTGGACCCTTATGGATCCCAACTTCAAGCCCATAGTCACTCCAGACTGTAGAAAGTGCAGAAATCTGCCCAGTTGGAATTCCTCTGTAGGGGCCTTCCTGGCCTTACACCAAGCAACATATTTTCGCCATATGCGGTGATAATGCTTTGCTGTCACGTCCTTCCTAGCCTTTATCAGCGTAGGAATAACTTCCTCCGGAATGCCTTTTTCCGCTAGGATCCAGCGTTCAACCGCCATGCCGTCAAACGCAGCCGCGGTAAGTCTTGGAACAGGCAGGGCCCCTGTTGCAACAGGTCCTGTCTGAGAGGCAGAGGCCATGGGTCTTCTGTGAGCATTTCTTGCAATTCCGGGTACCAAGGTCTTCTTGGCCAATCCGGAACAATGAGTATTGTTCTCATTCCTCTTCTTCTTACGATTCTCAGTACCTTGGTTATGAGAGGAAGAGGAGGGAACACATAGACCGACTGGAACACCCACAGTGTTACCAGGGCGTCCACAGCTATCGCCTGAGGGTCTCTTGACCTGGCGCAATACCGTTGCAGCTTTTTGTTGAGACGGGACGCCATCATGTCTACCTGTGGCAGTTCCCATCGATTCGTAATCTGAATGAAGACTTCTTGATGAAGTCCCCACTCTCCCGGGTGGAGGTCGTGTCTGCTGAGGAAGTCTGCTTCCCAGCTGTCCACTCCCGGAATGAACACTGCTGACAGTGCTTGTACGTGATTCTCCGCCCACCGAAGAATCCTGGTGGCTTCCGCCATCGCGACTCTGCTTCTTGTGCAGCCCTGGCGGTTTACATGAGCCACCGCGGTGATGTTGTCTGACTGAATCAGCACCGGTTGGTTGCGAAGCAGGGGCTCCGCTTGACTCAGGGTGTTGAATATGGCCCTTAGTTCCAGGATATTTATGTGCAGACAAGTTTCCTGACGTGACCACAACCCTTGGAAGTTTCTTCCCTGAGTGACTGCCCCCCACCCTCGGAGGCTCGCATCCGTGGTCACCAGAACCCAGTCCTGTATGCCGAATCTGCGGCCCTCGAGAAGGTGAGCACTCTGTAGCCACCACAGAAGAGACACCCTGGCCCTGGGGGACAGGGTGATCAGCCGATGCATCTGCAGATGCGATCCGGACCATTTGTCCAACAGATCCCATTGAAAGATCCTCGCATGGAACCTGCCGAAGGGAATGGCTTCGTACGATGCCACCATCTTTCCCAGGACTTGCGTGCAGTGATGCACCGACACCTGTTTCGGTTTTAAGAGGACTCTGACTAGAGTCACAAGCTCTTGAGCCTTCTCCGTCGGGAGAAACACCTTCTTCTGGTCTGTGTCCAGAATCATGCCCAGAAAGGGCAGACGCGTCGTAGGAATCAGCTGCGACTTTGGGATATTCAGAATCCAACCATGCTGTTGCAACACTTCCTGTGAGTGCGCCACGCTGAACTGCAACTGCTCCCTCGACCTCACCTTTATGAGGAGATCGTCCAAGTATGGGATAACTGTGACTCCTTGCTTTCTCAGGATCACCATCATTTCTGCCATTACCTTGGTAAATATTCTCGGTGCCGTGGACAGGCCAAACGGCAACGTCTGGAATTGGTAATGACAGTCCTGTACCACAAATCTGAGGTACTCCTGATGAGGCGGATAAATGGGGACATGTAAGTAAGCATCCTTGATGTCCAGAGACACCATAAAATCCCCCTCTTCCAGGCTTGCAATGACCGCTCTGAGCGATTCCATTTTGAACTTGAATCTTTTCAGATAAATGTTCAGGGACTTTAAATTTAATATAGGTCTGACCGAACCGCCCGGTTTCGGTACCACAAACATTGTGGAATACTATCCCTTCCCCTGTTGAAGAAGGAGAACCTTTACCACCACTTGCTGGAGAAATAGCTTGTGAATTGCCGCTACCACTACTTCCCTTTCTATGGGGGAAGCTGGCAGGGCCGATTTTAGGTAACGTTGAGGGGGCATCACCTCGAATTCCAGCTTGTATCCCTGAGACACAATCTGTATAGCCCAGGGATCCACCTGTGAGCGAACCCACTGGTGGCTGAAATTTCGGAGACGCGCCCCCACCGCTCCTGGCTCCACCCGTGGAGCCCCGGCGTCATGCGGTGGATTTAGTGGAAGCCGGAGAGGACTTCTGTTCCTGGGAACTAGCTGTAAGGTGCAGCTTTTTTCCTCTGCCCCTGCCTCTAGCAAGAAAGGAAGCACCTCTGACCTTCTTGCTTCTTTGTGCGCGAAAGGACTGCATTTGGTAATACGGTGCTTTCTTCGGTTGTGAGGGAATATATGGCAAAAAGTTTGACTTCCCAGCAGTAGCTGTGGAAACCAGGTCCGAGAGACCGTCCCCAAACAATTCCTCACCCTTGTAAGGTAACACCTCCATGTGTTTTTTGGAGTCGGCATCACCTGTCCACTGCCGAGTCCACAGGACCCTCCTGGCAGAAATTGACATTGCATTAATTCTAGAGCCCAGTAGGCAAATGTCCCTCTGGGCATGCCTCATATATAGGACAGTGTCTTTTATATGCCCCAGGGTCAGCATAATGGTATCCCTGTCTAAGGTATCCATTTTTTCAGACAGATTATCTGTCCACGCTGCTACAGCACTACACATCCACGCCGATGCAATTGCCGGCCTCAGTAGAGTCCCTGAATGTGTATAAACAGATTTCAGGATACTTTCCTGCTTTCTATCTGCAGGATCCTTTAGGGTGGCTGTATCCTGCGACGGCAGGGCCACCTTCTTAGATAAGCGTGTCAGAGCCTTATCTACCCTAGGGGAGGATTCCCAGCGCACCCTGTCCTCTGGCGGGAAAGGGTACGCCATAAGTAACCTTTTGGAAATCAGGACTTTCTTATCTGGGAAATCCCACGCTCTTTCACATAACTCATTTAACTCATGTGAAGGGGGAAAAGTCACCTCTTGCTTTTTCTCCCCATACATATAAACCCTCTTGTCAGGGACAGGGTTTACCTCTGATATGTGTAAAATATCCTTCATCGCTATAATCATTTAACGTATAGCTTTTGTCATTTTTGGTTGCAATTTTGCATCATCGTCGTCGACACTGGAGTCAGAATCCGTGTCGACATCTGTGTCAACCATTTTGGATAGTGGGCGCTTTTGAGACCCTGAGGGCCTCTGCGCTGTAGGATCAGGCATGGGTTGAGACCCTGACTGGCCCGAGGTATCAGCTTTATCCAACCTTTTATGTAAGGAGTTTACATTATCATTTAACACCTTCCACATATCCAATCAGGTGTCGGCACCATCGGCGGCGACACGTCAGTCAACTGCACTTGCTCTGCCTCTACATAGCCCTCTTCGTCAAACATGTCGACATACGCATACCGACACACCACACACACAGGGGAAGCTCTAAATGAGGACAGGACCCCCACAAGGCCTTTTGGAGAGACAGAGAGAGAGTCTGCCAGCACACACCCCAGCGCTATATTACCCAGGGATTACACAGTAACTTAGTGTTTACCCAGTTGCTGCTGTATTATGATTTACGCGCCTAAATTTATGTGCCCCTCCTCTCCTTTTTACCCTTCTACCGTGATTCTGCAGGGGAGAGCCTGGGGAGCTTCCTCTCAGCGGAGCTGTGGAAGGAAAATGGCGCTGGTGAGTGCTGAGGAAGAAGGCCCAGTCCCCTCAGCGGCGGGCTTCTGTCCCGCCATTTTTAGTAAAATAAATGGCGGGGGCTCATACATATAACAGTGTGCCACTGTTTATATGCAGCATTGGCCAGGAGGTATCTACTTGCTGCCCAGGGCGCCCCCCCCTGCGCCCTGCACCCTACAGTGACCGGAGTGTGTGGGTTAGTGTGGGCACAATGGCGCACAGCTGCAGTGCTGTGCGCTACCTCATGTGAAGACAGGAGTCTTCTGCCGCCGATTTCGATGTCTTCTCCGCTTCTGCCGGCTTCTGTCTTCTGGCTCTGCGAGGGGGACGGCATCGCGGCTCCGGGAACGGACGACAAGGTCAGGTCCTGTGTTCGATCCCTCTGGAGCTAATGGTGTCCAGTAGCCTAAGAAGCGCAACCTAGCCGCAGTTAGTAGGTTTGCTTCTCTCCCCTCAGTCCCTCGTAGCAGAGAGTCTGTTGCCAGCAGATCTCTCTGAAAATAAAAAACCTAACTAAAATACTTTCTTATTAGCAAGCTCAGGAGAGCTCACTAAAAGCACCCAGCTCTGTCCGGGCACAGATTCTAACTGGGGTCTGGGGGAGGGGCATAGAGGGAGGAGCCAGTGCACACCAGATAGTACTAAATCTTTCTTTGGAGTGCCCAGTCTCCTGCGGAGCCCGCTATTCCCCATGGTCCTTACGGAGTCCCCAGCATCCACTAGGACGTCAGAGAAAAAAACAGAAGGCAGTCTCCCACGCTGAAGGCTCCCAGGTGGAGGCCCGCCCCATCATGCGGCAGGCTCATCTGCCAGCTTAGGTGCTGGACAGCAGTTGGACCAGGCCTGTTTACCTCTGGAATTGGAGCTCTGGGTGGAAGAGCCATGACCCTAGGCCTATATCTGTGGGCGAAAGGAGTGAAAATTAGAGGCTTGTGAAAGGGATGCCACAAAAGGAAGGAAAGTGGTTTTGGAATCCACTACTAGAACCATAATCTTTTCGAGCTCTAGCCCAAAAAGAACCTCACCTGAACAAGAAAGAGCTTTAAGAGCCTTCTTGGAGTCCATATCAGCACACCAATTATGAAGTCATAGAGCTCTTCTGGATGCGACTCCTGATAACTTAGAAGTGAGGATACCAGAGTCAATGGCAGCCTCGTCATGATAGGTGCTGGCTTCTCTCATGTGATCAACCAGCGATAACAATTCCGTACTGTGAGTACCAAACCAGGATCCATAGCCCCTGCGTTAGAAAAGATTTAAGAATAATGTTCAGCTTCCTATCTGTAGGATCCTTAAGGGAGGCAGTGTTTGGGATAGGATTAAACCAACTGTGCCAGGTGTGCACTAGAGGAGACGACTCCCTTTTAGCTCTGCCAGCAGCTAGAAAGGGTTAAAACATAGACATGCATTTAGAAAAGAGGATTTTGGTACTTACCGATAAATCCATTTCTCTGAATCCTCTAGGGGACACAGTAGGGGTGTGAAGCCTGTAACCGGTGGTGTGGCACAATCTAAAATTAGCATTGTCTGCACAGCCGGCTCCTCCCCCTTCACATCCCTCCTTCCTCAGTTTGAAAAATTTGACTGAGAGAATAGGACATGACACTATAGCACATGGCGAGGAACCGAACCGTACAACATATCAAACAGCGGCCAAGAACTCTTAACCGAAGAACTAACGTTGTTTGCACGAACTGTTTACAACAAGAACTTTGAACACAGCAGGTTGACAGCACTGAGGCGGGCGTCCAGTTTTCCCTAGAGGATTCAGAGAAATGGATTTATCGGTAAGTACCAAAATCCTCTTTTCTCTTTCATCAACTAGGGGACACTGGAGTCCTATACAGTAGGGGACGTCCCAAAGTTTTCCCCCAAAAGTATCAAACTTGTAAAATTTTGTGAACGTGTGGGCTGAAGATCACGTCGCCGCTCTGCAAAGTTGAGTAGTGGAAGCACCTCTGGCAGCCGCCCACGAGGCACCCACTGAACGGGTAGTATGAGCACCCGTCTGAACCGGAACCTGTTTGCCACAGAAAACATAAGCTTGCCGAATGGCAAGTCTAATCCATCTAGACAAAGACTGCTTCGATGCTGGCCAACCCTTCCTTGGCCCATCATAAAGAACAAACAAATGATCTGACTTTCTGAAGGTACGTATACCCGTAAAGCTCGGACAACATCCAATGACACGTCCTCATCTGTGAGCCCCTGGAAAGATGGGACCACTATTGGCTGGTTTACGTGAAACCCCTGAAACCACCTTTGGAAGGAAGTCTGCTCTTGTACGGAGTTCCGCCCTATCCTCATGAAACACTAAGAAGGGACTCTTACAGGATAAGGCTCCCAACTCAGAAACCAGCCTAGCCGAAGCCAAGGCAAGTAATAACGTGACCTTCCAAGAGAGATATTTCAGGTCTGTTCTTGTCAACGGCTCAAAAGTCGGTGACTTCAAATATTCTAACACCAAATTTAAGTCCCATGGTGCCGTGGGAGGACGAAAAGGGGGTTGAATCCTCAGAACCCCTTGTAAAAAGGTTTGAATCTCTGGCAAGGATTCTAACCGCTGGTGAAAAAGGATGGATAGAGCCAAAATCTGAACCTTCAGAGAGCCCAGTCTGAGCCCTCCATCTAGACCGGCCTGAGGGAAAAGGAGAAGTCGAGATAAGTGGAAGTTCGTTGAATTCCATCCCCGTTCCTGACACCAAGCCTTGTATCGTCTCCAAATCCTGTAATAGTGCCTGGCTATGACTGGTTTCCCAGCGGCAATCATTGAAGGAATGGCCTTTCTTGGAATCCCTCTGTTTCTTAAGATCCGGGTTTCAATAGCCACGCCGTCAAACGCAGCCTGTTCAGGTCGGGGTGTAGGAACGGTCCCTGAGATAGCAGGTCCACTCTCTGAGGTAACCACCAAGGATCTTCCGCAAGTAACCCCCGCAGGTCTGAGTACCAACTCCTGCGGGGCCAATCTGGTGCGATTAGAATTGCCCACACTCGTTCCCGCTTCACCCGTTTCAGAACCCTGGGTATGAGTGGGAATGGTGGAAATATGTAAACTCCTTCTGCTGCTGGATCTCGAGTCCTTGACACATATCTGGGCAGCTGATGGTTTTGTCGAGACGCCATTAGGTAAACCGGAGGCAGACCCCATCTTCTCACAACCATGTCGAAAATCCGTGGATGTAGGCACCACTCTCCCGGATGCATGTCCTGGCGACTGAGGTAATCTGCTTCCCAGTTCTCCACACCTGGAATGAACACTGCCGAGAGAATGATGTCTCGTCTTTCTGCCCACAACAAGATCTTTGTGGCTTCCTTTAACGCCATCCTGCTCTTTGTTCCTCCTTGACGGTTTATGTAAGCCGTCGTGACATTGTCTGACTGAATCCGGATGTGTTGATTCATGACTAGGTCTTCTGCTAAGAGAAGTGCATTGTAAACTGCTCTTAGTTCGAGGATATTTATGGGTAGTTTGCTCTCCTGTAGCGTCCACCGTCCTTGAAACTGATGGTCCTCTAGGACGGCTCCCCAACCTCTGAGACTGGCGTCCGTCGTCAGGATCCTCCAATACCAAATGCCGCATTTCTTGCCGGCTGCAAGGTTCTTGTGTAACGACCACCATATCAAAGAGACCCATACTTGTGGTTGAAGTCGGATTCTTGAATGGAGAAGCCAGTGCGAGCCTGCTCCCTGAGCAATGAGGTTTATTTGGAATGGTCGCGAATGAAGTCTGCCGTACTGGAGAGCTTCGAACGACGTCACCATCTTCCCGAGAAGTTGCACACAGAGGTGCAGAGAAACAGTTTGCGTCCTCAGTACCTGAGCCACTAATCTCTGTAGGTCCTGGATCTTGTTCTCTGGTAGGAACACACGTAATAGGACCGTGTCCAAGATGAGACCGAGGAATTGAATCCGTTGCGTCGGTATGAGGTTGGACTTCTGGAAATTGACAATCCATCCATGTTGAATTAGAAATTGATGGGATGTCTGAACATCCTTGAGCAGTCGATTCTGAGATGGTGCCCAGTCTCAGTCCTGCAACCATGATCGCCATGATCTTTGTGAAGATTCTTGGGGCTGATGATAGACCGAATGGCAAGGCTCGGAATTGGTAGCGATCCGCCACCAGTGCGAACCTTAAGTAAGCCTGGTGAGGAGTCCAGATTGGAATATGCAGATATGCATCCTTTATGTCTATGGATACCATGAACTCGCCCTGTTCTAAGCCTGCAATGACTGATTGGATTGATTCCATCTTAAATTTGTAGACCCTTAAAAACTGGTTGAAAACTTTTAAATTGAGTATTGGTCTGACCGTCACATCTGGTTTTGGCACGACAAAAAGATTGGAATAGAATCCCGTTCCTCTCTGAGAAGCGGGAACCGGAATAATGACCTCTGCTTGTAGCAATTTGAGAATTGCTGCCCGTAGTGCCCTTGCTTTTTGAGGGCACTGAGGCAATCCTGTTGTAAAAAACTGACTGTGAGGCCTCTGTTGAAATTCCAGTTTGTATCCCTGAGAGATTAAGTTGTTCACCCAAAGTTCTGGTGAGGTTTTGGCCCAGATGTCCTGAAAACCTTCCAGCCGGCCGCCCACCAAGGGGGACCCCAGGTGAGCTGGGAGGCCGTCATGCCACGGTCTTGTCAGCAGGTTTATCCTGCTTTCTGGTTGCTGCCTGCGAGCGGCCTCTACCTCTGCCCCCACGTGCTTGTGTACCGAAACC
The DNA here is from genome assembly GCF_028390025.1 of Pseudophryne corroboree. Taxonomy (NCBI): domain Eukaryota; kingdom Metazoa; phylum Chordata; class Amphibia; order Anura; family Myobatrachidae; genus Pseudophryne; species Pseudophryne corroboree. Next base: position 367,872,263 of record NC_086444.1, read on the forward strand.
CCTACCTTGGGCTCGAAAGGACTGTGATCTAAATGAAGTAAATGCTGGTCCCGAATAACCTCTCCTAGTTTGTGGAGCGGTTCTCGTATAAGGAGTAGGCAGAAAAGTGGACTTCCCCACTGTAGCTTGCGAAATCCACTTGTCCAATTCTGGTCCGAACAGCATTTCACCCCCAAAGGGGATGGATTCTACCGCCTTCTTGGTGTCAGAGTCTCCTTGCCATTCCGAGCCATAAAATTCTTCTAGCCGATATGGCCGATGCAGATATTCGCGATGCTATTCTGCTAATATCCTTAGAAGCTTGACACAAGTATGAGGCAGATTCTCGAATGTGTTCCGCCAGTTGGGTAATCTCTTCTAAACTATTCTCCTCCTCAATAGCTTGTACAATACGCCCGGACCATGCACCCATGGCCTTGTTGACCCAAGCACAGACGATCGCAGGTCTTTGCGCTGCACCCGCTGCTACAAAAATTGACTTTAACGCAGTGTCAACTTTACGGTCTGACGCGTCCTTTAAAGTAGTTACGTTAGGAATAGGTAAGATTGTCTTCTTTGACAACCTTCCTAGGGAAGCATCCACTACCGGCGGAGTCTCCCACTTGTCCATTACACCCTTAGGTAGGGGATAAGTTACCTGAAAACGTTTCGGAAATTGAAAGCGTTTGTCAGGTTGTTTCCAAGCCTCCTCCATCTGAGATTGGAGGGATTTAGGAATGGGAAACACTGCTGAACGCGGCTTTTGGGATTTGAACAAATCGAAATCTTCCGGCTCCCGTATTTCCTCGTCTTTAAAGCTTAGGATCTCCTTTACCGCGTCAATCAAGGAGTCCAGACCTGAGATTGCCGTGTCCTCCTCTGGAAAATCGGCATCCAGGTTAGGTTCAATTAACTCACCTTCCTCCGTATCAAGAAGAAAACCTTCTTCCTCCTCTGATTCCGGTATAATAGGAAGAGTTCTTTTAACAGCCTTGCGCACACTCGTTTCTGCGTGTGCGGGTGGCGTTAACTTGATGAGAAATTCCTCCATCGTCTTTGAGAATCCCGCAGCCCATTCTGATTGCTGCTTGCGCGATTCTGCCATCTCCTTGGAGATTCTATTAGCAAGGTTGTCTTCCCATGCCTTAGCCAGAGCACTGCTCCCAGGTGGAGCGTCCTTGTCTAAGCAGGAGTCGCACACCCCAGAGCTGCCAACCCGCGTGCTCTTCTTGTTACATTTCGTACAGACATAACAGGTCATGGAGGTCTTGGTTGCCTTAGACATGTTGTTCTTAAACCCCTTACCAGGGTATTACGCAGCGCTTTCACCCTTTAAACTAGGAAGAGAAAGACTGGGAGATGACGGAAGCGAAGGTATTGGATGCGGCTGGCTACCTGTCCTTTTCGTATATAAAAGGAGCAGGCCAAAATATTGTTACTTAATATTAAAAAAATATATATATATATATATATATATATATATATATATATAACACCAGCCGACTCGCAACCCTCACACCCCAACTGTAAATCAGCTACGATGTCAGAGTTGGTATCCGCTTGCTTCCGAGTATTTTCTGCAGGATCTTTGAAATAGAAGTCCCTTGAAAATACAAATGGTAAATTTTGGTTAGTTTTCAGGAGATCCTCTTATATACACAGTACATATATTGTACACCAGCAGAGGGAGCTGTTACCTAAGAACTCATTACTATATTAATCCATGCACTATCCGGGCAGTGCAGCAGGGGGAGCCAGTTCTTTATTAAACAACCTTCCCTTAAGCACTTTATTGGGGAGGATCTATCCTTTACCACCGCCCGGCGCCATTTTTAATAACATGGCCCCCACTAAGTGTCTTTTAAGACCTCATTAAGGAGCCCTGCAGCAGAGTTTCTTTACTGTGGGATCCCTCTCTATGCCTCATGCCCCTTATATGGCCGCACGCTGCAGTGATTTTAGGATCCTTGCCTTCTCTCGCTGCGCGCGCTCTATTTGGCGCGCTCCGGACCCGCTGGCTGGCGCACGCCGGCACAGTCCCCCATAGCGGCGCCTACCCTTGTCGCTGTGCAGCGCGCCGCTCTCCCTCCCTGCTCACAGGGAAGAAAGACGGAGCCCGCGCCGCACTCTGCTTCCCGCGCGCCCGCCGCTGAAGTCTTTAAGGGGATCTAAACTCCAGGAGGCAACACTGAAATGGAAGCTTCCCTGCTGTTTGAACAGAAAAAAAAAAAAAAATAAAAAAAAAATATATATATATATATATATATATATATAACTACATGAAAAGCTCTAGGCTAAGTACATTTTCTTTGACCAGTACTCACTATTAAAGGCTGGAGGATCTCCTGTGGAGAGATGCAGGTCCCTTCAGTAGGGATCTTTGTCTCTCCAATGTATATGTAGCCTTGTCTCCCTTTTATTAGGTGGAAGCAGCTCACTTAGTAGTTTATTTTAGTCAGGAGCTTTGTGCTCCCACGTGCTGTACCTCCAGCACAATTTTTCAAACTGAGGGAGGAGGGATGTGAAGGGGGAGGAGCCGGCTGTGCAGACAATGCTAATTTTAGATTGTGCCACACCTCCGGTACAAGCTTCACACCCCTACTGTATAGGACTCCAGTGTCCCCTAGTGGATGAAAGAGAAACTAAGAAATGCTTGCTGGAGTGAGTCCATGCTTCCGACAGGAGATCATCTAGCTGAGCAGAGGAAGGAAACTCAGTCACCTCTTCTTCTGACACTTAAAGAGCAGACATACAGTGCCTTGCTAAAGTATTCACCCGCTTGGCTTTTTACCTATTTTGTTACATTACAACCTGTAATTTAAAAAAAAAATTTTAATCTGAATTTTATGTGATGGATCTGCACAAAATAGTCTAACTTGGTAAAGTGAAACATTTTATCAAAAGTTCTGGTGCAACAAATTACCTTCAGAAGTCACATAATTAGTGAATGAAATTCACCCTTGTGCAATCTATCCAATTATCCCCGGTAAAACATCGGGTCCGAAAAACGGCCGTTTTTCTGACTTTTTTCCGATGTTTCACCGTTTTTTTTTTTTTTTTTTTTTTTTTTTTACAGGCTATCCAGATTGATCAATATACAAGACACAAGAAAGACAAGACCCTTTCTTGGCGCACTCATGAAGAAAAAAACCATATAGGAGTTAAAACCTAACTTTTAATTGAGCAAAACCTGTTTCAGTCAGCCTGTGATTTGAGACTGGGACGGACGTTCACCTTCCAGCAGGGCAATGACCCAAAGCATACTGCTAAAGCAACACTCGAGTGGTTTAAGGGGAAACATTTAAATGTGTTGGAATGGCCTAGTCTAAGCCCAGATCTCAAACCAATTGAGAATCTGTGGTCAGACTTGTAGATTGCTGTTTACAAGCGGAAACCATCCAACATGAAGGAGCTGGAGCAGTTTTGCCTTGAGGAATGGGCAAAAATCCCAGTGGCAAGATGTGGCAAGCTCATAGAGACTTATCCAAAGCGACTTGCAGCTGTAATTGCCGAAAAAGGTGGCTCTACAAAGTACTGACTTTAGGGGGATGAATAGTTATGCCCGCTGAAGTTTTCTGTTATTTTGTCCTATTTGTTGTTTGCTTCACAATAAAAAAATAAAAAATCTTCAAAGTTGTAGGCATGTTCTGTGAATGAAATGATGCAAACCTTTAAACAATCCATTTTAATTCCAGGTTGTGAGGCAACAAAACATGAAAAATGCAAAGGGGGGTGAATACTTTAGCAAGGCACTGTAGTGGTCTAGTCAGAATCTTTCATTTAGAGAACGGCCCACCCTTGATGAAATATTCCACATACACCTGAGGTTGAGAACCCTCCAGAAGAGGTCTTCACATCAGAAGTGAGGGATACACCGTCTTTCCGGTTAGAGGAGCCATCAGACTGTTATAGCTGATTTAATATGGGTGTTCCCTATCTAGTATGCACTTAAGTGAAACAGACAACTGTATCAGAACTGCACCAACTGAGAAAAAGTTTGAACCCAGGCAGGTTCCGCTGTGGCAGGCTGAGAAGCACCCTCAGTAGGTAAAATACCAGCCACCTGACCAACACCTGCTGGAGGGCCAGGTGGTAGGGGATATCCGTAGGCTGCAAGCTGCTTTACCAACGGTAACATACCATGTGAGAGTGAAAAAGCCCATGCCGTTTCCTATTGGGAAGTTGTGGCCGAAGGGCACAAAAACCATCAAGGAAGAGAGAACTTCAGAACAGTTCCTGAAATTGCACAGCATCCTCCTCTCTGGGAGCTTTAGCTGAGTGACCCTTGGAAGACATGATGTGTTCTAGCAATGTCCTGACACACAAAAGCTTAGTAATAAATAGCTATGTATATTTAGGGGTAGAGCACCACAGATATATAAATAAGTGGTGCTATGGAGGCAGTAACTAATTAATGCAGAGTGAACACGTAAGTGTTCAGTGAGACAGAGGTGATGTCCCAAACATTGAAATAGTAAGTACATTAAAAGGGGTTCACTACGGCTGGCCGGCGGTCGGGCTCCCGGCGACCAGCATCCCGGCGCCGGGAGCCCGACCGCCGGCTTACCGACAGCTTGGCGAGCGCAAATGAGCCTCTTGCGGGCTCGCTGCGCTCGCCACGCTACGGGCACGGTGGCGCGCTACGCGCGCCACACTATTTTATTCTCCCTCTATGGGGGTCGTGGACCCCCACGAGGGAAAATAAGTGTCGGTATGCCGGCTGTCGGGCTCCCGGCGCCGGTATACTGAGCGCCGGGAGCCCGACCGCCGGCAAACAGAAGACCACCCATTAAAAGTACAGAATAAAATGCAAAACCTCAGTGGGTAATTGTTGCTCTACTGCCAAGCCCCGAAAGGGGAGGAAGGAACGGATGTATAATCTGCCTGGGCTGGAGTGAGGTATATAGGAAGGCAGGAGCCTGTGTCTCTCTCTCCATGGTAACTGATGTAGGCAATGTGTCTAAAAAGGCCGCCCAGCATATTAGGAAAGGAGGACAGAGAGGACAAAGCCCAGCGGCGGGTATCTTGGAACAGGGGACGTGCCAAGCTATCTTCCACCATCTGGCTTCACACCCAAGGATATAGCCACTACATGTCATAGTGCCACATTACCAGTAAATGCCTTGGTGGTCTAGTTTGGGTGCGGAGACCACCTGGCTCCCACTCACCAGTACCGCAGTTTGCCTCCCTCACCGGCACTTACAGCTGCACTGTACGTGGCTCCCTGCAAGCAGGGAGTCTCCTTATCTACTCGCTTCTGTATCTTCTGGTGCATGCTGGAGCCTGGCTGGCGACACTGACCCAGATGTCATCACTCTGTCCGCCGATGCAGGGCAGTCACTGTCTGGTCAATAGTGAAAGTAAAATAAAAGGATTTTAAGACGAGACTGCTTAGTAGCAGCCCCTAGAAAACAGTGCTAACTCCTTGGGTACCATACGAAAAACTGGTCCGCTAGGCTGGGGGAAAGGGGATGGGTGGTTTATATCAAAGAGGGAGCCTGTGCTACTGGGAAAAAAATAGGATTTTAATTACCTACCGGTAAATCCTTTTCTCATAGTCCATAGAGGATACTGGGGTCCACATTAGTACCATGGGGTATAGACGGGTCCACTAGGAGCCATGGGCACTTTAAGAAATAGTGTGGGCTGGCTCCTCCCTCTATGCCCCTCCTACCAGACTCAGTCTGGAAACTGCCCGAGGAGACCGACATACTTCAAGAGAAGGATTTACCTGAATAGTGGTAAGATTCGAACTAGCACACACAAACAAGAGGAATGCCATGCTAACCCAACTTGAACCAGAACAGCAACGGCTGAACCAATAACAATACTTAAGCAAATACCAGTGCAGAAAAACGAAGCACCGGGCAGGCGCCCAATACCCTCTACGGACTACGAGAAAAGGATTTACCGGTAGGTAATTAAAATCCTATTTTCTCTTACGTCCTAGAGGATATTGGGGTCCACATTAGTACCATGGGGATGTACCAAACCGCACAAACCGAGTGGGAGAGTGCTGAGATTCCTGCAGAACAGATTTACCAAACTGAAGGTCCTCAGCGGCCAAAGTATTGAACTTGTAGAACTTAGCAAACATGTTCGAACCAGACCAAGTAGCTACTCGGCAGAGCTGTAAAGCCGAGACACCCCGGGCAGCCGCTCAGGAAGAACCCACCGACCTAGTAGAGTGGGCCTGTACCAAATTTGGAACCGGTAAACCTGCCGTAGAATAGGTATGCTGGATAGTAAGCCTGATCCAGCGAGAAATAGACTACTTTGAAGCAGGACACCCAATCTTATTGGGATCATAGAGCACAAACAGCGAGTCAGACTTTCTGTGACAAGCCGTCTGTTGTACATAAATTTTGAAAGCCCTCACACCATCCAAGGACTTTGAAGAAGCAGAGGTGTCAGTAAGCACAGGAACCACAATAGGTTGGTTGATATAAAAAGCAGACACCACCTTCGGAAGAAACTGCTGACGAGTTCCGAGTTCAGCACGATCCTCATGAAAAATCAAGTAGGGGCTCTTGTGAGACAATGCCCCCAGTTCCGACACTCGCCTGTCCGAAGCAAGGGCGAACAGTGTAACTGCCTTCCACGTAAGAAACTTAACGTCCACTGCCTGTAAGGGCTCAAACCAATCCGACTGGAGGAAGTGCAACACAACATTGAGATCCCATGGTGCCGTAGGAGGCACAAAGGGCGGTTGAATGTGTAGAACACCTTTCAAAAAGGTCTGAACCTCCGGAAGAGACGCCAATTGTTTCTGGAAGAAAATGGACAAGGACGAAATCTGGACTTTTAAGGAGACCAAACGTAGGCCCACATCCACTCCGGCCTGCAGAAAAAGAAGAAAACGCCCCAGCTAAAATTCTGCCGCAGGAATTTTCCTGGTCTCACTCCAAGAGACGTACATTTTTCAAATAAGGTGGTAATGCTTAGACGTTACCCCCTTTCTGGCTTGGATCAAAGTAGGAATCACCCTATCTGGAATCCCTTTCCGGGCTAGAATCAGACGCTTAACATCCATGCCGTCAAAAGTAGCCGTGGTAAGTCTTGTAAATGCCAAATTGCTTTCTCACAAATATTTAAAATGCCCGCTCTTATATATATTGCAGACGCCAGGTTCATCTTATTACCATATACGATAAAAGTGCGCTGTACATCGCAAAACACTGCATCCCATAAGAGAAAACAATACAGCCACACATTATCTGAGTTCCAAAGCTCATTGATGTATATATTTGTTGTTAAAAGGATATGGATTCAATATATATTACAATGTACAGTATACCTACAATTACATGATTACAACTCACACAGTAAGCAGTTAATACATACAGTTACATACAGTTACAGGCCAGCGATACAATACCATTCCCTCAATGCTTATGTCTCTCTCTCTAAAATCATGCTGGGACTCCATCTTACGCTGAGACCAAAACAGGAACTGCCCTCCTGTGTGATCAGCAAGTGTTATCTAGTTTTTGGGAGAGGGATTCTCTCTCATTCATGATGAGTCACTAGTCTCTTTGTATGTGCTAATCAGGTTCAGCCTTGATAACACAACAATACACGTGGATGTTATTTTCATCAGCGTCGCGATGCGTCCATCGGAGCCGGTCAATTACAGCCGCATTTGTAATGTACAGTGCATCATTAAGACACTGATATCCCGGACGAGCCCTCATCTGTAAATGCCAAATTGCTTTCTCACAAATATTTAAACTGCCAGCTCTAATATATATTGCAGACGCCAGGCGCATCATATTACCATATACAATAAAAGTGCGCTGTACATCGCAAAACACTGCATCCCATAAGAGAAAACAATACACCCACACATTATCTGAGTTCCAAAGCTCATTGATGTATATATTTGTTATTAAAAGGATATGGATTCAATATATATTACAATGTACAGTATACCTATAATTACATGATTACAACTCACACAGTAAGCAGTTAATACATACAGTTACAGGCCAGCGATACAATACCATTCCCTCAATGCTTATGTCTCTCTCTCTCTCTCTAAAATCATGCTGGGACTCCATCTTACGCTGAGACCAAAATAGGAACTGCCCTCCTGTGTGATTAGCAAGTGTTATCTAGTTTTTGGGGGAGGGATTCTCTCTCATTCATGATGAGTCACTAGTCTCTTTGTATGTGCTAATCAGGTTCAGCCTTGAAGACATCCAAAGGGGCTGGCCTGAGCTTCCTGTCCACTGTCCTAATAAGAGTGATTTTTAGCTTTCATACATGTAATCATAACTATTTGTTGCAATGTCCTATAACTTAATAACAAGTATCAAATTAATCTACACATTAATCTGGTTGCTTCAATAGTAAATATGACAGGTCTATCTTGTTTCGTTCAAATAATACACATACATGACATTACTTCATTATATATAATTTTAAATCATCATGATGTCTGGTGCTTGATATTATAATTATGTACTGTATGAAATAAGTGTCGAATCCATCTCTGCGGCATGTCCGTGTAAATGCGTGTGTTACCATATATTGCTGTGCTCACTGCGCGTATTTGCAAGTATAGCAGTAGATAAAGTCAACCTTTCTGTCAAACTTGACAGTTGTTAACGCCCCCTTGCCCTAGGACCCGCCCCCTTTTAATATTAAATGATAGTGTTTTATATCGCTTAATATAAAATTAATATAAAATTTATAGTGTTCGATATTAAACCGTATTAAAAATTGTCGCGTAACACCAGTCGCAGAGTGTCGCGCAACACCCCGTCGCAGAATGTCACATATGACACACACTTTAAAATACATCTTTTTTTTTTTTTTTTTTTGTAACACAAAATGTTCTTACATTCCAGCAGCTGAAACTTCATGAGTCACACATGTTACAGTTTTAAAAAGGATAATCACTAATGACCATGACCATTCTTAGAAGCAAGGGTTCATCACACATGGCACTAATTTAAAAGGTCATTTTAAAATGTCACAAAGGTCATTTTAAATGTCACAGAAACCCCTCAGAAGCCACGATGTACAATTTAACCATGACAATTCTTAGAAGCAAGGGTTCATCACACATGGCACTAATTTAAAAGATCATTTTAAAATGTCACAAAGGTCATTTTAAATGTCACAGAAACCCCTCAGAAGCCACGATGTACAATTTAACCATGACCATTCTTAGAAGCAAGGGTTCATCACACATGGCACTAATTAAAAGATCATTTTAAAATGTCACAAAGGTCATTTTAAATGTCACAGAAACCCCTCAGAAGCACGATGTGCAAATTTGACCATGACCATTGCTTATAATTTGACCATGACCATTTTCGATTGTTATCTCTGTAGAGGAACATTAGCACCACCTACAGGTTTATGTGTTAACTCAAATCGGATTTTTCCAACTTTTGGATTCATTACATACCATAATGAGATATCATGGTGATGGGTCCTAATCAAATCAGTAAGCCCGTGTATATTTATGGAATCATAAAATAATTTTGTATTCATGTACAAAGACAATATTTTTTGTAATTTTAGCTACAAATCAGTAAGCCAGTGTATATTTATGGAATCATAAAATAATTTTGTATTCATGCACATTAGTTCATAAGAACTTCTGTATAATGCTTTTTATAAATTCATTTTATTATTAAATAATTTATGCGCTTTTTATGAGCCTCATATTCTACAGTATAAGATATACCCATTTGGAATGACTTCCATTCAATCTATACAAGTAGTTTAGACCACTCAGGATTTTTATTTTTTTTATTTATTTATTTATTTTTTTTCTTCTGTATATATAATATAAATGTATTTGGTATGCGTTTGATGCACTGTGTATGACATTTAAGAAACAGCTAAAAGATTATATCTTTATTGTAACTGAAAATATTTATCACATTTACTAAATTATAGACTAGAATTTATATATTTAAAAGTCCCGCCCAAGCATCTTGGAAATGTGGGACGGCGTACCACAGGTTGGTGGGGGCCATATGGCTCACAGCCAGTGTTATAAGAACAGACCACATCACTGAAGTGCACTGAGAAGAAATTTCAACTGAAGCCGCACAGCTATACACACTTGAAGTTATAATGGTAAGTGTTGTTGTTATTATTATTATTATTATTATTATCATAATTATTATTATTATTATTATATTTATACATATTGCATTTTTTTTTTTTTTTTTTTTTTTTATTTATTTTACAAATATGGCTCTGAATGCTGTTTAAATATGTTGTTTCTATGCCACGATATACACACTGTTACACGATTCTGTCCTGCCATTGCATCCTTTGTTTTTAGGCATACATGTATAATATGTTAATATTTCAAACCTATTGTACAAAGCGCATTATGCACTCATATGTGAAATGCATCGCTAAACAGCAACATCAATGTGGGTATACCACATTGATGTAGTTGTTTAGCGATGCATTGTAACACATAGAACATATAGTTTTAATAATGTGGCTGTCTGAATGTTATTTAAATATGTGGTAATAGCGACATCTAGTGGTTCATTTTGGGAATGCGCCAACACAATATTTCAACTAAAATTAACCGTCTCTCATTTTCAGAGACAGACAATGCAGAACATCAACAACAAAAACACTTTCATGGTTAGAAACAGATCTTCTTCTTCTGATGATGATGATGCTTTGCCAAGTTATCAAACCTCTCAAAGTAAGCTATGTCTATAAAGGACATTGACGCGTTTTTATTTATATTTCAAGTTTAAATAGTATGAAATTATAGTCAAGGTCTACAATTTGTTCATTTTTAAAAGTTTAAATAGTATGAACGTACAACAGTCTGGATACATTGATAAGTAATTATTAAATAGTAATTATTAAATAATTATTATTTTCTCATTTTTATTTCCCACGATTTGACAGTAATCACAAATACAGAGAATCTCGATTTGTCTGTTGATAGTCCCTTTGGCTTAGACTTCAGCGCTATACCGGATTTTAATAATATTTTGGAATTGGCGCCAGATTGTGAGTAACATGATATCTTTATTTATTTTTCATTTTATTTTTTATTTTTCCACGGCTAAAGAATTAAAAATAAACCTTGTACAGTTGTGCTGATTTGTTGTCAACTGTACACACTTTATATTCTCAGTAATGAATCGCTTTTTCATGTTATTCTAATTTTATACCGTATGTAATATTTTTTATTTTTTTTATTTTTATTTTTCATTTTTCACCGGCTAAAGATGCCACAAAAATGGATGATGCGACGGCTGATGTTATTCTACGGGATATATTGAACAAACCTGATTATTGTCACAACACATCTATACAGAACAGCAATGTTGTTGATGAGCAACCGTTTTTCCCACACGCGACAGGGGGTCGTGCTAAAACATTCGAATATAAAGCAGGTGTGTAATCAAGCACTGTTATATGGTATATTGTTATGCGTTGATTTAAATGCTGATTTTCAGGCAGCGTTGTTTATATTTATTTTATAATATATGTATTACAGATGACGCTGTAGCAATGCGTTATGCGCCGACGATACCATCAGGATGTGATACAGTAGCGCAAATACCCCGTCTTAGTACAAGCGGGAAAATATCAAAACGCACAACCGCCGCTGAAACGGAAAGCCATCAATTCGCAGCAGCAGGTGTGTAATCAAACACTGTTATATGGTATATTGTTATGCGGTGATTTAAATACTGATTTACATGCAGAGTCGTTTATATTTATTTTATAATATATGTATTACAGATGATGCTGTAGCAAGACGCTATGCTCCTTTGATACCAACAGTCAGTGATACATGCGCGCAGATACACAGACCTAGTACAAGCGGGAAAATATCAAAACGCACAACCGCCGCTGAAGCGGAGAACCATCAATTCGTAACGCCGGCAATTGTACATAAGGACGTTGCTAGGTCATCAGTTATGGCTGTGCATAACGGCTGTATCGTCCCGAACAAACGAAAGCCAGCTCGACCAAGAACGAATGAGAGAAGTCATAATTCAACATTTACAGATCTGAAAAGAAAATTGTCATATTCCGAAAATGATAAGCCGCAACGGAGAAGGATCGCGTTACAAACTGTATCATGCGTAAGTAATGATGTTGCTGTAACATCAAAACACACAGCGTTTAACACTGCAGACCGGGATGTCGCTGGTAATACAAAGACTGTAAAGGTTAAGAGGGCATCGCGTCTCTCAAGAAGTAATGTTAAGCAATTGTCGCAATCCGCTGTAATCACAATTCCAGATACACAGGTTTGTTCTGAAACAGAAACAAGACACATAGCAGGCATTGGTTTGTTATCAAATATTGACTCAAGAAGTAATGTTAAGCAATTGTCGCAATCCGATGTCATCACTATTACCGATACACAGGATTGCTCTGAAACAGAAACAAGACACATAGCCGGTAATCCTGTGATATCAGATATTGATGACATAAATGGGCAAGAGCTTATTACAAACTGTGTAGAGTCAACGACACAAGATCCGCAGAATAGTTCTGATGAAGTATTATCAGCCGTTGCAGGAATACCTGGTGATACTACAACGGTTGATTGTGTAACATCAATGCCCAATATTTTTACAACGACAGCCCTGGTACACGCATCGGCTGATGCTTGTGTACCGGCGCGAGGGCTAGCGCCCGACATAGTTGATGAATGTCAAAATTCAGAACAATTAGGCCAAGACGCTGAAATACAATTTTACGCGCTGTTGGGTAAGATACGGGAAGATGTTGAGAACATGGGCGTAAAAGCCGGATACTTGTTAAAACACATTAAAGGTGTGTGCCACGGTAGTAAATGTAAACAAGACATTGTTAAAGAAGTTGTTGAGACGTATATGAATGTCATGTCAAAATACATAGATCGGTCGGTTAAGACCACTGAATTTATTAAAGCCAACATACATCATTTTGCAGAAATAAATGAAACTGATCCGTGACTAGGCATGCTAGGCAATGGTTTGAAACGTGTTTTAAATTTAAATGACTGTAAAAAAAAAAAACGAATTAAACCTTGTTTAACATACAAGATCTCACAGTTATTCCGACGCGCAAAGGTGAAACAGGCTGTAACAACATTAATCAGATCGAGAAAGCGCAAGCGGCACAGGGAACATGCGGTAGGTGGCCAATTGAGAAAACGCAAGCGGCACAGGGAACATGTGGTAGGCGGTCAGCACAGTGCGAGGCGTGTAGATTTAGATCAATCCCCACCCCATGCATTACCGAATGACGAATCACAGGCTGACAATATTGAGCGCGATGCAAGCCCCATATATGATGATGCAGGCCGTGTTGAGTCACCCGGTAATGACGAAGGTCGGCAACATGTATACTTAGAGGCAATTAACAGTTATGAACGACAACGACCGAATTTCAGAGCCGTTGAGTACCACAATCACTATCGGTTTGTTAATTTGGACAGGGTTACATCATTTGTAGAGGGGGTTCGAGCCATTCATACGGCTATACAGGCCATGCTCGATGGTGTCCTTGCGGGCGTGGATCCGGCCGACCGCGTTCAGCTTAGATTGGAGGGGGGTGGGTTACACAATGCCATCTATTCGCATCGTAAGCCGCAAGAAACATTAGACGCTGCCAGTTTTTTGAATCAGATTACAAACACGCTTCAAAGTAACGCTGAATTCTTATTATCCACAGGCTTAAGATTTGTGATCAGTATTTTTAAAAACAGGGCAGGGTCTGGTTTGACTGGGCGTAGTTTACAGCGCCTGCCCCAAAGTTTAATAATAGATAAAAGAAAGAGATATCTCTATGACTTCAGACGCGTAGGTAATAACCTGTGTTTGGCCGCTAGCGTCTGTAAACTTCTGGATAAAGGTAACAATGCCAATGATCATGTAATACAGGAGAGAGCGATCCAACTACATAAAGCTTTGAATCTGCCGCTTGATAAAGCGGTCAGCTTTAGCGATGTTGCAATTTTTGAAAATTATTTAAAAGTATCCATCAATCTCCTCTATTACAGTCAAGGGTCTTGGAAATACTACAGTGCAGACAGTCGTTACAAAGACACGATCTTTGTGCTATATCACGATTGTCACTTTTATGGGATACTCGATATCAAAGCGTTTCTTGGTGCCCGATATTACTGCGTCCGTTGTCATAGCGCTTACCATCATAGAAATAATCACGATTGTCTTTTCTTTTGTAAGGCTTGTCACAGGCCGGCTTGTATTGACGACGGTGTGACGGCTTTAAGGTGTTCGGTGTGTAGGGTATTTTGTCGATCAAACGAGTGTTTAGAGCTACACAAAGCTTTAGCTCTTGATCACAAAATATCCTGTCTTGAACATGTATATTGTGACAAGTGTTGTCTCTACAGGCGAACAGATCATAACTGCAGAGGCCTAAAGTGCCCCATTTGTAAGGTGTTCGTTGATGGGTTTTCGAACCATTTGTGCTATATACAAACCATCAAGCCGGAAGAGCCCACAAAGAAATACATCTTTTATGATTTTGAGTGTATGCAGGAGACGGGTGTGCACATACCAAACTACTGTTACGCTTTAACATTAACGGGTGAGAAAGACTGGGAGTTTAAGGGTGTTGCGTGTATCGAAGACTTTGTAAAGACGTTCATGAAACCAAAATTTGAGCATTACACATTCATAGCCCATAATGCAGGTCGCTATGATGCATATTTTGTGCTGCGCCAGCTGATTAAGGAGAAATTAAAGATTGAATTATTATCTAGAGGCGGCAACATAATGTGCATCACGGTAAAAGATTTGAAGATAAGATTTATCGACTCTTTAAATTTTTTACCCATGCGGCTTAGCAAGTTACCAAAGGCGATGGGGTTTGACGGTACCAAAGGTTATTTCCCACATTTTTTTAACACAGCTGATAACCAAAATTACATAGGAACTATGCCGTCAATAGAGTATTTTGGTCCACAATACATGATGCCTGATGAATTATCTGAGTTTACAGCTTGGTATAAACAGTGCGTACACAAACCGTTTAACTTTCAAAAAGAGCTCGTGCGATATTGTAAAGACGATGTGAAAATATTACAAAAAGCTTGTGATGCTTTCAGATCTGCTGTTATAGCCATGACAGAACAGGAGTTTCTAATAACAAAGAAAAAAAAAAAGGTTGTGGTTAAACGTCACATCGAGGCTTTTCAATTAGTCACGTTGGCGAGCGTATGCATGGCCATGTACCGGTGTAAATTTTTACAGGAAAAGACACTGGCGCTTGTACCGGGTGATAACTATCACAAGACGCAGAAGCGTTACTCAACGCCCGCCATACAGTGGTTAATGTACATAGAACACAAAGAAGGGGTGAGTATAAGACACGCTTTACAAGGGGGTGAGAAGAAAGTTGGTAAATACAGCCTGGATGGTTATGCCGTGATTAACGGAACACCCACTGCATTTGAATTCCAAGGTTGTTTTTACCACGGCTGTGGTGCTTGTTACAACGCCGATGATAAAAACAAACTGACTAAAACGACCTACGGTCAATTACACCACAAGACGCAGGTAAAGTTGCACTACCTTAAACGTTGTGGATTTCAGATACGTGAAATCTGGGGTTGTGAATGGAAGTCTATGCTAGATTCTGATGCGGATCTACAGGCTTTTCTGAAGGGTAAAGATTTACCCGAACCCTTGGAGCCACGTGATGCTCTTTATGGCGGGCGCACAAACGCCATAAAGCTGTATCACAAAACAGGCTGTGATGAAAAAATACACTATTTTGATTTCACCAGCCTCTATCCGTATGTTAATAAAACCAAAACGTATCCTATACAGCACCCACGCATTATTTATAAGGACTTTGGTGATGTCACAAAGTATTTCGGTTTTGCCAGGGTTAAAGTTTACCCACCTCGTGGCCTATTCTTTCCGGTTCTGCCGGTTAAAATGGGCGGCAAGTTAATGTTTCCATTATGTCGCACATGCGCTGAGTCTGGACAGACTGAGCCGTGCGTTCATGATTCAGAAAAACGTGCGCTCATCGGTACATGGTGTACCGTGGAACTAAACTTGGCTGTAGAAATGGGTTACAAGGTATGTAAAATCTATGAGGTGTGGCATTTTGATGAGAGATCTGACAAATTGTTTTCAGGCTACATTAAAACGCACCTCAGGGATAAACAAGAGGCCTCTGGTTATCCCGAATGGTGTACAGACGCCGAGAAACGCCAAGAGTATATAGACGCCTATCAAAAAAATGAAGGCGTGTCTTTACGACCCGAACACATAGAAATCAACCCCGCTAAAAGACAAATTTCAAAATTGTTTTTAAATTCCTTATGGGGTAAATTTGGTCAACGTAGCAACATGCCCAATACGTGTCTAGTGACTGACCCCGACAAACTTTTTGAATACGCGTTCTTACCGTACTATGACGTGTCCGCTTTGGATTTTATTGACGATGATACAGTTATGGTAAATTGGAAGTATTCCAAAGATCATTACACCAGGGGTGCAATTTCAAATGTAACTATAGCCATCTTTACAACGGCTTATGCACGTGTTGAACTGTACAAACTACTGTATAGATTACAAGATAGATGTCTTTATCACGACACCGATTCTGTAATTTTTGTCAGTAGACCCGGTGACTGGAGCCCGCCATTGGGTGATTATTTAGGTGAGTTGACCAGCGAACTGCCCACAGGCACACATATAACAGAATTTGTCTCAGCCGGTCCCAAGTCATACGGCTATCGACTAAACAACGGAAAGACCTGTTTAAAAGTTAAAGGTATAACGCTCAATGTTGATAATGCGCAGCACGTTAACTTTGACAGCCTGAAAGAACTGGTCTTAGATTATCCTTTAAACCCCGAAGGCGATGACCAGAAAAAGGTTGTGATCCGTCAACCCGGTATAGTACGTGTGAAAAAGTGCTGGCAGATAGAGACGCGTACTTTGCAGAAGACGCAAAGGTGTGTTTATACTAAACGGTCTCTTACGGACAACTTCACAACACTGCCGTTCGGCTATTAAGATGGACACCAGATTTCAACACCCTTTCTCATGTATTTTAGCGGGGCCGTCCAATTCGGGTAAAAGTTATTTTGTCAAAACGCTGTTGCAACACGCTGCAACACATATGACTCATGTACCTGATAATGTTGTTTGGTTTTACACCTGTTGGCAACCTATATACGACCAACTTCTGCGTGATTACCCCGGTACGCGCTTTATAGAGGGGTTACCAGAGTCTTTTAGCGATGATCAACTTTTTCCCCCTGATAAGGTTAATTTAACAGTGATTGATGATTTGATGGACGCGGCAAGTAATAATTCTGAGGTTGAGAAGGCTTTCACAAAGTATGTACATCATCGTAATCTCAGTATCCTGTACCTTGTCCAAAACATATTTTGTCAAGGTAAAAAGAGCAGAACTATACATTTAAACACAAAATATATGGTCCTGTTCAAAAACCCCAGGGATAAAATGCAGGTGGGCATTCTGGCTAGACAAATGTACCCATCGAAACATCGTTTTTTTCTCGAATCCTATGAATCCGCGACGGCTGCCCCTTATGGGTATTTGCTGGTTGATTTAAGAAACAACGCTCTTGACGATTATCGTTTACGAAGCGGCTTATTCCCACCAGACAAGCCTGTCGCTTTTGTCATTAAGAAGCGTGGTTCTATAAAGCTATAACAGTACAACCTTTAGTCACTTGTTGCCATTCTAACAACGGTGAACATGTCGGGGCGGATAAGACGTAATTGGGTGCTTTTAAAAACGTTAATTAAAGCAACACCAATCCAAAGAAATGCTATTTTATCCAACGCTTCAAACGATTTAGTCACGGCCATTTGTGAGATAGCGCTCAACACGCTTAAAGGCAAAATACCGCTGTCTCAGCGGCAGCTGAACTACCTTAAAAAGAAGCGTGCGCTTATAAAATCACTTTGTAATAAGAAATGTGCCATTGGAAAAAAGAAGATTCTGGTTAAACAGTCGGGTGGTTTTATCGGCTCGCTGCTTGGTTTTGCTATACCGCTAATTACAGGACTATTGTCTAATCGCTGATGGAGTACGCTGAGAAAATGTATCTGGTGCCTCAGAATCAGATAGAACGTTTACATAATAAAACGAACAGCGACGACATACGTAAAACAGCAACGCACGGTCTAGATGTAGAGATCGTGAAAATACTACAGAATAATGATTTATCAGAATATGAAAAAGCAAAGCGATATACAATGTTGTTGCAGAGATACCTGGTGTTGAGTAAGCAGGCTGATAGTGAAATGTCAACTTTAGCTCTTTTATCACCCGTTGCAAAATCTGTTGATGAATCAAATAATACGACACAGCCTATTGCCCCCGATGCTGTTTATCATGAGCTTTTGAGCGGTGTTAATGACCGGTATAAGAAAAACTGTGAAATACTATTGAGTAAAATGACACGCTCTAAACACATCACAGACTGGAACAGTAAAGGGGAGTTTCTGTACAAAGGTGTCACTGTGCCTGGTTCCAACATGTTAGATTTAATAAGAAGCATCACGCAAAGTAACGGTGTGTCGATCCGTAATATACCGAATGGTTGGCCTGAATTTATGCGGGCTATGTCTGAATTGAATATTCCCTCAACCGTCATAGCCAATGCGGGGAATAGAATGTGTTTAGAACGATTAAAAGCTGAGATGCAGGATGACTCTGATGGCGCTGTGACATCGCCCATGTCGTTACAAACCCTTAACAAAGGGCGAATAAATGTTTTAAGTCCCCCAGGTTTAACAACACCGCACGGTTACTTACTGCCTAGGAAAAGATCCGTAAATCTATTTCAGGATTCACAGTGGCTGAAACTATAACATATAACTAATTTATATTATTTTTATACACTGTATTTTGTGTTGGTATTTTGCGCCACAATGTTTAACTTATGTCAATAATATTTTATGTAATGTTTTAAATGCATCTTTACCGTGTTATATATATATATATACATATATCAATAAAATATGCTTATGCTTTATAAAACAACGTTTTGTTCTTTGTTTCTATTGCTGTAAACGGAAGAAATTTCAAGCACACGATATAAAGTTTAATAAACAACGTTGTTTATTAGAAAAACATCATAGATATGATGCGTTGTACATAAAACGTATCAAACAGAATGTTGATTACAAGTTACACAAACAATACAACGTTGTGCGTAACACGCTTCACACACAGCGTTGTGCGTGAAGCGTTTTATGTACAACGTGTCATAGTTATGACACGTTGTACATAAAACGCTTCACGCACAGCGTTGGTTACAAGTTACACAATTCTGTATATATCTATATTCATAATGACTCAGACAATGGCTTCTTGGGAGTCGTCTTACAAAATTTGAAACAAAACAATCATTACGTTTTGTGTCATCACTAAAACGGGCCAGTACATCCACATATTTGTATTTTTTACACATGTAAAATATAAAGTATATGCAATATTGACCGCAAACGGTGCTGTTAAAATTTTGCAACTGCTTATTTTGGTGATAAACACTTTTTGAATTCAAGTTTAAAAAATTTATTATCGCTTTTGGGAATAGGGGGCTGTCAGGGGCTAACCCGTAAGAATCAAAAAAGTAACATTCACGCTGTTCGTTAAAATAAGCGGCCAGCCAGTGCTCACCCGGCTGCCCGCTGCTATGCGTATTGATTACAAACGCGCAGGGGTATTGCGACAGTTTACTGACCGGCAACATATCGCACGGATACGTTCCTTTAAAAATATGCCTTGTGCTTTGCACGGCGTACAGAATACAGTTTATCTGTAATGTGTTCATTTTTTCAGCAGCATAGTGTTAGTTTATTTCATTTATAGATAATCGTACAGCACATCGCGCCTTTGATTAATCTCGATGATGTTATCAAATAGAGCATATATTATCACATTGACTGTCCGGTCCAACGCTTCTGCAAAGCGGAATTCGGCACGTAGATTGCCTGTTCTTATCAGGGAAAGGTGTTCTCCACACTCCTGTTCTGGTGAAAGGTCAAAAGCAAATAGCGTGTAGCCCCTGATGTACTCTTCGCGGTCAATCAGTATACCATTGTCAGATTTCTGCTTATTTGTGATCTGTATGAGTGACATATACTCTCTTACAGCATTACCGCTTTCAAAGTCGGGTTGAAATGGCTTGGCGGGGTGCGGCGTTCCATCCAGATAAAGGGACGCAAAACTTACATTTTTGTGTTCAAAGCACAGGGGGTTCCTGTTATGTATTCCTGAAAATGATTCGTTATCCACGAAACCGGCTATAACTGTTTTCGGCACTTGTCCTAAAAATAAATTTTCTAGATTAAATACTCTACTGCCTGCTGGTACGCTGTAGATTTTCATCCCAACGCGGTCAATCACGTATTTCGCGTTACCGTTTAACAGAGCCTGCGCGTGCCCAATCCGCACGGCCGGTGAGACCTGAACTCTTTTCACGAACAGGGATGCAGCTGTGATCTGTATTTTAAAGGCATCCGCCTCAGATGACATTAAGCAGAATGCGTCTTTGTTTCTGGTTAGTTTAATCTTCAGATCAACGGCGTTTAAAATTAGTTTATGTTGATGGAAAAGGTCGCAGTGAAGCGGGCCTAGCAGTTCAACAGTGCGACTCTGCGTTGTTGCGCCTGCTCGTTTTTTGAATCCCGTATTCGGGCCGTCCAGCGCCGTGTTGTTAAATTCACCATCCACATCTTTGTAAAATAGTCCTGTTGTGTGTTTTGTTGACAACGCGTCCGAGCTGTAATTTAATATAGTCTCAATGTACGCGCGGTATGCGTAAAGATTGTTGGATTGTGATATGAGCCTGTCGCCCAGAGTTACATCCACTTGGTTGAATAAGGTCGCTATTGGGTAATTAATAAGCGCGACCCGCGCACCTTGCGGTATCGGCGTGTTATCGGTTCGTACGATCTTGCATGTCACGTACAACAGCGTATTGTTCAGATCGTAGTAGTGTTCACCGCTGGCTGCTATATAAAATTCAAGCGGTGCTGTGTCGGATAACGCCGCTAAAGGTTGAACTTCGACGTATAGACTTTTTTCTATGCTAGTTTGTGTCGGGGGCACGTCAAAAAGATCCAGCTCTGTTTTTGCACATTCAACGGATTCGTGGTGTATGAAAGACATGTTTAAAAAATATCACCAACGGCACTCTTCGGCTTTCTCTTCTTCTTTGAGTTGCGTCGTCTCTGTTTTTTATTTAAAAAGGGTATGTCCCAAGGCGGAAGCGTTATCATACGCTTCCGTTTTCTTTTAGACACGCCTTTTCTTGTATATATTAGTCCTGAACCGTCTTGCTTTGCCTGGTTCGCCTCGTGTATCTTATTCACAACGGCCGTTGTGGCTTGCCCGATAACATCTTTCGCTATATTACGAACCGCTGTCTTCATATGCGGTTTAGCCAACTCTAAACCTCTCCGGAAAAGAGGAACAGCTTTTCTGAAAAGACTTCGAAAAATACCGCCTAAACCGCAGCCGTACATGTATGCGCTGCCGTGAAAACCTGGTAATCCATTACCGGCTTGAGTTTTATAATATTGCGCATAGAGTCCCGGATCGCCATAATTTTTTACAGCGACCATTCTGCTTAGTTAATAAAATTCAGTTTTGCGGCGCCTGAAGTGTAGCTTCACGATCGCTTTCCCAAACTTAAATGCCATGTTCTCGTTTTGGTCGTTCTTTATCTCTATGGCTATCGTGTCAAAATGTGTTTTGCACAATGGTACGTAATCGGGTTTCTCGTATCGTATTGTGACAACCTCATTGTTATAACCCTTCATTTCAACAGTGCGAAGTAGCGGTACATAACTATCCCCGACCCGTTGGTGTTCGATAATGTCTGTGTACACGTACATCGTATATTGGCCGCCTTTGATGTCGGCGCATGGTTTAGAAATATTAGTTTTAGGTTGTAAACCCAGTATCCATGTCAGCTTAGAACCGGCGTGGATTTGATACAACAGTTTACTGTCACATGTTACAACGCGTGCAAATGGATCATACGTTAGTCTTAATCCAACGTCCAGTTTCAGTTGTACAATTTCAGCGTTGATTACGTTCAGTAACGCTTCGATTGTCTCATAAAAACCGGGTTTAATGCACAAACTCGCGACTCTCGCCACCGGCTGTTCCGCCGTTCCATCCCATGATAATTGCAGTCTACAATCTTGTAAATCCAATGTATTCCACGTATGCGGGTATTGTATCTCAGTAAGTGCCACTTCCCATTCGCCATTTAAGTCTATCGGTTTAGCCAACTTTGTCGTATAGTTAGAAATCTTATTTTGCGGGAAGGTAACAGCCGATGCGTTGCTGGGTAAGGTTATGTAGAACGACTTGTCATCCATCGCTCGTCTTGTTAGATACTGATGATCTTTATATGTCTTTTATCACCGATGCTGCGACCCAACTGTTAAATTTTGCGGGGTAACCGCGCCACTTGACTAAAGCGTATTTACGGCCTCTGACCGTCTTATTTTTTAAAATCTTTTCCACTTTGTAAACTCTGTTATAGTTTTTTGGTATGCTTTGAAGCTCTTCGGGGTAAAAACTACCTGTTATAACTTCACCGTACAGATCTGCCAACTTATAAAGCGGTTTAATCCCTTTAGTGTTCACACTATGTACAACAAAAATCTCCTCAGAAAAGCTCTGTTCGTAACCTTTCTGAAATATGTCCTTATATTTAGAAATACGGACGTGGTCACCGATTCCTAAACAAACTGGGGCTTTCTTACTTCTAAAGTAATCACCGTAGGTCGTTTTGAAGACACTCAACGCGTTAGAGTCATTCACATCGTTTGGAGCGCACTTAATCGTTCTATGGTATGTGTTATTATAGCTGCGTATGAAGTCTTGTAAAACGTCTATATATCTGTAGGTATTCTTTGCCGTGAAATAGCGCCACATGCGTGTTTTTAAAGTCCTATTGAAGCGCTCTATAACAGCCGCTTTCACATCGTTATTGGTCGTGAAATGTTTTATACCGTATTTTTCTAACACCTTTTTTAGGCTTCTGTTTAGAAACTCTTTACCATTATCGGTTTGTAGCTTCATCGGCACATCACCGCGCTGGAATATTTTTTCAAAAGCATTAGCGACTGTTGCTGCATTCTTAGCGGCCAGACTTTCACCCCACACCCTCTTACTGAATATATCGATGATTGTTAATATGTATTTAACGCCATCGTTGTATTTTGACAAATCTATCAGCGAGACCAAATCGCATTGCCACTGTTGGTTTATACCCGATACACAAATCATGTTCCTTTTATAGTTTTTTCTTGCTGGCTTGTGCAGCGTGTAGGCGTCTTGTTCTTGTAACCACTTTCTTACGTCGGATCTTTTAAATTTATTTTTAACCGACCCATAATATTTATCAATACCGCTAAAACTACCTGGTTTTAACACTGTGTAATATGCATCTTTCATCCGCCTGATTTGACGCGCCGCGTTGCGTGACATACTGCGACGGGGTGTTGCGCGACACTCTGCGACTGGTGTTACGCGACAATTTTTAATACGGTTTAATATCGAACACTATAAATTTTATATTAATTTTATATTAAGCGATATAAAACACTATCATTTAATATTAAAAGGGGGCGGGTCCTAGGGCAAGGGGGCGTTAACAACTGTCAAGTTTGACAGAAAGGTTGACTTTATCTACTTATAGCGACTCATAATGTGTGTAGTTTGTATGTTCTCTTTATGTAATATTTTTGACTTCGACAGTCCACCCTTTGGCAGTAAACAATAACTGCCATCAATTATTAGCATAAGAAAAAATATTTCATACCATAATCTGTGACCTAGACACAAGTATGTATGCATTTCGCAAATCAGACACTTGACTATATTTGGGAAAGAGAGGGAGGAGGACGAGACATCCTCTATATGCACTCGGCGGTCACGGGACCACTGGTTGGGTGTGGGACAATATTCAACCTATAGAGTATGCTGGGACAGTGCTTTGGCCTATAATGTCTGATTTGCGACGAACATTTCACACATACATGTACCTACGTCTTTGTACACTGATGTTTGGATTCTAATGAGGTTCTGCTGGGTAGATGAAGAAGACACAAACAAATCGTGACAGTGACATATAAAATTTTCATGATATACATATTTCTATCATTTTCTGAACATTGTTTCCATTTCTGGAACGTATGCTAGGTCTGTTTAATCATTGAACAAGGGTTATAAGTAGTGTCCTTCCTAAATAACATAAACCTTCGGAGTTCGGGGAGAGCCACTCATAAACCTTTCTTCCACATATATTAATGAGCTCTGTATCTGCAATGTGTGAATAGCCATTGTCTGATTGTTACTGATTACCTCTGAACTCCATAACTACTAGAACTTTGATTTTTCTCTGACTTTAACAAACTGATCGGCTAATCCTGGGATCCTATAAGGAAATCACTCCTTCCTTCAGAACCAGTTCCAGTCCAACACTCGACTCCTCATAAAAAAAAACCTTGCAAAAATGGAATATCCTGAAAGAAAATGTTTGTCAGCGGGAAAGAGAGAAAAGAGAAATAGCACAAAACAACTCTTGTTCATAACAAATCAATTACAATGACTGGTCTTTCTGCAGTCCTTTAGTATGCTCAGGTAGTGTTCAACAGTGCCGCCTCTCAGTCTTCACGGAACAGAGTCTCTTGTGATACTTTTGCGATCTCTTTGCCTTGCTCTTTGAACACACAGTTCACTTTGCTCTCCACCTTGCTCTTTGAACACACAGTTCACTTGGAACACACAGTTCACTTCAAACACACAAACTCGATGAATGTGAGCAATAAACTACTTTGTCACAAGTTCTCTCCGGGTCAGCGAACTTCTTGCAGTGGGACGAGTGGACCCAAGTCTCTCTTTCGGCGACCTTTAGTGCTGTCAACAAAACTTGGTATGGTCCTTCCCACCTGTCTATTAGGCAACCTGAGCGTAAGAACAATCACACAGTCTCTTGGTTCACAATCAAGACAGTTAGTATTTGGCATACCAGCAATCAACAGTTTCAAGTTCTTTTCTCAAGTTCTCAAATGCTGGCTCATCTCAATAAGGTACTGTACTGTCACCTCATTGGTGCATTTCTGATCATTGTGCGGATCATGACATGAGGTTGTCTTCCAAAAACAACCAAAAAACAAACAAACACCAAAACTAATACAAATTTCGAAGAGGGTGATTTGTTAAGTGAAGATCTGGGAGTGGTTCCGAAGCTACATATTACTAGTGGCAGTATCTATGATCACAATAGTACAATTTCAAGCTTTGCTCCTACTTCTAGGGGTACCATTATCTACACTCAAATTTCTGCGCAATTTTTCTTTGCGGTAACCACAGCAGCATCCATGGCGGCAGGAAATGCCTCTATCCAGTTTGAGAAAACATCAGTGCACACCAATACATAACAATAATTCCTAAAGGGTGTTTAACTGTACGAAGTTGACTCGTATTTCCTGAAAAGATCCGTCTGCAGGAGGGATATGGGATGGCTCTATTGGTATTGCTTTACCAATATACTTCCTCAAGCAAGCAAGACAGGCCATTGCTCTCTTACCTGTATGAGAATAGAATCCTGGCGCACACCAGTAGACTCATCAGCCTGCACCTACCCTCTTTGCCTAGATGAGTCAGACCGTGTGCCACCTCAGCTAGACTTGGAAGGTATGCTCTGGGGCTACTGGCTTACCGTGTCCACCTGCCCACAGTCCTGAGGACTCCTGGCCATACCCCTTTGTCCTCCAGACTGCCTTTTCCTGTAGGGAACACACATTTTTGTATCTTAATTTACTATTGTGTGTTTGCAATGTAGAGTACCATGAGCATAACTCAAAAAAAAAAAAGAAAAGAAAAAAAAGAAACATCTCTAGAGGAGAGAAAGAAGAAGAAAATGAAAAAGAAAATGTCAGGTTTGCCATTCACCAACAGGCATATCAGTGTCTATACAAAATTTCCCTTCACCAGTATTCCCATTCTCCACCCTTTGTGCATGACAAGGCACACTGCAGTAATACTGGTGTCATCGTGCTGTTGAGATATACTGGGTTCGGGCAGAACTCTGAAGGACCTAGGCATGTGGAGTTTGAACTGTACTTGGGTCCATGTATTGTACCACCCTGTGTGAACGCAAAAGATGAAGAGGAAAACTGTAGAGAAACAGAATAGAGGTTGGTGACAGATGAGTTTGTAGAGGTGAAGATTTTATAAAAAATTGACAACTGGATTGGGCACTACGGGGAAGTGATTCTCTACTTGGTCTATAACCCTAAAAAAAAAAAAAAGTGTGTCTTATCTCTACTGGGACTATCCCAGCCATCAATCCAGTGTCCTGTCCATCCTAAGTTCATAGGGAACCCGGTATCTGTGAGATAATTTCCTCTACCTGTGATGGACATGCATCTAGAACAGCAGAATGCGACATTAGTCTTCAAGTTTTGTCAAAGGGTAATGTTGCATTTTTTTTGTTCTTCCCATTAGCCGAATCTGTGTTTTCTATATGGCTTATGATTCCTTACTATATGTCCCTTGGTCCCGTCTATGTGTTTAATAATGTGGCTTGTGTTTTCTGTCTAGGGGATCTATATTGACTATGTGTCCTACTACTCCTACAATCTCTGGCAAAATGCCCTTCCTTCCTACAAGTGTAACATATTATTGACCATTAGGGATCTGGGGTTTGGACTGATGGGTCTTTCCTGTATGTGCCAGTATACTTACCGTCCTCAACCTCTCCACCTGTTGTTCTCTGCGCCTAGCACTATTCTTGTGATGTTCAATAGCACACTATCTAAGATTAGCTACTGTGACCCCTTTCCAATTTTGCAAAGAAGTCTGCACCCTGACACTCAATGCCTTATTGAGCCCGTCCATTTGCACAGGGACAGCCACCTCCCATTTGCCGAATTAGTGTTTACCAGTGGTCTTATCCAGATGGAGTTTTCTATTACTGCAAGAGACAAGAAAAAAAAAAGTTTAACAAGCTTCTAGGTCATGCGAAGTATTTCATTCAAATCCTTCTCATCCCTTATTAAGGGTCTTTACATGGTCCAACAAACATTTCCGAGCTCATCTTTACTAGGGGCATTACTAGGAATGAATACTTCTTATATGGTAACTGAAAGAAATACCCGGGGGTTACCTTGTCTCTGTCCGCTTTCCTACTGGCAAATACTAATGTGCGGACAGGTTTTTTTTTTCCATTTCTGACGTTACTTTCTTGATTTTTTGGGGGGGTTTTTACTATATATGTACACGAATGATACCATGCTTACCTGTTCCACTGGTCTCAGCCACTTCCCCCACAGGCTACTGCTCTTCTTTTACCGGTTGGATACTCCTCTGGGTGCATGAGAAATGGCTGAAAACAATCCTAAATAAAACTTCAACATTCATTAGTACATATATAGGTTACAGTCATATTTTTCATATTTTTATTATTTTCTATAGTTTGTATGCTGGCCATAACTGCTTCCACATCTACAGATGGCGGTGTACTTGCATTCTCTCTTTTTTTTTTGTTTTCTACTTGTTTATTGTTGCTACAAGTTCAAACAGTTCTTATATTTCCATTCTTGTCTTATATGACTTTGGTTAGACATACCACCTGCAATACCTTAGGATCAAACTCACCAACCCTCTTGCTGCCACAGGTTTAAACAATTTGTATGTCTGACCCTTTGTTTTTGGGATTTTATCAGACATATCCTTATCCTTAAGTTCTGCAATACCTCTGGTTCAAAGCTGCCCACCCTAGGGAATGGTACCCTATCTTTGTCAGTCATACGTACCCATTCAGACAAAAAGTCTTCAGTGTGTGAACCATATTTTCCACACATAACAAACCTCGCTGACCCCTTGGGCCGCGCTCTTCAACCTGAACCCTGGCTACAAAACGTCCACCGCTTGTGCAATTGGATCCCATCGCAGACTTTTTCCCTTTTTACGCAATCCCCAATGCACAATACGAATAGACGGTAAAAGTTCTTAGAGCGCTTTCACCCACTCCTTCTCCACTGAGTACCACGACTCACTCCAATAGTGACCACCGCGTACCCAGTGAGGTCCCTATCTGGTTTCTATTTACTGGAAGTGTTAGGAGTGACTTACCTTTTCCAGTGAATATACACCGCTGGAGATTTTTCTGAGAGAGACCAGCGAAAACTCCCTATACACTTATACACAAATCACGCTTGCGTATGCTCTACACAGCACTACTGATACTGCGGTTCTACGCAAAAGCTTGTAAAAGGGGTATCAAGTTGCGCTGTATATATCGCACCCACAAACACGCGGTCCAGTCGCACAGCGTATAGGTACTTGTTACCTATCTGCCGTACGACCACGGGTCGATGTACAAAATGCGACCCTCAGCCCGGAGCGCAATACAAAAACCTTTTTTACTTCAATACTTCGCAATACTATGCACTATCACGCTCCTCTGCAAATCACCTCACGATTTGCGTATTAAACCTTATACTAACGTGAGTCAGCCGCCTCACGCCACCAAGCCTCCACTTACTTGATGTACCACACGACGGGATACCAAATTCCCTGGGTTCGAATCCACTCACTCCTACGTTCGCTCACTCAAATACACTTTGTTTTTTTCTGTACAGAAAATTTTAATTCATTCAGATAGGCAGCTTTACCCCAGAAGCAATACAGTTTAAACAAAATTTAGAGTAACCTGCTTTTCAAATCTGATAGTTATGTGCTATTGTATTAAATGTCTACTATCCCACCTTTGAACTAAACGACACTATTGTATAATTTGTACTCAGCGCCCCCATTCTTACGCACTTTGCGCAAACACGCGACCGTGCGTGTTTCTTACCCTGCGTGCGCAGTCCTTTACTTTGTCCGAGACACGTGTACAAAACCCAGCGTCCGCATTAAAACAAATGACACAGCTCTATTAATGTGAACAATACTAATTGCTATTGCCCACTAGATACAACTTGTTCTGTATAAACTTTTATGCAGACCTGCGTTTGTGTCTTTACGCTTACGTCCTTAAAATACTGTTATTTCAAATTTACCTATATAGCAACAAATGTATCCTATTTCACACAGATCTATAATGACTCTAGCAATAATCAATAATTTAAATGATATGATTCAGATTGGATAGCTATCTTGCAGAACATACACCGATATAAATATACACATAATTATAATAATAATATTATATATATGTACCATTCACTGGTCTCCTATGAGACTCATTTACCCATTCAGTGCTTCTAATTTGCATATCAAAGCTATGTGCTTTTGCCTGCCTGTAAAAGTGGTTTTTCACTGCTAAGAAAAAGCAGTTACACAGGTTAATTTGCATTTCAATGGCTATCTTATAGCAAGCAGATTCTACAAGTCTTGGGAGGAAAGAGAGGCAAAAAAAAAAAACCCTTTCTTTATTTTTTCTATCTGTGCAATTTCTCAAACCAAGCCAAGCATCTATCTCACCATTTACTCTCATTAGGCCCAATTTAAACTATTTGTAATTGACTATGGCATGGGTTAAATAAATGCATTGGTAACTCATAAATGGTGTTTGATGTGACCAAGGAAATCTGATTGTTCTGAGCAGACTGAAAATCAGGTATTTAGACAATGACCTTCCTAAAATGGCCACTGCTCCTCCCCCTTCCACATACATGAGGTTTACACAAAATGGTGGACAGGCCATGTGGTTAGTCCAAAATGGAGGACAGACCATGCGGCTTCCTTTGTCACAAAGAAATCACATTATACAAGCACCAGAAGTTATTTTAGGCCTGAGTTAAAAAAAAACTATATCAAGGCTATGCAGCAACTTTTAAATGTACTTTTAACCCTACTTAACAGATAAACAATCCAATCTGAATCAAACACAATATGAATTATTTGAACTTTGTTTTGCAACAATAAAAATACATCTTAGCATCCTAAATATTATAAGAAACGCATTGTCCCTTGAAATTTCATATCATTGGCTTACTGATAACACAACAATACACGTGGATGTTATTTTCATCAGCGTCGCGATGCGTCCATCGGAGCCGGTCAATTACAGCCGCGTTTGTAATGTACAGTGCATCATTAAGACACTGATATCCCGGACGAGCACTCATCTGTAAATGCCAAATTGCTTTCTCACAAATATTTAAACTGCCAGCTCTAATATATATTATAGACGCCAGGCGCATCTTATTACCATATACGATAAAAGTGCGCTGTACATCGCAAAACACTGCATCCCATAAGAGAAAACAATACACCCACACATTATCTGAGTTCCAAAGCTCATTGATATATATATTTGTTATTAAAAGGATATGGATTCAATATATATTACAATGTACAGTATACCTATAATTACATGATTACAACTCACACAGTAAGCAGTTAATACATACAGTTACATACAGTTACAGGCCAGCGATACAATACCATTCCCTCAATGCTTATGTCTCTCTCTCTCTCTAAAATCATGCTGGGACTCCATCTTACGCTGAGACCAAAACAGGAACTGCCCTCCTGTGTGATCAGCAAGTGTTATCTAGTTTTTGGGGGAGGGATTCTCTCTCATTCATGATGAGTCACTAGTCTCTTTGTATGTGCTAATCAGGTTCAGCCTTGAAGACATCCAAAGGGGCTGGCCTGAGCTTCCTGTCCACTGTCCTAATAAGAGTGATTTTTAGCTTTCATACATGTTATCATAACTATTTGTTGCAATGTCCTATAACTTAATAACAAGTATCAAATTAATCTACACATTAATCTGGTTGCTTTAATAGTAAATATAACAGGTCTATCTTGTTTCGTTCAAATAATACACATACATGACATTACTTCATTATATATAATTTTAAATCATCATGATGTCTGGCGCTTGATATTATTATAATTATGTACTGTATGAAATAAGTGTCGAATCCATCTCTGTGGCATGTCCGTGTAAATGCGTGTTACCATTTATTGCTGTGCTCGCTGCGCGTATTTGCAAGTATAGTGACTCAATGTGTGTAGTTTGTATGTTCTCTTTATGTAATATTTTTGACTTCGACAGTCTTGATAGACGAACGGCCCTTGCTGTAGAAGATCCTTACGTAGAGGAAGAGGCCACGGGTCTTCCAGGAGCAACTCCAGTAGATCCACGTATCAGGCCCTTCGAGGCCAGTCCGGAGCAATGAAAATTGCTTGCACCTTTTCCCTTTTTAGTCATTTGAGAACCCTTGGGATCAACGGAAGATGCCGAAACACGTACACCATTTGGTAGACCCATGGAGTCACCAGAGCGTCCACCGCCACTGCTTGTGGGTCTCTCGACCTGGAACAATACCGCTTGAGCTTCTTGTTGACACGAGAGGCCATCATGTCGATTTGAGGAATCCCCCATCGATGTGTCAAGGACTCGAACACCTGCGGGTGAAGTCCCCACTCTCCTGAATGGAGGTCGTGTCTGCTGAAGAAGTCTGCTTTCCAGTTGTCCACTCCTGGAATGAAGATCGCCGATAACGCCACCGCGTGCCTTTACGCCCAGAGGATTATTGTTACCTCTGACATGGCTGCTCTGCTCTTCGTTGCGCCCTGTCGGTTTATGCAAGACACCGCCGTCCCGTTATCCAACTGGACTTGAGCGGCTCGATCTCGAAGAAGATGGGAAGCTACGAGAAGGGCGTTGTATATTGCGCCCTTAGTTCCAGAATCTTGATCGGAAGGACAGCTTCCTGACATGACCACTTTCCTTGGAACTGCTCCCCTTGGGTGACTGCTACCCAACCTCTGAGGCTTGCGTCTGTGGTTAGCAGTATCCAATCTTGAATCCTGAACCAGGAGCCATTGGCACTTTAAGAGTTTAAGAGTGCGGGCTGGCTCCTCCCTCTATGCCCCTCCTACCAGACTCAGTCTAGAAACTGTGCCCGAGGAGACGACATACTTCGAGAGAAGGACTTAACACAGATAGTGGTGAAATTCATACCAGCTCACACATACAAGGCACGTCAAGTCAACTAGCTTGAACTAATCAGCAAACGGCTGAAACATTACTTACCCAGTAACTATGCAGTATGCAACTACACGAAGTGGTACTGAACCAAACATAAGCAGGAAAATGAAGCGCTGGGCGGGCGCCCAGCATCCTCTATGGACTACGAGAAAAGAATTTACCGGTAGGTACCAAAATCCTATTTTCTCTAATATCCTAGAGGATGCTGGGGTCCACATTAGTACCATGGGGATGTACCAAAGCTCCCAGAACGGGAGGGAGAGCACGGAGGCTCCTGCAGAACTGATTGACCGAACTTCATATCATCAGGGGCCAAAGTATCGAACTTGTAGAACCGTGTTCGACCCTGACCAAGTTGGCGCTCGGCAAAGCTGCATTGCTGAGACACCCCGGGCAGTCGCCCAGGAAGACCCCTCCTTACGAGTAGAGTGGGACTTAACAGATTTTGGACATGTCAGTCCTGCCGCAGAATAGGCATGCTTGATAGTGAACCTAATCCAGCGAGAAATAGACTGCTTAGAAGCAGGACACCCAATTTTCTTGGGAACGTATAGGACAAACAAAGAGTCCGATTTCCTGTGACGAGAAGTTCTCTTCACATAAACCTTCAGAGCCCTCACGACATCCAAGGACTTTGAAGTAATCGAGGGGTCAGTAGCCACTGGCACCACAATAGGTTGGTTGATATGAAATGCCGACACAACCTTTGGAAGGAACTGCTGACGAGTCCGGAGCTCAGCTCTATCCTCATGGAAGATCAAGTAAGGGCTTTTGCATGACAGCCCCCAGCTCAGAGACACGCCTAGCAGAAGCTAAGGCCAACAAAGTAACCACCTTCCATGTAAGAAATTTGAGCTCCACCTCCTGTAGAGGCTCAAACCAATCCGACTGGAGAAACTGCAACACCACGTTAAGGTCCCAAGGCGCCCTAGGCGGTACAAAGGGAGGTTGGATATGCAGAACTCCCTTCAAAAAGTTCTGAACCTCCGGGAGGGCAGCCAATTGTTTCTGAAAGAAAATGGACAGGGCTGAAATCTGGACCTTCACAGATCCCAATCTCAGCCCCATAACCACTCCTGCCTGCAGGAAGAGGAAACATCCCAGTTGAAATTCCACAGCAGAAAACTTCTTGGACTCACACCAAGAGACATATTTCTTCCAAATACGATGGTAATGTGTAGACGTTACCACTTTCCTAGCCTGTATGAGGGTAGGAATCACTTCTTTCGGAATACCCCTCCAAGCAAGAATCAGGCGCTCAACTTCTATGCCATCAAACGCAGCCGCGGTAAGTCTTGATAGGCGAACGGGCCCTGTTGCAGCAGGTCCTCCCGAAGAGGAAGAGGCCTCGGCTCTTCTTGCAGTAGATCCAGAAGGTCCGCGTACCAAGCCCGCCTTGGCCAGTCTGGGGCAATGAGGATCGCTTGAACCCTTGTTCTCCTTATGAGCTTTAAGATTCTTGGGATGAGTGGGAGTGGTGGACACACGTACACTGAATGGAACACCCACGGAGACACCTGAGGGTCCGTCGACCTGGAACAATAACGGTGAAGCTTCTTGTTGAGACGAGAGGCCATCATGTCTATTTGGGGTAGACCTCAAAGATCTGTTACCTCCTTGAACACCTCTGGATGGAGGCCCCACTCTTCCGGATGGAGATCGTGTCTGCTGAGGAAGTCTGCTTCCCAGTTGTCTACTCCCGGAATGAAGATGGCTGACAGCGCCAACGCGTGCTTTTCCGTCCAGGAGTATTCTTGTGACCTCCGAGTTCGCCGCCCTGTTCTTCGTTCCGCCCTGCCGGTTTATGTAAGCCACTGTTACGTTGTCCGACTGTACTTGAATGGCCCTGTTTCTTAAAAGAGGGGCCGCCTGAAGAAGACCGTTGTAGACGGCTCTAAGTTCCAGAATGTTGATGGGCAGGCCAGCTTCTAGGCTTGACCACCTTCCCTGCAAGGTCACCCCTTGAGTGACTGCTCCCCAGCCACGGAGGCTCGCATCCGTCGTTAGCAGGACCCAGTCCTGAATCCCGAACCTGCGGCCCTCCAGCAGGTGAGGCAATAAGAGCCACCATAGGAGTGAAATCCTCACCCTTGGCAACAGACGAATTCTCTGATGCATGTGGAGGTGAGATCCCGGCCACTTGTCCAGGAGGTCCAGTTGGAAGGTCCGAGCATGAAACCTCCCGTACTGGGTAGCCTCGTAGGAGGCCCCCATCTTCCCCAATAGGTGAATGCATTGATGAACAGACACCCGGGGTGGCTTCAAGACATCCCTGACCATGGATTGGATCACCAACGCCTTGTCCCGCGGAAAGAACACCCGCTGTACTTCCATGTCCAGGATCATTCCCAGAAACGACAATCTCCAGGTCGGTTCCAAATGTGACTTTGGAAAATTCAGAATCCAGCCATGACTCTGAAGCAGCCGTGTTGTGAGAACAATGGATTGCCGCAACCTTTCCTTGGACGATGCCTTTATCAGGAGATCGTCCAGATAAGGAATGATGTTCACACCCTGTTTTCGGAGTAGCATCATCATCTCCGCCATCACCTTGGTAAACACCCTCGGTGCCGTGGAGAGGCCGAACGGCAGAGCCTGGAACTGAAAATGACAGCCCAGCAATGCGAATCGACCTGCTATCACAGCCCTGAGAGACTCCATCTTGAACTTGAACTCCCTTAGAAAAGGGTTCAACGACTTTAGATTCAGGATAGGCCTGACCGAACCATCCAGTTTCGGTACCATAAAAAGGTTCGAATAGTAACCCTTTCTCAGCATGTGCGGTGGTACCGGCACAATGACTTGTGCCTCCACCAGCTTTTGGACAGCGTCCTGTAGCACTGTGCTGTCCTGCAACAGAGTTGGTAAGCCCGACTTGAAAAACCGATGAGGAGGGAGACTTTGAAATTCCAGCCTGTATCCCTGAGAGACAATATCTACCACCCAGGGATCCAGGCCGGACGAGACCCAGACCTGACTGAACTGAGTCTCGCTCCTACAGGCCCCACCTCCGGGCCCACCCGTCCACCATCATGCAGAGGACTTAGGGGTACCTGAAGCAGGCTTTTGTTCTTGGGAACCTGCAGCGGCAGGTTTCTTGGACTTAACCTTACCTCCTCTGAAGACGGTATTGGATGACTTGGCTTTTCTGTTCTTGTTAGGCCGAAAGGACTGCTGCGTAGCTGAGAAGGATCTCTTAGGAGCAGGAGTAGCTGAGGGAAGATACGGAGACTTACCCGCTGTAGCGGTAGAAATCCACGCGTCTAGGGCTTCCCCAAAGAGAGCCTGTCCTGTATAGGGTAGCGACTCCACACTGGCGGAGCCACAGACCCTGACAAGCTGAAACAGACATGGAAGAAATTACCGCAGCCATGGAACTCAGGTCTTTCATGGATTCTACCACAAAACCTGCAGAATCATGAATGTTGCGTAAATACAATGCAACCTCATCCCTATCCATCATATCCAAATCCTCCAGCAAGGCAGCCGACCACTTCACTATTGCCTTTGCAATCCATGCACTAGCAATAGTGGGACGTAAAATGGCCCCTGAAGCAGTGTACACTGATTTCAGAGTATTATCAATTTTTCTATCCGCCGGCTCCTTTAAGGCGGTAGATCCCGGTACAGATAAAACCACCTTTTTGGGAGTCTAGATACAGATGTGTCAACAATTGGCAGGTTTTCCCACTTTTTCCTATCCTTCTCAGGGAAAGCAAAAGCTACCAGAATCCTTTTAGGAATCTGAAACTTCTTTTCAGGATTCACCCAGGCCTTTTCAAATATAGCATTCAGCTCTTTTGACGCAGGGAAGGTTAGCGAGGCTTTGTTTTCAGTGAAGAAAGCCTCCTCAACCTGCTCTGGTGTGGTATCATTAACATTTAACACATCCCGGATAGCCTCTATCAACAACTGTACCCCCCTTGCAAGAGATGCGGACCCCCGTAACACATCAACGCCACCATCTGTAGTGTCAGAATCGGTATCTGTGTCGTCTTGTGTTACCTGCACAAGCGCACGTTTGTGGGGGTATGTAGCGGGGTGACCTGAGGTACCTGACAAGGGCCACACAGCCATAGAGGACTGTAAGACCTGGGTTGCCGACTCATTACTGGTAACCCTGTCAGAAATCTGGGAAATCCAAGTCCTGATAGAGGAAAACCACTCTGGTTCCCTTGCTGGAATCCGTGCTAAACCAGTGCTAACCTGATTGCATGGAATGGGATCATCCTGTGAGGATAAATCCTCAGCAGCATATGACACTGTATCCTTGGACATTGCTGCTAGTGACCACCAAACACACACAGGATGGGGTAAGACAGAGTTTCCGCCCCAAGAATGGCAAGAGAGAGACAGAGATTGAAGCCAACCCACACCAGCGCTTTCTATACAAAGAGAAACCTCTTACCAGCGCTGACTTGTGCTCCTTAATAGGACACATAGTCAAGTATTTAGCCTCCCCCCCCCCTTCTACAACCCCCTGGTACCGGTACAGTAACTGGAGCTGCTGTGGAGGGATCAAGATCTTCCTTCTGCTTGCAGCATGCAGGAAAATGGCGCTGGAACGCTGCAGGTCCGCTCTGAGAAGCTCCGCCCCCTTCCCGGCGCTGTCTTCCCGCTCAACTGTGTTCAAATTTTGGTCTGAGGAGTTTTGCTGGCTGGACCCCGACAGGCTTGCTGACCAAGTTAGAGGGGTAAGCGCTGGCCCAGGGCGCCCTCACCGCGCCGCACAGTGTGCTGCTGGTACTATCCAGGAGCGCGGTTAATACCGCTCCCCCACCCCTGTTGCCGCCATCTTCACACCGGCCCCTCACTTGCTAGGGGGGTCGGTGACTAATTCACCACTTTCTTCAGCTCTGTAAGGGGTCGGCGGCATGCTGCTGGGGTGAGCGGTGCCCCTGCGGCAGCGACAGATCAGCCCCTCTGGAGCTCTGTGTCCAGTCAGCGGCTCAGACCCCGCAGGGCAGACACTGCTGCCCCCCTTAGTCCCACGCTGCAGGGAGGCTGTTGCCAGCGGCCTCCCTGTAAAATAAAAACTCTAAACTAAACTTTTTCCAGGAAAGCTCAGGAGAGCTCCCCTAGCTGTGACCGGCTCCTCCAGGCACAATTTCTAAACTGAGTCTGGTAGGAGGGGCATAGAGGGAGGAGCCAGCCCACACTCCTAAACTCTTAAAGTGCCAATGGCTCCTGGTGGACTCGTCTAAACTCCATGGTACTAATGTGGATCCCAGCATCCTCTAGGACGTTAGAGAAATTATGTTTACTCCCTGCATGCGCAGGAGAAACATCATCTCTGTCATTACCTTGGTGAACACCATTGGTGCTGTGGAGAGGCCAAATGGCAGGGCCTGGAACTATTAGTGACAGTCCTGTAATGCAAACCTTAGATAAGCCTGATGAGGCGGCCAGTTCGGAACATTAAGGTACACATCCTTGATGTCCAAAGACACCAGGAATTCCCCTTCCTCCAGACTTGAGATCACCGCTCTCAGAGACTCCATCTTGAACATCCGTAAATACGGGTTCAGCGACTTAAGGTTTAAAATGGGCCTTACCGAACCGTCCGGCTTCGGCACTACAAACAGGTTTGAATAACCTTTGTTTTGTAGGTGAATCGGAACTGGAACAATGACCTGAGTCTGTACCTATTTTTTTTTTTTTTTAAATTGTGTTTATTGAAAAGAAGCAAAAAGAGGCAATACACATTCAACGTTATTAACATATAGAATAAAAGATAAACAGACTAATCTATCATCCGAGTCTTATAGTGATATGTTGAATTGTGGA
Organism: Pseudophryne corroboree; assembly: GCF_028390025.1. Classification (NCBI taxonomy): domain Eukaryota; kingdom Metazoa; phylum Chordata; class Amphibia; order Anura; family Myobatrachidae; genus Pseudophryne; species Pseudophryne corroboree. The sequence continues at coordinate 367,910,043 of NC_086444.1, forward strand.
GTATTAGAAAAATCAAATTGCCAAATCCCTAATTATCTTGAAGTACAGTGTTACAAAATAAATCAATTGCACACATATATGGCTGAATTTAGAAGTGGCGTAGTAGATATCCAATGGAAGAAGACCTATGTGAAAAGGTTCAAAACGGTGGTAACCCATCAGTGAGTATTGCCATATTATACCAAGTAGACAGTCTTACTACTTTACGAATGCTTTCTTTGGTGTTAACAGGTAATGTTATTATATAGGGAAGCCATATCGAAAAAAATTTGGTAGCCCGGGATTCAACATCTAAAGAGCATTCTGTCCAATCCATTTGGAATAGGAATGATAGCCGGGGTAGCATAAGAGACACGGAAATATGATCTTTTTGTATCCACTGAGATAATATTGTTTTTTTCGCTGCTGCTGAGATGCGAGCCAGAAGTAATCTTTTGCCCTTGGGTAGAGCTGGGGTTTGAGGTTCTATGAAATTCCAAAATGCCCATGCCATTGACATTGTAAATGGTATACCCAGGTTAACTTTGATGTATGTTTGTATTAGATCCCAGAATGATTGTATAATTGGGCAAGACCATAGGCAGTGTATTATATCGGCATCAGGGGCCCTGCATTTAAAGCATTGAGAGTCGTCTGCGGCCCCTGTAAGGAATCGCAGACGAGGGGTGTAATAAGCTCTATGTAGAATTTTTAAATGCATCTCTGCATATGAGGAAGATACCAATTGCTTGTCAAGCAAGTTAGACCATCTAATAATAGTGTGTATATCCACTCCCGTAAAGACATCTTTCCATTTAGCTATGCCCGTGGTGAGTTTGGTGTAGTCAATCTTCCGTCTGATATAGGAGTAAATCAATGATGTAGAATGGGGAGAGTCCAAACGTCGTCGTACAATACCATCTAGTGGAAAAGTAAGATCAATAGGCTGCAGATGGGTGATAACATGTGTGGCAAAGCTGCGTATCTGGAAATATGCAAAAAATGGGAAATTTAAGGTCGGGTGTCTAGCTTGTAATTGGGACAATGATAATATCGTTGAACAATCGTCATTCAAAAATTGAAATAAGGACCGAAGACCCCCGAGGTGCCAACTGTGAACGACCTCATCCGCCTCTCCTCCCTGAAAGGCTGGATTCCCTATCAAGGGCTGAAATAAGGAATGTGCCAGAATGAGTTTAGAACGTTTTCTAATTTGGTGCCACGCCTTGTAAGGAGCATATAGCAATGGAATTGATTTAATATCCTGTAGTAACGAGGGGTTCGGGAAATGTAATATTTGTAGCAGATCATGGCTAGGCAGTAAGGCCTGTTCTAGTGCCTTATCAACGAAATTGTCTCCCCCACCTATCCAATCTAATGCACATCTATAATTAGCCGCTAATGAGTAATCCTCCGGACAGGGAAGATTGACTCCTCCAAGTGAGGGTGGTTGTTTTAATTTAAATAAAGCTATACGGGGACGCTTATTCGCCCATATAAATTTCGTAATGGCTTTGTTTATTGTATGAATATCTTTTTTCAATAGTAAAAACGGAAGCATCTGCATGCATACACCATTTTATATAGATGACACCTACCCAAATAAGAAATTGGCAGGTGTTGCCATCTCGCAAAGTCCTCGACCATCTTATTAATATAGTGAGAGAAGTTTAGTGAATACATTTCTGAGGGGTTAGCTGACACCCGTATACCTAGATATTGTATATAATTATGCGCCCATTTAAATGGGAATTTATCGTTCCAACCCTTGCTCGCATCATCTCCCAACGCCAGTGCCTCCGTCTTGTCAAAATTAATTAAAAATCCTGATATTAAATTGAAGGTCTCTAATGTGGTCAGTAGTGAGGGAAAGGATGTTATAGGCTCACTGAAATACAGTAGTAGATCATCCGCGAATGCGGAGACCCTTACGGTGTGTGATCCCACCTGGATACCCTTCCAAGCCATATCATTTGCGAACATGCGTATAAGTGGGTCCAGAGCTAAATTAAACAACAAGGGGGAAAGGGGGCATCCCTGTCTTGTTCCCCTAAATAGCTGAAATGATTTGGTGTTTAATCCATTAATCGTGATAAAAGCTTGTGGCGTGGCATACAATGTTTTAAAAATATCAATAAACTGAGTACCAAAGTGTTGGGCATGTAAGACTCGCAGTATATGTGCCCAGGAGACACGATCGAATGCCTTGTCTGCATCACAACTGACTATAAGGGCATTTTTATATTTTGATTGTTTTGAGCTATGTATCGCCGCCAATAGGGTACGGACGTTGTGTACAGAAGTTCTATTTCTAACAAACCCATTTTGGGCTGGGTGTAAAATTCGCTGTAGAATGGGTTGGAGTCGAAACGCTAATAATTTGGTAAATAATTTTAGGTCTTGATTCAATAGGGAGATCGGCCTATAAGATTGGACACGTGCGGGATCTTTTCCCGGTTTCGGGAATACTACTATTCTCGCTTCATCGAACCCAGTCGGGGCTGGATTCCCTAGCAATAATGAATTAAAAAGAGCTAGCATGTAAGGCATCAAGTGAGGAGCCAGCATTCGGTAATACTCCGCCCCAAAACCATCCGGTCCGGGAGATTTCCCTTTTTTCAATAATTTAATCAGGGATAATAATTCAGGTTCCTGAATTGGCGTCGTCAGAGATTCCCTCTCTTCCTCCGTCAAAATCGGAAGTCCCGACGCATCCAAAAATCTCAGGCCTTCTAGTGGATGATCAGGAGGCGATTCATACAAAGTTTGGTAGTAACGTAGGAATTCCTCTGAAATAGCGAGAGTATCCGTAACGTTAGAGGTGGGGTCAATAGACAATTGGGTGATACGTGAGGGAGCAGAGTACGACCGAACCAAATTTGCCAACAACCTGCCTGATTTATTGCCAGTCCTAAAAAATTTGTTTCTACGAATGTCATGAGAAAAACTCGCCCGTTCAGTACATAGGGCATCATATTGTTGCTTAGCTGTAAGATAGGCCTGGCGATTTTCAGGTGAATAGTGTGATGAGAGTAGATTGTAAGTTCTAGTCAAATTTTTGCTAAGATCACCTAGCTGGTTATTAAGTGCCTTGCGTCTCCTGGAGACATATTCCATGATCTGACCACGTAGTACGGGTTTTGAGGCGGACCAAAATAAATTAATATCTTCGACATGTTCCATATTATCAGTTTTATAATTTTGAAATGATTGTTCAAGATGTAATCGGAAGTCCGAGGAGTTTTCCATATAAGCTGGAAACTTCCAATTATAAGAGCGTGGTATTGGAGTGTTGAATTTTAAAGTAAACCATACCGGGGCATGATCAGAAAGGAGGATTGGGTCTATCTGTGAGTGTACTACCTGTTGCAGAAGGGTATCCGCGATCAGCCAATAATCTAGTCTGGACGAGGTATGGTGAGGGTGCGAGTAAAATGTATACTCGCGAGAATCGGGATGTTGGCACCTCCAGGGGTCACTTAGTCTCAACGTGTTAGTCAATAACGAAAGCGATGGGGGAGCAACAGAGCCATGGGAGTTAGTAAATGTGGATCTATCCAATCCAGTCAACTGGACACAATTAAAGTCCCCGCCCAGAATTATAGCGCCCTCTGCCCAGTCTTGTAACTTTGCGTAAATCTCTGTGAAAAATTGGGCATTAGGTCCCGTGGGAGCATAAATGTTGGCAATTGTGTAGGATATATCGTGTATAGTCAGTTTTATAAATAGATACCTTCCTTCTGGGTCTATCAAGCAGTCATTAATATTGTAAATTAGAAATTTGCTAAAAATTATCATAACCCCTCTTTGTTTGGAAGTGTAAGATGCTGTTTTAAAGTCTCCTATCCATGTATCTCTTACCACATTGGGATCCGAAATCTTCCAATGTGTTTCTTGTAATAAAACTATATCCGGTCGCAGACGTTTTAGGTGGGTCAGGATTTTTTTCCGTTTTATGGGGGAGTTCAGGCCCTCCACATTCCATGTTACTAATTTAAGGGCCGTTTTTAGCTCTTTGGGGGGATTAACCATTGCTGCCATTTAACCGATGCCTACCCTAGGCCAAAGAGTAACATTTTCAACTTTCTTTGGAGAACCCTTATCCGTCCCAGCAAGCAGACAAGGGGGAGGCAAATATCGGCCCAGTAAGGGGAGATGTAAACATATCACATGCATGCGGAGTATGCCATGTGTGTTAGCCACAATTAATCTTTCAACAATTATCAAGAACCATTTTAAACTTATACGAACCCAATAGTATGTCCATCCGGGTGGCATCCCCGCAGGGACTTGCAGGGCACCATCATACCAGTGTAACAATAATAATTTCAAACCAGGTGGACATAAAAAAGAAGAGGGCAAGCGAGCCAAGGAAGAGAAAAGTAAACAAAAACAAAAATACGAGACTTTCCATAATGAATGCGGTCCCTAAAGGACTCCAGTTAGAACTATGAAATGTTACATCATAGCTGGGCATTAAACAACCTGTAAGAAGCCAATAACAGTTTAAGCAAAAAATAACCATCCATGACCTGAATGTTCAATAAATTTGAAGATTTCAACATAGTGATATTCTGCAATGTCAATCCGCATCATCCATCCTAGACGAACATGATGAAGCCATTGAGTCCACAAAGTTTTTCGCAGCTTGTGGAGTATCAAAGAAGTAGGATTTTCCTGAGTACGTGACCCTCAGCTTGGCAGGATACAATAGAGCAAATCGAAGTTCCATCTCGAACAGGCGTTTACATATCGGGGAAAACTCTCGTCTCTTTGCTGCCACCAAGTATGAGAAGTCTTGAAAAAGTAGAATCTTGGACTCTTGATATTTGAGAATGGAACGTTTCCTGTAAGCATCTAGTAGACGGACCTTGTCAGCGTAATTCAAGAACTTCATGATAACTGGTCTAGGCCTGTCCTTGGTAGGTTGTCGATCTGGGCCAATGCGGTGGACGCGCTCAATCACCAAGGAATCAGTATCAGATACGCATCCCAACTCTCTCGGCAACCATTGGGAGACCAAGTCCATGAGTTCGTAAGGTTTTACCGTTTCCGGGAGTCCTATAAGGCGCACATTACTTCTTCTGTTTCTGTTCTCTAAATCTTCAAGTTTCTCCTGCATGGACATCACAAGTTTATCCTGTTCAGTTAGTGCTGCTTTAGCCGTTGTTAAATCGTCCTCGAGGTCAGAGATTCTTTGCTCCGCCTCTGATATACGTTGGTCATGATGGTTCAATTGGGTAAGAGCGGAATCCAATGAATCCTTCAAAGGCGCCAATTTTTGATCCAAGAGTGAAGCCAATATGTCAGTGATCTCATGCGTAGTAAAGGATTTAGTTGGATCAGTTGTTGTAGTAAGTGATGAGCGTCCCAATGGGTTGTTGGTGAGACCAGATGCCGGTGACTGAGGGCTGTCTGCAGGAATATTGTCTCGACCCCGGCCTTTATTCGCTTGTGAGCCGCGGGGATTTCTGGGGGTTTTAGCCATGTACTTATCCATTGCCAGGAATTGTCGTACAGCGTTTGAGGTGTGTATGGGTCAGGTGACCCTTGTCGTCAGGTAGACAATGTAGCTGACTATTCTCTCCCTCTGTGTGGAGAGTGGTCACGGTCCAGCCAGCAACCACTGCTATCCACTTTGTGCAAGCTTGTGTGCAGCCTGTGCCATCCAAGATGGCCGCCGGGTGAGGGATTCTCCGGAGTAGAAGGGCTCTGGCGGCTTCTGCAGGGTCAGGTGGGCCGTTTCTGGCCGTCAGGCAGGGAGCCCGCGGTCAGGTCATCCGGTCCCCGGGGAGCAGGGGGGAGATTATGTAGTGCCGCTGCCGCGGACGGAATAGAAGCCTCCGTTCCGCCGCCCTGGAAGTCAGCAGCGGTTCCCAGACGTAATCGAGGCCCCGGCTTTTGCTGGTCTCGTAGGCCGGAAGTCACGGAGCCGTTTATAGTGGCTCTTCTGACCCGCTGATGGGTCCTTTTGTAGCCAGCCAGTGTGGGGAGTCAGATGAGGTGGGAACGAGGGTCCAGTGGGCTAAATAAGTTATTTATGCTGTTTTACAGCAGACGCCGGGATAAAGCTCATCCAGGGCACGTCTTACTCCCTAGCCCAGCAAGCCACGCCCCCCTCACAGGCCTTTTATATCTTATTTCTTAGGTCTTAGAGCCCTGTGTGTCCTGTGAACAATGGTGGTGTCTGCGGGTGTGGGCCGAGGGTTCCGGGGCCCCCGCCTCCCCCTCTCTCGTCCGGACTCCCAGCAGGGGATTCTGCTCTCTTCTGGGGAGACTCACAGGGGGTAAATAGTGGATGGATAAATAGCCAGGAGGAGCGTGCATACAAAACAGCAGTTAAGACTGCTCATCAAATTCCTAGGAGCCGGCCGGGGTCCGGAGGCAGCAGCCCTGTACCTATTTTTTAACTGCTGCCTGTAAGATCAAACCTGCTTCTGAAGAAGCTGGCAAGCCTGATTTGAAGAATCTGGGAGGTGGGAGTTCCTGAAACTCCAGTCTGTATCCCTGTGTGATAAGATTTTTTACCCAGGGATCCTGGCAAGATGTTGCCCAAATGTGACTGAAATAACCTGCATGTCTTCCAGGCAGTTTGCGACACCGTCATGCGGAGGGCTCTGAGGAAGCAGACCCGGAGGCCTGATCCTGAGAACCTGCAGCAGCAGGTTTTTTGGGCTTACCTCTATTCCCTTTGAAGGTTGTAGAAGAACCCTTGGATTTGCCTTTAAATTTCGCTGTCCAAAAAGGACTGCAGAGTTGGACCAGAATAGGTTTTCCTAGCAGGTGCCACTGCGGAGGGAAGGTATGTAGACTTACCCGCCGTAGCCTTGGATATCCACTTATCCAGTTCATCTCCAAACACAGCCTCACCCGTGAAAGGAAGACTTTCCATGCCTTTTCTGGAATCCGTGTCCGCAGTCCACTGGCGTAGCCATAAGCCCCTGCGTGCTGACACTGCCATGGCAGTGGTGCGTGCGTTGATCAGACCAATTTCTTTGATGGCTTCAACCATAAAGTTAGCAGAATCCTGGATATGCTGCAGGAGTAAAACAACATCATCCCTTGGTAAGGAATCTAAATCATCTATTAGAATACCTGGCCCTAGTGATCCATGCACAAGCAATAGTGGGTCTCTGGGCCACCCCAGCCGACGTGTATAAAGACTTGAGGGTGGTCTCAATCTTGCGGTCAGCAGAGTCCTTTAAGGAGCCTGCCCCAGGGACCGGTAAGACTATCCTATGTGATAACATGGATAACGATGCATCCACAAACGGCGGGATTCCCCATTTCTTCCTATCCGCTGCAGGAAAGAGAAAGGAGGTGTCATAGTCGAAAAATATTGTAATACATGCCCCATGTACTAACCCCATGCACATGCCCACTGCGCGTGCACTCGCTCTGCCGTGCTTGCGCATATCCGCAACTTGCGTAACGGAGCTTTCCACGGCCATGCGCCTTAGCGCGTGGTATGCGCATTTACAGTAGGGTTTGTGAACGCATAGAGGGTTATTAGAACATTACATATTTAACCCTTATAGTGCACATTGTACACATAGCCCCCTGCACCACATCAGAAAGAAAATAAGATTTTACTCACCAGTAAATCTATTTCTCGTAGTCCGTAGTGGATGCTGGGGACTCCGTAAGGACCATAGGGAATAGACGGGCTCCGCAGGAGACTGGGCACTCTAAAGAAAGATTTAGTACTACCTGGTGTGCACTGGCTCCTCCCTCTATGCCCCTCCTCCAGACCTCAGTTAAGGAAACTATGCCCGGAAGAGCTGACAGTACAAGGAAAGGATTTTGGAATCCAGGGTAAGACTCATACCAGCCACACCAATCACACCGTATAACTCGTGATAAACTTACCCAGTTAACAGTATGAAAAACAAACAAGCATCACTCAACTGATGCCACCTAACATAACCCTTTAGTAAGCAATAACTATATACACGCATTGCAGAAAGTCCGCACTTGGGACGGGCGCCCAGCATCCACTACGGACTGCGAGAAATAGATTTACCGGTGAGTAAAATCTTATTTTCTCTAACGTCCTAGTGGATGCTGGGGACTCCGTAAGGACCATGGGGATTATACCAAAGCTCTTAAACGGGCGGGAGAGTGCGGATGACTCTGCAGCCCTGAATGGGCAAACTCAAGGTCCTCCTCAGCCAGGGTATCAAACTTGTAGAACTTTGCAAATGTGTTTGAACCCGACCAAGTAGCAGCTCGGCAAAGCTGTAATGCCGAGACCCCTCGGGCAGCCGCCCAAGAAGAGCCCACCTTTCTTTTGGAATGGGCTTTCACTGATTTTGGATGCGGCAATCCAACCGCAGAATGAGCCTGCTGAATCGTGCCACAGATCCAGCGAGCAATAGTTTGCTTTGAAGCAGGAGCACCCAGCTTGTTGGATGCATACAGGACAAACAGCGAGTCAGTCTTCCTGACTCCAGCCGTTCTGGTCACATAAATCTTCAAAGCCCGGACTACGTCAAGCAACTTGGAATCCTCCAAGTCACCAGTAGTCGCAGGCACCACAATAGGTTGGTTCAAATGAAAGGATGACACCACCTTTGGCAGAAATTGCGGACGAGTCCGCAATTCTGCCCTATCCATATGGAAAACCAGATAGGGGCTTTTACATGACAAAGCCGCCAATTCTGACACACGCCTAGCCGAAGCTAAGGCCAACAGCATGACCACTTTCCACGTGAGATACTTTAGCTCCACGGTCTTAAGTGGCTCACACCAGTGGGATTTCAGGAAACTCAACACCACGTTAAGATCCCAAGGTACCACTGGTGGCACAAAAGGGGGCTGAATATACAGCACTCCCTTCACAAACGTCTGAACCTCAGGCAGTGAAGCCAGTTCTTTTTGGAAGAAAATGGATATGGCCTAATTTCAGGCCCATAGTCACTCCTGACTGTAGGAAGTGCAGGAATCGACCCAGCTGGAATTCCTCTGTAGGGGCCTTCCTGGCCTCACACCAAGCAACATATTTTCGCCATATACGGTGATAATGCTTTGCTGTCACATCCTTCCTAGCCTTTATCAGCGTAGGAATAACTTCATCCGGAATGCCTTTTTCCGCTAGGATCCGGCGTTCAACCGCCATGCCGTTAAACGCAGCCGCGGTAAGTCTTGGAACAGACAGGGCCCTTGTTGTAACAGGTCCTGTCTGAGAGGCAGAGGCCACAGGTTCTCTGTGAGCATTTCTTGCAATTCCGGGTACCAAGTCCTTCTTGGCCAATCCGGAACAATGAGTATTGTTCTCACTCCTCTTTTTCTTACAATTCTCAGCACCTTTGGTATGAGAGGAAGAGGAGGAATCACATAGACCGAATGGAACACCCACGGTGTTACTAGTGCGTCCACAGCTATCGCCTGAGGGTCCCTTGACCTGGCGCAATATCTTTTTAGCTTTTTGTTGAGACAGGACGCCATCATGTCCACCTGTGGCAGTTCCCATCGATTTGCAATCTGCGTGAAGACTTCTTGATGAAGTGCCCACTCTCCCGGGTGGAGGTCGTGCCTGCTGAGGAAGTCTGCTTCCCAGTTGTCCACTCCCGGAATGAACACTGCTGACAGTGCTAGTACGTGATTCTCCGCCCAATGAAGAATCCTGGTGGCTTCTGCCATTGCCACCCTGCTTCTTGTGCCGCTCTGGCGGTTTACATGGGCCACTGCCGTGATGTTGTCTGACTGAATCAGCACTGGTTGGTTTCGAAGCAGAGGCTCCGCTTGACTCAGGGCGTTGTATATGGCCCTTAGTTCCAGGATATTGATGTGCAGACAAGTCTCCTGACTTGACCACAGCCCCTGGAAGTTTCTTCCTTGAGTGACTGCCCCCCATCCTCGGAGGCTTGCATCCGTGGTCACCAGGACCCAGTCCTGTATGCCGAACCTGCGGCCCTCAAGGAGGTGAGCACTTTGCAGCCACCACAGAAGAGACACCCTGGCCCTGGGGGACAGGGTGATCAGCCGATGCATCTGAAGATGCGATCCGGACCACTTGTCCAACAGATCCCACTGAAAGATCCTCGCATGGAACCTGCCGAAGGGAATGGCTTCGTATGACGCCACCATCTTTCCCAGGACTCGCGTGCAGTGATGCACCGATACCTGTTTTGGGTTTAGGAGGTCTCTGACCAGAGTCACGAGCTTCTGAGCCTTCTCCTCCGGGAAAAACACCTTTTTCTGGTTTGTGTCCAGAATCATGCCCAGGAAGGGCAGACGCGTCGTAGGAATCAGCTGCGACTTTGGAATATTCAGAATCCAGCCGTGCTGTTGCAACACTTCCTGAGAGAGTGCTACGCTGATCAGCAACCGCTCCCTGGACCTCGCCTTTATGAGGAGAACGTCCAAGTATGGGATAATCGTAACCCCTTGCTTCCGAAGGAGCACCATCATTTACGCCATCACCTTGGTAAATATTCTCGGTGCCGTGGACAGGCCAAACGGCAACGTCTGGAATTGGTAATGACAGTCCTGTACCACAAACCTGAGGTACTCCTGATGAGGTGGATAAATGGGGACCTGCCAGTACGCATCCTTGATGTCCAGAGACACCATAAAATCCCCCTCTTCCAGGCTTGCAATGACCGCTCTGAGCGATTCCATTTTGAATTTGAATCTTTTCAGCTAAATGTTCAGGGATTTTAAATTCAATATGGGTCTGACCGAACCGTCCGGTTTCGGTACCACAAACATTGTGGAATAGTGTCCTCTTCCTTGTTGAAGGAGGGGAACCTTTACCACCACCTGCTGGAGATATAACTTGTGAATTGCCGCTAACACTACTTTCCTTTCTATGGGGGAAGCTGACAGGGCCGATTTGAGGTAACGGTGAGGGGGCATCACTTCGAATTCCAGCTTGTATCCCTGAGACACAATCTGTATAGCCCAGGGATCCACCTGTGAGCGAACCCACTGGTGGCTGAAATTTCGGAGACGCGCCCCCACCGCTCCTGGCTCCTGTGGAGCCCCAGCGTCATGCAGTGGATTTAGTGGAAGCCGGGGAGGACTTCTGTTCCTGGGAACTAGCTGAATGGTGCAGCTTCTTTCCTCTACCCCTGCCTCTGGCCAGAAAGGACGCACCTCTGACCTTCTTGCTTCTCTGTGATCGAAAGGACTGCATTTGGTAATACGGTGCTTTCTTAGGCTGTGAGGGAATATATGGCAAAAAGTTTGACTTCCCAGCCGTAGCTGTGGAAACTAGGTCCGAGAGACCGTCCCCAAACAATTCCTCACCCTTGTAAGGTAACACCTCCATGTGCTTTTTGGAGTCGTCATCACCTGTCCATTGCCGAGTCCACAGGACCCTTCTGGCAGAAATTGACATTGCATTTATTCTAGAGCCCAGTAGGCAAATGTCCCTCTGGGCATCCCTCATATATAGGACAGCGTCTTTTATATGCCCCAGGGTCAGTAAAATGGTATCCTTGTCTAAGGTATCCATTTCCTCATACAGATTATCTGTCCATGCTGCTACAGCACTACACATCCAGGCCGACGCAATAGCCGGCCTCAGTATAGTACCTGAGTGTGCATAAACAGACTTCAGGATACTTTCCTGCTTCCTATCTGCAGGATCCTTTAGGGCGGCCGTATCCTGTGACAGCAGGGCCACCTTTTTAGATAATCGTGTCAGAGCTTTATCTACCCTAGGGGAGGTTTCCCAGCGCATCCTGTCCGTTGGCGGGAAAGGGTACGCCATAAGTAACCTTTTGGAAATCAGCACTTTCTTATCGGGGAATCCCATGCTTTTTCACATTCATTTAACTCATGTGAAGTGGGAAAAGTCACCTCTTGCTTTTTCTCCCCATACATATACACCCTTTTGTCAGGGACAGGGTTTTCCTCCGATATGTGCAATACACCCTTCATTGCTATAATCATGTATCGGATGGCTTTAGTCATTTTAGGCTGCAACTTTGCCTCATCGTCGTCGACACTGGAGTCAGAATCCATGTCGACATCTGTGTCAACCAACTGGGATAGTGGGCGCTTTTGAGACCCTGACGGCCTCTGAGCTGTGTCAAAGTCGAAAAATATAGCGACCTATGATGCCTTGTACTAACCCCATGCGCTTGCCCGCTGCACGTGCACATTCTCTCCCGTGCGTGCGCATATTCGCAGTTGCGTGACGGCGCCTCCACGGTCGTGCGCTCAGGCGCGTGGTATGCGCATTTACGGTAGAGTTTGTGTGCGTCTGGCGGGCGACTCGATTGTTACATAGTTAATCTAAATAGTGTATTTTATAGGTTATGGTCCCCTTAATATGATCAGTAAGTTTGTTTAGTGTAACTGGTTCATGGACAGAGAGATCCCTCTTTACATGATACGAAGGGTCAGACACGTTTTGAGCAGTGGTGTTTAGTATGCAACGGAAGAGTATATTATTAGTAACATTCCGGTGTTGGTTTGAAAGAGATTAATCGCTCCTGCGTATAGTTATGTTTATAAGAAGTTTATGGACATTTACTGTATTTGCAGTTCATTATTCATGCGGCGGGAAACCTGAGATTCCCTCCCACCTGAGCAGTTTGAAATAGTCACAGCCCACCTGTTCGAATCAACCTATGACCTTTCGTTATAATGTGAAGACAGATTCCTCTGTCCAATGAACAATGAGATTGTAGGGCCCTTTGTAGTGTACTATACTTTGTGTATATAAGAACAGCCAGCCTGGGCCAGCTCAGTCTTCTCTCCACAAAGGTTTTCATCATTGACTAACTAGAGAGCTGGTTCCAGGACTGCGCTAGCGATCATTCCCCACGTGTGTAAGTTCTCTGTGACCAACTTATTCTCTGTCTGTATTTGCCATATTCTCTCTCTCTCTCACTGTTATTGTTTAGGATTAAGACGCTATTGTATATTTTGTCCAGTTATTCTGTTTAGGTGTTTTATGTTAGTGCTGTAGTGTATAAGCTGTTAACTGTTTTCCCCTTTTTACATAGCTAAACCTCGTTAGTAAAGGTGTTGGAACCTCAGCAAGGTGTCTGTGTTTCTCTAGCTAGTATAGAGGGTTTCTGAGCGTCTCAATCGCTCAATCAGCTTTTATATAATAGAGGTTAATCAGCGTTACATTGTGTTAACATTACAAGACCAAGGTTTACAGTATAAGCTTAGCCTTTCAGTGTGTTGCATACAAGGTTTACTGTGTGTCATCCTGTGAGCGTCTGCGCCGCTCGTGTTCCTCTCGTGGACACAGCGTCCGCTACGCTAGTAGTGTAGCAATACGGTGCTCGGGCCGCCTATAGCGTGCTCGATACCCAGTGTAAGCCGTGAGCGAACGTGCCGCTCGTGCATCTCGACCACGGCCTAGCGTCTGCTACGCTAAGTGCGTACCATTACGGTACCCCGTACGCCCATTGCGTACTGAGTCTCTTACAAATATATAGTGAATTTATAAGATAAATAATTAGCTTTATCAATTGGCGACTCGTCCGTCCTCCACATATCCGCTCTAGCGAACACAAGCAGACTTTATCTGTCAGCAAAGGGCGGGAAGGTAGTATCCCTTCGTATCCGTGTTGGTGGTGGGGGATACGGTAGTGCTGACTAGATAAGCGTCTGCATCGCTACGTTGTAGGAGTGCTGGTGGAATCCGGAACCGGAAGGTAAGAACAGTACGCTATTGTTTTTTTTTTAAAACTGTTACATTTCTGTTGGTACACATTGCATACGCAACACAAGCACACACCTGTATTTTCATTGGTATTTTCACATCTCGCCTTCCTGTTTGCCATTTATCATTGATAACGTGCTGAGAAAGATTTGTTGCTATTGATAGTTAAAAGTAAAAATAATACGTAAGGAAGTAATTTGTAAAATACGCACACGGCTTTGCCTAAGATACAAGGAAGTTCTGTGTGGTGCTCGGTAAATGATTACAGTTAAATATCATTTGCATTGATAGAAACGTGTTACTTGTGTTACTGTGGACGTGTCTGGCCTGTGTACACGTGTCCCTAACAAAGGGCGGGACAAGCGTACGCGACGCAAGGGCTTACACACGTAGCGTATATTACGCAACGGAGCGTATGGGTACGCCCACGTAATACAAATCACACGATAGTATTGTTTTAGTAGGCGATACGGAAGCAACGCGATAATAGCGCAAGTTAATCTCAGTGTCCTAAATTTTAGCGTAAAAGATCCTTCTCTAGTTGCAACTCCTCTGGGATTAGCCTGCGATACTGAATGAAAGGAATTTCTGTACAGAAAAGAAAGTAAAGAGTATATGAGGTGAAAGAGTGTGTGCATATATATAAGTTTCTCATTTTTGGTTGGAACCCCCGGAAGTCGAGTTCTCGTGAGGTACATCCGTGAAAGTGACAGCGCGTGGTGGCTTGGGAGGCATCCCTTGTTAAATATTGAAATAAGAGCATTAGAGTATAGCAGATTAGGAGGTCTACTGTAGACACAGACCAGGAGGTCACGGACCAGGAGGTCCAGAGACAGACCAGGAGGTCTAGGTACAGCAGACTAGGAAGTCCGCTATAGATAAAGTCAAGAAGCACAACCCCAGGAGGGTTGGTGCGGTACCCATATAGGCCATTAAGCTCTGGCTGAAGGAATTCGCAGCCACAATTTTCGATTCCGTTGGTCGTTCCGCACATAAGATTAGTTGCTTATGTGCAGTACGATTGTACCGCATGTAATTGTGTGCATTAGTTTGTAACTTGACCCAGTAGTTTGCGTATGAGAGGGGTCATAAACGCTATTTGTACATTCTAACGTGATTTGTGTAAATTTTTTTATATTAAGGGAGGTTCGCTGGTCACTCAGGAATTCTCTAACAACCGATACTTGCTGGGGACGGGTAACCTACTCCCACAACGCCCCAGTACATAAAGGTTTATAGGGGCCCTAGGTTGGGTACAGCAGCTCTGAGTCAGTGATTGAAGTACTGGCCAACGTGGGCGAAAAGTGGGTGAAAGCACTCGGTCGAACTTTCACCGTCGGCTTACCCCGGGCAACTTGGTTTTTGCAAGGGTTCGCTGAAGACCCTGATTTGAAGGTCAGAGGTAGTGAAAGCAACACCTGCAAAGATGGGGGCCAGTTGTTCAGGTAAGGGACGATCAACCCTGGTTCAGGTTGATTTAGTAAACCGGCCCATAAGGTCGGCAAGGTATATAACGTGTGATACAGACCAGGAGGTCCGAGATGAATCACACACAAAGGTTTTTAATGAATGGGAAAGAATGACTGTGCATGACGGAGAAAAGTTCCCACGGGTAGGCAGTTTTAGTCCCAAGGTGTTACAAAATTTAAAGAAAAGGATATGTCTAATTAAGTCCGCGAAGAGGCGGATCCGACATTATGATTGTTTACAGTTATGGCAACGGGAAAGTGAAATACAAGGAGGATTAGCTTACACAGCTGACTCTCACTTTGGTAAGAAAAATATGGCAACAAGAGAGAAAGTGGTTACAGAGAATGGCACAATGGTATATGATAATTGTGCACTTAGCAACTGTAATATTGATGATAAGAATAATTGTAACAAATGTAACAATGATAAAAGTAAAACTGTTAAATGTACAACTGTTAACCCATGCAAGTTGCACCCCATGTTAAACTTCCCTCAGGACTACAAGCAAGAAAGTGAGCCCAGCACGATGTCGGCACCTTTTCCAGCAGCCATCATACAAGACATCCAGGTGGACGCGACCCAATCGGTAAAGGCAGTAGTCAAACCCCCTAACGGAGGGTCAGGTGAGGTCGTGTCCACAGGTACGTATGGTGTTATATATTACGCACAAACAAATGTACCTCATATTGTAGAACCAACACAAGATGATGTGGTTGAATTTAATCCTGTCGGGGTGATCACAGTCCCCAATGGGAAGACTGACACTCAGGGAATCATTCCCGCCAGGGACAGTGCAATGCGCCGTCCCTGGTCCCGGACAGAATTAAGAGCAATTATGTCTGAATTCCCTGATCCTAGGAAAGATCTAGTTGCATGTCAGAGGTTTATTAAAGAACTAGGAAACTCTACAGAACCCACCAACAAAGATTGGCGGACAGTGCTGAGGGCATGTTTGCCCTCCAGTGTTGACCCTGCGAAATTTATTACTGATTGTAAATTAGACACAGAAGTACCTCGTACGGAGGAACACAATCAGGAATGTATTAAGCAGATCAACCGACAGTTAGGAGTATATTTCCTAGCCGTTGTCGAGTGGAACAAAATCTTCTCCATAAGACAAAGAGAAGGGGAAAGTACTTCTAATTATTTCAATCGAGCACTGCAAGTAATGGCTAGAGACACTGGGATCACGGACATTGAGAAAAATGCACAGCATAGAGATATAGCGGTTAAGGTATTAATGGATGGTTTACAGGAAGTGTTGAGAACAAGGGTACAAACCTCTCTACCTAACTGGAGAGGTGTCTCGGTGGCTGTTTTGAGAGAGTCTGCTATTGACCATGAATGGAACATCAAAAGACACCTGGAGTCACAGGGCAGTAAGCAAATGACAATCAGTAGACAAGCCCTGACCACGAAGCCACACCAGCTTAAGCCCCAAACCCCTGTGAGAAATTGAAATGTGATAGTTTGTTATCATTGTCACAAAGAGGGACATTTTGCACGGGAATGTAGATCAAGAAATATACAAAAGTCATATCAACCCCCTAGACAACGACATGACCATGATATCCAAAGAAACAGGGAAGCACAGGGAGGTAAGAAGCCTCAGATCCCTGTGGGTAAGTCAAAGGTGATAAGATGTTATAATTGCCAGAAGGAAGGTCATTTTGCACGAAATTGTAGGTTTTGAAGATACACACAAGGAAGATAAACCCCCTAGACAAAGACATGAGCAAAGTCATGATACACGAAATTGTAATCAGGTACCACATATGTAAAATTTTGAGCTACACCTATAATTTATGATCAGGAAAGTTGGTCATTAACCTTGATAGTAAACCTGAGGTTACAGTTAATGATATTGGGAGGTCAGTTCCTTGTAGACACAGGAACGGCCGGGTAAACTTTGTAATTTATCTGTAAATGTTTCTTTTTCCCCATCTCTGACGTTCATCGGCAGAACTCAAACATCACATAGCTACTTGGTCTTTGCAGAAGTCTACCTAACCCCAGTGTGACCTACCGACATCGGTGTGTCCTGGCCAGGCACAAAAGGGTAGAGTGTGGAAATACTGGTGGGGGAGACTGCGCAAAGATACCAATGGATGTGATGGTGTGACAGCCTGATGGTGAACGGAAGATCTGACAATGTTTTTTTTGTTTGTTGTTTTATGTAACATATATATGAATTGTTCTCTCTCTCATTTTTTTTTTCTCTTCTCTCTCATGTTCTCATGCTTTACAGATGGTATGTCACACATCAGTTAGACAAATGGTAATGCAAGATTTTGCTCCTTACAGAAAGATCGCAGATTTGGAAGGAATATTGCATCACCGGAATGTTCGTTTGGAAGACTGAGAGACAGCACCTTTGAGATGACAACAGAGCAAGAAGAACAACAAGACTAGAGGACAAAAGCATCGTAACATTTTTCTTTCCCCTCAAATTATTTTTTTTACCCCCATTACAAATTTCTCTTTCTCGCCCCAAGAGACTGGACTCGCCCCAAGAGATGGACTCGCCCCAAGAGACTGTGATCCGGATTTTCCTGTTGACCAGAGCAGTCTGTTTCGGTGAGACTACCAGTGAGGTCGAGAAAGGATCTGGAATGGGTTCTGATGACCAGGATGGAGGCGTAGATTTCCAAGAGCAACATAATCACCAAGTAAAGGCGAGTATCAGAAAACGATCTGGTAGCATTGACAATAGAAGGAATTGTGAAGGATTGTTAGCTGAAGAGAACTGCATCTGTAGGCATTGTGACAATATAGTTGAGGATGGGTGCATCAAGAAATGTCAGTCCAGTTTTAATATCCACATGGACCGGCATCCATTGAGTGACTATCACTCCTTAGTGGGTAAAGTGTTAAACCAGACAGACTGTTGGGTATGCTCTCAAGTACCTCAAGGTCATAGCAAATCAGGACTAGTACCATTCCCTTTAACTGTAGGAGAGGTACTTGAGTTAAGTGGTGGGAGGCCGGTGGACAAGAGGTTTAATATCTCTAGTCCTCCTAGTTTGAAGCTCCACCAATATCATGTGGATAAGTCCTTAGTATGCTTTAACATTTCCAATCCCCGAAAGCCGGGAAATTGGGAAGTGTCATGGAGTAATCAAACCATGACATTTTCATATAGAGCCGATAGAATGCCCATAGACACAGAACTTATACGCCAGATAGCCGACAGTGGAATATTTTCCCGGTATAGATACACTCTAGGAAGTAGGACCATGCGAGTTGGAGAAGTATCACCAGGATACTGTGCACATATCGTACAACCAGATACGTGTACTAGACAGATGGGAGAATTAGGGTTAGGAGATTTCACATGGAAAGTTTGTAACATGGTTATGTCATACTCCGTCCCATATGTTCTCCCCGATGATGCATATTTCATATGCGGGAGGAAGGCGTATAAGTGGCTTGCCCCAAACTCAGAGGGATTGTGTTACATTGGAAAAGTACTGCCTGAAGTAATGACTGTATCCCATATCAAAATGAAAGACATTCACCGCGGTGCCCAAGCTCCTTATACTCACACTCATTACGAGCACGTCGTTAAACGGCACCTGATAGAGAAGACAGAGCATCCGGCCTCTGATCTGATCCATGAATCCACCGGGATTCAATTCCTACTCGCGTTAGATATCACTCGTACAGCCAGAGGAGTGATAAATTATAGGTATATATCTGCGCTAGCAAACTTGTTAGACAATATCACCGAAATGTATGACGATACGTTCAGGTACACTGGGAGAGAGTTACAAGCCTACAAAACAGAGCTGGTTCAGGATAGGATGATTCTCAATTATCTCACAGCAGTGACAGGCGGGTATTGTGTTACCCTAGCAACTCAATATGGAGTAAAGTGCTGCACGTATATTACAAACAGCACTGAGGACCCGGCTGAGGTCATAGACCAAAAGATGGATGACATTCTGCAATTAAAGTGGGAGTTTCGAAGGAAACACAATCTCACACTCGCTGCTGTGGGTAATGAGCTGACCAGTTGGGTATCATGGTTGAACCCACAAAATTGGTTCTCTGGTTTAGGAGAATGGGCCCAAGGCATTATAATGGATGTAGGGAAATTTCTCTTGTGTACTCTGGGAGTCGTCATATTGGTTGGTCTGATATTTAGATGCGTTCGGACTTTAACGAAGTGTAAAGGTAGTACCAAAGTGATGAGTCTGAGGAGCGAGGACACTGTAATAACAACAACTAATTTGATTTATGACCCAACGATAGAGACAATGTTGTGATGAAAATGTAATTCCACGGTCCGTTTCTTTCACCCGTTTCTCCTTTGTTTTCCTCCAAGGCACAAAGACATCCACTTGGAAGAAGAATTTGACAACCTCTTTTATACAGACCATTGATGAACTGTGTCACAGACACCCAATACTTTTAGTGACTTTAACTATCTACGGAAAACCCAAAACTTTAGAGACTGTAATTTTATGGACACTGGAACAGCTTTTGCTCGCCACTTACAGCAAAAGCACCGAGAGACATCAGACAACATGTATACCAAGACAAGACATCAGACAAGACCTCAATCGGCGACTGTTTATTTAAACTCACATAGTTTACGACTGCATTTATAACGATTGTTTCTTATCTTCATCTCTACAACCTCCAGGTAGTATCTCACATAGTCGACAGGTGATTCTCACATATTAGCATTCACATGTTCCCCCCCTTCATGTATCATCAACTAAATGTGCTCCCCCATTTGTTGCAACCAAAAGCCGAAAAGAGCTCGGTAGAGTTTGACAGCCCATCCACAGACCCTTAATACGGGATAAGAAGGATTCAAATGTATACTTCGCAATACCTCGAAGCTTGATTTAGAACACGTACGGCACGATGATACATGACCCCTCAAACATGGATCTCATACACACATGCTTTTACTGTCTCACTAGGTCATACTTTTCCCACCTTCTCCTCTCCTCCCTTTACCTAATCATAAAAAGGTATTTACATGATGACATATATTTTTCTGTTTGAACTGTTTAGGAAGTGGCAGTTATTGGTGACTGCCAAAGGGTGGACTGTCAAAGTCGAAAAATATAGCGACCTATGATGCCTTGTACTAACCCCATGCGCTTGCCCGCTGCACATTCTCTCCCGTGCGTGCGCATATTCGCAGTTGCGTGACGGCGCCTCCACGGTCGTGCGCTCAGGCGCATGGTATGCGCATTTACGGTAGAGTTTGTGTGCGTCTGGCGGGCGACTCGATCGTTACATAATTAATCTAAATAGTGTATTTTATAGGTTATGGTCCCCTTAATAATATCAGTAAGTTTGTTTAGTGTAACTGGTTCATGGACAGAGAGATCCCTCTTTACATGATACGAAGGGTCAGACAGGTTTTGAGCAGTGGTGTTTAGTATGCAACGGAAGAGTATATTATTAGTAACATTCCGGTGTTGGTTTGAAAGAGATTAATCGCTCCTGCGTATAGTTATGTTTATAAGAAGTTTATGGACATTTACTGTATTTGCAGTTCATTATCCATGCGGCGGGAAACCTGAGATTCCCTCCCACCTGAGCAGTTTGAAATAGTCACAGCCCACCTGTTCGAATCAACCTATGACCTTTCGTTATAATGTGAAGACAGATTCCTGTGTCCAATGAACAATGAGATTGTAGGGCCCTTTGTAGTGTACTATACTTTGTATATATAAGAACAGCCAGCCTGGGCCAGCTCAATCTTCTCTCCACAAAGGTTTTCATCATTGACTAACTAGAGAGCTGGTTCCAGGACTGCGCTAGCGATCATTCCCCACGTGTGTAAGTTCTCTGTGACCAACTTATTCTCTGTCTGTATTTGCCATATTCTCTCTCTCTCTCACTGTTATTGTTTAGGATTAAGACGCTATTGTATATTTATGTCCAGTTATTCTGTTTAGGTGTTTTATGTTAGTGCTGTTGTGTATAAGCTGTTAACTGTTTTCCCCTTTTTACATAGCTAAACCTCATTAGTAAAGGTGTTGGAACCTCAGCAAGGTGTCTGTGTTTCTCTAGCTAGTATAGAGGGTTTCTGAGCGTCTCAATCGCTCAATCAGCTTTTATATAATAGAGGTTAATCAGCGTTACATTGTGTTAACATTACAAGACCAAGGTTTACAGTATAAGCTTAGCCTTTCAGTGTGTTGCATACAAGGTTTACTGTGTGTCATCCTGTGAGCGTCTGCGCCGCTCGTGTTCCTCTCGTGGACGCAGCGTCCGCTACGCTAGTAGCGTAGCATTACGGTGCTCGGGCCGCCTATAGCGTGCTCGATACCCAGCGTAAGCCGTGAGCGAACATGCCGCTCGTGCGTCTCGACCACGGCCTAGCGTCTGCTAAGTGCGTACCATTACGGTACCCCGTACGCCCATTGCGTACTGAGTCTCTTACCAATATATAGTGAATGTTATAAGATAAATAATTAGCTTTATCAGCTGCAGAATCAGACACGGGTTGAGACCCTGACTCAATATCCAACCTTTTATGCAAGGAGCTTACGTTATCATTTAACACCTTCCACATATCCTTCCAATCAGGTGTCGGCGCCGTCACCTCAGTCACTTGCACTTGTTCTGCCTCCACGTAACAGTCCTCGTCAAACATGTCGACACAAACGTACCGACACACCGCGCACACACACACAGGGAATGCTCTAATTAAGGACAGGACCCCACAAGGCCTTTTGGGGAGAGAGAGTATGCCAGCACACACCCCAGCGCTATATAACCAAGGGATTACACAGTAACTTAGTGTTTACCCAGTAGCTGCTGTTTATGATAATTTGCGCCTAAATTTATGTGCCCCCCCTCTCTTTTTACCCTTTTTCTCCTTGATACTGCAGGGGAGAGCCTGGGGAGCTTCCTCTCAGCGGAGCTGTGAAGAGAAAATGGCGCTGGTTAGTGCTGAGGAAGAAGACCCCGCCCCCTCAGCGGCGGGCTTCTGTCCCGGGTCTGTGTAATAAAATGGCGGGGGCTCGTACATATATACAGTGCCCAGCTGTATATATATGTGTCTTTTTGCCAAGAGGTATCCTAATTGCCCCCTGCCCCCCCCCCCCCCCCCCTGCAGTGACCGGAGTGTGTGGGTAGTGTGGGCGCAATGGCGCACAGCTGCAGTGCTGTGCGCTACCTCATGTGAAGACAGGAGTCTTCTGCCGCCGATTTCGATGTCTTCTTGCTTCTGCCGGCTTCTGACTTCTGGCTCTGCGAGGGGGACGGCGGCGCGGCTCCAGACGACAAGGTCAGGTCCTGTGTTCGATCCCTCTGGAGCTAATGGTGTCCAGTAGCCTAAGAAGCGCAACCTAGCCACAGTTAGTAGGTTTGCTTCTCTCCCCTCAGTCCCACGTAGCAGAGAGTCTGTTGCCAGCAGAAGCTCTCTGAAAATAAAAAAACCTAACTAAAATACTTTCTTATTAGCAAGCTCAGGAGAGCTCACTAAAAGCACCCAGCTCTGGCCGGGCACAGATTGTAACGGAGGTCTGGAGGAGGGGCATAGAGGGAGGAGCCAGTGCACACCAGGTAGTACTAAATCTTTCTTTAGAGTGCCCAGTCTCCTGTGGAGCCCGTCTATTCCCTATGGTCCTTACGGAGTCCCCAGCATCCACTAGGACGTAAGAGAAAATAAGAATTTACTTACCGATAATTCTATTTCTCGTAGTCCGTAGTGGATGCTGGGGACTCCGTCAGGACCATGGGGATTAGCGGCTCCACAGGAGACAGGGCACAAAAGTAAAAGCTTTAGGATCAGGTGGTGTGCACTGGCTCCTCCCCCTATGACCCTCCTCCAAGCCTCAGTTAGGATACTGTGCCCGGACGAGCGTACACAATAAGGAAGGATTTTGAATCCCGGGTAAGACTCATACCAGGCACACCAATCACACTGTACAACCTGTGATCTGAACCCAGTTAACAGCATGATAACAGCGGAGCCTCTGAAAAGATGGCTCACAACAATAATAACCCGATTTTTGTAACAATAACTATGTACAAGTATTGCAGACAATCCGCACTTGGGATGGGCGCCCAGCATCCACTACGGACTACGAGAAATAGAATTATCGGTAAGTAAATTCTTATTTTCTCTGATGTCCTAAGTGGATGCTGGGGACTCCGTCAGGACCATGGGGATTATACCAAAGCTCCCAAACGGGCGGGAGAGTGCGGATGACTCTGCAGCACCGAATGAGAGAACTCCAGGTCCTCCTCAGCCAGGGTGTGCCCCTGACCAAGTAGCAGCTCGGCAAAGTTGTAAAGCCGAGACCCCTCGGGCAGCCGCCCAAGATGAGCCCACCTTCCTTGTGGAATGGGCATTTACATATTTTGGCTGTGGCAGGCCTGCCACAGAATGTGCAAGCTGAATTGTACTACACATCCAACTAGCAATCGTCTGCTTAGAAGCAAGAGCACACAGTTTTTTTTGGGTGCCTACAGGATAACAGCAAGTCAGTTTTCCTGACTCCAGCCGTCCTGGAACCTATATTTTCAGGGCCCTGACAACATCCAGCAACTTGGAGTCCTCCAAGTCCCTAGTAGCCGCAGGTACCACAATAAGCTGGTGCAGGTGAAACGCTGACACCACCTTAGGGAGAAACTGGGGACGAGTCCGCAGCTCTGCCCTGTCCGAATGGACAATCAGATATGGGCTTTGTGAGACAAAGCCGCCAATTCTGACACTCGCCTGGCCGAGGCCAGGGCCAACAGCATGGTCACTTTCCATGTGAGATATTTCAAATCCACAGATTTGAGCGGTTTAAACCAATGTGATTTGAGGAATCCCAGAACTACGTTGAGATCCCACAGTGCCACTGGAGGCACAAAAGGGGGTTGTATATGCAGTACTCCCTTGACAAACTTCTGGACTTCAGGAACTGAAGCCAATCTTTTCTGGAAGAAAATTGACAGGGCCGAAATTTGAACCCTAATGGACCCCAATTTGAGGCCCATAGACACTCCTGTTTGCAGGAAATGCAGGAATCGACCGAGTTGAAATTTCTTCGTGGGGCCTTCCTGGCCTCACACTACGCAACATATTTTCGCCACATGTGGTGATAATGTTGTGCGGTCACCTCCTTCCTGGCTTTGACCAGGGTAGGAATGACCTCTTCCGGAATGCCTTTTCCCCTTAGGATCCGGCGTTCCACCGCCATGCCGTCAAACGCAGCCGCGGTAAGTCTTGGAACAGACATGGTACTTGCTGAAGCAAGTCCCTTCTTAGCGGCAGAGGCCATGAGTCCTCTGTGAGTATTTCTTGAAGTTCCGGGTACCAAGTCCTTCTTGGCCAATCCGGAGCCACGAGTATAGTTCTTACTCCTCTACGTCTTATAATTCTCAGTACCTTGGGTATGAGAAGCAGAGGAGGGAACACATACACCGACTGGTACACCCACGGTGTTACCAGAACGTCCACAGCTATTGCCTGAGGGTCTCTTGACCTGGCGCAATACCTGTCCAGTTTTTTGTTCAGGAGGAACGCCATCATGTCCACCTTTGGTCTTTCCCAACGGTTCACAATCATGTGGAAGACTTCCCGATGAAGTCCCCACTCTCCCGGGTGGAGGTCGTGCCTGCTGAGGAAGTCTGCTTCCCAGTTGTCCACTCCCGGAATGAACACTGCTGACAGTGTTATCACATGATTTTCCGCCCAGCAAAGAATCCTTGCAGTTTCTGCCATTGCCCTCCTGCTTCTTGTGCCGCCCTGTCTGTTTACGTGGGCGACTGCCGTGATGTTGTCCCACTGGATCAATACCGGCTGACTTTGAAGCAGAGGTCTTGCTAAGCTTAGAGCATTGTAAATTGCCCTTAGCTCCAGTATATTTATGTGGAGAGAAGTCTCCAGACTATATCACACTCCCTGGAAATTTTTTCCCTGTGTGACTGCTCCCCAGCCTCTCAGGTTGGCATCCGTGGTCACCAGGACCCAGTCCTGAATGCCGAATCTGCGGCCCTTTAATAGATGAGCACTCTGCAGCCACCGCAGAAGAAACACCCTTGTCCTTGGAGACAGGGTTATCCGCTGATGCATCTGAAGATGCGATCCGGACCATTTTTCCAGCAGATCCCACTGAAAAGTTCTTGCGTGAAATCTGCCGAATGGAATCGCTTCGTAAGAAGCCACCATTTTTCCCAGGACCCTTGTGCAATGATGCACTGACACTTTTCCTGGTTTTAGGAGGTTCCTGACTAGCTCGGATAACTCCCTGGCTTTCTTCTCCGGGAGAAACACCCTTTTCTGGACTGTGTCCAGAATCATCCCTAGGAACAGCAGACGTGTCGTCGGAAACAGCTGCGATTTTGGAATATTTAGAATCCACCCGTGCTGTCGTAGAACTACTTGAGATAGTGCTACTCCGACCTCCAACTGTTCTCAGGACCTTGCCCTTATCAGGAGATCGTCCATTTTCTTTGAAGAAGAATCATCATTTCGGTCATTACCTTGGTAAAGACCCGGGGTGCCGTGGACAATCCAAACGACAGCGTCTGAAACTGATAGTGACAGTTCTGTACCACGAACCTGAGGTACCCTTGGTGAGAAGGGCAAATTGGGACATGGAGGTAAGCATCCCTGATGTCCAGGGACACCATATAGTCCCCTTCTTCCTGGTTCGCTATCACTGCTCTGAGTGACTCCATCTTGATTTGAACCTTTGTATGTAAGTGTTCAAATATTTCAGATTTAGAATAGGTCTCACCGAGCCGTCTGGCTTCAGTACCACAATATAGTGTGGAATAATACCCCTTTCCTTGTTGTAGGAGGGGTACTTTGATTATCACCTGCTGGGAATACAGCTTGTGAATTGTTTCCAATACTGCCTCCCTGTCGGAGGGAGACGTTGGTAAAGCAGACTTCAGGAAACTGCGAGGGGGAGACGTCTCGAATTTCCAATCTGTACCCCCTGGGATACTACTTGTAAGCTCCAGGGGTCCACTTGCGAGTGAGCCCACTGCGTGCTGAAACTCTTGAGACGACCCCCCACCGCACCTGAGTCCGCTTGTACGGCCCCAGCGTCATGCTGAGGACTTGGTAGAAGCGGTGGAGGGCTTCTGTTCCTGGGAATGGGCTGCCTGCTGCAGTCTTCTTCCCTTTCCTCTATCCCTGGGCAGATATGACTGGCCTTTTGCCCGCTTGCCCTTATGGGGACGAAAGGACTGAGGCTGAAAAGACGGTGTCTTTTTCTGCTGAGATGTGACTTGGGGTAAAAAAGGTGGATTTTCCAGCTGTTGCCGTGGCCACCAGGTCCGATGGACCGACCCCAAATAACCCCTCCCCTTTATACGGCAATACTTCCATGTGCCGTTTGGAATCTGCATCACCTGACCACTGTCGTGTCCATAAACATCTTCTGGCAGATATGGACATCGCACTTACTCTTGATGCCAGAGTGCAAATATCCCTCTGTGCATCTCGCATATATAGAAATGCATCCTTTAAATGCTCTATAGTCAATAAAATACTGTCCCTGTCAAGGGTATCAATATTTTCAGTCAGGGAATCCGACCAAGCCACCCCAGCGCTGCACATCCAGGCTGAGGCGATCGCTGGTCGCAGTATAACACCAGTATGTGTGTATATACTTTTCAGGATATTTTCCAGCCTCCTATCAGCTGGCTCCTTGAGGGCGGCCGTATCTGGAGACGGTAACGCCATTTGTGATAAGCGTGTGAGCGCCTTCATTTAATTTATCTGATTCAGGAAAAACTACAGGTAGTTTTTTCACACCCCACATAATACCCTTTTTTGTGGTACTTGTATTATCAGAAATATGTAACACCTCCTTCATTGCCCTTAACATGTAACGTGTGGCCCTAAAGGAAAATACGTTTGTTTCTTCACCGTCGACACTGGAGTCAGTGTCCGTGTCGACCGACTGAGGTAATTGGGCGTTTTAAAGCCCCTGACGGTGTTTGAGACGCCTGGACAGGTACTAATTTGTTTGCCGGCCGTCTCATGTCGTCAACCGACCTTGCAGCGTGTTGACATTATCACGTAAATTCCCTAAATAAGCCATCCATTCCGGTGTCGACTCCCTAGAGAGTGACATCACCATTACAGGCAATTTGCTCCGCCTCCTCACCAACATCGTCCTCATACATGTCGACACACACGTACCGACACACAGCACACACACAGGGAATGCTCTGATAGAGGACAGGACCCCACTAGCCCTTTGGGGAGACAGAGGGAGAGTTTGCCAGCACACACCAAAATGCTATAATTATACAGGGACAACCTTTATATAAGTGTTTTCCCTTATAGCATCTTAATATATAATCATATCGCCAAATAAGTGCCCCCCCCCTCTCTGTTTTAACCCTGTTTCTGTAGTGCAGTGCAGGGGAGAGCCTGGGAGCCTTCCCTCCAGCAGTTCTGTGAGGGAAAATGGCGCTGTGTGCTGAGGAGAATAGGCCCCGCCCCCTTTTCGGCGGGCTTCTTCTCCCGTTTTTCTGACAACCTGGCAGGGGTTAAATACATCCATATAGCCCCAGAGGCTATATGTGATGTATTTTTAGCCAGTATAGGTACTTTCATTGCTGCCCAGGGCGCCCCCCCCAGCGCCCTGCACCCTCAGTGACCGTTGGTGTGAAGTGTGCTGAGAGCAATGGCGCACAGCTGCAGTGCTGTGCGCTACCTCATGAAGACTGAGAAGTCTTCAGCCGCCGATTTCTGGACCTCTTCTCTCTTCAGCATCTGCAAGGGGGTCGGCGGCGCGGCTCCGGTGACCCATCCAGGCTGTACCTGTGATCGTCCCTCTGAAGCTAGTGTCCAGTAGCCTAAGAAGCCAATCCATCCTGCACGCAGGTGAATTCACTTCTTCTCCCCTAAGTCCCTCGTTGCAGTGAGCCTGTTGCCAGCAGGACTCACTGAAAATAAAAAACCTAATAAAACTTTTACTCTAAGCAGCTCTTTAGGAGAGCCACCTAGATTGCACCCTTCTCGGCCGGGCACAAAAACCTAACTGAGGCTTGGAGGAGGGTCATAGGGGGAGGAGCCAGTGCACACCACCTGATCCTAAAGCTTTTACTTTTGTGCCCTGTCTCCTGCGGAGCCGCTAATCCCCATGGTCCTGACGGAGTCCCCAGCATCCACTTAGGACGTCAGAGAAATAGCTGTTTAAAATAGTAACAGAACAAAGGGATTCACCTTTACAGGATAGGAGGGGACAGAACAAGGTTACAAGGTGGTGTTTGGTGTCCAGCTGTAGGGTATTTTAAGGGAAACATTCTGGTGTTGGTTTGAGAAAGATCGCTTGTTCCTGCGTATAGTTATGTGCAAAAGTAAAATATGAACATTGACTGTGTTTACTGTGTATTGTGTATGCGGGGAGAGTCCAGAGGAGACCACCCACAGGGGCAGTTGGGGAGGGACATCGCCCACCTATTCAAATCCACCTATGACCTCTCCTGTAATGTAAATGACCATCCCTGTGTCCAATGGACAAAGATTACAGTATCCATTGTGTTATGTCCGTTGGATGAAGTGAATAAAGGGAGCCTACAGCAGGCTTAGTCAGACAGAAGGCTCACAACGCTATCTATCAGATGGCGGAGGACCGGATCTGGGTTGCGCTTGCGAATATTCTCACGTACGTACATTCTCTGTAGCCATTATTCTGCTTAGATTTACTTGTTAGTCTGTAGTGTATAACTTGTATTGTTTTATCTTTTAGAATCAATCCACGGAGGCCTTAGAACCCTGTGGTTTCAACTACAAATGGTGTTGTGTTTTCACTTTCCTGCCTGGGCTTTAAAGTAGATTAACCTGTTTAAGGTGTATAAGCATTGTTAAGGTGTACGCATTGCGGATACTTTGTATCGCCAGCGCTGCATAAGGTTTAAAGGTATAACATCATTGCAGAGCTTTGCTGCATAAGGTTTAAAGTGTAATCATATCATTGCATAACTTTATAAGGTTTTAAGGTGTATTAATTGTGTGTGCTTTGTACCCACAGTGCGGCGTTTGTACGCTGAGTGCGTATACGGTACGGGACTCTGTGCGCAAATAGCGTACGAAGTACGTAGCGTGAGCTAGCGACCGCAGCATCTCCATGGTAAAGGTGTGTTTAAAGGTATAGCTTTATGGTTTAAGATAATATCAACATCAAAGGAAATCAATCTCTTAGGAATCTGAAACTTTTTATCAGGGTTAACCCACGCTTCTTCAAAGAGGGCATTTAATTCCTTTGAAGCGGGGAAATTAACAGAGGATTTCTTTTTGTATTAAAATAAGACGACTCCTCAGCCTCCTCTGACTTGTCAGGAATATGTAGGACAGTTCTGACAGCTTCAACTTCCCCCTCTTCCTGATCTAATGTATAAGGTTCCGTGTCAGCCTGCATGATTTGGGCCAGGGTACGTTTTTGTGGGCAAATGGCGAGAGCCTGGGGTGCAGCTGAATCTCTATGTATCAGGTCATCCTTAGACTGCCTCAAGAATGGTGTTTCCTTTTCATTATTAGACAGTTTAGTTGAAATATTTGAAATCATCCCTTAAATGGAAGCCAACCACGGGGGGTTCAGCCCCACTGGACTGGGAGTGAACACTATCCTGAATACAGGGTAGAGAGTCCCCACTGGATGAGAGACATTCAGCTGTACAAGAAACACAGTCCCTGGACATTGTAAAGGGACACCTATACACACACACACAATGGTGAAAACACAGTATATGTAGGCAGAGTCTCAGAGAGACACAGAGTTCAGAGCCAGCCACACAGCGCCCCTATCAGCAGTAATAAAAACTAAGCTGGGTTGCAATAAACAAGCATCAGTATAGTGTTTATAACAGTTACACCGCTCCAACCCCCTCACTAAAACTCCATGGTACCACAGTGGAGATTTGGGGTCCTGTCAGAGGAGCTGCACGTCCCTTGCATTGCTGCCTTGTCAGAGCTGCAGAGGGAAATGGCGCCGGAGAGCCGCTGGATCCGCTCAGTGGGAAGCTCCGCCCCCTAAAATGGAGCGTGTGTCCGTCTGAGCCTCCCTGTAAGTAGAGCTGCGCTCCTACCCTAGTGCCGTCATTCCCGCCGGCGACCCGCTTATCGGGGCGCCGGCGTTGTACTCACCACTCTTCACTATTCAGGCTCTGTTAGAGGGTGGCGGCTTGCTGCGGGAGTGTACGCTGCACCATGGTGTGGCTTGCGAATAGCTCCCTTAGGAGCTCAGTGTCCTGCCAGCAGAGAGACGGGACCATTAACTCTATAGGAAGTTGGGCCGTTCTCCCCCCTAAGTCCCCCGAAGCAGTCAGGCTGTTGCCTAAACAGCCCTGACTGAAAACAAACAATAAAAATAAAAACAGGATTTTAATACCTACCGGTAAATCCGTTTCTCCTAGTCCGTAGAGGATGCTGGGGTCCATTTCATGACCATGGGGTATAGACTGTTCCACAGGAGCCATGGGCACTTTAAGACTTTAAGGGTGTGAACTGGCTCCTCCCTCTATGCCCCTCCTCCAGACCTCAGTTATAGGAACTGGGCCCAGGGAGACGGACATTTCGAGGAAAGGATTTACTTTTATACTAATGGTGAGATTCATACCAGCTCACACCTCTACCATGCCGCACAACATGGCATTCAACATAACACATGCCAACAGGCATGAACCATTTACAGCAACATGCTGAAAACAAATGTAACACATTTGTGTAACTAACTGAACAAAACTGCAGGTAAGGTACGCACTGGGTCGGGCGTCCAGCATCCTCTACGGACTAGGAGAAAAGGATTTACCGGTAGGTATTAAAATCCTGTTTTCTCATACGTCCTAGAGGATGCTGGGGCCCATTTCATGACCATGGGGTTTATACCAAAGCTCCAGTACGGGCGGGAGAGTGCGGATGACCCTGCAGCACCAATTGACCAAACTTGAGGTCCTCATTGGCCAAAGTGTCAAACTTATAAAATTTAGCGAAAGTGTTTGACCCTGACCAAGTAGCTGCTCGGCAAAGTTGCAATGCCGAGACCCCCCCGGGCAGCCGCCCAGGACGAGCCCACTTTCCTAGTAGAATAGGCCTTCACCGACGTAGGTAACGGCAATCCGGCCGTAGAATGAGCATGCTGAATTGTTTCTCTGATCCAGCGCGCAATAGTCTGCTTAGAAGCAGGACACCCAATCTTGCTGGGATCATACAGGACAAACAGAGCCTCTGTTTTCCATAACCGAGCTGTTCTTGCGACATAAATCTTCAAAGCTCTAACCACATCTATAGACTGTGACTCAGTGAAAGTGTCAGTAGCTACTGGCACCACAATAGGATGGTTTATGTGGAAGGACGAAACCACCTTTGGAAGAAATTGTTGACGAGTAACTCTGCCCTATCTTCATGGAATATCAGGTAACGGCTCTTGTGAGACAAGGCCCCCAAACTCAGACACCCGCCTTGCGGATGCCAAGGCCAAAAGCATCACCACTTTCCAAGTGAGAAACTTCAATTCTATCTCCTGCAGAGGTTCAAACCAATCTGATTGAAGGGACTACAACACCACATTCTTTTGGAATCTGCATCAGCATTCCACTGGCGAATCCACAACGCCCTCCGAGCCGATACTGCCATGGTAGCGGTTCTTGATCCCAAGAGACCAATATATTTCATGGTTTCTAGTACGTACGCAGCAGCCTCTTTGATATGACCTAACGTTAGGAGTATCTCGTCTTCATCTATTGTGTCAATGTCTAATGACAAGTTTTCTGACCACTTCTCAATAGCACTACGCACAGACAATGGTAGGCCTGAGTAGTGTCCCATTGGCCACATCAATAGATCAGCTCACTCACTTGCGCCTGTCGGCTCCTTAAGTGAAGCCATTCCAGGCGCAGGGAGAAACACCATTTCTCTTTTATGACAGGGCCCTGTCTAAAATGCGGGGTGACTCCCACCTTTTGGAAAAAGGTAAGCTGCCTGAATTCCTTTTGAGAATCTGAAATTTCTTTTTAGGTGAAATCAGATTCCCTCCAAGAGACTGTTCAACTTCTGAGGTGGAGGGAAAATTACATTACTTCTTTACTAAAGTAAACCCTCTCCTTGTGGTAAAAGAGGGGGCTTCGTAACTTCTAAAAATCTCCTTAATAGCTAAAACATGTTTTGAATGCTTTTTTGCTTATTTAGGACCTATTCCCCTGTAATCACTAGTGTCGACACAGGAAACAGAGTCCGTGTCGGTAACAATTTGTACTACTTGTGCAAATTTGTATGTGACCCAGAGGGATCCCTGTGGATGAAAGGCAGAACTATTAAAAATCATATCTTCAACAGATTATATTCAGTTTTCGGTATGAGATTCAGTAGTGTTTCACACTGTCATGTAACCTTTCACCCAGTCAGGCTCTTGGTGTCATATTACACCTCCGTCTCTCTAACATGTCTTCTACAGAGGAAGAGATTCCCTGCCACAGACATGTCACACACGTACACATCCACACCACAGACACTCCGGGACTTATAGGGGACAGACCCACAGTAAAATCTGTCAGAGGGACACAGATAGGATTTGCCAGTTCACAACCCAGCGCCAGTAACACAATGTCTGTGAACATAAAATGCCCACTGACATGCAGCGCTTTTATAATGCTAATCACACAATTATATAGCACCAAATTCACTGTGGGCCCCTCCTGTTTTGCACCCTGATACTTGTTCAGTAGTGGAGGAGGACCAGCGTTGTCTCTGCAGCCTGAGGAGAGAAAATGGCGCTGAGCAGTGTGCTGGCTGACTGAGAAGAAAGCTCCACTCTTCAATGGTGTTTCTCCTCAGCTTTTATGAGGTAATTTTTTTATACTGGCGGGGGTAGGACTGTGCCTCAGCAACTTATGCCCCTTATTTATGCCAGTTTCCATAGGTTTCATGCGCCCTGCAGTGCCTGTGTGGGCAACATGGCTCGCTGCGCTCCCGCCAGCCGCGCGGTACCTTTAGCAGTCACTTTCTTGATTGAAGATCTGTCTTCTAACATTCACCTGTCTTCTGGCTCTGTAAGGGGGGTGACGGCATGCTGTGGGAGTGAGCATCTAGGCACGGCTAGCGTTCAGTTCCCTTCAGGTGCTAATGGTGTCCTGTCAGCCAGAAGCAGAGCCATGAAACTCTTTAGGAAGTTGGTTCCTACTTCTGCCCCCTCAGTCCCACGAAGCAGGGAGACTGTTGCCAGCAGTTCTCCCTGAAAATAAAAAACCGAACATAAGTCTTTTCAGAGAAACTCAGTAGAGCTCCTCTGGAGTGCATCCAGTCTGCCTGGGCACAATTCTAAAACTGAGGTCTGGAGGAGGGGCATAGAGGGAGGAGCCAGTTCACACCCTTGAAAAGTCTTAAAGTGCCCATGGCTCCTGCGGAACCGTCTATACCCCATGGTCATGAAATGGACCCCAGCATCCTCTAGGACGTATGAGAAAGTAGAAAACTCTTCAGGAGCTCTCCAAAGCGTGACCGGCTCCTCCGAACACATTTTCTAAACTGAGTCTGGTAGGAGGGGCACAGAGGGAGGAGCCAGCCCACACTATTCATTTCTTAGAGTGCCCATGGCTCCTAGTGGACCAGTCTATACCCCATAGTACTAATGTGGACCCCAGTATCCTCTAGGACGTAAGATTAACAATTTAACCATTTGGTGCCTAGTCTCCACTATACCTCGGCATGATCCCTGTATCCCCCATGAATGAAAGAGAAAGTTTTTATGCTTAAAGAATTTACAATATGGGAACAACCTCAGGGGTCTCTTTATCAATGTCCCCCCCCCCCCCCCCCCCATAAAATTATGTAGAAACAGCAGTAAAGCCTAAGTGCTGTACAGGGCAGTTGCGGGCTTCTGTCCTAACCGTGTCTCGCCTCCTCACTCTAATCTGTCCCCACATTGGTGGTGTGGTCACTACATGTATCAAATTTAGGACAGACGTAAAATTATTATATAGATTTTGGAAAATAACAAGTGCACAGCATTTTAAACCATTTTCTTTCTAACTTTCCACCTTTAAAGTTAAGATGCAGATAACGTAGAAATATTTGAATGCAACTTAATAATATGTATATACTATATGCAAAATACCTGCTTTGCCAGTAGGCGCACACACAGCATAGGCCACTGTCATAATGCCCTTTGCACAGAAATTCAGTAACTCACACCTATTAAATCTTGATGGTCAGTTACACTTTTCGGATTTTCAGTACAATTTTTCTCTTAATAGCCAATAAGAGGCACGGCTTTGTTAAATACATCAACTGTACTTCAGTCCAGTCTTCGGGCTCCCAGAACACTATTATAAGTTCCTCATATGTCCATCAGAACACAGTACCAAGCCTGTAGTTACCCCAGTACATTATTATACCAAGCTCTTCCGTCACTGTTACTCGGGATGGTTTCCAGCATTTAGTGTGTGCGCAATATTGCCATGTGCTTACTGAGAGCAGAGGAGCACTCCTACACAAACACTATAACTTCAAAAGGTGTAGCACAGCCCTGTATTCAGTAACATTGCAATTGTATTACAGAATGCTGGGTATCTGTTTTCAGCATGGTTGGAGGAAACTACAGAGAGGAAATCAGGCATAAGAGGGGACATTCAAAAGCCACGAGAAAGGTTTTAATTCAGAACACTGGTACATTATTTTACATTAAAATATTGACAATATCCACAGCGTAAAAAAAAATATATCTATATAAAATGAACTGTCATCAGTCCGCGTGCGGCTTCCACTTTTCAGCAATCAAGGTCTTGACAGCAGCATATAGAAGGTAACCAATCAGAAGAATGAATGAGCAAGTAAGGGGCCCCATAGACAGAAGGCCAGATAGAAAGTAAAAAAGAAGCAGGTAAAACATAACCCAATAGTTGGCAAGGAATCGAAGACGAATGCGAGGAGAGGTCTGATCTAAGGCAATGTGGGATGGCATGGGGCTCATTCTCCTTGCAGCTGGACTGCTTATCAGATGGTAGCTACAAAATCTTCCAAGAAAGTCCCGTCTTCTGCACACTGAAGTCATTGTGTCACCAAACTAGAAGGAAATAACAATATAAGCAGTGCAGCTTCAGCGTTTTAAAATTAAGCCCTTTTTAAAAAAATAAGATTTTACTTACCGATAAATCTATTTCTCGTAGTCCGTAGTGGATGCTGGGGACTCCGTCAGGACCATGGGGATTAGCGGCTCCGCAGGAGACAGGGCACAAAACTAAAGCTTTAGGATCAGGTGGTGTGTACTGGCTCCTCCCCCTATGACCCTCCTCCAAGCCTCAGTTAGGATACTGTGCCCGGACGAGCGTACACAATAAGGAAGGATTTTGAATCCCGGGTAAGACTCATACCAGCCACACCAATCACACCGTATAACTTGTGATCTAAACCCAGTTAACAGTATGACAAACGTAGGAGCCTCTGAACAGACGGCTCACAACAATAACAACCCGATTTTTTTGTAACAATAACTATGTACAAGTATTGCAGACAATCCGCACTTGGGATGGGCGCCCAGCATCCACTACGGACTACGAGAAATAGATTTATCGGTAAGTAAAATCTTATTTTCTCTGACGTCCTAAGTGGATGCTGGGGACTCCGTCAGGACCATGGGGATTATACCAAAGCTCCCAAACGGGCGGGAGAGTGCGGATGACTCTGCAGCACCGAGTGAGAGAACTCCAGGTCCTCCTCAGCCAGGGTGTGCCCCTGACCAAGTAGCAGCTCGGCAAAGTTGTAAAGCCGAGACCCCTCGGGCAGTCGCCCAAGATGAGCCCACCTTCCTTGTGGAATGGGCATTTATATATTTTGGCTGTGGCAGTCCTGCCACAGAATGTGCAAGCTGAATTGTACTACACATTCAACTAGCAATCGTC
Organism: Pseudophryne corroboree; assembly: GCF_028390025.1. Lineage (NCBI taxonomy): Eukaryota > Metazoa > Chordata > Amphibia > Anura > Myobatrachidae > Pseudophryne > Pseudophryne corroboree. The sequence goes on from NC_086444.1 coordinate 367,945,951, forward strand.
TGCTTAGAAGCAAGAGCACCCAGTTTTTTGGGTGCATACAGGATAACAGCAAGTCAGTTTTCCCGACTCCAGCCGTCCTGGAAATCTATATTTTCAGGGCCCTGACAACATCTAGCAACTTGGAGTCCTCCAAGTCTCTAGTAGCCGCAGGTACCACAATAAGCTGGTTCAGATGAAACGCTGACACCACCTTAGGGAGAAACTGGGGACGAGTCCGCAGCTCTGCCCTGTCCGAATGGACAATCAGATATGGGCTTTTGTGAGACAAAGCCGCCAATTCTGACACTCGCCTGGCCGAGGCCAGGGCCAACATCATGGTCACTTTCCATGTGAGATATTTCAAATCCACAGATTTGAGCGGTTTAAACCAACGTGATTTGAGGAATCCCAGGACTACGTTGAGATCCCACAGTGCCACTGGAGGCACAAAAGGGGGTTGTATATGCAGTACTCCCTTGTCAAATTTCTGGACTTCAGGAACTGAAGCCAATTCTTTCTGGAAGAAAATCGACAGGGCCGAAATTTGAACCTTAATGGACCCCAATTTGAGGCCCATAGACACTCCTGTTTGCAGGAAATGCAGGAATCGACCGAGTTGAAATTTCTTCGTGGGGCCTTCCTGGCCTCACACCACGCAACATATTTTCGCCACATGTGGTGATAATGTTGTGCGGTCACCTCCTTCCTGGCTTTGACCAGGGTAGGAATGACCTCTTCCGGAATGCCTTTTTTCCCTTAGGATCCGGCGTTCAACCGCCATGCCGTCAAACGCACCCGCGGTAAGTCTTGGAACAGACATGGTACTTGCTGAAGCAAGTCCCTTCTTATCGGCAGAGGCCCTGAGTCCTCTGTGAGCATCTCATGAAGTTCCGGGTACCAAGTCCTTCTTGGCCCATCCGGAGCCACGAGTATAGTTCTTACTCCTCTACGTCTTATAATTCTCAGTACCTTTGGTATGAGAAGCAGAGGAGGGAACACATACACCGACTGGTACACCCATGGTGTTACCAGAACGTCCACAGCTATTTCCTGAGGGTCTCTTGACCTGGCGCAATACCTGTCCAGTTTTTTGTTCAGGCGGGACGCCATCATGTCCACCTTTGGTCTTTCCCAACGGTGCACAATCATGTGGAAACAACTTCTCGATGAAGTCCCCACTCTCCCGGGTGGAGGTCGTGCTGAGGAAGTCTGCTTCCCAGTTGTCCACTCCCGGAATGAAAACTGCTGACAGTGCTATCACATGATTTTCCGCCCAGCGAAGAATCCTTGCAGTTTCTGCCATTGTCCTCCTGCTTCTTGTGCCGCCCTGTCTGTTTACGTGGGCGACTGCCGTGATGTTGTCCCACTGGATCAATACCGGCTGACCTTGAAGCAGAGGTCTTGCTAAGCTTAGAGCATTGTAAATTGCTCTTAGCTCCAGTATATTTATGCGGAGAGAAGTCCCCAGACTTGATCACACTCCCTGGAAATTTTTTCCTTGTGTGACTGCTCCCCAGCCTTTCAAGCTGGAATCCGTGGTCACCAGGACCCAGTCCTGAATGCATAACTGTGGCACTTTAGTAGATGAGCACTCTGCAGCCACCACCACAGAAGAGACACCCTTGTCCTTGGAGACATGGTTATCCGCTGATGCATCTGAAGATGCGATCCGGACCATTTGTCCAGCAGATCCCACTGAAAAGTTCTTGCGTGAAATCTGCCGAATGGAATCGCTTCGTAAGAAGCCACCATTTTTCCCAGGACCCTTGTGCAATGATGCACTGACACTTTTCCTGGTTTTTGGAGGTTCCTGACTAGCTCGGATAACTCCCTGGCTTTCTCCTCCGGGAGAAACACCTTTTTCTGGACTGTGTCCAGAATCATCCCTAGGGACAGCAGACGTGTCGTCGGAGACAGCTGCGATTTTGGAATATTTAGAATCCACCCGTGCTGTCGTAGAACTACTTGAGATAGTGCTACTCAGACCTCCAACTGTTCTCTGGACCTTGCCCTTATCAGGAGATCGTCCAAGTAAGGGATAATTAAAACGCCTTTTCTTTGAAGAAGAATCATCATTTCGGCCATTACCTTGGTAAAGACCCGGGGTGCCGTGGACAATCCAAACGGCAGCGTCTGAAACTGATAGTGACAGTTTTGTACCACGAACCTGAGGTACCCTTTGTGAGAAGGGCAAATTTGGACATGGAGGTAAGCATCCTTGATGTCCAGGGACACCATATAGTCCCCTTCTTCCTGGTTCGCTATCACTGCTCTGAGTGACTCCATTTAGAATAGGTCTCACCGAGCCGTCTGGCTTCAGTACCACAATATAGTGTGGAATAATACCCCTTTACTTGTTGTAGGAGGGGTACTTTGATTATCACCTGCTGGGAATACAGCTTGTGAATTGTTTCCAATACTGCCTCCCTGTCGGAGGTAGACGTTGGTAAAGCAAACTTCAGGAACCTGCGAGGGGGAGACGTCTCGAATTTCCAATCTGTACCCCTGGGATACTACTTGTAGGATCCAGGGGTCCACTTGCGAGTGAGCCCACTGCGTGCTGAAAACTCTTGAGACGACCCCCCACCGCACCTGTTTGTACGGCCCCAGCGTCATGCTGAGGACTTGGCAGAAGCGGTGGAAGGCTTCTGTTCCTGGGAATGGGCTGCCTGCTGCAGTCTTCTTCCCTTACCTCTATCCCTGGGCAGATATTATGGGGACGAAAGGACTGAGGCTGAAAAGACTGTCTTTTTCTGCTGAGATGTGACTTGGGGTAAAAAAGGTGGATTTTCTAGCTGTTGCCGTGGCCACCAGGTCCGATGGACCGACCCCAAATAACTCCTCCCCTTTATACGGCAATACTTCCATGTGCCGTTTGGAATCTGCATCACCTGACCACTGTCGTGTCCATAAACATCGTCTGGCAGATATGGACATCGCACTTACTCTTGATGCCAGAGTTTCGCATATATAGAAATGCATCTTTTAAATGCTCTATAGTCAATAAAATACTGTCCCTGTCAAGGGTATCAATATTTCCAGTCAGGGAATCCGACCAAGCCACCCCAGCGCTGCCCATCCAGGCTGAGGCGATCGCTGGTCGCAGTATAACACCAGTATGTGTGTATATACTTTTTAGGATATTTTCCAACCTCCTATCAGTTGGCTCCTTGAGGGCGTCCGTATCTGGAGACGGTAACGCCACTTGTTTTTATAAGCGTGTGAGCGCCTTATCCACCCTAAGGTGTGTTTCCCAACGCGCCATAACTTCTGGCGGGAAAGGGTATACCGCCAATAATTTTCTATCGGGGGAAACCCACGCATCATCACACACTTCATTTAATTTATCTGATTCAGGAAAAACCACATGTAGTTTTTTTCACACTCCACATAATACCCTTTTTTGTGGTACTTGTAGTATCAGAAATATGTAACATCTCCTTCATTGCCCTTAACAAGTACCGTGTGGCCCTAAAGGAAAATACGTTTGTTTCTTCACCGTCGACACTGGAGTCAGTGTCCGTGTCTGTGTCGACCGACTGAGGTAAAAGGACGTTTTAACGCCCCTGACGGTGTTTTAGACGCCTGGACAGGTACTAATTGGTTTGCCGGCCGTCTCATGTCGTCAACCGACCTTGCAGCGTGTTGACATTATCACGTAATTCCTTAAATAAGCCATCCATTCCGGTGTCGACTCCCTAGAGAGTGACATCACCATTACCGGCAATTGCTCCGCCTCCTCACCAACATCGTCCTCATACATGTCGACACACAAGTACCGACACACAGCACACACACAGGGAATGCTCTGATAGAGGACAGGACCCCACTAGCCCTTTGGGGAGACAGAGGGAGAGTTTGCCAGCACACACCAAAAACGCTATATTATACAGGGACAACCTTTATATAAGTGTTTTTCCCTTATAGCATTTTAATATATATATATATATATATATATATATATATATATATATATATATCGCCAAATAAGTGCCCCCCCCTCTCTGTTTTAACCCTGTTTCTGTAGTGCAGTGCAGGGGAGAGCCTGGGAGCCTTCCCACCAGCCTTTCTGTGAGGGAAAATGGCGCTGTGTGCTGAGGAGAATAGGCCCCGCCCCCTTTTCGGCGGGCTTCTTCTCCCGTTTTTCTGAGACCTGGCAGGGGTTAAATACATCCATATAGCCTCCAGGGGCTATATGTGATGTATTTTTAGCCAGAATAAGGTATTATACATTGATGCCCAGGGCGCCCCCAGCAGCGCCCTGCACCCTCCGTGACCTAATGGTGTGAAGTGTGTGACAACAATGGCGCACAGCTGCAGTGCTGTGCGCTACCTTCATGAAGACTGAAAAGCCTTCTGCCGCCGGTTTCTGGACCTTCAATCTTCAGCATCTGCAAGGGGGGTCGGCGGCGCGGCTCCGGGACGAACCCCAGGGTGAGACCTGTGTTCCGACTCCCTCTGGAGCTAATGGTGTCCAGTAGCCTAAGAAGCCAATCCATCCTGCACGCAGGTGAGTTGAACTTCTCTCCCCTAAGTCCCTCGATGCAGTGAGCCTGTTGCCAGCAGGACTCACTGAAAATAAGAAACCTAAAAACTTTTTCTAAGCAGCTCCTTAAGAGAGCCACCTAGATTGCACCCTGCTCGGACGGGCACAAAAACCTAACTGAGGCTTGGAGGAGGGTCATAGGGGGAGGAGCCAGTACACACCACCTGATCCTAAAGCTTTAGTTTTGTGCCCTGTCTCCTGCGGAGCCGCTAATCCCCATGGTCCTGACGGAGTCCCCAGCATCCACTTAGGACGTCAGAGAAAAAAAAAATACACACATCCCAATTCCCTTTACATATTACCAAAGCTGTGTGGTGTTCATGTCTGGGTATCATGCATTTCCCAATGTTCTCACCCTACCTTAGTTGCTAACAGACTATTTTCCAATCAATGACAACTTTAAAGAAATACATTAAGAAATTAAATTGTATGGATCTGTTGTGCTGCTCGATATAGTCAAAGCTCTCTAGGGTATCAATTAATAAAAAATGTTTACCAACTGATTAAGGGAAGAGTATTATGGGTATATTAGGCATGGAAGAGGAAGGGTCAGCAAGAAGAAGAAAAAAAAAAGATTAATGTGCTGTTAAAAGTAGTTATGGTAGACTTACCATTGCTAACTCTTTCTACGATATACATTGGGTTCCACAGGGAAACATCGGAGTAGCCATCTGATCCAGAGGCACCAACAGGTTAAAGCTTTAGGCTGTCCCAGGATGCATTGGGGCCTCCTCTATAACCCCGCCTCCAGGCACTGAGCGCTCAGTATCGTTAACCAGTCCAATGCAGGAGCAGATAAGACAGAAGGTAGATGTTCTCACGACAGGGACCAACGGCTAATGCCATACAATTAAGCTAGATGCGTCAGGGCGGGCGGCCTGTGGAACCCAATGTACCTCACAGAAAGAGATAACAATGGTAAGTCTACCATAACTCTCCTTTTCTGCAGCAGGTTACATTGGTTTCCACAGGGAAACATTGGGGATGTCCTAAAGCAGTTCCTGAAGGGAACCCGGCGTCCAAAGGAAGCATCCTGGGGAGATGGAAAGTAGCAAAGACATAGAACCTAATAAACATATTCACAGAGGACCATGTAGCCGCCTTGCACAATTGTTCTGCGGACACGCCACGGCGAGCCGTCCAAGAAGGTCCAACAGACCGAGTAGAATGGGCATTAATAGCAGCAGGAGCTGGGAGACCAGCCTGCGCATTAGCTTGTGCAATCACCATTCTAATCCATTTGGCCAAGGTTTTGCTTATTCGCAGGCCAGCCATGTTTGTGAAAGCCAAACACGACAAAAAGGGAGTCTGACCTCTTGACTGAGGCAGTCCTCTCCACATACATTACGGAGAGCCTGTACCACATCCAAATACCGCTCTTTGGAGGACAAATCAGAAGAGATGAAGGCCGAAACCACAATTTCTTGGTTAAGGTGAAAGATGACACCACCTTAGGTAAAATAGGATTTTGGTACTTACCAGGTAAATCCTTTTCTTTGAATCCATAGGGGGCACTGGAGTACTCTTGGATATGGACGGTGCGTAGCAGGGAAGGCACATTTAAATATTTAAATGAGCAACCCTCCTCTTCCTTCCTCCATACTCCCAGGATCCTCAGTGTTTTTTTACTGAGCCGAATAGGAGCGACAGAGAAGTGAACAATGGAGAATTACATATAACATTATAAAATAACGGACAACAATAAAGTTGACACATAACGTTACTGACAACTAAACAGTTGACACCATAACCGATAGAACTTGAAACTTTGAACCAGCCGGTGAGAATGTGTTACCATAAGATCCCCTGAACTTACCACAAACAAGGTAAAACTGCTCTGGGTGGGCGTCCAGTGCCCCCTATGGATTCAAAGAAAAGGATTTACCTGGTAAGTACCAAAATCCTATTTTCTTTTTCATCCACTAGGGGTCACTGGAGTACTCTTGGGACGTACCAAAGCTTCCCCCGTGGGTGGGAGAGCTGTTTGGCACCTGTAACACTAGGCGACCAAAGCTAGAAGCTGATGCCGCAAACGTATCAAACATGTAAAAGCGCATAAACGTGTGCACTGCTGACCATGTAGCCGCACGGAAAAGCTGCGTCGTAGAAGCCCCACGACCAGCTGCCCATGAAGTTACCCCAGAACGTGTGGAATGAGCTGTTACTAATGTAGGCGGCTGTAACCTAGCATGAAGGTAAGCATGACGTATGGTCAGTTTAATCCATCTGAATAAGGTCTGCTTAGAAGCTGGCCAACCCATATTGGCAGTATCATAGAGAACCAACAACGTGCCCGTCTTACGAACTGTAGACATTCGGGATACATAAAAGCGTAATGCGCGTACCACATCCAAAGTTCCAGACTTTCCTGTTAACACAGGAACTACTATTGGTTGACTGATGTGAAAAAGATGACACTACCATTGGCAAGAAAGCGGGATTCGTCCGAAGTTCCGCTCTGTCATCATGAAACACCAAATACGGTGGCTTGCATGACAAGGCACCCAAATCTGAAACACGCCCTGCCGAAGCTAAGGCTAGAAGAAAAATAGTTTCCCCAGTGAGAAACTTAATATCCACTTGTTGAAAGGGTTCAAAATATGAAGACTAAGAAATCTAAAACCAGAATCAAGTTCATGGCGCTGTAGGTGGAATGAATGGAGGCTGTACTATGAGGACACCTTGCAGAAAAGTGTGTACAGACGGCAATAGAGCCCAAACGTCTTTGAAAGTAAATTGACAAAGCAGATACCTGCACCTTTAGTGTAGATAAACGCAGTCCTCCATCTAACCCCGTCTGTAGAAATAACAAAAGACGGAATAACTTGAAAGATGATGTCTGAAACTTCCGAGCTTCACACCAACCTATATAGGCACGCCAAATTCTGTAATAATGAGCTGCCGTAACTGGCTTCCTAGCACGTAACATGGTTGGTATAACCGATTCTGGAATGCCGTCCCTTCTTAAGAGGGCGGCTCAACAGCCACCCCGTCAAACGCCGCCGCGCTAAATCGGGGTAAAGGAACGGACCCTGTTGTAAAAGGTCCGGACGTAGTAGGAGCGGCAAGGATCGTCTGCGAGTAGTCCGGGGAGATCCGAGAACCAAGCTCTCCGAGACCAATGAGGCGCTACTAGTATGACTGTGGCGGCCTCTCTTGTGATCCGTTTTAGCAACCGAGGGAGGAGCGGAACGGTGGAAATAGATACACGAGGCTGTACGGCCACGAGATTGTGAGAGCATTCGCCGCCCCTGCCGTTGGATCTCGCGTTCTGGACACATACTGGGGCGTTTGGTGATTGTGGCGAAATGCCATCAGGTCCACTTGAGGGTAACCCCCCCCTCTGGACCAGCATGTGAAACACTTCTGGGTTTAATGCCCATTCTCCCGGATGAAAATCCCAATGGCTGAGATAATCCGCCTCCCAGTTGTCCACTCCCGGAATGAACACTGCCGACAATATCACTTTGTGATGCTCGGCCCAATTGAGGATTCAAGCTACTTCCCGCATTGCCATGCGGCTTCTCGTTCCTCCTTGTTTGTTGATGTACGCGACCGCCATCGCGTTGACTGACTACACCTAGACAGTCTGAGATCGAAGCATGTGCACTGCTTTCCGTAGCACATTGTAAATTGCCCGGAGTTCCAGGACATTTATAGACAGCAATCTTTCGTGATCCGCCCAGAGACCCTGGAGCTGACAATTTTGAACAACAGCTCCCCAACCTCTGAGGCTCGCGTCCGTCGTTAGAATTATCCAATTCCAGGCGCCGGATCGTTTTCCTGCGGTTAGATTGTGTACCTTGAGCCACCAGAGTAGAGATACTCTGACCTGTGGCGACAACCTCACCCTGTGGTGAGTCTGCAGATGCGAGCCCGACCACTGTGCGAGCACATCCAGTTGAAAAGGACGTGAGTGAAAACTTCCGAACTGAAGCGCTTCGAAAGCCGTCACCATTGTGCCTAACAGACGAATGCACAAAAGTACCAAGACTGTGCATGGTACCAGATGACGAATACTCTGTACTTTTTGTTCTGGTAGATCATTTCCTTGATCTACCGTATCGAGAATCATTCCTAGGAATTGAAGTCGTCGAGACGAATTTAGATGTGATTTCTTGAAGTTGACAATCCCACCGTACTGAACCAGTACATTGTACGTTAGTAATGTATTTAGGAGTCTTTGTCGAACTGGAGCTGTGATGTAGAAGGTTATCTAAGCACAGAACCATTATCACCACCCGGGATCTGAGAATAACTTATCACAGACATCAGCCTTGTGACAACCCGAGGCGCTGATGAGAAACCAAACAGGAGAGCTTGAATGGTGGACTGCCAACGTTTAAGTATGCCAGATGTAGTGGCAAAATTTTGAACGCGTAAGAACGCATCCTTGAGTTTTTAGGGAGAATATGATTTCAGTGGTTGTAAACCTGCAATCACTGATCGCATGAATTCCACTGATTGAGCCTCTTTCGGTTTAATATGGAATATAACAGTCGGCTGGCTGCGGTACTTCAAACAAAATTGAAATAACCTTGAATCTAGGAGAGACTGAATAGCAGTCTATAGAGCTGCCCTTTGTGTCCTCTGACACAGGTTGGCTAGTTTTGGAACTAGCCTTGACAAACCACCGCAAAGGTGGTAGACAATGGAACTCTATGTGTGATTGACACTAATTATGTTACCGCAGATCTGTGGATTTGAGTAATAATGTCGAATGAGACATCAGAAGAAATGCTCGCCCAAAAGAAGAAACAAGGCAATTAAAAACTTGCCATGCCATTGGCTTGACAGCAGCCGTTGTGTCCGAACGACAATTAAACCACCTTCTCGACCACGTGTAGTCATGTCATGTGTTGTAGGACCTACTGGAAAAGACTGAGGTTTAAAAGATTTGAACCCTGGTGCAGTTTTCCTTGTAAGAACTGTAAATAGACTCTCACGCTGGAGCGTGAAAACTTTAACTTCCTAATTTAGGAGTAAATAACACATTTTCGCGTAAGGCCACGCAAAGCGTCTGTCAACCACAAAGATTGATGGTGAACTAAGAGAACTAACATGGCTGACATCTATAGCAGACATGCGTAAATCCTCAGGTGATATACCAATGTGAGTAACAACCCGTCGAAACTGTTCTGAGGCCAGAACTGGCTATTAACTACGTTATTTATGCGACTATAAAGTCGGTAACCCAAACACCAACTACAGCATAGACATTACCATTAGCATAGCTTGAATGTCCACTCTGACTAGTCATTAAGTGTAGTTGTAGGTGGGACCTGGAAAGATTTGACACCCAGAAATGCTGTCATAGACTCTGGTATAGTGAATGGCTTAATAATAGAATTAGAACAATGGACACACACACACGCCCGCACAGGCGCTCGCTGCGTTCTATCTTATAGAAACGCTTGCATTTGAAATAGGTTCCTTAGTGGCATTAAAACTCAGAGCCTTGCGTCTGGCATTGAATCGTTTTGTACCACACAGCAGATGTTAGCATGCGCCCTCTGATGGGTACTATTTATTTATATTTATCATCAGCCATTCACACAGCGCACACACACTCCGCAGCGCTCCCACAGAGAACACATGACCCTCCAGAAGAGTATGTGACTTTGTTATAAACAGTTAGATGTAGCCGCCCAAACAGGATTAGTATAGATGTCCGATGCGGACTGGTATTCCCACTGTGCACGTGGATTCCCTTAGATATCTTAAGTAACGTGTACATAAACTATAAAAGTATTGCTGCATACCTTCTTGTGACAGAAAATTCCTAACACCACCCCTGCTTCTCTAGTGGGGAAGTGTTGTAGGACCGCAGAAACATGTCCTGGATAAAGAAACAGGAAATTGAGTTAAAATGGTGTCCAGCTATGTGCGTAGTGCCATGTGCTTCCACCATATGTTATTTTTATTTTTTATTTTTTTAACTTCAATCAGATGGGGCATGCAAAAATTGAGATAAAACTCAGTTTTGCTCCTCTCCACGGAAATCTTTAGTAACAGACGAAAGATTTGTTCGTTCTGAAGAGAAACCCTCACCCACTCCTCTCCCATCAACATCTCTGATCTTATCTCCCTTTACATTCCCACACGTCCTCTTCGCTCTGCTAATGCACGACGACTTTCCTGCCTACGGATCACCTCCTCCCACTCCTACCTCCAAGATTTTTCACGTGCTTCATCACTTCTCTGGAATTCTCTACCTCTCCTCCTCAGACTCTCCACCTCTCTATAAAACTTCAAACGGGCTCTCAAGACCCACTTCTTCACCAAACCCAGCCAAATCTCATCCTAACCCTCTGTTCTACACTCTCCATGTACCCCATCTGTGTCACCCCTGTCTGTCTACCCCTCCCCTTTAGAATGTAAGCTCTCACGAGCAGGGCCCTCTTCCCTCATGTGCTTATCCTTTCTTAGTTTAATAATCTTCAACTGCACCAGCTCCAGCAGTCTTCTGCCACCCGATACTTATTCCAGTGTCATCTGCTGATCATTTACCCTGTACTTGTCCTATACTGTCATCAACTGTAAGTTGCTGTTTTCCTGTTTGATTATTTATGTACTCTGTAATTGGGCGCTGCGGAACCCTTGTGGCGCCATATAAATAAAGGATAATAATAAAAATAAGAATTTACTTACCGATAATTCTATTTCTCGGAGTCCGTAGTGGATGCTGGGGTTCCTGAAAGGACCATGGGGGAATAGCGGCTCCGCAGGAGACAGGGCACAAAAAGTAAAGCTTTAGGATCAGGTGGTGTGCACTGGCTCCTCCCCCTATGACCCTCCTCCAAGCCTCAGTTAGGTACTGTGCCCGGACGAGCGTACACAATAAGGAAGGATTTATGAATCCTGGGTAAGACTCATACCAGCCACACCAATCACACTGTACAACCTGTGATCTGAACCCAGTTAACAGTATGATAACAGCGGAGCCTCTGAAAAGATGGCTCACAACAATAATAACCCGATTTTTGTAACTATGTACAAGTAATGCAGATAATCCGCACTTGGGATGGGCGCCCAGCATCCACTACGGACTCCGAGAAATAGAATTATCGGTAAGTAAATTCTTATTTTCTCTATCGTCCTAGTGGATGCTGGGGTTCCTGAAAGGACCATGGGGATTATACCAAAGCTCCCAAACGGGCGGGAGAGTGCGGATGACTCTGCAGCACCGAATGAGAGAACTCCAGGTCCTCCTTAGCCAGGGTATCAAATTTGTAGGATTTTACAAACGTGTTTGCCCCTGACTAAATAGCCGCTCGGCAAAGTTGTAAAGCCGAGACCCCTCGGGCAGCCGCCCAAGATGAGCCCACCTTCCTTGTGGAATGGGCATTTACATATTTTGGCTGTGGCAGGCCTGCCACAGAATGTGCAAGCTGAATTGTATTACACATCCAACTAGCAAAAGTCTGCTTAAAAGCAAGAGCACCCAGTTTGTTGGGTGCATACAGGATAACAGCAAGTCAGTTTTCCTGACTCCAGCCGTCCTGGAACCTATATTTTCAGGGCCCTGACCACATCTAGCAACTTGGAGTCCTCCAAGTCCCTAGTAGGCGCAAGACACCACAATAAGCTGGTTCAGGTGAAACACTGACACCACCTTAGGGAGAGAACTGGGGACGAGTCCGCAGCTCTGCCCTGTCCGAATGGACAAACAGATATGGGCTTTTTTGAGAAAAAAAACACCAATTTGACACTCGCCTGGTCCAGGCCAGGTCCAAGAGCATGTTCACTTTTCATGTGAGATGCTTCAAATCCACAGATTTGACTGGTTTTAAACCAATGTGTTTTGAGGAATCCCAGAACTACGTTGAGATCCCACAGTGCCACTGGAGGCACAAAAGGGGGTTGTATATGCAATACTCCCTTGACAAACTTCTGGACTTCAGGAACTGAAGCCAATTCTTTCTGGAAGAAAAATCGACAGGGCCGAAATTTGAACCTTAATGGACCCCAATTTGAGGCCCATAGACACTCCTGTTTGCAAGAAATGCAGGAATCGACCGAGTTGAAATTTCTTCGTGGGGCCTTCCTGGCCTCACACCACGCAACATATTTTCGCCACATGTGGTGATAATGTTGTGCGGTCACCTCCTTTCTGGCTTTGACCAGGGTAGGAATGACCTCTTCCTGAATGCCTTTTCCCTTAGGATCCGGCGTTCCACCGCCATGCCGTCAAACGCAGCTGCGGTAAGTCTTGGAACAGACATGGTACTTGCTGAAACAAGTCCCTTCTTAGCGGCAGAGGCCATAAGTCCTCTGTGAGCATCTCTTGAAGTTCCGGGTACCAAGTCCTTCTTGGCCAATCCGGAGCCATGAGTATAGTTCTTACTCCTCTACGTCTTATAATTCTCAGTACCTTAGGTATGAAAAGCAGAGGATGGAACACATACACCGACTGGTACACCCACGGTGTTACCAGAACGTCCACAGCTATTGCCTGAGGGTCTCTTAACCTGGCGCAATACCTGTCCCGTTTTTTGTTCAGACGGGACGCCATCATGTCCACCTTTGGTAATTCCCAACGGTTTACAATTATGTGGAAAACTTCCCCATGAAGTTCCCACTCTGCCGGGTGGAGGTCGTGCCTACTGAGGAAGTCTGCTTCCCAGTTTCCATTCCCGGAATGAAACACTGCTGACAGTGCTATCACATGATTTTCCGCCCAGCGAAAAGTCCTTGCAGTTTTTGCCACTGCCCTCCTGCTTCTTGTGCCGCCCTGTCTATTTACGTGGGCGACTGCCGTGATGTTTTATCCCACTGGATCAATACCGGCTGACCTTGAAGCAGAGGTCTTGCTAAGCTTAGAGCATTATAAATTTACCCTTAGCTATATTTATGTGGAGAAAAATCTCCAGACTTGATCACACTCCCTGGAAATTTTTTCCTTGTGTGACTGCTCCCCAGCCTCTCGGGCTGGCCTCCGTGGTCACCAACATCCAAAACTGAATGCCGAATCTGCGGCCCTCTAGAAGATGAGCACTCTGTAACCACCACAGGAGAGACACCCTTGTCCTTGGATATAGGGTTATCCGCTGATGCATCTGAAGATGCGATCCGGACCATTTGTCCAGCAGATCCCACTGAAAAGTTCTTGCATGAAATCTGCCGACTGGAATTGCTTCGAAGGAAGTCACCATTTTTTTTTTTTACCATGGCCCTTGTGCAATGATGCACTGATTTTAGGAGGTTCCTGACTAGCTCGGATAACTCCCTGGCTTTCTCTTCCGGGAGAAACACCTTTTTCTGGACTGTGTCCAGAATCATCCCTAAGCACAGGAGACTTGTTGTCGGGATCAGCTGCGATTTTGGAATATTTAGAATCCACCCCTGCTGTTGTAACAGTATCCGAGATAGTGCTACTCCGACCTCCAACTGTTCCCTGGACTTTGCCCTTATCAGGAGATCGTCCAAGTAAGGGATAATTAAGACGCCTTTTCTTCGAAGAAGAACCATCATTTCGGCCATTACCTTGGTAAAGACCCGGGGTGCCGTAGACAATCCAAACGGCAGCGTCTGAAACTGATAGTGACAGTTCTGTACCACGAACCTGAGGTACCCTTAGTGATAAGGGCAAATTTGGGACATGGAGGTAAGCATCCCTGATGTCTCGGGACACCAGATAGTCCCCTTCTTCCCGGTTCGTTATCACTGCTCTGAGTGACTCCATCTTGATTTGAACCTTTGTAAGTGTTCAAATTTTTTTAGATTTAGAATAGGTCTCACCTAGCCTTCTGGCTTCAGTACCACAATATAGTGTGGAATAATACCCCTTTTCTTGTAGGAGGGGTAATTTAATTATCACCTGCTGGGAATACAGCTCGTGAATTTTTTCCCATACTGCCTCCTTGTCGGAGGGAGACCTTGGTAAAGCAGACTTCAGGAGCCTGCGCAGGGGAAACGTCTCGACATTCCAAACTGTACCCCTGGGATACTACTTGTAGGATCCAGGGGTCCTGTACGGTCTCAGCGTCATGCTGAGAGCTTGTCAGAAGCGGTGGAACGCTTCTGTTCCTGGGAATGGGCTGCCTGCTGCAGTCTTCTTCCCTTTCCTCTATCCCTGGGCAGATATGACTCTTATAGGGACGAAAGGACTGAAGCTGAAAAGACGGTGTCTTTTTCTGCAGAGATGTGACTTAGGGTAAAAACGGTGGATTTTCCAGCAGTTGCCGTGGCCACCAGGTCCGATGGACCGACCCCAAATAACTCCTCTTCCTTTATACGGCAATACACCTTTGTGCCGTTTGGAATCTGCATCACCTGACCACTGTCGTGTCCATAAACATCTTCTGGCAGATATGGACATCGCACTTACTCTTGATGCCAGAGTGCAAATATCCCTCTGTGCATCTCGCATATATAGAAATACATCCTTTAAATGCTCTATAGTCAATAAAATACTGTCCCTGTCAAGGGTATCAATATTTTTAGTCAGGGAATCCGACCAAGCCACCCCAGCTCTGCACATCCAGGCTGAGGCGATCGCTGGTCGCAGTATAACACCAGTATGTGTGTATATACTTTTTATGATATTTTTCCAGCCTCCTGTCAGCTGGCTCCTTGAGGACGGCCCTATCTATAGACGGTACCGCCACTTGTTCTGATAAGCGTGTGAGCGCCTTATCCACCCTAAGGGGTGTTTCCCAACGCACCCTAACTTCTGGCGGGAAAGGGTATACCGCCCATATTTTCTATCGGGGGGAACCCACGCATCATCACACACTTCATTTAATTTATCTGATTCAGGAAAAACTACGGTAGTTTTTTCACATCCCACATAATACCCTCTTTTGTGGTACTTGTAGTATCAGAAATATGTAACACCTCCTTCATTGCCCTTAACGTGTGGCCCTAATAAGGAATACGTTTGTTTATTCACCGTCGACACTGGATTCAGTGTCCCTGTCTGTGTCGACCGACTAAAGTAAACGGGCGTTTTAAAACCCCTGACGGTGTTTTTGAGACGTCTGGACCGGTACTAATTGTTTGTCGGCCGTCTCATGTCGTCAACCGACCTTGGCGCGTGTTGACATTATCACGTAATTCCCTAAATAAGCCATCCATTCCGGTGTCGACTCCCTAGAGAGTGACATCACCATTACAGGCAATTGCTCCGCCTCCTCACCAACATCGTCCTCATACATGTCGACACACACGTACCGACACACAGCACACACACAGGGAATGCTCTGATAGAGGACAGGACCCACTAGCCCTTTGGAGAGACAGAGGGAGAGTTTGCCAGCACACACCAAAAACGCTATAATTATATAGGGACAACCTTATATAAGTGTTTTCCCTTATAGCATCTTTTTTATATATTTCTAACGCCAAATTAGTGCCCCCCCTCTCTGTTTTAACCCTGTTTCTGTAGTGCAGTGCAGGGGAGAGCCTGTGAGCCTTCCCTCCAGCCTTTCTGTGAGGGAAAATGGCGCTGTGTGCTGAGGAGATAGGCCCCGCCCCTTTTTCGGCGGCCTCGTCTCCCGCTCTTAACGGATTCTGGCAGGGGTTAAATATCTCCATATAGCCCCCGGAGGCTATATGTGAGGTATTTTTAGCCAAAAAAGATTTTCATTTGCCTCCCAGGGCGCCCCCCTCCCAGCGCCCTGCACCCTCAGTGACTGCCGTGTGAAGTGTGCTGAGAGGAAAATGGCGCACAGCTGCAGTGCTGTGCGCTACCTTAAGAAGACTGAGGAGTCTTCTGCTGCCGATTCTGGACCTCTTCTCGTTTCAGCATCTGCAAGGGGGCCGGCGGCGAGGCTCCGGTGACCATCCAGGCTGTACCTGTGATCGTCCCTCTGGAGCTAATGTCCAGTAGCCAAGAAGCCAATCCATCCTGCACGCAGGTGAGTTCACTTCTTCTCCCCTAAGTCCCTCGTTGCAGTGATCCTGTTGCCAGCAGGACTCACTGTAAAATAAAAAACCTAAGCTAAACTTTTCTAAGCAGCTCTTTAGGAGAGCCACCTAGATTGCACCCTTCTCGGCCGGGCACAAAAATCTAACTGAGGCTTGGAGGAGGGTCATAGGGGGAGGAGCCAGTGCACACCACCTGATCCTAAAGCTTTACTTTTTGTGCCCTGTCTCCTGCGGAGCCGCTATTCCCCCATGGTCCTTTCAGGAACCCCAGCATCCACTAGGACGATAGAGAAATAATAATAAACCAGAGCATAAGAAAAAAATAAACAATACAAATCAATTTCCAACTTACAGTAATGTTAGTCACAACAGATCAGGTATACATTACATATTACCGCCTATATATGCAAGATATACATATGTAATATACTTCCTACGTATATGACATACTACAACATCTACATGCCATCTATACATCTGTAATAAATCACCATGCATATATTAGATACTACAATATATGCATATTATCCATAACATATGCATGCAATCGGGACCTGTGCATATGAGATACTCTCCTGCTTACGAGACAGGCGCTTTAACCACTAAGCCACCACAACACATCGGGTATAATCATCCCCCCCCCCCGTGTCCCGCGAATTCCCCATGTGCAGCCATAGTGCTCTCCCCTTTCCCACTGACATAGCTAGCGGAAGGGAGCCGGAGAGCAGCGGGGGACGGATGCAGAAGCCCACCGGCGGCAGCCTGTCTGTCCGCGGCTGGGCTGAATAGCGGGCAGCGAGAGCGCACTGATCAGTGCGCGACCGCTGAGCACAACGTGCGGCCTGACTGTATGTAGCGGCGGCCAGCGAGGAGCATGGAGCGGGCGGCCATCGTGGTGTCCGTAGCGGCGGCCAGCGGGGAGCATGGAGCGGGCGGCCAGCGGCCGAAGACCACACTCCCAGCACCTGCTGTGTGTCTGGGAGCGTGCAGTACTGGGGGAGTGCACTAACCTTGCGGAAGCTGTGGAAGCTAACCGCATGTAGCCTCCTCCTTCGTCTTGCGGCAGCAGCGCTGAAAGCGCCTGTTAGAAAAAATATGACTCCTCTGATATCTCCTCTACCCAGCGTGTACATGTGGAGGAGATGGGCGCTCAATCCCGGACCCTCACTTCTCTGTAAGTGGGGAAGGGACCGCATGCTGCCTGGCTGACACGGCCGTGCTTTTCCTACAAGCGCCCACGTGTCAGCAGCGGCTGGAGGCAGTACAATCCCGGACCCACACTTCTTAGTAAGTGGGGAAGGTATTGTCTGTAAAATCAAAATCAAAAGTGTAAAAAGTAAAATCAAAATTGAGCTTTCAGCTCATGATGTGCTTCCCTGAGGCACATAAAAAACACTGAGGATCCTGGGAGTATGGAGGAAGGAAGGGTTGCTCATTTAAATATTTAAATGTGCCTTCCCTGCTACGCACCGTCCATATCCAAGAGTACTCCAGTGACCCCTAGTGGATGAAAAAGAAATAACCTTGGCAAGTTCTAAGAACTGCCCGGTCACAATGAAATATTAGAAAGGGTGGACGACAGGACAATGAGCCTAAGTCCGACACCCTCCTAGCAGAGGCAATGGGGGTCATTCAGAGTTGATAGTACCTGTGCTAAATTTAGCACAGCTACGATCAGGCACTCAAACATGCGGGGGATGCCCAGCACAGGGCTAGTCCGCCCCGCATGTCAGTGCCGCCCCCCCCCCCCAACATAAATGCAAAAGCATCGCACAGCGGCAATGCTTTTGCATTTGAGCAGTAACTCCCGGCCAGCGCAGCTCCTGCGGCTGGCCGGGAGAAGCTCTTTGCTGCCCGGGTCGCAGCGGCTGCGTGTGAAGTCACGCAGCCACCGCCGCCCCCCCCCCCCCCCCAACGGTCGCCCACGCCTGCATTGGCTGGACTGCGCACCCTAAACGGCGGCTTAAAACCGCCGTCTATCCCCCTCCCGCCCAGCGACTGCCTCTGACTGTCAATCAGGCAGAGGCGATCACTAGGAAACGACGGTCTTCGGCCGTCCGGCATGCGCCAGCGCACTGCAGCGCCGGCATCGCTGCACTGCGATAAACTGCGGCGAGCCATCGGGTCAGAATGACCCCCAATAGCCAGTAAAAACAAGACCTTGGCCGTGAGCCACTTAAGGTCCACTGTCTCAATGTATGAACGTCAGGAATAAGCGCAATTTTTCTCCGAAACCATCATGACAAGGCAGATATGTGAACCTTGAAGGAGGCCAGACGAAGGCCTAAGTCCAGGCCTCGTTGCAGAAAAGCCATAATTCTGAAGGTTCTGAATCTGTATGCATCATAATTCTTATCAGCACACCAGGTGAAGTAAGAATTCCAGACCCTGTAATAAATCCGAGCTGAAGCCGGTTTACGGACTTTTAACATAGTTTGGATGACCGCCTCCGAGAATCCTTTGGCTCTCAGTAGTGATGCTTCAAGAGCCACAACGTCAAAGCCAGCCTGGCCAGGTCCAGATAAAGACAAGGGCCTTGTACGAGGAGGTCTGGGCGCTGAGGAAGTAGAAGAGGACGCTCTGTCGATAGACCATGCAGGTCTGAGAACCAATGCCGTCTGGGCCAAGCTGGAGCGACTAGAAGTAGAAATCCTCCTTGTTTGAACTTCCGTAGGATCCTGGGCACTAGTGACACTAGAGGGAACACGTAAGGCAGCTGAAAGTTCCATGGAATTGCCAGGGCATCCACAAACGCTGCTTGAGGATCCCTGGTACTTGATCCGAAGACCGGAAACCTTGTGCTTGTGTCGAGACGCCATCAGGTGTACGTCTGGTAGGCCCAACTTGTCCACTAGGAGTTGAAAGACTTCAGGATGTAGACTCCACTCGCTGGCGTGCACGTCCTGGCGACTGATGAATTCCGCTTCCCAGTTCATGATGCTCGGAATGAACACTGCCGATATTGCTGGCAGAGGGTATTCCGCCCATCGAAGGATTTTTGACACTTCCATCATTCCCATGCGGCGTTGAGTGCCGCCTTGATGGTTTATGTATGCCACCGCGGTGGCGCTGTCTGACCGTACTTGAACAGGCCTGTTCTGTACCAGGGCAGGGCGAGAGATCGCGCACTGAACACGGCCCGCAACTCCAGAATGTTTATTGGGAGGAGTGACTCCTCCTTGGTCCAGCGACCCTGAAAAGAGTGTTGCTTCAACACAGGACCCCATCCCCTCAGACTGGCGTCCGTTGTCAGCAGGACCCAGTCGGGGATCCAGAAGGGATGGCCCCTGCTCAATAGCTGGTCCTGTAGCCACCAGGTCAGCGACAGACAAACCTCTGGAATCAAAGTGATCATGTGAGATCTGATCCGTTGAGGTAGGCCGTCCCACTTGGAAAGGATTAACCTCTGCAGTGGGCGAGAATTAAATTGAGCGTACTCTACCACGTTGAATGCCAACACTATCAGGCCAAGTACTTGCATCGCCGAGTGTATCGACACTCTGGGGCGACAAATGATGCATCTTATCCTGTCTTGACGTCTCAGGACTTTTTCTGGAGACAGACTGGATGACACCACTAGGCGGGTGACATAAGAATCCACCGGCGGTGAAATTTCCCACTTGTTGCATAACTCTGCAGGGAAAGGATAGCGAGCCAAGGCCCGTTTAGACAGAGGTAATTTCTTCCCTGGATTAGACCAGCGTTCCTGCCTGATGTCCACCAAATGGTAGTGGAATTATCATCAGTGATTTGTAGGATTTGTTTAATAGCAACCACAAGGGCAGGGACATCAATTTGCAATGGAGAATCCTCGTCAGAAACATCGGATTCAGTGTCTGACAGGACAGTATGCTCCCCCTCGTCTTCAGATGAAACATCTGAGAGATTAGTCGATTGTGAGGAGGAAGCAGCCCGCTTAGATGACCCAGAGACATGTGTGACCTGGAGTAGATTTTTTCCTGACCAAGGAATGTGTTAATTGCTGAAACTGGTTAGACAAATTTTCCGCCCAAGGCGGATTAACCATAGGGTCAATTTGGCACAGGTGGTCCCATAGGCGGCGTAAGGCGTTCCACCAGAGTACCCAGTAGGTTTGTGAATGCAGCCCAGGGTGACTCCTGATTGGTTACAGGAGCTGCGGACTTGACTGGGAGATGTAGGACACATAGTACACAGACCATCATACACAGCATCCCCCTCTGGTCAATCTTTGGCGCATGCTCTGCATGATGTAGGAGCGTTCACAGACTTACTGCCCTTCTTGTTAGACATTGTACACAAATGCAACAAAGCGATTTAGTACGATAAAGCCAGACAGAGTACAATACCTACGATTAAAACAGTCAGTATGTGACTGAATACACAGTACAAAACACCTGCGAATAAAATCTGGTATGTGACTGAGTACACAGTAGAATACACGTAATGGGTAAATACTGTGACGCACTATATATATGACCCTGACGCACCAAGGGGCTAATTCAGACCTGATTGCACACTACCTTTTTTCGCAGCGCTGCGATCAGGACAGAACTACGCATGCACCGCAATGCGCAGGAGCATCACAGGGTACAAAGCGGATCGTTGCTGTGCGATGGTTTACGAAGAATCCATTCGCACAGCCGATCGCAAGGTGATTGACAGGAAGAAGGTGTTCGTGGGTGGCAACTGACCGTTTTCTGGAAGTGTTTGCAGGGCGGGTGTCTGATGTCAATTCCGGGCCCGGACAGGCTGAAGTGATCGCAGCGGCTGAGTAAGTTCTGGGCAACTCAGAAACTGCCCAAAGTTTTTTTGTACCACTCATGCGATCGCACAGCTAAAATACACTCCCCTGTAGGCGGCGACTATCTGATCGCAGAACTGCAAAAAACTACTAGCGAGCGATCAGGTCTGAATGACCCCGCTAAAACCTTTGGGTACAGAATATAGTGATAGGTATAGGGAACCGGTAGCAGTACAAAACCCTGCAAGACAGGTGCATCAGGGTGGGTGACCTGTGTCCCCCATAGATTCCAGGCATTGAATTTGACAGGCAAGCACATAAATCTCCTTTTATCATCCATGGGGGACACAGGGATGACATAGACGTCCAAAAATTGAAGGCACGATCCTGAGCCGAGTAACCTTTGTCCAAAAGCTGCATTCGAGAAGGTGAAGTTGTCAAACGAATACAACATGAAATTATGGGAAGAGGACCATGTGGCTGCTGTACAAAGCTGCTCCGCAGTGGCACCACAACAGGGACAGGAAGGTCCGCAGCCAAATAAGCCTGGCGGATAGTCAAATGGAGCCATCTGCCCAAAGTCTGCTTAGTAAGCCCCGTCCGTGAAAGTCATATGGACATAGAGTCCTTCTTATGGAAAACCCTTGTCCTATCTACATAAATCTGGAGGGCCCTCACGACATCCAAGGTGGCCCGCTCTGGAGAAGAATCTGGGATTTGAAACAAAAGGGACTGCGATGTCCTGGTTGATGTGAAACCTGGATGCTACTTTAGGGAGGTAGCCCAATCATGTCCGAAGGACAGCCTGTCCGGATGAAAAAGATGAAGAAATGAACGACAAGACTGTGCTAAAGTCAGAAACTCTACGGGCCGATTTGAGAGCAAGGTGGAAAACAGTCTTCCAGGTTAGCCATCGAATGTCTACGGTGTCCAAGGACTCAAAGGGAGACTGGAAAGAGCCACCAGAGGAACAAATAGAGGCTGCACATGGAAGGTCTCCCTACAGGAAATTCTGTACCTCATGCAACAGTGCAATATGCCACTGGAAAAGGACTCTAGATAGACAGAAGGATCTAGGGTTGAAACATCGGGCCGAACACCAAAGTATGTTCTTCAAACCCTGTGATAAATCCTGACAGAAGGCAGTTTCCTGGCATTAAGCATGGTACAAATGACCGACCGCGAGAAACCCTTTGCTCTCAGGACAGATGTCTCAAGATTCACCCTTCAAAGCAAGGCGGCCAAGGTCGAGCTGGAAACACGGGCCCTGTGATAAAAGGTCCGGCCTGAGAAGATGACACAGCACGGCATTAATGAAAGACCCAGATGATCCCCATACCAAGCTCTGTGTGGCCAAGCCAGTGCCACAAGAATTACAATGTCGCCCAATTTGTGGAGAATCACTGAGATTGGAGGGAAGGTCCATTGAAACGCTAGCGCGTCCACCAAAAGACCTCTCGGAACCCTGGTGCGCAAGCAGTATCTTGGCAACTTGTGGCTGTGCAGAAACGTCATGCTAATGTCTGGGAGAACCAGGAGCTAAAAAATGCCTAGGTTCAGTGCCCATTCACCCTGCTGACAGATCCGGAAGAGGACACATAAAGATAGTTTATGTAAGCAATGACCGTCACGCTGTCCAACTGGACCTCTAATGGGCAAAGCTGAAGGAGAGGTTGGACTAGGCAAAAAGCTCTGTATACCACTCTGAGCTCCAGAATACTGAGCTCCTGAGCTGTCCACCAACCCGGAAACGTCTGACGACAAGTCACTGCCCCCACTTCCGAAGACTTGTGATGGTAGTGAGCAGAACCCAGTCCTGGACCCAAAAGGGGCAGCCCTTGTCCATGTGGGACTGGTGGAGCCACCACGAAAGGGAGCGACTGACCTCTCCAGAGAGAATGATGGTCTGCGACTTGAGGTATAGATGGGATTTGTTCCACTGGGCATACTCCACTATGTCGAAAGAGGAAACCAGAGAAGCAGGATATGCATGCAAGAGTGGATTGACACTCGACGGCGACCCAAGAAGGAGGTGTGAACTTCGGCTTGTAAGGCTAGAAGCTTGTCCATGGGAAAGAACATCCACTGGAATCCATTAAGACCCCTAAATGTAGCAAGGTGGATTCAAGGTAGATTAATGCCAACTGATGATCCATCTGTGAAGTCTTAAGTAGGTCCACAGTAAGACAAATGTGAACCCTCAGCACCTCCGGTGAATGGGCCAAGAGACACAAGCCGTCCAGATAAGGCACTATGCGTACCCCCCCCCCGTGTCGAATAGGTGCTGCCATGACCATAGTAAAAACACAAGGAGCTGTGGAAAGTGCAAATGGCAATGCCTGAAATTGGAAGTGTTCTTTCAATACCACAAACCTGAGGAAGCGTTGGTGACCGACCCGGATGGGAATATTTAAATATGTATCCTAAATATCTAGGGATGTTTCCGGTTCCAGAGCCAGAATGATGGAGTGCAGAAGCTCCATGTGGAACTTGGGAACCCAGAGATACCTGTTGAGTGACTTCAGGTTGAGTATTGGTCAGAGTGAGCCGCCTGGCTTCTAAACAAGGAAGAGTTTAATATAGAAACCTGTGCCTATCTGGGACAGGGGAACTGGAATGATGCCAGAAGGGAGTGGATGGACTCCCGCAGCACCACTGCCTTTCCTGGATTTATTGGCAGGCCTGTTGAAAAATATTGGGCTGGGGGACACTCCCAAAAGTTTAGTGCATAGCCTTAAGAAATTACACCTCTGACCCAGGCATCCATCGTGATCACTGTTCCAGCATAGGAGAAAAGGAGAAGCCGGCCTCCCACGCTGGGGTTTCCAGGGTGGAGGCCCATCCAGTCATGAGTCAAGCTTGTCAGTAGGACATCTGGTAGACTAGTTCTGTTTACCTGTGGACTTGGAGCCTTTAGTGGAAGAACCCTGGAACCAGAAGAAAGGCTGACAATTAGCCTAACCCTGCGGACACAAGGAGCGAAAAGTAAAAAGGTTTGTGACCAGGGGCTGCCGCAGAAGGAAGGAAAGCAGTCTGACATTGCTACCGCGGCCTTGATCTTGTCCAATTCTGGACCAAAAAGAACCTACCCCAAAAATGGAAGAACCTCAAGTGCCTTTATATAGTCTGAATCGGCACACCAGGCACAAAGCCAGAAAGCACTCCAATGGACGCCTCACCGAGATAGAAACCTGCTTCCCTTATATGCTCCACCATAATCATTAACTTCACCCGGTGGGTACCAGAACAGAAAGCATCCTCCAGGGCATCTGCTCAGTATCTGATGGCCTTCAACACTCGCTGCCTTATGGAAGTTCCCTGACTTCCTATCTGTCGGATCCTTAAAGGAGGCTCTGTTAGAGACAGGAAGAGTAGTAGATTTGACCAACCAGGCGATACGAGCATATACCGGAGGAGGGGACTCTCATTTGACCCTATCCGCAGCTGGGAGTGGATAAAAAATAGGATTTTGGTACTTACCAGGTAAATCCTTTTCTTTGAATCCATAGGGGGCACTGGAGTACTCTTGGGATATGGACGGGCGGAGCCGAACAAAGGCACTGAATATTCAAATTTAGGACCCTCCCACCCCTCCATATCCCCGAGTACCTCAGTGTACTGTCTCAGTGTTTTTTACTGAGCGAACAGGAACGATATAGAGAGGTTGACAATGGAGAATACCTATAACATAACGGACAACAACAATGTTGACCCATAACCTTACTGTCAACTAAACAGTTGACACCATAACCGATAGAACTTTATAATTTGAACCAATCGGTGAAAATGTGTTACCATAATGTCCTCTGAGCTTAATATCAATCAAGTAAAACTTGTTACCCTAAGCTCTCTTGAGCTTAAAACAACCCAGGTAAACTGCTCTGGGTGGGCGTCCAGTGCCCCCTATGGATTCAAAGAAAAGGATTTACCTGGTAAGTACCAAAATCCTATTTTCTTTTTCATCCACTAGGGGTCACTGGAGTACTCTTGGGACGTACCAAAGCTTCCCTCGTGGGCGGGAGAGCTGTTTGATACTTGTAACAGTAGGCAGCCCAAGGCTAGATGCTGATGGCGCCACCATTTATAACGTGTAAACGTGCACAAACATGGTGCACATGAAGGCTATATAGCCGCGTTTTAGACACTCCACGACCCACTGGGTCTGACATTCCCACAGAACCTGTGGGATGAGTTATTACTGACGTAGGCGATTGTAACCTAGCCTTAAGGTAAGCCTGACTTGTAGTCATTATTATTACCCAACTCGATAATGTCTGCTGAGAAACTGGCTAACCCCAGTTGGCAGTATCATAGAGAACAAACAACGTATTCATATCACGTACTGTTGACGTTCGGCACATATATAAACGCGTAATGCGTGTACCACATTCAGTTCTAGAATGTGCTGTCCACACAGGAACCCCTATTGGTACATTGATGTGAAGAATACGAAAGCGTGATTCGTCCGAAGATCTGCTTTGTCATGAGAAAACTGAAATACGGTGGCTTGGAATACAAGGCACCCAAATATGAAAACAAACCCTTGCCGAAGCCAAGGCTAGAAGAAAAAATTGTTTTCCAAAGTGAGAAACTTAATTCCCATTTGTTGAAAGGGTTCACAATATGAAACTGTAAGAAATCTGAACCCAACTTCAAGTCGCCTGGCGCTGTAGGTGGGATAAATAGAGTGTGAACTTTGATGACGCCTTGTAGAAAGATGTGTACAGACGCAAATAGAAGCAAACGTCTTTGAAAATAAGTTTACCACACAGATACCTGCACTCTTCGTGCAGATCAACGCAGTTTTCCATCCCACCCCGTTTAACAGAATACGGGTTACTTGAAGGATGATGTTGGAACTTCCGAGGTTTACAACCTATGTAAGCACACGAAATTTTGTAAAAATGAGCTGCCTTAAACGGCTTACTATTTCGTAACATGGTTAGTATAACCGATACTGTAATGCTCAATTTCTTAAGAGGGCGGTCTGAACCCTCACCCCGTCAACCGCAGCTGCGGTACCTAGATAATAGGTACCTAGGGAACTATGGGTAAACTAACGTTCCCTGATGTAACAGGTTGGACGTATTATGAGCGGGCCAAGATCGTGTGCAAGTATTCCTTGAAAATTCGAGAAGCAAACTTCTCCGAAACCCATGAGATACCACCAGTATGACTGTGACAAACTGTCTTATGATCCGTTTTGACAACGGAGAGAGCAGCGGAAAATGGTGGAGCCAGATACACGATGCTGAATGACCACATGAATGTGAGAGACTCCACCGCCACTGCCCTTGTGATCTGTTTTGTACACATACTGAACTTTCGTAATTGTGGCGAGATGCCATCATGTATACTTGAGGGTAACCCCCTTCTGTGGACTCACATATGAAACACCTCTAGATTTAATGTCCAGTTTTCAGGATCCAAATCCTGACGGGTGAGATCCTCTGTCTAACAGATGTCCACTCACATAATGATCTCTTGACATTTTCACATAATGGTGTTCTGAGCCATTGAGGATCTGAGTTACCTGCCGCATTGCCATGCGGCTACTTGGTTCTCACTGGTTGTTGTGTATGCAACTGCCGTTGCCTTGTTTGACTGCTTAAGGCCAGCGTGGGACATGCATCAAAAATTTACATGAAACTCATGGTTGTTCCTCTCCACCGAAATCTTTAGTAAAAGGCGAAAGATTTATTCGTTCTGAAGAGAAACCAGAGTATATACCTGGTCAGACTGAAAGCGAATTATGTATTGCATTGTAAAATGCCCAGAGTTCTAGGACATTTATCGACAGCAATCTGTCGTGTTTTAGAACCTTTGTTGCTAATTTTAACTACAAATCCTGACCCTCTGCGACTGTCGTCCAGAGTATATGCACCCTTTTCCCTCTGTGGAAAACGCGAGTGAAGGGTGGCGAACTAAATTGAAAACACATCGTTATTCGTAATAGGTGAATACACCAATGTACCGCTAGTGTGCGTGTTTTGCACTAATTACTAGACGTACATTTGTTATTGCTGGTGTAGTAGGTAAAAGTCTTTGATTTACCGTATTTATCATCTTACCTAGGCATTGACATCGTTTAGACGGAATTAGATGCGATTGTTTTCGAACTTGATCTGCTACCGCAGTATACCTTAGTAGCGCAAGTTTAGAGGAACTTTGTTGAGACAGAGTTCGTATGTGAGATGAGCTATCATCCCAACATCACTTTTGGTAAATACCCAAAGCGATAAGCAACGGTAGACATGAAATGGTTAATGGTTGTGGCGAATTGCAAACGCTAAAACCTGTGATGAACAAACCGGAATGGGTATATACGCATTGCAAATGCCAGTATTTTGTGGCTCCAATATGCCAATACTACCCGCAGCAAATCCATTTTCAAACTGCAGTAAGTGATTTGTTGATTGCAACTGCGACGGAGCTGTATGGATTGGTTACCCCAACCAGAGGGGAATAAGCCACCCTGACTCTGCCTGTATTATAAAGACAGCTGAAACCCAGTAGAGACCAAATGGCTACCTGCCAATCCGTTCGACAGAGGCAGTCATGACCCTGTTGAAGTCTGGAAACCCCGCAAAGGTAACATGTAAAGACGCGCTCCCACAATTGGAAAAGAGGTCATCAACTACTGGCTTGCAGACCGTAGCGACCTGTCGTTACAAGGCGTGAGTGTTTGTATCACCGCCTTGAAACTGAAGTCTAAAGGGATTAAATGCCGGCACAAGAATTCCGTTTCGATTAACGGCTGAATATCAAATGTAGGACCAACAAGCTGTGGCCTTGTCGTGCTGAACTGGCGACGATGAAACGTCGTTAGAAGCTTTACAGATATACTCTGTAGCTTCTTTTAACCGTAATGTCTAGTGACCCAAATGTTTCATGGGTCTTTATGTTTGACACAGACGCATTTACCAATGTCGGATGGCGTCATATTGTAAACGATTAAATAGTGGTCAAAGTCTACTAAGTGGAACAATGGAGACATTGACTCCCTGTAATTTAGCAATGTATGTTCGCAACAACCCTGCACTATCTGAGTGCTGGTCTAATGAACCCTTCTCACTCGTGGTTATCGGTGTGAGATTTGACATAGAATCGTGCATTACATTATAAGACCAGTTAAATAAGCACTGTGGTACCCAAAGGGAATTCCTCTGGAAAACTGTCTTTTGTTAGAGCTGGCGGAATAACTTCCGAGACTCCGATGCCAATGTTATTTTTTTTTTTTTTTTGGTCTGTACTAGAGCCTTACTCGCTATGCAGACAGACACCCCAATAGGCCACGGACAGCCATTGCACGCCTTATGACGTTATCATGTCATATATATATATTGTATTGGTGAACAGCATAATAATATTAAACTCAAGGTTGATTCTCTCTACGGAAATCTTTAGTAAAACTAAAGATTTATTCGCTGTGAAGAAAAAACAGAGTAATCTTTATGTGAAAAGCAGTTCACATGGCCTATGAAACCCGAACCAAATTCCTACTAACCCCCCTACGCCTCTGGTGGCTTAGAGATGTAGGGCAGGAATGTTCTAGAATCATGTAGAAAAACAGTTTACATGCCGATTAAAATTTCCCACTAACACCCCTGCGCCTCCAGTGGCTTAGAGATGTAGGGCAGGAATGTTCCAGAATCACAAACTGGAAAACAACAGGCAGCATGGTTAAAATGGCCCGTTTGCCATGCTGACCTTTCCGTATAGGTTATTATACAGTATAACCACAGGACGGTTACAACTGTTCTATGAATAAATATATATATAAGCTGATAGGCCATGATCACATCAGACATTAATATTAATATAGGCTCCCTAGCTTTGTTAATAGCAGCCATTAATATAGGTTAAACTCTGAAAATCACAGCCAGTAATATAGTTCAATTATTACTGTCAGTATCGGTAACAAGCTTATATCTGTGATAGATATATATATAAATATATATATACCCAGCTGGTCATATATCCGCCAGCTTCCACCGTGCCTCTTCCCCCCCTATGATCATCTGCGGGAAGCCTGCACTTGTGATCGTCTCTGTAGTGAGACTGATGGGCGGCCGGACGTAGCTGGGCGGCCGTGTTGGAAGCCTGCCCTGGCATTTGCAGGCCGTGACGGAGCGGCGGTCATACTGGTACTAAGTATGGCTTACCTGCTGTGCAGCCGTACGGAGCCCAGTGTGCGGCAGGACGGACTGGCGGCTACCGGAGCGCTGGGACGGGCGGCCTGATGTCAGACGGAGCAGCTGCTTCGTATGAACTCCCCCTGCTGCGGCAGGAGGGAGCTTGGCGGCGACCGGAGCGCTGGGACGGGCGGCTTGATGTCCCCGTCTGTGTGATACATAGCGGCTGTTTAGCGTCGTCTGATCTCCCCCTGCTATGCGGCAGGACGGAGTTGGCGGCTGCCGGAGCACTGGGACGGCTTGTCTCCTCAGAAGGTAGTGGCTGTCTTGGCGGGTATGAGCTCCCCCTGCTGTGCGGCGGGACGGAGCTGTATTGTATTCACATTAACCCACACATAGCGGGGCGGCAGCCTGCGCTGACCGCCCCGCTCCCCAGCCTACCTTTCTGTAACTTCTGGCTGTGGCGGGACTTTCTGTATAAGCTCCGTCCAGCTTCAGTGGTGTGACTCATGGCTGCAACGGGGCTTCGTTGTGTAAGCTCCGTCAGCTCTGTAGTCCTTGTGACGCAGTCAGCTTCCAGTGATCTATTGGCTGCGACGGCTTTTTGCAAGCCCGTCCAGCTCTCTAGTCCTGGCTGCTGTTTGTAGAAGCAGTGCTGTCTGTGGCCGTGAGGGTGCTCTTTGTGAGGACCGACACGCCATGCTGTCTGTGGCTGTGAGGGTGCTCTTTGTGAGGACCGACACGCCATGCGCTGCCCGTGCAGCGGCACTATCCCGGACCCATGTTTTTTCAGAAACTGGGAAGGGATGTGCTAAGTTGTAAAAATAAAAATTAAAAATAAAATTTAAAAATAAAAATCCAAGTGTGGCTATACCACAAGCCGATGTTCGTGCTGTGAGCACCGAAAAAACACTGAGACAGTACACTGAGGTACTCGGGGATATGGAGGGGTGGGAGGGTCCTAAATTTGAATATTCAGTGCCTTTGTTCGGCTCCGCCCGTCCATATCCCAAGAGTACTCCAGTGACCCCTAGTGGATGAAAAAGAAAGTAGCAATGCGCTTAGAGGGCTTGGGGCTTATATGCTAGTGGTCAGAATACTGACCGTGCAATTACGATGGTCTGAATCCTGACAGGGGTTGGGTATGTTAACCCTCCTCCCTTCCCGTACCCTAAACCTAACCCTCACCCTCCTCAGTGGTGCCAAAACCTAACCCCCCCCACAGCCTAAGCTTCTTCACTCCACAGCCTAAGCCTAACACTCTCCGGGGTGCCTAAATCTAACCCTCCCCACCTCCACACACACAGTCATTCGGGATCCCAGTGGTCAGAATTCTGGCACCGGGATTGTGATCTTATTTGGGATGTCAGCATCAGCATTACGAGCAGTGTCGGAATTGCTGCTTCGGTGTTACGAATGCCGGGATCTTGACCAGATCCCGCTTAGAGACCTGGAAGCGCTTGTTAGGTTAGACTCTGCTAGGAGGTCTTAAAGATGAGCAGAAGGGAACTCAGCAGCCACTTTCTTCTGACGTTTAAATACCGGGGCATCTGACTTAGATGTCTGCTCTGAGTTCTTGAACAAAAGTGCAGACCTAACTCCTCTGATCATGGCTTCAATATCCGCCCGTGGTAGGAAGTCCTCCGGAATAGAGGATGTTTCGACATCCGAGGTAACGGAGACATTATCCTCATGACAGAAGAAACCTCCAAGTCAGAGTCATAACCAGACAGGGGCATAGAGCCATCACATCTGGTAGGCTTGTGCTTGCATGGATGGTCCTTGTCCAGCATTTATTGGAGAGATGTGGACACATGTGCCAAACCCTGCACAGGCTGAGATAACGACTGGGCCCATGTTGTTTCTGCAGCAGCAGGGTGCGAATCTACCTGAGCAGGGGAGGAAAGTCTAGAGGTTGTGCTCTGATTAACTGCACCATTACCTGTAAAAGCATGGAAGCCCAGGCCATTTCCTGATTGGAAGCTGTGGGCAAAAGGACAGAGAACTCACCGTGGTCCGGAACCCGAGGAAATAGCACTTCAGTACAGTTCCTACAGTTCCGCAACATAGAAACGCCCCTATCCATGGGTGCCTTGCCCTTGGAAGACATGTTAATGTAATTCCAAGAATGACACTACACACTAAAGTTGCCAGAACAGTGTTATGCTATTGGTAGTGCACTGAATGTTAGAGCACCATAAACATTTATAAGTGGGGCAATGCAGTGTGAATTCCAATAAATAAACTGGTGTTCACAATTGAATGTATAATTAATAAACAGTAGTCACTACACAGATAGTATGTAGGTATACAGTTATGGACAAATGTGTGCAACATAACTTCAAATGCAGCCACACTCAGTGCATAATAGTACACATCCACAATGTGGAAGCGTCTGATGAAGGACTAAGTTTGTCTGAAACGCGTTAAGCGTAGCTCTAATACTGTGGACTCCTGGGCTCCCTCAGCTGTAAGCTTTTATGGTGAAACCTTTTTTACTGGATCCAATACATCCGGAATGGAAGATCCAGTCTGTTTCACAGCACATCAGGATCGTAAGGGGTCTGACCAGAAAGCTGTTGCTTGCTGCTGTGTACCATGTGGAGTTTATTTGATATGCTTTTTATTCACATCTGTTTGTAAGTGCAACCTGTACATTAAATTTAATGTTCTACAAGGATAATTTGCACTATGTCCTGCTTCTCACTTTTTCCATAAACACTTGTTGGTAGGGGAGTTTTATATTTTTACAGATTAACGACTGAATTTCATGGGGTAACATTTATGCCCTGAATTCCATGTCCTGAATACTACATAATGTGAACCTAAAACGGTGATTATTGTATTTTATAAATCTCTATGGTGACACACCATTTGTTTACTATTCTACACCCTTTTCTTCTTTTTTGGAAATTGGTGAATTTGAGAGCGCCTATTTCGGTGCATCTTTTGTATGATATAACTACACATATAGTAAAGAAAACAAAACAAAACAGAGACCGTGTACAGGCTAAGCACAGTACGCCTATACACTTAGAAATGAATAGTTAGAAGAGAAGCAGTAAAGCGGAAGGCATCAGCCAGTCAACTCTTGTCATTTTTCAAACCCAACTGTAACTTGACAGTAAGGAGCTGATTGGCTTGTGCGTTATCACTTTCCACTTTATAATTTCTCCAGGTTTAATACATCTGCCCCAGAGTCTCCTTGAGAGAGGAGGAATATGTCAGTGGTTGGTTGCCTGCAGGAGGGATTGAGGAAAGCCTACCTCCCCCATCTAGCATGGACTCCAGGTCAATAGCCACAATATACAGTAGTTCCCCATTGCCATGAAGATGCCCTGGTAATCTAGTGGGGATGCAGAGACAACCTGGCCTCCACAGCCAGCACCACCAGTGGTCTCCCTCACCAGCGGTGACAGATGCAATTTGTGTGGCTCCCTGTAAGCAGGGAGCTGCCTTATCTATCCCCAATGCATCAGGCTACGTCTCCCCTGCTGTATGTGCTGGAGCCCAGTCTCCAGTGCTACATCCGCTGGGGATAGTTGGAGCAGCAGTGAGGGAGGCTTAGACACTAACTCGCTTCCTCATCAAGGAAAAGTATAAAAAAAAATAAAAAAAAAAATATTATGAGTTTGCTTAATAGCAGCCCCTGTGCAAAACCATGCACTCTCCTTGGGCACTATACAAAAACTGGACCTAGAGGTGGAGTATAGGGGAGAGCGAGCCGGGGATGCTGAGAAAAGAAACTTAACCGTCTGGTGCCCAGACTCCAGCTCACCTATACCCCAGTGTCATCTCAGTGTCCCCCATGGATGATAAAGGAAACTACAAATTTCACATTATATGCTGTGTGTTCTTATAAGAGGAATCCCAACAATTTGCAAAACGAAATACCTAATAGAGTGCCACAGTCAGTCTCACCTATTCAAAGATGAACATTCTGCATGAGGCAGCATAATGCTAAACCGTGGGTAGCCAGAAATATTTATAAGGAGAATACGCCTTACCCTATCATTCAGCATACTTGACAGCTGATACAGGAATCGTACAAGTGTAGCATTCTCGTAGCTACGGATTGGCTGGAGCTCGGGATCGCCATGGTACTGTATGTCAAACTTACGCAGTCCATTTATTAACTGAAATTAGAAGGTAGAAGAGTTATCAAAGCCCAAAAGGAAATGAAAAGATAAACATATGTGTGTGTATATATATATATATATATATAATGTGTATATAAATAATGTGTACATATACACACACATTTTTTATATATATATATATATATATATATATTTATATTTATATATATGTATATATACATATGTGTATACAGGTTGAGTCTCCCTTATCCAAAATGCTTGGGACCAGAGGTATTTTGGATATGGGATTTTTCCGTATTTTGGAATAATTGCATACCATAATGAGATATCATGGTGATGGGACCTAAATCTAAGCACAGAATGCATTTATGTTTCATATACACCTTATACACACAGCCTGAAGGTAATTTTAGCCAATATTTTTTATAACTTTGTGCATTAAACAAAGTGTGTGTACATTCACACAATTCATTTATGTTTCATATACACCTTATACACACAGCCTGAAGGTCATTTAATACAATATTTTTAATAACTTTGTGTATTAAACAAAGTTTGTGTACATTGAGCCATCAGAAAACAAAGGTTTCACTCTCACTCAAAAAAGTCAGTATTTCGGAATATTCCGTATTTCGGAATATTTGGATATGGGATACTCAACCTGTATACATATACACACACACATACATATAGCCAAATAAGTTTCTAACATTAATTGCTTAATGGTGATGCCCACTACTTTCCATTTCCCAAATTAAATAAAAAAAAAACTGCGCTTATTAATTTTTACATCAGTGTCTATGAAGGTTGCAAAGAAAAACGAATAATGTTGCTGGTCACGATGCACAGATCCAGAACAGCTCATCCCCAAGAATTGAATCACCCCCTTACAACTGTTGCAGCACTTAATAATGCAGAAACTATTACCCCAGAACAGTTTTATTTATTTTATTTTTTTTAAATTATCCAAATATAGGAAGAATAGCCCCAGGCATTTTGACATGCAATAAAAAAGGGGACTTTTGGTTACTCACAGTTGAATCTATTTCTCTGAATCCGGCTGGGGGACACTGGTACCATAGGAGCTGGCACTTAAACTAAACTAACTGTAGCTTTTAACATATGGTACTCCCCTCTGCAACCCCCAGCAGGTCAGTACAACTTGAAAAGAGCACAGAAAGATGAAGTAGTATCTCACTGAAACTGTTGAAACCAAAATAAAACAGAACCGCAGGGATACAGCGGCAACACAAAAACCCAGAGACTGAGCATGAGGGAGGGAACAGTGTCCGCAGCCGGATTCAGAGAAAAGGATTCAACCAAAAATCCCTTTCATCCAGGCTGGGGGAACACGTTCAACAGACACCGAGAGGGGAGCAAATGCTAGGCTGCAAGACCGGATAACAAGCACATGAAAGCATTAGAATCGAGCAAATGTATGGACAGAAAACCAGGTTGCTGCCAGGAATAGCTACTCCGCGGAAGTACCATGTCAAGCCACCGAGGAGGCCGCAACTGCCCTAGTAGAGTGCGTCGGAAACAGAGTACTATA
This sequence comes from Pseudophryne corroboree, assembly GCF_028390025.1. Taxonomy (NCBI): domain Eukaryota; kingdom Metazoa; phylum Chordata; class Amphibia; order Anura; family Myobatrachidae; genus Pseudophryne; species Pseudophryne corroboree. The sequence goes on from NC_086444.1 coordinate 367,980,857, forward strand.
ATAAGCCTGAACAACGGCCGAACTGATCCACTGTACAATGGTCTGTTTTGTAGCAGGCCAACCATGTTTCGGAGCATAAAAGAGAACCAATATAGAACTTGTGCGGCAAGAAGTTCTGTCCTATTACATCCGCAGGGCACGGATCACATCTGAAAGAGCCAAATCGGAAAGACTATTTCCTGGTTTAAATGAAAAGCAGAAACAACGTTTGGCTGGAATAAAGGAACTGTACGGAGTACTGCCCTATCATAGTGAAATATAAGAAAGGACGACTTGCAGGACAAAACACCCTGGGCTACACCAACAGACGAAACGGATGTTGAACATGCAATACACTCTGCATTCAGGTCAGAATTTCCAAAATAAGGGCCAGACGCCACATGAAGTAAACAGCCAAAATCTGCAATTTTAAAGAATGAAGCTGCAAACTAGCCTCCAACCCCCCAGAAGGAAGGCCAAGAAAACGAGAAAGGCGAAACCTGGAAGTATGAAACCTGTGCTTCTCACACCACAAGATGCAGATCTTCCAGACCCTGCAGTAATTGCAACCTAGTTCGTACCGCAGAGGGAGAAAAACCCTTTGCCTTCAGGAGACCGGCATCAAATGCCAATCCATTAAAGCTAACCGAGGAAGGTCCAGGTGCAGAAACTGACCCTGCAGCCACAGTGGAAGGCGCCACCCGGGACCCACCAACAGTTTTAGAACGTAACAGGACCATTTGCGGCCAGTCCGGAGCCACCAGTATGACTGTGACCTGTTAATCCTTGACCGGCTTGAATACCCAAGGCAAAATTGGACCCTGGGGGAAAAAAATATGCCATACTGAAGTCTCATGGAACAGTTGTGGCATCCACCGCAAACGCCATCCAGTCCCTGGACCTTGCACTACACCGGGGGAACCCTGAAGTTGTGAAGATAGGCCATGAACTACACCTCTGGAAGACCGCACTTCCGAACAAACAATTGGATGACCTCCAGATGGAGCAACCACTCCCCCAGGAGAAACCTCATTCTGCTTAGGAAATCGGCCTCCCAATTTTTCACTCCTGCTATGAACACAGCCAAGATTACTGGAACAAAGATAGAAATAAATGCTTATGTACGACAAGCAAAGGTGTTTTTTGACAGAGCAATGACAAAGAGGGTCATTCAGAGTAGCAACTGTTTGCTGCTCGTGCGATCAACCTGGCGCCGCCTATGGGGGAGTGTATTTCAGCATAGCAGGGCTGCGAACGCTTGCACAGCCCTGCTATACTAAAAAAATTTCACGTAAAACAAGACCCGGGGGGTGGCCTAGCGGGGCATGGAGTAGGACAAGAGTTTCTGAACTCCCCAGCCTCATACTCCTGATATTGCTCCTGCTGCCCTGTATGATTGCCCAGAACGCCCAGTGTAGCTATCTGAGGTGCTGCTACTCGTTTGGAGCTACTTTTGAGTGGATTCCAGTGCCTCCCTGCTGTGCATATTGCCCCTGAATGTGCCGTGCTACCCTGGCCGGGCGCGGCCTGTGTGTGACCGGCGCCGTCTTGGGGATCACTGCAGCCCGCTCTCTGGATTCTGCACTCTCCTGCTGACTAGCCTGCCTCCCGGCTCTGGTGGATGACTGGCTGACGGACCGCGGCGCTTACCTCCTCCTCTGCCCGCTGCCGGGACTGACGCGCTGGAGGTGCGAGACCGCCGGGCGTCATCTTTGTTCTGGTGAGGAGCGCAGACCTGCTTCTGCCTGCGCCTCTCCTGCCATTTGCGCTGCCGAACTCCGCCTGGGGTCCCTGCTTTTCAAGCTGCCGTGGGGGGACGGGATTGGTGCCTGATGCACTGTATGAGTGGGAAAACCCCACATAGCCGCTGCAAGACCTGCTGCAGAAGGAACACAATCTGCACTTCATTATCCTGCCTCCTTCAGGGATTCTGAAGATAGGCTCCCTGTGCAGGCATTACTGGAACCTGCCTGCCTCTGCTGCTGGACATTGTGGAGTGGTGAGTGGTGGGGACCCCCTCTCTCCTCTTTACCCCACTGTGCCCCTGGGCTGCATACCCACTTTGTTGAGCGCTAACATCTTATAACATATACATCTGGGGTAAAAGTGCACTCCTGTTTGGACCTGTGCCCTCAGTCTGTATTATCTGCTAGGGAATTTATAACATAACCTTCGCCTCCCTGTCTCTGGCTGGGTGGGCCTGATGGTCCGGAGACGCCGCAATTCAGCTGCTGCTCGCTTAGCGCGATTTGCTCACGTGGAAAGGTCCCCTGTTTCCTCTGCATCTTCATCTCCATCGCTGGCTGCCTCCTCGCCCGCTTCCCCCAATATGGCGCATGTTCCTGAAATTGCTGAAGTTACCATGTCTCAATTGCTACAAGCCATTACGGATTCTGAAAAGCGTCTTGCGGATAAAGTGGCGGAGGTCCATGTTGATATATCGTTTATATGCCAGGATATGCAGAAACTCAGAGATAGAGTTGGGGAGACGGCCTTACCTCCTTGGAATCTCAGATGTCTGCGTGCAAACTTAAATTGACGGATATCGAGGGACGCCTCAGACAGAATAATGTTCGTTTTGTGGGCCTCCCTGAAAAGGCGGAGGGCTCTCAGCCGGAACAATTTCTGGAATCCTGGTTATTATCCGCATTCGGTAAAGATTCGTTTACTCCACAGTTTGCTGTTGAGCAGGCCCACCGTGTCCCCTCCCTCCGGGTGCACAGCCACGGACTTTTATCGCAAAGATCCTTCACTATAAGGACAGGGATGCTATATTGCGTCTTGCTAGGATTAAAGGCCCGTTGGAGCATGGGGGGCAGAGGGTGGCTGTTTTTCAGGACTTTTCGGCTGAGGTCCAGAAGTCCCGTTCGCAATTTACGCAGGTTAAACAGTGGTTGCGGGACTTACAACTGCAATATTCTATGTTATACCCAGCGAGGCTCCGTGTGGTGTCTGGCAACCGCACATATTTTTTCGATACTCCGAGAGAAGCCTCTGCATGGATTGACTTGCAGCCTAATCCTCACGCTGCTCCGCCCTGAGTGTCTTCTATATGTATTATTCGTTTCTGTTTTTTTTGTCTGCTGGGGCTAATGGTTGAATAATTGCTATTGGCTTGTTTCTGCTGGTAGGCTGGGGATTTCATGTCCTAAAGGTTACGGGGTTTAGTTGCCCCGCAGGAAGTTTTTTTACTCTCTTCTAGAGTCTTTACAATGTTAGGGGTTAAGTGTACCTATGTTGGGGTTGGTATGCGGGGTGGGGGTGGTTGGGTTTTGTTATTTTTCTTACTATTGTTGGTTGTTGTGTTTTCCCTTTTTTTTTTTTCTTCTTCTTCCCTGTATGTGCTTTTCTTGTGCGGTTTTATATTGGGCGTGCTGCTATTTTTATCCTGTCTTTGCGTGGGGGATGGATGTCGCCGTGCTGGGATACCACTGGCCTAGTTCTGTCAAAATTGCATTTTGTAAGTCATTATGGTAAATGTTTTTTCATGGAACGTTCGTGGCCTTAATGATAAGGTCAAGCGTTCCCTAGTGTTGAAATATATTAGGACCCACAATCCTGGTTTGGTCTGTCTCTTGGAGATGCATCTTATTGGTAGCCGTGTCCTTTCACTCAAGAAACCTTGGGTGGGGTGGGCGTTTCACTCCACCTTCCATTCTAATTCTAGGGGTGTATCGCTGCTGATTCATAAAAATTTACATTTTGTTTGTACTAAGGTCCAAATTGACCCACTGGGGTGTTATGTATTTTTAGCTGGCACTATACACGGTTCCCCATTTGTGCTACTTGCTATATATATATATATATATATATATATATATATATATATATATACCTCCTCCTTATAATTCTGGGATTTTTGTGAAGGCATGTGCCTTTATGCAGGAATTTCCCACTGCCCCGGCTATATGTATTGGTGATTATTATGCTGTTTTGGATGAGGCTGCGGATAGATGGAGGCCTGCTGCCCAGAATGTGGCTCCTGGGCCCACTGCCTTTGCCCGTTTGATTTCTGAGTTGGGACTTGTAGACGTTTGGCGCCTGCATAATCCCTCGGTCAGTTGTTTTTCTTGCTTCTCCAGTTCACATGGAGTATTTTCTCGTATAGACATGGCATTGCTTACTCGCCCCCTCCTCCCATGTGTGTCCTCAGTGCGATACCTATCACGTGGGATATCTGATCATTCTCCTATATTGTTGTCTATATGTTTTGATATTCCCAGGGGGGCATCGTTCTGGAAGCTCAACCCTTTTTGGCTGACCCAGATGGGCTCAGCATCTGAACTAATTGTACTTTGGGAGGAGTTTTTTGCCAATAACCCTATTTGTAATAATACTCCACTGGTGTGGGATGCTTATAAGGCCTTTCTACGGGGTTCATTAATATCCAGAGTCGCCCAGTTGAAGATATCTAGTAGAAAGTCTGGGGAGGAGTTGGAGAGGAGGAGTGCTGAGCTTGAGCAGACTTATTTGCGTAGTGGGCTCCCTGCGGATCGGGTGGAATGGCTGATAGTACATCAACAACTGACAGACCTACTCCTTGACAAATCAAAGAGGAGTTTACTGGTCCGTGCCCATTATTTCTATATTCAGGGAGATCGATCAGGAACATTTCTGGCTTATTTGGCTAGACAGGAGATGCCCTCCGTCATTGTGCACAGCATTAGGAGCATGTCTGGTGTTGTTTGTACGGATACCCCTTCTATAGCTTCTAGTTTTTATACATATTTTTTAGACGTTTATAGAACCAGGGCACAGTATACATACTCGGCATTATCTAATTATTTTGATATGTTAGAGGTTCCTTCTCTAAGTTCTGAGTCTAGACAGTTTTTGGACTCACCCCTTACGCTGGAAGAGGTTGAAAATGCTATTAAGTCCTTTTCCAGTAATAAGGCTCCGGGGGTGGATGGCCTTCCTATTGAACTGTATAAGACCCATTTGGATTTCTTTGCCCCTAAACTTCTGCTAATTTTTGAGGGATTGTTGTGGGGTGGTACTCTCCCCTCATCCATGGCCGAGGCACTGGTGGTGCTGATACCGAAGCCAGGTAAAGATCCCCTACTCTTAGACTCGTACCGTCCTATCTCACTGTTGTCAACTGATATAAAAATTCTCGCTAAACTTAGCACTCCTTTAGTTAATACTGTGGTCCTGGAGTTGGTCCATTGTGACCAAACTGGCTTTATGCCGGGCAGATCTACTACTGTCAATCTTAGACGATTATTTACGTATATGCAGTTGGCGGGGGATGAGCTGGACGGTGCGATAGTGGTTTCCCTGGACGCTGCCCGCGCCTTTGATTCTGTAGAATGGGTGTATCTCTGGGAGGCCCTTGTTAGATATGGAATAGGCCCGAATTTTTTGTCCTGGGTTAAGCTTTTATACTCCTGTCCTGCTGCAAGAGTTGTGGTCAATGGTTTTACCACTGGGTCTTTTTTGTTGGAGAGGGGTACCCGACAAGGGTGTCCTCTGTCCCCACTACTTTTTGCTCTTGCTATAGAGCCATTGGCGTGTGCTGTTAGGGCCGCAACGAATATACAGGGCCTCAGTATTGTGGGACAGGAGGAAAAAATTGGTTTATATGCAGATGATATGATACAATTTTTGAAAGATATATCCCCTTCATTGCCTGCCCTTCTTGGACTGGTTCGGGAATTCGGTTATTTCTCGGGTATCTGTATTAATTGGGGTAAATCGGTGGTGTTCCCATTAAATCCCTCTACATCACCCCCAATTTCCTACGACCTCCACCTTCAATGGTGTACCCAGTTTAAATATCTTGGCATCCAAAGCTCTCATTCTCCTAAAGATTTTGTTGCCTTGAATTTGGCTCCCCAGATTGATAATTTGTGTGTAAAGACGCAAGTTTGGCAGAAACTCCCTTTAACTGTAACGGGTCGTGTAAATATTGTCAAAATGGTTATTTTGCACAAATTTCCTTATATACTACAAAATGCACCGGTTTATATTCCTGCCTCACAATATCTGCTGATTTCCCGATATATTGCTTCCTTTATTTGGGGTGCTAAACGGGCCCGTATTGCCTATAAAACACTTAGTAGACCCAGAATAGAAGGTGGCCTGGCATTGCCAGATTTGCATTTGTATTATCTAGCTGCCCAGTTAGTACAACTTTATGAGTGGGTTACTCCGGGAGATTATGGGAATCTCCCTGTGGCTCTTTTGGATAAAGCTGACCTCTCCTTTTCTCCGTTGCAGTTTTTACTGGCACGTACCTCATTATCCTCTCTCCCCCAACTGCTGCAACAGCCTCGTAGAGTATGGCTGGCGACTGAGAGGCTGCTGGGTAACTCCACAGTGGATCCTTGTTCTCCACTTTGGAATAATACGGCCTATTCTGAACTTTTTAAATTGGAAGGCTGTTCTGTTTGGACCTCGTATGAGGTATCAACAATAGGACAACTTTATCAAGATGGGGTGCTCCATAGCTTTGAGTTTCTGTCCACTACATTCGCCATTCCTAGACATAATTTTTTTAGGTATTTACAGCTCCGGCATGCGCTGATGGCACAATAGCGGAGCTCTGCTCCACAGCTCTCTGAATCTCCAGTTCACAAAATTATTCATACGTTACCTTCTCGTGGGAGGGTCTCTGCTCTGTACTCCTCCCTCCTCTCCTCCTCTGGATTGGATGGGCTGACCGCCCTTCGAGCTAAATAGACGCAGGATTTGGGTGAAATTGGTGAGGAGGACTGGAACCATATCCTGGCCTCCCCGCGGGCGGCCTCGGCGAGTGCTAGATTCCAGCAGATACAGCTATATATCTTACATAGAGTCTATTGGACTCCTTCTCGACTGTTCATATTTGGAGGTTTGGCTTCTGACGACTGTCCGAAATGCTCTGCTCCAGCTGCTGGGTTCTGGCACTTGCTCTGGCAGTGCCCGCTGGTGTATGCCTTTTAGGAAGATGTCAAGGCATCTGTAGGCTATACGGGTATTCAGATTCCGCTGTTGAATCCACGTATTTGTATATTCGGACTAGATTTGATGGAATACCTCCCAATTCACTCTTGTCTTTATGTAAATATTGTTTTAACATTGGCCCGGGTATGTATAGCATGTAACTGGATGGCTCGTGTCTCTCCGTCATCTGCTGAATGGGTTGCCCTTGTGAATACTACCATTTCCCATTAACGTTTTATGCACACTAAACGTAATTCTTTATTGAAATTTGATAAGATTTGTGACCCTTGGAGGAATTCTAGATACTTCATTGACCCTACGCTTTAAAATCCGGGCGTATGTGTTACTTATGCTGGTGTATTGTCCCTGGCACGCATTGGTCTGTCCCTCCCCCCGCGCATTTCCGCACTTTAGCACGCACTGTTATATCTGTTTCTGTTTGTTTTTTCTGATTATCATGAACCACAGTGTGGCTGTATTTTTATGAATATGATTCATGTCTTTGTAGTGCAACATTGCTGCATAACAATATTCTTAACTGATGACCGGAAACTATGAAAAGCACAGATATGGTTTTGTAACTGTTTATTTGAGATGTTAAATGTTCTGTTTACGTAAAACAATAATAAAAATAACTGATTTAAAAAAATAAAAAAAATAAGACCAGGGCTGCAGTTACTTACCCTGTGCGATGGATCCAGCAATGAAGGTCCCGGTCCTGATGTCAGACATCCGCCCTCCGAACGCCTCGACACGCCTGCGTTGGGACTCACCGCACCTGGAAAACGGTGAGTATCCGCCCCGGAATGCCTCCCGCCTGTCCGTCTCCTTGCGATCGCCGCTGCAATCACATTTCTCGCATATGTAATTCTGATCCGTTCGCGCGAAGAACCGCTGCGTGCGAACGGGTCGGAATGACCACCAAAGATCACTGACTGGTTTCATGACTAGACAGAAGTGTTTGAGTTGCAGACAGATCACTATTGACTGACCATGTTTAATCCATGTACACATTGTGAAGAGATGTTATTGCTTATACTCAAGGCAACATTGCCCCCTACTGTCTATTAGTATTCATGAATATTTTCTAGGTGATCTTTGTACCATTTAAAATGCTTATTCAGGAGTTTTTTCACCCCAATAGAAGAGGCTATATAAGCTGCAGTGTGAAAATTAACCTCTTTGTTGGGGCAAAACCTGCAGTGCGCCCACATGAAAAAGACCAACCTGATTCCAGACACTGAAGTGATTGAGGCTCTCTAGGTTAACAGACTGAATATTACTCTGTCACTCAGACCAAGCTAAGTATATGTGAATAGTTTTCTCTATAAACTGTATTTGTTGAGACTAGTGCCTCCTTGTGTGTCTCATTAACTTATGAATCCAAAGAACCTTGTTCCTCCGGGTACACCGCCCAGGCGAGAATGCGGGCTGCCACCAACATACCCCCAGCACTCTGGGTGCGCCCTGGTTTTTGACATATGCCACCGCTGTGGCGCACTGGTAGCCAAGACAGAGCCAAAAAAAAAAAATGGATCAGAGATCGAGCACATTAATCTTAAGATCTGTCTCCAACCAAAGTCCCTGTAGGCAAAGATGCAACTTCGCAGAACCCCAACCCAGGAGAATGGCATCCGAGTTCACAATGACACAATCCGGGCTGCCAAGGATCGGCCCTGGAGCAAATACTCGGACATCAGCCACCATTGATTGCTGCGAGACAAGAGGCACTCTGGACAACAACCAGTTTTGGAGAATGTTCCATGGAATCCTTGCAGTGGAGCCTGGCGTACTGAATGGTCTCGAAGGTGGAGACCATTGTGCCCAACAATTTCATGCAAAGCAAGACTGACTGATTAGGTACTGACTGCACTGTCCTGACAAAAGCATGGAGGAAATGGGCCTTGGCCTCTGGCAGGAAGGGATGCGGTCAGGATGCCGGCAGTCGAACAAAACTATGTCAGAATCCCGACACCATGATCATAAGAATGCAGGGACTGTCAGTGGCAGTCCGCAGGGAAGGGGGTTTAGGTTTAGGCACCCCCAGAAGGACTAGAATTAGGCTGCTGGAAAGAAGGGTTGGGGGAGGGTAAGTATGCTTTCCTAGCCTCTGTAAGGATTCTCTCCTTCAGGATGCAGCAGTCAGTCTTCTTCTCGACCCCGGTAAATCATATCACAGCTGGCAGGAACACTCGCTGTAGACAGGTGTCTAATACCACCCCCAGAAACAGCAGCGCTGATTAGGGGGTGGTATCAACTGCAACTTCTTGAAATTCAGAATAGAGCCATGATCCTGAAGTACCTGCATCATGCGGTCCTGCTGTGCCTTCACAAGGAAGGATTACCGGCCCAAATAGGAAAATGAAGGTATGTCAAGGGAGGCCAAAATGTGTTGGAATCTCTTCTGTCAGTAATCTGTGGCATGAAGGCCATCTGAATATGATCCTCCCAAAGCCTGACGTTTAAGGCACAAAGAGTCAGAATCAGCCATAAGGAGCCGTTCGCCTTTTGAACAATGAATAGGTTGGAGTAAAACCCCAGTTTTCTTTTAGTCAACGGAAAGAGGTTGAACATGTAACTTCTGAAAATGATGCCCAGCACCCAAGGCATTGAAAGAAAAAACTCTTCCCACGGTCTCTGAACTGGAGCATGCGATCGCCTACCCATGACTGTACTGGGTGGGGAAGGACCCCATCAGGCTTCTCAGAAACTATGGCTCCTGATTGCCTGTTGGCTCCAGAAAATCTGTCCTTTGGTGGTGAACCCCTGATGTGGAAAAACCTGCCTCAGTCTTACTGACTTCTAGTGGATGCCCTCTCCCCAAAAGGAAGAACGAAAGCACAAAACCATGGATCCCGCTGCTTTTGGGGCCGACACAGGAAGAAATATGTAGTTATGGTAGACTTACCATTGATAACTCTTTCTCCTAAGTCCACAGGATAAACAATGGGATATGAGGTAGCGACAGCGGATTGGCACCAACGGTCTCCCAGAATGCAATGGGCCAGTCTCCTATATCCCCGCCTACTGGCTCAGGCAATTCAGTTGTTTTCCAAAGCTTAAGGCAGGAGCATCATAGAGAGCCCTAATCAGGCAAGAAGAACACACATGCACACCCTTCCATACAAGAAGAGGTTAGTAATTGAAAGGATCCTCAAATCAGGTGCGTCAGGGTGGGATCCCTGTAGATACTGTGGACTTAGGAGAAATAGACTTATCGACTGAGTCTACCATAACTACATATTCCACCTGCAGGACCCACAGGTTATCCACAGGATAAACATTGGGATGTCCCAAAGCAAATATTGTGGTGGGGACGCCCCTAATTGGACAGGAGAATCCTACGCCCAAATGCAGCGTCCCGAGAGGCAAAGGTATCACAGGCATGTCTAATGAATGTGTTAATGGAAGACCATGTGGCTGCCTTACATACCTGTTCAGCTGAAGCACCATGTTGTGCTGCCCATGACGGACCTACCTTACGAGTAGAGTGAGCAGAGACATTCGCCGGAATAGGGAGATCACCTTGAGAATATGCTTCTGAAACAGTCATTCAAAGCCACCTCGCCAGTGTCTGCTTGTCAGCAGGCCATCCTCTCTTGTGAAATCCGTAGAGAACAAAGAGTGTGTCTTTCTGATGGCACTGGTACGATCCACGTAGATCCTTAAGACACGGACTACATCCAATGATGCATCTCCCGCAGAAAGGTCTGGCCCTTGGAAGGCCGGGACTACAATTTCTTCGTTAAGGTAGAATTTAGACACCACCTTAGGAATATAACCAGATTTGGTTCTGAGAACCGCTCTATCTAGATAAAAAACAAAACAAAAAAAACACAGAAAAGGAGGGCGACATATTAATGACCCTAAATCTGAAACTCTTCTAGCTGAAGCAATAGCCAGTAGAAAGATAACTTTAGCTGTCAACCATTTAAGATCCATTTGCTTTAGTGGTTCAAATGGGGCAACTTGAAGTGCCTTTAGAACTAAACTTAAATCCCAAGGCACTGCAGGGGGAACAAAAGGAGGTTGGATGTGAAGCATTCCCTGGAACAAAGTGCTAACATCCTGTAGGTTAGCAATTTTCTTTTGGAACCAGACAGTCAATGCTGACACCTCCACTCTCAAGGAAGCCAACCGTAGACCTTTGTCCATTCCTGCCTGAAGGAATGCTAGGACGCCTCAAACTCTGAAAGACCTAGGGTCAAATTTCCGGTCACTGCTCCATTAGGTTAGGCTTGCCATATTCGGTGATAAATGAGAGCGGAGGATGGTTTCCTTGCTCTGAGTATTGTTTGAATTACCTGTTGTGAGAATCCTCTTGCTTTCAGAATGGAAGTCTCGAGAGCCAGGCCGTCAAAGACTCGATCCAGGTGCTTATGATAGCAAGGATCCTGAGACAATAGATCTGGGCGGTGAGGGAGTAGGAATGGAGCATCCATCGACAGCCTCTGCAGATCTGTGTACCAATGTCTTCTGGGCCAAGCCGGAGTTATTAGTATCACGGTGCCCTTTCCTTGTTTTACCTTTCGCATCACCCTGGGCAACAGGGTGATCGGTGGAAACACAAGCCAGATGAAAGTCTCATCTCACTGACAGGGCATCCACAAAGGTCGCTCTGGGATCCTCTGTTCTCGACCCGTATGCGGGAACTTTGTTGTTCTGACAGGACGCCATGAGATCTATCTCCCGTAAAGCCCACTTGTCTACCAGAGTCTGGAAGACCTCGGGGTGTAAAGCCCATTCGTTTGCAAGAATGGCGTGACGACTGAGAAAATCCACTACCCAGTTTAGGACTCTTGGAATGAATACTGCGGACAAGGCTGGATGATGAAGTTATGCCCATCTTAACGTGTGGCTCACCTCCTTCATTGCTTTTTGACTGCAAGTTCCTCCTTAAAGATTGAGGTACACTACTGCCGTTGCATTGTCAGAGCGAATTTGAACTGGTTTCCCCTGAAAAATGTCCTTTGCCTGAATGAGTGCCATATATATGGCCCGAAGTTCCAATATATTTATTGGCAGGCAACTATTTTCCTTGGTCCACTGTCCTAGGAAGCAACTTCTTCCAGACACTGCTCCCCAGCCCTGAAGACTGGCATCCGTTGTCAGACCCTCTCAATCGGATATTCAAAAGGGTCTCCCTTTGTCCAGGTGGGATGTCTGTAGCCACCAGGCTAATGACCTCCTTACTTCCAGAGGAAGGACCATAGTCTGCGTTTTATTGTCTGATGAAAACCATTCCATTTGGAAAGGATCAGACGTTGCAGAGGCCTCGAGTGGAATGTGAGCATGCTCCACCATGTTGATAGCATCAATTCCATCACGCGCATTGTGGCGTGAATGGATATCCTTTGACTGTGCAGCACCTCCTGAATCCTTGACTGAATTTTGGATATTTTGTTCAGAGGTATAATTACTCTCTGAAGACCCGAATCCAACACAGCCCCCAAATGAGTCATCCGTTGTGATGGAACCAGTGACAACTTTGCCCAATTTATGAGCCAACCGTCTCTCTGCAAACAAGCTATTGCCTGTTGCAGATGACACTGAAGCAATTCCTGAGATTGTGCCAGGATTAATAAATCGTTGAGGTATGGAAAAATCCTTATACCCTGCTGACAGAGATAAGCTGCCATTACCACCATAATTTTGGTAAATACTCTGGGAGCTGTGGCCAGTCCAAATGGTAGGGCCTGAAACTGAAAATGTTGCTGAAAGATAGCAAACCTGAGATAGCGTTGATGGGACAGTGCTATAGGAACGTGTAGGTAAACATCCTGGATATCCAGGGATACCATAAAATCCTCCGGCTCCATGGCCAAAATAATGGAACGTAAAGTCTCCATATAAAACCGAAGCCCCAAAATGTACTTGTTCAGCACTTTGAGATTGAGTATGGGCCGGAATGACCCATTTGGCTTCTGGACTAGAAACAGGTTAAAATAAAAACCTTGTCCTCGTTGTGCGGGAGGAACTGGAATTAACACTCTTGACTGAAGCAACTTCTGAACTGCCTCTTGCAAAGCCCTGGTCTTCGTTTCCACTGAAGATGGGCTGGTACAAAAAAAGCATTTGAGGAGGGTGTTTCTTGAAAACAAACACATAACCGTGAGATACCGCTTCTTGCACCCAGGCATCTGTGGTAGACTGCTGCCAGGTCTGTGCAAACTGAAGTCAGCCTCCCACCCTGGGGTCCCCATGTGGAGGCCCACACCATCAGGCTGATGGCTTATCTTCTGACTTGGAAGCCGGCCCTCTGGTAGCACAATGCTTTTTAGTGTTACCAGACTTGTCAGACTGAGACTAGTTTGCCGTAACCTTTTCCTTTTACTTGAGTTCGAAAGGGCAGAAAACCTGGAAATCTAGGTTTGGATTTGTGTGTGGAAGGGAACTTCACTTTCTTGGAGTCTGCTTCTGACTCCAAAATACTGTTTAATTCTTTACCAAAAAGAATATCTCCAGTAAAAGGCAGACTCCAGAACCTTCTTGGATTCTGAGTCAGCTTTCCATGTACATAGCCAAACCGCTCTGCGAGCTGTTACTGCTGAGACTGATGCCTGAGAGGCAAATGTACCCATATCCAAAGCTGCTTCTTCCATAAAAATAGCCGCCTGCTTGATATGTGCAATATGGGATTTTTGCTCTCTAGATGCCAATGAAAGGTCATCCTCCAATGCATCAGCCCAGGCTGCCACTGCTTTTGCCATCCAGGCTGAAGCCATGGCTGGTCTTATGATTGACCCAGACAACGAGAAATGTTTTTTAGAAAACCATCTACATGTATTTTCCTATCCGTGACATCATTTAATGATGCTGAAGGCAGAGGTAATCTAGATTTTCGCACCAATCGAATGACATGCGTATGTACTTTGGGAGTCACCTCCCTTTTTAAACAGTCACCAGCCAGAAGAGGATAATGGGAATTCCATTTCTTTGGAATTCTAAACTTTTTACTGGGTGTTACCCAAGCCTCTTGCATAATTTCCGTCAGCTGTTCTGACCCAGGAAACTCAGTCCTAACTGTTTTGGGACGTTTAAACACAGTTGACTTAGATTTTAACAAAGGCTCTGCTGCTTCCTCTAAGGATAGAAGGGCTTTCATAGCAGTAATTAGCTCAGGTATGTCCACTGAGCTGAGACCTTCATCCTCATCTCTGTATGCAGACCCGGAGTGCGATGAGTCCTCACCCTCTGTTGAGTCCTCACCCTCCGTTGAGTCCTCACCCTCCGTTGAGTCCCCATCTGAAACATGTGTAGACTGTGAAGATGTTGTTTCAAGTCTATGTGATTTACTTTCCATCGGCCTTTCAGCATGTTTTTTTTTTTTAATATAAAGACTACAGGTTCCTGTAATGGATGTGATAAACCCCAGGTGGAATGTTGCATGTAAGGGTTAATAGGGTAACCTATCCCTGGTATAGGAGCTGGCATTATCCGCTCAGCTATACTGGATAATGTCTGTGCAAACGTAGCCCATGAGGGTCCCATTTGAACCTGTGCCTGCTTGGATTATTCAGGGGGCTTTGGTGAAAACTAAAACAGTTTGCACATAATCCATTTTAAACCAGATCCTGAGAGGTTAACCCAGCTTTGCAAGACAAACATGAAATGAGTGTTGGTGCTGTTGCGGAGAGTGTATCCTCCGCACCCTTGCCTCTCTTAGACATAAATCACACACCTGTACAGTGTTAAATACACAATTTGTGACTGAAATCACTTAAAACTTGTTAAATTGACATACACACTGATCCCGCTCAGCTTTGCACCAGCATTGAGGATCGGAATACACAGAAAACGGACAGAAAATAGTCAGCAATCACACTAGCAATCAGTCACAGGTTATACATTAGTATAATAAGCAATATGAGCACATAATCAACTACAGATACATTTCAAGTATGTAGGAGAACCATATTACTGCATTACCTTATAGAAGACTTTAAACGTATTCAGACACACAGTGAAAGAAACAGCAGCAATAGTTTACAGACTCATATGCATCAGGCACTATTCCAACTATTCGTACTCAATGGTAGATAGAGACTTAGTGCTGTATCACCCAGCTTAGGAAAGTGGGATAGAGGGAGACTTCACCCCGCTTCCAGGATCAATCAAAACGTTAGTGAACACTGAGTGGATCCAGACTCTATTAGTGTACACAACCGCCCCGTGAACCTACAGTGAACACAGACGCCCAAGTGAACACAGTCACACCAGTCATACAGCCGCCTATGCTGCGACTGGGTCCTTTCAGATACACAGCATCTGAAACGGAAGCGGGAAATCAGTTCATGGCGGGAAACTCTGAGGAAACTGGTCATGAACTGGGGGAAAAAGGCGACCAGGGGAGCGTCTTACTCCCCACTGCTGACATCAACCCCAGGGATCGCGGCCTCATACTACCCCTGAAGCCTATGATCCCTGAGGCCTAGCGCTGGTTCCCCTGAGGTGGCAGCCACATCAGCGACTGTTCCGTAGTCTCCATCCCAAAACAGTTCGGCTGTGTCTCGCGTTTCCCTTGCTAAGCGGAACCGATGCCTTACCTTCTCCCCGTGCTCCGGCCACAGCCTGGCAACGTCTGCTGGACTTGCTAGTACATCCTACACAGACGCCCGCTGAAACAGCACTGTACACGTGGGTAAGTGTTTTTGCGACCCGGCGGCAAGTTGTTGGAGCGACTCTAAGGTACTTATAAGATGTTTTTTAGAAAGATCGCACACAAAAAAAATAAAAATAAAAAATAAGATTTTAAACCTATCGGTTAATCTTTTTCTCGTAGTCCGTAGAGGATGCTGGGACTCCGTAAGGACCATGGGGATAGACGGGCTCCGCAGGAGACATGGGCACTTTAAGAAAGACTTTGGATCTGGGTGTGCTCCTCCCTCTATGCCCCTCCTCCAGACCTCAGTTAGAGAAACTGTGCCCAGAGGAGACGGACAGTACGAGGAAAGGATTTTGTTAATCTAAGGGCAAGATTCATACCAGCCACACCAATCACGCCGTATAACCTGTGATATACTATCTAGTTAACAGTATGAACAACAACATATCATCGGTCCAAAACCGACAAAACTATAACATAACCCTTATGAAAGCAATAACTATATACAAGTCTTGCAGAAGTAGTCCGCACTTGGGACGGGCGCCCAGCATCCTCTACGGACTACGAGAAAAAGATTTACCGGTAGGTTTAAAATCTTATTTTCTCTAACGTCCTAGAGGATGCTGGGACTCCGTAAGGACCATGGGGATTATACCAAAGCTCCCAAACGGGCGGGAGAGTGCGGATGACTCTGCAGCACCGATTGAGCAAACAGGAGGTCCTCCTCAGCCAGGGTATCAAACTTATAGAACTTTGCAAAGGTGTTTGACCCCGACCAAGTAGCAGCTCGGCACAGCTGTAGTGCCGAGACCCTTCGGGCAGCCGCCCAAGATGAGCCCACCTTCCTAGTGGAATGGGCCTTAACCGATTTTGGTAACGGCAATCCTGCCGTAGAATGCGCCTGCTGAGTCGTGTTACAGATCCAGCGAGCAATAGTCTGCTTTGAAGCAGGGCCGCCAACCTTGTTGGCTGCATACAGGACAAACAGTGCTTCTGTTTTTCTGATCCTAGCTGTTCTGGCCACGTAAATCTTCAAAGCCCTGACCACGTCAAGGGACTCGGTATCCTCCAAGTCACGTGTAGCCACAGGCACGACAATAGGTTGGTTCATATGAAATTCCGAAACTCGCCTAGCCGAAGCCAAGGCTAACAACATGACCACCTTCCAAGTGAGATATTTCAACTCCACTGTTTTAAGTGGTTCAAACCAATGTGACTTAAGAAAACTTAACACTACGTTAAGGTCCAAAGGCGCCACCAAAGGTACAAAAGGAGGCTGAATATGCAGTACTCCCTTCACAAAAGTCTGTACTTCAGGCAGAGAGGCCAATTCCTTTTGAAAGAAAATGGATAAGGCCTAAATCTGAACTTTAATGGAGCCTAATTTTAGGCCCAAATTCACTCCAGTTTGTAGGAAGTGAAGAAAGCGGCCTAGATGGAATTCTTCCGTAGGAGCATTCCTGGCCTCACACCAAGAAACATATTTTCTCCATAATCGGTGATAATGTTTAGAGGTCACGTCCTTCCTAGCCTTTATCAGCGTAGGAATGACCTCATCCGGAATACCTTTTTCCGCTAGGATCCGGCGTTCAACCGCCATGCCGTCAAACGCACCCGCGGTAAGTCTTGGAACAGACAGGGACCCTGTTGCAACAGGTCCTGTCTTAGAGGAAGAGGCCACGGATCTTCTGTGAGCATTTCCTGCAGATCCGGATACCAGGTCCTTCGTGGCCAATCCAGAACAATGAATATTGTTCTCACTCCCTTTTTCTTTATAATTCTCAACACCTTGGGTATGAGAGGAAGAGGAGGAAATACATAGACCGACTGGAACACCCACGGTGTCACTACGGCGTCCACAGCTACCGCCTGAGGGTCTCTTGACCTGGCGCAATACCTTTGTAGCTTTTTGTTGAGACGGGACGCCATCATGTCTATTTGGGGCAGTCCCCACCGACTTGCAATCTGTGCAAAGACTTCCTGATAAAGTCCCCACTCTCCCAGATGCAGGTCGTGTCTGCTGAGGAAATCTGCTTCCCAGTTGTCCACTCCCGGAATGAACACTGCTGACAGTGCGCTTACATGATTCTCCGCCCAGCGAAGAATTCTGGTGGCTTCCGCCATCGCCACTCTGCTCCTTGTGCCGCCTTGGCGGTTAACATGAGCTACTGCGGTGACGTTGTCTGACTGAATCAGAACTGGTCGGTCACAAAGTAAGGTCTCCGCTTGACGTAGGGCGTTGTATATGGCCCTTAGTTCCAGGATGTTGATGTGAAGACAAGTCTCTTGACTTGACCAAAGGCCTTGGAAATTTCTTCCCTGTGTGACTGCTCCCCAACCTCGGAGGCTCGCGTCCGTGGTCACCAGGATCCAATCCTGAATGCCGAACCTGCGGCCCTCTAGAAGGTGAGCACTCTGCAGCCACCACAGGAGAGATACCCTGGCCCTGGGGGACAGGGTGATCCGCTGATGCATGTGCAGATGTGACCCGGACCATTTGTCCAATAGGCCCCATTGGAAAGTCCTTGCATGGAACCTGCCGAAGGGAATGGCTTCGTATGTCGCCACCATTTTTCCCAGGACTTGAGTGCAATGATGTATTGACACTTGTTTCGGCTTCAACAGGTTCTTGACTAGAGTCATGCGTTCCTGCGCTCTATCGGAAGAAAACCCCTTTTCTGGTCTGTGTCCAGAATCATGCCCAAGAAGGGCAGGCGAGTCGTAGGATTCAGCTGCGACTTTGGAATATTGAGAATCCAGCCGTGTCGCTGTAACACTCTCAGTGAAAGGGATACGCTGTTTTGCAACTTCTCCCGTGATCTCGCTTTTATGAGATCGTCCAAGTACTGGATAATTGTGACACCCTGCTTGCGCAGGAGCACCATAATTTCCGCAATTACCTTGGTGAAAATTCTCGGGGCCGTGGAAAGCCCAAACGGCAACGTCTGAAATTGGTAATGACAATACTGATTCGCAAATCTCAGGTACGCCTGATGAGGAGGATATATGGGAACATGCAGGTATACATCCTTTATGTCCAGCGATACCATAAAATCCCCCCCTTCCAGGCTGGCGATGACCGCTCTGAGTGATTTCATCTTGAACTTGAACCGTTTTAAGTAAAGGTTCAGGGATTTTAAATTCAAAATGGGTCTGACCGAACCGTCCGGTTTCGGGACCACAAACAGGGTTGAGTAGTACCCCTTCCCTCACTGAAGCAGGGGAACCTCGGCCACCACTTGTTGAAGAAACAATTTTTGAATCGCATGTAACACTATCTCCCTTTCCAGGAAAGAAGTTGGTAGCGCCGATTTGAAAAACCGGCGAGGAGGCACCTCTTCGAATTCCAGCTTGTATCCCTGGGAAACAATTTCTATTGCCCAGGAATCCACCTGTGAGTGAACCCAGATGTGGCTGAAAAGTCGAAGACGTGCTCCCACTGGAGCGGACTCCCTCAGGGGAGCCCCAGCGTCATGCGGTGGATTTTGCAGAGGCCGGGGAGGACTTCTGTTCCTGGGAACTAGCTGTGTTGTGCAGCTTTCTCTGACGTCCTAGTGGATGCTGGGAACTCCGTAAGGACCATGGGGAATAGATGGGCTCCGCAGGAGACTGGGCACTCTAAAAGAAAGATTAGGTACTATCTGGTGTGCACTGGCTCCTCCCTCTATGCCCCTCCTCCAGACCTCAGTTAGAATCTGTGCCCGGCCAGAGCTGGGTGCTCCTAGTGGGCTCTCCTGAGCTTGCTAGAAAGAAAGTATTTGTTAGGTTTTTTATTTTCAGTGAGATCTGCTGGCAACAGACTCACTGCTATGTGGGACTGAGGGGAGAGAAGCAAACCTACCTGCTTGCAGCTAGCTTGTGCTTCTTAGACTACTGGACACCATTAGCTCCAGAGGGTTCGAACACAGGGCCTGACCTCGATCGTCCGTTCCCGGAGCCGCGCCGCCGTCCCCCTTGCAGAGCCAGAAGACAGAAGAACGATGAAATCAGCGGCAGAAGACTCCTGTCTTCATTAAGGTAGCGCACAGCACTGCAGCTGTGCGCCATTGCTCCCACAGCACACCACACACTCCGGTCACTGTAGGGTGCAGGGCGCTGGGGGGCGCCCTGGGCAGCAATTATATTACCTTTGGCAAAAAAAATACACATAATACAGTCAGTAACTGTATATGTGTAAAACCCCCGCCATTAAGTTACAAAAAACGCGGGACAGAAGCCCGCCGCTGAGGGGGCGGGGCCTTCTTCCTCAGCACACCAGCGCCATTTTCCTTTCACAGCTCCGCTGGAAGCACGCTCCCCAGGCTCTCCCCTGCAGTATCCAGGTGCAAGACGGGTTAAAAAGAGAGGGAGGGCACATAAAATTAGGCGCAAATCGATACAAATAAGCAGCTATTGGGAAAATCACTTATTAGCAGTGTAAATCCCTGTGTTATATAGCGCTGTGGTGTGTGCTGGCATACTCTCTCTCTGTCTCCCCAAAGGACTTTGTGGGGTCCTGTCCTCAGTCTGAGCATTCCCTGTGTGTGTGCGGTGTGTCAGTACGGCTGTGTCGACATGTTTGATGAGGAGGGTTACGTGGAGGCGGAGCAGGGGCAGATACATGTGGTGTCACCCCCGACGGGGCCGACACCTGATTGGATGGATATGTGGAAGGTCTTAACCGACAGTGTCAACTCCTTACATAAAAGGTTCGATGACGCAGCAGCCTTGGGACAGCCGGGGTCTCAGCCCGCGCCTGCCCAGGCGACTCAGAAGCCGTCAGGGGCTCAAAAACGCCCGCTAGCTCTGATGGTAGACACAGATGTCGACACGGAGTCTGACTCCAGTGTAGATGAGGATGAGACAAATGTACAGTCTTCAGAAGCCATCCGATGCATGATTACTGCAATGAAAGATGTATTTCACATTTCTGATATTAACCCGGTTACCACCAAAAGGGGTATTATGTTTGGGGAGAAAAAGCAGCCAGTGACTTATCCCCCATCTGATGAATTAAATGATTTGTGTGAAGAAGCGTGGAGTTCCCCTGATAAGAAACTAGTGATTTCTAAGAGGTTACTGATGGCGTACCCTTTCCCGCCAACGGACAGGTTACGTTGGGAAACATCCCCTAAGGTGGACAAGGCGCTAACACGCTTATCTAAAAGGGTGGCACTGCCGTCTCAGGATACGGCCGCCCTAAAGGATCCTGCGGATAGAAAGCAGGAAGCTATCCTGAAGTCTGTGTATACACACTCTGGTACTCTACTGAGACCTGCTATTGCTTCAGCCTGGATGTGTAGTGCTGCAGCAGCATGGACTGATACCCTGTCAGACAACATTGATTCCCTCGACAGGGATACTATTTTGCTAACCATCGAACATATAAAAGACGTCGTCTTATATATGCGGGAAGCACAGAGGGACATTTGCCTGCTGGCATCTAGAATTAATGCAATGTCCATTTCTGCCAGGAGAGTATTATGGACTCGGCAGTGGACAGGTGATGCTGATTCTAAAAAACACATGGAGGTTTTGCCTTATAAGGGTGAGGAATTATTTGGGGACGGTCTCTCGGACCTCGTATCCACAGCAACTGCTGGGAAGTCGACTTTTTTACCTCAGGTTCCCTCACAGCCTAAGAAAGCACCGTATTATCAAATGCAGTCCTTTCGGCCTCAGAAAGGCAAGCGGGTTAGAGGCGCATCCTTTCTGGCCAGAGGCAAGGGTAGAGGAAAGAAGCTGCACCAGGCAGCCAGTTCCCAGGAACAAAAATCCTCCCCTGCTTCCATTAAGTCCACCGCATGACGTTGGGGCTCCACAGGCGGAGCCAGGTGCGGTGGGGGCGCGTCTCCGAAACTTCAGCAACTAGTGGGTTCGCTCACAAGTGGATCTATGGGCTGTACAAATTGTATCACAGGGATCCAAGCTGGAGTTCGAGGCGACTCCCCCTCGCAGTTACCTCAAATCAGCCTTGCCAGCTGCTCCCAGGGAAAGGGAGGTAGTACTGGCGGCAATTCACAAGCTGTACCTCCAGCAGGTGATAATCAAGGTCCCCCTCCTTCAACAGGGCAGGGGTTACTATTCCACAATGTTTGTGGTACCGAAACCGGACAGTTCGGTGAGACCCATCCTGAATTTAAAATCCTTGAACACTTATATAAAGAAGTTCAAGTTCAAAATGGAATCGCTCAGGGCGGTTATTGCAAGCCTGGAAGAGGGGGATTTTATGGTGTCGCTGGACATCAAGGATGCTTACTTGCATGTCCCCATTTTCCCACCTCACCAGGAGTACCTCAGGTTTGTGATACAGAACTGTCATTACCAATTCCAGACGTTGCCGTTTGGTCTCTCCACGGCTCCGAGAATATTAACCAAGGTAATGGCCGAAATGATGATACTCCTTCGAAGAAAGGGAGTTATAATTATCCCGTACTTGGACGATCTCCTCATAAAGGCGAGGTCCAAAGAGCAGTTGTTGGTCAGCGTAGCACTCTCTCAGGAAGTGTTGCAACAGCATGGCTGGATTCTGAATATCCCAAAGTCGCAGCTGATTCCTACGACGCGTCTGCTTTTCCTGGGAATGATTCTGGACACAGAACAGAAGAAGGTGTTTCTCGAGGAGGAGAAGGCCCAGGAATTGTCATCTCTGGTCAGGGACCTACTGAAACCAAAACAGGTGTCGGTGCATCACTGCACGCGAGTCCTGGGAAAGATGGTGGCTTCTTATGAAGCAATTCCCTTCGGCAGGTTCCATGCAAGTATCTTTCAGATCTGTTGGACAAATGGTCCGGATCGCATCTTCAGATGCATCGGTTGATCACCCTGTCCCCAAGGGCCAGGGTGTCTCTGCTGTGGTGGCTGCAGAGTGCTCATCTTCTCGAGGGACGCAGGTTCGGCATACAGGACTGGATCCTGGTGACCACGGATGCAAGCCTCCGAGGATGGGGGGGCAGTCACTCAGGGAAGAAACTTCCAAGGACAGTGGTCAAGTCTGGAGACTTCTCTACACATAAATATATTGGAACTAAGGGCCATCTACAACGCCCGAGTCAAGCAGAGCCCCTGCTTCAAAACCAATCTGTACTGATTCAGTCAGACAACATCACTGCGGTCGCCCATGTAAACCGCCAGGGCGGCACAAGAAGCAGGATGGCAATGGCAGAAGCCACAAGGATTCTTCGATGGGCGGAGAATCACGTGCTAGCACTGTCAGCAGTGTTCATTCCGGGAGTGGACAACTGGGAAGCAGACTTCCTCAGCAGGCACGACCTCCACCCGGGAGAGTGGGGACTTCATCAAGAAGTCTTCACACAGATTGTAAATCGTTGGGAACTGCCACAGGTGGACATGATGGCGTCTCGCCTCAACAAAAAGCTAAAAAAATATTGCGCCAGGTCACGGGACCCTCAGGCGATAGCTGTGGATGCACTAGTGACACCGTGGGTGTACCAGTCGGTTTATGTGTTCCCTCCTCTTCCTCTCATACCCAAGGTACTGAGGATAGTAAGAAATAGAGGAGTAAGAACTATACTCATCGTTCCGGATTGGCCAAGAAGAACTTGGTACCCAGAACTACAAGAAATTATCTCAGAGGACCCATGGCCTCTGCCTCTCAGACAGGACCTGTTACAGCAGGGGCCCTGTCTGTTCCAAGACTTACCGCGGCTGCGTTTGACGGCATGGCGGTTGAACGCCGGATCCTAGCGGAAAAGGGCATTCCGGATGAAGTTATTCCTACCCTAATAAAGGATAGGAAAGACGTGACAGCAAACCATTATCACCGTATATGGCGAAAATATGTTGCTTGGTGTGAGGCCAGGAAGGCCCCTACAGAGGAATTCCAGCTGGGTCGATTCCTGGGGTGGTAGTCATGTGACCGCCGGTCGGCTGACCGACAGTCACATGACCTCCTCCGTGAGCCCGACGGCTCACTATCCCGATGGTCGGCATGCCGACCAACAGGGACTATTTCCACTCGTGGGTGTCCACGACACCCATAGAGTGGGAATAGAACCCGTGGCGACCGCAGGTCGCCACCGAGCCCGCAGCGAGCCCGCAAGGGGCTTGCTGCATTCGCCCCTCCCCGCCGGGATCCCGGCGTCGGTATGCTGCCGGGATCCCGGCGTCAGTAAGGTGACCGGCGGTCAGGAGACCGCCGGTCACCCGTACTACACCGCGATTCCTGCACTTCCTACAGTCAGGAGTGACTATGGGCCTAAAATTAGGATCCATAAAGGTCCAGATTTCGGCCCTATCTATTTTCTTTCAAAAAGAACTGGCTTCTCTGCCTGAAGTTCAGACGTTTGTTAAGGGAGTGCTGCATATTCAGCCCCCTTTTGTGCCTCCAGTGGCACCATGGGATCTTAACGTTGTGTTGGATTTCCTGAAATCACACTGGTTTGAGCCACTTAAGACCGTGGAGCTAAAGAATCTCACGTGGAAGGTGGTCATGCTGTTGGCCTTGGCTTCAGCTAGGCGTGTGTCAGAATTGGCGGCTTTGTCATGTAAAAGCCCGTATCTGATCTTCCATATGGACAGGGCAGAATTGAGGACTCGTCCCCAATTTCTCCCAAAGGTGGTATCAGCGTTTCATTTGAACCAACCTATTGTGGTACCTGCGGCTACTTGGGACTTGGAGGCTTCCAAGTTGCTGGACGTAGTCAGGGCTTTGAAAATCTATGTAGCCAGGACGGCTGGAGTCAGGAAAACTGACTCGCTGTTTATCCTGCATGCACCCAACAAACTGGGTGCTCCGGCTTCAAAGCAAACTATTGCGCGCTGGATCTGTAACACGATTCAGCAAGCTCATTCTGCGGCAGGGTTACCGCATCCTAAATCAGTAAAAGCCCATTCCACAAGGAAGGTGGGCTCTTCTTGGGCGGCTGCCCGAGGGGTCTCGGCTTTACAGCTTTGCCGAGCTGCTACTTGGTCGGGTTCAAACACATTTGCTAAATTCTACAAGTTTGATACCCTGGCTGAGGAGGACCTTGCCTTTGCTCATTCGGTGCTGCAGAGTCATCCGCACTCTCCCGCCCGTTTGGGAGCTTTGGTATAATGCCCATGGTCCTTACGGAGTTCCCAGCATCCACTAGGACGTCAGAGAAAATAAGAATTTAATCACCGGTAATTCTATTTCTCGTAGTCCGTAGTGGATGCTGGGCGCCCGTCCCAAGTGCGGACTCTCTGCAATACATGTATATAGTTATTGCTTAACTAAAGGGTTATTGTTTTGAGCCATCTGTTACTGAGGCTCAGTTGTTGTTCATACTGTTAACTGGGTATGGTTATCACAAGTTGTACAGTGTGATTGGTGTGGCTGGTATGAGTCTTACCCTGGATTCCAAATCCTTTCCTTGTTGTGTCAGCTCTTCCGGGCACAGTTTCCTTAACTGAGGTCTGGAGGAGGGGCATAGAGGGAGGAGCCAGTGCACACCAGATAGTACCTAATCTTTCTTTTAGAGTGCCCAGTCTCCTGCGGAGCCCGTCTATTCCCCATGGTCTTTACGGAGTTCCCAGCATCCACTACGGACTACGAGAAATAGAATTACCGGTGAGTAAATTCTTATTTTTTTCCTCTGCCCTTATCCCTGGCAAGAAAGGACGACCCACGTACTCTTTTGCTTGTATTTGAACGAAAGAACTGCATTTGATAATGAGGCGCTTTCTTAGATTGTGAGGGAATATAAGGCAAAAAATTCGATTTACCTGCCGTAGCTGTGGAGACGAGGTCCGAGAGGCCCTCTCCAAACAATTCCTCACCCTTGTAAGGCAAATACTCCATATGCCTCTTTGAGTCGGCATCACCCGTCCACTGTCGGGTCCATAAGACTCGCCTAGCAGAAATGGACATAGCGTTTATTCTGGAACCCAGTAAACTAATGTCTCTTTGAGCATCCCTCATATATAAGACAGCATCTTTTATATGCCCTAGGGTCATTAAAATGGTATCCTTATCAAGGGTCTCAATATCCGCTGATAAGGAATCTGTCCATGCTGCTACAGCACTACAAACCCAGGCCGACGCAATTGCCGGTCTGAGTAACGTACCAGAATGTGTGTAAATGGACTTCAAGGTAACCTCCTGCTTGCGGTCAGCAGGATCCTTGAGGGTAGCCGTATCTTGGGATGGGAGCGCTATCTTTTTTGATAAGCGTGTCAAAGCTTTGTCTACCCTAGGGAAGGATTCCCACCGTATTCTGTCCTGTGACAGGAAAGGATACGCTATTAGAATCCTTTTGGGAATCTGCAGTGTTTTGTCTGGAGTTTCCCACGCTTTTTCGCATAATTCGTTCAGCTCATGTGAAGAGGGAAAGGTGACCTCAGGTTTCTTTCCCTTATACATGTGTACCCTCGTGTCAGGGACAGGGGGTTCCTCAGTGATATGCAAAACATCTTTAATTGCGATAATCATATATCGAATACATTTAGCCACCCTTGGCTGCAATTTTGCATCATCGTAGTCGACACTGGAGTCTGAATCCGTGTCGGTATCTGTGGCAACTATTTGGGATAGTGGGCGCTTCTGAGACCCCGAAGGTCCCGGCGACATTGGGACAGACATGGGTTGACTCCCTGACTGTACCCTAGCTTCAGCTTTGTCTAATCTTTTGTGCAATAAATTAACATTAGCACTTAAAACATTCCACATATCCATCCAGTCAGGTGTCGGCGCTGCCGACGGAGACCTAATATTCATACACTCCCCCTCCTCCTTAGGTGAGCCTTCAACCTCAGACATGTCGACACACGCGTACCGACACACCACACACACACACACACACACACACACACACACACACACACACACAGGGAAGCTCTTTTCTGAAGACAGGTTCCCCACCAGGCCCTTTGGAGAGACAGAGAGAGAGTATGCCAGCACACACCCCAGCGCTATATGACCCAGGAAAAAACACAGAATGTTTACCCAGTAGTGCTTTTGTAGCATGTATATGCGCCAATTATGTGCCCCCCCCTCTTCTTTAAAACCCTCTTTCACAGTGTGTCAAGCAGGGGAGAGTCCGGGGAGCTTCCTCTCAGCGGTGCTGTGGAGAAAAAATGGCGCTGGTGAGTGCTGAGGGAGAAGCCCCGCCCCCTTGGCGGCGGGCTTCTGTCCCGCTCAAATTTCTTAATAACATGGCGGAAGCTCTTTTTATACATGTACAGTGCCCAGCTGTACATGTATATATGTGTATTTGCCACAGGAGGTGATTATTGCTGCCCAGGGCGCCCCCCCCCCCTGCGCCCTGCACCCTTACAGTGACCGAAGTGTGTGAGGTGAATGAGAGCAATGGCGCACAGCTTCACTGCTGTGCGTTACCTCTATGAAGATCAAGGTGTCTTCTGCCGCCTCTGAAGTCTTTTCCTCACATACTCACCCGGCTTCTCTCTTCCGGCTCTGCGAGGAGGACGGCGGGGCGGCAAGGGTGAGACCTGCGTACCGATACCTCTGGAGCTAATGGTGTCCAGTATCCTAAGAAACAGAGCCCTGAAACTCAGAGAAGTGGGTCTGTTTCTCTCTCTTCAGTCCCTCGATGCAGGGAGCCTGTTGCCAGCAGGCTCTCTGAAAATAAAAAACCTAACTAAAATACTTTCTTTTACAGGAAACTCAGGAGAGCTCCCTGAAAGCACCCAGTCTCCACTGGGCACAGTATCAAACTGAGGTCAGGAGGAGGGGCATAGAGGGAGGAGCCAGTGCACACCCAGATCCAAAGTCTTTCTTAAAGTGCCCATGTCTCCTGCGGAGCCCGTCTATCCCCATGGTCCTTATGGAGTCCCAGCATCCTCTAGAACGTTAGAAAAAAAAGGACTATAAAAATAAAATAAAAAGCTTTGGCTGCTAAAAATAATGATTTACTCACCGGTAATTCTATTTCTCGTAGTCCGTAGTTGATGCTGGGAACTCCGAAAGGACCATGGGGAATAGCGGGCTCCGAAGGAGGCTGGGCACTCTAGAAAGATTTATGACTACCTGGTGTGCACTGGCTCCTCCCACTATGACCCTCCTCCAAGCCTCAGTTAGGACACCGTGCCCGGACGAGCAGACATAATAAGGAAGGATTTAGAATCCCGGGTAAGACTCTTACCAGCCACACCGTACAACTCGTGATACTATATCCAGTTTGACAGTATGAAAACTGAGCCTCTCAACAGATCGCTCAACAATAACCCTTTAGTTAACAGTAACTATGTACAAGTATTGCAGACAATCCGCACTTGGGATGGGCGCCCAGCATCCACTACGGACTACGAGAAATAGAATTACCGGTGAGTAAATTCTTATTTTCTCTAACGTCCTAGTGGATGCTGGGAACTCCGAAAAGGACCATGGGGATTATACCAAAGCTCCCAAACGGGCGGGAGAGTGCGGATGACTCTGTAGCACCGAATGAGAGAACTCCAGGTCCTCCTCAGCCAGGGTATCAAATTTGTAGAATTTTGCAAATGTGTTTGCCCCTGACCAAGTAGCTGCTCGGCAAAGTTGTAAAGCCGAGACCCCTCGGGCAGCCGCCCAAGATGAGCCCACCTTCCTTGTGGAATGGGCATTTACAGATTTTGGCTGTGGTATGCCTGCCACAGAATGTGCAAGCTGAATTGTACTACAAATCCAGCGAGCAATAGACTGCTTAGAAGCAGGAGCACCCAGCTTGTTGGGTGCATACAGGATAAACAACGAGTCAGTTTTCCTGACTCCAGCCGTCCTGGAAACATATATTTTCAGGGCCCTGACAACGTCTAGCAACTTGGAGTCCTCCAATTCACTAGTAGCCGCCGGCACCACAATAGGCTGGTTCAGGTGAAACGCTGACACCACCTTAGGGAGAAATTGAGGACGAGTCCTCAACTCTGCCCTATCCATATGGAAAATCAGATAAGGGCTTTTACATGATAAAGCCGCTAATTCTGACACTCGCCTGGCTGAAGCCAAGGCTAACAACATGACCACTTTCCACGTGAGATATTTCAGATCCACGGTTTTTAGTGGCTCAAACCAATGTGATTTTAAGAAACTCAACATCACGTTGAGATCCCAAGGTGCCACAGGAGGCACAAACGGGGGCTGAAATGCAGCACTCCTTTTACAAAAGTCTGAACTTCAGGTACTGAAGCTAGTTCTTTTTGAAAGAAAATCGACAGAGCAGAGATCTGTACTTTAATGGAGCCTAGTTTTAGGCCCATATCCACTCCTGCTTGCAGGAAATGCAGAAATCGACCTAGTTGAAATTCCTCTGTTGGGGCCTTATTGGCCTCGCACCATGCAACATATTTTCGCCATATGCGGTGATAATGCGTTGCCGTAACATCTTTCCTGGCCTTAATAAGCGTAGGAATGACTTCTTCCGGAATACCCTTTTCCTTTAGGATCCGGTGTTCAACCGCCATGCCGTCAAACGCAGCCGCGGTAAGTCTTGGAACAGACAGGGCCCCTGCTGTATCAGGTCCTGTCTGAGCGGTAGAGGCCACGGGTCCTCTGAGAGCATCTCTTGAAGTTCCGGGTACCACGCTCGTCTTGGCCAATCCGGAACCACGAGAATTGTGTTTACTCCTCGCTTTCTTATTATTCTCAATACCTTTGGAATGAGAGGCAGAGGAGGGAACACATAAACCGACTGGTACACCCACGGTGTCACTAGAGCGTCCACAGCTATCGCCTGAGGGTCCCTTGACCTGGCGCAATATCTTTTTAACTTTTTGTTGAGACGGGACGCCATCATGTCCACCTGTGGTTTTTCCCAACGGTTTACCAGCATCTGGAAGACTTCTGTGTGAAGTCCCCACTCTCCCGGGTGGAGGTCGTGTCTGCTGAGGAAGTCTGCTTCCCAGTTGTCCACTCCCGGAATGAACACTGCTGACAGTGCTAGTACATGATTCTCCGCCCATCGGAGAATTCTTGTGGCTTCTGCCATCGCCATCCTGCTTCTTGTGCCGCCCTGTCGATTTACATGGGCGACTGCCGTGATGTTGTCTGACTGGATCAGCACCGGCTGGTGTAGGAGCAGGGCTTTTGCTCGACTTAGGGCATTGTAGATGGCCCTTAGTTCCAGAATATTTATGTGAAGGGAAGTCTCCTGACTCGACCATAGTCCTTGGAAGTTTCTTCCCTGTATGACTGCCCCCCAGCCTCGAAGGCTGGCATCCGTGGTCACCAGGACCCAGTCCTGTATTCCGAACCTGCGGCCCTCTAGAAGATGGGCACTCTGCAGCCACCACAGTAGAGACACCCTGGTTCTTGGAGACAGGGTTATTAAGCGATGCATCTGAAGATGCGATCCGGACCCCTGGTCCAACAGGTCCCACTGAAAGATTCTGGCATGGAACCTGCCGAAGGGAATTGCTTCGTAAGAAGCCACCATCTTCCCCAGGACCCGTGTGCAGCGATGCACTGATACTTGTTTTGGTTTCAGGAGGTCTCTGACTAGAGATGACAACTCCCTGGCTTTCTCCTCCGGGAGAAACACTTTCTTCTGGACTGTATCCAGAATCATACCCAGGAACAGTAGCCGTGTCGTCG
This sequence comes from Pseudophryne corroboree, assembly GCF_028390025.1. Taxonomy (NCBI): domain Eukaryota; kingdom Metazoa; phylum Chordata; class Amphibia; order Anura; family Myobatrachidae; genus Pseudophryne; species Pseudophryne corroboree. Next base: position 368,010,859 of record NC_086444.1, read on the forward strand.
GAACCAGCTGTGACTTTGGGATATTCAGAATCCAGCCGTGCTGGTGCAGCACCTCCTGAGATAGTACTACTCCCACCAACAACTGTTCCTTGGACCTCGCTTTTATTAGGAGATCGTCCAAGTACGGGATAATTAAAACTCCCTTTCTTCGAAGGAGTATCATCATTTCCGCCATAACCTTGGTAAATACCCTCGGTGCCGTGGACAGTCCAAACGGCAGCGTCTGGAATTGGTAATGGCAATCCTGTACCACAAATCTGAGGTACTCCTGGTGAGGATGGTAAATGGGGACATGTAGGTAAGCATCCTTGATGTCCAGGGATACCATGTAATCCCCCTCGTCCAGGCTTGCAATAACCGCCCTGAGCGATTCCATCTTGAACTTGAATTTCTTTATGTACGTGTTCAAGGATTTCAAATTTAGAATGGGTCTCACCGAACCGTCCGGTTTCGGTACCACAAATAGTGTGGAATAATAACCCCGGCCTTGTTGAAGTAGGGGTACCTTGATTATCACCTGCTGGGAATACAGCTTGTGAATTGCCGCTAGCACCGCCTCCCTGTCTGAGGGAGCAATCGGCAAGGCAGATTTTAGGAATCGGTGGGGTGGGGACGCCTCGAATTCCAGCTTGTACCCCTGAGATACTATTTGCAGGATCCAGGGATCCACCTGTGAGCGAACCCACTGATCGCTGAAATTTTTGAGGCGACCCCCCACCGTACCTGGCTCCGCCTGTGGAGCCCCACCGTCATGCGGCGGACTTGGAAGAAGAAGCGGGGGAGGAGTTTTGCTCCTGGGAACCTGCTGTTTGTTGCAGCCTTTTTCCCCTACCTCTGCCTCTGGACAGAAAAGACCCGCCTTTTCCACGCCTGTTTTTCTGGGTCCGAAAGGACTGAACCTGATAAAACGGCACCTTCTTAGGCGGTGAGGGGACATGGGGTAAAAATGCTGACTTCCCAGACGTTGCTGTGGAAACTAGGTCCGAGAGACCATCCCCAAATAATTCCTCACCCTTATAAGGCAACACTTCCATGTGCTTTTTAGAATCTGCATCTCCTGTCCACTGGCGAGTCCATAAGCCTCTCCTAGCAGAAATGGACAATGCACTTACTTTAGATGCCAGTCGGCAGATTTCCCTCTGTGCATCTCTCATATATAAGACTGAGTCTTTTATATGGTCTATGGTTAACAGGATCGTGTCTCTGTCTAATGTGTCAATATTTTCTGACAGTTTATCTGACCAAGCAGCGGCAGCACTGCACATCCAAGCTGACGCAATAGCTGGCCTAAGTATAATGCCTGTGTGTGTATATACAGACTTCAGTATCGCCTCCTGCTTTCTATCAGCAGGTTCCTTGAGGGCGGCCGTATCCTGAGACGGTAGTGCCACCTTTTTAGACAAACGTGTGAGCGCTTTATCCACTCTAGGGGGTGTTTCCCAACGTGACCTATCCTCTGGCGGGAAAGGGAACGCCATTAGTACCTTCTTAGGAATTACCAATTTTTTATCAGGGAAAGCCCACGCTTCTTCACACACTTCATTTAATTCATCTGATGGGGGAAAAACTACGGGTAGTTTTTTCTCTCCAAACATAATACCCTTTTTAGTGGTACCAGTAGTTATATCAGAAATGTTTAACACCTCTTTCATTGCCTCAATCATACAGTGAATGGCCTTAGTGGCATCAGGTTTGACTCATCGTCGTCGACACTGGCGTCAGTATCAGTGTCGACATCTGGGTCTGCTTGAGGTAGCGGGCGTTTTAGAGCCCCTGACGACCCATGCGACGCCTGGGCAGGCACGAGCTGAGAAGACGGCTGTCCCACATTTGGCATGTCGTCGATTTTCTTATATAGGGAGTCTATACGTGCACTCATTACTTTCCATAAGCCCATCCACTCAGGTGTCTGCCCCGCAGGGGGTGACATCCCTTCTAAAGGCATCTGCTCCGCCTCCACATCATTATCCTCATCAAACATGTCGACACAGCCGTACCGACACACCGCACACACACAAGGAATGCTCCGAATGAGGACAGGACCCACAAAAGCCCTTTGGGGGGACAGAGTGAGAGTATGCCAGCACACACCAGAGCGCTATATAATGCAGGGACTAACTGAGTTATGTCCCCTATAGCTGCTTTTTATATTATATATGTATTGCGCCCAATTTTAGTGCCCCCCCTCTCTGTTTTTACCCTGTTCTGACGTGTAGACTGCAGGGGAGAGCCAGGGAGCTTCCTTCCAGCGGATCTGTGAAGGAGAAATGGCGCCAGTGTGTCTGAGGGAGATAGCTCCGCCCCTTTTCCGCGGCCTATTCTCCCGCTTTTTTCAGGATTCTGGCAGGGGTATTTACCACATATATAGCCTCTAGGGCTATATATTGTGGTATTTTTGCCAGCCAAGGTGTTTTTATTGCAGCTCAGGGCGCCCCCCCCCCAAGCGCCCTGCACCCTCAGTGACCAGAGTGTGAAGTGTGCATGAGAAGCAATGGCGCACAGCTGCAGTGCTGTGCGCTACCTTGGTGAAGACTGATGTCTTCTGCCGCCGTTTTTCCGGACCTCTTCTTGCTTCTGGCTCTGTAAGGGGGACGGCGGCGCGGCTCCGGGACCGAACACCAAGGACTGGGCCTGCGGTCGATCCCTCTGGAGCTAATGGTGTCCAGTAGCCTAAGAATCCCAATCCGGCTGCAAGCAGGCGAGTTCGCTTCTTCTCCCCTTAGTCCCTCGCTGCAGTGAGCCTGTTGCCAGCAGGCCTCACTGAAAATAAAAAACCTAAAACTATACTTTCTTTCTAAGGGCTCAGGAGAGCCCCTAGTGTGCATCCAACCTCGGCCGGGCACGAAATCTAACTGAGGCTTGGAGGAGGGTCATAGTGGGAGGAGCCAGTGCACACCAGGTAGTCATAAATCTTTCTAGAGTGCCCAGCCTCCTTCGGAGCCCGCTATTCCCCATGGTCCTTTCGGAGTTCCCAGCATCCACTAGGACGTTAGAGAAAACCAGCAGCTCATTTGACCATGGTCCAGTTCCTGCCGCATTAAACAAAAAACTGAATTGCCTGAGTCAGGAGGCAGGGATATAGGGGACTGACCCGTTGCTTTCTGGGAGGCCGAAAGCTTTGATCGTTGGTGCCAATCCGCTGTCACTACCTCATATCTCAATGTTTATCCTGTGGATAACCTGTGGACCATGAAGGAGAAATGTGCTTTTCCCACCAGTAGCCTGTGCAATAACAGTATCCAACTCAGGCCCAAGAACACCCCCACCAAAGGAAAGCACTTCTAAAGGGGTGGTCTTCAGTATGCCGGCTGTCGGGATCCCGGCGCACAGTATACCGGCGCGGGAATCCCGACAGCCGGCATACCGACACTTATTCTCCCTCGTGGGGGATCCACGACCCCCCCCCCCCCCCCCCGGAGGGAGAATAAAATAGCGTAGCGCTCCACCGTGCCCGCAAGGGGCTCATTTGCGCTCGCCACACTGTCGGTAAGCTGGCGGTCGAGCTCCCGGCGCCGGTATGCTGGTCGCCGGGAGCCCGACCGCCGGCATACCATACCACACCCTTTCTAAAGAACACTTGGATTCTGCATCTAAGTGGACCCAAAGGGCCCTCTCCGAGCAGAAATGGCTGTAGCCACAATCCTGGATGCCACCTGGGCAACCACCTTGGGAGACTCTTCTCACTTAGTCACATGATCCGTCAGAAGACGATAAAGAGAAGCAAACTTGCAAGGGATAGAAAACTTCCCATCTGGTGTCTTCCAGGCTTCCTGAACAAGATTTGAAAGGTCTGAAGATGATAGGAATGTAAAAAACTCTTTTGCAACAACACTTGAAAGGGCCCACCACTTTTGCCTAGGTATCCAAATCTAAGTCCATGAACTGAAATTTGCCCTTGTCCGAAGAAACCTCCAACAGACCCTTGGAAGAAGGAAGACGTTTATAGGCCTCACGCAGCCTATGATACTCAAAGTACTGTTCTAAATAAGAGGAACCCTTCTCAAACCCGGAAGCCGCGAGCTCCATGGTACGAAGCCAGGGCAGATCAGACAAAGGCTGAGAAACCGCACCCACCTACTCATGGGGATGCAGTTTCTCAGTGTGACTATGCTGGTCAGCTCCCCTTCCCAGACAAAATTAAATATAACAAGATGATTTTTTATGTGTAGCTTAATTTACTATACTGGTCAGCTCATCTGTTACAAATAAATAATATCTAGCTACAGTGGGGCTGACACAGCAGCCCCCCCAAAATATGCCCAGCTCCTATGGGCACTTAGAACACACTGGCCTGCTGGGGGGTTTCAGAGGGGAGGGGCTTATGTTTAAAGCTACAGTTTAGTTTAAGTGCCAGCTCCTGTGGTCCCCATCAGCAACCCATGGTACCAGTGTCTCCCAGCCTGGATGAAAAAAAATAAAAAAATAAAACAAAAAACAAACAGCTGTCACTGACCCATGCTGGTTGGACAGTGGCATACATCAGTCGTGGGGGGAAAATTAGGAAGGATGAAAGTGTTCTTAAATGATGTCTGTGCACAAAGAAGGCATAAAAATGATTTTTTGTTCTCAGTGTAAATAATATGGTTACACAATGTGGCGTAGTAATAGCAGTAATGTGTTCTCTCTCTTACCTGCTGTCTGCCTAACGCAGTGAGGAACACACCATTCTCATTCTGTATACAGTCCGGCAATTGATTCCTTCCATTTTCGTCCTGTACGTTCCCCAAGTTTACTGTGAGTTGCCCGAGTTGAGCAGAATTCAACTAGAAGTAAACAGCACTAGTTAATGAACTAAATACACTCAGATCCAAGTTCACGCCACAATTCTAGTGTAACAGTCAAATATGTAATGTCTGACAATATTTTATCTAAGATGTGACTAATCAATGCGTTTGTGGGACTCCCTTTCTTAGAGACTCCCTTTTGTTTAACTGAATTCTCATCACTTTTCCAATTTCTGAGGGTAGCTGAAAAATTACAATCACCAATTCACAGCACCTTGGTGATGGTCTCTCAGAACTTCCTTGTGTAATTGCATCAATCCCTCATCAATCATTCTCAGACCCCCATCAAATGGCTTTTATTTTCCCTCTATGACATTAGCCAGATTGTTCATTTGGCCTGCATGCATAAGCGACCTGGCACCAACGATGAACGAGCGCGGGGCCGCGCATCGTTCATCGTTGGTGCCTGCACACTGAACAATTACTTCGTTCATTAATGAACGAGAACGTTCATATTGTTCAGTGTTATCTGCCAGTGTGTAAGGCCCATTATAATGAAATCCTTTAACCCATCCTCATATTGCACACTCGCTACTCTATTCCAAAAGCATGAACTGCTTTCCTGTGTTTGTTTCTTAAGTGCATTATACAACACTTATTGGCACAACACACAACCTTTTAGTCTATTTTTACAATTTCCTGCTTCTAGCAGGGGGTGATTTATCACAAAGGCCAAAGTTCCCACATCTCTCATGTACCTCAAACTATTGTTATCACACTATACTGTAAATACAGGAAAACTCACACATACCGGTCTCACAGTCACTTTCATATTTTAAACGTGCCCTACCAAATGCAGGCTCTGTCAGCAACAAACTGACTTTATTTCTTTACCATATCTTCTCAAATTACCTCAACCTTCTGACAAATAACAAACATGTCTTACACAATTGGACATGGTCTCAAGTGCAGCCCTTTCTCATGGTGATCTCAATCCATGTCGGACATGGGGAAGGTATACAATCAAAATTAATTTATCTCTTCTCTCCTTCAGAATACCATCTTTTGAAGAAAATTCTATCCAAGGGATTGCTGTGAAGAGTCAGGGGAACAATCTCAGCAGCATGCAAAGAGGGTAGGTTTAAAACCCAATCTGAGCATTACTAAACTTTTCTCCTTCATGTCCTATTGTCTGAAATGCCCACCATCACCTTGAATGATGTTAATATTCAGAGTCATGACCCAAATACTCTTTTCAAACCTATTGGCCTCTAATAGTTAACCAACTTTTCTACTTACTATAGCATATAGCTACTTTGATTTCGTTTTCTCCTGACTGTTCAGTTTCTAATTTCCTTAACACTTACAGTCCATCACATGTAATCGTTTCTCAATCTCAACCAAAGCTCCTTATACCCCATTATACAAGTCTTTGTTCTATTACTTTTCAATAGCTATCCACACTGCCATGCATCAACTTCTCTCCCCAGTTTCTTCTTTACCTTGACCTGAACAGTCAGTCCAAAAGGGATGCGTTTATGTTTATGTGCTTAAGATCCCGGCGGTTAGCATGCAGACGCCAGGATCCCGAACGCTAAAAATGCCGGCGGTCAGAATGCCGACCCACAGGGTCTATTCCCACTTGTGGGTGTCCACAACACCCATGGGAATAGAATCTGTGGCGAGGCCGATGCGTGGCAAGCGCAGGCATTCTGACACCGGGATTCCAGCATTCTGCTGCCGGGATCCCGATGTCTGTATGCTGCTCACCGGGATCCCGACAGCCGGCATATCATACCCAACCCAGTCCAAAATCGTAAACCCAATTTTGAAATAATCCTAGATGAAGAGGCTCCAGCTATTTTCATTGTCGAAAGTCTTGTATGTGAAAAAAAATAATTGCTCAAACTTTCACATAAACTGGACCATGTGAATGTATTTACAGTATCTTAAATATGAAAACATCTCTCCACCCTTTTGTCAGCACACTTCAATATGCACAACAACAAATCAGTCACTTCTATCCTGCTCAAATCAAAATAAATGACACAAATTCTGTCAAATCACCATTCTATTTCTAATGTTCCTCTAATCTTCATGAAAAGTTGCCTACACTAACCTCACACAACCTATTAGACCCTTCTCCAGTCACTACCATTTATTAATTCCCTTCAGAACCCAATTAAAAATCCACATACTCTCTTACAAAGCCCTCTCCAATTTACATATGACCTTTTCTTCCCTTCAGACTCTCGCCCACCCACTTTGCTCCCCAAACGCTGCCTCTCCTCTCAACTGATTACTTCCTCTCACCTTCAATATTCTGCCCATGTTTCTCCCTACCACTGGAACTCTCTTCCCTCTCAGACTCTCCACATAATTTCAAATGGGCTCAAGACTCAATTCTTTATCAAAGCCTTCCAACTCTCTCTCACCTCTATGTCACCTCTGTATCCCACTCTTTAGATTGGAAGCCCTTGTGTGTTTTTCCTTTCATTACTTATACCAACATCTTCTCACTACCAACAATGGCACCAAACCTTTGGGTTCAGCTGTCCTGCTGCTTACTTTGGTCTTGTGACTGCCTATGCAGAAATGTTTATAACCTGGTCCAGCAATGGGGATGTAGTTATTAGCTTGACATTGACAATGTCGACCGTTTTATCGACAGGAAAATTGTCAACATGTGAAACATCAACATTAGGGTTAGGAACTAGAAGAAGGGTTAGGCATTAAGGTTACTGGATGAATACTCACCATAACTGTGAAGCATCGGAGTTATGACCCGGAAGTGACTGTCACGTGACAGCCAGGACCCAGAAACTGCTGCAGCTGTCAGTTGCAGGAAAGTGACCACTGGGCCACCAGAGGTGATATGTCGACATTTTATCACTATCTACTTTATGACTGTCAACATAATATACCACACCCCTGTAATGTTATGTACTGAGACTCACTTTTTTGTGTTCACACTGTTCTTGTTTATGTAAGTTGTAAGGCCCTGTAAACCCCTTGTGGCACCAAATATAGGGATTTTTGTTGCTTACCGTAAAATCTCTTTCTCTGATTCCATCTGGGGGACGCTGCATCTGTACTGATGGTTAGAGTGTGTGGGAGGGAGCTTTGGCACAGAACCTATTAAAAGAAACTCCTCCCCCCTCTAACCCCTCCCATCTCCAGCCTGGCCAGCCGAACACCTCAGTTAACGTTTAGCAAAGCCAGAAGAGGCACACAGAATACAACCAATAAACCAGACAAAAATATGGGAGGGATCGCAGCGTCCCCCAGATGGAATCAGAGAAAGATTTTACGGTAAGCAACAAAAATCCCTATTTCTCGGTCATCCATCTGGGGGACGCTGCGCCTGTACTGATGGGATTTCCCAAAGCCAGCTAAGTAGAGGAGGGAGAACCAGACGGCAGAGCCTTCCGAAAAATCTGACGCCCAACAGAGGCAGTCTCCAAACCAAAAGTATGAAAACAGTAAAAACCTGGTAAAGGTATGCACGGAAGACCAAGTTGCCGCTCTGCACAGCTGCTCAACAAACACACAACTGCGAACAGCCCAAGAGGCTCCAACAACTCTAGTCTAATGAGCCCTTAACGAGTCAGGAACAGGCAAATCCGAAGAAATATAGGCCTGTCGAATAGCCGACTTAACCCAGCGTGCCACCGTGTTCTTAGAGGCCGGCCAGCCACGTTTGGGTGCGCCAATTAAAACCAACAAGGTATCCGTATGACGAATAGCCTCTGTGCGGGACAAATAAATGTGCAAGGCTCGAACTACATCCAACAATGCCAAATGACAATCTCGTCCAGAAGATTCAGGAACAAACGCCGGGAGTACTATGTCCGGATTCATATGGAAGGCTGATACAACCTTTGGTAAAAAGGAAGGTTTTGTACGAAGGACCACTCGATCGTTGTGAAAAACCAACAAAGGCGGTCTGCACGAAAGAGCGGCTAACTCAGAAACACACCTGCCCGAAGCAATGGCCAAAAGAAAGACCACCTCCAGAGTTAGAAAGCGCAAGTCGACAACCTCTAATGGCTCAAATGGAGGCTTCTGAAGAGCCTGGAGAACCAAATTTAAATCCCAGGGTGGAACCGGTGGAAAAAAAGGAGGTTGAATTCTGAGTACACCCTGAAGGAACGTTTGAACCTCCGGAATAATAGCCAAACATCTTTGAAAAAGAACTGACAATGCTGAAACTTGACCCTTAAGGGAGGATAAACGAAGTCCTTTAGTCAATCCCTCCTTAAGGAAGGACAATAGAGGCGGTAAATGAAAAAGGTGTGGTGACAGTCCACGCTTCTCACACCAAGCTATGTAGATACACCATACCCTATGATAAATACGAGAAGTAACCAGTTTTCTAGCTTGAAAAATGGTTTTTACCACTGGCCTAGAGAACCCCTTAGCTCTTAATATCTTTGATTCAAGAACCATGCCGTCAAAGACAGACTACTTAAATCGTGGTGGCGACAAGGACCTTTTAGAAGTAGATCGGGTCGCAGAGGTAGCCGGAACGGGTCTTTGGCCACCATGCTGCGAAGAAGAGAGTACCACGGGCGACGAGGCCAGTCTGGCGCCACAAGAATGACTGGAAGATCCTCTCTTCGAATGCGTTGAAGCAGTCGCGGTATCAGAGGAAATGGCGGAAATATGTATCCCAGTTGAAACTGCCACGGAGCTGTCAATGCATCGATCAGCGCCGCCTGAGGATCCTGAGTCTGGGACCCGTACCGGGGCAGTTTTCGGTTGAGACGAGACGCCATGAGGTCTATGTCGGGTGTTCCCCAGAGAGACACGAGAATTAAAGACTTCTTGATGAAGTTCCCACTCTCCCGGATGTATCGTGTGATGGCTTAAGAAGTCCGCTTCCCAGTTGTCGACGCCTGGAATGTGAATGGCTGAGATAGTCGGGATCCATCGTTCCGCCCACTGGAGTATATGGAGTTCCTCCTTGTTTGTTTATGTAAGCCACCGCCGTGGCGTTGTCAGATTGAATTCGTATCGGGTGACCCTGAACACTGGTCTGTAACTGAATCAGAGCATAGCGAATTGCTCTCAACTCGACAGGCGGCACAATTGTAAGTCGTGGGCCCGCCTGATTCCAAGAGCCCAATATCTGAGATTGAAGGGCCCGAGCATGAAACCTGGCATACGGTACTGCTTCGAAGGTCGCCACCATCTTGCCCAGTACTTGCATACATCAGAGAATGGAGACCCGTGGTAATTGTTACAGGCAACGGACTCTCGACTGGAGGTCCTGGAGTTTGTCCTGAGGCAGAAAAGCCCTCTGACTTTTTGTGTTGAAAAGGAGACCTAGAAAAATCATCTCCTGAGAGGGAGTCAAGGAAGATTTCTGGAAATTCACAATCCATCCGAAAGATTGTAGAGTGTCTGTGGTGAGTCGCAGATGTTGTTGAAGCAGCTCCGGAAACAGAGCTTTTATCAACAAATCGTCCAGGTAAGGAGTAATGTTGACTCCCTGACATCTGAGTATCGCCACTACATGGCCCAATATTTTTGTAAACACTCTAGGGGCTGTGGAGAGACCGAAAGGAAGAGCCTGAAACTGGAAGTGCCAAGGACCGATTGCGAACCGCAACAGATGCTGATGACCGGATAAAATTAGAACATGGAGGTACGCGTCTTTTATGTCGATAGATGCCAAATACTCCTTCTGTTCCATGGCCGTGATAATCGAACGAATCGATTCCATCTTGAATTTTTGGACAGCAAGATACGGGTTCAGGCTTTTTAAATTCAAAATGGGTCGAAACTAACCGTCCGGTTTGCTTACAAGAAAAAGACTTGAGTAAAAACCCTGACCCTGTTGTAGCCTGGGAACTGAAAGAATTACTCTGTCTCGTAAAAGTGTGAAAGTAGCCTGAATTAGCGCTTGTCGTCTGGAGGGATCGTTTGGAAGGGGAGTGATGAAAAAACGGTCTGGAACAGGTTCCTCCAGATCCAAAATGTACCCTCGGGATATTACCCCCGTCACCCACCGATCCGGTTGCAACAGGAGCCACGCTTCCCGGAAGTGTAGTAACCGTGCTCCCACTACCAAGGATCCCTCCGAAGATCTCCCCGCGTCATGCGGTAGGCTTGTAGGCTGGCTTAACCGCTGGTCTGCAGGATGCCTGTGATTACCTACCACGGTATGCACCTCTCCGTGGGTACCTGGAAAAGGCTCGAAAGGACTGGAAACTGCCCCTGCCTTGAGTGCGAAAGGAACTAAACTTAGTCGATTTCGACTTCTGAGGAGCAACAGGAAGAAATGGACTCTTGCCACCCGTGGTATCGGAGATAATCTTCTTAAGTTCCGGACCAAAGAGGTATTCACCCTCAAAGGGGACAGCTGTTAATGTCTGTTTGGAATCAGAATCAGCATTCCAAACACGAAGCCAGAGCGAACGCCGTGCCGTAAAGGCCAGAGCAGAAACACGCGACTGCAATGCAGCTGAATCCAACAAGGCTTCCCCTACATAATTGATAGCCTCAGAAATCTGCTCCGCTAGTTGGATAGCCTCTGATGGATCATCAGATTGCATCCCCGACACCACCTGCGCCAACCATTATTCGACAGCTTTAAGTACCCAGGCACCAGCGAGAACTGGACGCAGGGAAACACCTGATAAGGTAAACATAGACTTAAGAATTGCTTCAATCTTCCTACCCGTGGAATCCTTCAATGTCACTGACTGTACTGAAGGAATTACTGTAGCCTTCGCCAGGTGAGAAATAGGAAGATCCACCTTTGGAGCAGTCTCCCAGAACCTGGTATCCTGCTCCGCGAAGGGATAAAGAAACCTTAATTTCTTAGGAGCCTGAAATCTTGAATTCGGCTTAAGCCAAGGTTCTTTCAAAATATCTGCAAAATGTGTATAGGAAGGAAAGACAGTTACTTGTCTCGGGTGTAGTACGGCTGACCGACACCGGGATCCCGGCAGCATACCGACGCCGGGATCCCGACGGGGAGGGGCGAGTGCAGCAAGCCCCTTGCGGGCTCGCTGCGCTCGCCACGCTGCGGGCTCGGTGGCGACCTGCGGTCGCCACGGGTTCTATTCCCACTCTATGGGTGTCGTGGACACCCACAACTGGAAATAGTCCCTGTTGGTCGGCATGCCGACCATCGGGATAGTGAGCCGTAGGGATGGTGGAATAGGTCATGTGACTGTCGGTCAGCTGACCGCCGGTCACATGAATACCACCCACTTGTCTCTTCTGATGTTTGAAAAAGGCAGAAGTAGTCTCCACCTCCACCGTATCCTGAACATTAAGTGTATGACGTATGGCCTCAATTAACAATCTGACACCTGAATTTACAGACAATTCCTCCTCTTCCCAAGCGGAAGAATCTTCCCACTCAGGATCCAGTTCTCCCTCTTCCAAAGGAGTGTCTGTATCTGCCTCCTCACCAGGAAAGGTGATAGCAGGTAGCGGGTGCTGACGTTTTGAGGCTGCTGAGCCCGAACTAGTCACAATTTTATTAATAGACTGTGCTAAATCCGACAGACATTTACCCATATTCCTAGCCCAAAGTGGTTCCTCTGCAGGCTGATCTGTATAAGAACCTGTCTGAGACTGACGCAAATCCGCAATAGCATCAGCCATGTTCCTAGCCCAGAGAGGTACCGACTGATCTGTCGACCCGCTAGACTGTTCGACTACAGGCGTCCCAGAGCATATAGTGCAGAGAGAACCTGGATCCGTGCTACCCTTAGAAAGTTTGGATCCGCATTGGGAACAAGCAAAATAAACAGCAGAGCCTGTCTTCCCCTTAGCAGATTTTTCTGGCTTATTGGCCATCCTGCAAATCTAATGATCAAGGCTATGCTAAAAAGGGGAGAGTGTTAAGGAGGACTGACAAAAACTACTCCTAAACCCTTATCTACTTTTTTTTTTTTTAAACAAAACCCCCCTTAGATAAAGAAAACACAAAAAGGGAAAACTAGTACTAGGGACATAGGACCTCCCGGTTAGCATACAATGGTGCCTAACCCTAGGCTACTGGCTCAGTTATTTATAAAAATAATCACAGCCCCTAGTGGGGATTCATGTACAAAATACTTGCAGTTGGGCGATCCCCTACTTAAGGTGAGAGCCCCGCTGTGTGTGTGTGTGTGTGTGTGTGTGTGTGTGTGTGTGTGTGTGTGTGTGTGTGTGTGAGATGTGGCGCGCAGCGTCCCCCGCTTGCAGTAGTGTGGAGAAAATGGAGCCCGGTGAAGAAGTCCGCCCCCACAGACTGAGGTGGGCGGCGCTGTGCTGAGCGGGAGACTGACTGTTCCCGCCGCGGCTAACGGTCACCTACACGGCCGCGCCGCCCAGCGGAAGTCGGGCACGGCGGCGCGTGCCTCTAACAGCGGTGACCGGCGGCAGTAAGAAGAGCCGTAGCCTGGTCGCCCTGCCCGGCGCCGCCAAGAGCGGCTGTAAAGTGCATCGCCTCTCCCCTTCACCGCGCGTGCTGTAACCAGCACAGCGCGCGCTGCGCGCTACACACACAATCAAATCACATTGTAAAAACAGCCCAACACAGGGACCTGGTTGTGGCTGCAGAACATACCCATAGAAGCCTTCTTAACAACGGATAGGAGAGAGAGAGGGGGGCCCCAGTGTCAGGAGTGGTGACTTCCCCGTAGGCTGCATAGAGTGGGGAGCGCTCACTAACTAGACCCCACACTCAGATACCGGTCACCTGTAAACAGGGACTTAGGACCTGCTTCAATAAAATAAAACAAATAAAACCTAACTAAAATCTAATAGACAGGAACTGTGCCTGCACTCTCCAGGCACAAAACTTAAACAGAGGTGTTGGGCTGGCCAGGCTGGAGATGGGAGGGGTTAGAGGGGGGAGGAGTTTCTTTTGATAGGTTCTGTATCAAAGCTCCCTCCCACACACTCTACCCATCAGTACAGACGCAGTGTCCCCCAGATGGATGACAGAGAAAAAGAATGATATAAAACAATAATAATAACTTCTGCCATATACATGTGATTTTGAATGTTAATCTAGACAAAATATATACATATAACAATATGTTTTTATATGTGTAGCTTACTCTAAAGATTTGACAAAGATATTCCAGGGCTTTTTCCAAGTGCTCATCAGTCTTCCTAATACTGTCATATCCAACTTCATCAACATCATTTCCCGTGTAAGTGTTGTTCAAATCTGGAGAATTTAACCCAAACCAGGACAGGAATGACTGGTTGTCTGAGGAATCCATGGATTTGTCAGATATGGATTTAGCAGTCTGCTTGGCCTGTATGATCATTTGAGCAAGTCGAAGAACCTGACCATTATAAAAGATGCGTCAATACAGAAATAACATTATGAATTAAGAGAAGTCTTTAAAGGATAGCTAAACAATAAATGTGAAACAGTATGAAAACATAGAATTTTTATTATTACACACACATACTATATATATATATATATATATATATATATATACACACACACATATATATATATATATACACACACACACACACATAGATACATATACACACACACACATACATATACACACACACACACATATATATATATATATATATATATATACACATACACATTTCTATAACACCACTGTGATATTTAAAAATCAAGAAAGATTGCATGAGAAAATATATAACTTTTTTTTTTAAATAATTGTTAAAAAATGAAACATTTTACTGAATTACATAAATGCCTAAATATTGAATGATTAATAAAAAATATAAACATTAATAGTCTCCTTGAAATTTAACATATTCATTATGCTATTGATATAGAATTGCCTCAAAACAAAACATAATTCTCATGTCCGCCTGGGCTGGGGCTTTCTATATTATGTCATTTACACTGGACTACGTTTTGTATACCAATTGTTGACCTGGTGAGCGCTGACAAGATCACGATCTGCTAGTCGGATTCATGGCTCCATATATCTGGTCCAATGTATCCTCTATGAAGCCAGCAGCTCAAGATACATAGTTTACTCAAAAGAAATATAAGTAGTGAATTGAATTCTTTGCCAACAATTCCTTCAGGTACCATGAACCCCCCTAATTTTTTAATAGTATATAGCATGTGCCTAATTATTTTAAAATGGATTTTACAGCAATTTAATCTGATTCCATACTTACCAGATTCCTTGCATCACTGCCAAACATTTGCATATACTGGGACTCCTGTCCCTCAAGACTATATACATGGCTCTTCACCTTGAAGGAAGCATCCATGATTGGTGGTTGCCAGGATGAAAGATAGCTACCACCAAGATTTGGTGACATTAGCAGTCTGTGCTGTCTGTGGGGAATAACGGGCTCCGGTTCCAGTAACAATTGCTCGCCTGTAGAGAGCCAAGGATCACAAAATAATAATAAAAAAAATCACATGGATAAAGATGCACAGCATTTATCTGGCAGACTAAGACTGGGTTTATACCTTTCTGGATCATCTCTGGCAAGTTGGGTTGGGAGAAAACCTTTGCTGCTCGGAAAAGCATCAGTGCGTTCTTGGGGCTGACAAGGTCACTACGGATGGCGCGGTTCAAAAAACGAAGAAACAGCTTTGTGTATATGAGCAAGTTCTCCTGCACAAATGAAGCCCTGCCATGGAAGACAAGTAAAATTACTGATCACATCTGCTCTATAATAGCATCAATGTATTTCCTGTTCATGTTTAAGCAAAGACCAGCACCTTTCACAGTTCTAGGAATAAATGCACCACTCAGAAAAAAATCATTTTTACAAGATGATAATTTTAAAGCCGCACTACAACTTAATGAAACAACTTACACAATGGCCCCATTCCTCTTACAGCCCAGGCAGATAAACTTGTGCGGGTGCTGCAAGAGGTGAGGCAAATTACTGTACATTGATTTGTAGATTGTCAGAATCCCAGGAAAAAACACTGCATATTCAGCATCACTCCAGTA
This sequence comes from Pseudophryne corroboree, assembly GCF_028390025.1. Classification (NCBI taxonomy): domain Eukaryota; kingdom Metazoa; phylum Chordata; class Amphibia; order Anura; family Myobatrachidae; genus Pseudophryne; species Pseudophryne corroboree. The sequence continues at coordinate 368,026,517 of NC_086444.1, forward strand.
AGGAGAGAACATATAAATAGACTAATTTCAGTAGATGGCAGTGTAGCTTTTAATTAAGCCACCCAAAACCAAACTGAGTTCACAATTTATATTAGGTCCTACTCTGCTCACCATTTTTCGGAGACACTGCGGTTTTGTAGCTCATTGCTGACAGGCGAGGTGGGTCTCTCTGGAACGTATCTCCATGGCTGTACATAACTGAGCCACATCTCCAGCACCTGCAGGAAAGAATGGACATTTTTCCCACATAACACACAAAATAACTATAGTTCAATTTAGACAAAGTTTTAAGCCATATATACCGCTCTGAAGGAGGCATCGAGAGGCCAGTGCCCAAAGCAGTGCTGTAAGAAGATGTAAAGCTTCTGCTGGATGAATCTAGGGATAACCGCCCTGCCAGGAACAAACAAAAGAAATAGATATATATTTTGTATACTTTAGCCATTGTAAGATAATCCATACAGGAGGGAATAAATGTTCTAAAAAACGGTAAGCACAACCCGGTATCCGGTCTTTAGGTCAACAGTAAGGTTGACATGACAATGGCTGACACAGCATATGGTCAACATGAGGTTTCCACATTTTTTACCATCCACGTGGACTACGATTGGGAATGGTAACCTGTGCCGAGTGTGATCAAAGCGAGCCATACAAGGAGATGCGGTGCACTAATTTGTGGTCCATGTGCTAAAAATAGGATTTTAATTACCTTCCGGTAAATCCTTTTCTCGTAGTCCGTAGAGGATACTGGGGTCCACATTAGTACCATGGGGTACAGACGGGTCCACTATGTACCTTGGGCATTTTAAGAAATCAATAGTGTGCACTGGTTCCTCCCTCTATGCCCCTCCTACCAGACTCAGTCTAGAAACTGTGCCTGAGGAGACGGACATATCTTGAGAGAAGGATTCAGAAAGGATAGTGGTGAGATTCGAACCAGCACACACAAACCAGAAGAAAATCATGTTAACCCAACATGAACAGCAACAGCTGACCCAAGAACAATACTGAACCAAGTAACCATGCAGGAAACACGAAGGACTGGGCGGGCGCCCAGTATCATCTACGGACTACGAGAAAAGGATTTACCGGTAGGTAAATAAAATCCTATTTTCTCTTACGTCCTAGAGGATACTAGTCCACATTAGTACCATGGGGATGTACCAAAGCTCCCAAACCGGGTGGGAGAGTGCTGAGGTTCCAGCAAAACTGACTGACCAAACTGAAGGTCCTCAGAGGCCAAAGTATCGAACTTGTAGAAGTTAGCAAACGTGTTCGAACCAGACAAAGTGGCTGCTCGAAAGAGCTGTAAGGCTGAGACACCCCGGGCAGCCGCCCAGGAAGAATCCATCGACCGAGTAGAGTGGGCATGAACAGATTTAGGCACCGGCAAACCTGCCGTAGAGTAAGCATGCTTGATAGTAAGCGTGCTCCAGCGAGCAATAGACTACTTCGAAGCAGGACACCCAATTTTCTTGGGATCATAAAGCACAAACAGCGAGTCCGATTTTCTGTGACAAGCTGTCCGTTTGACATAGATCTTCAAAGCCCGCACAACATCCAGGGACTTTGAAGTAGAAGAGGTGGTCAGTAAGCACCGGAACCACAATAGGCTGGTTGATATGAAACGCAGACACAGCCTTTGGAAGAAACTGCTGACAAGTTCAGAGTTCAGCTCTATCTTCATGAAAAATCAAATAGGGGCACTTGTGAGACAACACCCCCAATTCCGACACACGTCTCTCCGATGCCAAGGCCAACAGTGTGACGGTCTTCCATGTAAGAAACTTTACATCAACCTCCTGTAAAGGCTCAAATCATTCAGATTGTATAAACTAGCACCACGTTGAGATCCCAAGGTGCTGTGGGAGGCACAAAAGGCGGCTGGATGTGCAGAACACCTTTCAAGAACATCTGAACCTCCGGAAGGGAAGCCAACTGTTTCCGGAAGAAAATGGATAAGGCCGAAATCTGTACTTTTATGGATCCTAGGCATAAGCCCACATCCACACCAGACTGCAGAAAAAGCAGAAAACAACCCAGGTGAAATTCCACCACAGGAAATTTCCTGATTTCACACCAAGAGACGCATTTTCTCCAAATCTGGTGGCAATGTTTAGACGTTACCCCTTTTCTGGCTTGGATCAAGGTAGGAATTACCCTGTCCGGAATCCCTTTCCGGGCTAGAATTAGACGCTCAACTTCCATGCCGTCAAATGTAGCCGCGGTAAGTCTTGATCGACGAATGGCCCCTGTTGCAGAAGATCCTCTCAAAGAAGTAGAGGCCACGGATCCTCCAGGTTGAGTAATACCCCTTTCCTTGCTGGAGAAGAGGAACTTTGACTATCACCTGTTGAAGATACAATTTTTGAATTGCAGTAAAGACTAACTCCCTCTCTGACGGGGAAGCTGGCTGAGCCGATTTGAAAAACCGGCGAGGAGGCACGTCTTCGAATTCCAGCCTGTATCCCTGAGAAACAATCTCTATAGCCCAGGGATCCACCTGTGAGTGAACCCAGACCTGGCTGAAAAATCGAAGACGTGCCCCCACTTGAGCTGACTCCCCCCGGGAAGCCCCAGCGTCATGCGGTGGACTTTGCAGATGTAGGGGAGGACTTCTGCTCCTGGGAACTAGCTGCAGGCAGCTTTTTCCCTTGCCTTTTCCTCTGGCAAGGAAGGACGATCCCCGTACCTTCTTGCTTTTATTGGAATGAAAGGACTGCATTTGATAATGAGGTGCCTTTTTAGTATGCTGCGGGGGGACATAAGGTAAGAAATTCGATTTACCGGCCGTAGCAGTAGAGACTAGGTCCGAGAGGCCTTCTCCAAACAACTCCTCCCCCTTGTAAGGCAACGACTCCATATGCCGCTTAGAGTCAGCATCCCCCGTCCACTGTCGGGTCCACAGGAGTCGCCTAGCAGAAATAGACATAGCATTTATTCTGGAGCTTAGTAAACAAATGTCTCTTTGAGCATGCCTCATATATAAAGCAGTATCTTTGATATGCTCTAGGGCAGGCTTTTTCAACCAGTGTGCCGTGGCACACTAGTGTGCCGCGACCAGTTTCAAGGTGTGCCGCGGAGCTAGAGCAGCTTCCTGCACCTTCAGAATGAACTGTTGGCCAGGGTTCTTCTTAGAGGATCAGTCGTGCTCCAGCCGTGACGTATGCCTTGAAGATGCGGCGGTGTGATATCATAGGTCACGGCCACCGCGTCTCACCACCCAGCCAGCCCACCCACATCTTCCAGTTCCTGCCTGCCTACACAGCTTTCCTTGCCCACCCACATCCACACCTGCCCGACCGCCCACTGATCAGTATTCGCAGCACTCCACTATGAACAATCCCCGCCACTGAGGGACAGGGAGGAGGACAGCTGACCGGTAGGGGCTAATATTTGTTATTTTTTTTCTCCTGTGGGGAACAATAGGATTTATGTGGGGAGAATAAGGATTTATGGATTTATGTGGGGAGAATAAGGATTTATGGGGGGAACAATGTGAATAATTCATGTGGGGAGCAATAGGATTTATGTGGGGAGCAATAGGATTTATGTGGGGAGCAATGGGATTGTTTTTTCTGTGTAGGCCAATGTATGTGTGGATTTTTTTTTTTTGCTATGATGGCTAATGTGTGTTTTATGATTTTTTTCTGTGGGGAACTGATGGTGTGCCTTGGCAATTTTAAAATATTGTTTGGTGTGCCGCGAGAAAAAAAAAGGTTGATAATCACTGCTCTAGGGTCATTAGAATGGTATCCTTATCTAGGGTGTCAAGTTCCGTAGATAAGGAATCTGTCCATGCTGCGACAGCACTACACACCCAGGCCGATGCCATAGCCGGTCTAACGATAGTACCGGAATGTGTGTAAATGTGCTTCATGGTAACCTCCTGCTTACGATCAGCAGGATCCTTGAGGGAAGCTGTATCCTGAGAAGGCAGTGCCACCTTCTTGGATAAGCGTGTCAGCGCCTTGTCTGCCTTCGGCGAAGATTCCCATCGTATTCTGTCCTTTTGTGGAAAGGGATACGCCATAAGAATCCTTTTGGGAACTTGTAGTCTCCTATCTGGAGATTCCCAAGCCTTTTCGCACAAGTCGCTTAGTTCAAATGAGGATGGAAAAGTGACCTCAGGCTTTTTCCCTTTATACATGTGTACCCTCGTGTCAGGGACAGGGGGTTCCTCAGTGATATGCAAAACCTCTTTAATGGCAATAATCATGTAACGAATACCTTTCGCCACCTTTGGCTGTAATTTTGCATCCTCATAGTCGACACTAGAGTCGGTATCTGTGTCAGTGATCTGGGATATGGTGCGTTTTTGAGACCCCGAAGGTCCTGGTGCCACAGGGACAGGCATGGTCTGACTACCTGACTGATCCCTAGCTTCAGCCTTGTCTAATCGTTTATGCAGTAAATTTACATTTGCATTCAAGACATTCCACATATCCACCCAGTCCAGTGTCGGCGTTGCCGACGGCGACCTGACCATCATGCACTCCCCCTCCTCCTTAGGTGAGCCTTCCTCGTCAAACATGTCGACACACACACGTACCGACACACTTCACACACACAGGGAATCTCTTTTCTGAAGACAGGTTCCCCCTGAGGCCCCTTGGAGAGACAGAGAGAGAGTATGCCAGCACACACCCCAGCGCTATATAACCCTGGAGAAAAACACAGATTGTTTACCCAGTAGCGCTGCTTAATGTATAAACGCCAATAATGTGCCCCCCCTCTACTTTAAAACCCCCTTTCACCGTGTGTCAAGCAGGGGAGAGTCCGGGGAGCTTCCTCTCAGCGGTGCTGTGGAGAGAAAATGGCGCTGGTGAGTGCTGAGGGAGAAGCCCCGCCCCCTCGGCGGCGGGCTTCTGTCCCGCTCAAACTTACTAAAAAATGGCGGGGGCTCTTTTATATACATGTACAGTGCCCACCTGTTCATGTATATAGACGTTTGCCATGAGAGGTGTTTTATTGCTGCCCAGGGCGCCCCCCCTGCGCCCTGCACCCTTACAGTGACCGGAGTGTGTGAGGTGTATGGGAGCAATGACGCACAGCTGCGTCATTCGGTGAAGCACCGAAGGCTTCTGCCGCCTGAGACGTCTTCTGTCTTCGTTTCTTCTGACTCTGTGAGAAGAACGGCGGCGCGGCTCTGGGGTGAACGCCCAGGACGAACCTGTGTTCACTCCCTCTGGAGCTAATGGTGTCCAGTAGCCGAGGAAGCAGAGCCTATCATTTAAGTAGGTCTGCTCCTCTCTCCTCAGTCCCTCGATGCAGGGAGCCTGTTGCCAGCAGTGCTCCCTGAAAAAGAGAAAAAATCCTAACAAAAATGCTTTCTAAGCAGGAAACTCAGGAGAGCTCCCTGCAGTGCACCCATTCTCCTCTGGGCACAGTCTAAAACTGGGGTCTGGAGGAGGGGCATAGAAGGAGGAGCCAGTGCACACCCAGAGTCCAAAGTCTTTCTTAAAGTGCCCATGCCTCCTGCGGAGCCCGTCTATTCTCCATGGTCCTTACGGAGTCCCAGCATCCTATAGGACGTTAGAGAAATACGTAATACAGTATATCGTTGTGAAAATCCTATGTAAATATAAAACCTGACACACCAAGCCCCCTCAGGTTATAGAATATAGGGATAGCAAGTTGAGTGAGAGACACGAAATGGACACCACTCAGCGAGCTAATGCACACACAGATAGTAATAACCTGTGCATTGTACAAACTGTGACTAACAATAATACTGCACTGGACTAGCTTATATATAGCTATGTAGTCAATAGATATAACACTGCACAGTAAGAACTGGATGTATATCACAGGGTAATTGTACTAGAAAACCCTGACTAAATGCCCTCTCTCTTAACTAACACTGTCTAAAAGGCAGGTAGAATACTTAAGTGTCATGTAGAGTCACAGCACTGACAACTAGGCAGCTTTACACAGGAGGATTTGCCCAAGCAGTCCCAGGAACAGTGAAGCTGAGAGAAATGGCGCCCAGACACTGACAGGGAGTGAGGGAGAGACAGATATGCAGCTCCAGGGCGGGAACATTTGCGGGAAATGGCGCCCGGGGGCTGGGGGAGGGGCTCCAGGTCTAAGCCTTATCCCCTTGCTGGCAAAACCACTGGGTACTGTGGGCTACTATTAAAATGGTTTAGAGAGAAAACCTGACCCGCACCCATGCCCTGGTGATCTAGTGGGATCGGCTGTACTGCCACAGTGTCCACCGCCAGCGCGCGCGGCCCGCCTCCCACTGACCGCGCCGGATCGCGATAAAGTACGGGTCCCGCAAGCGGGACCCACTCACCACCTCCCGAAGCGCGGCCACGCGATCCCGGAGAGCCCCCCCGTCATGTGTGCCTGACCATGAAGAAAACCGGAGCCTCCTGCTGTAGGTATCCGGCAACCAGGGCTCGGGAGTGTACACACCGCTGCTGCCCTTGTAGTCTTCACTTTTTCTTCAAAAAAGCTCTTCTTAGGGCTGCCTGGAGCAGCCCCTCTGTTATGTGCCTGCTATCTGCGGCACCAACTACAAAACTGAGCTCCTGTGCAGGGAGGCGGGGTTATAGAGGAGGTGGCGCTATGCATTCTGGGAACAGTCAAAGCTTTTCAGCCTGTTGTTGCCTCGGATCAAGATCCTACTCTACACCCCCCTATGTCTATCCTTGAGGAGCCCAGTGTACCCCGCAGCAGAAATGGCACTGAGCTCCGTGAGCTGAGGATGAAGCTCCGCCCCCTTAATGGCGCGCTTCAGTCCCGCTTTTTTCAAATATACATTTATACTGGCGGGGGTTAGGACAGTGCCTAGGCACTTATGTCCCCTCTTGCCTGTCCATTTTAGAGGTTTATCTGCTGCCCAGGGCGGGCGGGCTGTAGTGCTGCTGTCTGCGGGAGCATGGCGTGCAGCGTGCGATCGCTGCGCGGTACCTCAGAAAGCCGTCACTGAAGTCTTCTGATCTTCTACTCACCTATCTTCTGACTCTGTAAGCGGGGTGACGGCCGGCTCTGGGAGCGAGCATCTAGGTGTACCTAGCGATCAAACCCTCAGGAGCTAATAGTGTCCTGTAGCCAGAAGCAGAGCCTTTGAACTCACTGGAAATAGGTCTAACTTCTCTCCCCTTAGTCCCACGAAGCAGGGAGACTGTTGCCAGCAGTCTCCCTGAAAATAAAAAAACCTAACAGTATTTTCCCAATAAACTCTGTAGAGCTCCTCAGCGTGCATCCAGTCTGCCTGGGCACAATTCTAAAACTGGAGTCTGGAGGAGGGGCATAGAGGGAGGAGCCAGTTCACACCCATTCAAAGTCTTAAAGTGCCCATGTCTCCTGCGGATACCATCTATACCCCATGGTTCTTATGGTTACCCCAGCATCCTCTAGGACGTATGAGAAAATAAGATTTTACTCACCGGTAAACCTATTTCTCGTAGTCCGTAGTGGATGCTGGGAACTCCGTAAGGACCATGGGGAATAGCGGCTCCGCAGGAGACTGGGCACAACTAAAGAAAGCTTTAGGACTACCTGATGTGCACTGGCTCCTCCCACTATTATGACCCTCCTCCAGACCTCAGTTAGGATACTGTGCCCGGAAGAGCTGACACAATAAGGAAGGATTTTGAATCCCGGGTAAGACTCATACCAGCCACACCAATCACACCGTATAACTCGTGATACTATACCCAGTTAACAGTATGAAACATAACTGAGCCTCTCAACAGATGGCTCATAACAATAACCCTTTAGTTAGGCAATAACTATATACAAGTATTGCAGACAATCCGCACTTGGGATGGGCGCCCACCAGCATCCACTACGGACTACGAGAAATAGATTTACCGGTGAGTAAAATCTTATTTTCTCTGACGTCCTAGTGGATGCTGGGAACTCCGTAAGGACCATGGGGATTATACCAAATCTCCCAAACGGGCGGGAGAGTGCGGATGACTCTGCAGCACCGAATGAGAGAACTCAAGGTCCTCCTCAGCCAGGGTATCAAATTTGTAGAATTTTGCAAACGTGTTTGACCCTGACCAAGTAGCAACTCGGCAAAGTTGTAAAGCCGAGACCCCTCGGGCAGCCGCCCAAGAGCAGCCCCCTTCCTCGTGGAATGGGCTTCTACAGATTTAGGATGCGGCAGTCCAGCCGCAGAATGCGCAAGCTAAATTGTGCTACAAATCCAGCGAGCAATCGTCTGCTTCGAAGCAGGAGCACCCAGCTTGTTGGGTGCATACAGGATAAATAGCGAGTCAGTTTTCCTGACTCCAGCCGTCCTGGAAACCTTAAATTTTCAAGGCCCTGACTACGTCCAGTAACTTGGAATCCTCCAAGTCCCTAGTAGCCGCAGGCACTACGATAGGTTGGTTGAAGTGAAACGCTGATACTACCTTAGGGAGAAACTGGGGACGAGTCCTCAATTCTGCCCTATCCATATGGAAAATCAGATAAGGGCTTTTACATGACAAAGCCGCCCATTCTGACACACGCCTGGCCGAAGCCAAGGCCAAAAGCATGACCACTTTCCTCGTGAGATATTTTAGATCCGCGGTTTTAAGTGGCTCGAACCAATGTGACTTTAGGAAACTCAACACCACGTTGAGATCCCAAGGTGCCACTGGAGACACAAAAAGAGGCTGAATATGCAGCACTCCCTTAACACAAGTCTGAACTTCAGGAAGTGAAGCCAGTTCTTTCTGGAAGAAAATGTACAGAGCCGAAATCTGGACCTTAATGGAAGCCAATTTTAGGCCCATAGTCACTCCTGACTGTAGGAAGTGCAGAAATCGACCCAGTTGAAATTCTTCTGTTGGGACCTTCCTGGCCTCACACCAAGCAACATATTTTCGCCATATGCGGTGATAATGTTTTGCGGTCACATCTTTTCTAGCCTTAATCAGCGTAGGAATGACTTCCTCCGGAATGCCTTTTTCCTTTAGGATCAGGTGTTCAACCGCCATGCCGTCAAACGCAGCCGCGGTAAGTCTTGGAACAGACAGGGCCCCTGCTGCAGCAGGTCCTGTCGCAGAGGCCATGGGTCCTCTGAGATCATTTCTTGAAGTTCTGGGTACCAAGCTCTTCTTGGCCAATCCGGAACCACGAGTATAGTTCTTACTCCTCTCCTTCTTATTATTCTCAGTACCTTGGGTATGAGAGGCAGAGGAGGGAACATATACACCGACTGGTACACCCACGGTGTTACCAGAGCGTCCACAGCTATCGCCTGAGGGTCCCTTGACCTGGCGCAATATCTTTTTAGCTTTTTGTTGAGGCGAGACGCCATCATGTCCACCTGTGGCCTTTCCCAATGGTGTACAATCATTTGGAAGACTTCTGGATGAAGTCCCCACTCTCCCGGGTGGAGGTCGTGTCTGCTGAGAAAATCTGCTTCCCAGTTGTCCACTCCGGGAATGAACACTGCTGACAGTGATAACACATGATTTTCCGCCCATCGGAGAATCCTTGTGGCTTCTGCCATTGCCATCCTGCTTCTTGTGCCGCCCTGTTGGTTTACATGGGCGACCGCCGTGATGTTGTCTGACTGAATCAGTACCGGCTGGTTTCGAAGCAGGGGTCTTGCTTGACTTAGGGCATTGTAAATGGCCCTCAGTTCCAGAATGTTTATGTGTAGGGAAATCTCCCGATTTGACCATAGTCCCTGGAAGTTTTTTCCCTGTGTGACTGCCCCCCAGCCTCGAAGGCTGGCATCCGTGGTCACCAGAACCCAGTCCTGTATGCCGAATCTGCGGCCCTCTCGAAGATGAGCACCCTGCAGTCACCACGGCAGAGATACCCTGGTCCTTGGAGACAGGGTTATCAGCCGATGCATCTGAAGATGCGATCCGGACCACTTGTCCAACAGGTCCCACTGAAAAGCTCTTGCATGGAACCTGCCGAATGGCATTGCTTCGTAGGAAGCTACCATTTTTCCCAGGACTCGCGTGCAGTGATGCACCGACACCTGTTTTGGTTTCAGGAGGCCTCTGACTCGAGATGACAGCTCCTCGGCTTTCTCCTCCGGGAGAAACACTTTTTTCTGGTCTGTGTCCAGAACCATCCCCAGGAACAGTAGACGTGTCGTAGGAACCAGCTGTGCTGTTGTAGCACTTCCCGAGATAGTGCTACCCCGACCAATAACTGCTCCTTGGACCTCGCCTTTATCAGGAGATCGTCCAAGTACGGGATAATTAAAAACTCCCTTTTTTCGAAGGAGTATCATCATTTCGGCCATTACCTTGGTAAATACTCTCGGTGCAGTGAACAGACCTAACGGCAACGTCTGGAATTGGTAATGACAAACCTGTACCACAAAACTGAGGTACTCCTGGTGAGGATGGTAAATGGGGACATGCAGGTAAGCATCCCTGATGTCCAGAGATACCATGTAATCTCCCTCGTCCAGGCTTGCAATAACCGCCCTGAGCGATTTCATTTTTAACTTGAACTTTCGTATATAAGTGTTCAAGGATTTCAATTTTAGAATGGGTTTCACCGAACAGTCTGGTTTCGGTACCACAACATTGTGGAATAGTAACCCCGGCCTTGTTGAAGGAGGGGTACCTTGATTTTCACCTGCTGGAAGTACAGCTTGCTGATTTGAGGTAACGGCGAGAGGGAGTCGCCTCGAACTCCAGCTTGTATCCCTGTGATACTACATGCAGAACCCAGGGATCCACCTGTGAGCGAGCCCACTGGACGCTGAAGTTCTCGAGACGCGCCCCCACCGCACCTGGCTACACCTGTGGAGCCCCCGCGTCATGCGGTGGACTCAGAGGAAGCGGGGGAAGAATTTTGATCCTGGGAACTGGCTGACTGGTGCAGCTTTTTCCCTCTTCCCTTGTCTCTGTGCAGAAAGGAAGCGCCTTTGACCCGCTTGCTTTTCTGAAGCCGAAAGGACTGTACCTGATAATACAGTGCTTTCTTAGGCTGTGAGGAAACCTGAGGTAAAAAAAATTCTTCCCAGCTGTTGCTGTGGATACGAGGTCCCAGAGACCATCCCCAAACAATTCCTCACCCTTATAAGGCAGAATCTCTATGTGCCTTTTTAAAGTCAGCATCACCTGTCCAGTGCCGGGTCTCTAATACCCTCCTGACAGAATGGACATTGCATTAATTCTGGATGCCAGCCGGCAAAATATCCCTCTGTGCATCCCTCATATATAAGACGACGTCTTTAATATGCTCTTATGTTAGCAAAATAGTATCCCTGTCTGACAGGGTCACAGACCACGCTGCAGCAGCACTATCCATGCTGAGGCAATTGCAGGTCTCAGTCTAGTACCTGAGTGTGTAAATACAGACTTCAGGATAGCCTCCTGCTTTTTATCAACAGGTACCTTCAAAGTGGCCGTATCCTAAGACGGCAGTGCCACCTTTTTTGACAAACGTGTGAGCGCCTTATCCACCCTAGGGGATATCTCCCAGCGTAACCTATCCTCTGGCGGGAAAGGGTACGCCATCCGTAACTTTTTAGAAATTACCAGTTTCTTATAGGGGGAACCCACGCTTTTTCACACACTTCATTCACTCATCTGATGGGGGAACAAACACTGCCTGCTTTTTCTCCCCAAACATAAAACCCTTTTTTAGTGGTACTTGGGTTAATGTCAGAAATGTGTAACATTTTTTATTGCCAGGATCATGCAACGGATGTTCCTAGTGGATTGTGTATATGTCTCAACCTCGTCGACACTGGAGTCAGACTCCGTGTCGACATCTGTGTCTGCCATCTGAGGGAGCGGGCGTTTTTGAGCCCCTGATGGCCTTTGACACGCCTGGGCAGGCGCGGGCTAAGAAGCCGGCTGTTCCACAGCTGTTACGTCATCCAGCCTTTTATGTAAGGAGTTGACACTGTCGGTTAATACCTTCCACCTACCCATCCACTCTGGTGTCAGCCCCACAGGGGGCGACATCCCATTTATCGGCATCTGCTCCGCCTCCACATAAGCCTCCTCATCAAACATGTCGACACAGCCGTACCGACACACCGCACACACAGATGGAATGCTCTGACTGAGGACAGGACCCCACAAAGCCCTTTGGGGAGACAGAGAGTGAGTATGCCAGCACACACCAGAGCGCTATATAATGTAGGGATTAACATTATAACTGAGTGAATTTTCCCCAATAGCTGCTTGTATAAACAATATTGCGCCTAAATTTGGTGCCCCCCCTCTCTTTTTAACCCTTTGAGCCTGAAAACTACAGGGGAGAGCCTAGGGAGCTGTCTTCCAGCTGCACTGTGAAGAGAAAATGGCGCCAGTGTGCTGAGGGAGATAGCCCCGCCCCTTTTTCGGCTGACTTTTCTCCCGCTTTTTTATGGATTCTGGCAGGGGTATTTATCACATATATAGCCTCTGGGACTATATATTGTGATTATTTTGCCAGCCAAGGTCTTAATATTGCTGCTCAGGGCGCCCCCCCCCCAGCGCCCTGCACCCATCAGTGACCGGAGTGTGAGGTGTGCATGAGAAGCAATGGCGCACAGCTGCAGTGCTGTGCGCTACCTTGGTGAAGACTGAAATCTTCTGCCGCCGATTTTCCGGAACACTTCTTGCTTTTGGCTCTGTAAGGGGGCCGGCGGCGCGGCTCCGGGACCGAACATCAAGGCCGGTTCCTGCGGTCGATCCCTCTGGAGCTAATGGTGTCCAGTAGCCTAAGAAGCCCAAGCTACCACCAGTTAGGTAGGTTCGCTTCTTCTCCCCTTAGTCCCTCGCTGCAGTGAGTCTGTTGCCAGCAGATCTCACTGTAAAATAAAAAACCTAAATATACTTTCTTTCTAGGAGCTCAGGAGAGCCCCTAGTGTGCATCCAGCTCAGCCGGGCACAAGATTCTAACTGAGGTCTGGAGGAGGGTCATAGTGGGAGGAGCCAGTGCACACCAGGTAGTCCTAAAGCTTTCTTTAGTTGTGCCCAGTCTCCTGCGGAGCCGCTATTCCCCATGGTCCTTACGGAGTTCCCAGCATCCACTAGGACGTCAGAGAAACAAAAGAAACTGTTTCCAATTACAGCATTTGCAAACATATTCACGTCTTATTATCTATTCCATGTCTTCTACTTTATAATCGGTTTCATTGCCCAGATCACATAAGCAGATACACATACGAAGAACACACCTTTTAAGCTCTTCCAGGGGACTTTGTGTGTGAGAGTGAACTGAAGGAGAGGACTGCTCTGGCCTCTGACTGTTGGCAAAAGTGTGCAAGTGTTTCACTAGAACTCTAACCACCAAAACATGTTCCTCTGTGGGCTGGAAAGCCTCCTATAAGCCAGGGAAAAAAACAACGTTACTGACTGCTGCACAGATATTTAACCTGCAGCACAAACAGACGTAAAAGTTAAGTATGCAACGAGCACAGCATGTGAAGGAGAGGAGACAGACTGCAAGGCGTTATTAGTGAAGATCGCATTCACCCTATACACAGGAAAAAATATGACAGCAGCCAGTGTCAATGGTCTATAGTTACAATAGGAAAACAGGTTCAATGTCAAAGATTTTTCTTTAATGTGTTTTTTTTCATGGTGTGCATGGCATATCTGCATTTACACTTGGCTCTGTGACAGTTTTCATATTTGAGACGCAAGTTAGAATGAAAGAACAAAGACATACTTTAAAATGACTAAAAAAAAGAGGAAGTGCTGGGCACTGCACCCACTCTGGAACATTCTACAGTAGACAATGATACACAATATTTTAGAAGGTACATCATAGCCGGATTATGCAGGAAATGCTGGTGATGGATAACTGGGTAGAGTGAATGCATCTTGTCAGCAACATGAAGAACTATATAAACAATTACAAATTCCCCAGCCAAAGCGGTTTAGTGCTCATCACCCAGTCTCAGCAAGTTGAAGGCAACAAAGAGGCATCCAGAGGACCTCTAGCAGAGGGAAAGGATGCACCATTCTGAGATGCAGAGTATCAGAAACATAAGACAGCAAGTTGCTTGAAGCAATACACCCAAATTCAAACAATGGTTAAAAATAAGAATTTACTTACCGATAATTCTATTTCTCGGAGTCCGTAGTGGATGCTGGGGTTCCTGAAAGGACCATGGGGGATAGCGGCTCCGCAGGAGACAGGGCACAAAAGTAAAGCTTTCCGATCAGGTGGTGTGCACTGGCTCCTCCCCCTATGACCCTCCTCCAAGCCAGTTAGGTACTGTGCCCGGACGAGCGTACACAATAAGGGAGGAATTTTGAATCCCGGGTAAGACTCATACCAGCCACACCAATCACACCGTACAACTTGTGATCTAAACCCAGTTAACAGTATGATAACAGCGGAGCCTCTGAAAAGATGGCTCACAACAATAATAACCCGATTTTTGTAACTATGTACAAGTATTGCAGATAATCCGCACTTGGGATGGGCGCCCAGCATCCACTACGGACTCCGAGAAATAGAATTATCGGTAAGTAAATTCTTATTTTCTCTATCGTCCTAGTGGATGCTGGGGTTCCTGAAAGGACCATGGGGATTATACCAAAGCTCCCAAACGGGCGGGAGAGTGCGGATGACTCTGCAGCACCGAATGAGAGAACTCCAGGTCCTCCTTAGCCAGGGTATCAAATTTGTAGAATTTAGCAAACGTGTTTGCCCCTGACCAAGTAGCTGCTCGGCAAAGTTGTAAAGCCGAGACCCCTCGGGCAGCCGCCCAAGATGAGCCCACCTTCCTTGTGGAATGGGCATTTACATATTTTGGCTGTGGCAGGCCTGCCACAGAATGTGCAAGCTGAATTGTATTACACATCCAACTAGCAATAGTCTGCTTAGAAGCAAGAGCACCCAGTTTGTTGGGTGCATACAGGATAACAGCAAGTCAGTTTTCCTGACTCCAGCCATCCTGGAACATATTTTCAGGGCCCTGACAACATCTAGCAACTTGGAGTCCTCCAAGTCCCTAGTAGGTGCAAGGCACCACAATAAGCTGGTTCAGGTGAAACACTGACACCACCTTAGGGAGAGAACTGGGGACGAGTCCGCAGCTCTGCCCTGTCCGAATGGACAAACAGATATGGGCTTTTTTGAGAAAAAACCACCAATTTGACACTCGCCTGGTCCAGGCCAGGGCCAAGAGCATGGTCACTTTTTATGTGAGATGCTTCAAATCCACAGATTTGACTGGTTTTAAACCAATGTGATTTGAGGAATCCCAGAACTACGTTGAGATCCCACAGTGCCACTGGAGGCACAAAAGGGGGTTGTATATGCAATACTCCCTTGACAAACTTCTGGACTTCAGGAACTGAAGCCAATTCTTTCTGGAAGAAAATCGACAGGGCCGACATTTGAACCTTAATGGACCCCAATTTGAGGCCCATAGACACTCCTGTTTGCAGGAAATGCAGGAAACGACCGAGTTGAAATTTCTTTGTGGGGCCTTCCTGGCCTCACACCACGCAACATATTTTCGCCACATGTGGTGATAATGTTGTGCGGTCACCTCCTTTCTGGCTTTGACCAGGGTAGGAATGACCTCTTCCGGAATGCCTTTTTCCCTTAGGATCCGGCTTTCCACCGCCATGCCGACAAACGCAGCTGCGGTAAGTCTTGGAACAGACATGGTACTTGCTGAAGCAAGTCCCTTCTTAGCGGCAGAGGCCATAAGACCTCTGTAAGCATCTCTTGAAGTTCCGGGTACCAAGTCCTTCTTGGCCAATCCGGAGCCATGAGTATAGTTCTTACTCCTCTACGTCTTATAATTCTCAGCACCTTAGGTATGAGAAGCAGAGGAGGGAACACATACACCGACTGGTACACCCACGGTGTTACCAGAACGTCCACAGCTATTGCCTGAGGGTCTCTTGACCTGGCGCAATACCTGTCCCGTTTTTTGTTCAGACGGGACGCCATCATGTCCACCTTTGGTATTTCCCAACGGTTTACAATCATGTGGAAAAAACTTCCCGATGAAGTTTCCACTCTCCCGGGTGGAGGTCGTGCCTGCTGAGGAAGTCTGCTTCCCAGTTTCCATTCCCGGGATGAAACACTGCTGACAGTGCTATCACATGATTTTCCGCCCAGCGAAAAGTCCTTGCAGTTTTTGCCATTGCCCTCCTGCTTCTTGTGTCGCCCTGTCTGTTTACGTGGGCGACTGCCGTGATGTTTTTCCCACTGGATCAATACCGGCTGACCTTGAAGCAGAGGTCTTGCTAAGCTTAGAGCATTATAAATTTACCCTTAGCTCCAGTATATTTATGTGGAGAAAAGTCTCCAGACTTGATCACACTCCCTGGAAATTTTTTCCTTGTGTGACTGCTCCCCAGCCTCTCGGGCTGGGCTCCGTGGTCACCAGCATCCAATCCTGAATGCCGAATCTGCGGCCCTCTAGAAGATGAGCACTCTATAACCACCACAGGAGAGACACCCTTGTCCTTGGATATAGGGTTATCCGCTGATGCATCTGAAGATGCGATCCGGACCATTTGTCCAGCAGATCCCACTGAAAAGTTCTTGCGTGAAATCTGCCGAATGGAATTGCTTCGTAGGAAGCCACCATTTTTACCAGGACCCTTGTGCAATGATGCACTGTTTTTAGGAGGTTCCTGACTAGCTCGGATAACTCCCTGGCTTTCTCTTCCGGGAGAAACACCTTTTTCTAGACTGTGTCCAGAATCATCCCTAGGCACAGCAGACGTGTCGTCGGGATCAGCTGCGATTTTGGAATATTTAGAATCCACCCGTGCTGTTGTAGCAGTATCCGAGATAGTGCTACTCCGACCTCCAACTGTTCCCTGGACTATGCCCTTATCAGGAGATCGTCCAAGTAAGGGATAATTAAGACGCCTTTTCTTCGAAGAAGAATCATCATTTCGGCCATTACCTTGGTAAAGACCCGGGGTGCCGTGGACAATCCAAACGGCAGCGTCTGAAACTGATAGTGACAGTTCTGCACCACGAACCTGAGGTACCCTTAGTGAGAAGGGCAAATTTGGGACATAGAGGTAAGCATCCCTGATGTCCCGGGACACTATATAGTCCCCTTCTTCCTGGTTCGTTATCACTGCTCTGAGTGACTCCATCTTGATTTGAACCTTTGTAAGTGTTCAAAAAATTTTTTTGAATAAGTCTCACCTAGCCTTCTGGCTTCAGTACCACAATATAGTGTGGAATAATACCCCTTTTCTTGTAGTAGGAGGGGTAATTTAATTATCACCTGCTGGGAATACAGCTTGTGAATTTTTTCCCATACTGCCTCCTTGTCGGAGGGAGACCTTGGTAAAGCAGACTTCAGGAGCCTGCGAAGGGGAAACGTCTCGACATTCCAATCTGTACCCCTGGGATACTACTTGTAGGATCCAGGGGTCCTGTACGGTCTCAGCGCCATGCTGAGAACTTGTCAGAAGCGGTGGAACGCTTCTGTTCCTGGGAATGGGCTGCCTGCTGCAGTCTTCTTCCCTTTCCTCTATCCCTGGGCAGATATGATCTTATAGGGACGAAAGGACTGAGGCTGAAAAGACGGTGTCTTTTTCTGCAGAGATGTGACTTAGGGTAAAAACGGCGGATTTTCCAGCAGTTGCCGTGGCCACCAGGTCCGATGGACCGACCCCAAATAACTCCTCTTCCTTTATACGGCAATACACCTTTGTGCCGTTTGGAATCTGCATCACCTGACCACTGTCGTGTCCATAACATCTTCTGGCAGATATGGACATCGCATTTACTCTTGATGCCAGAGTGCAAATATCCCTCTGTGCATCTCGCATATATAGAAATGCATCCTTTAAAATGCTCTATAGTCAATAAAATACTGTCCCTGTCAAGGGTATCAATATTTTTAGTCAGGGAATCCGACCAAGCCACCCCAGCTCTGCACATCCAGGCTGAGGCGATCGCTGGTCGCAGTATAACACCAGTATGTGTGTATATACTTTTTATGATATTTTCCAGCCTCCTGTCAGCTGGTCCTTGAGGACGGCCCTATCTATAGACGGTACCGCCACTTCTTTTGATAAGCGTGTGAGCGCCTTATCCACCCTAAGGGGTGTTTCCCAACGCGCCCTAACTTCTGGCGGGAAAGGGTATACCGCCCATAATTTTCTATCGGGGGGAACCCACGCATCATCACACACTTTATTTAATTTATCTGATTCAGGAAAAACTACGGTAGTTTTTTCACATCCCACATAATACCCTCTTTTGTGGTACTTGTAGTATCAGAAATATGAAACACCTCCTTCATTGCCTTTAACGTGTGGCCCTAATAAGGAATACGTTTGTTTATTCACCGTCGACACTGGATTCAGTGTCCCTGTCTGTGTCTGTGTCGACCGACTAAAGTAAACGGGCGTTTTAAAACCCCTGACGGTGTTTTTGAGACGTCTGGACCGGTACTAATTGTTTGTCGGCCGTCTCATGTCGTCAACCGACCTTGCAGCGTGTTGACATTATCACGTAATTCCCTAAATAAGCCATCCATTCCGGTGTCGACTCCCTAGAGAGTGACATCACCATTACAGGCAATTGCTCCGCCTCCTCACCAACATCGTCCTCATACATGTCGACACACACGTACCGACACACAGCACACACACAGGGAATGCTCTGATAGAGGACAGGACCCACTAGCCCTTTGGAGAGACAGAGGGAGAGTTTGCCAGCACACACCAAAAACGCTATAATTATATAGGGACAACCTTATATAAGTGTTTTCCCTTATAGCATCTTTTTTTTTTTTTTATATATTTTTAACGCCAAATTAGTGCCCCCCCTCTCTGTTTTAACCCTGTTTCTGTAGTGCAGTGCAGGGGAGAGCCTGGGAGCCTTCCCTCCAGCCTTTCTGTGAGGGAAAATGGCGCTGTGTGCTGAGGAGATAGGCCCCGCCCCTTTTTCGGCGGCCTCGTCTCCCGCTCTTAACGGATTCTGGCAGGGGTTAAATATCTCCATATAGCCTCCGGAGGCTATATGTGAGGTATTTTTAGCCAAAATAGGTATTCATTTGCCTCCCAGGGCGCCCCCCTCCCAGCGCCCTGCACCCTCAGTGACTGCCGTGTGAAGTGTGCTGAGAGGAAAATGGCGCACAGCTGCAGTGCTGTGCGCTACCTTTAGAAGACTGAGGAGTCTTCTGCCGCCGATTCTGGACCTTCTTCTTACTTCAGCATCTGCAAGGGGGCCGGCGGCAAGGCTCCGGTGACCATCCAGGCTGTACCTGTGATCGTCCCTCTGGAGCTGATGTCCAGTAGCCAAGAAGCCAATCCATCCTGCACGCAGGTGAGTTCACTTCTTCTCCCCTAAGTCCCTCGATGCAGTGATCCTGTTGCCAGCAGGACTCACTGTAAAATAAAAAACCTAAGCTAAACTTTTCTAAGCAGCTCTTTAGGAGAGCCACCTAGATTGCACCCTTCTCGGCCGGGCACAAAATCTAACTGGCTTGGAGGAGGGTCATAGGGGGAGGAGCCAGTGCACACCACCTGATCGGAAAGCTTTACTTTTGTGCCCTGTCTCCTGCGGAGCCGCTATCCCCCATGGTCCTTTCAGGAACCCCAGCATCCACTAGGACGATAGAGAAATGCCCTTTATTGTCGCATGATTGACCATGCCCAGTAAATGACTCATTCCCACATTGCACTGGAAAGAGGATGTAAGATGGCAGAAGCTCCCTTTCCCCCACCCTGCTATGATTTATAACACAGAAGTGTGTCCCAGAGAGCTGGAAGTACTTGGTATGAATGGAGGGACCCAGGCAGAGCAGGAAAAATGTACGAAGTGCTGGACACATTGAGCCTGTAGTGAAGAGCTTCCAGCTGAAACACACACAGGAGCCAACAGGTGACGAGGAAGAGGAGATGGGGAGGAGTAGGGACAAAAATAGAGAAATAACAAAACACAAAATATGGAATGAGAGAAAACATATATGGTTAAATAAACAAAAACACAAAATATAGGGCAACATAAATGCAGAATCGAATATCAAAACATTTTCAGCAATCTGACCCATCCAACATGACTACTAGCAATTAAATTAAATTGGCAATGTATGGCTATAATGCTGGCAGCAACGAGAAACATATCTACACTCAATTCAACAGTGTTTTAGTACTTGTGTACTTAAATCCTTTTCTCTCAGTCCATTGGGTGGCACTGGATATCATGGGTATATTGTGGAGTGACAGGGAATTTGGGCACTTCAAACACTTCACGTCACATCTATACTGCAGTGGCTGCCTGGGAACTTCAGTATCCGTATAACAAAGCCCAAACGCGGCACAATCATGAGTACAGATCAAGTGGGATAGGAGAAAACTCTCAAATGAGAACAAAAATTCCTCAATTCAATTAAAATTTCTCAATTCAATTACAATTTTTCAATTCAATTACAATTTACTATTGAACGGAGAGTCCTCTCAGGTATACGTTTAATTTGCCGTCTATTGGGATCCCGGCGTTCAGGATACCGACGCCGGAATGCCAACGCAACATGACAATTCCCACTCGTGGGTGTCCATGACACCAATAGAGTGGGAATAGAACCTGTGGAGAGCTACCGAGCCCCCAAGGGGACTTTTTGGTCATGGAAACAGCAACAATACAGGGCCCTCTAGAATGTACCAGGGCCTTCCAGATCAGTCAGACAACAAAATATTGGGATTTTTGTTTACTTACCGTAAAATCTCTTTCTCTGAGTCCATCTGGGGGACGCTGCGCCGTTACTTGTGGGTTAGAGGTGTGTGGTAGTGGAGTTTGGCACAGAACTATCAAAAGCTGACTCCTCCCCCCTCTAACCCCTCCCATCTCCTTCCTGCTCAGCCCTGTTCAGTTAACGTTTAGCCAAGCCAAAGGAGATAGACCAGAATAAAAAATTAACCAATTAAACCAGACAACCTATGGGAGGGATCGCAGCGTCCCCCAGATGGACTCCGAGAAAGAGATTTTACGGTAAGTAAACAAAAATCCCAATTTCTCTGTCCTCCATCTGGGGGACGCTGCGCCGTTACTTGTGGGACTTCCCAAAGCAAGCTAATGAGAGGAGGGAGACGTTGACGGCATAGCCGTCTGTAAAATACGACGCCCAACAGAGGCAGTCTCCAAACCAAAAGTATGAAACCGGTAAAACTTTGTGAACGTATGGACTGACGACCAGGTCGCCGCCCTGCATAGTTGCTCAACAGATGCACCACCGCGAACAGCCCAAGACGCTCCAACTGCTCTAGTCGAATGAGCCCTAATTGAGTCAGGAACCGAAACGTTTGAGGACACTTAAGCCTGTCTGATGGCCGAAGTTACCCAACGGGCCACAGTGTTCTTAGAGGCAGGCCAACCTCGTTTGGGAGCATCAATCAATACCAACAAGGAATCCGTACGACGGAAAGACTCTGTGCGAGACAAATAAATACGTAAGGCCCGAACAACATCCAAGAGAGCCAAATGGGAATCCTCCCCCTGAGAAGATGACGGATTAAAAGCTGGAAGAACGATGTCCTGATTTAAATGGAATGCTGAAACAACCTTTGGAAGAAATGAAGGCTTTGTCCGCAGCACTACCCGATTTTCATGAAACACTAACAAGGGCGGCCTGCAAGAAAGAGCCGCCAACTCAGACACTCGTCTAGCTGAGGCAATCGCCAAAAGAAAAACAACTTTTTGTGTTAGATAACGTAGTTCCACAGATTCTAGAGGTTCAAATGGAGAATTTTGAAGAGCCTTAAGTACCAAGTTTAAATCCCAGGGAGGAATCGGAGGAACAAAAGGTGGTTGAATTCGAAGTACTCCCTGCAGGAATGTTTGAACCTCTGGGATGATTGCTAATTTCTTTTGAAAAAGAACCGACAAGGCCGAAACCTGACCCTTCAGGGAAGAAAGTTTTAAACCTTTGTCAAGACCCTCCTGGAGAAAGGAGAGCAGGCGAGGAAGTCTAAACAAATGCGGAGTCAAGTTCCTTTTCTCGCACCAAGCAATGTAAATACGCCATACTCTATGGTAAATGCCAGAAGTCACCGGCTTTCTAGCCCGAATCATTGTCTGAACAACCGCACGAGAAAGACCCTTTGCCTTCAAAATGTTGGATTCAAGAACCAAGCCGTCAAAGCCAGCCGATTTAAATCTGGGTGGCGACAAGGTCCTTGAAGAAGAAGATCTGGTCGCAGAGGGAGGCGAAAGGGATCTCCGACGACCATGCTGCTTAGAAGAGTGTACCACTGTCGGCGCGGCCAATCCGGAGCCACCAGAATTACTGCAAGGCCTTCTCGCCGAATGCGTTGGAGTAGACGTGGGAGCAATGGAATTGGTGGGAACACGTAACCCAGCTGAAATTGCCACGGAGCTGTTAGTGCATCGATCAGAAATGCTTGAGGATCCTGAGTTCTTGATCCGTAAACAGGAAGTTTTTTGTTGAGGCGTGACGCCATCAGGTCTATGTCTGGCATTCCCCAGCGATCCACTAGAGAAAGAAACACTTCCTGGTGAAGTTCCCATTCTCCCGGATGAATCGTGTGACGACTCAAAAAATCTGCTTCCCAGTTTTCGACTCCCGGAATGTGAATTGCTGAAATCACGGGAATCCAATGCTCCGCCCACGTGAGAATCTGAGCAACCTCTCTCATTGCGGACCAGCTGCGAGTTCCTCCCTGTTTGTTGATGTAAGCCACTGCCGTGGCATTGTCGGATTGCACCCGAACTGGATGGCCCTGCACCATGGTCTGAATCCGAATGAGAGCATACCGGATCGCTCTCAATTCCAGAATGTTGATCTGTAGTTTTGACTCTTGATTGCTCCAGCGCCCCTGTAAATGACGAGTCTGGAACACTGCTCCCCAACCGCTGAGGCTTGCGTCCGTGGTTACCATCATCCAAGACCAGACCGTGAACGGCGCACCCTTCCTCAGATTGTGACTGTGAAGCCACCAGTAGAGCGACTGACGAGTTCTTATCGACAAGCGTATCAACTGCAGTTCGAGACGTGAATCCGACCGAGTCCAACAGTGGAGAATCTGAGCTTGAAGAGGTCGGGCGTGGAATCTGGCGTATGGAACTGCCTCGAATGAGGACACCATCTTGCCCAGTACCTGCATGCATCTGAGGACTGACACTGCCGGCAATTTTAACAGGGTTCTGATTCTGGCTTGTAAGTCCTGAATCTTGTCTGTAGGAAGAAACACCTTCTGGCTGTTGGTGTCGAATAGAAGACCCAGAAAAACCATTTTCTGTGACGGGAGTAAAGACGACTTTGGAAAATTGATTATCCACCCGAACGACTGTAGAGTCTCTATCGTTAGACGCAGGTTCTGAGTGAGAATCTCTGGTGACGGGGCCTTGATCAACAGGTCGTCCAAGTATGGGGTGATGTTGACCCCTTTGCAACGGAGAACTGCGACGACATGACCCAGGACCTTCGTAAAAACCCGGGGAGCCGTAGAGAGACCAAAGGGAAGGGCCCGAAACTGAAAATGCCACGGACCTACTGCAAATCTCAGAAGGGATTGATGTCCTATCCAAATTGGAACATGTAGGTATGCGTCCTTTATGTCTATTGAAGCCAAATATTCCCCTGGCTCCATGGCTGCGATAATGGAGCGAATGGATTCCATCCTGAATTTTTGGGATGAAAGGTACGGATTGAGAGCTTTTAGATTTAGAATGGGTCGAAACGAACCGTCCGGCTTGTCTACGAGAAAAAGACCAGAGTAAAAGCCCCGACCTCTCTGAGGAGCTGGGACCGGAAGAATTACTCCATTTTGTAATAATGTTGCTGTTGCCTGAAGGAGAGCTTGACGTCTGGAGGGGTCGTCTGGGAGAGGTGTGACAAATAGTCGGGTTGGGACTGTCTCTTCGAAATCCAACATATATCCTCTGGAAATGACCCCTATTACCCACCGATCTGGTTTCGATAGGAGCCACACTTCCCTGAAGTGAAGTAAACGAGCCCCAACCTGTATTGATCCCTCCAGAGGGCCCGAAGCGTCATGCCTCAGGCTTGTCGGCAGGCTTACTGGCCGGTCTGCGAGTAGCCTGAGCTCCTCTACCTCTGAATGATCCCCTCCGTGGAAATCTGGAGAAGGGTCGAAAGGACTGGAAGTTACCTCTGCCCTGCGTACGAAAGGACCGAAATCTTGTAGGTTTTGGTTTGTTAGGAGCAGACGGAAGGAAAGGGCTCTTTCCTCCCGTAGTATCTGAAATGATCTTCTTTAACTCTGATCCAAAGAGAAACTCGCCTTCAAAAGGAACTGCCGTCAAGGTCTGCTTTGAGTCCGAATCAGCATTCCAAACCCTAAGCCAAAGAGATCGTCTTGCGGATACTGTTAAGGCAGAAACACGGGACTGTAGCGCCACCGAATCCAATAAGGCTTCACCCACGTAAGTAAGGGCCTCAGAAATCTGTTCTGCTAATTGAATGGCCTCCGACGGATCGTCTGACTGCATCCCAGATACAACCTGTGCAAGCCACTCATCAACGGCTTTAAGCACCCAGGCACTCGCCAGAACTGGACGGAGAGAGACACCTGATAAGGAAAACATAGATTTTAGTAATGCTTCTATCTTCCTATCGGTAGAGTCTTTTAAAGTCACACTGTACTGACGGAATAACCGTAGCTTTTGCTAAATGCAAAATAGGAGCGTCTACCTTTGGGGCAGTTTCCCAAAATTTTGTATCCTCCTCTGTAAAAGGATATAGAAATTTTAACTTTTTAGGAGCTTGGAAACGCGAATCCGGTTTTAGCCAGGGTTCTTTTAAAATATCCGCAAAGTGCGAGTAAGAAGGGAAGGCAGTAACCTGTCTCTTCTGTCGTTTGAAGAAAGGGGAAGAAGTCTCGGCTACTGCCTCATCCTGAATATTAAGGGTCTGACGAATGGCTTCGATTAGTAGCCTAACACCTGAACTAGTAGATAAATCCTCATCTTCCCAAGCCGAATTTTCGTCCCATTCAGGATCTACCTCCCCTTCTTCCAATGGAGATGTCAGAGTATCCAACTCCTCTCCCGGAAACGCAATAGCCGAACTACTGGCCGAATTTACAAATTTATTTACAGACTGAGTCAAATCAGTGAGACACTTTCCCATATTCTGGGCCCACAGCGGTTCCACCTGAGTCTGGGCCAAAGCTGCTTCCGACCTTGACTGACGCAAATCTAAATTGCATCCACCATGGCCTTGACCCAAGGGGGCATTGACTGATCTGTGGATCTGGCCTGCTGATCTGCCGCTGGTGCACCCGAGCATGATGTACAGAGGGTCCCTGCATCAGCACTCCCCTTAGCCAGCTTTGTGCCACATTGTGAACATGAGAAATAAACCACTGAGGTTGTTTTTCCCTTTGTAGGTTTCTCTGGCTTACTGGTCATCCTGTACTCTGGTGTACTATGTCCTGTCCCCCAAGTTTGTGTGATCCCCCCCCCTTTTATACTTGCGGTTTTTGTGTAGTGTAATCCCCCTCCGTAGCACAGCGTCCCCCTGTCTGCAGGCAGAGAAGATGGCGCCGTGACCAGCAGCGCGCGCGCGGGCAGAGCTGAGCGGGAAGACGGCTCTGCCCGCCTGACGTCACTCCTCTCACTCTCCGTCAAAACCGGAAGTTCGGCTCCCGTGCGCCGCTACACAGCGGTTGTCACGGCAGCACAGCAACGGTCCAGGGAGTGAATAACACCCTCCCGGACCTAAACACAGTCCGTCCACATCACATTCCACCCCAGTTCAGCCATCCGGCTGTCTGTGGATGGTCGCGCGCTCCGGGGGAGGGGGGGGGGGGGCATCGGCGGGGGAAGGATGTATAGATAAGAATAAATTCCCCATTAGCAATAGGAAATAGGGACAGCCCAATACTGTCAATGACAGATTGTGGCTGTCCAGTACCTGATGCTGCTTTCTTCTCTCTCTCTCTCTGAAGGCCCCAGTGACCAAGGTATAGTGGCCTCCATGCAGCAGTCTGGAATGGGATACTAACCCCTTCCACTGTTATACCTGTCACCTGTAAACAGGGACTAGGTATTTGTGAAAATAAAAAAAAATAAACAGAAAATCTAAAGAGAAATAAAAACTGTGTCTGTACCCCACAGGCACAAAACTAAAACTGAACAGGGCTGAGCAGGAAGGAGATGGGAGGGGTTAGAGGGGGGAGGAGTCAGCTTTTGATAGTTCTTTTTTTTAAATTCAATAAGTTTTTATTGGTTTTTACAATGTTTTAACATTTAAACATTGCCTAGGGCAAACATAACATACATACATCAACTAGACTGAAACACTTGAACAAGTAACAACAACATGCTTACGGTATATCATAGAGAGCATAGTGTGATGTGGTATTAACTATCCCATTCAGCGTCTTAAGTAGCAATAGAGCAGTGGTGACCCAGATTTCCTATATATTAAACACACATTGTGTTATCCTTTGTCACGATATTATCATGTCTTTTAGTCCGGCCGACCACGGGCCGCTTACCCCAGAGATCCCACACATAGACCACTCATATCGGGCAGTAAAATAAATCTAGGGTTCAGCAGTATTCATCCTTGAAGCGAAATAGCGAGAGCTCATCCACTTTCCCCATATAGCAATAAACTTTTTTTCCGCATTCCTGGCCAGATATACGAATTTTTCATGTGCAACAGTTGTATTAACCAGAGCAATCCAGGATTGTGGCGCTGGGGCTTCATTAGCCATCCATAGTCTGGCTATGCAAACCTTGGCCAGAGCACTGAGGTTTATAACATAGCGTCGACTGGGCGGGTCTAGAGTTTCCTCATCTATAGTTGCCAATATGCAAGAGATAGGTGTAAGTACGGTAGAGGGGATACCCGTAACAACTATGGCACGTATAACCTCCTCCCAAAAAGTCGACACCAGAGGGCATATCCATATCATATGCCAAAAGTCTGCTCCCATACTGCCACATTTGGGACATTTTGAGCTGTGGGATCCCCCTATATGTGACAATCGCAGAGGTGACATATATACCCTGTGCAGCACGAACAACTGAATTTGTTGATATCGGACAGATGCTGTTGAAAGCCGGCACGATCCCAGGGCACCCTCCCATATCTCATCCGACACTGGACCTAGATCAGATTCCCACTTGGTCTTGAGGGAGCTAAGGGGGTCTATATGATGCATTTGAAGTAACCGGCCATATATTTTGGATACTAAGTGACCGGATCCCACCGTCTGCAACAGCAATTTGACCGGGGAATCAGTAAACGCCGGCGGGCCATCAGGGAATTGGGCAGACACCGCATGTCTCAATTGAAGGAAGCGATAAAAATACGCAGAGGGGACGTTAAATTCCTGTTGAATCTGCTGGAAGGATCTAAAAAACCCATCAGTGTATAAGTGTCCCAGTGAGGTTACTCCCCATGGTTCCCACACCTCCCTGACTTGAAGCTGATACAACTCTGGCAGTCCATATTTATTGTCCAGCGGAGTGTCAGGGTCAATGCCCTGTCCTTGCAGTATCCGGTGCGCCAGTCTCCAAACAGTAATATATTGTTTAATGAGTGGTAGTGCCGACACTTTGACGCTTCCACAGAGAAGCAGTCTCAGTGGGGAACCACCTGGATATTCCTGCAAAACCAGCTGTGAGTGCAAACTTGAAGTGTCAGAATCATTAACCCATTCCCATAAATGTGCTAATTGTGCTGCAAAATAATAAAGACGAAAGTTGGGAAGAGCCAGCCCCCCTGAGGTTTTGGGCCTAGTCAGAGTATTAAGTTTCAACCGTGCCCGTTTACTAGCCCAAACCAAAGAGGACATCAAGCCATCTATCTGTTTGAAAGTTTTCTGGGGGATGTATATTGGGGATTGTTGAAGTATGTACAGGAGTTTGGGCTGAAAAACCATTTTCACCAGGTTAACCCTCCCTGTAACTGTCAAGGGCAATTTCCCCCAGACCTTCACTTTATTGCGAAGATAAGATACTTGCGGTGTAATATTAAGGGAAGTAAATTTATGAGGGTCGTTGGATACCCAAATGCCCAGATACTTAAAGGAATTCACCCATCTTAGCGGGAGAACAACCAATGGGGAGGCAGGGACCTCACCCTGAAACGGGATAATGGAGGATTTCTCCCAATTGATCAGAAGCCCAGAGTAACCTCCGAACTTATTAATAATATCTAAAATCTTAGGCATAGACTCAGCATAGCGATCCACAAATAGCAGGATATCATCGGCATATAGAGCTATTTTCTCCTCCCTGGTGCCCACGGTGTATCCAGTAATCTCAGGGTTCGCTCGCAGAAGACATGCAAGGGGTTCAATGGCTATAGCAAACAGGGTAGGGGACAATGGGCATCCCTGACGAGTGCCTCTGGACAACGGAAAGGAATGTGACACAAAGCCATTCACCGTCACTCTAGCCAGGGGAGAGGAATACAGCAGGCGGACAAATTTGATAAAGCTGGGGCCTATACCAAACTTGCGCATGACCCTCCACAAGTACTCCCACTCCACGGAGTCAAAGGCCTTAGCGGCGTCCAATGATACTACTATGGATGAGGGTGCCTCACGGGGGACCTGGAGATGGGTAAATAGTCGTCTGAGATTTATGGATGTTGATTTATTGGGCATAAATCCCGTCTGATCTGGGTGTATAATCTGCGTAATTACCTTATTTAATCTACTTGCCAGGATTTTGGCCAGAATTTTAACATCGGTCGGTAGAAGGGAGATAGGTCTATAAGAATCAACCTTCCTGTGGTCCTTATCGGGTTTCGGTAGGACAATAATCAATGCCTCCGCCATAGATAATGGGAGGGATTCCGGTGTGAATATTTGACTATATAGCTCAAGCAATTGGGGGACAAAAAAGTCTAAATGACGTTTATATAGCTCAGACGGTATGCCATCGAGCCCTGAAGCCTTCCCATTGGGGGCAGCACTGATCGCATCTACAATCTCCTCTGGTGAAATAGGTGCCTCGAGGAAGTCATGCGCCTCACCAGTCAGCAAGGGGAGCTGTATAGTCTGTAAATATTCGTCTAATTGCATCGGGGTACAGTCTAGTTTAGAGCTATATAATCGCCTATAGTACGACACGAATTCCGACGCAATCTGTGGGGTCTGCACTACAGTGGTACCGTCTGAGGCCTCTATTTCCACCACGGTATTAGCGGATCTCTCACCTCGTGCCAAGGAGGCTAAATATGATCCCGGCCTATCCCCGGAGGCGTAAAAGGTGTGAGAGGAGAAGAGGAGTCTATGCTGAGTCTTTTCCATTAGACACTCCCTCCAATCCCCCTGAGCTGTCAACCATACAGATTTGGAACTATCCAAGCAATCCTGTAAATATTGTGCCTCTGCGGCAACACTTAGGGTCTCTAGCTCGGTCTCCCGGTGCCTGAAAAAGGATTTTAAATTAGCCACTCGTTTAATTAGGGTTCCCCGCAAAAAGGCCTTGAACGCATCCCATAAATTAGAGATAGGTTGCCCAGCCTTGTTTATCTCAAAAAATTCCCGCCACGCAGTCACCAAATCGGAGCCATCTCCCATATGTACAAGCCAAAACGGGTTAAACTTCCACACTGCCTGTCCTCTAGAGCAACCAAAGTCCAGGGTCAATGTTAAAGGGGAGTGATCCGATATACCCCTAGTCTCATATTTGCTATCCCGGACCCTAGGAATCAGATCGCTCGAGAGAAGGGCCAGGTCAATCCTAGAGAACGAGGAGTGAGAGTGTGAGAAGCATGAATATTGTTTAACAGATGGATGTCTCAGTCTCCAAGGATCAACCAGGCCCAGTCCCGACACAACCTCAGCAAAATCATTTCTACCAGAATGTGGACCAGAAGGATTGGTGGAGAATCTATCCATCGCTTTATCCAATACATTGTTGAAATCCCCCACACAAACCACGGGCATACCCGGTGACAAGGCCACAAACCCGGCAACCCTTTTCAGGACATCGGAGGAGTACGGGGGAGGCACATATACGGACAGCAAAAGCAGAGGGGTACAATGGATTTTACACTTTAAAAACACATATCTTCCCCATGGGTCCGTCTGTACTGACTCCAGCGCAAAGGGAACTGTCTTCTTTACAAGGATAGAGACCCCCCGAGAGGCAGAAGTGTGTGTGGAATGGAATGCCCACCCTACCCAGGGTCTCTTAAGGGCTAGGGTCTTGCTGCCCACCAGGTGGGTCTCCATAAGACATATCACATCAGCGGCATATTGCTTAATTTGTCTAAGCACAAGGGATCTCTTGATCTTGTCATTGAGTCCCCGCACATTCCATGACACCAACCTAAGTCCAACCATGAGGGGTCGTTTTGATAATAAGAGAGGCTACAGCCCGCAGCCAGCCAGACCCATCTTCTCTGCATACAAGAGCAGGGCACCACCGCTCAATGAATAGATTCTTAAGCCATACACACTCAAATCTCGACCATCCATACCAGAAACAACCGTAGCCTGTAACTTCCCCCCTCCCCCCACCCTGTACACTACTCCCAACCTGCAGCATACTT
The DNA here is from genome assembly GCF_028390025.1 of Pseudophryne corroboree. NCBI lineage: Eukaryota > Metazoa > Chordata > Amphibia > Anura > Myobatrachidae > Pseudophryne > Pseudophryne corroboree. The sequence continues at coordinate 368,056,893 of NC_086444.1, forward strand.
GGATCCCTGAACCTAACACCGGCTCAAGCCAAGAGCACACAACTTGTTATACCCTGGGTGGAGCCAAAAATTATAATGGCCCTAAGAAAGAGAAAACAAAACACAAACAAAACAAAACTTCCCCAGCCTGTAGGCTAAATCGCCCCCATAGGATAGAAAAAGGAGCGAAATATACAAAGTCACCCCCTGGGACTAAAGAGCAAAATATAATCGGGTATATTCAGATCACAGATATATCCCTCCTCTCCCCCAGCCCTCCACCCGACATATCCTAGCATTATTAATATAGTAATTGCCTGTATAAGAAGGATAACAAGACAGAAAATCAGGTAAGTAATTAGCCCCCCCACCACCCTCACCTCCTCAGGGAGCAGCATAGATAATTAAACATTTTCCACAACCTGCATCCCCCCAGTAGATATGCAGATAATCTTATCCTGTACATAAATTCTTTTGCAACCACAGTCACAGGGATTAATCACGAATCAGCAAGAGCCCGTCTAGCCGGGAAGCGTCTATCCAGCCATATCATCGCCTCTCGAGGAGCTTCAAAAAATTTGGTCTCACCATCAGCTACCACTCGTAATCGTGATGGAAAGAGCATGGCGTATGGCAATTCAAGTTCCCGGAGTCTCCTCTTAACAGGCAGAAATTGGGCTCTATCTTTCTGCACCTCCACCGCGAAGTCTGGGAAGACCGATATTGGCGACCCGTTCCATTTAAGGGGGCCTTTCGTGCGAGCAAGTTTCAGAACAGTGTCCCGGTCGCGGAAGTGAAGGAACTTGGCGATGAAGGTACGAGGCGGGGCCCCCGGAGGCAACGGGCGCATCGGAACTCTATGAGCTCGTTCTATGGTGAAATGAGGCGAGAATTCATCGGGTCAAAATGCCTTCCGAAGCCACGCCTCTAGAAATTCCTCAGGAGATGAGCCCTCCTCCTTCTCGGGCAGACCGATGAAACGGACATTGTTGCGACGTAGGCGTCCCTCCATATCCGTTAGTTTTTTGCGCACATCAGTCATTTGAGACTCCAAAGTGTCAGTACGCCGCCCCAGCGGAGTGACAGTATCCTCGACATTGGAGATACGGGTTTCGGCCTCACCCACCCTCTCTCTCACCCGTTGTAGGTCCTGGTGTATAATGGAGAGATCAGACTGCACCTGCCCAATTTTATCAGCCAGGCGAGCCTCACTTGCTGTCACGGCATCCAACACTCTTTGTAACGCAGCATCAGGTGGTTCTGTTGAGACAGAGCTGCATGCAGGAGAAGGGGGCGAGGACTCATCTTGTGTAGTTTCCCTCCGCTGTTGTTGGGGACCGGGGTTGCGGACAAACTTTTCCATTGCGCCTGCCGCCGCATTTTGTTGGCGGCCTTTCACCATTTTGGATAACACAATGCCACCGTATTCGACCAATTATATGTCAAAGCAGTGCAGGCAGAGAGAGGGGGCGCAGGCACCAACTCACTATGTACGGGCCAAGAGACGCAGGACGAATATATATATATATAAAAGGACCAGTGTACCTGACAGTGTGGCTGTGTGTCGGCACTATAGATTTGGAAGCTGTGGTCAGAATCAGGGTGTCAAGCAACTTCCCACCTGCACAAACAGCACCCCCCCGAGGCAGAGCAATGCAGGTCTTCTTTAGTATTATTTACCAGCCTCCAGTCTGGTCTAGCTGCCCAGGCTGCATATAATAGACACTTCCAGCAGGAGAGGTGTGGACTGGAGCAGAGCTGATCCTGTTGCCAACCCCAAGATGGCGCCCGGAAAATCCCACAGTCAGCCCAGCATTATGTTATAGACTTCATGGGACAAAGGCTACTATAGCAGGCAGCGGGGGTATCCCCTGCTCGGCTCACAGGCCGCTCCGGGTTTAGTACAGGGCTGTCAGGGGCGGGTGGCGGAGCTCCGTGTGTGCGGCCCGCCAACCGCAAGATGGCGCCCGGCAGTTGCGGCCCGCCAACCGCAAGATGGCGCCCGGCAGTTTCCCGTACTCTGCACGGCCGCGACAAGTGCCCTGGCCGTCCAGCGGAGAAGTGGAGCAGAGTGATGTGCTGTGCAGGTGGCGGGGCCCCGGCGGTATCCACTCGCCGGCCGCAGGGCACGTCAGGAGAGCCGGGTGGGAGACGAGTGGCACAGCTCCCCTGCAGCTCAATCCAAGATGGCGCCGGCCTCGTGCAGGTCAGGAGCAGCTCAGCCCTTCTAATGTTCCTGGCAGGCACACTGGACACAGGATCCACTTGAGATGAGGCACAGATCGGGCAGCAGATATTCAGGTAGCCGCAGATAGACTTATGCAGTCACACAGGGGGTGTCAGGATGTCTTTTAGGATGTTGTCGGCTGGGGAGCTAGGATTACACGTCCTACTCCATTACTCGTCAGGCCACGCCCCCCAGCTTTTGATAGTTCTGTGCCAAACTCCACTACCACACACCTCTAACCCACAAGTAACGGCGCAGCGTCCCCCAGATGGAGGACAGAGAAAAACCAAACACACTTACAATTTATCTTCTTAAGCACCAGGTAGATAAGATGGAAACTCTGAGTAACCCACGTCACCAACCAGAAATGCCTGTGGAACCCTCATCCTGGAATGGAAGCAGCCCCTAATATGTTTTAACCAAGATGCCTTCATATCAAAATCTGGTTGACCCTATTGGGCCATTCCCTGGTGGGAGGCAAGCCCTCTACTGATAGGCATCAGATAGACGTACAGTTTGCTGGGAATATGCCAAGCTGGATTTCTTGACACTGAGAATCCAAAACATGAGATTCCAAGATGTTGCCTTGATGAGTAGATTGACCAGGTAACGACCACCATGCTTCTTTATCTAAGAAGGGTAGCCATCATTGTCATTATCTTTGTTAAGGTGAGCATACAAAACAAAAAATAAAAAGTGATTTAAAAAGCAAATCTCAAGAGGCACTGGTGTCTTCCAACATGCAAGTGTAAGTCCTTGGTGTCTATGGATACCATGAACTCCTCTTTTTTCATGTTGTTGAAGACCTCAAATACACCTTTTAACACTGTTCAGAACAGTTAGGGATTTCAGGACCAGAAATGGGCTAGAAGAACTGTTTTTTTGAACAAGAAAGACGTTTCACTAAAAACCAGATCTTTTCTGCTGTTTCAGGACAGGAATGACACTCCTGCTGAAAGGAGGTACTGTATGGCTTCCCTCTTCTGAAAACACTCGGACACAGATGGTTAGTTAAAAAATAAATAAATAACTCCTTCGTGGGAGTTACAGAGCAAGGATATATACTGTATGTCTGTTTAGGAAACTCGCCACTGATTTTGAAGGGAAGCAGTCATGCCACACGAGATCCTGATGCCCTGCCCTTTATGAGGGCTGCTCGTCAAAAAGCTTGGGAGCTGGACCCTTCACTGTTCACTCCTCTCTCTCTCTCTGCAGCCTTTACATGGAGCAGAGAAATTACCTCTGGAGGTTGGACACCTTGCTTTTCCTTAGAGAGGAAAGATTTATTTTCCCTCGAAGCCTGAGAAACAAATCCAAACTCTAATCCAGTTTGGAAACTAAAGAGCCTTCCCATGATTATTGAAGGGACCCCAAAAAGGCACTTTCTGCTGAGGCTTAAATTGTAGACCACGTCAACGGCTGTTTCCTCCTGATGGTCAATTTTGGTCTATCAAATAACAGATCCTCTACCAAATGTTCCACCTACCTCTCCACTGCATTATGGACCAAAGCCAAATCTAAATTGGGTCAAAGGGAGTCCCCCATCAATGTGTAATTGTCTTATGGAAAGCTTCAATTTTCCTATCCATGCTACTCTGTAAGGTAGCAATGTTTGTAATCAGAATGGTGGTGGTCTTATAGGGAGACTATGGGAGTATACACCTTAGGCAAGAATTCACATTTTGCCATAACCTTGCATGGGAGTAGAGTGACTGCAGTTTGCGGGAAACCTGAAATATGCAATCAAGTTTAGACCACACTTACAGATCCTCCAAATGCGCAGAAGAGATGAAAAGAAACAGTCCATTTTTCCTTTTAAACACCTGTGGCAGGAACCTCTTATTAATCATTGTTCCCTAGGTTTAGTATCTGCCTAATAAAAACTCCCAGCTTGCTGGTGGAATACTAATCAGGACACGACTGAAGCTCAGGGTCAGCGCCATCTGCCAAAAAAAACCCTCCCCCCCTTAGGTGTGTATATCGGTAAGATTTTGACTATATAGTTAAAATCTTAAGGAAAGTTAGTGGAAATCGCAAGGTGTTAGGCAGCTTGCGATACCGATTCTATCCTGAGGCGCGCTTCCGTGGTGTCGGTATCGCAAGGCTATGTAGGCAAGTCAATCTGGACTATCTAGTAAAAAGTATAGGCAAAATCATACATAGACAAAATCTGTGCTATCTGGGCTCTGGGGGAGATCAAGGGAAATTGCATAGTCAAAATTGGGCATAGCAAGGATCTCACCGTGTACACACCTTTACTCCTGGGAAGAAAAGCCAGAGTCAAACTACTCCGGAGTAAGTGTACCTCCTGGAAGATACTGCTTTCATAGTATAGAAGTGGTGACTGTAGTCATGACCCTCTCCAAGGAAAGGGACAAATGAAGCAGACCATGCACTGACCATGGTAGGCACAGGGACCATGCAAGGTTGTCGGGCACAGCAGAGGCGGAGGAGTAAGTTGCCCTGGTTAGAGAGGGCAATGTAGTTTCTCAGAGCTTTGTAACTCCCAACTTACTCAGCTTACAACAGTATGTGGCGAACTGCAATAGCCCGGGCCATTTCAGTGGTGGCTTTTGCTTAACTTGCAGTGCACAGGGCATCCAATCTGAGCACAAAACTATTTGAAGAGACAAAGTCTCCTTTCTAGACAAAAAAAAGATGAGACATGAAAAGCAAAACTCAGTTCATGTTGCGCAACCCAGAACGATATAATGCTGTAAATTAAATAAAATTACAGTTAAGAGTCAGGGAAGAACCCAATGAAAACCCAGCAGTACATGCACTTACTTGCAGCTTAGAGGGCATACAGGGAAGAGAAATATCTGCTGCTCCATAAATGGCGGCATTCTGGTGGGCTTGACAAATGTTAAGCCATCCCACAGAGGAAGCTATAAAGAGACGGTACCTCCCCCATTCTTCTAGCCCATCCAGTGAATGCCCCCAATAGCAATCCTGTGCACTCCCCCTCCCCCCACCAAGAAGGGCCTAACCCACTCCTTAAGAGGGGAGCCAGTTACTTGACTATTGCCACAGGTGGCACGAGGATCCCGGAGACTACCTCTGTCGGTAGCGACCAGGTGCCAGCTGCAGCTGAGAGATTCCATCAAAGCTCAAATAAAAATGGCTCCAATAGAAAAACGCAATTGTAGCCACTGGTATCCCCATGGAAATACCTCATAACTATGTGTATTAGGGGCTCAGGTGGAGACAGTGCTCAGCAGCCCAGATAATCAATGTCACTAATCTATGTGATCTAGATAAGGTGTATATAGTAGAGATGAGCGGATTCGATTTTACTCGGTTTTACTCGGTTCTCAAAACCGAATCTTATTGGCTATCCAAAACACGTGACATCCGTGAGCCAATAAGATTCGGTTTTGAGAACCGAGTAAAACCGAATCCGCTCATCTCATGGCCAAGAATGCTTCTATAGATCACGAAAGCTATATATACATGACTCGTGGAACATGTTCTAAATTTGAAAACATCTGGGCTAGATGGAGGGAATCCGTATATTCGTCTCAGACTTAATGAGTGCTGGCGACTCTTAGGTTTCGCTAAGCCTGCCCACTTGACCCACTCCAATTAGATATCTCTGTATCCTAAAAGACTGATTAATGTACATTGAGTATACAGTTTTTTTAAGCAATGGTCATGCTTTTCGGTTCTTCTTTTTTAACATGTTTTCTCTTTACACCACTTTTCCTCCTTTTTCTTCTGTTATCTATATTTCTGTCTCATTTCTTATAGTTTAACTAGTATGTTCTTAGTTATACCTGTAAACGTAAATTTACTGAAACAATGACAGAGTATAATCATATGACAATGTTTATTCTATACATGTTTCATCGTCATACATATTCTTTATACACTATATTAGCAATAGTAACATTACAACATCTATGTGTTATGTATAACTTTCTCTTGTACGTGTATTGAGCTATGTCCATGGACACTAGCGCTTGCATCATGGTTCAGTATTAACCCACTTCTGTTGTTAGAGATTTATACTCCGTTTTATTATGTCTAATAAAAACACTTTTAAAAAATGGCTCCAATAGGCAGCCAGCCAAGAAAGAAGCACCAGCTCCGGAAGGCACAAAACTGAAGTTCCCTAGGTAGCCAATGGAGATAAGGAGGGGAAGGAGCTTGAGCTTCATGCCAGTACATTTAAAGGGCCCAAGCTCCTATCACAGCATTGTGTCCATGATATCCAGTGTAATTTAATACTAGAGAAATAGACTTTATAATGAATATTCTACTGTCTGCAATGTTTATAGTTTTCTATACCTCACTCACCATATTTTACTTATTAAATCGCTCTAGTTGCACAAACAGAAGCAGAATCGACGCATGCATGACAACACATGGACAAGACAAAGAGTTGGACTTTTAAAACTATATCATACAATGGCAATTCATTTAAAGATCAAACAATTACATGCCTTCAGGGAATAAGAGAAATGACATCACACCATTAATAGTCATTTCTCATTTAGATCATGAAGTCAAACTGCATTTTTTTTTTCAAGAAAATTCTTATGTATGACTATAAAGGATTTTAAGTAATGTGTTCTAGGACAGAGCAGGTATCACAGGAACCTCTTGAAAGGTCAGACAACTGTCACATCACAGTTGTAAGAGCACAAGTAGCTTGTACTACACCTAGGCACTCACAACTGGCTTATTACCTTAGCATGTGGAGACTGCATTGTATGGTACATTTCAAGAGAGTAATGGTGAAGCCACATCTCCACAAAGATCTGCAAAACAAACAAACAAAAAAATAAGAATTTACTTACCGATAATTCTATTTCTCGGAGTCCGTAGTGGATGCTGGGGTTCCTGAAAGGACCATGGGGAATAGCGGCTCCGCAGGAGACAGGGCACAAAAAGTAAAGCTTTAGGATCAGGTGGTGTGCACTGGCTCCTCCCCCTATGACCCTCCTCCAAGCCTCAGTTAGGATACTGTGCCCGGACGAGCGTACACAATAAGGAAGGATTTATGAATCCCGGGTAAGACTCATACCAGCCACACCAATCACACTGTACAACCTGTGATCTGAACCCAGTTAACAGTATGATAACAGCGGAGCCTCTGAAAGATGGCTCACAACAATAATAACCCGATTTTTGTAACTATGTACAAGTATTGCAGATAATCCGCACTTGGGATGGGCGCCCAGCATCCACTACGGACTCCGAGAAATAGAATTATCGGTAAGTAAATTCTTATTTTCTCTATCGTCCTAGTGGATGCTGGGGTTCCTGAAAGGACCATGGGGATTATACCAAAGCTCCCAAACGGGCGGGAGAGTGCGGATGACTCTGCAGCACCGAATGAGAGAACTCCAGGTCCTCCTTAGCCAGGTTATCAAATTTGTAGGATTTTACAAACGTGTTTGCCCCTGACTAAATAGCCGCTCGGCAAAGTTGTAAAGCCGAGACCCCTCGGGCAGCCGCCCAAGATGAGCCCACCTTCCTTGTGGAATGGGCATTTACATATTTTGGCTGTGGCAGGCCTGCCACAGAATGTGCAAGCTGAATTGTATTACACATCCAACTAGCAAAAGTCTGCTTAGAAGCAAGAGCACCCAGTTTGTTGGGTGCATACAGGATAACAGCAAGTCAGTTTTCCTGACTCCAGCCGTCCTGGAACCTATATTTTCAGGGCCCTGACCACATCTAGCAACTTGGAGTCCTCCAAGTCCCTAGTAGGCGCAAGACACCACAATAAGCTGGTTCAGGTGAAACACTGACACCACCTTAGGGAGAGAACTGGGGACGAGTCCGCAGCTCTGCCCTGTCCGAATGGACAAACAGATATGGGCTTTTTTGAGAAAAAAACCACCAATTTGACACTCGCCTGGTCCAGGCCAGGTCCAAGAGCATGTTCACTTTTCATGTGAGATGCTTCAAATCCACAGATTTGACTGGTTTTAAACCAATGTGTTTTGAGGAATCCCAGAACTACGTTGAGATCCCACAGTGCCACTGGAGGCACAAAAGGGGGTTGTATATGCAATACTCCCTTGACAAACTTCTGGACTTCAGGAACTGAAGCCAATTCTTTCTGGAAGAAAAATCGACAGGGCCGAAATTTGAACCTTAATGGACCCCAATTTGAGGCCCATAGACACTCCTGTTTGCAGGAAATGCAGGAATCGACCGAGTTGAAATTTCTTCGTGGGGCCTTCCTGGCCTCACACCACGCAACATATTTTCGCCACATGTGGTGATAATGTTGTGCGGTCACCTCCTTTCTGGCTTTGACCAGGGTAGGAATGACCTCTTCCTGAATGCCTTTTCCCTTAGGATCCGGCGTTCCACCGCCATGCCGTCAAACGCAGCTGCGGTAAGTCTTGGAACAGACATGGTACTTGCTGAAACAAGTCCCTTCTTAGCGGCAGAGGCCATAAGTCCTCTGTGAGCATCTCTTGAAGTTCCGGGTACCAAGTCCTTCTTGGCCAATCCGGAGCCATGAGTATAGTTCTTACTCCTCTACGTCTTATAATTCTCAGTACCTTAGGTATGAAAAGCAGAGGATGGAACACATACACCGACTGGTACACCCACGGTGTTACCAGAACGTCCACAGCTATTGCCTGAGGGTCTCTTAACCTGGCGCAATACCTGTCCCGTTTTTTGTTCAGACGGGACGCCATCATGTCCACCTTTGGTAATTCCCAACGGTTTACAATCATGTGGAAAACTTCCCCATGAAGTTCCCACTCTGCCGGGTGGAGGTCGTGCCTACTGAGGAAGTCTGCTTCCCAGTTTCCATTCCCGGAATGAAACACTGCTGACAGTGCTATCACATGATTTTCCGCCCAGCGAAAAGTCCTTGCAGTTTTTGCCACTGCCCTCCTGCTTCTTGTGCCGCCCTGTCTATTTACGTGGGCGACTGCCGTGATGTTTTATCCCACTGGATCAATACCGGCTGACCTTGAAGCAGAGGTCTTGCTAAGCTTAGAGCATTATAAATTTACCCTTAGCTATATTTATGTGGAGAAAAGTCTCCAGACTTGATCACACTCCCTGGAAATTTTTTCCTTGTGTGACTGCTCCCCAGCCTCTCGGGCTGGCCTCCGTGGTCACCAACATCCAAAACTGAATGCCGAATCTGCGGCCCTCTAGAAGATGAGCACTCTGTAACCACCACAGGAGAGACACCCTTGTCCTTGGATATAGGGTTATCCGCTGATGCATCTGAAGATGCGATCCGGACCATTTGTCCAGCAGATCCCACTGAAAAGTTCTTGCATGAAATCTGCCGACTGGAATTGCTTCGAAGGAAGTCACCATTTTTTTTTTTTACCATGGCCCTTGTGCAATGATGCACTGATTTTAGGAGGTTCCTGACTAGCTCGGATAACTCCCTGGCTTTCTCTTCCGGGAGAAACACCTTTTTCTGGACTGTGTCCAGAATCATCCCTAAGCACAGGAGACTTGTTGTCGGGATCATGCTACTCCGACCTCCAACTGTTCCCTGGACTTTGCCCTTATCAGGAGATCGTCCAAGTAAGGGATAATTAAGACGCCTTTTCTTCGAAGAAGAACCATCATTTCGGCCATTACCTTGGTAAAGACCCGGGGTGCCGTGGACAATCCAAATGGCAGCGTCTGAAACTGATAGTGACAGTTCTGTACCACGAACCTGAGGTACCCTTAGTGATAAGGGCAAATTTGGGACATGGAGGTAAGCATCCCTGATGTCTCGGGACACCATATAGTCCCCTTCTTCCCGGTTCGTTATCACTGCTCTGAGTGACTCCATCTTGATTTGAACCTTTGTCAGTGTTCAAATTTTTTTAGATTTAGAATAGGTCTCACCTAGCCTTCTGGCTTCAGTACCACAATATAGTGTGGAATAATACCCCTTTTCTTGTTGTAGGAGGGGTAATTTAATTATCACCTGCTGGGAATACAGCTCGTGAATTGTTTCCCATACTGCCTCCTTGTCGGAGGGAGACCTTGGTAAAGCAGACTTCAGGAGCCTGCGCAGGGGAAACGTCTCGACATTCCAATCTGTACCCCTGGGATACTACTTGTAGGATCCAGGGGTCCTGTACGGTCTCAGCGTCATGCTGAGAGCTTGTCAGAAGCGGTGGAACGCTTCTGTTCCTGGGAATGGGCTGCCTGCTGCAGTCTTCTTCCCTTTCCTCTATCCCTGGGCAGATATGACTCTTATAGGGACGAAAGGACTGAAGCTGAAAAGACGGTGTCTTTTTCTGCAGAGATGTGACTTAGGGTAAAAAACGGTGGATTTTCCAGCAGTTGCCGTGGCCACCAGGTCCGATGGACCGACCCCAAATAACTCCTCTTCCTTTATACGGCAATACACCTTTGTGCCGTTTGGAATCTGCATCACCTGACCACTGTCGTGTCCATAAACATCTTCTGGCAGATATGGACATCGCACTTACTCTTGATGCCAGAGTGCAAATATCCCTCTGTGCATCTCGCATATATAGAAATGCATCCTTTAAATGCTCTATAGTCAATAAAATACTGTCCCTGTCAAGGGTATCAATATTTTTAGTCAGGGAATCCGACCAAGCCACCCCAGCTCTGCACATCCAGGCTGAGGCGATCGCTGGTCGCAGTATAACACCAGTATGTGTGTATATACTTTTTATGATATTTTCCAGCCTCCTGTCAGCTGGCTCCTTGAGGACGGCCCTATCTATAGACGGTACCGCCACTTGTTCTGATAAGCGTGTAAGCGCCTTATCCACCCTAAGGGGTGTTTCCCAACGCGCCCTAACTTCTGGCGGGAAAGGGTATACCGCCCATATTTTCTATCGGGGGGAACCCAAGCATCATCACACACTTCATTTAATTTATCTGATTCAGGAAAAACTACGGTAGTTTTTTCACATCCCACATAATACCCTCTTTTGTGGTACTTGTAGTATCAGAAATATGTAACACCTCCTTCATTGCCCTTAACGTGTGGCCCTAATAAGGAATACGTTTGTTTATTCACCGTCGACACTGGATTCAGTGTCCCTGTCTGTGTCTGTGTCGACCGACTAAAGTAAACGGGCGTTTTAAAACCCCTGACGGTGTTTTTGAGACGTCTGGACCGGTACTAATTGTTTGTCGGCCGTCTCATGTCGTCAACCGACCTTGCCGCGTGTTGACATTATCACGTAATTCCCTAAATAAGCCATCCATTCCGGTGTCGACTCCCTAGAGAGTGACATCACCATTACAGGCAATTGCTCCGCCTCCTCACCAACATCGTCCTCATACATGTCGACACACACGTACCGACACACAGCACACACACAGGGAATGCTCTGATAGAGGACAGGACCTACTAGCCCTTTGGAGAGACAGAGGGAGAGTTTGCCAGCACACACCAAAAACGCTATAATTATATAGGGACAACCTTATATAAGTGTTTTCCCTTATAGCATCTTTTTTATATATTTCTAACGCCAAATTAGTGCCCCCCCTCTCTGTTTTAACCCTGTTTCTGTAGTGCAGTGCAGGGGAGAGCCTGGGAGCCTTCCCTCCAGCCTTTCTGTGAGGGAAAATGGCGCTGTGTGCTGAGGAGATAGGCCCCGCCCCTTTTTCGGCGGCCTCGTCTCCCGCTCTTAACGGATTCTGGCAGGGGTTAAATATCTCCATATAGCCCCCGGAGGCTATATGTGAGGTATTTTTAGCCAAAAATAGGTTTTCATTGCCTCCCAGGGCGCCCCCCTTCCAGCGCCCTGCACCCTCAGTGACTGCCGTGTGAAGTGTGCTGAGAGGAAATGGCGCACAGCTGCAGTGCTGTGCGCTACCTTAAGAAGACTGAGGAGTCTTCATGCCGCCGATTCTGGACCTTCTTCTTGTTTCAGCATCTGCAAGGGGGCCGGCGGCGAGGCTCCGGTGACCATCCAGGCTGTACCTGTGATCGTCCCTCTGGAGCTAATGTCCAGTAGTCAAAGAAGCCAATCCATCCTGCACGCAGGTGAGTTCACTTCTTCTCCCCTAAGTCCCTCGTTGCAGTGATCCTGTTGCCAGCAGGACTCACTGTAAAATAAAAAACCTAAGCTAAACTTTTCTAAGCAGCTCTTTAGGAGAGCCACCTAGATTGCACCCTTCTCGGCCGGGCACAAAAATCTAACTGAGGCTTGGAGGAGGGTCATAGGGGGAGGAGCCAGTGCACACCACCTGATCCTAAAGCTTTACTTTTTGTGCCCTGTCTCCTGCGGAGCCGCTATTCCCCATGGTCCTTTCAGGAACCCCAGCATCCACTAGGACGATAGAGAAAATACATTAGGACATTAATGCCATTACTTGCGATGTAAAGGTGTGTACACACGGTGAGATAAATCTGTAAGATTTTGACTATATAGTCAAAATCTTATGAAAAGTTAGTGCATATCTCAAGGTATTAGGCAGCTTGCGATACAGATTCGATCCGCGCTCCCGTGGGGTCGGTATCGTAAGGCTAGATAGACTGTGCAGGCAAGTCAATCTTGACTATCTAGTGTACCATCTAGTACAAAGTATAGTCAAAATTGGCACTTAGTCAAAATCTCAAGCACAGATAGTCAAAATCTGTACTATCTGTGCTATCTGGGCTCTGGGGGAGTTCAAGGGAAATCTCAGCCAAAATCGAACATGTCACCGTGTGTACACACTCTAAGAATGCACGTTCCAGCACTAAGTATGGGCAAAGTGCAGTGTGCATACATTCCATACATACTGTGTAGGACTGATTTTTGCAGCACACTAGTAATTTGAGAATAGTATACTGCAATACTTGTTGCTACCTAATTTATTTCCTAAGAAACAAGACCACAAATAAGCAAAGTAGAAGCTAAAAACACTTGCAAACTATTACTAAAACAAAACAAAAATAGAAAATAGAGGAACAGTACTGTAAATTTTCCAAAGGTTTCCCTATAAGCAGAGCCTCCAGTCCATAAACAGCAATGAGTTTCAGGTCCCTTTCATCAAAATACCACTGTGCCTCAGCTCTTCACACTGTTGGAACTCACTTGCAATAAGGTTTCCGACCTCCATATTTCCTGGGCTGCAGGATCTGCATTCACCAAATGCTGGTGGGAAATGTGTCTCTTTAGAAGGCTAGGGTGCGTTCCATATGAAGTTAATGAAATTGATGGAGATCTGGACAAACAAGTGGACAATAGTCAGAAATTGTATCTAAAACCATCTCACTGGCCAGTACTTGTATATAAAATAGAAATATTTTACAGGTTTACATATGGGTAGCTTTTAACAGTCGGCAAATCACTGTTTACCAATTAAAAACGTACAATGATACATCAGTACTTGTTCATGTTCCCTGTGGAACCCTACATACCCTGCTGCAGATTTTTTTTGGGGGGGGGAGAAAGCTTTCATAGCTAGATCTGGTCTTGCACCTTATCCTCCTCCTTTATATAAGTCACGGTTCTTCAACCTACAGCCCTCCATCTGCATCCCAGGGCATGCTGGGATGTGTAGTTCCACAGCAGCTGGAGGGCCACAGATTTAAGACCCACAATATAAGTGGAAGGCGTTTGTTATATCACTTTTACATCTCTATAGCATGTCACACCCGAGACTTCTACACGGGTCCTTCCCAGGTGCGACCCACTTGAGACCCCTTTCAGACTGGTGGCACTGACACAGCATATTGCCATGTCAATGGCGTCACGTGCAGAGGCGACATTTGGAGATCAGATGATCTCCAGTCGCCGCCTGCTCCTATAGTGTGAATGGGTAGTGGGTCACATCAACCCAACAACCCGTTCACACCGCACAGCAACCTGAATCCTTCCCGTGTTTAACCCTGCTTTAAACAAAGCATTCACGTGCAATAACCCGAGTTATTTCTGGCAATGTGAAAATAGGATTTTGGTACTTACCAGGTAAATCCTTTTCTTTGAATCCATAGGGGGCACTGGAGTACTCTTGGGATATGGACGGCTTCCGTAGGAACAGCACTGAATATTTAAATTTAGAACACTCCACCCCTCCATATCCCCGAGTACCTCAGTGTTTTTTACTGAGCCGAACAGGAACTATAGAGAGGTTGACAATGGAGTATTACATATAACATAAAAGACAATAACGAAGTTGACACATAACGTTACTGACAACTAAACAGTTGACACCCTAACCAGCACTTGATAATTTGAACCAGTCGGTGAGAGTGTGTTACCATAAGATCCTCAGAACTCACCACAACTAGGTAAAACTGCTCTGGGTGGGCGTCCAGTGCCCCCTATGGATTCAAAGAAAAGGATTTACCTGGTAAGTACCAAAATCCTATTTTCTTTTTCATCCACTAGGGGTCACTGGAGTACTCTTGGGACGTACCAAAGCTTCCCCCGTGGGCGGGAGAGCTGTTTGGCACCTGTAACACTAGGCGGCCAAAGCTAGATGCTGATGCCGCAAACGTATCAAACTTGTAAAAGCGCACAAACGTGTGCACTGAAGACCATGTAGCCGCACGGCAAAGCTGCGTCGTAGAAGCTCCCCGACCAGCTGCCCATGAAGTTCCCACAGAACGTGTGGAATGAGCGGTTACTGATGTAGGCGGTTGTAACCTAGCATGAAGGTAAGCCTGACGTATGGTCAGTTTTATCCATCTGGATAAGGTTTGTTTAGACGCTGGCCAACCCATCTTGGCAGCCTCATAGAGAACAAACAACGTATCCGTCTTACGAACTGAAGACGTTCGGGATACATAAACGCGTAATGCGCGTACCACATCCAGAGTTCCAGAATGTGCTGTCAACACAGGAACTACTATTGGTTGATTGATGTGAAAAGATGACACTACCTTTGGTAAGAAAGCGGGATTCGTCCGAAGTTCCGCTCTGTCATCATGAAACACCAAATACGGTGACTTGCATGACAAGGCACCCAAATCCGAAACACGCCTTGCCGAAGCTAAGGCTAGAAGAAAAATTGTTTTCCAAGTGAGAAACTTTATATCCACTTGCTGTAAGGGTTCAAAATAGAAGACTGTAAGAACTCTAAAACCAGATTCAAGTCCCATGGCGCTGTAGGTGGAATGAATGGAGGCTGTACTCTGAGGACACCTTGGAGAAAAGTGCGTATAGACGGCAATAGAGCCAATCGTTTTTGAAAGTAAATTGACAAAGCAGATACCTGCACCTTTAGTGTAGATAAACGCAGTCCTCCATCTAACCCTGTTTGTAGAAACAACAAAAGGCGGGATAACTTGAAAGATGTCGGAAACTTCCGAGCTTCACACCAACCTATATAGGCACGCCATACTCTGTAATAATGAGCTGCCGTAACCGGCTTCCTAGCTCGTAACATGGTTGGTATAACCGATTCTGGAATGCCCTCTCTTTTTAAGAGGGCGGTCTCAACAGCCACCCCGTCAAACGCAGCCGCGCTAAATCGGGGTAAAGGAACGGACCCTGTTGTAACAGGTCTGGACGTAGTGGGAGCGGCCAAGGATCGTCTGCGAGTAGACCTTGGAGATCCGAGTACCAAGCTCTCCGAGGCCAATGAGGCGCCACTAGTATGACTGTGACAGACTCTCTTTTGATCCGTTTTAGCACCAGAGGGAGCAACGGAAACGGTGGAAACAGATACACAAGACTGTACGGCCACGCGACAGTGAGAGCATCCGCCGCCACTGCCTTTGGATCTCTTGTTCTGGACACATACTGGAACGTTTGGTGATTGTGTCGAGACGCCATCAGGTCCACCTGAGGATAACCCCATCGCTGATCCAACATGTGAAACACTTCTGGATTTAATGCCCATTCGCCTGGATGAAAATCCCGACGACTGAGATAATCCGCTTCCCAGTTGTCCACTCCCGGAATGAACACGGCCGACAACATCACCTGGTGGCATTCCGCCCAATTGAGGATTCAAGCTACTTCCCGCATTGCCATGCGACTTCTCGTTCCTCCTTGTTTGTTGATGTATGCGACCGCCGTCGCATTGTCTGACTGCACTTGGACAGGCTGAGAGCGAAGCATGTGCACTGCTTGTCGTAGCGCATTGTAAATTGCGTGGAGTTCCAGGACATTTATAGACAGCAATTTTTCGTGATCCGCCCAGAGACCCTGGAGCTGACAATTTTGAATTACCGCTCCCCAACCTCTGAGACTGGCGTCCGTAGTTAGAATTATCCAATTCCAGCCTCCGAACCGTCTTCCTGCGGTTAAATTGTGTTCCTTGAGCCACCAGAGCAGAGATACTCTTGCCCTTGGCGACAACCTCACCCTGTGGTGAATCTGCAGATGCGAGCCCGACCACTGGGCGAGCACATTCAGTTGAAATGGACGCGAGTGAAATCTTCCGAACTGAAGCGCTTCGAAAGCTGCCACCATTGTGCCTAAGAGGCGAATGCACAAGTGTACAGACACTGTGCGTGGCTTGAGCACTAATTGTACTAGATGGCGTAGAATTTGTACTTTCTGCTGTGGTAGGTAAATTCTTTGATTGACCGTATCGAGAATCATACCTAGGAATTGAAGGCGTTGCGACGGAATTAGATGTGATTTCTTGAAGTTGACAATCCAACCGTGGTGAACCAGTACATCGTATGTTAGCAGCGCATGTTGGAGAAGTATCTGTTGAGACGGAGCTTTGATGAGCAGATCGTCTAAATACGGAACTATTGTCACTCCCAGGGATCTGAGATGAGCTATCATCACAGACATCACTTTGGTGAATACCCGAGGCGCTGACGACAGGCCAAACGGTAGAGCCTGAAACTGGTAATGGTTCTGGCGTATTGCAAACCGCAAGAATTTCTGATGAGGCTGCCAAATTGGAATGTGTAAGTACGCATCCTTGAGATCTAGCGCAATCATAAATTCCTTTGGCTCTAAACCCGCAATCACCGAACGCAGAGACTCCATTTTGAATCTGTAGTAAGTTACGTACTGATTGAGACCCTTTAAGTTCAATATTGGTCTGACTGAGCAATCCGGCTTCGGTACCACAAACAGACTTGAATAATAACCCTGACCCTGTTGGTGTACAGGGACCGGAATCAAAACTGCCGAATCCAGTAGGGACTGAATGGCAATTTGCAGAACCGTCCTCTTGTCGTCCGACAGAGGCAATCCTGTCTTGAAAAACCGCAGAGGCGGAAGACAGTCGAACTCTATTTTGTAACCTTTTAACACTAAATTGCGGATCCACCCATCCGCGGATGTGTGGAACCACGCCAAATGGAACGTCTGAAGGCGTGCTCCCACAATCGGAGAACCGAGATGGGCTGGTAGCCCATCATGCCACTGGTTTGTCGGTAACCTTAGCGTCCTGGCGAGTTGTGTTGGTTTGTTGGAAACCACGACCACGTCTAGCAGGCGTGGCTGTTCCTCTGCCACGTCCTCGAAAGGACTGAGGTCTAAAGGATTTGAACGAAGGTCCAGCGTACCTTCTTCTTGATACCGGTGGAGGCAATGGTAAGAAAACAGACTTAGCCGTAGCCTCAGCAATCCATGCGTCCAATTCAGGACCAAACAACTTCTTGCCATCGTAAGGCAACGCCTCTATACCTCGTTTGACCTCTGCCTCCGCATGATAAGCACGCAGCCAGAGTGCTCTTCGTGCCGTAACTAGAGACGATGAAATACGAGAAGTGAGCTGACAGACGTCAGTAGACGCTGTACAGAGATACTCTACAGCCTCACTCATTTGATTTACAAGAAGTATCAGGTTTTCGTCATGTAAAGCAGATTTGAGTTCTGTAAGCCATATTATGAGCGCCTTAGTGACCCAAATGCCAACCAATCCAGGTCTCAGCATCACACCTGCTGCTACATACATGGACTTTAGCATAGTTTCTATCTTGCGATCTGAAGGGTCTTTAAGCGTAGTAGCTGCTGGCACTGGTATGGTTAATTTCTTGGTAAGCTTCGACACTGAAGAATCAACTATTGGTGGATTCTCCCATGTACATGTTACCGAGTCTGGAAACGGGTAACTAGACTTAAATCTGCGAGGTATAGAAAACCGTTTATCTGGATTCTGTCGTGTTTCTACTAACATCTGATTAAGAGATTCCGACACCGGAAAACTTCTTGGAGTTTTTTGTCGTTTAGTAAATACGACCTGATCATTTGTGAGAGGCTCCTCAGTTTCAGTAAACTTCAGAGACTGACGTACCGCTCTGATGAGATCATCAATGCCGGAACTGTTAAAATCCTCACCATCTGACTCCACTTCGCCCTCCTCACCCTCATCTTGTTCCGTGAGGTCTGGCATGGAATCGTCAGAATGCAACATAGCAGAAACTGGAAAATCATAAGACATATGAAATTTATCCCGTTTACCCAAAATGGATTTGGACCTTACGCAAGGCTGAGACGCCTCCGGCAGTTCTGGCGGTCTCACCCTAGACTCAGATCTTGCCGTTTCCCGCTCCTGTCGAGCGACGGTCAATTCTGATTGTAACCTATCCAGTACATTTACTAACATTCCCCACGGAGGGTTCGGTGAGGAAATTGGTTGTAAAACTGGAGCAGAAATGGTATTCTGAACCGAATCCACAAAACATACTGTACATGTGGTAGATCCATCCGGTAACACACTGCTACAGACTTTGCAATTATGCTTTTTAGTTTTTGCTGGTGCCTTACTCATTATGGCGACAGACAATACAATACACAAAAAACAGACACTTGCACGACTCAGTAAAATAGTAGTAACGTGTCTCTGTATATATATCTGGCCAAGTGCAGTACACGTGGCCAGTAATATGAAATGTGATCCCAAATTCCCACTAACACCCCTGCGCCTCCGGTGGAGTAGAGATGTAGTACTGGAACGTTCTGGAATCACAGCAGGAAGACACAGGAAGCATGGTTAAAATGGCTGCCATGCTTAACTTATAATCACAGTGCAGTTACATACTGATCTTATAAACAGCCTCCCTGCCAGTATAAAACATCATTTTATATATATATATATATATATATATATATATATATATATATATGTGTGCCATACTATCAACAGCCACCCTGATGTTGCTGCTGTTCCTTCTCCCCCCCCCCTCGCGTCTGCTCCGATGCGGATGCAGTGCGGGCCGGGCAGCGGGCACCCCTGCGCCGGGACCTGGAAGCGGGACTGGGAGCTCGTGTGAAGCGCTATGATTACCGGGCAGCAGCGGAGTTAGAACAAGCGGCGGCCGGAGTAGCGGGAGAAGCGGCGGGCGGAACAGCGGCGACTTCCGAGACGCGGGGCCGGAGCAGTGTTGGGGCTGTAAGAAGCGGCGGCCGGAGTAGCGGGCGGCTATGAGACCCGGCGGCCGGAGCAGCTGCGGCGGGCGGCCGTCAGCCGAAGGAACCCAGCGCCTTCCAAACACCTCGGGGCGGCAGCGGAAGCTGACCGCCCCGCTCACATACCTGCACTTCTCTGTGATGAGGCTCCGACGGGGCTTCTCAGTAAGCGCCGGCCAGCCTGCAGGAGATCTGTGTATGTGTGGCTGTGAGGGAGCTCTTTTAGAGAGGACCGACACGCCCCTGCTGCTATCAGCAGCTTGCACTATCCCTGACCCTGCCTGTTGGAAGGGGGAAAGGGATGTGTAGAAAATAGAAAATAAAAAAATAAAAATATTCAAAGTAATTGTGGACCCAGCCACAAACAAACAAACTGTTGCTATCGAGCACAGAAAAAACACTGAGGTACTCGGGGATATGGAGGGGTGGAGTGTTCTAAATTTAAATATTCAGTGCTGTTCCTACGGAAGCCGTCCATATCCCAAGAGTACTCCAGTGACCCCTAGTGGATGAAAAAGAAAGTGGTATTATTGATACTGCTGACCATGAGCAATATTTATACACTAGTTTGAATGCTGTCCACAAATACCACATTTGGGCTCACTTGTGAGACTGACAGCCCTTCCTTACGCCTTGTATTTGTATTCCTCCTGTCACTTGGGATGCCATGCCCCGCACAGTATTTGCTATTGCATTACTGTGCAATGGATACATTTCCTACAACTACTATGATTATTGCTGCTTGCATTCATTTAATTCACAATATACACATTGCTGACCTAACATTGCTATTTTTCTTAATTTGCCTGTTATGAAGGGATGCGGTCAAGATCCTGCCGGACTGAATCCCGGCGGTCGAAATACCGACGCCGGAATCCCGACATTCTCCCTCCGTGGGTGTCCACGACACCCATAGAGGGAGAATAAATTAGAGTGGCGAGCATAGCGAGGCACCGTGCCCACAGCGTGGCGAGCGCAGCAGGCCCGCAAGGGGCTGCGTTCCGCTCGCTGCCCCTGTCGGGGTTGTGTGGTCGGGATTCCGGCGTCGGTATTTTGACAGCCGGGATTCTGTCCAGCGGGATTTAGTACTGATCCCGTTATGAAGTCTGTATTGCAATATTTTCAACTATATTTTGCCTATTTGATTTTTTTTCTGGAAAAATGTTCTACATATTTAATGAATCAAATAAAATGTCTTACATAAGCAGCTTCAGAAACTAGTCAACTGAAAATGAAAGGGAGTCACATTACCTAGGTGCGGGTGATGGTACAGACCCGCCAGGATTGGAGAAATGAGGAGGGGGAACATTTCCTTCAATAGGAAGGAACCACTTCAGGTATTTCTCCACCAAGATGAAATAGGCGCTGTCTGAGGTGCTACAAAGGTACCCGGAGATATAGTTCTGTATGGAGAAAGTTCATATCGCAAACATCAAATAATCAAGATTTCATACAGCCAGGAACAAAGGTAAATAAAACAAACAATTGGTGTTAAGCCCCTTTCACACGGGGGAGATGTGTGCTGAGCGAGGGGGGAACACTCATTTCACACAGCTGTGAAATGAGCGATCTCACTAGATTTGGCATGCACGCATGCCAAATGTAGACCCGGCGATAGCGACGCAGGGGACCGCGCATCGCTGTCGCCGGCACCCTACACATGGAGAGATCCGTACTTAATTTCTAAGCCATCTAATCAGATTGCTTAGAATTTAAGCACCTCTCTCTCTCCCCGTGTACACACCCCTTTAGACTTGCTCAGTTGAAAATTTGGCAGTACACCGTCCGTAACTTTTAGAATAGTTTTACCTTAGTATAAAAATCACATCATTAAGTACTAATTTCCCATAATATGAATCCATGCGATGTAATGGTGTTTTTATGAATTGTGTGATAACCAATGGTGGACGTGGAATTTTAAGTGAATAGCTAGAGGTTAACCTGACTATTCACATATTAGTATAACAAGATTCAAGAAACTTTTGTTTAATACTATTTTAGTCTGTTTTATTGATTGATTGTGTAAATGATTCTCTGTGTCCCTGCTGTGGAGACATGTCTAGTCAACCTCTTATGCAGTAGGGAAGAATCATTTTAAAGCTACTTTAGATTCTTGGTAATCAAGCATTCTAACTGTTCACCTAATTTATTGGTCTCTACTGCAAGGCTGGGTGATATACAGGAAGTTCCATAAACATGGAAGATGCAGAACGTGTATATAAACCTACATAATGTTTATCTGATTTCCACTATCTTATGGTCATAAGCTGGAGGTAAATGTGCTGGTATCTTTAATTGAAATTAGTTAATTTCCAGTTTAATACAATTGACCCTCACACTCCGCTAATTCCACTTTTCATAAATTCCCCTCAGAAAACGTGTCCTTCCTCTTAATGTTACATAAATTTAGTAACAAGTCTTCACTTACCCTTTGTGTGATAAGACAGATGGCAAAGTGGAACATAAAATACTCAAATGGATCTGAGAAAGTGATTAAGGAAGTTGACAATATTTATTAAATTAAGTCCAGGAATTATGATGTATTGTTTGCTTGTACGAAAAACCGTAACAAGAAAATCAGTCACTATTCACACACAAAAATAGAAGGAACAAGTGGTTAGAGACAATAGTCTCAAACCCCATAAACCGGCGCTAATTAATTATATTTCATTAAAAACCAGTGTTTCTTTAGAGCTGCTGAGTAAAAACAGCTTGCTAGGCTGCACAGCAAAAACAATTAGAACAAATGGAGATTACTCTGCGCTTAGAAACACTTTACAAATTTCAATAAGTGTAGTCTATCATGAAGAATAAATGACTCCGTGAGACTTTATATATTGATACTTTTAATCTAAAAATATTTACGATTGACATATGACAATCACAAAACACAAGTAGTAAATTAGTAACTATTATACATAGTGTATCTGATTAGTATTAAATAAGAAGCTAAAAGCTTATAAATAAGCACTGAAAATTACTCTTTAGATAGAGATATATCCATAAATATTTATAAACACATAATAGAGTATAGAATATTGCTCTCCTCGTAGGTATTTATATAATTACACTGGCGTCCCAGTGTGTTACTGAAATGAATGTTCCGCAAATGAATCACACTGATTAGTCTCAGGAAGACAGCATAAACTTGAATATATTTACCCCCGTGTTGGTTCCTGAAGGTTCCGTTTGCAGTACACACGTGGTATATCTGATGGTAGGTAATTGCTGTTTAATAGTGCTGTACAGAACAGCCCCGCTGGGAGGCAAGTATGTCCCTGCTCTCCCGTAAACGCTGCCCGCTATTACACTCTGCGGCTTGTTAGCTATGCAGTAAGATGCGGTCCTCACGGCGGAGGTTAGCCCGGACTCACCCGGCGTATAGCCGCAAATCCTTGCAGCGGTTAATAGTACTGCTGTCTGTTGGAATCCTGTGTGTTCACCCGTGTTGTTACTTGGTGATCCAGACCTCGCAGCAGGGGTCACGTAAGGTTCAGCCGGATTCAGCCGGGGATTGCCGGGTGTAATTTCATCGGTGTGCGGGAGCTGTTAGAAGAAGCGGTAAATACCGACTGGAGAGCAAATTCAAAAGAGTGGGCGTCAACTCGTTTCGTCTCCTAGCAACCGGAGACTTCCTCAAGATGGGGATACTGGGGTCACATTAGTACAATGGGGTATAGATGGAGTCCAAAGGAGCCATGGCACTTTAAAACTCCTCCCCTCTATGCCCCCTCCCATAGCCCAGTCTAGGAAAACTCTGCCCGAAGGAGACGGACATACTTGAGAGGAGGAAACAGGACAAGAGTAACAAAGTGGTAAGGAAACAAACCAGCACACAACAGAACAAGAGGTTAGCAACGGCCAAACCAAAGACGATAACAACAGCTGATCCAAACTACAGTCACACAAGAACTAAACGTGCAGGAAGTAAATCGAAGCACAGACGCGGGCGCCCAGTATCCCTTATGGATACAGTGCATGTTTTTCAGGTCTCCTCACAGAATCACAAGTGAAATAATAACTACATCTGCGGACCTGTTAAAATGTGTCTGAGTAATTGATACACCTGTGCACCTGTTGGGTTACCTGCAAAACATGCACTGTGTGGGGTAATGAGGACCGAGTTTGCAGACCTATGCTTTAAGGAAAGACTAGCTGAGCATGTTCAGAATATCCGCAAGGGGCTTATTTCATACAATGTCTCTTTACATTTTAAAGAGACACATGCGTGTGAAATAAAAAATCTGGTCTTCTGTGGCATTAGGTGTGTAAAATCTAACTGGAGGACTGATACAAAAAAGTAGATTTAGCGAAAAAATAGAAATGCGGAGTATATATAAGATGAGGACCATGACCCCCAAAAGGTTAAATGTGGATTACGAACTTAAATGGTTTTTATAATGTGAATATCTGTTCTCAATTTCAACTTGTATATACTATCGTAATGTACTGAAAATGGTCTGGTAAATGTATATCTCTAATGTATAACCTTCTGTTTTATTTGAGGACCAATATTATCTAAATGGGATTTACTGAGTACACGTTCCTACACGTTAAGCACCTCTATGACGTCTACAATAATGTTCCGGATCACCAATGAAAAATAAGGGATGAATATATTATCAAAGTGTCAGCGGGACTTGTTGTACCAACTCACTTCCGCTATGCGGTCCATTTACCGTAAAGAGGATGTATGCAAACATGGGAGATGCGTTCCATTCGGGACTTCCAAACGTCCGGTTTGCGTTCCAAAGACCGGAAGTCGGCCGCGAAAACGGACTTCTCTTATGGTTTCACTATAAGGACACTTTTTTTATCTGTGTGTACTAGCGGTCTCGCTGGACACACTTAAAATGTATCGATCTGGTGTTCCTAGTATTTGTATATGATGGTTTTAATGGATTTAGGGTCCTGCGTATGAACTGGATTTGGTGATCCCGGCCCTGAATGACGTCATTGCTTACATTTTTTATTGTGTGTAACAGTGAAATTGGGTATTCGAGTCTTTTTAATGTTAATAGGAAGCATAGTGTTGCACTGTATTAGCGATAGGCTGTATTATTTTTCTTTAACCATGTTTTTGAGTGCTAGCTGTCAATCACACTTGGTTAGGAATCAATCACTTCCGGTGTAGTGAAGATCCACACTTGGAAAAAGGATCTATATTCGAAACGAGTCAGTCGTGGAGCTATAGCTGTAGGCCCGGATACATAAGTACTATTTTTTAAGATCTTATTACCTCTATTTCCGGACCTATGAGGTTATTTACCACCTGTTGATTTCCTGTAACCAAACTCTGAGTTTAGTGCCTGCAGTCTAGGCATTGGTTTTT
The DNA here is from genome assembly GCF_028390025.1 of Pseudophryne corroboree. Taxonomy (NCBI): domain Eukaryota; kingdom Metazoa; phylum Chordata; class Amphibia; order Anura; family Myobatrachidae; genus Pseudophryne; species Pseudophryne corroboree. The sequence goes on from NC_086444.1 coordinate 368,081,665, forward strand.
TTTCCCTCCTTTTTTGTTTATGTTTTTAACTATATGTATTGTTACATTTTATAAATTCTTGGTGGTTGTCACAACCAATAAAGTTGTTTTTTTTAACTACGTGGAGTTAAGAAGTGTTCGTGGCCCTACACTGAAGTGGATATTGAAACCAGTAGAGCTACAAATTCCAGTCTAAAGAAACAGTTATGGGAACACAGGGACCTATGCTAAGGTCAGTTCGATTCGAATATGTTCTGTGTAGTACCCTGGGTATGGTCAAGATCCTATCGTGATCCAGATACATAAAGTAATCTTTCAGTGAACATAGGGAACTCCTTAGAGATCAGTGTCATAACAATTTCCATCTAGGAGGACTCCAGTTCTTATCTGTAATATGCTCCAAGCAAAGTATTGGAATAACCGCACTCATTTCTTTACAATAAATGAGTGGTGACATATTATAAACACCAATTTCTTTGTAAAGAAGAGTACCCGTTATAAACTGAGCCTGAGTTCTATTTCTTTATCTTTTTGCATTGTATAGATACCCTGTTCAGCTTCAAGAGAGAGCAAACCATCTCCTGGAGTGTCTTTGCTTTGTCCAGGGGTAGGAAAACTTTCTGAGCTACCGTGTCCAGGACCATGCCAGAAACTGAAGTCTGAGTCGGCTGGAGGTGAGATTTCTGTAAGTTGAGAATTCACCCATGGTGAGTTAGTAGTAGTGTTGTGAGGCTGATGCCGTTCATCAGCTGCTCTCTGGACCCTGCCTTCATCAGCAGATCATCCAGGTATGGAACAATGTTTACACCTGAAGACTGAGTTGGAACATCATTTCCGCCATGACCTTCGTGAATACCCTCGGTGCCGTAGAGAGGCCGAAGGGTAAAGCTTGAAATTGGTAGTGTTTGCACAGGATTGCAAACTGTAGGTAAGCCTGATAAACCACTAAGAACTCCCCCCTCTTCCAGACCTGAAATCACCGCTTTCAGAGATTCCATCTTGAATTTGAAAACCTTCAGATGTGGGTTTAAGGATTTGAGATTCAAAATTAGTCTTACCGAACCATCCGGCTTCAGTACCACAGACAGACTGGAGTAATATCCCCTGTTTCTCTGAGAAAGTAGAACTGGAACAATGACCAGAGTCTGAACCAATTATTGAATGCCTCTTGTAAGGTTTCCCATATTTCTTTGGAAACTGGTAAGCTTGATTTGAAGAATCTGTGAAGTGGAGGAAAGTCGAACTCTATTTTGTAGCACTGGGAGATTAAATCTTTTACCCAGGCATCCTGGCGGAAGCTTCTCCACGTATGGCTGAAATACTTAAGCCGAGCTCCCACCCCGAGATTCCCCCAGGAATGGAGGGACACAGTCATGTGGAAGCCTTTGTGGAAGAGGAGTTGGTGTTCTGCTCCTGCGAACTGGAGGCAGCTGGTCTGCGCGACTTTCCGCTATTTCCTCTGGCAGCGTTTGAGGCACCTCTGGCCCTACCTCTAAACCTTGTCGAATGAAAGGACTGTAGAGATGGGCCCGAATATGGACGTCTACCAGGTGGAGCCGCAGACGGCAGGTACTTGGATTTCCCGGCAGTGGCCTGTGAAATCCATTTGTCCAATTCACCTCCAAATAAGGCATCACCTGTGAAAAGCAAAGCTTCTACACCCTTCTTTAATTCACTATCTGCTACCCACTGACGTAACCACAAAGCTCTGCGAGTAGAGACTGCCATAGTAGTAGACCTGGCATTTATGATACCGATCTCTGACAGATTTGCACAATAAAAGGGCAGACTCCTGAATATGTTGTAAAGTGTCACCATATCAGATAGTGTTGCGTCACCCGCAAGGCCCTCTTGAAGGTAATCCGCCCATGTGTGAATGGCTTGTGTAATCCAACAACCTGCAATAATGGGTCTCTGAGTTGCCCCTGCAGCTATATAAATAGATCTCAATGTGCTTTCTATTTTACCATCAGCCGCCTCGAGTGTCATAGCTCCCGGTAACGGCAACACAGTCTTTTTAGACAGACGTGATACCGATATTGGGTGTGGATCATCAAATCGACAGTGTATAGGTCCACAATGTTTAGGTCGACAGGATTGGAAGGTCGACAGGGTTTTTTTTGTTTGTTTTTTTGTGTCGTTTTCTGCGTACAGTGACCAGGAAGCCGAATTAGTGCACTGTGTCCCCTCGCATGGCTCGCCATGCTTCGGGCAAGGTGCCTCGCTTCGCTCGGCACAGGTTACCGTTCCAATCGTAGTCCACGTGGATCGTTAAGTATGAAAAAGTTCAAAAAAAGATAAAAATGGTCGACCTAGACCGTGTCGATCTTCAGACCGGATCCCACAGATACTATAGGAGAATTTTCCCAGCGTTTTCTCCCCTCCTGAGTAAGGGGAAAAAATAAGATTTTAAACCTACCGGTAAATCTATTTCTCCTAGTCCGTAGAGGATGCTGGGGACTCCGTAAGGAAAATGGGGTATAGACGGGCTCCGCAGGAGACATGGGCACCTATAAAGAATTTAGTATGGGTGTGCACTGGCTCCTCCCTCTATGCCCCTCCTCCAGACCTCAGCTAGAGAACTGTGCCCAGAGGAGATGGACAATACGAGGAAAGGATTTTGTAAATCTAAGGGCAAGATTCAAACCAGCCCACACCAATCATACCATATAACCTGGAATACACATAACCAGTTAACAGTATGAACAAACAGCAACGGTCCAAGACCGATTCCAACTGTAACATAACCCTTATGTAAGCAATAACTATATACAAGTCTTGCAGATTTTCCGCACTGGGACGGGCGCCCAGCATCCTCTACGGACTAGGAGAAATAGATTTACCGGTAGGTTTAAAATCTTATTTTCTCTTACGTCCTAGAGGATGCTGGGGACTCCGTAAGGACCATGGGGTTCATACCAAAGCTCCCAATCGGGCGAGAGAGTGCGGATGACTCTGCAACACCGACTGAGCAAATGCTAGGTCCTCATCAGCCAGGGTATCAAACTTGTAGAATTTAGCAAAGCTGTAATGCCGAGACGCTTCAGGCAGCCGCCCAAGAAGAGCCCACCTTCCTAGTGGAATGGGCCTTTACTGAATGTGGTAACGGCAATCCAGCCGTAACATACGCCTGCTGAATCGTGTTACAGATCCAGCGAGCAATAGTCTGCTTTGAAGCAGGCGCGCCAATCTTGTTGGCTGCATACAGAACAAACAGAACCTCTGTTTTCCTAATTCTAGCCGTCCTGGCTACATAAATCCTTAAGGCCCTGACTAAATCCAGGGACCTGGAATCCTCCAAGTCACTTGTAGCCACAGGCACTACAATAGGTTGGTTTATATGGAATGAAGAAACCACCTTAGGTAAAAATTGAGGATGAGTCCTCAATTCTGCTCTATCAACATGAAAAATCAAGTAGGGGCTCTTGTGAGACAAGGCCGCTAATTCTGACACCGGCCTTGCAGATGCCAAGGCCAATAACATGACCACCTTCCAGGTGAGAAATTTCAACTCAACCGTGTTAAGGGGTTCAAACCAGTGTAATTTTAAGAACTGCAACACCACGTTCAGGTCCCATGGTGCCACTGGGGGCACAAAAGGAGGCTGGATGTGCAGCACTCCATTTACAAAAGTCTGGACTTCTGGAAGAGAAGCCAATTCCTTCTGAAAGAATATCGACAGAGCCGAAATCTGTACCTTAACAGAGCCTAATTTTAGGCCCATATCCACTCCTGTCTGTAGGAAGTGGAGAAAACGACCCAAATGGAAATCTTCCGTAGTAGCATTCCTGGTTTCACACCAAGAGACATATTTCCGCCAGATACGGTGATAATGTTTTGCCGTCACCTCCTTCCTAGCCTTTATTAGAGTAGGTATGACCTCTTCCGGAATACCCTTCTCAGCTAGGATCCGGCGTTCAACCGCCATGCCGTCAAACGTAACCGCGGTAAGTCTTGGAACATGCAGGGCCCCTGCTGCAACAGGTCCTCCCTTAGAGGAAGAGGCCAAGGATCTTCTGTGAGCATCTCCTGAAGATCTGAGTACCAGGCCCTTCGAGGCCAGTCTGGAACTATGAGTATTGTCTGTACTCTTTTTCGCCTTATGATCCTCAACACCTTTGTGATGAGAGGAAGAGGAGGAAACACGTAGACCGATTGGAACATCCATGGCGTTACCAGAGCGTCTACTGCTATTGCCTGAGGGTCCCGGGACCTGGCACAATACCTCCGAAGCTTCTTGTTGAGGCGTGACGCCATCATGTCTATTTGAGGAACTCCCCAAAGACCCGTTATCTCTGCAAAGACTTCTTGATGAAGTCCCCACTCTCCTGGATGGAGATCGTGTCTGCTGAGGAAGTCTGCCTCCCAGTTGTCCACACCCGGAATGAAGACAGCTGACAGAGCGCTTACGTGATTTTCCGCCCAGCGAAGAATCCTGGTGGCTTCTGCCATCGCGACTCTGCTCCTTGTCCCGCCTTGGTGGTTCACATGAGCCACTGCTGTGACATTGTCCGATTGAATCAGCACCGGTAGATTGCGAAGAAGACTCTCCGCTTGTCGAAGGCCGTTGTATATGGCCCTTAATTCCAACACGTTGATGTGCAGGCAGGACTCCTGGCTTGTCCATAGTCCTTGAAAATTTCTTCCTTGGGTGACTGCTCCCCATCCTCGGAGGCTCGCGTCCGTGGTTACCAGAACCCAGTCCTGAATGCCGAATCTGTGACCCTCTAGGAGGTGAGCACTTTGCAGCCACCATAGAAGAGACACCCTGGCCCTGGGGGACAGTGTTATCTTTTGATGTAATTGTAGATGGGACCCGGACCATTTGTCCAGAAGGTCCCATTGAAACGTCCTCGCATGGAACCTGCCGAAGGTTGGTAGGCTGCTACCATTTTCACCAGAACACGAGTGCAATGATGAACTGACACTCTTTTTGGCTTTAGCAGATCTCTGACCATGTTCTGGAGGTCCTGGGCTTTTTCCAACAGGAGAAAAAACGTCTTTTGTTCCGTGTCCAGTATCATACCTAGGAACGCTAGTCGAGTTGTTGGAACCAACTGTGACTTCGGTAGATTGAGAATCCAACCGTGTTGCTGGAGTACTCTTAGAGAGAGCGACACGTGGTGTAGTACGGCTGACCGGCGGTCAGCTTACCGACGCCGGGATCACGGCAGCATACCGACGCCGGGATCCCGGCGGGGAGGGGCGAGTGCAGCAAGCCCCTTGCGGGCACGCTGTGCTCGCCACGCTGCGGGCTCGGTGGCGACCTGCGGTCACCACGGGTTCTATTCCCACTCTATGGGTGTCGTGGACACCCACGAGTGGAAATAGTCCCTGTTGGTCGGCATGCCGACCATCGGATAGTGAGCGCTCGGCATGGTGGAGGAGGTCATGTGACTGTCGGTCACCCGACCGCCGGTCACATGAATACCACCCTTCTCAGCAATTGCTCTTTTGATCTCGTCTTTATCAGGAGATCGTCCAAGTATGGGATAATTGTGACTCCTTGCTTGCGCAGGACCACCATCATTTCCGCCATTATCTTGGTGAAAATCCTCGGGGCCGTGGAAAGCCCAAACGGCAACGTCTGAAACTGGTAATGACAATCCTGTACAGCGGATCTCAGGTACTCCTGATGAGAGGGATATATGGGGACATGAAGGTAAGCATCCTTTATGTCCAGTGACGCCATAAAATCCCCCCCCTCCAGGCTGGCTATTACCACTCGGAGCGATTCCATCTTGAATTTGAATCTTTTCAAGTACAGGTTTAGGGATTTTAGATTTAAAATGGGTCTGACCGAACCATCCGGCTTCGGGACCAGAAAAAGGGTCGAATAGTACCCTTTTCCCTGTTGGTTCAGTGGAACCCTGATAATTAGTTACTTGCTGTTGACACAGCGTTTGAATTGCAGCTAACACTACATCCCGCTCTGGGGTAGAAGCTGGTAAGGCCGACTTGAAAAATCGGCGTGGGGGCACCTCTTCGAATTCCAGTTTGTAGCCTTGGGAAACTATTTCCAACGCCCAAGGATTCACGTCTGACCTGACCCAGACCTGGCTGAAGAGTCGAAGGCGTGCCCCCACTGGTGCGGACTCCCGCAGGGGAGCCCCAGCGTCATGCAGTGGGTTTTGTAGAAGCCGGGGAGGACTTCTGTTCCTGGGCACCAGCCGAAGCAGGTGTTCTCTTTCCTCTACCCTTACCTCTGGCAAGGAAGGAGGATCCCCGACCTCTTCTGGACTTTTGCGACCGAAAGGACTGCATGTGATATTGTGGAGCTTTCTTTCGCTGTTGGGGAATAAAAGGTAAAAAGGTAGATTTACCCGCGGTAGCTGTGGAAACCAGGTCCGCGAGCCCATCCCCAAACAACACGTCACCCTTATAGGGTAAAACCTCCATATGCTTTTTCGAATCCGCATCACCCGTCCATTGGCGGGTCCATAAGGATCGTCTCGCTGAAATAGCCATGGCATTGGCTCTGGAACCCAGCGACCCAATGTCCCTTTGAGCGTCTCTCATATACAAGACTGCGTCTTTAATATGGGCTAGAGTTAACAAAATAGCATCCCTATCTAGGGTATCAAGGTCAGCCGATAGGGAATCTGTCCAAGCTGCAACTGCGCTACATACCCATGCAGACGCAATTGCCGGTCTGAGCAAAGCACCAGTATGTGAATAAATAGACTTTAATGTAGTCTCCTGCCTGCGGTCAGCAGGGTCCTTGAGGGCCGCTGTGTCTGGAGACGGCAGCGCCACTTTCTTGGACAGGCGTGTTAAAGCCTTGTCCACAGTGGGAGAGGATTCCCAACGTACCCTGTCCTGTGTAGGGAAAGGGTATGCCATATTAATTCTTTTGGGAATCTGCAGCCTCTTATCTGGAGTCTCCCAAGCTTTTTCAAATAACTTGTTAAGTTCATGAGATGGGGGAAAGTTTATTATCTGTTTCTTTCCCTTAAACATGTGTACCCTCGTGTCTGGAACAGAGGGTTCATCAGCAATATGCAACACATCTCTTATTGCAATAATCATACACTGAATACTCTGTCACCTTAGGGTGCAATCTAGCTTCATCATAGTCGACACTGGAATCAGAGTCCGTGTCAGTATCAGTGTCCACAATTAGTGACAAGGGACGCTTTTGAGACCCGACGGGCCCTGTGAGTCGGTCCAATCCGAGGATTGACCCCCTGATGCCTCCCTGGATTCAGCTTTATCTAGCCTCTTATGTAAAGATGCCACACTTGCATTCAACATATGCCACATGTCCATCCATTCCTGAGTCGGCACTACCGACGGGGACACACCACTCATCTGCTCCACCTCCTCCTTGGAGAAGCCTTCCGCTTCAGACATGCATGTACCGACACCCCACACACACAGGGATATACCTATAAGGGGACAAATCCCCAACCAGGCCCTTAGGAGAGACAGAGAGAGAGTATACCAGCATACACCCAGCGCCAAACTGACACTGGAAAATCCAGACAGCGCTTTTATATTATTATATAATGCCAATCTTCCCACTCACTGCGCTCCAATGTGCCCCCCTCCTCTTTTTCAGCCCTCTGAAGTGTTCAGCAGGGGAGAGTCCGGGGAGCCAGCGTTCTCTGCAGCCTCTGTGGAGAAAATGGCGCTGGTTAGTGCTGAGGGATCAAGCTCCGCCCCCTCCAGCGGCGGGCTTCGGTCCCTCTTCAATTTTAATAAAATGGCGGGGTATCATCTATTTGCTGCCTCCGCAGCCTAATGTGACCTTTTTTGCCCAAAAACGAGGTTTATTGCTGCCCAGGGCGCCCCCCCTGCGCCCTGCACCCATCAGTGCTTTCTGTGCGTCTGTGTGTGGGAGCAATGGCTTTACCTCATGAAGATCTGAAGTCTTCTGCCGCCTTTGACGTCTTCTTGCTTCTCATACTCACCCTGCTTCTATCTTCCGGCTCTGTGAGGAGCACGGCGGCGCAGCTCCGGGACGAACCCCAGGGTGAGACCTGTGTTCCGACTCCCTCTGGAGCTAATGGTGTCCAGTAGCCTAAGAAGCAGAGCCTATCATTTAAGTAGGTCTGCTCCTCTCCCCTCAGTCCCACGATGCAGGGAGCCTGTTGCCAGCAGTGCTCCCTGAAAATAAAAAACCTAACAAAATTCTTTTTTTTTCCACAGAAAACTCAGGAGAGCTCTCTGCAGTGCACCCTTCTCCTCTGGGCACAGGATCTAACTGAGGTCTGGAGGAGGGGCATAGAGGGAGGAGCCAGTGCACACCCATACTAAAAGTTCTTTATAGGTGCCCATGTCTCCTGCGGAGCCCGTCTATACCCCATGGTCCTTACGGAGTCCCCAGCATCCTCTAGGACGTAAGAGAAACAGTCAAGAGTTTTTTAGACATTTGAAACCTCTCGTCAGGATTAACCCACGGCTCTCTGAAGAGGTTATCTATCTTTCTATATCTATCTATCTTTAGAATCAGGAAACGTTGCATTTACTTTTTTTTCTGTGCAAAGACAAGACTTTGGCACCTCTGCTTCCTTATCTGGGATATTGAGCACTTCCCTTATAGCATGGATAAGTGATTCCACTTCCTGCGCTGCAGTTTCCTCTTCTATTTTGAGCCTCAATTTCCTCCCCCTCCTCCAGAATCTCCTCATCAGTTTCTGAAAGTAAATCATGTAACCCACGTTTATGTGGTAATTATTTTGTGGAGGGAGGCTCCTTTCTGCTCTCTGAATGTTCTTTTGCCAAATCAGAGACAGACTGTTGCAGTTGCTGCCTTTCACTTTTTGCAGCAGCCATTTCATTAGACATACGAGACATCATTGATTTAATGGACGCCACCCAGGGAGGCTCTTGCAACTCTCCCCGTCGCCCCACTGTTCTATGAGGGCTGGCTACATTGCTCACATATAAGTGAGTCTGCGGGGGAAGGAGAAAACCTGGTGCTGCATGAAGTACACACTGCTTTTTTTTTTACCAACCATGCTGACAGTTTACACACACACACACACACACACACACTGAGGAAACAAGTACAAGCAAGTTTACCCACAGTGAGGCAGAAAGAGAGGGACACAGAGAGAGAGGAACCAGCACACAAGCCCCTTGTAATAGTTATACACTTGCTGGGCTCAATATATAATTTAGATGTACCAGAAGCCTGATAAAGGTTTCCGCAGCAGCTCTCCCCCTTGTCTAACCCGTTACCAATGTTCAGGCGAATGGGGTATCCCAGGAGGAGCTGAATTTCCATGCAGAGTCTTTTCCTTCAGAGAAATGGCGCCATGATGCCGCTGGTCCCGCTCTGTGTAAGCTCTGCCCCCATAATGGCGCCGGAGCTCAGCTTAATTTTTTATACTGGCAATGTCTCCCTCTAGTGTAAAAACAAGGATAAATCCCCTTTTACAGTCAGCGACAGTGTCCTGTGCAGGGGACATGAGATTTCCCCATGGAGTGTGTATGCCAGCCTCGCGCCATGCCGCACTCTGAACCAGGAACCTGCTAACCGGGTCCCCGGGGTAACACTCACCACTCTTCATCCTTCAGGCTATAGGGGTGTGCGGCTAGCTGCAGGGGGTGCGCCCGAGCACCATGCCCTGCGGTACACTGACCCTTCCAGGACTCGGTCCTGTCAGCGGGGAGCTGGTTCTGCGCCTTCCAGAGGCTAGCGACAGTCCCCCCCTACTTTCCGCGAGGCAGGTAACTGTTGCCCAAACAGTATACCTGAAAATAAATAAAAGTTTAAATAAAATTGAAGAAAATCTCTGGAGCTCCAGAGCAGTGCATCCGGCCCTGAGGGCACATTTTTCTAAACTGGGCTGTGGGAGGGGGCATAGAAGGGAGGAGCCAGCACACACTATTGAAGTTTTAAAGTGCCATGGCTCCTTTGGACCCCATCTATACCCCATCGTACTAATGTGACCCCAGTATACCTTATGTATGTTGAATGAATAATACAATCATGGGCCTTATTCAGGTTTCTTAACAAACCAAAAAAGCAGACAACTGCGCAAAACCATGTTGCACTGCAGGTGGGGCAGATATAACATGTGCAGAGTGAGTTAGATTTGGGTGGGGTGTGTTCAACCTGAAATCTAAATTGCAGTGTAGAAATAAAGCAGCCAGTATTTACCATGCACAGAAACAATTAACCCACCCAAATCTAACTCTCTCTGCACGTTACACCTGCAGTGCAACATGGTTTTGCCCAGTTGGTCGCTTTTTGGTTTGCTAACAAACCTGAATAACCCCCTATGTACCATTCAAGTAGATGAATGTGGAAAAAGGACAAGGATACTGATTTTCATGTTCTGCACACAGATTGCAGTGCCTGTACAGTACGTAAGAAGATGTACGCGATTAATACACTGTATTTTATAACAAAAAACAGAACGAAGACCCAAAAAATAAGAATTTACTTACCGATAATTCTATTTCTCGGAGTCCGTAGTGGATGCTGGGGTTCCTGAAAGGACCATGGGGAATAGCGGCTCCGCAGGAGACAGGGCACAAAAGTAAAGCTTTCCGATCAGGTGGTGTGCACTGGCTCCTCCCCCTATGACCCTCCTCCAAGCCTCAGTTAGGTACTGTGCCCGGACGAGCGTACACAATAAGGGAGGAATTTTGAATCCCGGGTAAGACTCATACCAGCCACACCAATCACACCGTACAACTTGTGATCAAACCCAGTTAACAGTATGATAACAGAGGAGCCTCCGAAAGATGGCTTCCTAAACAATAACCCGAATTAGTTAACAATAACTATGTACAATTATTGCAGATAATCCGCACTTGGGATGGGCGCCCAGCATCCACTACGGACTCCGAGAAATAGAATTATCGGTAAGTAAATTCTTATTTTCTCTATCGTCCTAGTGGATGCTGGGGTTCCTGAAAGGACCATGGGGATTATACCAAAGCTCCCAAACGGGCGGGAGAGTGCGGATGACTCTGCAGCACCGAATGAGAGAACTCCAGGTCCTCCTTAGCCAGAGTATCAAATTTGTAAAATTTTACAAACGTGTTCTCCCCTGACCACGTAGCTGCTCGGCAAAGTTGTAATGCCGAGACCCCTCGGGCAGCCGCCCAAGATGAGCCCACCTTCCTTGTGGAGTGGGCCTTTACAGATTTAGGCTGTGGCAGGCCTGCCACAGAATGTGCAAGTTGGATTGTGCTACAGATCCAACGAGCAATCGTCTGCTTAGACGCAGGAGCACCCATCTTGTTGGGTGCATACAATATAAACAACGAGTCAGATTTTCTGACTCCAGCTGTCCTTGCAATATATATTTTTAATGCTCTGACAACGTCCAGTAACTTGGAGTCCTCCAAGTCACTTGTAGCCGCAGGCACTACAATAGGCTGGTTCAGATGAAATGCTGACACCACCTTAGGGAGAAAATGCGGACGAGTCCGCAGTTCTGCCCTGTCCGAATGGAAAATCAGATATGGGCTTTTGTAAGATAAAGCTGCCAGTTCTGACTCTCCTGGCCGAAGCCAGGGCTAGTAACATGGTCACTTTCCATGTGAGATATTTTAAATCCACCTTATTTAGTGGTTCAAACCAATGAGATTTTAGAAATTCCAAAACCACATTGAGATCCCACGGTGCCACTGGAGGCACCACAGGAGGCTGTATATGCAGCACTCCCTTAACAAAAGTCTGGACTTCAGGAACTGAAGCCAATTCTTTTTGAAAGAAAATTGACAGGGCCGAAATTTGAACCTTAATAGATCCCAATTTGAGACCCATAGACAATCCTGATTGCAGGAAATGTAGGAATCGACCCAGTTGAAATTCCTCCGTCGGAGCACTCCGATCCTCGCACCACGCAACATATCTTCGCCAAATGCGGTGATAGTGTTGCACGGTTACTTCCTTCCTTGCTTTAATCAAAGTAGGAATGACTTCTTCCGGCATGCCTTTTTCCTTTAGGATCCGGCGTTCAACCGCCATGCCGTCAAACGCAGCCGCGGTAAGTCTTGAAACAGACAGGGACCCTGCTGAAGCAAGTCCCTCCTTAGAGGTAGAGGCCACGGATCTTCCGTGATCATCTCTTGAAGTTCCGGGTACCAAGTCCTTCTTGGCCAATCCGGAACCACTAGTATCGTTCTTACGCCTCTTTGCCGTATAATTCTCAATACTTTTGGTATGAGAGGCAGAGGAGGAAACACATACACCGACTGGTACACCCAAGGCGTTACCAGCGCGTCCACAGCTATTGCCTGCGGATCTCTTGACCTGGCGCAATACCTGTCCAGTTTTTTGTTGAGGCGAGACGCCATCATGTCCACCATTGGTCTTTCCCAACGGGTTACCAGCATGTGGAAGACTTCCGGATGAAGTCCCCACTCTCCCGGGTGAAGGTCGTGTCTGCTGAGGAAGTCTGCTTCCCAGTTGTCCACTCCCGGGATGAACACTGCTGACAGTGCTATCACATGATTCTCTGCCCAGCGAAGAATCCTTGCAGCTTCTGCCATTGCACTCCTGCTTCTTGTGCCGCCCTGTCTGTTTACATGGGCGACTGCCGTGATGTTGTCCGACTGGATCAACACCGATTTTCCTTGAAGCAGAGGTTCTGCCTGGCTTAGAGCATTGTAGATTGCTCTTAGTTCCAGAATGTTTATGTGAAGAGACGTTTCCAGGCTCGTCCACACTCCCTGGAAGTTTCTTCCTTGTGTGACTGCTCCCCAGCCTCTCAGGCTGGCGTCCGTGGTCACCAGGATCCAATCCTGTATGCCGAATCTGCGGCCCTCCAATAGATGAGCACTCTGCAACCACCACAGAAGAGATACCCTTGTCCTTGGAGACAGGGTTATCCGCTGGTGCATCTGAAGATGCGACCCTGACCATTTGTCCAACAGATCCCTCTGGAAAATTCGTGCATGGAATCTGCCGAATGGAATTGCTTCGTAAGAAGCCACCATTTTTCCCAGGACTCTTGTGCATTGATGTACAGACACCTTTCCTGGTTTTAGGAGGTTCCTGACAAGCTCGGATAACTCCTTGGCTTTTTCCTCCGGGAGAAAAACCTTTTTCTGAACCGTGTCCAGAATCATCCCTAGGAACAGCAGACGAGTTGTCGGCATTAACTGGGATTTTGGAATATTCAGAATCCAGCCGTGCTGTTTTAGCACTTCTTGAGACAGTGCTAATCCCCTCTCTAGCTGTTCTCTGGACCTTGCCCTTATTAGGAGATCGTCCAAGTATGGGATAATTAATACGCCTTTTCTTCGAAGAAGAATCATCATCTCGGCCATTACCTTTGTAAAGACTCGAGGTGCCGTGGACAATCCGAACGGCAGCGTCTGAAACTGATAGTGACAGTTTTGTACAACGAACCTGAGGTACCCCTGGTGTGAGGGGTAAATTGGAACGTGGAGGTACGCATCCTTGATGTCCAAGGACACCATAAAGTCCCCTTCTTCCAGGTTCGCTATCACTGCTCTGAGTGACTCCATTTTGAACTTGAACTTCTTTATGTATAGGTTCAAGGACTTCAGATTTAGAATAGGTCTTACCGAGCCGTCCGGCTTCGGTACCACAAATAGAGTGGAATAATACCCCTTTCCCTGTTGTAGAAGAGGTACCTTGACTATCACCTGCTGAGAGTACAGCTTGTGAATGGCTTCCAAAACCGTCTCCCTTTCGGAGGGGGACGTTGGTAAAGCAGACTTCAGGAAACGGCGAGGCGGATCTGTCTCTAGTTCCAACCTGTACCCCTGAGATATTATCTGCAGGATCCAGGGATCTACCTGCGAGTGAGCCCACTGCGCGCTGAAATTCTTGAGACGACCGCCCACCGCCCCCGAGTCCGCTTGAGAAGCCCCAGCGTCATGCTGAGGCTTTTGTAGAAGCGGGGGAGGGCTTCTGTTCCTGGGAAGGAGCTGCCTGTTGGTGTCTCTTCCCCTTTCCTCTGCCTCGTGGCAGATATGAATATCCCTTTGCTCTCTTGTTTTTAAAGGAACGAAAGGGCTGCGGTTGAAAAGTCGGTGTCTTTTTCTGTTGGGGAGTAGCTTGAGGTAAAAAAGTGGATTTCCCGGCTGTAGCCGTGGCCACCAAATCTGATAGACCGACTCCAAATAACTCCTCCCCTTTATACGGCAAAACTTCCATATGCCGTTTTGAGTCCGCATCGCCTGACCACTGTCGCGTCCATAAACTTCTTCTGGCTGAAATGGACATAGCACTTACCCGTGATGCCAGTGTGCAGATATCCCTCTGTGCATCACGCATATAAAGAAATGCATCCTTTATTTGCTCTAAAGACAGTAAAACATTGTCCCTTTCCAGGGTATCAATATTTTCAATCAGGGACTCTGACCAAGCTACTCCAGCACTGCACATCCAGGCTGTCGCTATAGCTGGTCGTAGTATAACACCTGTATGTGTGTATATACTTTTTTGGATATTTTCCATCCTCCTATCTGCTGGATCTTTAAGTGCGGCCGTCTCAGGAGAGGGTAACGCCACTTGTTTAGATAAGCGTGTGAGCGCCTTGTCCACCCTAGGAGGTGTTTCCCAGCGCGCCCTAACCTCTGACGGGAAAGGGTATAAAGCTAATAACTTCTTTGAAATTAGCATCTTTTTATCGGGGGCAACCCACGCTTCATCACATACATCATTTAGTTCTTCTGATTCGGGAAAAACTATAGGTAGTTTTTTCACACCCCACATAATACCCTGTTTAGTGGTACCTGTAGTATCAGCTAAATGTAACGCCTCCTTCATTGCCAAAATCATATAACGTGTGGCCCTACTGGAAAATACGGTTGATTCGTCACCGTCGCCACTGGAATCAGTGCCTGTGTCTGGGTCTGTGTCGACCGACTGAGGCAAAGGGCGTTTTACCGCCCCTGACGGTGTTTGAGGCGCCTGGACAGGCACTAACTGATTGTCCGGCCGTCTCATGTCGTCAAACGACTGCTTTAGCGTGTTGACACTATCCCGTAATTCCATAAATAAAGGCATCCATTCTGGTGTCGACCCCCTAGGAGGTGACATCCCCATATTTGGCAATTGCTCCGCCTCCACACCAATATCGTCCTCATACATGTCGACACACACGTACCGACACACAGCAGACACACAGGGAATGCTCTTAACGAAGACAGGACCCCACTAGCCCTTTGGGGAGACAGAGGGAGAGTTTGCCAGCACACACCAAAAGCGCTATATATGACAGGGATAGCCTTATAATAAGTGCTCCCTGTATAGCTGCTTTTATAATATAATTTTTGCCACTATTTTGCCCCCCCTCTCTTGTTTTACCCTGTTTCTGTAGTGCAGTGCAGGGGAGAGACCTGGGAGCCGTCCTGACCAGCGGAGCTGTGTAAGGAAAATGGCGCTGTGTGCTGAGGAGATAGGCCCCGCCCCTTTTCCGGCGGGCTCGTCTCCCGCTCTTTAGTGTATTCTGGCAGGGGTTAAATATCTCCATATAGCCCCCGGAGGCTATATGTGAGGTATTTTTTAGCCAAAAAGGTTTTCATTTGCCTCCCAGGGCGCTCCCCTCCCAGCGCCCTGCACCCTCAGTGACTGCCGTGTGAAGTGTGCTGAGAGGAAAATGGCGCACAGCTGCAGTGCTGTGCGCTACCTTTAGAAGACTGAGGAGTCTTCTGCCGCCGATTCTGGACCTCTTCATGTTTCAGCATCTGCAAGGGGGCCGGCGGCGAGGCTCCGGTGACCATCCAGGCTGTACCTGTGATCGTCCCTCTGGAGCTGATGTCCAGTAGCCAAGAAGCCAATCCATCCTGCACGCAGGTGAGTTCACTTCTTCTCCCCTAAGTCCCTCGTTGCAGTGATCCTGTTGCCAGCAGGACTCACTGTAAAATAAAAAACCTAGCTAAACTTTCTCTAAGCAGCTCTTTAGGAGAGCCACCTAGATTGCACCCTTCTCGGCCGGGCACAAAAATCTAACTGAGGCTTGGAGGAGGGTCATAGGGGGAGGAGCCAGTGCACACCACCTGATCGGAAAGCTTTACTTTTTGTGCCCTGTCTCCTGCGGAGCCGCTATTCCCCATGGTCCTTTCAGGAACCCCAGCATCCACTAGGACGATAGAGAAATCATAGGTGTAATGGCTGTAGTTGTCATTGAAAGTGCAATTGCTCTTTTAATCTATTAATTTAGAAAATAAGTACGGTAACTGAAATTCACTAATTAATGCTTATTAGCAAGTGTGACCCAACTTTAAAATTAATTTACTTATCAACCGAATAAAAGACCAACAATAAAATTAACGTCTGCCTACATAGAGCACTTAGTATTTCCTTTTTTCCAACAGACAAGTCTCAGCTATTCTGACACTGTTCCCATACTCTTTCAGAAGCACTGTAAAGGATACTAAGAGCCAAATTCAGACCAAGCCCTCCGGAGGGTGGGAACTTGACCTTGTTATGATAGAGAGGACAATCAGGCAAAACTCTCTCCTGTATAGATGCTCGCACAGGACCCTGGACAAAACAAAACAGGAAAACCACAACTTTAAACCAAATTTTGCTAAATGCTTTGGTCATATGGTAAATTTGTTACCCAAAGAGGGATCACTTACTGGAAGGTATGATACAGGAAAGTCATATCTGTATTCCTCCGCTTGTAGCTTATAAACTAGCTTCATCATGGCACCACTGATGAAAGAAAAGAAAAAAAGAAAAAAAAATAAACATTGGATTATACTCTCCGCTAATTCTGTTTCTTTGAGAGACTCCATGGCAGCCACTACACTGGGAATAGGACCTGTTCCCCTTAGTATAGACTGGAAGTTTTTTCAGGGACCCCGTCTGGCTCCCTATCTGGTCTGATATTTATATAAGGCTCTTCTGCCTATAAGGCCTGTATTTCATTAACTCTTTTAGCCGATGTAATTGCTATTAAGACTACCTTCCATGTTAAATGCTTTAGGTTGATTTCTTCCAGAGGTTCGAATGGAGGACTCATAAAGACTCTTAGAATTATGTTTAAGTCCCAAGGAGCCATAGTAGATCTGATCTGTGGTCTGTCTTTTTATTGCCCGACAAAATCTTTTAACTAGATTTTCCTCTGCCAACCTTGTATCCAGCAAAACACTGAAGGATGAAATTTGTACCTTGAGGGTAGCTAGACCCTAAATTAATCCTTCATGCAAGAATTGTAAAAGTTGTGCCACCTTTGCCTTTATTGCCTTTTTTCCATCTCTGATAAATGCACTAAATGTCTTCCAAACGTCAAGGTGGACTGCTGGGAGCGAAAGGGGCGCGCGTGCGTCGTAAAACGCGCACTAGCCCCAAAGTGAATAGGAGCATCTGTGCGCTTGGCGGCGCATGCGATGCAGCCACGCTCAATGAGTATCATAGGAAGTGTATCATAGGAATTGGAGGGAAAACATATCCCAGATTGAAGACCCATCTCTCTGCCAATACATCTACTCCCTTTGTCCCAGAGACCTGATGTCTGGGGAAAAAAAAAAAAAGTTGACAAATCATTTGGAATATGTCAGTCTTTAGCTCCCATTCTCCTGGTAGCAACTCCTCTCTGCTTAAGAAATCTGCCAGGAAATTCTCCTTTCCCGACACATGACTTGCTGATATTGAGATGGGATTTATTTTCTCCACACTTTGGTTTCTGTATCTTGATACAGCTTTCCTCCAAAAGCTTGATTTGGTATTTCTATGTAATTATTTGAACCCCGAATCCTGAGTTGGTTCTATCTGGCTCTTTTTCCAGTTTACAATCCAGCCGGTTTTGTGTAGAAACTGTACTGTCTGATACATTTCTTTCCACTATATCTTTTGTTTTCCCAGAAATCAATATGTCGTCCAAATAGGGCCATATTGGAATTCCTTTCCTTCTTAGATGGATCATTGATTGTTAGTATTTTCGTGAATATCCTTGGGAATGTGGACAGGCCAAATGGTCGTCAAGTGAACTGGTAGTGTTGCTTGTTGACACAAAACCTCAAATCTTTGACACTCGTTTTTCACTGGTAAATGAAAATAAGAATCTTTCAGGTCTATTGAACTTAGAAAGTCTTCTTTTTAGACCTGCTACTATTGATTTCATTGTCTCCATATGGAACTTCCTTGTTCCTATATGTTTGTTTAGATCTTGTAGGTACAATATAGTTCTGAAGTCCCCTGATGTTTCTTTTACTAGGTACAGACATGAAAAGAAACCTGTCTTCTAATCTTCTATTGGTACTCTGTTTATTGCTTGAAGTTTTATTAGGCTTCTTAAACTGTCCCATATTGCGGTCTTTTCTGGATTTGTGACTGGCGTCTGCGACTGTACAAATCTGTTCTTTTTCAGCTTTCTTTTGAATTCCAGGTAGTAACCTATTTCCAATGCCCATTTGTTTTCTATAAATTGGGCCCATTTTTCGGGATGTAGTCACAATCTCGGCGGTCGGGATCCCGTCGGTCAGCATACCGAAGCCAGGATTTCGGCCACCAGAATGCTAGCAGGGAGCCAAAGGCTACTCCAGCTCGTGGGTGTCCTAGTAAAATTGTCGTCTTAGACATTACCTCTGCCACAACAGCATCCACCTTGGGCAATGCACACCACTTCAACGGGTGGTCTTCTGTTTGCCGGTGGCCGGGTTCCCGACGACCAGCATACCGGCGCCGGCATACCGATATCTTTTCTCCCTCTTGGGGGTCCACGACCCCCCTGGCGGGAGAATAGATAGCGTGGCACGCATACCGTGCCCGTAAGGGGCTCATTTGCGCTCGCCCAGCTGTCGGTATGCCGATCGCCGGGAGCCCGGCCTTCGGCATACCCTACTACACCCACTTCAGCAACTCATCTTTAAATGGGTACATCTGATCAATACAATATAGGTTACCCTGGTCTTTCTCCACTCATTAAACACAATGTCCTTCATAATTTTGTGAACAGGAAAACTCTGCTGTAAATCTTTGTAATTCGTTGTCAAAAATGCTTTTTAACATGCTTTCTACTATTTCCATATTAAAAGACCTGACGTCTTCAAGTATCTCCTGACTCACTAGAGAAGTCATCAATTTCTTCCACAGAATCATATTCAGGTGACACCATTATAATCCAAACTAGCACCAGACCTAGATCTTTTACTTTTCTGTAAAGTTAAGATTTCTTCCTTACCCGATTTTCGCATCCAATCCATCAACTTAGACTGCTGTGTAGGAGTGGGATTCTTTTGCACACAATCTTCACAAAACACAACATCATCTTGTGTTCCTGAGAACGACTTATCACATGCTGCACAAACACATTTCAAATGCTTTTTCTTCATCAGCTTCTTCTTAGGCCAAGTATTAGGCACACTAACAAAAATCCTAGAATCACTAACTTTCTTTCCTAAAATTGTGTTTAACAGCATCCCTAGAATGGCTTACCTCAACTGGGCACTACTTAGCTGTTCAGATGGGGCTTCAGCATTATTTCCTGCAGTTCTTTCCATTCTGGAGGGAAAGGTTAGCATATAAGCACAGCGGTGCTCAGCACCATTTTAAGAGCCTCTGACCTCTTTGAATATGCGCAGTCCGCTGCCGCACAGCATTCTGTTAGCCGCGTCACATGGTTTCCGGCAGTCGTACATGCGCGGTCCGTACTTCCGGACACTGCGCCATCTTGGATACTGGCTCAACCAGCAGCTAACAGAAAAAAAGCCTGTCTACAATAAGGGGAACAGGTCCTATTCCCACTGTAATGGCTGCCATGGAGGAACGAAGAAGAGAGAGAGAGAGGCTGGTTACTCACTGAGCCGACAAATTGGCCTATCCATTGGTAAAAGTGTATGTGCAAATGATATTTTGCATACACACTTACCAATCTGCCGCCCGATAAGTCTGGCAGCAGAATCATTTGAATATGCCTGCTCACTTATAACATATTTAATTGACTGCTGCAGCCGACCTATCACACCATCAGTGGACGGCGTACATACAGCCAGATGTACCTATATAAATGGATGATATATCGGCTGTGCTGCAGGGCCAACCCGATATGCCTTCAAAGATATATTGGTTGTACACAGCCGCCGATCCACTAGCGATATTTTATTACTCGATTTATCAAGCGATATATCATAGTGCAAATGCAGTCATAGAGTTAAGTAACAAACAAATGGAGGCAGACTTACGCGGGATCTAAAAATTCAAGAGCAGTATGGAACTCCAAAGGAGTTGTTCTCTCCTGCAGACATCTTAGGTTCCAGCCTACGATGCTGCCATCCAGGCTGCCAAAGACCAGCTCTACTAGCCATGGAAAGATGGCATGCAGCTCCTAAGACAAGAAAATGTGTTTATTCAAGCAAAATGTGTCCCTATCCTCATATTACAAATCATCTACGACTAAAAGCTAGAGACATGTTCTAGAAAAGGCTGTGCTGGAAAGGAAAACATTGAGAATTTATTAGATATTTAAGCCACTGCTTTTTCAGTCATCATAAAAAACATAGATTTCTTTTTCTAAGGTTTAGCATGTCAGTTTACCTCCAAATGCCTTGCCAGATCAGAAGTACATAAACTAGAATCCAGGGAGGCCCATTAGTGCCACTTTACATGCCAAAGACTCCAACCCTAAAGGTCTAGGCCCCTGTAGCCCCTAGTAACACAGCAATGTCAGAATTGCTGAATAAAGAACACAGAACTTGTTATGGAAAGCCATAAATCTTAGGTTTATTAGATGGTTGATAATTAGTTCAGATGTGTAAAAATTTGTTATTTGAAAGCGTGCATACTTTCTTGATAAAACAAAACTGTGCTTTTCAAAAGTCTAGAAATCCGCAAGCACCAGCAGGTTTGTTCTGCTGGGGCGCAGGCTGCTGGCAAGCCTTATAGTGGCAGCGTGCAGCCATCTGCACAGTTTGCACTACTTGTTTGTGACTGGTCTTAATTCGTCTCATCCGTAAAGCAAAGTGAAAAGAGGATTTTGGTACTTACCGATAAATCCATTTCTCTGAATCCTCTAGGGGACACGGGAGTCATATACAATAGGGGTGTGAAGCTTGCAACCGGAGGTGTGGCACAATCTAAAAATTAGCATTGGCTGCACAGCCGGCTCCTCCCCTTCACATCCCTCATCCCTCAGTTTGGAAAATTTGACCGAGAGGGGAGGACATGAAACTAGAGCACATGGCGAGGAACCGAACCGTACCACATATCAAACAGCTTCCGAGTAATTCTTAACAGAAAAACCAACGATGTTTGCACAAACTGTTTGAACAAGAACCTTGAACACAGCAGGTTGACAGCACCGAGGCGGGCGTCCAGTGTCCCCTAGAGGATTCAGAGAAATGGATTTATCGGTAAGTACCAAAATCCTCTTTTCTCTTTCATCCACTAGGGGACACTGGAGTCATATACAATAGGGGACGTCCCAAAGTTATCCCCCAGGGAGGGCGTGCTGTCAGTGGTCTGCAAAACTAAACGTCCGAACTTAAAGTGTCCGGACGCAAAGGCATCAAACTTGTAAAATTTGGCGAACGTGTGGGTTGAGGACCACGTCGCCGCTCTGCAAAGTTGAGTAGTGAAAACACATCTGACGGCCCTCCACGAGGCACCCATTGATCTGGTAGGAGCACCCGTATGAGCCGGAACCTGTTTGCCACAGGAACCATAAGCTTGCCAAATGGCAAGTCGAATCCATCGAGACAAAAGCATCTTAGATGCTGGCCAACCCTCATAAAGAACAAACAATGGTCCGACAGTTTGAAGGCCGACGTAACTTGTACGTATACCCATAAAGCTTGGACAACAGCCAGACACATCCCCATCTGTGAGACTCTGAAAAGATGGGACCACAATTGGCTGGTTTACGTGAAACCCCGAAACCACCTTAGGAAGGAAACCTGTTCTTGTACGGAGTTCTGCTCTAACCCCATGCGACATTCAAAGGACTCTTACACGATAGGGCTCCCAACATAGAAACCCGCCTGGCCGAAACCAAGGCAAGCAATAACGTGACCTTGTCAAAGATATAGTTCAGCTCTATTTTTGCCAACGACTCAAACGTTGGAGATCTGAAAAATTCCAACCCAAATTACAGTCCCATGGCGCATTTGTAGGGCGAAAAGGGGGTTGTATGGATGTAGGCACCACTTTCCCGGATGCATGTCCTGGCAGTTGAGATCATCTGCTTCCCTGTTTTCCACACCTGGAATGAACACTGCCGAGAGGATGATGTTTCGCCTTTATGCCCACAACAAGATCTTTGTGGCTTTCATTAACGCCATCCTGCTCTTTGTTCCCCCTTGATGGTTTATGCAAGCAGTCGTCGTGACATTGTCAGACTGTATCTTTAAGTGTTGACCCATGACTAGGTCTGCGGCTAAGAGAAGCGCACCGCCAACTGCTCTCAGTTCGAGAATGTATTTGGGCAGGCTGCCCTTCATGTTCTAAGCCCGCAATAACTGACTGGATTTATTCCATCTTGAATCTGCAAACCGTTAGGACTTTGTACCACTAGGACGGCATCCCAACCTCTGAGATTGGCGTTCGTTGTCAGGATCCTCCAATCCCAAATGCCGAATCTCTTGCATGCTGCGAGATTCTTGTGCAACGACCACCAAATCAGTAGGTTCGTATGTGTGGTGGAAGTTGGATTCTTCGATGTAGAAGCCAGTGCGAATCTGCTCCCTGAGCAATGAGTTTCATCTGGAATGGTCGGGAATGAAGTCTGCCGTACCAGAGAGCTGTGAATGACGCCACCCTCTTCTCGAGAAGTAGCACACAGAGGTGTAGAGAAACCGTCTGTGTCCTTAGTACCTGAGCCAGTAACCTTTGTGGGTCCTGGATCTAGTGCTCTGGTAGGAATACTCTCAATTGTATAGTGTCCAAGATGAGACAGAGGAATTGAGTCCGTTGATTTGATTACTTTGATGAGATGCTGAGCATCCTTTATCAGCTGTTTCTGAGATGAGGTCTATATCAGTAGATCGTCTTGAGAAGGTATGATCGTGACCCTCAACTGTCTCAATCCTGTCACCACTATTGTTATGATCTTTATAAAGATTCTTGGGGCTGATGATAGACCGAATGGCAGGGCCCTGATTCGGTAGTAATTCCACACTGGCGCAAATCTTAAGTAAGCTTGGTGAGGGGTCCAAATCGGAATATGAAGGTATTTTGCATTACCAAAAGTTTTGAATAAAATCTCGTTCCCGTGAGGGTCAGGGACTGGCGACCTAAGCCTTTGTATGAAGGAGTCTTTGAATTTGCCTTCTGCAACGCTCGTGCTCGCAATGGGCACCTTAGGCCCTCGCACTGCTAATAAACAGCCTGAGTGTACACTCCTGTAACTCTATCCTGTAACCCTGGGAAATATCTGCTGACCCAGACGTCTGGTGATGTTTTGGCCCAGACGTCCCCAAGGTGGACCCTAGGTGATCAGGGAGACCGTCATGCTTTTCTGGTGTCGACTGTCTTCTGGCTAGGTACGACAGCGATCGAATGAACTTAAACACTGGTCCCGAGCAACCTCCTCTAACGTGTGAAGTGGTGCTTGAGTAA
Organism: Pseudophryne corroboree; assembly: GCF_028390025.1. Lineage (NCBI taxonomy): Eukaryota > Metazoa > Chordata > Amphibia > Anura > Myobatrachidae > Pseudophryne > Pseudophryne corroboree. Next base: position 368,105,087 of record NC_086444.1, read on the forward strand.
GAAATAGGTAGAACGGTAGATTTCACTGCAGTTGCCTGTAAAAATCTACTTGTCGAACTCATGATATAACATCTAAACCCCAAAATGGAATAGCCTCTACTCCGGGAATCGGAGACCACTAGCCATTCTCTGAGCCATAAAATTCTTCTAGTGGAAATGGCCGAAATCGAGATGCGGGACGCTATTCTACTAGCGACCCTTGAAGTCTGACACATATAAGTCGCTGATTTTCGAATATGCTCCGCTAACTGAGAAATTTCCTCTAGGCTACTGTCTTACGCCCAGCCCATGCGACAAATGTGCTGTTATAAAATGATTTTAATGCAGTGTGCACCCTGCGACATGACGTATCCTTTAAGGCGGTCACTTTAGGTATAGGTGACATTGGTCAACGAGGAGAGGGATACGAATAAATTGAAAACTCTCTGGTTCCTGAACTCCTTACGTCAGGAAGCGTAGGATCTACATAACCGCTTTTATAAGGGAATCTAAGTTCCTGATCTAAGGCAGACTCAATTATCTCGCCCTTTCATCTATATTAAGACCCTCATCCTCCTTCGTGTAAGATGGGGAGGGTTCTCCGAAACGCCCTGCTCACATTGCATAATGCCTGTGCAGGAGGGATTAAGTTAAATCAGAATACCTCCATGGCCTTTGATAATCCCTCAGCCCCTTTGACTGCTGTTTGCGGAATTTTGACATTGCTTTTGAAAGCTTTGTCAGAGCTTGACCGTGGCGGAACCTTGCTCCCATGTTGAGCGCCTTTAAATAAACAGGAAACGCATACCCGGGAGTCACCCAAACTAGCGCTGATCTTATTACAGTTTGTGCACACATAGTAAGCTCTTGGTAAGTGCTTTTAACATTTGAAGCCGTACCCCAGAGAGTGCTCCTCAGTGCTTTCCACCTTTATAATAGGAACAGAAAGACCGTAACGGGTGTTTTTTTTCTTTTTCTGACAGGTATTTTGAGATGCCTGTTAGGGCTTGCTCCCATGACATTGGCGGAGCATTCCTCCCGTGCCGGGCGCCCTTAACTAGACAGGCCACGCATAGCCGGGAGCCGCTCACCCTCTTACTAAATTTTGTGCAAACATAATCAGTGTTAGTGTTGGTGGTAAGTGATTCTTTTAAAGACCGTACCCCATAGAGCGCTCCTCAGTGCTTTCCCCCCCTTTTATTAGGGACAGAAAGACAGGAACGGGTGGTGGGAGTAAAGGTATACTGGATTCATCTAGCTGGATCTTACTAACCAGTACATACAAAACACAAAAAAAATAAAAATTAAGAATAATAATATTAATAATATCAATAATAATAATAATAATAATAATAATAATAATAATAATAATATCACCAGCCACGTTGCAACCCTCGCACCCTCAACTGTATTTCAGTTCTGAGGTCGGGGTTGTGATCCAGTCGTTCCCATCATGTCATCAGGATCTTTAGTTTAGAAGTCCCTTGAAAATCTAAAGCATAAAAATGCCTGTCATCATACATTTAAAAAATCCATTGCAGCAGAGTCCTATTGCTCCAGCAGAGGGCGCTGTAACTGGCCAGGAAGTCTACCTATTTTAAAGTTAAAAACGCCGGAGGATCCATTTGGCGCCTCTATTCTTTAATAATGGCCGCCATTATTTATTTATATATATATATATATATATATATATATTACTAAGGCTCCCTAGGGTCCCTCTCCCCTCTTAACGGCTGCCCCCGGTCGGCCTTATTAGAAAAGGGTCCTGCTTAACTAACAGTTGTCGTCCCCCTCAGCCCTCCGCTGGCGGCGGGAAGGGACGAGGAACCATCTGAGCGGGCGGCTGGACGTACTTTCTAAGCGCCCCGTTTACTGACAAGCGCGTCCGTCTTCCTCTGACTGCCGGTGGGAGAGAGAAGAGTGAGAGCCCAACTCTGCGTGCGGCGGGAGGACAGCGCGCGCGTCCCCGCTGTATGCGAGGACGCCGCCGCTGACAGCCGCGATTAGCCTCCCCCAGCCCTCCGTTGTCATTAATGCGGCGGGAAGTCAGTGCGCTTCCTCGCTGTAGAGGAAGGGGAGGCGCAGGGGAGCTGACCTTTATCGGGAGCGCTGGCGGCGGTGTTTGAGCCCGCGCTGTGAGATGGAGGTGAGGTGGGGGGGGGGGGGGGGGGAGGAGGCGGCGGGGGAGCTGTGCTGCTAGTGTGCCAGGACCTAAGTTACAGGGAGCCTGGATGCAGCAGCGTGTACACCTATTAGAAGAAGTCTAATAGCCCTTATATCTAAGGTCCATAAAATCACCAGTGCTCACTGCCCTTGGAAATGCTGACTCTGTGCTCCGGATTTTCCATAGAGAGATGCAGATTCCTTTATCTGGGATCCTTGTCTCTCCATTCTGAAAGCCTTTATCCCCTTTTATTAGGTTGACATAGCTTAAAGTATTTAGGTAGAGCCTGCACCCTCCTTTGATGTAGGTGGGATTGGGCATTGTTTTACCTCTTGTAAAGCCTGCACCCTCCTTTTAGTTAGGAGGGATTGGGCCAGTCATCAAAAGACAAAAGAAATAATAAGAATTTACTCACCGGTAATTCTATTTCTCGTAGTCCGTAGTGGATGCTGGGACTCCGTAAGGACCATGGGGAATAGCGGCTCCGCAGGAGACTGGGCACAACTATAAAGAAAGCTTTAGACTACTGGTGTGCACTGGCTCCTCCCACTATGACACTCCTCCAGACTTCAGTTAGGATACTGTGCCCGGAAGAGCTGACACAATAAGGAAGGATTTTGAATCCCGGGTAAGACTCATACCAGCCACACCAATCACACCGTATAACTCGTGATACAATACCCAGTTAACAGTATGATAACAACTGAGCCTCTCAACAGATGGCTCAACAATAACCCTTTAGTTAAACAATAACTATATACAAGTATTGCAGACAATCCGCACTTGGGATGGGCGCCCAGCATCCACTACGGACTACGAGAAATAGAATTACCGGTGAGTAAAATCTTATTTTCTCTGACGTCCTAAGTGGATGCTGGGACTCCGTAAGGACCATGGGGATTATACCAAAGCTCCCAAACGGGCGGGAGAGTGCGGATGACTCTGCAGCACCGATTGGGCAAACTCTAGGTCCTCCTCAGCCAGGGTGTCAAACTTGTAGAATTTTGCAAATGTGTTTAACCCCGACCAAGTAGCTGCTCGGCAAAGTTGTAGAGCCGAGACCCCTCGGGCAGCCGCCCAAGAAGAGCCCACCTTCCTCGTGGAATGGGCTTTCACTGATTTAGGATGCGGCAGTCCAGCCGCAGAATGTGCAAGCTGAATCGTACTACAGATCCAGCGAGCAACAGTCTGCTTTGAAGCAGGTGCACCCAACTTGTTGGGCGCATACAGGATAAATAGCGAGTCAGTCTTTCTGACTCCAGCTGTCCTGGAAACAGACTTTCAGGGCCCTGACTACGTCCAACAACTTGGAAGCCTCCAAGTCTTTAGTAGCCGCAGGCACCATGATAGGTTGGTTCAGATGAAAAGCTGATACCACTTTAGGGAGAAACTGGGGACAAGTCCTCAATTCTGCCCTATCCATATGGAAAATCAGATAAGGGCTTTTACATGACAAAGCCGCCAATTCTGATACACGTCTGGCCGAAGCCAAGGCCAACAACATGACCACTTTCCACGTGAGATATTTCAAATCCACGGTTTTTAGTGGCTCAAATCAATGTGACTTTAGGAAATCCAACACCACGTTGAGATCCCAAGGTGCCACTGGAGGCACAAAAGTGGGCTGAATATGCAGCACTCCCTTAACAAAAGTCTGAACTTCAGGTAGTGAAGCCAGTTCTCTCTGGAAGAAAATCGATAGAGCCGAAATCTGGACCTTAATGGAACCCAATTTTAGGCCCATAGTCACCCCTGACTGCAGGAAGTGCAGAAATCGACCTAGCTGAAATTCCTCCGTTGGGGCCTTCATGGCCTCACACCACGCAACATATTTTCGCCAAATGCGGTGATAATGGTTTGCGGTAACTTCTTTCCTAGCTTTAATCATTGTAGGAATGACTTCCTCCGGAATGCCCTTTTCCTTCAGGATCCGGTGTTCAACCGCCATGCCGTCAAACGCAGCCGCGGTAAGTCTTGGAACAGACAGGGCCCCTGCTGTAGCAGGTCCTGTCTGAGCGGCAGAGGCCATGGGTCCTCTGAGATCATTTCTTGAAGTTCCGGGTACCAAGCTCTTCTTGGCCAATCCGGAACAATGAGTATAGTTCTTACTCCTCTTCTCCTTATTATCCTCAGTACCTTTGGTATGAGAGGAAGAGGAGGGAACACATAAACCGACCGGTACACCCACGGTGTCACTAGAGCGTCCACAGCTATCGCCTGAGGGTCTCTCGACCTGGCGCAATATCTTTCTAGCTTTTTGTTTAGGCGGGACGCCATCATGTCCACCTGTGGCCTTTCCCAACGGTTTACAATCATTTGGAAGACTTCTGGATGAAGTCCCCACTCTCCCGGGTGGAGGTCGTGCCTGCTGAGGAAGTCTGCTTCCCAGTTGTCCACTCCCGGAATGAACACTGCTGACAGTGCTAACACGTGATTTTCCACCCATCGGAGAATCCTTGTGGCTTCTGCCATCGCCGTCCTGCTTCTCGTGCCGCCCTGTCGGTTTACATGGGCGACCGCCGTGATGTTGTCTGACTGGATCAGTACCGGCTGGTTTTGAAGCAGGGGTTTTGCCTGACTTAGGGCATTGTAAATGTCCCTCAGTTCCAGAATATTTATGTGCAGGGAAGTCTCCTGACTTGACCATAGTCCTTGGAAGTTTCTTCCCTGTGTGACTGCCCCCCAGCCTCGAAGGCTGGCATCCGTGGTCACCAGGACCCAGTCCTGTATGCCGAATCTGCGGCCCTCTTGAAGATGAGCACTCTGCAGCCACCACAGCAGAGACACCCTGGTCCTTGGAGACAGGGTTATCAGCCGATGCATCTGAAGATGCGATCCGGACCACTTGTCCAATAGGTCCCACTGTTCTTGCATGGAACCTGCCGAATGGAATTGCTTCGTAGGAAGCTACCATCTTTCCCAGGATCCGCGTGCAGTGATGCACCGACACCTGTTTTGGTTTTAGGAGGCCTCTGACTAGAGATGACAGCTCCTTGGCCTTCTCCTCCGGGAGAAACACTTTTTTCTTTTCTGTGTCCAGAACCATCCCCAGGAACAGTAGACGTGTCGTAGGGATCAGCTGTGACTTTGGAATATTTAGAACCCAGCCGTGCTGTTGTAGCACCTCCCGAGATAGTGCTACCCCGACCAACAACTGCTCCCTGGACCTCGCCTTTATCAGGAGATCGTCCAAGTACGGGATAATTAAAACTCCCTTCTTTCGAAGGAGTATCATCATTTCGGCCATTACCTTGGTAAAGACCCTCGGAGCCGTGGATAGACCGAACGGCAACGTCTGGAATTGGTAATGACAATCCTGTACCACAAATCTGAGGTACTCCTGGTGAGGATGGTAAATGGGGACATGCAGGTAAGCATCCTTGATGTCCAGTGATACCATGTAATCCCCCTTGTCCAGGCTTGCAATAATCGCCCTGAGCGATCCCATCTTGAACTTGAATTTTTTTATAGATGTGTTCAAGGATTTCAAATTTAAAATGGGTCTCACCGAACCGTCCGGTTTCGGTACCACAAACATTGTGGAATAGTAACCCCGTCCTTGTTGAAGTAGGGGCACCTTTACTATCACCTGTTGTGAATACAGCTTGTGAATTGAGGAAATGAAGACTGGCGCTAATGTGTTTCTCCAATAATAATGAACGACTGTGGATCAGTTTAAATAAAATAACATAAAATTTATTACCTATACATCACAATTTAAAAACTGAAAAACATCTGAACATATATGTCATATATAAAATTGAGGCATATATGGAGCTAAGAAATATTTAAAGGTGGCTGCTTTCAGTGTCCACAAATGGATCCCGGACTGAGTGCCTTGTGCAAAGTTCTCTAGTAGGAGGAAATGTGTGCAGCTGGTATTACCCGTATTGATGGAGACTTCCAAAGGTTTTTGTTGGTTTTTTCAGCAAGCAAGCTGTAGTGATGAAACAACCTGGGTCTCTCCCATCGATGCTGTGCATGTAAAATTCCTCAGAGTTCCAAACGGCAAGTTTGAACGGCAAGTTTAAAAGTCCATATCTGGATCCGACTTGAAAGTGGAACACTTGTGGTGGTAGTCGCAGCTTCAACACTTAACGCGTTTCCCTAGGTAAAGTCACCTAGCTTCATCAGAAGTATGGCTCCATCTGATTTTGGGATCTATTTATACCCCATTTGATAGCCTGATGCCCCACAGGTGTGATGTAGTAATTTTCAATAATCCACAGTCTTGTTAAAAATACAAAAATTATATAAATAATGTACTCATGATATACATAAGAAAGGATGGGAGGCAAACCCACATGAAATAGAAGTCTCAAAAGCAACAAATCAATAGAATACATATCTATGATAAGGAGGGTCAAAGGTCAGTGTCGTCACATGACTCACCCCCTATATATAAGTGACCACTTTTAATCAAATGAACTGATTGTATAAACTTCATTCCCCCAGTCACTGGGATGATAGTGTCCCCATAATAATTCTAAACTCAACTGGAGTCACTCCACGGCTGTACAGCCACCCTAGGGTATCGACAGAGTTGTGATGACTGAGGTCTAACATATCTTAATATTTTCAGTATTTAATATACTTAATTATCTTCTGGACTCAATATGAGTCAGTTTTCTCTATTGAGTATACATAATCAGACACCCATGAACGGGACAAATCTATTTATAAACGTAATGAATGTTATTATTAAATAGATCAAAATTATGTTTCCTTCTCCTTTTTTTCAGAGTTCTTGAGGGCTAAAATTTATATATATATAAAAATAATAATAATATATTAAAAAAAAAAAAAAAAAATATATATATATATATATATATATATATATATATATATATATAAAATATATAGAAAATAATAAAATAAACAATTAAAAATAAACAACAGAAAGTAACACAATAGTATTCAGGTGTCTCCCATTTCAAGGGATATGAGTGATATGATGTAATATTTGTCATTATTTATTACGTAAGGCTTGATGTGCACAGCGAGTGTTCAATATATGATTACACCTGGTCATGTGGGCGGTATAATAGTATGATGCTGACGTTTATAGCATATATATATTATATATTATATAAAAGAGTTATTAGCCAATGTAGACATAGTGATCTTATTGTAATAAATATATGTGTATATATCCATGTATAAAGTGTTTTTGATTAGTCCATCAGTGGTAGCACTTCTGTAGCAATATAACTGTAAGTCTTCTGTAGCAATATAACTGTAAGTCTTTTGTCATGACACAGCGGCATGATTGCTACGTACATCATGCGGGCGTACGTCCGGGTAACATAGCAACCAGCCTCACAAATCTGTCTGTTTCAGGATTCCGATCACGTGACGGCGGCATCACGTCATTACACACCACGCAGATACACGCTCAGTTGCTTAGCAACTAGGGCGCTTCAGTAAAACAAATGACACGTGACGCCGCCGGTCACGTGACCCGGAAGGAGCACACAGCGCTATACGGAGCCCAGGAGTAAAACCTCCCCATCTCTATATAACAGATTGGGGATATTCATGTAAGTTATAATTATTATGGGGACACTATCATCCCAGTGACTGGGGGAATGAAGTTTATACAATCAGTTCATTTGATTAAAAGTGGTCACTTATAATATATATAGGGGGTGAGTCATGTGACGACACTGACCTTTGACCCTCCTTATCATAGATATGTATTCTATTGATTTGTTGCTTTTGAGACTTCTATTTCATGTGGGTTTGCCTCCCATCCTTTCTTATGTATATCATGAGTACATTATTTATATAATTTTTGTATTTTTAACAAGACTGTGGATTATTGAAAATTACTACATCACACCTGTGGGGCATCAGGCTATCAAATGGGGTATAAATAGATCCCAAAATCAGATGGAGCCATACTTCTGATGAAGCTAGGTGACTTTACCTAGGGAAACGCGTTAAGTGTTGAAGCTGCGACTACCACCACAAGTGTTCCACTTTCAAGTCGGATCCAGATATGGACTTTTAAACTTGCCGTTCAAACTTGCCGTTTGGAACTCTGAGGAATTTTACATGCACAGCATCGATGGGAGAGACCCAGGTTGTTTCATCACTACAGCTTGCTTGCTGAAAAAAACAACAAAAACCTTTGGAAGTCTCCATCAATACGGGTAATACCAGCTGCACACATTTCCTCCTACTAGAGAACTTTGCACAAGGCACTCAGTCCGGGATCCATTTGTGGACACTGAAAGCAGCCACCTTTAAATATTTCTTAGCTCCATATATGCCTCAATTTCATATATGATATATATGTTCAGATGTTTTTCAGTTTTTAAATTGTGATGTATAGGTAATAAATTTTATGTTATTTTATTTAAACTGATCCACAGTCGTTCATTATTATTGGAGAAACACATTAGCGCCAGTCTTCATTTCCTCATTTTCTAAAAACATTTTTAGGGACTGACAATCCCTTCTGGCAGCTGTGACAGCGCGTCCGGGTTATTTTCTTTGTTCTGGTTTTTTTCCATAGTCTTTACCCAGACGCTGCAGCCATGAGTTGTTTCTCCAATTTTAAAGAAAGGAGTGATAGGAGGCAAACCTACATGACAGATTGGGGGGATTCAATGTTAGACAAACCAGGTTCTGAATTGCATGATATGAATAAGGATTTTTATGCTTTAGAAGATCTCCTTAAAAATGAATCAAGAAACTGGTTAGACAGTACCAACTTACAGAATTATCTGGATAAGGGGATGGTACCAAGGGGACTCAGGCTATTCAAGAACTCAATTTTTTCTGAATATCCTGAGTTCCAAAAAGAATGGGACAATTTATTAGATAATTGCTCGTTAGCCCTCATGAAAACCATTATAAAATTTAGATCGTATAAGGTCCAACAAATAGAAAAAGAAATAGATGTTCTGAAAAAATCAATGGACAAATATATGTCATTACCAGAATTCAAGGAGAAAGATAGACGTGTTAATGAGAGAGTTATAAACTTTGAAAAAAACTTGATGGATAATAAATATAGAAAGTTTAAGAGAGATTCATTTGACTATAAGAATGACCAAATTAGAAGTTATAGGAATAACTCTAAACAAATTCACAGGCCAGGCACCCCTAGAAACAACCCAGGGAGGGAGAGGGAATATCCACGTCACCAACAGGATAGACATGAAAATTTTGAACATACAAATAGATTTGAAGCCCTTAGTCATCCAGTTGACCCTAAAAGATCTCCCAAACAACTAGGAGCCAGGAAAAAGGATTTTAATAATAAAAATAACTCAAGTTATTATCAAGACAAATCGGAACCAACAAACACAGACTCCTATAGAGGTAGAATTCGAAACAGAGAGGATCATTTTTTAGACAGGGAGTACAGACACAACAGGTGGGAATCTCCACCAAAGAGGCAGAGAGCAGACTTCAGAAACAAAAGAGTCAGAAATCTAAGTGCAGAGGCACGAGAGGAGGACGTCTGAGACATAAACATCAATTTAAGAACAAACAAGTCCATATATCAGACCCAGAGAGGGACTCTAAGAAAGTAATTAATTTATCTTCAAAGAAACTCACCCAATCAGAATTAACACTGCTTGGGAAGGGACTAAAGTTTGCCCCCACAAGCGGTCCCAACCTGTTTGATTTATATGTGGACCTGAACAAATTTGTTCGCACACTTTGTCGTAAACGCTATTTTGCGAACAAACGATTGAAAACCTTACAGGACACTTCTATCCCTATTGTATTGGATAGTACAGATACCTTTTTATTAAACACCTTGGAGAGCCTGTGGCAGGAGGGTAATGTAGATTCAGAAGATTCCCCTGATACTGAAATCAAAATCTACGACATTAAAAATACAAATAGATTTAAGAAGAGATCGGAGTTCTTCCCAATCAGTGCAAAAAGTAGTTCTATCGAAACTTTTTATCGCATCACCTTGGATGATTTCAAGGACATGTGCCAAAAATATTATGACAAAAAACAACCATCCAATCTAAGTAGGAAAGAAAAGGAAGCTCTTAAATCACTGGTGGAGGATTCAACCATTATAATAAAAGAGGCAGATAAGGGGGGGGGTTTAGTAATTCTGAACCGTGTTGACTATATAGCAGAATCACGCAGACAATTGAACAATCCAGAACATTATTACACTTTAAAGGGAGACCCTACTTTAAAATTCCAGTCAGACCTCAAAACTTTATTAGAAGGAGCCTTAGACTCAGGTATCATCACTAGAGAAATATATCACTTTCTTTTTTCTACTCACCCCCACATTCCAGTTTTTTATTATTTACCCAAAATTCACAAATCCCTCACTACACCTCCCGGGAGACCTATTATTTCAGGTATTGATTCTTTAACCTCAAATCTTTCTTTTTATGTAGACTCTTTTCTTCAATCTAGAGTGTCCTCACTGAGGTCTCACATTAAAGATACTACGCATTTTTTAAATTTATTAAACACCATCTCATGGAAAGAATCTTATTCCTTTCTCACCTTGGATGTATCTGCACTTTACACAAATATCCCTCACCAATTGGGGTGTGAAGTAATCAAAAGGAGATTAGATATGGATGATGACCTCAGTGAGGAACAGAAATCTTTTCTTATTTCTTCCATATCTTTTATTTTATCACATAATTATTTTTTATTTCTTGGTGATTTTTACCTTCAGGTTATGGGCATGGCCATGGGGACCAGGTTCGCACCCAGCTATGCCAACCTCTACATGGGGGAGTTTGAACAAACCCATGTGTGGGGGGGCGGCTGGGAGGCGAACCTGGTCCTCTATGGCCGCTACATAGATGATCTTTTTATTATTTGGGATGGGGATTCACACTCTGCTTCACAATTTATTCAGTCATTATCCCATAATAAGTACAATCTCACTTTCACTTCTATGTTTCACACCACTAAAATTAACTTTCTAGATATCGATTTAGAGATTATAAATAATAAGATAGTCACGTCCACATTTAGTAAAAAAACTAATACCAACTCCTTTTTGCATTTTAGTAGTGCACATCACAAACCTTGGAAGCAAAATATTCCTAAGGGACAACTTATTCGTCTTAGAAGAAACTGTTCCAATTTTACCACTTTTTCTGAACAAGCAGATACCCTACTCTCCTCTTTCAGAGAGTGTGGATATCCAGATAATATTCTACAAAAAGCCCTCAGGGAAGTTTCTGATTTAGATAGGAATAGCCTTTTGCAGTATCATTCTAAAAGAGAAGATCAAACTAAAAAAGATAGGAGTTCTGCATTTATATGTAAATTTAACAGCTGTGCAGGACAGATACGTAGCATAATACACAGAAACTATAAAATTTTGAAACAAGACCGCATCTTGGTGGAGACACTCCCTCAAGACCCATTAATTATCTATCGAAAAAATAGGTCTCTAAAAACGCTTTTAGCTCCAAGCTATCTGAAAAAAGTAGAGAACAAAGATTGTATCAGAAAACAAGAATCAGGCTCTGATTGGTTGACAAAAAAACCCTTGGGTTTTTTTCACTGTGGCAAAAATAAATGCCAGGTTTGTCTCCATACATCAAGGAAAACGATGTCAATCGAATTACCAAATAAAATAGACACTTATTTTATTAAATCATTTATAAACTGTGATTCTTCATATGTAGTTTACCTCCTTTGGTGTAGCTGCAACTTATATTATGTGGGCCGTACCACCAGGAAACTGCGCACTAGGTTCATGGAGCATAAAAGAAATATTGCAAAAGGTTTTTTCAAACATAGCGTGTCCCGACATTTTTATTCCACACATCAGAAAGATCCTAGTTGTCTCTCGATCTTAGGATTGGAACATATAGCCCCTACGGGGAGAGGGGGTGATAGATTTTCGTTATTATGCAAGAGAGAAATCTACTGGATGCTTCAGTTTAATTCAGTGCACCCTTCAGGTCTAAATGAGACAATGGAACTAAATGTAGTGGTTTAGAATTTATTAATCATCTTTGACTAATACATTGTTTTGATCCCATGCCAACAACCACTCTCGAGACCACTAGGTACAGGTGACAAATCTGTGTCACCTGTGTGTGGTCTGTATGGCCTTGGAGATTTCCACGCAATCCTGGACGGGACAGTGTTCACCCCTGTCAGCGCGTCCAGGATCAGCGGTCAATCGAAGTCTCTTCTGAGTGTTTAGGAACTCCTGTCAACTGGAGTCACTCCACGGCTGTACAGCCACCCTAGGGTATCGACAGAGTTGTGATGACTGAGGTCTAACATATCTTAATATTTTCAGTATTTAATATACTTAATTATCTTCTGGACTCAATACGAGTCAGTTTTCTCTATTGAGTATACATAATCAGACACCCATGAACGGGACAAATCTATTTATAAACGTAATGAATGTTATTATTAAATAGATCAAAATTATGTTTCCTTCTCCTTTTTTTCAGAGTTCTTGAGGGCTAAAATTTATATATATATATATATAAAAATAATAATAATATATTAAAAAAAAAAAAAAAAAAATATATATATATATATATATATATATATATATATATATATAAAATATATAGAAAATAATAAAATAAACAATTAAAAATAAACAACAGAAAGTAACACAATAGTATTCAGGTGTCTCCCATTTCAAGGGATATGAGTGATATGATGTAATATTTGTCATTATTTATTACGTAAGGCTTGATGTGCACAGCGAGTGTTCAATATATGATTACACCTGGTCATGTGGGCGGTATAATAGTATGATGCTGACGTTTATAGCATATATATATTATATATTATATAAAAGAGTTATTAGCCAATGTAGACATAGTGATCTTATTGTAATAAATATATGTGTATATATCCATGTATAAAGTGTTTTTGATTAGTCCATCAGTGGTAATACTCTTCTGTAGCAATATAACTGTAAGTCTTTTGTCATGACACAGCGGCATGATTGCTACGTACATCATGCGGGCGTACGTCCGGGTAACATAGCAACCAGCCTCACAAATCTGTCTGTTTCAGGATTCCGATCACGTGACGGCGGCATCACGTCATTACACACCACGCAGATACACGCTCAGTTGCTTAGCAACTAGGGCGCTTCAGTAAAACAAATGACACGTGACGCCGCCGGTCACGTGACCCGGAAGGAGCACACAGCGCTATACGGAGCCCAGGAGTAAAACCTCCCCATCTCTATATAACAGATTGGGGATATTCATGTAAGTTATAATTATTATGGGGACACTATCATCCCAGTGACTGGGGGAATGAAGTTTATACAATCAGTTCATTTGATTAAAAGTGGTCACTTATAATATATATAGGGGGTGAGTCATGTGACGACACTGACCTTTGACCCTCCTTATCATAGATATGTATTCTATTGATTTGTTGCTTTTGAGACTTCTATTTCATGTGGGTTTGCCTCCCATCCTTTCTTATGTATATCATGAGTACATTATTTATATAATTTTTGTATTTTTAACAAGACTGTGGATTATTGAAAATTACTACATCACACCTGTGGGGCATCAGGCTATCAAATGGGGTATAAATAGATCCCAAAATCAGATGGAGCCATACTTCTGATGAAGCTAGGTGACTTTACCTAGGGAAACGCGTTAAGTGTTGAAGCTGCGACTACCACCACAAGTGTTCCACTTTCAAGTCGGATCCAGATATGGACTTTTAAACTTGCCGTTCAAACTTGCCGTTTGGAACTCTGAGGAATTTTACATGCACAGCATCGATGGGAGAGACCCAGGTTGTTTCATCACTACAGCTTGCTTGCTGAAAAAAACAACAAAAACCTTTGGAAGTCTCCATCAATACGGGTAATACCAGCTGCACACATTTCCTCCTACTAGAGAACTTTGCACAAGGCACTCAGTCCGGGATCCATTTGTGGACACTGAAAGCAGCCACCTTTAAATATTTCTTAGCTCCATATATGCCTCAATTTCATATATGATATATATGTTCAGATGTTTTTCAGTTTTTAAATTGTGATGTATAGGTAATAAATTTTATGTTATTTTATTTAAACTGATCCACAGTCGTTCATTATTATTGGAGAAACACATTAGCGCCAGTCTTCATTTCCTCATTTTCTAAAAACATTTTTAGGGACTGACAATCCCTTCTGGCAGCTGTGACAGCGCGTCCGGGTTATTTTCTTTGTTACAGCTTGTGAATTGCCTGTAACACTGCCTCCCTGCCTGAGGGAGTGGTTGGTAAGGCAGATTTGAGGAAACGGCGGGGGGGAGACGTCTCGAATTCCAGCTTGTACCCCTGAGATACTATTTGAAAGATCCAGGGATCCACCCGTGAGCGAGCCCACTGATTGCTGAAATATTTGAGACGGGCCCCCACCGTACCTGGCTCCGCCTGTGGAGCCCCAGCGTCATGCTGTGGACTTAGAGGAAGCGGGGGAGGACTTTTGCTCCTGGGAACTGGCTGTATGCTGCAGCTTTTTCCCCCTACCTCTGCTTCTGGGCAGAAAGGACGCGCCCTTAACCCGCTTGCCCCTATTGGTCCGAAAGGACTGTACCTGATAATACGGTGCTTTCTTTGGCTGTGAGGGAACATGGGGTAAAAATGTAGACTTCCCAGCTGTTGCTGTGGAAACGAGGTCCGAGAGACCATCCCCGAACAACTCCTCACCCTTATAAGGCAGAACTTCCATGTGCCTTTTGGAATCTGCATCTCCTGTCCACTGCCGAGTCCATAACCCTCTCCTGGCAGAAATGGACATTGCACTAATTTTGGATGCCAGCCGGCAAATATCCCTCTGTGCATCCCTCATGTATAAAAGTGCGTCTTTAATATGCTCTACGGTTAGCAATATAGTGTCCCTGTCTAGGGTATCAATATTTTCCGACAGGGAATCTGACCACGCAGCTGCAGCACTGCACATCCATGCTGATGCAATAGCTGGCCTCAGTATAACACCTGTGTGTGTATATATAGACTTCAGGATAGCCTCCTGCTTTCTATCAGCAGATTCCTTCAGGGCGGCCGTATCCGGAGACGGTAGTGCCACCTTCTTTGACAAGCGTGTGAGCGCTTTATCCACCCTAGGGGATGTTTCCCAGCGTGACCTATCCTCTGGCGGGAAAGGGTACGCCATTAGTAACCTCTTAGAAATTACCAGTTTCTTATCAGGAGAAGCCCACGCTTCTTCACACACGTCATTTAACTCCTCAGATGGAGGAAAAGCTACTGGTAGTTTTTTCTCTCCAAACATAATACTCTTTTTTGTGGTACCGGGGGTAACATCAGAAATGTGCAACACATTTTTCATTGCCTCAATCATGTAACGTGTGGCCCTATTGGAAGTTACATTAGTCTCATCGTCGTCGACACTAGAGTCAGTATCCGTGTCGACATCTGTGTCTGCCATCTGAGGTAGCGGGCGTTTTAGAGCCCCTGATGGCTTTTAAGACGCCTGGGCAGGCACAGGCTGAGAAGCCGGCTGTCCCATAGTAGGTATGTCGTCAAACCTTTTATGCAAGGAGTCGACACTGTCGCGTAATTCCTTCCACAGAGCCATCCACTCAGGTGTCGAACCCGCAGGGGGTGACATCACATTTACAGGCATTTGCTCCGCCTCCACATAAGCCTCCTCATCAAACATGTCGACACAGCCGTACCGACACACCGCATACACACAGGGAATGCTCTGACAGAGGACAGGACCCCACAAAGCCCTTTGGGGAGACAGAGAGAGAGTATGCCAGCACACACCAGAGCGCTATATAATACAGGGACTAACTGAATTATATCCCCTTATAGCTGATATATATATATATATATATTATATATATATATATATATACACACACTGCGCCTCAATTTAGTGCCCCCCCCCCCTCTCTTTTTTACCCTTCTGTAGCTTGTAGACTGCAGGGGAGAGCCAGGGAGCTTCCTTCCAGCGGAGCTGTGAGGGAAAAATGGCGCCAGTGTGCTGAGGGAGTTAGCCCCGCCCCTTTTTCGGCGGACTTCTCCCGCGTTTTTGAAACTCTGGCAGGGGTATTAATTTACACCTATATAGCCTCTGGGACTATATATGGTGTATATTTGCCAGCCAAGGTGTGTAATATTGCCCTCAGGGCGCCCCCCCCCAGTGCCCTGCACCCATCAGTGACCGGAGTGTGAGGTGTACATGAGGAGCAATGGCGCACAGCTGCAGTGCTGTGCGCTACCTTGGTGAAGACCGAAGTCTTCTGCCGCCGATTTTCCGGACCTCTTCATGCTTCTGGCTCTGTAAGGGGGACGGCGGCGCGGCTCCGGGAACCAACATCAAGGTCGGGTCCTGCGGTCGATCCCTCTGGAGCTAATGGTGTCCAGTAGCCTAAGAAGCCCAAACTACCACCTGTTAGGTAGGTTCGCTTCTTCTCCCCTTAGTCCCTCGCTGCAGTGAGTCTGTTGCCAGCAGATCTCACTGTAAAATAAAAAACCTAAAATATACTTTCTTTCTAGGAGCTCAGGAGAGCCCCTAGTGTGCATCCAGCTCAGCCAGGCATAAGATTCTAACTGAAGTCTGGAGGAGGGTCATAGTGGGAGGAGCCAGTGCACACCAGTAGTCTAAAGCTTTCTTTATAGTTGTGCCCAGTCTCCTGCGGAGCCGCTATTCCCCATGGTCCTTATGGAGTCCCAGCATCCACTTAGGACGTCAGAGAAAAAAATAAAATAAATTAAGATAAAAAAATTCTTCACGGAGCAGGAGCTCCCTTCAGTGCCTGTTACCTCCTAGGCACAATTTTTCAAACTGAGGGATGAGGGATGTGAAGGGGGAGGAGCCGGCTGTGCAGACAATGCTAATTTTTAGATTGTGCCACACCTCCGGTTGCAAGCTTCACACCCCTATTGTATATGACTCCAGTGTCCCCTAGTGGATGAAAGAGAAAAGAGATTAATGGGCACCAAATGATTTACTGCCAAGGGTGAACAAGGTTCCTGTACAGTATCCTTGTTTTCTCTTCTCCTCCCATAAATCTGGTCCACCCTCCCATGTGTGGCTCTCTGTAACCCCCTGTACCCATCACCCACTTTATATTCGGTTCCTTGTCCCCAATTTTGAATGTGTACGTGTGTCTTTCTCCAAATGCATGCCTCCCGGTTGACCCTTTGTGTGTACATCTACCAGTGTCCCCACATCCCATCTGTTCCCCCTACTTTTTTTCTCGCAAGTGCTCCCACAGCCCACCTCCTCCACTGCTACATGTGATAGGAAAGACCAATGCTAGTGGCTGATTAGATGCAGCAGGGCTAAACAGAACAGCAACCGTGTACAAGTACGAGGGGTGTGCAATAAGTTTCTGCATGTGCAATGCATAGGTAGAGTAGACACAATCTAAATGACTGGTTGTGAACTATAATATCTAATTAAGGTTCTTGTGAAATATGAAATCATAGAACCATATAGAAGCAGCACTGCACACCGAAGTCAGTATGTTCACTTCCTTCATTAACTCACTATGGAGCTCAGGGGCCACTGGAGAGCCATGATCTACTACGACTACAAGAGTGGTCTGCGTCAGCAGGAGTGTTTTGACGGATTGTGGGTTACTTTTGGGGAAGAAGCACTGTCCCAAACCACTGTGTTTGAGAGGGTCACCGGAGCCACAAGACGGGCTAGACGAAAGGACAGAGTATTGAAGTGACGAGGAGCACACCAGACAAAGAGAAACAGTTGATGACTTTGTCGTATAGGAACATGCATCCAGAGACACCATATAGTCCCCAGTTCCAGAGCCAAGATGATAGACCGTAGAGATTCCATGTGGAATCTGGGATCTCGTAGATAGGACATTCAACTCTTTGAGGTTGAGAATCGGTTGATACGAACAGTCCGGTTTCTGAACCAGAAAAAAGGTGGTGTAGAAACCCTGACCTCTTTGATCCTTCGGCACCGGTATGATAACATTGGAGGCGAGCAGGGAGTTGACAGACTGGCGCAGAGCCTCTGCTTCTCCAGGACCCACCAGAAGCCCCATGGTGAAAAACAGTCTTGGAGAACGGTGCCAAAACATTAGAGCATAACCTTGAGAGACAATGTCTCTGACCCAGGCGTCCGTCGTGGTTTATGACCACCGAGGTGCAAAAGACAGTAGTTGGCCCCCCACCCTAAGGTCCCCCAGGGGGAGGCCTGCCCCGTCACGCGGCAGGCTTGACCGTAGGTTTTGGTGTTGGGCATCTGGTCACCCATGGTCGTTTAGCACAAGGCTTGAAGCCCTTAGCGGGGGCCTGGTATCTAGAAGAGGCCTGGCCTTTAGCCCTACCCTGTGGTCGAAAGGACCTCTTGGATCTAGGGGCCGCTGCTGACGGAAGAAAGGCCGTCTTAGAAGTTGCCAGCGACGGCACAGTCTTATCCAGAGCCATCTTGGAGGAGGCGTCCGCTCTCCACAAACGGAGCCACAGAGAGCACCGGGCTGCTACGGTTGAAGCTGAAATCTTCGAAGTAAGAACTGCTGTATCCATAGCTGCTTCCCCAAGATATATATTCGCTTTTTGAATATCATCAACTAGAACCAATAATTCTTTCCTACCATCCGCAGATGACAGGCCTTGTTGTAGTAGTAGGAGTAGTGCCAGTGCCGACTGGTTTTCATTTGGTGCCATAATGACCCAAATGATCACTGAAAGTCTTAATTACCATCCTACAAGACTTCATGCACTTGGAACTGCTGTGAAAGACATCATTGAAAAGCTCCTCCGGAAAGATCCTGCCAGACGACTCTGAATCAAAGGTAACATACACCATCACCCGTTCTTCCAGCCGGTCAACTGGGTCACAGTGGAAGTCCTTGAGACTGTACCCCCATACAACCCCTGACTACACTCTGACTTCATTCTTAGCCACCTATAGATAATGGTGGCAACAGAGGACTGTAAGCTAACTATAACGATGAGGGTTCTCATTTGTCAGCTCCACTTGGAGGGGATGTAGTTATTTGACCGGCGTATAGGAGACCGCTGGTCACAATACCTCCCCCTACATCCCACCCCCTTAGAAATCCGACAGTCGGCATACCGATTGGCAGGGACTATTCCCACTTGCGGGTGTCCACGACACCCATAGAGTGACCGAGCCCGCAAGGGTCTTGTTGCACTCGCCCTCGCCCCCCTGGAGACAGATAAAGTACCAGCCAATTAGCTCCTGTCATTTTTCAAACAGCCTTTAAACTGACATTTAGAAGCTGATTGGTTGGTGGGTAACTGTATGACTTGTCCTTGGGGCCGGGGTTAAGGTATGTTCTGGTGGCTGGCAACACATTTCTATGCTCCTTTTTGTATAAATGGTTCAGCTGGGACCATGTCACAGTGCTACTTATCCAATAACAATTCTTCCTCAAATCAAGCCCGAGTAAACACTCCATTTCATTCTATAATCAATTCTAATCTTTAGATCCCTCTGCGGACAGTTCATCTATAAAATGCAGAAGTATAAGAAAGTAAATTTATTATTTTTTCAAAATAAAGAGCAAATGTGATGTGTACAACCTATAATCATACAGTACATTACCAGGGAAGCCATCAGGAAAGGGGGGAAACTGGTGTCCCAGGTCCTTACAGAGAGGGGGGCCCACCCCTAGCTCCTACCGCCAATACCTGTGCAGCTGCACCAGTCTGTGAATCATCGGGGGGGAGGGTTCTGGTGTCCCAGGCCCTTACTGAGAAGGGGCCCACCCCTAGCTCCTACCGCCAATACCTGTGGAGCTGTACCAGTCTGTGAATCATCAGGAGGCTGGAACGCAGGGAGAACTTCTTACAAGCCTTCCTTGCGCATCAGCTCTCTGTGAATCATTCTTGTAGGTCCACAACACTCCACCTATATGTAACATCACAATGCAGGGTGGAGCAGTGCGGCAGAATTTTTTTTGGGGAGAGATGGGCCCTGTCCATTTAGTCAGTCCCGGGCCCCGCAATTTCTGATGGTAGCCCTTTACATTACAATCAATGAACCAGTATAACAGAACACAGCTCATCAATCATGCACTGCTCACTGTGTACCTTGGCAGGGAAATCCTCAATGACTCGGACCAGGTCCTGGCACCTTTGGAAGAAAGGTTTATTCACACAGTCAGCCTTGAGTGAAGCCTGTTTAAAAGCAAAAACAATATAACCAGTCTGATTACTGCACCTTTCTGTGTGACGTATTTGGTTGCACTGGAATAACATTTTTTTAATGCCTGAAATGCATCAGCCACAAGCGCAGGTGGTAAATAGGCGATCAACTAGGTATTAAGAAACATTACAAGAAATGGGGACATACTAGGGCAAAACATTACACCGGGAGATAAACAAAACATGATCGCTGTATTCAAAAGTTAGTACAGTGAACCCGGCTGGTAAGTTATGGGCAGCACACCTGGCTGCCTAGCATTGTTTTACACTGTGAGCTGTATATGTAGTATTTCGTTGAGTGGGTGAAAGCCGGAACGGTCCGGTCTCCGGCTCCCTGCAGCGACCTGCGCCGCTGTTGAGCTCTCTGTGCGTGTCCCAGTAAATGATACACAGTAAATGGTGCCGGCAGACGTGCACAGAGAGCTCCATAGCGGCCGAGATCGTGGCAGGTAGCTGGTCCGACGTCCGGACCGTTCCGGCTTTCGCCTAATCCCGGTGCATTGTCAGTGCAATGGTGTCTACCCCTCTCTACGTAGGAATTCTCACCAGCAGGAGGCTGGGCTGTGGGCTACCCCCGGGAAGGCTCATGGTCTCTGGACGGCCGTTCCTCTTGCCCCTGTTTAATCACCCCGCCACACAGCAAAGTTTCTCGCTAAGGCGCCTGATTTACGTCATCACAGAAAGCGTCTCATTAAAGCCGCCAAGCAGAGAATGGACAGCATTTACTTGGCGCAAATGTCCTTTACCAACAGCCATTTTCTTGAAGACTGTTGTTAATTCATTTACTGTGAGTTACAGCAATTGGCTGCGCCGTCATGTATGACACACAGTACTTATGTTATGTAATGTCTTAATGATATCAATAGTAGATAGATGTGGGGTGGAGTCCACAACATGCCACACAAACACAATTATGAAATGCTCTTGAATCTGTCAAAAAAAAAAATGAGTTTATCCTTGAGCTGAGCGTTCACATGTGTGCAAGCCAAGGTACCAGGCAGATTACTGGTTACAAATTATGAAAAAAATAACACATCTTATTGCATGACATAAAATAAAATGCAGGGTGGAGCCAATAGAAGTTTATAGACAGGATTGGAGTAAGCTTTATGGTGGCCCTAGGGCAGGGCTGTTTCTAGCCAATTGGCTCCCAGTGTGAGATTTAAAAATGCGCCCCCACCCCCCATTGACAGTATAAAAAAAATGCGCCCCATTAGTACCATGGGGTATAGACGGGTCCACTGACACCAGCGTGTGGGCTGGCTCCTCCTTCTATGCCCCTCCTACCAGACTCAGTTTAGAAACCGGTCACAGCTAGGGGAGCTCCTAGAGCTTCTTTAGTTTTATTGTTTTCTAAGAGTTCGTTTAGGCACAGCGAGGCTGCTGGCAACAGCCTCCCTGCTTCGTGGGACTAAGGGGGGAGTAGTGTCCGCCCTGCGGGGTCTGAGCCACTATCTCCGCTGACAAGACACTGAGCTCCTGAGGGTGCTGATCGATAGCCGCTCCAGGTGACCGCTCACTCCCGCAGCATGCCGCCACCCCCTTACAGAGCCAGAAGACTTCGGTGGAGAGTGAGTCACCGGCCCCCCTTGCAAGTGGGGAGCCGGTGTGAAGATGGCGGCAACAGGGTGGGAGCGCAGTACTAACTGCGCTCCGGAGCTCAGCGGTACATAGTGCGGCGCTGTGAGGGGCACCCTGAGCCAGCGCCTATACCCTACACTGGTCAGCAAGCCTGTCAGGGTCCCCGGATCGCTGCCAGCAGAAATCCTCAGGCCAGTATAATATAATGAAGAGCGGGAAGCAGCGCCATGTTCGGGGGCGGAGCTTCTCCTCAGAGCGGACCCAGCAGCGTTCAGCGACATTTTCCTGCCTGCAATTCCTGTACACAGACACTGACAGGTGGAGCTGTCCCTCCAAGCAACTCCGGCTATCCTGTGCGGTATCAGGGGGTTGTAGAAGGTGGGGGGGAAGGCTGTGTAAAGTCTGTGTAGTCTATTAAGGTACACAGATAGCGCTGGTAGTTTTATTAGTTCTACCCTTAAAAAGCGCAGTGTGTGGGTTGCCTCCAATCTCTGTGTCTCTCTGTGGCACACTTGGGGGGAAACTGTGTCATATGCTGCAGAAGAGGTTTCCTCTCAGGAAGGATCCATTCCATGTATACAGGACTGTAATGCTTTGTCTCAGATCCCTATTGTTGAACCTGAGTGGTTAACTTCTATTAAAGGAATGATCTCTCAGATCTCTACTAGGGTAGCTAATACTGAGACTGAAACTCAGGTGTTGAAATAAGGGGGTGCAGCTCATGATTGAGGCCATTAGAGATGTGTTAAACATTAATGACACAACACCTGAGCAGGTTGATGAGGCTTACTTCACTGACAATAAGAAAGCCTCGCTAACCTTCCCTGCGTCTAAAGAATTAAACGCTATATTTGAAAAATCCTGGGAAAACCCGGAGAAAAAATTGCAGATCCCAAAAAGGGTTCTGGTTTCTTTTCCCTTCCCTGAGGAAGATAGGAAAAAATGGCAAAACCCACCCATTGTTGACGGATCTGTTTCCAGACTGTCTAAAAAGGTGGTTTTACCTGGATCTACCGTGTTAAAAGAACAGGCTGATCGTAAGATTGACACTATGCTCAAATCCATTTACAGTGCTTCAAGAGTGGCGTTAAGGCCCACTATTGCCTGTGCATGGATTTACTAAAGCCATAGTAAAGTGGTCAGGCACATTACTAGAGGATTTGGATACAATGGATAGAAGTGACATTGAATTGTTTTTACGTAACATACAGGATTCTGCGATGTTCATGGTGGCATCCATGAAGGACCTGGGTACGCTGACTGCACGGATATATTCCATGACGGTCTCAGCCCACAGGGGACTCTGGCTACGCCAATGGTCTGCAGATGCAGAATCCAGGAAAAGTGTGGAGAACCTACCCTACACAGGTCAGGCTCTATTTGGGTATTTGGGTAAGCGTTGGATGCGTGGATTTCCGCGGCAACCACAGGTAAGTCACCTTTCCTTCCCTCTGCTAGACCTTCTACCAAGAAACCATTTTCTTCAGCGGTGCTGCAGTCCTTTCGGACTGCTAAAGCAAAAAAGTCCAAGCCTCCTACCACTTTCTTTAGAGGTGGTCGTTCAAAATCCAAACAGCCTGCACCCGCAGGCTCCCAGGACCAGAGACCTGCTTCTAGTTCCTCAAAATCCTCAGCATGACGGTGGACCACAAAGCCTGGAGGGCGGGCTGGTGGGTGCGAGACTCAGACGTTTCAGACACGTCTGGGTGTCGTCCAGCCTGGATCCCTGGGTACAGGGTATTGTGTTCCAGGGATACAAGCTGGAGTTTCAAGAACTCCCGCCTCACCGATTCTTCAAATCAGGCTTGCCAGCTTTGCTGACAGACAGGGCTATCCTACAGGAAGCCATCCTAAAATTGGAAAAGTCACAGGTCATTGTCCCAGTTCCACCTCATATGCAAAGCAAGGGTTATTATTCAAACCTTTTCGTGGTACCGAAACCGTATGGTTCGGTCAGACCAATTTTGAACTTGAAATCTTTGAACCCTTACCTGAGGGCGTTCAAATTCAAAATGGAGTCTCTCGGAGCAGTGATTTCAGGTCTGGAGGAAGGAGAGTTTCTGGTATCCCTGGATATCAAGGATGCGTACCTCCACATTCCGATTTGGCTGCCGCACCAGGCTTCTCTCAGATTTGCACTGTTGGACAGTCACTATCAATTTCAGGCACTGCCATTCGGCCTCTCCACAGCACCGAGGGTGTTCACCAAGGTGATGGCAGAGATGATGGTACTCCTCCGCAGACAGGGGGTGAGCATAATCCCATATCTGGACAATCTGCTGATAAAGGCATCATCCAGGAAAACGTTGTTGCAGTCTATTGTTCTCACGACTCGTCTGCTCAGGGAACACGGTTGGATCCTGAACCTTCCAAAATCACATTTGGAGCCTACCAGGAGGTTGTCCTTTCTGGGAATGATCCTCGACACGGAAGTGCAGAGGGTGTTTCTCCCGGAGGAGAAAGCGTTGGTGATACAAACAATGGTCCGGGATGTCCTGAAATCAGCCTGGGTTTCGGTTAATCAGTGCATTCGCCTTCTGGGGAAGATGGTGGCCTCTTACAAGGCTCTACAGTATGGAAGGTTTCATGCTTGGTCCTTCCAACTGGATCTCCTGGACAAGTGGTTGGGATCTCATCTACACATGCACCAGAGAATACGTCTGTCGCCGAAAGCCAGGATTTCACTCCTCTGGTGGCTGCAACTACCTCACCTTCTGGAGGGCCGCAGGTTCGGGATTCAGGACTGGATCCTTGTAACCACGGATGCCAGTCTCCAGGGCTGGGGCGCAGTCACTCAGGTGGAAACCTTCTAAGGAAGGTGGTGAAGCTTGGAATCCAGCCTTCCAATAAACATTCTGGAACTAAGAGCCATCTACAGCGGTCTTCTCCAAGCGGCCCATCTTCTGCGAGATCGAGCCATTCAAGTGCAGTCGGACAATGTGACGACGGTGGCTTACATAAACCGACAGGGCGGAACAAAGAGCAGAGCTGCAATGTCAGAGGTAACAAGAATCAACCTCTGGGCAGAAAAATACGCGTTGGCGCTGTCAGCAATCTTCATTCTGGGAGTAGACAACTGGGAAATGGACTTCCTCAGCAGACACGATCTCCATCCAAGGAGAGTGGGGACTCCATCCGGAGGTGTTCACGGAGGTAACAGATCTTTGGGGTGTACCTGAAATAGACATGATGGCCTCTCGTCTCAACAAGAAGCTTTGGCGGTATTGTTCCAGGTCGAAGGACCCACAAGCCGTGGTGGTGGACGCCCTATTGACCCCGTGGGTGTTCCAGTCAGTGTACGTGTTTCCTCCACTTCTACTCATTCCAGGAGTTCTAAAACTCATAAGGAGAACAAGAGTTCTGGCAATCCTCATTGTTCCGGACTGGCCAAGAAGAACTTGGTACGCGGATCTTCTGGATCTACTGCTAGAAGAGCAGAGGCCTCTTCCTCTTCGGGAGGACCTGTTGCAGCAGGTGCCATTCGCTTATCAAGACTTACCGAGGCTACGTTTGACGGCATGGAGGTTGAATGCCAGATATTAGCTCGGAAGGGCATTCCAAACAAGGTTATTTCTACCCTGATACAGGCTAGGAAAGGAATAACGTCTAAACATTACCATCGTATTTGGAAAAAATATGTATCTTGGTGAGTCCAAGAAGTTTCCTATGGTGGAGTTTCAACTAGGACGGTTTCTCCTCTTCCTGCACGCAGGTGTGGATATGGGCCCGAGGTTGGGATCCGTAAAGGTCCAGATTTCGTCCCTATCCACTTTCTTCCAGAAACAGTTGGCTTCCTTCCCTGAGGTTTAGACTTTTCTGAAAGGGGTTCTGCACATCCAGCCTTTGTGCCTATGGCACCCTGGGATCTTAACGTGGTGTTACAGTTCCTCCAATCGGATTGGTTCGAACCTCTACCAGAGGTTGAGGTCAAATTTCTCACGTGGAAGGCTGTCACTTTGTTGGCCTTAGCTTCTGCTAGGCGTGTGTAGGAGTTGGGGGCTTTGTCTTGTAAGAGCCCCTGCTTGATCTTCCATGAAGATAGAGCTGAGCTCCGGACACATCAGCAGTTCCTTCCGAAGGTTGTGTCGGCATTTCATATCAACCAACCTATTGTGGTGCCAGTTGCTACTGTTTCATCAAAGTCCTTGGATGTTGTAAGGGCTCTGAAAATCTATGTGAAAAGGACTGCTCGTCACAGAATATCGGACTCTCTGTTTGTCCTATATGATCCCAAGAAACTAGGGTGTCCTGCTTCAAAGCAGACAATCTCTCGCTGGATCAGGTTCACTATCCAGCATGCGTATTCTAAGGCAGGATTGCCATGTCCTACGTCTGTTAAGGCCCACTCTACTCGTAAGGTGGGTTCTTCCTGGGCGGCTGCCCAGGGTGTCTCGGCTTTACAGCTTTGCCGAGCGGCTACTTGGTCTGGGTCGAACACGTTTGCAAAGTTCTACAAGTTCGATACTTTGGCCGCTGAGGACCTGAAGTTTGGTCAGTCAGTTCTGCAGGAGCCTCCGCGCTCTCCCTCCCATTCTGGGAGCTTTCGTACATCCCCATGGTACTGATGTGGACCCCAGCATCCTCTAGGACGTAAGAGAAAATAGAATTTTAATACCTACCGCTAAATCCTTTTCTCTGACGTCCTAGTGGATGCTGGGAACTCCGTAAGGACCATGGGGAATAGACGGCTCCGCAGGAGACTGGGCACATCTAAAGAAAGAATTAGGACTATCTGGTGTGCACTGGCTCCTCCCCCTATGACCCTCCTCCAAGCCTCAGTTAGATTTCTGTGCCCGGCTGAGCTGGATGCACACTAGGGGCTCTCCTGAGCTCCTAGAAAGAAAGTATAATTTAGGTTTTTTATTTTACAGTGAGACCTGCTGGCAACAGGCTCACTGCACCGAGGGACTAAGGGGAGAAGAAGCGAACCTACCTAAGTTGTGGTAGCTTGGGCTTCTTAGGCTACTGGACACCATTAGCTCCAGAGGGATCGCACACAGGACCCGACCTCGTCGTCCGTTCCCGGAGCCGCGCTGCCGTCCCCCTTACAGAGCCAGAAGCAAGAAGGTCCGGAAAATCGGCGGCTGAAGACTTCTGTCTTCTCCAAGGTAGCGCACAGCACTGCAGCTGTGCACCATTGCTCCTCATGCACACCACACACTTCGGTCACTGATGGGTGCAGGGCGCTGGGGGGGGGGGGGGGGGCGCCCTGAGAAGCAATAAATAACACCTTGGCTGGCAAACTGACACCATATATAGCCCCAGAGGCTATATAGGTGTATATTAACCCCTGCCAGGAATATTAAAATAGCGGGAGAAAGCCCGCCGAAAAAGGGGCGGAGTTATCTCCCTCAGCACACTGGCGCCATTTTCCCTCACAGCTTCGCTGGAAGGATCGCTCCCTGGCTCTCCCCTGCAGTCCTGCACTACAGAAAGGGTAAAAAAGAGAGGGGGGGCACAAATTTAGGCGCAGTATAATATATATATGCAGCTATATGGGGAAAACACTCTTTATAGGTGATATCCCTGTGGTATATAGCGCTCTGGTGTGTGCTGGCATACTCTCCCTCTGTCTCCCCAAAGGGCTTTGTGGGGTCCTGTCCTCTGTCAGAGCATTCCCTGTGTGTGTGCTGTGTGTCGGTACCGCTGTGTCGACATGTATGATGAGGAAAATGATGTGGAGTCAGAGCAAATGCCTGTAAATGTGTTGTCACCCCCTGAGGGGTCGACACCTGTGTGGATGGACTTATGGAAGGAATTACGTGACAGTGTCAGCTCCTTACATAAAAGGTTTGACGACATAGGACAGCCGGCTACTCAGCTTGTGATTGTTCCAGCGTCTCAAATGTCATCAGGGGCTTTAAAACGCCAGCTACCTCAGATGACAGACACAGATGTCGACACTGATACCGACTCCAGTGTCGACGACGATGAGACTAGTGTACCCTCCAATAGGTCCACCCGTTACATGATGGAGGCAATGAAAAATGTATTACACATTTCTGATAGTACCCCAAGTACCACAAAAAAGGTTATTATGTTCGGTGAGAAAAAACTACCAGTAGTTTTTCCTGCATCTGAGGAATTAAATGAGGTGTGTGAGGAAGCCTGGACTTCCCCCGATAAGAAATTGATAATTTCTAAAGGTTATTGGCAGCGTACCCTTTCCCGCCAGAGGATAGGTCACGTTGGGGAACATCCCCTAGGGTAGATAAAGCGCTTACACGTTTATCAAAACAGGTGGCACTACCGTCTCCGGATACGGCCGCCCAAAAGGATCCTGCTGATAGAAGGCAGGAAGCTACCCTAAAAGCTATATATACACACACGGGCATTATATTGCGACCAGCGATTGCATCAGCATGGATGTGCAGTGCTGCTGCTGCGTGGTCAGATTCCCTGTCGGATAATATTGATACCCTGGATAGGGACAATATTTTGCTGAAGGGTGGAACTGTTGGGGATGGTCTTTCAGACCTCGTTTCCACAGCTACGGCTGGGAAATCGACATTTTGCCACAGGCTACCCCACAGCAAAAGAAAGCACCGTATTATCAAGTACAGTCCTTTCGGCCCCATAAACACAAGAGGGCTCGAGGCGCATCCTTTCTGCCGAGAGGCAAAGGTAGAGGGAAAAAGCTGCAGCATACAGCCAGTTCCCAAGAGCAAAAGTCCTCCCCCGCGTCCGGTAAGTCCACAGCATGACGCTGGGGCTTCACAGGCGGACCCGGGTACGGTGGGGGCCCGTCTCAGAAATTTCAGCACACAGTGGGCTCTCTCACAGGTGGATCCCTGGATCCTTCAAGTAGTATCTCAGGGGTACAGGCTGGAATTCGAGACGTCCCCCCCCCCCCCCCGCCGTTTTCTAAAATCTGCCTTACCAGCAACTCCCTCTGTCAGGGAGGCAGTGTTGGTGGCTATCCAGAAACTGTATTCACAGCAAGTGATTGTCTAGGTACCCCTCCTTCAGCAAGGAAAGGGTTACTATTCCACAGTGTTTGTGGTACCGAAACCGGACGGTTCGGTGAGGCCCATCTTAAATTTAAAATCCTTGAACACTTATATCAAAAGGTTCAAGTTCAAGATGGAATCGCTCAGGGCGGTTATTGCGAGCCTGGACGAGGGGGATTACATGGTCTCCCTGGACATCAAGGATGCGTACCTACATGTCCCCATTTACCCCCCTCACCAGGAGTACCTCAGATTTGTGGTACAGGACTGTCACTATCAGTCCAGACGCTGCCGTTTGGGTTATCCACGGCACCGAGGGTCTTTACCAGGGTAATGGCCGAAATGATGATACTCCTTCGCAAGAAGGGAGTTTTAATTATCCCGTACTTGGACGATCTCCTGATAAAGGCGAGGTCCAAGGAACAGTTGGTAGTGGGGGTAGCACTTTCTCGGGAAGTGCTACAACAGCACGGCTGGATTCTCAATATTCCAAAGTCACAGCTGGTCCCGACGACACGTCTTCTGTTCCTGGGAATGATTCTGGACACAGACCAGAAAAAAGTGTTTCTTCCAGTGGAAAAAGCCGAGGAGTTGTCATCTCTAGTCAGAGACCTCCTAAAACCGGGACAGGTGTCGGTACATCAATGCACACGAGTCCTGGGAAAAATGGTAGCTTCGTACGAAGCAATTCCATTCGGAAGGTTCCACGCAAGGACTTTCCAGTGGGACCTGTTGGACAAATGGTCCGGGTCCCATCTCCAGATGCAACAGCGGATAACCCTGTCGGCAAGGACCAGGGTGTCGCTGCTGTGGTGGCTGCAGAGGGCTCATCTACTAGAGGGCCGCAGATTCGGAATACAGGACTGGGTCCTGGTGACCACGGATGCCAGCCTTCGGGGCTGGGGGGCAGCCACACAGGGAAGAAATTTCCAAGGACTGTGGTCAAATCAGGAGATTTCGCTTCACATAAATATTCTGGAGCTAAGGGCCATTTACAATGCCCTAAGCCAAGCAAGGCCCCTGCTTCAGAACCAGCCGGTACTGATCCAATCAGACAACATCACGGTGGTCGCCCATGTAAGCAGACAAGGCGGCACAAGAAGCAGGAGGGCAATGGCAGAAGCCACAAGGATTCTCCGATGGGCGGAAAATCATGTGTTAGCACTGACAGCAGTGTTCATTCCGGGAGTGGACAACTGGGAAGCAGACTTCCTCAGCAGGCACGACCTCCACCCGGGAGAATGGGGACTTCATCCAGAAGTCTTCCAAATACTGGTAAACCGGTGGGAAAGACCACAGGTGGACACGATGGCGTCCCGCCTCAACAAAAAGCTAAAAAGATATTGCGCCAGGTCAAGGGACCCTCAGGCGATCGCTGTGGACGCTCAAGTAACACAGTGGGTGTACCAGTCGGTTTATGTGTTTCCTCCTCTGCCTCTCATTCCCAAGGTAATACGAAGGCGAGGAGTGAAAACTATACTCGTGGTTCCGGATTGGTCAAGAAGAGCTTGGTACCCAGAACTTCAAGAGATGCTTTCAGAGGACCCTTGGCCTCTGCCGCTCAGACAGGACCTGCTGCAGCAGGGGCCCTGTCTGTTCCAAGACTTACCGCGGCTGCGTTTGACGGCATGGCGGTTGAACACCGGATCCTGACGGAAAAGGGCATTCCGGAGGAAGTCATCCCTACCCTGATCAAAGCCAGGAAGGATGTCACCGCAAAACATTATCACCGCATTGGCGAAAATATGCTGCTTGGTGTGAGGCCAGGAAGGCCCCAACGGAGGAATTTCAACTGGGTTGATTCCTGCATTTCCTACAAGCAGGGGTGACGTTGGGCCTCAAATTGGGGTCCATTAAGGTCCAGATTTCGGCCCTGTCGATTTTCTTCCAGAAAGAACTAGCTTCCCTGCCTGAAGTTCAGACTTTTGTCAAGGGAGTTCTGCATATTCAGCCTCCTTTGGTGCCCCTAGTGGCACCTTGGGATCTCAATGTGGTCTTGGAGTTCCTGAAATCACATTGGTTTGAACCACTTAAGACTGTGGATTTGAAATATCTCACGTGGAAAGTGGTCATGCTGTTGGCCCTGGCTTCGGCCAGGCATGTTTCAGAATTGGCGGCTTTGTCCTATAAAAGCCCTTATCTGATTTTCCATATGGATAGGGCAGAATTGAGGACTTGTCCTCAGTTTCTCCCGAAGGTGGTATCAGCGTTTCACTTGAACCAGCCTATTGTGGTGCCTGCGGCTACTGGGAACTTGGAGGATTCCAAGTTACTGGACGTAGTCAGGGCCCTGAAAATTTATGTTTCCAGGACGGCTGGAGTCAGGAAAACTGACTCGCTGTTTATCCTGTATGCACCCAACAAACTGGGTGCTCCTGCTTCTAAGCAGACTATTGCGTGCTGGATTTGTAGCACTATTCAGCTGGCGCATTCTGCGGTAGGACTACCGCAGCCTAAATCTGTAAAAGCCCATTCCACAAGGAAGGTGGGCTCATCTTGGGCGGCTGCCCGAGGGGTCTCGGCTTTACAACTTTGCCGAGCTGCTACTTGGTCAGGGGCAAACACGTTTGCAAAATTCTACAAATTTGATACCCTGGCTGAGGAGGACCTGGAGTTCTCTCATTCGGTGTTGCAGAGTCGTCCGCACTCTCCCGCCCTTTTGGGAGCTTTGGTATAATCCCCATGGTCCTTACGGAGTTCCCAGCATCCACTAGGACGTCAGAGAAAATAAGAATTTACTCACCGGTAATTCTATTTCTCGTAGTCCGTAGTGGATGCTGGGCGCCCATCCCAAGTGCGGATTGTCTGCAATACTTGTAAATAGTTATTGTTACACAAATCGGGTTATTATTGCGAGCCATCTCTTCAGAGGCTCCTTTTGTTATCATACTGTTAACCGGGGTTCCTATCACGAGTTATACGGTGTGATTGGTGTGGCTGGTATGAGTCTTACCCGGGATTCAAAATCCTTCCTTATTGTGTCAGCTCTTCCGGGCACAGTGTCCTAACTGAGGCTTGGAGGAGGGTCATAGGGGGAGGAGCCAGTGCACATCAGATAGTCCTAATTCTTTCTTTAGATGTGCCCAGTCTCCTGCGGAGCCGTCTATTCCCCATGGTCCTTACGGAGTTCCCAGCATCCACTATGGACTACGAGAAATAGAATTACCGGTGAGTAAATTCTTATTTTCTCTTAGTCCGTAGAGGATGCTGGGGATTCCAAAAGGACCATGGGGAATAGACGGGATCCGCAGGAGGAATGAGCACACTATAAGACTTTGAATGGGTGTGAACTGGCTCCTCCCTCTATGCCCCTCCTCCAGACTCCAGTTAGATAACTGTGCCCAGGGAGACGGACATTTCGAGGAAAGAATTTATTGTTTAAACACGGTGAGTGTCATACCAGCTCACACCTCGAACATGCCGCAGAACATGGCATTCAATAGAACACCAGCCGACGGCATGAAAAATATACAGCAATAAGCTGATCGAAAATGTAACACAACCTGTGTGTAAACACGACCAATAATAGCATACCGCATGCCATGGCATGAATAACGTCAGCAACAGACCTGACTGAAAAGAAACATCACATGAGTGTAACCACAACCAATAGCTGCAGATACAGTACGCACTGGGACGGGCGCCCAGCATTCTCTACGGACTAAGAGAAAAGGATTTACTGGTAGGTATTAAAATCCTATTTTCTCCTACGTCCTAGAGGATGCTGGGGATTCCAAAAGGACCATGGGGTTTATACCAAATCTCCAGACCGGGCGGGAGAGTGCGGACGACTCTGCAGCACCGATTGAGCAAACCTGAGGTCCTCCTCAGCCAGGGTATCAAACTTGTAGAACTTAGCAAAATTGTTTGAACCCGACCAAGTAACTGCTCGGTAATTGAACCGCCGAGACTCCTCGGGCATCCGCCCAAGAAGAGCCCACCTTCCTGGTAGAATGGGCCTTCACCGACTCCGGTAATGGAAATCCAGCCGTAGAATGAGCATGCCGAATCGTATCACAGATCCAGCGTGCAACAGTCTACTTAGAAGCAGGAACCCCAATCTTGTTGGGAGCATACAGGATAAACAGAGCCTCTGTTTCCCCAATCTGAGACGTTCTGGCAACATAAATATTCAAAGCTCTGACTACATCGAGAGACTTCGAAACAGTCAAGGCTTCAGTAACCACAGGCACCAAAATAGGTTGGTTCATGTGAAACGCAGAAACCACTTTCGGCAGAAATTATAGCCGAGTTCTCAATTCCGCTCTATCCACATGGAAGAGCAAATAGGGCTCTTGTGAGACAAGGCCGCTAATTCCGACACCCGCTTTGCGGACGCCAAGGCCACAGCCTGACCACTTTCCAAGTGAGAAATTTTAACTTAACCTTTCGTAAAGATTCCAACCAGTGTGACATAAGAAACTGCAACATCACGTTAAGGTCCCATGGTGCCACTAGGGGGCACAAATGGAGGATGGATGTGCAGCACCCCTTTCACGAAAGTCTGAACTTCTGGAAGGGTGGCCACTTCTTTTTGAAAGAAAATTGATAAGGCCGAAATCTGCACCTTAATGGAGCCTAACTTTAGCCCTGCATTCACACCTGTTTGCAAAAAATGGAGAAAACGACCCAGCGGAAATTTTTTTCCACGTAGAAGCCTTCTTGGATTCACACCAAGAAACATACTTCCTCCAAATACAGTGGAAAAGCTTCGCCGTTACTCCTTTCCTAGCCTGAAGCAATGTGGGAATGACTTCACCGGAAATACCCTCTCGGGCTAGGATATGGCGTTCAACCGCCATGCCGTCAAACGCAGCCGCGGTAAGTCTTGATACCCGCCCAGTCCTAGCTGTAACAGGTCCTCTCGTAGAGGAAGAGGTCAGGGATCTTCTATGAGTAAGTCTTGAAGATCTGGATACCAAGCCCTCCTTGACCAGACCGGAACAATGTGGATCGCCTGAATCTTTGTTATTCTTATGTTTATCACCTTCGGAAAAAGTGAAAGTGGAGGGAACACATAGACGGACTGAAACACCCACGGTGTCACAATGGCGTCCCCTGCTATTGCTTGAGTGTATCCTGACCTGGAACAATATCCCAGAAGTTTCTTGTTGAGGCGAGACGCCAACCTGTCTAATAGAGGAATTCCCCAAAGACTTGTCACTTCAGTGAAAACTTCTTGAGGAAGACCCCACTCTCCTGGATGGAGATCGTGTCTGCTGAGGAACTCTATTTCTCCGTTGTCAATCACGGAACGAAGACCGCTAATAGAGCGTTTACATGCCTTTCTGCCCAGCAGAAAACTTTTGCGGCTTCTGCCATTGCCGCTTGCTCCTCGTTCCGCCCTAGCGGCTTACTTACGCCACTGCTGTCAAGTCGTCCGACAGAATTAAGGTGGTCATTCCGAGTTGTTCGCTCGTTGCCAATTTTCGCTATATTGCGATTAGTCGCTTACTGCGCATGCGCAAGGTTCGCAGAGCGCATGCGCTTAGTTATTTTACACAAAAGTTAGGTATTTTACTCACGGCATAACAAGGATTTTTCATCGTTCTGGTGATCGTAGTGTGATTGACAGGAAGTGGGTGTTTCTGGGCGGAAACTGGCCGTTTTCTGGGCATGTGCGAAAAAACGCTGGCGTTTCTGGGAAAAACGCGGGAGTGTCTGAAGAAACGGGGGAGTGTCTGGGCGAACGCTGGGTGCGTTTGTGACGTCAAACCAGGAACGAAAGTGACTGAACTGATCGCAATGGCTGAGTAAGTCTGGAGCTACTCAGAAACTGCTAAGAAATTTTTATTCGCAATTCTGCGAATCTTTCGTTCGCAATTCTGCTAAGCTAAGATACACTCCCAGAGGGCGGCGGCTTAGCGTGTGCAATGCTGCTAAAAGCAGCTAGCGAGCGAACAACTCGGAATGAGGGCCTAAGACGGGCAGATCGTGAAGAAGATGTTCCGTTGTAAATAGCTCTTAATTCAAGGATGCTTATCCCGAACCTTCGTCCCTCTAGGAGGTGAGAACTGTGAAGCCACCACAGGAGAGATATCCTGGTCCTGAAAAATAGGATTATTTTCCGGTGCATGTGCAGGTGAGACCCGGACCACATGTCCAACTGGTCCCGCAAAAACCACTCTGGCATTTGGCCTGCTCACCGAATGGCCTCGTAGGCCGCAACCATCTTCTTCATCAATGGAACATATTGATGGGTTTACACTGTTGCAAATCTGATCCGACTCTGGATCCTCAGATCTCTTTTTCACTGGAAAAAACAACTCTTAACAGTTCAGAACCTAATCTTATTCCCAACTCCGATATCTGTATCGTTGGGATCAACAGCGATTCTCTGTGTTGAAGAACTGGCATAGAGAAACAACGATTTGTACCACTTGTTTCTTGACCTCTCCGTAGTCAGGAGAGCGTCCCAGTACAGAATAATAATGGCTCTTACTATGGAAGGAAAACCATCATACTGCCATCACTCCGGTGAAATGGCAATGACAAACCTGAATAGCAAAACCAGGTAAGCTGAATACGGATGAAACCGCATTTAAACCCTCCTTCATCTTTTACAGGTTGGAGATGCCTGCCCTGAGAGATTCCATCTTGTAGTTCAATTTCTTAAGTAGAAATCATTTTGGGATTGTTCTGACCGAGCTGTCCGGGCTCAGAAGCCCGAAAAAGCTTGAATAACAGCGGGGTTTTTTTGTGACAGAGACAGCAGGACAACGTCCTGATCCTGACCCAACTATTGTATGGCGTTGCATACTACCTCCCCGTCCAGAAGAGAATCGGTGAGGGGAATCATCTGGAAACTCCAGTATGTCCCCCTTTGGACTCTATTCTTAACTCACTGGTCCAAGTCCATTCTAGGACTGACTGAAGAGTATTAGACGAGTTCCCACTGGTATGGGCTCCAGCAAGATAGACCCAGCGGTGGATGTGATAGAAACAGAGGACGATATCTGGTTCTGCGAACTTGAAAAGGCTGCAGACCTCTTACCTTTTCACCTCCCTCTACCTACAAAGAAGGGGAATAAAAACGGTATCCAACCGGTCAAACTGACTGCATCCCACAAAAAATGCGTCACCAACCGTTGTGATGGAACATAGCACAAGAAGGTAGACTTAACAGTGGTATCTGCTGAGATCAACTTAACAAAGCCATCCCCAAACCAGGTTATCCCTTCAAAGGGAAGATACTCCAGTTTTTCTCGGAGTCAGTGCATACCTCTTGTAGTCGCACGGCAGCAAGCTGCAATGTTCTAGATTAGACCCAATTTAAGGAATATCCCATCTCTCCCCAGGGTAATTATATCGGATAACAAGGTAACCGACCATTTCTGAATACAAGCACTCCCCCATGCATATGTAATGCAAATATCATCAAAGCATATAATTAAAATATCACTTAGCTTCCTGTATACGATCCTTTGTGACAGGGCCCCGTGCAGACCAGGGGTTGACTTTCACTTTATTCTATCCACGGCGGGAAAAGAATAAACACTCGGACTCCATCTTGTCACGGCTGACCTAGAGCTTCATCAATAGAGCGGCCAGCACATGAGAAGGAATAACTTTACTTCAGCATTCATAATAAATTGTAATACAAATATACACATTTAAATAAACATATACTGTACACACATATATCTATATATACATCTCATATATATATATATATATATATATATAATTTGTCAGGAACAGCAGGGTCCCTAGTGACATTAATGTGTTCTGAATGTGTATGAACATGTACTGAATGCCAATGTTGTGGATTTAATCAGGAAACATTATAGCCGACATAAAATATAGTATTCGTGTCGACAACGGGGAGTAGTAACTGGGCAAAATAACATTTTTGTGACCCCCGAGGGGTCTGAGGGAAATATGTACCTAATTGCACTAGGACGCCCCCACAAATACTACCACGTCTGTGCTTGAGCTACAGCTCAATGCAAACGTACCATACATATATATACATACAGGTATAGTTTTTTTACATTATTTTACACCCAGTCATAATAGTTGGTGCCGACAGGGTCACCCACATACGTCTGTGTCTCCCAAATAGTGTTTACTTTGTAAAAGCTTACAACTACTGGCATGCTGACTTCTAATCTCATGAATCAAGTACCATCTGGAGTCGGCAATGCCGACAGAGGGATTCCCATATCTATTTGTGGTAGAGCACTCACACATGTCAACTCACGTGTACTAAACACCCACCAACATTGCTAAAATGGGTAGATTTCTGACAGGGAAAACACAGAAACTTTTACCAACTCATTTTACACACGCTCATTATATATACATATATATAGTGCTTCATGGCTGAACCAATATTGCATTGAACACCTGTGCCCCCCCCCCCCCCTCATTTTACACTGTTAGCTGTTTAACAGTGTTTTGGCGGGCCCAGCATCTCTGTGAGGAGAAA
The DNA here is from genome assembly GCF_028390025.1 of Pseudophryne corroboree. Lineage (NCBI taxonomy): Eukaryota > Metazoa > Chordata > Amphibia > Anura > Myobatrachidae > Pseudophryne > Pseudophryne corroboree. Next base: position 368,142,312 of record NC_086444.1, read on the forward strand.
ATGGAGCTGTATAGAGTTGTGAGGGCTAAGCCACGCCCCCTTCTCGGCGCGCTTCAGTCCCGTTATTTTTGTACATTTTTATACTGGCGGGGGTCAGCATATAGTGCCTATGCACTGTATATCACTTTGCCAGGTAATATCTATGAGGTATATTGCTGCCCAGGTCGCCCCCCCTGCGCCCTGCACCCTTGTAGTGCCGCTTGTGTGTGGGAGCAATGGCGCGCAGCGCGACCGCTGCGTGGTACCTCCAAGACTCTGAAGTCTTCTGCCGTCACTGAAGTCTTCTGTTCTTCCTTTACTCACCCGGCTTCTTTCTTCTGGCTCTGTGAGGGGGGTGACGGTGCGGCTCCGGGAACGAGCAGCTAGGCGAACCAAGTGATCAGACCCTCTGGAGCTAATGGTGTCCAGTAGCCAAAGAAGCAGAGCCTTGAAACTCACAGAAGTAGGTCTGCTTCTCTCCCCTCAGTCCCACGATGCAGAGAGCCTGTTTCCAGCAGGTCTCCCTGAAAATAACAAACCTAACATAAAGTCTTTCAAGAGAAACTCAGGAGAGCTCCCCTAGTGTGTGTCCAGTCTAACTGGAGTCTGGAGGAGGGGCAAAGAGGGAGGAGCCAGTTCACACCTATTCAAAGTCTTATAGTGTGCCCATGTCTCCTGCGGATCCCGTCTATACCCCATGGTCCTTTTGGAATCCCCAGCATCCTCTAGGACGTAGGAGAAAATAGGATTTTAATTACCTACCGATAAATCCTTTTCTCGTAGTCCGTAGAGGATGCTGGGCGCCCGCCCAGTGCTTTATGATCCTGCAGTGGTTACTTTGTTCAGTACTCCTTAGTTCTTGGGTAAGTACTGTTTTGTTACTTGGTTAAGTAATATTGTTCAGCCGTTGCTGATGTTTCAAGCTGGTTAGCTTGGTTTGCCTTGTATGTGTGAGCTGGTGTGAATCTTGCCACTATCTGTGTAAAATCCTTCTCTCGAAGTTGTCCATCTCCTCGGGCACAGTTTCTAGACTGAGTCTGGTAGGAGGGGCATAGAGGGAGGAGCCAGCCCACACTCTCAAACTCTTAAAGTGCCAGTGGCTCCTAGTGGACCCGTCTATACCCCATGGTACTAATGTGGACCCCAGCATCCTCTACGGACTACGAGAAAAGGATTTACCGGTAAGTAATTAAAATCTTATTATAATTAATAAGTAGAGACAAATCATGAGATTCATTGTAAAGAATATATAAATCTTAATTATTTACGTGATGAGAATATAAGAAAGAATATATCAGCAGACAAATTATTTCTATATCTCGAACTGAAATTGTTGGTAGATGACACACTAAAGGTGCATACGCACGGTGCAATGTAACGAAAGTTAGTGCAAATCGCTCTGTGTGTACACAGCTTGCGATACTGATGTACGCTCCAAGGGAGTCGGTATCGCAAGAAAATATAGGCTGTGCAGACAAGTCAATCTTGACTATATTGTGTACAATCTAGTACATAGTATAGTCAAAATTGGCACTTAAGGGGGTACACATATAGCAAGGTGTGCTTAATTTCTAAGCAATCTGACTAGATTGTTTAGAAATTAAGCATACATTGCTCCGTGTGTAGGGTGCCAGCTCTAGATTTGGCATGCATGCATGCCAAATCTAGTTAGATCGCTCACTTCACCACTGAGTGAAGTGAGCGTCCCGCTTGCTCAGCACACATCGCATTGTATGTTGAGCGTCCTGGGATGTGTGCTGAGCGTTTTGTGCTAGATCGCTCAGCACACGTGTGTACGTGTGTACGCCCCTTTGGTCAAAATCTCAAGTAAAATCAGTCAATATCGGTGGTTTAGGGCTCCGGGGAGTTCAGGGGAAATCGCAAAGTCAAAATCGGAGATAGTCAATATCTCACCGTGCGCAGTGGTGTCGAGAGAGGGGGGGAGAGGGTACAAACTACCAGGGCCTAGGTCTGATAGAGGGGCCCAGTGGGGACCCATGTCCACGCCTCCTTTGGTCATTAGACCATGCCCACTGAAAAGTACCGGGGCCCAGTCAGGCTCACTACTGCCCTGGCTGGGAGGCATGCCATGCTCCTGTGTGTGGGTGCTTCTGATGTGCTAGACACGCCCCAAAGAGGAATGGGCATTCCCTCAGCATGCTGTGGTCACACCCCCTCCAGTGGGGGCAGGGGGCCCCAGGAAATTGTTGTAACGGGGCCCGAGATTTCTCTTGGCAGCCCTGACCGTGTGTATGTTTGATAAATATTTCACGATCTGCTTATAAAGTGTGCAACCACAGAGTTCAGTGGAAACAAGCAGACTTCCTGTTAAATCATACAGTACATTGCTACTTTTTATACAAGAAAAAAAAACCATTATCTGTTTGTGTTATTTCACAGAATCCTCTGCAAATGCGCTGAGAGCAATTCAGGTTGATTCAAAAGTCGCAGTACATACTTTTGTTTCAAAAACTGTGTAGGAATTGGGAAAACTAAATACTCCAGTAAGGTATGGGTGATGTGGTTTATGTTTTAGGGTATGTGCCGAAAATGGGTGCCATCTTGAAAATGGCCATCTTGAATCTAAGTCAGGTTTTTTTCAAATGGAAAGGTGGTCGTGTAACATATCAAAGTTTATTGCTGCAAACATATTTGAAATAGCAGTTATGGTTCAAAAGTTACAACACTTTGGGGCAGATGTATTATACACATATGATGGTGAGCTGCTCAATCAGATTGTAATTTCACTCAGGTGCTAAAAGGGAGGGGTAATTCTGTGGAAGAAGAAACAATTTGTGTTCCCTAATGCACACTGCGTGAAAAATAATAATAATAGTAATACTACATAATAATCAGATGATACGGAGATCTTAGTTGCGTATATCTGCAGATATAGGGTTAAGCCCCCAGGCCAATCGACAAGGCTTCTCCGTCACTGGGGGTCCCTAATACTAGGTATGGGTCCGGGGTGCAGGACCCCATCACGTCGGCACAGGTCGGCTACCCCAGGTCAGCACACAGGTGAAAATTAATAAGGGTTAATAAGAAGCACAGAAGTGCTATGTAAGTGGTGTGATTAAAATAATACAAAAATATATACAAAGTGATAGGGAAAATCATAAGTGTTAATAAAGTGTTAGGGTGTGCCGACCTGAAGCCGCCCAGCCATACCGACACAGGGGCCACCGCACCCCACACCCACTTCATAAATAATTACACATATGTCTGGGTCTAAATTCCCAGTGTAAGGCCACATGATAATGGCTCCTACCGTATCTGAGAGCCAGCTTACCTGGAGACACCTCTGGATTCTCCAATGGCACTCTGGAGTCAGCAATCCCTCCTAATGCTGACCCATCCATGCCTCTCTAAATACAATGCACATATGATGGTGAGCTGCTCAATCAGATTGTAATTTCACTCAGGTGCTAAAAGGGAGGGGTAATTCTGTGGAAGAAGAAACAATTTGTGTTCCCTAATGCACACTGAGTTAAAAATAATAATAATAATACTACATAGTGTAGCCCTGTAGATCCCACCGGACTAGTAATAATAATATATCAAAAGTTTATTATAATAATAGGTGATGTTAATGTATGGTACAATAATAAAGGTAAATGGTGCCAGGTTGATGAAGAGCAGTATAGGGGAGTGAGGCCCACGCGCTAGCTGGAGGAGAAGTTTCTGGAGCGGCTCGAGCTGCATAAGAGAGAAAAACCGTTGGAGGCACGGCAGGGGGGAGCCAGCACGGGTGAGAGCGGTTACCGGGAGAGAGCTGAGGCGGCCGAGGAGAGAGACAGCAGCCGTGGCGGTGAATCTTGGGTCCCGGCAGTCTCCGTGAAGACAGGAAGCCGGCTGCAGCTGAGGTGACTCCCGGAGAACCGGTGACATCAGCGGGAGGCGTCACCGCTCCGCCCCGAGAGGCGGAGAGAGGCGGAGTGCCAGTTAGCAGAGCACCTAGTGGGAAGGAGCGGCGTGCTGGGGATTGACAGAGGCGGGCAGAGTCACCCTAGAAGCCCCAGCATTGAGAGGCTGGAAGGGGGGTTCAAAAGGCGGAGCTACGCACCACATAAGGCTACAGGAGGCTGGTCACAGCTGAAACTACTGAAAAGTTATACTGCACCCACAGTTAACACCATGCCTCAGTGTAGCGCTCCTAATTATTCAGCCTGGACACTTCCAGAATAATTAATAATTTAGCCATAAAAAGTGCACTTATTATATATGGACATAAAGGTAGAAGACAGAGATTTAGATATTCGTGATATGTACCGAGACTTTCATTGAGAGACTTTATGCATCAGGTACTAGCTGAATGTCAGACCAGTGCTAGTTACTCAGAAGAGGATTATATTTCAGATACTGGGGGCCGAGACTTGTAGCGACAAAATAAAAGGAGTGCACCCAAGTAATCTTATATGCTATACTCCAGGATATTATAATTGTATGGGAGGACTATCACAAATCAGATCTATAGTAGGGTGACACCGTGTAAATCCAGTGACTTTTGTGTAATAGACTGTGAAGGTGGTGGTGAGACAGGAGAGACTTCGAGTAGAGATGACCCTATAGTGAAGTGGAAAGTGTAATATCAACCTTCCGATGAGATCCTAGTCCTATGGTAAAGTAAATACCTGGGGGTAAATTTACTAAGGTGGGAGATTTTTAGAACTGGTGATGTTGCCCATAGCAACCAATCAGATTATATCTATTATCTGCTAGAAGCCGCTAGATAAATGGTAAGTAGAATACGATTGGTTGCCATGGGCAACATCACCAGTTCTAAAAATCTCCCATCTTAGTAAATTTACCCCCGGGTCTAATCAGACGCTAGCCGGTCAGGATTACCCGGAGAGCCCAGGCCCGTTCTACATTCACCCAGTAGTTCATCAGGAAGACACCTCTAGGACATACTTGCCTACCTGACCCTCTCCATGAGGGAGAAAATGCTCTGTTCCTGGACTTTCCTGGTAATGTATAATTGCCATCACCTGTGGTGAAACACCTTTCTTATCAATTAACTAGCTCACCACAGGTGATGGCAATCATACATTACCAGGAAAGTCCAGGAACAGAGCATTTTCTCCCTCATGGAGAGGGCCAGGTAGGCAAGTATGCTCTAGGTTGCTGTGGATAGGATAGCCAACAAGCTACCCTGATAGGAGATCAGGGGAGCTTGTAACTGAGATAGCTATTCCTAGTCGCTGCAGGAACCCCCACTCTGTGGAGTTACTATGGTCACGGGCCATTATCGACCACCATACAAGCACTAATAAAACAGAGAGGGAAGAAGATTGCACATCGTCCATCCCCTCTGTAACTGGAGTTAATATACATTACTGGAGAGTAAATGACACTAAGGAACACAAGCACACCCGCAGGTGGCCACTCATATATTGACAGACCCTAGAGTGATCAAGCATAGTCACTCAGTGTATTACCTAGGTGTAAACTGCGCAGAGAGTAAGAGGTAAATTATAGAAAACCCCGGGTCCACAGACTTACATGCTGTGGGTTATATTTTTTTGTGTTGCATGCATAACTGGTGTGAAATAGGTTTACATAAGTGTATTACTTGTGAATATATTTATATATAGCATATAATACTAAACGTTTAACAGAGACTGTTTGATCAATTTAGTACCAATAAAATTACTTACCTGTTTTAGCTGGTTGGGTGTATTTGGGAATCCTGTAACAGAAAAGAAGAGGACAGTAAATCAACCAGGCTGCGGGAGTAAAAAGGTGAGGAATTTAAAGTCCCTATGAAGCACTGCATTCAATAGTGTTATTGTGACACGAGTGATTATAACCATCTAACCCATTGCCAGACTAAGGGACGGCTTTCCCAAGCATGCCAGGGTATATCTGCTTGGGTGGAGGCACGCCAACCGGGAAGTAGGGTTACATTGTGGAGGCACTGCGGAGATTCCATTATACCAGCGTCTTCTGTTGACTAACTAAGGGTAAGAAGCCAGTGTCGAGATGGAGAGGGTTGCGGACGAAGATATCACCCGTTGGTGCCAAGAGAAAGGAGTGAATGTTAACTACAGCCTGAGTTTGGTTGGGAATCTTTCCACCATCAAGGCAGAAGATGTATTGAAAGTCATGGGATAAGTATATGGGGTAAGTCATCCCTGTATAGTGGATAAATGGAGGGAGCAGAATGGAAAAGTGTTTGCCATGCTCCTCAGTGGTAAGGAAGTGTTGGACAGAACGTTATTTCCCGGTATGATCATATTGGAACGGGGATCAGGGAGGAAAATACAGATACTATGGCCGGAAGGACAAAGGTCAGAAGATGAAGAGGCCACCCAAGGAGGTGATCAAGGGGCAGGAGAACATCTCCCTGGTGTTAATTCCGCAGGTTCCTATATTATTCGTGATGGATCAGATTCTGCAACTAAACAGCTTTCCAGCTCAGAACCCCAGGTGGAGCCTGTAGTGGACAAAGTGATTAGCCATCTGGAAAGATGGCACTTCGAAGGAGGATATCGTAGATTGAGAATATTCTCGGGAATTACTCCTGTACCAGCAGGGGAAGAAACGTACGATATTTGGAGGGAGGCTGCCATCCAACATTCTGAGGAATGGCAATGCCCGGAGCATATAAGAAAACAGAGAGTGGTGGAGAGTCTGCGTGGGCCTGCTATGAGGGTGATCCAGGCGACCCGGAGGAGCAACCCCAATGCTACTTTACGGGAATATATAGAGGCTTTGGACTTCTCCTTTGGAACCTTGGAAGATGTCGGAGATCTGTTGGCCAAGCTGAACAGCACTTATCAAGATTACGGAGAGACATTAACCCAATTCATCTATAGAGTGGACCGGTTAATATATAAAATTGTGGATAAAGGAGGCCTTACATCAGATGTCGTGGATGAGAGGCGATTAAGGCAAATATTGAAAGGGGCTCTTACAAACAGTCCGATAGCTCAAATACTTCGTTTTACTATGACTCCAGCTCGACCACCCACATTGAACGAATTAGTCAGAGAGGTCAAATTGGAAGAAGTCCAAATGGAAAATCGGGAAAAGTCCATTAAAAAAGTTAAAGTTGTATTACCCACTGCGGAACCCCCTCCCGTGGATGAAAGATTATTGAAGATGATAGAAGAACAGAACAAGAAAATCGACTAGCTCATAGCTCTGCAGACTAGTCAACAACGAGCTCCCAATAGGCTGTTGGGTTTAGGAAGAGGAGATAGGAGAAGTGACTTTAGGAATGCCTACGAGTGCTATAGTTGTGGGCAGTTTGGACATCGGTCATTCGAATGCCCCCTAAGGGGGTCTGAGAGGAAGGGAAGTAACTGTAATGAGAGAAGAAGGGCATCTGATGGGGGAAACTCAAACGGGAGTTCTGTGGACCCCGCACAGACTCCCCAATAATACAAGTTAGAGCTATGGGGAGTGCCCAATGGTCCCACACTGTTCCCGATAGTTTAATGGGACATGCTCCTATAACTAAGGCTATGATCAACGGGCACGATTGTACTATCTTGATGGGCAGTGGATCACAAGTGTCCATAATATTCGAATCTTGGTACAACCACCATCTGTCAGATGTTCCCATTCAACCCCTTAGTGGTCTCACTATATGGGGCTTGAGTGAACAACGTTACCCATATCTTGGGTATGTAGTTACCCAGATCACCTTTGACCCTGGATTGAGTTCCCCTAACAAAACTGTTCCTTTAGTAGCCTTGGTATGTCCTGATTCCCCTGGGGACAATGGGAAATTGCCAGTTATTGTGGGCACCAATACAAATATGTACCAGAACCTTATCCAATGGTGTGAGAAGCAAGAGCAGGAGATTATTGAAGGTGTGAAGCAAGAGTCGGTAGGTTCTATCCGTCAATGCAGGAGTCAACGGGTGGAAGGAAAGGCGGTGGCGGGAGAAAATGAGGTCATCTTACCCAATGGGGGAGTACGGCCCTTTTCAAAGTTCGAGTTAGAATCTTGTTTTATTGGAAGTGATATTGACGAGGATAATAAGCAACATCTCATGGAGCAATTACTCCTGAGAGAGTCGGCATTCTCCAAGAGTGAATGGGATTTAGGTATGGCTACTGGGGTCGAACATCACATTAAATTGACCAATGACACGCCTTTCCGAGAAAGATCTAGACGTCTGGCACCAGCCGATTTCGAGGACGTAAGGAAGCATCTACGGGGGCTGCTTGAAAATAATGTAATCGCTGACTCTGAGAGCCAATACACGTCTCCCATAGTGGTAGCACGTAAAAAGAACGGTGAAATCAGATTATGCATCGACTATCGTACCCTTAACAACCGCACCGTTCCAGACCAATATACTGTCCCAAAAGTTGATGAAGCACTTGATTGTCTTCAGGGTAGTCGGTGGTTCTCTGTATTAGATCTAAGGAGTGGTTATTATCAAATACCGATGAGCGCAACTGATAGATCTAAAACTGCCTTCATTTGCCCCATCTCTTGAGAAATGCCAACTCTGTCGGTCATCGGTAAAGTATCTTGGTCACATAGTCAGTAGGCAAGGGGTGGCTACTGATCCAGCTAAGGTGGAGACTGTAAAGAACTGGCCCCGACCAGATAACCTCCGAGATCTGAGATCCTTTCTGGGATTTTGCGGATATTACAGAAAATTTGTGCCGCAATATTCTAAGATCGCTCGTCCCTTAACTGAGCTGACCCGTGGCTATCCACCCATGAGGAAAGTAACGGGTTCTTCTTTTAACTGTGAGAATAAGTATTTGAAGCCCAAAGAGTCCTTTGGATTAAGATGGGATGGGAACTGTGAAGATGCTTTCCATCAACTAAAAGAAAGTCTAACTAACTCTCCGGTGCTGGCCTATGCCAATCCTGAACTTCCTTATGAGGTCCACATTGATGCCTCTTTTGAGGGACTTGGGGGAGTATTATATCAACTTCATGATAAGCAGCTAAGACCTATCGCATATGTAAATCGCGGATTATCTCATAGTGAAAAAAATTATCCGGTACATAAATTAGAGTTTTTAGCTCTCAAATGGGCTGTCACTGAGAAGTTTCACGACTATTTATATGGAGTGGAATTTTTAGTACAGACTGACAATAATCCCTTGACCTATGTTCAGTCCACAGCAAAACTGGATGCAACCGGTCATAGGTGGCTGGCCGCTTTAAATAATTACAAATTTACTATCAAATATCGACCAGGACTCAACAACCAGGATGCAGATGCGTTGTCCAGAATTCCCCATCCAACAGAAAAAGGGGACAGCAATGAGTGGATCGAAGTCCCAGCTGCAGCCGTCAGGGGACTATGCCATCAGATCGGTAGCACTGGATATCTACATGTGGCAGCTATCCGTCTGATCGGGGCCTCAGATAAGGCCATACCACCACAGTACCAGAGGGTAACTAGGTCTCAAATGGACGGATTGGAAATTATTAAGACCCAACAATTGGCGCAGGATCAGAGGGCTGACCCCGATATACTCCCTATCCTTCAACTTCTGGAAAACCCTCAATATGCTATAAATTATAGGACCCTGTCCGCAAAATCCCGAGTACTTCTTCAACAGTCAAAAAGATTGAGCTTCAGAGAGGGCGTAATCTACCGGCACAGCCGAAGGAGAGATGGTCGGGATAAGTGGCAGATAGTACTACCCAGTAAATATCAACCGTTAGTGATGATGGAGCTGCATGACCGGCATGGTCATCTCGGATATGAGAAGACTCAAGGTCTGATATCGGAACGATTCTTTTGGCCCTTTATGAGTAGGGATATTGACCAGTACTGTAGGACATGTGGGAAGTGTGTGCTTCGAAAGACTTTACCTATGAAAGTTGCCCCTCTAGTAAATATTCATAGCTCTGGGCCCATGGATTTAATCTGTATTGACTTTCTTTCATTAGAAGGGCCGGGAGGACAGGAAGGGAATGTACTTGTAATCACAAATCATTTCACGCAATATGCGCAAGCCTATGTGACTCCGAATCAGAAGGCAGTAACTGTCGCCAAGACCCTTTGGGAGAGATTTTTCCAACATTATGGGTTTCCTGCTCGGATACACTCCGACCAAGGTCAATGTTTCGAAAGTCGTCTCATTCAAGAATTATGTGTATGTTGTGGAATAAAGAAATCGCGAACAACTCCCTATCATCCTCAGGGCGACCCGCAACCTGAACGGTTTAACCATACACTATTAAATATGTTGGGAACCTTAAATGCTAAGATGAAAAGGCGATGGAAACAGTGTGTCTCTTCTTTGGTTCATGCCTACAGTTGTACTCAGAATGAGTCTACGGGGTATACTCCATATTTCCTTATGTTCGGCCGAGAGGCTAGACTACCAATTGATGTATGTTTGGGGACGCAAGTCAATTCACCTAAAGTATCCTCACATCATCAATATGTAAAACGCTTACACCAGCAGTTAAGAGAGGCTTATCATATGGCTCAAAACTCAGCTGAACATATTGGGGAAAGGAATAAGAACAGGTACGATAGTCATGTAAGAGAAAATAGACTGTTCCCAGGAGATAGAGTGCTAATCCGACTGTTAGGAGCCCCGCGAAGGCAGAAAATGGCAAAACGATGGAGATCCCAACCCTATATTATTGTAAACCAACTTGCCAATCTTCCAGTGTACCAACTGGCCCCTGAAAACGGACAGGGACCCAAGGTTACCTATCAAGGCAGCATCTGTTGCCCATTGACTTTGATACTAGATGGAAAGATGAGGATATGGATTCGGTTAAACACTACAATACTCAACAATTGACCCCATCAATAGAGACCATTCCCCTAAATTCCGAGGAAGAGTTTGATAGACATGAGGAGGAGTGTTATAGGGGATGCTATTATAAGGAAGAACGGAGTCCTAAGGTGGGAAAAGAGGAAGAAACCTCTGGAGAAATTCAGGAGCCGTCAGAATACCTGGAGAACTGGAGGATGGAAAGAAATTCTGAAGAAGAAGGAGAGGAATGGCCAAATGAAGGGGATCTAGAATTGTCAAGTGGCCTAAATGAAGTTACAGATACTTTAACTACCGATGTAGTGGCATTACCTGCTCCAAGGCCACAAAGATCTCGTAGGCCTCCTCGAATATTGACTTATGAGCAACTGGGAACTCCTAAAGAGATACCTTTGGTAGTACACCCCATTTGGGTACTGTCCTGGCCTTACTTTGATATTCAATCAGCCCCTTAGCTTAAAGTTAAGGGATAAGGCCGTCCCCGCACCTGTACCTGCAAAGGAGGTTTACATATTTATGGGTGGTGATTCTGTCTTTTAGAAATCTAGACTCACCAGGGGGAGAGTGTAGCCCAGTAGATCCCATCGGACTAGTAATAATAATATATCAAAAGTTTATTATAATAATAGGTGATGAAAATGCATGGTACAATAATAAAGGTAAATGGTGCCAGGTTGATGAAGAGCAGTATATGGGAGTGAGGCCCGCGCGCTAGCTGGAGGAGAAGGTTCTGGAGCGGCTCGAGCTGCATAAGAGAGAAAAACCGTTGGAGGCATGGCAGGGGGGAGCCAGCGCGGGTGAGAGCGGTTACCGGGAGAGAGCTGAGGCGGCCGAGGAGAGAGACAGCAGCCGTGGCGGTGAATCTTGGGTCCCGGCAGTCTCCGTGAAGACAGGAAGCCGGCTGCAGCTGAGGTGACTCCCGGAGAACCGGTGACATCAGCAGGAGGCGTCACTGCTCCGCCCCGAGAGGCGGAGAGAGGCGGAGTGCCAGTTAGCAGAGCACCTAGTGGGGAGGAGCGGCCTGCTGGGGATTGACAGAGGTGGGCGGAGTCACCCTAGAAGCCCCAGCATTGAGAGGCTGGAAGGGGGGTTCAAAAGGCAGAGCTACGCACCACATAAGGCTACAGGAGGCTGGTCACAGCTGAAACTACTGAAAAGGTATACTGCACTCACAGTTAACACCATGCCCCAGTGTAGCGCTCCTAATTATTCAGCCTGGACACTTCCAGAATAATTAATAATTTAGCCATAAAAAGTGAACTTATTATATATGGACATAAAGGTAGAAGACAGAGATTTAGATATTCGTGATATGTACCGAGACTTTCATTGAGAGCCTTTATGCATCAGGTACTAGCTGAATGTCAGACCAGTGCTAGTTACTCAGAAGAGGATTATATTTCAGATACTGGGGGCCGAGATTTGTAGCGACAAAATAAAAGGAGTGCACCCAAGTAATCTTATATGCTATACTCCAGGATATTATAATTATATGGGAGGACTATCCCAGATCAGATCTATAGTAGGGTGACACCGTGTAAATCCAGTGACTTTTGTGTAATAGACTGTGAAGGTGGTGGTGAGACAGGAGAGACTTCGAGTAGAGATGACCCTATAGTGAAGTGGAAAGTGTAATATCAACCTTCCAATGAGATCCTAGTCCTATGGTAAAGTAAATACCTGGTCTAATCAGACGCTAGCCGGTCAGGATTACCTGGAGAGTCCAGGCCCGTTCTACATTCACCCAGTAGTTCATCAGGAAGACACCTCTAGGTTGCTGTGGATAGGATAGCCAACAAGCTACCCTGATAGGAGATCAGGGGAGCTTGTAACTGAGATAGCTATTCCTAGTCGCTGCAGGAACCCCCACTCTGTGGAGTTACTATGGTCACGGGCCATTATCGACCACCATACAAGCACAAATAAAACAGAGAGGGAAGAAGATTGCACATCGTCCATCCCCTCTGTAACTGGAGTTAATATACATTACTGGAGAGTAAATGACACTAAGGACCACAAGCACACCCGCGGGTGGCCACTCATATATTGACGGACCCTAGAGTGATCAAGCATAGTCACTCAGTATATTACCTAGATGTAAACTGCGCAGAGAGTAAGAGGTAAATTATAGAAAACCCCGGGTCCACAGACTTACATGCTGTGGGTTATATTTTTTTGTGTTGCATGCATAACTGGTGTGAAATAGGTTTACATAAGTGTATTATTTGTGACTATATTTATATATAGCATATAATACTAAACGTTTAACAGAGACTGTTTGATCAATTTAGTACCAATAAAATTACTTACCTGTTTTAGCTGGTTGGGTGTATTTGGGAATCCTGTAACAGAAAAGAAGAGGACAGTAAATCAACCAGGCTGCGGGAGTAAAAAGGTGAGGAATTTAAAGTCCCTATCAAGTACTGCATTCAATAGTGTTATTGTGACACAAGTGATTATAACCATCTAACCCATTGCCTGACTAAGGGACGGCTTTCCCAAGCAAGCAAGGGTATATCTGCTTGGGTGGAGGCATGCCAACCGGGAAGTAGGGTTACAATAATAATCAGATAATACGGAGATCTTAGTTGCGTATATCTGCAGCTATAGGGTTAAGCCCCCAGGCCAATCGACAAGGCTTCTCCATCACTGGGGGTCCCTAATACTAGGTATGGGTCCGGGGTGCAGGACCCCATCACGTCGGCACAGGTCGGCTACCCCAGGTCAGCACACAGGTGAAAATTAATAAGGGTTAATAAGAAGCACAGAAGTGCTATGTAAGTGGTGTGATTAAAATAATACAAAAATATATACAAAGTGATAGGGAAAATCATAAGTGTTAATAAAGTGTTAGGGTGTGCCGACCTGAAGCCGCCCAGCCATACCGACACAGGGGCCACCGCACCCCACACCCACCCCATAAATAATGACACATATGTCTGGGTCTAAATTCCCAGTGTAAGGCCACATGATAATGGCTCCTACAGTATCTGAGAGCCAGCTTACCTGGAGACACCCCTGGATTCTCCAATGGCAGATGTATTAACCTGGAGAAGGCATAAGGAAGTGATAAACCAGTGATATGTGTAAGGTGATAAAGGCACCAGCCAATCAACTCCAATATGTTAATTAACAGTTAGGATCTGATTGTCTGCTGCCTTTATCACCTTGCACATATCACTGGTTTATCACTTCCTTATGCCTTCTCCAGGTTAATACATCTGCCCCTTTATTTGTTGCAGGTAACTGAAGATGGCTTTGACAAAAGAGGAGAGAATTGAGGTCATTTTGATGTCTGGAGAATTAAATTTTTAACAACTGGCACCCAGAAAGATCTCCAATTTCACATAACACTGTCAGGTGCCTAATTTCCAAATTCCGAGAAACTGGTACTGTGGCTGACAAGTCACGGAGTGGTCGTCCAAATAGTGCTACTGACCAGACAACCTCAACAATGGTTTTGGCATCCTTCATGAAGAGCCCACAATGCAGCATACAACGTTTGTCTGCAGAACGTGGAATCAGCCAGTCATCGATCGTACAAATCCTTAATGCCCATCAATGGCATCCATTCAAGATCCAGCTACTCTAGTACCTAGCTGAGGATGACCCAGACAGACGTATGCAGTTTTGCACATGGGCCTTAGAGCAGCTATGACATGGAAACTTTGTTCTCCAGACATCAAAATGAGCTCAGTTCTCTCCTGTTTTGTCAAAGCCATCTTCAGTTACCTGCAACGAAAAAAGTGTTGTAACTTTTAAACCATAACTGCTATTTCAAATCTGTTTGCAGCAATAAACTTTTCAGCAAATTCTGATGTTGTTTGGATACATCCAGGCATGCTCCGTCCATTTCAGGCTGTGGTGTCTGTTTCTCATATTCTTATTATAACTTATCATCCTATTTTCATAACTCTTCTTATCACCACATTGTAATTAATTCAAATTAATATTATTAATAATAATTATTATTATTATAAATTAGATACATTTAAATTAAATGAATATAAATAAACTCTCCACACTTATATAGTGAACTTTCTGCATATCGAAAATATCTTGGAGGAAATGAAGAATTTGATTCTAAATAAATTAAATTAAATAAATAAAAAAATAATTAATTGAACAAATAAAATCTAAAATATTGTTTTTTTTCTTCTTCTTTGCCTTAATTATCTTTTTGCAAACTGAAATCTTGAACCTTGCCTAATGCGTCTTTTTTAAATACATTCATTTTTTGTAATATTTTGTCCTCCCAGTACATACATCCAAGGGCTGCTGCTGCTCTGTCCAGCTACCTCAGTGCAACCTTTTGGCCTACTGGATAAAAAATATTGTGAGCTGTGAGGTGTTCAGAATAGTCTGGAAATGAGTGGAAAGTCCACTGCAGACACTTTGGAGATGTTAGGCGCGGCGGTCTTCGGCCGTGCCCTGACTGAGCAGCGGTCACGGCCGCCGCGCCTCTCTCCTTCCCTGTCCCCCGCACGGCGCCTAGCAACGCCAGGACGCCGTGCGCATGATAGCCGCCGGGACCCTGGCAATGCAGGACGCCGCGCGTG
This sequence comes from Pseudophryne corroboree, assembly GCF_028390025.1. Taxonomy (NCBI): domain Eukaryota; kingdom Metazoa; phylum Chordata; class Amphibia; order Anura; family Myobatrachidae; genus Pseudophryne; species Pseudophryne corroboree. Next base: position 368,157,572 of record NC_086444.1, read on the forward strand.
CAGGGCCGCCGGGTGCATAGCAACGGGGACGCCACAGGTGGACCGCGTTCCCCGCTGCTAAGAATAGTTTATTAGGTTGCTCGTGCAGCAGGGCAGCTGCACGGCAACTAGTAATTAGGGTCTGGGGGCTGGTCCTGCTGGCCCTCCTGTTATTGGCCAGCAGGGTCTTTTTATGTGAGCCAGCACACTGCAGCCCCGCCGGTGATAGCTTCTTGTATGCTGTTCCTGCCTTGCAGAACTCTGTTCCTGTCAGCCGTGTTTGGTGGATCTTGCTTCCTGCCCTTTGGTACTTTGGAGGTCCGAAGCCGGTCCTGGGAATCCTTCTAGTCCTTGCGAACCTGTTTGTCATCTGGGGTGCTCGCCCAGTTTCGTGAGTAGCGGCTTCTGCCGCGTGTTGCGGCCTATGTCGCTTAGTGTTTACTTTACTGTGAATTGGTGCATTTGCGGAGGTTTCCGCTTTCACTGTCCTCCCCGGAACTCGGCGGTGCCGTGCAGGGGAGTGGACAGTGGTTTCTTTGTAGTTCTTTTCCTTTGGCGGCGTGCCGCACATACGTTTAGTTTTTAGGTAGTTTATAGCCCCTAGCGTGGTTGTTTCAGTTAGAGGTCCCCTTGTTATTACCCTGTCTCAGTTCACGCCTTGTCTCTCTTTAAGACCTGAGGGGGCATCGGAGTTGGGCAGACCTAATCCGCCCTTCAAACGCGGCTACCATGGGCCCAAGAAACCATAGTCGTTCAGGCGTGAATTGATAACACGGGTAAGACAACGGAGGTAGGGTGCTAGGGGCTATTTCCTTCCCATCTCCCAATCCCAGCATTCCATCTTGGTGCTCAGGACTCACTACATTAGATCTCCCCTGTCCAGAGCATCAGGATCGTAACATTATCACCGACCCACATAAAAAATTAAAAAAAAAGGGGGGGTTTAATTTTTTTCCCGTTGTATTGGTGGGCCTAGAAATTCGGTCTCATGAATCCGGCAGGTTTAGGGCCAAACCCCAGTCAGCTTTTGGTTAACCAAATACAGGAATTAACTCAGATGGTTCAGGACCTTACTCTTCGGGTGAGATCACAGGAAGATCTTTTGCGAGCCTCCCCGAGTATGGTTCCAGAACCAAAGATGCATTTACCTGACCGTTTTTCGGGTAACCGAAAGGATTTTTTTAATTTTAAGGAAGCTTGTAAGCTTTATTTTCGTTTAAGGCTCGTTCCTCTGGTACTGAGTCTCAGCGGGTCGGGATTGTGATGTCTCAACTTCAGGGTGATCCACAGACCTGGGCGTTTGGGCTAAGAGCGGATGATGCTGCTTTGTTATCAGTAGACGCCTTTTTAAAATCCTTAGGCCGATTATATGACGACCCAGATAGAGAAGCATCAGCTGAGAGTCACCTGCGTGCCCTTAAGCAAGGCAAAAATCCAGCAGAGGTGTATTGTACCGAATTTCGCCGTTGGTCGAACGACTGTGGCTTGAATGACCCGGCCCTGCGCAGTCAGTTTCGCCTCGGTCTGTCGGAAGTGATTAAAGACAGTCTCCTTCAGTACCCCGCTCCTGAGACTCTAGACAAACTCATGGAGCTCGCTATTAAAATTGATCGTCGTCTCCGAGAGCGGAGGGCTGAAAGAGGAACAACTTTTAGGCCTAATCCATGTGTATATACTTTTCCTGAGGACGTCGAGGAGCCCATGCAAATGGGTCTCTCCCAGCTGTCCCCAGAGGAAAGAACCAGAAGGTTAAGTTCTGGTCTTTGTTTGTATTGTGGTGGTAAGGGACATATCGCACGTAACTGCCCGAACAAGCCGGGAAACGCTCTGACCAAGTGAATTGTGAGGGGGTTCACTTGGGTCTGCAGTTAATCTCCTCTAATAATTCTCTATTAGTTCCGGTAAAGATTTCCTTTGGCAGCCTCAGTTCGTTGGTGTCGGCCTTCGTCGACAGTGGAGCTGCAGGAAATGTTATGGATTTAGCTTGGGCTAAGGCTTTAGGCGTTCCACTGATACCCTTAGATAGACGTATCACCATGCACGGCTTGGATGGGGGTCCGCTTTCCAATGGGGTTATTACTCACCGCACACCTCCAGTATTGCTGACAGTGGGGGCCCTACATTCAGAAGAAATAGAATTTTACCTTACACATTGTCCGGCAGTTCCAGTAGTTTTGGGTCACCCCTGGCTTGCCTTTCATAATCCCACCATTGATTGGCGGTCTGGGGAGATTTCCCAATGGGGTCCTTTTTGTGTTAAGGAGTGTATTTCCCATCCTGTCCGGGTTGCGGCAGTTACCCCAGAACTTATTCCTCTGGAATATCAGGATTTTGCTGATGTGTTCTCCAAGGGTAATGCGGACGTTCTGCCTCCCCATCGGTCCTATGACTGCGCTTTAGATTTAGTTCCCGGGGCCACTTTACCTAAGGGGAGATTATATGCCCTCTCCGGGCCAGAAACCATGGCTATGGATAATTATATCCAGGAAAGCCTGAAAAAAGGCTTCATTAGGCCTTCGAAATCTCCTTTGAGTGCAGGATTCTTTTTTGTTGAGAAAAAAGATGGGTCGCTCAGACCATGTATTGATTTTCGGGCTCTGAATAAAATTTCTGTTAAAAACACCTACCCTTTGCCTTTGATTTCAGTACTTTTTGATCAGTTACGCTCTGCCGTTATCTTCTCAAAAATCGATCTTAGAGGAGCTTACAATCTCATCCGAATAAGATCTGGGGATGAGTGGAAGACGGCTTTCAGCACACAGTCGGGTCATGAATACCTGGTGATGCCCTTTGGGCTGTCAAATGCTCCTGCGGTATTTCAAGACCTCATCAATGATGTTTTTCGTGACTTTCTTGGAAAGTTTGTTGTCGTTTATTTAGACGACATTTTGATTTATTCTGAGTTTATGGAACAACATATTACATATGTGCGTCTGGTTCTTCAAAAACTACGGGAGAATCATTTATACGCAAAACTAGAGAAATGTGATTTTCACATCACGGAAGTGTCCTTCTTGGGGTATATTATTTCTCCCTAGGGATTTTTCATGGAACCGAAAAAACTCCAGGCCATCCTTAATTGGGCGCAACCCACAAATTTAAAAGCAATTCAGCGCTTTTTAGGGTTTGCAAACTATTATAGGCGGTTCCTTCATACCTTTTCTGATTTGGTCGCTCCTATAGTAGCATTGACTAAAAAAGGAGCGGACCCTTCCAATTGGTCGCCTGCAGCCGAGTCTGCCTTTCGGGCCTTAAAGCAGGCCTTTGTCTCGGCTCCTGTTCTCAGGCACCCTAACCCGGAGCTCCCCTTTATAGTTGAGGTAGATGCCTCAGAGGTTGGAGTGGGGGCTATCCTATCTCAGGAAGATCCGGAGTCTCAGGAATTACACCCTTGTGCCTTCATGTTCAGGAAATTCTCCTCCGCAGAATCCAACTATGACGTTGGTAATCGAGAATTGCTGGCAGTAAAATGGGCTTTCGAGGAGTGGAGGCATTGGCTGGAGGGAGCTAGGCATACTATTACAGTGTTTACTGACCATAAGAACCTGCAGTATATTGAGTCAGCTAAACGGCTTAATGCTCGGCAGGCACGTTGGGCATTGTTTTTTACTCGTTTCAGGTTTATTATCACCTTCAGGCCCGGTCCAAAAATACTAAAGCTGATGCCCTGTCACGTTGTTTTCTTCCGGGTCACAATAACCATCCTGCTACTACCCCCATAGTTCCATCATCTGTCATCCGGGCAGGCCTCACACAGGATTTGTTTACTCAGTTAGTCCAGCTTCAACAGCAGGCTTCTAAACCGACTCCTGCTGATCGTCTCTTTGTCCCTGAATTTCTGAGAGGCACTGTTTTAGCCGAGTTTCATGACAACAAAGTCTCTGGTCATCCAGGTATCACTAAGACCTTGGAGTTAGTCTCTCGCTCGGTGTGGTGGCCTAGTCTTTCTAAAGATGTTAGGGAATTTGTCCATTCCTGTCAGGTTTGTGCACGGCATAAGGTTCCTCGTTCATTGCCAATCGGGCAACTCGTACCTTTAGCCGTTCCTCTCAGGCCATGGTCACATATATCCATGGATTTCGTGGTGGACCTTCCTCTTTCAGCCGGATTTCGAGTCATTTGGGTGGTAGTAGATCGTTTTAGTAAGATGGTTCATTTCATTGCTCTTCCCCGATTACCCTCTGCTCAAGGGTTGGCAGTCTTGTTTCTCCGTCATGTGTTCAGGCCCCATGGGTTGCCCAGGGATATTGTCTCTGATCGGGGTCCGCAATTCATTGCTCGTTTCTGGAAACGTTTTTGTGCCTCATTAAATATGAAACTCTCTTTAACATCTGGGTACCATCCACACTCTAACGGACAAACCGAACGAGTTAACCAGTCATTAAAACAGTATTTACGGTTGTATTCGGCCAAACTCCAGAATGATTGGTCTGAATTTCTTCCGTTAGCCGAATTTGCTTATAATAACTCTTGTCATTCTTCCACCAAGGAGTCCCCATTCTTTTCAGTCTTTGGCTTTCATCCTAGAGCCAACTCTTTTTTTCCTCATTCTCCAGTCTCCTCGTTGACCTTAACCTCCCATCTCAGAACAATTTGGAGAAAGGTGCACCTTGCCTTGAGAAAAGCTGCCTTCCGAGAAAATAAATTTTCTGATAGGCTCCGACGTCCTTGCACTTTTAAGGTGGGAGATAAGGTATGGTTGTCAACTCGCAACATCAAGCTCCGACAACCTTCGGCTAGATTGGGACCCAAATTTATTGGACCATTCCTTATCATTAAGAAGGTCAACCCAGTTGCTTTTCGGCTACGCTTGCCGAGATCTCTCAAAATTGGCAATACTTTTCACTGTTCTCTTTTGAAACAGTATTTTTCTTCCAGGAGATTTCCTCGGAGGACTTCCCAGGGTAGATCTCCGGTGGATGTTCAGGGGCAACAAGAGTTCTTGGTGGAGAAGGTTTTAGATTCTAAGCTTTCTCGGGGTCGGCTCTATTTTTTGGTCCACTGGAAAGGTTATGGCCCTGAAAAAAGATCTTGGGTGTTGGATAAAGATTTACATGCTCCCAAGCTGAAGAGGATTTTCTTTCAGGAGTTTCCTCAGAAACCTGGCTCTAGGGGTTCTTTAACCCCTCCTCAAGGGGGGGGGGGGTACTGTTAGGCGCGGCGGTCTTCGGCCGTGCCCTGACTGAGCAGCGGTCACGGCCGCCGCGCCTCTCTCCTTCCCTGTCCCCCGCACGGCGCCTAGCAACGCCAGGACGCCATGCGCACGATAGCCGCCGGGTCCCTGGCAACGCAGGACGCCGTGCGTGCAGGGCCGCCGGGTGCGTAGCAACGGGGACGCCACAGGTGGACCGCGTTCCCCGCTGCTAAGAATAGTTTATTAGGTTGCTCGTGCAGCAGGGCAGCTGCACGGCAACTAGTAATTAGGGTCTGGGGGCTGGTCCTGCTGGCCCTCCTGTTATTGGCCAGCAGGGTCTTTTTATGTGAGCCAGCACACTGCAGCCCTGCCGGTGATAGCTTCTTGTATGCTGTTCCTGCCTTGCAGAACTCTGTTCCTGTCAGCCGTGTTTGGTGGATCTTGCTTCCTGCCCTTTGGTACTTTGGAGGTCCAAAGCCGGTCCTGGGAATCCTTCTAGTCCTTGCGAACCTGTTTGTCATCTGGGGTGCTCGCCCGGTTTCGTGAGTAGCGGCTTCTGCCGCGTGTTGCGGCCTATGCCGCTTAGTGTTTACTTTACTGTGAATTGGTGCATTTGCGGAGGTTTCCGCTTTCACTGTCCTCCCCGGAACTCGGCGGTGCCGTGTAGGGGAGTGGACAGTGGTTTCTTTGTAGTTCTTTTCCTTTGGCGGCGTGCCGCACATACATTTAGTTTTTAGGTAGTTTATAGCCCCTAGCGTGGTTGTTTCAGTTAGAGGTCCCCTTGTTATTACCCTGTCTCAGTTCACGCCTTGTCTCTCTTTAAGACCTGAGGGGGCATCGGAGTTGGGCAGACCTAATCCGCCCTTCAAACGCGGCTGCCATGGGCCCAAGAAACCATAGTCGTTCAGGCGTGAATTGATAACACGGGTAAGACAACGGAGGTAGGGTGCTAGGGGCTATTTCCTTTCCATCTCCCAATCCCAGCATTCCGTCTTGGTGCTCAGGACTCACTACATAAGATCTCCCCTGTCCAGAGCATCAGGATCGTAACAGGAGATAGGATCACTGCGGGCATACACATGTATGTGTGCCTCCTGATCCCCCTGAGACGTGTTTGACCAGTGGGTTTGAATGGGAATTAAAATTTCCCCATTTCTCTAATAACCACATTATTGGGATTGTATACTTCACATAAAAATCCTCTTTTGGCCAGTGAAGTTATCCAACTTTCCCCTTTTTGGCAATACTATTGCAGCCTATTTTGGTGGGAACCATAGCTACTTATGTTATCATACATTTTGATTTTTACCCCTGAGGAAGTCCTGCTAAAGGACGAAATGCGTCGGGTTAGAAAGGTGATTAGGATACCTTGCTTACATTGGGAGTCCCCACCACTGAGCTCACACCCTGGGGTGGTTGGTGGCACTTGTTTTTACATCTGTCCTGGTGTATTGGTTCCTAAAAAAACACCTTGTATATGATGTGAAAATCTTTGATATCAAATTTTATGTTGGATGTTATAAATAAACATCAGATGTTTTACTAATTCAAGGTTTTGTGCCATATCTTGGGTGTCTACATGTTTTTGGTGTGAGGGTATCTTTCAGGAAAAACACTCGGCTGAGTATAATCAAGCGTTGATCTGAAAACCTCAATAATTTATGGACTTTATTATGGACAATTGCCTTTGACAATCTAGCGTCCTCTGGTGTCCATTTGTATGTGTGTGTGTATATATATATATATATATATATATATATATATGTATATGGTCTGTGGTAAGTGTATAAATGGATAATATGGAAAAACCGAGGTACCTTCAATAAAGTAAATATACTGCAGGTCTCTCTAGTGGGGACACTGCAGGCCCCTGGCGAAAGAAGGAGGAGGCACTCCGTAGATTTGTATCATATAGCGTATATTGAAAAAAGACAACATAAAGTCAATGTGTCAATGTCTCACAGGACTTTTTTTTATCAGTGCTTCAGAAAGACGTAACAGCACTCCACGGATTTGTGTCATATAAAATAAAGAATTGGATTGTTTATCAAGTGGAGTGGATGTATTTTGGACTTCCCATTTTTCTTGCCTCACAAATGTGTTTGAGATTCACATTACTTGTATGTGTGTGTATGTGTGTGTGTGTGTGTGTGTGTGTGTGTGTGTGTGTGTGTATACACACAAACACACACACACCAGTTTAACGGACCTCAGTCACCACCTTCCGTGCTTGGCTCCACCCCCACTCTGGAAACCACCCCTTATAAATCCTGCGTTTGCCCTTGAATTGATGTGCACGCACAGAATGCTACACAGTACACACTAACCCCCCTCCATCCCACCTTAGCAGGGATGGCTCCCAGCACCAGAGGAGAGCACTGCAGCGAATCACGTCCATTTAAGGGGCGTGGTCTAATGCAGGTAAGCCCCACCCCCATGAGAGACCTATAGCTGTGATGTTCAGGTAGTTTCTCTCTCCCTGACACTGTCTTTTTCTCTTTCTCCCTGACATCTTTTTCTCTCTATCTCTCTATCTATCTCTCTCTATGGGGAAAAGCGTGGAGAAGTGAGCCTGTGGAGAAGTTGCCCATGGCAACCAATCAGCTGCTCCGTACAATTCTATAGTATGTAAATTATAAATGTTGAGTCAATGTTGATTGGTTGCCATGGGCAACTTCTCCACTCTTTTCACTGCTTCATGAATAGACCACTATGTATCTCCATCTTTCCCTGACACTCTCTTGCTCCCCTCTCTGTCTTTCTCTCTCCCTCCCTCTGGCAGGGTTGGAATTAATTTGCCAGTGCCATGGCATCATGATAGTTAGAATCCCGACCCTATCCTCAGCCTAAACCTAACCCCCCCCAGCCTTCCAGCAGCCTTACCATCCACCCCTCCCCGTAGCTTAACCCTAACCCTCCCTGGGGGGCTGCTAAACCTAACCCCCTCCCTGCAGTGTAGTGACAGCAGCAGGGGGTTATGTGTGGGTGCAGGGCCGGTGCAAGGGTGTTTGGTGTCTCCCTGCAAACTATAAATTTGCGCTCTTCCTCCCATACTTAATAAAGGGACAGTGCACACCGAAGTCGCACGCCGCAAGAAGCGGGTGGGTTGTGGCCACACAATAGTACCAATTCAAATTACTCCACAAAGTTGCACAATCTTGTTCACATTACACCACACATTGGGGGTCATTCCGACCCATTCGCACGCAGCGGTTCTTCGCTGCGGTGCGAATGGGTCAGAACTGCGCATGTGCGCCAGATGCATTGCGCATGCGCGTCGCTGTCTGGCGGCGGCCAGCGACGCCGCCAGCGAGAAATGTGATCGCATCGGCGATCGCAAGAAGATGGACAGGCAGAAGGCATTCCGGGGCGGATACTCACCATTTTCCAGGCGTGGTGAGTCCAACGCAGGTGGATCCAGGCGTTTGGAGGGTGGATGTCTGACGTGAAACATCATCGATGGATCCATCGCACTGGTGAGTAGCTGCAGGGCTGATCTTGTTTTGGTTTAAACTTTTTTTTAGCATAGCAGGGCTGCACAAGCGTTTGCTGCCCTGCTATGCTAAAATACACTCCCCCATAGATATTAGATAGATAGATAGATAGAGACATAGATAAATAGATAATAGGCAGACACATAGATAAATAGATAGATAATAGGCAGACACATAGATAGATTAGGCAGATAGATAGATAGATAGATAGATAGATAGATAGACAGACAGACAGACAGACAGACAGATAGACAATCACACATAAAAAGAACACTCACTTTAGTTCCTCTGTACTGGTCCCGGGCAGTCTCTCTTTTGTTCCTGAGTCCTGTCAGCAGTAACTGCAGCTCTCTGCTCCCGAAGCCGTCCTTTGTTGGTCCCGTCCCCACACCTCCTCCTGCTAGCGTCACAGCGCTGACACAGGACGGGAGGAGGTGACATCAGTGGCGGGGCTGAAGTGGGGGACTAGAAGATCCGCGATCCAGGCTGCCGCTGCTTGTACAGTGATAGGCGCAGCAGCAGCAGGCAACAACAGCGCACAGTGAAGGGATGCAGAGCAGTTAGAGCGCCTCTCCTGCCTGGCGCCTACCTGCACTGCATCCCTTCGCTGAGCGGGTTCCGCCGGCTCTGTGTGGGTGCAAGGGTTGAGGTGGGGGGTCGGTTGCACAGAGATATATCCTTCCCACCGTGGTGCTGCCTCCTTTTCATTCCAGTAGCACTGCCTCCTCCTCCCTGGTGGCTCTGCCCCCAGAGGTGCCAAAATGAGGATCTTTCTTGCCCCCCCCCCCCCTCCCAAACTATAAATGTTCTGACACCCCTGGTAGGAATCAAAAACACCCAAATTCTGTTATTTTAGCTGTTTTATGATTATTATTATTATTATTATTATTATTATTATTGTTATTAATATTATTTAAATACAGATCCAAAACCCAAACCAAAACCTGCAAGGGTGGTTTTGGCAAAACCACTCCAGATCCAAAACATGAAGGAGATCGAGATCCAAAACCCCAAAAATGGTCCGGTGCACACCCCTAAAGCTTCCATATTTATTTTGATACAGCCCCAACAGTTCTGTACAAGAAAAAGATGTGAATTCAACATGACTTGGGCAAGAATGTCAGCACAGCAAGATCTTCATTAGCATTTGGAGCCAAGAGAGAGAAGCATCTCCTACAGTACTTGATGGTAATTTTGTTGCTGTATTCTATTTCTTAATATAATTAATACACTGGAAATAACACAAACAATACCCTTATCCGACACCTATTAGCAGCAACTCTTAGAGGAACCTCTGTTAGTAAGAACCAAAAAACACAAACATACAAAACAATTTCAGAGTGCGCTATTATATATTGAGATAAAGTTATATCTAATTTTCAACATTCACATAAAGGCAACCATCAGTACATTGAAATTAATCATAAAGTGTAAATGAGAGGAGCAAATGATGAATATTCTTCTTCCTTTTATTTTGACAATGAAATCCAGTAATCCTGACCCTTGTAGTCCAACAATGGTGAAAGTTAACCCTATAGGAATACCCGCACACCAAAAAGATCACCCAAAACAAAGAGCCAAAATGGCCAATCTGTAAAAGTCATCAATTTATTTTTAAAACCAATTTTACAATTTATAAAACAGGATGACTTTACATACTATAAAAAGTTTTTAGTTGGTCACATCCAATACAGGAGACTGCATAACAGTAGCCTTCCTCCACCTGTTTCAGGTACAGTATGGGGTCTCAGAAGGATCCTCTCTCAGTTTGGACTGTATATTAAATGTAGATAAACCCTATGCGTTTCATCCTAAAAAGGACTTCTTCAGGAGCAAGAATCTTTAATGGGTGAAAAAGTGAACATACAGGGTAATAATGAATGTGGGTGGTATTCAAATAATAATAATTAAGGCCAGTACATCTCAAAGACCATCTATGTAGTGAGTATATGGTAATTTCTTTGTTGCATCGGAAAAAAATGTTTATTATACCAGACCGAAAATAAATATCTGGTGAGGAAAAAAATTCCATTTGGAACCAATTAATATACGGAAATAAAATGGATTAGTAGCCTCAATAATGGTAGAAATATGGTACATACCAGATTCCATAAGATGGTGGTGGAACAGATATATTTTGTCCTTAAATGGATATGATCCAGTTACTGGATCACTGTAAAAGATAGATCTTTTTTAGGAATCCATATATCCTAATAAAGGTAAAAGTTACATTTTTAAAACTTATAGCTTAAGAGTAAATTATCTTACAGAACTCTTCCTATATGGAAGAACATACCCAAAGGTGAAAGGCATACAAAAACGTTGTATTCTACGACTACTTTGTAGTAAAATGGAGTGGAACCTTCAATGGGAGTGTAAACATGGTTCTGTAACCACTTCCATTAAAAGCTTCCATATTTATTTTGATACAGCCCCAACATTTCTGTACAAGAAAAAGATGTGAATTCAACATGACTTGGGCAAGAATGTCAGCACAGTGTGAAGATGTGGTCCAGCGCTGGAACGGTGCTTCCGATCCCAGTGCAGGGGGGTCGGCAGAGTGCAGGGGACCTGTGTCCCCTGCGGGACACAGCAGAGGACAGCACTGGGATCAGGTGTCTGATCCCAGCGCTGGTGCTACAGCAGAAGCGGGTGTCCAGAGCCGGGACCATCTGTTGGTTCCCGGCACTGCTCGTTCGGCGACGGCGGGCAGCGAAGCGGCAGTGGCATTTTAAACTTTGCGCCCTTCGTGAGCCAAGCACGGCTCGTGCAGTGGCAGCCAATGGGAAGCAGCCGCGGTGAGCCAATCAGCGCTTGCCGCGCCGCACCTGGCCCCACTGCTGGCGAGTGACTTCAGACGCCGCCGGGACCAGGAAGAAGCAGGCCGCGCTGAAGAGTCGGGCGGCACCGGAGAGAAGAGGATGCGGAAGAGGCCAGAAGACACCGGTGTCCAGAAAGAAGATGTCCAGCGGCGGCTGGATGCGGAGAGGCGATGGCGGCCCCTCAGGTGAATAAGGTGACTGGGCACTAGGCCAAAGTAATTCTTACTGGCCGTTGTTGATGCTTGTACTGTGATTTGTGATGTGTGCTGTTTTCCATGCAGGGCAAAGTTTGTTTACAGTTTGTGCATAGTTTGTGTTGCACCACATACACCTGAGCTAGTTTGAGGGCTCTGTTAATGAAGCTAGTGTAGCGGACACACACTAGGTTAGCCCCTGCACGGCTGTTGTTTCGTTTTGCCACCTTACAGGGACCTGTAAGTGGAGAAGATCAAATTTGGCAATGGTGGGCATCATCTGTGTCTGTCTGTTCCTGTGTCCCCCAAGCCAAAAAATTCTCTGGCGTCCCCCCTCTCCCCCATAATTGCCACTAAAAAAGTGAAGATGCGCACCGAAAAAGGGGTGTGGCCTCACTAAAATTGGTGTGGCTTCACTGAAAGGGGTGTGGCATTGCAGGAAAAGACTGCCTTATACCCCAGTTTTGCAACCTGTACGTCCAGACATTGGTCACCACAGGAAAAAAAAATAATCCTGATTCATGCCCCTAACATTATTTGTAATTTTTCCTCATACTGTAGTAATGCCTCTTACACATTATGCCACACACTGCAATGGCCCTTAGACATTATGCCACACACCCTAATGCCTGTGACACATTATGCAACACACCATAATGCCCATTACACAATATGCCAGACACCGTAATGCCCCTGACACATTATGCCACACCGTAATGCCTGTGACACATTATGCCACACACCACAATGCTCGTTATAAATTATGCCACACACTGCAATGCCCCTGAGACATTATACCACATACCACAATGCCCGTGATATAGTATACCACACACCGTAATGCCTGTGACACATTATACCACACACCGTCTTGCCTGTGGCACATTATGACACACACCGCAATGCCTGTTATACATTATGCCACACACTGCAATGCCCCTGATACATTATACCACATACCACAATGTCTGTGGTATAGTTTACCACACACCGTAATGCCTGTGACACATTATGACACACACCGCAATGCCCATTATACATTAGGCCACACACTGCAATGCCCCTGACACATTATACCAAATACCACAATGTCTGTGGTATAGTTTACCACACACCGTAATGCCTGTGACACATTATGACACACACCGCAATGCCCATTATACATTATGCCACACACTGCAATGCCCCTGAGACATTATACCACATACCACAGTGCCCGTGATATAGTACACCACACACCGTAATGCCTGTGACACATTATGCCACACACCGCAATGTCCATGATACATTATTGCACACACCACAATGCCCATTACACATTAAGCCCTACAGTAAGGCTTCTAATTACTTTTAAATTACCTGCTCATTGCCAGGGGTTTCATGCTCTTGGTTCCATGCACGGTGCCAGGGGTTTTCATGCTCAGGGTGTCATGCTCAGTGTCAAGGGTTTCATGCGCTGGGTGTTATGCTTGTTGCCAGGGGTTTCATGTGCTGGGTGTCAAGCTCATTGCCAGGGGGTAATATTCGTTGCCAGGGGTTTCATGCGCTGTGTGTCATGCTCGTTGCTATGGGGTAATGCTTGTTGCCAGGGATTTCATGAGCTGGGTGTCGTGTTTGTTACCAGGGGGTAATGCTTGTTGCTAGGGGTGTGCCCCCAGTGCCACATATGCTCCAGTGCCAGATAAAAATATGCCCCCATAGTGCCAGAAACACGTATGCCCCTCCCAGTGCCAGATACACATATGCCCCCATTGTCAAATATGCCACCCCAGTGCCAGATATACATATGCCCCAGTGCCAAATATGCCCCCCCAGTGCCAGATACACATATGCCCCCAGTGCCATATATACCCCCCCAAGTGCCAGGTACTCCCCCCGCTCACCGCTGCTGTGCTGTGTGTGAGTCCGGGAAGGAGGGCACAGCGCATGCCTCTCCTGTATCCATCCAGCTGTGTCTCCGGTGGCGTGTCTGTCAAATAAAGCGCCGGTTCGTGAGCCAAACAGGAGATGCAGCTTCTGGTCTGCGAGCTCTGATTAGCTCACGAGCCGGCGCTTCATTTGACAGACACGCCACTGCTGCCGGAGACACAGGAGAGGCGTGCGCTACACCCTCCTTTCCAGCCTCACATGCAGCTCTATTTGCCAGTGCCCCCACAGCCTTGTGCCTTCCAGCTTTCGCAGTGGCTGCGGAGGTTGTAGTTATGCCAGTGGGTCCAGGGTACACCTCAGCGTGAGAGCGCAGTTAGGTTAAAATTGGGTGGCTGAGGTTTTATGCCAATGAGCGGTGAAGGTTGCCGCCACCCCTGAAGTATCCTCTTTTCCTTTGGAAAAGAGTTGATACTCCATTGATTTCCTTTCCTTCCTAGCTCGTCTGTTTCTGGAAGGGCGTCACCGTGTCCAGGTTCCAGTGAAGATTCCAGGTCTGTTGAGGATTCCGTGACCTGTAGGTGAAAGTGCGGCGCGAGGTAAGCAGTGTTAAGTTCGATTAACTTACAGGAAGAAAAAGCACTACCTTAATAAAGAAATGTTCAGGCCGCTGCGACCTCTAAGTGTGTGTGTGTTAAACCTCTATGAAATGCATACACGTTGAGTAAGCACGCCGTCACGCTGTAAGCACAAAGTAGCTACACGTGCGGCCGAATACACTTTAACCCCTAACAGGAAAGGAATGCAACACCAATTGTTTATGTTATGTTGTGGTCCAATGCAGCAACAAATATTTACTTAAAAAGGGGGTTCACAGAGAAATACAACACTATTACAGAGAAGAAGCTACAACCAATGGATACATACGTTTGTTCACCTGCGCCACCCGGATCCGGTCCTCAGTCAATCGGAAAAGATGACCTTCAGAGAATAGACTGAGGCAGGCCAGGAGGCTTGGTTTTTATACAATAGTCCAAAGCATGAAACAAAGGAAACTGTAATCTCGTCTTTCATAGGTCAAAAGGCTGGTCATTTACAGTACATGAGGGGTCATATGTCGATTTGAATAGGTGGCGATGCCTGGTCCAGGTGCACTTGCAGGTGTCCTCCACTGGGTTCCCGCCGAATATCAAGAGTAAAGTAAATAAAGTGTGATACTTTCTGCAAATTGCCATCGGAATATTGCCCTTGAAATACTGTACAGCTGTATACCAAACACCACATCCTAACCTAATTCTGTCCCCTCATATCCTGTAAAGTTGAATCCCTCTGTTATTATACTTCCAAAGTAAATGTAACTTGCTGGTGTGGTGCGTGTAGGCTATGTGTAAATTATGCACTATGTGGATTAAATATCAGATATGTCTTTGTGGCTTTTCCATGCGAATGCGTATGCTACCGTATTTACTCATACCACGCGTTAATACGCAGGACTTCGTGAGCCAATATAAGCAACCTGCGGGCATGCGCACGCACGGCAGAACAAGCACACGAACGGAGGCCACTCTGTGTGGTGTTTGCACGTGATGCGTGTGGGTATAATATTTTAGACTTCGATAGCAGTTAGACTACACCTGCACGGCAGCAGGCACTGCACCCGTACCCCACTCACAACAGCAAGAACTTCATTAGCATTTGGAGTCCAAGAGAGAAGCATCTCCTTCAGTACCTGATGGTATTTCTTAATATAATTAATACACAGGAAATAACAGTATCTATCTATCTATCTATCTATCTATCTATCTATCTATCTATCTATCTATCTATCTATCTATCTATCTATCTATCTATCTATCTATCTCTCTATCTATATACTGTATACTGTATACAGCACAAAATATTTTAAAAAAAAGTATTTTATTTTGGGTGGACTGACAGAACACCCCTAAATGGACAGAGCAGCTGCAGTCTCTGGATGTATACTGGGATGACACAGCACAAAATATTAATTTAAATCAAAATATATATATATTATTTTTTATATCACACACTGCAGCTACAGTGTCGCACATATGAGTCAAATAATATACTGCGGTCTGACCAGAAGCGTCACAGTACTATTAATATAAAATAAAAATTGTATAGTACACTGGGGTACAGCACAAACAAAAAAAGAGATATATTTTTTAATAATTTTAGGCTTTTTGTTTTTAGCTTTTATTATTTCAATTTTACACTAGGGCAGAGCCCCTGTATGGACGGACAGCTCACCCCTTTCAGATACAGCAGACAGAGCACCCCTTTCAAATACATAATAGAAATATATATTTTGCTCTGGATCACACACAGAGGATACATAGCAGTAGTGTACGGCAGTACTGGTAGTCATCACTGAGTGATGCACCAATAGAAATATATTTTTTGCTCTGGATCACTCACAGAGGATATATAACAGTAGTGTACGGCAGTACTGGTAGTCATCACTGAGTGACGCACCAATAGAAATATATTTTTTGCTCTGGATCACACACAGAGGATATATAGCAGTAGTGTACGTCAGTCGCTGTACTAGTAGTCAGAGTGACGCACCAATAGAAATTTTTTTTTTAATTTAGATCACACACAGAAGATATATAGCAGTAGTGTACGTCAGTACACAGCCCCTTATAGACAAAGAACAATGCCTGGTCCTATACACAGCCACAGTATTCTATATGCAGTGCACTGTCTACTATGCTGAGCCCTAACACAATGACAGTCACAGCACACCTAGACAAGCAGCACCCCAAGTTAATTCAACTCTCCTGCTACAACCCATCTGCTCTCTCCTGCTCCCCTTCCCTAACTTGCCAATCCGATTACAGCACAGAATACAGCATAGAAGGAACACATCCTTACTGTGCACTCTCCAAGTCCGGAGTGAAGATGGCGCCGATCACCGGGACTATATATAGACTCCAAAACCCACGAGATCCGATAGCGGGATGATAACATTTTGCCTCATTTTCGGATCCGAGATAGGCACGAAAAACAGAACCCGTTAGGCGCCGAGGGTCCGCCCGTCAGTGCGGCCCGGCGCCTAGCAACTAGGGACGCCGCAGGCAGACAGCCGCCGGCTCCCTAGCAACGCTAGACGCCGGGCGCACGGAGCCGCTCTGACCATAGCAACGGGGACGCCACTGTCGGACCGCGTTCCCCGTTGCTAGGTCTAATGAATCAGGTCAAATTGCATCCTGGCCGTGCAGCATGCAGCTGCACGGCATAATTAACATTACCCTGTCTGGATCCGGATTGGAGGGGTTCTAAATAAAAGCACTCTCAGGACTTCTCACAGACGCCGGTGTTAGCTTCCTGTTGCTGTGTCTGTTACAGAGAGTTTCCAGTCCTGCTCCATCCGGTTGTTCCTGTCCTCAGTGATCCAGTACTCGGAATTTGTCATCTTTCCTGGAGTCCTACCGAGCACCTTTAACATCCAGTGGTGTTCGTGAGTCGCGGCGTAGCCGTGTGTTGCGGCTTGACCGCTTACTATTTATTATTTAGTTTTATTGTGTTCCGGAGCTTTTGCGGAGGATTCCGCTCCCACTAGTCCACTCTGGTATCCAGCGGTGCTGGATAGGAGTAACGGATCAGTGGATCTTTGGTTGTCCTTTTCCCTGGCGGTTTGTCCGCACATACTTTTGGTTAAGTTAGATAGCTTGTAACCCCTGGTCTGGTTGCTTAGTCAGAGGGCCCCTTGTTATCACCCTGTCTCGGATTTCCCTTTGTCTCCCATTAAGACCTGAGGGGGCATCGGGGTTGGGCAGACATAATCCGCCCTTCGAACGCGGCTGCCATGGGCTCAAGCAACCATAGTCTCGCAGGGGATTTCTGATAACACGGGCGAGACAACGGAGTTAGGGCGCCAGGGGTTACTAGGCTTTCCTGCTCCCGTAACCAGCATATCTTTCCAGTACTCAGACCTCTGCCATAAGATCTCATCTGGTCTGGAGTACGGGAATCATAACATTAACACCGGCCAAACTAAAATTTAAAATTAACAGGAGTTAATTTTTTCCCTTATTCAGTTGGGAGATTTTGTCAGCTTCATGAATCCCACCGGTGTTGGGCCAAATCCTGGCCAGCTTTTAGTTAGCCAGATCCAAGAGCTTACTCAGATGGTTCAGGATCTGTCCCTTCGGGTGAGGTCACAGGAAGATCTGTTACGGACTTCCCCGAGGGTCATTCCTGAACCAAAAATGCATCTGCCTGACCGTTTTTCTGGGGATAGAAAGCAGTTTTTTAATTTTAAAGAGTCTTGTAAACTGTATTTTCGTTTAAGACCAGTATCCTCAGGTACGGAATCTCAGCGGGTAGGAATTATTATTTCTCTGCTACAGGGGGATCCTCAGACCTGGGCTTTTGGTTTAAAGACAGACGATCCAGCTTTATTGTCTGTAGACGCCTTTCTGGGGTCCTTAGGGCTTTTGTATGACGACCCTGATAGAGAGGCATCCGCCGAGAGTCAGTTGCGTGCTCTCAGACAGGGTAGGAATCCCGCAGAGATTTATTGTACAGAGTTTCGCCGTTGGTCGAACGACTGTGGATGGAATGACCCAGCCTTGCGCAGTCAGTTTCGCCTCGGCTTATCCGAGTCTATAAAAGACAGTCTCCTTCAGTATCCCGCTCCTGAGACTCTCGATAAACTCATGGAGCTCTCTATTAAGATTGATCGTCGTCTCAGAGAGCGGAGGGCTGAAAAAGGAGCATCTGTCGGGTCTACTCCTTGTGTTTTTTCCATTCCTGTGGACATAGAGGAGCCCATGCAGATAGGCCTCTCCAAACTGTCTCCAGAAGAAAGAACCAGAAGGCAAAATTCTGGTCTTTGTTTATACTGTGGGGGTAAGGGACATTTTGCCCGTAGTTGTCCGAACAAGTCGGGAAACGCCTCGACCAAGTGAGTTGTGAGGGGGTTCACTTTGGTCTACAGCTTATCTCCTCAAATAATTCACTGTTGGTTCCAGCCAAAGTTTCCTTTGGCAGCCTCTGTTCTTCGGTCTCGGCTTTTGTGGACAGTGGAGCTGCAGGGAACTTTATGGATTTAACATGGGCCAAGGCCTTAGGTATTCCTCAGTTAGCCTTGGGTAGGTGTATCACCATGCATGGTTTAGATGGGAGTCCCTTGTCCAATGGGGTTATTTCTCTCTGTACACCTTCTGTTCTACTTTCGGTAGGAGCTCTGCATTCTGAAAAGATTGAGTTTTTCCTTACCCATTGCCCAGCAGTTCCTGTGGTTCTGGGTCACCCTTGGCTGGCCTTTCATAATCCCATCATTGATTGGCAGTTGGGGGAGATCTTACAATGGGGTACCATCTGTAATAAGGAATGTATTACGCTTCCCATCAGAATTGCTGCTGTCATTCCCGCACCCATTCCTGTGGTATACCAGGATTTTGTTGATGTATTTTCCAAGGGCAATGCGGATATTCTGCCTCCCCATAGGCCTTATGATTGTTCTATTGAGTTAATTCCTGGTGCCACTTTGCCTAAGGGAAGGTTATATGCATTGTCCGGACCTGAAACTGTGGCCATGAATGAGTATGTTAAAGAAAGCCTAGGGAAAGGATTTATCAGGCCATCTAAATCCCCTTTAAGTGCAGGCTTCTTCTTCGTGGAGAAGAAGGATGGATCACTCAGACCTTGCATCGACTTTAGAGCCTTGAATAAAATCTCTGTAAAGAATACTTACCCTTTGCCGCTGATTTCTGTCCTCTTTGATCAGCTACGTTCGGCGGTGATTTTTTCTAAGATTGACCTGAGAGGAGCATATAACCTCATCAGAATCAAGTCAGGGGATGAGTGGAAAACGGCATTCAGTACTCAGTCAGGCCACTATGAGTATCTGGTTATGCCTTTCGGCCTGTCCAACGCTCCGGCAGTTTTCCAGGATCTCATTAACGATGTGCTCCGTGAATTTCTTGGAAAATTCGTTGTAGTCTACTTAGACGATATTTTGATATATTCTGACTCTATAGAACAACATGTTACCCAGGTGCGTCAGGTTCTAAAAAAATTACGTGAAAATCACCTATATGCCAAGCTGGAGAAGTGTGAATTTCATGTCACGGAGGTATCCTTTTTAGGGTACATTATTTCCCCTCGGGGATTCTGTATGGAACCAAAGAAGCTCCAAGCCATCCTTAGTTGGGCGCAACCCACCAATTTAAAAGCAATTCAGCGCTTTTTAGGGTTTGCAAATTACTATAGAAGATTTATTCACTCTTTCTCTGACCTAGTTGCTCCCATTGTGGCACTGACTAAGAAGGGAGCAGATCCTACCAACTGGTCACGTGATGCGGAGTTATCTTTTCAGGCCTTGAAACAAGCCTTTGTCTCAGCTCCTGTCCTCAGACATCCCAACCCAGAATTGCCTTTCATTGTTGAGGTCGATGCCTCGGAGGTTGGAGTAGGGGCTATCCTGTCTCAGAAGGATCCGGATTCCCTAGAATTACATCCTTGTGCCTTCATGTCCAGGAAATTCTCATCTGCTGAATCCAACTACGATGTTGGTAACCGGGAATTACTGGCTATTAAATGGGCTTTTGAGGAGTGGAGGCATTGGCTTGAAGGAGCCACTCATACCATTTCAGTTTTGACTGATCACAAAAATCTTCAATACATTGAATCAGCCAAACGGCTTAATGCCCGGCAAGCTCGTTGGGCTTTATTTTTTACTCGTTTCAAGTTCATTATCACCTTCAGGCCAGGTTCCAAGAATACCAAGGCAGATGCCCTATCACGCAGTTTTCTTCCAGTTCAAGACAACAGTCCTGTTACTCCCATACTTCCGTCTTCAGTCATTCGGGCAGGCCTCACACAAGATTTATTTACCCAGTTGAAGCAGCTTCAACATCAAGCTCCTGGTAATACTCCTGCTGGTCGTCTTTATGTCCCCGAGTTTTTGAGAGCAACGGTTTTGACAGAGTTTCACGATAGCAAAGTTGCCGGGCATCCGGGGATCGCTAAGACTTTTGAATTAGTTTCCCGCTCGGTATGGTGGCCTGGTCTTTTCAAAGACATTAAGGAGTTTGTTTTTTCTTGTCAGGTCTGTGCACAGCATAAGGTTCCCCGTTCCTTGCCTATCGGTCAACTTATGCCCTTGAATGTTCCTCTTAGGCCATGGTCTCATATTTCCATGGATTTTGTGGTGGACCTCCCTCTGTCAGCCGGATGCCGAGTCATATGGGTGGTAGTGGACCGTTTTAGCAAAATGGCCCATTTTATTGCTCTTCCCCGATTGCCATCTGCCCAGGGATTGGCAGTCTTGTTCCTCCGCCATGTTTTCAGACTCCATGGGTTACCCACTGATATTGTTTCTGATCGGGGTCCACAATTCATTGCACAATTTTGGAAGTCTTTTTGTGCCTCATTGAAGATGAAATTATCTTTAACGTCTGGCTACCATCCCCAATCCAACGGGCAGACTGAGCGAGTCAATCAATCATTAAAACAATATTTGCGTTTGTACTCGGCCAAACTCCAAAATGACTGGTCTGAGTTTCTTCCGTTAGCAGAGTTTGCTTACAACAATGCCTGTCATTCCTCCACCAATGTATCTCCATTTTTTACAGTTTTTGGTTTTCACCCTAGAGCTAATTCCTTTTTTCAACATTCCTCTGTCTCCTCACTGACCTTGACCTCTCATCTCAAACTCATTTGGAGAAAAGTGCACCTGGCTCTCAGAAAAGCGGCATTTCGGGAGAAAAAATTTTCTGACAGGCTCCGGCGGCCGTGCACTTTCAAAGTTGGAGATAGGGTATGGTTGTCGACTCGCAACATTAAACTTCGACAAACCTCAGCCAGATTGGGTCCTAAATTTATTGGACCATTTCAAATTATCAAAAAAGTCAATCCAGTGGCTTTCCGGTTACGGTTACCAAAAACTTTACGGATCGGAAATACCTTCCATTGCTCCTTGTTAAAACCTTATGTTTCGTCCAGTAAATTTCCTCGCAAGATCTCTCAGGGGAAATCACCAATAGACGTACAGGGTCAGCAGGAGTTCTTAGTGGAGAAGGTTCTCGATTCCAAGTTGTCCCGGGGTCGGCTTTATTTTTTGGTGCATTGGAGAGGTTATGGTCCAGAGGAAAGGTCTTGGGTCCTGGATGAGGATCTCCATGCCCCGAGGCTCAAAAGGGCGTTTTTTCGAGAATTTCCTCAGAAGCCTGGCCTTAGGGGTTCCTTGACCCCTCCTCAAGGGGGGGGTACTGTTAGGCGCCGAGGGTCCGCCCGTCAGTGCGGCCCGGCGCCTAGCAACTAGGGACGCCGCAGGCAGACAGCCGCCGGCTCCCTAGCAACGCTAGACGCCGGGCGCACGGAGCCGCTCTGACCATAGCAACGGGGACGCCACTGTCGGACCGCGTTCCCCGTTGCTAGGTCTAATGAATCAGGTCAAATTGCATCCTGGCCGTGCAGCATGCAGCTGCACGGCATAATTAACATTACCCTGTCTGGATCCGGATTGGAGGGGTTCTAAATAAAAGCACTCTCAGGACTTCTCACAGACGCCGGTGTTAGCTTCCTGTTGCTGTGTCTGTTACAGAGAGTTTCCAGTCCTGCTCCATCCGGTTGTTCCTGTCCTCAGTGATCCAGTACTCGGAATTTGTCATCTTTCCTGGAGTCCTACCGAGCACCTTTAACATCCAGTGGTGTTCGTGAGTCGCGGCGTAGCCGTGTGTTGCGGCTTGACCGCTTACTATTTATTATTTAGTTTTATTGTGTTCCGGAGCTTTTGCGGAGGATTCCGCTCCCACTAGTCCACTCTGGTATCCAGCGGTGCTGGATAGGAGTAACGGATCAGTGGATCTTTGGTTGTCCTTTTCCCTGGCGGTTTGTCCGCACATACTTTTGGTTAAGTTAGATAGCTTGTAACCCCTGGTCTGGTTGCTTAGTCAGAGGGCCCCTTGTTATCACCCTGTCTCGGATTTCCCTTTGTCTCCCATTAAGACCTGAGGGGGCATCGGGGTTGGGCAGACATAATCCGCCCTTCGAACGCGGCTGCCATGGGCTCAAGCAACCATAGTCTCGCAGGGGATTTCTGATAACACGGGCGAGACAACGGAGTTAGGGCGCCAGGGGTTACTAGGCTTTCCTGCTCCCGTAACCAGCATATCTTTCCAGTACTCAGACCTCTGCCATAAGATCTCATCTGGTCTGGAGTACGGGAATCATAACAGAACCTGACTTGGATCTGGCTTGGATCTCAAAGTTTGGGGCGGTTAGGTTCTCTGAGAACCGAATCCGCTCATCCCTACTTTTAATGGTAGTGGTTTCAGAACCGGAAGCTTCTCTCCTTAATTAAAACATTTAAAAAGGGGGGCGTGGCTTGGACACTGCAGAGAGAGGTCTAGCTTACCCTGAGCTCCTGCAGAAGCCGACTAATAAACCCTTTTTTGGGGGCGAATTCTCCCCTGAACCCTCTCAAATACATTTCCTGCAGCTGTTGTGCGGGTGCTGGACAGGGTGTAGAACGCTGAAGGCCGCTGTTACTGTCCTCCGTCTGCGGCCTGCTCCGTTGTCCGGGACCGGGGCCTCAATTCTGGAGCCTGCCCGACTCCGAGCTCCAGATCCGTGGGACGGCGCAAAGAAGAACCGGGAGAAATCGTCCCTGCGCACCAAGACGCCCCGCCGCTCCACCCCTCCGCTGCCTGAAGCCCCGAGGGAACATACGGCAGGACCGCTGATCGATACCCCGGCTGAGAGAGCACGCTCCGGGAGCCTGCCCGCCGTGCCCGTCAGCTCCCGGCGGCCATCTTGCAGACGGAGGTGAGAGGCGCCGCTCGGCTGTACACGGCCTGTACACTCCCCGCAGACCCCAATTGCTTTCCACTCTCTCTCCTGCCCGCCTAGCGAGGCCAGACCCCGGGGGCCAGCACACCGAGGAGGCTCTGTAGCGCACAAAGTCCCGCTGTGGGATCCGTTGGCAACTGCCCCCGCTTTCACCTCCCAGGCACCCCAGACCTCCCCAGCTAACCTCTCATACTTGGGCTTACCTGCCCAGAACCGCAAAGAGGCCCTGGGTGAAACAGCTGCAGCTGCACTCTAACGAATTCACAGCCGACGGGTGACCTCTACGCATAACCGACCCCCTCCAGCTGACCTACCTGCATCTCCCCCTATCCGTCCCACCCTGCAAGCCACCATCTCTCATTCCTCCCGCAGCCCAGCACCAGGGAGACTGAGTATAACTCCCTCTGGAGTCAGCATCCACTCTGGAAAAGGATCTGCGGAATAAATTTAGCGGATACCTGTGGCAATCACCATACCCCGCTCCCAAGACACAGCCCACCCTAAACTCCACTAGATTGGTGGCTAAAAGAACTCTCACTGTCCCTATCACACCATCTTTGGGACAAAACCAGACCTCTCATCCGCCCGGTCAGGCAGACCTGGTTGACAACCCGCCCAGCTCAGCTGTGCCCCGGCACTCACTCCCTCTGGGCCTATGTCCTCAATGACCTCATAATGTGAGCGCTCTCTAACCTGTCTACCGTCACTCATGCTTGTCTGAATAACACGTAATACTCTCCAATGTGACTGAGCACCCCTGCCTCACTATTACCGATTGATTGGACCCATCACCAAGGCACGTCTCTTCAACAACCCTAGGCGCGTTGCTACTGACGAGAAATGGCGCCTACAAAAAAGAAGGAAACAATCCCCCCGAAAGTTGCCTGCCCCTCGCGAAAAGCCCTCCAAATCTCCCCACTACAAAATACTCCCTCCCCCTCTGCCACACTGGACACCTTGGAATCAAGTGTTCTGTCCTCTGCTCTCTCGGTATCGGGGGTGGACTGCGAGTTGGATGCCCCTCTAACCGTGAGATCCCTCTGCCAAATACTCTCTGCCTTCAAATCTGAACTTTCTAAAGATCTGACCTCTGCCATTCGTGAGGTCAAAACTGAGCTGGTAGCCCTGGGAGACAGAACGGATCAATTGGAACGCAAGATGGAGGAATTGGTCTCCTCCCACAATGACCTACTCTCATCTCACGACCGCCAACAACAAGATCTGGATCAATTCAAATCCAAACTGGCGGATATGGAGGACAGATCAAGGCGGAACAACATCAAAATTCGAGGCATTCCTGACTCAGTTACCAACTCCGAACTGGAAGCCTACGCCACTGTCCTATTCAAGAAACTTCTCCCTAAGGCAGATGCCTCGGAACTCCTGATTGACCGTATTCACCGTCTCCCTAGACCCAGAACCGTCTCATCTGACCTTCCTAAAGACACCCTCCTTCGAGTCCATTTCTTCCCAGTCAAGGAACGCATTATGAGGGCTGCTAGAGAATCCAAAACCTCAGATACACTGGGGGGTCTTCAAATTTTCCAAGACTTCTCCGCAGCTACCATAGCGAAGAGACGTGCTTTCACCCCCATCACTCTTGCTTTGAGAGCCCACGACATCCACTACCGCTGGGGATTCCCAGTTAAACTGATAGTTTCATACGAGGACTCGACCTACATAATCTCCTCCCTAGATGCAGGCGTGAAGTTACTGATGGACTGGGATATCTCCGTCTCGAAGCCGTCTACAACATCACGCGCTGCTAACGTCAGCCACGATTGGTCGACCTCTTGAATCATTGGACTCCCGACCTGGGTCCTCTCACAAACCATGCACCAGATCCTCCGATTTACGGAGGCTGCTGATCTTCTCCCCCTCCAATGCGGGGAAGGGAAAGTATCCTTTATATGCTTCTTTCTACAATTGTAATGTTTTACCTCGGTATAAGTTTGATTTCTTGGTTTACAAGTCACGGGGGTACTCCCTCACATGTTGTTCAAATGTTGTTATATTCTATGGGGCGACAAGTTGCCCAGTTATTTACTGACACCTACCAATTTCCAACTGGTAACCTAGGGGGCGTACGTTCCTGATTAGAGTAGCCTTCAATAGACCCCCACGCCCTAAGGTTCCCCTCTTAGAAGTTGTTTTAGAGTGACGGAGCAGGCCAATCCAGCCCGCCTCACTTCTTTTCTGTACTACTGCTTTCCCCAGAATTTTCCCCCTTACCCATGCAGTAGTCATGCAGGTCCAATATACCGGACCTTTTCTTTTCTTTTTGTTGTTTACCCCCTCCTCTCCTGTTTTAATTTCAACCCATGCATTTCCCACCTGTTCCCCCTCCCCTTCGAGCTCCAGACTCGATCCATATTCCGGGCTACCAACGCCTATTTGCACTCGGAGCAGATACGCTCCAATAGATACCCACAGATCACTTTCATCATGCCTACTATTGATTTCCAATGTTGAACCTCATATCTCTTAATGTTAAGGGACTTAATTCTCCCAACAAGCGCAGACTGGCCCTTTCTTTTTTCCATAAGCAAAAAGCTGATGTCATAGCTTTACAAGAAACCCATTTCTCTTCTGTTAACCCCCCCCTTTTTAAAGATAGCCATTTCCCAGTGGGGTACTATGCTAATGGCCCATCTAAAAGAAACGGAGTAGCCATCCTCTTTAACAAAAATGTCTCCTTTTCCCTACACTCTCAACTATCAGACAAAAACGGCAGATATATTATCATAACTGGCCTCCTCAACGACACACTGGTTACCTTAGTATCCCTTTACGCTCCTAACTCTAACCAGGTCCCATTTTTGCGAAAATTATTCCTCACTATACGAAAGGCACTAAAGGGCTCCTTGGTAGTCCTGGGTGACTTTAATCTTGTTTTGGACCCTAAACTGGACAAGTCCCGCCAACTCCCCCAATCTGTTCCAACCTCTATCTCTGGCCCCTCCTTAGCCTTTCGCAACCTACTTGCAGAATTCGACATATACGACATCTGGAGGACACAATTCCCCACAGACCGAGAATACACGTTCCACTCCCTTGTCCATAACTCCTATTCCAGAATAGATCTGATCTTATGCGATAAATGGTCTCTCCAGAGAACTAAAAGTGTGGTTATTTTACCAATCACATGGTCGGACCACGCCCCAGTTCTCTGGAAATGGAACCTCCAGAACTCCTCCAATCCTCCCCGACATTGGCGCCTTTATCCATACCTACTAAACAACCCCCTATCTAAAAAAATTATCTCTGACTCTATTGACTCCTATTTAACTACCAATTCCCCCCAAGATACCTCTCCTATCAACCATTGGTGTGCTTTTAAAGCCGTCATCCGTGGTGCCGCCATTCAGGCTGGGGCCACTCTCAAAAAACAAGCCCTTCAAAAGCAGAAATCTCTGGAAGACGACCTGATGGACCTCGAGACTAAGAATAAGGCCCACCCCTCCAAAGCACTTAAAACTGAGATCTCTAATGTCCGAGGCCAACTCCAAAAGCTACTCCTCGCACGCACCCAAGCGGCCCTGAATAGATTGCGCCACAAATTTTACCTGCTAGGAAATAAAGCTGGCAAAATGCTCGCACGCAAACTCCGCGTTCAACAAGCCAGAAATAGAATTACATGTGTCTACTCTCTCTCTAAACAAAAGATCCTGAACCCTAAAGATATAACGAACCAATTCGCAAGCTATTATGCCAAATTATACAACTTAGCATCTGACCCCTCCACCCCCCAACCCTCCCCCCCGTCCGTTTCATCCTTCCTAGATGACCTCTCCCTCCCTACTCTCACTCAGGACCAGCTCTCTTCTTTAAATGCCCCATGGTCGGCGGATGAACTCTCCACAACTATCAAATCTACTCCCAGGAATAAGGCCCCTGGCCCAGACGGCTTTGTTTCGGACTTCTACACTACTTTCCACGACGTCCTTTCCCCCCTCCTGACCTCGCTATACAATACATTTTCAGATCGTGGTTCCCTCCCTCCAGAGCTCTTAGAAGCGCGTATTGTCACTATACCTAAGCCCGGCAAAGACCCCACCCTTGTGCACAATTACCGCCCGATAGCGCTACTAAACTGCGATATCAAACTATATGCCAAAATGATTGCAACCCGCATTAACAAATTCCTCCCTTCACTGATACACCCGGACCAGACTGGCTTCGTCCCTGGGAGACAAGCATCTGACAATACACGTCGGGTCTTCAACCTGATAGACTCTCTTTCTGAAGATCAGGGCCTTCTCTTGCTTTCATTGGACGCAGAGAAGGCGTTTGACAGATTAAACTGGGCATACATGCGCCAAACTCTCCTCAGATTCGGATTTAGGGACCGTATCCTATCCTCTATTCTAGCACTATACAGCTCCCCCACGGCCCGGGTGTTCAGTGGAGGCTTCCTATCCGACCCTTTCCCCAAAACATTTAAAAAGGGGGAATTCACTAGCCCAGATGGCTTTGGAGCTGAGTATTATCAAAAGCTCGCCCCTCATTAAATGCCTCACATACTTTGTTTAACTAGTTAGTGAATGGCCACTCTCCACCTCCTGGTTTTAATGAAGCTAGAATTGTAGATGTCCCAAAACCAGGGAAAGATCCTGTTCTTTTACAATCCTAAAGGCCCATATCTTTGTTAAATCAAGATTTGAAATAGTTTACTCGGTTGATTGCCCAGCATCTTCAAACCATTCTCCCAAGTATTCTTCACCCCGCACAAAATGGGTTTGTAAAGTGCACAATGGTGGTCATTCCGAGTTGATCGCTCGCTAGCAGTTTTTAGCAGCCGTGCAAACGCTATGCCGCCGCCTACTGGGAGTGTATTTTAGCTTAGCAGAAGTGCGAATGAAAGGATCGCAGAGCGGCTACAAAGATTTTTTGTGCAGTTCCTGAGTAGCTCAAAACCTACTCAGTGCTTGCGATCACTTCAGACTGTTCAGTTCCTGTTTTGACGTCACAAACACGCCCTGCGTTCGCCCAGCCACGCCTGCGTTTTTCCTGGCACGCCTGCGTTTTCCGAACACTCCCTGAGAATGGTCAGTTGACACCCAGAAACGCCCACTTCATGTCAATCACTCTGCGGCCACCAGTACGACTGAAATGCTTTGCTAGACCCTGTGTGAAACTACATCGTTCGTTGTAATAGTACGCCACTCATGCGCATTGCGCCATATACGCATGCGCAGAAGTGCCTTTTTTTGCATCATCGCTGCACAGCGAACGATTGCAGGTAGCGAACAACTCGGAATGACCACCAATGTCCATATATTAATTGAAGCTATGCTTCCCTCACAGTGCCCAGTTAATTGTGAGGCTATCATCGTCAGCTGTTACGCAGGTAAGGCTTTTGACTTGGTTTCTTGGTCCCATATTTTAAGGGTTCTTCATCAGCAGGAATTTAGCCCTGGATTTGTTCATGTTTTTTCCATATGCTCTACGCTCAGCCAACTGCTTTGCTTACGACCAATAGTCTTTACACCTCTTCCTTTCAGTTTTATCAAGGTACTCACCAAGGGAGGCCCTCTTTCCCTGTTGCTTTGTAATATGACCCTGGACCCATTGATCAGAACTTCTCCTTGAGATGTCTCTTGGAGGGGGATTGCTGTTGGGGGCCACAATATTAAAGTCTCTGCTTTTGCAGATGACTTCCTGTTAAATTTTAGTGTGTTCTGGACATCGCTCCCCTCTCTTTTGGAGACATTAAAACATTTATGTGGTCATTCCGAGTTGTTCGCTCGCTAGCTGCTTTTAGCAGCAGTGCACACGCTAAGCCGCCGCCCTCTGGGAGTGTATCTTAGCTTAGCAGAATTGCGAACGAAAGATTCGCATCCATTAACCTGTTCAACACAGGTGCCGGCAACCATAAATTAAGAGAAAAATCCACTAGCAGAGCATTTTGTCCCTCCTGGAGAGGTTCATGTTGGGAGGTATGGGTGTGTACATAGACAGACAGTAATGGCCGCAGTGAAGCACTTTGAAAATGGCAGCCGTCCGAGTTTCTGTGCATGCGCAGCAACTCCTCCTGGACTACTGACAGCTCTGCCTCCCCTACAGCATACCTCCCAACTGTCCCGATTTTCGCGGGACAGTCCCGTTTTTTGGGGACTGTCCTGCTGTCCCACCCGCAGGCCGCAGTGTCCCGTGGTGGGGGTGGGGGTGGGGGGGCAGTTGGGAGTCTCCTGCACTCGCTGCTCTGCTTAGCAAAGCAGTGGTGAATAGACGCTGTGCGCATGCACACAGCGTCTATTCAGTGCAGACAGAGGGAGAGAGGGCATGCCAGTGGCTCACAGAGCGCTGGACATGCCCCCTCAGTGACGAAACCGGGGGCGTGGCTCGCGATAGTGGGTCCTCCCATGAAGCCACGCCCCCTTTTCACAGGTCACACCCTATTTTAAGGACAAAGTTGGAAGGTATGCCTACAGCGCATCATGTGTTCCACCTTCCCTCCAGCCTGGGCCGTCACAGCAAGCACACTGCACAATGGACTCGTGGCTTCTGCAGCTAGCAGGCACGGCAGGAGCCGGCAACCAGCCAATTCTGATTGCGCCACACACCAGTTATGTGATAGTCAGTAAGTCATAATGTACAACTAACTGGTGCAATATGTATAACAACTAACTGGTGCAATATGTATAATGTGCTTTACCTGGTGCAATGTGTATAATGTACTTTACCTGGTGCAATGTGTATAATGTGCTCTGCCTGGCGCAAATTTTATAATGTGCTCTGCCTAGTGCAATGTGTATAATGTGCTTTACCTGGTGCAATGTGTATAATGTGCTCTACCTGGTGCAAAGTGTATAATGTGCTCTACCTGGTGCAATGTGTATAATGTGCTTTACCTGGTGCAATGTGTATAATTTACTTTACCTGGTGCAATGTGTATAATGTGCTCTGCCTGGCACAAATTTTATAATGTGTTCTGCCTAGTGCAATGTGTATAATGTGCTTTACCTGGTGCAATGTGTATAATGTGCTCTACCTGGTGCAAAGTGTATAACGTGCTCTACCTGGTGCAGTGTGTATAATGTGCTTTACCTGGTGTAATGTGTATAATGTGCACTGCCTGGCACAAAGCGTATAATGTGCTTTACCTGGTGCAATGTGTATAATGTGCTCTGCCTGGCACAAAGTGTATACCGTGCTCTACCTGGCGCAAATTGTATAACATGCTCTACCTGGTGCAGTGTGTATAGGAGTTTCTACCTGGTGCAATGTATATAAACGACACTACTGTGTGGTGTAATGTGAATTGGCACTATTATGTGGCCACGCCCCTTCCCAATGAAGCCACGCCCCTAAAAACTTTCCAAGCATGCCTATAATCAGGCCTTCTGAGCAGTAATCCCGCCCCCTTGACAGATTCCATACCCCTCAACAAACCCCACACTTCTATTAGGGCTGCTTCCATAAATTTCCCGGGCTGGTTTTCGATCCCAATCCGCCCCTGGGTATACCCTTTATGGTCCATATGTACTGTGGGTTTTGAAATTATTATACTCCTTCGACCTTATCTCCCAGATTAAAAGGGGTTCATCTGTCACTTGCCCATATAGCAGCTGCTTCAAAGAAAGTCATTTTGTCCTAGTGGATAGATAAAGATCCTATTCCCATATCTCTTATGTAGTCCCATTTATTTTATTTGTAGCAGATGGATTGGATTGAATGCTCTATAGATGTGGACTCTAGAGTGAACATTTTTTCTTTGCAATTTGGCTCCCTTATTTGAGGATTCATTGGCGTTCTAATTGTTATAGTGCTCCTTATAATGCTGATGTCATGTATGATATCATTATATTTTGTTTTAAACTCCACACTCATGTATTGCTGCCCTGTTGGACTATGTTTCTGTACCTTAATTACCATGTACCATCTTCTGTTCTGTTATTTTTGTATATATATTTGTTTTTTTACTCTATAAACACATTTAAAATAAAAATAAATAAAAAATATGGAAATTAGTCTTTTTATTTCAATCACTAGCGTTTGCCCTAGGCTTCGCTTGCATGGAGGCCTGTTATTGCTCAGGGGAACTAATTTTACAAAGACAGTAGTGTCATCTAATATTGTGATGTATATTTTATATTGTGTACATTGCTCATAACATTTCTTTGTAAACAATATTTGCCATTTTTCCTTCAGGGATTAACACAAAAAGATGCATGGGACTACTAACTCTTGAGCAAGCCACATAAAGCTGCCCATGGGAGAAGCAGCTGGTCCTGAGATCTATGTCTGTAGCCCTGACTGTTTGCCCCTGCAACTTATTGATTGTCACAGCGAAGCAGACGCTTACAGGTACTGCAGGTGCTTGAATAGAAAAGTTAAATTGTTGAGGGTTAGGTTATAACTGGTATAAACACAGTATCATCTGAGTCATATCCTATTAGAATCTCTGCCTCAATTAGGTTCCTCTGCAGAGCAGTCACTTTAAGTTGGGTTCCGTTACATAACATGGCAAGAGTCAAGGGGGGTCATTCCGAGTTGATCGCTAGCTGCCGTTGTTCGCAGCGCAGCGATCAGGTTAAAAACTGGCAGTTTTGCGCATGCGTATGCGGCGCAATGCGCACACGCGTCGTACGGGCACAACAACCGATGTAGTTTTGCACAGGGTCTAGCGAAGCATTTCAGTCGCTTTGGTGGCCGCAGAGTGATTGACATGAAGTGGGCGTTCCTGTGTGGCAACTGACCGTTTTCAGGGAGTGTTCGGAAAAACGCAGGCGTGCCAGGAAAAATGCAGGCGTGGCTGGGCGAACGCTGGGCGGGTTTGTGACGTCAAAACAGGAACTGAACAGTCTGAAGTGATCGCAAGCACTGAGTAGGTTTTGAGCTACTCTGAAACTGCACAAAAAAACTTTGTAGCCGCTCTGCAATACATTAGTTTGCACTTCTGCTAAGCAAAAATATACTCCCAGTGGGCGGCGGCATAGCGTTTGCACGGCTGCTAAAAACTGCTAGCGAGCGATCAACTCGGAATGACCACAAAGATACATAGAAGTATGATTGGAACACCAACTTTCAGCTGCACTGAGGTCAGAAATTACACACATATGGTAATGGTAATAGTGCCGAATGTCAATCATCTGGTTTTTCCTTTATTGCTCCTCTCCTGATGTCTTGCACAGCACTCCAGGTGAGTGCCGAGGAGATCCTCAAACTTTAAGGGTGATATGGCAGTGACCCAGAATTCTCACCATCTGTTTTGTTTTCTTCTTTATGCAGTGGAGAGATGGGAGTTGATGCACTGAACAGAATGTGAAGATCATGGGGGTCATTCCGAGTTGTTCGCTCGTTGACGATTTTCGCTATACTGCGATTAGTCGCTTACTGTGCATGCGCAAGGTTCACAGAGCGCATGCGCTTAGTTGTTTTACACAAAAGTTAAGTATTTTACTCACGGCCTAACGAGGATTGTTCATCGTTCTGGTGATCGTAGTCTGATTGACAGGAAGTGGGTGTTTCTGGGCGGAAACTGGCCGTTTTCTGGGAGTGTGCGAAAAAACGCTGGCGTTTCTGGGAAAAACGCGGAGTGTCTGAAGAAACGGGGGAGTGTCTGGGCGAACGCTGGGTGTGTTTGTGACGTCAAACCAGGAACGAAACTGACTGAACTGATCGCAATGTAGGAGTAAGTCTCGAGCTACTCAGAAACTGCTAAGAAATTTCTATTCGCAATTCTGCTAATCTTTCGTTCGCAATTCTGCTAAGCTAAGATACACTCCCAGAGGGCGGCGGCTTAGCGTGTGCAATGCTGCTAAAAGCAGCTAGCGAGCGAACAACTCGGAATGAGGGCCATTGTGTCCATTGCAGTCTACTTTACTAAGTGGACATTCATAACATAAACAGAGCCTTTGGTTTATTTCATTCAGGTTGAGAATTATTATATTTGAGTATGGTGTGGCTTGGAAAATAGAACTAGGCTGCCGTCTCTTGGTGCAAGTTACACACGCATTCTTTTTTTCTTTAAAATTGGGAATGGTAACCTGTGCCAAGTGCATTAGTAGCAGAGCGAGGCACCTTGCCCGAATGCTCGCCATGCGCTGGGAGGTGGTACAGTCAGAGGCAGAACTCTGGGAGGCAACGGAGTCAGCTGCCGCCGGGCTCCTGCTTTGAAGGGGGGCACCTCTCCTCCTCTTCCGTGTGTTCAGCGACATTAATCAGTTAAGTTAATTGACAGCAGCCAGTATCTCTTCCGTAGCCGACTTCCACACTAGTCACTGCACCTTACAAATCACACCCTCTTTATTATAGATATACTGGAAGCAGACACCTTACTGATGAAGCTATCTGCTCCTATAAAGGAAACATGAGAATTCTAACTATATGAAGCTATTTCTCTGACCATTACAAGTAACTTCATATAGTTAGAATTCTCATACTTCCTATGCAGGAGCAGATATCTCCATCAGTAAGGTGCATGCTTCCAGTGTAATAGGTTGTGGGTTCTAATCCTGGATATGACACTTGCAAATTAATTGTCAGAGAAATAATCAACATTGTGAGTGACTGAGCAGATCCATGTAGTGTGTGGTTGGACCACTACATAGATCTGCCTAGTTGCAACAGTTTTGTAGTAGCTTCATATAGTTAGAATTAGAGATGAGCGGGTTCGGTTTTACTCGGTGTTACTCGGATCTCAAAACGGCATCTTATTGGCTCACGGATGATATACGGGGAGGGGGGGCACCAATATTTTCCTTGCCTCCGGGCAACTGGGATAAACTTACGCCACTGGGTACAGTAATTGGGGTGTTCCATGTGCTGTAAGCTAAAATTTGACACCAAAAAACCATGAAAAACTCACGTCGATCTTTCCATGTGTCGTCAATTTCCATGTCGACCTTTTAATTGTGTTGACCATTTTCACACGTTGACTTTGTGCATGTCGACCATTTGGTGTCGACCTAGACACTGTTGACCTATTATACCTCCGTGTACTTAATACCCTAATCAGTGTATTATGGCTCATTACAATAATTCTTATACAAATCCATACACACAGACAGAAATTTACAGTTTACCAAGCTAAATATTCTTCTTCTACATGCATTTTAGTATCATTCCTGGAGGGCAAGCGAGTTATATATTTGCAATTATTTTGTCATCATAGTTACTTATTTAAAAACTGTTTATTTGACTGTGCACTATACAGATGTTCCCCAACCACTTTAGATAGATAGTTGTAACGCTGTAAGGGAACAAGGTGCCGTTTCCTGGGGTAAATGGCACCTTGCAGCAGCTGAGGAATCATACAAGCCCAGTTTATAGTGCAACTGGCTACGACCAGTTTTATTAAACAGAAAATAAAACAAACACCAAAAGAAAATACCTTGCCTGTCCAGCACTAACTAAACACAAGACGTTCCTAACTGTCTCTAAACAAAAACACAGAGTCTTCCAGTCAATACTGTTTAGCTCACTCTTCCCAGGTAGTCTGCCCACACTAATCAGGCTAGCAGCCCTATAATGCACTTACACAGCTGAAACCCTGATTAGCCCTCTGTGAGGCTAAAGACCCGAGCTGGGCCCAACGTCTGGAACTTAACCTATCTTTCTTTCAGGGCCCTTATCCAGTTTTCCAATAAACTGAAAAGGTTCTGAACTTCTGACAAAACAAAACATTTTCCTAATACAGGTAAGACAAGAACCTGGGACAAACATACCTGCCCTCAAACACTATTCCAGTGTTCTTGTCACATATCCCCCTCCCCTGTTTCGACCTAGGGGCCGGAACACTTGTAGCCCCCAAACAGAAGATGCGGGACAATGCATCTGCGTTGGCCAATTGTGTAGCCGGTCTATGTTCGACAGTAAACTTAAAATCCTGCAATGCTAGAAACCATCTAGTTACACGAGCATTCTTGCCTCTATTTACATACATCCATTTTAAAGGGGCATGATCTGTCACTAGTCTGAATTGTCTACCCAAGAAGTAATATCTCAAGGTATCTATTGCCCACTTAATGGCCAAAGCCTCCTTTTCCACAATGGCATACCTTTTTTCATGCTCATTGAGTTTCCTACTCAAATAAATGATAGGGTGTTCGTCCCCATCTCTGGTTTGGGACAGCACAGCCCCTATCCCTACCTCTGAGGCATCTGTCTGTACCACAAATTCTTTTGAAAAATCTGGTGTTATCAACAAGGTTGTGAACACAAAGCCACTTTTAACGCTTGGAATGCTTTTTCTGTATCAGGGTTCCATTTCACCATATTTGACTGCTTCCCTTTGGTAAGGCCTGACAACGGCCCAGCTGTGGTCGCAAAATTGGGAATAAACCGTCTATAGTATCCAGTTATTCCCAAAAAAGCCCTTACCTGTTTTTTATTCACTGGACGAGGCCAGTTTTGAATAGCATCAATTTTATTCAATTGGGGCCTAATCAGACCTCTGCCTATGGTGAAGCCCAAGTATTTGACCTCCTCCATTGCGAGGCAGCACTTCTTTGGGTTAGCAGTTAACCCTGCCTCTCTGATTGATTCCAGTACTGCTTGTACTGTGAATTACCACATCATCCAAATAGGCAGCTGCATATTTTCTATGGGGCCTCAAAATTTTATCCATCGCCCGTTGAAAGGTTTCTGGAGCCCCATGCAACCCAAAGGGTAACATCTTATACTGGTACAGCCCCTCCGGAACCGAAAAGGCTGTTTTTTATTTTGCTCTATCAGATAAAGGTATTTGCCAGTAACCTTTGGTCAGGTCCAACGTGGTGAGAAACCTGGCTGTTCCCAGTCTTTCTATAAGCTCATCCACACGGGGCATGGGGTATGCGTCAAACTTGAACACCTCATTTAACTTACGAAAGTCATTACAGAAGCGTATGCTACCGTCTGGCTTCGGGATAAGAACTATGGGACTGGACCACTCACTGTTAGATTCCTCTATGACTCCAAGTTCTAACATGGTTTTAACTTCTTTAGAAACAGCTTCTCGCTGAGCTTCAGGAATCCTATATGGCTTTAAATGGATGCCAACAAAAGAAAAGGAAAGGGCTGTACTATCGGTGCACATAAAGAGAGGTGGTTTGGTTATCACTTCTCCATAAAATTTTACTTTTGTTATTATTCTCATCAAAAATAGTGTAGAATGTCTTTATTTAGACTGCAAGTTAAGGCGAAACATAGAGGTTAAAATTAATGACATAAACAAAACATGTAGAAGTGCAATGGAAATTAATGAATGTGAATTAAGATTAAAAATGTGTGTCAGCATTCTTCATTCTGATGTCCAAAGAAATATAATATTTGTCCCAAATTAAGCCAGTAGTCAGTTATTCTTTAATTTGTCCACATTGTATTTATGGATATTAATTTCACTATATACTCGATGTGAGATTTCTATAATATAGAGGTATGTTGGAAAGTGCAGGTCCTGTTTAGTATTGTGATAATAGTTCAAAGTTCTATAATAGGTCTTATATCAAAGCAGATAAGTCAATTATTGTTATTTCTAATTGCAGTGCCAGACACCCTGGCCGTCATCCAGCAGGTGGTGGTAACACTAATTGCACTGATGGAATATAGTGCTAGTGAATCTAGGGAGCGTTATTTAGTATATAGTCTACTATGGATGTATAATACACCATCCAAATAATGTATATATACCTCCTCAGTGAAGGCAATGCACTAGGTCTGATTATACTAGGTGATACACCTTGGAGGATATATACCTTCATTAACTATGTGATAGTTATAATAATCTGGTGATACTAATATGGAACTGATGATAACTATATTATAATAGTAATGAGGATTGGTTCTGTATATGATATATGTACTAACAGATATCTTTACAACTGTGAAATAATACTGATATGCTTACCTACTATAATCGATCCAATGATCCAGACATTAATATCTTTATTTTTGCTCCCATTTTGAGATGTCATAATATGGATATAATTAACTGCTGGAGATCCTGATCCCATACATGGTACAGGGTTTCTAGAAGTATGGGACATGTATACTTTTAATGACATGAATGGGAAAAGGCACATTCTAGGAAGTGGGAATTGTGTGATATCCACTCCAACTGATGTGTCTGATTGAACAGAATTATTGATATCGCCGGGAGGACTTTGGAGACAATATAACATGGAGAATACATGAATACGACTCTACTTATACAGATGACGGGGCGATAACGAGCGGCAGCGCCCGTGACTTCATACAGATAGAATCTTTGTCATGACAACAAGGAAGCCGTATCATTGGCTTAATAAGTCATGTGACCACTGACGGGGCGCCGACGAGCGGTAGCACCCGTGATCTCGTACAGACAACAATTGTTGTCATGGTAATAAGGAAGCCCCATGATTGGTCTAAGAAATCATGTGACTACTGGACGGGCATTGAGATTGGCTAATAGCCACACATGACTAATCGATCCCCTCGGATTGGATAGCGGGGAAAGCTTAAATTATATGCCAGGAGAGGCATTCGGGTTCAAGCCCTGATGAAGCTGTCAGAGTAACGGCGGAACACGCGTGTGGGCAGCGTGTGTTCAGCGTCTTCCTATGTCCAAACCTAAGCATTGAAATAATGATTAGCCAGTTAACAATTCAGTAAATGTAAACGAATTTAGGTATTGCTGTAAAGTGCAGGCAGATAATTAGATCATAGTAATATGAGAACTGTTTAGTACTATATGGATTGCCAAGTGCCTAGATAATAAGTGGCGAATCGATGGCAACAAAAATAATAGGTGCATTATACACTAACGTGAGGAGCATATGACCACTGTGAAACATCCGTGGTATAACTGTCCTTATAAGGATGCAACAAATGTTTCAATAGCTAACAGATGGCAACAATGTCAGCCTAGTATTGAGACACTGTATATACACAGGAGATATTTATGCAGGCTGTATGACATCTGGGAAGAATCTTGCAGATGAGCATAACAAATGTCCTAATATCATTAGTGACAATAACTTAATGAGCACGCAGTTGTGGTGTGCGAATAGTGAGCAATAATAAAATCAATATCTGAATTAATGTTCTCTATGAATGTGTAGAATAAATCCTCCTATAGTAGCATACTCTGTATATCTAAAAAGGTGTGCATAATTTATTGATCTAGTGATACACCTCACAATGAGGCATTATCATATATAAATTGAAATATACCTATCATCTTTATACGCATGGATTTAAATGTGATTAGTTAAGAGGGTGCCACCAGTCCCAAATAATGAGGGTGCTTCTCCTCTAAGGACAACAATTGTGTGTGCACCAGATTATTATAACTATCACATAGTTAATGAAGGTATATATCCTCCAAGGTGTATCACCTAGTATAATCAGACCTAGTGCATTGCCTTCACTGAGGAGGTATATATACATTATTTGGATGGTATATTATACATCCATAGTAGATTATATACTAAATAACGCTCACTAGATTCACTAGCACTATATTCCATCAGTGCAATTAGTGTTACCACCACCTGCTGGATGACGGCCAGGGTGTCTGGCACTGCAATTAGAAATAACAATAATTGACTTATCTGCTTTGATCTAAGACCTATTATAGAACTTTGAACTATTATAACAATACTAAACAGGACCTGCACTTTCCAACATACCTCTATATTATAGAAATCTCACATCGAGTATATAGTGAAATTAATATCCATAAATACAATGTGGACAAATTAAAGAATAACTGACTACTGGCTTAATTTGGGACAAATATTATATTTCTTTGGACATCAGAATGAAGAACGCTGACACACATTTTTAATCTTAATTCACATTCATTAATTTCCATTGCACTTCTACATGTTTTGTTTATGTCATTGATTTTAACCTCTATGTTTCGCCTTAACTTGCAGTCTAAATAAAGACATTCTACACTATTTTTTATGAGAATAATAATAAAAGTAAAATTTTATGGAGAAGTGATAACCAAACCACCTCTCTTTATGTGCACCGATAGTACAGCCCTTTCCTTTTCTTTTGTTGGCATTCACTTCAGCTGTAGTTGGTAGCACCCCCATGATAAATGGTATTTACCAATAACTTATAGGGGTCTTATAAGGAACTTTTGTTCCAAATTCTTATCCAGTTAATTGTGTGTGTGCAGATACATCCCTATTCCGTGGCTTTAAATGGACCCTGACCCCTGGTTCTTTGACAATGTCATGTTTTATTATGGTCGTTCGGCCAGGCAGCTCTGAAAATATCTCCCTATTTTGGATGAGAAATTCTTTAACCTGACTGTTCTGATCAACTGATAATGTCTCTGACACCTTTACTGCGGGAAGCAACCGAGGTGAAGACACCGAAGGGCAAGGCTCCGCTGACAGAGACAACCTATCTTTCCAGGGTTTGCTTAAGTTAACATGGAAGATTTGTTCTGGTTTTCTCTTTCCTGGTTGGTATACTTTGTAATTAACCTCATTCACTTTTTCCCTAATCTCAAATGGACCCTGCCATTTAACTAAGAACTTGCTTTCCACAGTGGGTACTAAAACAAGAATCTCCAGGAGCAAATTCCCGTATCTTGGCACTCCGGTTATATACCCCTTGTTGAGCACTTTGGGCCTGTTCCATGTGCTCTCTGACAATAGGTACCACGGCTGCAATCCTATCCTGCATTTGTGTTACATGTTCAACAACGCTTCTATAAGGAGTGGGCTGTCCTTCCCACGTCTCTTTGGCAATGTCCAACAGCCCTCTGGGGTGGCTACCATACAACAAATCAAATGGAGAAAACCCTGTAGAGGACTGAGGAACTTCTCTGATGGCCATTAACAAGTAGGGCAACAAACAATCCCAGTTTTTCCCATCTTTATCAACAACCTTTTTTAACATACTTTTTAATGTTTTATTAAACCTTTCCACCAACCCATCAGTTTGGGGATGGTAAATGGACGTCCTGAGGTGAGTGACCTTAAATAATTTGCACAATTCTTTCATGATCCTTGACATAAATGGAGTACCTTGGTAGGTCAAAATTTCTTTTGGTATTCCCACTCTACTGAAAACCTGCACCAGCTCCCTAGCTATCGCCTTGGTTGTGATAGTGCGTAAATGGACAGCCTCAGGATATCGAGTGGATAGTCCATTATTACCAAGATATACTGATGGCCCCGAGCGGACTTTAACAAGGGCCCCACGAGATCCATGGCTATTCTGTCAAACGGAACCTCTATAATAAGCATGGGAACTAGTGGGCTCCTGAAATGGGGTCTAGGGGCATGATACTGGCATTCAGGACAGGAAGAACAATATTCAGACACTTCTTTATAAACCCCTGGCCAAAAGAACCTTTGTAAAACTCTTTCAGTGGTTTTTTTCTGCCCCTAAATGTCCTGCTGTAACGTGACTATCAGCTAAATCTAGTACCGTTCTCCGATAAGGCTGGGGAACTACCAGCTGTTCCACCACATCCTCACCCTTTTTGACAATGTGGTACAAGAGCTCATTACAGATGGCCATGTGGGGATACGTAACCCTGTCACCTGGTACCACAGGTTCCCCATTAACAATCTTAACATTCTCTCTAGCCTTTATCAAGGTAGGATCCTTTAACTGTTCAGATGCAAACAGATCCTTCTTTACCTCCAGGTCAGGCACGCTTTCAGTTCTAACTACTATGTCTCCAGCTGAAAGAACTAATTTAATAATTTCCCATCTGACTACACTAGAATCTAGTTTAATTTGAGTTACACTATACTGCATTTCATGTGTTTTGTTTTGAATATATTTTAGGAATATCTAGAACCTTCCAATAAAAATAAGAGGGAATGGGAGAGTATGAAATATAGATGGAAATCATCCAAAGAGGGAGAGGATTAACCTAAGACCACTATGCCCCAGTAACTTCGATTTTAGTATCAGCAAATAAAAAAAAAAAAAAATAAGGTATATTACATCAAAAAATTATGGATAGGCTATTAGACCTGTCAATCAAAAATGGTTGGCGAATGAGAGACTGAGACAGGGGATATATTTCCCTCAAACCCGGAAATCGGGTTTCCTATGATTAAGCAGATGCGAAACGATCGTTAGGGGATCGGACACAACCATCATGTGTCCTTTCCATCATTTAGCATAGTCACTGTGTATATATTTATTGTTGCCAGTCTGTTATAAAACTGTGCCCGTCTATTGGGATAGGTGCTGTTCCTGGCGTAGGACAAACCGTGTGCCTACTGCACTACAAACAGCCCTCCCACCGCACTGAGTCAGTCGGGTGTTTCCACACAGGAGAGCCACGGCTAGCGGCGCACAGCTGACACGCGCGGCGTTACTGAATAGAACGCTGCGGGACAACAGAGCCACACTCTGCAGCTAGCAAATGTGGGGCCCCGACAACTGGGTACATACACACATATATATCCCAGTGAGGGAATAGTGATCAGTGCGCTATTGAGGGGATATATTACAACGGGATGTTACACTGTATGTAAGAGAGAGAGTAACACATACAGTGTTTATGAATGAATCTCCCATTATGTGCAGTAAATGAGAACTCTAAGGAAAAAACATATATGAAAGTGTCATAGAACCTTAATACACATCATACACGTGTGTGCAATAGGTGCTGACAGGTAAAGCAACAAGCGTGGATCACAACCACACAGAAAAAGAGCGTTGCAATTCTAGCAACAAAAATTATTATATATAAAAAAACAAGTGCTCTTAGTTCAGCAGTACATGAAAAACTGTATGTGAGAGGTGATATAAACTTCCCCATACGTCACGTGTGTATATATATATTTGGTGGTGAAACATAAACCATTAATAAGGTTAATGACATATAGAGCAAAACATCCTGAATAAATTATAAATTCAGGCTTCATATACAGGGAGCAGTAACACTGGGAATTCTCCTAGGGGCAGCAAATTCCTAACAACAGGAGGCACTTAAAGTACGACCCACCACTCAAATATAACTAGTCAGTGATGCGCACACTGCAAAAACCATAATAGTGGTGGCATATTGAAATTGCAACAGGAGTATTTCACTCCTAGATACAAAGGTAACAATATCAGACACAAGGCAACTAGCATTGCTACAGATATTGCAACAGTGTTCAAATACTGGAGACAGTGAAGAAACACAACAATTACAGTGACTAAGCTTTTTAATTCACTTTATTATGTTTTCACAATTTATTCACATGCACCATATTTCGCCTATGTTTTAAACAATTTAATAAAAGCTATATTTTAGATTAGTGGTCATCTATCATGATAGATATTTGACTTCATGAAAACAATACAGTCCGAGTGTGCCCAATATAGGGAATTCTTTCTTTCTTTCTTTCTTTTTTGACTTCCTACTATGTCTCTGTTCCCAGCAAGAGGGTCCTCACTGGACTCCCCATCTGTCACTTCCCCAGCCAAACTAGCAAAGGGTCAGAAAGTTCTGAAGACACACATACATCCATAAAATCACCAGTATTATCAACTGGCTCTTTACTTCTCACATCTGTTGATAAACGTGATTCCCAGTTTCCAAAAATGAGGAAAATCCCTCCCTATTATGGCCTCATGCACCAAGGTGGGGACCAATCCTACTTTAACCATTGCTGACCCACAA
The DNA here is from genome assembly GCF_028390025.1 of Pseudophryne corroboree. Classification (NCBI taxonomy): domain Eukaryota; kingdom Metazoa; phylum Chordata; class Amphibia; order Anura; family Myobatrachidae; genus Pseudophryne; species Pseudophryne corroboree. Next base: position 368,200,453 of record NC_086444.1, read on the forward strand.
CAAGTTTCTATATTAACTTCAGCAGTGACATAATGTTGGGTATCCCCATGTATGCAAGTTACCCCAATAGGTATTTGCTGGACCTTTAAGGGGTTCACTAACCCAGCTTTCACGAGGGTAACTAAACTTCCTGAATCTAGCAAGGCCTCTACCCGGTTACCCTCTTAGAACACGTCACACATTTGTTTTTCCAACTCAGGTGAAGGTACCACAGTACAGGCTAACCTAGCAAAGAAAGACATTCTGCGACATTCAAAGGCAGCATCACATTGCATGGGTTCTTGCGTGACTGGGCAATTGGCAATAACATGACCTGGCACACCACACCTAAAACATTTAACCACACTATTATCAACACGTTTAGGCAGCATAGACCGTTCTAGCCCAATTGGCCTGTCTCCAGGGCCAGTGTTTACAGTCTCTCCAGCCTTGCGTTCTCTTAACTGCCCAGCAACATTTTCCCACGGAACAGTCTTACCAGTCTTTACTGAAGGGCGCTGTCGAGGATCTATGGGTTGCTGGGTGGTCATCAGTAATTCCTCTGCTGCCAAATACCTCTCTACCATGTCCACTAATTGGTCAGCAGTACCCGGGTTTCCATGGCTCACCCACTTGCGCAGGACCATGGGCAAAGATCTCAAATAGCGGTCCATGACGACTCTTTCAACCATCTGGGGACCAGTTAATGTCTCTGGCTGTAACAATTTTTTTGTTAGCTCAATAAGGTCGTGCATCTGGGAGCGAGGAGGCTTCTCCATGGCGTACACCCAACGGTGCACCCGTTGTGCTCGTACTGACAGCGTGACTCCCAGGCGGGTCAGGATCTCAGTCTTTAGTTTATCATAGTCCCGAGCCTCAGCAGGGCTTAAATCAAAGTACGCTTTTTGGGGTTCACCTGACAGAAAAGGTGCCAGCAGACTGGCCCACCGTGCTTTCGGCCAGTTCTCACGCTCGGCAGTCCTTTCAAACGTGGTCAGGTAGGCCTCCACATCATCAGCCTCTGTCATTTTCTGCAGGAAGTGACTGGCCCGTATAGAACTAGAGCTGGTCGGAGCACTGACGGCCACATCTCCAATCCGGGCTGCAAGGCTCTGCACCACTTCTGTTAAGGCCTCTCTATCCTGACGCCTGTAAAGTTCGTCAATAGCCACCTGCTGCTGTCTCCTATTTTCCTCCATTGCCACCTGCTGCTGTCTGTTGGCCTCCTGCTGTAGTCTCCAATTTTCCTCCATTGCCACCTGCTGCTGTCTGTTGGCCTCCTGCTGAGCCGCTGTAGCTTGCAGCAAGGCTATAAGCAGTTCCTCCATGTCGACAGATTTTTCAGGCGGCTTTGTAGCTGCTTTCACCCAGGACATATATCAAATCCTCAGGGGTGAGTCTCAGCAACTTCACACCGGGCTGTATCTGCATAAACCACCGTTTTCTGCAGGCCTCATAAAGCTGCTGCGTTCACTTATGTTCAGAACGGAATGCTAGCATTCTCCACCAAGTTGTAACGCTGTAAGGGAACAAGGTGCCATTTCCTGGGGTAAATGGCACCTTGCAGCTGCTGAGGAATCATACAAGTCCAGTTTATGGTGCAACTGGCCATGACCAGTTTTATTAAACAGAAAATAAAACAAACACCAAAAGAAAATACCTTGCCTGTCCGGCACTAACTAAACACAAGACGTTCCTAACTGTCTCTAAACAAAAACACAGAGTCTTCCAGTCAATACTGTTTAGCTCACTTGTATAAGGAAGCGTATCTCTCTCACAGAGATCCTGCAGTCTTCCCAGGTAGTCTGCCCACACTAATCAGGCTAGCAGCCCTATAATGCACTTACACAGCTGAAACCCTGATTAGCCCTCTGTGAGGCTAAAGACCCGAACTGGGCCCAACGTCTGGAACTTGCCCTATCTTTCTTTCAGGGCCCTTATCCAGTATTCCAATAAACTGAAAAGGTTCTGAATTTCTGACAAAACAAAACATTTTCCTAATACAGGTAAGACAAGAACCTGGGACAAACATACCTGCCCTCAAACACTATTCCAGTGTTCTTGTCACAATAGTTAGATAGATAGATAGGGGCGTGGCCTGGCCAGCTAACTGGAAGGCAGCAGCTTTACTGAGCTCCGGCGGACTCCCCCGTTAAAGCATCTTTTTACCCCAATCTGCCCCGTTCCTCTGCCCTACCTTGCGGCTCCTGTCTGTGCTCTGTGCCCTGGTAAGGTGGGAAAGAGCTGCGGAGCCGGGAGATAGGGTTCCCCTGTCTCTGCGGGTTGTGGCCTTCCCGCCTCCCTGTAGCCGGAGACTAAAATCTTGCATCACCAGCCGGGGCTCTGAGGCGCACCGGTGGACGGACCCGTTCCTCTCTCCTCTGCTTACTCACACCTCTCTACGATGCTGCCTCTCCTTGGAGCCTGCTTCCCTCCGTGTGGCGGATCGCGAGACGCGGCTGGCCAGAGTTGGGACCGCGGGCAGCGGCCATCTTGAGGTGAGGGGTGAATTGTCTACAGCCCCTGATCAGCACGATTTCTAAGGGAGACCTGGCGCTGGGCTACTGGGGAATCTGTCCAGTTGGGTAACGCAGTGAGCAGTGAGCTGTGTCCCAGCTGCTCCCCCGCCCCCTTCCTCTGTCCTTCACACACTGCTTGTCATTTCCTGGAGCCTGTGCAGTGAGGAGAAATCTGTATAGCTGGCCCCTGTGCTTGGAAGTGTCACTGGGGCTTGTGGGGTCTGTCTCTGGCCCTGCCAATACCCCTTTCTGAAGCAAAGGTGCTGACTGTTCCCAATATCACTGTGCTAATGTAGAAGATCCCTGCCTTTACCAGTACTGTGTGGGACACGACAAGCCTCATTGCAAACATTCTGTCTGACCTGGGGGACTGAAGCTCCACCCTGTGGTGGCTTCCTGAATCACGCTCTCCCTTCTTTCAGACTGGCTTGTATTATAACAAAACGGCTTTTTCAACAAGGAGCTATCATTGTCATGTGAGTCCGTCCCCCACTGACGGGAGTTGATGCCTCCTTCACCTAATATGTACGGCTTTCTCGAGGAGTGATGGCGGACGTCTTCTGACACATCCGACCTGTAATGTGACCACGGCTTTGTCTTATTACCCTACCACTCTTTTGCATGACCTGGTTCTGCTGTACTGCCATATCGTTATGCTTAGCCTCCGTGACTGCACTTGATTTCTAATGCTGTGATCGAACCTGCCATCCAAGCAAATGCCAAGTTGGGCCCGTTTAATGTTCGTTTTTGCATGAGAGTGACGTGTTCAGGGGAGCTGACCTCATGAGATTTGCTCCATTTAGGCACCTCCTATTCTTGATTCTGAGCTCGCTGAATAGGTGCAGATGCTAGATCCCATCATTCACTACTCTCCATTTGGCAGCCTTCTTTGTAGACAAGAGCTGCCTTTTCATGAGTCGCAGAAAATGCAAGCGAGTAAAGACCGATACCCGCCAGTCCGAAGTTCTTCCTGTTCCGATCTAAGGCGGTATCTCAGTTTCCAGAAAGATCCAGACATGTCGGCCCCATCGACAACCGCCTCTCCTGCTCAATCGGAGGGGTCTGAAACGCCAGCCGCAGCTAGGGCTCTTTCAACTGCTTCAGGCCTCGATGGACAACAAGACATGCAGAAAGTCCTTAAGCTCCTACAGTCCTTGCCCACTAAGGCGGACTTCACATCTTTGGAAAGAAAACTTTGAGATGTGGTGCACTCTGAGGTATCCACGCTTCGGTCCAAATTATCGCAACTGTGTTCTCGTATTGACACCCTGGAAACCACTGAAGCAGACTCCAATACTTTTCAACTTGCTCTAGTGGACGCCATTAAACACCAGGCGGATGAGATTCAGAACCTACACGACCACCTTGACGACATTGACAACAGGGTGCGCCGTAATAACCTGCGGGTGAGGGGCATCCCCGAAGATATCCCGCAACAGAGCATTCCAGACGTACTAACCAAAATCTTCAGTGAAGTCTTGGACATTGACCCGAACGATTCCATTGTCTTCGACAGGGCTCATAGGGCATTGCGTCCTAGAGGCATGCAGTCCGAACGGCCACGAGATATTATTTGCCGCCTCCACTACTTCAGCCAAAAAGATGAAATCCTTCGAAAACTTCGAAACTCAGGGGACTTGGACTTCAATGGTTCACCTATTCAAGTTTTTCAGGATCTTTCATGGCATACCTTACAATCCAGGCGTCAACTGAAGCCCTTACAGATGCTCTCTGTAAGCGTAATATCAAATACAGATGGGAATTTCCATTTAGCCTTACAGCTACCAACAAGGGTCGGTCAGCCACAATCCAGGTCCCGAAGACGTCATGTCTTTCTGCTCCACATTACCTATTGACCCCGTTCGGATCCCTGACTGGCAATCCCTGCGCTCAAAGATTTGCCCCCCTCAACCCCCGCGGGTTGATCCACCTTTCCATATAGCGGGTTCACCCTGATCATCGCAGAAATGGAACTGCTCCTTCCCGTCCTCTTCATTATCCTCACCAGCAGCGAACACTTGAATCTTGTACTCCTTTCCCTGCCTCATCAATTAGCCATACGCGATTTGTCGATCCCTGTAAATATGGACTGCCTCATTGAGAACCTGTTGAGAGGGTAGGTATCCCTCCACTGGACTCGCCCCTGTGAGCATTCAATTGTTGGACAGTCCATTGTCCCAAGAGTTATATTATTTAGTCGGATCATTGTTTTTCCTCTGAAAGGTTTAATCATTGCTGCGCTTGATTAAGAGGATAACTGACTATTTTTCCAATAGTCTTCACTGTTCTACTATAGTTTGGGTTTCCTTCTATCATTACTATATTGTTTTGTCACATTTGCATTTTTGTGGTCACTGAATTTCCTGTTCTTTTTATATTTTTATTTTTATTTGACCACTACTTTTCTATGTAGACTTCCCTTAGAAACTGTGAGGTCTCCTTCATTGTATTTTATTTTTGCGGTGTGTGTTGGAGGGTTGATCCATTCCTCCCTTGTTGCCCCGTTTGCACCACAATGGTTGGTCCTGGTCCGATCAGTGGGAACACTGTTTTCACTGCTCGGCTGCCCGGGAGCAGTGTGCAACTTCTATTGTGTTTTTTTCTTCAATTGTTTTGTTGTGCTATGTTTTTATATTTTGATGCTCTCTTTTTGTTTTTCTTCTTCATTTCCCTTTTCTTCTGTTTCTTTCCTCTCCTCCTGAATTACCTGGGTTCGGCGGGTTTCGAACTCTCTCTTATGCAGCTGCAATCTTTACGAGGCTCGATCTGTCTTTACTTTTTGTAATATATAAACGGCTCTACTAAAGGCAATTTCTATGAATGCTCGGGGGCTCAATATTCCTGAGAGACGGTCAAGGGCCTTACGGGAACTAAAGGCTGAGAAGACTGATGTTGCCTTTGTGCAGGAAACTAATTTTAAGGAAGGGAGGGATTTCCCAATAGGCCATTTCTCTAACAACACTGATGGTAAAACTTTAGGTGTAGCGATCTTGTTTGCCAGACATGTTGCCCTCGCTGATGTAATATGTCACCAACTCGTACCTGGTAGGGCTTTGCTTATAAACTGTACTGTAGCCAATAGAGCTCTCACTTTTCTTAATGTCTATGCACCTAATAAGGCACAACCGGCTTTTTTTAGATAAGGTGCTCAATCTGGCCCAACCTTTTATTAATGGGATTTTGCTTTTTGGTAGGGACTTAAACTGGTCTTTGGATCCTCGTTTAGACTCCTCTAACCCCCCCCCCCCCCCCGCCCCCCCCTTGATACTCGGACAAACTTCATCGCAGGGTTCAGAAAAGTCTCCATAACTTTCAACTTATTGATGTCTGGCGAGTCCACCACCCCTCTATGCATGATTATACCTTCTATTTGCACCCACACAGCACATACACTAGGATTGATTACTTATTTCTCTCTCATAGATTTTTGCATTTGGCTGAAGTTTCTATTGTGGCTAATATATCCTGGGTGGATCATGCACCTATCTGTCTGGTGGTTCGTCTGACCCCCGTCCACACAAATTCTTACACATGGAGATTGAATGATTTGGTCCTCCAGGACCCCTATTGTCAACAGCAGATTAGGGAGGGGATAACTGACTATATTGATGTTAATGATACTGCCGAGATCTCTAAAGTGGTGGTCTGGGAGGCCCACAAATGTTTAATAAGGGGCAAATTCATACAGCTGGGTGCTCACATAAAAAAGCAATGTTTGTCGGTGCGGGAAGCTTTGATACAGAAAATCCAGGCGTTAGAGCTTCTTCACAAATCAGCTCTATCAGATGATGTTCTCTAGTCTCTTTTACAGGCTCGGAAGGAACTAGACTTGCTTATGTCTTACAGATTAAAATTGGATGCAAGAAAATGCCGTAGTCGCTACTTTTTATGGGGAAATAAACCCGGAAAGCTACTGGCGCGAACACTGCAGGCCCAGCGGGCAGCATCATTTATACCTAAACTTAAATCACATACTCCAAACCAAGACCGAGGGATAGCAACGGGTAAAGTTTATAAAAGGTATAGAATTCTAGGTAAAATATTAATTTTAATTACTCCTACTGTGCCTATCCATTACATTTTTTTCCTGCCCCATTTGGTGAGATCAGAATGGAGTTTGGAAAGGAGTGGGGGAAAGTTAGAGTGATAAACCTGTCACAACTGAGGGCCTGAGCTGACGGGAGGCAGCCTCAGTTGTAGGGGCTGAGATGTACCGGAACCTGGGAGGTTGTATCAGACCCCTGGACATGTAAGTAACATGAATAATAACTGCCCGAAGGCGTGACCACGACAACTTGGATAAAAGTCAATGATGTTTATTATGACAACTCCGCAACACAGCAGCAGTAAAAGAAAACGTAAAAGTCAGCAAAGAATAAATACAGTTCCTGGGTACTACAGGATGGCAGGAGCCACAGGGCACTGGTAGTGTGAGATAGTTCTTATGATCTTCTAGATGGAAAGTCCTTACCAGGCCCGACTGTAGCAATGGAGATAACCCAGGATTGTGCCAGCTGGTGTTCCAGGAAAAGCTGGGTTGCTGAAGATAAAACAGCTGCTGTGGATACTGGCTGGAACCAGACTGTTGTTAGCACGGAGTGGATACTGGCTGGAACCAGTTAAATAATAAATGAACTTGGGAGCGATGAAATATGAACTGAAATGGAGAACTTGAGAGCGGAGAAATAATAATACCGGTGGAGAGTGGTAAAGTGTAGAAAGGACACCGGCCCTTTAAGGGAAGCTGTACTCTGCTGGAAGCTGAGCTGGAAGCAGGTTATGTTGTAGCTGGAAACAGATGAATCCACAATGGATTGGAGAGTCAGGCTACACCGCAGGTGGAATGCTGGTGCGGGTCTCTATGGTGGAAGTCTTGAGACAGGAGCTGGAACCTGGAAGACAATCACAGGAGAGAGACAAACAGGAACTAGGTTTGACAACCAAAGCACTGACGCCTTCCTTGTTCAGGCACAGTGTATTTATACCTGCAGCAAGGAAGGGATTGGCTAGGCAATTATGCAGATTATCAATACTGAGAACAGATTGGTGGAAATGATCAGCTGACAGAATCCAAGATGGCTGCGCCCATGCAGACACTTGGAGGGAAGTTTGGTTTGTAATCCATGTGGTAATGAAAACAGTAATGGCGGCGCCGGCCACCGGAGACAGGAGGCGCCAGGCTGACAGATGCACATCCAACCACGCGGACACAGCGGAGGCCGCGGCTGACGTAATCGCCACTCAGACACTCTGCATGCAGAAGTTCAGGGACGGCGGCGGAGGCCGCGGGAGACGCCATGCCAGGTGTAATATGGCGTTTACTGTGACAGCGTCCCAGAGTGACAGGAGAGGATACAGGAATGTACACATCAGGATAACAGATGGGATCCGATCCTGGAGCGCTGAGCCAGCCTTAGGAGGCATCTGATGGGTAAGAAATGGCGTCCAGATACCCGGATCGTGACAGCACCCCCCCCTTTAGGAGTGGCCCCAGGACACTTCTTTGGCTTTTGAGGAAACTTGGAATGGAATCTCCGGACCAAGGCAGGAGCATGGACATCAGAAGCATTGGTCCATGAACGTTCCTCAGGACCATAACCCTTCCAGTCAATAAGATATTGTAGTTGACCGTAACGGTGACGTGAGTCCAGGATCTTGGCCACTTCATACTCAACGCCTCGTTGAGTTTGGACTTTCGGAGTTGGAGGAAGTGAGGAATGAAACCGATTCAAGATCAGCGGTTTCAACAGGGAAACATGGAATGTCCTGGGTATTTTTAAGAAGGGAGGCAACTGGAGTCTGTAAGCAACAGGATTGATGACTTGTTCAATCTTGAAAGGACCGATATAGCGAGGTGCAAACTTCATACTGGGAACTCTTAACCTCAAATTCTTCGTGGATAACCATACCCGATCACCCACCTTGAGAGCAGGAACTGCTCGACGCTTCTTATCCGCAAACTTCTTGTACCTGAACGATGCCTTGAGCAGAGCTGATCATACGCTCTTCCAGATATTGGCAAACTGATGCAAGGTGATATCCACTGCGGGAACAGAAGTTGCTAGAAGCGGTTGGAACTCAGGGACTTTAGGGTGGAATCCAAAGTTAGTGAAGAATGGTGTTGAAGCAGATGAAGAATGATACTGGTTGTTATGACAGAACTCGGCCCAGGGAAGTAATTGAACCCAGTCATCTTGAGAGGAGGACACATAGATGCGGAGGAAGGCCTCCAAGTCCTGATTCACCCTCTCGGTTTGACCATTGGTCTGAGGATGGTAAGCCGTGGAAAACTTTAGCTTGACTTGGAGGACTTGACATAAACTTCGCCAGAATTTGGCTGTGAATTGAACTCCTCGATCTGAGATAATTTCTTCAGGAAGACCGTGGAGTCGGAAGATCTCTTGTATGAATACTTGAGCCAACTTGGAAGCTGACGGAAGACCGGTGAGAGGAATGAAGTGTGCCATCTTGGTGAACCGGTCAACTACCACCCAGATGGTATTGAACTTGTTGCACATGGGTAAGTCTGTAATGAAATCCATCGACAAGTGGGTCCATGGTCGACGGGGAACGGATAGTGGAACCAGTTGCCCCGCAGGCGACTGGCGGGATACTTTATGTTGGGCACACTTTGGGCAAGATGCAATAAACTCCAAGACGTCCTTTTTCAGAGTTGGCCACCAATAGGACCTAGAGATAAACTCCAGGTTTTTTTGGATACCTGTATGTCCGGCAAAACGGGAAGCATGGGCCCAATGCATGAGCTTCTTCCTTAGCATCGGCTTCACAAAACTTTTCCCTGATGGGGGCGTAGAGTCCATCCCTACCGTGGAGAATGCCAACGGATTTATAATAGGATGCTTGTCTGAAGACTCTGACTCATTTTCTTGCTCCCATGAGCGGGAAAGGGCATCGGCCTTGCGATTCTGAGAGCCCGGACAGAACTGGAGTTTAAAGTCGAACCTGGAAAAGAAAAGTGCCCATCTGGCCTGACGAGGGTTGAGACATTGTGCGCCCTTCAGGTATAAAAGGTTCTTGTGGTCTGTAAGTATGGTGATTGAATGAGAAGCTCCCTCCAACAGATACCTCCACTCTTCTAGAGCGAGCTTGATGGCTAGCAACTCCTGGTCGCCAATGGCATAGTTGCGCTCAGCTGGGGAGAACTTCCGGGAGAAGAAACTGCAAGGGTGTAAATGGCCATCTTTAGCCCTCTGAGATAACACCGGTCCTACTCCAACGGAGGAGGCATCCACCTCTAAGATGAAAGGAGAGTCGATGTCAGGCTGTTTCAGAACAGGCGCAGAGATGAACCTTTGTTTTAAAAGATGAAATGCTTGCATGGCTTCTTCAGACCACTTGGACGGGTTAGCACCCTTCTTAGTGAAAGCAGTAATAGGCGCCACAATGGTGGAAAAGTCTCGTATAAACTTTCGGTAATAGTTGGCGAACCCTAAGAACCTCTGGACCCCTTTGAGGGTTAAGGGTACCGGCCAATTTTGAATTGCTTGTAGTTTCTCAGGATCCATCTCTAGTCCGGAACCGGACACAATGTACCCTAGAAACGGAATGGACTTGACTTCAAAGACGCATTTTTCTAATTTGCAATAGAGATGATTGACACGGAGACGGGACAGAACCTCTTTAACCCAAAAACGATGTTCCTCTAAATCGTTGGCAAAAATGAGGATATCGTCTAGATAGACCACGACATGACGGTATAGAATGTCTCTGAAGATCTCATTGACAAAATGCTGGAAGACAGCTGGAGCATTGCTCAATCCGAAGGGCATGACGAGGTACTCATAATGTCCGTCACGGGTGTTAAAGGCGGTCTTCCACTCGTCACCCTCACGGATCCGGATGAGATTGTATGCACCTCGCAAGTCCAGCTTTGTAAAGATGGTAGCTCCGCTAACTCTGTCAAAGAGCTCAGTAATCAGGGGTAAAGGATAACGGTTCTTGATGGTAATGTCGTTCAAACCTCTGTAGTCGATGCACGGCCGCAGACCACCATCTTTCTTTTTTACAAAAAAGAAGCCTGCGCCGGCTGGAGAAGAAGAAGGTCGAATGAACCCCTTTGCTAGGTTCTCTTTAATATATTCCTCCATAGAATGCGTCTCAGGCAGAGACAACGGATAAGTTCGGCCTCGAGGTGGAACCTTCCCTGGAACGAGATCAATCGGACAGTCCCATTCTCTATGAGGAGGAAGGATATCAGCAGAAGCTTTACTGAACACATCCGTGAAATCTTGATATGGAAGAGGTGGAACATCAGACGACCTGGGGGAGGAAGAACAGACAGGCAATACTTTAAACAAACATGTCTCAGCACAGGAAGAACCCCATGCCAGGATTTGCGTAGTCGTCCAATCAATTGTAGGATTGTGAAGACGGAGCCATGGAAGGCCCAGGACCACAGGATGTGTGGCTCTTGGAATCACTAAAAAAGAAATAAGTTCGGAATGAAGAACTCCCACTCTCAGACGAACTGGTAGAGTCCTTAAAGAAATAACTGCATCAAAAATTTTGCTGCCATCCACGGCAGTTAAAGAAATGGACGAAGGAAGTCTCTCGGTGGGTAGGGACCACCGTTTAACATAGGCTTCGGTAATAAAGTTCCCAGCTGCTCCGGAATCAAGGAGGGCAATGACGTTCCGATAACGTTGAGCAACTTGAAGCGAGACTGGGAGATTACAATCTTGAGGAGATGGAGATGAGATCATTACTCCTAGCCGGCCCTCTCCTTGGCGAGCTAGGATTTGGAGTTTCCCGGACGTTTGGGACAGGCATTAATGGTGTGAGACGGAGCTGCACAATAGAGACAGAGAAACTCGGAGAGACGTCTTCGGCGCTCAGCAGGAGTTAAACGGGAACGGCCAAGTTGCATGGGCTCATCTTTAGATGGTGACAGTTGACGAGGAGGAGGAGCAGAAGATTTTGGAGCAGATGATCTTCCACGCTCAGTTGCTCTCTCTCTGAAACGTAAATCAACTTTCGTGCAGAGTGAGATTAGCTCATCTAACTTAGAAGGTAAGTCTCTGGTAGCTAACTCATCTTTAATACGCTCAGATAAGCCATGCCAGAATGCAGCATACAGGGCCTCGTCGTTCCATGCCAGTTCGGATGCCAGGATCTGGAACTGTATCAGATATTGTCCTACAGTACGTGACCCCTGGCGTAAACGGAGAATCTCGGATGAAGCTGAGGTTACCCGGCCTGGCTCGTCGAAGATGCGCCTGAATGTTGACACGAAGGCAGTGTAGGAAGATAGCAGGGTGTCGGACCTCTCCCATAACGGTGATGCCCAATCAAGGGCTGAGCCACTGAGAAGAGAAATAATGTAGGCAATTTTTGTACGGTCACTGGGAAAATTGCCAGGTTGTAGCTCAAACTGAATCTCACACTGGTTGAGAAATCCCCTGCAGAATCTTGGAGATCCGTCAAATTTTGCTGGCGTTGGAAGATGAAGACGTGGAGCAGAAATGGGTAAGGTGGGTGGGGTTATAGCTGGAGTCACTGTGGTTGACGCACCAGACGCGCCTGATCCACGGAGAGTTGTCTGAATCCCATCCAGCCGAGTAGAGAGATCCTGGATACAGCGGATGATGTGGCCCTGTGCAGCCTCCTGATGTTCTAGTCGGGCTGCCAGTTCTTGCATCGGCCTGGCCGCTTGATCCTGGTCTCCGGCTGGATTCATTAGGTCAGTGCTTACTGTCACAACTGAGGGCCTGAGCTGACGGGAGGCAGCATCAGTTGTAGGGGCTGAGATGTACCGGAACCTGGGAGGTTGTATCAGACCCCTGGACATGTAAGTAACATGAATAATAACTGCCCGAAGGCGTGACCACGACAACTTGGATAAAAGTCAATGATGTTTATTATGACAACTCCGCAACACAGCAGCAGTAAAAGAAAACGTAAAAGTCAGCAAAGAATAAATACAGTTCCTGGGTACTACAGGATGGCAGGAGCCACAGGGCACTGGTAGTGTGAGATAGTTCTTATGATCTTCTAGATGGAAAGTCCTTACCAGGCCCGACTGTAGCAATGGAGATAACCCAGGATTGTGCCAGCTGGTGTTCCAGGAAAAGCTGGGTTGCTGAAGATAAAACAGCTGCTGTGGATACTGGCTGGAACCAGACTGTTGTTAGCACGGAGTGGATACTGGCTGGAACCAGTTAAATAATAAATGAACTTGGGAGCGATGAAATATGAACTGAAATGGAGAACTTGAGAGCGGAGAAATAATAATACCGGTGGAGAGTGGTAAAGTGTAGAAAGGACACCGGCCCTTTAAGGGAAGCTGTACTCTGCTGGAAGCTGAGCTGGAAGCAGGTTATGTTGTAGCTGGAAACAGATGAATCCACAATGGATTGGAGAGTCAGGCTACACCGCAGGTGGAATGCTGGTGCGGGTCTCTATGGTGGAAGTCTTGAGACAGGAGCTGGAACCTGGAAGACAATCACAGGAGAGAGACAAACAGGAACTAGGTTTGACAACCAAAGCACTGACGCCTTCCTTGTTCAGGCACAGTGTATTTATACCTGCAGCAAGGAAGGGATTGGCTAGGCAATTATGCAGATTATCAATACTGAGAACAGATTGGTGGAAATGATCGGCTGACAGAATCCAAGATGGCTGCGCCCATGCAGACACTTGGAGGGAAGTTTGGTTTGTAATCCATGTGGTAATGAAAACAGTAATGGCGGCGCCGGCCACCGGAGACAGGAGGCGCCAGGCTGACAGATGCACATCCAACCACGCGGACACAGCGGAGGCCGCGGCTGACGTAATCGCCACTCAGACACTCTGCATGCAGAAGTTCAGGGACGGCGGCGGAGGCCGCGGGAGACGCCATGCCAGGTGTAATATGGCGTTTACTGTGACAGCGTCCCAGAGTGACAGGAGAGGATACAGGAATGTACACATCAGGATAACAGATGGGATCCGATCCTGGAGCGCTGAGCCAGCCTTAGGAGGCATCTGATGGGTAAGAAATGGCGTCCAGATACCCGGATCGTGACAAAACCTAGGAGAGATCTTTATGTAGAGTCACCCCTAAATATTTTAGTTGTGTGGGGTGCCACACGAAGGGTGAAATAGCTTGGAGAACCTGTAGACTCGTCTGGTCTAATGTTAAAGTCATCGCTGTGGACTTTGTTAGATTAATTTTGAAATTTGAAAGGGCTCCAAATCGTTTAAATTCTCTAAGGAGATTAGGTATAGAGGTTAGGGAATTGGATACTACTGCAAGGAGGTCGTCAGCGGACAGGGCAAGCTTATATTCTGTATCTCCCACATGCAATCCTGTGATATTAACATTCCGGCGAATGGCTCTCGCCAGGGCCTCCATACATAGATCAAAAATAAGTGACGACAGGGGGCATCCCTGACGGGTGCCGTTCCTTATCTTAAACGGGTTCGACAGCTCACCATTGATACGTACACAAGCTGAGGGACTAGAATACAGAGCCCAAATTCTATGGAAGCCCACCTGCCCCAGACCCAGATGCTCCAGCACCCCCAACAGAAAGTCCCAGTCTACTCTATCAAACGCCTCCTCCGCATCTGTTGAGAGAAGAATGGAAGGAGATTTGCAGGTCGAAGCATAATGAATTAGGTCCAGAACCTTAGTGGTGCTGTCCCTGGCCTCACGACCTGGAACAAAACCCCCCTGGTCTGTGTGTACTAATTGTGGAAGAAAGACCTTCAGGCGATTCGCCATTAATTTAGCGAAGAGCTTCAAGGCGACGTTCAATAGGGAGATGGGTCTGTAACTGGAGCACTGGGCTGGGTCCTTACCCTCTTTGGGTATTACCGCAATGTGTGCAAGCAAAGACTGAGGAGAAAAAGGGGTCTGGTCCGAAACTTGATTGAAGGCTCTAAGCATCAGTGGCGACAGAACATCTCCAAACATCTTATAGTAGGCTAGGGAGAAGCCGTCGGGGCCAGGACTCTTACCATTGGGGGTAGTTTTAATTGCTTCTTCAAGCTCTAAAAGGGTAAAAGGGGCCTCAAGGGACTCAACTTCTACTGACGTAAGTGTCAGGAAATCCGCATCTGTTGAGAGAAGAATGGAAGGAGATTTGCAGGTCGAAGCATAATGAATTAGGTCCAGAACCTTAGTGGTGTTGTTCCTGGCCTCATGACCTGGAACAAAACCAGGTCGTGAGGCCAGGGACAACACCACTAAGGTTCTGGACCTAATTAATTATGCTTCGACCTGCAAATCTCCTTCCATTCTTCTCTCAACAGATGCGGAGAAGGCGTTTGATAGAGTAGACTGGGACTTTCTGTTGGGGGTGCTGGAGCATCTGGGTCTGGGGCAGGTGGGCTTCCATAGAATTCGGGCACTATATTCTAGGCCCTCAGCCCGTGTCCCAGTCTACTCTATCAAACGCCTTCTCCGCATCTATTGAGAGAAGAATGGAAGGAGATTTGCAGGTCGAAGCATAATGAATTAGGTCCAGAACCTTAGTGGTGTTGTCCCTGGCCTCACGACCTGGAACAAAACCAGGTCATGAGGCCAGGGACAACACCACTAAGGTTCTGGATCTAATTCATTATGCTTCGACCTGCAAATCTCCTTCCATTCTTCTCTCAACAGATGCGGATTTCCTGACACGTCAGAAGAAGTCGAGTCCCTTGAGGCCCCTTTTACCCTTTTAGAGCTTGAAGAAGCAATTAAAACTACCCCCAATGGTAAGAGTCCTAGCCCCGACGGCTTCTCCCTAGCCTACTATAAGATGTTTGAAGATGTTCTGTCGCCACTGATGCTTAGAGCCTTCAATCAGGTTTCAGGCCAGACCCCTTTTTCTCCTCAGTCTTTGCTTGCACACATTTCGGTGGGTTCACTACGATATGCCGGCGGTCGGGCTCCCGGCGACCAGCATACCGGCACCGGGAGCCCAACCGCCGGCTTACCGACAGTGTGGCGAGCGCAAGTGAGCCCCTTGCGGGCTCGCTGCCCTTGCCACGCTACGGGCACGGTGGCGCGCTACGCGCGCCACACTATTTTATTCTCCCTCCAGGGGGGTCGTGGACCCCCACAAGGGAGAATAAGTGTCGGTATGCCGGCTGTCGGGCTCCTGGCGCGATATGCTGGTCGCCGGGAGCACGACCACCGGCATACTGAAGACCACCCATTTCGGTAATAACCAAAGAGGGTAAGGACCCAGCCCAGTGCTCCGGTTACAGACCCATCTCCCTATTGAATGTTGACTTGAAGCTCTTCGCTAAATTAATGGTGAATCGCCTGAAGGTCTTTCTTCCACAGGGGGGTTTTGTTCCAGGTCGTGAGGCCAGGGACAACACCACTAAGGTTCTGGACCTAATTCATTAGATGCGGAGAAAGCGTTTGATAGAGTAGACTGGGACTTTCTGTTGGGGGTGCTGGAGCATCTGGGTCTGGGGCAGGTGGGCTTCCATAGAATTTGGGCTCTGTATTCTAGTCCCTCAGCCCGTGTCCGCATCAATGGTGAGCAGTCGAACCCGTTTCAGATAAGGAATGACACCCGTCAGGGATGTCCCCTGTCGCCACTTATTTTTGTGTTATGTATGGAGGCCCTGGCGAGAGCCATTCGCCGGAATGTTAATATCACAGGATTGCATGTGGGAGATACAGAATATAAGCTTGCCCTGTCCGCTGATGACCTCCTTGTAGTAGTATCCAATACCCTAACCTCTATACCTAATCTCCTTAGAGAATTTAAACGATTTGGAGCCCTTTCAAATTTCAAAATTAATCTAACTAAGTCCACATTGATGACTTTAACATTAGACCAGACGAGTCTACAGGTTCTTCAAGCTATTTCACCCTTCGTGTGGCACCCCACACAACTAAAATATTTAGGGGTGACTCTACATAAAGATCTCTCCCAGGTTTATCACTATCTTTCCCCCACTCCTTTCCAAACTCCATTCTGATCTCACCAAATGGGGCAGGAAAAAAATTTCATGATAGGCAGAGTAGGAGTAATTAAAATTAATATTTTACCTAGAATTCTATACCTTTTATAAACTTTACCCATTGCTATCCCTCGGTCTTGGTTTATCGCATTGCAGCGAAAGATCAGAGATTTTATTTGGGTGGGATGTAAACCTCGTTTTAAGCATGAGATTCTTTTTAGGCGTAAACACCAGGGGGGACTTCAACTACCCCTTTTTTTTCTACTAATATCAAGCAGTGCTCCTAACAAGAATAATGGAGTGGAGTCACGAGTCGAACAGAAAACAATGGGCATATATTGAACTTGCCTCACTTCCCACACTCCGCTCAGACTCCCCATGGCTCTCTAAAGTCCCACAGTGATACATCCACTTGCTGGTCCCACGTTTACATGCTGGCGCCACTTAAGTGTCCTTCCCCAAGTTTCAGCATCCCCTTCCCCACTCGCGCCACTGTACGAGAATCCTGAATTCCCCCCGAGATGACATTTCTCGTAGTTTCAGCTCTGGCGAGATAGAGGTATCCGGAGAGTGTCAGCGTCCGGAGTTTTACCGGTACGCTGGGGCCACGGGGCTGGCTTCCTTGGTGATGTGCGGGCAGCGGCGGAGGTGGGCTGCTGCGCCAGATCCGTGGGCAGCAGTAGCGGCGGTGAGGGGGTCCGCTCGTGGCGGCGGGACGTCGCTACAGTGGGTCGCTCTTGCTGAGCCATTGCTAGGAGACCAGGGGCAGTGAGCAATGTGGCTTTGCAAAAAGGTCTGCATTACTGGGCGCCGCCATGTTGGAGACCAAGTTTTGAGCATAGTTCCTGTTTCCTGTCTCTTCTAGCCAATCCAGGGGAAACTCTCCCTATAAAAGGGGGCTGGTTTAGGACAGGGATACCAGTGCTTCAAGTTACAACCCTGTTGTAGGTGCTTTAGCCTGTGCTCCCAGGATTCCTGCTGTATTCTGGTTCCTCCTGATCCTGCTTGGTCGGTTCTCTGTTGCTGCTGCAGCCCTGCCGTTCCTACCCTGCTACTGCCTGTGGAAGCGCCCCTGGAAAACCTGGTCCAGTAAGACTCTTTGGGCACAGTTGGCCCCGGGTCTTCTGCCTCATCTTTCAAGCCGCACTCCACAGATCTCCTTCACCAGCCACGCCTTTGTACCCCCGACCACCGCCTGCAGATTATTATCTTCAGCCTCGTTTTCCAAACCACAGTCCACAGTCCTTGTCTCCAGCCACGTCTTCAACCATCATCCACAGTTCCACAGTTCATCATCTACAGTCTCGTCTTTCAAATCACAGTCCACAGTTCTTTGCCTCCAGCCACGTCTTAACCATCGTGCTCCAGCCTCGGTTCTCTACCTCAGCCCTGTACATAATAAATACTTTCCATTGACTCTCAAACCCCGCCTACGTTCTTCATTGCTCCGTGTCCCATGCGAAGGAACTATATCCAGCCCCCTCATCTGGTTCATTCACAGCCTGCTACCTCCTCGGGCAAATCTCAGCTGCCGGATCCTCAAACTCTGCTAGACGTGACAGAGAGTAGACCAGTTGCTGGATACATCAGGCATAATATGCTTTCCTGGGCTGCAAACTAAATGGAATCTACCGAATAAGGAAATCTGGAGATATCTTCAAATTAAACACTTTCTAAATTACCTTTTACTCTCCTGTGAAAGGTAAACGGGCTGTGACTTTGTTTGAATAATTGTGCCTCTCTCACACTTATCCCCGCCACACCCTCTCTACATTTTATAAATGGATAATAGAACATAGATTTTCCTCCCAACCTAAATTGGTCAAAGACTGGGAATTGGATCTCACAGGTTTAGTAGTTGAAGATGACTGGGAGAGTATTTATAGTAATATTTTCTCATCCTCTGCCAATGTCATGGTTTTGGAAACACATTACAAAGTACTCACGTGCTGGTACCGCTGTCCGAATATATTAGCTCAAATTTATCCCGGGGTACCCAATACATGTTGGAGATGTAAGATGGCGGTTGGCACTCCGCTACATATATGGTGGGAGTGCTCCCTTCTTCAGCCCTATTGGCGCAAAGTGGTAGAAGCAGCTAACATTATATTCGGAGAGGATCTGCCCTTTTGCCCTAGCTTTTGGCTCTTAAATCTTACACGTGGACCCAGATCTCAATTTAAGAAATCGCTACTTTGTCATATCCTGAGTCCCTCTTAGGCGATGATCCCTGTACACTGGAAGTCAGATGTGATTCCTAGTATGAAGGAATGGAGCGCCTGCTTAGATCACTATATGGCAATGGAAGATCTTATTTCAACATTAGAAATTAAAAACATTTCCTTTACAGCTACATGGCATCCCTGGCTGGAGTATAAAGACTCCGTCCATTATAAGTCTACTCACTAGAAGCTACCACACTTTCACATAGTGCTCAGGTATTCCCTGGGGACCCGCTTGTGCCCAGGTGGTAAAGAGGAGAGAATCTCTCTAAAACTCTCTAAATCTTTTTATCTACCTTCTCTTTTTCTCTCTCTTTTCTCTGAGTGTCCTCTCTCCTCTTCTATCTGTTTCTCTCTCCTTATGCTTTCCTTCTTACCTTTACTTTTATTTTTATTTTGGATATTCTATACAGAATCTGATCAATATTATTTAAATTTTCTGGCATTGCATTTTTGATGTGTCTTATAAGATGTTACATTTCACATGCAGTGAACCAAATTTCTATTGGTTTTCATATTGCACAGGTCTTGCTGGTTTATTCTATGCCTATATCATGCTTTATATTATCTCTGTATTTTGCAAAAATCTCAATAAAAATCAAATTAAATAAAAAAGATAGATAGAAAATAACTATTCATTTTGTTATTTTACATGGAGCAATAAAAAGCATACTATTTTAATTTAAAATCTTTATTTAATGGAAATGTAAATGAACCTATATCTAATGTGTAAACTGTTTAACTTCAACAAATGTAAAAAATAAAGCCATAATAAAATAGATACAACCGTCTATTGAGTGTTGTGGGTAGTTTTACTAAAGCTTTTAAAACAGACAAGTGGAGATGTTACCCATAGAAATCAGATTCTAGCTATAATTTTCTAGAATGCAATAGGGAAATGATAGGTAGATTCTGATTAGTTGCTATTGACAACACCACAACTTGTCTGTTTTAGAGGTTTTAGTAACTCTACTCCTTGGAGTGAATTTGGGGCACCGCAGAAAATGCGGGCGCATGCGCAGGACGGGTCCTGCGCATGAGCCTGCATCCTCTTAGCAATTTTTGCAGTTGGATCTCTTATTGCGATTGCAATCCAACCTGAATCAGGCCCTATGTGTACAATATAAAATATACATCACAATATTAGATGCCACTAAGCGAGCAAACCTGCGGGCAAATGCTAGTAATAAAAACATTCAGTTCTGAATGTAATAGTTTTAAATAATATGTGAAATCACATTTCCCTTAGGTCAGTAACGTAAAAGACAACAAGGGCCTCAAACAAGAAATAACCAGTCTGGTGGGGTGTGTGAGGTCATGGTGTGATGTCATAATGGCAACTGCCTATATCAGGGCTCTGCTGTTGCTGTCTCTCACATATGCCTCCAGAGGCCTGGCACGGCATAGCACACTGGTAGAAGGTTAGTGACTGGACAAAGATAAGAGCAGCTTAGTTCGAATCGCTGGCAGACTTTTATGATGACTATTATAATATATGACTTATGACCTTGGGGATAGCAAAGTATTGGATAAAAACAAAATCTCACACCTACTGGGACAGTGCTGTTACTTAACAACCACAAGCAGCTGCAAATGGGACATTGAAGATATTTGAAAAGCGCTGTCTAAATGGGCCTATAATGTTCCTAATTAAATCCTTTATGTGTGGCTGAACCTATGACATCTCCTTGGAGTTGTTTGGTGAGCCTATAAAGTTGCAAATTAAATCCTTTACTCTCTCTCTGTCTGCCTAAATCCCAGTGTGTCAGTATTGCAGGCTGATTCATTTTTATCAATGTGCAGAGATGTAAAAGAATTATATTGTGCTTTAATCATTACTTTTGTTTTTATCCAAAACTATATACAGATGTAGCCATGCTGATCATGGCTACATCTGAGGGAAACGTGCACCCTCGACGCAGCTATGCGTGGCTGCGCCTAGCCATGCCGAGCTGCGGCATTTGCCGCTCCCATCCATGCGAATGGGGCACACACATGACTTCCAGACGTACGCGGTGCAGATGTAGCCACGACGAGAATGGCTACATTTGTACAGTTGTAATCCCTGTTAGCGTCAGACATGAATGCTATGGTGGTTATGACTGTCCCCCTCCCCCCTCATTCCCATTCATCTCTTGCTCTCTTTTTTCACTCTCTCACAATTGACGTGTAAGTGCGTTTTTTCTCTGGCCGGGTAAATAGGTCAAAATAGCAGATTTGAGGTGACAAAAGAGATGACTGGGTTAGGCAAGGTTAGTGGGTGGAAGGGTGGTCTGGGCAAACTCTGCATAGTCTCTTAATGCCTAGAGGGACAGGCAGTCCTTCAGCCATGGGTCCCCAGAGGTTTCCTCCACAAGGGGGTTTTTCCTCTCCTGAGTGCTGAAGGATGACTCTTCATGAGTCTTGAGCCTCCCGCCATCTTGTTCCTCTTATAGGACAAGTTTGTAAGATTACTGGACCAATCTTAGTCCAAAATTCCCTATTTATCTTACGTCCTAGAGGATGCTGGGGTCCAATTTAGTACCATGGGGTATATAGAAGGGTCCTTTGGGAGTCACTGGCACTTTAAGAGTTTAATAGTGTGGGCTGGCTCCTCCCTCTATGCCCCTCCTACCAGACTCAGTTTAGAAAATGTGCCTGGAGGAGCCAGTCACAGCTAGGGGAGCTCCTAGGAGTTTTTCTAGTTTTATTTTTTTCTAAGAGTTGTTAGGTACAGGAAGGCTGCTGGCAACAGCCTCCCTGCTTCGTGGGTCTTAGGGGGGGAGTAGGAACCAACTTCCTGAAGAGTTAATGGTTCTCTATCTCCGTTGACAGGACACTGAGCTCCCGAGAGTGCTGATCGCAAGCCTACGAGGCAAACGCTCACTCCCGCAGCACGGCCGCCAGCCCCTAACAGAGCCAGAAGAAAGAAGTGTGGTGAGTACAGCGCCGGCGTCCTGGTTAGCGGGTCGCCGGCGGGTATAGCGGCACAAGGGTGGGAGAGCAGCTCTGGAAGGCTGCGCTCCGGACAGCTCAGCAACACTTTCTGTAAGCGCTTTGAGGGGGGTCCTGAGCATGCACAATTCACCCTAAACTGGTCACTCAGCTAACAGGGGCTAATCCCGCTGTTAGCAACAAACACCTCAGGCCAGTATAAACAATTAGGCCCTCATTCCGAGTTGTTCGCTCGTTGCCGAGTTTCGCTATATTGCGATTAGTCGCTTACTGCGCATGCGCAAGGTTCGCAGAGCGCATGCGCTTAGTTATTTTACACAAAAGTTAGGTCTTTTACTCACGGCATAACGAGGATTTTTCATCGTTCTGGTGATCGGAGTGTGATTGACAAGAAGTGGGTGTTTCTGGGCGGAAACTGGCCGTTTTCTGGGCGTGTGAAAAAACGCTGGCATTTTTGGGAAAAAGGCGGGAGTGGCTGGAGAAACGGGGGAGTGTCTGGGTGAACGCTGGGTGTGTTTGTGACGTCAAACCAGGAACGAAACTGACTGAACTGATCGCAGTGGCAGAGTAAGTCCCAAGCTACTCAGAAACTGCAAAGAAATTTCTATTCGCAATTATGCGAATCTTTCGTTCGCAATTCTGCAAAGCTAAGATTCACTCCCAGTAGGCGGCGGCTTAGCGTGTGCAAAGCTGCTAAAAGCAGCTAGCGAGCGAACAACTCGAGGGCCTTAGTGCGGGAAGCCGCACGGCATTGCTAGGGGCGGGGCTTCCTCTCAGGGCAGATCCAGCACTCACCAGCGTTAGTTTCTCCCTGCAGATAGATAGGAAAGAACGCTAACAGGGAGCGCTGCCCTCCACATAACTCCAGCATACCTCCGTGGTACCAGGGTGTTATAGACGGGGGGGAGTGTGATACTAGTACTAATTACGCTATTAAGGGTAGTTAGTCTGCACCAGGCTTTTATCATAATAATTGCCTACAGGGGTGCTGTGTACCTGGCTCCTTATACTCTGTGACTCTCTGAAGGTACTTTGGGGGAAACTGTGTCTGACCTTTTCCTGTGTGTGTGTGTGTGTGTGTGTGTGTGTGTGTGTGTGTAAGTGTGTATATCCCACATTACCATGTCTAAGGACTCTGTGTCCTGTGCTGCAGAGTGTTTATCTTCTCCTGAGGAGTCTATTCCATGTACTCAGGACTGCAATATGCTGTCTCGGCCTTCTGAATTCGAACCCCCATGGGTTGATTCTTTAAGGGGAATGATATCCCTAGATTTTAAATAGGATGTCACATACTGAGAAGGATACGCAGTTTTTGAAAAAATCTGTAGAGAGTTTGAAGTTTTCAGCTCCCACTACTTCGTCTAAGAGCCCACCTACATACACGCAAAAGCGTACGCTTGCCCAGATAATGCAAGCTGACACTGATACCGACAAGGAGACTGCCCTTCCTAGGGATGAAACTCGACATGGAAGTGCAGAGGGTGTTTCTACCGGTGGAGAAAGCATTGGTGATCCAATCAATGGTCCAGGATGTCTTACGTCCAGCCTGGGTATCAGTTCATCAGTGCATTCGCTTTCTGGGGAAGTTGGTAGCCTCCTACGAGGCTCTACAGTATGGAAGAATCCATGCAAGGTTCTTCCAGCTGGATCTCTTGGACAAGTGGTCGGGATCACATCTTCACATGCACCAGCACTCCTCTGGTGGCTGCAAACTTCTCACCTGCTCGAGGGTCGCAGGTTCGGAATTCAGAATTGGATTCTACTAACCACGGATGCAAGCCTCAGAGGTTGGGGAGCAGTCACCCAGGGGGAAAACTTCCAAGGAAGGTGGTCAAGTCAGGAATCTGTCCTTCCAATAAAAATTTTGGAACTAAGGGCCATATACAATGGCCTTCTCCAAGCGGCACATCTTCTGCAAGATCAAGCCATTCAAGTTCAGTCAGACAACGTCACAGCAGTGTCCTACATAAACAGGCAGGATGGAACGAAGAGCAGGGCTGCAATGTCAGAGTTAACAAAAATCCTCCTCTGGGCAGAAAGACATTCACTGGTGCTGTCTGTGATCTTCATTCCGGGAGTGGACAACTGGGAAGCGGACTTCCTCAGCAGACACGATCTCCATCCAGGAGAATGGGGCCTCCATCCGGAGGAGTTCGCAGAGGTGACAAGCCGATGTGGTGTACCTCAAATAGACATGATGGCCTCCCACCTCAACAAGAAACTTCGGAGGTACTGTTCCAGGTCACAAGACCCACAAGCAGTGGCGGTGACTCCGTGGGTGTTCCAGTCAGTGTATGTGTTTCCTCCACTTCCACTCATCCCAAGGGTTCTCAAACTAATAAAAAGATCAGAAATTCCAGCGATCCTCATTGCTCCGGACTGGCCAAGAAGGGCTTGGTATGCGGATCTGCTGGCATTAATGCTGGAGGATCCAAGGCCTCTTCCACTTCGCGAGGATCTTCTACAACAGGGTCCGTTCGCCTATCAAGACTTAACGCGGCTACGTTTGAGGTTGAACGCCAGATCTTAGCTCGGAAGGGCATTCCGACCAAGGTTATTCCTACTCTGATCCAAGCTAGGAAGGGGGTAATGTCTAAACATTGGATAGGAGTGACATTGACTAAACATTACCATCATATTTGAAAAAGTATGTCTCTTGGTGTGAATCCAAGATGTTTCCTATGGTGGAGTTTCAACTGGGATGTTTTCTCCTCTTTCTGCAAGCTGGTGTGGATGTAGGCCTATAGTTGGGCTCAATCAAAGTCCAGATTTCGGCCTTGTCCATTTTCTTCCAGAAACAATTGGCTGCTATTCCTGAGGTTCAGACTTTCTTGAAAGAAGTTCTGCACATCTGATCAAACCACCCTTTGTGCCTTCTACGGCGCCTTGGGATCTTAATGTGGTGCTGCAGTTCCTGCAATCGGATTGGTTTGAACCTTTACAGGAGATGGACATAAAGTTGTCACACTGTTGGCATTGGCACCTGCAAGACGTGTATCGGAATTGGGGGCATTGTTGCACAAGAGCTCCTACTTGATTTTCCATGAGGATAGAGCTGAGCTCAGAACGCGTCAGCAATTTCTTCTAAAGGTTGTGTCGGCTTTTCATATTGATAATGCTGATTCATATACAGGAATGAAAAGCTATACCTTAAACACACTTTAAATACACTTTACCATGGAGCCGCTGCGGCCGCTATACTTAATACACACTCTACGTACTCTTTACGTTGTTAGCGTAAAGAGTCCCGTACTGTGTACGGACTTTGCGCACAAATGCCGCGCTGACGGTACAAAGTACACACAGCGCGTACACACCCAGAGATACACCGCAAACCCTTAACAGCTATGCAATGCGATAATAATACACTTTAAATCTTAGCAGGGAAAGGAAGACACGACACCAGATTGTAATTAAACTGCTGGGTTCCGACACCACAGCATATTATTACTGAATGGGGTTACAATATATACAATACAATACAATACAACAGAATAATGGCTACAGTCAATGTTACATACTTGTTTGGATTTCGCCGCGCTACCCAGTCTGGTCCTCCGTCATCTAGATAGATAACTTTGTGAGTCTTGTGTCTGACCAGGCCTGCAGCAGGCTCTCTTTATACAATTCTTCCAAAACCTAACACAATGGATACTGTAATCTCTTTGTCCATTGGACACAGGGATGGTCATTTACAGTACAGGAGAGGTCATAGGTCGGTTTGAATAGGTGGGCGATGTCTGTTCCAACTGCTCTTGTGGGTGGTCTCCTCTGGATTCCCGCCGCATACATAATGTACAGTAAATACAGTTTATATCTATATTCTGCTCCTGCACATAACTATCCGCAGGAACATGTGATCTGCTGCAGACCAACACCGGAATGTTACCCTTAAAATACCCTACAGCTGGATACCAAACACCACCTTATAACCTTGTTCTGTCCCCTCCTATCCTTTAAAGGTGAATCCCTTTGTTCTGTTACCATTTAAACTGCTGTTACTTACTGATGTGGTGCATGGAGACTATGTGTACATTGTGCACTATTTAAATTAAATATGTAATGTGTTTTGATAGCTTTCCATGCGTTCACAAACGCTACCGTAAATACCCATACCACGCGCTAATGCGCAGGACCGCGGGAGCGACCATACACAAATTGCGGATATGTGCACGCACGGCAG
The DNA here is from genome assembly GCF_028390025.1 of Pseudophryne corroboree. Lineage (NCBI taxonomy): Eukaryota > Metazoa > Chordata > Amphibia > Anura > Myobatrachidae > Pseudophryne > Pseudophryne corroboree. The sequence continues at coordinate 368,226,198 of NC_086444.1, forward strand.
AATAAGTACGCGCACGGAGGCCATCTGTGTGTAGTTTGTACTTAATGTGTGTACTGCAATATTTTTCGACTTTGACAGTCCACCCTTTAGCAGTCACCAATAACTGCCACTATCTAATCAATAAACAGAAAAATATCTACACAATATCTACAGAAGTTTGGATGGTCAGGGAAGAGTTGTAGGTGGGAAATATATGACCTAGTGGGATAGTAAAAAGCATGTATGTATGAATCCATGTCTGAGGGGCATATATCATCGTGCCGTATATGTAATAAGCTTTGAGGTATTGCGAAGTATACATTAAATCCTTCTCATCCCGTATCAAGGGTCTGTAAATGGGCCAACAAACACTACCGAGCTCTTTTTGGATTCTTGTTCCAACAAATGGGGTCCAAATTTAGTTGATGATACATGGAGGGGGAAACATGTGAATGCTAGTACATGTGGATATCACCTGTCGACTATGTGTGCCATTAGCTGGAGGTTGCAGAGATGAAGATAAGACACATATATAAAATTACATTCACATAAACATTTTGGGTAGGGTTGATGTCTTTTTCCGGATGGATGTATCGTTCTAGATCTTGTTACTCTCTGTGCTCAGATGCCCTTCAACAGTCCTGCCTCTCACCTTTCCAGGAACAGACACTCCAGTGATACCAGATTCTCTACATTCTGCTCTTTGTCACAAGTTCTCTCCAGGTCAGCGACCTTTTTGCAATGGGACGAGTGGATCCAAGTCTCTCTTTTGGCGACCTTCAATGCTGTTGTGCTGGTTAACAAGACTTGGTATGGTCCTTCCCACCTGTCTATGAGGCAACCTGAGCGTAAGAAATTTCGAATCATCACATAATCCCCAGGTTCAATGTCATGACAATTACTGTTCGGTAGGTCGGGAATCACCAGCTTTAAATTTCTTTGTTGATTTCTCAGCTGCTGGCTCATCCCAACCAAATATTTCACAGTCACTTCATTATTACATTTCAAATCATCCTGGGGGTCTATCAAAACATGAGGTTGTCGACCAAAAAGAATTTCGAAGGGTGATAGGTTAAGGGGAGACCTGGGAGTGGTTCTGAAGCTGTACAACACTAGTGGCAAAGCTTCTGGCCACGACAATCCAGTTTCAGCCATTAATTTGCTCAGCTTGTTCTTAATAGTGCTGTTCACTCTCTCCACCTTTGCACTCGCCTGTGGACGGTACGGAGTATGCAGCTTGCTATTAATTCCCATCAGTTTGCACATGACCTGAAAGACTTCACCTGTAAAATGGGTACCCCTATCACTTTCACTTACTCTAGGGATACTATATCTACACACAAATTCCTGCACAATTTTCTTTGCAGTGAAAGTAGCAGTATTTGTGGCAGCAGGGAACGCTTCTACCCAGTTGGAAAATACATCAATACAAACTAACACATATTTTAAATTCCTACAGGGTGGTAACTGTATGAAATCGATTTGTATTACCTGAAAAGGTCCGTCTGTCGGAGGGATATGGGATGGCTCTGTTGGTATTGACTTTCCAATATTCTTCCTCAAGCAAGTAAAACATGTCATTGCTCTCTTACCTGCATGAGAAGAGAATCCTGGCACACACAAGTAGGCTCTTACCAGCTTGAACATACCCTCTTTGCCCAGATGAGTCAGACCGTGTGCCACCTCAGCTAAGCTTGGAAGATATGCTCTGGGGGCCACCGGCTTACCTTGTCCACCTGTCCACAGTCCTGAGGATTCCTGGCCATACCCCTTTGACCTCCAGACCGCCTTTTCCTGTATAGAACACAAATCTTGCATTTCAATTAATTGTTGTGTGTTGATCGTGTTAAATGTCATCAGTGATGTGATGTTCGTTTGTATGGGGGTGCTGGCTGCTGACTTAGCAGCTTCGTCTGGCCGGCTGTTACCAAGTGAAATTGGGTGTTGGTTGTAAGTATGTGCTTTGCACTTGATAACAGCCACTCTGTCTGGTTCCTGTATCGCTGTTAGAAGCCTTTTTATGTGGGATGCATGCGCTACAGGTGTGCCAGCTGCCGTCATGAAATTTCTGAGGCGCCATAGGGCACCGAAATCATGTATTACTCCAAAGGCGTACCTAGAATCCGTGTATATATTAGCTGACTTACCCTTGGCCACGCTCTGGTTAGGGCGACCAACTCAGCAACTTGTGCTGAGTGCGGTGGGCCCAGGGGTTCAGCTTCTATGATACCTCTGTCGTCTACAACTGCATATCCAGTACACAAGTCTCCCGATTCTGTCTGTCTGTGGCAACTACCGTCAGTGTAGAAGGTAAAGTCTACTCCTTCCAGTGGGTTGTCACTGATGTCAGGTCTCGCTGTGAAAATCTGATTCAGGTATTCCATACAATCATGCGTATCAGTATCTGCACTAAATCCTCCTCCACCATTATCCTCCACCCTTTGTGCCTGTCCAGGCACACTTGGCAAGTAAGTTGCAGTATTTAGTGAGCTGCATCTCTTAATGGTGATGTTCGCCTGTATTCTATCAGCGGTGAGGTGTCTAAGTCCTTGGGTCAAGCAATGTCCCAAATATTTTACCCTGGTCTGGCACAACTGCAACTTATCCTTTGAAACCTTGTGTCCCGTTTGGAAAAGATGAAACAGAAGCTGTTTCGTGTCTTTCAAGGATGATTCGAGGGAGTCAGAACATAACAATAAGTCATCGACATACTGTATTAGCACTGATCCACTCTCAGGTTGAAAGGATTGTAAACAGTCATGCAAGGCCTGAGAGAAAATACTCGGGCTGTCAATGAAACCTTGGGGAAGACGAGTCCAGGTGTACTGTACTCCCCTGTATGTAAAAGCAAAAAGGTATTGGCTGTCAGGGTGAAGAGGGACAGAAAAGAAAGCAGAACAGAGGTCAATGACAGTCAAAAAATTTGCCGTAGAGGGAATTTGCATGAGGATGACTGCTGGATTTGGGAACTACGGGGAATTGGCTCTCAACTATCTTGTTTATCCCCCTTAGATCCTGCACTAGCCTATAACCCCTCCCCCCACTCTTTCACAGGGAAGATGGGACTATTGGCAGTGCTGGACGTCCTGACTAGGATGCCCTGCTGTAGCAGCCGCTCTATGACAGGGTACACTCCTAATTCTACCTCTGGCTTCAGAGGATACTGAGGGATTTTTGGAGCTATCCTACCATCTTTTACTTGTACTACTACTGGAGCTACATTCGCCATCAATCCAGTGTCTTGTCCATCTTTGGTCCAAAGGGAACCCTGTATTTGTGAGATAATTTCCTCTACCTTTGATGGACACTTGTCTATAACAGTAGAATGCGACATTAGCCTTTGAGGGGTGTCTAATATATCTTGTACTTCTTGAGCATGGTTCCCAGGTATATCCAAGAAGACACCCTCAGGAGTACAGTATATGACACACCGCATTTTAAACAATATATCTCTGCCGAGTAGATTATTCGGAGCCGATGCAGCCAGCAGAAAAGAATGTTTGGTTTGCAAAGGCCCTATCGTAATCTCTGCAGGTCTACTCAAAGGGTATTGTTGCACCGTTCCTGTTACTCCCATTGCCGAAATTGTTTTACTCGTTGTTTTTATACCTATCGTTGAATTTAACACTGACCTGGCCGCCCCTGTATCTACGAGAAAAGGTAATGGTACACCAGCTACATCAACCGTTACCTCAGGTTCACTACCAAGGCTAGCAATCAACTTCACTGGCTGCAGACTACATGTGTGGCCCAACCCCTATTGTGTGTTGAGACCCTCCCGCAGTGCATTGGCAGCTACAATAAGTGAGGGGGGTAGCTGAGAATTTTCGGAGGCCTGCCAGTCTCTCCTTGGTGGGTACCTCCTTGTTTCCCCTGCATGTGGCTCGTACTTTCTCCTAAGTGGTCCCTGATCTCAATTATGTGCATTGTAGTGTGGTTCATATCCTGGTGTAGGGGATCGGTATACATTATGTGTACCTTTATTCTTACATTCCCTCGAGTAATGTCCTACCTGGTGACAAGCATAGCATGTTACTATACGTGACTTACCATCAGGGATCTGGGGTTTCGGCTGATATGGCTTTTTGGTAAGTGCGTCTATACTCACTGTCATCAGCTTTTCCCCCTGAGACTCCCTGTGCTTACTGATGTTCCTGTCGTGCTCGATAGCGGACTCTCTCAATGCAGCCACCGAGATACCTCTCCAGTTTGGTAGAGAGGTCTGTACCCTTGCTCTTAATGCCTCTTTTAACCCGTCCATTAATACAGTAACAGCTACCTCCCTGTGATGCGCATTATCTTTTATGTCCTCGATCCCAGTGTATCTAGACATTTCCTGCAGTGCTCTATGGAAATATTCGGATGCCATTTCAGCTTCCTCTTGTCTTATGGAAAATATTTTATTCCATTTGACAACAGTAGGGAAATATACTCCTAATTGCAGATTGATTTGCCGTACATTCTCCTGATTGTATTCATCAGTGAGAGGTACTTCTGCGTCTAACTTACAATTAGTTAAGAATTTTGCGGGGTCAATATTTGAGGGTAAACATACCCGTAGCACTGTTCACCAATCTTTGTTCGTGGGTTCGTTGGCGTTACCTAACTCTTTAATGAACCTCTGGCATGCGACTAGATCTTTTCTGGGATCGGGAAATTCTGACATAATTGACCTTAACTCTGCTCGGGACCAGGGACAGTGCATGGCAATGTTCCTGATGGGAGTGACTCCCTGAGCGTCAGTCTTCCCATTGGGGACTGCAATCACCCTGACAGGATTTAATTCAATTACATCATTCTGGTTTGAGTCTACAATGTGGGGAGCTATTGTCTCTGCATAATGTATGGTACCGTACTTACCTGTGGACACGACCTCACTTATCACTCCACTAGGGGGCCTGACTCCTGCTCTTGTTGGTTGGGCCGTGCCCACCTGAGTGTCCTGTATGGTGGCTGCTAGAGAGAGTGCCGATATCATGCTGGGCTCATCTTCCTGCTCGCAGTCCTGGGGAAAATTTAAAATGGGATACAACTGGCAAGGGTTAGCGTTAGTACATTTATAAATTACTCTCCTATCCTGTACCAATGTACCATTGTCTGTAGCCACTTTCTCCCCCACAATATATGGTGGTGGTGGTGCGGTCGCCATTATTTTCCCGCAAGGTTTGGAACCTGCTGCGCAAGCTAATTCCCTTTGCACATCCCCCTCCTGTTGCCATAAATTTAAACAATCTTTATGTCTAATCCTTTGTTTCTAGGATTTTATCAGACATATCCTTATCCTTAAGTTCTGTAATACCTCTGGTTCAAAGCTGCCCACCCTAGGGAATGGTACCCTATCTTTGTCAGTCATACGTACCCATTCAGACAAAAAGTCTTCCATGTGTGATCCATATTTACCACACATAACAAACCCCGCTGACCCATTGGGCCGCCGCTCTTCAACCTGAACCCTGGCTACAAAACGTCCACCGCTTGTGCAATTGGATCCCATCGCGGACTTTTTCCTTTTTACGCAATCCCCAAAGCACAATACGAATAGACGGTGAAAGTTCTTAGAGCGCTTTCACCCACTCCTTCTTCGCTGAGTACCACGACTCACTCCAATAGTAACCACCGCGAACCCAGTGAGGCCCCTATCTGGTTTCTATTGACTGGAAGTGTTTAGGAGTGACTTACCTATTCCAGTGAATATACACCGCTGGAGATTTTCCTGAGAGAGACCAGCGAAAACTCCCTATACACTTATACACAAATCACGCTTGCGTATGCTCTATACAGCGCAAATGAAACCGCAATTTTACGCAAACATTCATAAAGGGGTATCAAGTTGCGCTGTATATATTGCACCCACAAACGCGCGGTTCAATTGCACAGTGTATAGGTACTTGTTACCTATCTGCCATACAACCACGGGTCAATGTACAAACTGTGACCCTCAGCCCGAAGCGTAATACAAAAACCTTTTTACTTCAATACTTCGCAAAGCTTATGCACTATCACGCTCCTTTGCAAATCACCTCACGATTTGCGTATTAAACCTTATACTAACGTGAGTCAGCCGCCTCACGCCACCAAGCCTCCACTTACTTGATGTACCACACGACGGGATCCTGAATTCCCTGGGTTCAAATATCCACTCACTCCTACATTCGCTCACTCAAATACACTTTGTTTTTCTGTACAGAAAATTTGGATTCATTCAGGTTGGCAGCTTTACCCCAGAGGCAATTTAAACATTTTTTTTTATACTAATCTGCTTTAGAAACCGGGCAGTTTACTGTCCCACCTTTAAAGTAAATGAACTATCGCGTGGTTTTATTATGCATACACAACCCTACGCAAGCTTGCGTAATTACGCAACCGTGCGTACCTCTATGCCACGTGTGCGGCCTTGCGCCATGTGCACATTTTTGTACGCTGTCCTCACGTTCCGTATCACGTGTACTAATGTGCGTACGCAATAAAACAACTCACACAACTTCGATAAATGTGAGCAATAAAAACTATAATCGCTCACTTAACACAACACACAGTTTCTTTCTGTATAAACCTTTACAACCAGGCCAGACTGCGTCTGTGCTTTACACTTACTTCCTTAAACATTTATTTTATTTTTAACTATATAGCAACAAAATGTAACCGGTTTCACACAGATCTAAATGAATCTAACAATTTGAGTCTTATGGCAACAATGTGAGAGGGTATACAAAGGGTATGGGTGCCTTTTGTTGTGTACGCTTTTGGCGGCAAAAAAAATTCACAGATTTATAAATAGCTTTTTTCCTGTTTACTTTACGGGTTCTACCAGCATCTCTACAAACCATACAGAGCAGACGTCATCTAATCAGCACACAAGTAGGGTTTTTTAGTGTATCCACCGACCAAGAAAAGGTTACGTAGGATACTTTCTGTTCACCCTTTTGCTGATAGATTAAGTCTGCTGTTACCTGTTAGGCTGTGAGTATGTGGAATCCCGGTCGAGCACCCAATTAATAATGCTGATTTATATACAGGAATGAAAAGCTATACCTCAAACACACTTTAAATACACTTTACCATGGAGCTCCTGCGGCCGCTATACTTAATACACACTCTACGTACTCTTTACACTGTTAGCGTAAAGAGTCCCGTACTGTGTACGGACTTTGCGCACAAACGCCGCGCTGACGGTACAAAGTACACACAGCGCGTACACACCCAGAGATACACCACAAACCCTTAACAGCTATGCAATGCGATAATAATACACTTTAAACCTTAGCAGGGAAAGGAAGACACGACACCAGATTGTAATTAAACTGCTGGGTCCCGACACCATAGCATATTATTACTGAAAGGGGGTTACAATAATAAGAATTTACTTACCGATAATTCTATTTCTCGGAGTCCGTAGTGGATGCTGGGGTTCCTGAAAGGACCATGGGGAATAGCGGCTCCGCAGGAGACAGGGCACAAAAAAGTAAAGCTTTAGGATCAGGTGGTGTGCACTGGCTCCTCCCCCTATGACCCTCCTCCAAGCCAGTTAGGTACTGTGCCCGGACGAGCGTACACAATAAGGGAGGAATTTTGAATCCCGGGTAAGACTCATACCAGCCACACCAATCACACCGTACAACTTGTGATCTAAACCCAGTTAACAGTATGATAACAGCGGGGCCTCTGAAAAGATGGCTCACAACAATAATAACCCGATTTTTGTAACTATGTACAAGTATTGCAGATAATCCGCACTTGGGATGGGCGCCCAGCATCCACTACGGACTCCGAGAAATAGAATTATCGGTAAGTAAATTCTTATTTTCTCTATCGTCCTAGTGGATGCTGGGGTTCCTGAAAGGACCATGGGGATTATACCAAAGCTCCCAAACGGGCGGGAGAGTGCGGATGACTCTGCAGCACCGAATGAGAGAACTCCAGGTCCTCTTTTGCCAGGATATCAAATTTGTAGAAATTTACAAACGTGTTCTCCCCTGACCACGTAGCTGCTCGGCAGAGTTGTAATGCCGAGACCTCTCGGGCAGCCGCCCAAGATGAGCCCACCTTCCTTGTGGAATGGGCCTTAACCGATTTAGACTGTGGCAGGCCTGCCTCAGAATGTGCAAGTTGAATTGTGTTACAAATCCAACGAGCAATCGACTGCTCAGAAGCAGGCGCACCCAACTTGTTGGGTGCATACAGTATAAACAGCGAGTCAGATTTTCTGACTCCAGCTGTCCTGGAATATATTTTCAGGGCCCTGACAACTTCTAGCAACTTGGAGTCCTCCAAGTCCCTAGTAGGTGCAAGGCACCACAATAAGCTGGTTCAGGTGAAACACTGACACCACCTTAGGGAGAGAACTGGGGACGAGTCCGCAGCTCTGCCCTGTCCGAATGGACAAACAGATATGGGCTTTTTTGAGAAAAAACCACCAATTTGACACTCGCCTGGTCCAGGCCAGGGCCAAGAGCATGGTCACTTTTTATGTGAGATGCTTCAAATCCACATATTTGACTGGTTTTAAACCAATGTGATTTGAGGAATCCCAGAACTACGTTGAGATCCCACAGTGCCACTGGAGGCACAAAAAAGGGTTTTGTATATGCAATACTCCCTTGACAAACTTCTGGACTTCAGGAACTGAAGCCAATTCTTTCTGGAAGAAAATTTACAGGGCCGAATTTGAACCTTAATGGACCCCAATTTGAGGCCCATAGACACTCCTGTTTGCAGGAAATGCAGGAAACGACCGAGTTGAAATTTCTTTGTGGGGCCTTCCTGGCCTCACACCACGCAACATATTTTCGCCACACGTGGTGATAATGTTGTGCGGTCACCTCCTTTCTGGCTTTGACCAGTGTAGGAATGACCTCTTCCGGAATGCCTTTTTTCCCTTAGGATCCGGCTTTCCATCTCCATGCCGACAAACGCAGCTGCGGTAAGTCTTGGAACAGACATGGTACTTGCTGAAGCAAGTCCCTTCTTAGCGGCAGAGGCCATAAGACCTCTGTAAGCATCTCTTGAAGTTCCGGGTACCAAGTCCTCCTTGGCCAATCCGGAGCCATGAGTATAGTTCTTACTCCTCTACGTCTTATAATTCTCAGCACCTTAGGTATGAGAAGCAGAGGAGGGAACACATACACCGACTGGTACACCCACGGTGTTACCAGAACGTCCACATCTATTGCCTGAGGGTCTCTTGACCTGGCGCAATACCTGTCCCGTTTTTTGTTCAGACGGGACGCCATCATGTCCACCTTTGGTATTTCCCAACGGTTTACAATCATGTGGAAAAAACTTCTCAATGAAGTTTCCACTCTCCCGGTTGGAGGTCGTGCTGAGGAAGTCTGCTTCCCAGTTTCCATTCCCGGGATGAAAAACTGCTGACAGTGTTATCACATGATTTTCCGCCCAGCGAAAAGTCCTTGCAGTTTCTGCCATTGCCCTCCTGCTTCTTGTGTCGCCCTGTCTGTTTACGTGGGCGACTGCCGTGATGTTTTTCCCACTGGATCAATACCGGCTGACCTTGAAGCAGAGGTCTTGCTAAGCTTAGAGCATTATAAATTTACCCTTAGCTCCAGTATATTTATGTGGAGAAAAGTCTCCATACTTGATCACACTCCCTGGAAATTTTTCCCTTGTGTGACTGCTCCCCAGCCTCTCAGGCTGGGCTCCGTGGTTACCAGCATCCAATCCTGAATGCCGAATCTGCGGCCCTCTAGAAGATGAGCACTCTATAACCACCACAGGAGAGACACCCTTGTCCTTGGATATTGGGTTATCCGCTGATGCATCTGAAGATGCGATCCGGACCATTTGTCCAGCAGATCCCACTGAAAAGTTCTTACGTGAAATCTGCCGAATGGAATTGCTTCGTAGGAAGCCACCATTTTTACCAGGACCCTTGTGCAATGATGCACTGTTTTTAGGAGGTTCCTGACTTGCTCGGATAACTCCCTGGCTTTCTCTTCCGGGAGAAACACCTTTTTCTGGACTGTGTCCAGAATCATCCCTAGGCACAGCAGACGTGTCGTCGGGATCAGCTGCGATTTTGGAATATTTAGAATCCACCCGTGCTGATTGTAGCAGTATCCGAGATAGTGCTACTCCGACCTCCAACTGTTCCCTGGACTATGCCCCTATCAGGAGATCGTCCAAGTAAGGGATAATTTAGACGCCTTTTCTTCGAAGAAGAATCATCAATTCGGCCATTACCTTGGTAAAGACCCCGGGGTGCCGTGGACAATCCAAACGGCAGCGTCTGAAACTGATAGTGACAGTTCTGCACCACGAACCTGAGGTACCCTTAGTGAGAAGGGCAAATTTGGGACATAGAGGTAAGCATCCCTGATGTCCCGGGACACTATATAGTCCCCTTCTTCCTGGTTCGTTATCACTGCTCTGAGTGACTTCATCTTAATTTGAACCTTTGTAAGTGTTCAAAAAAAAATTTTTAGAATAAGTCTCACCTAGCCTTCTGGCTTCAGTACCACAATATAGTGTGGAATAATACCCCTTTTCTGTAGTAGGAGGGGTAATTTAATTGTCACCTGCTGGGAATACAGCTTGTGAATTTTTTCCCATACTACCTCCTTGTCGGAGGGAGACTTGGTAAAGCAGACTTCAGGAGCCTGCGAAGGGGAAACGTCTCGACATTCCCATCTGTACCCCCGGGATACTACTTGTAGGATCCAGGGGTCCTGTACGGTCTCAGCGCCATGCTGAGAACTTGTCAGACGCGGTGAAACGCTTCTGTTCCTGGGAATAGGCTGCCTGCTGCAGTCTTCTTCCCTTTCCTCTATCCCTGGGCAGATATGATCTTATAGGGACGAGAGGACTGAGGCTGAAAAGACGGTGTCTTTTTCTGCAGAGATGTGACTTAGGGTAAAAAACGGTGGATTTTCCAGCAGTTGCCGTGACCACCAGGTCCGATGGACCGACCCCAAACAAGTCCTCTTCCTTTATACGGCCATACTGTGCCGTTTGGAATCTGCATCACCTGACCACTGTCGTGTCCATAACATCTTCTGGCAGTTATGGACATCGCGTTTATTCATGATGCCAGAGTGCAAATATCCCTCTGTGCATCTCGCATATATAGAAATGCTCTATAGTCAATAAAATACTGTCCCTGTCAAGGGTATCAATATTTTTAGTCAGGGAATCCGACCAAGCCACCCTAGCTCTGCACATCCAGGCTGAGGCGATCGCTGGCCGCAGTATAACACCAGTATGTGTGTATATACTTTTTATTATATTTTCCAGCCTTGTCAGCTGGTCCTTGAGGACGGCCCTATCTATAGACGGTACCGCCACTTGTTTTGATAAGCGTGTGAGCGCCTTATCCACCTTAAGGGGTGTTTCCCAACGCGCCCTAACTTCTGGCGGGAAAGGGTATACCGCCCATAATTTTCTATCGGGGGGAACCCACGCATCATCACACACTTTATTTAATTTATCTGATTCAGGAAAAACTATGGTAGTTTTTTCACATCCCACATAATACCCTCTTTTGTGGTACTTGTAGTATCAGAAATACGTAACACCTCCTTCATTGCCTTTAACGTGTGGCCCTAATAAGGAATACGTTTGTTTATTCACCGTCGACACTGGATTCAGTGTCCCTGTCTGTGTCTGTGTCGACCGACTAAAGTAAACGGGCGTTTTAAAACCCTTGACGGTGTTTTTGAGACGTCTGGACCGTACTAATTGTTTGTCGGCCGTCTCATGTCGTCAACCGACCTTGCAGCGTGTTGACATTATCACGTAATTTCCTAAATAAGCCATCCATTCCGGTGTCGACTCCCTAGAGAGTGACATCACCATTACAGGCAATTGCTCCGCCTCCTCACCAACATCGTCCTCCTACCTGTCGACACACACGTACCGACACACAGCACACACACAGGGAATGCTCTGATAGAGGACAGGACCCACTAGCCCTTTGGAGAGACAGAGGGAGAGTTTGCCAGCACACACCAAAAACGCTATAATTATATAGGGACAACCTTATATAAGTGTTTTCCCTTATAGCATCTTAATATATATATAAGCATATCGCCAAATTAGTGCCCCCCCTCTCTGTTTTAACCCTGTTTCTGTAGTGCAGTGCAGGGGAGAGCCTGGGAGCCTTCCCTCCAGCCTTTCTGTGAGGGAAAATGGCGCTGTGTGCTGAGGAGATAGGCCCCGCCCCTTTTTCGGCGGCCTCGTCTCCCGCTCTTAACGGATTCTGGCAGGGGTTAAATATCTCCATATAGCCTCCGGAGGCTATATGTGAGGTATTTTTAGCCAAAATAGGTATTCATTTGCCTCCCAGGGCGCCCCCCTCCCAGCGCCCTGCACCCTCAGTGACTGCCGTGTGAAGTGTGCTGAGAGGAAAATGGCGCACAGCTGCAGTGCTGTGCGCTACCTTTAGAAGACTGAGGAGTCTTCTGCCGCCGATTCTGGACCTCTTCTTACTTCAGCATCTGCAAGGGGGCCGGCGGCAAGGCTCCGGTGACCATCCAGGCTGTACCTGTGATCGTCCCTCTGGAGCTGATGTCCAGTAGCCAAGAAGCCAATCCATCCTGCACGCAGGTGAGTTCACTTCTTCTCCCCTAAGTCCCTCGTTGCAGTGATCCTGTTGCCAGCAGGACTCACTGTAAAATAAAAAACCTAAGCTAAACTTTCCTAAGCAGCTCTTTAGGAGAGCCACCTAGATTGCACCCTTCTCGGCCGGGCACAAAAATCTAACTGGCTTGGAGGAGGGTCATAGGGGGAGGAGCCAGTGCACACCACCTGATCCTAAAGCTTTACTTTTTTGTGCCCTGTCTCCTGCGGAGCCGCTATTCCCCATGGTCCTTTCAGGAACCCCAGCATCCACTAGGACGATAGAGAAATATACAATACAATGCAATACAACAGAATAATGGCTACAGTCAATGTTACATACTTGTTTGGATTTCGCCACGCTACCCAGTCTGGTCCTCCGTCATCTAGATAGATAACTTTGTGAGTCTTGTGTCTGACCAGGCCTGCAGCAGGCTCTCTTTATACAATTCTTCCAAAACCTAACACAATGGATACTGTAATCTCTTTGTCCATTGGACACAGGGATGGTCATTTACAGTACAGGAGAGGTCATAGGTCGGTTTGAATAGGTGGGCGATGTCTGTTCCAACTGCTCTTGTGGGTGGTCTCCTCTGGATTCCCGCCGCATACATAATGTACAGTAAATACAGTTTATATCTATATTCTGCTCCTGCACATAACTATCTGCAGGAACATGCGATCGGCTGCAGACCAACACCAGAATGTTACCCTTAAAATACCCTACAGCTGGATACCAAACACCACCTTATAACCTCGTTCTATCCGCTCCTATCCTGTAAAGGTGAATCCCTTTGTTCTCTTACCATTTAAACTACTGTAACTTACTGATGTGGTGCAGGGAGACTATGGGGTATATTTACTAAGCTCCCGATTTTGACCGAGATGGTGTTTTTTCTTCAAAGTGTCATCTCGGGAATTAACTAAACTCAAATCTCGGCAGTGATGAGGGCATTCGTATTTTTTTACGGCTGTGTTTTAAAAATACGAATGAATACACCATCGGTCAAACGCGGCTGTTTAGGTATAGAACTCGGTCATTTACTATGCATTCATATTTGAAATCTCTACCGTGAAAATGCATGTGCGGCCGTGAAAAAATGCAAATCGTAAAAAAAGCCTAAAAATAAGTAGACCTGCTTTTGAGAAGCGTGTTTACATGTGTTTCCAATTTTACATTACTCACACCTGAATTTTTGGACCTTTAAAAGGGACCCAAGCACATTTGTAACATCTCTCACTCTGAAATGGCTGTTACCGTGTGTAGTACTGATTTCTTGTTTGCTGGGGGATACCTGAGACTGCTCAATGAGGCAACAATAAACCAAGGCCAGGAAACTGAACATGGTCAGCAGGTTGTATAGGTTCCGAGTAAGCTGGCCAGGCCTGTTTTTTTTTAGGGGGCGTTTAAACTTGAACAAATTGCCCGATGACCAGGTTATACAGATGGTCCGACTAAATAGATAAAACATTTTCCGTCTGTATGACCTTGTCAAACTGAACCTAGACCCTGAGACGGCACACTCTCGCTCTGTCTCAGGCCTGTACAAACTCCTGGCTGTGTTGCAGTTTATGGCTACTGGCAGCAGTGCCGTAACTAGGCATTTTAGCGCTGTGTGCAACAAACGACAGTGGCGCCCCCCCCCCCCATGTAAGATAGGGGCAGTGCACGCCGTAGGCGCGTGAAAAATTTATAGGGGCGTGGCTACACGGGGAAGGGGCGTGACCACAAAATAATAGCAATTCATACTACGGTGCACAGTAGTCTACATTATTCAAATTACACTGCACAGTAGCGCCACTACACCAGGTAGAGCCCGTTTTATACATTACAGCAGACAGCGTCCCCCTTTTTACACATTACAGCAGACAGTCCCCCTTTTTACACATTGCGGCAGCCAGTCCCTTTTTACACATTGCGGCAGCCAGGCCCCCTCTTTACACATTGCGGCAGCCAGTCCCCCTTTTTACACATTGCGGCAGCCAGGCCCCCTCTTTACACATTGCGGCAGCCAGTCCCCCTTTTTACACATTGCGGCAGCCAGTCCCCCTTTTTACACATTGCGGCAGCCAGGCCCCCTTTTTACACATTGCGGCAGCCAGTCCCCCTTTTTACATATTGTGGCAGCCAGGCCCCCTTTTTACACATTGCGGCAGCCAGGACCCCTTTTTACACATTGCGGCAGCCAGGACCCCTTTTTACACATTGCGGCAGCCAGGACCCCTTTTTACACATTGCGGCAGCCAGGCCCCCTTTTTACAGCCAGTCCCCCTTTTTACACATTGCGGCAGCCATCCCCCTTTTTACACATTGCGGCAGCCATCCCCCTTTTTACACATTGCGGCAGACGGTGACCCCCTGAGAGAGAGAGAGAGAGAGAGAGAGAGAGAGAGAGAGAGAGATACCATCTCCCTGCTGGCAGTCAGGCTCCTTGTGCAGCTCCCTCGGTGCAAGCAGTGAGGTGAGAAGGAGGGAGGGGGAGCAGGGAGCCGCAGCAGCGCTATGTCATTGGTAATAAGCGCCGCTGCAGCATCCCCCTCTCCTTCCGTATTGGCTGCCCGGCGCTGCTGTGGATGCTGGGATGGAGGAACCGCATCCCAGCATCCACAGCAGCGCCGGGTAGCCAATACAGAAGGAGAGGGGGATGCTGCAGCGGCGCTTACTACCAATGACATAGCGCTGCTGCGGCTCCCTGCTCCCCCTCCCTCCTCCTCCTTCTCCGCTGCCCGGCGCTGGTCCTCTTCTCCCTCCACAGCGCGGCGCACGGCGCACACAGCAGAGGCGGCATGTAATGAGTCAATTTGACTCATTACATGCCGCTGGCCGTGCGCCCTCAGGGCAACTGCGCTGTGTGCCAAGCCCACTTGGCACACACATAGTTACGGCCCTGACTGGCAGCTTCCAGCCTGTGACTGGCGATGTAATTAGTATCTCACAGGCCACCTTTTCTAAATATTTAATTCAGGTGAGTTAAAACATACATACACGTCTATGTCTAAGTGGTGCTTCTGTAATGTAATAGAACACAGTATTGTATTGATTACAGGTCATGACACTCACCTTAAATTTTGTACTGTCCACTCAGGTTTTGGATGTCTTGGATGCCCACATAGATGCCTCTCTCAGCTTCCCTACCCAGGAGTCGCAGTGGCATGCAGTCAGGGTAGCTTTCTCTGAGCTTGCTGGCATGCCCAATGTGGTGGGTGCCATAGATTGCACACACGTTGAGCTGAGACCACCTAGGGGCAGGCAATATATTTATACCAATAGACATCTGGGCCAATCCAGTAATGTGCAGGTGGTTTGTGTTGCAAATTAAACAAAACACATATTCCGTGTGAATAATTTATTACCTTGAACACAGGCATTTTTTGTGTAACAAATCAAAAAACATTATTTGTAACAAACTATTTGCTGCAGGCGTCATTATTTTTTTTTTTTGTGTGTGCTGGGTGCAGAGGATTGCCCTGGTTCGTTGGTCCTGGTTCTGCTGGAGCGTCTAACTGGGGAGTTAACTGGGGTCTGGCTTGGTGTAGTTGTTCCCGAGCTAGAGCTTAGTTGGTGTGATGCCAACACATTAAGGCTTTGGCTGAGGTTATTTAGGCTTGCAGTGAGTTGGCTATTAGCGGCAGTGTTGCTTGCAATAATTCTGGACAGGTTCTCGTTAATCATTTGGTTGTGTTGAATCAGTTGAATGAGTACTTGTTGCTGCCGCTGTTGCTCATCCATGATGCGTTGCAGATTGGCTTGCATTAGGGTGTTGTCTGCCCTCATCTGCTCCATTGAATTGGCAATTCTGCCAACCTGAACTATCAGTCTGCCTGAGTTCCGACTGAGTCGCGGCAGATGATGGGGCAGACTGGCAAGGTATTGGGTGTGGGTGTTCAGGCACGCATAGTGTTGCGCCTGTTGTGTGGCCCAACTGCTCCAAAACTCGGGGGCCATTTGTTGCTGGGGTGGTGTTGGGCTCAATTGGGGGCTGTGGGATGTTTGGGGTGGTTGGGGTATGTCCTGCGGCGTGGTTGTCTGGGTAGGATCTATGGCTTGCAGGTGTAGTGTGTAGGTATCCTGCTGGTCACTTTCCTGCTGGGCATCCTCGGCCATGATGGGTGGTTCTGTATGGGGTTTAAGACAGCCACTATTTAGTCATTATTTAGCATTGGTCTAATTATAGCTTTACGTCAACATGCATTACTTCTTAATATTCATGTTGGTATTGATAAATAGATTGTTGGCTAAACTTCACAATTTAGCTCACCTTTTTGTATAAATATGTTGCTTTTAACGTTCACTACTCAGTTGAAAAATGTTTAAGGGAATTGTTGGACTGTGAGCCATAATTAATGTTCGAACACGAAGAACTCTAACAAATACAAATTACTACATTTACATATTGTGTATGAAGCTTTCTTTTGAAGAACACACACAATACAATAAATGTGTTGAGCCATACACTCATACATTGTTCAAGGCAGTCAGTGGTCTGGCCAAAACTTAAACAAATATAGTGGTAAAAATGTAAACATTAACAATTGTGGAAAAAGTCTTAAGGTGTCCTATGTTTCGAACTGGTAATGTTGGGCATGCAAAACAATTGGATGAGACTTAACATTTATGTAGCTGTTTCTAGCAAACATAAAAAAAAATATATTTGTTGCGATGCCCAACATCACCTCTGAAAATTATGCACAAAAAAACAAAACCCATGTGCTTGCTGTTGATGATTATTACAAGGATGAATGTTTATTTGTGACACATTCTTTTTGCTGTGCACAAACAGTGGGGCAGATGAATTAACCTGGAGAAGACATAAGGAAGTGATAAACCAGTGATATGTGCAAGGTGATAAAGGCACAAGCCAAACAGCTCCAATATGTAAATTAACAGTTAGGATTTGTTTGGCTGCTGCCTTTATCACCTTGCACATATCACTGGTTTATCACTTCCTTATGCCTTCTCCAGGTTAATACTAGAGATGAGCGGGTTCGGTTTCTCTGAATCCGAACCCGCCAGAACTTCATGTTTTTTTTCACGGGTCCGAGCGACTCGGATCTTCCCGCCTTGCTCGGTTAACCCGAGCGCGCCCGAACGTCATCATGACGCTGTCGGATTCTCGCGAGGCTCGGATTCTATCGCGAGACTCGGATTCTATATAAGGAGCCGCGCGTCGCCGCCATTTTCACACGTGCATTGAGATTGATAGGGAGAGGACGTGGCTGGCGTCCTCTCCATTTAGATTATAAGAGACTGAGAGAGATTTACTGGAGCTGACTAGGAGGAGTACTGTTACTGTAGAAGTGTAGAGACTGAGTGGAGAGAGTTTACTAGTGAGGACAGTGCAGTTTACTTTATAATCCGTTCTCTGCCTGAAAAAAGCGATACACAGCACACAGTGACTCAGTCACATACCATATCTGTGTGCACTGCTCAGGCTCAGGCCAGTGTGCTGCATCATCTATTATCTATATATAATATTATATATCTGTCTGACTGCTCAGCTCACACAGCTTATAATTGTGGGGGAGACTGGGGAGCACTACTGCAGTGCCAGTTATAGGTTATAGCAGGAGCCAGGAGTACATAATATATTATATAGTGAGTGACCACCAGACACACAGTGCAGTTTATTTAATATATCCGTTCTCTGCCTGAAAAAAGCGATACACACAGTGACTCAGTCAGTCACATACCATATCTGTGTGCACTGCTCAGGCTCAGGCCAGTGTGCTGCATCATCTATTATCTATATATAATATTATATATATCTGTCTGACTGCTCAGCTCACACAGCTTATAATTGTGGGGGAGACTGGGGAGCACTACTGCAGTGCCAGTTATAGGTTATAGCAGGAGCCAGGAGTACATAATATATTATATAGTGAGTGACCACCAGACACACAGTGCAGTTTATTTAATATATCCGTTCTCTGCCTAAAAAAAAAGCGATACACACAGTGACTCAGTCAGTCACATACCATATCTGTGTGCACTGCTCAGGCTCAGGCCAGTGTGCTGCATCATCTATTATCTATATATAATATTATATATATCTGTCTGACTGCTCAGCTCACACAGCTTATAATTGTGGGGGAGACTGGGGAGCACTACTGCAGTGCCAGTTATAGGTTATAGCAGGAGCCAGGAGTACATAATATATTATATAGTGAGTGACCACCAGACACACAGTGCAGTTTATTTAATATATCCGTTCTCTGCCTGAAAAAAGCGATACACACAGTGACTCAGTCAGTCACATACCATATCTGTGTGCACTGCTCAGGCTCAGGCCAGTGTGCTGCATCATCTATTATCTATATATAATGTGACGACATGTGATGACACAGCTGGCGCGTCGTGTCGCTCAGTGGTAAAAGACACGTGGTTACTTTCCTAGCCCTGGTCCTACACATGGACTTCATCAATTGCCAATATGTTATTAGTTATATGTTAGGCAATATTGTATTGTATTGTATGATGTTATTGTTACAAGGGTACAGTTATGTTTTCAATGTATATATATGAATGTAATGGTTATTGTGTTATAGTTTGTAAAATAATGTTTTCCCAATATGACTGATCAGATAACCTGTGTGTTTGCTGTTGTGTAGATACAGCCAGTCTCAGATGTCAGTCCATACACCCCCCTCATTCTTCCCCACACAATGGATTCCAGGCCACACAATCAGATTAAGTAAGGTTACTTTAGTTAACATCTATTGTGGCCTAGGGGACATGCCTGGGCATGTGAAACTGTTCTGGGGGTGTCGCCTTATTGTAGAAAAGACAAAGGCTTGATAATAGCAAACAGGGGAGGAGAGAGAGATCTGAGACAGAGAGAGAGAGTGGCAGGAGACTGACTAAGAAGTAATGTTCTGTCAGGAGCTCCAAGAGGGAATTGTCGTGTAGAATTGGATCACAGAAGTGTGCTGAGCTGTGTTATAACCTATTCTGTCAATAAACCACTGTTGGTTTTTCATCTACCACCGTGACTGAGTGATTTTGGAACCCAATATCCTCACATTTGGCGGCAGCAGTGGGATCACTCAAGACACCAGCAGAAAGGTATAAACCACAGCAGGCAATGGATTCCGCCCCGCTATGCTACCGATACAACAAGAAGCATCAACTACAGGACCTCTGTCGAGCAAGACGGATTGAGTTTAATACAGTGGATACCAAGGAATCCCTAATTGGAAAACTGGCTCAATGGGACTTTGAGCACCCTTGTGATAATGAGGAAGAGGAGGATATGGTCCAGGCCTCAGCGGAGGAGACCAGTAGTGGAACCAGGGCAGTGGAGCTTGTGGTTGGAAGTTCATCAGCATATCGGCAGGCTGGGAAGCCGGATCTGTTATGTATAGTTACCAAGATGCAGTACATTTGGGAGTACTGGAATGAAGCTCAGTGGGAAATCAGCAGGTGGAGAGTATCCAGCATACAGGACAAGTTGTGTCATCTGGGGAATGCATTCATGCACTGCAGAAGTGAAGCAGCCACATGGAATCTGCTGGGGGAGCCAGAGTTTGAGGAATTCAGGGAGGAAGTGATCGAAACAGTGGCCCAAATGACACAAAGTATACAATATACAGAGACGGAAGGGCAAGTGCAGAGTAAATGGTCTTCCCGGACAGATCCAGAGGAAGTTGCATTGGATCGGGGGCCCCTAGATACCCCAGCATGGCGAGACCAGGGTTACAGGGTGGATGCGGAAAGGCACCACCTGCAACAGCTTCTCCCATACCCAAGGGAAGA
The DNA here is from genome assembly GCF_028390025.1 of Pseudophryne corroboree. NCBI lineage: Eukaryota > Metazoa > Chordata > Amphibia > Anura > Myobatrachidae > Pseudophryne > Pseudophryne corroboree. The sequence goes on from NC_086444.1 coordinate 368,246,500, forward strand.
AGTTGCCCAGTGGTCTATATGGAAGGAAGCACGCGTTGAAGTGAAGAAAGCAGTGAGCACAATCCAGGCACCCCAGGAGGAACTGCACTACAACTTCCCTGTTGCTGAGACGGAAGATGAAGACTTAGTGAGAGAGCGTCAAGAACTGTCTGCCCAGTATGTTACACTGGAAAAGGATGACCTTGACCAGGTTGATGCAAGGAAGCACTGTCTGCAACCCGTTCTCTTGTCCCTGGGGGAATGTCGCAGTAAAACACTTGGTGACCAGTCTGAGCTGTGTTACAACTGGCCATTTGCGGGCTTGGAGGATATAGAAACCATCGCAGAGTGCCAGCGAGACATTGAGGAAGAAGTTGCCACTATCACCCGACCACCACCTCAGCAACAGAGCCTCCAAGGGAATCCTTCAGGTGAGCACCAACCAGTCCTGGCTATTGAGCCATTTACAGTGTTGTGTTTGGGGGAGGCTACTGAAAATGAGAAGGGAGTGGGGTCTGTCATTCAAACACCCCAGGAGAAGATGCACTATACCTTCCTATTGGCAGAGGTGGAAGAGGAGATCTCTGCGAGGGCAGCAGTAGGTGGTAATGTACCAACTATAAGCATGGTTAGGGCAAAGAGTGTCTCACTTCAGGCTGATCAGCATATTCGGCTGAGGGAGGCCTATTGTGAAGCTATGTTCATGGCTGCCCCCGTTATTTTATCAGAAAAGGATGTTCAGGAAGGGCCCAGTGTATCCCCAGCTACTGCATCTCTCCCAGAAGATTCTGGAGGTCTGTTCCCATTCAGTGAACTTGATGGTAAGGAGCTGCAATCTGAATGCCTGAATCTTCCCTGTGACTTAGAGAAAATCCAGGTATCAGACATGGTGAAAATAGCATCAGCTCAGGAACTGGAAGGGAACATGTTGCTCTACTCTAGGGCACCTGAATGTGTTTTGGACTGGCATTGTGTGCAAGGTGAAATGACTGACTCTAACCAGGACAATGGTGGTCAGCCAGGACATGTAGCAGTGAATGGAGAAGGTAATGCCACTGTCCCTGTGAACCTACATCCATGTTCCAGTACAACCATGGTCGAGTTGGTGGGTACACACAAGGGAGGTGAGCAGATTGTACTCCAGGTCAAAGCATACAGGACTCAGAGTAGGATCCCACAAAGTACCAAGCCAGCCAGGCTGGAGGAAGCATTTACCCAGGAGAGCACAGAAGAAACTTCTGGCATGCAGGAATCCCCATTGTGCCCTGACAATTACCATACCCGTGGTTCATGTTTGGGGGAGGAAAGCCACTGTCCTGATGCACCAGAGGTGATGGAAGTGGGGTTCCCAGGGAATACATTGTTGGGGAGGGAGAGTGAGGGCCCCAGAGATCAGATTTTGTTTATGGAGGAAAATTGTGACTATCTGCAATGTGAGGTTACCCAGTTGGGTGTAGGGGAATTATTAGGTCCCCAGGTGCAGTTATGGGACTTATTGAATTACACTGTTGCACATGCTGTTACCCCAACCCAGCGGCTGTCTACAAAGGGGACTTTGCTTAATGTATTTAGATGGGACACCGGGGGGAAATACAAGAACTATGGACTGCTGATCACGTTTCCACCGGACCCTGGTAAGACTGTATTGAGTTATGCACTGTGGGCCACACACCCACCAGACCGGGGAAAGAAATTCCCACACAAGCCTCATGACAATTACCACAGACTTTGGACCTGGGACGCAGGTGGGCTCCGTACAAACTGTAAAATGCTATTCACAAAAACCACCAGACCCACAAGAGAAACCTGCCAGTCATTGTTATGATGGGGCACAGACTGTCTGATGTAGAAGAGCATCACTGCGCTCAGCAAGCTTCAGCTACTTAGGACACAGGGCGAGAAAGTAGGGGAAGGTAATGTGACGACATATGATGACACAGCTGGCGCGTCGTGTCGCTCAGTGGTAAAAGACACGTGGTTACTTTCCTAGCCCTGGTCCTACACATGGACTTCATCAATTGCCAATATGTTATTAGTTATATGTTAGGCAATATTGTATTGTATTGTATGATGTTATTGTTACAAGGGTACAGTTATGTTTTCAATGTATATATATGAATGTAATGGTTATTGTGTTATAGTTTGTAAAATAATGTTTTCCCAATATGACTGATCAGATAACCTGTGTGTTTGCTGTTGTGTAGATACAGCCAGTCTCAGATGTCAGTCCATACACCCCCCTCATTCTTCCCCACACAATGGATTCCAGGCCACACAATCAGATTAAGTAAGGTTACTTTAGTTAACATCTATTGTGGCCTAGGGGACATGCCTGGGCATGTGAAACTGTTCTGGGGGTGTCGCCTTATTGTAGAAAAGACAAAGGCTTGATAATAGCAAACAGGGGAGGAGAGAGAGATCTGAGACAGAGAGAGAGAGTGGCAGGAGACTGACTAAGAAGTAATGTTCTGTCAGGAGCTCCAGGAGGGAATTGTCGTGTAGAATTGGATCACAGAAGTGTGCTGAGCTGTGTTATAACCTATTCTGTCAATAAACCACTGTTGGTTTTTCATCTACCACCGTGACTGAGTGATTTTGGAACCCAATATCCTCACATATAATATTATATATATCTGTCTGACTGCTCAGCTCACACAGCTTATAATTGTGGGGGAGACTGGGGAGCACTACTGCAGTGCCAGTTATAGGTTATAGCAGGAGCCAGGAGTACATAATATATTATATAGTGAGTGACCACCAGACACACAGTGCAGTTTATTTAATATATCCGTTCTCTGCCTGAAAAAAGCGATACACACAGTGACTCAGTCAGTCACATACCATATCTGTGTGCACTGCTCAGGCTCAGGCCAGTGTGCTGCATCATCTATTATCTATATATAATATTATATATATCTGTCTGACTGCTCAGCTCACACAGCTTATAATTGTGGGGGAGACTGGGGAGCACTACTGCAGTGCCAGTTATAGGTTATAGCAGGAGCCAGGAGTACATAATATATTATATAGTGAGTGACCACCAGACACACAGTGCAGTTTATTTAATATATCCGTTCTCTGCCTGAAAAAAGCGATACACAGTGACTCAGTCAGTCACATACCATATCTGTGTGCACTGCTCAGGCTCAGGCCAGTGTGCTGCATCATCTATTATCTATATATAATATTATATATATCTGTCTGACTGCTCAGCTCACACAGCTTATAATTGTGGGGGAGACTGGGGAGCACTACTGCAGTGCCAGTTATAGGTTATAGCAGGAGCCAGGAGTACATAATATATTATATAGTGAGTGACCACCAGACACACAGTGCAGTTTATTTAATATATCCGTTCTCTGCCTGAAAAAAGCGATACACACAGTGACTCAGTCAGTCACATACCATATCTGTGTGCACTGCTCAGGCTCAGGCCAGTGTGCTGCATCATCTATTATCTATATATAATATTATATATATCTGTCTGACTGCTCAGCTCACACAGCTTATAATTGTGGGGGAGACTGGGGAGCACTACTGCAGTGCCAGTTATAGGTTATAGCAGGAGCCAGGAGTACATATTATATTAAAATTAAACAGTGCACACTTTTGCTGCAGGAGTGCCACTGCCAGTGTGACTGACCAGTGACCTGACCACACTGACCACCAGTATAGTTAGTAGTATACTTATATTGTGATTGCCTGAAAAAGTTAAACACTCGTCGTGTGACTTCACTTGTGTGTTTTTTTTTTTTTTATTCTATAAAAATAAAACTCATTCTGCTGACAGACAGTGTCCAGCAGGTACGTCATTATATAATATATAATATATACCTGTCCGGCTGCAGTAGTGATATATATATATTTTTTATATCATTTATCATCCAGTCGCAGCAGACACAGTACGGTAGTTCACGGCTGTGGCTACCTCTGTGTCTCTGCACTCGGCAGGCAGTCCGTCCATAATTGTAATACCACCTAACCGTGGATTTTTTTCATTCTTCTTTATACATACATAGTTACATAGACATCTTCTCTTTATCAACCAGTCTATATTAGCTGCAGACACAGTACAGTACGGTAGTTCACGGCTGTGGCTACCTCTGTGTCTGCACTCGGCAGGCAGTCCGTCCATAATTGTATACCACCTAACCGTGGTTTTTTTTCATTCTTCTTTATACATACATAGTTACATAGACATCTTCTCTTTATCAACCAGTCTATATTAGCTGCAGACACAGTACAGTACGGTAGTTCACGGCTGTGGCTACCTCTGTGTCTGCACTCGGCAGGCAGTCCGTCCATAATTGTATACCACCTAACCGTGGATTTTTTTCAGTCTTCTTTATACATACATAGTTACATAGACATCTTCTCTTTATCAACCAGTCTATATTAGCTGCAGACACAGTACAGTACGGTAGTTCACGGCTGTGGCTACCTCTGTGTCTGCAGTCGGCAGGCAGTCCATAATTGTATACTAGTATCCATCTCCATTGTTTACCTGAGGTGCCTTTTAGTTGTGCCTATTAAAATATGGAGAACAAAAATGTTGAGGTTCCAAAATTAGGGAAAGATCAAGATCCACTTCCACCTCGTGCTGAAGCTGCTGCCACTAGTCATGGCCGAGACGATGAAATGCCAGCAACGTCGTCTGCCAAGGCCGATGCCCAATGTCATAGTACAGAGCATGTCAAATCCAAAACACCAAATATCAGAAAAAAAAGGACTCCAAAACCTAAAATAAAATTGTCGGAGGAGAAGCGTAAACTTGCCAATATGCCATTTACCACACGGAGTGGCAAGGAACGGCTGAGGCCCTGGCCTATGTTCATGGCTAGTGGTTCAGCTTCACATGAGGATGGAAGCACTCAGCCTCTCGCTAGAAAAATGAAAAGACTCAAGCTGGCAAAAGCAGCACAGCAAAGAACTGTGCATTCTTCGAAATCCCAAATCCACAAGGAGAGTCCAATTGTGTCGGTTGCGATGCCTGACCTTCCCAACACTGGACGTGAAGAGCATGCGCCTTCCACCATTTGCACGCCCCCTGCAAGTGCTGGAAGGAGCACCCGCAGTCCAGTTCCTGATAGTCAGATTGAAGATGTCAGTGTTGAAGTACACCAGGATGAGGAGGATATGGGTGTTGCTGGCGCTGGGGAGGAAATTGACCAGGAGGATTCTGATGGTGAGGTGGTTTGTTTAAGTCAGGCACCCGGGGAGACACCTGTTGTCCGTGGGAGGAATATGGCCGTTGACATGCCAGGTGAAAATACCAAAAAAATCAGCTCTTCGGTGTGGAGGTATTTCACCAGAAATGCGGACAACAGGTGTCAAGCCGTGTGTTCCCTTTGTCAAGCTGTAATAAGTAGGGGTAAGGACGTTAACCACCTCGGAACATCCTCCCTTATACGTCACCTGCAGCGCATTCATAATAAGTCAGTGACAAGTTCAAAAACTTTGGGTGACAGCGGAAGCAGTCCACTGACCAGTAAATCCCTTCCTCTTGTAACCAAGCTCACGCAAACCACCCCACCAACTCCCTCAGTGTCAATTTCCTCCTTCCCCAGGAATGCCAATAGTCCTGCAGGCCATGTCACTGGCAATTCTGACGAGTCCTCTCCTGCCTGGGATTCCTCCGATGCATCCTTGCGTGTAACGCCTACTGCTGCTGGCGCTGCTGTTGTTGCCGCTGGGAGTCGATGGTCATCCCAGAGGGGAAGTCGTAAGCCCACTTGTACTACTTCCAGTAAGCAATTGACTGTTCAACAGTCCTTTGCGAGGAAGATGAAATATCACAGCAGTCATCCTACTGCAAAGCGGATAACTGAGGCCTTGACAACTATGTTGGTGTTAGACGTGCGTCCGGTATCCGCCGTTAGTTCACAGGGAACTAGACAATTTATTGAGGCAGTGTGCCCCCGTTACCAAATACCATCTAGGTTCCACTTCTCTAGGCAGGCGATACCGAGAATGTACACGGACGTCAGAAAAAGACTCACCAGTGTCCTAAAAAATGCAGTTGTACCCAATGTCCACTTAACCACGGACATGTGGACAAGTGGAGCAGGGCAGGGTCAGGACTATATGACTGTGACAGCCCACTGGGTAGATGTATGGACTCCCGCCGCAAGAACAGCAGCGGCGGCACCAGTAGCAGCATCTCGCAAACGCCAACTCTTTCCTAGGCAGGCTACGCTTTGTATCACCGCTTTCCAGAATACGCACACAGCTGAAAACCTCTTACGGCAACTGAGGAAGATCATCGCGGAATGGCTTACCCCAATTGGACTCTCCTGTGGATTTGTGGCATCGGACAACGCCAGCAATATTGTGTGTGCATTAAATATGGGCAAATTCCAGCACGTCCCATGTTTTGCACATACCTTGAATTTGGTGGTGCAGAATTTTTTAAAAAACGACAGGGGCGTGCAAGAGATGCTGTCGGTGGCCAGAAAAATTGCGGGACACTTTCGGCGTACAGGCACCACGTACAGAAGACTGGAGCACCACCAAAAACGACTGAACCTGCCCTGCCATCATCTGAAGCAAGAAGTGGTAACGAGGTGGAATTCAACCCTCTATATGCTTCAGAGGTTGGAGGAGCAGCAAAAGGCCATTCAAGCCTATACAATTGAGCACGATATAGGAGGTGGAATGCACCTGTCTCAAGTGCAGTGGAGAATGATTTCAACGTTGTGCAAGGTTCTGATGCCCTTTGAACTTGCCACACGTGAAGTCAGTTCAGACACTGCCAGCCTGAGTCAGGTCATTCCCCTCATCAGGCTTTTGCAGAAGAAGCTGGAGGCATTGAAGAAGGAGCTAAAAGGGAGCGATTCCGCTAGGCATGTGGGACTTGTGGATGCAGCCCTTAATTCGCTTAACAAGGATTCACGGGTGGTCAATCTGTTGAAATCAGAGCACTACATTTTGGCCACCGTGCTCGATCCTAGATTTAAAGCCTACCTTGGATCTCTCTTTCCGGCAGACACAAGTCTGCTGGGGTGCAAAGACCTGCTGGTGACAAAATTGTCAAGTCAAGCGGAACGCGACCTGTCAACATCTCCTCCTTCACATTCTCCCGCAACTGGGGGTGCGAGGAAAAGGCTCAGAATTCCGAGCCCACCCGCTGGCGGTGATGCAGGGCAGTCTGGAGCGACTGCTGATGCTGACATCTGGTCCGGACTGAAGGACCTGACAACGATTACGGACATGTCGTCTACTGTCACTGCATATGATTCTCTCAACATTGATAGAATGGTGGAGGATTATATGAGTGACCGCATCCAAGTAGGCACGTCACACAGTCCGTACTTATACTGGCAGGAAAAAGAGGCAATTTGGAGGCCCTTGCACAAACTGGCTTTATTCTACCTAAGTTGCCCTCCCACAAGTGTGTACTCCGAAAGAGTGTTTAGTGCCGCCGCTCACCTTGTCAGCAATCGGCGTACGAGGTTACATCCAGAAAATGTGGAGAAGATGATGTTCATTAAAATGAATTATAATCAATTCCTCCGCGGAGACATTGACCAGCAGCAATTGCCTCCACAAAGTACACAGGGAGCTGAGATGGTGGATTCCAGTGGGGACGAATTGATAATCTGTGAGGAGGGGGATGTACACGGTGATATATCGGAGGGTGAAGATGAGGTGGACATCTTGCCTCTGTAGAGCCAGTTTGCCATCACTGTCACTATTACTGGAGGCCGCAGCAGCAATCTCCCCCTCCTCCTCACTAACCTCAACCACCTCACTCACCTCCTCCCTCTCACTCACCTCCTCCCTCTCACTCACCTCCTCCACCTCACTCACCTCCTCCACCACACTCACCTCTGACCAGTGGCGTCACAAGCCGGGTGCGGGGGGTGCGGCCCGCACCTGGGTGTGACGCCTACTAAGGGGTGACACCACACTGTGGGCTCCTCCGCAGTGACAGGAGCCGAGCGCTGCAGTGTGAAAGTCTGCTACAGCACCCGGCTCCTGTCATAGAAAAGGAGCCGACAGTGCTGGTAGACTGTCTCCGGGGCAGCTCAGTACAGCCCAACATCTCCAGAGATGTTGGGCACGCCCCCGGAGTGATGCCCCAGCGAGGCCACGCCCCTTTGTTGCCAGTCACGCCCCCTTTTTGCCGCGAGCGCGTACCGGGTGTCACCACACCCGGTGATGCCACTGCCTCTGACTGGGACATAATCAGGACAAACAACAAATAACACTGATAAAACAAAACACTAAACACACTCCTCCACTACCACTACACACCACACACCAAACACACACACACACACACACACACACACACACACACACACACACACACACACACTCACTCACAAACATTGACAATAGACGTTAAAAAAAAACAAAGACAAAAAACTAGACAGACTTTTAAATAACTAAACAACAAGTATGACAAGACTACTTACACACACAGTACAAAACTCAACAATCGCAAATAACCTCCTCAAAACCGCCAAAAACTCCAAACAACTCACCAACTCCTAACACACCTTCCTCTCACCTCTCCACTAGCTAAACCCACGAGGTGCGGACGGTTTTATAGTAATGAGCACAGACACTCCTCAATCACGAATCAAACCAATCACGGACGAGTGACAAAAACGAAACTTAGAAAAAAAACGCGTCCGGGAACGGATAAACACTGCCGTAAACGAAAAATGACGCAGTCGTGAAAAAACCTCATAACACGGCCGCAAATCCTCAAAATCGGCCACATTCTACCTTTGAAAAACACGAATGACATCGACATCGGAAAACACGAATATGAAAAATACGGCAGCTTAGAAAATGAGTCGTAATAAATTCAAAAAGTTGCAACTTTACACATTCGATGTCATTCGTGTTGGAACTTTAATCTCATTCTGAAAAATACGAATTTTAGTAAATATACCCCTGTACATTGTGCACTATTTGGATTAAATATGTAATATGTTTTGATAGCTTTCCATGCGTTCACAAACTCTACCGTAAATACCCATACCACGCGCTAATGCACAGGACCGCAGGAGCGACCATACACAAATTGCGGATATGTGCATGCACGGCAGAATAAGTATGCGCACGAAGGCCATCTGTGTGTAGTTTGTACTTGATGTGTGTACTGCAATATTTTTCGACTTTGACAATATTAACCAACTTATTGTGGTGCCAGTGGCTACTGACACCTCAATTAGCTCAAAGTCCTTGGATGTTGTGCGGGTTTTGAAGATATATGTGAAGAGAACTTCTCGTCACAGGAAATCGGACGCTCTATTTGTCCTTTATGATCCCAACAAGATTGGGTGTCCTGCTTCTAAGCAGACGATTTCTCGCTGGATCAGGCTTGCTATCCAGCATGCTTATTCGACGGCAGGATTGGCTATTTTAAATTCTGTTCAGGCCCACTCTACTCGTAAGGTGGGTTCTTCCTGGGCGGCTGCCCGGCGTGTCTCGGCTTTACAGCTTTGCCGAGCAGCTACATGGTCAGGGTCGAACACGTTTGCTAAGTTCTACAAGTTCGATACTTTGGCCTCTGAGGACCTAAAGTTTGGTCAATCTGTTCTACAGGAACCTCAGCACTCTCCCTCCGGTACTGAGAGCTTTGGTACATCCCCATGGTACTAAATTGGATCCCAGCATCCTCTAGGACGTAAGAGAAAATTGGATTTTAATTACCTACCAGTAAATCCGCCGCACAGTAGCACCACTACACCAGGTAGAGCCCCTTTTTACACATTACGGCAGACAGCGTCACCTTTTTACGGGTCTGGGACTCCAGGTCGACAACAAAAAGGTCGACACACCTTAGGTCGACGCCAATTGGTCGACACACCTTAGGTCGACATGGACAAAATGTCGACATGGACAAAAGGTCGACAGGAACAATGTCGACATGGAAAAAAGTTGACATGAGTTTTTTATGTTTTTTTGGTGTTGTCTTCTTCGTAGAGTGACCCCAATTAGTGCACCGCGCTTCGGGCATGGTGCCTTCGCTCCGCTACCGCTTCGCTCGGCACAGATTACCGTTCCAATCGTAGTACACGTGGATCGTTAAGTATGAAAAGGTTCCAAAAAAGAAAAAAATTGTGAAAAACTCATGTCGACCTTTTTCCATGTCGAACTTGTTCCTGTCAACCTTTTGTCCATCTCGACCTTTTGTCCATGTCGACCTAAGGGTGTCGACCAATTGGCGTCGACCTAAGGTGTGTCGACCTTTTTGTTGTCGACCTGGAGTCCGGATACCCCTTTTTACACATTACAGCAGACAGCGTCCTATTTTTACACATTACGGCAGACAGCGTCCCCTTTTTACACATTACGGCAGACAGCGCCTCCTTTTTACACATTACAGCAGACAGCATCCCCTTTTTACACATTATGGCAGACAGCGTGCCCTTTTTACACATTACGTCAGACAGCGTCCCCTTTTTTACACATTACGGTAGACAGCGTCCTCTTTTTACACATTACGGCAGACAGCGTCCCCTTTTTACACATTACAGCAGACAGCGCCTCCTTTTTACACATTACGGCAGACAGCGTCCCCTTTTTACACATTACGGCAGACAGCATCCCCTTTTTACACACAGTATGGCAGACAGCATCCCCCTTTTTACACATTACGGCAGACAGCATCCCCCTTTTTACACATTATGGCAGCCCCCTTTTTACACATTACGGCAGACAGCATCCCCTTTTTACACATTATGGCAGACAGCGTCCCCTTTTACACATTACAGCAGATGTCCACCTTTTCACGTTACGGCAGGCAGAGTCCACCTTTTACACGTTACGGCAGGATAGGTCCCCTTTTACACATTATGGCAGGCAGAGTCCCCCTTTAACACAGTACGGCATGCAGATTCCCCCTTACACCCCCCCCCCTACCCTTAGAGTGTAATGTAGTGTAGTGAAGTGTACTGTGGTGTAGTGTAGTGTAGTGAAGTGTAGTGTAATATACTGTAGTGTAGTGTAGTGTACAGTAGTGAGTGTAGTGTAATATAGTGTAGTGAAGTGTAGTGTAATATAGTGTAGTGAAGTGTAGTGTAGTATAGTGTAGTCCCTTACCCTCAGTCAACAGTCGCGCAGGTTTGAGTGGAGCCCTCTATATCCACTGAGCAGGTGGCGAGGAGGACTCTGCCAGCCGCGGCACTCCCAGCTCTGCCTCTGGACGCTGACAGGCGCCGCGCGACACTCGCACAGCACAGAGAGGCACAGAAGCACTAGACCACCAGGGCTGTTCGAGGAGCGGAGGAGGAGACTGCCTTGCAACGGAGCAGCCGAGGTTGGTGCTGCGGCATGGTACACTCGCAGGGTAGGACAGCCAATCGGGGACAAGGCGCATCTGATGCGCTCCTATCACAAGTGCGCTGTGTGCAATGCACACAGCGCACACACCTAGTTACGGCACTGGTAGTCACCATCCCGGTGATCAGCATACCGCCGCCGGGATCTCGGCCACCAGAATGCCGCAAGGACTATTCCCACTAGTGGGTGTCCATGACACCTATTGAGTGGGAATAGAACCTGTGGCAAGCGCAGCATCCCACCAAGCCTGCAACATGGAGAATGCTGCGAGCCCACAAGGAGCTTCGTTTCGCTCGCCCCCTGCCAGCATTCTGGCGGCCGGCATCCCGACATCAGTATGCTGACCGCCAGGATCCCGGCTGCCGGTCAACCATACCCAATGTACCTGAATGACTACTTGTGCCTGTGTAGGATTTTCAAATATGTGTAGTTTACTGTATACAAGGATTTAAAACCTTATAGGAACTGAGATCTAAGGTGTATTACATGTAGTTATAAAAAAAAAGTTTATTTTATGGCAGTAGTTTCCAAACTGGGGACCGTGACACCCTGGGTTGCCTTGGGAAAAAGGGGGGGGGGGGGGGGGGGGGTTAATGGACCCTGCAGTGGTGCCGTAGTTTGGTGGTCCAGGACCAATTCAAATGATTTATACTTAAATTGGCAAAACCAGTCCCTCACCACATAACTGAATCTAAGGATGACATATTATAAACACAATTTACTTCATTTTATATTTTTTTCTGAATTTCACAATAAGAAACTTTGGCCTAGGGGTGCCGTGAAACAAATTCTGATATTCTAGGGCAGGGGTGTCAACCCGCGGCCTGCGGGCTGCATGCTGCATCCTTTTGCGGCCCGCGGGCAGGGGTCCTTTTGCGGCCAACCACCTTGCTTGCAGTGAGGGCAGGAGAGTGCAGTGCGCGCCTCTCCTGCTCCTCAGTCCGGTCTCCGGCGGTGGCGCAGACCGGACCGATTTTCGCAACAGAGCGATTAAGGCAAAAATGTGCATGTGCATGGTACGCAGTGCGCATGCGGTAAGTATTTTAGCACAAAACTTAGTAGATTTACTCACGTCCGAACAAAGATTTTTCATCGTCCTGCTGATCGTAGTGTGATTGACAGGAAGTGGGTGTTTCTGGGCGGAAACTGACCGTTTTCTGGGAGTGTTCGGAAAAACGCAGGCGTGCCAGAATAAAACACGGGAGTGTCTAGAGAAACGGGGGAGTGGCTGGCCGAACGCAGGGCGTGTTTGTGACGTCAAACCAGGAACGAAACGGCCTGAGCTGATCGCAATCTGTGAGTAGGTCTGGAGCTACTCAGAAACTGCTAAGAATTTTCTATTCGCAATTCTGTTAATCTTTCGTTCGCTATTCTGCTAAGCTAAGATACACTCCCAGAGGGCGGCGGCTTAGCGTGTGCAATACTGCTAAAATCTGCTAGCGAGCGAACAACTCGGAATGACCCTCAATATCTCCCGTATAGTGGCAGATACACATAATGTGCAGTGCCAGAGAGACATGATATGCCCCCCAGCAGTGCCAGCTACACATGACATGCACCCCAGTAGTGCCAGCTACACATGACATGCCCCCCGGCAATGCCAGCTACACATGAGATGCCCCCCAGCAGTGCCAGCTGCACATGACATGCCCCACAGCAGTGCCAGCTACTCATGATATGCCTCCCAGCAGTGCAAGCTACACGTGACAGGCTCCCCAGCAGTGCCAGGTACACATGACATGCTCCCCAACAGTGCCAGCAACACATGACATGGCCCCCAGCAATGCCAGCTACACATGATATGCCCCGCAGCAGTGCCAGCTGCACATGATATGCCCCCCCAGCAGTGCCGGCAACACATGACATGCCCCCCAGCAGTGCCAGATACACATGATATGCTCCCCAGCAGTTCCAGATACATAAATGTCCCCACAGTGCAGATATACCCCCACAGTGTCAGATACATAAATGCCCCCACAATGCCAGATACATAAATGCCCCCATAGTATAGATATGCCCCCACAGTGCCAGATACATAAATGCCCCCACAGTGCAGATATGCCCCCACAGTGCAAGATATATAAATGCCCCCACGGTGCCAGATACGTAAATGCCCCCACAGTTCCAGATACATAAATACCCCCACAGTGCAGATATGTCCCCACAGTGCCAGATACATAAATGCCCCCACAATGCAAGATATATAAATGCCCCCACGGTGCCAGATACATAAATGCCCCCACAGTTCCAGATACATAAATACCCCCACAGTGCAGATATGTCCCCACAGTGCCAGATACATAAATGCCCCCACAGTGCAAGATATATAAATGCCCCCACGGTGCCATATACATAAATGCCCCCACAGTGCCAGATACATAAATACCCCCACAATGCAGATACATAAATACCCCCACAGTGCAGATATGTCCCCACAGTGCCAGATACATAAATACCCCCACAGTGCAGATATGCCCCCACAGTGCCAGATACATAAATGCCCCCTCAGTTCCAGATACATAAATACCCCCACAGTGCAGATATGCCCCCACAGTGCCAGATACATAAATGCCCCCACAGTGCCAGATACATAAATGCCGCCACAGTGCAGATATGCCCCCACAGTGCCAGATATGACCCCACAGTGCCCTGCCTGATTCATAAATGCCCCCACAATACCTGCAGTGCTGGGAGGGGGAGTGCTGCTGAGGGCGCGGGCGGACTCTTCCCAAACTGTTGTGTGCGCAGCGCTGCACAGCGCGCACACAAAAGTTTAGGCCGGGTAGCACTGCAAGCTGGCTCCAGGCACGACTATGGCGGCGCCAGCATACGGTGCCCATTAAGGGTGGTGCCCCGGCAGCAGCTCTATTGGAACATGCCTGGAGTCTATGTACGCGGGTGCAGGATTGTGTGTATACCATTTTTGTAGTTTCTACACGCTGGAGGTGCAATACAAATTTTGAGACGATTGTCCGTTTGGGCGTTATTGTTCACACAATGCAAGCTACGCATCGGTATCTTAGGGGAGGTATATTAAAATTCTAATTATGTAGTTTTCATATTTCCCACCTGAAGAATACATATGTTACATTTCATCCTAACATATCGGGAAGTAAGAGAATGACGACACCCATAGAGGGAGAATATAATCTGTGGCAAGCGCACCGAGCCACTGTGACCGCAGCATGGCGAGCACAGCAAGCCCGCAAGAGGCTTTCTAGTGCTCACCCTGCTGCCGAAATACTGGTGGCCGGGATCCCGCTGTCGGTATACTGTCGGCCGCGATTCCGGCCACCGGTATTTCATACTGAATCCGTCACACATAATGCCCATATTAGTCGTGCTGCTTACACACATAATACCCACAGTAGTAGTGCCACTTATACACATAATGCTCCGAGTAGTAGTGCCGCTTATACACATAATGCTCCCAGTAGTAGTGCCGCTTATACACATAATGCCCCCAGTAGTAGTGCAACTTATTCATATAATGCCCACAGCAGTGCCGCTTATCCATATAATGCACCCAGTAGTAGTGCCGCTTATATACATAATGCCCCCAGTAGTGGTGCCACTTATACACATAAAGTCCCCAGTAGTAGTGCCACTTATACACATAATGCCCCCAGTAGTGGTGCTGCTAATACATATAATGCACCCAGTAGTAGTGCTGCTTATACACATAAAGCCCCCAGTAGTGGTGCTGCTTATACACATAAAGCCCCCAGTAGTAGTGCTGCTTATACACATAATGCCCACAGTAGTGGCCCTTATACACATAATGCCCACAGTAGTGCCCCTTATGCACATAATGCCCTCAGTAGGAGAATAAGGGAGACGGGCACAGAAAGGTGCAGCAGGGAGTGGGCAGTGGAGGTAGGAGTGGAAGAAGAGTGGGAGGCGGTGTGATGGAATAGGGGATGAAGCAGTTAAGGAAAGAGCTTAGAGAGGACAGAAAGGTGTAGAGATCGGAGAAGAGTGAGATAAAAGAAGAAGCTTTTAAAAAGGAATAAGAATCTTTTTCTTCCTGTTCCAGAGGGAACCAACGGGGCCAGCGATGGAGCCTCTACTACTAGAAGGCTGCTGTAGCAGTAAAAAAAATCCTATCTACAGCAGCAGTAGTGGGGGATCGGCACTGAAGTGCCCTGATGCTGCTGCCTGTCATATAGATTGACAGCCACAGCAGCAGTGAATAGCAGCAGAGTGGGGGGGAAGGTGTGATATGCTTTGCTGGGGATTCGGTCTCCAGGTCGACAGTAACTAGGTCGACATTATCTAGGTCCACTGGGTTTCTAGGTTGACAGGGTATCTAGGTTGACATGAGTTTTCCGCGATATTTTTCTTTTATTTAACCTATTCATACTTAACGATCCACGTGGACTACAATTGGGAACGGTAACCTGTGGCAAGCGAAGCGAGACACCTTGTCTGAAGCATGGCGAGCGAAGCGAGCTATCCGAGGGGACACGGCGCACTAATTGGGGTTCCCAGTCACTCTACGAAGAAAACGAGACAAAAAAACTCATGTTGACCTTTTGACATGTTGACCTAGAACATGTCGACCTAGCATCCCTGTTGAACTAGTTACTGTCGACCAATAGTGGTCAACCTAGACACTGTTGACCTAGTTACTATCTACCTTCCATACCACACCCGCTTTGCTGGTGGTTGGGATGCCGATGGTCAAAAGACTGACCGCGGCATCCCGATGGGGAGAATCCCAACAGGAGTTAGGTAAGTATATTTACCCTCACCCTATACCCCTCTCTTCATGCAGATTAACCCAAACCCTGCCCCACCACCCCACAGACTAACCCTAACCCTCCCTGGAGGTGCCTAACCCTAACCCCCTGGGCCGCCTCCCTGAAGCCAAACCATAGCACCCCCTCCCCGCAGACTAACCTTCCCCGGGAGTGCCTAAACATAACACCCCCCTCCCCGGGAGTGCCTAAACCTACCCCCTTTCCAGCAGCTTAATCCTAACCCTCTCCAGGGGTACCTCAACTTAACCTCCACCCCCGTATCCCGTGTCCTAACACTATTGAGATGCGGGTGTCTGGAATCTGGCGTCGGCAATTTGTGCGATGTCGGCATTCCGTCGCCGGTCTTGTGCCTGAGTGCCTGGATTTTGACTGCCTGCCGGCAACTCATACCACTCCCCTCTCCAGGAAGGCACCTCCCTGCATGGTTGATTCTATATCGGAGTGGGAGAAGGTACCTTCTGATGTACCTAGGGGAGGAGACACGTCACCAGGTGGAGGAGCTACGGGCAAACAGGGTACCCAAAAAGTACGCTCGCCATGCTTCGGGCTCGCCACCTGATTACTAAAGGTAATGGTGGTGTGGATAGTAGATAGCATTGCTCCTCCCCCTTGTGTTGTGGCTCCTCCCCCTGACGGAAAAGGTCCCTTAGCCCACTTGATTCTAGCATCTACCCTCCCTGCATTGCTGGCCTTGCAGGGGAGCTGGATAGATTTCAGAACAAACACATTGTGTCATTTTACAGGACAAATACTGGGTCCTGTCACTGACAATGTGATGTGTACCCAGACTTGTCATACTGGTGGCTGAGGATTACACAGAGCTCTTACCTGCAGAAGCTCTGTGCTGGATCCTCCTAGTAGTAGGTGGTGGTGAAGAGGGGAGTAATTGCGGGCCGTTGGAGGGGGCGGGGCCTATGAATGGGCGGGGCCTCAACGTCTTGATGGTCCAGCTGTTGGATCAGGGCATTTTTTCCCCTCTGTCTCTGAAGGGAGGAAATGTATCGCTGGCCGAGACAGGGGCGGGGCCTGCATGAGGGGCGGTCCTTGGCTGTGGGTTGGCTGCCGATGCTGTACATTGTCTCTGAGGAAGGTGGGGAGACCAGCACTGAAAGCCAGGCTTTGACAGTGAGAACAGCTGTTAATTGCTGAGCAGGGAGAGCGCCTCACTAACAGCACAGCGCCTCCCTGCATTGCTAACCCCGCTCCCCCTTCCAGCGTCACACTGTGCTCACGCCTCTGCCCTGCCTGCAGCTCCCGTCCCACACTAATGCCGGCTGCAGTAAAGAGCCTCCGCTCTCACTGCCTCGCTCTGCACTCAGGACAGCCACCGCTGTGTTATCCACAATGACGGCGGTGACGCGTCCCCTGTATTTCCGTAGTCGCGCATGCGCAGTCCTAATTTTCAGAGTAACCCGTAAAAACCGGGAGTTATAGGCAGGTTTCCGTGGCAGCGGGAGGCTCAATGAAAAAACGGGAGCCTCCCGCTGAATGCGGGAGGGTAGGCAAGTCTGGTATGAGTGGAATTATTACACTTACTTGACTCTGCCCAGGTTATACAGCAGAACCCGACATACTGTAAGTCATACTTGCCTACTTTTGAAAAAGCATTTCAGGGAGATGTGAAAGTAACACCTATCAGCGCGGACGTGTACTGCTACATCTGAGAGGCGTGTCCTAAAAATGACTTACATCCAAATGTAAATGAGCCCCAAAGTTAGTAAGATCTACTTGTTGAAGAAAAGACACTGATATTTTGCAGAATTGTTTGTGTATTGTGTTTTACAAGAGGTTCCATATACTGTAAGTGGACATGAGAAACTTTATTTAAAATGCATGTAGCCATAGGGATCATTGTGCCTTATAACCAATGCAGGGAAATGGCACTGATGTTCCCATCTGAATGTATGTATCTGTGATTATTTTTTTCCACCCAAGAATGTAACAGCTGCATCAGTACCGTAACTAGGCATTTTAGCGCTGTGTGCAAGAAACGGCATTGGCGCCCCCCCCCCCCTGTGTAAAACACAGGCAGTGCGCGCCGCAGGCACGCTCAAATTTTTTAGGGGCGTGGCTTCATAGGGAAGGGGTGTGGTCACAAAATAATACCAATTCATACTACGGTGCACGCTATTCTCCATTATTCAAATTACGCCGCACATTAGTGCCACTACACCACGTAGAGCCCCTTTTACATATTACGGCTGACAGCACCCCCCTTTTTACACATTACGGCAGACAGCGTCCCCTTTTTACACATTACGGCAGACAGCGTCCCCTTTTTACACATTGCGGCAGACAGCGTCCCCTTTTTACACATTGCGGCAGACAGCGTCCCCTTTTTACACACAGTACGGCAGGCAGAGTCCCCCTTTTTACACACATTACGGCAGACAGCATCCCCCTTTTTACACATTACGGCAGACAGCGTTCCCCTTTTTACACATTATGGTAGCCCCCTTTTTACACATTACGGCAGACAGCGTCCCCTTTTTACACATTACGGCAGACAGCGTCCCCTTTTTACACATTACGGCAGACAGCGTCCCCCTTTTTACACATTACGGCAGACAGCATCCCCTTTTTACACATTATGGCAGACAGTGTCCCCTTTTTACACATTACGGCAGACAGCGTCCCCCTTTTTACACATTATGGCAGACAGCGTCCCCTTTTTACGCCTCCAGCAGCACTGTCCTGGCAGGCACCCATCTCCTCCCCCTCCCCACACGCTGATTGTTGGCCTCAGTAGTCAGTACTGCTGGAGGTGAGGCCAACAGTCAGCGTGTGTGTGTGTGTGTGTGTGTGTGTGTGGGGGGGGGGGTGCCTGCCAGGACAGTGCTGCTGGAGGTGAGGCCAACACTGGCAGGCACACTGTCAGTCTTAGTGCCAGTGGTTACTGATTCAGACATATAGATTGGTAAATGCTCAATTTATTGATTTACCAAGTGGCTGGCAGCCGCGATACAGCAGCATACTCACTGTTAGGCTGATATACAGTGAGTCTCCGTCCTGCTTCCGCTGCTGCTGCCTGCTTTGATCGGCCACGGAGCCTCTCGTCTCTGTGTGACTGGAAGTGAAATCCAGTCCACCGCACCGCTGAGCCTGTCCCGCAGCCCGCTTCGTCTCCCGGTCACATGCACTGCAGCAGGAGAGGAGGAGGGAGGGGGGCCGCTGCAGAGGTGTCTCCGTCCCCCTCAGGGGGGGTTTCTGAATACTCAGAACCCACTCCCCCCCCCCCCCCCCTGCGTGCAGGACAGCACTGCAGCGGCGGCCGGCGGGAGGCAGGAGGCAACGAGAGTGGGATGCGGACAGCGGCCGTGCGGTGGTGTTGCCAGAGGGTGCGCCCACAGTGCAGTGGCACTGTGTGCAATACCCCTCTGGCACACACCTAGTTACGGCTCTGAGCTGCATAATGGGGTTAAGGTGCAATCGGGGAAATTGCTGGACTATTCAAGGAGTCAGGGAGATTGCTGCTATTTCAGGGAGTCTCCTACAGAATGAGGGAGGGTAGGCAAGTATTCCTTTCATATGTCTAAAGCACATGTGTTAACTGCTAGGTCACATTAAACACATCTACTGTATATGCAGTGCATAGTTGCCTACCCTCTCTCATTCTGCAGGAGACTCCCTGAAATAGCAACAATCTCCCTGACTCCCTGAATAAATAGTCCCTCAATCTCCCTGATTGCACCTTATCCCCATTATGCAGCTGCTACATTCTTAGTGGGATAAAAATAAATCAGAGATACATACATTCAATGTATTGAATGTATGTATCCCTGTATTGGTTATAGTAAGTAGTGTTCACTCTAGGCTGTTTTAGCAGGGCGCCACGCCCTGCCCGTTTTTTAGCAGGCAAAACCCGCCCTGCCCCTTTTGCGGCGCCCTGCTAGAACAGCCGCCCGCTTCCTGCCCTACCAGCGTGTAAAGATGCCGTGCACATGCGCGCGGCATCCATACACGCATTGGGAGAGAGCTGGGGGAAGCCCAGCACCGACGGAGGTGCTGGGCACGCCCCCAACAGTGACGTCAACGGCCACAGACGCCCTCTATAGCAGCGTCTGTGGGCCGCACCGCCCACTGAAATGACGGGGGCGTGGCCATACCCCCGAATTTGCATAAGCGCGCCCACGTTTCCGTGCGCACGACGATGTGCCCCCGAACTCCGGCACCCTGCCCCTGCCTCTGCCTAGAGGGAACACTAATAAGGCACCATGGGGCAGATGTATTAACCTGGAGACGGCATAAGGAAGTGATAAACCAGTTATAAGCGCAAGGTGATAAACACACAAGCCAATCAGCTCCTAACTGTCAATTTGCATATTGGAGCTCATTGGCCAGTGCGTTTATCACCTTGCACTTATCATTGGTTCATCACTTCCTTATGCCTTCTCCAGGTTAATATATCTGCTCCAATGATCCCTATGGCTACATGCATTTTAAAGGTTTCTTGTGGCCACTTACAGTATGTGGAACCTCTTATAAAATGCAATACACAAACAAAGCCTGCAAAATATCAGTGTCGTTTCTTCAACAAGTAGATCTTACTAACTTTGAGACGCATTTACATTTGGATGTAAATAATTTTTATGACACACCTCTTATAGGCCCTACACACTTGGCGATATTCTGAAAGATATGAACGATCTCGTTCATAAATGAACGAGAACTCGTTCATATCTTTCAGTGTGGAGACTTAAGCGATGAACGATGCGCGTCCCCGCGCTCGTTCATCGCTGGTCTCCCGTCGGCTGTGCATGCAGGCCAATATGGACGATCTCGTCCATATTTGCCTGCACTTCAATGCAGCCGGGTGACGGGGGGAGTGAAGAAACTTCACTCCCCCCGTCACTGCCCCCCCGCCGCCGGGTCGCTCGTCGGCCGTATCGGCCGTCGGGCACCTCGGCGGCACATCGCCAAGTGAGTAGGGCCCATTAGATGTAGCAGTACACGTCCGCGCTGATAGGTGTTATGTTCACAATCTCCCTGAAATGCTTTTTCAAAAGTAGGCAAGTATGATGCAGTGGCAGGCTGGGCCAGGGGGCAGGGTGCCATCTGCCCTCTGTGCTAGTACAATTCTGCAGAAATAGGGCCACCTGTGCACGTGTGTGCATATACCTTGCAGTCGTGAAGGTTACCCTGCGTGCCTCCTGGCGGTCAGTGTCCATCTGTGGCTGCTGCACACTGCTGTGACAGCTCCCCCCCCCCCACCCCCAACCACCAGGTGATCTTTTCTTCCAGGGCCTCTGCAGTAACCCAGTCCCCAATTCTCTTCCTCTTCTCCTCTTTCCACCGTGGTCCTTGCTTCCACTGCACCACTTAGGGGGGTATTCAATTTGCCCCGAAGAGACATCGGGAGTAAAAAACCCAGATGTTTCTTCAGGTGCTGCGGTCGGGCTATTTGATTAACTCTAACGGTAACAAGTGCATTTACACCCGTAAAGACACAGGTTCAGTGAAACCTTTGTGTTTTCGGGTGAAATGGCCCCGTTTTTGGATAAAAACGGGGCTGTTATCGGGGATTTTGCGTTGAAACAAAATCCCCGATAAGCAGCAGCATGTGCCGGCTTATCAGGGCTAATTAGAACCCTCTGCAGGCTAACTAAAAATGTGTGGCCCAAAAGCTACAACGATTCTCCCTCCATCTGGCGGTAGATGTGGGGAACACTTTCTGGAATGCAAAGGGAAATCTGGTAGCATCACAGCCCCCATAGCAACCTTTGGGGATGCGGCTGCCACCGAGAATGGAAGGATTGCAGCAGGCACCTGCTGCGCTCCTTCAGTGATTAAGGCAATGCTAACTATTTGCAGTTAACCCCTGAAAATGGGTGTTTTGGGGCATTAAGCCGCAAATATTAAATGATAAAAAGGCCCATTTATCAGTGGTGTAACTAGAAATTTTGCTAAAAACAAGTGTCATCAGGGGGCGTGGCTTGACACAGCATGGTGTAGGCAGCTTCCTGTCAGAGCTCCTGCTAATATCCTGATCTATCTCCTGTTTCCCTGGTGTTCTGTGGCTGAAAATTTCTGCAGTAGTGCAGTACCCCCTTCTGCTCCTACAGTGTGAATTTGGGGATCCTCTGTGCCAAGAGTCCTAACTTACTGGCTGGTGAAGTCTGTGACTGGATCCTGAGACAGACTCTGCTCTCTGTGTGGCTGTTGGTCCTGCTGCAGCTCTGCCCTCACTCAGCTGCTAGGGACAGTGTGCTCTACAGAGGTTTTGGTGGCAGTATCCTGTGGATTTCTGTGCCCTGTCTCCAGCTTTGTCATAATGTGCGAATTCTACCACAACTCTGTAGCTGGTGAGCAGGATGGCTTTGCTTCTATGTCCTTTTATCCTGATTCAGTGCAGCAGCTCTCAGGGCCTCTTAGTGAAACTTTATTTGCACCATTTACTATTACACTACAGCAGGTGCTTACCGCTGTGGGTTATTCCTAGCAACAAATTACTAATAGACTGGAGGAGCAGAGGGATGACCTTACGCATATTCACTGTGAACTACGGCTGGTGATGGCGCGTGTGGATCCTCCAGCGGTCTCTGTTTCTTTAGTGGTGATTCCATGGTCCCGCGTGAAGATTCAATCTGCAGTCACACAGACTCACTTATCCGATGAAGAGGGAGAATGGCAACGTAACATCCTCCAGTTTGCTGGCAGTCCGCGAAGAGGGAATGGCTTTCCGCTCTAATATTTATTTGGAACAGTGGTTCGGTGTAACCCGTGGATGGAGGTTTTTGTCCCTAATCCGGTTTACTGCAGCTGCCACTTTTCCCTATACGTTTATTTTGACACAGCTGTGTGTGACGGCTGATGGCCCAGTTTATCCTTCTGCCCACTCTCGAGGGACTGTCATTTGGCTGGATTACTTTGTTCCAGGGTGGATTCATCCTCCGGACTGATTTTGCTCACCTTGGGACTGGGAACCATTTCAATGGCTGCTGAGACCCTTACTGTGCTCTGTTCTGTATACTGATTCTCTTTAGCTACTGCGTAATTTCATATTGTTTGTACATCCTTTCCAAGCTCCAATTGTGTTATACAGCTATTCTTGTGCTCATTCTAAATAATTATTTGCATACAACTAATTATTTTCCAGGAGAATTCTTCTCTAATGTTTAAGGCCATTTATTTAGTGTTATTGTCACTTATATAGATATTCGTCTGTTTTCCGGTTCAGTGTATCGCAGCCACTTCTCTTTATATTATGTCTGTTCTTTACACTCAGTTATCTTGGTATTTGCATAATACTGTACTATTCTATGGGTATAACCTGCTCTATTTAGTTTATGGTCTTTTATTTAATTGCCCCTGTCATTTACACTATATCGTGTGCTTATCCTGCAGCTACAGTTATGTTGTTCTGCTATCCTCGTGCTCAGTATAGCTAAATATTTGCGTGCAACACTTACTTTCCGAGAGAATCCTGTTCTAACTGGTGTATGGCCATTTATTTAATGTTACATCGATATTATGTCTGTTTACCAGCTCCTTGTATCTAAGAACGTGTGCACTTTTTACCATTTTGTCGGAGAAGCTTGCCATAATTAGTCTGTGGTCGCTTGTTTTAGTTCCACAGACATTTATATTTATATTCTGTCTTTAAGCTCAGCTACCTCAATATTTGCATACTACTTTACTATTCTGCGGGTGTAACCTGCTCCACTTAGTTTATGGCCATTTATTTTAGCTGCCCCTGTCAATTATACGGTATACTTATCCTGTGTTATGGGGTTGGGGGGTGGGGGGATGTTAGGCATTTAGGTGTAGTGTAGTTAGGGATAGGGTTCTTATGGGGATCCAGGTATGCCTAGGTTGGGGTTAGGTTATACAGGGTGGGGGGTCCTTAGGAGGTTTGCTTTGGGTGTTTTTATTTTACTTTGTGTATTTGTTTTGTTTGTAGGTTAGGGTATATGGGGTGTGGGGGAATGTGAGGCTTTTTGTTTTGATATTCTGATGGATGTGAGTTATTTATATTTTTATTTATGGTATGTCACCTGTGCCCCATTATAAATCTGGTTCTCTCATGTGTACACCCGAATGGCGTCTTCGGGTGGCGATTAAGTTATCAGTGTTTGATTTGGAGTATTCTGTATGTCATTGTTTTTACTATATCCTGCTATTGTTCCATTTCTCATGTCCGATGGCTTGGTGGCTAATCTTTATTTTGTCATTTATACACTGTTTATGCCCTCCTGTATTATTCCTCATGTTTGCCTTACAATTCATATGCCTCTTTAATGTCTGGGTGTAACTTTTAAAATTTCCAATAAAAATTACACAATTAAAAAAAAAAAAAAAAAAATCAAGTGTCGTCCACCCCTGGCCATTTTCAAAGTAAAGATCCAGCGCTCCAGAAAAGGGGGCGTGGCCTCACATCAAGGGATGTGGCATCACTGCAAGGGGCGTGGTATTGCAGGAAAAGACTACCTTATACACCAGTTTTGCAACCTGTACGCCCTGGCATTGGCCACCACAAGAAATATAAAATCCTGATACATGCCCCTTACATTATTTGCCATTTTCCTCCTTATAGTAATGCCCCTTACACATTATGCCGCACACCGCAATTCCCATTACACATTATACCACATACTGTAATGACCATTACACAATATGCCACACACCGTAATGCCCATTGCACATTATACAATACACCGTAATGCCCGTGACACACTATACCACACAACGTAATGCCTGTGAAACATTATGCCACACACCGCAATGCCTGTGATGCATTATGCTACACACTACAATGCCCCTGACACAATATACCACACACTGCAATTCCCATGATAGTATGCCACACACCGTAATTCCTGTGACACATTATGCCACACACAATGCCTGTTATACATTATGCCACACACAATGCCCATTACACATTATGCCCCATAGTAAGGCTACTAATTACTTTTAAATTAGCTGCTCATTGCCAGGGGTTTCATACTCTTGATTCCATACTCATTGTCAGGGGTTTTCATGCTCTGGGTGTCATGCTCATTGACAGGAGTTTCATGCACTGAAACCCCTGGCAATGAACCAGGGGTTTCATGCACTACTCGTTGCCAGGGGTTTCATGCACTGGGTGTCATGCTTGTTGCCAGGGGTTTCATGCACTGGGTTTCATGCTTTTTGCCAGGGGTTTCATGCATTGGATGTCATGCTTGTTGCCAGGGGTGTGTAATGCTTATTTCCAAAGGGTTTCATGCACTGGGTGTCATGCTTGTTGCCAAGAGGTAGTGCTTGTTGCCAGGGGCTTCATGCGCTGGGTGTGTATTGCTCGTTGCCAAGGAGTAATGCTTGTTGCCAGGGGCATGTTAGCCTCTTTGTGTGTTAGAGTGAGTCATTGTAAATTATACAGGGATAACAGAAAATAAGATTTTACTTACCGATAAATCTATTTCTCGTAGTCCGTAGTGGATGCTGGGGACTCCGTCAGGACCATGGGGAATAGCGGCTCCGCAGGAGACAGGGCACAAAAGTAAAAGCTTTAGGATCAGGTGGTGTGCACTGGCTCCTCCCCCTATGACCCTCCTCCAAGCCTCAGTTAGGATACTGTGCCCGGACGAGCGTACACAATAAGGAAGGATTTTGAATCCCGGGTAAGACTCATACCAGCCACACCAATCACACTGTACAACCTGTGATCTGAACCCAGTTAACAGCATGATAACAGCGGAGCCTCTGAAAAGATGGCTCACAACAATAATAACCCGATTTTTGTACCAATAGCTAAGTACAAGTATTGCAGACAATCCGCACTTGGGATGGGCGCCCAGCATCCACTACGGACTACGAGAAATAGATTTATCGGTAAGTAAAATCTTATTTTCTCTAACGTCCTAGTGGATGCTGGGGACTCCGTCAGGACCATGGGGATTATACCAAAGCTCCCAAACGGGCGGGAGAGTGCGGATGACTCTGCAGCACCGAATGAGAGAACTCCAGGTCCTCTTTAGCCAGGGTATCAAATTTGTAGAATTTTACAAACGTGTTCTCCCCCCGACCACGTAGCTGCTCGGCAGAGTTGTAATGCCGAGACCCCTCGGCAGCCGCCCAAGATGAGCCCACCTTCCTTGTGGAATGGGCATTTACATATTTTGGCTGTGGCAGGCCTGCCACAGAATGTGCAAGCTGAATTGTACTACACATCCAACTAGCAATCGTCTGCTTAGAAGCAAGAGCACCCAGTTTGTTGGGTGCATACAGGATAACAGCAAGTCAGTTTTCCTGACTCCAGCCGTCCTGGAAACCGATATTTTCAGGGCCCTGACAACATCTAGCAACTTGGAGTCCTCCAAGTCCCTAGTAGCCGCAGGTACCACAATAAGCTGGTTCAGGTGAAACGCTGACACCACCTTAGGGAGAAACTGGGGACGAGTCCGCAGCTCTGCCCTGTCCGAATGGACAATCAGATATGGGCTTTTGTGAGACAAAGCCGCCAATTCTGACACTCGCCTGGCCGAGGCCAGGGCCAACATCATGGTCACTTTCCATGTGAGATATTTCAAATCCACAGATTTGAGCGGTTTAAACCAATGTGATTTGAGGAATCCCAGAACTACGTTGAGATCCCACAGTGCCACTGGAGGCACAAAAGGGGGGTTGTATATGCAGTACTCCCTTGACAAACTTCTGGACTTCAGGAACTGAAGCCAATTCGTTCTGGAAGAAAATCGACAGGGCCAAAATTTGAACCTTAATGGACCCCAATCTGAGGCCCATAGACACTCCTGTTTGCAGGAAATGCAGGAATCGACCGAGTTGAAATTTCTTCGTGGAGCCTTCCTGGCCTCACACCACGCAACATATTTTCGCCACATGTGGTGATAATGTTGTGCGGTCACGTCCTTCCTGGCTTTTACCAGGGTAGGAATGACCTCTTCCGGAATGCCTTTTTCCCTTAGGATCCGGCGTTCAACCGCCATGCCGTCAAACGCAGCCGCGGTAAGTCTTGGAACAGACATGGTACGTGCTGAAGCAAGTCCCTTCTTAGCGGCAGAGGTCATGAGTCCTCTGTGAGTATCTCTTGAAGTTCCGGGTACCAAGTCCTTCTTGGCCAATCCGGAGCCACGAGTATAGTTCTTACTCCTCTACGTCTTATAATTCTCAATACCTTGGGTATGAGAAGCAGAGGAGGGAACACATACACCGACTGGTACGCCCACGGTGTTACCAGAACGTCCACAGCTATTGCCTGAAAGTCTCTTGACCTGGCGCAATACCTGTCCAGTTTTTTGTTCAGGCGGGACGCCATCATGTACACCTTTGGTCTTTCCCAACGGTTCACAATCATGTGGAAAACTTCCCGATGAAGTCCCCACTCTCCCGGGTGGAGGTCGTGCCTGCTGAGGAAGTCTGCTTCCCAGTTGTCCACTCCCGGAATGAACACTGCTGACAGTGCTATCACATGATTTTCCGCCCAGCGAAGAATCCTTGCAGTTTTTGCCATTGCCCTCCTGCTTCTTGTGCCGCCCTGTCTGTTTACGTGGGCGACTGCCGTGATGTTGTCCCACTGGATCAATACCGGCTGACCTTGAAGCAGAGGTCTTGCTAAGCTTAGAGCATTATAAATTGCCCTTAGCTCCAGTATATTTATGTGGAGAAAAGTCTCCAGACTTAATCACACTCCCTGGAAATTTTTTCCCTGTGTGACTGCTCCCCAGCCTCTCAGGCTGGCCTCCGTGGTCACCAGCATCCAATCCTGAATGCCGAATCTGCGGCCCTCTAGAAGATGAGCACTCTGTAACCACCACAGAAGAGACACCCTTGTCCTTGGAGATAGGGTTATCCGCTGATGCATCTGAAGATGCGATCCGGACCATTTGTCCAGCAGATTCCACTGAAAAGTTCTTGCGTGGAATCTGCCGAATGGAATCGCTTCGTAATAAGCCACCATTTTTCCCAGGACTCTTGTGCAATGATGCACTGACACTTTTCCTGGTTTTAGGAGGTTCCTGACTAGCTCGGATAACTCCCTGGCTTTCTCCTCCGGGAGAAACACCTTTTTCTGGACTGTGTCCAGTCCCTAGGAACAGTAGACGTGTCGTCGGAAACAACTGCGGTTTTGGAATATTTAGAATCCACCCGTGCTGTCGTAGAACTACTTGAGATAGTGCTACTCCGACCTCCAACTGTTCTCTGGACCTTGCTCTTATCAGGAGGTCGTCCATTTTCTTCGAAGAAGAATCATCATTTCGGGCATTACCTTGGTAAAGACCCGGAGTGCCGTGGACAATCCAACGGCAGCGTCTGAAACTGATAGTGACAGTTCTGTACCACGAACCTGAGATACCCTTGGTGAGAAGGGCAGATTGGGACATGGAGGTAAGCATCCCTGATGTCCCGGGACACCATATAGTCCCCTTCTTCCTGGTTCGCTATCACTGCTCTGAGTGACTCCATCTTGATTTGAACCTTTGTAAGTGTTCAAATATTTCAGATTTAGAATAGGTCTCACCGAGCCTTCTGGTTTCAGTACCACAATATAGTGTGGAATAATACCCCTTTCCTTGTTGTAGGAGGGGTACTTTGATTATCACCTGCTGGGAATACAGCTTGTGAATTGTTTCCAATACTGCCTCCCTGTCGGAGGGAGACGTTGGTAAAGCAGACTTCAGGAACCTGCGAGGGGAAACGTCTCGACTTTCCAATCTGTACCCCTGGGATACTACTTGTAGGATCCAGGGGTCCTGTACGGCCCCAGCGTCATGCTGAGAACTTGGCAGAAGCGGTGGAAGGCTTCTGTTCCTGGGAATGGGCTGCCTGCTGCAGTCTTCTTCCCTTTCCTCTATCCCTGGGCAGATATGCTTATGGGGACGAAAGGACTGAGGCTGAAAAGACGGTGTCTTTTTCTGCATAGATGTGACTTAGGGTAAAAACGGTGGATTTCCCAGCAGTTGCCGTGGCCACCAGGTCCGATGGACCGACCTGGAATCTGCATCACCTGACCACTGTCGTGTCCATAAACATCTTCTGGCAGATATGGACATCGCACTTACTCTTGATGCCAGAGTACAAATATCCCTCTGTGCATCTCGCATATATAGAAATGCATCCTTTAAATGCTCTATAGTCAATAAAATACTGTCCCTGTCAAGGGTATCAATATTTTCAGTCAGGGAATCCGACCAAGCCACCCCAGCGCTGCCCATCCAGGCTGAGGCGATCGCTGGTCGCAGTATAACACCAGTATGTGTGTATATACCTTTTTAGGATATTTTCCAGCCTCTCAGCTGGCTCCTTGAGGGCGGCCCTATCTGGAGACGGTACCGCCACTTGTTTTGATAAGCGTGTGAGCGCCTTATCCACCCTAAAGGGTGTTTCCCAACGCGCCCTAACTTCTGGCGGGAAAGGGTATACCGCCAATAATTTTCTATCGGGGGAAACCCACGCATCATCACACACTTCATTTAATTTATCTGATTCAGGAAAAACTACAGGTAGTTTTTTCACACCCCACATAATACCCTTCTTGTGGTACTTGTAGTATCAGAAATATGTAACACCTCCTTCATTGCCCTTAACATGTAACGTGTGGCCCTAAAGGAAAATACGTTTGTGTCTTCACCGTCGACACTGGAGTCAGTGTCCGTGTCTGTGTCTGTGTCGACCGACTGAGGTAAATGAGCGTTTTACAGCCCCTGACGGTGTTTGAGACGCCTGGACAGGTACTAATTTGTTTGCCGGCCGTCTCATGTCGTCAACCGACCTTGCAGCGTGTTGACATTATCACGTAATTCCTTAAATAAGCCATCCATTCCGGTGTCGACTCCCTAGAGAGTGACATCACCATTTCAGGCAATTGCTCCGCCTCCTCACCAACATCGTCCTCATACATGTCGACACACACGTACCGACACACAGCACACACACAGGGAATGCTCTGATAGAGGACAGGACCCCACTAGCCCTTTGGGGAGACAGAGGGAGAGTTTGCCAGCACACACCAAAAACGCTATAATTATACAGGGACAACCTTTATATAAGTGTTTTTTCCTTATAGCATTTTAATATATATATACATATCGCCAAATAAGTGCCCCCCCTCTCTGTTTTAACCCTGTTTCTGTAGTGCAGTGCAGGGGAGAGCCTGGGAGCCTTCCCACCAGCATTTCTGTGAGGGAAAATGGCGCTGTGTGCTGAGGAGAATAGGCCCCGCCCCCTTTTCGGCGGGCTTCTTCTCCCGTTTTTCTGAGACCTGGCAGGGGTTAAATACATCCATATAGCCCCCAGGGGCTATATGTGATGTATTTTTAGCCAGAATAAGGTACTATCATTGCTGCCCAGGGCGCCCCCCCCAGCGCCCTTCACCCTCAGTGACCGCTGCTATGAAGTGTGCTGACAACAATGGCGCACAGCTGCAGTGCTGTGCGCTACCTTATGAAGACTGAAGAGTCTTCTGCCGCCGTTTCTGGACCTCTTCACTTTTCGGCATCTGCAAGGGGGGTCGGCGGCGCGGCTCCGGGACGAACCCCAGGGTGAGACCTGTGTTCCGACTCTCTCTGGAGCTAATGGTGTCCAGTAGCCTAAGAAGCCAATCCATCCTGCACGCAGGTGAGTTCACTTCTCTCCCCTAAGTCCCTCGTAGCAGTGAGCCTGTTGCCAGCAGGACTCACTGAAAATAAAAAACCTAAGAAACTTTTACTCTAAGCAGCTCTTTAGGAGAGCCACCTAGATTGCACCCTTCTCGGCCGGGCACAAAAATCTAACTGAGGCTTGGAGGAGGGTCATAGGGGGAGGAGCCAGTGCACACCACCTGATCCTAAAGCTTTTACTTTTGTGCCCTGTCTCCTGCGGAGCCGCTATTCCCCATGGTCCTGACGGAGTCCCCAGCATCCACTAGGACGTTAGAGAAATATATTTATAGAAAGTATCCCAGCTCTCTCCATGCAGCTTTTCCACTACTTGCAAGCTGGCATTGATATCTCTTTTTGGTGTCCGCGGCGGACCTGCATGCAGTGAAGGGGCTCTAGCAGCTACCCTTCTCTCAGCATGCTGGCGGTTCGGCTTCTCTTCCCGCTGCAGCAAACAGAGTAATGTGCGATAATGACATCACTGCGTCTCTCCCGATGATGCCGCCAACAGCCAGAGGGGGACTGGAGAAGGCTGGGTGGGGGGTGGCACTCACTGTTTTAGCACTGCCCACTCTCCACATCCGTGGGGGCGGGCGGCTCACTGTGTGACTCCTTCAATCAGCCAGCCACAGTACATCTTGCACACAGTGCTGTGGTCTGGTTAGGTGGGCCAGCAGAGGTGGAATCCACTCCGCCTCCAAATGCAACTGACGGAACGCAGTTCCGCCCAACTTTAACCCCCGAACATTTAGCAGATTGACACACCGACGGCTAGTCCGCATGTCAATCTGCAGTGAATCAGCGGCAGCGCCCCCCCCCCCTCCGCAGTGGCTGCAGGGGTGGTAGTTAAGCCACTGCCCTTTATCCCTTTCCCCTGCACACTCTATTTCTCTTTCCCCTGCAGTCTCTCAATATCTCCCTTTCCCCTACACTTTCTCCCATTGTACTCGTTTCCCCTGCAGTCTCAATCACTCTGGGGCCACTTGCTTATGTTTGCACCCCAGGCTGAAAGTTGCCAGCCAGCCCCTGTCTATATGTGATCTACAGCATCACATAGGATACCAAAAATTCTACAGTATGCATCGGAGCATATTGCTTACTGTAAACTTGCAGACAGACATGTTTCTCTATTCCTGTTAATGCTGTTTTTTTTAAATAATACAAAACTGTTTTTTTTTCCCCTCTAGCAATCATGAAAGTATTAGGAAACAAACATTGCTATCTAATACATGATGTGCCTCTTTAAATAATAAAGGAAAGTATGGATGATGTAATGGTGAACACTACTGCCTCACAGCACTGAGTTTGTATATTCTCCCCATGATTGCATGGGTTTCCTCCCAAAAATATACTGGTAGGTTAATTGGCTCCCAACAAAAATTAACCCTCGTGTGTGGGTGCGAGTACATGGGCAGACTAGATCAGCCAAGTGGTCTTACCTGTCGTCAAATTATCTGCGTCACAATATATAGAAAAATGTGTTCTTTACCTCTTTTAGAATGTAAGCCCTCACATGCAGGGCCCTCTTCCCTCATGTGCTTGTGCTTTTCCTTCCCTTACTTATACCATCATCTACTTCCTATCGCCTCTTACTGTACATATACTCTTGGGTTCTGCCGCCCTGCATCTACTTCCTATCGCCTCTTACTGTACATATACTCTTGGGTTCTGCCGCCCTGCATCTACTTCCTATCGCCTCTTACTGTACATATACTCTTGGGTTCTGCCGCCCTGCATCTACTTCCTATCGCCTCTTACTGTACATATACTCTTGGGTTCTGCCGCCCTGCTGCTTATTTGAGTACTATGGGGCTAATTCTGTAAGGATAACAAATTCTGCTAATCAGCAAAATTTGCTATCCTTTTCCTAGCGTGCTGGGGCCGCCCATCGCTGGGCATGGCCGCCCAGCATGCTGACCGGAGCCTCCCCCCCCCCCTTCAGCAAGCAGAAATTGCGAGCAATCGCAATTTCTGTTTAATAGCAGAAATACTGGAGACCCGCCACCTTCTCCCTGATCACGGTGGCTGCGTGTGACGTCACGCAGCTGCCATGTTCACGCCCACGACACGCCCCTGTTCATCTGACTTCGCCCCCGTTCGCGCCACACCGCCCCCGCAACGCTCCGTCTCTTCCCGTTACCTTCCGAAGTGGAGCCAGGTCTTCTGCAGCATCTGTGAGTATGCAGTGTGCGTGAGTGTCTATGACGCCCAGTGTATGTGTGACCCCCCATGTAGCATCACCGTCACCCCCACATGGAGCAGGCCGCTGAGAGAACTACATATCCCAACACCTTGCACCTCCCAGCAGCCCCGGAGCCTCTTAGCAGCTCCCTCCCAGTGGGAAGATGGAGGGGAAACCACCAGGAGCCACAGAGGCCACTGGTGAGGTTTTATATATATATATATATATAGTCAAAAAGAAGAGGCGGCACTCGGAGGCTTAAAGGTGTTGAATTGTATTGTCACAAACGAGAACTAACGTTTCGGGGTCAAACTACCCCTTTGTCAAAGTGAACAAGTGTGTAAAAAAACAAAGAAGTACCTTAAATACCGAAGAATCCCCTTCAGGTGAGCCGACGCTGATCGGGCCGCACTGGCTGTGTGCTTCATTTCCGGTCCTGTGAAGATGACGTCAGTCTCTTCGCGTCTGGTTGTCATAGTAACTGGAGACGCCAGGCGGCCCGGCTGCAGCGCTGTGTAAAAGAAAACTGTGCAACTTACAGTGTCCATCACCAAAAAGACAATAAAACAAATCTGGAAGCTGACATTATTGTTATCTCACACAGGAATATAGTCATAACGATGTCGGTAAAAAAGACATTTACAGACTATTGATCGGGTGTAGGATGTTATCTTTCCCATCTACTATAAGGGTGTCTCCTCCGTCACATTAATGATATCTCACACAGATTTATGCTTTAACACTTACACTAATATTCATCCCCGCAATGCTTCTGAACATTTGCTCACAGCACCTGTAGACCCCCAAAAAATAGATTTTATTGCTTCGGGCCAAGTCAGTGCTGCAGCATCTATAATCAATAGTCTGTAAATGTCTTTTTTACCGACATCGTTATGACTATATTCCTGTGTGAGATCCCAATAATGTCAGCTTCCAGATTTGTTTTATTGTCTTTTTGGTGATGGACACTGTAAGTTGCACAGTTTTCTTTTACACAGCGCTGCAGCCGGGCCGCCTGGCGTCTCCAGTTACTATGACAACCAGACGCGAAGAGACACTTACAGTGTCCATCACCAAAAAGACAATAAAACAAATCTGGAAGCTGACATTATTGGGATCTCACACAGGAATATAGTCATAACGATGTCGGTAAAAAAGACATTTACAGACTATTGATTATAGATGCTGCAGCACTGACTTGGCCCGAAGCAATAAAATCTATTTTTTGGGGGTCTACAGGTGCTGTGAGCAAATGTTCAGAAGCATTGCGGGGATGAATATTAGTGTAAGTGTTAAAGCATAAATCTGTGTGAGATATCATTAATGTGACGGAGGAGACACCCTTATAGTAGATGGGAAAGATAACATCCTACACCCGATCAATAGTCTGTAAATGTCTTTTTTACCGACATCATTATGACTATATTCCTGTGTGAGATAACAATAATGTCAGCTTCCAGATTTGTTTTATTGTCTTTTTGGTGATGGACACTGTAAGTTGCACAGTTTTCTTTTACACAGCGCTGCAGCCGGGCCGCCTGGCGTCTCCAGTTACTATGACAACCAGACGCGAAGAGACTGACGTCATCTTCACAGGACCGGAAATGAAGCACACAGCCAGTGCGGCCCGATCAGCGTCGGCTCACCTGAAGGGGATTCTTCGGTATTTAAGGTACTTCTTTGTTTTTTTACACACTTGTTCACTTTGACAAAGGGGTAGTTTGACCCCGAAACGTTAGTTCTCGTTTGTGACAATACAATTCAACACCTTTAAGCCTCCGAGTGCCGCCTCTTCTTTTTGACTGTGAACTTTTCCTGGAGGGCACCGGAGCATTTATGCAAGCATCAGTGGGAGTGCCGGTCCTTTTTGGAATGTATATATATATATATATATATATATAATTAAAGTACACACACTGTGGGGTTTTTGACGCTGAAAACACAACAGTGAGTAAAAAATAAGAATTTACTTACCGATAATTCTATTTCTCGTAGTCCGTAGTGGATGCTGGGGACTCCGTAAGGACCATGGGGAATAGCGGCTCCGCAGGAGACTGGGCACAAAAGAAAAGCTTTAGAACTACCTGGTGTGCACTGGCTCCTCCCCCTATGACCCTCCTCCAAGCCTCAGTTAGGATACTGTGCCCGGACAAGCGTACACAATAAGGAAGGATTTTGAATCCCGGGTAAGACTCATACCACCCACACCAATCACACCGTACAACTCGTGATCTAAACCCAGTTAACAGCATGATAACAGAGGAGCCTCTAGAAAAGATGGCTCACTACAGCAATAACCCGATTTTTTGGTAACAATAACTATGTACCAGTATTGCAGACAATCCGCACTTGGGATGGGCGCCCAGCATCCACTACGGACTACGAGAAATAGAATTATCGGTAAGTAAATTCTTATTTTCTCTAACGTCCTAAGTGGATGCTGGGGACTCCGTAAGGACCATGGGGATTATACCAAAGCTCCCAAACGGGCGGGAGAGTGCGGATGACTCTGCAGCACCAAATGAGAGAACTCCAGGTCCTCCTCAGCCAGGGTATCAATTTTGTAGAATTTTACAAACGTATTTGCTCCTGACCAAGTAGCTGCTCGGCAAAGTTGTAAAGCCGAGACCCCTCGGGCAGCCGCCCAAGATGAGCCCATCTTCCTTGTGGAGTGGGCATTTACAGAATTTTGGCTGTGGCAGGCCTGCCACAGAATGTGCAAGCTGAATTGTACTACAAATCCAACGAGCAATAGTCTGCTTAGAAGCAGGAGCACCCAGCTTGTTGGGTGCATACAGGATAAACAGCGAGTCAGATTTTCTGACTCCAGCCGTCCTGGATATATTTTCAGGGCCCTGACAACGTCTAGCAACTTGGAGTCCTCCAAGTCCCTAGTAGCCGCAGGCACCACAATAGGTTGGTTCAGGTGAAACGCTGAAACCACCTTAGGGAGAAACTGAGGACGAGTCCTCAATTCCGCCCTGTCCGAATGGAAAATCAGATAAGGGCTTTTACAGGATAAAGCCGCCAATTCTGACACGCGCCTGGCCCAGGCCAGGGCCAACAGCATGACCACTTTCCATGTGAGATATTTTAACTCCACAGATTTAAGTGGTTCAAACCAATGTGACTTTTTGGAACCCAAAAACTACATTGAGATCCCAAGGGGCCACTGGAGGCACAAAAGGAGGCTGTATATGCAGTACCCCTTTTACAACGTCTGAACTTCAGGGACTGAAGCTAGTTCTTTTTGGAAGAAAATTGACAGGGCCGAAATTTGAATCCTTAATGGACCCCAATTTCAGGCCCATAGACACTCCTGTTTGCAGGAAATGTAGGAATCGACCCAGTTGAATTTCCTCCGTCGGGCCTTACTGGCCTCGCACCACGCAACATATTTTCGCCAAATGCGGTGATAATGTTTTGCGGTTACATCCTTCCTGGCTTTGATCAGGATAGGGATGACTTCATCCGGAATGCCTTTTTTTCCTTCAGGATCCGGCGTTCAACCGCCATGCCGTCAAACGCAGTCGCGATAAGTCTTGGAACAGACAGGGTCCTTGCTGGAGCAGGTCCCTTCTTAGAGGTAGAGGCCACGGATCCTCCGTGAGCATCTCTTGAAGTTCCGGTTACCAAGTCCTTCTTGGCCAATCCGGAGCCACGAATATAGTGCTT
The DNA here is from genome assembly GCF_028390025.1 of Pseudophryne corroboree. Taxonomy (NCBI): domain Eukaryota; kingdom Metazoa; phylum Chordata; class Amphibia; order Anura; family Myobatrachidae; genus Pseudophryne; species Pseudophryne corroboree. The sequence goes on from NC_086444.1 coordinate 368,282,976, forward strand.
ACTCCTCTCCATCTTATCAATCTCAGTACCTTGGGTATGAGAGGCAGATGAGGGAACACATACACTGACTGGTACACCCACGGTGTTACCAGAGCGTCTGAGGGAACACATACACTGACTGGTACACCCACGGTGTTACCAGAGCGTCTACAGCTATTGCCTGAGGGTCCCTTGACCTGGCGCAATACCTGTCGAGTTTTTCCCAACGGTTTATAATCATGTGGAAGACTTCTGGGTGAAGTCCCCACTCTCCCGGGTGGAGGTCGTGTCTGCTGAGGAAGTCTGCTTCCCAGTTGTCCACTCCCGGAATTGCTGACAGTGCTATCACATGATTTTCCGCCCAGCGAAGAATCCTTGCAGCTTCTGCCATTGCCCTCCTGCTTCTTGTGCCACCCTGTCTGTTTACGTGGGTGACTGCCGTGATGTTGTCCGACTGGATCAACACCGGCTGACCTTGAAGCAGAGGTCTTGCTAAGCTTAGAGCATTGTAAATGGCCCTTAGCTTCAGGATATTTATGTGAAGTGATGTCTCCAGGCTTGACCATAAGCCCTGGAAATTCCTTCCCTGTGTGACTGCTCCCCAGCCTCGCAGGCTGGCATCCGTGGTCACCAGGACCCAGTCCTGAATGCCGAATCTGCGGCCCTCTAGAAGATGAGCACTCTGCAACCACCACAGGAGGGACACCCTTGTTCTTGGTGACAGGGTTATCCGCTGATGCATCTGAAGATGCGACCCGGACCATTTGTCCAGCAGGTCCCACTGGAAAGTTCTTGCGTGGAATCTGCCGAATGGGATTGCTTCGTAGGAAGCCACCATTTTACCCAGAACCCTTGTGCATTGATGCACTGAGACTTGGCTCGGTTTTAGGAGGTTCCTGACTAGCTCGGATAACTCCCTGGCTTTCTCCTCCGGGAGAAACACCTTTTTCTGGACTGTGTCCAGGATCATCCCTAGGAACAGAAGACGAGTCGTCGGAACCAGCTGCGATTTTGGAATATTGAGAATCCAATCGTGCTGCCGCAACACTACCTGAGATAGTGCTACACCGACCTCCAACTGTTCCCTGGATCTTACCCTTATCAGGGAATCGTCCAAGTAAGGGATAACTAAAATTCCCTTCCTTCGAAGGAATATCATCATTTCGGCCATTACCTTGGTAAAGACCCGGGGTGCCGTGGACCATCCATACGGCAGCGTCTGAACTGATAGTGACAGTTCTGTACCTTAAACCTGAGGTACCCTTGGTGAGAAGGGTAAATTTTGACATGAAGGTAAGCATCCTTGATGTCCCGAGACATCATGTAGTCCCCTTCTTCCAGGTTCGCAATCACTGCTCTGAGTGACTCAATCTTGAATTTGAACCTCTGTATGTAAGTGTTCAAAGATTTTAGATTTAGAATCGGTCTCACCGAGCCGTCCGGCTTCGGTACCACAACAGTGTGGAATAATACCCCGTTCCCTGTTGCAGGAGGGGTACCTTGATTATCACCTGCTGGGAATACAGCTTGTGAATGGCTTCCAAAACTGTCTCCCTGTCAGAAGGAGACATCGGTAAAGCCGACTTTAGGAAACGGCGAGGGGGAAACGTCTCGAATTCCAATTTGTACCCCTGAGATATCACCTGAAGGATCCAGGGGTCTACTTGCGAGTGAGCCCACTGCGCGCTGAAATTCATTGAGACGGGCCCCCCACCGTGCCTGATTCTGTTTGTAAAGCCCCAGCGTCATACTGAGGGCTTGGCAGAGGCGGGAGAGGGTTTCTGTTCCTGGGAACTGGCTGATTTCTGCAGCCTTTTTTCCTCTCCCTCTGTCACGGGGCAGAAATGAGGAACCTTTTGCCCGCTTGTCCACGAAAAGACTGCGCCTGATAATACGGCGTCTTCTCATGTTGAGAGGCGACCTGGGGTACAAATGTGGATTTCCCAGCTGTTGCCGTGGCCACCAGGTCTGAAAGACCGACCCCAAATAACTCCTCCCCTTAATAAGGCAATACTTCCAAATGCCGTTTGAAATCCGCATCACCTGACCACTGTCGTGTCCATAACCCTCTACTGGTAGAAATGGACAATGCACTTAGACTTGATGCCAGTCGGCAAATATTCCGCTGTGCATCACGCATATATAGAAATGCATCTTTTAAATGCTCTATAGGCAAAAATATACTGTCCCTATCTAGGGTATCAATATTTTCAGTCAGGGAATCCGACCACGCCAACCCAGCACTGCACATCCAGGCTGAGGCGATTGCTGGTCGCAGTATAACACCAGTATGTGTGTAAATACATTTTAGGATACCCTCCTGCTTTCTATCAGCAGGATCCTTAAGGGCGGCCATCTCAGGAGAGGGTAGAGCCCTTACAAGCGTGTGAGCGCTTTATCCACCCTAGGGGGTGTTTCCCAACGCACCCTAACCTCTGGCGGGAAAGGATATAAGGCCAATAACATTTTAGAAATTATCAGTTGTTATCGGGGGAAACCCACGCATCATCACACACCTCATTTAATTTCTCAGATTCAGGAAAACTACAGGTAGTTTTTCCTCACCGAACATAATACCCCTTTTTGGTGGTACTCGTATTATCAGAAATGTGTAAAACATTTTTCATTGCCTCAATCATGTAACGTGTGGCCCTACTGGAAGTCACATTTGTCTCTTCACCGTCGACACTGGAGTCAGTATCCGTGTCGGCGTCTATATCTGCCATCTGAGGTAACGGGCGCTTTAGAGCCCCTGACGGCCTATGAGACGTCTGGACAGGCACAAGCTGAGTAGCCGGCTGTCTCATGTCAACCACTGTCTTTTATACAGAGCTGACACTGTCACGTAATTCCTTCCAACAGTTCATCCACTCAGGTGTCGACCCCCTAGGGGGTGACATCACTATTACAGGCAATCTGCTCCGTCTCCACATAATTTTTCTCCTCATACATGTCGACACAAACGTACCGACATACAGCACACACACAGGGAATGCTCTGATAGAGGACAGGACCCCACTAGCCCTTTGGGGAGACAGAGGGAGAGTTTGCCAGCACACACCAGAGCGCTATATATATACAGGGATAACCTTATATAAGTGTTTTTCCCCTTATAGCTGCTGTTTTATTTAATACTGCGCGTAATTAGTGCCCCCCCTCTCTTTTTTTAACCCTTTCTGTAGTGTAGTGACTGCAGGGGAGAGCCAGGGAGCTTCCCTCCAACGGAGCTGTGAGGGAAAATGGCGCCAGTGTGCTGAGGAGATAGGCTCCGCCCCCTTATCGGCGGCCTTATCTCCCGTTTTTCTATGTATTCTGGCAGGGGTTAAATGCATCCATATAGCCCAGGAGCTATATGTGATGCATTTTTTGCCATCCAAGGTGTTTTTATTGCGTCTCAGGGCGCCCCCCCCCAGCGCCCTGCACCCTCAGTGACCGGAGTGTGAAGTGTGCTGAGAGCAATGGCGCACAGCTGCAGTGCTGTGCGCTACCTTGTTGAAGACAGGACGTCTTCTGCCGCCGATTTTCCGGACCTCTTCTGTCTTCTGGCTCTGTAAGGGGGCCGGCGGCGCGGCTCTGGGACCCATCCATGGCTGGGCCTGTGATCGTCCCTCTGGAGCTAATGTCCAGTAGCCTAAGAAGCCCAATCCACTCTGCACGCAGGTGAGTTCGCTTCTTCTCCCCTTAGTCCCTCGATGCAGTGAGCCTGTTGCCAGCAGGTCTCACTGAAAATAAAAAACCTAAAACTAAACTTTTCACTAATACCCCTTTTCCACCTACGTACCGTGTCCGATCCGGGATGTTTAACACGGCTACAACCCGTGTCGGCTCCCCCGTTTCCACTACACTTCGACACGGGTTATTCCCGTGTCTGATCTGTTTCCACCTAACCCGGGTAAGCTCTGTAAAAGCCTATTGCTGTCATTACAAATGGACTTTTTACTGTCTCATCAAGATGATGTCATCAAAAGGACCAAAACAGAGGGGTGGGGCCTGCTCACAGCATTGCAGCAATGGACGCCGGTGCAGTAGCTGTGTCTAGCATGGAGTCGCAGACTGTTTGCAGTTTACTGCTGCTTTCTGCTACAGACAGCTTGATGCAGCTTTTCACCTTGTGCTACCTACTGCAGAGCTGGAGAAGGAGAGCTCAATTCTTTGCAGAGAGGGCTACCTATCGACGCAAATATTTGAAAAGGAGGAGAGCGCGTATATCATCCACTGTTGTTATTTCTTTCATAACAATGAACTGTACACCAAGCCGAAGAATGTGGATGAGAGATCGCAGACATGGGGAAGCATTCATGCAGACTATTCTAGCATATCAGGAGGAGCAGTGGATGTCAAACTTCAGGATGTCTCGCGCTACATTCGAGTATGTTTTGGAACTACTGTCCCCCGCAATAACCATGCAGACCACCAGGTTCCGTAAGCCCATTGAGCCAGCCAGGAGATTAGCAATTGCTCTCTGGTGGTATGCTACCCCTGGAGAGTATCGCACAGTTTCCAGTTTATTTGGAGTAGGGATTGGCACGGTCTGCAAGATTGTATACCAGGTCACGCGGGCATTGCTGGATACCATGTACCATCGCTTTATTTCCTTGCCACAAGGACAGCGGCTAGATGAGACTATAAAAGGGTTTAAGAAGCGTGGCTACCCACAGTGTGCTGGTGCCATAGATGGGACCCACATCCCCATCATCGCCCCCCATGACAACCCAGCAGACTATTACAATCGTAAGGGTTGGCATTCCATTGTTCTGCAAGCTGTAGTGGACCACAAATACTGGTAAGCACTGTTTCACTAATGTGTTTGAAATAGGCTTGGCCTGTTTTATGATAATGCATAAACCTTTATTTTTAGTTTCACAGATGTCTTCATAGGGTGGCCCGGACGGTCACATGATGCAAGGGTTCTCGCCAACTCCGATCTTTACAGTATTGCTGAGGACAAGCTTGGTGGATGGCTTTTCCCTCGAGAGGTAAGATTATTTACTACTTAAACTAATGTTCGCCCATAAACCAATAGTCAAGTTTTACCCCTGTAATAATATTAATGTTTTATTAACAGAAATCGGTGATCGTACATGGTGTGGACATCCCGGTCCATCTCATTGGTGATGCAGCATACCCATTACAGCGCTGGCTAATGAAGGGCTACACCCAGCATGTTCACTTATCCCCCGAACAGACATCATATACCCATGCCCTAAGTTCGGCCCGTATGGCAGTGGAGAATGCGTTTGGGCGTTTAAAAGGACGCTGGCGCTGCCTCATGAAGAGGAATGATGTGGACTTGAAAATAATGCCAGATATAGTAGCGGCCTGCTGCATTCTCCATAACATATGTGAGATACAAAAGGAAAACTTTCTCCCCGAGTGGAATATACATGATCATGGGGCGGGGGTCGCTGTACATGATGCACCAGGCTTGGTGGGGGGGCATGACGCTGCCAGCGAGTGCATAAGGGCCACCATTGCAGCTAATCTTCAAACAATGTTGCAGTAGAGAAAACAGACAAGTTTTTGTGTGCAAACAATTTTTGTTTATTTCGTTTTTTCAGTTATAAAAATTTGGTTCAAAAGTTGTTATTATATTTTTCCTTTTAAACAGTTGGCACACATTTTCTGAGGTAACAATATAAAATATTTAAGTGCAAACATGTCACTGTAAAATTCCACATAACGCAAGGGGTCTTCAACATGTGTCCCTCCAGCTGTTGTGGAACAACATGTACCAGCATGTGTTGCTATGTGTTTCCACAACAGCTAGAGGGCCACATGGTGAAGACACCTGCCCTGAGGTAAAAGAGTAAAGTGCAAACAGGGCACTCTGTAAAAAAAACCCCCTAATGTTTGGTTTGGCAGATATCGGGTCACCCCCAATATTTGGATCGCACTGCCGCACATTTTCTGAGGTAACATTATAAAATATGTCAAAGTCAGAAAAATATCTCTATGCACACTACCATATTTTGCACCTCACACAGGTCCGTGCTGCGCATGCGTACGCTCTCCCGTACGTGCGCATACTCACAGTCGCGGGCACCCGCAGGCGCACGGTATGCGTATTTACGGTAGAGTTTATGTGATCGTAGCGTGCGACTCAATCATTACATATTTTCACTATATAATGTATTTTGTAGATCATGGTCCCTTTGATAGATTCTGAAAGTTTGGTTAATATAGAATGTTCGTGAACAGAGAAATCCCCCTTTGTTTGATACGAAGGGTCAGACAGGAGTAATACAGTGGTGTTTAGTACCCATCGGAAGAGTATTTAATTAGCAATATTCCGGTGTTGGTTTGAAGCAGATTAAACGCTCGTGCGAATAGTTATGGACATAAGAAGTTTATGAACATTTACTGTATTTGCACTTACTTATCCATGCGGCGGGAAACCCAGTTTCCCACCCACCTGAGCAGTTGGAAATAGTCACAGCCCACCTGTATGAATCAACCTATGACCTTTTGTTATAATGCGAGGAGGAATTCCTGTGTCCAATGAACAATGAGATTGTAGGGACCATTGAATTGCATTGTGTGTGGGGCATAAATAGACAGGCCGATCGCATCCAGCTCTCACTCTTCAACGGTTATCATTGCTGAAAATCGGGAGCTGGATGTCCAGAGGCGCATGCGATCGTTTCCTTTGTGCGTAAGTTTTCTCCGCAACTATATTGATCTTCTTGTTATTGTGGGCTAATTTCTCTCTCTCTCTTCTCCTCTTTCTCTCTTATTTTCCCTTAAATAGTAAATTGTATTGTATTTCCTGTGTAGTTATCTGGTTAGGTAGTCTATGTTATATTGTAGTGTATGATTTGTATTTGTATTAATTCTTTTGCAAGTATATCATTCATAATATATATATATTAGGCGTTGGACCCTAAGCCCAGGTATCTGTGTATTTCTTATAGTGTTAAGTATTCTCAGAGCGTCGGTGACGCTAGAACAGCTTTAAAGGTAATAAGGTTATACTGTGTTGCATTTACACTCTATCATTACACTAAGGTTTTATTGCACAATACACTGTTTATGGTTTAGATACAAAGGTTTAACATTGTGAGCGTCAGCGCCGCTGGTGATCTCCTCGTGGTCCCGAGCGTCCGCTACGCTATAGCGAATCATTACGTTAGTCAGCAGCCAATAGCGTGCCTGCCTGTGATCTCTTGGCCGTGAGCGAACGTGACGCTTGAGCGTCTCGACTACGGCTAAGCGATTGTTACGCAACGTGCGTACCCTTACGGTACTTCATACGTAGATAGCGTACAGTGTTCTTAGACCTCATAAAGGGTATTATATAAGATAAATATTTAGCTTTATCAATTGCGGGCTCGTCCTGTCCTTCACATATCTGCACTAGGTAATTTCAGCAGACATTATCCAGCAGCAAAGGGCGGGAGATCATATTCCTCGTAGTGCTGTTTGGATAAGCGTCTGCTTCTCTTAGTAAAGGGTGCTGAAGGAATCCGGGAACCGGAGGTAAGAACAAAACGATAGTGTCCTTTTAAAACTGTTTATTTCTGTCTTGCGTACACACGCACGCATATCTGCATTTCTTTTTATTCGTGTATTTTCATATATCACTCTCCTGTTTGCCAGTTTTATAGTTGATAAACGTGCTAAGAGAGATTTGCCGCTATTTCATAGTTTAAGAGTAAAGGTAATATAGTTAAAGTATAGACAAACACACAGCTCTGCCTGAAAGATAAGGCGAAGTCAGTGTGGTGCGCGGTAGATGATAAAGGATCATCTACATTGATAAACGTATAAATTGTGTTACGGTGGATCTTTGCTTTGCGTACACGTGTCTCTAACAAAGGACTGAGACTTGCATACGCAATCCAAGGGCCGACGCACGCAGCGTATATTACGCAACGGAGCGTACGGGTACGCCCACGTAACTCAAATCACAAGTGTTAATTTTTTTTTTTTCAACGCGATAAATAGCGCAACGCGGTAAATAACGCAAGGCGATAAATCGCGCAAATCTATTTTAACATTCGAAATTTAAATTAATAGATCCTTCTCCTAATTTGTAACACATCTGGTCTAAAGAGAAATTTCTGCGCAGAAATAGAAATAGAAACAAAAGTGTATATGTGGTGAGTGAGTGTTTGTTTTTACAATTTTTGAGGTTGAACCACAAGAAAAGTCGAGTTCTCGTGAGGTACATGCGTGTAAGTGACGTACATGGTGGCTAGGGAGGCATCCCTGGTTAAAACATACAATTTGAGCATTAGAGTGTAGCAGACCAGGAGGTCATACTGTAACAGACCAGGAGGTCATAGCAGACCAGCAGGTTCAGGTACAGCAGACAAGGAAGTCCGCTATACAGTCCACAGGCACAACACCAAGAAAGGGTTGGTGCAACACCCATATAGGCCATACAAGCTCTGGCTGAAGGAATTCGCAGCCGTAATTTTCGATTCCACTGGTCGCTCCGTACATAAGATTAGTTGCTTATGTGCTGAACGATTGTACCGCACGTAATTGTGTGCATTAGTAAACCTGACCGGTACTATTTGTGTATGATGGTCATAAACGCTATTTGTACATTCTAACGTGATTTGTGTAATTTTTTTATTTTAAGGGAGGTTCGCTGCTCACTCAGGAACTATCCAACAACCAATAGTTACTGGAAAGAGTAAGTGTTCTTCGGATCACCCTCACAGGTTCCAGTAAATAGAGGTTCAGGTCGCAGGGGCCCTGGGTCGAGTACGCCAGCACCATATCGGTGTGATCAGGTCGTATTGGTCGGCGTGGGCGAGTGAGTGGGGTACTTGGTAAACCGCCACCGTCAGCCTATTTTGAACATTTTGGTTTGCGTAAGGGTTGGCTGAATAAAGCAACACCTTCGAACTATGGGGGCCACTTGTTCAGGTAGGGGGCGATCAACCTCGGTTCGGGTTGATTCAGTGAACCGACCAGTCGGGTCGGCAAGGTACGTAATGTGTGAGAAATACGGAAGTCACACAGAAGCTTTATGTGATGAATGGGAGAGAATGACGGTACATGACGGGGAGAAATTCCCAAGAGTAGGTAGCTTCAGCACAGAAGTGTTAACGAATTTAAGGAGAAGGATATGTCTCATTAAATCAGCAAAGAGACGAATCAAGCATTATGATTATTTACAGTTGTGGCAACAGGAGGGTGACATACAGAGAGGATTGGCTCAGGCGGCGGGATCTGGCTCAATCAGAAAACTGATAGCCACGGCCCCACCGCCACCATATATATCGGGAGAAAAATTGGTTGCGGAGAATGACGCACTAAGGTGTAACAAACAAACACTTAGCAACTGTGTAAATGTTAAAGATAATGTTAACCAATTAACCAATGCAAGTATTAACCCGTGCAAGTTGTACCCTGTTTTGAACTTTCCTCAGGAGTGTGATCAAGAGGACGAATCGGCAACAATTTCAGCGCTCTCTCTAGCAGCCACCATAGCAGAGACCACAGTAGGCACAGCTCCACCCCCGAGATTAGTAACAAAGGCCCCTAGCGGAGGGATAGGTGAGGTCGTATCAACGGGTAAGTACGGCACCATACACTATGCTGAAACTATTTCACCACAGCCTGTAGAATCTACACAGAATGAGGTTGTTAGAGTTAATCCTGTTAAGGTAATAGTAGTTCCAAATGGGAAAACAGACACTTCAGGAGTCACTCCTGTTAGGAACATTGCCATGTATAGCCCATTTTCCCGAATGGAATTAAGGACCATAGTGTCTGAATTCCCTGACCCTAGAAAAGACTTAGTTGCCAGCCAAAAATACATCAGAGACCTAGGTAACACTGTAGAGCCCAACAATAAAGACTGGCAGATATTGCTGAGAGCATGTTTACCCTCCAATGTCGACGCAGCTCAATTTTTAGCTGACTGTGGATTAGATCAGGATGTACCTCTTACAGAAGTGTACAACAAAGACAATGTAAAAAGAATAAGTTTACAGTTAAAGGAGTATTTCCCAGCCGTAGTTAAATGGAACAAAATATTCTCCATTAAACAGAAGGAGTCAGAAACAGCTGCAGAGTATTTTCACAGAGCATTATCAGAAATGGCAAAATACACAGGCATAGAGGACATTAAAACAAACATAAACCATCGAGAAGTATCAGTATCGGTACTGATGGATGGTTTAAAAGAGTCATTGAAGACTAGGGTACAGACCACACAACCATGTTGGCGAGGTCTGTCTGTGGCTACTTTGAGAGAGGCTGCTATTGATCACGATAGGAACATCACCAGACACAGGGAACAACAAGGTGATAAGTTAATGGCAGTAAGTATACAGGCCCTGACCACAAGGCAGCCTTTGTTTATATCACCAAACCCTGTGGGTAAGTCAAATGTGGTTACTTGTTATTCTTGTCATAAACAGGGACACATGGCACGAGATTGTAGAGTGAAGAATTCACGAAACTCATACCAACCCCCTAGACAACGACACGACACACGACATTGGGAGCAGGGTCCGCAGAAACGGAGTTATGAGCCACATGCAGGGGAAACAAAAAGATACCCCCCGAACCGAGACTGGCAAGCCTCTGGTAGCTCCCAATTAACTCCATCACAAGTAGTTGCTGCCAGCGGGATTCAGGGAGGTCATCATACCCAATAGGGGTGTGGCCATACCTGTAATCTGCAGCCAGTAAAATTGATTGCAAGCCTTGGAAGTGAACCAGAAATTGCAATCAATGTAGCTGGTAAATCATTAAACTTTCTTGTAGACACAGGGGCGGCCAAATCAGTGATAAATTCGACAGTGGGCATGAGAACCACTGGTAAGACAATTCCAGCCATAGGGGTAACGGGAGTAGTCCAGCACTACCCTGTTAGCAAACCAGCCGAGATTACAGTAGGGTCTTTACATACCAAGCATTCCTTTTTGCTGGCTGCATCGGCACCGACTAATCTCCTGGGAAGAGACTTACTGTGTAATATGGGGTGCGTCATTTATTGTACTCCTGAAGGTGTATTCTTGGACATACCTGAGAATCACGCTCAGGAAGTACGAGACATGTTAGACTCCCCATCAAAATTAATGTCACATACCATTATGACAAATAGGACTCCCTCCCAAGTAGAAGAAATGACATCTCAGATACCAGAGTCACTTTGGACTAAAGATGGACAGGACACTGGATTAATGGCAAACGTAGCTCCGGTAGTTGTACAAGTAAAAGATGGTAGGATAGCTCCAAAAATCCCACAGTACCCTCTGAAGCCAGAGGTGGAGTTAGGAGTGTATCCCGTAATAGAGCGCTTGCTACAACAGGGCATTCTGGTAAGAACGTCCAGCACTGCCAATAGTCCCATCTTCCCTGTTAAAAAGAGTGGGGGGAGGGGTTACCGGCTAGTGCAGGATCTAAGGGGGATTAACAAAATAGTTGAGAGTCAGTTCCCCGTAGTGCCAAATCCAGCTGTCATCCTAATGCAAATCCCTCCCACTGCGAAATTTTTCACTGTTATTGACCTCTGCTCCGCTTTCTTTTCGGTACCTCTGCACCCTGACAGTCAATATTTGTTTGCATTTACATACAGAGGAGTCCAATACACATGGACTCGATTACCACAAGGATTCATAGATAGCCCAAGTATATTTTCTCAGGCTTTGCATGATTGTTTACAGTCTTTTCAACCAGTGAGTGGATCAGTATTAATACAGTACGTGGATGATCTACTACTGTGTTCTGATTCATTGGAAGCATCCCTGAAGGATACGAAACAGCTCCTGTTTCATCTTTCAGACACAGGACACAAGGTTTCCAAAGACAAGTTGCAATTATGCCAAACTAAGGTAAAATATTTGGGACACTGTCTAACACAAGGACTGAGACACCTGACCGCTGATAGAATTCAAGCAATTAGAGACATGACTCTGCCCCAAACCCAGCAACAGATCAGAACATTTTTAGGAATGTGTGGGTATTGCCGTAATTGGATCCCAGGGTTTTCCATCCTAGCGTTACCCTTGCAGGAGATGGTCTCCTCAAACAAACCTGATCGGATTTCGCATACAGACGAGTCTGAGACAGCATTTGAGAGACTTAAACAGTGCCTAACGCAGGCACCAGCATTGGGTATGCCAGACTATGGGAAACCCTTTGAACTATACGGAACAGAAAGTGCTGGTTGCGCGGCAGGCGTACTAACCCAAAAGCACGGTGATGCCAGCAGGCCAGTAGCATATTACAGCGCTCAGCTAGATACGGTAGCGCGATCCCTCCCCACATGCTTGCGAAGCGTTGCTGCGATAGCATTGCTAGTAACGAAAAGCGAAGACGTCGTGCTAGGTCACAACCTCACAATTCATACACCACATGCAGTGTCAGCCTTGTTAAATTCTGCCCAAACCAGACACGTCTCATCAGCGTGGTTTACAAGATGGGAATTGGCACTAATGGCCCCCGTAAACATCACCATAAGGAGATGCAGTGCATTAAATCCTGCAACATATCTCCCAGGTGTGCCTGGACAGGCACAAAGGGTGGAGGATGAGAGTGGTGGGGAAGGAGAATTTAATACAAAGGAAGACACACATGATTGTATGGAATATTTGACCCAAAATTTTACCGCAAGGCCTGACATCAGTGACAACCCACTGGAAGATGTAGAACTTACGTTCTACACGGACGGTAGTTGTCATAGACAGTCAGACTCGGGAGACTTGTGTACTGGATACGCAGTCGTAGATGACCAAGGCACCATAGAAGCGGAACCGCTAGGCCCACCTCACTCAGCCCAGGTTGCTGAACTGGTCGCCCTAACCAGAGCATGTGAATTGGCTAAGGGCAAATCAGCCAATATCTACACCGATTCTAGATACGCATTCGGGGTAGTCCATGATTTCGGAGCCCTATGGCGCCTCAGAAATTTCATGACGGCAGCTGGTACACCGGTAGCGCATGCAGCTCACATAAAAAGGCTTCTAACAGCGATACAGGAACCCGACAGAGTGGCTGTTATCAAATGTAAAGCACACACATATAGCCAAGACCCAATATCACTTGGTAACAGCCGAGCAGACGAAGCTGCTAAATTAGCAGCTGCTACCCCCAGACAGACAGACACCACACAACTGATGGTATTTAATACCATCAACACACAGAAGTTGTGTGAGATGCAAAATTTTTGTTCCACACAGGAAAAGGCAGTCTGGAAGGCAAAAGGATATGGTCAGGAGTCCTCAGGACTCTGGACGGATGGACACGGTAAACCGGTGGCCCCCAGAGCATACCTTCCATGTTTAGCTGAGGCAGCCCACGGGCTGACTCATCTGGGCAAGGAAGGGATGTGCAAGTTGGTAAGAGCATATTGGTGTGCCCCAGGATTTTCATCTCATGCGAGTAAAAGGGCAATGTCATGCCTTACCTGTCTGAGAAAGAACATCGGAAAGGCAATACCTACAGAACCATCTCATATCCCACCTGCCGGCGGCCCTTTCCAGGTAATACAGATTGACTTTATTCAATTACCCCCTTGTCGAAATTTGAAATATGTTCTTGTTTGTATAGATGTTTTCTCAAATTGGGTCGAAGCATTTCCAGCGGCCACAAATACCGCTATGTTTACTGCTAAGAAAATTGTGCAGGAATTTGTATGTAGATATGGTATCCCTAGAATTATCGAAAGTGATAGGGGTACCCATTTTACAGGTGATGTCTTTCAAGGAATGTGTAAATTGATGGGAATTGATAGCAAGCTGCACACTCCATACCGTCCACAGGCGAGTGCGAAAGTGGAAAGAGTGAACAGCACTATTAAAAATAAACTGAGTAAAGTGATGGCAGAGACAGGAGTGACATGGCCAGAAGCTTTACCCATTGTACTGTACAGCATCAGAACCACTCCCAGGTCCCCTCTTAATCTGTCTCCCTTTGAAATCTTGTTTGGTCGACAACCGCATGTTATGATTAACCCTCAGGATGATTTGAAGTGTAACAATGAAGTGACTGTAAAATACTTGATTAACATGAGTAAACAGTTAAGGAATCAAAATGATAATCTGAAGTTAGTGATTCCTGATTTACCAGATAGTAATTGTCATGACATTGAACCTGGGGATTATGTAATGATACGGAATTTTCTACGCTCAGGTTGCCTTATTGACAGATGGGAAGGACCATACCAGGTCTTATTGACTAGCACTACAGCATTGAAGGTTGCTGAGAGAGAGACTTGGGTTCATTCGTCCCACTGTAAAAAGGTTGCTGATCCAGAGAGGCCCCGTGATAAGGAACAGACGGTAGAGGTTGTATCACTGGAGTGTCTGTTCCAGGAGGATTGAGGCGGCACCTGAGCATTGAAAATCACAAGACCAAAAGCAGTTGTCGATCCCCTGTTCCCTTTTATTGTTTTTCTCCAACTTCCCATCCCATCTCCCTCAATTATTTTTTCCCCCTTCTCATTCTTCTCCGTTTCCTCCTACAAGATGGACTTGCCCCAAGAGACTGTGATCCGGATTTTCCTGTTGACCATGACGTTGACCAGAGCAGTCTGTTCCGGCGAGAGTACCATGGAGGTCGAGAGAGGTTCTGGAATGGGTTCTGATGACAGAGATGGAGGCGTAGTTTTCCAAGAACAACATAATCAACAAGCAAAGGCGAGTATCAGAAAACGATCCGATAGCATTGACCATAGAAGGAATTGTGAAGGATTGTTAGCTGAAGAAAACTGTATCTGTCGGCTCTGTAACAATGTCATTGAGGATGGGTGCATAAAGAAATGCCAATCCAGTTTTAATATCCATATGGACCGGCATCCATTGAGTGACTATCACTCCTTAGTGGGTAGTGTGTTAAATAAAACAGATTGTTGGGTATGCTCTCAAGTACCTCAAGGTCATAGCAAATCAGGGCTAGTACCATTTCCTTTAACGTTAGGGGAGGTACTTGAGTTAAGTGGTGGGAGACCGGTGGACAGGAGGTTTAATATCATCCAGCCCTCCTAGTTTGAAGCTCCACCAATACCATGTGGATAGGTCCCTATTATGCTTTAACATCTCCAATCCCCGAAAGCCGGGAAATTGGGAAGTGTCATGGAGTAATCAAACCATGACCTTTTCGCATAGAGCAGATAGAATGCCTACAGATACAGAGCTTATACGCCACATAGCCAGTAGAGGAAAATCTTTCCGGTATAGGTATACCTTAGGAAATAGGATTACGAGAGTTGGAGAGGTATCACCAGGATACTGTGCACATATCGTACAACCTGATACGTGTACTAAGCAGATGGAAGAATTAGGGTTAGGAGATTTCACATGGAAGGTGTGTAATATGGTTATGTCCTACTCCGTCCCATATGTTCTCCCCGATGATGCATATTTCATATGCGGGAGAAAGGCGTATAAGTGGCTTGCCCCAAACTCTGAAGGATTGTGTTATATTGGAAAAGTACTGCCTGAAGTAATGACTGTATCACATGACAAAATGAAAGACATACACCGTGTTGCCCAAACTCCTTATACTCACACCCATTACGAGCACGTAGTTAAACGGCACCTGATAGAAAGAACAGAGCATCCGGCCTCTGACATGATCCATGAATCCACCGGGATTCAGTTTCTAATCGCGTTAGATATCACTCACACCGCTAGAGGAGTGTTGAATTATAAATACATATCTGCGCTCGCCAATTTGTTAGATAATATCACTGAAATGTATGATGACACGTTTAGGTATACTGGAAGAGAACTTCAAGCTTATAAAACAGAACTGGTACAGCATAGAATGGTTCTTAATTACCTCACAGCAGTGACAGGCGGATATTGTGTCACACTGGCAACACAATACGGCGTGAAATGTTGCACATATATTACGAATAGCACCGAGGACCCGGTCGAGGTCATAGACCAAAAGATGGACGATATTCTCCAACTGAAGTGGGAATTTCGCAGGAGACACAATCTCACTCTTGCTGCTGTAGGTAATGAGCTGACTGGTTGGGTGTCATGGTTGAACCCGCGAAATTGGTTCTCTGGTTTAGGAGACTGGGCTCAAGGAGTCATAATGGATGTTGGGAAGTTTCTCCTATGTATCTTAGGTGTTATCATAACGATTGGTTTGATATTTAGATGCGGTCAGGCTTTAATGAGGTGCAATCGTCGTACTAGGGTAATGAGTTTAGGGAGTGAGGAAACTGTAATTCCAATGGACTTGATTTATGACCCAAATGTAGAAACAATGATGTGATGAAAATGCGATTTCTACGGTCCGTTTCTTTCACCTGTTTTTCCGTTTCCTCCAAGGTAAAAAAGACCCACTTGGACGAGGAATTTGATGAGCCGATATACAGACAACAGAGGGATTAAAGAAGAAGTTTTGACAACCTGATACACAGATTTTTGATGAACTATGCCATGGATCCCCAGTTTCCCTAGAAATTTTAAAATTACGCTAGCCCAACACTTTTGTAAATCTATGGACATTGACAGCTTTTGCTCGCACCTTATGGGCAAAAGCACAAAGAAGACTGCATTCAACAGACACCAAACAAGACCTCAATCGACGAATGTACATTTACCTGACATAGAATACCACCGCATTTACCGTAATTATGTCTTTTCTTCATTTCTACAACCCTCAGGTAATGACACTCATAGTCGATAGGGAATACAGGCACAGATATCAGCAACCACATACCTCCCCCATTCATGTATCATCAACTAAAATGTGCTCCCCCATTTTGTTGCAACCAAAAGCCGAAACGAGCTCGGTAAAGTTTGACAGCCCATCCACAGACCCGTACCACGGGATAAGAAGGAATTTTGAAATGTATACTTCGCAATACCTCGAAGCTTGATTTAAAACACGTACGGCACGATGATACATGACCCCCCAAACATGGACTCATACACACATGCTTCTGCTATCTCACTAGGTCATACCCTCTTCACACCTTCTCCTCTCTCCTCCCCTACCCAACCATGTAAATGTATTAACCCCTGACATATATTTTTCTCTTTTTTGAAATGTTTTAGAAGGTGGCAGTTATTGTTGACTGCCAAAGGGTGGACTGTCAAAGTCAAAAAAATATCTCTATGCACACTACCATATTTTGCACCTCACACAGGTCCGTGCTGCGCATGCATACGCTCTCCCGTACGTGCGCAAACTCACAGTCGCGGGCACCCGCAGGCGCACGGTATGCGTATTTACGGTAGAGTTTATGTGATCGTAGCGTGCGACTCAATCATTACATATTTTCACTATATAATGTATTTTGTAGATCATGGTCCCTTTGATAGATTCTGAAAGTTTGGTTAATATAGAATGTTCGTGAACAGAGAAATCCCCCTTTGTTTGATACGAAGGGTCAGACAGGAGTAATACAGTGGTGTTTAGTACCCATCGGAAGAGTATTTAATTAGCAATATTCCGGTGTTGGTTTGAAGCAGATTAAACGCTCGTGCGAATAGTTATGGACATAAGAAGTTTATGAACATTTACTGTATTTGCACTTACTTATCCATGCGGCGGGAAACCCAGTTTCCCACCCACCTGAGCAGTTGGAAATAGTCACAGCCCACCTGTATGAATCAACCTATGACCTTTTGTTATAATGCGAGGAGGAATTCCTGTGTCCAATGAACAATGAGATTATAGGGACCATTGAATTGCATTGTGTGTGGGGCATAAATAGACAGGCCGATCGCATCCAGCTCTCACTCTTCAACGGTTATCATTGCTGAAAATCGGGAGCTGGATGTCCAGAGGCGCATGCGATCGTTTCCTTTGTGCGTAAGTTTTCTCCGCAACTATATTGATCTTCTTGTTATTGTGGGCCAATTTCTCTCTCTCTCTTCTCCTCTTTCTCTCTTATTTTCCCTTAAATAGTAAATTGTATTGTATTTCCTGTGTAGTTATCTGGTTAGGTAGTCTATGTTATATTGTAGTGTATGATTTGTATTTGTATTAATTCTTTTGCAAGTATATCATTCATAATATATATATATTAGGCGTTGGACCCTAAGCCCAGGTATCTGTGTATTTCTTATAGTGTTAAGTATTCTCAGAGCGTCGGTGACGCTAGAACAGCTTTAAAGGTAATAAGGTTATACTGTGTTGCATTTACACTCTATCATTACACTAAGGTTTTATTGCACAATACACTGTTTATGGTTTAGATACAAAGGTTTAACATTGTGAGCGTCAGCGCCGCTGGTGATCTCCTCGTGGTCCCGAGCGTCCGCTACGCTATAGCGAATCATTACGTTAGTCAGCAGCCAATAGCGTGCCTGCCTGTGATCTCTTGGCCGTGAGCGAACGTGACGCTTGAGCGTCTCGACTACGGCTAAGCGATTGTTACGCAACGTGCGTACCCTTACGGTACTTCATACGTAGATAGCGTACAGTGTTCTTAGACCTCATAAAGGGTATTATATAAGATAAATATTTAGCTTTATCAAATATTTAAGTGCAAACATGTCACTGTAAAATTCCACATAACGCAAGGGGTCTTCAACATGTGTCCCTCCAGCTGTTGTGGAACAACATGTACCAGCATGTGTTGCTATGTGTTTCCACAACAGCTAGAGGGCCACATGGTGAAGACACCTGCCCTGAGGTAAAAGAGTAAAGTGCAAACAGGGCACTCTGTAAAAAAAAAACCCTAATGTTTGGTTTGGCAGATATCGGGTCACCCCCAATATTTGGATCGCACTGCCGCACATTTTCTGAGGTAACAATATAAAAAGGTAGCCCAAATATCTGGATCCCACTGCCCATTTTCTGAGGTAACACTATAAAACTTTAAAGTGCCAACAGGGCACTCTGTAAAATCAAAATAATGTTTGCATTTGTAGGTATCAGGGTTGAGGATACAGTGCAAACATAACCTTAAAACACAAACATGGGCCCTCATTCCGAGTTGATCGGTCGCAAGGCGAATTTAGCAGAGTTACACACGCTAAGCCGCCGCCTACTGGGAGTGTATCTTAGCATCTTAAAATTGCGACCGATGTATTCGCAATATTGCGATCACAAACTACTTAGCAGTTTTAGAGTAGCTCCACACTTACTCTGCCTGTGCGATCAGTTCAGTGCTTGTCGTTCCTGGTTTGACGTCACAAACACACCCAGCGTTCGCCCAACCACTCCCCCGTTTCTCCGGCCACTCCTGCGTTTTTTCCGGAAACGGTAGCGTTTTCAGCCACACGCCCATAAAACGCCGTGTTTCCGCCCAGTAACACCCATTTCCTGTCAATCACATTACGATCGCCGGAGCGATGAAAAAGCCGTGAGTAAAAATACTTTCTTCATAGCAAAGATACTTGGCGCAGTCGCAGTGCGAATATTGCGCATGCGCACTAAGCGGAATTTCACTGCGATGCGATGAAAAATACCGAGCGAACGACTCGGAATGAGGGCCATTGTTTTATAACCCGCTGCTCTAAGGCAGTTGTCTATATACCCGAAATTCTGAGGATTGCGGGATTTGTGTTGGGGGATTTGAGGGAGGCTCATAGTTGTATGGACCATATGGGTGCTGTGGGTAGGCTGTGTCTTGCTGTTGTGTTTGTGTGGTATTCCCTATGGTACGTGCAAACGTGCGTTCAAAAAATGTCATCTGCCTATCATGCATGGTCATTAACTGACTCATAAAAGTTTGATGCATTTCTTTTTCTGACGCAAGGAATCTCTCAAGCCGTGCATCTTCCTGGGCATTGAGCTCACTATCTGCCTCACGCAGGTGATCCACGATAATGGACTTCATTGCTTTGACCGTTTGTTCTGTTTTATTCAGTTTCTTTTTCCGCTGTGGAACGTTGTAGACTGTGAAGGAGATGAAACAGAATGTAAGCAACAATATAAAAATAGCAGTGGTAGCATATACGTGTTTGTGGCCTTCTCCCACCTGCACACTAGCTATACTCTGCAACATTACCATGATTCTATTAAAAAATAGCAGTGGTAGCATATACGTGTTTGTGGCCTTCTCCCACCTGCACACTAGCTATACTCTGCAACATTACCATGCCTTTACATATAGGGACTGCTGCAACTGTATTTGTAATGGTAATACTTACTATTTGAGCGCAAAGTCGTGGTCTTGGGGGGTTGCGACGTCTCCGCCTGAGACTGTGGTACGTCCTCAATAGTGGCACTGATGGAATCATCATTGACGGTCGAGTCTTCAAAACTGCTGTCCGATATAAGCAGCGGGGATGATGGGCTGCATTGTGAGCTGGGAAGGCTGTGCTGTGTTTCCTCACAGTCCTCGTCGACTGACATCTGGCGACTGGCAGAGCTGGATGACGATAGTGCTATGGGATTTGTTATCGCAGTTTTGCCGAAGACACTATAGCATAGGTCATAATATGGCCATTCCATACGCCCAGCACCACTTTTCTTGCGGTTATGGTCGTGTACTTTGGTGAATTGTCTGCGTAGTGCCTTCAATTTGTTAACGACTTGTTGCTGGGTTTTTTGGATGCCCCTTTCTGCCAGCATAAGGGATATGTTCTTGTAGACGATAGCATCCTTAACTGTTCCAGTCACCTGCCTTCTTATTTCTTCCTCTCCCCGAATATTAAGCAGCTCTTTGATCTCTGTGTCTGACCAGATATGGCTAGCCATGTTGCTGTGCTGGAGCTTCTGCTGCTGTATATTGTCTGTTTGTTTGGAAGCTGCTGCAATAAAAATATCTGTATGTACCCAGCGCGACTTCAGAGTGTTTTGTTTGCTGCCTCAATGCCTGCATGTGCCCAGCGTGTC
Source organism: Pseudophryne corroboree (assembly GCF_028390025.1). Taxonomy (NCBI): domain Eukaryota; kingdom Metazoa; phylum Chordata; class Amphibia; order Anura; family Myobatrachidae; genus Pseudophryne; species Pseudophryne corroboree. Next base: position 368,303,673 of record NC_086444.1, read on the forward strand.
TCCAAGGGATGACATCATCTTCCAGTGCCCCAGAAGCACCAATCAGCGTCTCAGAGCGTTACTCGGGTCTGAAAACACGTGTAATGACCGTTTCCACTGCACCGCTATCTGTGTCATTACCGTGTTCTACCCAGGTAAATAGCCGGGTTGGATTCCCGGGTCACTCAACCCGTGTTGACCCGTTTCCACCTACTAAAAATCCGTGTCGATGCGCGCCCCCGTGCAAAAACACGGGTAAAAACAGCTAGTGGAAAAGGGGTATAAGCAGCTCAGGAGAGCCACCTAGTGTGCACCCTTCTCGTTCGGGCACAAAATCTTAACTGAGGCTTGGAGGAGGGTCATAGGGGGAGGAGCCAGTGCACACCAGGTAGTTCTAAAGCTTTTCTTTTGTGCCCAGTCTCCTGCGGAGCCGCTATTCCCCATGGTCCTTACGGAGTCCCCAGCATCCACTTAGGACGTTAGAGAAAAAAAAAATTGGTATCAGAAGCGCGCATACCCGCTGCAGTAACCAAAAATTGGGCATGAGGTAAGTGCGTTTTTTACCTTGCTAAGCCTGAATTTCCCCCATAGTGTCTAGTACAATCTGCAGCATGCCACAGTATTTCTGTGCCATGCTGCATTACACATACAAGTGGGAATGGAGCCATTAAGTTAAATTTGTTTTATTGCATAACTTTTTCTGAAGATTTAATGTAGACGAAAAGTGCTAACTTGCATTCTCTTAGATTACCTCATGTCATGTTCATTTATCAGCTTGGCATTCTTTGAACCACACATACTGTAGTGGGAGTTGTTTGCAGGGAGGGGATTTATAGGGGAAGGGAGGAGGCAATTGTAACAGACTAGTCAAGTCATGATGTTGTTTGGTGCAGAATCACACTGAGTTAGTGAATGTGACTCGCACAGGGAAAGTGAAAGAACGTAGTCAAGCAATTCAGAATGTTTGTAAGAGTAAGTTAACATTAGGAAAAGCAGTGAAGAATTATCAGCTGTGAGAGAATTCAGCTAATCCAAATTTAAGAAACCTGAAGATCAAGAGATCCTCGCACAATGGCAATATCCCGGCGGTTGTGTTTTTTTCTCATTTTCTTGCTTCTTGTAGCTGCTGGAATCATCATCTCCTTGGTACTTGTACTGGGACAGGGACAGGAGAAGCTAGGATGTGATCATGGGTTCTTACATGGAGCTGTGGCTGCTGACTCTGAGACCTGCTCAGACATAGGCAGGTAAGTGACATATTCTTGCACTGTCAGAATGACCTTCCTGTATGCTCCCAATAATGGAACAGATAAAATACAGCCATGGCATGTGAACACAAAACATTACACTATGATGAGCTACTGTGTTTAAGAAAAGAAAATGTATTCCTTGATAAGGATGTGTTGGATAGAGGGGTAATTCAGAGTTGATTGCAGCAGCAAATTTGTTAGCAGTTGGGCAAAACCATGTGCACTGCAGGTGGGGCAGATATAACATGTGCAGGGAGAGTTAGATTTGGGTGGGTTATATTGTTCCTGTGCAGGGTAAATACTGGCTGCTTTATTTTTACACTGCAAATTAGATTTCAGTTTGAACACACCCCACCCAAATCTAACTGTCTCTGCACATGTTATATCTGCCCCCCCCCCCCCCCCCCCTGCAGTGCACATGGTTTTGCCCAACTGCTAACAAATTTGCTGCTGAGATCAACTCTGAATTAGGCCCAGAGTCCTGGAAACAGCTATTGTTCTACTAGTTAAGCGGATCGCAATTGATTTGCAAGTAAACTAAAATAGATACATTTTTGTGGTGCAGAATGCATAGACAATTGTGGAAGCCTTGCTGCGCAGTGAGAACTTGGCTACAGAATTGGCATACACCCCTATTTACGCCTCGGTGCTCATAGTATTGAAAAGCAAGATAATTAAAAAGAGACAAAGAGGAACAATAGGATGTTAATTCTGAACCTGCTCAGAGATGACAGAGAGGGAGACAATTCTGTACTTTTAATGGGACAACTTTTTTTTCCGGTAGTTTGTACTTTGAGAAACGCATTATTAGGTGGGCTTTGCTCTGTAAAATATAAAATAATAGATTCAAACAAGCAAAAGTTCTATATGTAATGAAGGCGGTCTCAAAAGGCCACTTTATTAAATGCTTAATTAAGGAGAAAAACTGAGTGTGTACGTTAATGGAAGTGGCAGAAGAAAGAAATAGATGTAAAATAGCAGGGGTTTGGGCACTGATGTGAGGTTACAGTACAGTTTGCACAGTGACCTTCTGGAGGCTTTTCCACCTCTCTGCCCTCCATTAAATAAAGTTTTGGTTTCTCCTAGAAAACACACTTGCCCACTTGCACACACAATGGCGGGATTACTGGCATTGTGAAGTGGAGGAAGGGGCCATGATGACTCGTGGGCCATGATGATCGGAGGCCGTCCGATTTTCAGGAGCCTCCCGGCTGTACGGGGCATATTTATGATTAAACTTAGTGTGCCCCCAAAAATTTCTAATTGGAGCAATAAGGAATCTTTTTTTCGCTTGAATTTAGTAAAGATCAGATCACTCTCCTGAAACAATTTGCTTAATGTAGCTCATACTCTACAATGGCTAACAACATCTAAAGATGGCGTTAGGTGTCCAGGCCTGTGTAGCTTTCTGGAGCTTGGTACAATTCACAAGAGGGGCTGCTTTTGAGAACACAAAGGAGGACTGCAGCAGTTATCGACAATATCTGCTGCAGCTACCCCTTCATACATCACGCCAGGGCTGCAGCTAGGGGGGCTAAGGAGGTACATGGTCCGGGTGATGGATTTGAGGGGGTGCCGAGACCTATGTCTGGTTCCCTAGGCCCGCTACTTCTCCTTCCTTCCTGCTGTTATCGCCTCCCGTAGCACAGAGTGCCTGCAAGCACTCTGTCCTTCTACAAGCTCTGTAATCTATTCATCCAGACTGTGGCAGACTTTACAATCTATCTAAAATCCTCACAGCAAAGCACTGCTTGACAACCAGTGCTTTGCCGTGGAGATTTTAGATTGATTATAAAGTCTGCTACAGTCTGAATATATCAAGTGCTGAACAAAGCACATGACCATGTAGGGGCAGCGGGTTGCTCTGTGTGGGAATCCGCTCCCAGATCTTGACTGGTGGCACCCTGCATCTACATCAATGACACAGTGTGTGGTAAGTATATTTTTAGATAAATTGCCATTCCAAGCCTGGTCTCTCTCTCTCTCCCTCATCCCACCCCCTCACCCTTCTCTCTCCTCTCTACCTTCTCTCTCTCCCACCTCTCTTTCCCGCTCCTCTCTCTCTCCTATCCCCACTCTCTATCCTCTCTCCCTTCCGAACCCTCTCTCCCATTTCATCATCTTTCCCTCTGTCGCCTCTCTCTTTCTCTCCCTCCCCCTCTCTCTCCCCCTCTTTCCTCTCTCTCCCAAAAGGCGGAATAATAAAACTAAGGACAGAGACTGGGAGTCTTGTTGAGGGAGACAATGTAATAGCAGATCATCTTAATAATTATTTTTGCTCAGTATTCACTACTGAAAGAGAGGGAAAGGGGCCACAGTTAAGTTGCAGGGATATTCAGGACAATGAAACAAGTACATTTACAGAGGAGAAGGTCCTAACAGAACTCTCAAAGCTGAAAGTGGACAAATCTATGGGGCCAGATGGGATACATCCAGGGATATTAAGAGAACTTAAAGAGGTGCTGGTAGCACCATTGACTGAATTATTCAAACAGTCATTAGCTATAGGAGTAATTCCAGAGGACTGGAAAAGAGCTAACGTAGTCCCACTGCACAAAAGTGGAAGCAAGGAAAAGGCAAACAACTACAGACCAGTGAGTCTTACATCAGTAGTAGGGAAATTGATGGAAACACTCTTAAAAGAAAGAGCAGTAGATTATCTCAAATCCAGCAATGTACAGGATCCCAATTCAGCATGGGTTCACTGGGGAGGTGTGGGGGGGGGGGGGGGGGAGATCATGTCAATAAAATCTTATTGACTTGTTTGACTGTGTGACTAAAGTGATGGATAAAGGTGGAGCCGTGGATATGGCTTATCTAGACCTTAGTAAGGCTTTTGACACTGTTCCACATCGCAGACTGCTAAATAAACATGGAAGTTTGGGATTGGATACTAGGATTATTGAATGGATAAGATATTGGTTGCAAGATAGAAAACAGAGTTGTGGTAAATGGAGTGCATTCACAGGAGGGAAATGTTACCAGTGGAGTACCCCAAGGAACTGTACTTGGACCAGTGTTTTTGAATATCTTTATTGGTGACATTGCAAGTGGCATTAAAGGGAACGTATGCCTTTTTGCAGATGACACAAAAGTATGCAACAGGGTAGACAGACCTGGTGTGGTAAAACAGATGGTTGAGGATCTAGGTAGACTAGAGGAATGGTGAAGAGTGTGGCAATTACAGTTTAATGTAAAAAATAAGATTTTACTTACCGATAAATCTATTTCTCGTAGTCCGTAGTGGATGCTGGGGACTCCGTCAGGACCATGGGGAATAGCGGCTCCGCAGGAGACAGGGCACAAAAGTAAAAGCTTTAGGATCAGGTGGTGTGCACTGGCTCCTCCCCCTATGACCCTCCTCCAAGCCTCAGTTAGGATACTGTGCCCGGACGAGCGTACACAATAAGAAACGATTTTGAATCCCGGGTAAGACTCCTACCAGCCACACCAATCACACTGTACAACCTGTGATCTGAACCCAGTTAACAGCATGATAACAGCGGAGCCTCTGAAAAGATGGCTCACAACAATAATAACCCGATTTTTGTAACAATAACTATGTACAAGTATTGCAGACAATCCGCACTTGGGATGGGCGCCCAGCATCCACTACGGACTACGAGAAATAGATTTATCGGTAAGTAAAATCTTATTTTCTCTGACGTCCTAGTGGATGCTGGGGACTCCGTCAGGACCATGGGGATTATACCAAAGCTCCCAAACGGGCGGGAGAGTGCGGATGACTCTGCAGCACCGAATGAGAGAACTCCAGGTCCTCTTTAGCCAGGGTATCAAATTTGTAGAATTTTACAAACGTGTTCTCCCCCGACCACGTAGCTGCTCGGCAGAGTTGTAATGCCGAGACCCCTCGGGCAGCCGCCCAGGATGAGCCCACCTTCCTTGTGGAATGGGCCTTGACAGATTTAGGCTGTGGCAGGCCTGCCACAGAATGTGCAAGTTGAAATGTGCTACAAATCCAACGAGCAATCGTCTGCTTAGAAGCAAGAGCACCCAGTTTGTTGGGTGCATACAGGATAACAGCGAGTCAGTTTTCCTGACTCCAGCCGTCCTGGAAACCTATATTTTCAGGGCCCTGGCAACATCTAGCAACTTGGAGTCCTCCAAGTCCCTAGTAGCCGCAGGTACCACAATAAGCTGGTTCAGGTGAAACGCTGACACCACCTTAGGAAGAAACTGGGGACGAGTCCGCAGTTCTGCCCTGTCCGAATGGACAATCAGATATGGCTTTTGTGAGACAAAGCCGCCAATTCTGACACTCGCCTGGCCGAGGCCAGGGCCAACAGCATGGTCACTTTCCATGTGAGATATTTCAAATCCACAGATTTGAGCGGTTTAAAATGTGATTTGAGGAATCCCAGAACTACGTTGAGATCCCACAGTGCCACTGGAGGCACAAAAAGGGGGTTGTATATGCAATACTCCCTTGACAAACTTCTGGACTTCAGGAACTGAAGCCAATTCTTTCTGGAAGAAAATTTACAGGGCCGAAATTTGAACCTTAATGGACCCCAATTTGAGGCCCATAGACACTCCTGTTTGCAGGAAATGCAGGAATCGACCGAGTTGAAATTTCTTCGTGGGGCCTTCCTGGCCTCACACCACGCAACATATTTTCGCCACATGTGGTCACCTCCTTCCTGGCTTTGACCAGGGTAGGAATGACCTCTTCCGGAATGCCTTTTTCCCTTAGGATCTGGCGTTCAACCGCCATGCCGTCAAACGCAGCCGCGGTAAGTCTTGGAACAGACCTGGTACTTGCTGAAGCAAGTCCCTTCTTAGCGGCAGAGGCCATGAGTCCTCTGTGAGCATTTCTTGAAGTTCCGGGTGCCACGTCCTTCTTGGCCAATCCGGAGCCACGAGTATAGTTCTTACTCCTCTACGTCTTATAATTCTCAGTACCTTGGTTATGAGAAGCAGAGGAGGGAACACATACACCGACTGGTACACCCACGGTGTTACCAGAACGTCCACAGATATTGCTTGAGGGTCTCTTGACCTGGCGCAATACCTGTCCAGTTTTTTGTTCAGGCGGGACGCCATCATGTCCACCTTTGGTCTTTCCCAACGGTTCACAATCATGTGGAATACTTCCCGATGAAGTCCCCACTCTCCCGGGTGGAGGTCGTGCCTGCTGAGGAAGTCTGCTTCCCAGTTGTCCACTCCCGGAATGAACACTGCTGACAGTGCTATCACATGATTTTTCGCCCAGCGAAGAATCCTTGCAGTTTCTGCCATTGCCCTCCTGCTTCTTGTGCCGCCCTGTCTGTTTACGTGGGCGACTGCCGTGATGTTGTCCCACTGGATCAATACCGGCTGACCTTGAAGCAGAGGTCTTGCTAAGCTTAGAACATTGTAAATTGCCCTTAGCTCCAGTATATTTATGTGGAGAGAAGTCTCCAGACTTGATCACACTCCCTGGAAATTTTTTCCCTGTGTGACTGCTCCCCAGCCTCTCAGGCTGGCATCCGTGGTCACCAGGACCCAGTCCTGAATGCCGAGTCTGCGGCCCTTTAGTAGATGAGCACTCTGCAGCCACCGCAGAAGAAACACCCTTGTCCTTGGAGACAGGGTTATCCGCTGATGCATCTGAAGATGCGATCCGGACCATTTTTCCAGCAGATCCCACTGAAAAGTTCTTGCGTGAAATCTACCGAATGGAATCGCTTCGTAAGAAGCCACCATTTTTCCCAGGACCCTTGTGCAATGATGCACTGACACTTTTCCTGGTTTTAGGAGGTTCCTGACTAGCTCGGATAACTCCCTGGCTTTCTTCTCCGGGAGAAACACCTTTTTCTGGACTGTGTCCAGAATCATCCCTAGGAACAGCAGACGTGTCGTTGGAAACAGCTGCGGTTTTGGAATATTTAGAATCCACCCGTGCTGTCGTAGAACTACTTGAGATAGTGCTACTCCGACCTCCAACTGTTCTCTGGACCTTGCCCCTATCAGGAGATCGTCCATTTTCTTTGAAGAAGAATCATCATTTCGGCCATTACCTTGGTAAGGACCCGGGGTGCCGTGGACAATCCAACCGGCAGCGTCTGAAACTGATAGTGACAGTTCTGTACCACGAACCTGAGGTACCCTTGGTGAGAAGGGCAAATTGGGACATGGAGGTAAGCATCCCTGATGTCCCGGGACACCATATAGTCCCCTTCTTCCTGGTTCGCTATCACTGCTCCATCTTGATTTGAACCTTTGTATGTAAGTGTTCAACTATTTCAGATTTAGAATAGGTCTCACCGAGCCGTCTGGCTTCAGTACCACAATATAGTGTGGAATAATACCCCTTTCCTTGTTGTAGGAGGGGTACTTTGATTATCACCTGCTGGGAATACAGCTTGTGAATTGTTTCCACTACTGCCTCCCTGTCGGAGGGAGACGTTGGTAAAGCAGACTTCAGGAACCTGCGAGGGGGAGACGTCTCGAATTTCCAATCTGTACCCCTGGGATACTACTTGCAGGATCCAGGGGTCCACTTGCGAGTGAGCCCACTGCGTGCTGAAACTCTTGAGACGACCCCCCCCACCGCACCTGAGTCCGCTTGTACGGCCCCAGCGTCATGCTGAGGACTTGGCAGAAGCGGTGGAGGGCTTCTGTTTGTGGGAATGGGCTGCCTGCTGCAGTCTTCTTCCCTTTCCTCTATCCCATGGCAGATATGACTGGCCTTTTGCCCGCTTGCCCTTATGGGGACGAAAGGACTGAGGCTGAAAAGACGTTGTCTTTTTCTCCTTTATACGGCAATACTTCCATGTGCCGTTTGGAATCTGCATCACCTGACCACTGTCGTGTCCATAAACAACTTCTGGCAGATATGGACATCGCACTTACTCTTGATGCCAGAGTGCAAATATCCCTCTGTGCATCTCGCATATATAGAAATGCATCCCTTAAATGCTCTATAGTCAATAAAATACTGTCCCTGTCAAGGGTATCAATATTTTCAGTCAGGGAATCCGACCAAGCCACCCCAGCGCTGCACATCCAGGCTGAGGCGATCGCTGGTCGCAGTATAACACCAGTATGTGTGTATATACTTTTTAGGATATTTTCCAGCCTCCTATCAGCTGGCTCCTTGAGGGCGGCCCTATCTGGAGACGGTACCGCCACTTGTTTTGATAAGCGTGTGAGCGCCTTATCCACCCTAAGGGGTGTTTCCCAACGCGCCCTAACTTCTGGCGGGAAATGGTATACCGCCAATAATTTTCTATCGGGGGAAACCCACGCATCATCACACACTTCATTTAATTTATCTGATTCAGGAAAAACTACAGGTAGTTTTTTCACACTCCACATAATACCCTTTTTTGTGGTACTTGTAGTATCAGAAATATGTAACACCTCCTTCATTGCCCTTAACAAGTAACGCGTGGCCTTAAAGGAAAATACGTTTGTTTCTTCACCGTCGACACTGGAGTCAGTGTCCGTGTCGACCGACTGAGGTAAAAGGACGTTTTAACGCCCCTGACGGTGTTTGAGACGCCTGGACAGGTACTAATTGGTTTGCCGGCCGTCTCATGTCGTCAACCGACCTTGCAGCGTGTTGACATTATCACGTAATTCCTTAAATAAGCCATCCATTCCGGTGTCGACTCCCTAGAGAGTGACATCACCATTACAGGCAATTGCTCCGCCTCCTCACCAACATCGTCCTCATACATGTCGACACACACGTACCGACACACATCACACACACAGGGAATGCTCTGATAGAGGACAGGACCCCACTAGCCCTTTGGGGAGACAGAGGGAGAGTTTGCCAGCACACACCAAAAACGCTATAATTATACAGGGACAACCTTTATATAAGTGTTTTTTCCCTTATAGCATTTTAATATATATAGTCATATCGCCAAATAAGTGCCCCCCCTCTCTGTTTTAACCCTGTTTCTGTAGTGCAGTGCAGGGGAGAGCCTGGGAGCCTTCCCACCAGCATTTCTGTGAGGGAAAATGGCGCTGTGTGCTGAGGAGAATAGGCCCCGCCCCCTTTTCGGCGGGCTTCTTCTCCCGTTTTTCTGAGACCTGGCAGGGGTTAAATACATCCCTATAGCCCCCAGGGGCTATATGTGATGTATTTTTAGCCAGAATAAGGTACTATCATTGCTGCCCAGGGCGCCCCCCCCAGCGCCCTGCACCCTCAGTGACCGCTGCTATGAAGTGTGCTGACAACAATGGCGCACAGCTGCAGTGCTGTGCGCTACCTTATGAAGACTGAAAAGTCTTCTGCCGCCGGTTTCTGGACCTCTTCACTTTTCGGCATCTGCAAGGGGGTCGGCGGCGCGGCTCCGGGACGAACCCCAGGGTGAGACCTGTGTTCCGACTCCCTCTGGAGCTAATGGTGTCCAGTAGCCTAAGAAGCCAATCCATCCTGCACGCAGGTGAGTTCACTTCTCTCCCCTAAGTCCCTCGATGCAGTGAGCCTGTTGCCAGCAGGACTCACTGAAAATAAAAAACCTAACAAAACTTTTACTCTAAGCAGCTCTTTAGGAGAGCCACCTAGATTGCACCCTTCTCGGCCGGGCACAAAAATCTAACTGAGGCTTGGAGGAGGGTCATAGGGGGAGGAGCCAGTGCACACCACCTGATCCTAAAGCTTTTACTTTTGTGCCCTGTCTCCTGCGGAGCTGCTATTCCCCATGGTCCTGACGGAGTCCCCAGCATCCACTAGGACGTCAGAGAAAAATGCAAAATCATGCACTTGGGTCTCAAAAATCCAAAGGCTAAATATAGTATTAATGGCACTATACTGGAAACTACTGAGGAGGAAAGAGATCGAGGAGTCACTATTTCAGGTGACTTAAAGGCAGGTAAGCAATGTAACAAAGCAAAGAGGAAGGCTAGTCAGATGCTTGGCTGCATTGGGAGAGGAATCAGCAGCAGAAAGACGTAATAATGCCACTGTATAGGTAATTGGTACAGCCTCATGTAGAATATTGTGTTCAATTCTGGAGGCCATATCTTCAAAAGGATATTAATACATTAGAGATTGTACAAAAAAGGGCAACTAAAATGGTGCACGGCCTACATCACGAAACATACCCAGAAAGACTAAAAAATCTCAATATGTACAGTTTGGAGCAGAGAAGGGAAAGGGGGGACATGATAGAAACTTTAAAATATATCAAGGGTTTTAACAAAGTCCAGGAGGGAAACATTCTCCACTTGAAGAGAAGCAATAGGACACGAGGACATGCACTGAGACTGGTGGGTGGGGAGGGTCAGGGGAAATTTGAGGAAAAATTACTTCACAGAAACGGTAGTGGACAAGTGGACTAGCCTCCCATCAGAGGTGGTAGAGGCTAAGATGGTAGAGCAATTTAAACATGCATGGGATAGACATAAGCATATCCTTACAAAGAAATAAGGATCAAATAAGGTTTGAGATAAAAATATAGTAAAAAAAAAAAAAAAAAAGGGGCAGACTAGATGGGCCAAGTGGTTCTTATCTGCCGTCAAATTCTATGTTTCTATGTTTCTCTCCTCTCTAAAGGGCACTAGTACTGTGTGGCATTATGTATATAAGGTGCATTACTATTGTGTGGTGTAACATGCATAAGGGGTACTACTGTGTGACACAATGTGCTATAGAGGATATTACTACTGTGCAACATAATGTGCTATAAATAAGAATTTATTCACCGGTAATTCTATTTTTCGTAGTCCGTAGTGGATGCTGGGAACTCCGTAAGGACCATGGGGAATAGACGGGCTCCGCAGGAGACTGGGCACTCTAAAAGAAAGATTAGGTACTGTCTGGTGTGCACTGGCTCCTCCCTCTATGCCCCTCCTCCAGACCTCAGTTAGGGAAACTGTGCCCGGAAGAGCTGACACAACAAGGAAAGGATTTGGAATCCAGGGTAAGACTCATACCAGCCACACCAATCACACTGTACAACTTGTGATAACCATACCCAGTTAACAGTATGAACAACAACTGAGCCTCATTTAACGGATGGCTCATAACAATAACCCTTTAGTTAAGCAATAACTATATACATGTATTGCAGAGAGTCCGCACTTGGGACGGGCGCCCAGCATCCACTACGGACTACGAGAAATAGAATTACCGGTGAGTAAATTCTTATTTTCTCTGACGTCCTAGTGGATGCTGGGAACTCCGTAAGGACCATGGGGATTATACCAAAGCTCCCAAACGGGCGGGAGAGTGCGGATGACTCTGCAGCACCGCATGAGCAAACTCAAGGTCCTCCTCAGCCAGGGTATCAAACTTGTAGAACTTAGCAAACTTATTTGACCCCGACCAAGTAGCAGCTCGGCAAAGCTGTAAAGCCGAGACCCCTCGGGCAGCCCCCCAAGAAGAGCCCACCTTCCTTGTGGAATGGGCTTTCACCGATTTTGGATGCGGCAATCCAGCCGCAGAGTGAACCAGCTGAATCGTACTATAGATCCAGCGAGCAATAGTCTGCTTCGAAGCAGGAGCGCCAACCTTGTTGGCTGCATACAGAATAAACAGCGAGTCAGACTTTCTGACTCCCGCCGTTCTGGAAACAAACATTTTCAAAGCCCGGACTACGTCCAGCAACTTGGAATCCTCCAAGTCCCTAGTAGCCGCAGGCACCACAATAGGCTGGTTCAAATGAAACGATGATACCACCCTAGGGAGAAATTGGGGACGAGTCCTCAATTCTGCCCTGTCCATATGGAAGATCAGATAAGGGCTTTTACATGACAAAACCGCCAATTCTGACACACGCCTAGCCGAAGCTAAGGCCAATAGCATGACCACTTTCCACGTGAGATATTTTAGCTCCACGGTTTTAAGTGGCTCAAACCAGTGGGATTTCAGGAAATCCAACACAACGTTAAGATCCCAAGGTGCCACCGGTGGCACAAAAGGAGGCTGAATATGCAGCACCCCCAGAACAACGTCTGAACTTCAGGCAGTGAAGCCAGTTCTTTTTGAGAGAAAATGGATAGGGCCGAAATCTTGACCTTTATGGATCCTAATTTTAGGCCCATAGTAACTCCTGACTGTAGGAAGTGCAGGAATCGACCCCGCTGGAATTCCTCTGTAGGGCCTTCCCGGCCTCACACCAAGCAACCTATTTTCGCTATATACAGTGAAAAAGTCTTGCTGTCACGTCTTTCCTAGCCTTTATCAGCGTAGGAATAACTGCATCCGGAATGCCCTTTTCCGCTATGATCCGGCGTTCAACCGCCATGCCGTCAAATGCAGCAGCGGTAAGTCTCGGAACAGACAGGGCCCCTGTTGCAACATGTCCTGTCTGAGAGGCAGAAGCCCTGAGTCCTCTGAGAGCATTTCTTGCAGCTCCGGGTACCGAGTCCTTCTTGGCCAATTCGGAGCAAAGAATATTGTTCTCACTCCTCCTTTTATTACAATTCTCAGCCCTTGGGTATGAGAGGAAGAGGAGGGAATACATAGACCGACTGGAACACCCACGGTGTTACTAGTGCGACCACAGCTATCACTTGAGGGTCCCTTGACCCGGCGTAAAACCTTTTTTAGCTTTTTATTGAGGTGGGACGCCATCTAGTCCACCTCAGGCAGTTCCCATCAATTTGCAAACTGCGTGAAGACTTCCTGATGAAGTCCCCACTTTCCCGGGTGGAGGTCGTGTCTGCTGAGGAAGTCTGCTTCCCAGTTGTCCACTCCCGGAATGAACACTGCTGACAGTGCGCTTACTTGATTCTCCGCCCAGCGAAGAATTCTGGTGGCTTCTACCCTCGCCACCCTGCTCCTTGTGCCACCTTGGCGGTTAACATGAACCCCTGCGGTCTGACTGGATCAGAACCGGTTGGTCGCGAAGCAGGATCTCCGCTTGACTTAGGGCGTTGTATATGGCCCTTAGTTCCAGGATATTGATGTGAAGGCAAGTCTGTTGACTTGACCACAGACCTTGGAAATTTCTTCCCTGTGTAACTGCCCCCCCACCCTCGGATGCTTGCATCCGTGGTCACCAGGATCCAGTCCTGAATGCCGAATCTGCGGCCCTCGAGAAGGTGAGCACTCTGCAGCCACCACAGGAGAGACACCCTGGCCCTGGGGGATAGGGTGATTAACCGATGCATCTGAAGAGGTGATCCGGACCACTTGTCCAGTAAGTCCCATTGGAAGGTCCTCGCATGGAACCTGCCTAAGGGGATGGCCTCGTATGATGCCACCATCCTTCCCAGGACTCGAGTGCAGTGATGCACTGACACCTGTTTTGGTTTTAATAGATTCCTGACCAGCGTCATGAGCTCCTGAGCTCTCTCTATCGGGAGATAAACCCTTTTCTGGTCTGTGTCTAGGATCGTGCCTAGGAGAGGCAGATGAGCTGTAGGAACCAACTGCGACTTTGGAATATATAGAATCCAGCCGTGTTGCCGTTACACTTCCAGAGAAAGTGATACGCTGTTCAGCAATTGCTCTCTTGATCTCGCTTGTATGAGGAGATCGTCCAAGTACGTGATAATAGTGACACCTTGCTTCCGCAGGAGCATAATCATATCCGCCATTACCTTGGTTATGACAATCCCGTACCGCAATTCTGAGGTACGCCTAATGAGGTGGATAAATGGGGACATGAAGGTATGCATCCCTTATGACCCGATTCACGATAAAGTCTCCCTCTTTTTAGGCTTGCCCTGACCGCTCTTAGCGATTCCATCTTGAACTTGAACCTTCTCAGGTATATGTTCAGGGATTTTTAATTCAATATGGGTCTGACTGAACCGTCTGGCTTCGAGATTACAACATGGTCGAATAATAACACCCTCTTGTTGAAGGAGGGGACCCTTGACCACCACCTATTAAAAATACAATTTGTGAATTGCAGTTAACACTGGCTCCCTCTCTTGGGGGGAAGCCCGCAGGGCCGTCGGCGAGGGGGCATCTTCTCACAGTCCAGCTTGTATCCCTGAGACACAATATCTATTGCCCAGGGACCTAACAGGGAGTGAACCCACTTGTGGCTGAACTTACGAAGGCGTGTCCCCACCGGGCCTAGCTCCGCCTGTGGAGCCCCAGCGGCATAGGTGGATTTTTGTAGGGGCCGGGGAGGACTTCTGTTCCTGGGAACTAGCTGTGTTGATCCCGGCTCTGACAAGAAAGGACGCACCTCAGACTTTCTTGTTTCTTTATTCGAAAGGCTGCATTTAATAATGTCGTGCTTTCTTAGGCTGTGCAGGAATATAAGGCAAACTAGCAGAATTACCAGCTATAGCTGTGGAGACCAGGCCCGAGAACCCTTCTCCACACAATCCTCAGCCTTCCATATGCCTCTTAAGTCGGCATCATCTGTCCAATGCATATTCTACAGGACATGTCAAGCAGAGATCGACATAGCTTTGACTCTAGGACCCAGTATACTCATGTCTCTTTGGGCATGCTTTATAACTATATATCTATCACTTAAGACAGCATCTTTAATATATTTACTAGGGTCTCAATCTCTGCTGATAAGGTACCTGTCCACGCTGCCACAGCGCTATAAACCCATGCCGACACAATCGCCGGTCTGGGTAGTATATTAGAATGTGCACGCTATCTGCAGGATCCCTGAGAATAGCAAGTGCTACCGTCTGTGCAAACAGGACACCCTAGGGGAAGATTCTCAACACATCCTGGCCCTAGTGGGGAAAGGATACAGCCTGAGAATTCTCTTGTGGGAAGCTGCCGTCTCTTGTCTGGAGATTCCCGCTCTTTTTCCTCATGAGAGGAGGGAAATTTACCTCAGCATTCTTCCCCTTAAACATGTGTACTCTTGTGTCAGGGACAGATGAGTCATCAGTGATATGCAAATCATCTTTTATTTCAATAATCATATATTGAATACCTTCTAGCCATCTTGGCTGTAACTTTGCATTATCGTAGTCGACAGTGGAGTTAACTCCGTGTCGATACCAGTGTTTGTTATTTTGGATAGTGAGCATTGTGAGACTCTGAAAGTCTCTGTGACATAGGGACAGACATGGGTAGATTTCCTGTCTGTTCCCTAACCATTTGTGCAATAAATTCACCTTAGCACTTACACATATCCAAACAGGTGTCGGCGTTGTCGACGGAGACACCCTCTCACACACACATCCGATCTATCACCTCCTTAGAGGAGCCTTTTACCTCAGACATGTCGACACACGCGTACCGACACACCACACACACAGGGGATGCTCTATTTGAGGACAGTTCCCCCACAAGGCCCTTTGAAGAGACAGAGAGAGAGAGTATGCCAGCACACACCCCAGCGCTATATAACCCAGGGATTACACTACAACTCAGTGTTTACCCAGTAGCTGCTGTATATACAATTTTTGCGCCTAAATTTATGTGCCCCCCTCTCTCTTTTCACCCTTTGTGTACCAGGATACTGCAGGGGAGAGCCTGGGGAGCTTCCTTCCAGCGGAGCTGTGAAGAGAAAATGGCGCTGGTGTGCTGAGGAAGAAGGCCCCGCCCCTCAGCGGCGGGCTTCTGTCCTGTTTCTGACTAAAAATGGCGGGGGTTTTACACATATACAGTCACAGACTGTATTATGTGTATTTTTATGCCAAAGGTATTTTTATTGCTGCCCAGGGCGCCCCCCCCCCCCCCCAGCGCCCTGCACCCTACAGTGACCGGAGTGTGTGGTGTGCTGTGGGAGCAATGGCGCACGCTGCAGTGCTGTGCGCTACCTTAATGAAGACAGGAGTCTTCTGCCGCCGATTTCATCGCTTCTCTTCTGTCTTCTGGCTCTGCGAGGGGGACGGCGGCGCGGCTCCGGGAACGGACGATCGAGGTCAGGCCCTGTGTTCGAACACTCTGGAGCTAATGGGGTCCAGTAGCCTAAGAAGCACAAGCTAGCTGCAAGCAGGTAGGTTTGCTTCTCTCCCCTCAGTCCCACATAGCAGTGAGTCTGTTGCCAGCAGATCTCACTGAAAATAAAAAAACCTAATAAATACTTTCTTTCTAGCAAGCTCAGGAGAGCCCACTAGGAGCACCCAGCTCTGGCCGGGCACAGATTCTAACTGAGGTCTGGAGGAGGGGCATAGAGGGAGGAGCCAGTGCACACCAGATAGTACCTAATCTTTCTTTTAGAGTGCCCAGTCTCCTGCGGAGCCCGTCTATTCCCCATGGTCCTTACGGAGTTCCCAGCATCCACTAGGACGTCAGAGAAAAGGGCATTACTACTATGTGGCATATTGTGAATAAAGTGTTGTGTTGTGTGGCATAACGTGTATAAGGGGTACTGCTGTGTAGTGTAATGTAAATAAGGTTGCACTACTGTGTGGCGTAAATTATTATTATTTTTTATGGTACTTCATTTTTGTGGGTGACTTGCTAAATCCTATAGAAAAATATGCCCATTTATGGCTTTAATTAATCGGTATGCAGTTAGCATACCGATTGTCGGGATCCCGGTGGTCACAATACAAACGCCAGGATCCCGACGGGGGCACCATACTGCCGCCGGTATATCGTCGAGGTAGGTGATTCCCCCTCTATGGGTGTCCTCCATGCTAGCCAAAAGCGGCACTGCTCGTACATCCCTAGCTATGGCACTGCAGGCGGGGCAGATGATCCAAACTCTATAATGTAGTGTACAAATAAATTTGTCCAGCATTTGTGGGCTACATGCAGTAGCGCACGCAGGGGATGGGGGGGGGGGGGCGGTGTTTCTGGGTACTCAGAAACACCCCTCCCCTGCATGCGCTACTGAACTGGTAACAGTGAGTGTGCACAATATTATTAAGCCCAGCGTCCTCGCGACAAATTTCTGCGCAGAGCCAATTTGATGCAAATCGCATTATTTTGCCAAGAGGGGTCGGGGCTTAGTACAGGCAGCTGCTGTATGTAAGAGATATATGTGTGTGTGTATGTGTGTGTGTATATGTATGTGTGTGGGTGTGCAATGTATGTGTGACTATGACACATATGTGTGCATGTGTATATGTTTGTATTTGTGTGTGTACAATATATGTATATATGTGTGTGTATACAGTATATGTTTATATGTATATGTGTTTAATGTACTGTTGTCCCATATACTGTACTTGTGTGTGTCTGTATCTATGGGTTCAGTATGTAATCCCGAGGGATGGGATGCCTATCGTCAGAATACCAACATTGGCATCCCGGCCATTAAAATCCAGACAGCCCCGCAGTTAACACCTTAAACTTTCCTTTATCCCATACCCGTACTATAACCCTCCCTTGTGGGTGCATAACCCTGCCCGGGAGTGTCTAATCCTAATCTTCCCCAGGGGTGCCTAACCCTAACCCTCCCTTCCCCGCAGCCTAAACCTAACCCTCTCCACTTGGTGCCTAACCCTAACCTCGCCTTCTAAGTGCCTAAACCTAACCCTTCCTCCTCGGTACCTAACCCTAACCTTCCCGTCCCTGCACCCTAACCCTAACCCCAGAGCCGGATTAAGGGGGGGGCCCTGGGGGTAAGTACCCCGGGCCCCCGCCAGCAGCCACAGATTGGATGCTGACAGACATCCTTGGGGCTCTCTCCTGGGGTCCAGCCTTCCATACACCCCCAGAAGAGAGGCCCCGCACCTATCACTGCGGCCCGCACCTGTGCTGCACGGATTGGGGTTATCACTTTACACCTGGCAGCACCCAGGAGAGAGGCTCCTGCGCCGCACTGACCGCCGCTTTCTGCACCCGGCAGCGCCCAGAGAATGACCCCCACGCAGCACCGACTTCTGCTCCCTGCACTTGGCAGCACCCAGGAGAGAAGCCCACGGGACGCATCCTGCACCCAGGAGAGAGGCCCCTGCGCCGCACTGACCACCGCTCCCTGCAGCGCCACGGCTGCAACCCGGTGAGGACCCATACCGAACTCCGTGGCCTGCACCTCCAGCCGCTGACTCCCTGCAGCGGCAGCACCGGCATCAGGGTGAGCAGTACAGTAGAACCTGCGCTGGTGATGACATGGTGGGGCCTCCCTGGGCCCCCCAAAGGCTCAATCCGGCCCTGCCTAACCCCCCTTCTAATGCCTAAACCTCACATCCTCCCCCACGGCAGGACGCGTCCCGCTGAGAGGATGTTCGAGATTCTAGGCGTTGGCATTTTGACGCCGGGAATACCACCTCTGTCGGCATTTTGATGCTGGTATTTCGCCTGCAAATCGGGATTCCGGCGTCGGTATTTGTGCCGCCGAGATCCCGCCTGGCAGCATATTAACTGCGTCCCGTATCTATCTATCTATCTATCCATCCATCCATCCATCCATCCATCCATCCATCCAACCAACCAACCCCCCCTCCCCGTTAAAATCCTGTGTTTACACCTACAGTTATTTATATAGCGCACACATATTCTGCAGCGCTTTACAGAGAATATTTGACCCTTCACATCAGTCCCTGCCCCAGTGGAGCTTACAGTCTATATTCCTGCACTGCCTGCACCCACCTTGCTCACCTCTTCAATCTATCCCTCGCCACTGGCATCTTCCTCTCATCCTTCAAACACACTCTTGTCAGTGGGGGAGAGAGTGAAAGAGGTGAGAGGGTAAGCGATCCAGGGTGCAGGTGGACGGGGGGAGAGGATAGAATAAGAGACATACAGGACTTTATCCTCCTATCAGCTGAGGGTTGTCCTCTGTGCCAGCAAGATAAAATCTTAAATAACACATAATATACTCAACATACTAACATAAAGACACAGAGGAATTGTGAACCCCTCGGGTGATGAGTTATGGAAACCCACTGTGAATGTAGGAATTAGTGAACCATATACCCTGGAGATCCTACCTTGTACTTGGAGGTCTTCTCTTGTCTTCGCAGCAGAGAGATGAGTATAGTAAATTTACTCAGGATAAGCAGTCACTGGTTTTCGTCAACAACTCAATTTATTTATTAATATGGTTCAAAGATGCCCTTCTCTTTCAACAAGTATTACAACAAATGTCAATTTCACAAATTGGTTTGCTTTTCCCAATACACAGGAACAATTGCCTACACAATAAACAGAGTGTTTGATTAGGCCGGAACCTGTCGTCTCTGGTTCTTCCTTCTTAAGCGGATTAGAAATCTTAACTCTGAACTTTATGCATACCGCTAGTACCAGATACAAGAAGGTTAGGATAGTGAATTCCTCAATAACCAAAGTAGCAATAGAGTGTCATGCATGCACTGGCAAGAACTATATTAAAGTGACACAAATCAATGTTCTTTTCCCCTTTAGTTTATACTGCGCAGGTTATTAGCTTACTACCACGTTGGTGCACATGAAGTTTATGGCGCCTAATAGGAATCTTTGAGGTATAGTGTTTATATGTACTCCCTGCCTTTAGCCAAGAACAATTCTGCTTGTATTCTTTCCATACGAGTTCTTTGGAATGTAAAAGACCGCACAGACCTCCAGTATATTCTGATATCTGGTATTATATTATTGTCTTTCCCCTAATTAGAGATTGATTTGTCCCTAAACTG
Source organism: Pseudophryne corroboree (assembly GCF_028390025.1). Classification (NCBI taxonomy): domain Eukaryota; kingdom Metazoa; phylum Chordata; class Amphibia; order Anura; family Myobatrachidae; genus Pseudophryne; species Pseudophryne corroboree. The sequence goes on from NC_086444.1 coordinate 368,323,304, forward strand.
GACTAACGATATGTCTTTAGGGGGGTGCACCTGGAATAAAACTATTCGGTATTGGGCAAACAGAGAGAGAAGGTATTCCTTTATTAGGGCACACAGAGACTAATACCATTCATTTAACTATAAGTCATCATCCTTTCAGATAGTGACCACTAATGTTAAAATATAACTTTTATTATATAACGTTAATAGCTGGCGAAATATGTGAAATAAAAATAATAAATTTGTGCAGAATGTGAGAACAAAAATTTAAAAAAAAAATGAAAATAAAGTGATATTAAAAGGCTAAACCACTGAAAAATGCTTGATTTATTATTCCTTATTAGGATATATTCCTGGTTGCTAAACAGTAAATTGTTGTATTATGAATTGTTACTCTTAATGTGTGTACAGCTCTAACCAGACACTCTCGCTCTACTATAGTGGTGTTAAGTGGCCACCCGTTATTAACATGCCATATGATTCTTCAATTCACAACCAAGAAGAGGCACTGGTGAATTAGCTTAAATGTATACATTCACCCCCATTAATCCTTGCCTCATGGGTTGGCATGTTATTATAAACGGTTGTGTCTGTTAGTCGACCTGTGCTTATTGCATGCTCATATAATCAGGAAATAACTGTGAGCATGCTATTGTTCCACTACTGATTCTATTCAGATGGAGCAGAGAAGGATCACTGTTAAATAGCCCGTAGCTGTATTTTCTGCTACGAGTTAATATGAGCTACTCACTCGAGTTCAATATTTGAGCTGTTGTCGGCTTTGTAATTAGCCAGTTGAATTCATTAAATTGTAGTTAGGTTTATTCACAAATGACAATCTTGTGGATTATCTTGCAGCATGTGTGAAATTAATTAATGAGCCATGTCCGACATGCATACTATATTGTAAGTTAACATGAGATTCCTACCCTGAACTTGATCAGGGATGTGGTGTCTGAACTCATTTTGTTGCACCAGATTACAATTTAAGATATAATCAACTGGTGTCGTTTCATATATTTCACTGCTGACAGCTAGGATCTAGTAACTGGTGCGGGTTCTGAGATTCTATTCTCCGCAATTGTATGCACCGGCTCATTCACATTAATTACCCAATGGTCTTTTGGGATCAGTTAACAAAATGTGTCTCACAGAATAATTAGTCAGATCACGGTGTATGTGTAATTGATCACTATAAGACGTGTTCCGTCAAACGAACACCCGGTCTTATTATATTCACAAATAATTAATATATTTAGGGTTATATCCCAGATAAAGATATATTTAGGAGCTCATTTGGCATATATCACGTCTCATGAGAGAACTCATTTAGTATTAAACCGTGTGCTGCAGCCAGGGGCTCGGTGTCCAGCACGGACTTTTAAAAGTTTCCCCTGCTCCCCGTCACACTTAACGGCTCACTAAGATTGCTGTCATAACACACACATGCCGCTGTCTGAAATCCTTCTAACTCCTACGTACACACATATATAATTAAACTATTCTAGCAACATGATTCTATTTATCAAGCATATTTTTGAACATTTACAGGGCTTATCCACCCATGCAGTGGTTTAACTGAATAAAACGGACACGTCTCCACGTGTACCGCTCAGCCTAACGATCGTTTCGCTTATACAGCTTAATCATAGGAATTCCTATGATTAAGCTGTATAAGCGAAACGATCGTTAGGCTGAGCGGTACACGTGGAGACGTGTCCGTTTTATTCAGTTAAACCACTGCATGGGTGGATAAGCCCTGTAAATGTTCAAAAATATGCTTGATAAATAGAATCATGTTGCTAGAATAGTTTAATTATATATGTGTGTACGTAGGAGTTAGAAGGATTTCAGACAGCGGCATGTGTGTGTTATGACAGCAATCTTAGTGAGCCGTTAAGTGTGACGGGGAGCAGGGGAAACTTTTAAAAGTCCGTGCTGGACACCGAGCCCCTGGCTGCAGCACACGGTTTAATACTAAATGAGTTCTCTCATGAGACGTGATATATGCCAAATGAGCTCCTAAATATATCTTTATCTGGGATATAACCCTAAATATATTAATTATTTGTGAATATAATAAGACCGGGTGTTCGTTTGACGGAACACGTCTTATAGTGATCAATTACACATACACCGTGATCTGACTAATTATTCTGTGAGACACATTTTGTTAACTGATCCCAAAAGACCATTGGGTAATTAATGTGAATGAGCCGGTGCATACAATTGCGGAGAATAGAATCTCAGAACCCGCACCAGTTACTAGATCCTAGCTGTCAGCAGTGAAATATATGAAACGACACCAGTTGATTATATCTTAAATTGTAATCTGGTGCAACAAAATGAGTTCAGACACCACATCCCTGATCAAGTTCAGGGTAGGAATCTCATGTTAACTTACAATATAATATGCATGTCGGACATGGCTCATTAATTAATTTCACACATGCTGCAAGATAATCCACAAGATTGTCATTTGTGAATAAACCTAACTACAATTTAATGAATTCAACTGGCTAATTACAAAGCCGACAACAGCTCAAATATTGAACTCGAGTGAGTAGCTCATATTAACTCGTAGCAGAAAATACAGCTACGGGCTATTTAACAGTGATCCTTCTCTGCTCCATCTGAATAGAATCAGTAGTGGAACAATAGCATGCTCACAGTTATTTCCTGATTATATGAGCATGCAATAAGCACAGGTCGACTAACAGACACAACCGTTTATAATAACATGCCAACCCATGAGGCAAGGATTAATGGGGGTGAATGTATACATTTAAGCTAATTCACCAGTGCCCCTTCTTGGTTGTGAATTGAAGAATCATATGGCATGTTAATAACGGGTGGCCACTTAACACCACTATAGTAGAGCGAGAGTGTCTGGTTAGAGCTGTACACACATTAAGAGTAACAATTCATAATACAACAATTTACTGTTTAGCAACCAGGAATATATCCTAATAAGGAATAATAAATCAAGCATTTTTCAGTGGTTTAGCCTTTTAATATCACTTTATTTTCATTTTTTTTAAAAAATTTTTGTTCTCACATTCTGCACAAATTTATTATTTTTATTTCACATATTTCGCCAGCTATTAACGTTATATAATAAAAGTTATATTTTAACATTAGTGGTCACTATCTGAAAGGATGATGACTTATAGTTAAATGAATGGTATTAGTCTCTGTGTGCCCTAATAAAGGAATACCTTCTCTCTCTGTTTGCCCAATACATACGAGTTCTTTGTAAATAAGTTGAAAGTACTCCCTTAACTGTAGAAAGAGTTAATTGGTGCTGATAAATCTCTGTGAAGGTGAAGCAGGCTTAATATATTGGTCCTAAATGATTGTCCCGAGCTGAACTCTGTATCCCTCTGAATAAGATAGGTACCTGGTCCTGCCTGGCTGTTTACTGACTGTGTGCTGGACAGGGCTCACTTAAACCCAGCTTAGGTTTTTGTAGTTCACCTGCAGTGTCCTCAACGTATTAGTGCAATGCAATAGCTAGAGGTAAACTGGTTAATAATTAGGAGGTCTCAGCTAATACTTTAAGTCTCTGTATTCTCTATGCTGCTGTAATATCAGGGTCTTTATGACTTTAGGACAGTGGCACTATGCTGCAGCAATTGGCTCTAACTACCTGCCAAAGTGAGGTGATACTGTGTCCGGACTAAAATAGCTGATCTTGCTCTGGGCAGCCAGTGTAGGTTGAAATAGGCTATTTTAGATTAATATTGTTCAGTTGGATGTGAGAATCCCTTCAGGGACATACAGCCCTACTATAGCTGTTTCTGTGCGCCCTCTGATTGCCGTATATGGACTGTCCGGGGCCACCTCCCGAACCTCCCTATGTGTTCACACACTTACTCACTGTCGGGCAGAGTCTCCATCTATGAATGTCAGTCACCTCCAAGACACTTTCCTGAAGGCGTCCCCGCTAGAAGTATCTTACAGCAGGCAGTCAGAGGGAGGGATCCACTACCGCCCCCGTCATCAGCGTCAGAGATGACATCTTCTCTGGAGCGCGGATAAGGATCTCCACACCGGACTCACTCTCTAAGCTCAGCGGGACACACCGGACTCTGTTCGGGGTAATTCAGCTTAACTTTGCCATCAGAAGCAGGTACGGAGCGGTTACCACAGCTGTTAATGCCGCACCGAGTACGCAGCACCAGCGCACCTCTCTCCGTCCTCTCAGCGAGCTCTCCATCAACTACCTCTCCCAACTGTCACTGGCCTAACCACCTGACTGGTCATGTGACCTGCTCCTGAGCTCTTGAGCAGTTGCTGGGGCTGCGGTTTGTCAGTTATATAATGACATACACCTGCACTGTAGTGTGATGCACAATGTCAGACATACTGTAATACTTCCCATTGTGGGGTATTACAGAATAACTTGTGGCAGAAAATTATTAGCTATTTATTTATAATGTAAGTAACACTATGGTGGCAAACAGAAGATAGCAGAGCTGAGTAAAACCAAACAATGCACAACTAATAGCAACAATCACATGTATTGTACACAGAGACCTCCCAGGGTGCCTATATGAACACAAAAATAGGGTATCCAACTGCCTTCTAAACTTTACTACCCATCCCATGAAGGAGGTGTTTCTGCCCCTGTAAGGGTAGTGCAGTTCATAATATAGCCACAAAGGTGAGTGCAGGGCAATCTTCATGTATAGGCACACTGGGCAGCTGCCCAGGGCCCCACAATTTTAGGGGCCTTCAAGCAGGGGTAGTCACACAATCAGAATGGCGAGGCAACGTTCCCTACCTGCCTTCGAATCTACAGCCAGACAGGGAATGGCTGTCAGCATGCTGATTGGTGGCTGGCTGGAGCTATCCACTGATAAGAGTGCTGACCGCTCTTTACCGTCTGGAAGCATGTGGAGAGGGGTAATTTGTGATTTTGTTACCGTGAATGGGTGTGTGGGGGCCCCAGGGCATTGCTTTGCCAAGAGCATACAATGCTGTTAAGATGGCCCTGGTTGAGTGTATCCCAACACAAAGTATATACTTGCACCCAGTTAACTGTTCTGCCATTCTTTCCCATCCAAAATAGCCAACAAGAAAATTGGTTTGGTCTTCATATTCACTACACTAAACAACATCAACTAACACACCCCTAACACTACCATAAAGCAGTACAGTCATGTGACCGGCGCCAGGGCCAGCCCCACAGCCTTATGGTTTAAGGGTAGGTACACACTAGAATGATGTGTACCCAGCTGATCCGACGGACAACGGGTCCCTGCATACGTACTGCATAGACACTTGCACAATACAGGGGACAACGGCGCAATGTAGGATGCCATGCTGAATTCACATTACGCAATATCTTCTAGTTGGCTGTGCAGCATGGCCAACTGGAAGATATTGCATGCAACCCACAGGAGCGCGCAATCGGACACACACACTTAACAATATGCCCGATTTGCCCGATACCGACAAATTGGGCCGATAGCATTTTAGTATGTATCCACCCTAAGCCATGTGAGGCATATTCTGCCTTCAGTTGTGCATGAGTGTGAAGTTACGTTAATGTGATCTCTGCTGTGGTAACTGATGTGTTACATCTTCCTTTAGACTTTGTCAAAATATGTACGGGATTATATCAATCTGTTTATAAACATTCCAAAAGCTTTCTGATCTAAGGTGCATACACACTTGCCGTGAAAGTGAACAACGTCGCTTATTTTCACCCTTCCTGAGCTACGTTGTTCACTTTCTTGGCAAGTGTGTATGCCGGCGACGACGAGCGATGTGCTGCACTGTGGGACGGTAACGACCCTCGCTGTCGGCCGTACATGCAGCACAATTTGGACTGTTGTCCAAGAGCTGCCTGCACGGTCTCTGCGTGACGTCACTGAGCGATATGGTCGTCATAACGCTCAGTGTGTACTGTGTATGTACTGCTGCCGACTGCCCGATCCGGGAGCGGGAAACACTAGGCGACGTATATCATAGAGCGTGTTGCCTAGTGTGTACTCACCTTTAGTGCTCCAACCCTCATTTATAGTCTCCTGTTGAGTTTGTTTAACCCTTTAACAAGTGTTAAGGATTACTGTCAATACTGTGACCTCCACATGAACTGTGGGGTCTGATTTATTCTATATTGTAATTTGAACAACAAGACTTCCAGTAATCATATATACAGTTAATGGTGTTTAAGAGCTCCACCATTGGTTATACCCCTTTCACACCACACAAATAACCCGGTATTGACCCGGCATATTGCCGGGTCAACACGGGTCGGCGTGCGGTGTGAAAGGGGCATAGCCGAAATCGCGGGTCGCCTGACCCGGCAATTCAACCCAGGAATAAAGCAGTGTTATACCCGGGTTGAATACCGGGTCAGTGGCTGCGTAAACGGGCTCCCGGGTCGATGCTTCCCGGGACCCGTTTACTACAGCAGGGAGAGACGGCGCGGAGATGATCTCATCTCCCAGCGCCGCCTCCACCTCCGCCCCCGCCCCCCGCTGCTATGGCAACCCGCCCGGCATATTGCCAGGTCGGGGAAGCCTGCAGCTGCGGCCAATGCCGGAACCCACCCGGGAAGGACCCGTTTCCAATTCCCGGGTGGGACTCAGCATTGGCAGTGTGAAAGGGGTATAATTATAGCGGTGCTGTCATCTGTGTAATTATTACACATATGTTTTCATCTGGGCCCTCATATTAATCTGCGACTGTTGAGTTCCTGCATGTGGCCTTGATAAAAACTATTTTTGAAGTATATGACTGCTGTTGGGTCATATGTGCCTAATAACAATATTTTCCTGCTTTTAGTGTCATGTGGTGAATGAATGTGATATGCATTAACAAATGTTTTATTGGACAGGTTTTTATTTTTAATCTTGTATTTTCTATATTAAATTGCTCAAATTACTACACAATGGAAGGCCTCTGGTCATTTTTTGGTGTACCTGGTGCTGGGCATTAAATAAAGATCCTAAATAAAAAGGAGTTCATCGTTTAATTGTGGTTGGTGAAAAGATCCATGATCTAGAAACTAAAGACATGAGATAAGCCTTAAACATTGTGATTAACGTACGCCTCTTACTACTACATTGTAGTTCCATTCTCACAAATATACCACACTATAGGCCTTATTCAACGAGTGCCGCTAATGCGTTGCAATCGCATTATGCCCTTGTTAGGCCTAGCGCGCACGCACAGATCCCAATCTGCGTGCGTGCGGGATGGCCAATGCGATTGTATTGCATTGATGCGAACGGCTCTGCCTGATTGACAGGCAGAGGCGTTCGCGGGGCAGTCAGGGGCATCAACTCAGCATTGTGAGGGCATCAACTTGGCACTGCTTGGGCATGGTGTCCGAAACTGTGTTGGTACGTGGCCACCACATGACATCAGACGCGACTGCTGCGATAGGAAACATGGCGGCAGCCCGACTGCCTTTGCAGTCATGCTGTGGAGGCAGGGGGCTTTCCTTATTTAGCGATGTGATCGCAATTGAATTGCGATCATATTGCTGGCTGTCATTAGCATGCTGAGCGGCTTTGCCCTGTGCTGGGTGTCCCCAAGCATGTGACTGATAAGTTGCAGTTTGCTAAAATTGCTAAAGAAGGTCCTATAAGCGCCTTCCTGTGTATGTAATCAAGGAAAGCTCATCTTAAAGTAAGTATATGCAAATTGCCATTAATAGATACATTTTTAGTTAAGAATCTAAACTACTCTTGAAATAAAAATGTTGGATGTTTTATGAGGGTTCAACAAAACACTTTGCAACATGTATATACAGGCCATGGGAATGTGTTTATCTTTAGGTGGTGTAGGTTGAATGATTGCTGCTGCCTGATGCATGTATTTCTTATCAGCGTGTGCCACACAACATTAGGTGTACTGCTGACAGTTAAGAAAATACTGTAGCTTGTGCTCGGAACCAGCAACAAATCTCCTGACACAGGTTATTAACAGCATTTTCCTGACATATTGTGCCAAGCCATTTCAAGCTACTTATTACGGAAATATGATTCTACCCAAACACATTCCTGGTACATTAAGTACTTCAAAATCGCATTAGTGTCTTTTGTAATAACGTTCCATAATCCCAGGAACTTGATATAGTTGCCAATTTTTCCTTATTCAAAGGGATATGATTTAAGCATCTATCCCTGAAAATGTCCCTGTAGTGTAAGAGTGTGGCCGTGCAGTGTAGTGCCTGCTGCCGTGCAGGTGTGACTCACTTCTTACCGCTAGTTCTCCTCAACTTCCGGCCACGGAACCTCTTCAAACCGGGGACCACTCCAGTAACCTTGATGCGTCGATTCCGCCTTGATGACCATACGACTAGAGGAAGAGAAACACTGGTCACCAAGTATCAACTCTTTCCGCGGCGAGGAAGAGGAAACATGGGGATGGCCGCGACCTTCACCGATTAGGTGAATGTCATCACTGGCCCTAAGGCCTCAGCCACCCAATTGTCACCTATTTGACACTTGCGCACCAGGTGAAAGCGAGCCTCACTAGGCCTAGCGAGGACTCGCGAATCGGCGCCCAACACAGACCAAGACAAACACACAGAGGGGTATACTCACACAGCCATACTTGTCACCTTGCCTGTCGCGGGTCTCTGCTCCTGAAGAGAAAGTGACAGCAGACTCCCTACAAACTAGCGAATAGGCTAAACAATGAAACTGGCCTATTCTTCTATGAAACTCTGAACAAATATAACTTGGCTAAACGGCTGCCACTGTCCTCAGCTAGCAGAGCATACACATTCAAGGAGACAACAGTTGTGACATATGACAGTGTGAGTTACCTTTACGCTGGTGTATTGAAGATCCTGCACGTCGTGCTGACTAACCAATGCCTGTACTATACCCCTGGGCGCATGCGCGAATTGGGCGTCCTGTCAGGTTTACGGGATGGTAGGGTATGTGGGGGCGGGACCGTCTCTCCACAACCTTCCCTGTCCCAAACGGAGTACAGAACATGCGGGCCAGTCAGCCCTTCACACACAACCAACCATATGCCTCGAGCGAGCTACCGTACAGCCCACTTGCTGCGGGGACCAAGCCGGAAGGGCTCTGTACTATGCGTTCCCAACCGCGAGGACCCTATTATCCACCCGAGTCGGGGGACTTCTGACCCTGCCCTGTATTGAGCCCAGACCTAATGCCTCCTGACAATGGAAATGTAATCTGGGCCTAATGCCAAGATTACTAATTCTGATTTAGCCCCCCCTTTTTGTGCTACTAACTTACCCTCAGGCCTATTGCCCGTATGTGCCCACAGGCCTAGTGCCTGCCTATCGATGGGAGTGTAATCTTGGCCTAATGCCAAGAGTACTGAATCCAACCTAGCCCCCTTATACTCCTATCTGCAACACAGGCCTAGTGCCTGAACTGTGCCCCCAGGCCTAGCACCTGCCTAACGAAGGAAAAGCAATCTTGGCCTAATGCCAAGATTACCATTATACATGTAGTGGCCTCCTTCTCCTAACTGCTGCTCAGGCCTATTGCTTGTCTGTGGCCACAGGCCTAATGCCTAACAATCCTGGAGGTCTAAGGAGGGGAAAACCTAAATGAAAGAGTTGAGGGACCAAGGCCTCCTGCCTGGATCGGTGGGAGAGGTGTTACGTTCCTGGTGCTCAGAACAAGGGATATGTTGCGTAGTGAGTCCAGAGCACCAGAACGTGACGCTGAATAAGGTGTGGTGTGGTTTGGAAATAGCCCCTAGCAGCCTACCTCCATTGTTTCACCCGTGTGGTCAGTTCACGCCTGCGTGACTATGGTTTCTTGGGCTTACGGCAGCCGCGTTTGAAGGGCGGATTAGGTCTGCCCAACTCCGATGCCCCCAGGTCTTAGAGTGAGACAAGGCGTGAACCGAGACAGGATAATAACAAGGGGACCTCTAACTAAAGCAAACAGAAGGCTAGGGGCTACTAACAACCCTAAAACTAAGTATATGTGTGGCACGCCGCCAAAGGAAAGAACAACAAAGGAGATGCTGTCCACACGCCGACACAATACTGTTGTGTACCGGCGGTGACAGCATATGCAGAACCCTCTGCAAAACACCAGTAACAAATAAAACCAAAGAATACAGCGGCCTAGGCCGACAGACGCGGCAAAGCCGCTACTCACGGAACCGGTACAAATACTGGCAAACGGACAGGAACCCCCAATGTAGCCGACACAGGCTATCAGAACCGAAGGACAGGCAGAATCCCGAACGACAGACCGGTGGACACCAAGAAGCCAGATACTCGATCAGGCACAGACTAAGCCACAGGACTTCTGGAGACGAACGCTTCACGGCAGGACACGGGATCAAACACTGGAACCGACACTGGAAGCAGCTAGACAGACACTGCTAGACAGGAGCTCAGGAACTGGCAGGAACTAGCTCAGAACTCAAGAACTATCACCAGCGTCTGTGTATTGCACTCAGCCAGAATATAACAGAGAGCCCTAATTAATTATGTCGTGCAGCTGCCCTGTTGCATGACTCCAAACTGACAAGATGCAATTAGCAGACAGGTGAGGCCAAACAAATGGAAACAGGCTGCAATTACACAGACTCACCACCGACAGCAAACAAGAATCTTCTAAACCAGAGAAAAGGGAAATCCTGGCCTGCAAGAGAACTATAAACATAAAATAGGAATGAACCACTACCCGTGGTTCATAACAGTACCCTCTCCTTAAGGGTGGGCTCCGAACACCACATGACACCCAAGGGGAACATAAACAGAAGTATAACATAAAATACATAACCAAACTGCAAAACAGGAATGAGCCACAGCCGTGGCTCATAACAGTACCCCCCCCCCCCCCCTTGAGGAGGGGTCAACGGACCCCAAAATTCAGCCTTTCCAAAACAAGGGATACAAAAAAAACCTGACACACTGTTCTAACAGGCAAGAAAACAGAAACAAGCTGTGGCAACAGCTTGTAACAGTGCCCCCCCCCCCCCCCCCTTGACGGTGGCCACTGGACACAAGACAAGGAAAAAAAACTTTTTTTTTTTTTTTAATATACACCACAAGGCAAGAGTCAGCAATATTTCTTTTTCTTTTTCTTCTTTTTACCCTGTGCTTGCTTGGCGACACCAGGAAAGGAAGAAACCTCTGGCTCAAAAAATTCTTCAAAACATATAGGTCGAGCAATCAGATGCTTCCGTCTCCTACCAGAGTGCCCGGCATATAAGAAACCTCATCAGTTTCGGAATCTGAGAACAGACCATAGATTGGTTCCATTCCCCTAGGTACTGAAACATTAGAAGATTTCCTGTAGGGAGAAGACGGGAAAGCACATCCAGTAGCAATGGTAATAGGCTGTGATCTTTGTGCCGAGTTTACAGTATACGGTGGACTCTCAGCATATAAGATGGGTGACCTAGAGGAACCTGACCCAATTTTTTTGGAACCATATCTCTTAATAACTGCATCACTGAATGCCGGGGGATCCTGAAGAATGGGATCTTCAGCTTTCATTAAGCTGGACGCCCACTCAAAAGGCTCTCCTCTAAAGGAATATATCAGATAGAGCACAAGGTTCTCTGAAGTGATGCCCAGAAATGGTCTAGACAACAAAATGGTGTAATAGTGTTTGTAAAGCGCCAGAAATTGGACTAAGTCCCCATCAAATATTATAGATGTTGAGAGTCAGGATCTGCTTCCTTCCCATCTGACTGACTAGAGTGCTTTGCTAGGACCTGGTCACTACTGACCTTACTCGAGGCTGTGACTTTCTGAAACCCACCAGGGGCAGTGACTTTCTGAACCCCACCTGGGGCAGTGGCCCTTGGAACCCCACCTGGGGCAGTGGCCCTTGGAACTCCACCTGGGGCAGTGGCCCTTGGAACCCCACCTGGGGCAGTGACCCTTGGAACCCCACCTGGGGTAGTGATCCTTGGAACCCCACCTGGGGTAGTGACCCTTGGAACCCCACCTGGGGTAGTGACACTCGGAACCCCACCTGGGGCAGTGGCCTTCGGGAACCCCGCTGGGGCAGTGGCCTTCGGGAACCCCGCTGGGGTCAGCACCTCGGAGTCTTTTACTGGGCCTGGGCCGTCAGCCTCCCTCTATGGGACTGGGCCGTCGGCCTCCCTCTCTGGGACCGGGCCGTCAGCCTCCCTCTCTGGGACCGGGCCGTCAGCCTCCCTCTCTGGGACCGGGCCGTCAGCCTCCCTCTCTGGGACCGGGCCGTCGGCCTCCCTCTCTGAGTCGATAATTATCGACACTTCTCCCGGGACTATGACCTCCGGGACTTTTGCTGAAGCTATAACCTTCAGAACCTTCACTTACGCTATGCCTCTTGAGTCCTTTCCTGGGGAAACGACCTCTAGACCCTTTTCTAGGGCTGTGTCTCTCGAGACCCCACTTGGGGATATTACTTCAAAGATCCCTTCTGGGGTTTTGCTTCTCGAGTTCCCTTCTAGAACTATGGTTTTAGATACCCTTTCTGGGGTTGCGCTTTTCAAGTCCCTACCTGGGGTAACAGCTTCTGAGACCCCTTCTGGTATTGACACGAGCTATAATATTCGATGTCCCTCTATGACCTAGAGCATCTGGTACCGCTCCAGGACTCTGGGCATCGGGTACCGCTCCAGGACTCTGGGCATCGGGTACCGCTCCAGGACTCTGGGCATCGGGTACCGCTCCAGGACTCTGGGCATCGGGTACTGCTCCAGGGGTTTGCAACTCTGCTTCAACAGGAAAATCAAGAGAGGAGAGAAACATTCTCCTTTGGTTCCTGAATCTATAATGGGGCTCCCTAGCCCAAGGACCCCAATTATAGGACAGAGTGCTTTTTAGTGTGGGTTGTGTGACAAGTACCTCTGCCACAGTAGAGACAGGAGTAGGTCTTGTATCCTGACTCAACTTGGCCAGAGGGCAGGACTTGTCGCCACACTTTGGCTTGCGCAACTCACAGGTCTGCAGATAGTGGCCTAAACCCCCACAATATAGGCATAAATTTAAGTTTCTGCGACGCAGACGCTCCTCTTCTGAGAGCCTGGGCCGCAGAAAACTTTTTAACTTTTTCTCTCCAACTGAACCTGAGGATTCTCTTGTCACCATATTGTGAGCAAGAGTCTCTTTAGAGGTAGATGAACTCTCAACGACTTCTGGCAAGATAAGCAAAATTTTAGTCAGAAGGTTTTGCAGTTGCTTTAAGGATTGCTGCAAAACTTCCAGTCGCTCAGGTTTCAAAGCACTGAAAGCAGAGTTCAGGGCTGAGAGAGATGCTTGCAGGGCTTGCATAGTAGGCATAGGAGGATTTCAAACTAGACAAGACAAGACTAGACACGATTCTAGACACGATTCTAAGACAAGATTCTTAGACGCGATTCTAGACACGATTCTAGACACGATTCTAAGACAAGATTCTAGACAAGATTCTTAGACAAGATTCTAGACAAGACAAGACTGGACTGGATTTTTAAACTAGACAAGACAAGACAGGACTGGATTCTAAACACCGTACTGGATTCTACGCACTGAGTTCTAGACAGGACTGGATTCTAAACACCGAACTGGATTCTGCGCACTGAGTTCTAGACAGGACTGGATTCTTGACAGGACTGGATTCTAGACAAGACACTGGACCAAAAAAGAAAAAACTACTATTTAGCTTTGTTTCTTTTTTGTTGTATGGCTGGTGATAATGTTACGTTCCTGGTGCTCAGAACAAGGGAGATGTTGCGTAGTGAGTCCAGAGCACCAGAACGTGACGCTGAAATAAGGTGTGGTTTGGAAATAGCCCCTAGCAGCCTACCTCCATTGTTTCACCCGTGTGGTCAGTTCACGCCTGCGTGACTATGGTTTCTTGGGCCCACGGCAGCCGCGTTTGAAGGGCAGATTAGGTCTGCCCAACTCCGATGCCTCCAGGTCTTAGAGTGAGACAAGGCGTGAACCGAGACAGGATAATAACAAGGGGACCTCTAACTAAAGCAAACAGAAGGCTAGGGGCTACTAACAACCCTAAAACTAAGTATATGTGCGGCACGCCGCCAAAGGAAAAGAACAACAAAGGAAATGCTGTCCACACGCCGACAATACTGTTGTGTACCGGCGGTGACAGCATATGCAGAACCCTCTGCAAAACACCAGTAACAAATAAAACCAAAGAATACAGCGGCCTAGGCCGAAAGACGCGGCAAAGCCGCTACTCACGGAACCGGTACAAATACTGGCAAACGGACAGGAACCCCCAATGTAGCCGACACAGGCTCTCAGAACCGGAGGACAGGCAGAATCCCGAACGACAGACCGGTGGACACCAAGAAGCCAGATACTTGATCAGGCACAGACTAAGCCACAGGACTTCTGGACACAAACGCTTCACGGCAGGACACGGGATCAGACACTGGAACCGACACTGGAACCGACACTGGAAGCAGCTAGACAGATACTGCTAGACAGGAGCTCAGGAACTGGCAGGAACTAGCTCAGAACTAAAGAACTATCACCAGCGTCTGTGTATTGCACTCAGCCAGAATATAACAGAGAGCCCTAATTAATTATGTCGTGCAGCTGCCCTGTTGCATGACTCCAAACTGACAAGATGCAATTAGCAGACAGGTGAGGCCAAACACATGGAAACAGGCTGCAATTACACAGACTCACCACCGACAGCAAACAAGAATCTTCTAAACCAGAGAAAAGGGAAATCCTGGCCTGCAAGAGAACTATAAACATAAAAGAGGAATGAACATCTACCCGTGGTTCATAACAAGAGGCTGCTGTGGGGAGCTCTGTCAGCTCTTTTGCTTCTCTAACACTGCAGCACCCTCCGCTGGTCCTCCGCAGCTGGGCTCCGGGCTCCGCCTCTTCGGTCCTCTCGGTTGCCGCCTCTTCGTTTTTCTGATGTGGGGTCTTTCTCTTCCACCAGATCTTCTCCCGCCGCCGCTGCTCCTTCTGCTTCTTCTGGAGCTCTTCTCTGCTCCGGCGCTCAACTGAGCTCCGCAGCCGCTCAGCGCCTAATATAAGATGCTGGGAGAAGGCGGAGCGATGACACGCGGGCTCCCATTGGTCCACTGCGATGAGCACTGATTGGCCCGCCGCGGCGGCTTCCTATTGGACACCAATCCGTGAGCCGGGATTGGCTCACAGTTGGCGCCAAGTTCAAATCCCAGGGCGCTGATTGGAGGAACCCGGATCCTTTCTGATCCAAGCTCCTCCATGGTCGCGCCCCGTTGCCGTCCCGCCGCCTGCCGCACCCCGACGTGGAGACCAGCCGCCTGCCTCACATTTCCCCCCCATTTGTCCTTTGTAGTCCCTACAAAGGAAGACTGTGACCAGATAAAATCCGGGTCAGCATACCGGGGACCAGGCACACTGCGGCTGGAACACTGGGACCATCTAGGCAAAGGAGATACCGCGGGACTGGGAGCCCCAACATCCTGGAATGTGTTGTCGCGAGGCTGAACTACCGGCACCCACCAATCTTCGTCCAGGTCAACCGCCCTGGGAGATTGTGATAGCGCCGTCTCTTCAGCAGGCGATGGAGCAGTACCCAGAACGGAGGCACCTTCCCTCTCCTCGGCCTCAGGAAACAAACAAGGAAGGGTCCTCAACCGACCGGTCCCATCCGTCGCTTCCACCTGGTAAACCGGGCCCTCTTCTGTGAGGCGCCTTTGGAAAATATGGGGCATTACCTCCCATTTTTCTGTCAGTTTTCCGCCCGGCCGTGTCATGCGGACCAGTACCCACCTTCCTACGTCAAAAGGCTCAGCTCCTCGAGTTCTATTGGGCACATGAGTATGGTCGGCTATCATCCTCCGAGTCACGTTGTGAGACACTTTTAAGCGCTGCTGATATTCCGTGACCCAGTCTGCTGGCAATGAACCCCCTTCTTTCCAAAGTTCGGATAAGTTCAGGTCCTGCGCTTCACGCCCCGGGTGACCAAACAGCAAAAAGAAGGGGGAGTAACCGGTGGTGCTGTGAACCCTGTTATAGGCCCACACCAGCTCTGCCACATGTTCTGGCCACCTCCGTCTCTTGGTGTCTTCCAAGGTCCGCAGCATCTGGAGCAAGGTCTGATTGAAGCGTTCACAGGCGCCATTCCCCTGAGGGTGGTACGGAGTGGTACGGGACTTCTGCATCCCATATAGTCGACAAAGTTGCTCCATCAGTCTCCCTTGAAAGCATGCCCCTTGGTCCCAATGTATTCTTTCGGGGCACCCAAACTGCCGGATGAAATGCTCGACAATGGCCTTGGTAGCGGACTCTGCCATCTGATCTCGGGTAGGGACCACAACCGTGAACTTAGTGAAGTGGTCGGTCATGACCAAAGCATATTGATGGCCACTAACGGATTCCTCAATAAGAACGTAATCAATCATGAACAGCTCCAGGGGATGACTCATCTGAATGGTCTGTACAGGTGCATGCTGTTTGTGCGGCTTGACAACTCCACATCTCTGACACTCCCGGCACACCCTTTCCACCAAGGTCAATAACTGAGGGGCAAAGGACTGATGCTGTAGCTACTGGTAGGTTTTTGCTGATCCGAAATGTGCCCCGCTATCTTGTGCTTTGGTCACCAAAGTCTGGAGCACCGCTTCTGGCACCACAATCTGTTCCACCATCCTAAGCTCGTGGTGCAGATACACCTGCCGACGCAGTGTTTCGGCGCAGACCATTAGCCGGTCTCAACTCCGCAGGACTTTTCACAATAGAGGGTCAGCCGACTCCTCTCCTGCTGGCTAGGCCAGTGTCCCTTCTGCTTCCACTGCCGTATGACACTAAGTCCCGGATCACTCTGCTGCTCCGGAGCAGAGTGGCACATTCAAATACTTGTTGCTTTTTCGTAGTTACGGGACATCTAATTCTGGTCAAATCCGGGACCTCTATACTCTCATCTTCTTTGTCCCCCGAAGTCAGAGGTGGGTGTACAGGAAATCGCGACAATGCACCCACATTCCCATTACTCTTCCCTGGCCGATAGTGGATTTTGTAACTGAATTTTGCCAACTGGGCCACCTAACGCTGCTCCAAAGCGCCCAGTTTCGCAGTTTCCAAGTAGGCCAGGGGATTGTTATTCGTGTAGATCTCCACATGAGTAGCTGTCAGATATTCGGCAAATTTCTCAGTCACTGCCCAGACTACAGCCAACAGTTCCAACTTTAAGGAACTGTAGTTATATGGGTTCCGCTCTGTTTCCCTCAAACGCCGGCTACCATAGGCGATTACTCGTTCTAGGCCGTCTTGTACTTGTGAAAGTACTGCCCCTAATCCCTGTAGGCTGCCATCGGTACAGAGCAGAAAAGGTTTTTCAAAATCAGCATATCCCAGAACCAGAGCCTTGGTGAGCATTCTCTTCAGGTGTCGGAACGCCTCCCCTTGTGCCTCACCCCAGGCTATTGCCTGCATTTTTTGGTAGTGGGCTCTCCTCGGAGCAGAGCATGCAATGGTTCAGCAATTTTGACGAAATCTTTGATAAACCGTCGATAGTAACTGACCAATCCTAGGAAAGCGCGCAGTTCGGTGATAGTAGTGAGCATCTTTCACTCCTGGACTGCTGAAATCTTACCAGGTGTAGGGCAAACTCCCTCTCTGGATACAACATGTCCCAAATACTCCAAGCTTGATTTCAGAAGATGACCCTTACTGGGCTTGAGCTTAAGCCCGTACTTCTCCAGACGCTGTAACACCAAATCTAGGTGCGTCAGATGCTCTTCTAGAGTGGAGGCAAACATGATAATATCATCCAGATATATCAGAAGAGCTTTGAAATTCAAGTCCCCTAAACACCTCTCCATCATCCGCTGTAATGTAGCTGGGGCATTAGTGAGTCCAAAAGGCATGCGCAAAAACTCAAACAACCCCATCAGAGTTGTGAAGGCGGTCTTTTCTTGATCCTGCGTGGCAACCGATACTTGCCAATATCCACTGGCCAAGTCCAAAAATACAGAGCATCCCCCAGGGCCGCCAAGGACTCCTCTATCCTAGGCAACGGATAGGCATCTCAAACGGTACAGCTGTTTAACCACCGATAGTCCACGCAGAACCGGATGGAACCATCCTTCCGTACCAACACAATGGGAGCAGCCCATGGTCTTTTACTCTCACGAATGATCTGATTGACTAACATCTGCCGCAACATCATCTTCACCTCTTGATAGAGTTTGGGAGGGATAGGCCGATATCTCTCACGAATAGGGAGACTCTCCCCAGTGCGAATCTCGTGCTGCAAATCTTCAGTATACCCGAAGTCCTCCTCATGCCTGGAGAACACCTTCCGTCTTTCCCATAGCATATGCTCCAATTTCTGCACCATAGCGGGCTTACACTCGTCCAAACAGACATCCATCTGTTCTTGTATAACACGGCCGCACCAATCCACACTGGGTTCTTCATCCTTATCCAGGCTCACCGCCACTGACCATGATCCTTGTTCTTCAGCACACAGTAAGACCTGCCGTCCCCCCCAAACACTATCTCTGGTGACAGCCTTTACATTAGCAATGGTCGCTCCCGCAGGAATCCTCTTTGTCTCGTCCAGTAGATTACAAAGCCGAACCAACACTTTGCCATCTCTCACTACTGCCAGGGTTAGGATCATCCCAGAGTCTATCCCTAGGAATCCATTGGGTTCCACCATCACCTCGAACCCATCCAGACGCTAGTGGGTATGCACCTCGAGGGGAAGAATTATCTCATGGAGGGGAAGTAACTCTATCTGCTGCCGATGACTGGTCCGAATCGACCCCAGGGACACTTCCAAATTTCCAGCCTCACATATCCTCCCAACCTGTTGAAATGCCTGTTTCACCGGGCGTTGGACACCCAACTCTTTCAAATACTGTGGACCACTTTCCTGGAACAAAATCTGATTGAGGTCCTGTAGGATGTTCATGTCGACAATTACCACTCCATGACTCAAACCCGAGCTTCCCCCGACCAGGATTCCTTTCTTTCCTATTTCTCGTCCACAGATCGTGACCTCCATCCATACCACTCCATCAACTGGAATAGGAAGATTATTGGCAGCTGTAAGAGTAACCCAACTTTCCAACACAGAATCCTTCAGATGGGAATAGTGCTCCAGGAAACAAGCCTCAGACATGGAGGTGACCTGCGAGCCAGTATCCAACAGGCACTTCTGGTCTTTTCCCCCAAGACATCCAACCACAATGGGACACTCACCCACTATATCAACTGAATCCACTATAGCTGTACCTCCTCCTCTCATCTCCCCTGTGGGTAGTCCTGTCACCGCGAGGGATTCTAGTTTAACGAAACGTCCTGCCTCGGCTCGGTACATTCCCGGGTGATATGTCCAAACTGGTTACAGCGATAGCAACGGGATCCCCTTCCTTCTCTAGGACAAGCGCCTCCGACATTGGTTTGTGGTTCCCTTGGCATCCTACGTGGCGCCCGTTCTTCAGACCCCCTATGGCCCCTCCGTCTATGAACCTCATCCCGCAACTGGGAGATCTCCTCTTTCATTTCTAGAGTGACTTTGGAGAATGCTGCCTAAAGATCTTGGATACAGGTCTCCAAGGGGTTTGGTTCTCTGCTGGCCACGGGGGCCGACACCGGCGTTAACCATTGTGGGGCCATGGCATAAGGTCCAAAATTGACGTCACGATCCCTAGCGACAGCCTCTACTTGAACTTGACGGAAGGTAATTTTCTTGTCGTTGGCAATCTTATCCAACAGGATCTGTCGAATGGGGATACTCCTTAGGCCCAGAGCAAACTGATCCCTCAGCATCATGCTCGGGTTAACCAGTGACCCCAGACCTTCAGATCTTGCCTAACATCTCTTGAAGCGCATTTGCGAACTGGGGTATAGACTCATCCCCTCTCTGAAATCGGTTGAACAACCGCTGACACAGAGTCCCAGCAGATGAGGTGTTGCCATAGGCACCATAGAGGATCGTGAGTACCTCATCTAATGTTTTCCTCTCTTCTTCTGGAACAAGGATAATGGACCGCCAGGCTTCTCCATCCAGTGTATTCAATGCCAATTGCAGCTGCATTTCTGAGGGCACACCATACAGCTGGATGATTCCATTAAGCCTCTTCTTCCAGTCTTCCAGCAGCATGTTCCGTCCATCATACCGAGGGGTATGCGTCAATGCTGGTCCAAAACTTAATTTCTTCCCCGGTTTCGGGGAATCGTCGTTGTACGTGTACGACATCCTGCCGACTACGCCAAATGTAAGAGTGTGGCCGTGCGGTGTAGCGCCTGCTGCCGTGCAGCTGTGACTCACTTCTTACCGCTAGTTTTCCTCAACTTCCGGCCACGGAACCTCTTCAAACCGGAGACCACTCCAGTAACCTTGACGCGTCGATTCCGCCTTGACGACCAGACGGCAAAGAGGAAGAGAACACTGGTCACCAAGTATCAACTCTTTCTGCAGCGAGGAAGAGGACACACGGGGATGGCCGCGACCTTCACCGATTAGGCCCACTGGCCCTAAGGCCTCAGCCACCCAATTTTCACCTATTTGGCACTTGCGCACCAGGTGAAAGCGAGCCTCACTAATCGGCGCCCAACACAGACCAAGACAAACACACAGAGGGGTATACACAGCCACACTTGTCACCTTGCCTGTCGCGGGTCTGCTCCTGAAGAGAAAGTGACAGCAGCCTCCCTACAAACTAGCGAATAGGCTCAACAACGAAACTGGCCTATTCTTCTATGAAACTCTGAACAAATATAACTTGGCTAAATGGCTGCCACTGTCCTCAGCTAGCAGAGCATACACATTCAAGGAGACAACAGTTGTGACATACGACAGTGTGAGTTACCTTTACGCTGGTGTATTGAAGATCCTGCACATTGTGCCAACTAACCAATGCCTGTACTATACCCCCAGGCGCATGCGCGAATCGGGCGTCCTGTCGTGGACAGCCGTCCACTTCAGGTTTACGGGATGGTAGGTTATGTGGGGGCGGGACCGTCTCTCCACAACCTTCCCTGTCCCAAACGGAGTACAGAACGTGCGGGCCAGTCAGCCCTTCACACACAACCAACCATAGGCCTCGAGCGAGCTACCGTACAGCCCACTCGCTGCGGGGACCAAGCCGGAAGGGCTCTGTACTATGCGTTCCCAACCGCGAGGACCCTATTATGCACCCGAGTCGGGGGACTTCTGACCCTGCCCTGTATTGAGCCCAGACCTAATGCCTCCTGACAATGGAAATGTAATCTGGGCCTAATGCCAAGATTACTAATTCTGATTTAGCCCCCCCTTTTTGTGCTACTAACTTACCCTCAGGCCTATTGCCCGTATGTGCCCACAGGCCTAGTGCCTGCCTATCGATGGGAGTGTAATCTTGGCCTAATGCCAAGAGTACTGAATCCAACTTAGCCCCTAACGCCAAGATTACTATTATTCATGTAGTGGCCCCCTTCTCCTAACTGCTGCTCAGGCCTATTGCCTGTCTGTGGCCACAGACCTAATGCCTGACAATCCCGGTGGTCTAGGGAGGGGAAAACCTAAATGAAGGAGGTGAGGGCCCAAGGCCTCCTGCCTGGATCGGTGGGAGAGGCTGCAGTGGGGCGCTTCGTCAGCTCTTTTGTTTCCCTCACACTGCAGCACCCTCTGCCGGTCCTCCGCAGCTGGGCTCCGGGCTCCGTCTCTTCAGTCCTCTCGGTTGCCGCCTCTTCGTTCTTCTGATGTGGGGTCTTCCTCCCCCACCGGATCTTCTCCTGCCGCTGCGTCTTCTGCCGCCGCTGCTCCTTCTGCTTCTTCTGGAGCTCTTCTCTGCTCCGGCGCTCAACTGAGCTCCGCAGGCGCTCAGCGCCTAATATAAGACACTGGGAGAGGTGACACGACGGGCTCCCATTGGTCCGTCGCGACGAGCACTGATTGGCCCGCCGCGGCGGCTTCCTATTGGACGCCAATCTGCGAGCCGGGATTGGCTCACGATTGGCGCCAAGTTCAAATCCCAGGGCGCTGATTGGAGGAACCCGGATCCTTTCGGATCCAAGCTCCTCTGTCCCGCTGCCTGCTGCACCCCGATGCGGAGACCAGCCGCCTGCCTCACAGTAGCACAGTACTGACCAGACATGCAGCACAATTGCCATTATTCACTGTATGTATGTATGTATGTATGTATGTATGAGCCATCATACAAACCCTGCAAATTCAGCTCATGGACTCAGGTGGATAGCAGTGGTGCGTACGCAGTAGGGAGACGCAGAAGAGCTGGTTGCTAGTTACACACTGTGGGGAACAGCTACAAAGAATCTAGTGAGACAGACAGGCCTAATCTCAAGAATCTATCCGGTACTTACATTTTATATACGTATCTACTTCTCCCATTCATTTGAAATACTACACCATATGGCGCTTGTTCTTCTCCCCTGCCTTCACATATATATATATATATATATATATAAAATTTTCAGCACATCTTAATGAGGATATACCAGCCATGAATTAAAAGCACCAGCACTTTACTTTCGCTGTGTCAGTCTCTGAGTGCCGCTGTTTGTTATACAGCTTGTTACCTATATATATATATATATATATATATATATATATATATATATAAATAAAATTTTCAGCACATCTTAATGAGGCTGTCAGGAATCGACTTACCACAGCTGCATCTATCCGTCGGTGCCGCCTCCGTCCAGGGTCCCTACGTCTTGCTGTCGCTAGTCTCCCTGTTGCTGGATGCCATCCTGGGCCTAGGAACGCTCCTGTTGTCAGCGGGCGTGCAAGCACGCCGCGTTCCCGCCGGGCCGCGGCATGGGCGCCGCCATGACAGTTTTCCTCTGACTAGTGTGGCAGCCAATCCGGAGCTTGGCCGCACCTCCTCGTTTCCACTCCAGCCAATGCCTGCAGACCGAGGGGTATATCAGGAGCAGCAGGGTGAGTCAGTCCTTGTCCTGGACTTTGTGTCACTCCTACGACTCGTGTGTCTGGATCCGCTCTCCAGTTCCCCTGTGTTCCTGTTTGCCTTCCAACCTGTTCCGATACCACCGTGGAACTACAAGCACCAGCAATCCCTGCATCTGTTATCAGGCTCCACACCTTTCACAGCTACAGTGTGCTCCAGCCCTCTGCAGTAGAGACTCTCTCTCCAGGTGCATCCCATCATCTCCACCTGTGCATCAGCCTGCAAGCTGCCAGTGTAATCTCCAACAGCACTGTGAACTTTACACCTGTCTCCTGCATTTGCTACCAGGCTTGCTACCATTATTACCATCTCTGCTGGCTCCACGGTCTAACTATCTCTGGTTCCCATACCAGCATATCGATCCCTTGATCAATTATTCAGCCATACTGTTACTGGCATAGACTCTCAGCTTCCACGCTGCACCATATCCATTACATTTATTGTTTGTTATTGCAAGTATTCCTGCTGCCATATTGTTTAACCTTTTTGCTTCATAAACAACATCGCGCACATGCGCAGGAATCCAATCCAGCCTCCTCACTTCTTCCATCCTACCTCCACTGACCCACTAGCGCCCCCTCCGGGGACACAAACCAAACCGAACCTGACAGAGGCCATGGGAGAGAAGTCCATGGCAGAAAAAAAGTAGTGAAAAAATTACCACCAGGGGACGTTTTTCTGCCTGTTAGGTGTCAGACATGCAAATTTCCTTTAGCGTGTCATCTCTCTTTCTGCTGTTTACAGTAAACAACATCCTCACAACCTTTTTCATTCTCATTTTATCCTTAATTAAAAATTACGTTAAATTTACGAAAAGTGTGTGTTACTGGTGAAATTGTTTTACCAAAATACAAATTCAGCACCAGTAGCTTTGTGGTGCTGGTGGTATATTTTGTGTACTCATTTTTTTTGCTGGGAATTTCCTTCCCATTAAGACGAACTGACAATTTAGTGACATTCTGCTAAGTATTTTTAGCTGTAGACTGCTTGGATAGGCGAACATTAATTATAGACACTGTGTGTGTGTGTGTGTGTGTGTGTGTGTGTGTGTGTGTATGTGTGTATATGTATGTATGTATGTATGTATGTGTAAAAATATATATATATATATATATCTATCTTACATATAAAATTCATTGGTCAGTTTGTCTGTCTGGGTATGCATATGAGCACCCCTGCACCGATTAGGATGAAACCAGCACAAGGTGGTCCACTTGGATCCTGGCCAGATTTTAGGGGGGGGGGGGGGGGGGGGAGTTAATGTCCCGGTCAAACCTATCGGTGTCACTGACCATAATTCAGTGAACTGAAATAATTGACTGCAATATCCATAAATCATTTAACTAAAACAATGGACAGAAATGAAAGTGGGAAGACAAACAATACTGTATACCCAAAAGCCTTTCAATAGCAACATTGATTACAAAAGGAAAACTTTAAACCCATCTCACAATATAAAAGTGATTATAAAACTGAACAGAAAAGAAAGATAGGGATTAAAATTACTGGTGACACCCCAAAAAAATTAAATAAATAACACTGGGCAGCCACCTCATGGGTGTGTTGGAAGAGCTGCTAAGCTGGTAAAAAAAATGTAAATGTTGACCGTCATATCAAATTTGTTGGCAGCTTAAGAACTTGAAACCGGTCAACGCTAGTATGTGTGTGTGTGTATATATATATATATATATATATATATATATATACCAAAGTTAGTGAAGTGGCACTCACTATCAATATAATGTCATCTGCCGGGGTGTCCAAATTCCAGAGAAAAACTTGTTTCCACAAGGTCCCTTAACATATCCAATAGTAAAGAAGGCACTCACCAGACTGTTACTGAAATGCAAAAAGGCGTTTATCAAATTTCACATCAGCGATTAATTCATGGTTGGTCGACGTTTCGGTCCTAGCCGGACCTTTTTCCAGACCAGTATGTACAACCGTCACAATCACATACATGTATGTGATTGTGACGGTTGTACATACTGGTCTGGAAAAAGGTCCGGCTAGGACCGAAACGTCGACCAACCATGAATTAATCGCTGATGTGAAATTTGATAAACGCCTTTTTGCATTTCAATAACAGTCTGGTGAGTGCCTTCTTTACTATTGGATATATATATATATATATATACAATCGTTCCCAATGTTTACCCAGCAGGGTCATACATAAGGAGACCAACACACCACCAAGTAGAAAAATGAAAAAAAAAAACATTTAATATTTAAGCAGCATTATCAGGCCTTTTGAAAAAAGTTATTGGTACTCATCAAAGTTCGCTGAAAAGAGTCATCCCTACGGCCCGTTTCGGTTGTTACACCTTCATCATGGAGTCGTAGCTGACCCCATGATGAAGGTGTAACAACCGAAACGGGCCGTAGGGATGGCTGATATGATGTATTATGGACTCTTTTCAGCGAACTTTGATGAGTACCAATAACTTTTTTCAAAAGGCCTGATAATGCTGCTTAAATATTAAATGTTTTTCTCTGACGTCCTAGTGGATGCTGGGACTCCGTAAGGACCATGGGGAATAGCGGCTCCGCAGGAGACAGGGCACAAAATAAAAGCTTAAGGATCAGGTGGTGTGCACTGGCTCCTCCCCCTATGACCCTCCTCCAAGCCTCAGTTAGATTTTTGTGCCCGGCCGAGAAGGGTGCAATCTAGGTGGCTCTCCTGAGCTGCTTAGAATAAAAGTTTAGTTAGGTTTTTTTATTTTCAGTGAGTGCTGCTGGCAACAGGCTCACTGCATCGTGGGAGAAGAAACGGACTCACCTGAGTGCAGAGTGGATCGGGTTTCTTAGGCTACTGGACACTAGCTCCAGAGGGACGATCACAGGTTCAGCCTGGATGGGTCACCGGAGCCGCGCCGCCGTCCCCCTTACAGAGCCAGAAGAGACGAAGAGGTCCGGTGAAATCGGCGGCAGAAGACATCCTGTCTTCAGACTAAGGTAGCGCACAGCACCGCAGCTGTGCGCCATTGCTCT
This sequence comes from Pseudophryne corroboree, assembly GCF_028390025.1. NCBI lineage: Eukaryota > Metazoa > Chordata > Amphibia > Anura > Myobatrachidae > Pseudophryne > Pseudophryne corroboree. Next base: position 368,349,119 of record NC_086444.1, read on the forward strand.
CAGCACACTTCACACTCCGGTCACTGAGGGTGCAGGGCGCTGGGGGGGGAGCGCCCTGAGACGCAATATAACAGAATACCTTAGGTGGCAAAACAGAATACATCACATATAGCTCCTGGGCTATATGGATGTATTTTAATCCCCTGCCATTTTACACAAAAAAGCGGGAGATAAGGACGTCGTGAAGGGGCGGAGCCTATCTCCTCAGCACACAAGCGCCATTTTCCCTCACAGCTCCGCTGGAAGGACGGCTCCCTGACTCTCCCCTGCAGTCCTGCTTCAGAATCAGGGTAAAAAAGAGAAGGGGGGGCACGTTTGGCAGCAAATAAATATATTAACAGCAGCTATAAGGGAGTAACACTTATATAAGGTTATCCCTGTATATATATATAGCGCTGGGTGTGTGCTGGCAGACTCTCCCTCTGTCTCTCTAAAGGGCTAAGTGGGGTCCTGTCCTCTATCAGAGCATTCCCGGTGTGTGTGCTGTGTGTCGGTACGCGTGTGTCGACATGTATGAGGAGGAAAATGATGTGGAGGCGGAGCAGTTGCCTGTGTTGGTGATGTCACCCCCTAGGGAGTCGACACCTGACTGGATGATTGTATTTAAACAATTAAGTGATAATGTCAGCAATTTGCAAAAAACTGTTGACGACATGAGACAGCCGGCAAATCAATTAGTGCCTGTCCAGGCGTCTCAAACACCGTCAGGGGCGCTAAAACGCCCGTTACCTCAGTGGGTCGACACAGACCCTGACACAGATACTGAGTCTAGTGTCGACGGTGACGAGACAAACGTAATGTCCAGTAGGGCCACACGTTACATGATCACGGCAATGAAAGAGGCATTGAACCTTTCTGACACTACAAGTACCACAAAGAAGGGTATTATGTGGGGTGAGAAAAAACTGCCAATATTTTTTCCTGAGTCAGAGGAAATAAATGAGGTGTGTGAAAAAGCGTGGGTTTCCCCCGATAAAAAACAGCTAATTTCTAAAAAATTATTAGCATTATATCCTTTCCCGCCAGAGGTTAGGGCGCGTTGGGAAACACCCCCTAGGGTAGATAAGGCGCTCACACGTTTATCAAAACAAGTAGCGTTACCGTCTCCTGATACGGCTACCCTCAAAGAACCAGCTGATAGAAGGCTGGAAAATATCCTAAAAAGTATTGTGACAAGAACACTGGGATAGTGTTTGAGGGCAGGTATATCATACTCTCCAACATGACCCGCCCCACTAGGTACAAAATGCTCTGTTTCTGGACTTCCCTCTTAATTTATTATTGCCATCACCTGTGAAGAAACAGCTTTCTTATCATTTAACTAGATCAACACAGGTGATGGACATCATAGATTAAGAGGGAAGTCCAGGAACAGAGCATTTTGTACCTAGTGGGGCGGGTCATGTTGGAGGGTCTGGTATATTTGTCCCAGGTTCTTGTCTTACATGTTTTAGAAAATGTTAACTTCTAGGAAAAATGCTTTTTGTTTTGTCTGAACCTTTTCAGTTTGCTGTAAAAGCTGGGTAAAGGCTCTGAGAGAGAGATAAGGCGAGTTCTAGACATTGGGCCCAGTTCGGGTCTTTGGCCTCACAGAGGGCTAATCAGGGTTTCAGCTGTGTAAGAGTGATATAGTGCTTCTAACCTGATTAGTATGGGCAGACTGCCTGGGAAGGCTGCAGGATCTGTGTGTGAGAGACACGCTTTCTGATGCAAGTAAGCTATACAGTATGTACTGAAGAACTCTGTGTTTTGTTTAGTGACAGTTAGGAACATCTTATGTTTAGTTAGTGCCGGACAGGCAAGGTATTTTTATTTTGGGGTTTGTTTTATTTTCTGTTTCAATAAAACTGGCCGGGGTCAGTTGTACCAGAAACTGGACTTGTGTTGTTCCTCAGCTGCTGCGTCCTGCCATATTCCCCAGGAAAAGGCACCTTGCACCCCTACAGTGTTACAACTTGGTGGAGAATGCGAGCAGGCCGTTCTGCGCATAAGTGAAAGCAGCAGCTTTGTGAGGCCTGCAGAAAACGGTGGTTTATGCAGATACAGCCCAGTGTGAAGTTACTGAGACTCACCCCTGAGGGTTTGATATATGTCCTGGGTGAAAGCAGCTGCAAAGCCGCCTGAAAAATCTGTTGACATGGAGGATCTGCTTAAAGCCTTGCTGCAAGCTACAGCGGCTCAGCAGGAGGCCAACCGACAGCAGCAGGTGGCAATGGAGGAAAATTGGAGACTACAGCAGGAGGCCAACAGACAGCAGCAGGTGGCAATGGAGGAAAATAAGAGACAACAGCAGGCAGTTATTGATGAACTTTACAGGCAACAGCGTCAGGATAGAGAGGCCTTAGCAGAAGTGGTGCAGAGACTTGCAGCTCGGGTTGGAGATGTGGCCGTCAGTGCTCCAACCAGCTCTAGTTCTATACGAGCCAGTCACTTCCTGCAGAAAATGACAGAGGCTGATGATGTGGAGGCCTATCTGACCACGTTTGAAAGGACTGCCGAGCGTGAGAACTGGCCGAAAGCACAGTGGGCCAGTCTGCTGGCACCTTTCCTGTCAGGTGAGCCCCAAAAAGCTTACTTTGATTTAAGCCCTGCTGAGGCTCGGGACTATGATAAACTAAAGACTGAGATCCTGACCCGCCTGGGAGTCACGCTGTCAGTACGAGCACAACGGGTGCACCGTTGGCTGTACGCCATGGAGAAGCCTCCGCGCTCCCAGATGCACGACCTTATTCAGCTAACAAAAAAATGGCTACAGCCAGAGACATTAACTGGTCCCCAGATAGTGGAAAGAGTCGTCATGGACCGCTACTTGAGATCTTTGCCCATGGTCCTGCGCAAGTGGGTGAGCCATGGAAACCCGGGTACTGCTGACCAATTAGTGGACATGGTAGAGAGGTATTTGGCAGCAGAGGAACTACTGATGACCACCCAGCAACCCATAGATCCTCGACAGCGCCCTTCAGTAAAGACTGGTAAGACTGTTCCGTGGGAAAACGTTGCTGGGCGGTTAAGAGAACGCAAGGCTGGAGAGACTGTAAACACTGGCCCTGGAAACAGGCCAATGGGGCTAGAACGGTCTATGCTGCCCAAATGGGTTGATAATCGTGTGGTTAAATGTTTTAGGTGTGGTATGCCAGGTCATGTTATTGCCAATTGCCCAGTCACGCAAGAACCCATGCAATGTGATGCTGCCTTTGAATGTCGCAGAATATCTTTCTTTGCTAGGTTAGCCTGTACTGTGGTACCTTCACCTGAGCTGGAAAAACAAATGTGTGATGTGTTCTTAGAAGGTAACCGGGTAGAGGCCTTGCTAGATTCAGGAAGTTTAGTTACCCTCGTGAAAGCTGGGTTAGTGAACCCCTTAAAGGTCCAGCAAATACCTATTGGGGTAACTTGCATACATGGGGATACCCAACATTATGCCACTGCTGAGGTGAATATAGAAACTTGTTGTGGGTCAGCAATGGTTAAAGTGGGACTGGTCCCTACCTTGGTGCATGAGGCCATAATAGGGAGGGATTTTCCTCATTTTTGGAAACTGTGGGAATCACGGTTATCAACAGATGTGAGAAGTAAAAAGCCAGTTGATAATACCGGTGATTTTATGGATGTACGTGGGTCTTCGGAACTTTCTGGCCCTTTGCCTTTTGCTAGTTTGGCTGGGGAAGTGACAGATGGGGAGTCCAGTGAGGACCCTCTTGCCGGGAACAGAGACATAGTAGTTAGAACTGAAAGCGTGCCTGACCTGGAGGTAAAGAAGGATCTGTTTGCGTCTGAACAGTTAAAGGATCCTACCTTAATAAAGGCTAGAGAGAATGTTAAGATTGTTAATGGGGAACCTGTGGTACCAGGTGACAGGGTTACGTATCCCCACATGGCCATCTGTAATGAGCTCTTGTACCACATTGTCAAAAGGGGTGAGGATGTGGTGGAACAGCTGGTAGTTCCCCAGCCTTATCGGAGAACGGTACTAGATTTAGCTCACAGTCACGTTACCGCAGGACATTTAGGGGCAGAAAAAACCACTGAAAGAGTTTTACAAAGGTTCTTTTGGCCAGGGGTTTATAAAGAAGTGTCTGAATATTGTTCTTCCTGTCCTGAGTGCCAGTATCATGCCCCTAGACCCCATTTCAGGAGCCCACTAGTTCCCATGCCTATTATAGAGGTCCCGTTTGACAGAATAGCCATGGATCTCGTGGGGCCCTTGTTAAAGTCTGCTCGGGGCCATCAGTATATCCTGGTAATTATGGACTATGCCACTCGATATCCTGAGGCTGTCCCTTTACGCACTATCACAACCAAGGCGATAGCTAGGGAGCTGGTGCAGGTATTTAGTAGAGTGGGAATACCAAAAGAAATTTTGACTGACCAAGGTACTCCATTTATGTCAAGGATCATGAAAGAATTGTGCAAGTTATTTAAGGTCACTCACCTCAGGACGTCCATCTACCATCCCCAAACTGACGGGTTGGTGGAAAGGTTTAATAAAACATTAAAAAGTATGTTAAAAAAGGTTGTTGAGAGAGATGGGAAAAACTGGGATTGTTTGTTGCCCTACTTGTTAATGGCCATCAGAGAAGTTCCTCAGTCCTCTACGGGGTTTTCTCCATTTGATTTGTTGTATGGTAGACACCCCAGAGGGCTGTTGGATGTTGCCAAAGAGACGTGGGAAGGACAGCCCACTCCTTATAGAAGCGTTATTGAGCATGTAACACAAATGCAGGATAGGATTGCAGCCGTGGTACCTGTTGTCAGAGAGCACATGGAACAGGCCCAAAGTGCTCAACAGAGGGTCTATAACCGGAGTGCCAAGATACGGGAATTTGCTCCTGGAGATAGAGTTCTTGTTTTGGTACCCACTGTGGAAAGCAAATTCCTAGCTAAATGGCAGGGTCCATTTGAGATTAGGGAAAAAGTGAATGAGGTTAATTACAAAGTATACCAGCCGGGAAAGAGAAAACCCGAACAGATCTACCATGTTAACTTAATCAAACCCTGGAAAGATAGGTTGTCTCTGTCAGCGGAGCCTTGCCCTTCGGTGTCTTCACCCCGGTTGCTTCCCGCAGTGAAGGTGTCAGAGACATTATCAGCTGATCAGAACAATCAGGTTAAAGAATTTCTCATCCAAAATAGGGAGGTATTTTCAGAGCTGCCTGGCCGAACGACCATAATAAAACATGACATTGTCACAGAACCAGGGGTCAGGGTTCATTTAAAGCCATATAGGATTCCTGAAGCTCAGCGAGAAGCTATTTCTAAGGAAGTTAAAACCATGTTAGAACTTGGAGTCATAGAGGAGTCTAACAGTGAGTGGTCCAGTCCCATAGTGCTCATCCCGAAGCCCGACGGTAGCATACGCTTCTGTAATGACTTTCGTAAGTTAAATGAGGTGTCCAAGTTTGACGCATACCCCATGCCCCGTGTGGATGAGCTTGTAGAAAGGCTGGGAACAGCCAGGTTTCTCACCACATTGGACCTGACCAAAGGTTACTGGCAAATACCTTTATCTGATAGCGCCAAAGAAAAAACAGCCTTTTCGGTTCCGGAGGGGCTGTACCAGTATAAGATGTTACCCTTTGGGTTGCATGGGGCTCCAGCAACCTTTCAACGGGCGATGGATAAAATTTTGAGGCCCCATAGAAAATATGCAGCTGCCTATTTGGATGATGTGGTAATTCACAGTACAGACTGGGGGTCACATTTGGTTAAAGTACAAGCAGTACTGGACTCAATCAGAGAGGCAGGGTTAACTGCTAACCCAAAGAAGTGCTGCCTCGCAATGGAGGAGGTCAAATACTTGGGCTTCACCATAGGCAGAGGTCTGATTAGGCCCCAATTGAATAAAGTTGATGCTATTCAAAACTGGCCTCGTCCAGTGAATAAAAAACAGGTAAGGGCTTTTTTGGGAATTACTGGGTACTATAGACGGTTTATTCCTAATTTTGCGACCACAGCGGTGCCGTTGTCAGACCTTACCAAAGGGAAGCAGTCAAATGTGGTGAAATGGAACCCTGATGCAGAAAAGGCGTTCCAAGCGTTAAAAGTGGCTTTGTGTTCACAACCGGTGTTGATAACACCAGATTTTTCAAAAGAATTTGTGGTACAGACAGATGCCTCAGAGGTAGGGATAGGTGCTGTGCTGTCCCAAACCAGAGATGGGGACGAACACCCTATCATTTATTTGAGTAGGAAACTCAATGAGCATGAAAAAAGGTATGCCATTGTGGAAAAGGAGGCTTTGGCCATTAAGTGGGCACTAGATACCTTGAGATATTACCTCTTGGGTAGACAATTCAGACTAGTGACAGACCATGCCCCTTTAAAATGGATGTATGTAAATAGAGGCAAGAATGCTCGTGTAACTAGATGGTTTCTAGCGTTGCAGGACTTTAAGTTTACTGTCGAACATAGACCGGGAACACAATTGGCCAAAGCAGATGCATTGTCTCGCATCTTCTGTTTGGGGGCTACAAGTGTTCCGGCCCCTAGGTCGAAACAGGGGAGGGGGATATGTGACAAGAACACTGGGATAGTGTTTGAGGGCAGGTATATTTGTCCCAGGTTCTTGTCTTACATGTTTTAGAAAATGTTAACTTCTAGGAAAAATGCTTTTTGTTTTGTCTGAACCTTTTCAGTTTGCTGTAAAAGCTGGGTAAAGGCTCTGAGAGAGAGATAAGGCGAGTTCTAGACATTGGGCCCAGTTCGGGTCTTTGGCCTCACAGAGGGCTAATCAGGGTTTCAGCTGTGTAAGAGTGATATAGTGCTTCTAACCTGATTAGTATGGGCAGACTGCCTGGGAAGGCTGCAGGATCTGTGTGTGAGAGACACGCTTTCTGATGCAAGTAAGCTATACAGTATGTACTGAAGAACTCTGTGTTTTGTTTAGTGACAGTTAGGAACATCTTATGTTTAGTTAGTGCCGGACAGGCAAGGTATTTTTATTTTGGGGTTTGTTTTATTTTCTGTTTCAATAAAACTGGCCGGGGTCAGTTGTACCAGAAACTGGACTTGTGTTGTTCCTCAGCTGCTGCGTCCTGCCATATTCCCCAGGAAAAGGCACCTTGCACCCCTACAGTGTTACAGTATATACACACATACTGGTGTTATACTGCGACCAGCAATCGCCTCAGCCTGGATGTGCAGTGCTGGAGTCGCATGGTCGGATTCCCTGACCGAGAATATTGATACCCTGGATAGGGACAATATTTTGTTAACTATAGAACATTTAAAGGATGCATTACTATATATGCGTGATGCACAGAGGGATATTTGCACCCTGGCATCAAGAGTAAGTGCTATGTCCATCTCTGCCAGAAGAGCGTTATGGACGCGACAGTGGTCAGGGGATGCGGATTCCAAACGGCACATGGAAGTATTGCCGTATAAAGGGGAGGAGTTATTTGGGGCTGGTCTATCGGACCTGGTGGCCACGGCAACGGCTGGAAAATCCACCTTTTTACCCCAGGTCACTCCACATCAGCAGAAAAAGACACCGTCTTTTCAAACTCAGTCCTTTCGTTCCCATAAGTACAAGCGAGCAAAAGGCCACTCCTTTCTGCCCCGGGGCAGAGGAAGAGGAAAAAGACTGCACCATGCAGCCGCTTCCCAGGAGCAGAAGCCCTCCCCTGCTTCTGCCAAGTCTTCAGCATGACGCTGGGGCTTTACAAGCAGACTCAGATATGGTGGGGGCCCGTCTCAAGAATTTCAACGCGCAGTGGGCTCACTCGCAAGTGGATCCCTGGATTCTACAGGTAGTATCACAGGGGTACAAACTGGAATTCGAGGCGTTTCCCCCTCATCGGTTCCTGAAGTCTGCTTTACCAAAGTCTCCCTCCGACAGGGAGGCAGTTTTGGAAGCCATTCACAAGCTGTATTCCCAGCAGGTGATAATCAAGGTACCCCTCCTGCAACAGGGAAAGGGGTATTATTCCACGCTGTTTGTGGTACCGAAGCCGGACGGCTCGGTGAGACCAATTTTAAATCTGAAATCCTTGAACACTTACATAAAAAGGTTCAAATTCAAGATGGAGTCACTCAGAGCAGTGATAGCGAACCTGGAAGAAGGGGACTATATGGTGTCTCTGGACATCAAAGATGCTTATCTCCACGTCCCAATATACCCTTCTCACCAAGGGTACCTCAGGTTTGTAGTACAAAACTGTCATTATCAGTTTCAGACGCTGCCGTTTGGATTGTCCACGGCACCTCGGGTCTTTACCAAGGTAATGGCCGAAATGATGATTCTTCTACGAAGAAAAGGCATTTTAATTATCCCTTACTTGGACGATCTCCTGATAAGGGCAAGATCCAGGGAACAGTTAGAAGTCGGAGTAGCACTATCTCAGGTAGTGTTACGTCAGCACGGGTGGATTCTAAATATTCCAAAATCGCAGCTGATTCCAACGACACGTCTACTGTTCCTAGGAATGATTCTGGACACAGTCCAGAAGAAGGTGTTTCTCCCGGAGGAGAAGGCCAGGGAGTTATCCGAGCTAGTCAGGAACCTCCTAAAACCAGGACAGGTCTCAGTGCATCAGTGCACGAGGGTCCTGGGAAAAATGGTGGCTTCTTACGAAGCGATTCCATTCGGAAGATTCCATGCAAGAACGTTTCAGTGGGATCTACTGGACAAATGGTCCGGATCGCATCTGCAGATGCATCAGCGGATAACCCTGTCGCCAAGGACAAGGGTGTCTCTCCTGTGGTGGCTGCAGAGTGCTCATCTACTAGAGGGCCGCAGATTTGGCATTCAGGATTGGATCCTGGTAACCACGGATGCCAGCCTGAGAGGCTGGGGAGCAGTCACACAGGGAAGGAATTTCCAGGGCTTGTGGTCAAGCATGGAAACATCTCTTCATATAAACATTCTGGAACTAAGGGCCATTTACAATGCCCTAAGTCAAGCAAAACCTCTGCTTCAGGGTCAGGCGGTGTTGATCCAATCGGACAACATCACGTCAGTCGCCCACGTAAACAGACAGGGCGGCACGAGAAGCAGGAGGGCAATGGCAGAAGCTGCAAGGATTCTTCGCTGGGCGGAAAATCATGTGATAGCACTGTCAGCAGTGTTCATTCCGGGAGTGGACAACTGGGAAGCAGACTTCCTCAGCAGACACGACCTTCACCCGGGAGAGTGGGGACTTCACCCAGAAGTCTTCCACCTGATTGTAAACCGTTGGGAAAAACCAAAGGTGGACATGATGGCGTCACGTCTAAACAAAAAACTGGACAGATATTGCGCCAGGTCAAGGGACCCTCAGGCAATAGCAGTGGACGCTCTGGTAACGCCGTGGGTGTACCAGTCAGTGTATGTGTTCCCTCCTCTGCCTCTCATACCAAAAGTACTGAGAATCATAAGAAGGAGAGGAGTAAGAACTATACTCGTGGTTCCGGATTGGCCAAGAAGGACTTGGTACCCGGAACTTCAAGAGATGCTCACGGACGAACCGTGGCCTCTACCTCTAAGAAAGGACCTGCTACTGCAGGGGCCTTGTCTGTTCCAAGACTTACCGCGGCTGCGTTTGACGGCATGGCGGTTGAACGCCGGATCCTGAGGGAAAAAGGCATTCCAGAAGAAGTCATCCCTACTCTGGTCAAAGCCAGGAAGGACGTAACCGCAAAACATTATCACCGCATTTGGCGTAAATATGTTGCGTGGTGTGAGGCCAAGAAGGCCCCTACAGAGGAATTTCAACTGGGTCGTTTCCTTCATTTCCTACAAACAGGACTGTCTATGGGCCTAAAATTGGGGTCCATTAAGGTTCAAATTTCGGCCCTGTCGATTTTCTTCCAGAAAGAACTGGCTTCAGTACCTGAAGTTCAGACTGTTGTAAAAGGGGTGCTGCACATACAGCCTCCTTTTGTGCCTCTAGTGGCACCTTGGGATCTCAATGTTGTGTTGAGTTTTCTAAAGTCACATTGGTTTGAACCACTTTCCACTGTGGACTTAAAATATCTCACATGGAAGGTGTCGATGCTGTTAGCCTTGGCTTCAGCCAGGCGTGTGTCAGAATTGGCGGCTTTATCATATAAAAGCCCTTACTTAATTTTTCATTCTGACAGGGCGGAATTGAGGACTCGTCCTCAATTTCTACCTAAGGTGGTTTCTGCATTTCACATGAACCAACCTATTGTGGTACCTGCGGCTACCAGGGACTTAGAGGACTCTAAGTTGCTTGACGTTGTCAGGGCCTTGAAAATATATGTTTCCAGGACGGCTGGAGTCAGAAAATCTGACTCGCTGTTTATCCTGTATGCACCCAACAAGCTGGGTGCTCCTGCTTCAAAGCAGACGATTGCTCGTTGGATTTGTAGTACAATTCAGCTTGCACATTCTGTGGCAGGATTGCCACAACCAAAATCAGTAAAAGCCCATTCCACAAGGAAAGTGGGCTCATCTTGGGCGGCTGCCCGAGGGGTCTCGGCTTTACAACTTTGCCGAGCAGCTACTTGGTCAGGGGCAAACACGTTTGCTAAATTCTACAAATTTGATACCCTGGCTGAGGAGGACCTGGAGTTCTCTCATTCGGTGCTGCAGAGTCATCCGCACTCTCCCGCCCGTTTGGGAGCTTTGGTATAATCCCCATGGTCCTTACGGAGTCCCAGCATCCACTAGGACGTCAGAGAAAATAAGATTTTACTTACCGGTAAATCTATTTCTCGTAGTCCGTAGTGGATGCTGGGCGCCCATCCCTAGTGCGGATTGTCTGCAATACTTGTATGTAGTTATTGTTACAAAAATTCGGGTTATTATTGTTGTGAGCCATCTTTTCAGAGGCTCCTTTGCGTTTATCATACTGTTAACTGGGTTCAGATCACGAGTTGTACGGTGTGATTGGTGTGGCTGGTATGAGTCTTACCCGGGATTCAATATCCTTCCTTATTATGTACGCTCGTCCGGGCACAGTATCCTAACTGAGGCTTGGAGGAGGGTCATAGGGGGAGGAGCCAGTGCACACCACCTGATCCTTAAGCTTTTATTTTGTGCCCTGTCTCCTGCGGAGCCGCTATTCCCCATGGTCCTTACGGAGTCCCAGCATCCACTACGGACTACGAGAAATAGATTTATCGGTAAGTAAAATCTTAATTTTTCATTTTTCTACTTCATGGTGTGCTGGTCTCCTTATGTATGACCCTGCTGGGTAAACATTGGGAACGATTGTATTACTAGGAATTGACACGGCACCCCTGGATCTCATTTAAGTGTGTGCGCTTCATTTCTGGACTTTATATATATATATATATATATATATATATATACTGTGCAAAAGTTTTAGGCAGGTGTGGAAAATATGCTGCAAAGTAAGAGTTCTTTCAAAACTAGAGGTGTTCATAGTGTATTTTTATCAATTAATAAAATGAAAAGTAAATGAACAGGAGAAATCTAAGTAGGTTGAGGTGCTGCTGAGTGATATTCTCCTGCAGCACTCAGCTCCTGTCACAGAGCCAGCTCTACACCAGCCTAGTCTCTGGAGATGCTGGGCAACCCCCCGGAGTGACTTAACAGGTATCCCCAAGAAGCCACGCCCCCTTTTATTAGATCTCGCCCCCTTTTTGGACAGCCGTGCTTACGGCGCAGGGGGAGTAATAATGAGTGTTTATCGGGTGTCACCACTCCCGGTGTTGCCTCTGGTCCCTTCCTAGCAGGACGGCTGCTTATCTCCAATGATCTCCATGATATCTATAGAAAAGGCTGAGAATAGCGCCCTCTACTGTAGTATGTTACTGTTTCTTAGTAGATACCCATCACTAATTCAAAGGCACCTTAAGAATCTAGATATACCTCAGAAGGTGGTATGGAACCACTTTTAAATTGCAGGTTTTATGTGATTCTTGGGATAGATTTCACCATTCAACAATATCAATTTCCACGATTATATAGTTTAATATATAAAACAGAGAAAGAAGGCATAATAGTGTAATAAAATTAAAACACCATTTAATAATTAAAAATAAACATATGCCCGTACATTTAAAAATGAATAAACATCTTATCTGAAAGTTCTCTTAATCCACAGGTAGAAGTTCAGTCAAATATCCTCAAAATGTTTCGTCCTTTGATGCAAATAGTTGGACTTTATCAGGAGTGTGTAGCCATAATGCCTCTTTAGCCTTACATAAAGATGTATGCATGGCGTGGTGTTCCAGCAATGCGTACGCTACCTGCTACCCATTCCCATACAGTGTCGCTAACACCCCCTAGTGTACGGCAGCAGGAACATCCTGTTAAATTTAGCACATCTACGATCAGATCTGAATTACCCCTATGAATTGATGTGATTATGGTACAAGAGTTAATCCTTTTCTGTCTGTGTAGGCATATGCAGTTACTTGGGCATAGCAGATTACGGTAAACCCCAATCTTGTATAGTCCATTGTTTCCTGTGCCCAGCGCTACACAGGCAACAATGGACTGTTCTCAAGAAGAGAGATTTGCCCTCATGACTATCTTGGGTAGAAAAAAACTGTGCATAACAACAGTTTTCCATTGGCTCTCTCAAACCTAGACCTGATTGGTTGGCTCGGTGCAGTCTACCTCCACTCTTTTTTTTTAGAGCTATTAATGAGCAATAAACACTACTATTCTTGAAGATCCTACAAAATGCCTATTTGTGTAGCTGCCTACACACAAGATCTAACACTCTAACCCAGCATCCTGATTCACCACTCTGCCGGCCACCAGGGGCACTGAGGAGGGGGGAGGCGATCGTTTACTAATTACCTGGGCTAGTAGAAGGTATCCAGCAAGGCCCGGCCCGATTCAGCTGCTACAAGGGACATTGTTCCACTTTCCAGCTCTGCTGTCTCCCTTTGCAATTTCCGGTGTCCCCTGTTTGAACATTTTTTTGGGGCTGCCTGGCAGGCCTCCCTGGATTTGGCCACACACCCCTCAATACCCGAGCCAGCATTTGGCAGTCCTGCTTGCCACTCTGTCTTCCTGATGCTAATTAAATGATCAGGAAGAACCAGCTATAGTAAATGGTTCCAGGTCTCCTACTACTGGGGTTGACACAGTTTGTACAGTGGGCACTTACACATGCTGAGTGTCTGGTAGCCATGTAGTACTGGTAGGAGTGGTAACAGTTTATTATATGGCAAACTGACAATGCATCCTTAAGAACTCTTTGCCCAGTTCTTTAGAATTTAATTTACACTCTGGAACACACTGGTGTGCTCTCATACAATAAACAAGCCAGCAAGCTGCACCATAAACAGTTAAGGATCATTTCTATCACGTTACTGATCTATATGGAGTGGAATTCCTTTTTCTCTTACATCCTAGAGGATGCTGGGGACTCCGTAAGGACCATGGGGTATAGACGGGCTCCGCAGGAGACATGGGCACTACAAAGAAATTTTAGTATCCTAAACTCCTCCCTCTATGCCCCTCCTCCAGACCTCAGTTAGATCCTGTGCCCAGAGGAGATTGGGTGCACTACAGGGGAGCTCTCCTGAGTTTCTCTAAAAAATAATTTTTTAGGTTTTTTATTTTCAGGGAGCACTGCTGTCAACAGGCTCCCTGCAGCGTGGGACTGAGGAGAGAGAAGCAGACCTACTTAAGTGATAGGCTCTGCTTCTTAGGCTACTGGACACCATTAGCTCCAGAGGGAGTCGGAACGCAGGTCTCCCCCCGCCGTTCGTCCCAGAGCCGCGCCGCCGTCCTCCTCGCAGAGCTGAAAGATAGAAGCCGCGTGAGTATAAGAAGAAAAGAAGACTTCAAGGCGGCAGAAGACTTCAGATCTTCCCTGAGGTAAGTGCGCAGCGGTTTCGCTGCGCACCATTGCTCCCACACACTACACACACTGGCAGGCACTGTTGGGTGCAGGGCGCAGGGGGGCGCCCTGGACAGCAATATAAACCTCTCATAAATTTCTCACTTGGAAGGTGATCATGCTATTGGCCTTGGCATCTGCACGGCGGGTGTCCGAATTGGCGGCCTTGTCTCACAAGAGTCCCTATTTGATTTTCCATGTGGATAGAGCAGAGTTGAGGACTCGTCCTCAATTTTTGCCTGAGGTGGTTTCTTCATTTCATATGAACCAACCTGGTGCCTGTGGCTACGGGTGACTTGGAGGACTCCAAGTGCCTGGATGTAGTCAGGGCCTTAAAAATGTATGTAGCCAGGACGGCTAGGGTTAGGAAAACAGAGGCGCTGTTTGTCCTGTATGCAGCCAACAAGGTTGGTGCTCCTGATTCTAAGCAGACTATTGCTCGCTGGATCTGTACCACGATTCAGCAGGCTCATTCTACGGCTGGATTGCCGTTAACAAATTCGGTAAAGGCCCATTCCACTAGGAAAGTGGGCTCTTCTTGGGCGGCTGCCCGAGGCGTCTCGGCATTACAACTTTGCCGAGCAGCTACTTGGTCGGGTTCAAACACTTTTGCAAAATTCTACAAGTTTGATACCCTGGCTGATGAGGACCTCGCGTTTGCTCAATCGGTGCTGCAGAGTCATCCGCACTCTCCCGCCCGGTTTGGAGCTTTGGTATAAACCCCATGGTCCTTACAGAGTCCCCAGCATCCTCTAGGACGTAAGAGAAAATACGATTTTAAACCTACCGGTAAATCTTTTTCTCCTAGTCTGTAGAGGATGCTGGGCGCCCGTCCCAGTGCGGACTAAATCTGCAAGACTTGTATATAGTTGTTGCTTACATAAGGGTTATGTTACAGTTGGGATCGGTCTTTGACTGATACTGTTTTTTTTCATACTGTTAACTGGTTGCGTATATTACAGGTTATACGGTGTGGTTGGTGTGGGCTGGTATGAATCTTGCCCTTAGATTAACAAAATCCTTTCCTCATATTGTCCATCTCCTCTGGGCACAGTTTCTCTAACTGAGGTCTGGAGGTGGGGCATAGAGGGAGGAGCCAGTGCACACCCATACTAAAAGTTCTTTGTAGTGCCCATGTCTCCTGCGGAGCCCGTCTATATCCCATTTTCCTTACGGAGTCCCCAGCATCCTCTACGGACTAGGAGAAAAAGATTTACCGGTAGGTTTAAAATCTTATTTTTCCACTAATTGTGTAAGTTATTAACAGCACATGTTACGCATATGTTTCTGATATAAGTGAGCTGTTTTATGGCTTATTAGTCTCGTTATCTCTACTTGATATGTGTACAGTCAATTTTCTGATTGGAAGATTTGTTGACTAAGCACTTCTTTTATTCCTTTAAATGTTTTATAGTACTCTGTGATGTCACCAGCAACTAACAACTGCCACCAGTGAGCTGACAATGGGGTTCATTCCGAGTTGTTCGCTCGTTGACGATTTTCGATATGCTGCGATTTGTTGCTAATTGCGCATGCGCAAGGCATGCAGGGCGCATGCGCTTAGTTATTTAACTAAAAACTTAGCAGTTTTGCTGTGGATCCTGCTGATCGGTGAATGATTGACAGGAAAGAGGCGTTTCTGGGTGGTAACTGAGCATTTTCTGGGAGTGTGCTAAAAAACGCAGGCGTGTCAGGGAATAACGGGGGAGTGGCTGGCCGAACGCAGGGCGTGTTTGTGACGTCAAACCAGGAACTAAACGGACTGAGCTGATCGCAATCTGTGAGTAGGTCTGGAGCTACTCAGAAACTGTAAAAAATGATTTAGTAGCAGTTCTGCTAATCTTTCGTTCGCTATTCTGCTAAACTAAAATACACTCCCAGAGGGCGGCGGCCTAGCGTGTGCAATGCTGCTAAAAGCAGCTAGCGAGCGAACAACTCGGAATGAGGGCCAATATTAGTAATCTTATGCTGTGAGTTGTTTGGAGTGTGAAAGGAAACTGAAGCACTGGAGGAAACCCAGGCTAACAGAGGGAGGATCACCAACTCTAGCTTCTTCTGTGATTATAAGTGCATAATGACCGGGACTCTGGGAGGGTATACACTAATTTATTAGCTCCCTACGTCTAACACTTTTGTAACATGTCAGGGAAGTAACACGTCAACCTTTCTGGAAACAGCGGCATAAACAGATATTTCCTGTCATTGTTTAATTATAGGAATAGAGATCCCATGTGTTCTTTTGTTTCCACGACAGTCACATTTTTATAACCTACAAATGTAATGTCCCAAATTTCAAACAGCTAAAGAGATATGCATTAAAAGTAGGAGGGATTTAATGGGAATAATGTATCAGTATTCTAAAATAAAAGGATTAAAAATCACTGATGAGATTTGTGTACGCATAATAGGATGATCCCACAGGCCAAGTACATTTATACTAGAGATGAGCGGGTTCGGTTCTCCGAGATCCGAACTCCCCCCGAACTTCACCTATTTTACATGGTTCCGAGGCAGCCTCGGATCTTCCCGCCTTGCTCGGTTAACCCGAACGCGCCCGAACGTCATCATCCCGCTGTTGGATTCTCGCGAGATTCGTATTCTATATAAAGAGCCGCGCGTCGCCGCCATTTTCACTCGTGCTTAGGAGATTGAACGGAGAGGACGTGGCAGCGCTCTCTCCCTGAAAAGCTCAGTAATCTGTGCTCAGTGTGCTGCAAATATCTGTGCTCAGTGTGCTGAAAATATCTGTGTTCAGTGTGCTGAAAATATCTGTGCTCAGTGTGCTGAAAATATCTACGTTCTGTCTGAAAACGCTCCATATCTGTGCTCAGTGTGCTGCAAATATCTGTGCTCAGCTCTGTGTCAAGTATACTATCTCTGTGCTGCATTATTGTGAGCAGTATATAGTAGGACAGTGCAGCATTTTGGTGACCAGCAGTATACATATATAGTACAGTACAGTAGGCCATTGCTGTATCTTGCAGCTCTGTGTCAAGTATACTATCTCTGTGCTGCATTATTGTGAGCAGTATATAGTAGGACAGTGCAGCATTTTGGTGACCAGCAGTATACATATATAGTACAGTAGGCCATTGCTGTATCTTGCAGCTCTGTGTCAAGTATACTATCTCTGTGCTGCATTATTGTGAGCAGTATATAGTAGGACAGTGCAGCATTTTGGTGACCAGCAGTATACATATATAGTACAGTACAGTAGGCCATTGCTGTATCTTGCAGCTCTGTGTCAAGTATACTATCTCTGTGCTGCATTATTGTGAGCAGTATATAGTAGGACAGTGCAGCATTTTGGTGACCAGCAGTATACATATATAGTACAGTACAGTAGGCCATTGCTGTATCTTGCAGCTCTGTGTCAAGTATACTATCTCTGTGCTGCATTATTGTGAGCAGTATATAGTAGGACAGTGCAGCATTTTGGTGACCAGCAGTATACATATATAGTACAGTAGGCCATTGCTGTATCTTGCAGCTCTGTGTCAAGTATACTATCTCTGTGCTGCATTATTGTGAGCAGTATATAGTAGGACAGTGCAGCATTTTGGTGACCAGCAGTATACATATATAGTACAGTACAGTAGGCCATTGCTGTATCTTGCAGCTCTGTGTCAAGTATACTATCTCTGTGCTGCATTATTGTGAGCAGTATATAGTAGGACAGTGCAGCATTTTGGTGACCAGCAGTATACATATATAGTACAGTACAGTAGGCCATTGCTGTATCTTGCAGCTCTGTGTCAAGTATACTATCTCTGTGCTGCATTATTGTGAGCAGTATATAGTAGGACAGTGCAGCATTTTGGTGACCAGCAGTATACATATATAGTACAGTAGGCCATTGCTGTATCTTGCAGCTCTGTGTCAAGTATACTATCTCTGTGCTGCATTATTGTGAGCAGTATATAGTAAGAGAGTGCAGCATTTTGGTGACCAGCAGTATACATATATAGTACAGTACAGTAGGCCATTGCTGTATCTTGCAGCTCCGTGTCAAGTATACTATCTCTGTGCTGTATTATTGTGAGCAGTATATAGTAGGACAGTGCAGCATTTTGGTGACCAGCAGTATACATATATAGTACAGTACAGTAGGCCATTGCTGTATCTTGCAGCTCTGTGTCACTTCTAGTATCCTGATCAGTGCTCAATATCTGCTGCATTGTTGTGACCAGTATGTATACTGTACTGTGCGACGTGTGTTATACACCTGGTGATTTTATACACCTGGTGATTTTATACATCCTGTAATCTGTACTGAGCGATGTGTGAGATACACCTGGGGATTATACACCCTATATACTGTACTGTGTGATGTGTGAGATACACCTGGGGATTATACACCCTATATTATTATTATTATCATCCTTTATTTATATGGCGCCACAAGGGTTCCGCAGCGCCCAATTACAGAGTACATAAATAATCAAACAGGAAAAAAGCAACTTACAGTTGATGACAGTATAGGACAAGTACAGGGTAAATAAACATAGTTACATCAGCAGATGAGACTGGAATAAGTATCAGGTGGCAGAAGACTGCTGGATGTGGTACAGCTGAAGATTATTAAAGTAAGACAAAGGATAAGCACATGAGGGAAGAGGGCCCTGCTCGTGAGACCTTACAATCTAAAGGGGAGGGGTAGACAGACATGGGTGACACAGATGGGGTACATAGAGAACGTGGAACAAAGGGTTAGGATGAGATTTGGCTGGGTTTGGTGAAGAAGTGGACCTTCAGAAGGCACAAGTCAATACTTAACATTGCAACATTTTACTGGACTATGCAGGAGAAAATTAAAAATAGGAAAAAAAAAAAAAAAAGAATTGATAACTTCTACTGCTTTCAAAAAGGTCAATGGAAGCTGACATAATGGACAACTACCTCATGGAAGCCAGATACAGTATACCAAACAGTACTTAGCAGAGTTAGGAATGAGTGCTTATGAAATACAGTAACATTTTGTCATAATATTTCAGAAACTGCATGGCTGGTCTCTTGCACTCTTTTGCTCTAATACACCACCTGCTTTAGGATTTATATTCAAAAACATTATGGGGTATATTTACTAAGCTCCCGATTTTGACCGAGATGCCGTTTTTTCTTCAAAGTGTCATCTCGGTTAATCTCGGTCATTTACTAAACACTAATCACGGCAGTGATGAGGGCATTCGTAATTTTTTGCAAGTTCAGGTAAAAAATTACGAATGAATACACCATCGGTCAAAACGCGGCTGTTTAAGTATGAATCTCGGTCATTTACTAAGAAGTGCAAAGCCAAAAAAGAACAAACACTGCCGTGAAAAATTTCAACTCGTAAAAAAGTGCTAAAAAAAACCAGAACTTTTTTTTTTATTCGTGATTGGATAGGCATGCACGGATCCATGAGATCCGTGCATGTATATCAGTGGGAAGGGGTGGGAAAGTGCTTATTTTTTTTAAAAAAAATTGCGTGGGGTCCCCCCTCCTAAGCATAACCAGCCTCGGGCTCTTTGAGCCGATCCTGGTTGCAGAAATATGGTGAAAAAAATGACAGGGGTTCCCCCATATTTAAGCAACCAGCATCGGGCTCTGCGCCTGGTCCTGGTCCCAAAAATACGGGGGACAAAAAGAGTAGGGGTCCCCCGTATTTTTAAAACCAGCACCGGGCTCCACTAGCTGGACAGATAATGCCACAGCCGGGGGTCACTTTTATACAGCGCCCTGCGGCCGTGGCATCAAAAATCCAACTAGTCACCCCTGGCCGGGGTACCCTGGGGGAGTGGGAACCCCTTCAATCAAGGGGTCCCCCCCCCCCAGCCACCCAAGGGCCAGGGGTGAAGCCCGAGGCTGTCCCCCCCCATCCAATGGGCTGCGGATGGGAGGGCTGATAGCCTTTGTTGTAAAATAAAAGATATTGTTTTTAGTAGCAGTACTACAAGTCCCAGCAAGCCTCCCCCGCATGCTGGTACTTGGAGAACCACAAGTACCAGCATGCGGCGGAAAAACGGGCCCGCTGGTACCTGTAGTACTACCACTAAAAAAATACAAGACACACACACCGTGAAAGTATAATTTTATTACATACATACACACATACATACATACTTACCTTAAGTTCCCACGCAGGTCGGTCCTCTTCTCCAGTAGAATCCAAGGGGTACCTGTTGAATAAATTCTACTCACGAGATCCAGGGGTCCAGGCTCCTCGGCAAATCCAGGGATAATCCACGTACTTGAATAAAACAAAAAAACGGTTGCCCGACCACGAACTGAAAGGTGACCCATGTTTGCACATGGGTCACCTTCCCACGAATGCCAGAAACCCACTTTGCCTTCTGGCTAAGTGGGTTTCTTCAGCCAATCAGGGAGTGCCACGTTGTAGCACTCTCCTGATCAGCTGTGTGCTCCTGTCCTCACTGACAGGCGGCACACGGCAGTGTTACAATGTAGCGCCTATGCGCTCCATTGTAACCAATGATGGGAACTTTCTGCCCTGCGGTTGACCTAAAGTGACGTCACCGCTGAGCAGAAAGTTCCCATCATTGGTTACAATGGAGCGCATAGGCGCTACATTGTAACACTGCCGTGTGCTGCCTGTCAGTGAGGACAGGACCACACAGCTGATCAGGAGAGTGCTACAACGTGGCGCTCCCTGATTGGCTGAAGAAACCCACTTAGCCAGAAGGCAAAGTGGGTTTCTGGCATTCGTGGGAAGGTGACCCATGTGCAAACATGGGTCACCTTTCAGTTCGTGGTCGGGCAACCGTTTTTTTGTTTTATTCAAGTACGTGGATTATCCCTGGATTTGCCGAGGAGCCTGGACCCCTGGATCTCGTGAGTAGAATTTATTCAACAGGTACCCCTTGGATTCTACTGGAGAAGAGGACCGACCTGCGTGGGAACATAAGGTAAGTATGTATGTATGTGTGTATGTATGTAATAAAATTATACTTTCACGGTGTGTGTGTCTTGTGTTTTTTTGGGTATTTTTTTAGTGGTAGTACTACAGGTACCAGCGGGCCCGTTTTTCCGCCGCATGCTGGTACTTGTGGTTCTCCAAGTACCAGCATGCGGGGGAGGCTTGCTGGGACTTGTAGTACTGCTACTAAAAACAATATCTTTTATTTTACAACAAAGGCTATCAGCCCTCCCATCCGCAGCCCATTGGATGGGGGGGGACAGCCTCGGGCTTCACCCCTGGCCCTTGGGTGGCTGGGGGGGGGGGACCCCTTGATTGAAGGGGTTCCCACTCCCCCAGGGTACCCCGGCCAGGGGTGACTAGTTGGATTTTTGATGCCACGGCCGCAGGGCACTATATAAAAGTGACCCCCGGCTCTGGCATTATCTGTCCAGCTAGTGGAGCCCGGTGCTGGTTTTAAAAATACGGGGGACCCCTACTCTTTTTGTCCCCCGTATTTTTGGGACCAGGACCAGGCGCAGAGCCCGATGCTGGTTGCTTAAATATGGGGGAACCCCTGTCATTTTTTTCCCCATATTTCTGCAACCAGGATCAGCTCAAAGAGCCCGAGGCTGGTTATGCTTAGGAGGGGGGACCCCACGCATTTTTTTGGGGGATTTTACATTGTTTAATTAAAAAAAAAAAAAAAAAAGAACCCCAGCACGGATCACACAGATCCGGGCGAGATTGATTGTAAAAAAAAACGGCAGTGTTTTGCTAATCACTGCCGTAAAAATAGGTAAAAAAAAACGAATGACATCGACATCGGAAGAAAAGAAAAACCCGAATACGACAGCTTAGTAAATCCATCGTAATCAATTCAAAAAGTTGCAGTTTTACACTGTCGATGTCATTCGTGATTGAACTTTGACCTTTTTTCGGAAATTACGAATCTTAGTAAATTTACCCCTATGTCTCCATAATCCCAAAAACGTCAGTCTTCTTGGAAAGTGGTTTGTTCCTTTGTAAGGGAAAGAGAACAAACGTTCTCAAACAACGGTTTCTCAATTTCTTTTTCCTCTGGGAAGGGATTGTGGATTCGCAGGAATATCTGAGCATTTCTGTAATCAGAAAGCAGCGACTTTCTACAAATGTTTACGAATAATTCCAGTGATTTTGTCATTTTCTTCCAGTGATTTGGACCAATAATACCATTGATTAGAACGAATAATTCCAGTGATTTTGTCGTTTTCTTCCAGTGATTTGGGCCAATAATACCATTGATTAGAACGAATAATTCCAGGATTTTGTCATTTTCTTCCAGTGATTTGGACCAATAATACCATTGATTAGAACGAATAATTCCAGTGATTTTGTCATTTTCTTCCAGTGATTTGGACCAATAATACCATTGATTAGAACTAATAATTCCTGTGATATTGAGGTGTTTGTGTCGCTTAGCTTAGCCGTCCAGCGACCACAGTGCACCTCTTTTTCGCTTTTCTTTGCATCATGTGCTGTTTGGGGCCAATTTTTTTAAGTGCCATCCTGTCTGACACTGCAGTGCCACTCCAAGATGGGCCAGGCGTTTGTGCCGCCCTCTTGGGTCACTTTGCTTAGTCATCCAGCGACCTCGGTGCAAATTTTAGGACTAAAAATAGTATTGTGAGGTGTGAGGTGTTCAGAATAGACTGGAAATGAGTGGAAATTGTGGTTATTGAGGTTAATAATACTATAGGATCAAAATTACCCCAAATTCTATGATTTAAGCTGTTTTTGAGGGGGGTTTTGAAAAAAAACACCCGAATCCAAAACACACCCGAATCCGACAAAAAATTTTCAGGGAGGTTTTGCCAAAACGCGCCTGAATCCAAAACACGGCCGCGGAACTAAATCCAAAACCAAAACCCGAAAAATTTCCGGTGCACATCTCTAATTTATACTGGCAATAGTAATCTAATTTTACTTTTAATATCTAACATTGTTATCTTCCAGTAAGGAGGGTCTGAGCAGATGACCTTGCTCTGCCAAGTGATCACAGATTTTCATCCTTAAGCAACCTGAGTGGACTTACTTCCCCACTACTAGGGATTCCCTCTCTTTGTCAGTAACCAAGTTACTACTGACTTGTCCCATTGCAATGGGGGCATGTAACTCACTGCCACCAACAGGCTCCTACACCAACACCTGAAACAGCTTATTTCTGGGTATGTGTGAATTCGCTGATGCAACACCTCCTGGTTGGTGTTGAATAATTCCCATTAGTCCCTTACTATGGAACATTCTGTACTGGGTAGCTGGCAGAGGGCTTGAGTTTGGAGACACTAAACTCAAACCAGAATAGCCAGAGAATGGAGTAGCATACCCTCCAACTGTACCATTTTAGCAGGTACAGTACCATTTTTTTAATGGTTTGTACCGGCCAAAACAGGGGCTTTACCGGGTGCAGTATCTCCTGATTGCTATAGATTTCTATAGCAGTGCTGTGGGACACACCCCTTTTACCGTGGCCATGCCCCCTTTCCTCATCTGTACCATTTTTTATCTGGGAGTTGTTGGAGGGTATGGAGTAGCATTTGGCGCTACTCTGATATTAATGGGATACAAGCAGATGCAGGCGTCTTGAAGCAAGTATGGTGATATTGCTCAAAAGATATGTTTTTACAAGGAGAGATAAGAGATGTGTGCTGAGCGATCTTAACACAGACCGCTCAGCACACATCACTCCCCCCGCTCAGCACAACGCAATATGTGCTGAGCGAGGGGGATGGGCGGGGGGGAGGGGGGGGAGCTCAGGTGAAATGAGCGATGTGCTAGATTGAAAATAACAAATAAGTAGGTGCGCGACCAACAGCAGCAGGTAAGAGGAAGGTCAATTCCTCAAAAATATACCATATAAAAGAGAAATGTGTACCAGCGCTGGCTGAATAAGATTAAAATAATATATTATTATTAATAAATTAATAAATATAGTAATAATAATGCGGATGGTTTGTTCTATGTAAAAAGGTAACAATTTAATAACATATCATATATAACAATTATAAAAGAGCAGGAATTCCTCTAGCCACTAAGGTGGCAGTAAAAACTCAAATATAGCTTATCTGGACAGGATTTTATATAGTTTTTCGTTCTCCGATATAAATATTGTCCATTCGTATGGGCTAGGACAGCTTCCCTCTGTGCATTCACTTTAATAGGCAAATATTTACCAGATCCCCTCGTTGGAAAGCATCAGCATTGGAACAAGTCCTTTGTATAGCTGTAGGGGTGCATAGACTGGTTGGATGATAAGGTCCAGTGTTGGGAGCGAAGTCCAAATTGTGCCCAAAGAAAAACGGCTTGTGCAGGCCAATGGGTAGAACGGAGTCCAGATGAAAAGGATAAGTTCAAGTCCAGATATGAAAGGCTCAACGCGTTTCACTGGTATAATCCAGCTTCCTCAGGAGCTCCTGAGGAAGCTGGATTATACCAGTGAAACGCTGCACAAGCCGTTTTTCTTTGGGCACAATTTGGACTTCGCTCCCAACACTGGACCTTATCATCCAACCAGTCTATGCACCCCTACAGCTATACAAAGGACTTGTTCCAATGCTGATGCTTTCCAACGAGGGGATCTGGTAAATATTTGCCTATTAAAGTGAATGCACAGAGGGAAGCTGTCCTAGCCCATACGAATGGACAATATTTATATCGGAGAACGAAAAACTATATAAAATCCTGTCCAGATAAGCTATATTTGAGTTTTTACTGCCACCTTAGTGGCTAGAGGAATTCCTGCTCTTTTATAATTGTTATATATGATATGTTATTAAATTGTTACCTTTTTACATAGAACAAACCATCCGCATTATTATTACTATTTTTATTAATTTATTAATAATAATATATTATTTTAATCTTATTCAGCCAGCGCTGGTACACATTTCTCTTTTAGATGTGCTAGATTGAGCCTGCAGGCCACTCTAGCACCGGCGATAGCGACGCGCGGGGCCGCACATCCTATTGCAGTGGGGGGTACACACGGAGAGATTAGTGCTTAACTTCCAAGCAATCTAGTCAGATTGCTTAGAATTTAAGCATTAATCTCTCCGTGTGTACCCCCCTTCCCCCCTTTACTCCACAGTATACAAGATATTACAGAAGTTCCCTCCTCCCAGATAGTCAGAGGATATCTAATTACAGAGCCACATGAGCCCTTTAAACACAGAAAAAGCACATAACACTGCAAGGGTTCAGCACTAAGCCTCTTTAGATAAACATAACAAATGGTATCTGAGGGCGCTATAAAGTTCTAATAGATTATTCTAATTGTTCTCAATTCAACTAAACAATAATAAACTTGTGTTTAAAATGTATTTATTCACAATTAATACAAATATAAAAATGAATCCACAAT
The DNA here is from genome assembly GCF_028390025.1 of Pseudophryne corroboree. Lineage (NCBI taxonomy): Eukaryota > Metazoa > Chordata > Amphibia > Anura > Myobatrachidae > Pseudophryne > Pseudophryne corroboree. The sequence goes on from NC_086444.1 coordinate 368,374,185, forward strand.
ATATATAGAGTTAATATTTTTTTAAAACATCTCTGTGCATTGTTACAGTATTGCAGAAGAACAATTTCTCAACTTTTGAAGTGATGTGGACTTCAAATTGAGCTGCATGCACGCACGGCCAACAGCGGGGGTTGTTAACGACCCACGGGGCCGCACATCGCTCATTGGCAGCATACACACTGACCAATATAGTAAACAACGTCGCTCAGGAAGGATGAAAATGTGCGACGTTGTTTACTTTCTCGCCAAATGTGTGTATGCACCATAACACTGCACAGAGATGTTTTTTAAAAATATTGACTCTGTACATTGTGGATTCATTTTTATATTTGTATCAATTGTGAATAAATACAGTTTAAACACAAGAGTTTATTATTAGTCCAATTAAGAACAATTAGAATAGTCTAGGAAGGTGGTGTAGAACTGTAGAACATTACAGCGCCCTCCGATACCATTTGTTATGTTTATTTGATATTATACCTTTACTAACAGGGGGTATATCTAGAGGTGCTGCTACTGAAATCTGAGCATGAGTTTGGGACCTTTTTCTATCCTCTTTAGATAAGTTAACAAAAATTAAACGTCACAGTCACCGGCCACTGGTATTCCTACTTCAATATATTTGCCACACATAATCACATTATCTATGTGGTTTAACCAGTAATATAATTAGCATATGATTTCCTCAAATATACAGGAAATTCTTTAAAAAAAACAGCAAAATGCTTTTCCACAAATAACCAGCTGTACACGCTACACTGAGGCACACATGAGACCCCCTGTGCGCATGTCAATGAAAGTGCTTTTAATTAACAATAAGCCTCTGCTGATCTCAGGATACATTCATTAGCATAGAATTTCTTATGTGAGAATGTCCCAAGATCAAAAAGTACCCAAATGGTAAAGCAAAGTTCATATATATAAACATGCAATTCTACAACTGTGCTAGTACATTTAGACATAACAATTTAGAGGGGGTGTGGCCTGGCTGGCTTGGGGAAAAGACGTGCTGCTTCTCGGCTTCCACAGCCATGCTGCTTTAACTTAGTATTTTGGGGGTCTCCTCACTCCTCCTCCACACCTCCTCTCCTACTCCGCTGCCCGTTACCTGCACCTTCGTCCGCTACCTTACGTGGACCCTGGTGCTGCCTCCCGGTCTCCAGCCTGCCTCAGACGTGAAGATGCGGCCTCAGTTAGCAGTCCAACCCGACAGCGTCCATGACCGGATCGACACTGCAGCACGCCTCGACACCTCTCCTCCTGACGGAGCAGCCCCCCGCTGTTCCCTCCTGTCTGCTGGCTCCCTTATTTGGCAGTCTCACTGCCCACCTGTGCCCACGGACCAGAGCTTCGGGCTCTAAAGAGGACCCGCCCGCCATCTTGAAATAGAGACAGGGGAAGACAGCCTTTCTCCTCGTGCACTATATGCTGTCTGCAGTGGTGCTTCTACACACTGTATCCTCTTCCAAAATTAGAGGAAAGCGTGCCGAGTCATCTTCTGATCCATTACCCTCGTTGACGCCACAGGACGGCCCTGTTATTGACTCCAAAAGATCCGAAACAATGCCTCCGAAGGCCTCTCCCACCCCTGCCTCTTATGCAGAGATTATCAAAGCAATTAAAGAAACCGTGGAACCATTACTGCAAACTCAAGTCGATAAACTTATGTCAGCAATGACGGAGATAAAATCCGAACTAGGCTCCATGTCTCGTCATATCAACAAGTGAAAGTCGTATTGGTTCTAACTTTCAAGAAATAGCAGATCTAAAGCAGCAGGTTACCTCGCTGACGGCATCCCGCCAACATGTTGTCCAAAGTGGATGACCTAGAGAACCGGTCAAGGAGGAACAACTTGAGGATCATGGGCCCTCATTCCGAGTTGATCGCTCGTTATTTTTCATCGCATTGCAGTGAAATTTCGCTTAGTGCGCATGCGCAATAGTCGCACTGCGACTGCGCCAAGTAACTTTGCTATGAAGATAGTTTTTTTACTCACGGCTTTTTCTTCGCTCCGGCGATCGTAGTGTGATTGACAGGAAATGGGTGTTACTGGGCGGAAACACGGCGTTTTAGGGGCGTGTGGATAAAAACGCTACCGTTTCCGGAAAAAACGCAGGAGTGGCCGGAGAAACGGGGGAGTGTCTGAGCGAACGCTGGGTGTGTTTCTGACGTCAATCCAGGAACGACAAGCACTGAACTGATCGCACAGGCAGAGTAAGTGTGGAGCTACTCTAAAACTGCTAAGTAGTTTGTGATCGCAATAATGCGAATACATCGGTCGCAATTTTAGGATGCTAAGATACACTCCCAGTAGGCGTAGGCTTAGCGTGTGTAACTCTGCTAAATTCGCCTTGCGAGCGATCAACTCGGAATGAGGGCCATGGTTCTGAAAGAAACTATCAAAGGCCCGGATCTTTTTAAGTTTCTCTTGTCAGATCTGCCTGATTTACGTGGAATTCCAGAAGAACTATCCTTGCTGGAGATAGAAAGAGCACATAGGCTGGGTCCCCCGCGTGACTAATGAATCCCGTCCCAGACTGGTTATATTCAAATGCTTGAATTTCCGCCATAAGGACATGATTTGGTCTGCAGCAAAAATTAAAGGAAATCTTCACTGGGATGGACAAAAACTTTATTTTCCAAGATTTCTCTGTGGAGGTTTCCAGAGCACGCCAGGAAATGTCTATAGTGTGCTCTCAACTTGTTCAAGAAAAAATGGAATTTGCTCTCCTCTACCCTGCAAGACTACGCATATTCTCATCAAAAGGGCCCAAGGAGTTTACCTTGGTAGAAGATGTGAAAGCCTTCACATTCTGCTTACATGTATCAAAACGACTGACGAGCAAGTTATATCTTTGATATCCCCATTCTTTACCGTAGCTTTCCTCTATTATATGCTCTGTGTGTAATTACCCAAGTTTCTTACTGAGATTTAAGAGTTCCATACAATTTTAAATGTTTTTTATTTTTTTATTTTGATGATTATGCTTACATAATAGTTATTTACTTAGTTGATGTTATGCACACCAGTGCCTGCAGGAAAGTACTAGTGTCAGAACTGTTATGCACTCCAGTGTCTGCAGGAATGTACTGGTGTTTGAACTGTTATGCAAAACAAATGGACTCACAGACAAACTGGGGAATATGACATAACGTACACAGAAGGTGATAGGGTAACAAAATACACACACAGTGAACAGAGAAGCCCAGAGGCTAAGGAACTGGGTATCTCCCTTGTATTAGAACTGCTCAGATGTAAAAAGCAAGATGTTGTGTTTTAATACGTAGAGAACCCGAAATGCTGTTGCTAAGGGCAACAGCAAAACCCTAAAGGGTTACCAACGGGTGTGGCAGTAAACTCCTTGGTCAGAGATGGAATGATAGACACAAGGAGAGCCTCCACAATCCTGATTCTCACTTGCAGTGCACAGGTTTAAGCTTACTGCCACTAAACTGACCCCTGACACCTAGCACAGTGAGACAGGATTAGACAGGCAAGTGTTAGAATACAGCCGCAAACTTGCTAAGTTCACAGAGTAATAACAGAACCCCAGCAAGCTAAACGACTGACTCCAGTCTTACTGCTAGGTCTGGATTGGCAGAGTGTAATACCAAATCCCCAGGCCTATTTGCAGTAAGCAACAAACAAATACAAAGCTACACAGTACTGGCTAACTTTCATGAACTGACTAACCAACAGAGATTCAGCAGCATCTGCTTACCCTGAAAAGAGGCCTTATAAAGCAGGTGCTGTCCACGCCCCACTCATACCTCACAGACTGTGAGCACAAAAACCAGCACCGGATCCCCTGCCGTGCACAGAGCCTATAACCACTGCACAGCAAAAGACCCGAACCGGAGTATCAGCTGCGCTCAGGTTACTCCACTAGCACTTGTCTCCCGGTTGCCATGACGACGTGGCAGCACAGGGCAGGAGACCCTAACAGTACCCCCCCTCTGACGAGGGGTCAAAGAACCCCTACCACCGGGTTTATCGGGGAACTGCGAGAAGAAAGAGCGTATCAGTCTGGCGGCATGAAGATCACAACTGCGCACCCACGACCGCTCCTCCGGGCCATACCCCTTCCAGTGCACCAAAAATGACAGCCGACCCCGAACCACCTTGGAGTCAAGAATCCTTTCAACAACAAACTCCCTCTGGCCACGTATCAGAAGAGGGGAAGGTCTTCCACTGGAAGAAGGATTACTAATCGCCCGTTTTAAAAGGGAACAATGAAATGTTTTATTGATACCCAAAGAACGGGGCAGATCTAACTGAAATGCCACCGGATTGATAACCCTGGTGATCTTATAAGGGCCGATGAACCGGGGCCCTAACTTATGAGATGGCTGTCTCAACTTCAAATTCTTGGTAGACAACCAGACGAAGTCTCCTAATTTGAAGCTGCAGGGTCTTTTCCGCTTATCAAAAACCCTTTTGGTCACTAATGACACAGACACAAGGGCTTTCTTCACTTTCCGCCAAATACCTCTAAGGACCGAAACCACAGAGGAACCACCAGGCGTGGAGTCCAGGGGGTCAAAAGAATTGGCCTTAGGATGATGCCCATACACACAAAGGAAGGGAGAGATCCCTGTAGCAGAGTGAGCCGCGTTGTTATAGGCAAACTCCGCCATGGACAGATGAGCAACCCAGTCAGTCTGACACTTGGAGACATAACACCTGAGGAACTGCTCCAAGGACTGGTTCACCCTTTCAGTCTGCCCATTAGACTGCGGATGGTAGCCTGACGACAAGCTGACAGAAATCTGGAGATCGGAACAAAATGCCCTCCAGAATTTGGCCACAAACTGGGATCCGCGGTCAGAGACCACATCAAGTGGCAACCCGTGGAGACGCACAACATGCAGCATAAATAATTCAGACAGGCGTCTGGCTGATGGCAGCCCAACCAGTGGAACGAAGTGCGCCATCTTCGAAAACCTGTCAACGACAACCCAGATGGCTGTCATCCCCGAGGATTTGGGCAAGTCCACCACAAAATCCATTGAAATGTGGGTCCATGGCTTAGATGGGATAGAGAGTGGATGTAATGGGCCAACAGGAACCCCTCTAGGAGTCTTATTTCGGGCACAGATGTCACATGCCCGAACCCACTGATCCACATCCTTAGCCACCGAGGGCCACCACACCGCCCTAGATAGCAACTCCCGAGTTCTGGCAATACCCGGGTGACCTGCCGACTTCTTGGCATGGAATTCCAGGAACACTCGCTGTCTTAACCTAGGAGGCACAAACAAAAGACCTACCGGAAGGTCTGGAGGAGCCTGCTCCTGTGCTCTAAGGACTAATGATAAGAGGTCCTGGGTAATGCCCACTTTAATACATGATGGGGAAACAATGGGCAACGGCTCCTCGGTGGTCTCCTGGATTGGAGCAAAACTCCGCGAGAGCGCATCAGCCTTGATGTTTTTTGACCCAGGGCGATATGTTATCAAAAAATTAAAGCGAGCAAAAAACAAAGCCCATCGTGCCTGCCTGGCATTGAGACGCTTCGCTGACTCTAAATATGCCAGATTCTTATGGTCAGTGAGAATTGAGACCACAAACTTAGCCCCCTCAAGCCAGTGTCTCCACTCCTCGAGTGCATCCTTAATAGCCAACAATTCCCGGTTACCCACGTCATAATTCATCTCGGCAGGCGAAAATTTACGGGAAAAGTAAGCACAGGGATGAAGGCGATTATCAGACACTCCCATCTGAGAAAGCACTGCCCCAATACCCATCTCAGAGGCATCCACCTCCACCACAAAAGGACGCTCTGGATCTGGGTGTCGCAGCACCTTGGCCGAAACAAATGCCCTTTTGAGACGGGCAAAAGCCGCTTTAGCCTCACAAGACCAGTGAGCAACATCCGCCCCTTTCTTAGTGAGTGCCACCAAGGGCGCCACTATAGACGAAAATCCAGCGATAAATCGTCTATAAAAATTCGCAAAGCCCAGGAAACGCTGAAGCGCCTTTAAACTAGTGGGCTGCACCCAATCCAGGACTGCCTGTACCTTGGAACCCTCCATTTGGAAACCTTCTGGGGAGATAATATATCCTAGAAATGCGATTTGCTGAACTTCAAATTCGTACTTCTCCAGCTTCGCCCCAAGCCGGTGGTCTCTGAGTTTCTGGAGGACTAAGCGTACATGCTTCCGATGTTCCTCCAGGGAATGGGAGAAGATTAGGATGTCATCTAAGTATACAACTAAGAATCTATCCAAATATTCCCTGAGCACATCATTCATGAAATCCTGGAAGACTGCCGGGGCATTACAGAGCCCAAAAGGCATCACCAAATATTCATAATGCCCTGAGTGGGTATTAAAGGCAGTCTTCCATTCATCCCCCTCTCTTATTCGGATTAGATTGTACGCACCGCGTAGGTCAATCTTAGAAAAAATGGTGGCAGTACGAAGCTGGTCAAACAAGACCGAAATGAGAGGCAGTGGGTATGAGTTTTTAATCGTGATACGGTTCAATTCCCTGAAGTCGATGCAGGGTCGCAACGAACCGTCCTTTTTACCCACGAAGAAGAACCCCGACCCAACTGGAGACTGTGAAGGTCTGATAAATCCCTTAGCCAAGTTCTCCTGAATGTACTCTGCCATAGCCTGAGTCTCAGGACGTGACAGGGAGTACAACCTGCTCTTGGGAAGCTTAGCATTTGGCAACAAATCAATGGCACAGTCATAGGGGCGATGGGGAGGTAGTACCTCTGCAACTTTTTTGGAGAACACGTCCGCAAAATCTGCATAACACCCTGGCAATCCTGGCAAACTTAGCTGCGAGAGCCTGACTGGAAGGCTCAAGCAACTCCTGAAACAATCAGTACCCCAACTAAGAATCTCCCCAGAGACCCAGTCAAATTGAGGATTGTGGGCCCTTAACCAGGGTAACCCCAACACCAATGGGGCAAAAGTACAGACAGTCACATAAAAGGACAATTTTTCAGAGTGTGTGGCTCCAATAAACAAAGAAATCTGGCTAGTGCAAGAGGTCATTTTACCTTGGGATAATGGTTCCCCGTTTAACCCACAAATCTCAATTTCCGATGCCAAGGGTACTAAGGGAACAGAATGTTTTAGGGCGAATTGGCGGTCCATAAAAACCCCGTCGGCCCCACTGTCCACAAAGGCCTCAGTCTTGACAGTTTGACCGAGGATCTTCAAGGTCACCGGAATGATAAAAGTCTTCTTGGGAAATTCTGACTTCTGGCCTGACAGGATATTTCCCATCACCCTCAGGCCCTGAAGTTTTCCGGCTTTTCTGGGCATGATACTACCACATGACCTTTATTCCCACAGTACAAACACAACCCCTGCTGTCTCCTCCGCGTCTTCTCACGCGAGGAGAGGCGGGTAGCCCCAATCTGCATAGGCTCCACAGAAAATTCCTCAGAGTCTGAGGTTCCCTTGGGAAGGAAGGAAATCTCAGTCTCCCTTTCAAGCCTACGCTCTCTCAGCCGTCTATCCACCCGGATGGATAACTGCATGAGCTGATCCAAGCTATCAGGCAAGGGATATTGTACCAGTTGGTCCTTTATCTGGTTAGAAAGACCTCTTCGGTACTGGTGTCTCAGGGCTGGGTCATTCCACTGGGTATCATGGGCCAACCTCCGAAACTCCGTACAGTAAACCTCAACTGGCCTTCGCCCTTGCTTAAGGATCGAAATCTGAGCCTTGGCTGAGGCCGTCTTGTCAGGGTCATCATACAACATGCCCAGTGCCGTAAAAAAAGCATCAACACTTTTAAGCGACGGACAGTCAGGCTGCAACCCATATGCCCAGACCTGTGGGTCTCCTTGTAGCAAGGAAATCACTATGCCCACCCGCTGAATCTCCGACCCAGAAGACTGAGGCCTAAGCCGGAAGTATAGCTTGCAGCTCTCCTTGAAACAAAAGAACTGCGAGCGATCTCCAGAAAAACGATCCGGGAGATTTACTTTCGGCTCCTTAACCCCTGCAGGTGCTGCTGCTGCGGGAGCTCCGCCAGCAGCCTGGGAGGTGTGCATTTTAATGGACAAATCATTAAATTGCCGAGTCAGGACCTGCACCTGATCGACCACCTGTTGCAACGTATTTTGAGGGGTATGCTCCATATTCCCACAAAATTTCAACAGGAGTATTAGGCTGCTGAATATGTTATGCACACTAGTGCCTGCAGGAAAGTACTAGTGTCAGAACTGTTATGCACTCCAGTGTCTGCAGGAATGTACTGGTGTTTGAACTGTTATGCAAAACAAATGGACTCACAGACAAACTGGGGAATATGACATAACGTACACAGAAGGTGATAGGGTAACAAAATACACACACAGTGAACAGAGAAGCCCAGAGGCTAAGGAACTGGGTATCTCCCTTGTATTAGAACTGCTCAGATGTAAAAAGCAAGATGTTGTGTTTTAATACGTAGAGAACCCGAAATGCTGTTGCTAAGGGCAACAGCAAAACCCTAAAGGGTTACCAATGGGTGTGGCAGTAAACTCCTTGGTCAGAGATGGAATGATAGACACAAGGAGAGCCTCCACAATCCTGATTCTCACTTGCAGTGCACAGGTTTAAGCTTACTGCCACTAAACTGACCCCTGACACCTAGCACAGTGAGACAGGATTAGACAGGCAAGTGTTAGAATACAGCCGCAAACTTGCTAAGTTCACAGAGTAATAACAGAACCCCAGCAAGCTAAACGACTGACTCCAGTCTTACTGCTAGGTCTGGATTGGCAGAGTGTAATACCAAATCCCCAGGCCTATTTGCAGTAAGCAACAAACAAATACAAAGCTACACAGTACTGGCTAACTTTCATGAACTGACTAACCAACAGAGATTCAGCAGCATCTGCTTACCCTGAAAAGAGGCCTTATAAAGCAGGTGCTGTCCACGCCCCACTCATACCTCACAGACTGTGAGCACAAAAACCAGCACCGGATCCCCTGCCGTGCACAGAGCCTATAACCACTGCACAGCAAAAGACCCGAACCGGAGTATCAGCTGCGCTCAGGTTACTCCACTAGCACTTGTCTCCCGGTTGCCATGACGACGTGGCAGCACAGGGCAGGAGACCCTAACAGTTGAATGTCTACTGAAGTATGTGCTGCTAGACCCTGCAGGCAGTTTTTCCCCCCGTATAAGGGGGCATAATAATTTAGGCCCAGTATCAGGGGTTTCTTTAACTCCTCATTTATACGAGTTTGTTTATATCACAGTTGCTCTAATTAATGGTATTGTAGTTGATGATACCTTGTGCTTCATTTTCTTGTCTTTCCATATGTCTCTTCCATTTCTTTTTCTACTTTCCTTTTCTTTTTTCCCTTTCATTTTCTACTATTCTTCAGAGAGAATGGGAACCTGATTTTATTATTCATATAACGCTATTTAGGCTGTTCATTACAAAAGAATTTGGTTGTGAAGTGTCTATTTTTCGGATGATGATTGTCAGTGACCAATTTGAACCCTTTCATTATACTGTGATGTTTCTGAGAGTTAACTTGCCCATGTTTTTCTATATTACCCATGGCTTCCCAGATTAAGCTCTATTCCTGGAATGTATGAGGTATAAACTCCCCTATTAAACGTACACGTATTCTTACCTACTTGAATAAGGTTAAAGCTGATGTTACCTTGTTACAGGAAACCCATCTAATACCTCGTGAACATGCTAAACTTAGCATGCTTTGCCATCATGTTTGACAATGTCAAATTTCACCTTTAAACGTAAGCTATATACTTATTATGGACTAAGTACGCAATTGGCGCAGTGAGTACCGTAAGGGTACGCACTTAGCGTAGCAGACGCTAGGCCGTGGGCGCGAGACACGAGCGGCACAGACGCTCACAGAATGATATACAGTAAACCTTAAGTAATGAAACAGTGTAAGGATATGCTTATACTTTAAACCTTAGCAGCAAAGCACTATACCTTTAAACTTAAAGTAGTGCTGGTGATACAAAGTATCAGCAGTGCATACACCTTAACAATGCTTATACACCTTAACAATGCTTAAACAGGTTAAACCACTTTGAAAGCCCTGGCAGGAAAGTGACAACACAGCACTGACTTGTATTTGAAAACCACATGGTTCTAAGGCCACTGTGGATAGATTCTAATAAAAGGTTAAACAATACATATCATACACTACAAACTAACATCAAAATCTAACACAATAACAGAGAATAACATGAGCAATGGCGAACAAAATGGCTACAGAGAAATATACATACATGGGGATGATTCGCGAGCGCGTCCTGGATTCCAGCCCTCAGCCTTTAATGTGAAAACCTTGCAGAGAGAGTGAGTGACTGGGCAGGCAATGGCGGTCTTTATATACACAGCATACAGTAACAATACAATGGTCCCTATAATCTCATGGTTCATTGGACACAGGAATGTGTCTCTGCATTATAACAAAAGGTCATAGGTGGGTTCGAACAGGTGGGCTGTGTCTCTCCCCAACTGCTGTAGTGGGTGGTATCCTCTGGATTCCCCCCGCATGGATAATGAACAGCAAAATACAATTAATGTCCATAAACTACTTTTGTACATAACTATACGCAGGTGTGAGCGATCTTTTCCTAACTAACACCGAAATGTTACCCTTAAAATACTCTACAGCTGGATACTAGACACCACCGTTCAACCTTTATCTGACCCTTCCTATCATGCAAAGAGGAATCTCTCTGTCCAAGAACCGTTTAAACTAAACATACTTGCTGACATTGTTAAGGGGAATATTCACTACAATATACGCTATATGGGTTAAATATGTTATGATCGAGTCGCACGCTAGACGCTTACAAACTCTACCGTAAATGCGCATACTCCGCGCATGATCGCCGGAGCGATCTTACGCAAATTGCGGATATGTGCACTTACGGCAGAGCGTGTGCACGTGCAGCGGGCATGTGCATGAGGGGTTAGTACAAGGCAAGTGATTCATGATATTTTTCGACTTTGACATGTTATAGCCTCTTCCTCTTACAACTCTAAAGCAAGAGGAGTGGTCATTGTTATCCGAAGGGGTCTAAAGTTTGACATTCACCATCAGATTGTAGATGATTCAGGTAGATTTATTATATTAGATATTTCTTTAGAAGGTTCTAGATACATCTTATGTAATGTCTATGCCCCCACAGTCTATGATAAATCTTTCTATCTGTGCATCACAAATCTCCTCAGGCCTTATGCCAGTCTTCCGGTCATTATGGGTGGTAATATGAATCTAGTCTCATCGATAGTACTGGATAGAAAAAGTCCTGCCTCTCAGAATACCCGCCTCTCCAAAGTAAACTTGAAATACATGTTGGACCAATTATAGATATTTGGAGGATATGCAATCCCATCGAGCTGGAATATACATGCCACTCTGCTACTTATAACACTTTCTTGCGCCTAGATTATTTTTTTATTTCCTATAGCCTGTCCACCAGGGTCACTGATGCACACATTGACCCTATTTTAATTTCAGACCACACCCCTATTTCATTAACACTACAAAGTAAATTTGTCCTAGGTCCTTCCTCCCACTGGAGATTTCCTGCCAAAATGGTAGCTTCACAAAAATTCCAGTCTATGCTGGAAACGTCTTGGGAAGCTTTTCACACGTATACTGTAACTCAATCCATGAATTGGACCCTAGTCTATTTTAGCAAACTGCCAAAGCAGTGTTGAGAGGGGACATTATTACTTATATGGCTAAGTTTAGAAAGGAACAAGACTCTACTTAACGTGAAGCTCAAGCCTTGCTCACCTCCTCATTTCACAGTTTGAAATCCTCCCCTACACTTGATAATAAAAATAAATATAAAGCAGCAAAACAACATTTTGACCAGATACTGACTCAGATAGACAATAGATTTCTGACATCGGGTAAACATAATATATTCCAGTTTGGGAACAAACCTAGTCGTTTACTATCCAATCTTCTCAAAACTGATCAGGGTCCTCACCATATTGTTGCCCTAAGAGACGATAATGCCACCATGCATTATGATGGTAAGATAATTTCAGATGTCTTTCATTCTTACTATGATCGTCTTTATTCCCAAGACTCGATTGATACATGTAATAAACAGTTGTTTTGCAAAATGTTTCCTTACTGCAAATTACCCCAGACCAATCAGACTCCCTTGTTCCTCCGTTCACGATCCAAGAAGTAACTAAGGCTATTAAAACCCCCAAACCATTGAAAACTCCTGGCCCAGATGGTATGTCCGGTGAGTTTTTTAAGCTTCTCTCTCCCAAAATTACTGGACCTCTAACAGCTTTCTACAACTCCATTATCTCATCTCACTCTGTCCCTCGTTATTTTAATTCCGCATTGGTTCGTGTCATACCTAAACCAGGGAAAGACCCTACACTCCCCTCCTCCTGCAGACCTATAGCACTTCTCAACGTTGATTACAAATTGTTTACAAAGCTTTTGGCCGACAGACTGAAGCTGATACTTCCGGGAATAATCCACAATGACCAAACTGGCTTTATATAGGGAAGACATTCCGTAACTAATTTAAGGAAGATCCAGACTGTCCTGCAGTCCTTGGAGGATTCTCATACAGGTGTTCCTGCATTTTTATTATCATTAGATGCTGAAAAAGCATTTGAGTTAGTGACGTGGGATCACCTGTTTGAGACACTCCAACGATTTGGCTTTCCTCACCAATTTATTGATACTCTACGAATTTGATATCATAACCCGTCGACCCAAATATTTGTAAATAAATATTTATCAACTCCTTTTTTAACCCACAGAGGAACCAGACAAGGATGTCCCCTATCCCTGTTACTGTTTGCGGCAGCTTTGGAACCACTAGCGATCGCACTGCGACAATTACCGTTGTTTAAAGGCATTTCTATGAAAGGCATAGAATCTAAATTGAGTTTGTTTGCAGACCATATGCTCATTTTTATAACTGACCCTTTGACCTCCATCCCTGCTATTTTCGAAACCATTACTGTAGTTGGCTCATTTGCTGGCTATCAAATCAATACACATAAATCAGAACTCCAACCGTAGAACTCCCCTATAGTTAATAATACCCTTGCTTTCTGCTGTTTACACCAGTACAGAGGGGGTCATTCCGACCTGATCGCTCGCTGCAGTTTATCGCAGTGCAGCGATCGGGTCGGAATTGCGCATGCGCCGTTGCCGATCGTTCAGTAGCGATCGCCTCTGCCTGATTGACAGGCAGAGGCGGTCGCAGGGTGGGAGGGGGCTGGACGGTGGCGTTAAGCCGCTGTTTAGGGGGCGCAGTCCGGCCAATGCAGGCGTGGTCGGACCGTTGGGGGGGCGGGCCGTGGTGGCTTCGTGAGTGGCTGCGTAGTGGCATCGACGATCAACTCCCGGCCAGCCACAGGATCTGCGCTGGCCGGGAGTTACTCCACAAATACAAAAGCATCGCCGCTGTGCTTTTGTATTTGTGCGAGGGGGCCGGACTGACATGCGGGGCGGACTAGCCCTGTGCTGGGTGTCCCCCCGCATGTCAGGGAAGATGATCATAGCTGTGCTAAATTTAGCACAGCTACGATCAACTCGGAATGACCCCCAGAATCCGATACCTTTATAGTGATTTGATAGAATTTAATACCCCTTCCTGGTTCCAACTTTATTTAGCTTGGAAGAAAGGAATCCCTGATTTTCCGGAGATCGCTGAAATCCTCAAGAGCACTGATTCGGTCCTTTAAAGCTTACGATCAGCCAGACTTCAAGAGATCCATATTAGAGTGTTGAATAGAATGTATATTTCGCCCTCTCAGAGGAAACATTTTAACCCGTTACAGCTGGGAATTTGCCCTAAATGTAAAATGTTTAATGCCACTTTAACTCACAATTTTTGGTCTTGTGGGAAATAGAAAAAAAATCTGGAACAAATTCCTTGAATATGTGAACAAAGCCTTCCACCTAGACCTGTATATGTCAGTCAGACCTATGATATTTGCGAATTTCTTCTCATGGCTCTCGAAATTTGATATTTTGAATTTAATCCCGTTATTAATAGTTATGGTTACTGTGGCTAAGCATTTAATTTTGAGTCATTGGATCAATCCAACAGCTCCAAGTGAAAAGGAATGGGAACTTGCTCTTGTAGAAGATCTTTTTCATGAACACCGTATGTCTACTTTCCATATAGATAAAGGAGTAAAGCTCCTCTACAAGAAATGGGGTATTTTCATAGGAAATCTGCCTACATCACCTCAGCACCGTATCTGGAAGGTATTTGAAAATACCTTGTGGTACTCGCTCTATCGCCTTTCTTAAAAATGAACAAAAATAAATATAAATCTTTCAATCAGTTGTTTATTATCTCTCTTTTTATGAATCCATAATGCTATTATTAGTTTTGTGAATCCTCTATGTTGTGACGTCTTAACTGAAATACAACTTCTTTTGTTGTTATCTACTCTCTCAGTCCCCATCATACTCTTACGTTTTTGCCTTTGTTTTTCCTACTTTTTCTTATCGTCTTTTCTTTTTACCCTTCTTTCATGTCTTATACTTCCCTATTCCTTCTTTTACTTATGTTTTCTTCCTTTTCTTCTCTTTCCCTTTAGCTTTCTTTTTTCTCACTATGCAATTTGATGTTAAAATGCTATAGCTTGTAATATTTTCATTGTCATTATCTAGGCAGTGCTACCTTTTTTTTCCATTTATCACATTGCAGAAAAAAAAAATCTACAGTCATTTATTGTTTTGTGCGTTTGACATGACAAGGTCCATGGTTTTTCTGTTAATCGTATATATTCTCTATGTTTATCTGTGTTTTACACTTTACTGAGCCTGACTTACCGTAGTACTCCCATATATCATATACAAATGAATGTCTCAAGTTTGTCAGAACAAACAAGTGAAATATAGAATCATATTTCCTTCACAGCAGGTCGTATTTATTTTCTGCAAATATCTAGAACTCAATTGTTCTTTAAAAATGTAAAACCCTACTTCCAGTGTTAATTTTGGGAAGGATTTTAAATTTAAATTTAGTTTTAGGCTTAGTCACTTTTTTTTGTTGTTGCTTTGTTTTAGTTAAGATGTAGTCAGTTGCTCATAGTTTTCATTTTATGGGCCCTACACACTTGTCGACCCGCCGCTGAGCTTCCCGAAGGCCGATACGGCCGGAGAGCGACCCGGCGCTGGGGGAAGCTGACTGGGGGGAGTGAAGTTTCTTCACTCCCCCATCACCCGGCTCCATAGCTGTGCATGCTAATATGGACGAGATTGTCCATATTGGCCTGCATGCATAAGCGACGGGGCACCAACGATGAATGAGCATGGGGCCGCGCATCGTTCATCGTTGGTGCCTACACACTGAACGATATGAACGAGTTCCCATTCATTCATGAACGAGAATGTTCATTTCGTTCAGTGTTATCTGCCAGTGTATAGAGCCCATTAGTCTATTTTTGTCTAATTTTAGTCCTAAAATAAACTGTTGTTGACAAATACTTTTAGTCAAAATGTTTGTCGACAAAATAAACACTGATCCAAAGCAGGACGGGACTTATGCTTGAAATACACAATCTAGCTGGAAATGCAACAAGTCACCAATATAGTTCTGTATTCATTAACAAATACTCACTATGAGAATATTGACGTACAACACCGAAAGTTAATTTTAATACAAATGACATACAAATTCATACAGATAAATCTGTAAATGTAACCACAATAAAATAATTGAACACTGCTTAATCCGAAAATGTCTTAGAGCAACATCAAGTTCTTCAGTTATCATGCTGAACAGTAGTGTTAAAATCGGGAGGCATTTGATATGCCGGCTGTCGGGATCCCGGCGCTCACCATCCTGACGCCGGAACCCTGACACCCCCCCTGGAGGGAGAATAAATCGTGTGGCACATGTAGCGCACAACCGTGCCCGAAAGGGGCTCTTTTGCGCTCACTCCGCTGCCTGCATGCCGGCGATCGGGATCCTGGCATCGGTATGCTGGGTGCTGGGATCCCAAGCGCCGGCATATCATACTGCACCTGTTAAAATCAGCTTCTTCAGAGAACATATCCAGACTGTGCAAGTATGGAATCACCCTGCAGCTGTAGCTATAAAGAGATGTTTTGCAGAAAGAGACTGTGATGTTATATTCATTGTAAATTGATATAGGAGAGTTAAATTAAATAACATAACTAGGAGGATCTTTTGTATTTTGGATATTTCCTTAAAGAACACCTATGGTTGTTTATAGTAGTGATATAGTTAATTTTAAATAATGGTTTGTTCAAATTTATTCTAACCTGCAGAGCTGAAAATGAGCATAAGCTGTAAGCAAATATTTTCACCTATCTTGAGAAGCTTTATAAACCCCTGTGGTTCTAATAAACATCAGAGTACTGAGTGATACACTATTGGTGTGTGTCCATTACTCTCCAGCTGAATTAACCATTTCTTTTACAGATAGCCTGGTTGACTGACACTTGCCATTATCACTAGGCATAATCTCCAAACTCTCACTTCTCCTCCTTTGTCACTCTTTTATTCCCCATTCCCACCCTCTCCTACCTTGTTCAGGCTGTCTCCCTCTGTAACTGAGTCCTCACTTCTTCCCTAGATTCTACTGCCCTAGATGTCATCATTAGCCTGCTACGATCCACACTTCAATCTTGGCACCCAACCCTAACACACTTTCTTTGAAAACAATCATGCTCAGCTGAATGACCCTAAAGAAACTTGCTCTCTCTATTCCAAAATCATTCTCTCCTGCTGCAGCTTTGCTCTTTCTCTTGCTAAACAGTCCTACTTGAAATGTCTAATCTACTCCAAATTGACTAACCCACACCGCCTCTTCACTACTTTCAATTCTCCCTCCTCTGCCCCTCCCCTTGTCCATCTCTACCCTTTCTCATTCCACCATCTTTACCTCCAAAATCAATTCCATTCACTGTGATATCTCCTCCCTACATACTTCTCTCCACCTCCCTTTACCAGTAGATTGCAAACATTGTATCATCCCCTGTCCCAGATACTGAAGTTGAGGCATTTTCTCTTTATCTTCCACCACCTGCTCCTTCAATCCAATCCTCCCACCTCTTCCCCAGGTACCTTGCTTACCTCATTCAAACATGCATGATCTTCCCCATTCTCAAGAAACCATCTCTTGACCCTTCCTCTCTCTCTATCATTCCATTTCTATTCTCCTTTATACCTCCAAACTCCTTGAGTGTGTTGTCAACATCTGACTCACTTCTTTCCTTTACACTCACCAACTCCTTGACCCTGTGCACTCTGGTTTTCATACACACCAAACTGAAACTGCCCTCATCAAGTCACCAATGACCTGCTTCTGCAAAATCAAATGGTCCATTGTCTATACTGATCCATATCGCCCTCACGGCAGCATTTGACAATGTCAACCACCCCTACCTCCTACAAACTGTCCATTGGCATCTGTGACACTGCATTGCCACTCTTTCTACTTGTCCAATAATTTCTTCCGAGTATCCAGTCCTGCCTTCACCACACCTGTATTCCCCCTTTCTGTTGATATTCACCCAACAATGTCTCTGTTCTCGTGACCTTTCCCCTCCTGCCCTCTCTCATATTACCTACTGTCTCTCAGCCATCTCTTCTTGAATTCCCCACCAACACAACCTCTATAAAACTGAAATATTATCCCCCCTCTTTGTCTTTCCCCTCCACTTCTCCCTCACCTTTGAAAACACAACACCTCCATTTCCTCTGTTCCCTAAGTCCGATGTCTAGGCATCATTCTGCACACTCCTTATCTCCCCACATCCAGTCACTTTCCCATTCTCACCTTGATTATTGTATCTGACTCCTCAATGACCACCCTATCTCCCACCTTGCCCCACTTCCACTATTCTCAACTACTGCATTTTCCACTTGCAACGCTCCACCTTTGCTGCCCCCTTCTACCAATCACTCCATTGGTTCCCTAGCACTCAGAAGTAAATTGAAATTTGTCTTGCTCACCATCAAAGCCATCAACTATTCCCTCTTCCTTACACCATCAAAATCATTGCCACTCACGTTCCATACCACCTTCTTCACACTTCAAATGATTGCTTCCTCACGTATCACCTCCTCCCAAACCCAAATCCAGATTTCTCCTGTGCTTCTCCGATCCTTTCCATCAGACATCCCTGCTAAAAACAAATCTCTTTATCCAAGCTTACCTGTAGACATATGTTCTGGTTATATAGACTTGTGTAGTACCGTTGGTCACCAGTGGGGGCTGCTACCTGGACTCAGCTTCCACTGGTGAACACCTGTACTACACAGGCCCATTTAACCAGAACAGATTCCTAACACTAGGATTCCTAACCACCCATCCTTTTACATATCTGGCCTCTACAATATGTAAATCAATATTTTTTTCTCTCAGGGACATTCTGAAGCAAGGAGGCTCTCCTGTGGATAGTGCGATTGCTGCATTGATATGTACCTCAGTGATACACCCACAGAGCATGGGTCTTGGGGGCGGTGTCATTTTTACCATTTATAATGCATCTACAGGTAGGTTTCCTTGTTTAATCATCACTATGTCAGTAGCACAAGTATGTACAGGAGTTCCTTCTAAATCCTATTGATGTTTTCTGTTATATACTGTAGGAGAAGTGGAGGTCATAAACGCTCGGGAGACAGTGCCTAGCAGATCTCCTCATGATTTAACAAAACAGTGTTCTAGCACTAGCGGGTTGAAAACAGGTAAGAGCTATAGACAGTCGGAAAGCAAAATACATGCTTTTAGGTTGCAGTTCTGTGTTATTATTGTACAGTATATATAGCAAAGCATAAGACTCTCCACCTGAACGTCGATTAGTTTGGTCTAACTTGGTATGTAAACTTTAACAAGAGTCATAGAGGTATGAGTAATGCTGCAATAATTCTTATGTTATCGCCACCTAAAGATGGTGGGGAAAAAGAAAATCATAGAAAAATGCTGAAAACTGAACTATCCTAAGGCGGGTCCAGCAAAGTAGTTACTTAGTCTTACCATTCTGGGTCAGTATTGCCTAGACAGCTGAGTAGATTTTATAAAAAAAAGGGGCTATCTACAACTAAAAGTTCCGATGTTCCAGTTGTCAAAGACCAATCCTTCTGTCCACTTGAAAACTCACAATATTTATTTTCCCATAGTTTAGGCTACTGAATCACAGTTCTGTGGAGGATAAGTTGGAACAGGGGCATATAAACATAAGTTCCTACTGTCCCATACTGTCAAGGAGACTCCCAAATTTTGGGAAGCTCTTCCAGGAGAGTAGACTAGCCTCCCAGATCTGCTTACTTTTCCCACTGAAGTGGTTGGTCCAAGGAGCAAGATGACCCAGTTTGCTGCAAATCATGTCAGTGTGTCTCGGTTGACCAGTGCCAGTTTTTTTTTTTTCTCCAAAATTTATTTTTAATGGTATAACAAAGAATAATATATCATAATAACACAAACAGAAAAGGAAAAGGAAAAAAACAGAAGCGAGGGAGAAGAAAAAAGGGAGGGTGGGAATACATGTACAAGATATAGTAAGACACGGATTCAGACCGGAATTGACAAATCAATTGCGTACAATAAAACCACATTATGGTAATAAAAAGGTAGTAAAAAAGAGCAACTCTAAGTCATATTAATGCACGTGCGCGGTGGCCCAAAAATCATCAGTATGCGATCCATACTGAGTAGGGTCCCTGGACTTTAGTTTCTATAGCATCAAGCAGTGGTATAATGTCAGAGCGCCAGTGATGAGCTATAAGAGATTTTGTAGCAATCAAAATATGTCCCATCACGTATCTATCCCTTGAGGTAACATCCCCATTGTAAAGATAAAATATTGCAACAAGGGGATTCGGTGGCACCGAAATCCCTGTAGCTTTAGAAATGAATAAAAAAAACTGGTACCGCAAAGGACGAATCTTAGAGAAGGTAAGTATCAGGGTGACAGTTATGGTTAGGGCTAGGGGGGTGGTTAGGTTTAGGCACTAGAGGGGGGTGGTTAGCCGTACATGCACCTCCCCCTGTGACTTAACCCTAGCTGCCACCCCCACTATCTTAGCCCTGGCCGCCACCCCAGCTGGGTTAAGGTTAGGGCTGGGGGCAGGGGAGAGGCGAATTAATTACCTCATCCCATGTCGGCATTCCAATTGTGGGAATGCCGATGTCAGCCATGTGACCGCCATCATCACTTGTTTTGAGACCTTACCTAGGACAAGTAAAGTGCAGTAACAGTGTGTGTTGTTGGAGGCATGCATGATCTGTAGTAGAGAATAAAAACAGGTACATTTACTTTGGTTGCTTTCTTCTCTTACCCCTTTTACACTCGCAGGAAAATCCCGGGATATTGCACGTGAACGCGCATCATCCCGGGATTCTTCTCAGTGTAAATGGGTACATGGACAATTTCCCGGGACGAGCATCCCGGGATTTCATCCCAGGTCAAAAGCAGGGTTGAACCCGGGACCGTCCCGGGAAGCTGTGTAGTGTGAAAGGGTCCGTCCCGGCAGAGCCGGATTAAGACCATGGGGGGCCCGGGGCACTTAACAGAGTGGGGCCCCTAATAGAGAAGGCAGAAAATAAATATATATATATACACACACACACACACACACACCCAGGGCCTCGCAGGGACTAGTGGGGTACAACACAAGCCTCGAGCCGGCTGTATACCATGCCCCTTGTCAGCCTCACATACCCACTCCCCTGTGCCTCCTGTACCTGACACCCCTTTGGTCCCCGTCCCTCCACTGTATATCCCAGAAGAGGTCCCTTCCCGGGTGTGGGGGTTAGGAGGGAGTTTATGGGGTGTGAATGTGGGAGACAGTGGGAGTAGGATGCGTGGTGGGGTTAGAGAATTTGGGTGGATGTGGGGTGAACACGGGGACTAGGCCGTGTGTGGGGTGTAGAGGATTATGGGGTGTATGTGGGGGAATAGGGTGTGTGGCAGGGGTAGAGGGTTATGGGGTGTATTGTATGGGGGGACTGGAGTAGGGTATGTTGGGGTGTACAGGGGCAAACGCAGGATTTTTACAGGGGGGTTTCCTATATAAATACATACACATATATATATATATATATATATATATATATATACATATACATACACACACACACATACACACTGTATATATGAGTGCACCCTGACAAGCGAATGTTGGTGCTATCAACGGAGTGCCGCGTGTGTGTGTGTGTGTGTGTGTGTATATATATATATATATATATATATATATATATATAGCACTGGCAGCACTCCTTGGTCTGGAATCGTGGGGACATACACTATAGCACACCTGAATGTCATAAATACACACACACAGTTACAGTATATGCAGTAAATATACATTTATGTCACACACACACCTCTTTCACACTAAGGTAAAAAAAAAACAAAGCCACCATCATTTATAGAAAATAAACCACCATTTTTTATTAAAGTAACCCCCCCCCCCCCCCCACAGAAAACCGCTGCCCACATCCCCAGGCCTGTGATTCTACCTATGCTGTACACTCTTTTGCAGAGTGGAATACAGTGTCTGAGCACTGACCAGGCCAGCATCAGACCCCCTTCCACTCCTCCTCCTCGGGACCCATCAGCACCCCCCAACTTGTGAGACACACACCTGGAGGATTATTGCAGAGTCCGTGGAGCCTCACCCGGCCAGCTCTCTGCTTCAAAGCTCCATGATAGTACAGTAGCTTCCTGAGGCTGACAGGAGCTGTGCGCTGCAGCTCCCTCTAGTGTCCATTCAGCCAGCGTCTCAGTGGATTGGAGGAGGTAGCTGCCGCATGATAGAAACAGCCTGCGGAGCTCCTCCGTGACAAAATAAATAAATAAATATCAGTCAGCGGCGCGATGGAGGGGGGGGGGGGGGGGGTAGGTACTATTGGACAGCTGAGCCGTCGCTCAGCTCAGCTGTCCTGTCTGTGTGCAGCTGTGCAGTGAGGACGGGAGCTGGGGAGCACATCACCGCAGATCGGATCGGAAGAGAGATCCGATCTGCGGTGTGGCAGGGGGCCCTTTTGGAAAGGGGGGCCCGGGGTACGTATCCCCCAGGCCCCCCCCTTAATCCGGCTCTGCGTCCCGGGATTCACTATCCCGGGACTGTTAAAAGGACTTGGATTGGAGCTTTCTTGGGCTCAGAAAAGCTGATGTCATCTTTTCTGAGCCCAAGGCCATTTCTAATGACATACTAATGCATTTGCAGGGATATCCCGGGATCAGTGTAAATGGGGCTGTCCCGGGTCGATCCCAGGTCTTAATGCAGTGTGAAAGGGGTCAGTCCCGGGTATGCATCCCGGGATGCATCCCGGGAAGCATCCCGGGAGTGACCCGGGAGTGCGAGTGTAAAAGTGGTATTATTGACTCATGGTTCTATTCCTTTGAAGCTTTTTCTGTGACACATACTCTATAACTTTTGTTTAACAATCTGGTTGATTTTGGAAGTATAGCAGGCAACTAACTAGTGCAACTGGCTATCACAATCCAAAACTTTGTTGTTGGTCTGTGAGCTTCCCGGTGTTCTTGAGAAGTAAAAATGTCTTTCTGGTTATGTTTCTGCCATCAGACTTATGAAGAGGATGTAGATTTTTATTTATTTTTTCATTATTGAAGCATGACATACTGTACACATATAAGTCATCAAATAAATACTTCCAATATGAGTACAACAAAACACACATTAAGAGCACTTATCCAGTCAGAACAAAATAAAATTAGCAATTCAGTATGTTCAAAAATGGTGTCAACCCAAAAACAAGTCTGGGAAAATGATGTGAACCCGAATCCACTTCCTCCACCTTCCTTCCATCCATTGGTATGAAAAATTAAATTCACCAAGATGTTGAGGAAATAGTTTTTAATATCTTGCTGATTGTGCATTGCATTACAGAGTTGTGTCAGCAGTCTGTACTGTATATACAGTGAAGCGGAGAAGGGGGGGTATGGGTATTCTTTATCCAGGGCTATTGGGGAGGACCAGAAGGGGGCCCTGGTCCCACCCCCACCCATTACCTGGGCCCGGCAGAGCTGTCAGAGCCCCTGGATATATGAGATTGAGATTCTGAAATTTGATGCATACTGGGTGGGGTGGCAGACTTAAGTGATATATGTTAATATTGTACTAACTTAAACACTAGTAGGGACTATTATACTGATACTGTTTTATAGAAGGCATAGATCAAATACTATTCTTAGATAGCCAGGAAGGAACTGTGCTTCACCAGGTCTATTGCAAAATCCAGGTGTGGGCACGGTACCGCTATAGTCTATTCTGCTGCCGGGTTCGTGTCAGGATCCCTGCGCTTGGGATGTCGGTGGTCAGAATACCGACAGCAGCATCTCGATGCGCAGGATACCGACACCTACTAAGTAAGTATGATAACCCTAACCTCCTACCCCCCTAACCTTAACCCTCCCTCCCCGCAGCCTACCCTAAGCTTCCCCCTGCGGTGCCTAACCCTCCCTCTCCGCATCCTAACCCAAACCTTCTCCCCCGCAGCCTTGCCCTAACCTCCCCGATTTGTGCCTAAACCTGACCCCCCCCCCCCCCCCCCCAATCCCCACCACCCGATCCCCCTTTCCCAGCCCCGGGATACTTGCATTCGGGATGCCGACAGTCGGGATTCTGGTGCTGGCATTGTGATTAATGTCAGGATCCCAGCTTTGGTATTCTCACCGGTGTCAGGAATCTGGCATCGTTATTCTGACAGCCAGCATCCCGAATGCCGGCATGGTGACCGCATCCCATGCAGCTCTGATCTGAAAAGAGCACAATGGGCACCTTTCCTGAGCATGTGTTCTGGATGGCTTTATCGATGAGAGGAGAAATCCTGTATTCAGCCCTGGAGGTACTGGCAGCCAATGCAGTGTCTGACAGAGAGATCCAGCTTTGGTAGAGAAATGATGCAACTGCATCATGTAAAAAGTTTGGAGACATCACTGTATTTGGTTGGCTGTTTAGTAAAGGGTTACAGTAATAACTGATCTAGTATCCCCTAACCTCAGGTTGTCCCATGCAGGAGTGCAATGGATCGGGGTGCCAGGAGAGCTAAGAGGATACAAGGTCGCACACCAGAAGCATGGACGGTTACCATGGAAATCACTCTTTGAGCCAACAATTAATTTAGTTAAAGACGGAATAAAGATCTCAACTGTTCTAAGCAAATTCCTGACACCCTTCGAAAAACTAATACAGAATCATAGTTTGTGGTAAGTACAAGAGCTGGAGTAGTATATACACTAAACAGCATTGTGTGTTTGCCCAGCGTAACACTGCGACATACTTGAAATACTCAGCGGCTCATGAAGATTTGGGTGTAAAGATCTTTTTTTTTTTTTGTGTGCTTTTTCTGCTAATTCCATTTAATTGTATTGAACATGTGCCTCAAAAATTCTATGCTTACAGGCGAATGAATGTATGCACCTCCTATTAGGGTTTCATATTATACATCAGGTTTGGCCAACCTATGGCTCTCCAGCTGTTGGAAAACTACAAGTCTCATCATGCTTTGCTACAGCTTTGTTATTAGGTAAGGCTAAAACTGTGGCAGGCAGGGCCGGTGCTAGGGTGTTTGGCGCCCCCCTGCAAACTATAAATTTGTGCCCTCCTTCTCATATTTAATAAAGGGATACACAGTAATACCCCTTATATACGTTACAACACACAGTAGTGCCCAATTACACACAATGACCATGGTATTGCTCCAGGCCAGTGTCACCCCCCACCCCGTGTACCCTCCAGGCCAGTGTCACCGAACACTTATGTGTTTTCTCCAGGAGAGTGTCACCCCCCACCATTGTGTGGCCAGTATCACTCCCCCCCCCCCTGTTTTCTCTCCAGGCCAGTGTCACCCCCACCCCTGTGTTCTCTCCAGGCCAGTGTCACACCCCACCCCTGTGTGGCCAGTGTCACCCCCCACCCACCCCTGTGTTCTATCCAGGCCAGTGTCACCACCCACTCCTGTGTCCTCTCCAGGCCAGTGTCACCCTCCACCCCTGTGTGGCCGGGTATGGAACTCAAGGTCGAGAGTGTCTAGATCGATACACATTAGGTCGACACCTATTGGTCGACACAGGAAATATGTAGACACGGCCATTAGAAAGACATGAACAAGGTCAACATGGAAAAAGGTCGACATGGTTTTTAAAATTTTTTTTGGGGTGTCGTTTTATTCGTAAAGTGACGGGGAACTCCAATTAGGACACCCTGTCCCCTCGCATGGCTTGCTTCGCTCGCCATGCTTCGGGCTAGGTGCCTCGTTCTGCTACCGCGGAGCTCTGCACAGGTTACCGTTCCCAGTTGTAGTCCACGTGGATCGTCAAGTATGAAAAAGTTAAAAAAATGAAAAAAATTGTCAAAAACTCATGTCAACCTTTTTTCCATGTCGAACTTGTTCATGTCGATCTAATGGTTGTATCGATATATTGCCTGTGTCAACCTACTCAATGTCGACCAATAGGTGTCGACCTAATGTGTGTCGACCTAGACACCCCCCCACACACCCGTGTGTTCTCTCCAGGCCAGTGTCACCCCCCACCCCTGTGTTCTCTCCAGGCCAGTGTCACCCCCCACCCCTGTGTTCTCTCCAGGCCATTGTCACCCCCCACCCCCGTGTTCTCTCCAGACCAGTGTCACCCCCCACCCCTGTGTGGCCAGTGTCGCTCCCCACCCACCGCGGTGTACTCTCTAGGCCAGAATTACCCCCCCACCCTTGTGTTATCTCCAAGCCAGTGTCACCCCACCCCTGTGTTCTCTCCAGGCCATTTTCACCCCCCATCCCTGTGTTCTCTCCAGACCAGTGTCACCCCCCACCCCTGTGTGGCCAGTGTCACTCCCCACCCACTGCTGTGTACTCTCTAGGACAGTGTTACCCCCCACCCCTGTGTTGTCTCCAGGCCAGTGTAACCCCCCACCCCTGTGTTCTCTCGAGGTCAGTGTCACCACCCCAGCCGCCCCTGTGTTCTCTCCCAACCACTGTCATTCTGCACCCCAGTGGTTTCTCTTTCTGTCAAAACACTCCCCCTCCTCGACAGTGTACTGTCTGTTCAGCTGATCTGCTTACCTCAGCCATTACACCAGGTGTAGCTGTGCCCTGGTTTCAAGTGTCTGTGGTGGGCCGGCCATTCCAGTACCTTCGAGGTCTCCCACTTACCATCACTTATTGAGCAGCGCTCCGCTCCTCCCCCTCCATGTTGCGTTGTGGGTCAGCGTCACAGTCAGCCTGCCTCTGGAAGCCCTGGAAGCAGCTTCCTTCCCAGTCCCAATCCTTGCTCTGACGCTGTTGGCACTCGATCCTCGCGCTCTGCCCACACTACCCCTCCTCCTAGAGCAGAGCTCTCACTGCTCTGTACTTGCCACCGGCGCGGCGGTGCTTCGAAGATGGTACCGTAATACTGCTCAGCAGGTTATCAGAGGGAGGAGAGCGCCTCCCTGCTTTGCATACCCTTGCTGAGCGGGTTGCGCCGGCTGTGGTGGCAGGGCATGCTGGGATGTGTAGTTTCACAACATCTGGAGAGCCACAGGTTGGCCAGGTCTCTTATACATGTTTATGACTGTGTGGATTCCTTTCTCCGTCTTCTAGATACATACCTTGTAATCAGCTGCACAGGAAGCTGCGTGATATTCTGTGTCTCTTTGTCTCCTAGTGAGCTGTTCTGTAAGGATCAGGAAGTGTTAAAGGAAGGACAGTTTGTAAACTTCACCCAGCTAGGGCACACTCTCAGGATGCTGGCAGATAAAGGAGCTGACAGCTTCTATGAGGGTCCCATAGCAGAGAAAATGCTAGAGGATCTCCACAAGCAAGGTGGGTTATCCTCTGAATTTGTCCTTCTTGCCTACATACTGTAGCGGGATCCATTTTCTGGCTGAGGCAATCATAATAACCCAGCTGCACATTTACGAGAAACAAGTGAATTGACAGCTGCATTCCAGTCTACTAAACCTCACACGTCAGATGCATCCACGCGCCACTCAAGCACACTTATCTTATGAAATAAAGACACCACAACTGTAGTTGGCGTGAAAGGGGTCAGCTTTTATTTTCTGACTGAGAGGGAGGCCTATTAAATACTAAAACTAAAATGCAGACTTCCCTCTCTAACTAAGGTGGCGGGGAGAAGAACGGTTAAACATAATAAACGTAACATGGGTGATCAACATTATAATACATAAAAACAAGCAATAAAAAACATATGTGTGAGGGAGCCTCCTGCCCCAGATGTTCCGGGATCGGCCTCCTGCCTCCATCCCAGACATCGAAAAATCCAAGGACAGGGGTCGACCTTCTGCCACTACCCCTGTCCACCAACAGTTGCAGGGACGGAGGTACGCTCCGCCCCTATGGGATAAAAAATTGGGCCACCAGCCCCGCCATCCACATATGTTTTATACCAATTATATGGACCCACTTGGTAAAATGATGCCCGTAAACTAATTCTAAAAGATATAAAATTACCTCAAAGTACCCCCAAACTGACTAACCGTGAACTCATAATTAAATTTAAGTAACCGTTCAGAAAACCGGCCACCGAAAGCCGACACAATGAACCCAACAGTAAAACAAAACCAATTTTTTTCAGGGCGGGAGGGCGGGTTACGTGAAGACACTGAAAGAGGCAGGAAATGGTGGATTAGCAACCTATATCCATGGCAGTACAGCCCCTATCCACAATCCAGCCAATAGCCTCCCGGTTCCTCCATCTACGTTCCTTCCACTACAAAAAACCTTAACCCCTTCCAGGCCAAAGTGATGCACTGAGCAGCGCTCCGCAAGCCCAGACAGTGCGTTTATGCTGCTATGGTCATATTATATTCCCTACGCAGTCTTAAACCTCACACGTCAGATGCATCCACGCGCCACTCAAGCACACTTATCTTATGAAATAAAGACACCACAACTGTAGTTGGCGTGAAAGGGGTCAGCTTTTATTTTCTGACTGAGAGGGAGGCCTATTAAATACTAAAACTAAAATGCAGACTTCCCTCTCTAACTAAGGTGGCGGGGAGAAGAACGGTTAAACATAATAAACGTAACATGGGTGATCAACATTATAATACATAAAAACAAGCAATAAAAAACATATGTGTGAGGGAGCTTCCTGCCCCAGATGTTCCGGGATCGGCCTCCTGCCTCCATCCCAGACATCGAAAAATCCAAAATCCAAGGACAGGGGTCGACCTTCTGCAACTACCCCTATCCACCAACAGTTGCAGGGACGGAGGTACGCTCCGCCCCTACGGGATAAAAAATTGGGCCACCAGCCCCGCCATCCACATATGTTTTATACCAATTATATGGACCCACTTGGTAAAATGATGCCCGTAAACTAATTCTAAAAGATATAAAATTACCTCAAAGTACACCCAAACTGACTAACCGTGAACTCATAATTAAATTTAAGTAACCGTTCAGGAAACCGGCCAACTGCCAGGTTACCAACCTGCCACCGCCACCGAACTAAAAAACCCACACAACAGAACAGAAAAACTAACTAAAGAGACCTAAGAAAGCACGAAAGAAAAAACCCAAATGGACTATCAAAAAGGAAAAAACTATCTAAAGGAACCGAAGAATGTGAATAATGTCCTCCAGGAAGATCAGCATGCCAGCCGGCGACAAATGCACCCCGTCAGACCGGTATTGTGTCGGATCACGGTAGGAGATACCACCGTGCGGCACGACCAGCCCGCCATGCTGGAGGACAGCACGACCAACGACCGAATTGACCCGCCTCCGAACCAGGTCAATCGCCCCGGGGTTAAAGGCTCCGTGCCAAGACCGCCGGGGGACGATGTCTGACCAGAGGATGAGGCAAAATGGCCAGTCAGCCATAAGTTCCAGTAGCTGACGCCTGATCTCGAGGCGAATGTCGAGCCCAGTGCGGCGTACCAGATCATTGCCACCCAGATGCAAGACCAAAATCAGGGGGTACCCAAAACGGCCAACTGCCGCCCGAAGCCAGTCCCGCAGGCCATCCCAGCGGAGGCCTTTACGCCCCAACCAGCGCACAGCCTGCAGCTCCGGAAACCGGGTGGTGTCGCAGGCCAGAGCCGACACGGACAGCCAATAGATGTAGGAATGGCCGACAAACCATATAAAGTGCGGATCTAACCGCCGTCCTGCAAAAGAAGGGTGTGACGAAGGTTAAGAAATGAAATAAATAAGGTATGTAAATGGGAAACCTAACTGCGTCCCTAACGGGGAGGGAGTGGGGGGGGGGGTAGGTCGCCCAATTTGACTTGAGGCAAAAACAAAACTTCGTTAGCCGGCAAAAGCCGTAATTAAAAACCAACGTTAAAACAAAAATTCCTCAAGGCCCCCGTAATCACAAAGTGCGACTGCGACGAGCGGCTAGTCCTCAAAGGGGCGCACTGGGAGGAAAAGGCCTGATATAGCGTCTGACTGCACCAGACCTCCACCTACCCAGTGCCCGGACTTCGACCTCGGACCAACCCGCCGCATCGGCAGCTGAAGCAGCGCCAATGCGGAAAGAGTGAGTCCCATAGTCGGCCGGAGATAGACCCAGGTACAAAATACAACGCCCCAAAACTGACCGGAATTGATATCTGGTCAATGGGGAACCGTCGCTATGGACGAGCCACCCGGTGGGCGTTGGAGGCCGTATGGACGAATAAGCCCGGGCCGCAGAAACTGGACAAATGCCCCGCGCACGAGCCGGACCCATTCGAACCCACTGCCCCCTGCCGGCTACGTCAGTCTTGGAGCGCTGAATCCTGCACCATAAACCGTCGGGGCGGACGATGACATGGGCCTCCAGCATGGGCGAGGCAGAAGCCCGAGAGACGGACACCAGCTCACCCACCCTGAACGCACCGTGGAAGGCCATAGTAAAGG
Source organism: Pseudophryne corroboree (assembly GCF_028390025.1). Classification (NCBI taxonomy): domain Eukaryota; kingdom Metazoa; phylum Chordata; class Amphibia; order Anura; family Myobatrachidae; genus Pseudophryne; species Pseudophryne corroboree. The sequence continues at coordinate 368,403,999 of NC_086444.1, forward strand.
CCACCCGGAAGAGGCGAACCTCGTATCCCGAAGAGCAAATGCTCTGTAGGGATCCCAAAATCCACCTCAGCAACGCACCGGTGATCGGCTGGCGAGTATCCGGGAGGGGCGGAGTCGCCCGAGCCCAACCTTTCAACACCCGCCGGAGGAAAAAGGACTTCGTAAAATCCGCTTCCCCCCGAAGCTGCAGAAAGTAAGATATACCTGCCAGAACCCTGTTAACAGACGCCCGCGAAATCCCGTCAGAGTACAAAACCCAGATGTAGTCTAAAAGTAAATCATGAGAGGTCTTACCACACTGGCCTTTCTCCAGGAGGAAGCGACACCACCGCTCCCAGGCGGCCCGATAGGCCGCAAAAGTTGCAGGGGCCAATGACCTGTGGGCTAACGCCTCCAAACCGGGTGGATGACCTGCCACACAGAAGTAGGACATGATTCCCCATGGAGTAGAGCTGTAGGAGCCAAGCGCCTAAATCGCTGCAAATCGCCGCGTGACAGGGCATCTGCAATTTCGTTACGCACGCCAGGGACATGCTTGGCTTGCAACGTAATGTTGTTCACCAAACATAACAAGACTATCTGCGCAATGACCCGCAGTACCGGCAAGTTTGGCGGTTGACGGCAAAAACCACGCCCAGATTGTCGCACCAGAAGACCACATGTTTGTTACACAGGGCATCGCACCATAATTCCAAAGCGACCAGAATAGGAAAAATTTCCAGCAACAGCATGTTCGTAGTGAGGCCCTTGCTAAGCCAGGCACGCGGCCAAGGAGACGCGCACCAACGGCCCGCGAAATAAGCGCCGAATCCGAAAGCGCCAGAGGCGTCCGTGAAAAGCTCCAGGGACGGGCTAGACACGACCGCCTCCTGCCAAATACAGATGCCGTTGAAACGAACAAGAAAATCGTCCCAAATACGTAAATCCCGGCGGATTTCGAGGGTCAACCTAAGGAAATGATGCGGGCGTCTAACCCCCACGGTAGCCCGTTCCAATTTTCTACAGAAAACCCTGCCCATGGGGATAACCTTGCAAGCAAAGTTAAACAGGCCCAATAGGGATTGGGCCTGCTTGAGAGTGAGCTTGCCCGCGGCCAGCGCATATAGGATACCGTCACGTAAACGCAACACCTTGTCCGAAGGAAGCCTACAGAGACCACCGACCGTATCAATCTGAATCCCGAGGTAAACCAAGGAGGCGGAGGGACCCTCCGTCATTTCTGGTGCAACCGGAACCCCGAAGCGTTCAAAGAGGGCCAGAGCCCCCTGCAGCAAGTTGACGCAGCGAGGGGAATCTGAGGGGCCGATAAACAGAAAATCGTCCAAGTAGTGGGAAATTCCCCGTTCGCCCGTTGCCTGCTCGAGACACCAGTGGAGGAAGGAACTGAATCTCTCAAAGTAGGCGGCAAGAGATAGAACAGCCCATAGGGAGGCACCGATCTATGTAATAGCCATCGTCCAGCTTAAAACCCATAAACCTGAAGGTGGAAGGGTGCAGCAGAAGGAGACGAAACGCAGACTGGATGTCCAACTTACACATAACTGCCCCCGGGCCAAAAGACCGGATGGTGTCTATGGCCGAATCAAAGGATGGGTAAACGACCCTACACTGGTCAGCAGGGATAGCATCATTAACCGAGGACCCCATAGGACAGGAAAGGTGTTGGATGAGGCGAAATTTGCCCGCTGTCTTTTTGGGCACTACGCCTACGGGGGACAAGACCAAATCTGGCAAGGGGGGTTCCCGGAAAGGGCCTATCATCCTCCCTAATGCCACCTCTGCCTCTACCTTGTGCCGGAGCACGTCCGGAAACTCCCGAGCCGAACGTAGGTTCGTACCCGTCCCGGGACCCACCCGTCCATGTATCGACAAGGGGAAACCCGACGCGAAACCCGAGTGTAAAAATTGGGCGTCCACCGACCGCGGGTATCGTCGCAGCCAGGGAATGAGCACCCGAAGTCTAATTGGGGTGGAAGCTGTGGCCAGCGCCGGTGGCCACGGGAGCGCGACTGTCGGGGCTGCGAGCCAAAAGCACTCCCGGTCCCAGGACTGGGGCAATCCTTAATCCCGTGGCCCCCGCCACATCTGATACAGGAGTGGCGAAAACGACACCGCCCCCCCAAGTCGCATTGGGCATTATTAAAAGCGAAGCATTTCCCATGCCCCACGCGCCCTGCGCCTCCGCGAAAGCCGGCAGAACGAGAGGCAGGTCTTTTTGCCCATCGTCTTGCCGTGCCGCCTTCCTCAGTGCCGGCCGAACCCTGGGTCAGTTCAGAGCACAATTCCACGTCTTTTTTACCAAAGTTATAGATCTGCCGCCTGTGTTGTTTGCGCCGGAAATCCTCGTCGTAACGCCGCCAGGCCGACCCTTTGTACTTATGGTACAGCACGTGTATGAGGAATTGATAGCGCACTACGTTCATGTGTTCATCCGGGCGCGTCTCCAGGTAACACGCTGCAAAGATCAACATGCAGCGGACCCAATTCTGGTAGGACCGCAAAGCGTCCTCGCTACCCTGCCCCTTTTTCTTAGCCGAAAGCAAGGCTTTACGATCGTCGCTGGTAAGGGCAAAAATATTCACATATTGGCCCTTACGGATACGGTCCCGGACCCGGGGCCTGAGTCCACGTTGCACAGCCGTATTGGCGCAGTGCACGGTGTCCGATTCCACCGATACTTGGGAAGCGGACGAAGTGGAATACCGACGCTCACGTCGTCTGCTACGCTTCACCCTGTGCAAGCCACCATCTGAGGAGGACAGACCCTCCGAGGACGTAGAGGCAAGGGAGGAATCTGTGGTCCGACGCCTGCGCCTGCTGCGCTTGCCGGAAATCCTACCCGCACTGCTGCCTACGCTAGAGGAGCTGGAGCGAGTACCCGAACCCAAGCCGCTACGGGGTGTCACCGCGCTCCCCTTGGACCAGTCGGGGTCCGAGGAAGACTCGCCTGCACGAGAGGGAACACCGTCCGTCCCACCGGCCACCGAACGACTCGTGGATACACCGACTGAATCCATTGCCGACCCGACGTCCGTGGCTGGGGAGACAAAAGAGACATTGTTCCCCTGCTCCACCACCGGACCCGCAGCCGCCGGGAGCGGGGCAGGAGGGGGTTAGTCGCGCCAGAAGACAGAAGCGGGATGAGGGATTGCGCAATGCTATCCGTTAAAGAAGCGGTGGGCCGCCCCAGTCCCCCGGGTACGGAGGATAACAAGGGAGCCACCGCCAACACCACAGCGGCACAAATGGCGGACAAGACGGTGGCGTCCACCAAGGGTGCAGTCGCAAGGGCAGGCGAAGCAAGAACGGACCCGCCCCACGAGTCACGCGCCCGACGTGAGGTACGCAAACCTCCCGTCGGGAGCAAGGACCCGGAGGATCCCTCACTGTCGGGAATCACGGCACAACCGTCTTGCTGCGCTAAACCACGGGTAGACCGCCGACGCCTCGACCGTCTACCAACCCGAGCGTCGGCCACAGGAGGAGAAGTCGGAGAGTCGTCACCACTAGAAGGGGGCAGCACGACGTCGGACTGAGAGCTGACCGCAGAAGCGTCGGCAGGAGACAACTGGACGCGGGGAGGGGGTGCTGGTTCGTGAGCCGCCTGCGCACACCGCCCCCTAGTGGGGTGAGTTGCCGGCAGGCGAGACCCCGGCCGGTGTCCGCCAGGAGCCGCGCGGCCACGGGCGGCGGCCGAACTACTTGCCAAGGGAGGCGCCCTGGAAGGGCCCGGCGCCCCGGGCCCAACCACGGAAGGCGAGGTCGGGCGGGCACGGCCCGCCCCCACATGACAGGCCCCGCGCTGTCCGAAACCGGCAACGCCCCCCCCCCCCGCAGGCGCGGAGCGGGGGCGACGCCCCACCCCGATGCGGGAGGGCGCTGACCGAACTAATACAGGTAAGGGGGGTATTGGCACAGAGGGGGTATGCCTTATCTGGGCCCCCCTGCTGCGTGGCTGGTCTGCGGCATGCGCTGGCTGGCCAGACTGCCTGCGTCCGGCAGCTGCGCGACCCCCCCACCCGCCCACTGGGAGATACGGCGCCTGGAGGAATAAGACTGGGTAGAGCCGCCGGGCCGCAGGGCGGGAGCTCCGTCCCCGCCCCACGTGACCCGTGCGGCCAGCCGCTGCACTACGCGGCGGGGACAGGGACGGCAGAACACTGACGCTGACCGCAGCGGGGAAGGAGACGGAAAGTGCGCAAGTGGGGGAGCGCGGGCGGGCGGTCGAGCTCGGCCGCGCACAGCCCTCATCTTTCTTGTAGCAGCCGCAGCAGGGCTACCCCGACCCGGCAGGACATCAGAGGAGTCTAAGAGCCGGGCGGGGAGGCCAGCGCTGCGTGTAGGACTGGAACGGGTCGCCACAGTACCTGGGAGGGGGGGGGGGGGGGGCTGAGGAAATCAGCAGCACAAATAATACACAGGGGAGAGGAGAGGCACAGTAAGAAATAAAAGTTAGGAATAGGAGAGTGAATGTAGAAGTAGGAATAGGAAAGATAGAAATGGCAGAAAGAGAAGGAAATGAAAGTGTAAATTACTGAATGAATGGATAATACTTGCAGCCTCACGTGAAGACACTGAAAGAGGCAGGAAATGGTGGATTAGCAACCTATATCCATGGCAGTACAGCCCCTATCCACAATCCAGCCAATAGCCTCCCGGTTCCTCCATCTACGTTCCTCCCACTACAAAAAACCTTAACCCCTTCCAGGCCAAAGTGATGCACTGAGCAGCGCTCCGCAAGCCCAGACGGTGCGTTTATGCTGCTATGGTCATATTATATTCCCTACGCAGTCTTTCTTGTCCAGTGATATCACTATATCTTACTGAATTGATAGCTGCAAACTCAAATTGGTTCAGTCCATAAAAAGGATGCGTTCAGTACACTGGGCCTTATTCAGAGTTGGATGGAAACTGGGCACATGCTCTCACATTGTATGTATGAAATGTGTATATTCGCCCCAATGCAGAGTTGTACGTGTCTTGTGGTTCGCCCCCCCCCCCCCTTCCCCAGTACACTTGTTTTTTTACTAGTCATTATAACAGTGCACACTTGCATCTACCCTATACTCAAACTTGCCTACTCTCCCAACAATCAGGTGGCGCTCCCAGCCACCCAGAGTGGGCAAGTCACCTGGAGCCGCCCATCACCTGGCCACGGCTGGCCACTTCACAGCTGATGACGCAATTTGTGTTGAATTGCGTTATCGTGGCCCCCTCCCCCTTTTCACAATGACAGTAAATGCTGCATTTTGTAGTGGGAGGCGGGCCACGATGATGCAAATGCATTACCACGCCCCTTGCACAGCCCAATTCTGCTGCGAATGCATTACCACGCCCCTTGCACAGCCCAATTCTGCTGCACCATGCCCCACGCAGTGCCGACCTAGCTGCGCCATCCTAGAGGTTAGCCCAAAGGTCGGCAAGTATGCCTATACTTTGTGCAAAAGATACGCATCCATACAGATGTATTTTCACTTCCATCCAGTTCATACTGTACTTACTGACTTCTTTGTAGCCCTCTCCAGGAGATGCCCAGAGAGGAAATGCTGCAGGGAACTTTGGGGACCGGTCCATTGTGTCATTAGGCCCCACCTTCATAGTGGCAGAATGCCACAATTTGTGGGTCCGCGAGGATGGGTGGGACTAAATTATGTTCATGTTATTTAACCCAGTCCCTTCAAAACAGAGCTGCGATTCCGGGTATTTTCTCCATATCATACTCTTTTCATTAGGAAGCGGGTGCAATGCAGGACAGCCATCCACTCTTCCGGGGGTGCAGGGGACTACCCGAAAAACCTGGAGTCTCCTGCAGCTACCAGGAGAGTTGGCAAGTATAATCCAATTGTACCCACAGTTGTGTGGACATGCCCTCATGGAGTTTTATGAGAACTCCCCACTTTGCTGAATGTGCAGTGCGAAAACACACAAGACACTCTCCACAAACAGGCGTGTATTCATCTCTGCATGTACTGGGACCATCACTTGATGGTGGGATTTTTATCTATCATATTTCCTCCTCTATCCTTTTCAGTTATATTTTCTCGATCCCTTATTTTCCATTTTGTCTCAATAGTTCCATTCACCCAAGCATTATTGTATTGTTTCTTGCACTAGGAAGCGTTCTGACACTGGATGACTTTCGAAATTATAAGGTGCAAATTGTAAAACCATTGAGTTTGTCTCTTGGAACACACACGCTATTTTCTCCTCCTCCACCAGCAGGGGGAGCTTTGCTCAGCCTCATCCTTAATATCCTTCAAGGTAAGACCACAGGATTATTTGCGATTCACCTCTGTGACTGTTCTGCCCAATTGACTGGGATAAAAATGTCATCACTACAGTGAATCATTATATTGTGAATAAAGTGACCTCAGATGGTATTTCTTATAAATGATGCTACACTATGGTACTGTTCCTCTTTCAATGCGTTAAGTATCTATCTATCTATCTATCTATCTATCTATCTATCTATCTATCTATCATAGCAACAGTTGAGACCGTCACTCCCAAATATGCAATTCTTACTTGGCCTCCTGCTCTCTCCCTGTCAGCATGGCGGCTGATGACAAATAAGTCAGACATCTGTGTGGCACTCACGGCACAGATATGGATTCTCCTACCTTCCTATATGTGAATTTTACAACCTGTATTGATCCCTGTTTCTGTTGGCCTCTTGTATGGGTGACTATTTGGTGAGGGGTGTCTGTTACAGGTCCCCAGATTTAAACATCCTCCAGTCTACATTCCTACGAACATTAGAAGAATTGTGTAATTACGTTTCACTTTAGCGCACTTGGGAATTTTGTGTTTTTCATATATATATATATACATACATATATATATATATAGGGATGGATGGTATCGGGATTCTGGCGCTTGGGATTGCCGGCAGTTAGAATACCGACAGCGGCATCCTGATGCTTAGGATCCCGACACCTAAAAGGTAACTATGCTACCCCTAATCTCTAACTTACCTAACCCTCCCCACAGTCAGCATATAGAAAGGAGTTTGAGCGACTAGCCTGGTGGTACAGCCAGGACAACTTAGAGCTAAATCCATCTAAAATGGTGGAAATGATAATGGATTTTAGTAGGCAATGCCGTAGCTAGACATTTTAGCGATGTGTGCAAGAAACGACATTGGCGCCCCCCCAAGGCAAAATAGAGGCAGTGCGCGGCATAGGCGCGCATCCACAATATAGGGGCATGGCTTCATGGGGAAGGGGTGTGGCCACAAAATAATACCAATTCATATTACTGTGCACAGTAGTCTCCATTATTCAAATTACGCCGCTAAGTAGCGCCATTACACCAGGTAGAGCCCCTTTTACACATTACGGCAGACAGAGTCTACCTTTTTACACATTACGGCAGACAGCATTCCCTTTTTACACATTATGGCAGACAGCATCCCCTTTTTACACATTATGGCAGACAGCGTCCCTTTTTACACATTATGGCAGACAGCGTCCCCTTTTTACACATTATGGCAGACAGCATCCCCTTTTTACACATTATGGCAGACAGCATCCCCTTTTTACACATTATGGCAGACAGCGTCCCTTTTTACACATTATGGCAGACAGTGTCCCCTTTTTACACATTACAGCAGATAGCGTCCCCTTTTTACACATTACGGCAGACAGCTTCCATATTTTACACATTACGGCAGACAGCTTCCATATTTTACACATTACGGCAGACAGCATCCCCTTTTTACACATCACGGCAGACAGCGTCCCCTTTTTACACATTACGGCAGACAGTCCCCCTTTTCATTATGGCAGACAGCATCCCCTTTTTACACATTATGGCAGACAGCGTCCCCTTTTTACACATTATGGCAGACAGTGTCCCCTTTTTACACATTATGGCAAACAGCGTCCCCTTTTTACACATTATGGCAAACAGCGTCCCCTTTTTACACATTACGGCAGACAGAGTCCCCTTTTTACACATTACAGCAGACAGCGTCCCCTTTTTACACATTACGGCAGACAGCGTCCATATTTTACACATTACGGTAGACAGAGGCCCTCATTCCGAGTTGTTTGCTCGCTAGCTGCTTTTAGCAGCCGTGCAAACGCTAAGCCGCCGCTCTCTGGGAGTGTATTTTAGCTTAGCAGAAGTGCGACCGAAAGGATCGCAGCACGGCTAAAAAAAAAAGTTTGTGTAGTTTCTGAGCAGCTCCAGACCTACTCCTACCTTGCGATCACTTCAGACTATTTAGTTGCTGTTTTGACGTCACAAACGCCCTGCGTTCGGCCAGCCACGCCTGCGTTTCCCCAACCATGCCTGCGTTTCTATGTGCCATGCCTGCGTTTTTCCACACACTCCCTGAAAACGGTCAGTTGACACCTAGGAACGCCCACTTCCTGTCAATCACTCTGCGGCCAGCAGTGCGACTGAAAAGCATCGCTAGACCTTGTGTGAAACGACATTCATTGTAATAGTATGACGCACGTGCGCATTGCGGCGCATGTGCAGAAGTGTGTTTTTTTTGTCTGATCGCTGCGCTGCGACCGAAATCTGCTAGCGAACAACTCGGAATGACCCCCAGAGTCCCCCTTTTTACACATTACATAACAGTCCCCCTTTTTACACATTACGGCAGACAGCGTCCCCTTTTTACACATTACGGCAGACAGCGTCCATATTTTACACATTACGGCAGACAGAGTTCCCCTTTTTACACATTACGGCAGACAGCGTCCATATTTTACACATTATGGCAGATAGTGTCCCCTTTTTACACATTACGGCAGATAGCGTCCATATTTTACAAATTATGGCAGATAGTGTCCCCTTTTTACACATTACAGCAGACAGCGTCCATCATTTACACATTATGGCAGATAGTGTCCCCTTTTTACACATTACGGCAAACAGCGTCCATATTTTACACCTTACGGCAGACAGCGTCCCCTTTTTACACGTTACGGCAGATAGTGTCCATATTTTACACATTACGGCAGACCGAGTCCCCCTTTTTACACATTACGGCAGACAGCATCCATATTTTACACATTACGGCAGACAGAGTAATGGATGTATTTTTGCTCTTTATAAAACGTAATTTCATAATTTACTAACCAGAAGGAGGAAAATGAGGATCTCCTCCTCCTTCAACTATCAACTCCTCGCTCGCTGTACAGCGGTAGGGCAGGGCGCAGGGCAGTGTGTAAGACGGGAGAGACGTCTGACGTCATCACGTCTCTCCCGAATTGCAGGGGGACCAAGCTGGCGTTCAGGGCTGGACCAATTAGCAGAGGTAGACATTGATCACAGCGCTGCCGCCAGGCCAGCTCCCGGGTCCTTTACAGCAGCAGCGGCGGTGGTGGGTGATAGGAGACAGGCGTCGTTGTCAACGGGACTCAGGCGTCATCATCAGCAGAACTCAGGCGGCGCCGTCAGCGGGACTCAGGTGGCGCCGTCAGTGGGACACAGGCGGCGCCGCTGGCAGTGAGTGTGTGCACTACACGGGAGTCTGGAGATAGCGTCCCTGCAGGCGTGCTGCCAGATGGTGCGCCCTCAGTGCATTTGCACTGTGGGCAAGGTACCATCAGCACACACCTAGTTACGGTCCTGTTAGTAGGCATACTCTTGTAGCAACTCCATTACTATTAATGATTGTGTGGTGTCTGTGGTGGATTCCTTCAGGTTTCTGGGGTCTGTGATCTCCAGGGACCTGAAATGGGGTTCCAACACAGACACTATTGTTAAAAAAGCACAGCAAAGGCTTTATTTCCTGCAACAGTTGAGGAAGTTTAATTTGCCAATGGAATTATTGATCCTTTTTTACATGGCAGTTTCCAGTCTGTCCTCTGCTCATCCATCATAGTATGGTTTGGAGAAACTACAATACAAGAGAAAAATATACCCCAAAGTGTAATAGGAGCTGCAGAAAAAAGTATTGGCACTGATCTTCCCTCTATACAGGATCTATATTTAGTAACAGCTGGTAGACGGGTGAGAAATATTGTGGCAGTGCAACTCACCCAGGTCATGTCCAGTTCCAATTGCTTCCATCTGGTAGGTGATATAGATCATGCCAGGTAGGTGATATAGATCATGCCAGGTTAACATTTGAACAGTTTTTTTCCACAGGCGGTATTCTCTGTTAAACAATTAGCATGGGATGGGGGTGCAACTTCTTCACATCAATTTATTAATTTTAGAGGCTTATTTATTTATAAGTGTTAGTTGGATGTTGTGTTTACTGATGTTTTTGTTTATGCTTCTTATTTTAAGAGATGTGGCTTACAAGGAATAATTCCTTGTATATGATTATACTTGGTCAATAAATCCATATATATGGTTAGAAAAGTCCTTGTACAATGAAACGTTAACGCCTGCACTGTTCCATCGCTGGGACAAATGTATCTAGACCTTACCCTCTTCAACTAAATTGGCGATACATTTTTTTTTCCATTTACAGCTACTACTAGATAATAGGAACCCTATTTCCTTTTAAGCACTACTATTCATTCCTCTGAACCTGGTTCCCTGTTATTTAATTACATTTGTGACTTCTACGCCACTGCAAAGTTCAGTGTCAGACTGGGGCATGAAGGGCCCACCCGGGGGGGGGGAATGCATTGGTAAGGGCCAAGTGTAGGGGAGTGACCAGACTCCAGAGAACCCAGAGTGGGTGTGGCCAGCCACTACAGAGGCTTGGCTAACCATTAGAGAGTGCATGGGCTGGGCACCTAGTGCATCATGATAATGCATACCTCCCCAACTGTCCCGATTTTCGCGGGACAGTCCCGTTTATTTGGGACTGTCCCGCTGTCCCACCCGCGGGCCGCAGTGTCCCGCGGTGGTGGTGGTGGGGGAGCAGTTGGGAGGCTCCTGTCATCGCTGCCCTGCTTAGCAGAGCAGCGGTGAATATACGCTGTGCGCATGCGCACATCGTCTATTCAGTGGAGACAGGAAGAGAGGGGGCATGCCAGCAGCTCACAGAGCGCTGGGCATGTCCCCTCAGTGACGAAAACAGGGGCGCTAAGCCACGCTCCCTTTTCAATAAGCCACGCCCCTTTTTGGGAGCGCGCGCGCAGCTTCACCGCGCGTGTGTCCCTCTTTACATATTTAGAAATTTGGTAGCTATGATAATGTACCAGATTAATAACAGCAATGCACTGTACAAAATAAACCATAGTCATGTGCAGTATAAAGTAACATATGTATAATGTATAATTCAAGTGCAAGTCTGGAACCTAATCCCTAAAGAAGACGGTAGGTCCACCAGGGTTTTTCCCCTGTGGGCCGGTCCAACCCTGGCTAAATTGCTGATGCCTTGATAAAGGTCCTAGATTTGGACTGAAACATCTGTTTGGACATAGTATGTTCTATTTTTGTATATTGACTTTTTGGGAATAAATTTAGATTTTTTAATTTTTAATATCTAAATCTGGAGACTGCTATAATTCCTTTTGTTTTATTACGGATTCTTCCACCATATGGGTTCGATCCCGAATGGGTTGGTCCTCGCTCTGTAAGAGTATTGGATATAGGGAGTGATTTCGAGTTGTTCGTTCGCTAGCTGCTTTTAGCAGCATTGCACACACTAGGCCGCCGCCCTCTGGGAGTGTATCTTAGCTTAGCAGAATTGCGAACGAAAGATTAGCAGAATTGCGAATAAATAATTCTTAGCAGTTTCTGAGTAGCTCGAGACTTACTCCTACACTGCGATCAGCTCAGCCAGTTTCGCTCCTGGTTTGACGTCACAAACACGCCCTGCGTTCAGCCAGCCACTCCCCCGTTTCTCCAGACACTCCTGCGTTTTATCCTGGCACGCCTGCGTTTTTCCGCACACTCCCAGAAACGCTCAGTTTCTGCCCAGAAACACCCACTTCCTGTCAATCACACTCCGATCACTTCAACGATGAAAATTCTTCGTTCGGACGTGAGTAAATCTACTAAGTTTTGTGCTAAAATACTTAGCGCATGCGCGCTGCGTACCATGCGCATGCGCATTTTTGCCTTAATCGCTCCATTGCGAAAATCGGCAACGAGCGAACAACTTGGAATGACCCCCTTAGTTCTTTATTTATATATGTGTGTATATGTGTATATATATACTGTGGTGTTAAAAAGTATATTCCAGTCGGGTATCCGTTATCCGTATACTTTGGCCCTGTAATGACATCATAAGTCCACGGCCAGTGACAGACAGGTGGGGGAGTGGCTTTGCACCGTCACTGCTGCCAGGACCCCCCCCCCCCACCGGCATGCCGGTATTCTGTTATCAGGTATTCTGTTATCCAGAAAAATCCCGTATCCTGATCCCGAGCATTCCAGATATGTGATACTCAACCTGTGTATGTATGTATGTATGTGTATATATATATATATATATATATACATACATACATACATACATACATACATACATACATACTGTGGTGTTAAGAAATAAGAAATAGATAGTATGCACAATCAGCAGTAAGAACCATAGAACACATGCAAGAGACACACACACACACACAATGCAAATATCAATAAAAATGTAAATATAGTAGCTCTTTTAGGTGGAAGTAACTGGAGCCTTGCTGTCACTGTATGGAAAAAGCAGGTGTTGCAGCTTTCCCTACCTTTCCCTAAAACTTCTGCTGGGATGTGAACATAGCTGGTTGTAGACAGCAGGGAGCCCCTGTTGGGGTTCAATGGTATGCTGTGCTGAAGTGCGACTCTCCTATTGTCCAGTCTCTCATGCCGTCTTTACCCTGGGAGGTGTTAGGAGTATGAGGGGCCCGTGCTGTAACACTGGCTGTTTTGTCAGCGTGTAGCTCCCTTCTCTCCTATCATCAAACTTCCCTGGTATGCCAAAGTCACATGGTGATGAAACGCGTTGACTGACCAGCTAACACAGCTCATGCACACTGGGCATCGCTAAAGCCGCTGCCACTGATTACAAGCTGCCACATGTAGATGTATGAAGCAGTGATAAGAGTGGAGAAGTGTGCCATGGCAACCAATAAGCTTTGAAGTAACATTTATCAAGTGCATTCTATAAAATTATACGTAGCAGCTGATTGGTTGCTATGGCACAATTCTCCACTCTTATTGCTGCATCATACTGTGCACTTTTTCCCTCCCGGAAAGGCAGGGAAAGCTGCAACACCTGCTTTTTCCATACAGTGACAGTAAGCTTCCAGTTACTTCCACCCAAAAAAAGCTATTTACATTAATAGTTATATTTGCATTGTGTTTGTGGGGCCGATTCAGACCTGATCGCTGCTGTGCGATATGGTCTGAACTGCGCATGTGTATGCACCGCAATGTGCAGGCGTGACGGGCCGCAGCGCCGGGGAGCGCAGGGATGGTGCGAAAAAAGCGATCACACAGGCGATCACAAGGTGACTGACCGGAACAGGCCATTTGTGGATGGCAACTGACCGTTTTAGAGGAGTGTACGGAAAAACGCAGGAGTTTGGAGGGAGTGTTTCTGACGGCAGCTCCGGCCCCGATCATCGCACTGGAAGAGTAAGTCCTGGGCTGTGCAGAGACTGCACAAACTCCTGTTTGAGCAGCTCTCCTGCACATGCGATCGCACCCCTGCACAGCGATTTCCCCTCCCCTTCTAGGCGGCGACTACCTGATCGCAGGGATGCAAAAAACGTACCCTAGCGATCAGGTCTGAATTAGTTCCTGTGTCTCTTGCATGTGTTCTATGGTTCTTACTGCTGATTGGCCATACTATATATTTCTAACACCACAGTATATATATTTTTTTAGTACCTTAGCTTACATATATAACATTTTAAACTATTTTTTTTTATCATTATTATATATGATAGTGCTTCATTTATTACAGTAGTCTCATAAATACACACAGAGTGTATGATGAAATACATTGTAAATCACCAAAAGGAACTTAGGGAGCGTATGTATGCCAATTAAATTAAGGATAGGTTGTTGATATTAGTAATAAACACTTGGAATTTTAAGTTTTGTGGGCACTGTATCTAAGGAACAACATGCCACAGCAAACTGGACCCATCAGTGTCCATTGGGCACTAGGAACCTAGGTTGCAAAATGGGTAATCCGGTTGTGACTCCCTTAATGCCCTTACTTAATTTTGGGGGTAATTCCAAGTTGATCGCAGCAGGAAATTTTTAGCAGTTGGGCAAAACCATGTGCACTGCAGGGGGGGGGGGGGCAGATATAACATTTGCAGAGAGAGTTAGATTTGGGTGGGTTATTTTGTTTCTATGCAGGGTAAATACTGGCTGCTTTATTTTTACACTGCAATTTAGATTGCAGATTGAACACACCACACCCAAATCTAACTCTCTCTGCACATGTTATATCTGCCCCTCCTGCAGAGCACATGGTTTTGCCCAATTGCTAAAAAAAATCCTGCTGCGATCAACTTGGAATTACCCCCTTTATCTGCTCCTCAGTCTGTTTCTGAATATTACCAATGTTATTGGCATTTGCCTTCATTGACAGATAATGCTGGTCGAATGTGGCTATGTACTATACTAATGATTTTAATCACCAATGAATAGATGAAGATGAAAAATAAAATAGGGTATTTGGTTTTAGGCTATCACTTTGATAAGAGTGCTGTGCAGAATGAGAGTGAACAGATACAGACCTACCATCAAATCATAGAAGCCTTGAAATTTGCAAATGGACAGCGGGACAAACTGAGAGATGCTTTGAAATCTAAGGATATTCAGGAGGTATGTCTATAAGTAGGGTGAGATAAATGGCAGATTACATAAAGAGCATTGTTGCCAGTAAAATAAGCAGCCAGTAAATACTATCAGTATACAGGATTTAGATTGTAGGTAAATTCACCGCATCCCATCAGTATGATTTACCTACAATCAAAATCCTGATGGTCAAAATACCGACCGACGGTATTTTGACTTTGTCGGTATTCTGACCAACATTTAAAATACCAACATTTAAAATGTCGACAGGTCAAAAAGTCAACACAAGTTTTTCATTGTTTTTTTGGTGTGTACGTCAACTTAGGTCGACATGGACACCGTATAAGTGTACCGAGTCCCCTCGCATCGCTTGCTGCGCTCGCCATGCTTCGTGCACACTATTATATTCCCCCTCCATGTCCACTGGGATGTCAAAGTATGAACAAGTCCGTTTCAATGAAAAAATCATGAAAAACTCATGTGGACTTTTTGACCTGTTGACATTTTAAATGTCGGGATTATGACCTTGCCGGTATTTTAAATGTTGGTATTTGGACTATGACAGGTTTTTGACCTTGTCTGTATTTTGACCATCGGTCAATGGTTGTCGGTATGTTGACCATCGGTCAATGGTTGTCGGTATTTTAACCGTCAGGATTTTGATTGTAGGGAAATTGACCACATCCCATAGAAATCTGTACAAAATATGATCTCTGACACTGCATACATGCTGTATGTGGGTGGGAGGAATTTGCATCATTGCCATCCACTTGGTCATACAGGAATTGTTTGTTATATAGGAAGTGCCTCTGTAGCCATTGTTCAGCATGATTGCAGTGAGTAAAAACACACTTCTGGAGCTCTCCAGAGTCTTGTGGTGATTTGCACACATATCACTTTACAGACACTACTAAATGGCACATAAATATGTATCGCACTAGCGACATGGGACACATCACTAATGCCTAGTAGTAAATGCCTTATCAGTGACTCCTCCAACATTTGATTACGGTACTTTTCTCATATGCTGGAGTTATTCTAGCAGTAAGCAATGCTAGTTACCAGTAATGTTCTAAGGGCCCAATTCAGATCAGCACTGCAGGTGGGGCACATATAACATGTGCAGAGAGAATTAGATTTGGGTGGGGTGTGTTCAAACTGAAATCTAAATTGCAGTGTAAAATAAAGCAGCCAGTATTTACCCTGCACAGAAACAAAATAACCCACCCAAATCTAACTCTCTCTGCACATGTTATATCTGCCACGCCTGCTGTGCACATGGTTTTGCCCATTAGCTAACAAATTTGCTGCTGCGCTCAGATCTACCATGTGACTTAAGGGCCCTACACACTGCGCGATAGTAATGAAAGATATGAACAATCTCGTTCATTAATGAACGAGATACCATTCATATCTTTCAGTGTGGAGGCAGCAGCAATGAACGATGCGCGGCCCCACGCTCGTTCATCGCTGGTCCCCCGGCGGCTGTACATGCAGGCCAGTATGGACGATCTCGTCCATATTTGCCTGCACTGCTATGGAGCCGAGTGACGGGGGAGTGAAGAAACGTCACTCCCCCCGTCACTCCCCCCGTCACTGCCCCCCCGCCGCCGGGTCGCCCGTCGGCCGTATCCGCCATCGGGCAGCTTTGTGGTGGATCGCGCTGTGTGTAGGGCTGTACACCTTTGCAACAGCTGAATCTCATTTTTGAAAGATTAAAGTGATAAACTATTACAGTTGTTTACACTGTGTAAGGGTAAGGGGATATGTATGTCATTCTCACAAATCCTAACCTATGTTTATGCCTTTCTCCTTCCCTCCACTGCAATCTCTGTTTTTCTGTGAATGTTTCTCTCCTTTCTCTTTTCTGCTGTCTCTATTCCTCTTATTACCTGCAGCTCACATCATCCTTGCTGTCTAATAGTTTTGCTGAGAAAGTCAGGAAGAAAATTGATAACTCTGGCAATCACACCCTCAGTTTCTATAATGTGTCGGAGATTCATCCAGAGACCTTTGGGACCACTCACATCTCCGTCATCACCCAAGATGGGAGCTCTGTGTCTGTCACGAGCTCAGTCAATCAAATGTAAGAGGGTAGCATATTTTTCATGGGGTGGGAGGTTTTAGTACATTTTGTAAAATAACTGTACAGTCAAGGGGTATTGCACAGTCGTAATTTGTGTGATGTTCCTATTTATTTTTTATTTATTTTGTTTATTATGAGATTGACAAAACGTAACATACACATAACATACACAGTTCACATAAGAAATGTTTACATTTGGAAAAAGTCTTATGGTGTGTACACACGGTGAGATTTTTGTTACGATTTTGACTATATAGTCAAAATCGTAAGAAAAATTAGTGCAGATTGCAAGGTGACTTTCACCTTGCGATCCCGATTCGATGCCGATGCTCGTTCCCGCGCAGTCGGCATCGCAATAATAAATAGACTGTGCAGGCAAGTCAATTTTGACTATCTCTATAGAAGAGATAGTCAAAATTGACACTTAGCCAAAATTGCACATAGTCAGTATCGCAAGCACATAATGAGTGTGCTTGCGATACTGACTATGTGCCAACCTAGCCCCTATACTATGGCATACTATGCCCCTATACTATGGCATAGTGAGAATCGGGCATAGCCCGCATCTCACCGTGTGTATGGGCCATTAGACAAATTGTGTAGTCTGCTGGTAATGTACTCTATATGATACAGATGTCAAATTATGTTTATGGTGGCATTGCCGATGGTAGATGCAATGGGTGTGGTATGGAAGGTTGACAGTGTCTAGGCCAACAGGTTCTCTAGGTCGACAGGGTCTAGGTCGACAGGTCAAAAGGTCGACATGAGTTTTTAAAATGTTTTTTGTGTGTGTCGTTTTCTCCGTACAGTGACCGGGAACCCTAATTAGTGCACCTTGTCCCCTCGCGCTTTGGGCAAGGTGCCTCGCTGCGCTTGGCACAGGTTACTATTCCCAATCGTAGTCCACGTGGATCGTTAAGTATGAAAAAGTTCAAAATAAGAAAAAAATTGTGAAAAGCTCCTGTCGACCTTTTGACCTGTCGACCTAGAGACCCTGTCGAACTAGAGACCCTGTTGACCCAGTTATAGACACCGGGTCCCAATGCAACAATGGGGGCAATTCGGACTGAATCGCTGCAGCAGCAGCGATCGCAGTATGAATTTCTTTGTGGACTGTGCACGCACAGCGGCCACACTGCGCATGTGCACCCCGGGAGCCAAGTGAGATGCTATCAGCATCTCACTGGCTGCGATCACCTCTGCCTGATTGACAGAGGCGGTCGCGTGGCGGGAGGGGGCGTGACAATGGCGTTAGAGTGCCTTTGGGAGGCGTGGTCTGGATAACGGAGGCGTGTCCAGATCATTGGAGAGGCAGCACACGGCGGCTGCGCGACGTCACACGCAGCCGCTGAGACCCGGAACACGTCGGGTAGCTCCCTGCCAGTGTGCAGGAGCAGCGCAGGTAGGAAGCTACTTGCCAAGGTACAAAAGCGCTTTTGTGCATGGGGGAGAAGGGGGGGCAGGGCCTGACATATAAGGCAGACTAGCCCTGTGCTGGATGTCACCCCGCATGTCAGAGTAAATGATCGTAGATGTGCTCAATTTAGTGGATGGAACTCCGAATATGGGGTATGGTACTTCAGTCTCTTCTCAAGGGGTAACGCCCCTTTATCACTGACCCCTGGTACCTAAGGGACCCTGAGGGGTCAAGAGTTTCAGATTTCCATTTGCTGCAATGCTTGAGGGATCCACTTTCCATGGGATCCACTGAGACTTAACTGAGGGACTGGAAACTTCTACCCTCCTCCTGTGGTGGGAATCTCATAATACCCCCCAGATCTTGGGGACTGAAGCCATAAGAACCACTGCACCCCATAAACTGCAGTCCTACTACCAGAGGGTCAAGGAGTCTATCCATCAAGGGGAGGGCCAGGCAATATTATAATAGACATGGGTGTAGTGTGGGCAGAGCACGTGAAGCAAATGCTTCCCCTAAAATGTAATACCTAGATTGGCGCCTCTGCAGCGCAGCGGTGAATGAGCGGATTCTCCAATATCTGCTGCAGACACCCTTAGATACATTTACCCTTTAGCTAAATGGACAAACACCACATATCCTTAACAAAGAATCGAGCAGATTCGAAACGCGTTGGAGAACGTGGGAGCAGACACAGAAGAGAAAGGAAGTCCCGCCGCCGCAAGTGCTTGACATCACCGGAAGAGAATGCCCGAACTTCCGGTAACAGATTTACAGCGCCGAGAGCGGCAATCGGACAGCGCCTGAAGTTAGGGTAAGTTAGAGACAGTACACCTACAAGAACTATACTTAGCCAGTGTCTGAAAGCTCCAAACAAGCACCTGAAAAGGAGCTGTAAACATTGTTTTTATAATTGTTTTTATAATCTTTTGCACTGCACTTATCCCTATCCCATATGTGTGTGTGTGTGTGTGTGTGTGTATATATATATATATATATATATATATATATATATATATATATATATATAAATGTTATTTATTTATTTATTTTTTCATAATTTACTACTCATCCTTTATTTATTTATTTATCTATTTTTCATTATTTATTTTTTATTTGTCATTTTTCTTTCTCTTTCTTATTTTTATTATTTTTACATTTATTTATTATTATTATTATTATTATTATTATTCATATTTCTCATACGTCCTAGAGGATGCTGGGGTCCACTTCATGACCATGGGGTATAGACGGTTCTGCAGGAGCCATGGGCACTCTTAAGACTTTTCAATGGGTGTGAACTGGCTCCTCCCTCTATGCCCCTCCTCCAGACCTCAGTTTTAGAAATGTGCCCAGGCAGACTGGATGCACTCTGAGGAGCTCTACTGAGTTTCTCTGAAAAGACTTATGTTAGGTTTTTTATTTTCAGGGAGAACTGCTGGCAAGTCTCCCTGCTTCGTGGGACTGAGGGGGCAAAAGTAGGAACCAACTTCCTGAAGAGTTTCATGGCTCTGCTTCTGGCTGACAGGACACCATTAGCTCCCGAAGGGTACTGAACGCTAGCCGTGTCTAGATGCTTACTCTCACAGCACACCGTCACCCCCCTCACAGAGCCAGAAGTCAGAAGACAGGTGAGTAGAAGTAGACAGATCTTCTATCAAGAAAAGTGACGGCTGAGGTACAGCGCGGCTGGCAGGAGCGCAGCGCGCCATTGCTGCCCACACACACAGGCACTGCAGGGTGCAGGGCGTGGGGGGGAGGGGGGCGCGCCCTAGGCAGCAAAAGCACCTCTATAAACTGACAAAAAGGGGGCATAAGATGCCCAGGCACAGCCCTACCCCCTTAAGTATAAATATTATGAAAAGTTTCTAAGGTAAAAAGGGCGGAGCTTCTTCCACAGGCAGCCAGCACACTGCTCAGTGCCATTTTCTCTCTCCTCAGGCTGCAGAGACATCGCTGGTCCTCCTTCACTTCTGACTACAAGTATCAGGGTGCAAAACAGGGAGGGGCACAAGCGAATTTGGTGCTTTACGAGTGTGTTTTACTGTGTAAAAAGCACTGCATGTCAGAGAAATAGATCATAAATTGGCAAAAAATATACAATATATGATTGTGGCTATAAGGGAAGTTCTGGAAGTCACGGAAGCCACTCCTGTACCTCAGGAGACGGCTTATTTCTATAAAGAAAAGAACTCTAAGGTCACTTTCCCGCCTTCCCACGAGCTTAATACACTCTTTAGCTTATCCTTTCCCGGTGGAGGACAGGAAAATATGGGAGTCACCCCCTGTGTTAGACAGTGTACTGTCAAGGTTGACAAAGAAGGTAATACTCCCTGCACCGGCAGACCGAAAGATGGAAACTACATTATAATCCATTTATGTTGCCAATGGTACGCTGCTCAGGCCCACAATTTCTTGCGCGTGGGTGAGTCGCGCTATTGAGAAATGGCCAGAAAGAGAGTCATCAGAAATTGACAAGATTGATAAAGATGAGATACTCCTTAAGTTAGGGAATACCAAAGACGCTGCCGCATACATGCTAGAAGCGATGAAAGATATTGGACTCTTGAGTTCACAAGCCGCTACCATGGCAGTATCGGCTCGGCTGGCGTTGTGGATTCGCCAGTGGAACGCGGATGCAGATTCCAAAAGAAATATGAAGGCTCTCCCATATAAAGGTGAGGCCTTATTTGGCGATGGACTGGATGCGTTAGTCTCGGTGCCTACCGCAGGTAAGTCGACATTTTTGCCCACTGCGCCTGCACCGGCAAAAAAGACATATCACCTGCACATGCAGTCCTTTCGGCCCAATAAATACAAAAGAGCGAGAGGTTCCCCCTTCTTTGCGGGTAGGGGAAGGGGAAAGGGAAAGAAGTCCACAGCAGCTTCAGGTTCCCAGGAGCAGAAGTCTACCCCTACTTCTGCCAAGTCTTCAGCGTGACGCTGGGGCTCTTTTGCGGGAGGCCGCTCGGGTGGGGGCACGTCTCAAACTGTTTAGCCAAGGTTGGATTCTGTCTGGCCTGGATCCCTGGGTGTTGCAAATAGTGTCCCAGGAATATAAGCTGGAGTTTCAAGATGTTCCCCATGCCGATTTTTCAAATCGACCTTGCCAGCTTCTCTTCTAGAAAGGGAAGCAGTAACAGCGGCAATCCAAAAATTATGTCAGGATCAGGTCATAGTCCTGGTGTCTTTGTCACAACAAGGGGAGGGGTTTTATTCAAGCCTTTTTGTAGTTCCGAAGCCGGACGGCTCGGTCAGACCGATCCTAAACCTGAAAAATCTGAATCTCTACTTGAAACGATTCAAGTTCAAAATGGAATCACTGAGGGCAGTGATTTCCAGTCTGGAGGAGGGGGACTACATGGTGTCTGTAGACATACAAGATGCTTACCTGCATGTTCCCATTTATCCTCCTCACCAGGCTTATCTAAGGTTCGCGGTTCAGGATTGCCATTACCAATTCCAGACGTTATCTTTTGGTCTCTCCACGGCGCCGAGGGTATTCACCAAGGTGATGGAGGAGATGATGGTTCTCCTGCATCAAAAAGGAGTCAATATAATTCCTTATCTAGACGATCTCCTGATAAAGGCGAGATGCAGGGAGCAGTTGTTACAAAACATCACACTCTCCCTGTCAATACTCCAACAACACGGTTGGATCATAAATTTTCCAAAGTCACAGTTGGACCCGACGACAAGATTGTCTTTTCTCGGGATGATTCTGGACACAGAAGTTCAGAGAGTATTTCTTCTGGTGGAAAAGGCTCTGGAAATCCAGAAAATGGTAAAACAGATATTGAAACCATCGAGTGTGTCGATCCATCAGTGCATTCGGTTGTTGGGGAAGATGGTGGCGGCCTACGAGGCCATACAGTTTGGCAGTTTCCATGCCAGGGTATTCCAGTGGGACCTGTTGGACAAGTGGTCGGGATCCCACCTACACATGCACCGGAAGATAATCCTGCCGTCAAAAGCCAGGATTTCGCTCCTGTCATGGCTACACAGTTCTCACCTACTAGAAAGACGCAGGTTCGGGATTCAGGACTGGCTCCTGGTAACCACGGATGCAAGTCTCCGAGGCTGGGGAGCTGTCACTCAGGGAGAAAGCTTCCAGGGAAAATGGTCAAGTCAGGAAGCCTGCCGTCACATAAACGTGCTGGAATTGAGAGCCATTTACAATGGCCTTCAACAAGCGGTACGTCTTCTTCAAGATTATCCCATGCAGATCCAGTCAGACAATGTAACAGCAGTCGCGTACATAAACAGGCAGGGCGGAACGAAAAGCAGAGCGGCAATGGCAGAGGTGACGAAGATCCTCCTCTGGGCAGAAAGACATGTAAAGGCTCTGTCTGCAATTTTCATTCCGGGAGTAGACAACTGGGAAGCGGACTTCCTCAGCAGACACGATCTCCATCCAGGAGAGTGGGGCCTCCACCAAGAAGTCTTCGCAGAGGTGACAAGTCTTTGGGGAGTTCCTCAAGTAGACATGATGGCATCTCGTCTCAACAAGAAGCTTCAGAAATATTGTTCCAGGTCGAGAGACCCTCAAGCAATAGCAGTGGATGCGCTTGTGACCCAGTGGGTGTTCCGGTCGGTGTATGTCTTCCCTCCACTTCCGCTGATCCCAAAAGTGCTCAGGATCATAAGAAGAGTTCGAGCAATCTTCATTGCCCCAGACTGGCCAAGGAGGGCTTGGTAACCAGATCTTCAGGAGTTGCTCATAGAAGATCCTCGGCCTCTTCCTCTTCGTGAGGACCTGCTGCAGCAGGGGCCGTGCGTTTATCAAGACTTACCGCGGCTACGTTTGACGGCATGGCTGTTGAGCGCCGGATCCTAACCCGAAAGGGTATTCCCAAGGAAGTCATCCCCACCCTTATTCAGGCCAGGAAAGGAGTAACGTTGAAACATTACCACCGTATTTGGAGAAAATATGTGTCTTGGTGTGAATCCAAGAAGGCTCCTACGGAAGAGTTTCAGTTGGGACGTTTTCTCCATTTTCTGCAGGCTGGTGTGGAGGCTGGCCTCCGATTGGGATCAATGAAGGTCCAAATTTCGGCCTTATCAGTGTTCTTCCAAAAACAATTGGCCTCTCTTCCAGAGATTCAGACCTTCGTGAAAGGGGTTCTGCACATCCAGCCTCCATTTGTGCCTCCAGTGGCACCATGGGACCTTAATGTGGTGTTGCAGTTCCTTCAATCGGATTGGTTTGAGCCTCTACAAGAGATAGAGTTGAAGTTTCTAACTTGAAAAGTGGTGATGGTTTTGGCATTGGCATCCGCACGGCGGGTGTCTGAATTGGGGGCCTTGTCTCACAAGAGCCCTTACCTGATCTTCCATGAAGATCGGGCAGAGTTGAGAAATCGTCAACATTTTCTTCCAAAGGTGGTTTCATCTTTCCACATAAACCAACCTATTGTGGTGCCAGTAGTTACTGACACGTTCACTGAGTCAAAGTCTTTAGATGTGGTTAGGGCTTTGAAGATTTATGTCGCTAGAACAGCTCGAATACGGAAAACAGAGTCTTTGTTTGTCCTGTATGCTCCCAACAAGATTGGGTGTCCTGCTTCCAAGCAGACTATTGCACGTTGGATCAGAGGTACGATTCAGCATGCTCATACTACGGCTGGATTGCCGTTACTGACGTCGGTGAAGGCCCATTCCACTTGGAAGGTGGGCTCATCCTGAGCGGCTGCCCGGGGGGTCTCGGCATTGCAACTTTGCAGAGCAGCTACTTGGTCGGGGTCAAACACATTTGCAAAATTCTACAAGTTTGACACCTTGGCCGATGAAGACCTCAAGTTCGGTCAATCGGTGTTGCAGGGTCATCCGCACTCTCCCGCCCGTACTGGAGCTTTGGTATAAACCCCATGGTCATGAAGTGGACCCCAGCATCCTCTAGGACGTATGAAAAAACAGGATTTTGATACCTACCGGTAAATCCTTTTCTCCTATTCCGTAGAGGATGCTGGGCTCCCGTCCCCAGTGCGTATTTTATCTGCAGTTTTATTATTAAAGTTATACAAGTTGTGTTATATTAGTTTCAGCATGTTGCTGTAATTGGTTCATGACTGTTGGCGTGTGTTATGTTGAATGCCATGTTGTGCGGCATGGTTGCGGTGTGGGCTGGTATGTATCTCACCACTAGTATTAAAGTAAATCCTTTCCTCGAAATGTCCGTCTCCCTGGGCACAGTTCCTATAACTGAGGTCTGGAGGAGGGGCATAGAGGGAGGAGCCAGTTCACACCCATTGAAAAGTCTTAAGAGTGCCCATGGCTCCTGCGGAACAGTCTATACCCCATGGTCATGAAGTGGACCCCAGCATCCTCTACGGACTAGGAGAAAAGGATTTACCGGTAGATATCAAAATCCTGTTTTCTTATTTCTTTGCATTAAACACATAGTGCTGGGTTACCCTCCACAATTGTAAATTGATCCCTTGATCTATAAACGTAAGCAGCTCACCACAAGCGCAGCAAGCTATTATATTTTTTGCTCCCATTCAATGCCTTCTCACACATGCAGGCAGTAAGGCAGCATTTGGAAGCATTTGGAAGCATTTGGAAGGCATGCTGTTCCTTGTAGTGCTAATAGGAGATCCTGGGGGTGGCTCCCAGGTAAGTTAGCTCTCTTTCTGGATGCGTTTTAGTATGAGCCTTTATCATTAGGCCTTACTGTAGACAAATCACATGGCCCAATGTGGGCACTGTCATTATGTAATGTTAGGACTGCTGATATCAGAAAAGCCTTGACGCGGCCAGCAGCTAAACATGTCTTTGCAAACGCATGTGACCAATTTCTCTGAAATTCTATTACCAGATAGGTTCAGCACACTGCATGGCGAGCGCAGCGAGCCCACAAGGGGCTTGCTGCACTCGCCCCTCCCCGCCGGGATCCCGGCGTTGGTATTCTGCCAGGATCCCCGTGTCGGTATGCTGACCGCCGGTCAGCCATACTACACCCACTGTCCCAGTGGCGTTTTCAAACTATAGACTACAGTATATTCCCTATCACATTGATACACATACAGACTAGGGTTAATTTTAAGATTACTATGCCTGGGCTGTTTCCTGCTAAAGCAGTTGTGAATAATCTCCAACTCCTCCTGTGTCTCTCCAACATCATTCCCACAGTATTAAAACTGACATTAAAATGAAACAAGGAAAAGTTGGTTACAATCTTTTTACTCTTTACTACCCCTCACCTCAAAACCTGGCCACTATGCTGGTGTTCAGGAGGAATATGTTGGTGTGCAGGCAAAATATATTGGTGATATGCGTGAGGAGTGTGTTGTGCAGGATTGGCATATTAGTATTCAGGGGGTCATGTTAGTGTGCAATGGGGGTTTATGTTGGTATGCATGAGGAGTATGTTGGTGTGTAGTAGGGGCATGTTAGTATGCAGGTGGAGAATGTTGGTGTGCAGTAGAGGCATGTTACTGTGTTGGGGGCATGTTGGTGTTTACGAGGAGTATGTTTGGGTGCAGAATGGGCCATATTAATGTGCAGTGGGGCATGTTGGTATGCATAAGGGCTATGTTGGTGTGCAGGAGAGGCATGTTGGTGTGCATGAGGAGTACATTGGTGAGAAAGAGGGGCATGTTAGTGTGCAGGGGGGCATGTTGGTTTGCATGAGTAGTATGTTGGTGCGCAGTAGGGGCATTTTAGTGTGCATGGGCATGTTGGTGTACATGAGTATGTTGGTGTGGAGGAGGGGCATGGTAGTAAGCAGGGGGTTATGTTACTGTGTTGGTGTGCAGTCGGAGCATGTTAGTGTGCAGAGGGCATGTTGGTGTACATAAGAAGTATGTTTCTGTACAGGGGCGCATGTTGGGGGGCATGTTAGTGTGCAGGGCGCATATTGGTGTACATGAGGAGTATGTTGGTGTGCAAGAGAGGCATGTTAGTGTGCAGAGGGCATGTTGATGTGCATAAAGAGTACATTGGTGTGCAGGGGGCATGTTGCTTTGCATGAGTAGTATGTTGGTGCGCAGTAGGGGCATTTTAGTGTGCAGGGGCATGTTGGTGTACATGAGGAGTATGTTAGTGTGGAGGAGGGGCATGTTAGTGTGCAAGGGGCATGTGGGTTTGCTTGAGGAGTATTTTTGTGTGCAGTAGGAGCATGTTAGTGTGCGGGGGGAGTATGCTGGTTTACAGGAGGGGCATGTTAGTGTACATGAGAAGTATGTTGGTGTACAGGGGGGCATGTTGGTGTGCATGAGGGGAATGTTAGTGTGCAGAGGGCATGTTGGTGTGCATGAGGAGTACATTGGTGTGCAGGGGGCATGTTGGTTTGCATGAGTAGTATGTTGGTGCGCAGTAGGGGCATTTTAGTGTGCAGTGGCATGTTGGTGTACACAAGGAGTATGTTGGTGTGGAGGAGGGGCATGTTAGTGTGCATGAGGAGTATTTTGGTGTGCAGGGGAGCATGTTTGTGTTCAGGGAGGCATGTTGGTGTACATGAGGTGTATGTTGGTGTGTAGGGGGCATGTTAGTGTGCAGAGGGGGCATGTTTGTTAACAGGAGGAGTATGCTGGCATACAGGAGGGGCATGTTAGTGTGCAGGGGGGATGTTAGTGTACATGAGAAGTATGTTGGTGTACAGGGGGTCATGTTGGTGTGCATGAGAAGTATGTTGGTGTACAGGGGGTCATGTTGGTGTGCAAGAGGGGCATATTAGGGGGTCATGTTGGTGTGCATGAGGAGTATGTTGGTGTGCATAAGGAGTTTGTTGGTGTGCTGTAGATGTATGTTAGTGTGCAGGAGAATCATGTTGGTGTGCATGAGGAGTATACTGATGTGCAGCAGGGGTATGTTAGTGTGCAGGGTGCATGTTGGTGTGCATGAGGAATACATTGGTATGGAGGAGGGGCATATTGTTGTGAAGGGGTAAGTTGGTGTGCATGAGGAGTTTAACGGTGTGCAGGAGGGGCTTGCTAGTGCACAGGAGGTGATGTTGATGACTGTGCATGAGGAGTATATTGGTGTGCAGAAGGGGCATGTTAGTGTGCAGGGGGGCATGTTGGTGTGCATGAAGAGTACATTGGTGTGCACGGGGTCATATTAGTGTGCAGGGGGGCATGTTGGCGTGCATGAGGAATATGTTGGTCTGGAGGAGGGGCATGTTGGGATGCAGGGTAGTGTCCCCCCTGTAATCTGCTTCTTGCTATAATTTTATAGAATGCTTGATACACAATAGAAGCTGATGGTTTGCTGTTTGCAACTTTTCCACCTGCCTTCAGAAGGTTTGATACATCTCTCCCATATTCATTATTGTTTGTGCAATGTCTGATTTCATGGATTTATGGAGCAATGTGTATGCACAAAACCTAAAATACAAATATATCCAAAAAGAGGATTCATATTTACAAATATATATATATATATATATATATATATATATACACTTTATCTGAAGAGTTTTCACAGCGCTTCACTTTTTCCACATTTTGTTATGTTGCAGCCTTATTCCAAACTAGAATAAATTCATTTTTGTCCCTTAAAATTCTACGCATAATACCCCATAATGATAGCATAAAAAAAGTTTTTTTTTTGTTTTTTTTTGCAAATTTATTAAAAATAAAAGTCTTTTTGAATATGATGCCACAAGCTTGGCACACCTATCTTTGGGCAGTTTCACACATTTTTCTTTGCAGCACCTCTCAAGCTCCACCAGGTCTCTCCAGAGATGTTCAATCATATTCAAGTCTGGGCTCTGGCTGGGTCACTTAAGGACATTCACAGAGTTGTCCTGAAGCCACTCCTTTAATATCTTGGTTTGTGTGCTTAGGATCGTTGTCCTGCTGAAAGATGAACCGTCACCTCAATCTGAGGTCAAGAGCGCTCTTGAGCAGGTTTTCATCCAGGATATCTCTGTACATTGCTGCATTCATCTTTCTCTCTATCCTGACTAGTCTCCCAGTTCCTGCTGCTGAAAAATATCTCCAGAGCATGATGCTGCCACCACCATGCTTCACTGTAGGGATGGTATTGGCCTGGTGATGAGCGGTACCTGGTTTCCTCCAAACATGACGCATGGCATTCACGCCAAAGAGTTCAATCTTTGTCTCATCAGACCAGAGAATTTTGTTTCTCATGGCCTAAGAGTCCTCCTTGGCAAACTCCACGGAAGCTGCCATGGCTTCCATCTGGGCACTCTACCATACAGGCCTGATTGGTGGATTGCTGCAGAGATGGTTGTCCTTGTGCAAGGATCTCCTCTCTTCACAGAGGAATGCTGTAGCTCTGACAGAGTGACCAACGGGTTCTTGGTCACCTCCCTGACTAGGGCCATTCTCCCCCGATCGCTCAGTTTAGACGGCTGGCTAGCTCGAAGAGTCCTGGTGTTTCCGAACTTCTTCCATTTGCGGATGATAGAGGCAACTGTGATCATTGGGACCTTCAAAGCAGCAGATATTTTTCTGTACCCGTCCCAGGATTTGTGCCTCGAGACAATCCTGTCTCGGAGGTCTACAGACAATTCCTTTGACTTCATGCTTGGTTTGTGCTCAGACATGCACTGTCAAGTGTGGGACCTTATATAGACAGGCGTGTGCCTTTCCAAATCATGTCCAATCAACTGAATTTACCACAGGTGGACTCCAATTATGCTGTAGGAACATCTCAAGGATGATCAGTGGAAACAAGATGCACCTTAGCTCAATTTTGAGTTTCATGGCAAAGGCTGTGAATACTTATGTACATGTGATTTCTTAGTTTTTTATTTCTAATAAATGTGCAAAAATCTCAAAAAAACTTTTTCATTATGGGGTATTGTGTGTAGAATTTTGAGGGAAAAAAGGAATTTATTCTATTTTGGAATACGGCTGTAACATAACAAACTGGAAATAGTGAAGCACTGTGAATACTTTCCGGATGCAATATATATATATATATATATATATACTGTATATGGGTTTATTCAATATAAATGTAAATACAGTACATTTACATTATAATTTAAGATGAGATAGACTGACTTTGATGGTCTAACAGGAGGTTTTGTCTACTGTATATAAAAATAAATTAAAACATTAACTGAAAATATTTTTGGGGGTAAAGCTAAGCTCTGGAAAATTCTACATATGTGGCTGCGAATGTTAATAATTCTAACTCGCTTTTTTAGAAATATGTGCAGTATCTACTGACATACTGAAGTCCTCAAGATGGAACATTATTTAACTCTCTCTGGTGCACATCAGTAGACTTACAATAAATACGCTCTGTTTTGCAGAAGATTAATTATGGTGTGGGGGAAAAGAAGATGCCACCAATGTATTTGCCAGGGGCTTCCATAAGAATTATGGCTAATTTTTGATCATGGGCTGGCTCTGGGCATAGTTAACATACTGTAGGTACTTGCCAAGAACGCCTCTGCTCCAGAGGAGGAGCTCACGAGGAAGGCTGGGCAGAGGTTGCTAAGCCAACAGAGTAAGAGCAGCACCATGGCATTTGTCCATTGGAGCCTGTGATGTGCCCTGAATGGAGGAGCTCAATACATTTTCCTTTAAGTGACCCCCTGGTGCTCCGTCCACCTTAAATGTTCATACTCTGTCTCATTGCCAGTCTCGTGTCACCTCTGTGTGCACACACTGTGCAGTTACCCAGTTTCCTGCGGAAATAAAAACAATATTGTCTAAAAGGAACAGCTTTGAGCAGCAGGCTCAGCTGCATGTTAATGAGGATAGAGAAACTCAAGTAACAATGAGGAAAGTTTCAGTTTTTATTTGACCTTGAAGTTCCTAAATTCCTTAAGAACTCTGGGAATAATTCAGAGATGTATGTAAATCCGATGCTGCTTCCTGGTTCCCTGCCTTCCTAGTTAGAATGTTAAGTAAAATTAAAATTACCTGCACAGGATCGGTGATCTGAGGGCTTCTTCTCTGTGACCTCTTCACCTGATCTGTGCTGTCAGCTGAAATGCCTGCCGGGACTTCACTGCACCTTAGCTGACAACACAGATCAGGTGAGCCCACTGCCCCCCAATCCTGCGGCAGATACACTTTTTTAATATTTATTTTGTATTATAACTTTCTCCGGCAGGGTCCACAGGTTATTTACAGGATAACAATGGGATATGATGGAGCGACAGCGGATTGGCACCAAACTATCACAAGCTTTCAGTCCTCCCAGGATGCAATGGGCTCGTCCATATATCCCCGCACACTATCTCAGGCAAATCAGTATTTTGTTTGGTGCGGCAGGAGCCGGACATGGTCAGAGGGCTGCTGTTCTTGGCAGCCCTAAGCTTTCTTATTTTATTTTTATAGTCTTACTATGTTTTAGAGCGATCTTTCTTAACAGCGTCTTATACGCATATTGGAAAAAGTCGCTCCAACAACTCTCCGCCAGGTCGCAACAATGCTTACCCATGTGTACAGTGGCGTCTCGACGGGCGTCTGTGTCGGATATACTAGCAGGTCCAGCAGACGTTACCAGGCTGTGGCTGGAGCACAGGGAGAAGGTAAGGCATCGGTTCCACGTAGTCGGAGAATACGGACATAGCCGCACTGTATTGGGAGGAGACTACCAAACAGTAGCTGACGCACTGCCACCACGGGTGCCCCAGCGCTAGGCCTTAGGGCTCATAAGGCACCAGGATTAGTATGAGGCTGCGATCCCTAGGCTTGATGTAAGTGGTGGGGAGTTAGACGCTCTCCTGGGCGCCCCTCCCCCCAGTTCATGACCAGTTTCCGCGATTCTCCCGTCATGAACTGTTGCCTCACTTCCGTCTCAAACGCTACCACGAGGGGTCTCGGTCGCAGCATGGGCCGCTGCGTCTGTGTTCACTAAGCGCTACTGCGAGGAGACCCGGTCGCAGTACAGGCGTCTGTATGACGGGTGCATCTGTATGCACAGTGCGTCTGTGTCCACTTAAGAGTTCATTGGTGTAGTGAAAGAAATATGGACCCGAAATCTTTCCAAATTTCTAGGGTCTTAGATTTCCTTCAGACAGGAATGGATAAAGGTTTGAAGGTAGCTTCCTTGAGAGTACAAGTATCAGCATTGACTGTATGGTTCCAAAAGAAAATTGCCAATTTACAGGATGTGCGTACTTTCTTACAGGGAATGCTGCACATTCAAACTCCCTTTTGTCCTCCTACAGTGTCTTGGGACTTAAATTTAGTCCTGAAAGCCCCTCAAGTTGCTCCATTTGAATTTGCTGTATGTATGTTGGGATGAAGCACTACTGCAATATGTAATTATGTATGAAGCACTGTTGCTGTATGTATGTTGGGATACAGCACTACTGCAATAAGTAATGTATGAATCACTATTGTGTACATTTCATGTTGAAGCACAACTGCAATGCATAGCTATGTATGAAGCACTGTTGCTCTTCTCTCACTTAGATTTGGCTCGATGATTTATTCCCCAAGCACAGGGATCATCTTTAATAACCAACTAGCGGATTTCTGCATTGGTAATTCTATAATTTCCATCAAGGAAGGTGAGACATTCTCAGTCTTGTTTATTTTGCCCTTTATTTCTGTTGGCTGTATATCTATCTTTGGGTTTTTTCAGCACAGGTCATTTATATTGAATTTCTAGTACTACAGCAACCCAAGTACTGCATCACACTAGTGTTTTATATAAGTAGTGTTGCTCAGTTTATTGTTTCCTTGCACTAATAGGAAGTGGGATGCAGCATCAATCTCTCACAATTAGTTATTTTAAAGGGGGATACACACTAGGCAATTTCTGCCTAAAAAAATAAAGGATAACGACATTTATGCCGTTATTGTTTATTTTTAGCCTGAAATCGTCCAGTGTGTATGTATGGGGGAGATATTGGTGAACGATGAAGGATGCGCACTCCCGCATGTCGTTCAGCGTTCACCAATATTGAGCTGACATGCAGCTCAACGCATCAATGTTGGGCTGAGCTGCATGTTTGGGAATGCCGGAGGTGATGTCACTGAATGTTATCGTTGAACGATAACTTTCAGTGTATACACACTATATCGCTGAATGCTATATCATTCAACGATATAGTCATTCACCGCCGGTGTTCCCGCCTCAAGAACTTATATGTCCCTTCAGTTGAAAGCGTCCTCGCAATGACTATTATGAGGACCAAATTGTGTTTAATGGAATGTAGTTATGTTACTGGCGGTCTTGAGACCACCGGTCACAATACCGACCACTACATCCCGCCTGCTGAAAATCCCACCGGTTAGCATGCCGACGAAAAGGGACTGTTCCCACTCATGGATGTCCACGACACCCATAGAGTGGGAATAGAACCCGTGGCAAACACAGCGAGCCACCGAGCCCGCAAGGCGCTTTGTTGC
Organism: Pseudophryne corroboree; assembly: GCF_028390025.1. NCBI lineage: Eukaryota > Metazoa > Chordata > Amphibia > Anura > Myobatrachidae > Pseudophryne > Pseudophryne corroboree. The sequence continues at coordinate 368,436,457 of NC_086444.1, forward strand.
GCTTGCCCACCTACCCCTGCCGACCATCTCAAAGTCGGGATCCCCGGCGTCGGTGTTGTGGTCACACATCCCCAACCCAGGAATCATGGGACTTTTTTCTCCAATACTAGCTAGACTATATACAGGTGCTGATTTTAAGACCCTATGGATATCTGTAAACTGTTCAGGTGCCGTAGAAAGCAATCAGATACTGTACATGCGGAATGATTGATCACTTCTGGGTACACACAGAACTGATCCGTCTCATTGGAATGTTGTGGGCATGTAGCTGACGTCCATGCTGGTTTGGAGAGTGTGGATGGAGGTGGGATTCACTCAGCATGGGGTCCCGATACTACTGATGACAGCTACATCTAGGGCCGTAGAAGCTGTGTGCTGGAAGGGCATCCCCATGAAGAAGGATGGATGATAGGCCTACACGAGTAGATACTCACATTACCATATGGTAGTAAGCAGGCTCAGTACTCTGGAAACTTACAGTCCAGCTTTTAATAATCATTCATTGATACGTATGTTGGGAACATTGCTCTCTGTGTTCATCTCCATAAGAATGAGCCCATATTGCTCAAAGCTATATTAGAATTTTATAGTTTTGTATGTAATTTATACTTAATGTTTAATCTTTGAGACGAGTATTATCATTGTGATGTTAATATATTCATTCCTGGCAATACAGGACAGCAGCCACCATCATCCATGACACCGTCCATTCTTCTGTCCAATGACAAAAACTCTCAGCTGGTAATAGGTGGTGCTGGTGGTACGAGGATCATCAGTGCTACAGTTCAGGTATGTGTTTCTGCTGTATCACAGCTAGGCTTCCAGCAAATGTGTTTATGCTATATCACAGCTAGGCTGCCAGCAAATGTTATGCTGTATAACAGGCAGCTAGCCTGCCAGCAAATGTTATGCTGTATAACAGGCAGCTAGCCTGTCAGCAAATGTCTTTATGCTGTATTACAGCTAGGCTTCCAGCAAATGTTTTTATGCTGGATCACAGCTAGGCTGCCAGCAAATGTTATGCTGTATAACAGGCAGCTAGCCTGTCAGCAAATGTCTTTATGCTGTATTACAGCTAGGCTTCCAGCAAATGTTTTTATGCTGTATCACAGCTAGGCTGCCAGCAAATGTTATGCTGTATAACAGGCAGCTAGCCTGTCAGCAAATGTCTTTATGCTGTATTACAGCTAGGCTTCCAGCAAATGTGTTTATACTATATCACATTAGGCTGCCAGCAAATGTTATGCTGTATAACAGGCAGCTAGCCTGTCAGCAAATGTCTTTATGCTGTATTACAGCTAGGCTTCCAGCAAATGTGTTTATACTACAGTATATCACAGCAAGGCTTCCAGCAAAATAATAGTCATGTCCAACCCTTTCCTCGCTGAGGCTTTCTCACCCATGCTGAGCCTGTTTGTCACATTGCAGCAATCAATAATGTATTTGTGCAGTACTTACTAGAGATGTGCCATTCAGTTCTTCAGAAATCCGAATCCACACAGATTTTGCGGATCCAAACCGGACCCAAACCCGGTCTGGATCCGTACCAAGTCCCAGTTCGGATCTTCCTGCGGAATTCAGATTTTAAATCTGAATTTCAGGATTTGGATTGCAAAAAATAGGATTTTAATTACCTACCGGTAAATCCTTTTCTCGTAGTCCGTAGAGGATGCTGGGGTCCATTTTAGTACCATGGGGTATAGACGGTTCCGCAGGAGCCTTCGGCACTTTAAGACTTTTCAACAGTGTGAACTGGCTCCTCCCTCTATGCCCCTCCTCCAGACCTCAGTATAGGAACTGTGCCCGAGGAGACGGACAACTTTGAGAGAAGAATTTACATTAAACTAGTGGCGAGATTCACACCAGCTCACACCATACCAAAAACATGTCGCCTAACATGGCCTTTAACATAACCATGCTAACGTGCATGCATAATGTAACAGCAACAGCTATGAACATCTTAACACATGAGAACCTGTGTAAAAAGAGAAAACATAATTTGCAGGAAAAATTAGCACTGGGCGTGCGCCCAGCATCCTCTACGGACTACGAGAAAAGGATTTACCGGTAGGTAATTCAAATCCTATTTTCTCTTACGTCCTAGAGGATGCTGGGGTCCATTATAGTACCACGGGGATGTACCAAAGCTCCCAGTATGGGTGGAAAAGTGCTAATGTTCCTGCAGAACTGACTGACCAAACTGAAGGTCGTCAGCAGCCAAGGTGTCAAACCTGAAAAACATCGCAAACATGTTTGCCCCTGACCAAGTAGCTGCTCGGCAAATTTGCAACGCTGAGACACCCCGGGCAGCCGCCCAGGAAGAACCCACTTTCCTTGTAGAGCGGGCCTTTACCAAACTCAGTAACGGCAATCCTGCCGGGGAATAAGCGTGCTGAATGGTACCTTTGATCCAGCGCACAATAGTCTGCTTAGAAGCAGGACCCCCAATCTTGTTGGGGTCATAGAGGACAAACAAAGATTCTGTTTTCCTTATCCGAGCCGTTCTTGCAAGTCCTCAACGCTCTGACGACATCCAAGGACTTTGAAACGGCTGAGGTGTCAGAAGCCACTGGCACCACCACAGGTTGGTTGATATGGAAATAAGACACAACCTTTGGAAGAAAATGCTGATGCGTCCGCAGTTCAGCTCTATCTTCATGAAAAATCAAATAAGGACTCTTGTGTGACAGAGCCCCTAATTCAGACACTTGTCTGCCTGAGGCCAAGGCCAACAGCATGATCACTTTCCAAGTGAGAAACTTCAACTCTACCTCTTGTAGAGGCTCAAACCAGTCCGATTTAAGGAACTGCAACACCACATTAAGATTCCATGGCGCCGCAGGAGGTACAAAGGGAGGTTGGATGCGCAGAACCCCCTTCACGACGTCTGGACCTCAGGAAGGGAAGCCAACTGTTTCCGAAAGAAAATGGACAAGGCCGAAATTTGGACCATGATAGACCCTAATCTCAAGCCAGCTTCCACACTCGCCTGTAGAAATAGAGAAGATGTCCTAATTTAAACTCCACTGCAGGAGACTTCTTGGATTCACACCAAGATACATATTTTCTCCAAATACGATGGTAATGTTTGGACGTTACCCCTTTCCTGGCCAGAATAAGTGTGGGAATGACTTCATTGGGAATACCCTTACGGGCTAGGATCTGGCGCTCAACAGCCATGCCGTCAAATGCAGCCGCGGTAAGTCTTGATAAACAAACGGCCCCTGCTGAAGCAGGTCCTCGCGAAGAGGAAGAGGCTGAGGATCTTCCAGTAATAACTCCTGAAGATCTGGATACCAAGCCCTCCTTGGCCAGTCTGGAGCAATGAGAATTGCTCGAACCCTTGTTCTTCTCATGATCTTGAGAACTTTTGGTATTAGTGGAAGTGGAGGGAACAGATACACCGACTGAAACACCCACTGGGTCACCAGTGCATTCACTGCTATTGCTTGTGGGTCTCTCGACCTGGAACAATATTTCTGAAGCTTCTTGTTGAGATGTGATGCCATCATATCTACTTGAGGAACGCCCCAACGATCTGCTGCCTCTGCAAAGACTTCTGGGTGGAGGCCCCATTCTCCTGGATGGAGATCGTGTCTGCTGAGGAAGCCTGCTTCCCAGTTGTCCACTCCCGGAATGAAAATTGCCGACAGAGCTTTTTCATGTCTTTCTGCCCAGAGGAGTATCTTTGTCACCTCTGCCATTGCCGCTCTGCTTTTTGTTCCACTCTGGCGGTTTATGTAAGCTACTGCCGTTACATTGTCTGACTGGATCTGTATGGGACGACCTTGAAGAAGGTGTGCCGCTTGATGAAGGCTGTTGTACACAGCTCTCAATTCCAGAATGTTTATATGAAGGAGTACTTCTTGACTTGACCATCGTCCTTGGAAGCTTTCCCCTTGTGTGACTGCTCCCCAACCTCGGAGGCTTGCATCTGTGGTCACCAGGATCCAAGTCTGATTCCCGAACCTGCGTCCCTCCAGGAGGTGAGAACTTTGAAGCCACCACAAGAGTGAAATACTGGCTTTTGTTGACAGGATTATCCTCCGGTGCACGTGTAGGTGCAATACAGACCACTTGTCCAGTAGGTCCCATTGGAACACCCTGGCGTAGAATCGGCCAAATTGTAGAGCCTCGTAGGCCGCTACCATCTTCCCCAGCAGGCGGAGGCACTGATGAATCAATACGCGTGCTGGTTTTAAAACTTGTTTGACCATCCTCTGGATCTCCAGAGCCTTTTCCACCGGTAGGAATACTTTCTGTGCTTCCGTGTCCAATATCATTCCCAGAAATGATAACCTCATTGTGGGTTCCAATTGTGATTTTGGAAGGTTTATGATCCAACCGTGCTGTTGAATCACCGTCAGGGAAAGTGCAATGTTCTGCACTAGTTTCTCCCTGGATCTCGCTTTTATGAGGAGATCGTCCAAGTATGGGATGACCTTGACTCCTTTCTTGCGAAGAAGACCCATCATCTCCGCCATCACCTTGGTGAATATTCTCGGAGAGCCCGAAAGGCAATGTTTGGAACTGGTAGTGGCAGTCCTGCACCGCAAACCTCAGGTATGCCTGATGCGGCGGGTAGATGGGAACATGTAAATAAGCATCTTTGATGTCCATCGATACAAGAAATTCCTTTTCCTCCAAGCTGGAGATCACCGCTCTCAGGGATTCCATCTTGAATTTGAACCTTTTCAAATAAAGGTTCAGAGTCTTTAGGTTTAAAATCGGTCTGACTGAGCCATCCGGTTTCGGCACTACAAACAAGCTTGAATAAAACCCTTTTTCCTGTTGTGACACAGGAACTAAGGAAATTACGTTGTCTTGACATAATTTCTGTATTGCGTTCAGCACTTTTGCTCTGTCCTGAACAGAAGCTGGTAAGTCTGATTTGAAAAATCGGCAAGGGGGAAGGTCCTGAAATTCCAATTTGTACCCTTGGGATACTATCTGCAATACCCAAGGATCCAGATCTGAGTGAACCCAGACCTGGCTGAAAGACAGTAGACGTGCCCCCACCCGATCGTACTCCCGCAGGGGAGCCCCAGCGTCATGCTGAGGTTTTAGCAGAAGTAGCTGTTGACTTCTGCTCCTGCGAGCCTGATGGTGTTGTAGATTTTTTACCTCTTCCTCGACCTCTTCCTGCGAAGAAGGGGGTACCCTTTGCCTTTTTGGACTTGTTGGGCCGAAAGGATTGCATCGTATGAGAATGAAATCCTTTCCTAGGTGGAGCAGCTGCGGAAGGCAGAAATGCTGACTTGCCTTATGTAGTTGTTGAAATCATGGCATCCAGCTTGTCTCCAAAGAGGGCTTCTCCATTGTAAGGAAGCGCCTCAATATTCTTTTTTGATTCCGCATCAGAATTCTATTGGCGGATCCACAACGCCCTGTGGGCTGAAATCGCCATAGCGGAGGATCTTGAACTCAGCAACCCAATATCCTTCATAGCTTTAACTAAGTAACCTGCAGCATCTTTGATATGGCCGAGAGTTAGGACTATTTCATCCCTGTCAACTGTGTCTATGTTAACAAGCAAGTTGTCAGACCATTTTTCCACAGCATTACCTACCCACGCACAAGCAATGGTGGGCCTGAACACCGTTCCGTTAGCCGTATATATGGATTTTAGGGTTGTTTCTAATTTACGGTCAGCTGGATCTTTTCAAGAGGCTGAACCAGGGGCAGGCAAAATTATTTTCTTAAGGTGGGTACACACTAGTAGATATATCTGCAGATCAATTGATCTGCAGATATATCTATGGACGGATCGGGCAGTGTGCTGTGCATACACACTGCCCGATCCGTCGGGGACTGACGTCATGAACTGGGCGGGCGTGTACACACGCCCGCCCAGTTCAGCTGTCAATCACCACCGGCCGTCGCAGCACGTGTACGGGCGGTCGGCAGACCACCCCGTACACACACAGCGACGCGCCAATATATCGGTAGATATATTGGCCGTCGGCTGTGCTGCGCGGCCGACACAATACGTCTGTGAACTCCGTCGTTCACAGACGTATCGGCCGTACACGACGGTCCCGCGATATATCGGCCGTTCAAGAGAACGGCCGATATATCGACCAGTGTGTACGGGCCTTTAGACAGCCGAGAAACTGAGGTGTCTATCATTGGGGGTGTCTCCCATTTGTGCCTGTCTTCCTCAGGGAAAGGGTACGCTACACGTATACTTCTGGGAAGGGTAAATTTCTTCTCAGGGTTAGCCCAGGATTCTTCAAAGAACGCATTCAAATCCTTTGAAGGAGGAAAAGTCACAACCTGCTTTTTATTTAATTTAAAATAATCATTTTCCTCAGGGACCAGTGTTGTTTCAGGAAACTCCAACACTTCCTTTATAGCAACTATCATACATTGTATGCTTTTGGCTAATTTGGGGTCTACCCCTCTCAAATCCCCAGTGTCGACGTCAGAGTCGGAATCTGTGTCTGTGTCCCCTTGCATTATCTGGGCCAGACACCTTTTCTGGGAACTGGATGGGACCCGAGTGGATGATATGGAAGGGTCAGTAAACAGTGCATCCTCCACAGACTGCCTCCAATATTTAGTCTGTTGTTCAGACTCAGAGAATTTCTTTGCAAGCATTGACATATTCTTTTGCAACATTCTCACCCACTCCGGCTCCTTCTGAGAGGGAAGGGCCACCACATTACCCTCTTGTGCATCTAAAATGGATTCTTCCTGGGAAGAACCCTCCCCAATGTCTGACATGTTACACACTTGTACACACACACACCCCTATCACACAGGGGAGCTATTGGGGACAGACCCACACTAAAGTCTGTCAGAGAAAATAAGAATTTACTCACCGGTAATTCTATTTCTCGTAGTCCGTAGTGGATGCTGGGGACTCCGTAAGGACCATGGGGAATAGACGGGCTCCGCAGGAGACTGGGCACTCTAAAGAAAGATTAGGTACTATCTGGTGTGCACTGGCTCCTCCCTCTATGCCCCTCCTCCAGACCTCAGTTAGGGAAACTGTGCCCGGAAGAGCTGACATTACAAGGAAAGGATTTTGGAATCCAGGGTAAGACTCATACCAGCCACACCAATCACACCGTACAACTCGTGATAACCTTACCCAGTTAACAGTATGAACAACAACTGAGCATCACTCAACGGATGGCTCATAACAATAACCCTTTATTAAGCAATAACTATATACACGTATTGCAGAAAGTCCGCACTTGGGACGGGCGCCCAGCATCCACTACGGACTACGAGAAATAGAATTACCGGTGAGTAAATTCTTATTTTCTCTAACGTCCTAGTGGATGCTGAGGACTCCGTAAGGACCATGGGGATTATACCAAAGCTCCGAATGAGCAAACACAAGGTGCTCCTCAGCCAGGGTAACAAACTTGTAAAACTTTGCAAAAGTGTTTGAACCGACCAAGTAGCCGCTCGGCAAAGCTGTAAAGCCGAGACCCCTCGGGCAGCCACCCAAGAAGAACCCACCTTCCTGGTGGAATGGGCTTTCACTGATTTTGGATGCGGCAATCCAGCCGCAGAATGAGCCAGCTGAATCGTGCTACAGATCCAGCGAGCAATAGTTTGCTTTGAAGCAGGAGCACCCAGCTTATTGGGTGCATACAGAATAAACAGCGAGTCAGTCTTCCTGACTCCAGCCGTTCTGGAAACATATATTTTCAAAGCCCGGACTACGTCCAGCAACTTGGAGTCCTCCAAGTCCCGAGTAGCCGCAGGGACCACAATAGGTTGGTTCAAATGAAACGATGATACCACCTTTGGGAGAAATTGGGGACGAGTCCGCAATTCTGCCCTGTCCATATGGAAGATCAGATAAGGGCTTTTACATGACAAAGCCGCCAATTCTGATACACGCCTCGCCGATGCTAAGGCCAACAGCATGACCACTTTCCACGTGAGATACTTTAGTTCCACGGTCTTAAGTGGTTCAAACCAGTGGGATTTCAGGAAATCCAACACAACGTTAAGATCCCAAGGTGCCACAAAAGGGGGCTGAATTTGCAGCACTCCCTTTACAAACGTCTGAACCTCAGGTAGTGAAGCCAGTTCTTTTTGAAAGAAAATGGATAGGGCCGAAATCTGGACCTTTATGGACCCTAATTTCAGGCCCATAGTCACACCTGACTGTAGGTAGTGCAGAAAACGACCGAGCTGGAATTCCTCTGTAGGGGCCATCCTGGCCTCACACCAAGCAACATATCTTCACCATATACGGTGATAATGCTTAGCTGTTACATCCTTCCTAGCCTTTATCAGCGTAGGAATCACTTCATCCGGGATGCCCTTTTCCGTTAGGATCCGGCGTTCAACCGCAATGCCGTCAAACGCAGCCGCGGTAAGTCTTGGAACAGACAGGGCCCCTGTTGCAACAGGTCCTGTCTGAGAGGCAGAGGCCATGGGTCCTCTGTGATCATCTCTTGTAGTTCTGGGTACCAAGTCCTTCTTGGCCAATCCGGAACGATGAGTATTGTTCTCACTCCTCTTTTTCTTACTATTCTCAGTACCTTGGGTATGAGAGGAAGAGGAGGGAACACATATACCGACTGGAACACCCAGGGTGTCACTAGCGCGTCCACAGCTATCGCCTGAGGGTCCCTTGACCTGGCGCAATATCTTTTTAGCTTTTTGTTGAGGCGGGACGCCATCATGTCCACCTGTGGCAGTTCCCATCAATTTGCAATCTGTGTGAAGACTTCTTGATGAAGTCCCCACTCTCCCGGGTGGAGGTCGTGTCTGCTGAGGAAGTCTGCTTCCCAGTTGTCCACTCCCGGAATGAACACTGCTGACAGTGCTTGTACGTGAATCTCCGCCCAACGAAGAATCTTTGTGGCTTCTGCCATCGCCACCCTGCTTCTTGTGCCGCCCTGGCGGTTTACATGGGCGACCGCCGTGATGTTGTCTGACTGAATCAGCACTGGTTGGTCTCGAAGCAGGGGCTCCGCTTGACTCAGGGCGTTGTATATGGCCCTTAGTTCCAGTATATTTATGTGCAGCTGCGACTTTGGAATATTCAGAATCCAGCCGTGCTGTTGCAACACTTCCTGAGAGTGTGCTACGCTGATCAACAACTGCTCCCTGGACCTCGCCCTTATGAGGAGATCGTCCAAGTACGGGATAACCGTAACTCCTTGCTTCCGAAGGAGTACCATCATTTTGGCCATTACCTTGGTAAATACTCTCGGTGCCGTGGACAGACCAAACGGCAACGTCTGGAATTGGTAATGACAGTCCTGTACCACAAACCTGAGGTACTCCTGGTGAGGTGGATAAATGGGGACATGCAAGTAAGCATCCTTGATGTCCAGAGATACCATAAAATCCCCCTCTTCCAGGCTTGCAATGACCGCTCTGAGCGATTCCATTTTGAACTTGAATTTTTTCATATAAATGTTCAAGGATTTTAAATCCAGAATTGGTCTTACCGAACCGTCCGGTTTCGGTACCACAAACAGTGTGAAATAGTAACCCCTTCCCTGTTGAAGGAGGGGGACCATTATTATCACTTGCTGGAGGTACAGCTTGTGAATTGCCGCCAGGACTACCTCCCTTTCCATGGGGGAAGCTGGCAAGGCTGATTTTAGTTAACGGTGAGGGGGAGTCACATCGAACTCCAGCTTGTATCCCTGAGATACAATTTGTATAGCCCAAGGATCCACCTGTGAGCGAACCCACTGGTTGCTGAATTTTCGGAGACGCGCCCCCACCGCTCCTGGCTCCGCCTGGCGAGCCCCAGCGTCATGCGGTGGACTTAGTGGAAGCCGGGGAGGACTTTTGTTCCTGGGAACTAGCTGCATGGTGCAGCTTCTTTCCTCTACCCCTGCCTCTGGCAAGAAAGGATGCACCTCTGACCTTCTTGCTTCTCTGAGAACGAAAGGACTGCATTTGATAATACGGTGCGTTCTTAGGCTGTGAGGAAACCTGAGGCAAGAAAGTCGACTTTCCAGCTGTTGCTGTGGATACGAGGTCCGAGAGGCCGTCCCCAAACAATTCCTCACCCTTATAAGGCAAAACCTCCATGTGTTTTTTAGAATCGGCATCCCCTGTCCATTGCCAAGTCCATAAGACCCTCCTGGCAGAAATGAACATTGCATTAATTCTAGAGCCCAGCAGGCAAATGTCCCTCTGGGAATCCCGCATATATAAGACGACGTCTTTTTTATATCCCACGGTTAGCAAAACAGTATCCCTGTCGAGGGAATCTATGTCGTCTGACAGAGTATCTGTCCATGCTGCTACAGCGCTACACATCATCCAGGCTGAAGCAATAGCTGGTCTCAGTAGAGTACCAGAGTGTGTATACACTGACTTCAAGATAGCTTCCTGCTTCCTATCCGCAGGATCCTTTAGGGCGGCCGTATCCTGAGACAGCAGGGCCACCTTCTTAGATAAGCGTGTCAGCGCCTTGTCTACCCTAGGGGAGGATTCCCAACGTAACCTGTCCGTTGGCGGGAAAGGGTACGCCAGCAGTAATTTTTTTGGAAATCACCACTTTCTTATCAGGGGAACTCCACGCTTCTTCACATAACTCATTTAATTCATGTGACGGGGGAAAAGTCACTGCCTGCTTTTTCTCCCCAAACATATACACCCTCTTGTCAGGGACAGGGTTAACCTCTGAAATGTGCAATACATCTTTCATTGCAATAATCATGTAGCGGATGGCCTTGGTCATCTTAGGCTGTAATTGTGCCTCATCATCGTCGACACTGGAGTCGGACTCCGTGTCGGCATCTGTGTCAACCATCTGAGATAGTGGGCGTTTATGAGACCCTGCCGGCCTCTGAGTCGCCTGGGCAGGCCCGGGTTGAGACCCCGGCTGTCCCAAGGCTGCAGCGTCATCAAACCTTTTATGCAAGGAGCTTACATTATCATTTAAGACCTTCCACATATTATCCGCACTTGCTCCGCCTCCACGTAATCCTCCTCATCAAACATGTCGACACAGCCGTACCGACACACAGCAGACACACAGGGAATACTCTGACTGAGGACAGGACCCCACAAAGGCCTTTGGGGAGACAGAGAGAGAGTATGCCAGCACACACCACAGCGCTATATAACCCAGGGATATTCACTATAATAAGTGATTACCCAATAGCTGCCGATTTTATGTCTTTTGCGCCTAATTTATGTGCCCCCCCTCTCTTTTTTACCCTTCTTGTACCTGGATACTGCAGGGGAGAGCCTGGGGAGCGTCCTTCCAGCGGAGCTGTGAAGAGAAAATGGCGCTGGTGTGCTGAGGAAGAAGGCCCCGCCCCCTCAGCGGCGGGCTTCTGTCCCGCTTCTGTGTGAAAAAAATGGCGGGGGTTTTTACATATATACAGTACCTGACTGTATATATGTATGTTATGCCAAAAAGGTACTTCAATTGCTGCCCAGGGCGCCCCCCCCCCCCCTCCCCCCCCTCCCCCCCCAGCGTCCTGCACCCTACAGTGACCGGAGTGTGAAAGTGTGCTGGGAGCAATGACGCACAGCTGCGGTGCTGTGCGCTACCTTAAATGAAGACAGGAGTCTTCAGCCGCCGTTTTCGCCGTCTTCAAGCTTCTGTTCTTCTGGCTCTGCGAGGGGGACGGCGGCGCGGCTCCGGGAACGGACGATCGAGGACAGATGCCTGTGTTCGAACCCTCTGGAGCTAATGGTGTCCAGTAGCCTAAGAAGCGCAACCTAGCTGTAGACAGGTAGGTTTGCTTCTCTCCCCTCAGTCCCTCGTAGCAGTGAGTCTGTTGCCAGCAGAAGCTCACTGAAAATAAAAAACCTGACAAATACTTTCTTTTACTAGCAGGCTCAGGAGAGCCCACTAGGAGCACCCAGCTCTGGCCGGGCACAGATTCTAACTGAGGTCTGGAGGAGGGGCATAGAGGGAGGAGCCAGTGCACACCAGATAGTACCTAATCTTTCTTTAGAGTGCCCAGTCTCCTGCGGAGCCGTCTATTCCCCATGGTCCTTATGGAGTCCCCAGCATCCACTAGGACGTTAGAGAAACACAGAGGGATTTGCCAGTCCACACACTGCGCCTTATTGTGAATTGTGGAAATATTACCCACTTACAGCGCATATACCAATAATAGGCCCACAGACCTAATTATAATGAACACTCTCTGCCTCTTCTGTAACACCCTGTACTTGTATCAGCGTTGTCATGAGGAGAAACAGGGTTCAGGAGCTTCACACTGGAGTTTCTGCAGGAGAAAATGGCACCCAGTGAGTGTTCTGGCAAGTCTGAGGAGAAGCCCCGCCCTTCAGCCTCAGCAATGTAATATTTATACTGGCTGGGGATGGTACATCAGCGGCTGTACATGTATGTACCCTTTTTGCCAGTGAAAGTAAGGTTTTAAAACATGCCCTCAGAGCGCCCCCCACCCCCCGCGCTCTGCACCCTTATGCTGAGACATGGCACGCAGCGTCCCGCCGCTGCGCGTGTACCTGTATACCGCCAACGATGACCGGAGGATCCCCTCTCTGCAGGACTCCGGTAATATACTCACCAGCCTTCTGACTCCTGGCTCTGTTAGGGGGTGGCGACAGTGCTGTGGGAGTGAACGCTGGCCAGGCTTGGGCTGTGTTCAGTACCCTTCAGGAGCTAATGGTGTCCTGTCAGCGGAAGCAGAACTATTAACTAATTGAGAGGTTGGTTCCTACTTCCCCTCTAAGTCCCACGAAGCAGGGAAGCTGTTGCCAGAAGCTTCCCTGTAAAATAAAAAACCTAAGAAAGTCTTTTTCCAGCAAAGCTCTGTAGAGCTCCACTAGTGTGCATCCAGTCTCCTGGGCACATTTTCTAAACTGAGGTCTGGAGGAGGGGCATAGAGGGAGGAGCCAGTTCACACTGTTGAAAAGTCTTAAAGTGCCGAAGGGTCCTGCGGAACCGTCTATACCCCACAGTACTAAAATGGACCATCAGCATCCTCTAGGACGTAAGAGAAATGACATTTATTTTAATGTTTTTATACATTTTTATCAAGGATTATAATTTATTTATTTTTATAATGGATTTTAAATACAAATCTGATACAAAACAATTTAGGATGAAATTATAACCAAAACCGCGCACATCTCTAGTACTTACACATATTATACTTGGTCTACTTATTTCTTCTGAAATTACAAATGAAATCAGCCCACATTTATAAATTAAATTTCAAGAATGTGATTCAAAAGTAAACTTGTACTGTACTTTGTAGCTCTTGCTTCACCATTAATCCACCTCTCCAAAAGTCAGATTCTACATGTTTATAATAACTTATGCACTTATAGATGTACAGTACTGTGCAAAAGTTTTAGGCTGGTGTGGAACAAATGCTGCAAAGTAAGAATGCTTTCAAAAATAGAAGTGTTAATAGTTTAATTTTATCAATTAACAAAATGCAATATTTGGAGTGACCACCCCTTGCCTTCAAAACTGCATCAATTCATCTAGGTGCACTTGCACACAGTTTTTGAAGGAACTCAGCATGGAGGTTGTTCCAAACAACTTGGAGAACTAACCACAGGTCTTCTGTGGATTTAGACTTGCTCAAATCCTTCTGTCTCCTCATGTCATTTTGTATTTTGTAATTTAAGGTATTTTGGTCAAACAAGTTCTGTTCTGCTCCTTTATGAATACAAACCGCTAATGATCTGAATTTCCTTTGGTTATGGGATGCAACATCACATGTTCAAAGCTGTGATTTATATATACTGTGTCTGTATTCCCCAATTCTTGCATATTACTCTGTATTTGTTCCTGCCTCTTATTTACTCTAGGTTATTTTCCTTAACTGATGTAATGTACTATAAGAACATCTTATTTTCTTTTTCATCCACTAGGGATCACTGGAGTACTCTTGGGATATGGACGGTGCGTAGCAAGGGAAGGCACATTTAAATATTTAAATGAGCAACCCTCCTCTTCCCTCCTCCATACTCCCAGGATCCTCAGTGTTTTTATGTGCCTCAGGGAAGCACATCATGAGCTGCAAGCTCAATTTTGATTTTACTTTTTACACTTTCATTTTTGATTGATTTTACAGACAATACCTTCCCCACTTACTAAGAAGTGTGGGTCCGGAATTGTACTGCCTCCAGCCGCTGCTGACACGTGGGCGCTTGCAGGAGAAGCACGGCCGTGTCAGCCAGGCAGCATGCGGTCCCTTCCCCACTTACAGAGAAGTGAGGGTCCGGGATTGAGCGGCCATCTCCTCCACATGTACACGCTGGGTGGAGGAGATTTCAGAGGAGTCATAATTTTTTCTAACAGGCGCTTTCAGCGCTGCTGCCGCAAGACGAAGGAGAGGCTGCATGCGGTTAGCTTCCACAGCTTCCGCAAGGTTAGTGCACTCCCCCAGTACTGCAGGTGCTGGGAGCGTGGTCTTCCGCCGCTGGCCGCCCGCTCCATGCTCCCCGCTGGCCGCCGCTACAGACACCCCACGGGCCGCCGCTACATAAACCCTACTGGCCGCCCGATACCTGCCTCACTGCCCGCCCGACACGCTCAGGCCGCACGCCGTTCTCAGCGGGAGCGCACTGATCACAGTGCGCTCCCGCTGCCCGCTATTCAGCCCAGCCGCGGACAGACAGGCTGCCGCTCCCCTCCGCTAGCTAGGGCAGTGGGAGAGCACTACGGCTGCACACGGGGAGATCGCGGGACACGGGGAGGGGGGGGGGGGGGGGATGATTTTACCCGCAGCACAAGGCATATGCATAGAAAGGGTATGCCAGATCCCGATTGCAGGCATATGTTATAAATAATATGCATATGTTGTTATATCTAATATATGCATGGTGATTTATTACAGATATTGTAGCATGTCATATATAAGTATATTACATATGTATATCTTGCATATATAGGCGGTAATATGTAATGTATGCCTGATCTGTTGTGACTAACATTACTGTAAATTGGAAATTGATTTCTATTGTTTATTTTTTCTTATGCTTAACATATGGTGAAAGCACATGGCACTACGCACATGGCTGGACATCATTTTAACTCAATTTCCTGTTTCTTTGTCCAGGAAATTTTTCTGCGGTCCTACAACACTTCCCCAGTAGAGGAGCAGGGGTGGTGTTAGGAATTTTCTGTCACAAGAAAGTGTGCAGCAATACTTTTCTAGTTTATGTACCCGTTACTTATCTAAGGGAATCCACGTGCACAGTGGGAATACCAGTCCGCATCCGGACATATATCCTAATCCTATTTGACCGGCTACATCTAACTGTTTATAGCGAAGTCACATGCTCATCTGGAGGGTCATGTATTCTCTGTGAGAGCGCTGCGGAATATGTGTGCGCTATATAAATAACTGATAATAAATAATAAATAAACAGTACCCATCAGAGGGCGCATGCTAACATCGGCTGTGTGGTACAAAACGATTCAATGCCAGACGCAAGGCTCTGAGTTTTTAATGCCACTAAGGAAACTATTTCAAATGCAAGCGTTCCTATAAGATAGAACGCAGCGAGCGCCTGTGCGGGTGTGTGTGTGTGTTCATTGTTCTAATTCTTTTATTAAGCCATTCACTATACCAGAGTCTATGACAGCATTTCTTGGTGTCAAAACTGTCCAGGTCCCACCTGCACCTACACTTAATGACTAGTCAGAGTGGACATTCCAGCTATGCTAATGGTAATGTCTATGCTGTAGTTGGTGTTTGGGTTACCGACATTATAGTCGCATAAATAACGTAGTTAATAGCCAGTTCTGGCCTCAGAACAGTGTCGACGGCTTGTTACTCACATTGGTATATCGCCTGAGAATTTACGCATGTCTGCTATAGCTGTCAGCCATGTTAGTTCTTGTAGTTCACCATCACTCTTTGTGGTTGACAGACGCTTGGCGTGGCCTTACACGGAAATGTGTTATTTACTCCTAAATTAGGAAGTTTAAGTTCTCACGCTCCGGCGTGAGAGTCTATTTACAGCCATTGTCACACCAGTTCTTACAAGGAAAACTGCACTATGGTTCAAATCTGTTAAACCTCAGTCTTTTCCAGTTGTCTTACAACACACGACACGACTACACGTGGTCGAGAAGGTGGTTTAACCGTCGTTCAGACACAACGGCTGCGGACAAGCTAATGCAATGGCAAGTTTTTAATTGTCTTGTTTCTTCTTTTGTGCAAGCAATTCTTCTGATGTCTCATTCGACATTATTACTGAAATCCACAGATCTGCGGTTACATAATTAGTGTTCAATCACACATAGAGTTCCATTGTCTACCACCTTTGCTGTGGTTTGTCAAGGCTAGATCCAAAACTAGCCAGCCTGTGTCAGAAGACACAAAGGCAGTTCTGTAGACCGCAATTCAGTCTCTCCTAGATTCAAGGTTATTACAATTTTTTTTGTAGTACCGCAGCCGGCCGACTGTTATATACCGAAAGAGGCTCAATCAGTGGAATTCATGCGGTCAGTGATTGCAGGTTTACAACCACTGAAATCATATTCTCCCTTGAAGTCAAGGATGCGTTCTTACGCGTTCAAAAGTTTGCCACTACATCTGGCATACTTAGACGTTGGCAGTCCATCATTCAAGCTCTCCTGTTTGGTTTCTCATCAGCGCCTCGGGTTGTCACAGGGGTGATGTCTGTGATAAGTTATTCTCAGATCCCGGCTGGTGATAATGGTTCTGTGCTTAGATAACCTTCTCATCACAGCTCTAGTTCAACAAAATACATTACTAACGTACAATGTACTAGTTCAGCACGGTGGGATTATCAACTTCAAGAAATCACATCTGAATTCGTCTCAATGACTTCAATTCCTAGGAATGATTCTCAATACGGTAGATCAAAGAAATTACCTACCAGAACAGAAAGTACAGAGTATTCGTCATCTGGTACAATTCGTGCTCAAGCCACGCACAGTCTCGGTACATTTGTGCATTCGCCTCTTAGGCACAATGGTGACGGCTTTCGAAGCGCTTCAGTTCGGAAGATTTCACTCACGTCCTTTGTGCTCGCACAGTGGTCGGGCACGCATCTGCAGATTCACCACAGGGTGAGGTTGTCGCCACGGGCCAGAGTATCTCTACTCTGGTGGCTCAAAGTACACAATCTAACCGCAGGAAAACGATTCGGCGCCTGGAATTGGATAATTCTAATGACGGACTCTAGCCTCAGAGGTTGGGGAGCTGTAGTTCAAAATTGTCAGCTCCAGGGTCTCTGGGCGGATCACGAAAGATTGCTGTCTATAAATGTCCTGGAACTCCGGCCAATTTACAATGCGCTACGGCAAGCAGTGCACATGCTTCAGTCTCAGACTGTCCGGGTGCAGTCAGACAACGCGAAGGCGGTCGCGTACATCAACAAACAAGGAGGAACGAGAAGCCGCATGGCAATGCGGGAAGTAGCTCGAATCCTCATTTGGCCCGAGCATCACCAAGTGATATTGTAGGCAGTGTTCATTCCGGGAGTGGACAACTGGGAGGCGGATTATCTCAGCCGTCGGGATTTTCATGCAGAGGAAGGGGCATTAAATCCAGAAGTGTTTCACATGCTGGTCCACAGGTGGGGTTGCCCTCAAGTGGACCTGATGGCATCTCGCCACAATCACCAAATGCCCCAGTATGTGTCCAGAACGCGAGATCCAACGGCAGTGGCGGCGGATGCTCTCACAATCGCGTGGCCGTACAGCCTCGTGTATCTATTTCTACCGTTTCCGCTCCTCCCTTTGTTGCTAAAACGGATCACAAGAAAGTCCACTACAGTCATACTAGTAGCGCCTCATTGGTCTCGGAGAGCTTGGTTCTCGGATCTCCGCGGACTACTCGATCCTTGTCCGCTCCTACTACGTCCGGACCTGTTACAACAGGGTCCGTTCCTTTACCCCGAGTTAGCGCGGCTGCATTTGACGGGGTGGCTATTGAGACCGCACTCTTAAGAAGAGAGGGCTTTACAGAAAAAACTGTTATACCAACCATGTACGAGCTAGGAAGCCAGTTACGGCAGCTCTTTATTACAGAATTGGGCGGGCCTATATAGGTTGGTGTGAAGCTTGGAAGTTTCCGACATCATCTTTCAAGTTATTCCGTCTTTTGTTATTTCTACAGACGGGGTTAGATGGAGGACTGCGTTTATCTACACTAAAGGTGCAGGTGTCTGCTTTGTAAATTTACTTTCAAAGACGATTGGCTCTATTGCCGTCTATACACACTTTTCTGCAAGGTGTCCTCAGAGTACAGCCTCCATTCATTCCACCTACAGCGCCATGGGACTTGAATCTGGTTTTAGATTTCTTACAGTCGTCATATTTTGAACCCTTACAACAAGTGGATATTAAGTTTCTCACTTGGAAAACTATTTTTCTTCTAGCCTTAGCTTCGGCAAGGCGTGTTTCAACTTTGGGTGCCTTGTCATGCAAGCCACCGTATTTAATGTTTCATGATGACAGAGCGGAACTTCGGCCGAATCCCGCTTTCTTGCCAAAGGTAGTGTCATCTTTTCACATCAATCAACCAATAGTAGTTCCTGTGTTAACAGGAAATTCTGGAACTTTGGTTGTGGTACGCGCATTACGCGTTTATGTATCCCGAACGTCTACAGTTCGTAAGACGGATACGTTGATGCTGCCAAGATGGGTTGGCCAGCTTCTAAGCAGACCTTATCCAGATGGATTAAACTGACCATACGTCAGGCTTACCTTCATGCTAGGTTACAGCCGCCTACATTAGTAACAGCTCGTTCCACACGTTCTGTGGGAACTTCATGGGCAGCTGGTCGTGGGGCTTCTACGACGCAGTTTTGCCGTGCGGCTACATGGTCAGCAGTGCACACGTTGGTGCGCTTTTACAAGTTTGATACGTTTGCGGCATCAGCTTCTAGCTTTGGCCGCCTAGTGTTACAGGTGCCAAACAGCTCTCCCGCCCACGGGGGAAGCTTTGGTACGTCCCAAGAGTACTCCAGTGATCCCTAGTGGATGAAAAAGAAAATAGGATTTTGGTACTTACCAGGTAAATCCTTTTCTTTGAATCCATAGGGGGCACTGGACGCCCACCCAGAGCAGTTTTACCTTGTTTGTGGTAAGTTCAGGGGATCTTATGGTAACACATTCTCACCGACTGGTTTAAACTTTCAAGTTCTATCGTTATGGTGTCAACTGTTTAGTTGTCAGTAACGTTATGTGTCAACTTTATGGTTGTCCGTTATTTTATAATGTTGTATGTAATTCTCCATTGTTCACTTCTCTGTCGCTCCTATTCGGCTCAGTAAAAAACACTGAGGATCCTGGGAGTATGGAGGAGGGAAGAGGAGGGTTGCTCATTTAAATATTTAAATGTGCCTTCCCTTGCTACGCACCATCCATATCCCAAGAGTACTCCAGTGCCCCCTATGGATTCAAAGAAAAGGATTTACCTGGTAAGTACCAAAATCCTATTTTTGGTCTGTATATTTGTACTGTATGTGTGTATTGACTATTTTTGGTCTTACCTGTCGAGAATTTTTTTTGGGAAAAAAACAGCTACTGAAGAATGTAATAGCCCCAGATTTTCTAGCACGTTTTCAAGGGGATACGCTCAGCATCCCAGCGGTCGGGCTTCTGGCGGTCATGTGACCAACGCCAGAATCCCAACACCTTTTGGAATCCCGGCATGGCACATAACGACCGCCGACATCCTGAAGGTAAGTATCAAGGTGATGGTTAGGATTATGGCCCAGGTGGGTTAGGGGGGGGGGGGGGGGTAGCCGTAGCCACTGGGCTCGCCATGCAGAGCCAGATTAAGGGGGGGGGCCCCGGGGATACGTACGTCTCCAAAAGGGCCCCGTCGCACCACAGATCGGATCTCTCTTCCGATCCGATCTGTGGTGCTGCGCTCTCGTCCGCACTGCAGCCGTACAGACAGGACAGCTGAGCGATGGCTCAGCTGTCCAATAATGTATGACTGAAGAAGTCTGCCCCAATGGCTGAGCGGCAGGCTGCTTCACTCATACATGATTGGAGAGCTGAGCCGCTGTGCGGTTGGCGGGGGCAGGAGCGCAGTGTGATCGTGCTGTGGCTGGTATGTGACACCCCCCGCCCCCCCCCCCCCACACACATACCCACACACCCCTTCCCTTCTCTTGAATAGGGGCCCCTATGTCTTAAGTGCCCCGTGCCCCCCATGCTCTTAATCCGGCTCTGTCGCCATGCCACAGGTTCTATCCCCACTCGGTTGGTGGCATGGACCTACGAACAGAGTGGGATTTCCGTCAGTGCTGAAAGTAGGGTGGTACAGAGTACCTCGCTCACATAATAATTCAAATGCATAACCAGTTCTGACTTAGTTGAAAGATCACTACCTGATAGCACCTGTAGTATTGTATAAGCAGATTGACGGAATAATCTATGACAGAGACTTATGTTCCTCCTACTGCTTAGGGATAATGCAATCAGTGCAAGATTACTTTAAATATGTTCTGATACAATCTAATGAAAGGACTCCAACTGCCTGAATTTAGTAGACATGTGCTGCATACTTACTTTTATATAACAGACAGATAGAATACTAAATGAGATAGATGTGTACTCCTTTTGTTGCTTACTGATAGTAATCAGCATGTGCTGATATAACCTATTAAAAGGATATTGACTGCCTTAATTTAAGCAGATTTATGCCATATACTTATGCCAGTGAATAGGCAATGACAAACAGTATTGTGGATAGCAAACATATGGGGATGCTACAATGTATCACATTTAATCATTGTGGTCACCTGGTAGTCAGGAGGAAACACTTATGATACAAATTGAACAACTGCAAACAGAATAATTGTATCAATGTTAACCTGAACCTGTGCTATTTGATAACAGCTAATCCATACAATTCAGTGTGCTTATTATTACTGTAATAATAAAGCTAGTAAAGCATAAATTATAATTTATACCCGCTTGGCTATCCCTAATTATAAAGGGACACAATTTACAGTCATAATGAGATGCTTTTCCCTAGTAGGATAAAAATATCTGATATAACCAAATTAATTGAACAAATAGCTATATATTTACAACAGTGACACGAAGGAAGGAGGAAGCTATTGATTTTCCCATTTTCAGTCGCCCCATATAATGACTGAATGTTTCACTAAAGCCACAATTGGTTTGTTTTAATTATAGTCTTTAGGACATACCAATATACTATATTTCACTGGCACCATTTATTACTGTAATCAGCACACAAACACTATCTGATGTAAGTAATGCACCGATTTCTAGGCAGATGAATCCAGTCTTTCGTATCTATGAACATTCCTTGGAAAGCTTAAGAAGGACGTATTTAAACCACTAATATACACACAGTGATTTATAGTCTTTCTCAACAAGGTGTTTTTTTTTTTTTGTATACAGAACAATAGACAGTTAGCACTGACATTCATATACTATATTATACTTCCTGTCTGAAAGATAGTGTCAGCTGTCAATATGAAAATACGAGTGAAACAGCTTTGACACTACACAGATATTTCAATCAACGATCATTTAAAAATACAGTGATTATTTGCACACAACTAGTATCAGACTGGTGTAAAATTGAGAGCAACATTATATAACAGGACATAAGAATCAACACGCGGACACATTTTCAAATCTTTAATCACATCTATCATTTCAATTGCACTTGTGGTATATGTTGTACACGTCTTGATTTTAACCTCTATGTTTCGTCTATACTCGTAGTTTGTGTGTTTGTTATTGTCACACTATTTTAATTTGACTACAATAAAAGTTACATTTTAGATAATTCTTGAAAATATAGTGACAATTAGGTCACTCTCATTCTTGTGCATCAACAATACAGCCTTTTTTCTCCTTTTTTCCTTGTCCATGGTACAGAGTACCATTAAGAAATATGGTGTTGGTACTCGGTACCACCAGCCCCCCATTGAGGAATAATTTATAATGGGCATTTTTGTGTGTGGGACATAAAGTGGTGTCAGTGGCATAACTGTGTGTGGCATAATATGTAATAGGCATTACGGTGTGTGGTATAATATGTAAGGCATTACAGTTTGTGGCATAATGTGTAGTGGGCATTACGGTGTGTGGCATAATGTGCAATGGGTGTTACGATGTCTGGCATAATGTGTAATGTGTTAGGACACTAAAACCAAGCAAGCCTCCTCTAACACGCAGAAATACTAACAATATAAATATTCAACAACTTTCCACTTCTCTGCAACAACGTCTCTCACCAATCTCTACATTCACCACACCTGACACTGCTGTATCCCACCTGCACCAGACCCTAGAGAGTGCCCTTGATGAAGTTGCTCCAGCTACCCATCACACTCCACGTAGGCTTAGATGCCAACCATGGCACTCTAAATCAACAAGACACCTACAAAAACTGTCACGTAAGGTAGAACGTCAGTGGCGGAAATCTCAGAATCCAAGTGACTTTCTCACATATAAGACTACCTACCACTCCTATCGTCAGGCCCTGGACACTGCCAAACAAACATATTTCCAATCTCTCATCTCTTATCATGCCACCAACCCCAAACGACTTTTTAATACATTTAAATCACTTCTTTACCCTC
Organism: Pseudophryne corroboree; assembly: GCF_028390025.1. Lineage (NCBI taxonomy): Eukaryota > Metazoa > Chordata > Amphibia > Anura > Myobatrachidae > Pseudophryne > Pseudophryne corroboree. The sequence goes on from NC_086444.1 coordinate 368,458,957, forward strand.
CCTCACCTCCCCCACTAGCTACTATCAGTGCACAAGAACTTGCTTCCTACTTCAAGGATAAGATTGATAAAATCCGAGATGAAATGGTATGCTCTAACTCAGCCAGTGACCTGCTCAAATCCCTATCTGAACCCTCTGGCACTTTCTCTTCATTTGATCCCACAAGTGAAGATGAAGTATCAACACTCTTTTCATCCTCCTACTCCACTACCTCTCCTCTTGATCCTATACCCTCACGGGTCAGCAAAAGTTTATCTCCTGTGCTTATCTCAACCTTAACTAAAATCTGTAATCTCTCTCTCTCTACTGGCATCTTTCCATCTCTGTTTAAACATGCAGTGATTACTCCCATTCTGAAAAAACACAACTCTGACTCTAACACACTCTCTAACTACCGGCCCATTTCTCAGCTACCCAGTCCCTCCAAGCTACTTGAGAGACTTGCCTACACTCGCCTTACACACTTTCTTAACTCCCACAACTTACTGGACCCACTTCAGTCAGGCTTTCGTGCCCAACACTCCACGGAGACGGCACTAACCAAAGTAGTGAATGATCTGGTCACTGCTAGATCAAAAGGCCATTACACACTACTTATTCTTCTAGATCTCTCTGCTGCTTTTGACACTGTTGACCACTCTCTTCTCATACAAACACTAGAGTCCCTAGGTCTTCAGGACACAGCCCTTACTTGGTTCTCATCCTACCTATCTAATCGATCTTTCAGTGTTCACTTTTCTGATTCTACCTCCTCTTCTCTACCTCTATCAGTTGGAGTACCGCAAGGCTCAGTCTTAGGTCCTCTGCTTTTCTCAATCTATACCTCCTCTCTTGGTAAACTAATCAGCTCCTTCGGATTTCAGTATCATTTGTACGCTGATGATACTCAAATCTACCTATCCTCCCCAGATTTATCACCATCTGTATTGGCTCGTGTCACTGGCATTTCATCTTGGATGTCATCTCGCTATCTCAAACTCAACATTTCCAAAACAGAATTAATTATTTTCCCACCAGCTAAGGGTAGTTACCAACCTGATATTGCCATAACTGTTGACAATGCAACTATCCACCCTACCCCACAAGCTCGCTGCCTAGGTGTCATCCTTGACTCTGAACTGTCGTTTGTTCCACACATTCAATCTGTCTCTAAATCATGTTACATGCACCTCAAAAACATATCCAAAATACGCCCTTATCTTACACAAGACACTGCAAAAACTGTGATCCATGCACTCATCATCTCCCGCATTGATTATTGTAATAGTCTCCTTACTGGTCTTCCCAAACATAGGCTCTCACCACTTCAATCCATTTTAAATGCAGCTGCGAGGCTAATCTTCCTCGCCAGACGTTCTTCGTCTGCTGATCCGCTCTGTCAGTCCCTCCATTGGTTACCTGTATTCTACCGTGTCAAATATAAAATACTTTTACTTACATACAAGGCTATTACCCAAACTGCACCATCATACATCTCCTCACTCATCTCAAAATATCTCCCTACCAGACCCCTCCGTTCTGCACAAGATCTGCGTCTCTCATCCAGATGTATTACCTGTTCCCACTCAAAATTACAGGACTTTACCCGGGCTTCACCCACTCTGTGGAATGCCCTCCCACGCACAATAAGACTCTCCACTAGTCTCCAAACCTTTAAACGTTCCCTGAAAACTCATCTCTTCAGACAAGCCTACCAAATTCCTGACCCACACACATAACCTTCAATGCTTCCCTATCCAGTTACATTCCCTCTGCACAGTCCCCATAACCTCACATTTTGTCTTCCAACATTGCTGGGTGATCATATCATACAACCCACTAAGAACCTAGCAATCTGGGGAAACATTATGTAACAGGTTGCATCTATCCTTGTGTATCAATACCTATTTCCCTATAGATTGTAAGCTTGCGAGCAGGGCCTTCCTATCGCTATGTCTGTCTTTGCCCTGTTTTGTTCTATAACTGTTGTTCTAATTGTAAAGCGCAACGGAATATGCTGCGCTATATAAGAAACTGCTAATAAATAATAATATATAAATAGTAAAATGACTGTGTGTGGCATAACGTGTAATAAGCATTACAGTGTGTGGTATAATATGTAAGGCATTACAGTGTGTGGCATAATGTGTAATGGGCATTACAGTGTATGGCACAGTGTGTAATGGGTGTAAATTACCTTGTACTACATCTGTTGACTTTGAGGCAACATGTAAACTGAAAAAAAAACTATAACATTCCCTCTAGTTAGTTGTGCTGTTGCCTTGAGTTTTATGTTGCTGAAAATCCCAGTGCTACTGCCCACACGTGCTGTACCTGCGCCATCTAGTGGTAACATCCCATTATTAATAATCACATGACATTCCCAACCTGCAGAAATGCCCAAACAAATGAAAACTTGAATTTTTAACCTGATAAATGTAACATTCCAAATAGAAATGCTAATTAATTTCAGGATAAGACTTTAGATTAGAATTTATATATGATCATGACAGCATCATCAGAATGAATGCAGCAATTGTAAATATGAATTACAGTTTTACTATACGGTGGCAAGTAACTCATTTGTGCATGGTACACATCCTGCTTTGTGTGATTGTTTTGTATAAATGAGTGTTAAATCCTCTATTACTAAATAATTGATATACAGTATAAAAGTGATATTTTATTAAATTCCTGCATCGATTGCAATAGTCTCTATACTGTTCTTCCCAAGAAAGACTCTCACCGCTACAATCCATTCTGAATGCAGCTGCAAGGCGAATCTTCCTAGCATCGTCTGCAGATCCGCTCTGTCAGTCCCTCCACTGGTTACCCATATTCTACCGTATTCAAATAAAAATACTTCTACTCACCTATAAAGCTATTAACTAAACCAACATGCATCTCTTCGCTTATCTCAAAATATCTCCCAACTCCCACCTCTCCACTCTGCACAAGATCTGCGTCTCTCATCTGCATGGATCTCTCGCTCCCATTCACAATTGCAGGACTTTCTTTGGGCAGCACCCACCCAATGGAACGCCCTCCCATGCACGATAAGACGCTCCTCTAGGCTCCAAACCTTTAAGCGTTCCCTGAAAACTCCCCTCTTCTGGCAAGCTTATCCAGTGTCGGACTGGGGCATGTAAGGCACACCGGGGGAATGCAGTTGTAGGGGCCCATGTTTAGGGGTGTGGCCAGTCTCCAGAGGGAGTGTGCCCAGCCACCACATTGGTTTGCCTAACCATTTTGCAAGTATTCAAGATAAATACCCTAGATAAATATATACAGTAAATACTGTAGTGCATGCAAGATAATATACTAGATTAGTAACAGCACAGTCTGGAACCTGATCCCTAGAGGACGGGGTGGGCCCCCAGGCAGTAGGGCCCACCGGTGGTTTCCCTGCCCACATGACCTTCAGAAGCATTCATATCTAATTACATCTCATCAAGACTGTCTATGCAATCTGGTGGGGCTGCTATGCTATAGATAGTGCCTATCATTGTGTACCCTTCCTAATCCATATAGATTGTAAGATTGTGAGCAGGGCCTTCTTACCTCTATGTCTGTCTGTTATTACCCAGTTTGTCTTATCATTGTTTCCAATTGTAAAGTGCAACGGAATATGCTGCACTATATAAGGAACTGTAAATAATAAAAATAATAATTTCTACCTGTAATATGTAACTTCTTTTCAGGCCATAATGAACCAACTGTGGTTTGGCCACAGCCTAAAAGAAGCCATTTCAGCTCCTGTCCTCCATGTCACAACAGATAACATCTTGAACTTTGAGAGCTCATTCAGTGAGGTAACACACTTTTCTATATACAGTTCTGTATATTGACTTACTATGCACATATTACATCATGAGAAATCTGTATCATAGCTGTTATGCACTCAGTGGGGTTATTCAGAGAAGGAAGCAGCCGCTGTGTTCGCATGCAGTAGCTGCATCCATTGGGTCTGCACATGCGCACTAGCCATAGTGCGCATGCGCGACCTTTCACCTTGCAGTCGCATCCCGGAAGGATGCAACTGCAAGGTGATTGACAGCGCTGGTCGTCGGGGGAGCATTGATGCGTTGTTTCGCAGGCATGGTCTGGACAACACAGGCATGTTCGGACTGGTTTTGGGGCGGCTGCGTGATGTCACGCAGCCACTCCGAGAATACAAAAAAAAAGGCACGAGACCACCTGCCAGCACATCCAGGCTGCGCATGCAGGGGTTGACCACATATCAATGTATTTGAAATTAAATTGCAAACGCATCATGGGGCGGCGCAACACACATGCTGGGTGGCCTTGCCCTGTTCTGGGCATTGTACCACCTCTGACTCCATGAAGACGCAATGCCGATGTTCTGTGCTCTCACTATGGGGGTCATTCCGAGTTGTTCGCTCGTTGCCGATTTTCGCAATGGAGCGATTAAGGCGAAAATGCGCATGCGCATGGTACGCAGTGCGCATGCGCTAAGTATTTTAGCTCAAAACTTAGTAGATTTACTCACGTCCGAACGAAGAATTTCCATCGTTGAAGTGATCGGAGTGTGATTGACAGGAAGTGGGTGTTTCTGGGCATTTTCTGGGAGTGTGCGGAAAAACGCAGGCGTGCCTGGATAAAACGCGGGAGTGTCTGGAGAAACGGGGGAGTGGCTGGCCGAACGCAGGGCGTGTTTGTGACGTAAAAACCAGGAACGAAACGGGCTGAGCTGATCGCAGTGTAGGAGTAAGTCTCGAGCTACTCAGAAACTGCTAAGAATTTTCTATTCGCAAATTCTGCTAATTTTTTGTTCGCAATTCTGCTAAGCTAAGATACACTCCCAGAGGGCGGCGACCTAGCGTGTGCAATGCTGCTAAAATCTGCTAGCGAGCGAACAACTCGGAATGACCCCCTATATGCGATCAGTTTTAGGACTTAAACTCACTGGAATTTGTATTGCAATTAACGCCAGTTAATCCAAATGTCAAAAGCATATTATGACATGTGGTTGTTAATTGCAGTTTTAGCCGCATAAAGGAGGTCATTGGGGATCATCTAGGCTTTCCCCGATGCATTCACTTGAGCTAGACACATAGGGGTAAATTTACTAAGAATCGTATTTTCCCGTTTGAGGTCAAAGTTCAATCACGAATGACATCGAAAGTGTAAATATGCAACTTTTTGAATTGATTACGACTAATTTACTAAGCTGCCGTATTCTGCATTTTCGGTTTTTCCGATGTCGATGTCATTCGTTTTTTTAGGCAGTGTTTTACGTGAGTGACTTGTAAAACACTGCCGACTTTAATACAATGAATCTCGGCCGGATCTGAGAGATCCGTGCAGGGCTTCATTGTGCACCTTGTAAAAAAAATAAAAAATGTTTAAACTTAAAAAAAAAAAATTGCGTGGGGTCCCCCCTCCTAAGCCAAACCAGCCTCGGGCTCTTTGAGCCGGCCCTGGTTGCAAAAATATGGGGGAAAAATTGACAGGGGTTCCCCCATATTTAAGCAACCAGCTCCGGGCTCTGCACCTGGTCCTGGTTCCAAAAATACGGGGGACAAAAAGCGTAGGAGCCCCCGTATTTTTGAAACCAGCACCGGGCTCCACTAGCTGGACAGATAATGCCACAGCCGGGGGTCACTTTTATACAGTGCCTTGCGGCCGTGGCATCAAATATCCAACTAGTCACCCCTGGCCGGGGTACCCTGGGGGAGTGGGGACCCCTTCAATCAAGGGGTCCCCCCCCCCAGCCACCCAAGGGCCAGGGGTGAAGCCCGAGGCTGTCCCCCCCATCCAATGGGCTGCGGGTGGGAGGCTGATAGCCTTTGTTGAAAGTAATGAATATTGTTTTTAGTAGCAGTACTACAAGTCCCAGCAAACCTCCCCCGCAAGCTGGTACTTGGAGAACCACAAGTACCAGCATGCGGCGGAAAACCGGGCCCGCTGGTACCTGTAGTACTACTACTAAAAAAATACCCCAATAAAGACATTACACACACACCTTGAAAGTATAACTTTAATGCATACATACACACCACCATATACACATACTTACCTTATGTTCACACGAGGGTCGGTCCTCTTCTCCAGTAGAATCCATGGTGTACCTGTTGAAAAAATCCTACTCACCAAATCCAGTGTAGAGGGCTCCTCGGATAATCCATTTGTAATCCACGTACTTGTAAAAATAAAAAAACGGGACACCCGACCACGAACTGAAAGGGGCCCCATGTTTTCACATGGGACCCCTTTCCCCGAATGCCAGAAACCCCCTCTGACTGATGTCTAAGTGGGTTCCATCAGCCAATCAGGGAACGCCACGTTGTGGGATCCTCCTGATCGGCTGTGTGCTCCTGTACTGTATGACAGGCGGCACACGGCAGTGTTACAATGTAGCGCCTATGCGCTCCATTGTAACCAATGGTGGGAACTTTGTGGTCAGCGGTGAGGTCACTTTCAGTCAACCGCTGACAACAAAGTTCCCACCATTGGTTACAATGGAGCGCATAGGCACTACATTGTAACACTGCCGTGTGCCGCCTGTCATACAGTACAGGAGCACACAGCCGATCAGGAGGATGCCACAACGTGGCGTTCCCTGATTGGCTGAAGAAACCCACTTAGACATCAGTCAGAGGGGGTTTCTGGCATTCGGGGAAAGGGGTCCCATGTGAAAACATGGGGCCCCTTTCAGTTCGTGGTCGGGTGTCCCGTTTTTGTATTTTTACAAGTACGTGGATTACAATTGGATTATCCGAGGAGCCCTCTACACTGGATTTGGTGAGTAGGATTTTTTCAACAGGTACACCACGGATTCTACTGGAGAAGAGGACCGACCCTCGTGTGAACATAAGGTAAGTATGTGTATATGGTGGTGTGTATGTATGTATTAAAGTTATACTTTCAAGGTGTGTGTGTAATGTCTTTATTGGGGTATTTTTTTAGTAGTAGTACTACAGGTACCAGCGGGCCCGGTTTTCCGCCGCATGCTGGTACTTGTGGTTCTCCAAGTACCAGCTTGCGGGGGAGGCTTGCTGGGACTTGTAGTACTGCTACTAAAAACAATATTCATTACTTTCAACAAAGGCTATCAGCCTCCCATCCGCAGCCCATTGGATGGGGGAGACAGCCTCGGGCTTCACCCCTGGCCCTTGGGTGGCTGGGGGGGGGACCCCTTGATTGAAGGGGTCCCCACTACCCCAGGGTACCCCGGCCAGGGGTGACTAGTTGGATATTTGATGCCACGGCCGCAAGGCACTGTATAAAAGTGACCCCTGGCTGTGGCATTATCTGTCCAGCTAGTGGAGCCCGGTGCTGGTTTCAAAAATACGGGGGACCCCTACGCTTTTTGTCCCCCGTATTTTTGGAACCAGGACCAGGCGCAGAGCCCGGTGCTGGTTGCTTAAATATGGGGGAACCCCTGTCAATTTTTCCCCCATATTTTTGCAACCAGGGCCGGCTCAAAGAGCCCGAGGCTGGTTTGGTTTAGGAGGGGGGACCCCACGCATTTTTTTTTTTTTAATTATAACATTTCCCACCCCTTCCCACTGAAAAACATGCACGGATCTCATGGATCCGTGCATGCCTATACAAACACGGGATAAAAAAGCAGGTCTGGTTTTTTTTAGCACTTTTTCACGATTTGTATTTCATCACGGCAGTGTTTGGCTATTGTCGGCAGTGTTTGTGTTTTGCACTTTTTAGTAAATTCCCGATTTCTACCAAATTGCAGGCGTATTTGACCGATGGTGTATTGATTCGTGATTTTTTCCTAGGACTTCCAAAATATTACGAATGCCCTCATCACTGCCGTGATTTTTGCTTAGTAAATTACCGAGATGACACTTTGAAGAAAAAACGGCATCTCGGTCAAAATCGGGACCTTAGTAAATATACCCCATGGGATTGAGTCTGAAAAATATAATGCTTTCAAATGCCTGAAAAAGTGTCATTTGCAAAGGCAGCTAGCATTATCCACACAGATGCCGCTGCTGTTACTCCTGTCTATGCCAGTTGCCTGTCTATTTTCACTTTTCTCCTCAGGGTTAGCCGTATATGTGCTGTACACTGAATTTCCTTTCACGGTAGCCATGTTTTTATTCTGCTGTTCCAGTTTCTGAGCTTGAAGCTAGACAATGCCTTCTCGTCTGCTTTTGGTAACAGCACAGATTCCCCCGGTTAGTTCTTGACCAAGCGATTCTGGGCCAGGCCTTTTCTAATTGGTACTCAGGGCTTTTTAAGGCCCCCTTGTGCTCCTGTGATGATAATAGTTTAGTCTGACCAGTGTGCTGATACTGTTTTCCTGTGAGTCTTCCCAGGATGTGATCCAAACTATTTTTGGATTCTGCTTTGTTCTCCTCTCCTGACTTTGGTCTGTTACTGGACTTATTATTGCCTGCTTACTGCTCTGAACTTGGATTGTTTAATGGACTTTGCCCTGCCTGCCCCTGACCTCAGACAGATGACTCTATTCTGACTTGCCTGCTGCCTGCCCCTGACTTGAGATTGTTACCTGGACTTTGGGGGTCATTTCGAGTTGATCGCTCGCTGCCATTTTACGCTGCACAGTGATCAGCTCAAAATTCAGCAAAACTGCGCATGCGTATGCACCGCAATGTGCAAGCGCGTCGTATGGGTACAAAGCGGATTGTTGCTGAGCGATGGATTTAACGAAGAATCTACTCGCACAGCCGATTGCAAGGAGATTGACAGAAAGAGGGTGTTTATGGGTGTCAACTGACCATTTTCTGGTAGTGTTTGGAAAAACGCAGGCATGTCCATGCGTTTGCAGGGTGGGTGTCTGACGTCAATTCCGGGACCAAAAAGACTGAAGTGATTGCAAGGGCTGAGTTAGTCCAGACCTACTCAGAAACTGCACAAACTGTTTTTGCAGAGCTCGGCTGCAAAGCCGTTCTCACACTTGCAAAGCGAAAATACACTGCCCCGTGGACGGCGACTATGCATTTGCACAGCTGCTAAAAGTAGCTAGCGAGCGATCAACTCGGAATGAGGGCCATTGTACTGTGTTCCTGTCAACCTCATGTCTGGTCTGTTTGTATCTACAACTTTGAGCATCTTTCCTTTTCCCAGTACCATGTTATCAACTACTGTCTGCCTGTTCCATTAGTGTTCCATTCAGTTCTTCCTACAATACCATGAGTTAATAGGTTCCTGCTATCAGGAGCTTGAAGACCTGGGGGTATTGGGCCTAATTCAGACATGATCGCAGCAGCAAATTTGTTCTCTAATGGGCAAAACTATGTGCACTGAAGATGGGGCAGATATAACATGTGCAGAGAGAGTTAGATTTGGGTGGGGTGTGTTCAAACTCAAATCTAAATTGCAGTGAAAAAATAAAGCAGCCAGTATTTACCCTGCACAGAAACAAATATAACCCACCCAAATCTAACTCTCTCTGCACATATTGTATCTGCCCCACCTGCAGTGCACATGGTTTTGCCCATAAGAGAAAGATTTTGCTATAGTTGAAGAATATGTGACACAGATCTAGAGTTCTTATCTCTCCATAAGGGCTAAAATAGGATTTTAAATACCTACCGGTAAATCCTTTTCTCGTAGTCCATAACATAAGGGATATTGGGGACACATTAGTACAATGGGGTATAGATGGGGTCCAAAGGTGCCAGTGCACTTTAAATTTCTTCCACTGGGTGTGCTGGCTCCTCCCCTCTATGCCCCCTCCAGCACACCATAACATAACTGGGCCAGCAACATCTGGCAACATAAACAGCAATGGCTGAACAGGTAACACCTGACAGAGAGCCTGCATAAAGTCACTGCACACAGGCGGGCGCCGAATATCCCTTATGGACTATGAGAAAAGGATTTACCGGTAGGTATTTAAAATCCTATTTTCTCTAGCATCCATAAGGTATATTGGGGACACATTAGTATGATGGGGATGTCTCAAAGCTTCCAGAACGGGCGGGAACGTGCGGAGACATCTGCAGCACCACCTGCACAAACTGGGTATCCTCTTTGGCAAGGGTATCAAACTTGTAGAACTTCACAAAGGTGTTCTTCCCCGACCAGGTAGCGGCTCGGCATAGTTGCAAGGCCGAGACTCCACGGGCAGCCACCCAGGAAGAGCCCACTGATCCAGTAGAGTGGGCCTTCAGAGACTTAGGAACAGGTAAGGCTGCCGACACATAGGCCTGTTGGAGAGTAAGTCGAATCCAACGAGCAATGGACTGCTTTGAAGCAGGGCAACCCTTTTTCTGCGCATCATAAGGAGCACGAACACGGAATCCATCTTTTTGTTCTGAGCTGTACGCTTGACATAGATCTTCAAGGCACGCACAGCATCCAATGCCTCCGGAGGAGCAGAAGCGTCAGAACTGGACATAACCACAATAGGTTGATTTAGATGAAACGCGAAAACAACCTTTAGCAGGAACTGCTGTCTAGTCCGGAGCTCCGCTCTGTCCTCGTAAAAGACCAAATACGGACTTTTATACGATAAGGCCCCCAATTCTGAGACACGTCTAGCAGAAGCCAGGGCCAGTAACATCACCATCTTCCATGTGAGGTACTTGTCATCTACTGTCATTAGAGGTTCAAACCAGGAGGACTGTAGGAATCGTAATACCACATCCAAATCCCAAGGAGCCGTAGGCGGCACAAACGGAGGTTGGATGTGAAGCACTCCTTGCAAGAAGGTCTGAACTTCAGGCAGTATAGCCAACTTCTTTTGGAAGAAGACTGAAAGAGCCGAAATGTAAACCTTAATGCATCCCAGACGTAAGCCTTGATCCACTCTAGCCTGCAGGAAACTAAGAAATCTTCCCAAGTGAAAAATGGCAGATAGATATGTGCATTCCTCGCACCAGGAGACGTATCTCCGCCAGATATTATGATAGTGTTTTTACGTCACAGATTTTCTGGCTTGCACCATAGTGGCAGTGACCTTTTTGGAAAGTCCCTTGTGAGCTAGGATGTTCCGCTCAACTTCCATGCCGTCAAACAAAGCCACCCTAAGTCCCGGTAGACGAACGGTCCTTGTTGAAGATCTCTTCTGAGTGGTAGAGGCCAAGGGTCTTTGACGGACATGTACAGAAGATCCGCGTACCACGCTCTCCGGGGCCAATCCGGGGCAAGCAGAATTGCTTGTACACCTTGATTCTGGATCCTCTTGAGCACCTTTGGGATCAACGGAATCGGAGGAAATATGTAGACCAGCTGGTAAGGCCAAGGCGACGTTAGTGCATCCACTGCGCATGCCTGAGGGTCTCTGGTTTCCGAGCAGTAGGAGCGAAGTTTCTTGTTGAGGCGAGACACCATCATGTCGATCTGGGGGCAACCCCACCGGTCGATAATCTGTTGAAACACTTGAGGATGTAGGCCCCACTCCCCTGGGTGGAGATCGTGGCGACTCAGGAAGTCCGCTTCCCAGTTGTCCACTCCCGGAATTAAGATTGCGGACAGTGCTAGTGCATTTCTTTCTGCCCAGAGGAGTATTCTTGATACTTCTCACATGCAGGCCCTGCTTTTTGTCCCTCCTTGTTGATTGATGTACGCCACAGCCGTGGTGTTATCCGACTGTACCTGGATTGCTTGATCCCCTAGCAGAAGGGAGGCCTGAATCAGGGCATTGTAGATAGCTCGAAGTTCCAGGATGTTGATCGGAAGTAGGGCCTCTTGGGCAGACCACCTGCCCTGGAACTGCACCCCTTGGGTGACAGCCCCGCATCCTCTCAGACTCGCATCCGTCGTGAGGAGAATCCAATCCTGAATTCCGAAGTGTCGACCTTCCTGGAGATTGGAAGACTGCAGCGACCACAGGAGTGAAATTCTGGCCTGGGGTGACAGTTGAATCATCCAGTGCATCTGAAGATGGGAACTGGACCACTTGTGCAGGATGTCCAGTTGAAAAGGTCTGGCATGGAACCGTCCATACTGGATGGCCTCGTACGAGGCTACCATCTTTCCCAACAATCTTATGCAAAATGAATGGAAACTCGAGTTGGACAGAGAACCATGTGCACCATTTCCTGGAGAGTTCTCACTTTGTCCTTTGGGAGGAACACTTTCTGTGCTACTGTATCCAGTAGCATTCCCAGAAACAGGAGCCGCTGAGTTGGCTCCAGGTGGGACTTCTGTAGATTGAGGATCCATCCGTGGTGTGACAGAAGGTGTATAATGCAATCTATTTAGAGCAGTAGGAGCTCCCTGGAACTCGCTTTTATCAGGAGATCGTCCAGGTAAGGGACCACCTTGACCCCCTGGACTCTGAGCTGGAACATTATTTTCACCATCACCTTCGTGAACACCCTCGGAGCTGTAGACAGGCCGAAGGGCAATGCCTGGAACTGGTAGTGATCGTTCAGCAGGGTAAACCTCAGATAGGCCTGATGAGGAGGCCAAATTGGGATGTGGAGGTAGGCGTCCTTGATATCCATGGACACTAGGAATTCCTGATGTTCCAGGCCTGTGATCACTACTCTCAAAGTTTCCATCTTGAATTTTTTAAGGACTTCAGATTCAAAATGAGCCTCACAGACCCGCCTGGTTTTGGCACAACGAACAGACTGGAGTAGTAACCTTGTCCTCACTGTTGCAGGGGTACTAGAACAATGACTTGGGACTGGACCAACTTTGTGATGACCTGTAGTGGCGTAACATGCATATTTTATAAAGCTGGTAAGCTTGATTTGAAAAATCGTTGGGGAAGAGCACCGTCAAACTCCAGCTTGTAACCCTGAGAAATAAGATCCCTTATCCAGGTGTCCTGGAAGGAACTTTCCCAGATGTGGCTGAAGTGACGTAACCAGGCTCCCACCTCGAGATCCTCCCGGGGTGGGCGGGCACCGTCATGCTGAGGTTTTTGCGGAAGCTGAACTGGTGCTCTGTTCTTGAGAGCCGGCAACAGCTGGTTTCTTAGGTTTACCCCTGGTGCCTCTAGCTTAGGGGTGGGCAAAATACGGCCCGCGGGCCGGATGCGGCCCGCAAACCGATCCTGCCCGGCCCACTGCCTCCCACCAGCGAGTAATGACAAGCGGCCCGACCGGCTGAGCTGCTTGTCATTGCTCTGCACTGCAGTACCTCCTAGCTGCCGGCGGCGCCTCTCACCCCTGCTGTGTTGTAGCAGCCTCCTCCTCCTCCCGTCCACAGTGACAACGGCTGTGTTCAGCCGAAAAGGGGGCGGAGCTATGTGCCGATGGGGGCGGGGCTACACGGGCCCTGGGGGGGCGGAGCTACACGGGACAAGAGGCAAACTGCTACAGATCCATCCTTCCTGCCACTACCAGCCAGATCAGTAAGTAAATGGGAAAAGTGAAAGAAAGTGTGTGTGTGTGTGTGTGTGTGTGAGAGAGTGTGTGTGTGATAGTGTGTGTATATTTGTGTGTGCGGGCAGTGGCGTCAGACTTTTTTTAGGTTGCGGGGAGAGAACTTTAGCTCTCGCTGTACCATCCCCTCCTGTGTTCTGTCACCATGTCACCCCTGTGTTCTGTCACGTGTCACCCCCCCATGTTCTGTCACCGTGTCATCCCCGTGTTCTGTCACAGTGTCACACCCCCCGTGTTCTGTCACTATCACCCCCCCGTGTTCTGTCACTATCACCCCCCTGTGTTCTGTCACTGTCACCCCCGTGTTCTGTCACTGTGTCACCCCCGCCGTGTTCTGTCACTGTGTCACCCCCGCTGTGTTCTGTCACTGTCAACCCCACCATGTCTGTCACTGTCAACCCCACCGTGTTCTGTCACCGTGTCGCCCAGAGGCTTCACCGGGTGTGGTGACACCCGGAGCGCACTCTGTACTATTACTAAATGTTAATATGTAAAAGGGGGCTCTACCTGCTGTAATGTGTAAAAGGGGGCTCTACCTGCTGTAATGTGTAAAAGGGGGCTCTACCTGCTGTAATGTGTAAAAGGGGGCTCTACCTGCTGTAATGTGTAAAAGGGGGCTCTACCTGCCGTAATGTGTAAAAGGGGGCTCTACCTGCCGTAATGTGTGTAAAAGGGACTCTACCTGGTGTAATGTGTGTAAGTGGCGCTGTGTGGCGCAATTTGAATAATGGAGACTATTGTGCAGCCTTATATGAATCTGTATTATTTTTTGCCCACACCCCTTCCACATACAGCCACGTCCCTATATTTTTGGCAAGTGGGGGGAGCTGCTATTTTGTTTGTGGCCCTCGGATACTGACAGGAAATGTGAAGTGGCCCCTCAGCTGAAATAATTGCCCACCCCTGCTCTAGCTGCATTAGATGAACCTCTGACCCTAGATCGAAATCTGGTGGACCGAAAGGACTGAGTAGATGGTTCCGGGTAGGTGCGTCTAGCAGGTGGAGCCCTTGGGGGAAGAAACGCGGATTTCCCAGCAGTAGCTTTGAAGATCCATGCATCCAATTCGCCTCCGAAGAGCCATTCACCTGTAAAGGGAAGAGATTCCACATTGCGTTTGGAGTCAGCGTCTGCAATCCACTGACGCAACCATATAGCTCTGCGTGCTGACACAGCCATAGCAGTGGTCCTAGCATTAATATTACCAATCTCTTTTAGGGAGTCACAGAGGACTCTTGCCGTGTCCTGAATATGTTTTAGGAAAGTCACCGTAGTAACTAGGGTAATGTCACCCGAGAGACCCTCCTGAATTTGAGTAGCCCAGGAGTGAATTGCATGTGTCATCCAGCAACCTGCAATGACCGGTCATGGAGATACACCTGCAGTAATGTAGATAGATTTCAGTGGGGCCTCAATTTTCCTATCCCCCGGGTCCTTTACCGTAAAGGAGCCTGGAGCCGGGAGTACCGCCTTCTTAGAGAGACGAGACACCAAGACGTCTACAACCGGAGATTCTTCCCAGAACTTTCTACCCTCAGGGGCAAAGGGAAACTTATGCAAAAACCGTTTTGGTATTTATCTGGATTTTTCAGGCTAGCTTAAATAAATCATCTAATGCTTTAGAATCAGGAAATGTGACAGTTTGTCTTGAAGGAGGAAAAACGACTGCTGATTTGCAGCGTCCTCTAGGGGGAGCTTTAGCACATCCCATATAGCTAAAATAAGGGGTTCAGTACTCTGTGTAGGAGTGGAATCCCCACTTATGGGATCCACATCGTCCCCATCATCCTGTATATCATCATCAGTATCTGATAGAAGTGCAGGTAAAGTACGTTTATGTGGACCTGCAGTAGAGAGGGGGGGATGAGGAACATCAGCACTGGCAGCTAGATCTGCTACTGATTTTTGCAGTTCCTGTGTTTTGTTGGCATTTGCAGTGAGATGAGATGACATATCAGACATCATAGTTTTGATAGCCCCCAGCCAGGTGGGCTCGTGACTCTCCCCCTCATTGTCTTCAGCATTTTGTGATGACTAACTACACTGCTCACATGATATGGAACCAGATGAAAGAGGGGAGAATATGGTATTGCATTCACTGCATAACTTTTGTTTTACCATAATGAAAACACAATACACATACACCACAGACTGATTACAATGTAAGGCTGCCCTATTGCATGTGAGAGGAGACGCAGAGGAAGAGAGGACCCAGCGCACCCAAGGCTGCAGCGCCCCAGTGAGGCTGTCAGCATTTTTACATAACAGTGAGAACTGCTTATACAATGTAATTCCCTAAGAGGAATAATATCTGTGCACAATTAGTGGCTCTCCCCCTAATCAACACCCTGTACCAGTGATCCAGCGTGACAGTTTGGAGGAGCTGAGTGAAGCTGCTGCTGCTTATGCAGAGGAAAGCGCCAAAATGCCGCTGAGCCCGCTCTGATGTAGCTCCGCCCCCCAGTAATGGCGCAGTATATATATTTATACTGGCCCTGTCTCCTAACCATGCTGTAGCTTCACATGAATGTTTAGTACAGCCATCGCTAGCCAGTCTCACGCAGGGGCTATAGCGGGACCCCCACAGGAGGAACCCGTATGCCACACCAGCGCTTCGGCCGCACCAAGAACCGTGGGCCCCCCTTGCGGGGTCCCCGGTGTGTACTCACCACCGATGATCACCTTCAGGCAGTTTTAGGGGTGTGTGGCGTGCTGTAGTTGCGACAGCCAAGGCGCAGTGCCCCGCTGAACAAACAACCCCTCAGGATGGTGGTTCTGCAGCGGGGAAGTGGCTCTGCACTTCTCAAGGCCGGTGACCGTCCCCTCCCCTAACTCCCACGGCACAGGTATGCTGTTGCCCAAACAGCATACCGAAATAAACAAAGTTTAAAATAAAATGAAGAAAAACTCTGGAGCTAGCAGAGTGTGCAACCTCTCCTGAGGGCACTTTTTTTCTAAACTGCCTGTGGGAGGGGGCATAGAGGGGAGGAGCCAGCACACCCAGTGGAAGAAATTTAAAGTGCACTGGTTCCTTTGGACCACCGTCTATAATTCCCTGCGTACTAATGTGTCCCCAATATCCCTATTGGATGCTAGAGAAATTTTAATTTAATGTCATGCAGCACATGTCCCACAGTGTCTGCGTATAGAGCCGCAGGTCCAATTGAGCAGCACTAGATTTTGAATATATTGGCTATTCCTGGCGTGAAACTGAGTGGTGGCTAAACAGACACACAAAGATATTCCATCTGCTGGGTGTGTTATGGGAGTGACGCGGATATGTCACCGGAGTGGATGCAAATTCAGATGTTTAATCACGTACATGGGAGGCCATACTCTGACGTAGATTCTGCACCTACCATGGGGTTGATGCATGTCCCAATGGTGCTTCCAATAGCTGTGACTGCAGATGCACAAATGGGTGTCTCAGCCCTTGCACATTCAGACGCACACTTGTACACAAGGAGATTTTACTAGCATTAGTATATAGTTGCAAATGTGACTGCAGCAAAAGACGCTAAAACGGTCTCAGCAGCGTGCGATACAGAGTCATCTCCAAACATACTATAAAACTGACATTAGTTATGAGGCCTAAAGGTTTTTATTCGGACAGTATTCAGAAGTGCCATATTTATTTCATAAGGAAGCAGGGAAAGTCATAATAAAGGTGTGCATTTAATCTTCTCAATTCACATGACAGACAGGCAGACAGACAGACAGGCAAGGTAATGATGCCGGTTTTTCAGGGATTGAAAACCCCTGCACATCACTGGGAAATTAAAACAGCAAACCACTGTATTTACTAGTCAGCAATTTTGATAGGGTTTTGTAACACAGTATTGATGTGCATCTGTTTTACGTCAGTGAGGGTTCTTATCATGGGAGTTTGACCAGACTGACATAAAACTGCCATAAAGGCGATGTCAAAATTAAAAATGCCTAAAAATAGTAAAATATAGGCAGAATCAATGAAGGATGCACCCTTAGCTTCAGAGATGATTCTGCAATCAGCCAATCAGAAGCAACCATCTAGCACTGACAGCTGTCATCATCACCAGTGTGTTTATGTAGGGCGCCAGTACTCAGGCTCCCGCAAGGGATACAGCTACTGACAGACTCACTCAGCATGAGCCCTAATCTGTTTTTAGTAAATATAAATAAATATTTGGTGTATTATCAACCTTGTGATGTCTCTTTGTTTCAGGCTATACAACGGGGACTCCGGGACAGAGGTCATGAGATTAAGAAAGCTTTATATTCATTGAATGTTGTCCAAGGAGCTTCCCAACAAAAGGGCTGTCTGTTTGCCTATGCGGATGAGAGGAAGCTGGGACGGGCTGCTGGTTATTAAAGCAATGGATCTGCTTATTTCCTTTGCTGTTGGTGTTGTACACAAGCACTCATTATATTTTCCTTTCACCCTAATTTTCAGTCACAAATCATACCCACATATAAATATGAAGCAAATATATGGTCTAGAGCACACTGCACAAGTAATTCATGAACTGCTTTTGCAAGTGGGATATTGTTGAAACATTATGTTACTTTATAGTTTTCGGAGATTATCAGGGATGGCGGGAACTACAGAAACACTGTGAAGGATCTGGCCCATGAGCCTCTACTCAGACGTTCCTCAGTTTTTTCTCTATATACTGCAGTCACTTCAAACCTCATGCTTGTCTATAGAAGTTATTACTGTGTTCATAATCTACAGTCTGCTATGACATCTGAATGAGAAGAATGTAAGTGCCCAGAAATACAGCACTCGCTAAACTGCCATTGTTGGAGGATTTCCAGCCATACTGACTACGCACTATACACTAATAGTAAAAGCAAGTACAGCATTTGCCCCGATGAATGAAGTTATTTGCAGATGTGCACCAAGGTTTCTGCTCTAGCATATAGGTTTTTGGTGGAGTCGTGAAGAATCAGAGTTTCATTTAGTGGAGCACGATTATTGTATTATACAAAGGAGAAGACACATTTTCAAGGATGTTTCTTGCTGTTGGTGGTCATTCCCTCTCTGCAAAAGGACTTAGGGGTCTATTCATGAAGCAGTGAAAAGTGAGCAGAAGTGAGCCAGTGGAGAAGTTGCCCATGGCAACCAATCAGCTGCTCCGTACAATTTTATAGTATGCAAATTATAAATGTTAATTCAATGCTGATTGGTGGTGATGGGCCACTTCTCCACTGGCTCACTTCTCCACATTTTTCACTGCTTCATGAATAGACCCCTTAATGTCCACAAGCTCAGAGCTATACTTTTCCCATGCAGTGTGTACATAAATACATATTGTAAAACAGGCAGTAGTCTCCCCTTTCTCCCACATTCTCAACCAGTCTTAGAGATAGACTGTTTGGGCTGGTTTCCACTAGAACATGGAAACCACAAGTGCCTATTTTGTCAAGTATTATAATTATGGTTTGTTTTGTAGTAATGTTTGACTACAAGTGAAAATGATCCAAGTCAAAACTGTGATTCAGAATGCGGAAAGTACCAGTAACTGCTGTAACCACAAAGACATATATGCTTGGCTTCTATTCTGTAGTGCTATGTAATGCTCTATATTATTGCAATGCTTCCTGTGACTTGGTTTATTGTGGTGTGATACTATAAAATAATGATTTGAAACACTGGTTACTGATTACACAGCTTAGCTGGTCTTCATTGTCCATATAGGCAACCTTAAGACTGGGCTGCTATACACGGTGAGATATTGTCTATGTCCGATTTTGAGTATGCGATTTCCCTTGAACTCCCCCAGAAGCACCGATATTGTCTATACACACGGTGCGATTTTGACTATGGCATACTTTGAACTAGATAGTCAACATTGACTTGCCTGTATAGTCTATTTTTTCTTGTGATACCGATCCCGCGGGAGCGTGCATCGGTATCGCAAGCTGTGTACACACGGTGCGATTTGCACTAACTATCCTTACGATTTTGACTACACAGTCAAATCGTAAGGTTACATCGCACCTTTACATTTTGCCAAACAGTGGAATAGAATATTGTTTGGGAGGGAGTCTGTTCATAGAAGGTGGCACGTAAACCGCTTACTGCTTTACTGCTGCACAGCCACAGGTTGCCTAGCCTAATTTTGACATAAAAGAATGTAATGTTAAAGGAATGTACCTGGAGGTAGTGGTTTATCACTGGCAGAACAGTGACTTACAGTTGCAGAGCTCTCTCTCTCTCTCTCTCTCTCTCTCAAGCACTTCAATGTGCTTGTTGCAGAGTTCTCTCTCTCTCTCTCAAGCACTTCATTGTGCTTGTTGCAGAGTTCTCTCTCTCTATATAACTTAATTATTCCTTTATGTCACCACTCCCAGAACTCCCTATTATCCCTCCCATTTGTCCTAATTAAGGCTGGTCAGTCACAATTTGAGAAATCAGGGCCCAATTAAGCATGGATTGCAAAAGCAGTTTTGCAAATGTAATCCTTAGCAATCATAGCCAGATTAAGGTGGGGATGCAGACCATACTGTACCCCGGTCCCCCCTTTGTCAAGGGGACCCCGACCAGAGCACACTCTGACATCACTAGCTTTACTTCTTAAGCAGCAGCAGAACCAGCAGCCATAATGCAAGCAGGACAGTATGCAGTGCAGGTAGAGACACAGGAATGTCATGTTTCATTAGCTACCAACAGAGCTTTCTGACCAGAGGAGAGATAGGAGGGTGGAGAGAGCTGTAAGTGACACAGGGATCCCAGCTTCTCCTCCTCCCTGCCTGGGTGCCTGAGTCCTGTGTGAACTGTTATGCAACTAAACCATTTGGGTCTAGAGATAGATACACACACAGAAAGTCCTTCTGAGTCCAGTCCCAGTGTGTAAGTAGTACATAGGCTGCAGCTATTCTTGCATGTGACAAGATAAATAATTTTATTTTTCTATGTGTATTTTAAGATTAAGTTGTCTCTGTTCCACTACAAGAAAAGTTTATAAAATAGTTGTCTTTAAATTAGGTGGAGCTATAAACAGTACCCAGGCATTATTAAACTATTAGTTAAAATTTAATATACACAGACTATACCTCCCATCATGACCCATTCCAGGAGGGACAAAATGCTCTCTACCTGGACTTCCTTCTTAATTTATGCCCCAGTCCCTCCCCCTGAATGCCTCTGCCTGTCAGTAAGTTTACTGTGGTGCGAGCAGGACCTGTTCTGCACATGTGCAGAATGGGTCCTGCTCATGCACAGTTTACCAACTATCGAGAAACTGCTTGTTGGATTTCTTATGCGATCCAACTTGAATTAGGCTGTCAGTCCTGTCATTCAATTTGGGACAACTTTATGCATAGCAGAGCAGTGGTGAACGGGCACCACATGGCAATGAATGGGTATTTGAAAAGAAATAGCTTGAAATGTTAGGAGGTATGTTCTGTTGGACTCTAGAATTGTGGGGCAGTGCCAATTTGAGGACATGCTCAAATTTGGATATGTTGCAAACATGCAAACCTGGGACAAAATAATCTGTGTCCTTGTTCTGCCTGTTAACAAGCATTTTGGGAAAGAGTGTGGGTAAGGAACAGCCTAACAATCCAAAAGCACTAGATACAGTATACACCTAGGAATGTGGCCTCTCCCATTATCATGATGTGGCCACAACCCCGTTGCCATGTGATCACGCCCTCTGTACCGCCGGCTTTTTCAGCTATACAAGAGCTCTAGAAAGACAGTAAAGTTACAGGTGTAGCGGGACCACTCAGTCTCGGTGTGTGAGTACAGCACACCCTACACTGTAATTGTTTTTTTACTAATTTATCACATATTTTACTGTTCTAGATTAATGTTTTGCGTCATCATTACAAGATATTTAATTAAATGTTTTATAAACCATATGAGTAAAGGTAGTTTATATTTTTATTTTAAGCAGCAAAACCTGGGGCTCTGATGAGTTATATATTGTTACTATCTTTTAAATAAAAACAATATAAGCTGTTTCCTTTTGTATTGGATTTTATATTGCAGTCACACACTGTGCAATGTTTTGATAGAGACATTGTTTAAATATATGACTTATTTTGAGAACAATACATGTTGAATAGAAATATTATTGCTGAAAACAAGTCCCACAAATAAAATTCAATTTGGTGGATGAACCTCCGAACAATACCCTGATGTCTGGGTGCAGTGCCCACATATGATCGATATACGGTACCATGAACAGCGCTAATTTTTCTGCACTCCTCTATAGGGTGCAAGCAAGGAATAATTAGAGATTAGGGGTTGGCACCGCGTCACCGGCCCTGGGGATCCCGGTGGTCAGCATACTGACCGCGGGGTCCCGGCAACAGAATGCCGGGGAAGGGGGGGGGGGGTGAGCACAGCGAGTGTGAATAGTCACTGCTAGTCAGCATGCCGACTGTCGGGATTTAGAGGGGTGCGGGATGTTGCTGTCGGTATTGTATACATAACTATATCCCGTTTCTATGCCTTTGTGCTAAATTCAATTGCCGATTGTTTTCTTGGTGGAGACTATTGTGCCTAAAGTAAACACTGTGTTACTGACTGAAGGCCATTCCACTTACATATTTTAATTTTGGTAATATTAACAAATATTTGTGACAAGAAGAAATCACTTGAACACTTAGGGTGGGATGCACCAACACCAAAAACTCCAAGAATACTGCTCTGGGAGGTCTAATTGCATTCCCCATATGCATCAAGCTCTGGTAAGCAAAACTTTCCGGAGTTTGTACCTAATAAGCAACACTAACTATAGATGCCGTTGCCTCATAGAAGCTTCTGGGCTTCTCGCTGCAGCATTCCCAGAGAGGGATACAATAGGATCCCTCTCAATATCCCAGTCGGCTCGCACATATGATGGCCGATGGCCGGTCATGTACAGAAGGACACCCAAGTTTTAAACCCCATACCACAAAGGACACCTCTGATCAGTAGAACTGTTCTTTGTATAAAACTGCATGTGTACTGCATTACTAAACATCGCTATGCATGCAATCGGTGGCGGGATGTATCGAATCCAAAATGCAATGTGGGATGCATCCTGCTCTTAATGGTTAAACAAGACCATGAGATGTATGAAACAGCTGTAATAGTTATTCCGGGAACAGAGCATCAGAGAGTATTTTGAGTCAGTTGTAAAAGTCAAGTCTGTTGTTATGAAGAAGCCTCTGATATCTGTCCCCTGTACATAAATGCCGGGGATACTTAATATTTGCTGATTCTCTCTCCCCCCTTCCAAAAAAAAAAACCCCACAAAAAACCCAAACCGTGTTGTTTTGGGGGACAATCCCGTTAATATTAATTGCTAACTAGGCCCCTTAGTGAAAGCATTAAATGATACCTAGCATTAAAGGATGTTGTAACTGTATTAATGGAAGGGGTACAAAAAGAGCGAAGATTGATTTGTGGTATTGGGTATGAAATCCTGATAGTCAAAATCCTGACAGCAGCATCCTGACATTCAAAGTAACCCACCCTTCCTGCAGCATAACCCTAACCCAGTGGTTCCCAAACTGTGTGCCGTGGCTCCCTGGGGTGCCTCGGGCACTTGCAGGGGTGCCCTGGGTTGGTGGTCCAGGACCAATTCAAATTATTTATGGTCAATATAAAAGGCAAAACTAGTGCTGGTGGCTGTCAGTTATAAAATATGGGGACAAACAAAAGCACATCTTGTCCCTCACCACAAAATTGAGCCTAAGGATGACATATAAACACAATCTACTTAATTTAATATTTCTTATTAAATCTCTCAATAAGAAATTATTGGCCTGGGGGTGCCGTGAAAAAAATTCTGATACTCTAGGGCACCATGATTCAAAAAAGTTTGGGAACCACTGCCCTAACCCATCCCTACAGCAGCCTAACCCTGATTGACCCCAGCCCATCCCAGCAGCATAACCCTAACCTTCTGCCTAGTGCCTAACCCTCCGTACTTACCGGCAGGATTCTGACCATCAGGATCCTGCTGTCGATATTCTGTCAGGGTCCTAACTGTAGGAATCTAAATCCTGATTGCATCTTGTTATGTAAAGATGTATGTTCTAATACAGTACATAACATTTATTAAATACATACTGAATTCTGTGCAGTCACGAAATTTGGGACAAAAGTCTTACTATGTTGTAACAGAATGGTTGCTATTGGCATATTTATTCACAGACTATAAATTGCTGATGCTACAACTATAGTGTCCTATAGATTGTAAGCTTGCGAGCAGGGCCTTCCTACCTCTGTCTGTCTGTTTTTACCCAGTTTTGTTCTATTACTGTTGTTCTAATTGTAAAGCGCAACGGAATATGCTGCGCTATATAAGAAACTGTTAATAATAATAATAATAATAATAATAGTGTCTACATCCAATGGAATGCACAAATAATGTGTGTATAGTAAGAGCTTTTATAATATGGCATCTTAGCCATATTATATTAGCCATATTAATAGCAATACCACATTTGGAGTTGACAGCACACACCTGGCCCAGTGCGACTGAACAAAAAAAATATATAAATAATAGATGGAAAAAAACACCACCACTTCTAGTATTCTTTGTTGCTGATAGTTCTTTCAGTCCTGGAGACAATGGGGGTCATTCCGACCTGATCGCACGCTGCCGTTTTTCGCAGCGATCAGGTCACTACTGCGCATGCATATGCACCGCAATGCGCAGGCGCGTCGTACGGGTACAAAGCGGATCGTTGCTGGGCGATGGATTTAACGAAGAATCCATTCGCACAGCTGATCGCAAGGAGATTGACAGGGAGAAGGCGTTTATGGGTGTCAACTGACCGTTTTCTGAGAGTGGTTGGAAAAACGCATGCATGTCCAAGCGTTTGCAGGGCGGGTGTCTGACGTCAATTCCGGGACCGGACAGGCTGAAGTGATCGCAAGGGCCGAGTAAGTTCTGAGCTACTCAGAAACTGCACAACCACGTTTGTACCGCACGGCTGCACATGCGATCGCACCCTTGCACACCAAGTATACACTCCCCAGTGGGCGGCGACTATGCGTTTGCACGGCCGCAAAAAGTAGCTAGCGAGCTATCAACTCGGAATGACCCCCAACGGGTCTAATTTAAAGTTGATTGCAGCAGCAAATTTGTTCGCTAATGCTAATGGAGAAAACCATGGGGGTCATTCCGAGTTGTTGCTCGTTGCCGATTTTCGCTATACTGCGATTAGTCGCTTGCTGCGCATGCGCAAGGTTCGCAGAACGCATGCACTTAGTTATTTTACACAAAAGTTAGGTATTTTACTCACGGCATAACAAAGCTTTTTCATCGTTCTGCTGATCGGTGTGTGATTGACAGGAAGTGGGTGTTTCTGGGCGGAAACTGACCGTTTTCTGGGAGTGTGCGGAAAAACGCAGGCGTTTCAGGGAAAAACGCGGGAATGGCTGGAGAAACGGGGGAGTGGCTGGCCGAACGCTGGGCGTGTTTGTGACGTCAAACCAGGAACGGAACTGACTGAACTGATCGCAATGTAGGAGCAAGTCTCGAGCTACTCAGAAACTGCTAAGAATTTTCTATTCGCAATTCTGCTAATCTTTCGTTCGCAATTCTGCTATGCTAAGATACACTCCCAGAGGGCGGCGGCTTAGCGTGTGCAATGCTGCTAAAAGCAGCTAGCGAGCGAACAACTCGGAATGAGGGCCCATGTGCACCACAGGGGGGGGGGGAGATATAGCATGTTCAGAGAGAGTTAGATTTGGGTGATGTGTTTTCAAACTGTAATCTAAATTGCAGTGTAAAAAATAAAGGAGCCAGTATTTACCCTGCACAGAAACAAAATAACCCGCCCAAATCTAACTCTCTTTGCACATGTTATATCTGCCACACCTGCAGTGCACATGGTTTTGTCCATTAGCTAACAAATTTGCTGCTGAGATCAGATTAGGCCCAATGTAGTGCTGTTCTCTAGTACTAATACTTCTGGGGCTCATAGCCTTTGGACTTGAATTGTGGATAAAAGTCCAGAGTGGAAATACTTGTGAACTAGGAGCTTCTTGAAGCCAAAGTCAGGCTACAGAATTCCATGAGCTTTGCTCTGTCTTCGTACATGCAGTATTTTCTCCTGATAAAAACAGGAGTAGATGGTCCAGTGGTAATTTACTGGACTAACATGTCTTCAGATGTTACTGTGCCTTCAAGGGACAAAGCTAGTTTTCATTTTACCCAGGGCAAATACTCAGCTAGCCCCCTTCCCAATCACAGGTACAGGGCATAACTCCCAACATGACCCTCCCCAGGAGGGAGAAAATACTCTGCTCCTGGACTGTTCTCTTAATTTATGATTGCAGGCCCCAGGTCACTGGATAAGAAAGGTGTTTCAGCACAGGTGATGGCACTCATACAGTAAAAGGAAAGTCCAGGAGAAGTGCATTGTGTCCCTCCTGGAGAGGGTCATGGTGATTTCCGATGATTTTACTGGGAGCGTATACAACTGGTTAACATAGTGCTTCATTTAGCAGTGCCAGCACTGTGTGTTATAAAGCGGAGGGGCTATGCTGTGTGATGTGAAATAAACATGACACTCAGGCAGTGTCGCATAGCCCGTATGTGCCCACCCAACATCTGGCACCCATGGACAACTTTTCTCTTGTTTCAGTACTGGTGACTTCACATAAGTACTGTCAGCAGGGTGTGGAAGCAGCCCTACTGGGGGTGCGGTCTGATGAGGGGGTGGGGTGTGTTGAGGGGAGCGGGATTCCTCCTAATAGGGCCTGATTATACACAATTGCGGCCTTCCTTACGTCTTTTGCTGCAGTTGTGTCTGAGACCAGGAGCAGATTTGGAACTAAAAGTGGCCCTGTAAATTTTTGTAGAAGTGGCCCGACATGGACAGCACAAGAGGTATAACATACCATGTAGCCATGGCAGCATCACTGGATGGCAGAGTTGCTGTACTGCAGAAATAGAATAACATAATGAAAGGGGACAATGCAGTGTACTGAGTGCGATATGCTGCCTGTCATGTGGGGGGTGGGGCCACATGACAACACACAAAACAGGCCCCACAGACACGTCAGCCTACCAAGAATCTTCCTTGTGAGCCAAATAGCCAATCCGCTACTGAGGTTAATTGACATCACTTGTTTGCTGGTATTGAATTAGCCATTCCCTGCCCCAATGAAGCTTTAATCTAGATGTACCAGTGGTGCAAGCATTCCGGGAAAACTCGAGTACGACATCATACCCTTAAGAATTTGGCAGCGGGTACCCAGTACTGCCACACACTTTGCACACATGACCGCCATTACCACATTTATAATGCGCCACCAAGCAACAAGACTATGGTGCCTGGCAGCATGATGGAGCCTCCCACGTTGTTAGGGTTACTGGGAGTGTGACGGTGACATCACATCACGCTTCCTCCTCTGGCGGCCGTGGCTGACGCAAAGAGAGGAGCCTGGTGCACTTTCCCATGGCTGGGTGCAGCCGTGCAGCTGTTTCCCATCACTCTGCTCATGTGACGCATCGGCACAGAGTGGCTTTCGTTCTTCTCAGACTGAGCTGGTGGGCATGTTTCTTGCTTCAATGTGGACACTACTATATATTTCTATTGTAATATGGACATTACTATATATTTCTATTATACCAGGGGCAATACTACAGTATATATTCCTGTTTTAATGGAGACATTACTATATACTGTTAGTAAATTGTGGGCATTACTTTATATATTTGTTATATTGGGGGCATTACTATATATTTCTATTACACTGGGGGTTTCACTATGGGCGGGATGTATTAACATCACCGCCCTTCGCAGCGATGCTAATCGCTTATGTACTAACATATCAGATGGTGTGCGGGAGGTCTCTGTGGGGTCCGTCACTTTCCAGCCCCGGGATGTGATGTGGGCTCCTTTTCCTCCCCCCTGCAGACAGAAGGAGACAAGGCTGTGATGCGGGGGAGGAGCTGGGGATAGATGCCTGCTGCCTGGACACAGGTGAGGGGGAGTCGGCGGGTGCGGCGCTGGTCGGCGAGTGCGGCCTTTGGTGGTGGGTGCGAAAGAACCCCATAGGATTCTATAGGGTATCGCTATCTTTTGATGTTGATAACCTTGGTGGCGAAAATACGGCGGCCGGGTCTTAGTACATATGAAAATGCGTTAAAACTAGTGATGAGCGGGTTCGGATCCTCGGGATCCGAACCCGCCCGAACTTCACCTTTTTTTACACGGGTCCGAGCGACTCGGATCCTCCCGCCTTGCTCGGTTAACCCGAACGCGCCCGAACGTCATCATCCCGCTGTCGGATTCTCGCGAGATTCGGATTCTATATATGGAGCCGCGCGTCGCCGCCATTTTCACACGTGCATTGAGATTGATAGGGAGAGGACGTGGCTGGCGTCCTCTCCGTTATATTAGAAAAGAAAAGAGTAAACTGAGTGACTTAGTTATAATTGTGGGGAGGATTGGGGACGGGGAGCAGCTGTTAGGGAGTACAGTGCAGGGTTTACCACCAGTGAGTTTAATCCTTTGTTTCTCTACATGAAAAAAACGCTCGACCATATCTGTGCTCAGTGTGCTGCACTGCTGCATGATATATCTGTGCTGAGTGCACTGCTCAATCTGCCTAATTGTGGGGACTGGGGAGCAGTTATAGCAGGAGTACAGTGCACAGTTTTGCGGACAGTGACCACCAGTCCAGTATACGTTTGTCTGCCTGAAAAACACTCCTGTGGTGGTTTTTTCCCCCTTCATACTAGTTTAGCAGTCTGCTGACAGTGTCCACCAGGTCCATTATATACAGTATATTATATATATATATATATATACATATATATATATATAAGCAGTACGGTAGGCCACGGCTGTACCTACCTCTGTGTCGTCAGTGCACTCGTCGTCCATAAGTAATATAATACTATAATATCCATCCATCTACATTGTATACCTGTGGTGGTTTTTTTTTCTTCATACTAGTTTAGCAGTCTGCTGACCGTGTCCACCAGGTCCGTTATATACAGTATATTATATATATAAGCAGTACGGTAGGCCACGGCTGTACCTACCTCTGTGTCGTCAGTGCACTCGTCGTCCATAAGTAATATACTATACTATCCATCCATCTACATTGTATACCTGTGGTGGTTTTTTTCCCCTTCATACTAGTTTAGCAGTCTGCTGACAGTGTCCACCAGGTCCTTATATACAGTATATCATATATATAAGCAGTACGGTAGGCCACGGCTGTACCTACCTCTGTGTCGTCAGTGCACTCGTCGTCCATAAGTAATAAAATACTATACTATCCATCCATCTACATTGTATACATGTGGTGGGTTTTTTTTTCTTCATACTAGTTTAGCAGTCTGCTGACAGTGTCCACCAGGTCCGTTATATACAGTATATTATATATATAAGCAGTACGGTAGGCCACGGCTGTACCTACCCCTGTGTCGTCAGTGCACTCGTCGTCCATAAGTAATATAATACTATACTATCCATCCATCTACATTGTATACCTGTGGTGGTTTTTTTTTCTTCATACTAGTTTAGCAGTCTGCTGACAGTGTCCACCAGGTCCGTTATATACAGTATATTATATATATAAGCAGTACGGTAGGCCACGGCTGTACCTACCTCTGTGTCGTCAGTGCACTCGTCGTCCATAAGTAATATAATACTATACTATCCATCCATCTACATTGTATACCTGTGGTGGCTTTTTTTTTTTCTTCTTACTAGTTTAGCAGTCTGCTGACAGTGTCCACCAGGTCCGTTATATACAGTATATTATATATATAAGCAGTACGGTAGGCCACGGCTGTACCTACCTCTGTGTCGTCAGTGCACTCGTCGTCCATAAGTAATATAATACTATACTATCCATCCATCTACATTGTATACCTGTGGTGGGGTTTTTTTCTTCATACTAGTTTAGCAGTCTGCTGACAGTGTCCACCAGGTCCGTTATATACAGTATATTATATATATAAGCAGTACGGTAGGCCACGGCTGTACCTACCTCTGTGTCGTCAGTGCACTCGTCGTCCATAAGTAATATAATACTATACTATCCATCCATCTACATTGTATACCTGTGGTGGTTTTTTTTTTTCTTCATACTAGTTTAGCAGTCTGTTGACAGTGTCCACCAGGTCCGTTATATACAGTATATTATATATATAAGCAGTACGGTAGGCCACGGCTGTACCTACCTCTGTGTCGTCAGTGCACTCGTCGTCCATAAGTAATATAATACTATACTATCCATCCATCTACATTGTATACCTGTGGTGGCTTTTAGTTGTGCGCAAAATATGGAGAACAAAAATGTGGAGGTTAAAAAAATAGGGAAAGATCAAGATCCACTTCCACCTCGTGCTGAAGCTGCTGCCACTAGTCATGGCCGAGACGATGAAATGCCATCAACGTCGTCTGTCAAGGCCGATGCCCAATGTCATAGTACAGAGCATGTAAAATCCAGAACACAAAGATCAGTAAAAAAATGACCCAAAAATCAAAATTAAAAGCGTCTGAGGAGAAGCGTAAACTTGCCAATATGCCATTTACGACACGGAGTGGCAAGGAACGGCTGAGGCCCTGGCCTATGTTCATGGCTAGTGGTTCAGCTTCACATGAGGATGGAAGCACTCATCCTCTCGCTAGAAAAAAGAAAAGACTTGCGGCAAAAGCACAGCAAAGAACTGTGCGTTCTTCGAAATCCCAAATCCCAAAGGAGAGTCCAATTGTGTCGGTTGCGATGCCTGACCTTCCCAACACTGGACGGGAAGAGATTGCGCCTTCCACCATTTGCACGCCCCCTGCAAGTGCTGGAAGGCACACCCGCAGTCCAGTTCCTGATAGTGAAATTGAAGATGTCAGTGTTGAAGTACACAAGGATGAGGATATGGGTGTTGCTGGCGCAAGGAGGATTCTGATGGTAAGGTGGTTTGTTTAAGTCAGGCACCCGGGGAGACACCTGTTGTCCGTGGGAGGAATATGGCCATTGACATGCCTGGTCAAAATACAAAAAAAATCAGCTCTTCAGTGTGGAATTATTTCAACAGAAATGCGGACAACTGGTGTCAAGCCGTGTGTTGCCTTTGTCAAGCTGTAATAAGTAGGGGTAAGGACGTTAACCAGCTCGGAACATCCTCCCTTATACGTCACCTGCAGCGCATTCATAATAAGTCAGTGACAAGTTCAAAAACTTTGGGCGACAGCGGAAGCAGTCCACTAACCAGTAAATCCCTTCCTCTTGTAACCAAGCCACCAACTCCCTCAGTGTCAATTTCCTCCTTACCCAGGAAAGCCAATAGTCCTGCAGGCCATGTCACTGGCAAGTCTGACGAGTCCTCTCCTGCCTGGGATTCCTCCGATGCATCCTTGAGTGTAACGCCTACTGCTGCTGGCGCTGCTGTTGTTGCTGCTGGGAGTCGATCGGCATCCCAGAGGGGAAGTCGGAAGACCACTTGTACTACTTCCAGTAAGCAATTGACTGTCCAACAGTCCTTTGCGAGGAAGATGAAATATCACAGCAGTCATCCTGTTGCAAAGCGGATAACTGAGGCCTTGACAACTATGTTGGTATTAGACGTGCGTCCAGTATCCGCCGTTAGTTCACAGGGAACTAGACAATTGCTTGAGGTAGTGTGCCCCCGTTACCAAATACCATCTAGGTTCCACTTCTCTAGGCAGGCGATACCGTGAATGTACATGGACGTCAGAAAAAGACTCACCGGTGTCCTAAAAAATGCAGTTGTACCCAATGTCCACTTAACCACGGACATGTGGACAAGTGGAGCAGGGCAGACTCAGGACTACATGACTGTGATAGCCCACTGGGTAGATGTATTGCCTCCCGCTGCAAGGACAGCAGCGGCGGCACCAGTAGCAGCATCTCGCAAACGCCAACTCGTTCCTAGGCAGGCTACGCTTTGTATCACCGCTTTCCAGAATACGCACACAGCTGAAAACCTTCTACGGCAACTGAGGAAGATCATCGCAGAATGGCTTACCCCAATTGGACTCTCCTGGGGATTTGTGGCATCGGACAACGCCAGCAATATTGTGCGTGCATTACATCTGGGCAAATTCCAGCACGTCCCATGTTTTGCACATACCTTGAATTTGGTGGTGCAGAATTATTTAAAAAACGACAGGGGCGTGCAAGAGATGCTGTCGGTGGCCAGAAGAATTGCGGGCCACTTTCGGCGTACAGGCACCGCGTACAGAAGACTGGAGCACCACCAAAAACACCTGAACCTGCCCTGCCATCATCTGAAACAAGAGGTGGTAACGAGGTGGAATTCTACCCTCTATATGCTTCAGAGGATGGAGGAGCAGCAAAAGGCCATTCAAGCCTATACATCTGGCCACGATATAGGCAAAGGAGGTGGAATGCACCTGTCTCAAGCGCAGTGGAGAATGATTTCAACGTTGTGCAAGGTTCTGCAACCTTTTGAACTTGCCACACGTGAAGTCAGTTCAGACACTGCCAGCCTGAGTCAGGTCATTCCCCTCATCAGGCTTTTGCAGAAGAAGTTGGAGGCATTGAAGGAGAAGCTAAAACAGAGCGATTCCGCTAGGCATGTGGGACTTGTGGATGGAGCCCTTCATTCGCTTAACCAGGATTCACGTGTGGTCAATCTGTTGAAATCAGAGCACTACATTTTGGCCACCGTGCTCGATCCTAGATTTAAAACCTACGTTGGATCTCTCTTTCCGGCAGACAGAAGTCTGCAGAGGTTCAAAGAACTGCTGGTGAGAAAATTGTCAAGTCAAGCGGAACGCGACCCGTCAACATCTCCTCCTTCACATTCTCCCGCAACTGGGGGTGCGAGGAAAAGGCTACGAATTCCGAGCCCACCCGCTGGCGGTGATGCAGGGCAGTCTGGAGCGACTGCTGATGCTGACATCTGGTCCGGACTGAAGGAACTGCCAACGATTACTGACATGTCGTCTACTGTCACTGCATATGATTCTCTCACCATTGAAAGACTGGTGGATGATTATATGAGTGACCGCATCCAAGTAGGCATGTCAGACAGTCCGTACGTATACTGGCAGGAAAAAGAGGCAATTTGGAGGCCCTTGCACAAACTGGCTTTATTCTACCTAAGTTACCCTCCCTCCAGTGTGTACTCCGAAAGAGTGTTTAGTGCCGCCGCTCACCTTGTCAGCAATCGGCGTACGAGGTTACTTCCAGAAAATGTGGAGAAGATGATGTTCATTAAAATGAATTATAATCAATTTCTCCATGGAGACATTCACCAGCAGCAATTGCGTCCAGAAAGTACACGGGGACCTGAGATGGTGGATTCCAGTGGGGACGAATTAATAATCTGTGAGGAGGGGGATGTACACAGTGAAAGGGGTGATGAATCGGACGATGATGATGAGGTGGACATCTTGCCTCTGTAAAGCCAGTTTGTGCAAGGAAAGATTGATTGCTTCTTTTTTGGTGGGGGCCCAAACCAACCAGTCATTTCAGTCACAGTCGTGTGGCAGACCCTGTCGCTGAAATGATGGGTTCGTTAAAGTGTGCATGTCCTGTTTTTACAACTTAAGGGTTTTTGGGAGGGCCCAAGGACAATTCCATCTTGCACCTCTTTTTTCTTTCATTTTTCTTTGCGTCATGTGCTGTTTGGGGAGTATTTTTTTGAAGGGCCATCCTGCGTGACACTGCAGTGCCACTCCTAGATGGGCCAGGTGTTTGTGTCGGCCACTAGGGTCGCTTAGCTTAGTCGTCACACAGCTACCTCATTGCGCCTCTTTTTTTCTTTGCGTCATGTGCTGTTTGGGGAGTATTTTTTGGAAGGGCCATCCTGCCTGACACTGCAGTGCCACTCCTAGATGGGCCAGGTGTTTGTGTCGGCCACTAGGGTCGCTTAGCTTAGTCGTCACACAGCTACCTCATTGCGCCTTTTTTTTTCTTTGCGTCATGTGCTGTTTGGGGAGTATTTTTTGGAAGGGCCATCCTGCCTGACACTGCAGTGCCACTCCTAGATGGGCCAGGTGTTTGTGTCGGCCACTAGGGTCGCTTAGCTTAGTCGCCACACAGCTACCTCATTGCGCCTCTTTTTTTCTTTGCGTCATGTGCTGTTTGGGGAGTATTTTTTGGAAGGGCCATCCTGCCTGACACTGCAGTGCCACTCCTAGATGGGCCAGGTGTTTGTGTCGGCCACTAGGGTCG
This sequence comes from Pseudophryne corroboree, assembly GCF_028390025.1. Taxonomy (NCBI): domain Eukaryota; kingdom Metazoa; phylum Chordata; class Amphibia; order Anura; family Myobatrachidae; genus Pseudophryne; species Pseudophryne corroboree. The sequence continues at coordinate 368,492,345 of NC_086444.1, forward strand.
CTTAGCTTAGTCGTCACACAGCTACCTCATTGCGCCTCTTTTTTTCTTTGCGTCATGTGCTGTTTGGGGAGTATTTTTTTGAAGGGCCATCCTGCGTGACACTGCAGTGACACTCCTAGATGGGCCAGGTGTTTGTGTCGGCCACTTGTGACGCTTAGCTTAGCCATCCAGCGACCTCGGTGCAAATTTTAGGACTAAAAATAATATTGTGAGGTGTGAGGTGTTCAGAATAGACTGGAAATGAGTGTAAATTATGGTTATTGAGGTTAATAATACTATGGGATCAAAATGACCCCCATATTCTATGATTTAAGCTGTTTTTTAGGGTTTTTTGAAAAAAACACCCGAATCCAAAACACAACCGAATCCGACTAAAAAAATTCGGTGAGGTTTTGCCAAAACGCGTTCGAACCCAAAACACGGCCGCGGAACCGAACCCAAAACCAAAACCCGAAAAATTTCCGGTGCACATCACTAGTTAAAACCCACAAAAATGGGTGCTTTACTGCATTTTCCCTTTAGTACATCCCACCCTATATATTTCTATGCGTTGGGTATGCTTTACCGGCGGTCGGGGGGGCGAGTGCAAAACAAAGCATCCCAGTTCTATCATACTGGAGGCATTACTATATACAGTGGGGATTGAAAGTTTGGGCACCCCAGGCAAAAATTCATTTTAATGTGCAAAAAGAAGCCAAGGAAAGATGGAAAAATCTCCAAAAGGCATCAAATTACAGATTAGACATTCTTATAACATGTCAAAAAAAGTTTGATTTTATTTCCATCATTTACACTTTCAAAAGAACAGAAAACAAAAAATGGCGTCTGCAAAAGTTTGGGCACCCTGCAGAGTTAATACCTTGTACTGCCCCCTTTGGACAGCTGAGACCTGGCAGTGTCATGGATTGTTCTCAATCATCGTCTGGAAAGACCAGGTGATGTCAATCTCAAAGGTTCTAAAAGCCCAGACTCATCTGACCTTGCTCCAACAATCAGCACCATGGGTTCCTCTAAGCAGTTGTGTAGAACACTGAAACTGAGAATAGTTGACGCTCCCAAAGCAGGAGAAGGCTATAAGAAGATAGCAAAGCGTTATCAGATGCCCATATCCTCTGTTCGGAATGTAATTAAGAAATGGCAGTCATCAGGAACAGTGGAAGTTAAAGCAAGATCTGGAAGACCAAGAAAAATATCAGACAGAACAGCTCACAGGATTGTGAGAAAAGCAAGTCAAAATCCACGTTTGACTGCACAATCCCTCCAGGAAGATCTGGCAGACACTGGAGTTGTGGTACACTATTCCACTATAAAGAGATACTTGTACAAATATGGTCTTCATGGAAGAGTTATCAGAAGAAAACCTCTTCTATTCTACGTCCTCACCACAAAAATCAGCGTTTGAAGTTTGCAAATGAACATACAGACAAGCCTGATGCAATTTGGAATAAAGTTCTGTGGACCGATGAGGTTAAAATAGAACTTTTTGGCCGCAATGAGCAAAGGTACGTTTGGAGAAGGAAGGGCACAGAATTTAATGAAAAGAACCTCTGTCCAACTGTTAAGCATGGGGGTGGATCAATCATGCTTTGGGGTTGTATTGCAGCCAGTGGCACAGGGAACATTTCACGAGTAGAAGGAAAAATGGATTCAATAAGATTCCAGCAAATTTTGGACGCTAACTTGATGCCATCTGTGAAAAAGCTGAAGTTAAAGAGAGGCTGACTTCTACAAATGGATAATGATCCTAAACACACCTCAAAATCCACGGTGGATTACATCAAGAGGCGTAAACTGATGGTTTTGCCATGGCCTTCACAATCTCCTGACCTCAACATAATTGAAAATCTATGGATAGACCTTAAAAGAGCAGTGCGTCACAGACAGCCCAGGAATCTCAAAGAACTGGAAGACTTTTGTAAGGAAGAATGGACGAAGATACCTCAAACAAGAATTGAAATACTCTTGGCTGGCTACAAAAAGCGTTTACAAGCTGTGATACTTGCCAAAGGGGGCAGTACAAGGTATTAACTCTGCAGGGTGCCAAACTTTGCAGACGCCATTTTTTGTTTTCTCTTCTTTTGAAAGTGTAAATGATGGAAATAAAATCAAACTTTTTTGACATAAGAATGTCTAATCCCTGTAATTTGATGCCTTTTGGAGATTTTTCCATCTTTCCTTGGCTTCTCTTTGCACATTAAAATGAATTTTTGCCTGGGGTGCCAAAACTTTCAATCCCCACTGTATTTCTAGCCTTGCCTCCAGAGTGCAAAGAAAAGGGGCTGTATCATGTGGCCACGCTGCTAGTGTCATGTAGCCACTCCCCCTAGTGCCATGTGGCCACGCGCCCTCACAACACATGACCACGCCCATTTTTAGCACTCAGTACCGATAATAAAATATTACTACTTGCACCACTGAGATGTACACACATACACAATAAGATTGGGTTTTGCGAAACGTCAATTCAAATGTTTTTGGATTGTGGTAAGAAACTGGGTATTCCAGTTTCTTCCCACAATCCAAAAACATTTTAATTTAGGGGAAACCTCTGTAACATAGGAATAACGTACAAACTCCAAACAGTTAGCGCTATGGTTTGAATCAAACCCATAACTCCAGTGATGTGAGGCAGCAAAGCTAAATATTATGTTACCCCACTCGTTAAGCACTATTGTGTTTCATGAGCGAATGAATCATGCTTTGATGGTAAATTATGTTAATAGCGTGATAAGGGATTACTACTGTAATCAAATCACATTGTATACATGGAAGAAGAGGGGATTGAATGTTATACAATGTAATGTCATATGTATAAACTCTTGAGGGATTGGTTATACTATGGAAAATATTTCAATGTGGTTATCGTACATTATATTGCTTATAATGAAGGCGGATGAGAACAACATTCCTTTATATAACAATTAATAGTATGGATGAGTGTGCTGGCTATGTATGCAACAAACCATGTGTTAAACTTATTGCATAGTAAATGAATGCGGATTGATAACCATGTATTAACAATATGTTGTGATTAGGGTTGCTTGTTCATGTGTTGGTGAGCTCTGGATATAGTGTAGAAGTATGTGATGGATATCGTGTGTGAGCCTTAGTTTTACATCATAGAATGATGAGAGGTGCAAAATGTGTAAATATGAAAGGCGGGCATATCTTGTAGTTAAGTATATGAAAGATACCATTACAGTGTACAGTATGTGGCAGGTTGGGTATGGGATACCAGCAGTCAGGATGGCGGCAGTCAGAATACCAGCACTGGTATCCTGACTGCTTGGAAATCTGACCAGGTTGCAGGAGGCAGGTACCGCTAATTCTAAACCTTCCAATAACTCTCCCTCCCCGCAGCCTAACTCTAACCCTCCCTCCTCGCAGCCTAACTCTATCCCTCCCTCCTCGCAGCCTAACCTTAACTGGGATACTTACATTCGAGATTCCGGCAGTCAGGATGCTGGCGTCAGCATTCTGATAGGTGTTGGGATTCCGGCGCCGGAATTCTGACTGCCGGGATCCCAACTACATCCTGTATGTGGCTAATCAGGGATTCTACAGGCTGGTGTGACCTGGTGTATTAGTAAACAGATGGGGAAGGGAAGATTTACCAAATCTTAGAGAGAGCTACAGTAACTACCAATCAGCTTTATTTTACAGACTGCTAGAAAAATTACAGAAGCTGATTAATGGGTACTTTATCTTTCTCCAAGATTACTCTCCCCCAGAGCAATTAATGGAGAAGTGATTTTATTTCGATATTCAGGACACATGGTGGTAATGTCTTCAAACTGGACAATCCAACATGGTTCTTCCTTTTGGATTCTTTCCTGGAAGTCACCACCTCTCCAGATCTTCTTTACGTTAGAGATAGCCAAGAAATTGAGGCCAGAAGGGTAATTGTCATGTTGGATTTTGAAGTGATTTGATAAACTGTGTATCTCTAATGCCTCCCTTAGGTTTCTGATATGTTCATATATTCTTGTGTTTCATTTCCTCATTGGGCTGCCCACATATTGTTGATTTGAAAGTAGAGATGAGCGGGTTCGGTTTCTCTGAATCCGAACCCGCACGAACTTCATGTTTTTTTCACGGGTCCGAGCAGACTCGGATCCTCCCGCCTTGCTCGGTTAACCCGAGCGCGCCCGAACGTCATCATGACGCTGTCGGATTCTCGCGAGACTCGGATTCTATATAAGGAGCCGCGCGTCGCCGCCATTTTCACACGTGCATTGAGATTGATAGGGAGAGGACGTGGCTGGCGTCCTCTCCATTTAGATTAGGGTTGAGAGAGAGAGAGAGAGATTGACCTGAGGCTGTGATACTGTAGAAGAGAGTGCAGAGTTTAGTGACTGACGACCACAGTGACCACCAGACAGTGCAGTTGTTTGTTTTATTTAATATATCCGTTCTCTGCCTGAAAAAAACGATACACACAGTGACTCAGTCACATACCATATCTGTGTGCACTGCTCAGCCCAGTGTGCTGCATCAATGTATATATATATCTGACTGTGCTCAGCTCACACAGCTTATAATTGTGGGGGAGACTGGGGAGCACTGCAGTGCCAGTTATAGGTTATAGCAGGAGCCAGGAGTACATAATATTATATTAAAATTAAACAGTGCACACTTTTGCTACAGGAGTGCCACTGCCAGTGTGACTAGTGACCAGTGACCTGACCACCAGTATATATAATATTAGTAGTATACTATCTCTTTATCAACCAGTCTATATTAGCAGCAGACACAGTACAGTGCGGTAGTTCACGGCTGTGGCTACCTCTGTGTCGGCACTCGGCAGCCCGTCCATAATTGTATATACCACCTAACCGTGGTTTTTTTTTCTTTCTTTATAGTCATACTAGTTACGAGTATACTATCTCTTTATCAACCAGTCTATATTAGCAGCAGACACAGTACAGTGCGGTAGTTCACGGCTGTGGCTACCTCTGTGTCGGCACTCGGCAGCCCGTCCATAATTGTATATACCACCTAACCGTGGTTTTTTTTTCTTTCTTTATACATACATACTAGTTACGAGTATACTATCTCTTTATCAACCAGTCTATATTAGCAGCAGACACAGTACAGTGCGGTAGTTCACGGCTGTGGCTACCTCTGTGTCGGCACTCGGCAGCCCGTCCATAATTGTATATACCACCTAACCGTGGTTTTTTTTTCTTTCTTTATACATACATACTAGTTACGAGTATACTATCTCTTAATCAACCAGTCTATATTAGCAGCAGACACAGTACAGTGCGGTAGTTCACGGCTGTGGCTACCTCTGTGTCGGCACTCGGCAGCCCGTCCATAATTGTATATACCACCTAACCGTGGTTTTTCTTTCTTTCTTTATACATACATACTAGTTACGAGTATACTATCTCTTTATCAACCAGTCTATATATTAGCAGCAGACACAGTACAGTGCGGTAGTTCACGGCTGTGGCTACCTCTGTGTCGGCACTCGGCAGCCCGTCCATAATTGTATATACCACCTAACCGTGGTTTTTTTTTCTTTCTTTATACATACATACTAGTTACGAGTATACTATCTCTTTATCAACCAGTCTATATATTAGCAGCAGACACAGTACAGTGCGGTAGTTCACGGCTGTGGCTACCTCTGTGTCGGCACTCGGCAGCCCGTCCATAATTGTATATACCACCTAACCGTGGTTTTTTTTTCTTTCTTTATAGTCATACTAGTTACGAGTATACTATCTCTTTATCAACCAGTCTATATTAGCAGCAGACACAGTACAGTGCGGTAGTTCACGGCTGTGGCTACCTCTGTGTCGGCACTCGGCAGCCCGTCCATAATTGTATATACCACCTAACCGTGGTTTTTTTTTCTTTCTTTATACATACATACTAGTTACGAGTAAACTATCTCTTTATCAACCAGTCTATATTAGCAGCAGACACAGTACAGTGCGGTAGTTCACGGCTGTGGCTACCTCTGTGTCGGCACTCGGCAGCCCGTCCATAATTGTATATACCACCTAACCGTGGTTTTTTTTTCTTTCTTTATACATACATACTAGTTACGAGTATACTATCTCTTTATCAACCAGTCTATATTAGCAGCAGACACAGTACAGTGCGGTAGTTCACGGCTGTGGCTACCTCTGTGTCGGCACTCGGCAGCCCGTCCATAATTGTATATACCACCTAACCGTGGTTTTTCTTTCTTTCTTTATACATACATACTAGTTACGAGTATACTATCTCTTTATCAACCAGTCTATATATTAGCAGCAGACACAGTACAGTGCGGTAGTTCACGGCTGTGGCTACCTCTGTGTCGGCACTCGGCAGCCCGTCCATAATTGTATATACCACCTAACCGTGGTTTTTTTTTCTCTCTTTATACATACATACTAGTTACGAGTATACTATCTCTTTATCAACCAGTCTATATATTAGCAGCAGACACAGTACAGTGCGGTAGTTCACGGCTGTGGCTACCTCTGTGTCGGCACTCGGCAGCCCGTCCATAATTGTATATACCACCTAACCGTGGTTTTTTTTTCTTTCTTTATAGTCATACTAGTTACGAGTATACTATCTCTTTATCAACCAGTCTATATTAGCAGCAGACACAGTACAGTGCGGTAGTTCACGGCTGTGGCTACCTCTGTGTCGGCACTCGGCAGCCCGTCCATAATTGTATATACCACCTAACCGTGGTTTTTTTTTCTTTCTTTATACATACATACATACTAGTTACGAGTATACTATCTCTTTATCAACCAGTCTATATTAGCAGCAGACACAGTACAGTGCGGTAGTTCACGGCTGTGGCTACCTCTGTGTCGGCACTCGGCAGCCCGTCCATAATTGTATATACCACCTAACCGTGGTTTTTTTTTCTTTCTTTATACATACATACTAGTTACGAGTATACTATCTCTTTATCAACCAGTCTATATTAGCAGCAGACACAGTACAGTGCGGTAGTTCACGGCTGTGGCTACCTCTGTGTCGGCACTCGGCAGCCCGTCCATAATTGTATATACCACCTAACCGTGGTTTTTTTTTCTTTCTTTATACATACATACTAGTTACGAGTATACTATCTCTTTATCAACCAGTCTATATTAGCAGCAGACACAGTACAGTGCGGTAGTTCACGGCTGTGGCTACCTCTGTGTCGGCACTCGGCAGCCCGTCCATAATTGTATATACCACCTAACCGTGGTTTTTTTTTCTTTCTTTATACATACATACTAGTTACGAGTATACTATCTCTTTATCAACCAGTCTATATATTAGCAGCAGACACAGTACAGTGCGGTAGTTCACGGCTGTGGCTACCTCTGTGTCGGCACTCGGCAGCCCGTCCATAATTGTATATACCACCTAACCGTGGTTTTTTTTTCTTTCTTTATACATACATACTAGTTACGAGTATACTATCTCTTTATCAACCAGTCTATATATTAGCAGCAGACACAGTACAGTGCGGTAGTTCACGGCTGTGGCTACCTCTGTGTCGGCACTCGGCAGCCCGTCCATAATTGTATATACCACCTAACCGTGGTTTTTTTTTCTTTCTTTATACATACATACTAGTTACGAGTATACTATCTCTTTATCAACCAGTCTATATTAGCAGCAGACACAGTACAGTACGGTAGTTCACGGCTGTGGCTACCTCTGTGTCTGCACTCGGCAGGCAGTCCATAATTGTATACTAGTATCCATCTCCATTGTTTACCTGAGGTGCCTTTTAGTTGTGCCTATTAAAATATGGAGAACAAAAATGTTGAGGTTCCAAAATTAGGGAAAGATCAAGATCCACTTCCACCTCGTGCTGAAGCTGCTGCCACTAGTCATGGCCGAGACGATGAAATGCCAGCAACGTCGTCTGCCAAGGCCGATGCCCAATGTCATAGTACAGAGCATGTCAAATCCAAAACACCAAATATCAGAAAAAAAAGGACTCCAAAACCTAAAATAAAATTGTCGGAGGAGAAGCGTAAACTTGCCAATATGCCATTTACGACACGGAGTGGCAAGGAACGGCTGAGGCCCTGGCCTATGTTCATGGCTAGTGGTTCAGCTTCACATGAGGATGGAAGCACTCAGCCTCTCGCTAGAAAAATGAAAAGACTCAAGCTGGCAAAAGCAGCACAGCAAAGAACTGTGCATTCTTCGAAATCCCAAATCCACAAGGAGAGTCCAATTGTGTCGGTTGCGATGCCTGACCTTCCCAACACTGGACGTGAAGAGCATGCGCCTTCCACCATTTGCACGCCCCCTGCAAGTGCTGGAAGGAGCACCCGCAGTCCAGTTCCTGATAGTCAGATTGAAGATGTCAGTGTTGAAGTACACCAGGATGAGGAGGATATGGGTGTTGCTGGCGCTGGGGAGGAAATTGACCAGGAGGATTCTGATGGTGAGGTGGTTTGTTTAAGTCAGGCACCCGGGGAGACACCTGTTGTCCGTGGGAGGAATATGGCCGTTGACATGCCAGGTGAAAATACCCAAAAAATCAGCTCTTCGGTGTGGAGGTATTTCACCAGAAATGCGGACAACAGGTGTCAAGCCGTGTGTTCCCTTTGTCAAGCTGTAATAAGTAGGGGTAAGGACGTTAACCACCTCGGAACATCCTCCCTTATACGTCACCTGCAGCGCATTCATAATAAGTCAGTGACAAGTTCAAAAACTTTGGGTGACAGCGGAAGCAGTCCACTGACCAGTAAATCCCTTCCTCTTGTAACCAAGCTCACGCAAACCACCCCACCAACTCCCTCAGTGTCAATTTCCTCCTTCCCCAGGAATGCCAATAGTCCTGCAGGCCATGTCACTGGCAATTCTGACGAGTCCTCTCCTGCCTGGGATTCCTCCGATGCATCCTTGCGTGTAACGCCTACTGCTGCTGGCGCTGCTGTTGTTGCCGCTGGGAGTCGATGGTCATCCCAGAGGGGAAGTCGTAAGCCCACTTGTACTACTTCCAGTAAGCAATTGACTGTTCAACAGTCCTTTGCGAGGAAGATGAAATATCACAGCAGTCATCCTACTGCAAAGCGGATAACTGAGGCCTTGACAACTATGTTGGTGTTAGACGTGCGTCCGGTATCCGCCGTTAGTTCATAGGGAACTAGACAATTTATTGAGGCAGTGTGCCCCCGTTACCAAATACCATCTAGGTTCCACTTCTCTAGGCAGGCGATACCGAGAATGTACACGGACGTCAGAAAAAGACTCACCAGTGTCCTAAAAAATGCAGTTGTACCCAATGTCCACTTAACCACGGACATGTGGACAAGTGGAGCAGGGCAGGGTCAGGACTATATGACTGTGACAGCCCACTGGGTAGATGTATGGACTCCCGCCGCAAGAACAGCAGCGGCGGCACCAGTAGCAGCATCTCGCAAACGCCAACTCTTTCCTAGGCAGGCTACGCTTTGTATCACCGCTTTCCAGAATACGCACACAGCTGAAAACCTCTTACGGCAACTGAGGAAGATCATCGCGGAATGGCTTACCCCAATTGGACTCTCCTGTGGATTTGTGGCATCGTACAACGCCAGCAATATTGTGTGTGCATTAAATATGGGCAAATTCCAGCACGTCCCATGTTTTGCACATACCTTGAATTTGGTGGTGCAGAATTTTTTAAAAAACGACAGGGGCGTGCAAGAGATGCTGTCGGTGGCCAGAAGAATTGCGGGACACTTTCGGCGTACAGGCACCACGTACAGAAGACTGGAGCACCACCAAAAACTACTGAACCTGCCCTGCCATCATCTGAAGCAAGAAGTGGTAACGAGGTGGAATTCAACCCTCTATATGCTTCAGAGGTTGGAGGAGCAGCAAAAGGCCATTCAAGCCTATACAATTGAGCACGATATAGTAGGTGGAATGCACCTGTCTCAAGCGCAGTGGAGAATGATTTCAACGTTGTGCAAGGTTCTGATGCCCTTTGAACTTGCCACACGTGAAGTCAGTTCAGACACTGCCAGCCTGAGTCAGGTCATTCCCCTCATCAGGCTTTTGCAGAAGAAGCTGGAGACATTGAAGGAGGAGCTAACACGGAGCGATTCCGCTAGGCATGTGGGACTTGTGGATGGAGCCCTTAATTCGCTTAACAAGGATTCACGGGTGGTCAATCTGTTGAAATCAGAGCACTACATTTTGGCCACCGTGCTCGATCCTAGATTTAAAGCCTACCTTGGATCTCTCTTTCCGGCAGACACAAGTCTGCTGGGGTTGAAAGACCTGCTGGTGACAAAATTGTCAAGTCAAGCGGAACGCGACCTGTCAACATCTCCTCCTTCACATTCTCCCGCAACTGGGGGTGCGAGGAAAAGGCTCAGAATTCCGAGCCCACCCGCTGGCGGTGATGCAGGGCAGTCTGGAGCGACTGCTGATGCTGACATCTGGTCCGGACTGAAGGACCTGACAACGATTACGGACATGTCGTCTACTGTCACTGCATATGATTCTCTCAACATTGATAGAATGGTGGAGGATTATATGAGTGACCGCATCCAAGTAGGCACGTCACACAGTCCGTACTTATACTGGCAGGAAAAAGAGGCAATTTGGAGGCCCTTGCACAAACTGGCTTTATTCTACCTAAGTTGCCCTCCCACAAGTGTGTACTCCGAAAGAGTGTTTAGTGCCGCCGCTCACCTTGTCAGCAATCGGCGTACGAGGTTACATCCAGAAAATGTGGAGAAGATGATGTTCATTAAAATGAATTATAATCAATTCCTCCGCGGAGACATTGACCAGCAGCAATTGCCTCCACAAAGTACACAGGGAGCTGAGATGGTGGATTCCAGTGGGGACGAATTGATAATCTGTGAGGAGGGGGATGTACACGGTGATATATCGGAGGGTGATGATGAGGTGGACATCTTGCCTCTGTAGAGCCAGTTTGTGCAAGGAGAGATTAATTGCTTCTTTTTTGGGGGGGTCCAAACCAACCCGTCATATCAGTCACAGTCGTGTGGCAGACCCTGTCACTGAAATGATGGGTTGGTTAAAGTGTGCATGTCCTGTTTTGTTTATACAACATAAGGGTGGGTGGGAGGGCCCAAGGACAATTCCATCTTGCACCTCTTTTTTCTTTTCTTTTTCTTTGCATCATGTGCTGATTGGGGAGGGTTTTTTGGAAGGGACATCCTGCGTGACACTGCAGTGCCACTCCTAAATGGGCCCGGTGTTTGTGTCGGCCACTAGGGTCGCTAATCTTACTCACACAGTCAGCTACCTCATTGCGCCTCTTTTTTTCTTTGCGTCATGTGCTGTTTGGGGAGGGTTTTTTGGAAGGGACATCCTGCGTGACACTGCAGTGCCACTCCTAGATGGGCCCGGTGTTTGTGTCGGCCACTAGGGTCGCTAATCTTACTCACACAGCTACCTCATTGCGCCTCTTTTTTTCTTTGCGTCATGTGCTGTTTGGGGAGGGTTTTTTGGAAGGGACATCCTGCGTGACACTGCAGTGCCACTCCTAGATGGGCCCGGTGTTTGTGTCGGCCACTAGGGTCGCTAATCTTACTCACACAGCTACCTCATTGCGCCTCTTTTTTTCTTTGCGTCATGTGCTGTTTGGGGAGGGTTTTTTGGAAGGGCCATCCTGCGTGACACTGCAGTGCCACTCCTAGATGGGCCCGGTGTTTGTGTCGGCCACTAGGGTCGCTAATCTTACTCACACAGCTACCTCATTGCGCCTCTTTTTTTCTTTGCGTCATGTGCTGTTTGGGGAGGGTTTTTTGGAAGGGACATCCTGCGTGACACTGCAGTGCCACTCCTAGATGGGCCCGGTGTTTGTGTCGGCCACTAGGGTCGCTTATCTTACTCACACAGCGACCTCGGTGCAAATTTTAGGACTAAAAATAATATTGTGAGGTGTGAGGTATTCAGAATAGACTGAAAATGAGTGTAAATTATGGTTTTTGAGGTTAATAATACTTTGGGATCAAAATGACCCCCAAATTCTATGATTTAAGCTGTTTTTTAGTGTTTTTTGAAAAAAACACCCGAATCCAAAACACACCCGAATCCGACAAAAAAAATTCGGTGAGGTTTTGCCAAAACGCGTTCGAACCCAAAACACGGCCGCGGAACCGAACCCAAAACCAAAACACAAAACCCGAAAAATTTCAGGCGCTCATCTCTATTTGAAAGTACATATGATGAGATATATGACATTTTCTGAGTTACAGATGTGGAAGTTCTTCACTTTGTAGGACATATTGTTTGTAGTGGATTAAAATCCAATAATGGGTTTGGAGGTAGACGTGGAGGAGGTCTTTACTCTGCTTGAGGCTATGTCATTGCTTATTGATAAGTTTCCGTATCTCTCTTGATGTGTTTGAGTATTAAGTAATGAAATAACAGTAAAATGTTGAGGGTTCAGAGTTAAAATGAACCAAGAGGCCGATTCAGACCGGATTGCTGCTGTGCATTTTCGCACAGCGGCTGATCAGGTCTGAACTGCGCATGTGTATGCACCACAATGCGCAGGGCAACGGGCAGCAGCAATAGGAAGCGATAGGCAGCAACGTGATGGTGCAAAAAAAGCAATCACATGGGCAATCGCAAGGTGACTGACAGGAAGAGGCCATTCGTGGGTGGCAACTGACCGTTTCAGAGGAGTGTCCGGAAAAACGTAGGAGTGACCAGGCATTTGGAGCAAGGGATTCGGATGTCAGCTCCGGCCCCGATCATCGCACTGGAAGAGTAAGTCCTGGGCTGTGCAGAGACTGCACATACTTTTGTTTGTGCAGCTCTCCTGCACATGTGATCGCACCCCTGCAAAGCGATTTCCCCCTCCCCCTGTAGGTGGCGACTACCTGATCACAGGAATGCAAAAAACGCACCCTAGCGATCAGGTCTTAATTAGGCCCAAAGTCCATTAGAGTTAAATTTGAGAAAATGGATCTCAAAGTTGAAGAACTGTAATTAAGCATGGACTATAATTGTTCTTACTGCTTCAGTAGCGTAGTGCCATATTTAATAGATACTACTTTTTATAAATTATGATGTTTCCACCATACTCATAAGAGCAGTGTTAGTACTGTACCAAGGGGGGAAAAATGGACCTGATTCACTTTAACTATGAACACTCAATACATCTTATGTATATCATACACTGTTTCGGAACTATAGATTTTCCCTGTAATATCCCTTTTCCAAACTACTCCCCCCCCAAACAAATCCCCTGGGTACGACCTGGATAGGTGAGCACAGTTTCTAGCCGTGCCACAGTGGTTTGAAACACTGTTCACACAGCAGGCAGGACCTTGGTTAGTGGTAAGTCTTCCCTATTTTGGCACTTGGAGATGAGATCATCTCCAAGCGCCTGCGAGCTGGCTTTCCCTATGCTTTTAGCGTGATGCAAGTCAGATAACCTGGGTCGTGTGATGACACTGCATCATTACCTGGCTCCCTCTTGGGTTCGGCCCGGATTCCCGGGTAGCGCAACCTGGTTTATTATTCTCAGACCCATTCCCAGGGACGTGCAGTCAGGGCAGGCAGTGCCTCCCCTGTCATAATGATTAAAATAATAAAAAGAAGATATTTATAACAGAGTCTGTGATAAATATCTTCATTTATTATTTTAATAATGTCCCCCCCGTGAAAATGTTGGGCTGGGAGGCAGCGGGAGAGGTGCCTCCCGCTGCTAACATTAAAGTCAGGGCAGCGGGGGGCAGGCAGGGGGCGGGGTGCAGCAATGGGCTGTGAAAGCCCATTGAAAAAGAATGGTGAAGCGACACCTTTACTGGTGCCTCAATGACAGGGGCGTGCATTCAGCCCCGATGAATGCACGCCCATGTCAGTCCCCCAGATGTGATTGGCCCAGCGGATCCAGTGCTGGATCCGCTGTCCAATCAGTAGCGAGCCCCCTTCCCGGCTGCAGCAGGCGCTGTGGGCTGTGTGGGCGCCCGCTGCAGCCGGCACCGCTGACTGACACTAGAGGTCATAATTGACCCCTAGTGTCTGAGCGGCGCTACTATGGGAGAGACGTTATGAGTCATGACGTCTCTCCCATAGTAGAGAGGAGCCGGCGGACGGAGACGGAGAACAGCGCAGCAAGAGCGGCAAGTATGTGTGTGTGTGTATTTTTATTTATTTATGTGTTTGTGTTTGGGGCACTGGCACAGCTACAGGGGGCACAGCTACAAGGGCACAACTACAAGGGGCACAGCAACTGGGGGCACAACTACAAGGGGCACAGCTACAGGGGGCACAGCAACAGGGGGCACAGTTACAATGGGCACAGCAACTGGGTGCACAACTACAAGGGGCACAGCTACAGGGGGCACATCAACTGGCGGCACAACTACAAGGGGCACAGCTACAGGGGGCACAGCTACAGGGGGCACAACTACTCAGGGCACTGCTACAAGGGGCACAGCAACTAGGGGTACAATTACAGGGGTCACAACTACTGGGGGCACAGCTACTGGGGGTACAGCTACAAGGGGCACAGCTACTGGGGGCAAAGCTACAGGGGGCACATCGACAGGGAGCACAACTACATGGGTCACAACTACTTGGGGCACTGCTACAAGGGGCACAGTTATTGGGGGCAAAGCTACAGGGGGCACAGCGACTGGGGGCACAACTACAGGGGGCACAGCGACTGGGGGCAAAGCTACAGAGGCCACAGCGACTGGGGGCACAACTACTCAGGGCACTGCTACAGGGGGCACAGCTACTGGGGGCAAAGCTACAGGGGGCACAGCGACTGGGGGCACAACTACAGAGGTCACAACTACTTGGGGCACTGCTACTGGAGGCACTGCTACAGGGGGCAAAGCTACTGGGGGCACAGCTAGAGGGGTCACAACTACTGGGGGCACAGCTACTGGGCTCACAACTATTGGGGGCGCCTGCTCCATCCTCCCAGCCAGCAGCAGCACTCTCCCCTGTCTGTGCTAACGTCTTCCCGCGTCAGCGAGTGCATAATATTCATTAATTTCTCTCTCTCCTCCTGTGCATTACTTCGTTTGTAAGTATAATTTTAATTTTTACAGGTACCCCTATTGAATTCTACTGGACGAGTGGATGTGATCGGCGTGGGATGTAGGTAAGTAATCTCTCATTTTTACAGGAACCACCTATTGGATTCTACATGGACAAGTGGATGTGACCGGCGTGGGCTGTAGGTAAGTATGTGTGAGTGTGTAAGTGTGTTTTAATAAATTTTTACTTTCACGGTGTGTGTGTTGTGTTTTTATTTGGGTATTTTGTTGTTGTTGTAGAACTACAGGTACCAGCGGGCCCGTTATTTCCCCGCATGCTGGTACTTGAGGTTCTCCAAGTACCAGCAAGCGGGGGAGGCTTGCTGGGCCTTGTAGTTCCATAACAAAAAACAACATTATTTGTTTTACACACTTATGGCTATCAGCCCGGCACCCACCACCCAGGGGTGCTGGGGACAGCCTCGGGCTTCACCCCTGGCCCTTGGGTGCCTGGAGGGGGAAGGGGGGGGAGACCCCTTGATTTAAGGGGTCCCCACTCCAGGGAACCCCGGGCCAGGGGTGACTAGTTGGGGGGGGGGGGGTAATGCCACGGCCGCAGGGACCTACATAAATGTGTCCCCCGGCTGTGGCATTATGTCCCTGGCTAGTAGAACCCGGTGCTGGTTTTAAAAATGTGGGGGACCCCTACATCTTTTGTCCCCCATATTTTTGGAACCAGGATCGGTCTAAGAGCCCGGTGCTGGTTGTCTAAATACGGGGAATCCCTGTCCAATTTCCCCCCAGTATTTAAACAACCAGGACCGGCTAAAAGAGCCCGAGGCTGGTTAAACTTAGGAGGGGGGACCTCACGCATTTTTTTTTTATTTTTTTAACCCATTCAGACCCTTCTCCATTAAGTTAATGGAAGCCCTGGACAACAAAATTACATTCATCTCCTCCTCCCACTTCCTTCCCAGTCCCAAACACTCATTTTTATTTTTTTTTCTATAAAAATGTACAATGTATCACAAGTATGATGAGCAGGCAGACAGCCGGCATTGGCGGCATCGGACTGAGATGCAAATTAGTGGCGGAGGGCTGGGTCAGTTGATGGTGGGCAAGTTTGTAAGCCATTGGCGGTGGCAGCAGGCATCGCCTCAGAGGCAGTAGCGGGCATTGGCTCGGCGGCGGTAGGGGTCATCGGCAGGATCCGGCCAGGGGTTAAAGTGAGCCGGAACGGGGCGGAACTGCGTTCCGTCAGTTCCACTTGGAAACGGAACGCAGTTCCGCCTCCTCTGGCTCACCTAACCCGGCGATGTGTCCCCGTCGCTGCAGGGAGATGACGGGCGCCCACTGAGAGAGTGTTACCAGCGGGCGCCCGTCTTCCCGCACAGCGGCAGCCGGAGGCAGGAGCTCAGTACTGAGCTCCGCCTTCTGGCTCAGTCAGTGCGCGCTATGGGAGAGACGTCATGACGTCTCTCTCATAGTGCAGAGGAGCGGGCGGCGAGAGGACTGCAGCGGCCGGACAAGGAGCGGGGCTTGGTAAGTATGGTGTGTGCTGTGTTTTTTTATTTTTTTTATTTGTGTAGCAGCTGGGGGGCAAACTACTGAGAGGTCATTACTACGAAGGCATTACTACTAGGGGGCAAACTACTGAGGGGCATCTACTGGGGTCATTACTACTGGGGGGCATTTACTGGGGGACATTACTACTGGGGGCAAACTACAAGGGGGCAAACTACAGAAGGGCATTACTACTGGGGGACAGACTACCGAGGGGCAGTACTACTGGGGGACATTACTACAAGGGGGCAAACTACAGGAGGGCATTACTTCTGGGGGGCAAGCTACTGAGGGGCATCTACTGGGGGGCATTTACTGGGGGACATTACTACTGGGGGGCAAACTACTGAGGAGCATTACTACTGGGGGACATTACTACAGGAGGGCATTACTACTGGGGGGGCATTACTACTGGGGGGCAAACTACAGAGGGGCATCTACTGGGGGCATTACTACTGGGAGACATTACTACTGGGTGCAAACTACAGGGGGCAAACTACAGGAGGGCATTACTACTGGGGGCATAACTACAGTGGCATTACTACTGGGGGCGTAACTACAGGGGTTAAACTACTGGGGGCATTACTACTTGGAGGCATTACTACTGGGGGCTAAACTACAAGGGGGCATAACTACAGGGGCTAAACGACTGGGGGCATTACCATTAAGGGCATTACTACTGGGGGCACTACTAATGAGGGCATTGTAAAGGGGGCACTTCATAAGGGGCATCACTCCTGGGGTCATAAGGGGCACTGCTATTGCGAGCATTGCATAAGGGGCACCACTACTATGGGCTCTATATAAGGGGCGCTACCACTGTGGGCATTGTATAAGAGGCGCTACTGCTGTAGGCATTATGTTTATTATGGGGTGCTACTACTGTGGGCGTTATTACTATTGTGTAACACGCCCCTTTTTTGAGACCACGCCCCTTTTTGCAACGCGCGCCTACGGCGCGCGGAATACCTTTGTTGAATTGCCACCGTGGGAAGGGGGGTGAGTTCCACCACCTCTTTAGGACCACTTTAAGCACTGGATACGGCATACATTATGGCTGTAGTGCCTCACCAGCCACTGACCTCACCGCACGCCACTGCCCTTTCCCACCAAACTTGGACTCTGGTTACTCCGGCAATAACCTGGGATAGAAGTTTAGTGGAAAAGGGCTATTAGTCACTATTTTATAAAGTCTTTTTAGATATTGGGGTAGATGTATTAAGCCTGTAGAAGTGATAAAGCAATGATCAAGCAGTGATAAGTGCTAGGTGATAATTTACATATTGGAGCTGATTGGCTGGTGCGTTATCACCTTGCACTTACTGTATCACTGCTTTATCATTTCTCCAGGCTTAATACATCTGCCCCATTTTCTCTTACTAGTTAACTGGAGGTTTCAGGGGTTGGTATCTGTATTTGTGCCAACTACATTGAATAGCTATGTTATAACCAGCACTGGCATCCCTTCCTTGGAGGTGGAGCACCCTCTCTACTGTGTAGCATCACCCCTGCTTCTTACTTAAGCAGACTAGAGGTGGCAGCCACATGCTCTTCTCCTTAGTCTAAAAGTGTGGCGCCTACCTGTGACATCATAGCCAATCCATTGTTACTCAGAAAGCAGCCGCATTTGGACCTGCATGCAATTCAGAATCAGTTGCTCTTTGTCTCCAGAAATACCAATCCAGTCCTCATACTGTGTAAGAATTCTCATTTATTGTTGCTTAATTTACAGCATAATCAAATTGAGGTGAGGTGTTCATTTCCAGGTCTCTTTTTGGATTATATATTACCTTGCTACTTTGTTTTGTACTGGGGAAAAAAGAAATCTTCCAAGAAAAAGATGTAATGTTAATAAAATAAAATTACACTTTGCTCATTCATTTTTCAAGGCAGGGGTGAAACAGAAACACTGATACAATGTATATTAAATATAAATGGGTCATGTGCATGTGATAGCAGCATTAACATCTGAATTAAAGATGGGCTGTTTCAGTGATAAAATATTACCTCCCGTGTTTCCCAACAATGCAGCAGATATCTAATTCAAGTCTTTAATATTGCAATAATATAAGAGTGTAATGGATGGAGATGGTGCAGATAAACCTCACGCCAGAGGCAGAACTCTGGGAGGCAACGGAGTCATCTGCCGCCGGGCTCCTGCTCTGAAGGGGGGCACCTTTCCTCCCATTCTGTGACACCATTGAATGAAGTTAATTGATAGCTGCCACTGTCTTTTCAGTGACCGACTTCCTCACTGGTCCCTGCACCTTACAAATCACACCCTCTTTATTATACTGAATATACACATTTTACAAGTATCACACCCAGGATTAGAAGCCACAACCTATTACACTGGAAGCAGACACCTTACTGATGAAGCTATTTGCTCCTGTACAGGAAATATGAGAATTTTAACTATATGAAGATACTTCTCTGACAATTACACGTAACTTCATATAGTTAGAATTCTCATGCCTCCTCTACAGGAGCAAATAACTCCATCACTAAAGTGTCTGCTGTCAGTGTAACAGGTCATGGGTTCTAATCCTGGGTATGACTGCTAAGAAATGTGTGATTTAAAATAAAAGACAATTAAATGTATAAATACAGTATATTATTTTTTTTCAGAACACTCCATAAACACACACACACACACACACACACACACACACACACACACACACACACACACACACACACACACACACACACACACACACACACACACACATACATACATATATTTATCTTAATATAGGAAATAGGGGGGCACCAATATTTATCTTGCCTCCGGGCAACTGGGACAAACTTACGCCACTGCCTCACGCCACTATAGTAATACAGACAACTGCAAAAAGAAATATCACTCCAACACGTGAAAGAATAAACAAAAACCCACAGGTAACTAGGTATTTCTTTAAAAAAACATGCATATTATAGATCTCTTCAAATTAAAATCTGTATGTATAACCTCTAGCTGACTAAAAATAAAATCCTTATTGATATATGTATATTCTTTGATTCAAAGATAACAATCAGTAAAACACAGGAAGAGTTTATGCATTTTTTTTGTTGGATGTCAAAGCGTTGATCTTCTTGAAGAGATACAAAAGTTTTGTATGTTTCTCTTGTGTTCCACTCACGGTCGGACTGGCCATAGGGGTACAGAGGAAACCACCGTTGGGTCCCACTGCCTGAGGGCCCACCACCTCCTCTAGGGATCAGGTATTAGACTGTGCACTTGAATTACACATTATACATATGTTACTAGGGGGCAGATGTATTAAGCCTGGATAAGTGATAAAGCAGTGATAAGTGGAAGGGGATAATGCACCAGCCAATCACTTCCTGTCAATTTACATATTGGAGCTGATTGGCTGGTGTGTTATCACTTTGCACGTATCACTGCTTTATCACTTCTACAGGCTTAATACATCTGCCCCATTATACTGCGCATGACTATGGTGTATTCACTACAGGGCATTGATGTTAATAATCTGCTACATTATCAGGCATACATTAGCAGTATTTACTTTATTTATTTATTAATAAATGGACCTAAATAATACAATGTATAATAGCTAGCCAAGCCTCTGTGGTGGATGGCCACACCCCTAAGCATGGGACCCTATCACTAGATTCCCCAGATGGACCCTTCATGCCCCAGTCCGACACTGATTCTACTTTTCCTGTTACGGATTTCAAGGAACTTTCCCTTATTTAATGAACTCTCTAGACTACAGATACTCAGACTGAAGGCTCTATGAAAGGCACTGGATATTAGTCTCTGAGTGCATTCCGGTTCTGTTTTGTTCACTGTATCAGCAATGTCACATGATGATTGCACGTTTCATGGTCACATTGCCTAACAAATATGCTACCATAATGTAGCAGCTCTGTAAGGTTTCCTTCATCTGTGGAGTCTTCCAAATATTGTGTTACACCAATAAGACAGAATTCAATTTTTGGGCATATTTTGTAAAAAAATTTTTTTTTATCATAGTATCATTGTGTTACCCAAGTTGTCAACATAATCTGGTCTTTGAGTAAGATGCCCTTGAATGTTTTTGTGGGTCCAGGGAAGCTAGAGGAAGAAGTACGTGAAGACCTCAATGAGCAGTTCACAGTCATTATATAATATGGACCAAGATCAGTAACCTGCCGGGTACCCTCCCTTCCGGGTGTCTGAGGCTGCTTCCCACTTGCCCTTCGTCCGTACAATGGCCTGTACCACAGTTCCACGTCTTTCAGAATATACTACGTTATGATGACGTTTCAGGAGTTCAGTCTCCACAGTCTACAATACAGAAGATAAGTCAAATACAATGAAAGGGGAAGAGTTGATCATAATGGTCAGTAATAAAATAAATCTATGAGGAGATGAATAACCTTTATCATCGTGTTTTCTATTGTGGTGTCATTAGGGAATAATTGATTGTGTATTCGTGCCATTTCCACTGATTTCTCCATATCATAACCAAACCAAAGGGAATGTATAATGGCCTAAAAAAGGATATATAAGAAAAAAAGACAACATCTCCTTCAGAAGTAGTAATGAAATTGCTGCACATCATTGCATGACTGTTCACATAAAAAGAACCTACATACAACAAACGTTTATTCTTTACGCTTACAAAGTTCCATTTTAAGCCTAATATACCATGGATGTCTCTTTGGATAAACCAGCTCCCTGGCTCTTACAAGTGTCTGAAACACAGTGTGAAACTTGGTCCCGCTGTGCATGTTGATTTGTGCTAGTGTGTCTATATTTCTACAAGAGCGTATGAATAGATGGCCTCATTTACTTAGATGGAGGGAAGGAGTTGGGTGGCGTGAAGATATTAACTGCTATGCACACAGTAAGTGCACTGGTTGTATGGAGGACTGGGTGCAAAAACTAAATTTCACTTTATGGGAGCACCTTTAGGAGGGATCCTTGCTGATCAGCTTTCCTGTCCTAAACGTTTAGTGGGCCACCACGTTCTGCACCTCCATGCAGTATTGCAGTGGAGAAGCACATTTCTAGGTACACTCCGAATAATGGAATAGACATATACCTCACAACATTCACATAGAGGTATTTAGGAGTAAACAAAAATAAAAGCAGGATCATGTCAGGTTTGGGGTATTACCAAATCCCCTTGGAGGATATCTAGTGCAAGAGATAGGCTGTCTTTGACCCCCTACCTATATATCCCTAAAAAACACTTTGCGTTGTCGCACACACCATAGTAAGCGAGTACCTTACACCTGACTAATGCTGGCCATACACTTGTGCGATGCCCCGCGACGCGACATCGCGGGGCATCGAACCGGCAGTTCAGGTGCGATCAAATCGCACCTGAACTGCCAAAGTTGTTACCATGCGATCATGCGATAGATAGCATGGTAATCACGTGATGGGCACGTCACCGCCGAGTGGGAGCGGCCTCTGCCCATCGCAGTGCGATATATCTCATGTGGGTTTAAAACCACATGCGATCGCACTGCGATGCGAGAAATATTATGTGCAGCATATACTATCTTGAGACGCGATATTCGACTGACGTGCCCACGCATCACGTCTCAAGGTACCTAAAATGTGCATACAATCCTTCGATTTCTCTCAAAGATGTGGTCGAAATCGAAGGATAGCACCGATTATCTTATAAGTGTATGGGCACCATTAGTGGGAGCCGGGATAAGGGTGCTAGTTGTTGGAATACTCCTCTCAAATCAGAAGATCTATGTGCGACATGATTGGTGTAATGGTTAGCATTACTATCTCACAACACTGAGGTCTTGGATTTGATTCTCATCACGGCCCTAACTGTGTGGAGTTTGTACATTCTCTTTGTTCTTGTGAGGTTTTCCTCCAACTACTCTGTTTTGTCCCACAATACAAGAATAAACTGGTACCATAGAATTAACCCTACTGTGTATGTACATGTGGTAGTGTTCATAGATTGTAAGCTAAACTGGGGCAGGGACGGATATGAATGGACAAAATGTTCTCTGTAAAGCGCTGCATGATATGTATGTTATATGAATAATTGGTAATAAATAAATTATCACTGTATTTCACCAACCCAGCCAGAGCTTAAGGGAGCAGAACCTGCGACATGGGGGTACAAAGGTCACAAGGGCCCGGGGATCAAGTACACAAAATACGGGGCTGTAGCACCTATTACTACTTTTTAAACTTATCACCTGAATGCTGCCAGCCCACTGCATTGACCACCCCCCTTACCCTGTCACTTGGTCAGGCCCAGTGGTGATGCTGCACCAGCTCTTCCCATCCTGCTCTTGCCACTGGCACTGCAAAGGAGCAGCTATGAGTCCGTTCAGCAGTTGTGTATGCCCAACCTCCCGCCGGCGCCAGGCACAAGGGAAGTTATTGTGACAGGCTGCAGCAGCCCCACCGCTGTGCTGTCCCTACAGACAACACAGTCACCCTATGTGGCGAGTACCTCCAGGGTCCTGGCACCCTCACCACTGCGTCTATGTCTGGTCTGCAGATTTTATATTTTATATATATATATATATATATATAAATAATAAGATTTTAAACCTACCGGTAAATCTTTTTCTCCTAGTCCGTAGAGGATGCTGGGGACTCCGTAAGGACCATGGGGAATAGACGGGCTCCGCAGGAGACATGGGCACAATAAAGAAACTTTAGAATGGGTGTGCACTGGCTCCTCCCTCTATGCCCCTCCTCCAGACCTCAGTTAGAGAAACTGTGCCCAGAGGAGACGGACAGTACGAGGAAAGATTTTGTTAATCCAAGGGCAACATTCACACCATCCACACCGTATAACCTGGAATATACGAACCAGTCAACAGTATGAAACAGAACAGCATCAGTCAAAGACTGAATAAACCTGTAACATAACCCTTATGCAAGCAATAACTATATACAAGTCTTGCAGAATGTTGTCCGCACTGGGACGGGCGCCCAGCATCCTCTACGGACTAGGAGAAAAAGATTTACCGGTAGGTTTAAAATCTTATTTTCTCTTACGTCCTAGAGGATGCTGGGGACTCCGTAAGGACCATGGGGATTATACCAAAGCTCCAAAATGGGAGGGAGAGTGCGGATGACTCTGCAGCACCGATTGAGCAAACATGAGGTCCTCATCAGCCAGGGTATCAAACTTGTAGAATTTAACAAAAGTGATTGAACCCGGCCAAGTCGCCGCTCGGCAAAGCTGTAATGCCGAGACGCCTCGGGAAGCCGCCCAAGAAGAGCCCACCTTCCTAGTGGAATGGGCCTTTACCGAATTAGGTAACGGCAATCCAGCCGTAGAATGAGCCTGCTGAATCGTGTTACAGATCCAGCGAGCAATAGTCTGCATAGAAGCAGGAGCGCCAACCTTGTTGGCTGCATACCCGACAAACAGAGCCTCTGTTTTCCTAACCTTGGCCGTTCTGGCTACATAAATTTTCAAAGCCCTGACCACATCAAGGGACTCGGAATCCACCAGGTCCCTTGTAGCCACAGGCACCACAATAGGTTGGTTCATATGAAAAGAGGAAACCACCTAGGCAAAAATTGAGGACGAGTCCGCAACTCAGCTCTATCCTCATGGAAAATCAGATAGGGGCTTTTGTGAAACAAGGCCGCCAACTCAGACACTCGCCTTGCAGATGCCAAGGCCAACAACATAACCACTTTCCAAGTGAGATACTTTACTTTTGAAGAGGCTCAAACCACGTTAAGGTCCCATGGTGCCACTGGGGGCACCAAAGGAGGCTGGATATGCAGCACTACCTTCACAAAAGTCTAGGCTTCTGGGAGAGAAGCCAATTCCATCTGAAAGAAAATGGACAGGGCCGAAATCTGTACCTTAATGGAGCCTAATTTTAGGCCCAAATTCACTCCAGTCTGTAGGAAGTGGAGAAAACGGCCCAGATGGAATTCTTCCGGAGGAGCATTCTTGGTCTCACACCAAGACACATACTTCCTCCAGATACGGTGATAATGTTTCGCTGTCACCTCCTTCCTAGCCTTTATCAGAGTAGGAATGAGCTCATCCGGAATGCCCTTTCCAGCTAGGATCCGGCGTTCAACCGCCATGCCATCAAACGCAGCCGCAGTAAGTCTTGGAACAGACAGGGCCCCTGTTGCAACAGGTCCTCTCTGAGAGGAAGAGGCCACGGATCTTCTGTGAGCATTTCCTGCAGATCCGGATACCAGGCCCTTCGAGGCCAATCTGGAACAATGAGAATTGTCTGTACTCCTTTTCGTCTGATGATTCTCAATATTTTTGAGATGAGAGGAAGAGGAGGGAACACATAGACCGACTGAAACACCCACGGTGTCACCAGGGCGTCCACAGCTACCACCTGAAGGTCCCTTGACCTTGCACAATACCTCTGAAGCTTCATGTTGAGGCGTGACGCCATCATGTCTATTTGAGGCAGTCCCCACTGACTTGCAATCTCTGTAAAGACTTCTTGATGAAGTCCCCACTCTCCTAGATGGAGATCGTGTCTGCTGAGGAAGTCTGCTTCCCAGTTGACCACTCTTCGCTGGGCGGAAAATCATGTAAGCGCTCTGACAGCAGTCAGACTGCTGTCAGAGCGCTTACATGATTTTCCGCCCAGCAAAGAATTCTGGTGGCTTCTGTCATCTGCTCTTTGTTCCGCCTTGGCGGTTTACATGAGCCACTGCTGTGACGTTGTCTGACTGAATCAGAACCGGTAGGTCACGAAGAACATTCTCCGCTTGACCCAGGCCGTTGTATATGGCCCTCAATTCCAGTACGTTGATGTGTAGACAAGCCTCCTGGCTTGACCACAGTCCCTGGAAGTTTCTTCCCTGTGTGACTGCTCCCCATCCTCGGAGGCTCGCGTCCATGGTCACCAGAACCCAGTCTTAAATGCCGAACTTGCGACCCTCTAGAAGGTGAGCACTCTGCAGCCACCACAAGAGAGATACCCTGGCCCCGGGGGACAGGCTGATCATCTGTTGAATATGTAGATGTGACCCGGACCACTTGTCCAGAAGGTCCCACTGAAAGGTCCTCGCATGGAGCCTGCCGCAGGGAATGGCCTCGTAAGATGCCACCATCTTTCCCAGAACTCAAGTGCATTGATGGACCGACACCCTTTTTGGCTTTAACAGGTCCCTGACCAAGCTCTGGAGTTCCTGGGCCTTTTCCAACGGGAGAAAAACCCTTTTTTTGTTCCTTGTCCAGAATCATGCCTAAGAAAGGCAATCGGGTCGTTGGAACCAACTGCGACTTTGGTAGATTGAGAATCCAGCCGTGCTGCTGCAACACCCTCAGGGAGAGTGATACGCTGTTCAGCAACTGTTCTCTCGATCTCGCTTTTATCAGGAGATCGTCCAAGTACGGGATAATTGTGACTCCCTGCTTGCGCAGGAGCACCATCATTTCCGCCATTACCTTGGTGAAAATCCTCGGGGCCGTGGAAAGCCCAAACGGCAACGTATGAAATTGGTAATAACAATCCTGTACAGCAAATCTCAGGAACGCCCGATGAGGAGGATATATGAGGACATGAAGGTATGCATCTTTTATGTCCAGGGACACCATATAATCCCCCCCTCCAGGCTGGCGATGACCGCTCTGAGCGATTCCATCTTGAATTTGAACCTTTTCAAGTATAGGTTTAAGGATTATAAATTCAGAATGGGTCTGACCGAACCGTCCGGTTTCGGGACCACAAACAGGGTTGAGTAGTACCCCGTCCATTGTTGAAGCAGGGGAACTTTGACCACCACTTGTTGAAGACACAGTTTTTGAATTGCATTTAAAACTACCTCCCTCTCTGGGGAAGCAGCTGGTAGGACCGATTTGAAAAACCGGCGAGGAGGCACCTCTTCGAATTCCAGCTTGTAACCCTGGGAAACATTGTCTATTGCCCAGGGATCCACCTGTGATTGAACCCAGACGTGGCTGAAAAGTCGAAGACGTGCCCCCACTGGGGCGGACTCGCTCAGCGGAGCCCCAGCGTCATGCGGTGGATCTTGTAATAGCCGGGGAGGACTTCTGCTCCTGGGAACTAGCTGTAGTTGGCAGCTTTTTACCACTGCCCTTACCTCTGGCGAGAAAGGAAGATCCCCATACTCTTTTGGATTTATGCGACTGAAAGGACTGCATCTGATAATGTGGCGTTTTCTTTGGCTGTGAGGAAACATAAGGTAAACAAGTGGATTTACCTGCAGTAGCTGTTGAAACCAGGTCCGTGAGACCTTCCCCAAATAAGTCCTCACCCTTGTAAGGCAAAACCTCCATATGCCTCTTTGAGTCGGCATCACCCGTCCATTGGCGGGTCCACAGGGCTTGCCTAGCAGAAATCGCCATGGCGTTGGCTCTGGAACCCAGTAGGCCAACGTCTCTCTGAGCATCTCTCATATATAGGACAGCATCCTTAATATGACCCAAGGTCAATAAAATGGTATCCTTATCCAGTGTATCAATTTCAGCAGACAAGGTATCTGTCCACGCTGCTACAGCGCTACAAACCCAAGCCGACGCTATCGCCGGTCTGAGTAATGTACCAGTATGTGTGTATATCGACTTCAAGGTAGTCTCCTGCCTGCGATCAGCAGGATCCTTGAGGGTTGCTGTATCTTGAGACGGCAGCGCCACCTTTTGGTCAACGCTTTGTCCACCCTGGGGGAGGATTCCCACCGTATCCTGTCCTTTGCCGGGAAAGGATACGCCATAAGAATCCTTTTGGGAATCTGCAGTTTCTTGTCTGGAGTTTCCCAAGCCCTTTCAAACAACTCATTTAGCTCATGTGAAGGGGGGAAAGTAACCTCAGGTTTCTTTTCTTTAAACATGTGGACCCTCGTGTCAGGGACAGAGGGGTCATCTGTGATATGCAACACATCTTTTATTGCAATAATCATATAATGAATACTTTCGCCAATTTTGGCTGCAACCTCGCATCATCGTAGTCGTCACTGGAGTCAGAATCCGTGTCGGTATCAGTGTCTACTACTTGGGATAGTGAGCGCTTCTGAGACCCAGAAGGGCCCTTGGACATAGTGAAAGGCAGGGATTGACTCCCTGTACTTTCCCTGGACTCCGCTTTGTCCAACCTTTTGTGTAATAAATTCACATTTGCATTTAAAACATTCCACATGTCCACCCAAGTAGGTGTCGGCCTTGCCGACGGAGACACCATACTCATTTGCTCCACCTCCTCCCTAGAAGAGCCTTCCGCTTCAGACATGCCGACACACACGTACCAACACCCCACACACTCAGGGAAATCTCTAATCTGGAGACAGGTTCCCAACAAGGCCCTTTGGAGAGACAGAGAGAGAGTATGCCAGCACACACCCAGCGCCAATGACCCTGGAAACACAATTCCCAGACATATATATAGCGCTTTTTTTTATATACTGACTGCGCCAAAATTATGTGGCCCCCCCCTCCTTTAAAGCCCTCTGTCACCGTGTTCAGTAGGGGAGAGTCCGGGGAGCCAGCTTCTTAGCAGCGTGCTGTGGAGACAATGGCGCTGGTTAGTCCTGTGGGATCAAGCTCCGCCCCCTCAGCGGCGGGCTTCGGTCCCGCTCAAAATACAAAAAACCTGGCGGGGGATTGTATATAATAATGCCACAGCTTAATATACAATTATTTATGCCAGCCAAGAGGATTATTGATGCCCAGGGTGCCCCCCCCCCTGCGCCCTGCACCCATCCGTGCCTGCATTGTGTGTGTGTGTGTGTGTGTGTGTGTGTGTGAGCAATGGCGTGCAGCGTTACCTCAGTGAAGATCCGAGGTCTTCTGCCGCCTGTGATATACTCACCCGGCTTCTATCTTCCGGCTCTGCAAGGAGGATGGCGGCGCGGCTCTGAGACGAACGGCTAGGGTGAGACCTGCGTTCCGATCCCTCTGGAGCTAATGGTGTCCAGTAGCCTAAGAAGCAGAGCCTATCAATGAAGTAGGTCTGCTTCTCTCTCCTCAGTCCCACGATGCAGGGAGCCTGTTGCCAGCAAGACTCCCTGAAAATAAAAAACCTAACAAAATTCTTTTTTACAGAGAAACTCAGGAGAGCTCCCCTGAAAGCACCCAGTCTCCTCTGGGCACAGGATCTAACTGAGGTCTGGAGGAGGGACATAGAGGGAGGAGCCAGTGCACACCTATTCTAAAGTTTTTTTATAGTGCCCATGTCTCCTGCGGAGCCCGTCTATTCCCCATGGTCCTTACGGAGTCCCCAGCATCCTCTAGGACGTAAGAGAATATATATATATATATATATATATATATATATATATATATATCTTTATCTGTTTATATATATTTTACACAGTATATATGTGTGCATGTATCACTATATATATATATATATATATATATATATATATATACATACATACATACATACATACATACATACATATACATATATACATACATTGCTCAAAAAAATAAAGGGAACACTTAAACAACACAATGTAACTCCAAGTCAACCACACTTCTGTGAAATCATACTGTCCACTTAGGAAGCAACACTGATTGACAATCAATTTCACATGCTGTTGTGCAAATGGAATAGACAACAGGTGGAAATTATAGGCAATTAGCAAGACACCCCCAATAAAGGAGTTGTTCTGCAGGTGGTGACCACAGACCACTTCTCAGCTCCTATGCTTTCTGGCTTATGTTTTGGTCACTTTTGAAAGCTGGCGGTGCTTTCACTCTAGTGGTAGCATGAGACGGAGTCTACAACCCACACAAGTGTCTCAGGTAGTGCATCTCATCCAGGATGGCACATGAATGCGAGCTGTGGCAAGAAGGTTTGCTGTGTCTGTCAGCGTAGTGTCCAGAGCAAGGAGGCGCTACCAGGAGACAGGCCAGTACATCAGGAGACGTGGAGGAGGTCGTAGGAGGGCAACAACCCAGCAGCAGGACCGCTACCTCTGCCTTTGTGCAAGGAGGAACAGGAGGAGCACTGCCAGAGCCCTGCAAAATGACCTCCAGCAAGCCACAAATGTGCATGTGTCTACTCAAACGATCAGTGTTTTTCCACTTTAATTTTGAGTGTGACTCCAAATCCAGACCTCCATGGGTTAATAAATTTGCTTTCCATTGATAATTTTTGTGTGATTTTGTTGTCAGCACATTCAACTATGTAAAGAACAAAGGGGCAGATGTATTAACCTGGAGACGGCATAAGGAAGTGATAAACCAGTGATATGTGCAAGGTGATAAAGGCACCAGCCAATCAGATCCTAACTGTTCATTTACATATCGGAGCTGATTGGCTGGTGCCTCTATCACCTTGCACATATCACTGGTTTATCACTTCCTTATGCCTTTTCCAGGTTAATACATCTGCCCCACATTGTATTTAATAAGAATATTTCATTCATTCAGATCTAGGATGTGTTGTTTAAGTGTTCCCTTTATTTTTTTTGAGCAGTGTATATATATGTCAAGGAGGAAGGGGTCGAGGGTCGTTGAGGGGTCCCGGAGATATCAGTGTACCGGAACCCAAGATTGCTTGCTGGCCCTGTCAGGAAAATCACCACTATTTCAGGGAGTCTCCCTAGCATGTATTATGAGTTGGCAAGTATGCGTTAAGGTGGATTTGCCTTTTACAGGCTTGCAGATGTTCTCAGCAGGAATGCCCTGTGAGGATTGGACGATTTCTGCACACAGTTAGTGACAGCAGCTATATGACTGTATTCTAAGCATTTTCACCTGCATAGTACTGCCCTCGGTTATTGGAGGAGCTTCAGCTACATATGTAATGGAGTGAAAAGGTTATAACTTTTTAAAAAAAAAAAGCTGATATGGAAAATCAGAGTAACTAACACTAAACAATGTATTTTATTTTCAGAGCTCATATTATAACAGATAAAAAAAAGATTTCATGGTGAAACTTTGTTCTGGGCTATTTACCACATTAGGAAATTATGCTTTTTCCATTTGTTATTAATGTATTTCTTCTGCACCTTATTGTTTTCCCCATCAATCTGCACTAAATATTTCTCCTCAGTCTCCTGATTTTCTGACCTTACCAGCGCTGTTGTTGTAGTGATTTTACTCCCTCCGGCGGCACCAACCACCATGTGCACCTTGTTGTCCTTATCCAGCAGGATTGAGGGGCACATTGAAGACATGGGTCGCTTCCCTGAAAAAGATTTAGAAGTTACAATCTCAATGCTCCACCACCCACCCAGTTTAGTTATATTCTATAGTTGCACATTAAGTGGAGAGATACCAGGCCGGATGAAATTAGCTGGTGATGGGGGAATACCAAATCCATTGGTTATCAAAGGTGAACTGAAGTCATCCATCTCATCGTTGTAGAGGATTCCTGTCACGTTGGAGAGAACGTTAGAGCCAAAGCTGGAATAAGAAGGTAAAATATAAATGATGAAGCTTCTATTGTAATTCCAGACCTTCAATAGCATTGTATCACTATATATTACTTAGAAAATAAACATATAGCTAAATAATATATTTTTGCTATACATTTATTATGGCTCATTAAACTTCTTCAAAAGAAGTCAGATTTCCTCCTGAAGATGGAGAAAAGGGTTGGCAGCGCAGGCAGTGTACACACTCATAGTTCGATGTAAAAAAGGAAATAAATAATCTAGAATAATATGTTAAAAAGGCTGTACTACGAGATGCCGGCATCCTGACTCGGAATACCGGAAGCGGGGCGAGCGCAATAGAGCCCCCTTGCGGGCTCTCTGCGCTCGCCATGTTGCGGGCACGGTGGCACTCTGCGCTATTTATTCTCCCTCCAGGTGTGTCATGGACACCCCAAGAGGGAGAATAGTTGTCGGGATCCCGGCGTCGGTATGCAGAGCGCTGGGATCCCGACAGCCGGGATATCGAGTGCCTCCCCTTAAGAATGGTCTAAAAAGTTACTAAACCAGCATGATAATATCAACAATATTTAAACATAACTGATACAAAAACATATAAGTAAAATCATATAAGCACATAAGATAAACCTCTAATTTTGAATGCAGTACTCTAGTAGGTGGCGATAGGAGTCATTAGTTCATTGGTCAGTAAAAGGGATATTGGGGGTTATTCAATACGGATTGCAGCTTCCGCTAAAAAGCAGAATCTGCAATCCTTTCTTTCACATGCTGGAGGCCGCCCAGCATGCAGAATGGCTTGGCCAGTGGCTGCGACCGCAAATTAATTGTGGTCGCAGCAACTGTGGAAGACCCCCTGCAGCCGCAGCTAGGCTGCGTATGCAGGAGGGCCACTGCCATTTTTGACATCGGAGCGGCTGCACTGAAAAACGCTGCCAACCCCCCTCCCGTGTTTCCCTGCGCTGCACCCGCAACACTCCATCGCCGTCCACCCTGCCTGTCCATGAGGCAGAGGCATTCACAGCCAATGCGATCAGATCACATTGGCTGGTCGGGCATGCGCAGGACGGGACATGCCTGTGTGCATTGGCGCTGGGAGCAGGGTTATTGCTGTCGCACGACCTGACTAACCCCCATAGCTAATATCCATCGAAGGGTATGTGGTTCTGATTTGAACATTCATCGGTTGTGCGGAACCAGGGCTCTTTAATCAGCTCTGAGAGGTTTGCTTTTTAAGTATTATGCCCTATGTTTGTGTATCTGGATAAAGACGGACAAACCAACCAAGCAGCAGAGTTTACTGGTCTGCTCATGCACATCTTTTTATAATGTATGTCTTTTTTGTAGGTCTTGTAATGCCATGAGAAAAGGAGGCCAGTTATTGAATTGGAGGGTGTGTTGTCAAAGTCGAAAAATATTGTAATGCATACACCATGTACTAACCCCATACACATGCCCGCCGTGCGTGCACATATCCGCAATTTGCGTAGGATCGCTACTGCGATCATGCGCGTGGTATGGGTATTTACGGCGGAGTTTGTGAGCGCATAGAGGGTTATCAGAACATTACATATTTAACCCAAATAGTGCATTTTGTACACATAGCTCCCCTACACCACATCAGCAAGTATCAACAGTTTAAATGATTCCAGGACTAAGGGATTCACCTTTGCATGATAGGAAGGGACAGACAAAGGTTATGAGGTGATGTCAAGTATCCAGCTGTAGGGTATTTTAAGGGTAACATTCCGGTTTTGGTTAGAGAAAGATTGCATGTTCCTGCGCATAGTTATGTGCAGAAATAGAATATAGATATAAACTGTATTTACTATATATTATGTATGCGGCGGGAATCCAGAGGATACCACCCGCAAGAGCAGTTGAGAAAGACATCGTCAACCTTTTCAAATGAACCTATGACCTCTCCTGTAATGTAGAGATGCATCTCTGTGTCCAATAGACAAAGGGATTACAGTGACCATTGTATTGTATATGGAAGTTGTGTATAAAAAGCCTGTTGCTGCCTGGCTGGTCAGAAGACTCTGAACGCTATCTACCCGATATGCGGAGGACTGGTCCAGGTTGCGCAAGCGAACATTCTCACGTATGTACATTGACTGTAGCCATTATTCTGTTGTAGATTTATCTTGTTAGGTCTGTAGTGTATAACTTGTACTGTTATCCCATTTCAAATAATCCACTGTGGCCTTAGAACCCAGCGGTTAACTACATATCGGTGTTGTGTCCTCATTTCCCTGCTAGGGTTCAAAGTGTATTTAACTGTATAAGGTTTTAAAGTGTATTCATAAGGTGTGTACGCATAGCGGGTACTTTATACCTTCAGCGCTGCGTAAAGGTTTAAGGTGTATCATCATTGCAGTGCTTTGCGGCACAAGGTTTAGAGTGTAAGAATAACATTGCATTGCATCACGAATAAGGTTTAAAGTTTATCAAGAGTGTGCGTGCGCTGTGCGTACTCTGTACACCCAGCGCGGCGTGTGTACGCTAAGTGCGTACGACGTACGTGACTCTGTACTCAAATAGCGTGCGAAGTGCGTAGCGTGCGTATTAAGTCTAGCGGCCGTAGCGGCTCCATGGTAAAAGTGTGTTTAAAGGTATAGCTTTATGGTTTAAGATATCAATTGGGGGCATCGTCCTGGTTTTCCTCATACCCACAGCCTAGCAGGTTACAGCAGACTTTATCTATCAGCAAAGGGCGGACAGGTATCCACGCAAGCCTTCTCCTGGTTGGTGGATACTCTGATAAACTCTATATCAATTGCTGATAAGATAAGCGTCTGCTCTGCATGGTTTGTAGGGATGCTGGTGGGATCCGTGGGGTAAATACGCAAAGCTATTTTTAAAGTCTGAATTTCTGTTTGGCGCCAAATGCGCACACATCACACGCATACACCTGTATTTTGTACTTTGCATATCTGCTCGCATTGTTGCCATAAGTATTGATTACTAGATCCATTTTGACCTGTACTGAGAAATTTGTTGCTATTTTAGTTAAAACATAGACTAGATATTAAGGGAGTAAAACGTAAAACACAATACAGCCTGGCCTAGTTAAACAGGTTTATACAGGAAAATACTGTGTTGTGTTAAGTAAAACGATTATAGGTAATATCGCTTACATTTATAGAAGTGTGGGATTTGTACTATTGCGGACGTACGGTCTTTGTACACGTGTTATGGACAAAGTACGGGACAAAGTACGCAACGTAAAGACGTACGCACGATCGCATGTTTACACAACGTGCGTAAAGGTACGACCGCTAAGTCCAAATTACACAATAGCATTGTTTAGTTTAGGCGCGAAACGGTAGCCACGCGGTAATAGCACAAATTGATCAGTATCCAAGATTTAGTTTAAACAAAACCTTTTTTACTGTATTACCTCTGGTACTAGGGCTGTTCACCTGAATGAAAGTTAATTTTCTGTACAGAAAAACCAAAGTGTATTTGAGTGAACGAACGTGAGTGTGCAAACGGTTTTGTGGACCCAGGGAATTCGGGATCCCGTAGGAGACCGCACCAGGTGAGTGGACACTTGGTGGCGTGAGACTGGCTTGCTCACGTTAACATAGATTAAAGTACAAAGGAGCAAGGTAGCAGATACCGCAGGCCAGAAGGTCAGCGAAGGTTTAGAGTACCGCAGACCAAAAGGTCAGCGAGGTTTTGTTTAGGTGCCGCAGCCAAAAGGGGTTAGCGAAGAAACCCATATAGGCCATTTGATTGATACGCTCCGGCTGAGGTTTCGCAGCCTGAAAAACGATTCCATTGGTCGTACGGCGGATAAGTAACAGTTACCTATACGCTGTGCGATTGTACCACGCGTTCGTAAGTGCAATACGTAGCGCAACATGATACCCTGTTTACGAGCTTTGCGTAAAATCGCGTGATCATTAGCGCTGGGTGTTGCATACGCAAGCGTGATTTGTGTAAAAAAATGTTTTTGTTTTAAGGGAGTTTCGCTGGTCACTCAGGAAATCTCCAACAACCAATATTTACTGGGAAGGGTAAGTCACTCCCATATACTTCCAGTAAATAGAGGTTACACAGGGGCCCTAGGTTGGGTACATTGCCTGCGCTATCAACAGTGTATGGTAGTATTGGCCAACCTGGGCGTGAGTGGGTGAGAGCACTCGTTGAACTTTCACCATTGCCTTATATTGAGCATTTTGTTTTTTTGTAGGAATTAGCTGAGAAGGCAATACCTGCAAAATATGGGGGCCAGTTGCTCAAGTAAGGGACGTGCACCAGGGTTCAGGTTGATGTTCCGCGGCCCAGAGGGTCAGCGAGGTACATAATGTGTGAGAAGTACGGATCACACACAGAGGTTTTATGCAATGAATGGGAACGTATGACTGCGGAAGATAGGGAACCATTCCCTAGGGTAGACAGTTTTGAACCAGAGGTGTTGCAGAATTTAAGGTTTAGGATATGTCTGATAAAATCCCGAAAACAAAGGGTCAGACACACAAACTGTTTACATTTATGGCAGCAAGAGGGTGATATGCAGAGGGAACTAGCTCACGCAGCCGGTTCCAAACCTAGCAGGGAACTGATGGCAACCGCACCACCACCACCGTATATCACAGGGGAGAAAGTGGCTACAGACAATGGCATACTGATATATGATAAGAGTGAAATTGATGAATGTACTAATGCTAACCCGTGCAAGTTGTATCCCATTCTAAACTTCCCTCAGGACTGCGAGCAAGAAGATGAGCCCAGCACGATATCGGCACTCTCTCTAGCAGCCACCATACAAGACACCCAGGTGGGCACGGACCAACCAATAAGAGTAGTAAAGGCCCTTAGCAGAGGAGTAGGTGAGGTCGTGTCCACAGGTAAGTACGGTACAGTACATTATGCAGAGACAATTGCACCTCACATTGTAGAAGCAACTCAAAATGATGTAATTGAACTAAATCCTGTCAGGGTGATCGCAGTCCCCAATGGGAGGACTGACGCTCAGGGAGTCACTCCCATCAGGAACATTGCTATGCATTGTCCTTGGTCCCGGACAGAATTGAGGACAATTATGTCTGAATTTCTCGATCCCAGAAAGGATCTAGCCGCATGCCAGAGGTTTGTTAGAGAACTAGGTAACGCCACCGAACCCACAAACAAAGATTGGCGAACAGTGCTACGGGCATGTTTACCCTCCAATATTGACCCCGCGAAATTCATTACTGATTGTAAATTAGATGTAGAAGTACCTCTCACTGATGAATACACTCAGGAGAATGTACGACAGATCAATCTACAATTAGGAGTATATTTCCCTACTGTTGTCAAATGGAATAAAATCTTTTCCATAAGACAAAAAGAAGGTGAAACGGCGTCTGAATATTTCCATCGAGCACTGCAGGAAATGGCTAGATACACTGGGGTCGAGGACATTAAGGAAAATGTACACCACAGGGAGGTAGCTGTGTCAGTATTAATGGACGGCTTAAAAGAAACATTGAGAACAAGGGTACAAACCACACAACCTAACTGGAGAGGTATCTCGGTGGCTGCATTAAGAGAGTCCGCTATCGAGCACGATCGGAACATCATTAAGCACAGGGAGTCTCAGGGGGATAAGCTGATGACAGTAAGTATAAAAGCCCTGACAACAAAGCCACATCAGCCAAAACCCCAGACCCCTGATGGTAAGTCGCATGTAGTAGTATGTTATAACTGTAAGAAGGAAGGACACTATGCACGGAATTGTAGGTATAAGGACACACATAAGGTATATCGACCCCCTAGACCAGGATATGAACCACATTTTGATACACGTAATTGGGACCAGGGATCGCAGAGGAGGAGTTATGAGCCACATGCAGGGGAAACAAGGAGGTACCCACCTAGGAGGGACTGGCAGACCTCTGAAAATTCTCAGCTACCCCCCTCACATATTGTAGCTGCCAGCGCGCTGCGGGAGGGTCACAACATACAACAGGGGTTAGGCCACACCTGTAGTCTGCAGCCAGTGAAGTTGATTGCTAGCCTAGGTAGTGAACCTGAGGTCACAGTTGATGTAGCTGGTAGATCACTACCTTTTCTTGTAGATACAGAGGCGGCCAGGTCAGTGTTAAATTCAATGGTAGGTATGAAAACCACGGGTAAAACAATTTCAGCAATGGGAGTAACAGGAATAGTGCAACACTACCCTTTAAGTATACCAGCGGAGATTACGATAGGGCCTTTGCAGACCAAGCATTCCTTTTTGCTAGCTGCATCGGCTCCGACTAATCTACTTGGTAGAGATTTATTGTGTAAAATGAGGTGTGTCATATATTGTACTCCTGAGGGTGTCTTTTTAGATATACCCGAGAATCACGTTTAGGAAGTGCAGGATATGTTAGACACCCCACAAAGGTTAATGTCACACTCTGCTGTTATAGACAAGTGTCCATCCAAGGTAGAGGAAATGATCTCCCAGATACCGGAATCCCTCTGGACCAAAGATGGACAAGACACTGGATTGATGGCAAATGTAGCTCCGGTAGTAGTGCAAGTAAAAGATGG
Source organism: Pseudophryne corroboree (assembly GCF_028390025.1). Classification (NCBI taxonomy): domain Eukaryota; kingdom Metazoa; phylum Chordata; class Amphibia; order Anura; family Myobatrachidae; genus Pseudophryne; species Pseudophryne corroboree. Next base: position 368,529,683 of record NC_086444.1, read on the forward strand.
TAGGATAGCTCCAAAAATCCCACAGTATCCTCTGAAGCCAGAGGTGGAATTAGGAGTGTACCCAGTCATAGAGCGCTTGCTACAACAGGGCATCCTAGTTAGGACGTCCAGCACTGCCAATAGTCCCATCTTCCCTGTGAAAAAGTGTGAGGGGAGGGGTTACAGGCTAGTGCAGGATCTAAGGGGGATAAACAAGATAGTTGAGAGCCAATTCCCCGTAGTGCCAAATCCAGCTGTCATTCTCATGCAAATTCCCCCTACTGCAAAATTTTTCACTGTAATTGACCTCTGTTCTGCTTTCTTTTCGGTTCCTCTGCACCCTGACAGCCAATATTTGTTTGCATTAACATACAGAGGAGTACAGTATACCTGGACTCGCCTACCCCAAGGTTTCATTGACAGCCCAAGTATTTTCTCCCAGGCTTTGCATGACTGTTTACAGTCCTTTCAGCCTGAGAGCGGGTCAGTGTTAATACAGTATGTAGATGACTTACTGCTGTGTTCTGATTCACTCGAAGCGTCCTTGAAAGACACGAAACAGCTTCTGTTTCACCTTTCTAATACGGGACACAAGGTTTCAAAGGAGAAGTTGCAGTTGTGCCAGACCAAGGTAAAATATTTGGGACATTGCTTGACACAAGGACTTAGACACCTCACCGCTGATAGAATACAGGCGATTCGTGACATGACACTGCCACAAACCCAGCAACAGATCCGCACTTTCCTTGGAATGTGTGGGTACCGCCGAAACTGGATCCCAGGGTTCTCCATACTGGCTTTACCTTTGCAGGAAATGGTCTCCTCGAACAAACCAGATCGGATCTCTCACACAAATGAGTCCGAACTGGCATTTGAGAGACTTAAACAGTGCTTATCACAGGCACCAGCATTAGGCATGCCAGATTATGGGAAACCCTTTGAATTGTACGGTACGTAAAGTGCTGGGTGCGCGGCAGGTGTCCTAACCCAGAGACATGGTGATGCCAGCAGGCCGGTAGCTTACTACAGTGCACAGTTGGACACGTAGTGCAGTCTCTCCCCACATGCTTGCGAAGTGTTGCAGCGATAGCTTTGCTAGTGAGTAAAAGCGAAGACGTAGTGTTAGGACACAACCTGACCATCCATACACCTCATGCAGTGTCTGTTAGGTTCCTGGTGCTCAGAACAAGGGAGATGTTATAAAGAGAGTCCAGAGCACCAGGACATAATGCTGGGAAAGGGAAACGGAATGGGAATAGCCCCTGCCACCCTACCTCCGTTGTTTTACCCATGCTGTCAATTCACTCTTGCAAGACTATGGTTTCTTGGGCCCATGGCAGCCGCGTTTGAAGGGCGGATTAAGTCTGCCCAACTCCGATGCCCCCTCAGGTCTTAAGGAGAGACAAAGAGTGAACTGAGACAGGGTAATAAGAAGGGGCCCTCTAACTGAAACAACCAAAGCCAGGGGCTACTGAGTAGCCTAAAAACTAAACGTATGTGCGGCTTGCAGCCCAAGGAAAAGAACAACAAAGGAAATGCTGTCCACACGCCGACACGATACTTTTGTGTATCGGCGGTGACAGCATAAGCAGAACCCTCTGCAAAACACCAGTGACAGATATAACCAAGGAATACAGCGGCCTAGGCCGACGGACACGGCAGAGCCGCTACTCACAGAACCGGTACCAATACTGGCAAATGGACAGGAACCCCCAATGCTGCCGACACAGACTCTCAGAACTGGAGGACAGGCAGAATCCCAAACGACAGACCGGTGGACACCAAGAAGCCAGAAACTCGACCAGGCATAGGCAAAGCCACAGGACTTCTGGACAGGAATGCTTCACGGCAGGACACGGGATCAGACACAGGAATCGACACAGGGACTGACACAGGAATCGACACAGGAAGCAGCTAGACAGACACTGCTAGACAGGAGCTCAGGAACTGGCAGGAACAAGCTCAGAACTCAAGCACTCTGGAAGACTGGAAACCTAGAAATATCACCAGCGTCTGTGAATTGCACTCAGCCAGCATATAACAGAGAGGCCTAATTAATTATGTCATGCAGCTGCCCTGTTGCATGACTCCAAACTGACAAGATGCAATTAGCAGCCAGGTGAGGCTGAACACATGGGAACAAGCTGCAATTACACAGACTCACCACCGGCAGCAAACAAGAGTATTCTTAAACAGAGCAACGGGAAATCCTGGCCTGCAAGACAACTAATAAACATAAAATAGGAATGAACCACTACCTGTGGTTCATAACAGTATCCTCTCCTTAAGGGTGAGATCCGAGCACCCCATGACACCCACGGGGAACATAAACAGAAGTATAACATAAAATACATAACCAAAATGCAAAAATGGAAATGAGCCACAGCCGTGGCTCATAACAGTGTCAGCCTTACTGAACTCTGCCCAAACCAGACATGTCTCATCTGCACGGTTTACAAGGTGGGAATTAGCACTAATGGCCCCTGTAAACATCACCATAAATAGATGCAGCGCACTAAATTCTGCAACTTATCTGCCAGGTGTGCCTGGACAGGCACAAAGGGTGGAGGATGAGAATGATGGTGAAGGAGGATTTAGTACAGACACTGACACACATGATTGTATGGAATATCTGAACCAAACTTTCACTGCAAGACCCGACATTAGTGACAACCCACTGGAAGGCGTAGATTTTACTTTTTACACTTATGGTAGTTGCCACAGACAGATGGACTCGAGAGACCTGTGTACTGGGTACGCAGTCGTAGATGACAGAGGTATCATAGAAGCTGAGCCCCTGGGCCCACCGCACTCAGCACAAGTTGCTGAGCTGGTCGCCCTAACCAGAGCGTGTGAACTGGCCAAGGGTAAGTCAACCAATATATATACAGATTCTAGGTATGCCTTTGGAGTAGTGCATGATTTCGGGGCCCAATGGCGCCTCAGAAATTTTTATGACGGCAGCTGGCACACCTGTAGCGCATGCATCCCATATAAAAAGGCTTCTAACAGCGATACAAGAACCAGACAGAGTGGCTGTTATCAAGTGCAAAGCCCACACTTACAGTCAAGACCCAGTGTCACTTGGTAACAGCCGGGCAAACGAAGCTGCTAAATCAGCAGCCAGCACCCCCATACAAACAGATATCACACCACTGATGGTATTCAACACCGTCAATACACAAAAAATTAAGTGAAATGCAAAATTTGTGTTCTCCACAGGAAAAGGCAGTCTGGAGGTCAAAAGGATATGACCAGGAGTCCTCAGGACTCTGGACAGATGGACAGGGTAAGCCAGTAGCCCCTAGAGCATATCTTCCAAGCTTAGCTGAGGCGGCACACGGTCTGACTCATCTGGGCAAAGAGGGTATGTGTAAGCTGGCGAGAGCCTACTGGTGTGCGCCAGGATTCTCTTCTCATGCGGGTAAGAGAGCAATGACATGTCTTATCTGCTTGAGGAAGAATATTGGAAAGTCAATACCAACAGAACCATCCCATATCCCGCCGACAGACGGCCCTTTTCAGGTAATACAAATTGATTTCATACAGTTACCACCCTGCAGAAATTTAAAATATGTGTTAGTCTGTATTGACGTGTTTTCAAATTGGGTAGAAGCGTTCCCTGCTGCCACAAATACTGCTACGTTCACTGCAAAGAAAATTGTGCAGGAATTTGTGTGCAGATATTGTATCCCTAGAATAATTGAAAGCGATAGGGGTACCCATTTTACAGGTGAAGTCTTTCAGGTTATGTGCAAACTGATGGGAATTAATAGCAAGCTGCATACTCCGTACCGCCCACAGGCGAGTGCGAAGGTGGAAAGAGTAAACAGCACTATTAAGAACAAGCTGAGCAAAGTGATGGCTGACACTGGATTGTTATGGCCAGAAGCTTTGCCACTTGTATTGTACAGCATCAGAACCACTCCCAGGTCCCCACTCAACCTATCACCCTTTGAGATTCTTTTTGGTCGACAACCCCATGTAATGATTGACCCCCAGGATGATTTGAAATGCAATAACGAAGTGACTGTAAAATATTTGGTTAAGATGAGCAAGCAGTTGAGGAATCAAAACAGAAATCTGGTGATTCCTGACCTACCAAACAGTAATTGTCATGACATTGAACCTGGGGATTATGTAATGATTCTAAATTTTCTATGCTCAGGTTGCCTCATTGATAGGTGGGAAGGACCATACCAAGTCTTACTAACCAGCACGACAGCATTAAAGGTTGCCGAGAGAGAGACTTGGGTCCACTCGTCCCACTGTAAGAAGGTCGCTGACCCAGAGAGAGCCCGTGACAAAGAGCAGAGTGTAGAGAACATCGTATCACTGGAGTGTCTGTTCCGGGAAGGCTGAGAGGCAGGACTGATTGTCACGGCACCTGAGCGCGGAGAACAACAAGACCAGAGGCGGTTGTCGCACCAGTTTTCTTTTTCCTTTTTATTATTTTCTCCATCTCCCATTTCTTCCCCCTTCTTGTTCCCTTTCTCTCCCCCTAACAAGATGGACATACCCCAAGAGACTGCGTTCCGGGTTTTCCTGTTAACCCTGTTGTTGACCAGAGCAGTCTGTTTCGGTGAGAGTACCAGTGAGGTCGAAAAAGGATCTGGAATGGGTTCTGATGGCAAGGACGGATTTGTAGAATTCCAAGAGCAACACATCCATCGAGCAAAGGCGAGTATCAGAAAACGATCTGGTAGTCAGGAAACTAGGAGGCACTGTGAAGGGTTATTGGCTGAGGAAGATTGCATTTGTAGGAATTGTGAAAACATAGTTGAGGATGGGTGCATTCAGAGATGTCAGTCCAGCCTTAATATCAACATGGACCGGCATCCATTGAGTGATTACCACTCACTAGTGGGTAAGGTCTTAAACCAGACAGAATGCTGGGTGTGCTCACAAGTACCTCAAGGTCAGAGCAAGTCAGGATTAGTACCGTACCCTTTAGCAATAGATGAGGTACTCGAATTACGGGGTGGGAGACTGGTGGACAAGAAATTTAATATTTCTAGGCCCCCTAGTTTGAAGCTCCACCAGTACCATGTGGATAGATCCTTAGTATGTTTCAACATTTCCAATTCCCGAAAGCCGGGAAATTGGGAGGTGACATGGAATAACCAAACCATGGCATTTTCGCACAGAGCTGATAGGATACCCGTAGACTCTGAACTTATACGCCAAATAGCCAACAGTGTAAGGTATTTTCGGTATAGGTATACTCAAGGAAGTAAGACCATGCGGGTTGGAGCAGTATCACCAGGGTACTGTGCGCATATCATACAGCCTGATATGTGTATTGAACAGATGAGAGAGTTAGGGATAGGATTTTTCACTTGGAAAGTTTGCAATATGGTAATGTCATATTCTGTCCCATATGTTCTCCCCGATGATGCTTATTTCATACGTGGGAGGAAGGCGTATAAGTGGCTTGCCCCAAACTCAGAGGGACTGTGTTACATTGGAAGAGTGTTGCCAGAGGTCATGACCATAACCCATGATAAGATAAAAGACGTTCACCGCAGTGCTCAAGCTCCTTATACTCATACTCTTTATGAACACATCGTTAAGAGACACCTCATAGATAGGACAGAGCACGTAGTCTCTGATTTGATCCACGAATCCACCGGGATTCAATTCCTTCTCGCATTAGACATCACCCATACTGCCAGAGGAATTATAAATAATAGGTACATCCATGCACTAGCGAACCTGATAGATAATATCACTGAGATGTATGACGACACCTTCAGGTATACAGGAAGGGAGTTGCAAGCTTACAAAACGGAACTGATCCAGCACAGGATGGTCCTCAATTATATCACAGCTGTGACGGGTGGGTACTGTGTCACATTGGCTACTCAATATGGTGTGAAGTGCTGCACGTATATTACAAACAGCACGGACGACCCAACTGAGATCATTGATCAAAAGATGGACGATATCTTGCAGTTGAAGTGGGAGTTCCGAAGGAGACACAACCTTACCCTGACAGCTGTGAGTAATGAACTGATCGGCTGGGTCTCATGGTTGAACCCACGCAATTGGTTCTCAGGTTTAGGAGAATGGGCTCAAAATGTTATAATGAGTGTAGGAAAGTTTCTCCTTTGTATCCTGGGAGTTGTCATAATTATTGGCTTGATATTTAGGTGTGTTCAAATTTTAATGCGGCGCAAGCGCAGTACAAAATTGATGAGTTTAAGGAGCAGGGGCATTGGTACAGCAGCAGATTTAATTTATGACCCATCAATAGAAACGATGTTGTGATAAGGATTGCAAATGAATTCCACGGCCCGTTTCTTTCAGCCGTTTTTCTTATGTTTTTCCCTCAGCAAAAATACTCCCATCCGGAAGAGACTTCGATCAACACCCAAGAATGATTACGCAAATGTTATGTGAATGTATTGTACATATGTGTCTTATCTTCATATCTACAACCTTCAGTTAGTGACACACATAGTCGACAGGTGATATCCACATATATTAGCACTTACATATGTTCCCCCTCCATGTATCATCATCTAAATGTGCACCCCATTTGTTGGTACAAGAAGCCAAAAAGAGCTCGGTAGTGTTTGTTGGCCCACTTACAGACCCTTAATACGGGATGAGAAGGATTTAATGTATACTTCGCAATACCTCGAAACTTATCTAGAACATATACGGCACGATGATACATGCCCCTCAGACATGGATTCATACATAAATGCTTTTACTATCTCACTAGGTCATACATTTCCCACCTACACCTCTCCTCCTACCATCCAATCATCTGTAGATATTGTATTGTATATTTTTCTGTTTAATGTTTAGATAATGGCAGTTATTGTTGACTGCCAAAGGGTGGACTGTCAAAGTCAAAAAATATTGTAATGCATGCACCATGTACTAACTCCATACACATGCCCGCTGCGCGTGCACTTGTTCCGCCGTGCGTGCACATATCCGCAATTTGCGTAGGATCGCTCCTGCGATCACGCGCGTGGTATGGGTACTTACGGCGGAGTTTGTGAGCGCATAGAGGGTTATCAGAACATTACATATTTAACCCAAATAGTGCATTTTGTACACATAGCTCCCCTACACCACATCAGCAAGTATCAACAGTTTAAATGATTCCAGGACTAAGGGATTCACCTTTGCATGATAGGAAGGGACAGTCAAAGGTTATGAGGTGATGTCTAGTATCCAGCTGTAGGGTATTTTAAGGGTAACATTCCGGTGTTGGTTAGAGAAAGATTGCATGTTCCTGCGCATAGTTATGTGCAGAAGTAGAATATAGATATAAACTGTATTTACTGTATATTATGTATGCGGCGGGAATCCAGAGGATACCACCCACAAGAGCAGTTGAGAAAGACATCGCCCACCTTTTCAAATTAACCTATGACCTCTCCTGTAATGTAGAGATGCATTTCTGTGTCCAATAGACAAAGGGATTACAGTGACCATTGTATTGTATATGGAAGTTGTGTATAAAAAGCCTGTTGCTGCCTGGCCAGTCAGAAGACTCTGAACGATATCTACCTGATATGCGGAGGACTGGTCCAGGTTGCGCAAGCGAACATTCTCACGTATGTACATTGTGTATGTACATTGACTGTAGCCATTATTCTGTTGTAGATTTATCTTGTTAGGTCTGTAGTGTATAACTTGTACTGTTATCCCCTTTCAAATAATCCACTGTGGCCTTAGAACCCAGCAGTTAACTACATATCGGTGTTGTGTCCTCATTTCCCTGCTAGGGTTTAAAGTGTATTTAACTGTATAAGGTTTTAAAGTGTATTGATAAGGTGTGTACGCATAGCAGGTACTTTATACCTTCAGCGCTGCGTAAAGGTTTAAGGTGTATCATCATTGCAGTGCTTTGCGGCACAAGGTTTAGAGTGTAAGAATAACATTGCATTGCATCACGAATAAGGTTTAAAGTTTATCAAGAGTGTGCGCGCGCTGTGCGTACTCTGTACACCCATCGCGGCGTGTGTACGCTAAGTGCGTACAACGTAGAGGACTCTGTACGCAAATAGCGTGCGAAGTGCGTAGCGTGTGTATTAAGTCTAGCGCCCGTAGCGGCTCCATGGTAAAAGTGTGTTTAAAGGTATAGCTTTATGGTTTAAGATAATATCGACATTATCAGTGTGTAGATGTGCCCAAACTAATGCAAATTGCGGCCAAAATGGATGTCAAAAAGTCCCATATGCTCAACTTTGGAGGTACTGAACTTGCATGTAGTAATGCAAATGAGTTCAAGGGCTGCAGCTGAGAATAAAAAGCAAGATTGTACTGAATATTCATTTTACAAAAATAAGCTATGTTTACTAGTGAGCTTGGGAAGGGGAAAGTTGCTCGCTACACAGTACACATTGAGTGTCATTTAAAAAAATAAATAAATAAATACATAATAATAATAATACTAATAATAAAATACATGCGTTATGTTCGATTAGCTTGTGTACTGTAACACTGTAGGGGTGCAAGGTGCCTTTTCCTGGGGAATATGGCAGCATGCAGCAGCTGAGGAACAACACAAGTCCAGTTTCTGGTACAACTGACCCCGGCCAGTTTTATTGAAACAGAAAATAAAACAAACCCCAAAATAAAAATACCTTGCCTGTCCGGCACTAACTAAACATAAGATGTTCCTAACTGTCACTAAACAAAACACAGAGTTCTTCAGTACATACTGTATAGCTTACTTGCATCAGAAAGCGTGTCTCTCACACACAGATCCTGCAGCCTTCCCAGGCAGTCTGCCCATACTAATCAGGTTAGAAGCACTATATCACTCTTACACAGCTGAAACCCTGATTAGCCCTCTGTGAGGCCAAAGACCCGAACTGGGCCCAATGTCTAGAACTCGCCTTATCTCTCTCTCAGAGCCTTTACCCAGCTTTTACAGCAAACTGAAAAGGTTCAGACAAAACAAAAAGCATTTTTCCTAGAAGTTAACATTTTCTAAAACATGTAAGACAAGAACCTGGGACAAATATACCTGCCCTCAAACACTATCCCAGTGTTCTTGTCACATATCCCCCTCCCCTGTTTCGACCTAGGAGCCGGAACACTTGTAGCCCCCAAACAGAAGATGCGAGACAATGCATCTGCGTTGGCCAATTGTGTTCCCGGTCTATGTTCGACAGTAAACTTAAAGTCCTGCAACGCTAGAAACCATCTAGTTACACGAGCATTCTTGCCTCTATTTACATACATCCATTTTAAAGGGGCATGGTCTGTCACTAGTCTGAATTGTCTACCCAAGAGGTAATATCTCAAGGTATCTAGTGCCCACTTAATGGCCAAAGCCTCCTTTTCCACAATGGCATACCTTTTTTCATGCTCATTGAGTTTCCTACTCAAATAAATGATAGGGTGTTCGTCCCCATCTCTGGTTTGGGACAGCACAGCACCTATCCCTACCTCTGAGGCATCTGTCTGTACCACAAATTCTTTTGAAAAATCTGGTGTTATCAACACCGGTTATGAACACAAAGCCACTTTTAACGCTTGGAACGCCTTTTCTGCATCAGGGTTCCATTTCACCACATTTGACTGCTTCCCTTTGGTAAGGTCTGACAACGGCACCGCTGTGGTCGCAAAATTAGGAATAAACCGTCTATAGTACCCAGTAATTCCCAAAAAAGCCCTTACCTGTTTTTTATTCACTGGACGAGGCCAGTTTTGAATAGCATCAACTTTATTCAATTGGGGCCTAATCAGACCTCTGCCTATGGTGAAGCCCAAGTATTTGACCTCCTCCATTGCGAGGCAGCACTTCTTTGGGTTAGCAGTTAACCCTGCCTCTCTGATTGAGTCCAGTACTGCTTGTACTTTAACCAAATGTGACCCCCAGTCTGTACTGTGAATTACCACATCATCCAAATAGGCAGCTGCATATTTTCTATGGGGCCTCAAAATTTTATCCATCGCCCGTTGAAAGGTTGCTGGAGCCCCATGCAACCCAAAGGGTAACATCTTATACTGGTACAGCCCCTCCGGAACCGAAAAGGCTGTTTTTTCTTTGGCACTATCAGATAAAGGTATTTGCCAGTAACCTTTGGTCAGGTCCAATGTGGTGAGAAACCTGGCTGTTCCCAGCCTTTCTACAAGCTCATCCACACGGGGCATGGGGTATGCGTCAAACTTGGACACCTCATTTAACTTACGAAAGTCATTACAGAAGCGTATGCTACCGTCGGGCTTCGGGATGAGCACTATGGGACTGGACCACTCACTGTTAGACTCCTCTATGACTCCAAGTTCTAACATGGTTTTAACTTCCTTAGAAATAGCTTCTCGCTGAGCTTCAGGAATCCTATATGGCTTTAAATGAACCCTGACCCCTGGTTCTGTGACAATGTCATGTTTTATTATGGTCGTTCGGCCAGGCAGCTCTGAAAATACCTCCCTATTTTGGATGAGAAATTCTTTAACCTGATTGTTCTGATCAGCTGATAATGTCTCTGACACCTTCACTGCGGGAAGCAACCGGGGTGAAGACACCGAAGGGCAAGGCTCCGCTGACAGAGACAACCTATCTTTCCAGGGTTTGATTAAGTTAACATGGTAGATCTGTTCGGGTTTTCTCTTTCCCGGCTGGTATACTTTGTAATTAACCTCATTCACTTTTTCCCTAATCTCAAATGGACCCTGCCATTTAGCTAGGAATTTGCTTTCCACAGTGGGTACCAAAACAAGAACTCTATCTCCAGGAGCAAATTCCCGTATCTTGGCACTCCGGTTATAGACACTCTGTTGAGCACTTTGGGCCTGTTCCATGTGCTCTCTGACAACAGGTACCACGGCTGCAATCCTATCCTGCATTTGTGTTACATGCTCAATAACGCTTCTATAAGGAGTGGGCTGTCCTTCCCACGTCTCTTTGGCAACATCCAACAGCCTTCTGGGGTGTCTACCATACAACAAATCAAATGGAGAAAACCCCGTAGAGGACTGAGGAACTTCTCTGATGGCCATTAACAAGTAGGGCAACAAACAATCCCAGTTTTTCCCATCTCTCTCAACAACCTTTTTTAACATACTTTTTAATGTTTTATTAAACCTTTCCACCAACCCGTCAGTTTGGGGATGGTAGATGGACGTCCTGAGGTGAGTGACCTTAAATAACTTGCATAATTCTTTCATGATCCTTGACATAAATGGAGTACCTTGGTCAGTCAAAATTTCTTTTGGTATTCTCACTCTACTAAATACCTGCACCAGCTCCCTAGCTATCGCCTTGGTTGTGATAGTGCGTAAAGGGACAGCCTCAGGATATCGAGTGGCATAGTCCATAATTACCAGGATATACTGATGGCCCCGAGCAGACTTTAACAAGGGCCCCACGAGATCCATGGCTATTCTGTCAAACGGGACCTCTATAATAGGCATGGGAACTAGTGGGCTCCTGAAATGGGGTCTAGGGGCATGATACTGGCATTCAGGACAGGAAGAACAATATTCAGACACTTCTTTATAAACCCCTGGCCAAAAGAACCTTTGTAAAACTCTTTCAGTGGTTTTTTCTGCCCCTAAATGTCCTGCGGTAACGTGACTATGAGCTAAATCTAGTACCGTTCTCCGATAAGGCTGGGGAACTACCAGCTGTTCCACCACATCCTCACCCCTTTTGACAATGTGGTACAAGAGCTCATTACAGATGGCCATGTGGGGATACGTAACCCTGTCACCTGGTACCACAGGTTCCCCATTAACAATCTTAACATTCTCTCTAGCCTTTATTAAGGTAGGATCCTTTAACTGTTCAGACGCAAACAGATCCTTCTTTACCTCCAGGTCAGGCACGCTTTCAGTTCTAACTACTATGTCTCTGTTCCCGGCAAGAGGGTCCTCACTGGACTCCCCATCTGTCACTTCCCCAGCCAAACTAGCAAAAGGCAAAGGGCCAGAAAGTTCCGAAGACCCACGTACATCCAAAAAATCACCGGTATTATCAACTGGCTTTTTACTTCTCACATCTGTTGATAACCGTGATTCCCACAGTTTCCAAAAATGAGGAAAATCCCTCCCTATTATGGCCTCATGCACCAAGGTAGGGACCAGTCCCACTTTAACCATTGCTGACCCACAACAAGTTTCTATATTCACCTCAGCAGTGGCATAATATTGGGTATCCCCATGTATGCAAGTTACCCCAATAGGTATTTGCTGGACCTTTAAGGGGTTCACTAACCCAGCTTTCACGAGGGTAACTAAACTTCCTGAATCTAGCAAGGCCTCTACCCGGTTACCTTCTAAGAACACATCACACATTTGTTTTTCCAGCTCAGGTGAAGGTACCACAGTACAGGCTAACCTAGCAAAGAAAGACATTCTGCGACATTCAAAGGCAGCATCACATTGCATGGGTTCTTGCGTGACTGGGCAATTGGCAATAACATGACCTGGCATACCACACCTAAAACATTTAACCACACGATTATCAACCCATTTGGGCAGCATAGACCGTTCTAGCCCCATTGGCCTGTTTCCAGGGCCAGTGTTTACAGTCTCTCCAGCCTTGCGTTCTCTTAACCGCCCAGCAACGTTTTCCCACGGAACAGTCTTACCAGTCTTTACTGAAGGGCGCTGTCGAGGATCTATGGGTTGCTGGGTGGTCATCAGTAGTTCCTCTGCTGCCAAATACCTCTCTACCATGTCCACTAATTGGTCAGCAGTACCCGGGTTTCCATGGCTCACCCACTTGCGCAGGACCATGGGCAAAGATCTCAAGTAGCGGTCCATGACGACTCTTTCCACCATCTGGGGACCAGTTAATGTCTCTGTCTGCAGCCATTTTTTTGTTAGCTGAATAAGGTCGTGCATCTGGGAGCGCGGAGGCTTCTCCATGGCGTACAGCCAACGGTGCACCCGTTGTGCTCGTACTGACAGCGTGACTCCCAGGCGGGTCAGGATCTCAGTCTTTAGTTTATCATAGTCCCGAGCCTCAGCAGGGCTTAAATCAAAGTAAGCTTTTTGGGGCTCACCTGACAGGAAAGGTGCCAGCAGACTGGCCCACTGTGCTTTCGGCCAGTTCTCACGCTCGGCAGTCCTTTCAAACGTGGTCAGATAGGCCTCCACATCATCAGCTTCTGTCATTTTCTGCAGGAAGTGACTGGCTCGTATAGAACTAGAGCTGGTTGGAGCACTGACGGCCACATCTCCAACCCGAGCTGCAAGTCTCTGCACCACTTCTGCTAAGGCCTCTCTATCCTGACGCTGTAGTCTCCAATTTTCCTCCATTGCCACCTGCTGCTGTCGGTTGGCCTCCTGCTGAGCCGCTGTAGCTTGCAGCAAGGCTTTAAGCAGATCCTCCATGTCAACAGATTTTTCAGGCGGCTTTGCAGCTGCTTTCACCCAGGACATATATCAAACCCTCAGGGGTGAGTCTCAGTAACTTCACACTGGGCTGTATCTGCATAAACCACCGTTTTCTGCAGGCCTCACAAAGCTGCTGCTTTTACTTATGCGCAGAACGGCCTGCTCGCATTCTCCACCAAGTTGTAACACTGTAGGGGTGCAAGGTGCCTTTTCCTGGGGAATATGGCAGCATGCAGCAGCTGAGGAACAACACAAGTCCAGTTTCTGGTACAACTGACCCCGGCCAGTTTTATTGAAACAGAAAATAAAACAAACCCCAAAATAAAAATACCTTGCCTGTCCGGCACTAACTAAACATAAGATGTTCCTAACTGTCACTAAACAAAACACAGAGTTCTTCAGTACATACTGTATAGCTTACTTGCATCAGAAAGCGTGTCTCTCACACACAGATCCTGCAGCCTTCCCAGGCAGTCTGCCCATACTAATCAGGTTAGAAGCACTATATCACTCTTACACAGCTGAAACCCTGATTAGCCCTCTGTGAGGCCAAAGACCCGAACTGGGCCCAATGTCTAGAACTCGCCTTATCTCTCTCTCAGAGCCTTTACCCAGCTTTTACAGCAAACTGAAAAGGTTCAGACAAAACAAAAAGCATTTTTCCTAGAAGTTAACATTTTCTAAAACATGTAAGACAAGAACCTGGGACAAATATACCTGCCCTCAAACACTATCCCAGTGTTCTTGTCACAGTACTTATTATCTGCACTCTCAGACCACTCACTGTAATGTGTATGCACTGTGCGCTGCCACTTTATCATGATCTGTACTTACAGGCAATCCACATTTCCTAGTATATGCCTTGAGCATTTGCTCCTGTTATTTGCATGAGAAGTGAGTCACGTGCTACATACAGTATTTGGATTTAATTGCATCTTGCGTATTTGGCCAACTCAGAATAGGTAGGTGTTGCTGCAGGGCTTCATTAAGTTGTCACTGATGATAGCATGCTAAAGTTTTTCCCCATAACCCGTCCTTTGTCTTACTAGAAGTTGATGGTGCTGGTAGCAGACACTGCACTTCCATCCTCTGCTACAATGGACACGTGGGCTGTGCCATGATCATCTGCCTTGTAGAATATGGGCTCATAATATTCGAATGGATAAGTGGTATCATCTGAGATCTGCTGTTTTAAAAACGCAGCATAGTCATTTGAAGTGAAATTCTTCATCACCTGCAGGTAGAATCACATCTGTCAAGTCTGGCCATATTTGTTATCTCCACACATAAGACAATACAGATATAGTTGCGAGCAACACCCACTTACCTATGTATGTTTATACAAAGTCTCATTGTATTAATCTACCACCATTGTAAAGCGCAAATATCTCCCTGCACAAACTCTCCGCTCTACACAAGATCTGCGTCTCTCATCCACACGTATTACTCACTCCCACTCAAAATTACAGGACGTTTTCCGGACTGCACCCACTCTGTGGAATGCCCTCCGATTCACAATAAGACTCACCTCTAGTCTTCAAACCTTCAAGTGTTCCCTGAAAACTAACTTCTTTAAAACAAGCTCATCAAATTCCGGACCCACCCAAATAACCTTCAATGCCTCCCTATCTAATTACATCTCCTTTTCACAGTCCACACATAACCTTACATATTTTTGTCTTTCCTTCACTTTTACATCCTCATGACCCTTGGCCAACATTGCTGAGTGACCATATCATACAGCCCATTAAGAACCTTTGCAATCTGGCAGGAACATTATACAATATATAGCACCCATTCTTGTGTATCAATGCCGATTTCCCTATAAATTGTAAGCTTGCGAGCAGGGCCTTCCTACCTCTATGTCTGTTATTGCCCAGTTTTGTTCTATTACTGTTGTTCCAATTGTAAAGCGCAATGGAATATGCTGCGCTATATAAGAAACTGTTAATAAATAAATATGTTGGTGCTGTTTAAATAAATGTTGATAAATAATTACAAATGGTGGACAGAGACATTAGACACAGTGCTTTTTAAGTATACTCTGTCCAAGGGTGATATACTATATGTCTAGAGTTAGATGAATTTATAGGAGTGAGGGGAATAAGCTTGCACTGTCACTTGACTGACATGCTCCTATGAAATCCCAACAATCCCAACAACTGGTTTCCCATCTCCTATCTACTAGCCTTGATCTGCAAAGAGACGCTGAAGTCATTGGATATATCAGTCTGGCAGAACTGTACATTACCTCTGTTATGTCCACAAAGTCGGGATCTCCAAGCAGAGTTCTCTTTGCGTAAGCAAAGCGGAAAGCTTCTACTATGCGATGGTAGGTCAGTCCGAGAGCCTCAGGCTTTACACTGTTACTGGAAAAATTAAAACCTAGTTGAAAACAAGAGAGGGTAAATGACAATAAATCGTACTATACCAAGAGTTTACATTATTATCACTTGTATGTTATCAGTTATGACAACCTCGGAGTTTATGACTTTGAAGAAAATGGAGTTCCAGCTGGGAATGGCTAGTTTTCTCTGGAGAAATAATTAGCACAGATAGTTACAGATCAGTCACCTGAGGCTTCTCTACAGGTGACAAAACTAACAACTCTCTTCTTCCAAATCTCACCATTCAGTATGTTGAGGATGAGCCCAAGTACGGGACCACTCAGAGGTGCAGAAGGACTGATGAGGGTGAAATCTCCAAGTTGAAAACTAAGTGGATTCTCTTCAATGGTCACTTTGTAGTTTCTCAGATCTTCCTCTGTAATGATTCCACCTGCAAAACAATGTATGTAAAGTAGGGATTAAGGGCACATCCTCATTGGGCAATTACGTCATGGATATATGTCATTCTAAGAGTTTATCTAAATTAACCAGATGCCACTAACACAATACATGTTTGTCTCACCTGCTTGCTGGATGTCCTTCACAATTTGCTTAGCTAGTGAGCCGGTGTAGAAAGAATTGGCATCTTCTGCCAGGATCTGTAGCGTGTCAGCAAGTTTAGGCCACTTCACAATGTTTCCTTTCTCCAAAACCTTTCCTTCTGCATTGCAGAATACCTCGCTGAGAGGACAGGAGACAGTTTCAATAGTAACATGCATTTTACATCTGGAAGTTTTTTGTTTTTTTTTATAAATTCCTCAAATGTACATTTTTAGATCACCACAATATCCATGATGGCTCATTCCATGCCACTTCAGCCACGCCATGTACTGTCACTCACCAACTCCATTCTGATGACATTTTAGATGGGTGTGGATTATTAGATAAACCGTCAATAGGTCTACCCCTAATGGTAGACATGCATTAGGTCGACAGGGTCAAAAGGTCAACATAGAATAGGTAGACAGTAGAAAAGGTTGATAGGGTTAAAAGGGCAACATGGAAATGGTCGACACAAAAAGGGGGGGGTTTGTCACTTTTCTGCCACAAACAAGCCCTATTAGTGTAACACGTCTGCTCGCCATGCTTCGGGCAAGGTTACTATTCTCAAACGTAGTCCATGTGGATGGTAAAGTATGAAAAAGTTGGAAAAAAAGAGGAAAAACGTGTCGACCATCGTCATGTCGACCTTTCACCTAGTCGACCGTTTGACCCTGTTGATCTAATGCATGTCTACCATTAGTAGACATTTTGATTGACTGTAGACCTTTTTAGTGTAGATCTATAGACCGCATACAATTTTAGACATACTCTAATAGCAGCTAGAAAGCAATGAGAATATTGAAATTCTTTTTTTTCCCTCGGGGCATTAAATTGTTGTTTGTGTGCAGAAATCGGGGTAGTCTTTTTTCCTATATATATTTTTTACAAGTCTGCTCTCAAACATATTAGAGAGCTGAAGTTTAAATGAGGGAATTAGATACTTAGTGATAAAAAAAAACCCTAATGTTTATCAATATTGTTTTAAGTATTAAAAAAGTAAAAAAACAACAACTGGATTAGTACTGGAGTTTACAATTAGCAAATGGAAGAAATAAGAAATGTTCCCGTCTGTGAATTCGACGATACAGAGCGTTGCAAGAAAAAAAAAAACAATAGTGAAAATTGTGGGGATATAAGGGGGGCTAATACTGTATTTGTGGTGTTTCAATCGTTATAGCGTTTAATGTACTTTTTATTCCTTCTGTTCCCATGTCTCTCTGGCTTGTGTCACTATTACCCCATGTGTGTGTTCATCCATTAGCCTATATATTCTGTACTATAATCTTACCCAGGTAAATACAGGTGTGCTGTGACCTGGCACCTAGTGCTGCCATGTTATGTTATTGTAGGAGGATGCCAGTCTGGTATGAGGTTATTACAGGTTATCATTGCTATGCCTATTGAGTCCATCCTGTGATCCTTATATGGGCACACAGGAAATACATTTGAGGACCAGGTAATGTCTCTTTGAAGCTTCTCCTCCACAGGGGACAATCAGGACTTAATCCAATTTCCCTGTCATTGTCCCTTCTGTTTACTGTCCTCTGTTCCATCCTGGTCTCTGACAGACATCACGGAGCCTGACCCAGCATGTGGTCAGCAGGAGAAGGCCAGCTGTGGGAGGGAGTAGGGAAATACCTGAGGTGGGATACCACCAATCAGGAACCTGCGTCTCCTCCCCAGGTGAGCGCTGCATGATGGGCATTTGGAAGGTTTTAAAAGAGGTTGCGCAGGTCAGCTCTGCATGTTAGTCGCAGGACTCTTACTATCTGGACTGCTACCTGTATACTGTTTCTGGGCTATATTTACGTCTGTTTCCTGTGAATTATCTATTCCTGTGTGCTGTGAGAAATAAACCATCACTTTGGTTTCATCGGCTCTGTGTCTGAGTGATTAGAAGAACCCCGTATCCTCACATTAATGAAGAAAGAAATTCTTAGTTTAAGGACAGAACAGTCTCTTGATGGATAAAAAATGGAATATCTGTTTTCATCATAAAAGTTTGATACCGACAACACTAAAGGTTCCTAATGCAAATTTAGCAAATGTGTGAACTGTTGTTGCTTTTCACACCTTGATACCCAAACCATTAAGAGATACCCCTTGGAATTAATGTATATACGCAGTGGAGGCAACCAATGGTATCCACAAAAAAGAAAGGGGTGTGGCCTAACTGGAGTTTTCCACTGCGGTCACAGAGGGAACATGGTCTAGCAGGAAGCCACCCCTCTCCCGTTACATCACTCTGGGGTATGCCCAACATCCCTATGGGTGCTGGATTGCCCCCAGAGACTTGTGCCTGCAATGCCAGCTCCTTCTTACGGACATGAGCCAATTTCTGCAGGATAATGGCACACTGTAGCACCGGACTCCTGTCACTGCGGAAGAGTCATCATTTTGACACCCGGGAGTAGCACCTCCGTTGTGACATGTGTGTATATAACAGCAGTGCTCATTTTTTATTTTTAAATGAAGTTTAACTGCAATTTAAAAAAAACTGTTTTTGTAACCACTTAACTGGCTAATATTTTTTTTATATCCAAAACTCGCTCAGAAATTATACTTTTATTTTAATGATTGAATCGGATTAAGAACATCTATTTAAAACATATCCTGAAAATGTCACAGTCACATGACATTCTAACATGTCGTCACTGTCTACATGATGAATGTCAACATTATTACTGAGAAGCCTTGCGTGAGTGAGCTGGCAGGTCCCATGCAACTCCGTTAGTGCGGGGCTTTTTTCTTGTTATTTTTGCTTTTTGATGAAAATGCGTCTTATTCGCATTGCTATGCAAGTAAGCAAACCCTGCTGCTTAAAATTATAGGAAAACACTGTAGCGTAGAATTTTGTATGCAGATACAGCCACAGTCGAACACAGAATATAGGCATGCTGCATATAATTTTAGTCAGCAAAAGCTGCTTGTGGGTCATATTCTCATCATTTTGGGAATAAGACGCATTTTAATGGAAAAAGCTGCACTATAAAAGGCGTTTGACGCTACCAAGACGCGCCACGGCATGGTGTGACTGGAAGGACTGTTTAATGTGCAGAGAGGCTAGATGTAAGTGGACACATTTGTAACTGCAACAGTATATAAGGTGTTTCTCAGGTTGTGGTTTAAGAAATGAGAAGTCCCGTGTACAGTTTCCATACTCGCTCATCCCCACCCACCCCCACCCACACACCCTTCTCTCTCGCTGCCTCAGTTGCAGAGTAGTCTCTGGCACAGTGCAGGTCTCTGGGGGATCATGGAACCTGCACTATGTTTATGGTGATTTCTCTACTGCACATGCGCAAATCTTCAGGAATATGGTGCATCCATCATCTTCCCGATGCTTCCTGCAGTGCTGGTGCAGGACTCCAGAGAGAGTATAATGTATGAGGGCTGGTAATGGCAGAAATTAGAGGAACCAAGCTCAATATGCATAGAATATCAGTTTTCCCCTCACAACACTGAAAAGCTGTACCAGACCTTGGCCCTCATTCCGAGTTGTTCGCAGCGGATCATCGCATCGCAAACGGCAGGAAAACCACAAACTGCGCATGCGCAAAAGCGGAAATACGCATGTGCAAGCATAGCGATACGACACTTGTGCAGAATTACTACAAAGAAAACTGCTCGTAATACACAAACGAAAACGGGGAGTGACGGAGGCGTGGCAGAGGCACGGCTTCGCAATCCTACGACATGGGCGTGAAAGTGGGCGGCTAGTGTGGGAGTATGCATCCAGCAATAGGCGTGTTTTTGGCAAAAATGCGTATCCTATGTTAAAAGTACATAACAAATTTTCGCTATCTTCACGCAGCAGAAGAGTGAGTTTGCAGCTACTCAGCACTTGCGAAGTACTGTTACAAGTGTGTGTGTGCTCTAAATAGCAATTAATTAGCAACTGAATTCACCTGTTGAGCATTTACTTGCAAAACACTGCTCTTACAAAATAATACAAGCAGCAATTATATGACCACTTCATATTTGTTTTGTTAGGCCAAACAAATCTGACACACTCACAAATAATGCACTGTATTTTTTGTACCAATAAAAATCAACTGATGTTAAATGCATGTTTAAATTATTTGTTTTATAATCTCAAATGTGACTAAACTAACTAATAAACTACATCAGCTAAATCTTCTCAACATAGATATACCTTTGTACATACCAAATAACATGAGCACCATAAAGCAGCCTACATTTAATGTGACTTATTTAAAAAAAAAATAACAATTATTTTAACAATGTGTGTCCATATCTAATACTATGGCATGTTGCCCCTAGTAACCCACGTTTTTTTTGGGGTTTTTTTTTTGTATATGTTAATTTAAGTGTTGTGCAAGGCATACAGATTTAAAATTACACTATGCAATGTTTGTCTTAATATTCTGATTGTTCCCTTGTTCCACAAATGTCAATATGCCATGTTCAAGTTTACAGGGCACAGTTTTCATGAGTGCATAACCTTTAATAAAACACACAAACAATTGTAAAGTAATTTTTTTTTACTTCAAATAAAGTTCAAAATCAACACAACATGGCTACAAATGAGCATCACATACAGAGATGGACATAGCAGCAAGCAGATGGCATTGGGCAAATGCACATAGCAGAACCCAGTACTATGGTAACCCCTTATTCTGCCAGAATTTGTTTTTTTCAATTAAGTAAGTGAACCCCCAGCCAGACTAAACTTTTAGGGGAACTGAGGTAGATTCCGGAACAAACACACAAACACAAACATACACAGCACGCTAGGAAGAGGAAGATGGCTCAGGTGTAGGCACAAATAACTCACAGGCTACAATTTAAAGAAAACATTTCACTTTGAGGGAGTTCTACATTCTGGCCTCACAAGCCAAAATAAAAAAAATACATCGAGGCAACATGTAAAACATGAGTGCTGCCCATCTGGAAAGACATCACTTTCTCTTTTTTTTCCCCGCCTGATGATGTTCTTCTTGGCTTGGTCTGCGGAGCGACCTTCGAGGGCCCTGCCCAGTGGGATGTTCTTTCTGGGCAGGGGGAGGGGAGGGAGCCGATGTGGATGGCACTCTGCCACTGTGGGCAAGGGAGACAGCGATGTCCTGGAGCCCTTGCCGAATGGAATTGGCAAGTTCATGGAAGGAGGAGGCGAGTTGATCTTGTCCCTGCCTGATCTCTGCCAGACCTTGGCAGAGTTGAGCTACACCTTGCTCCACACTGGTTCTGTGCTCAGTGAGCCGGACAGGTATCTGGCTTACCTCCCGGAGCATCCTGTCCTGAAAAGCATTCAGGCTCTCACCATACCTGGCTATTTCAGTCAGGATTTCCGGGATAGCAGAGGGTTGGGTGGGGGGGCCAGTTGGAATCTGGATGGGTGGGATTTGTGGTCTCACACTGCCAGACACACTAGGTCCCTCCACCTCAGCCTCAGCCACATAACCCTCCTGTGACTCTACCTGCTCACCCCCCTGTGCTGTGTTATGTGCAAAGCAAATAGAACATTTTTTTAAAAAACCCACTGAGCAGGTTATTGGGTTCAGTTGTCAGCCTGTGTAGCAATTATGCACAACAACATTCACTTTTGCAGAAGCAAAAGGAAAAAGAGTAGAAAAAAACAATATGAGATTTTTGTTTACATTAAAAAATATTAAAATAAAAAATGTGTGTAAACTTACCTGGCAAGTCATGTGCATGGAGTATTTTAGGCAGGTACGTGTCCATATAAGACACCCCAACCCCCTCCTCGTAGCTCACACAGTCCATCGCTATCTCCAACAGATCTGTATATTCCACAGTGGCAGCTGGTCCTCCCCCTGTTGCCCTCGAGGCATTCCACTCCGCAGCCCTCTTGCCCTTCAGGCGGGATTTGAAGTCGGCCCAACTACATATGTGGTGAAAAACAGGGGCAAGGTAGTGTTAAATTTTGGAAACCTGCTTAAATATATAGTACACATGCTATGCATTTGGTTGCTATAGGCAACATCACATCTAAGTTACTTTTTAATAATACTTGGCACAGAAAATGGACTGGCAGTATACACTTACCGTCTTCGAACTTCCTGCGAGGTGCGGACTATTGAGCCGACTTCATTAATAGAATTAGTGATGTCCCTCCAAATTCTGTCTTTGGTTGCAGCACCCATGTTTTTGGGTCCTCGATGTATTTTTTGCATGGCCTGTGTGACCAAAATCCGTAACTCCCTCTTAGTGAATGTGGGCTGTCTCTTTTTTTTTCTGGAAGTAGCCTGTGAGCTATCATCCTGACCTTCATCACCATCTTCCTCTTCACTAGCTGCTTGTGTAGTTTGTGTTTGAGCTGCTAGTCCAGAATCACCCTCAGTTTCCCCACTAGCTATGTCGGGCAGGGGATTCACTCCTAACTCCTGGGTAGCAGAAGGAGTTTGTATAGTACTGGGTCCTGGTATTTCTGAGTCTGCATTTGCAAAATCAAGCATCTGCCTCCGCAGTGCTAATCTTCTCTGTGTTAGTGCTGCCATCTGCTACTGCACCTCGTCCATCTCTGCTGCCGTCTGCTCACGAGTAGCCATGTTGCTGGTAGCATGTGTGTATGCACGAGTGTTCGGGTATTTATAGCTGCTTGCGTTTTCCGGTGCGGAATTCCGCGCAGGTGTATATTTTGCTAATTGGTCCAATAATTGCTACACTGGCTATGTGAACGCCCTGCATGCACCTGTGTGTGGGTGTATGCGTAAAATTACTGAAGCACAGTGGACATTTCTGAGCACATTTCTGAGTGAGTTTAGCGAATATTTAATATTGTTTCAGTACAGTTTTATTTATATAATATTCCCCTTTCCATATATGTTGTGGAAGATTGTTGTATCTAATGTTTTTTTTTTAAAAACAAAAGGTTATTTTTTAAGATATATGTGAAGGCTAATCTGTTTTTAATGAGAAGCCATATCTGAATGTTTGTGTGTTTCCGCGGGTGCGAATCTCCGCCCATGAGAACTGTACAAACTGTCCTGCACATCAATGTACACATATCAATAAAGTTGATTACAGATTACACCATACATTTCCAACCAATCACATGCAACCCAAAACTATAAATATAAGCCCATATATGGAAAACGCCATTGCCATGATGCGCGCAGCAGAATTCACGCGCCGCGAGCTGCGCGTCCTAGTGGCAGTGATGGACCGCCGCGTAGGCCGCGCAGGGCCCTTTGTCCCAAACAGGGTAAAGCGCGAGGCCTACGTGGAGGTCCGCCGCTTATTGCGGACCCGCGTCCGCAGCCGGAGGTCCGTGATACAGCTCGAGAGGCGCTGGAGCGATCTCCGCAGGCGTACGCCAGACCTGTTGGCGGAGCTGCGACAACAAATCCGGACCCTACGTGGGCGCAGTAAGTAACATTTCAGTACATGACAGATTTTAAGCATAACCTTTGCATACTTTCACTAAGTGAGAGTGTGAAAATTAGCACACTTACAATAAATTTGTAGAATAAACATGAGTGTGTGTGGGTAGGGCAAGCAGTACTGACTGTATATCAAGGTGCTTCTGCAAAAGTGAATGTTGTTGTGCATAATTGCTACACAGGCTGACAACTGAACCCAATAACCTGCTCAGTGGGTTTTTTTTAAAAATGTGGATGGTTTTGAGAACTGGTGATGTTGCCTATATCAAACATTCAGATTCTATATATTATCTGATAGAAGCAGCTTAATAAAGTGTATGTATAATATGATTGGTTGCTATGGGCAACATCACCAGTACAAACATTTTACAAACTTAGTAATGTTACCCCTGTCTCTTTAACATGGGACAGAACAGAGTAATAGGAATATGCTGATGTTATAAATGTATATGCTAAAACCTAAATATTACATATGTCATTCTAGGGCGAGCACAACGGCAAGGTGCTGCTGCTGGTGCTGGGAGCCCACACCAGGCCACTTCTCAAGCCCCATCCCCTTCTGTCTCCCCCTCTCCAGGCCACTCCCCCTCTCCAGCCCACACCCCCTCTCCAGCCCAATCCCCCTCTCCAGCCCAATCCCCCTCTCCAGCCACCACCCCCTCTCCAGACCACTCCCCCTCTCCAGGCCACCACCCCCTCTCCAGCCACCACCCCCTCTCCAGCCACCACCCCCTCTCCAGCCACCTCACCCTCTCTTTCCCAAACCCCCTCTCCAGCCCAATCCCACTCTCCAGCCCACACACCCTCTCCAGCCCAATCCCACTCTCTTTCCCAATTCCCCTCTCCAGCCCACACACCCTCTCCAGCCCAATCCCACTCTCTTTCCCAATTCCCCTCTCTGCCCCCCTCCCCCTCTGTGTCCCAAAAAACCACTCCACCACCCTCACCCTATCATTCCCAAACCCCCTCTGTAAGGACCTCCCCCTTCCATCCACTCACAGAATTAGACCCTCCTTCCCCCATCCTGCCTCCTTCCCCCATCCTGAACCCATCCAGCCTCTATCCCCCAGCCAGACACCTTCGCCCCCAACAGAATGGGCAGCAGAGGCCCCGGAGCAACTTGAGGGAGGTGGCCAAGTGGCAGAGGAGAGTAAGTTCACACACATTCCTTATTTTTTAAAGTTACAAAAATAAATAAATAAATAAATAAATGCAGTGTTGTACTGTGGGCAATCTTTTGTCAAGGTTAAATGCTTGTCTTCTTCATCATGGTATGGATGATGCCTTTACATTTGTGTGCGGAACATTATATGTACAGTGTCTACATCTGGTTGACAATCACTATGTCGACAGGTTTGGCTGCACAACAGGGTTTGTATGTGATACATTATATGCAAAACATTTAGACCTGAGTGGTACTTTTTGTGTGGTTTTTCTTTTACAATTGTGCTTGGGTATTGCAATATTTTCACAAAAAAGTCGCAGGAGTCACTTTGTTAGGCAGACTAAGGACACAGTGATTTGTGTTGTGAAAGTTACACTCCTACTATTTAGGATTTATACATTTATAAAGCTGTTTGACCTTATGATGTAAGGCAGGCTTTCATGGAGTGTGGGCATGCTACGATATGTGGTCCTTCTGAAGATGTTGATATGCAGTGTGATGATGCAGGGCCAACCACAAAAAAGATAAGTTGGCTTCACTCCAGATATGATGGAATGCCAACATGGTGTTACATTTACTAAGATGGTAGTTCTCTTTAAGATGGGATGTTGCCCATAGCAACCAATAAGATTATACTTGTAATTTTTAAAACCCCTTCTACAAGATAATATGTTGATTTTGTTTGGTTGCTATGGTCAACGTCCCATCTTAAATAGAACTCCCATAGTAGTACATGTACCCCATGGTGTGGTACACTTTTTCAAATTGTTAAAAAAAAAACATTGCTGAGCAGGCTTGTGTGTTGTTCTGCTACTGATTTATCCTTAAAACAGCCATGATGTAGTCACTTTGCCATTAAAGCAGGCCTGTCCAAACTGCGGCCCTCCAGCTGCTGAGAAACTACACATCCCAGCATGCCCTGACACAGCTTTTGCATTCTCTGACCCCAAAACTGTGTCAAGGCATGCTGGTATATGTAGTTTCACAACAGCTGGAGGGCCTCAGTTTGGACATGCCTGCATTAAAGTGTGCTTTGTGCCTTGCTTGTATAATAGGTAATGTGAGTAAGTTAGTAATGTTTATGTTGCCTCTAAATTTCAGATGTTGCAGTTGGAGAACCCACCTCTTTTGTGGCCATTCTGGACAACATGCGCCAACACCTGCATGGCTTAATGAGGTGTATTGAGCAGCTACAAAAATTATCATGATTTTTTGTGTGTTTAAATTTTATTTTTCAGTTTAAAAAATAAATAAAAAATAAATAAAACCAAGTTATTTCAAGTTAAGCGGATTTTTGTGTTTATTAATGCAATAAAGGATCAGCAGATTGGCTAGCAGAAATGGATTACCTTAAACATATCACACATCTAACGTTAGATTTTAAAATAAAACCAAAATACAGTTAGGAGGTTATTGTCTAAAGAAACATGTAAACACCTTCATTCACAAACTAAACCTCAACACCAAAAAAAAAAACACACAAAAAAAAACACTAAACCAGGCACATTTAAAACATCTATATTTATAATTTAAACATTTAAATGACGATGGCCAATTATGCCTACAAAGTGTTCTTCAGGTATTTTTAAAATACTTAATTGGTCATGAACATTATCATTCATTACACTAATTGGATTCGTAATTGAGGAGGGATTGTGGACTTTAAACTGAAAGGTGTAATTTCACTTAATAGAAAAAAAAACCCATTGTTGTGCGTTTTTCCGCAAAAGTGAGCACTTTTAAGAGGAATGTGTAAATCTACGAAAACTTAGTATTTTTACGTTGAGGTTTGTGTTAATGCGATGCTTTCGCATTGCTGCGATGTCATTTGGCGTACGCCTACTTTGTGTAATACTGCGGACGAATTAGCAAAAATAAGTTGGGGGCGGATATTCGCAATTTTGCAACATGTTCGCAATTTTGCTCATACCTTGTGCGAACGAAAAAAATAGCGAACAACTCGGAATGACCACCCTTGTGAGTATTGGATTCTGGATCATTTGCTATAGAAAATCTTTATCAAATATTTACAGTGGAATACATTTCAAGCATTAAACAAGTATTTTTTATTACATTCTTATATTCAACATTAGGCAATAAATTAAGTATACATTAAGCCAGATTGTTGGAATCACTCCCATTTTACAGGTAGCTGTGATTTAACAAAAGAGGCATTAAACCCCACTGGCTATCCCTCTTGCAATAGGATCAAATTATAAAAATGGTAAGATATTTTATCCTCTGGTGAAAAGCCTCGTGGATACTGTTGGTCCTTGTGCACTGGACCTAGTCTCAGGAACACTGGGAGTGCTTTAAGTACTACACTTTTCTATTATAATTAATTTTTCATGTGAAAATTATTTATTGTGTATGGCACGTACAACAAAAGAAAATTAATACAATACCAGAATTGCGCAGTGAAACAAAAAGAGCTGCCCAGACACACTGTTCAGTGGGGGAAAAACACCAATTCCCAACGTAGCATAAAGAAAAAACTGGTGGACAGAGTGTCACTGGCGCTCAATCCGTAAGGATGTGTGAGGGCCCCCAATGACGGGGTCCTATATCCCTGAAATGGGACTAGGTCCTTTTGGTGGTAAAAAGTAGCTCAATAACAATTAATATAAAATCACATGAAAATATTTAATGTTAAAAACATACAACACGTGAACACTGAAAGTGCATGGTGGTCATGAACAATCCAAAAAAGTGACTTGTGCTTTTTTAGTCCACAAAGATGCTCTCACCCTCTTACTGTGGTGCGGTGGGCTAGCTTATAAAATAAGCTGGTGTGGTCCTGGGCTGAATTAGCCTAGCACCACCGCAGAAGATTTATCAGCATGGATTCACTTCCAGTTCACATGTGCTTCTCCTCAGTCCAAAAACAACGCGTTTCGGTTCCACAGAACCTTTCTCAAGAATTGGATGAGGATTCCTATCCTGTAGTGTCTTTTATACCTGGTTAATGAGCTACTAAATTGATTAATTAGTTATGATGTCACTTCCTGTTTTTCAAAACGGAAGTGCTATGTTTGCGTTCCAGTGCCGTTCTTACAAAAATTCCTTCCCTTAAAATACTTCTCTCTATTCATATATAATATGCTACCTCATTGTATAACAACACCACTTCATTGTATTTCAAAAATGTCCAAAGAAGCCAAAGTTCCGCCGCGTCTGTGCTTCCGTTTACGCCAACCGGAAGTCACATGGGCGCTGTCTCGCATCCGCTTCCTGTCGTGGCCGAGCCGCATGCATCTCCTCCCTCCGGAAGTGACGGAAATGAGGTCCACACATGCGTTCCACACGGGGCGGCGGGGATCTATCACAATGAAGTATGTTCAGCCATCTTGTTTAATGGACAAAGTGCTGGTATGCATGTACTTTGGAGCGGCCGGGAGCACCCACTCGTTACCTTTCTTTGTGGTACTTCATATTCCCAGCCTGTCCATCCCTTTTACCCGAGTGGGGTCCCAAACCTGCTCCGTTGATTCCACATTATGATGCTTGTGTAAATGATGTTATAGGCATAAAAAGGATAAACAAGAAAAATATATATTAGAACCATGACATAGGAAAACTAAAAAAAGACTAAAAAAGACATATAATGAATCAATACATTATTTATAATATTTCAAATGCCATTTAAAATACCAGCAAATCATTAAAATACCAGCAAATCATTAAAATGTCAGTGGAAAACTATTAGTGGATAATTTATGATAGCTCCAGGGACATGCACCTCGCCTAAGAATATTAATCTAAAAACCACTTTAGCTCGAAGTCTACATTATGCCCCCTGGGTTTCAAAGTATCTAAATTAAAAATCCACTTCATTTCACATTGTGCAAGACGCTTTTCTACATTTTTGTTCTTCCAATTCGGTTTGATTTGCTGTAGTCCTAAAAATCGTTTTATATGTCCTTCACATTTGTTATGTGTGGTTCTGAAATGGTCAGATAGGGGATGGGTTTCCAGCCCCTTGCGGATATTATATATATGCTCCGCAGCACGAGTTTTCAAAGGGCGCGAGGTCTTTCCTACATATATCAGTCCGCATTTACATTCCAGTAAATATACAATATTTCGGGAGTGGCATGTCACAAAGTCATTTATCCTATATTTGGAACCATTCACTTCAAATTCAGTGATTTTACGCGATATGTCCTTCTTACTGGTGGTGCGGCACATCAGGCATTCCCCACACCTGTGGAAACCCTTGTTACAACTTCTGACCCCTATATTTTCCGTAAGGCTACTCTTGACCAGATGGTCCTTCAAACATTTGGCTTTTTTGTAGATAAACACCGGTTTGGGTGGAAGATGATCCCCAAGTACCGGGTCATCTTTCAATATGCGCCAATTGTTCCTGAAGATGTTTTCAATCTTCTTATGGTAGCCCCCATATCTCGTAATGAAGGCCCATTGATACGGATTCTCTCCTTGCTGCTCCTTCACTTTCTCTACAAGCAAGTCCTTTCTATCTATTTTTTGGACCTTCTCTTTCGCTTTTTCCAAAAGTCCATCATCATATCCTTTTTCCCGGAAGCGATCTGTCATTTCATCCATCTGTGTGTCCAGAATCGCCTTGTTTGTACAATTTCTTTTCAATCTTTTGTACTGGCCAACAGGAATATTCTCTAGCCACCTATGGTGGTGTTCACTATTTATGTTCAGGTAGGCATTAGAGTCCGTTGGCTTCCGATGGGTTTTAGTACAAATCTCGTTGTTTTCTATGTATATGCTCAAATCCAAAAAGGATAATTCTTCATTACTCTGGGTATAGGTTAGGATGATATTAAACTGATTACAATTGAGAAGGTCCTGAAATGCACGAAGGGATACCTCACTCCCTTTCCAAACCATAAAAATATCATCAATGAACCGCCACCAGCAAACCAGGCCCGCCCCCAGCTCTTTCAAAGGGTCCACTGGGTCAACCTCTACATGGCCTACTGGGAGGCATCCACAGTGGACCCTTTGAGAGAGCTGGGGGCGGGCCTGGTTTGCTGGTGGCGGTTCATTGATGATATTTTTATGGTTTGGAAAGAGAGTGAGGTATCCCTTTGTGCATTTCAGGACCTTCTCAATTGTAATCAGTTTAATATCATCCTAACCTATACCCAGAGTAATGAAGAATTATCCTTTTTGGATTTGAGCATATACATAGAAAACAACGAGATTTGTACTAAAACCCATCGGAAGCCAACGGACTCTAATGCCTACCTGAACATAAATAGTGAACACCACCATAGGTGGCTAGAGAATATTCCTGTTGGCCAGTACAAAAGATTGAAAAGAAATTGTACAAACAAGGCGATTCTGGACACACAGATGGATGAAATGACAGATCGCTTCCGGGAAAAAGGATATGATGATGGACTTTTGGAAAAAGCAAAAGAGAAGGTCCAAAAAAAAAAAAAAAAAAAGATAGATAGAAAGGACTTGCTTGTAGAGAAAGTGAAGGAGCAGCAAGGAGAGAATCCGTATCAATGGGCCTTTATTATGAGATATGGGGCTACCATAAGAAGATTGAAAACATCTTCAGGAACAATTGGCGCATATTGAAAGATGACCCGGTACTTGGGGATCATCTTCCACCCAAACCGGTGTTTATCTACAAAAAAGCCAAATGTTTGAAGGACCATCTGGTCAAGAGTAGCCTTACGGAAAATATAGGGGTCAGAAGTTGTAACAAGGGTTTCCACAGGTGTGGGGTATGCCTGATGTGCCGCACCACCAGTAAAAAGGACATATCGCGTAAAATCACTGAATTTGAAGTGAATGGTTCCAAATATAGGATAAATGACTTTGTGACATGCCACTCCCGAAATATTGTATATTTACTGGAATGTAAATGCGGACTGATATATGTAGGAAAGACCTCGCGCCCTTTGAAAACTCGTGCTGCGGAGCATATATATATAATATCCGCAAGGGGTTGGAAACCCATCCCCTATCTGACCATTTCAGAACCACACATAACAAATGTGAAGGACATATAAAACGATTTTTAGGACTACAGCAAATCAAACCGAATTGGAAGAACAAAAATGTAGAAAAGCGTCTTGCACAATGTGAAATGAAGTGGATTTTTAATTTAGATACTTTGAAACCCAGGGGGCATAATGTAGACTTCGAGCTAAAGTGGTTTTTAGATTAATATTCTTAGGCGAGGTGCATGTCCCTGGAGCTATCATAAATTATCCACTAATAGTTTTCCACTGACATTTTAATAATTTGCTGGTATTTTAATGATTTGCTGGTATTTTAAATGGCATTTGAAATATTATAAATAATGTACTGATTCATTATATGTCTTTTTTAGTTTTCCTATGTCATGGTTCTAATATATATTTTTCTTGTTTATCCTTTTTATGCCTATAACATCATTTACACAAGCATCATAATGTGGAATCAACGGAGCAGGTTTGGGACCCCACTCGGGTAAAAGGGATGGACAGGCTGGCAATATGAAGTACCACAAAGAAAGGTAACGAGTGGGTGCTCCCGGCCGCTCCAAAGTACATGCATACCAGCACTTTATCCATTAAACAAGATGGCTGAACATACTTCATTGTGATAGATCCCCGCCGCCCCGTGTGGAACGCATGTGTGGACCTCATTTCCGTCACTTCCGGAGGGAGGAGATGCATGCGGCTCGGCCACGACAGGAAGCGGATGCGAGACAGCGCCCATGTGACTTCCGGTTGGCGTAAACGGAAGCACAGACGCGGCGGAACTTTGGCTTCTTTGGACATTTTTGAAATATAATGAAGTGGTGTTGTTATACAATGAGGTAGCATATTATATATGAATAGAGAGAAGTATTTTAAGGGAAGGAATTTTTGTAAGAACGGCACTGGAACGCAAACATAGCACTTCCGTTTTGAAAAACAGGAAGTGACATCATAACTAATTAATCAATTTAGTAGCTCATTAACCAGGTATAAAAGACACTACAGGATAGGAATCCTCATCCAATTCTTGAGAAAGGTTCTGTGGAACCGAAACGCGTTGTTTTTGGACTGAGGAGAAGCACATGTGAACTGGAAGTGAATCCATGCTGATAAATCTTCTGCGGTGGTGCTAGGCTAATTCAGCCCAGGACCACACCAGCTTATTTTATAAGCTAGCCCACCGCACCACAGTAAGAGGGTGAGAGCATCTTTGTGGACTAAAAAAGCACAAGTCACTTTTTTGGATTGTTCATGAGCACCATGCACTTTCAGTGTTCACGTATTGTATGTTTTTAACATTAAATATTTTCATGTGATTTTATATTAATTGTTATTGAGCTACTGTTTACCACCGAAAGGACCTAGTCCCATTTCAGGGATATAGGACCCCGTCATTGGGGGCCCTCACACATCCTTACGGATTGAGCGCCAGTGACACTCTGTCCACCAGTTTTTTCTTTGTGTATGGCACGTGTATCTAAAATATAATTGTAACCTACCTGCATGCTCAGTATATACCTCTATGCACTGGCGTGCGCAGCACATTTTATTAGGGGGTGCACCATCGGAGGGGTGTGTAGCACCGCCTTTTGGGCGTGTCTAGCACCATCTATTGATGGTCAACACATATAAAATATCCACCTTTGTACCAATCCTAATAAAGCAAATACATTGTCAGATGTTGTGGTGTGCACCAAACAAACACCCCTGATGGCACTCACTGCAATTACCCTGCTCCTCCTCAGCCTGGCCTGGCTACCCCTCTCTTTCCCCTGCAAGCTGCAGCAGCTTATTTACAAGTCAGTAACTAAACTGTCACTGACAGTCGCAGACTAGTACTGCCGCTGCTGGATAAACGAGTGACGTGTCAGTGCTCCTGCCGACCGCCTGCCAGTATTGAATTTGTCTTCCTAAGAGGAACGATGGGTGCATGCTGCTCCTCATCAGTGGCTGGCATTGGTATAGCATAGAAGGAGAGAGGTGTGTATGTGGCGGGTGTGATGGGTGGGCATGCGAGCAGCATGACGTAATCACATCACATAATACTGTTTTTGTACATGGAGGTGGAGCTGGGAATTTGAAAGCCGGTGTCAGTGGCACCCTTGTTTAACCCAGGCGTCCGGTCAGTAATGCAGTCCTGACAGGGTGCAGCGCAGAGGGGACAGTAATCCGCCTGCTCGGCAATCGCTGCATCAGGCATGTGAGATCGGGGTGCCAGACATTAGGGGGTGCCTGTGCGCACCAGGCACCCCCCCCCTGCGCACACCTATGCCTCTATGCCTTCAATCTAACTTTCACTACTTTCTGAAGGACTCTTATTGTGCAGCACTTACCTGATCACCCTGCACTGGCAGACATGCCAACAGGCCTGTTTGTGTGAGTTGCAGCATAACAGCAGATCTCTCCCTATACTATACTCACTCATCTCTAGCCCATTTCCCATAATCTCATCCTCCTGTTTTCACTGTCCATAGTGACACACAGGAGGACAGTAGAATTGGGGAAGAGCAACAAGAGACCATTATTAACTTTGCTTTGCTTATTTAAGATGGTATTCTGCTACAGGAGGTGATCCATATAATTGCTAAAACTTCACCCAATGTTTTCTGTATTAAGAACAACATGAGATATACCCTCAAGCATCTATATGATACAATATCATTTTGAAGGTTTATTGATTCTATGTTCAAAATACATGTCTTTTATAGAAATTGTTTCAAATAATATTTTTGCCTTTGTACACTTTATGATGTTTTGCTTCATATAAATGTACTGTTATGACAAGCAATACAGCCATAATACAATCTATGATTAGCAGGACACTCACACTGTCCAAAAATTGGAAATCATAGATATCTGTGGCTGTTACATTCACCATTTTTTTCAAAACTCTGTTAATCTTTTTCAGTTTTTAGAATCTGTACAATCTGTCTGTATCTCACCACTATTGTGAATAACAACAAATATATTCTCAGATTGTACTATGGTGGTCATTCCGAGTTGTTCGCTCGTTGCCATTTTTCGCAATGGAGCGATTAGGTGGAAAATGCGCATGCGCATGGTACGCAGCACGCATGCGCTTAGTTATTTAACACAAAATTTAGTAGATTTACACAAGCTCTAGTGATCGTAGTGTGATCGACAGGAAGTGGGTGTTTCTGGGCGGCAACATGGCGTTTTCAGGGAGTGTGCTAAAAAATGCAGGCGTGCCAGGTAAAAATGCAGGAGTGGCTGGAGAAACGGGGGAGTGGCTGGCCGAACGTAAGGCGTTTGTGACGTCAAACCAGGAACTAAACGGACTGAGCTGATCGCAGTCTAGGAGTAGGTCTGGAGCTACTCAGAAACTGCAGGGAATTATTTAGTAGCAGTTCTGCTAATCTTTCGTTCGCAATTCTGCTAAGCTAAGATACACTCCCAGAGGGCGGCGGCCTAGCGTTTGCAATGCTGCTAAAAGCAGCTAGCAAGCGATCAACTCTGAATGAGGGCCTGTGTGTACTGTTTATTCTTTATAAATTGTGTTCTGTGTTTTATGTAACAAATGGAGATGACACTTTGACATAATTTTTTAATGCATATCAATAACATATTATTTTAATTCATCAATAAAGAAAAGAGTGCCCCAGAAAAAGTGTCTTCTTTTCTATCCTACTTTTCAAGATATTTTATCTTTCAGAATTAAAAAAAAATAGTTTCACATAGTGATTCAAGGGATGTAGTTAATATCGCGACTGTAGGGATCCCGGCGTTTCTGACAGTTGAGAATGCCAACAGCCTTGCCAGGGCTATTTCCACTCATGGGTATCTACGTGGTGAGCGCAGAGCAGGGCTGTAACTGCGGTGCCTGGCACACAGCGCAGCCGCCCGGGAGGCGCAATTGCCCACATCCGCATTTAAGCCACCACGCACGCCATCAAGGGACCCAAAAGTCTGCGGCATTGTAATGAGTCAGACTGAGTCATTACAAGCCGCCTGTACTGTACGCGGCCCCGGCCGGAGTGAGGAGAGGAGCAGAGATGCAGTCCGGGGGCAGGGGAGGAGGGAGGGAGACTCTGGAGCGGCGAGACGCAGCAGCAGAGCCGGCAAGGCAGGCTGGAGAGGCGGGTACTGTCCAAGCTCATAGCCAAGATGTGATCTTATTACAGGGAGCATCCAAATCAGTCTCCCGGAGGCTGCTGCCAGCGCCCCCTCTGTCTCTGCTTCTCCCGCACACCGTCCCTGGCAGAACACCCTGCCTGCTGCACTCCTAATCACCAGGCAACACAGATGATCATGCCCCCCCCCCCCCCTGCGCGCGCCATCACCAGCAACGTTCCCGCTGGAACCGCACAGATGCAGACCCTCCAACATGACCCGCCCCACTAGGTACAAAATGCTCTGTTTCTGGACTTCCCTCTTAATTTATGATTTCCATCACCTGTGTTGAACTAGTTAAATGATAAGAAAGCTGTTTCTACACAGGTGATGGCAATAATAAATTAAGAGGCAAGTCCAGAAACAGAGCATTTTGTACCTAGTGGGGCGGGTCATGTTGGAGGGTATGCAGAAGCCCCCCCCCCTTCCTTCACACACACACGCGCGCGCGCCAGCACCCGCAACAGGCCTGTAGCGGAGGGACACCTGCCAGTCAAAGATCGCAGCAATGGAGGCAGAGCAGAGCGGGGCGAGGATCCTTAGGACCAGTGCTGTGGATCTGTTAATGCTGGTAAGACAGTCTCTCTCTCACTCCAGTGCTGTCAATCAATATGTTCAGTATCACAACCATCCTGCCTAATTACATTAGAAATCCCCCCCCCCCTTGCCCCACCCCCGTGATCGCTTATACATCCCTGTATAGTGTCAGTGTACTGTATGTGTGCGTATATGGACCCCCTGTGTAGTGTCAGTGTACTGTATGTGTGCGTATGGACCCCCTGTATAGTGTCAGTGTACTGTATGTGTGTTTATGGACCCCTGTGTAGTGTCAGTGTACTGTATGTGTGCGTATGGACCCCTGTGTAGTGTCAGTGTACTGTATGTGTGTGTATGGACCCCTGTGTAGTGTCAGTGTACTGTATGTGTGCATATGGACCCCTGTGTAGTGTCAGTGTACTGTATGTGTGCGTATGGACCCCTGTGTAGTGTCAGTGTACTGTATGTGTGCGTATGGACCCCTGTGTAGTGTCAGTGTACTGTATGTGTGCATATGGACCCCTGTGTAGTGTCAGTGTACCTTATGTGTGTGTATGGACCCCTGTGTAGTGTCAGTGTACTGTATGTGTGCGTATGGACCCCTGTGTAGTGTCAGTGTACTGTATGTGTGCGTATGGACCCCTGTGTAGTGTCAGTGTACTGTATGTGTGCGTATGGACCCCTGTGTAGTGTCAGTGCACTGTATGTGTGCATATGGACCCCTGTGTACTGTCAGTGTACTGTATGTGTGCGTATGGACCCCTGTATAATGTCAGTGTATGTGTGCGTATGGACCCCTGTATAATGTCAGTGTATGTGTGCTTATGGACCCCCTGTATAGTGTCAGTGTACTGTATGTGTACGTATGGACCACTGTATAGTGTCAGTGTACTGTATGTTTGTGTATGGACCCCTGTATAGTGTCAGTGTATGTGTGTGCGTATGGACCCCTGTATAGTGTCAGTGTACTGTATGTGTACGTATGGACCACTGTATAGTGTCAGTGTACTGTATGTTTGTGTATGGACCCCTGTATAGTGTCAGTGTATGTGTGTGCATGCAAATTCAGACAGAATTTTAAATGACAATTTAAGGGGCGCCATTTTTTTATTTTATAAGTGTACTCTGCCATTATATGTAAAAGGGGACTCTACCTGCCGTTATGTGTAAAAGGGGGACTCTACCTGGCGTAATGTGGAAAAGGGGCTCCACCTGGTGTAGTGGCGCTACTGTGTGGCATAATTTGAATAATGGTGACTACTGTGCAGCGTAATATGAATTGGTATTATTTTGTAGCGCACTGGCCCTATTTTAAATAAGGGGGGGCGCTGATGCTGTTTCTTGCACACAGCGCTAAAATGTATAGTTACGGCACTGGCGCAGAAAGCTCACAAGGGGCTTCATTGCGCTCGCCCCACTGCCAGCGTTCTGGCGGCCGGGATGCCGCTGTCGGGATTTCATATCCAACCTGGATTTAAGGTTTTTCAAATGAGCTATTGCAATATCTATCTCCCCCTTGGTTATCATTTAATTGAATTTATTGTGGAAGTTTGTCTTGTTTGATCAGTTAAATTATTTCTCTAATACATTTATTTTAACATAAAAGTCTTCACTTTTGTGACCACTTTACATTTTCATCCCTTAGGGGTTTTTTTTGTAGTAGTTTGAATTATTTATTTATTTTACTAAAACATTGAGCTCTTTTCTACCTAAAGTAAAACCCAGGCCAAGACTGCCAGAAGGGCAGATGGCCTGATGGGTGGGTCCTGTCATGCCGATAGACTGGGGGCATACACAAACACGGGGACGTTCCGTGAGACCAAGCCCTCATGACTCATGGCAGAAACCGATACTCTTAAATTGCATTACATTTCCTCACTATTGTGGCTTCCTAGGTCAGTCTGACCCCAAATTATTCAGCTTCATCCTGTGATATCCCACTCCCTAGATATCTGGGACTTGGCTAATCGTCAATATAATATAGCCCCATACCCGAGCCCCCTAATTCCAGTGTTTGATAATCCCGCTTTTAGGCCAGGTTGTCAACCAGCTGCCTTTGCACACAGGCAGGAAGGTGGTATAAGGTTGCTGAACGACATCGCACCAGAATTGCTGTTCCCTACTTTTTTAGATATCCAATCCAAACTTTCTATCCCTCATAAATTTTTCTTCCAATATTTGCAAGTCCGACACTTTCACTCTACGCTAGTAGCACAACTTAATCATAGTTCCCTTACTACTTTAGAAGCTCTTGCTCTATACAAGGACTCAACTAAAGGGCTTATTTCCACTATATACACATCTATTTTGCTCCCCTCACACACAGACAGAGATCCTCACGAAAGAGCATGGGAATCAGAATTAGGAGAAACACTAAATAAAGATGAATGGTCTGATATTTACTCAACTTTAGCATTGAGTTCCATCTGTGTACGAGCGAAGGAAAATACATATAAGCTCTTTTATAGATGGTATTATGTCCCCACTTGCTTTAACAAAACGCATCCTGAACTTTCTCCCTTATGTTGGAGGTGCAACACGTTCGACGGAACGTTTTCACATATCTGGTGGGATTACCCAAAAATATTTATTTTATGGAAAGAAATAGGGTCTTTGATCAATTCTATCTTAGATATTCAGATTCCTTTATGCCCTAAATATTTTCTTCTTGCAGTGTCTCTACCTGAAGCCTCTCGATGTCAAAACAAATAATTTACCCATATAGTTCTGGCAGCTTGATGTGTCATAGCCTCAGCCTGGAAATCTACGGAGGTTCCTACCATGGGGGCAATTATAGGGAAAATTTGGCACATTCACACTATGGAACATATTACTAGCATTTTAAAGGGGTCCTCCAAAAGTTTTATTAAAGTCTGGTAGCCGTGGACTTCCTTTTTTCAAGGCCCCCTCCTTTAAGTGAACGGCCCATTGTCCCCTTTCTACACTAAATGCCAATACGGTGTTCTCTAGGTTGTTACCTTGAGATTTGACCAGTCGAGGCTCTTTTTGCTCCTCTTACCTACTTCTCTCCTACTCAATCTTTACCTTTTTCAATTTCTTTCCCTATCTCTCCTTTTTCCTGTCTTATCTTAGTTCATACACTGTTTCTGTATCAGACATCGCCTTTACAAACATTGTACTTTCCGAAATGTCTGTTAATGTACTAGGCAGGGCCGGCGCTACCACTAGGCAGCTTTAGGCAGCTGCCTAGAGCGCCGGCCGCTGGAGGGCGACACTTAGCAGCACAA
Organism: Pseudophryne corroboree; assembly: GCF_028390025.1. NCBI lineage: Eukaryota > Metazoa > Chordata > Amphibia > Anura > Myobatrachidae > Pseudophryne > Pseudophryne corroboree. The sequence continues at coordinate 368,568,317 of NC_086444.1, forward strand.
CTAGGCACAGTTTTTTTTTTTTTAAATATGGTTCTGTGGGTTCCGGAGGGGATTGAGGACAAGTGCGGCATCAGGCAGGCAGCAGACGCCCACCCCCCGACAGAAGCAGCTGCCCACCTCGCGCTATCTGCAGTGCACTGTGCACTCGGATCCGGCGGCAGCACCAGGAACAGTGCCTCCCCGCCAGCAGCAGCCGGCCGCCCGCCCCTCACCAGCTGCTGTGCACTATGGAGCTGCCGGCAGCAACAGCAGCAGTGAGCCGGAAGATGGTGGTGTGGCAGCAGCGGGGAACAGCACAGCTTCCTGGCCAGCGGTAAGATGTCGCCCCCTTGGTGCGATGGTGGGGCACCCGGGGTAGTGGCTGCCTGGAGTCACACCCCGGGGAAGTGGTAGTTGCTTAAGTGTGCCCTGAAGGGGGGAGGGGGGTTGGATTAATGTACAGTATGTATGGAGACATTATGTGTATATAGATGTATGGAGACAGTGTATATATGTGTGTATGTATGGAGGCTATGTATGTATGTATATATGTATGTACATATGGAGGCAGTGTATGTATGTATGTATGGAGGCAGTGTATGGATGTATGTATGGAGGCAGTGGGTGGATGTATGTATCTATGGAGACAGTGTATGGATGTATGTATGTATGTATGTATGGAGACAGTGTATGGATGTATGTATGTATGGAGGCAGTGTATGTATGTATATATGTATGTACATATGGAGGCAGTGTATGGATGTATGTATGGAGGCTGTGTACGTACGGAGGCAGTGTATGACTGTATATATGTATGTACGTACGTACGCATGGAGGCAGTGTACTGATGTATTGTATATATGTGTGTACGTACGTACGTACGTACGCAGTGTATGGATGTACTGTATATATGAATGGAGGTAGTGTATGGCTGTATATATGTGTGTATGTATGGAGGCAGTGTATGGATGTACTGTATATATGAATGGAGGTAGTGTATGGCTGTATATATGTGTGTATGTATGGAGGCAGTGTATGGATGTACTGTATATATGAATGGAGGTAGTGTATGGCTGTATATGTGTGTGTATGTATGGAGGCAGTGTATGGATGTACGTACGTACGTACGTACGTACGTACGTACGTACATACGCAGTGTGTGTATGAATGTTTATGTGTATGTACGTATGGAGGCAGTGTATGTCCCCCCATGCGCTCTGCGAACCTTGCGCATGCGTAGTAAGCGACTAATCGCAGTATAGCGAAAATCGGCAACGAGCGAACAACTCGGAATGACCCCCAATGTACAGTACAGTACCAAAAAGAAGTTTAGTCTTTAGTCAGGTTGTATAATTGTTAACATATCCACTAGCTGAAGCTGCGTACTACTTTATTCTATACCAACTTGGGTACATATTTTTGTTGGGTTTCGTAAAATATCCCGGCATCTGGAATGACTGATCCCGGCAACCCCAAACTGAGAATGCAGACACCGGTGGAGGGTAAGCAGACTAATCATCCAATCCCCCCAGTGCCTTACCCTAAACTCATCCCAGTGCCTAGACATAACCCTTCCCTCCTCAGACCCTAACCCTAATACCCACCCCCATAATTACCTTTGGGATGTCGGCTGTCTGTGTCCCGGCACCAGTCTCCCTAGCAGTGTCAGGATCGCTAATTGCATCCCATTTAGTTGACCGAGCTCTTTTACAATCATGTATTGATACTTGCTTGACCATTCTGTTGGTTTTCTCCAGGGCGTAATTCTTGGAATGTCTTCGTTCTCTGTATGGGCGGTATTGGGCTATAAAGGCTAGTTATTACCGAGCGATAAATCACTGTATTGAATAGGATACCGCCCTAAGGGGTATATTCAATTAGCGTCGGATCCATTCCGATATGTATTTGTCGTAATGGATCCGACAACCCCTATTCAAATCTCATCTCAATTCGACTTTTTCAAGTCGAATTGAGATGAGGGACCCAGAAGAGGAGGGGGAGGGGGGGGGGGGGGGGGGAGACCAGCGGGGACTGCCGCCGGCAGACGGAGGAGATCAGCGCTACAGTAGCGCTGCAGGAGGATGCCACACAGCCGCCCTATGGTGAAGTGTGTATGCAAATGTTGGACCAGTAAGTGCACTTGCACACACGCGGCAACCACAAGGGGGTGCAAGATGGGGGGTTACATTTATTCTCTCAGTCTCCCGAGGTGCGAGAAGAAATGTGTGCTAAGTCGTCACTTTGGGCATGGACGCCCAAAGCAGGACTTTAGACAGGTTATCTGTTTTAAGCAGCTAAACCCAACTGAATTGTGACAATTGTTTGGGCATCTATACTTTCCTATTTATATGGGTAAAATAGACTCCCAAAACAATTGAATCGGCCCCTCTGAATCATACTTGCCAATATTTATTGTCTTCCCCAGTGGGAGAATGCCCAGAAGGGAGATGCAGCTGATTGCTGATGGGAATGGGGCTGGGTGGCTCTCACCAATAGGCCCCACCCCTCTCATAGAATTGCATCATATTGGTCACACTCCCTACCCATGAACCTGCAATTTGCTGCATTATAATCCCCGTTCTGCACATTTCACTGGAAAGCGGGCGGAAGGTAGGAGGGTATAGAGCTGGGGGACTATTTGAAAATGTTAGTGTCTACTGGATAGTAGGTAAGTAAGCACTGAATACCTACATTTTCTACAGTTCATAAAATTACTCTTGAAATCTTGATGTGGTTATTATAAGAGAAGAAGTTTAATAACATCTAAAAAGAGACAGTGAGGCAAGGTGATGAAATAACAGGAAGATAATGATGGGTCATTTGAGACAATTAATGTTAATATTAGATCTATTGTGGAAAAAAATAATGAATTTTGGTGTCAAATTGATAGAAATTGAAAATGAACTAATTGCTGCAAATCATATTATATACAATCAATAAATAATGTTTAGAAATAAATAGTTTGATCTATGAAAAGGTGAGAGGAGCAACTGAGGGCCCTGAAAGTTAATATACAATGTACATAAGTGACCTTATATAGTGTTTCTTACCAGAGTGACTTGTCTTTTTCAATAGCTGCCTTGGACGAAGTGAGTCCCTGGGACAGGCCCAAGGTAACTTCAAATCCCTCACGTGCCAACTTAATACTGGGCTCAACCAGGCGTTTCCATGGCAACTTGCCATGCCGCTGGTGTGCTATTTGGTATCCTTTGACCTCTCCTGGCACGGCAATGGACAATCCTCCTGTAGAAGATAATGGCATTAAAGAAAAATAAACAATTAGGATAGTGTGCGTACAGCAGGAGGGACAAGTCTGTCTGTCAAAAATGTTCATTATGATCAGAACGGGAAAAACTTCATAACTTGCGTAAATAACAAGAAGAGTCTAGCAAAACATACTATAAAAATAAAGAGAAAATACATAGCAGCAACTTAAGATATAGCACCACCTACCATGCCTCCAGTATAGTTCTCAGGTAATAAATGTGTGCTCTCCAACACCCATGCTGAGAAATACAGATATGCCCTCAAACATCTAGCTGAGATAACGCCATATGGCGCAGGACTAGAGATGTATTGCGGGCACTTTTCGTGTTTTGTGTTTTGGTTTTAATTCCCCGCTCGTTTTTGGTTTTGGATTGGTTTTGCCAAAACCATCCTTTCGTGTTTTGGTTTTGGATCTGGATGATTTTTGAAAAAACATAAAAACTACTAAAATCACAGAATTTTGGGGTAATTTTGATACTACTGTATTATTAACCTCAATAACATTCATTTCCACTCATTTCCAGTCTATTCTGAACACCTCACAATATTGTTTTTAGGCCAAAAGGTTGCACCGAGGTGGCTGTATGACTAAGCTAAGCGACACAAGTGTGCGGCACAAACACCTGGCCCATCTAGGAGTGGCACTGCAGTGTCAGAAAGGATGGCAGATTTAAAAAAATAGGCCCCAAACAGCACATGATGCAAAGAAGAAAAAGAGGTGCACAGAGGTTGCTGTATGACTAAGTTAAGCGACACAACCACCTGGCCCATCTAGTAGTGTCATGCAGTGGCTGAATGTCGAAAGTGTCCCGCAATTTTCCAGTCCACTGACAGCATCTCCTGCACGCCCCTGTCATTTTTCAAAAATTCAGCAATTGGTGGACTTATACAGCAGTACCCCTGGACTAATACAGCAGTACCCCTGGACTTATACGGCAGTGTCAGACAGGATGGCACTTTAAAAAACCATGCCCCAAACAGCACATGATGCAAAGATGAAAAAGAGGTGCACCAAGGTTGCTGTATGACTAAGCTAAGCAACACAGGTGTGCAGCACAAATACCTGGCCCATCTAGGAGTGGCACTGCAGTGTCAGACAGGAGGGCAGATATAAAAAAGGCCCCAAACAGCACATCATGCAAAGATGTAAAAGAGGTGCAATGAGGTAGCTATATGACTAAGCTAAGCGACACAAACAATTGGCCCATCTAGGAGTGGCATTGCAGAGTCAGACAGGAGGGCACTTGAAAAAAAATAGTACCCAAACAGCACATCATGCCAAGACGTAAAAGAGGGCAATAAGGTAGCTGTATGATTAAGCTAAGCGACACAAGTGTGCGGCACAAACACCTGGCCCATCTAGGGTTGGCACTGCAGTCCCACTGCACTAATGGCGGATACTGGATGCACATCTAGCACCAGCATAGTTGTTATGGCCTCAGTAATCCGCTTTGCAACAGGGTATATATATATATATATATATATATATATATCTCGTTTGTATGGGTGGCACTCAGAGACTTTCACCAGGCAATATCTATATATCTATCAAAGCAATACTCTCCCTCTGCGCTGATAAGTCTAGTGTACTTAATGCAATTACTGCACTGGATGTAAGAGTGGCAGCCTGATTCTTCTAAATTCCCTGTTAGAAGGAATTAATAATAAGAATATATAGCACAATAGTAGAATTGGCGCCCACAATTCGTATCAATGCTTAATAATGTAAACAGACCCCTTAATAGGTTTCACTCTTTTGTATAGACTGCACATTTTTATAATGTTTTTATGTGAGATGTTCCTGATATCTATTATATACAATTATGAATGTTTTATTGATAAGTTCTTATACAATCATAGATTCACCCCTGATGAAGTCTTGGAGAAAATACGAAACGCATTGGGTTGTCTTCTTATGAAGCTCATTTTTTGAATCAGTAAAAAAGAAAAAGTGGATATTACAGAATATCACCTGCAAATTGCTACTATGGTCATTGATCTGTAAAAAGGGTGAAGTGATTTACCACACCTTCTCTGTATAAATATTGATTGTATGTTTTTACGATAATAAAAGTTTTTAGATGGAAGATGTCACCATTATGTTTATATATATATATATATATATATATATATATATACTTGCAAAACAGTCGGCACTCTCAGACTCTTAAAAACACCTTGCTCCGTGCCAGTTCAAAAGATCATTGTAGAAGTCCAGGAAAGAACGGCACTGGAGACAGTCACATACGGTGAAAAAAATGTATATATGTATATATGTATATATATATATATATATATATATATATATATATATATACATACATACATACATATATACACAGGTTGAGTATCCCTTATCCAAAATGCTTGGGACCAGAGGTATTTTGGATATGGGATTTTTCCGTATTTTGGAATAATTGCATAACATAATGAGATATCATGGTGATTGGACCTAAGTCTAAGCACAGAAGGCATTTATATTTCATATAAACCTTATACACACAGCCTGAAGGTCATTTTAGCCAATATTTTTTATAACTTTGTGCATTAAACAAAGTGTGTGTACATTCACACAACTCATTTATGTTTCATATACACCTTATATACACAGCCTGAGGGTCATTTAATACAATATTTGTAATAACTTTGTGTATTAAACAAAGTTTGTGTACATTGAGCCATCAGAAAACAAAGATTTCACTATCTCACTCTCACTTAAAAAAGTCAGTATTTCGGAATATTCCGTATTTCGGAATATTTGGATATGGGATACTCAACCTGTATGTATATATAATATATATATATATATATATATATACATACACATACATACACATATATATATATACACACATACATACATACACACACACGGCAGTATCACTGGAATTATATGGCAGTACCACTGGACATATACGGCAGTATCACTGGAATTATACGCCAGTATCACTGGAATTATACGCCAGTATCACTGGAATTATACGCCAGTATCACTGGAATTATACGGCAGGATCACTGGATTTATACGCCAGTACCAATGGAATTATACGGTAGGATCCCTGGACTTATATGGCAGGATCAATGGAATTATACTGCAGTACCGCTGGACATATACAGCAGTATCAATGGACATATACGGCAGTATCACTGGACATATACGGCAGTATCCCTGGACATATACGGCAGTATCATTGGACATATACGGCAGTATCACTGGACATATACGGCAGTATCACTGGACTGGACTTATACGGCAGGATCACTGGACATATACGACAGTATCACTGGACATAAATGACAGTATCACTGGACATATACGACAGTATCACTGGACATATACGACAGTATCACTGGACATATACGACAGTATCACTGGACATATACGACAGTATCACTGGACATATACGACAGTATCACTGGACATATACGACAGTATCACTGGACATATACGACAGTATAACTGGACATATACGACAGTATCACTGGACATATACGGCAAGACTCCGCCCACAGTGCCGTTAGCAAGCTCCAGGTGGACAATTTATCTATCAGCTATGCTGTGCAGATACTACCTACAAAGCCGTTTCAAGCATTACATTGGAGACGGGAAACTAATCCCCCTCCAGCTTGTTCCCTGACCGAGTATCATTCATCTAGCTGCGGGACCTCACACCCTTTTGGTTTACCCAGCGGCTGCAACATCTTACCTGTGAATGCGGTTCACATAGAGCCGGCCCTAACCAATATGATGCCCTAGGCAAGATTTTGGCTGGTGCCCCCAGCACCACCGCTAGTTCCGCCACTGACCCTGCACCCCTTTCCCAGCACCATCACCCCTCACACATTGCAGTCCTTTTTTTGTTTTCCTACCCCCTGTAATTTAAATAAGAACAGTGTGCACATTCGGCGCACAGCCCAAAAAGGGTGTGTTTTTGCTGGCTAGGGGCATAGCCACACAATAGTACCCCCAATTCATCTTATGACTCACAGTAGTGCAACTTTATTCACAATTTATAATACGATCGTGTCTCTTATTCACATTACATCAGACAGTAGTATCACTTTACCTTATATACGTTACTCCTCACAGTAGTGCCCCTCATTCACATATCATCATACTGAATTGCTCCTTATTCACATTACATTACATCATATTGCTCTTTATTCACATTACACCACACCATATTGCTCTTTATTCCCATTAGACCACACAGTAGTGCCCTTTCTATACGTTACGCCACACAGTAGAGCACCTTATACACATAATGCCACACATTGGTAATGCATTTTTCTCTGACGTCCTAAGTGGATGCTGGGGACTCCGTCAGGACCATGGGGGATAGCGGCTCCGCAGGAGACAGGGCACAAAAATAAAGCTTTAGGATCAGGTGGTGTGCACTGGCTCCTCCCCCTATGACCCTCCTCCAAGCCTCAGTTAGGTTTTTGTGCCCGTCCGAGCAGGGTGCAATCTAGGTGGCTCTCTTAAGGAGCTGCTTAGAAAAAGTTTTTAGGTTTTTTATGTTCAGTGAGTCCTGCTGGCAACAGGCTCACTGCATCGAGGGACTTAGGGGAGAGAAGTTCAACTCACCTGCGTGCAGGATGGATTGGCTTCTTAGGCTACTGGACACCATTAGCTCCAGAGGGAGTCGGAACACAGGCCTCACCCTGGGGTTCGTCCCGGAGCCGCGCCGCCGACCCCCCTTGCAGATGCTGAAGATTGAAGGTCCAGAAACCGGCGGCAGAAGGCTTTTCAGTCTTCGTGAAGGTAGCGCACAGCACTGCAGCTGTGCGCCATTGTTGTCACACACTTCACACCATAGGTCACGGAGGGTGCAGGGCGCTGCTGGGGGCGCCCTGGGCAGCAATGTATAATACCTTTTATGGCTAAAAAATACATCACATATAGCCCTTGAGGCTATATGGATGTATTAAACCCATGCCAGATATCTCAAACTCCGGGAGAAAAGCCCGCCGGAATAGGGGGCGGGGCTTATTCTCCTCAGCACACAGCGCCATTTTCCTGCTCAGCTCCGCTGTGAGGAAGGCTCCCAGGACTCTCCCCTGCACTGCACTACAGAAACAGGGTAAAACAGAGAGGGGGGGCACTTTTTTTGGCGATATTTGATATATTTAAGCTGCTATAAGGATACAACACTTATATAAGGTTGTTCCCATATATATTATAGCGCTTGGGTGTGTGCTGGCAAACTCTCCCTCTGTCTCCCCAAAGGGCTAGTGGGGTCCTGTCTTCGATAAGAGCATTCCCTGTGTGTCTGCTGTGTGTCGGTACGTGTGTGTCGACATGTATGAGGACGATGTTGGTGTGGAGGCAGAGCAATTGCCGATAATGGTGATGTCACCCCCCAGGGAGTCGACACCGGAGTGGATGGCTTTGTTTATGGAATTACGTGATAATGTCAGCACATTACAAAAATCAGTTGACGACATGAGACGGCCGGAAAACCAGTTGGTACCTGCCCAGGCGTCTCAGACACCGTCAGGGGCTGTAAAACGCCCTTTACCTCAGTCGGTCGACACAGACCCAGACACGGACACTGAATCTAGTGTCGACGGTGAAGAAACAAACGTATTTTCAAGTAGGGCCACACGTTATATGATCACGGCAATGAAGGAGGCTTTGCATATCTCTGATACTGCAAGTACCACAAAAAGGGGTATTATGTGGTGGGTGAAAAAACTACCTGTAGTTTTTCCTGAATCAGAGGAATTGAATGATGTATGTGATGAAGCGTGGGTTAACCCAGACAGAAAAGTGCTAATTTCAAAAAAGTTATTGGCATTATACCCTTTCCCGCCAGAGGTTAGGGCGCGCTGGGAAACACCCCCTAGGGTGGATAAGGCGCTCACACGCTTATCAAAACAAGTGGCGTTACCGTCTCCTAATACGGCCGCCCTCAAGGATCCAGCTGATAGGAGGCTGGAAACTACCCTAAAAAGTATATACACACATACTGGTGTTATACTGCGACCAGCCATCGCCTCAGCCTGGATGTGCAGTGCTGGGGTGGTCTGGTCGGATTCCCTGACTGAAAATATTGATACCCTGGATAGGGACAGTATTTTATTGACTATAGAGCAATTAAAGGATGCTTTTCTTTATATGCGAGATGCTCAGAGGGATATTTGCACTCTGGCATCGAGAGTAAATGCGATGTCCATATCTGCCAGAAGAAGTTTATGGACGCGACAGTGGTCAGGTGATGCGGATTCTAAACGACATATGGAAGTATTGCCGTATAAAGGGGAGGAATTATTTGGCGTCGGTCTATCGGATCTGGTGGCCACGGCAACTGCCGGAAAATCCACCTTTTTACCTCAGACCCCCTCCCAACAGAAAAAGACACCGTCTTTTCAGCCGCAGTCCTTTCGGTCCTATAAGAACAAGCGGGCAAAAGGACAGTCATATCTGCCCCGGGGCAGAGGAAGGGGTAAGAGAGGACAGCAAGCTGCCCCTGCCCAGGAACAGAAGCCCTCCCAGGGTTCTGCAAAGCCCTCAGCATGACGCTGGGGCTTTACAAGCGGACTCAGGAGCAGTGGGGGGTCGACTCAAGAATTTCAGCGCACAGTGGGCTTGCTCACAGGTGGACCCCTGGATCCTGCAGGTAGTATCTCAGGGTTACAGGTTGGAATTCGAGAAGTCTCCCCCTCGCCGGTTCCTAAAGTCTGCTTTGCCAACGTCTCCCTCAGACAGGGCGGCGGTATTGGAAGCCATTCACAAGCTGTTTTCTCAGCAGGTGATAGTCAAGGTACCCCTCCTACAACAAGGAAAAGGGTATTACTCCACGCTATTTGTGGTACCGAAGCCGGACGGCTCGGTAAGACCTATTCTAAATCTGAAATCTTTGAATCTGTACATACAGAAATTCAAATTCAAGATGGAGTCACTCAGAGCAGTGATAGCGAATCTGGAAGAAGGGGACTTTATGGTGTCCCTGGACATAAAGGATGCTTACCTGCATGTCCCAATTTGCCCTTCACATCAAGGGTACCTCAGGTTCGTGGTGCAAAACTGTCATTATCAGTTTCAGACGCTGCCGTTTGGATTGTCCACGGCACCTCGGGTCTTTACCAAGGTAATGGCCGAAATGATGATTCTTCTTCGAAGAAGAGGCGTATTAATTATCCCTTACTTGGACGATCTCCTGATAAGGGCAAGGTCCAGAGAACAGCTGGAGGACGGAGTAGCACTAACCCAATTAGTGCTGCAACAACACGGGTGGATTCTGAATTTTCCAAAATCTCAGTTGACACCGACAACACGTCTGCTGTTCCTGGGAATGATTCTGGACACGGTTCAGAAAAAGGTGTTTCTTCCGGAGGAGAAAGCCAAGGAGTTATCCAAACTTGTCAGGAACCTCCTAAAACCAGGAAAAGTGTCTGTGCATCAATGCACAAGAGTCCTGGGAAAGATGGTGGCTTCTTACGAAGCGATTCCATTCGGCAGATTCCACGCACGAACTTTTCAGTGGGATCTGTTGGACAAATGGTCCGGATCGCATCTGCAGATGCACCAGCGGATAACCTTATCACCACGGACAAGGGTGTCTCTTCTGTGGTGGTTGCAGAGTGCTCATCTGTTAGAGGGCCGCAGATTCGGCATACAGGACTGGGTCCTGGTGACCACGGATGCCAGTCTGAGAGGCTGGGGAGCGGTCACACAGGGAAGAAACTTCCAGGGAGTATGGTCAAGCCTGGAGATGTCTTTTCACATAAACATACTGGAGCTAAGAGCGATTTACAATGCTCTAAGTCTGGCAAAACCCCTGCTTCAGGGTCAGCCGGTGTTGATCCAGGCGGACAACATAACGGCAGTCGCCCACGTAAACAGACAGGGCGGCACAAGAAGCAGGACAGCAATGGCAGAAGCTGCAAGGATTCTTCGCTGGGCGGAAGATCATGTGATAGCACTGTCAGCAGTGTTCATTCCGGGAGTGGACAACTGGGAAGCAGACTTCCTCAGCAGACACGATCTACACCCGGGAGAGTGGGGACTTCATCCAGAAGTCTTCCACATGATTGTGAACCGTTGGGAAAAACCAAAGGTGGATATGATGGCGTCCCGCCTCAACAAAAAACTGGACAGGTATTGCGCCAGGTCAAGAGACCCTCAGGCAATAGCTGTGGACGCTCTGGTAACACCGTGGGTGTTCCAGTCAGTGTATGTGTTCCCTCCTCTGCCTCTCATACCAAAAGTACTGAGAATTATACGGCAAAGGGGAGTAAGAACGATACTCGTGGCTCCGGATTGGCCAAGAAGAACTTGGTACCCGGAACTTCAAGAGATGCTCACGGAGGATCCGTGGCCTCTACCTCTAAGACGGGACCTGCTTCAACAGGGACCGTGTCTATTCCAAGACTTACCGCGGCTGCGTTTGACGGCGTGGCGGTTGAACGCCGAATTCTAAGGGAAAAAGGCATTCCGGAAGAGGTCATTCCTACACTGGTAAAAGCCAGGAAGGAGGTGACGGCACAACATTATCACCGCATTTGGAGAAAATATGTTGCGTGGTGTGAGGCCAGGAAGGCCCCCACAGAGGAATTTCAATTGGGTCGATTCCTACATTTCCTGCAAACAGGATTGTCTATGGGCCTCAAATTGGGGTCCATTAAGGTTCAAATTTCGGCTTTTTTCCAGAAAGAATTGGCTTCAGTTCCTGAAGTCCAGACTTTTGTAAAAGGAGTACTACATATACAGCCCCCGGTTGTGCCCCCAGTGGCTCCATGGGACCTTAATGTAGTTTTGGATTTTCTCAAATCCCATTGGTTTGAGCCACTCAAATCGGCGGATTTGAAATATCTTACATGGAAAGTAACCATGCTACTGGCCCTGGCTTCAGCCAGGAGAGTGTCAGAATTGGCGGCTTTATCCTATAAAAGCCCATATCTGATTTTCCATTCGGACAGGGCAGAACAGCGGACGCGTCCTCATTTTCTGCCTAAGGTGGTGTCAGCGTTTCACCTGAACCAGCCTATTGTGGTGCCTGCGGCTACTAGCGATTTGGAGGATTCCAAGTTGTTGGACGTGGTCCGGGCATTGAAAATATATATTTCAAGAACTGCTGGAGTCAGAAAGTCTGACTCGCTGTTTATATTGTATGCACCCAACAAGCTGGGTGCTCCTGCTTCTAAGCAGACGATTGCTCGTTGGATTTGTAGCACAATTCAACTTGCACATTCTGTGGCAGGCCTGCCACAGCCTAAATCTGTCAAGGCCCATTCCACAAGGAAAGTGGGCTCATCCTGGGCGGCTGCCCGGGGGGTCTCGGCATTACAACTCTGCTGAGCAGCTACGTGGTCGGGGGAGAACACGTTTGTAAAATTCTACAAATTTGATACCCTGGCTAAAGAGGACCTGGAGTTCTCTCATTCGGTGCTGCAGAGTCATCCGCACTCTCCCGCCCGTTTGGGAGCTTTGGTATAATCCCCATGGTCCTGACGGAGTCCCCAGCATCCACTTAGGACGTCAGAGAAAATAAGATTTTACTTACCGATAAATCTATTTCTCGTAGTCCGTAGTGGATGCTGGGCGCCCATCCCAAGTGCGGATTGTCTGCAATACTTGTACATAGTTATTGTTAAAAAAAAAAAAAAAAATCGGGTTGTTATTGTTGTGAGCCGTCTTTTCAGAGGCTCCTACGTTTGTCATACTGTTAACTGGGTTCAGATCACAAGTTGTACGGTGTGATTGGTGTGGCCGGTATGAGTCTTACCCGGGATTCATTATCCTTCCTTATTGTGTACGCTCGTCCGGGCACAGTATCCTAACTGAGGCTTGGAGGAGGGTCATAGGGGGAGGAGCCAGTGCACACCACCTGATCCTAAAGCTTTATTTTTGTGCCCTGTCTCCTGCGGAGCCGCTATCCCCCATGGTCCTGACGGAGTCCCCAGCATCCACTATGGACTACGAGAAATCGATTTATCGGTAAGTAAAATCTTATTATCCACATAATACCACACAGTAATGCCCCTTACACATATGACACACGTTATTAATGTCCTTATAAACATAATGCACCTTACGCATTATGCCAACCATTATTAATGCCCTTATACACAAAATTTCCCTTACACATATGCCACACATTGTTAATGCCCTTATACACATAATGACACACATAATGTCCCTTACACATATGCTGCACATTATTAGTGCCCTTATACACATAATGACACACATACTGCCCCTTACACATATGTTGCACATTACTAATGCCCTTATACACATATTGACACATATAGTTCCTGGCGTGAGTCAACTGGCAGCTATGCTAACGTCGGGTGTCTATTTTTAATGAAAATGCATCTTATTTGCATTGCTATGTTGCTAGGATGCACAAGCAGCTTCTGCTGATTAAAATGATATGTGGCATGCCTATATACTGTGTGCGACTGTGGCTGTATCTGAAATGCTACAAACAGAATATAGGCATGCCGCATATCATTTTAATCAGCAGAAGCTGCTTGTGCCCCTAGGCATACCAGATGCCCTAGGCAATTGCCTAGTTTGCCTATGCCTAGGGCCGGCTCTGGGTTCACACGCCGTGAGCACTAGCAGCACTTCCATCACCCATGCTGTTATCATCCAAGGTACGGCTGCAGTGGTAACATAAGGACACAATATCGTGTGGAGATCCCACACGCAACCCATCACTGTCCGTCTATCACCGGGACCAGCGGCTTTTCCTCCACTAGCCTCATGCCGTTTATTCACCTGGATTCGGTAATTATCCACAGCTACACAACACTAACGACTTAAAAACAGCTAACTTGCCCATACCACAGCAGCTTTTTAGCCACTACTAACTTAAACAATTCCGGGGACGCCCGGCATTCCTTATTGGTCCTAACTGACATTGGCCCTCATTCCGAGTTGCTCGCTCGCTAGCTGCTTTTAGCAGCATTGCAAACGCTAGGCCGCCGCCCTCTGGGAGTGTATCTTAGCTTAGCAGAATTGCCAACTAAAGATTAGCAGAATTGCTCGAAAATCTTTTCAGGCAGTTTCTGAGTAGCTCGGAACCTACTCCTAGATTGCGATCACTGCAGTGTTTTCAGTTCCTGGTTTGACATCACAAACGCGCCCTGCGTTCGGCCAGCCACTCCCCCGTTTCTCCAGCCACTCCTGCGTTTTAGGCTGACACGCCTGTGGTTTTTAGCACACTCCCAGAAAACGGTCAGTTTCCGCCCAGAAACACCCACTTCCTGTCAATCACTCACCGATCAGCAGAGCGACTGAAAAGCGTAGCTCGGCCCTGTGTAAAATTGCTTAGTTTTGTGTGAAATTACTTTGCGAGTGCGCCCTGCGGCCCATACGCATGCGCAGAACAGCTGATTTTTAGCCTGATCGCTATGCTGCAAAAAACGTCAGCGAGCGATCAACTCGGAATGACCCCCAATGCTCAACTATATTGTTATATGGACTAGGCTCTCCAGCTGCTTTCTCAGTTTTATACACATTGTTACCCATTTAATCAAAGTGTCGAATACTTACTGTGAAATTGCTACACATTGATACAAGTGTGTTTTTTTTACAACAGAAATATATATACAGTATTTATTGACACGGCAAGTTAGTTATTCTAATCCTTATAAAAGTAAATGTTATTTATATGGTTATAAAGAGTTTACACTCGCTTTGAATAAATTAATTTTTAATAGATTAATCTTGGACTCCTTGGCTGTTATTCTCTGGGGCACAATATATAGTGTTCCATGAGCGCCTCTATTATTTTTCTTTTTTCCATATACGACAGTATCACTGGACTGGATTTATATGCCAGTACCACTGGAATTATATGGCAGGATCACTGTAATTATACGGCAGTACCGCTGGACATATACGGCAGTACCGCTGGACATATACGGCAGTGTCACTGGACATATACAGCAGTACCGCTGGACATATACGGCAGTACCGCTGGACATATACGGCAGTACCGCTGGACATATACGGCAGTACCGCTGGACATATACGGCAGTACCGCTGGACATATACGGCAGTACCGCTGGACATAGAAACATAGAAACATAGAAACATAGAATTTGTCGGCAGATAAGAACCACTTGGCCCATCTAGTCTGCCCCTTTTTTTTTTTTTATATTATTTTTATCTCTAACCTTATTTGATCCTTATTTCTTTGTAAGGATATCCTTATGTCTATCCCATGCATGTTTAAATTGCTCTACTGTCTTAGCCTCTACCACCTCTGATGGGAGGCTATTGCACTTGTCCACTACCCTTTATGTGAAAGAATTTTTCCGCAAATTTCCCCTGAACCTCCCCCCCTCCAGTCTCAGTGCCTGTCCTCGTGTCCTATTGCTTCTCTTCATTTGGAGGATGTTTCCCTCCTGGACTTTGTTAAAACCCTTGATATATTTGAAAGTTTCTATCATGTCCCCCCTTTCCCTTCTCTGCTCCAAACTGTACATATTGAGATTTCTTAGTCTTTCTGGGTATGTTTTGTGATGTAGGCCATGCACCATTTTAGTTGCCCTCCTTTGTACAGTTTCTAATGTATTAATATCCTTTTGAAGATTTGGCCTCCAGAACTGAATACAGTATTCTAGATGAGGCAGTGTCAGTGGACATATACGGCAGTGTCACTGGACATATACGGCAGTACCACTGGACATATACGGCAGTACCACTGGACATATACGGCAGCACAGGAACACCACCACTGGACTGATGCAGGAAAACACAGCACCACTGCAATGGACTGGACTTATATAGCAGCATTGGACATATGGCAACAGAGGACACCACCACTGTGACTGGACTGATGCAGCACAATTCACCTCTAAACTGATGCAGCACAACACAGCACCACTGGACTGGACTTATACAGCAGCACTGGACATTTGGCAGCAGAGGACACAACCACTGTGACTGGACTGATGCAGCACAAGACACTAACACTGAACTGATGCAGGACACTGAGGACGGAGACACGTCCTCTCTCTACACTCTCCAATGCCGGAGTGAAAATGGCGGGGACGCACGGCTCCTTATATGGAATCCAAACCCCGCGAGACAGCGGGATGATGACGTTTTGCCTCGTTCTGGTTTCCGAGTCAGGCGGGAAAACCCAAGCCTGACTCGGATCCGGGCTCGGGTAGTGAAGTTCGGGGGGGTTCGGTTCTCTGAGAACCGAACTCGCTCATCTCTACGCAAGACAATAGGCGCGAGTGAGCCACACCAAGCGGTGTAGCATAGCGCATTATTCTTTAAAATTGGGTCTTATACACAGATGCAGCGAACCACCACTGATTCTGTACACAAAAATATGGAAATTCACAATGCGCCCCCCAAGTGGCTGCCAGAATAGGACGCACTTAAAGGAGAATCCTCAAACTCCTTAACGTGCACAAGAAGAAGAAGAAGAAAAGTAAGTAGTCCCTTTACTGGTGCTCACAATATCTGAAAGTCACTTTCCTAATTGGGGAAATGTTCTCCTGTGTCATATAAAAATCCACATCAAAGAAAGGTCCAAAGTCCAGTCTGTTTATAAATGTGTGTGTATAATAAACGCTTGTCCACTCTCATGAGTTTTTATCCAGCACATGTAAAAAAAAATGCAAGAAAGAGAGAGGACCATAGCATAACAACATTTTTTAAGAACACAACACAATTCCACACTTCTATTTTAAAACACACACGTGTAATCCAAACAACACTCAAATTGTGGTCAGGGTAGCAGGGGATATAGAAGGGCTAATTACCGGAGATATTGGAACTGGTGTTTAGGCAGTTCCATAAGAGCATGAAAGCTCAAATTCACCAGGTGATGTCCCAGGTTGTGCTCCTGGTCTGCAGCTCCTTCCGGAAATGTACCCTCTACAGCCTTTGTGTCCCGTGTCCCCTGTCCCCCCGACGCGTTTCAATCCCTTCTAGGATCTTTTTCAAGACTAATGAGTGCAGTAGCGGATCTTGCCACGGGAAAGCAGGACTTTTGGCCGGGGCGCCGCCTTCCGGAGGGCGGCGGCGCCATCCAGGGAGCACCGCACCAGGGCAAGATCCGCTGCTGCTGTGCTCCCCGCTGCCCGCTGTGTCCCGCTGCCCGTCTAGTTTCCCTTCATGGAGAGGACCTTTACTGTGCGGTGTGTGATGAGGTCATCGCGCGCCGCACAGCAAAGGTCCTCTCCACGAAGGGAACTAGACGCAACGCGTCTAGTTTCCCTTCATGGAGAGGACCTTTGCTGTGCGGCGCGCGATGACGTCATCGCGCACCGCACATAATTTCAGTGGCGCTACTACTGTATAGGGGGCGTAACTGACCACACCCCCTGTATAAAGCCACGCCCCCTATTGCCGCCCGGGGCGCAAAAAGCCCCTGAACCGGCCCTGAATGAGTGTCTGCCTGTAGTCCATTCTATCCTTAAATACCCCCGATATCCAATCCATATTGTTCGCTAGATGAGAAAGATAAAAACAGCTGTATTCAAAAGTCCTCCAATCCGTGATGCCGTTCCCTCGGTCAGCTGACAAGTGGAGTCATGTTGTCCAGGCAACACTATGATGCATAGACACCCATGGTCTGTCTGTTTTCACATACCCTTCCTGTTTCTGCCGCACTTCCGGGCAGTGCCATAACTAGGCATTTTAGTGCTGTGTGCAAGAAATGACATTGGCGCCCCCCCTATGCAAGATAGGAGCAGTGTGCGTCGTAAGTGCACAAAAAATATATAGGGGCGTGTCCGCAAAATAATACCAATTCATACTACGGTGCACAGTAGTCTCCATTATTTAAATTACGCTGCAAAGTAGCACCATTACACCAGGTAGAGCCCCTTTTACACATTACGGCAGCCAGTCCCCCTTTTTAGACATTACGGCAGGCAGAGTTCCCTCTTTTGCACATTACGGCAGCAGAGTCCTCCTTATTACACATTACGGCAGTAGTCCCCATTTTTAAAACATTATTGCAGAAAAGTCCCCCTTTTTTACACATTACGGCAGCACAGTCACCTTTTTACACATTACGGCAGCAGAGTCCCCCTTTTTACATGTTACGGCAGCAGTATCCCCTCTCTACACATTATGCCAGCAAAGTCCCCCTTTTTACATGTTACAACAGCAGAGTCCCCATTTTTACACATTACGGCAGCAGAGTCCCCTCTTTACACAATACGGAAGCAGTCCCTATTTTTACACATTACGGCAGCAGAGTCCCTTTTTTACACATTACGGCAGCAGAGTCCCTTTTTTACATATTACGACAGCAGAGTCCCCTTTTTACACATTATAGCAGCAGAGTCCCCATTTTTGCACATTATGGCAGCAGAGTCCCCTCTTTACACAGTGCAGCAGCTGTCCCCATCTTTACACATTACGGCAGTAGAGTCGGGGGGAGGGGTAAAGAGAGAATGAGAGTGTCTGTGAGGTGGCACTGTTAGGGACTTAGAAATCAAAACTAAAGAAACGAAAGAGCCAGCACACACAGCAGTCAGAGAGATCCTCCCCAATCTGCCAGCCCAGCTACCTGTTTTTCTGGGGTGGGCTGGAGAATATGGTGACCTGGCTCACAGATGACGTCACAGCACGCCCCCCCCCGCCGGGGATCTGACACCGCAATGGAAGGAGCCAGGGGCGGGGAGGAGAGGATCCCCCCTCCTCTTCAAGCACTGGAAATCTTCCTCCGTTCTGGCCTCAGGCCGCGGCCATCCGCGGCTTACTTTAATGACAACTTGAAGCTGGCGGCGGCGGCAGCAGCAGCACCGGCCACCGCCGGGGGATCTGACACAGCGAGCTCTCGTCCCCGGCGGCTGCTCTAGGTCTCAAATGGGAGGAGCCAGGGGCGGGGAGGGGAGGATCCCCCCTCTTCTTCTAGTGTTGGAAATCTTCCTCCGTTCTGGCCTTAGGCCGTGGCCATCCGCGGCATACTTCAATAAGAACATGAAGCTGGCGGCAGTGGCAGTGCTCCCTGGCAGCGCGGCGGTTGACGTGAGTGAGTGTCAGTGTACCAGCGGCCGTGCGGGTGTGCTGCTAGATGGTGCGCCCTCAGTGTATTTGTGCTGTATGCAAGGCATCATTGGCACACACCTAGTTACGGCCCTGCTTCCGGGTATGGTATTACAGGACGTCATATCCCTTTTGACGGTCTCCATAATGACTAGACATACAGAATGTCCCATCATTCAATTCGTCCTGTTCCCGTCTTTGTGCATTGTAGCCGCACTTCCAGGTTGCAGCATTTGCGATACATCATATCCCCTTCACAGGTTACCATAGGGATTCAATAAACACATCCCCGGCTCCAATGCCTGGGAGCATTTTGTTCTTTTTGTAACTTAGGGGGACATTTACTAAGTAGTGATAAGAGCAGAGAAGTGAGCCAGTGGAGAAGTTGCCCCATCAACCAATCAGCAGCTGTGTATAATTTTATAGTATGCAAATTATAGATGTTACTTCAGTGCTGATTGGTTGCCATGGGCAACTTCTCCACTCTTATCACTGCTTAGTAAATGTCCCCCTTAATCTACTGTAGGACATGGAAAAGCATATATTAGCAATTCATATTCCCAGCAAACATATCACATTTTCCTTACGGCCAGAAACAATTAATAAAAATGCATATTTCATTTCAATAATAAATCTTAAAAACCTATATATTTCATAAAAATGTATCCAATATTCCTACCAACAATAGATATATAAAAATCCAGAAAAATAATTCATAAAAAACGCTTAAGCTCAAAGTCAGAGTTTAGACCATTCGGCTCCAGCATATTAAATTTGAATATGGTTTTCATCTCTGCTCGAGTTTAAGATCTCTTCTGTGGTACATTACTTCAACTAATTTAATCCCCACAAATCGTTTAATGTGTGTAATTGAGCTACCATGTTGGGTTTCAAAGTGCTGTGATGGTGGGTATACAGTCAATTTACCTCCAATCAAAATCCCGACGGTCAAAATCCCGACAGCAATTGACCGACTGTCAAAATCCCGACAAGGTCAAAATCCCGACATGGACAAAATATAATGGGGTCTTTTTTCAGGATCCCCCAATGCTTATAAAAAGATTTTTCTATTAATTTGTGTTGTGCATTATATTCCGTTACAAATGAATTTTCCTGCTCTAAGCTTCTTATGATGTTGTGTCATGTTGTGATGTTCACCAAGTTCACATGTTCCCTTACAAGTGGCTCAATTTGCCTTAAGTGGCCATACAGTTGAGACACAAATTGAACTATATTAGGCTCTTGGGATAGTTGTTGTTCCCACCCTTCCTTTAAGAGATCTAGGACATTAGACATTAGATAAGGCAAGAGCTAGTCCCAATCCCTCTTATCCTGGGATTGCCTTACAATCTGTTTAAGTGTTTGGCTAAAGCATTGCACTAATCCGTCTGTTTGCGGATGATACACTGAGGTGTTAATTCTCTCAATTCTCTCGGCACAGATCAATCATTAACTTAGATATAAAAGGGATATCCTGATCTGTCAAGGCCTCTTTTGGAATTCCCAAACATATATACAACATTACCAATTCTCGGGCGATAGTGGTAGACTTAATATTTTGCAGCAGTATTACCTCCAGATCTCTGGTAGCATAGTCAACCACCACTAAAATATACTTATGCCCACAATCAGATTTTTCCACCGGACGCACCAGGTCCATACCAATTCATTTAGAAATGCACAGAAATAACAGGTAAGGATACCAGAGGTGTTCTAAACTCTTGCCAGGGTGCTGTCTTCTGGCACAATGGGCATTCCTGGCAATACTTTTCTCTGTGGCATAAATATCTGGCCAAAAGAACCTTAATTGAATTCACTGGAGAGTTTTTTCCTCTCCCAAATGTCCACCCCACAAAAGCATACGAGTTGCCCTCAGGACCAACTGCTCATGTTTTCTGGGAACTAGCATCTGTTAAACCATTTTCCCGTTTAAATAAGCAACCCAATATAGGAAATACATTTTTCTCTTACGTCCTAGAGGATACTGGGGATCCATTTGGTACCATGGGGTCCACTAGGAGCCATGGGCACTTTAAGAATTTGATAGTGTGGGCTAGCTCCTCCCTCTATGCCCCTCCTACCAGACTCAGTTTAGAAAATGTGCCCGGAGGAGCCCGTCACGCTTACGGAAGCTCCTTAAGCGTTTTCTGCATTTATTTTCTGTTTGTTATTTTCAGGCAGGGCTGGATGGCCCCAGCCTGCCTGCTTCATGGGACTTAGGGCGGGGAACGGCCTCGTTCCCCACTAACAGGACATTGAGCTCCTGAGGGAACTATTCGCAAGCTCCATCGCGGCGAGCGTACATTCCCGCAGCACGCCGCCACCCCTAACAGAGCCAGAAGAATGAAGAGTGGTGAGAACTAAGCCAGCGTCCCGGTTAGCGGGGCGTCGGCCATTATGTTGGCATGAGGATATGGAGACGCACGGCTTCTAAACGGGACGGAATGAGTCTCCAGACACAGTACACAGCTGCATCTCAGTACACTGTACACAGTACCCACACTGGAAAAAACAGCCTTAAAACGGTTTTCTCTCCATTTTAAGCACCAGGTTACCTTGGCTAGTATAAAAAGTGGGAAGACCGCGCGCCATTGAAGGGACTGGGCCTTCACTATGAGCAGATCCAGCAGCTCACCAGCACCATTTTCTCTCTGCAGTGGACACAGACCCAGGGACTTCTTTTCGTATGGGCTCAATGGGCTCTTGCCCAAGGGCCCTAGGAGTATAAGGGTCCTAGGCTGATAGCTGAGGGTCCCTTCTTTCCAGGGGTACCAGATTTTTGAAAATCGGCCCTGTGGAACCGGAGATACCCGACTTGAAAACAGTGGTCCCCATCCAAGCCTGTTAATTGCTTTTCCCAGCCAGATATCTCTGGTTCTGTCTGACTTAGATTTTTTGGGTGGACACTAGCAGCTTGTCTCTACTGTACCCAGAACCAGAGATATTAGACTTCAAGCAGCTGATCCCTGCTCTAACTCCACACGCCTAATATGCAGTTTTAGATTTTCGTTGGTGGATTGCTCTGCCTCCTGAACTCTGATCCCCAAGTCCCCAGAACCTTCTGAAAGGTGGGACTCTCTAGTTTTTATCCCATTCAAAGCTATGAAATATATTTTCAGAAACTTGAGATATCTGCAGTCAAGCAAGCTGCCCTGCCACCGGAAAATAATAAATATTAAGCCCACTCCACTATCCACCCCTCCCCTGCATATTAAATACCCCCTACCACCCTGGAAGTCATGTACTGGGTCTTCATCATTCAGCCAATGCCCCCTTCTAGAGGTTAGCCCCATTTGTGCTATAAAGGACTAATTAGCAGAAATTACTGCTCCAGGTCCTACATGCTGAGCAGAAGATAGAACACCCCCTACCGCCCACAGGACATTAAAGCTGCTGCTGGAGGATGGGTAGGGGGCCCAGTGCATTGCTGTGCCCTGGGGCCTACACTGCTGTTAAGATGGCCCTGCACAGACGCTGACTGACAGGGACGCGCAGCTCCTCCGGAGAGACTCCAGATTACCTTAGCGGTACCAGGGGGTCATAGCAGGGAGGGAGCGATTATTAGTGTACTAAGCCCCCTATCAGGGTACTTAGTCTGCGACCTGGCTAAGCTTGGCATTAGCGATAAGGGCGCGGTGGTGGGCTGGCTCCAAATATCTCTGTCTCTCCCTGAAGGGCTCTTTGTGGGTTAATTGTGCTTAACATTTTTCTGTGTCTGTGTGCTGTCACATTTACATTATGTCAGACAAAGAGTGTGTTTCTTGTACAGCGGAGTGTTCCTCTTCACCAGGGGGCTCACTACTGGGTACTCAGGGCAGTGCACCTTCCCAGAATAGCGGGGCTGAACCGGAGTGGGTTAATTCCATTAAAGGAATGATCTTACATATTTCTACAAAATTATCCCGCAATGAGAAAGAGAAGCAATACTTAAGACAGACTGTGGATGAGTTTATGAATAGAGACCAAACCAGCGTCTCAATCCCCTCCCATTTGTCCGCAAAAATTATCTCTGGTCCATATCCTGCAGTCTGACTCTGATGCTGATGGGTCAGACATGGAGGAGGGCAAGATGGATATGGAGGGGGGGGGGGGGGGGCAGCTACTCTGTCACAGGGAATAGAGGCTCTTATAGAGGCTATCAGAGATGTTCTGCATATTCCTGATAAGGTGTCAGAGGAGTGTGAGGAATCTTATTTTAATGTAAAGGAAGAAGTACTCAGTCACTTTTCCTGCGTCAAAGGAATTGAATACCCTGTTTGAAGAACTGTGGGTTAATCCTGATTAGAAATCTAAAATCCCTAAAAGGTTGCTCTCATCTTTTCCTCTTCCTCTGGAGGATAGGAAAAAAATGGGAAAATCCACCGATAGTGGACGCATCAGTCTCTAGGCTGTCACGAAAAATTGTATTGCCTGTCCCTGGTGCAGCCTCCCTAAAAGACACGGCTGATCGTAAAATTGAGACTACACGCAAATCATTGTACACAGCTGCTGGGGTGGCCCAAAGACCCACTATTTCATGTGCGTGGATTACAAAAGCCATTGCTAAATGGTCAGGTAACCTAATTGAGGGGTTAGCTTCCTTGTCTAGGGGGGATGTTAGTTTACTCCTGCAGCATATACAGGACTTTTATGGTGGAAGCCATAAAAGAGATAGGCTTGCTTAATGCACGCACCACCGCTTTGGCAGTGTCAGCACGCAGGGGCTTGTGGCTACGCCAGTGGACTGCTGATGCGGACTCCAAGAAAGGCGTGGAAGGCCTACCATTCACAGGAGAGGCCTTGTTTGGAGATGAACTAGACAAATGGATCTCCAAAGCTACTGCGGGTAAGTCTACGTATTTTCCTTCCGCAGCGCCACCAGCCAGGAAAGTTTAATCAGCTTCAAATTTACAGTCCTTTCAGACGGCAAAGTTTAAGGGCAAATCCAGAGGTGCTTCTACGGCATCCAGAGGCCGAAGAGGTAAACCACGCAAACCAGCAACTGCAGGTGCTCAGGAACAGAGCTCACGCTCTGCTTCTTCAAAGCCTTCAGCATGATGGAGGACCGCGATGCCTGGAGGGCTGTCAGGTGGGAGCCCGACTAAAATTCTTCAGTCACATCTGGTCAAGTTTGTGCCGGGATCCCTGGGTCATAGATCTTATTTCCCAGGGCTACAGACTGGAGTTCCAAGAGCTCCCACCTCACAGATTCTTCAAATCAGGCTTACCAGTTTTACAAGAGGCAAGTATAACTTTACAGCAGGCCATCCAAAAACTGATACAGACTCAAGTCATTGTTCCAGTTCCAGCTCATCTTCACAACAAGGGGTACTATTCCAACTTGTTTGTAGTACCGAAACTAGACGGTTTGGTACGGCCGATTCTAAACCTGAAGTCCTTGAACCCGTTCTTAAGAGTGTTCAAGTTCAAGATGGAGTCGCTGAGAGCGGTGATCTCGGGTCTGGAGGAAGGGGAATTCCTAGTGTCTCTGGATATCAAGGATGCGTACCTTCACATTCTGATCAGGCTTATCTACGGTTTGCATTGCAGGACTGTCACTACCAGTTCCAGGCCCTGCCATTTGGTCTCTCCACGGCACCGAGGGTATTCACCAAAGTGATGGCAGAGATGATGTTTATACTCCGCAAACAGGTAATTAATATAATTCCATACCTGGATGATCTTCTGATAAAGGTGCCATCCAGGGAGAGGTTGCTGGACAGCATTGGTCTCTCCACCAAACTTCTCCAGGATCACGGGTGGATTCTGAACCTTCAGAAATCTTACCTAGAGCTAACACGGAGGCTTCCATTCCTGGGAATAATACTGGACACAGAGTCACAGAAAGTGTTCCTTCCATTGGAAATGGCATTGGTAATCCAGTCGATGGTTCGGGATGTCCTGAAGCCAACCCGGATATCGGTGCATCTATGCATTCGCCTTCTGGGGAAAATGGTGGCCTCTTACGAGGCGCTTCAATACCTTCCGTATTGAAGCGCCTCGTAAGAGGCCACCATTTTCCCCAGAAGGCGAATGCAAGACCTTTCCAGCTCGATTTGTTGGACAAATGGTCCGGATCGCATCTTCACATGCACCAGAGGATCCGTCTGTCGCCAAAAGCCAGGCTCTCCCTTCTGTGGTGGCAACAGACTTCTCACCTCGTTGAGGGTCGAAGGTTCGGAATTCAGAGCTGGATCCTGTTGACCATGGAAGCAAGCCTCAGTGGTCAGGTAGCAGTCACCCAGCGGGTGCAGTTTCAAGGAAGATGGTCAAGTCAGGAAGTTATCCTTCCAATCAATATTCTGGAACTCAGGGCCATATACAACGCCCTTCTGCAGCCCTCATACAGTATCTTCTTCAATATCGGGCCATTCAGGTCCAGTCGAACAATGTGACGACAGTGACGTACATAAACCGACAGGGCGGAACGAAAAGCAGAGAAGCAATGTCAGAGGTGTCAAGAATTCTCCTCTGGGCAGAAAAAAACGCTGTGGCGTTGTCAGCAGTCTTCATTCCGGGAGTAGACAACTGGGAAGCAAACTACCTCAGCAGACACGACCTGCACCCAGGGGAGTGGGGCCTTCTCCCAGAAGTGTTCAGGTGCTTGACACGTCGATGGGGATATCCACAAATCAACATGATGGCCTCTCGTCTCAACAAGAAGCTCCAGCGGTATTGTTCCAGGTCAAGAGACCCACAGGCAGTGGCGGTAGACGCTCTGACAACTCCATGGGTCTATCAGATGGTGTATATGTTTCCTCCACTTCCTTTTATCCCAAGAATTCTAAAACGAATAAAAAGGGAAAAGATTCAAGCAATACTCATTGCTCCGGACTGGCCAAGCAGGGCCTGGTACGCGGACCTTCTGGAGATGCTCCTCGAAGATCCGTGGCTTCGACCTCTTTGCGAGGATCTTCTGCAACAGGGCCCTTTCGTCAATCAGGACTTACTGCGGCTACGTTTGACAGCATGGAAGTTGAACGGCTGATTTCAGCCAGAAGAGGAATCCCTAACACAGTTATCCCGACTATGATCCACGCCAGGAAGGGGGTAACGTCTAAACATTACCACCGTATTTGGAAGAATGGTGTGAGAGCAGAAATTATTCTGCAGTGGAATTTCATCTGGAGATTTCCTGCTTTTTCTGCAGGCAGGTGTGGATGTGGACCTACGTCTGGGCTCCATAAAAGTCCAGATTTCGGCCTTGTCCCTTTTCTTTCAAAAACAATTGGCTTCTCTCCCTGAGGTCCAGACATTCTTGAAAGGTGTTCTGCACATCCAACTTCCCTTTGTGCCTCCCACGGCGCCTTGGGATCTCAATTTGGTGCTGCAGTTTCTCCAATTGGACTGGTTTGAACCATTACAGGAGGTGGACGTAAAATTTCTTACGTGGAAGACCGTCACACTGTTGGCCTTGGTTTCAGCAAGACGTGTGTTGGAGTTGAGGGCTTTGTCTCACAAAAGCCACTATTTAATTTTCCATGAGGACAGAGCTGAACTCAGAACTCATCAGCAATTTGTTCCTAAAGTGGTGTCTGCGTTTCACATCAACCAACCTATTGTGGTTCCGGTTGTCACAGACACCTCTGCTACTTCAAAGTCTTTGGATGATGTGAGGGCTTTGAAGGTATATGTAAAGAGGACAGCTCGTCACAGGAAATCCAACTCGCTGTTCGTTCTCTATGATCCCAATAAAATTGGGTGTCCTGCTTCAAAGCAGACAATTGCACGCTGGAACAGGCTCACTATCCAACATGCTTATTTCACTACAGGTTTGCCGGTTCCAAAATCGGCACAGGCCCACTCTACTAGGTCGGTGGGCTCTTCCCGGGTGGCTACCCGAGGTGTCTCGGCTTTACAGCTCTGTCGAGTGGCTACTTGGTTTGGTTCGAACACGTTTGTTAAGTTTTACAAGTTCGATACTTTGGCCTCTGAGGACCTTCAGTTTGGTCAATCCGTTCCGCGGGAACCTCAGCACTCTCCCACCTGGTTTGGGAGCTTTGGTACATCCCCATGGTAATAAATGAAACCCCAGTATCTTCTAGTATGTAAAAGAAAATAGGATTTTAATTACCTACCGGTAAATAGTTTTCTCATAGTCCGTAGAGGATACTGGTGCCTGCCCGGTGCTTCGTTCTTCCTGCACTGTTACTTGGTTAAGTATTGTTGGTTCAGCTGTTGCTGTTCCTGTTTAAAGTTGGGTTAGCATAGCTTTCCTCTGGTTTGTGTGTGCTGGTTCGGAATCTCACCACTATCCTTTATATCCTTCTCTGAAAGTATGTCTGTCTCCTCGGGCACAGTTTCCTAGACTGAGTCTGGTAAGAGGGGCATAGAGGGAGAAGCCAGCCCACACTATCAAATTCTTAAAGTGCCCATGGCTCCTAGTGGACCCATCTATAGCCCATGGTACTAAATGGAATCAGAGTATCCTCTACGAACTACGAGAAAAGGATTTACCAGTAGGTAATTAAAAACCTATTTTCAACAAAAAAATACGGTGTGCCTATAGGTGGCACGACAGTTTTTATTTTACCATTTACCATCATCACATTCTCAAATGCACTTAGAAAATTTCCCTCATTCTGTTGGTCACAAGCAAAGTCCTGTAAAGAAACATTTTTACCGATTAGTATCCGAACCACTCTCTTCTTGCTATTTACCAGCCAAGAACGGTTTTATGCTTACAACGCTCTGGTTCATCACGGTTTCCATTTCCTTGGACACCTTGTCCACTGGGTCTTTTTCGCTGTTGTGTCAAGTGATCACTTCTTGAAATAGCGGAAAATCAGAGGATAGGGACACCTAGTAGCTACTACAGCTACTATCTGAAGTGGCCATCCATATAACAGTATCTGCATTTGTACACAAGGCTATTCCACCACATCTCCATGGACACACAGCACCTTGACTGAGGGTAAAACTTAGTTAGCCCCTTTTGAAACAGGTAAGCCACAATAATAGATTGTTCACTACCTGTATCCAACAAAGCCCAGACCTCCCGGCCTTCTATGTGGGTTGTTATCCCCACACAGAGTGGTTTCGGCTGGGAAAATATTCCCTGCAAACATGTTAACAATGGGGTGAACTGTTTTACCCACACTGCAGTCCATTGGCTCTTCCCGGTCTGGGCAGTCCAGGAGTACATGACCAGGTTTACCGCATTTAAAACACAGTTGTGAACAAGTCACCCTCTTTAAGAAGTGGAACCTGAATCCTAGGCTTCGGTACTGGTCTTAACCATTGCTTATTTTTATTAATTTTCCCCAAGAGACAGATACCATTCAACCACAACTGCTAACCTCCGGGTCAGCCTGAAGAGCCCACTCTTGTACAGCAGGATCAAATCCTTGCATTTCAATGGTGCAACCTAATGCAACAATCTCCACTGTGCACAGTGGAGTGTTTTTGTGCGGCTGTAACCAAGCTCTGCTCAACTTGGCTAATTCCGTCAGTTGGACCCTTGGGGTTTCAGAGGGGTTCAGTAGCTAGTTATGGAAGCTTTGAGCTTTGCCGGGGCCTGTCACCCTAACCCTGGAGTGGATAGCTTTTTTTTCAGGTGTGGCTAGAAGTCTACTTCTGACAGTGGTAAATCCACAAAAAAACAAAAGGATTTTCCCATGCACCCCAAGGGCTATTAGTAACAAAACCTGTACACTATATGGTAATAGAAAATTTAGAGATCTTGGTCACATATATTTTGCAATAAATATGATAAGCCTCCAGGCCACTTCATAGCATCTCTATTACTGGAGGTCCTTAATACTAAGTATAAATCCAGGGTGTGGACCCCACAAAGCTAGCTTAGGCCCTTCCACCCCAAGGCAGCACACCATTGAAATAGTAAAGTATTAATATGTGTTGAGAGGAAAAAAAGCAGGAGTTATGTGTTACAAAGTGATACAAAAATTATAAAGGTGTTAGTAAAATACTCCAAAGAATAGAATTAGTGTTACAAAAGTGCTAAATAAATATTGTGGTGTGCTACCCCAAGGCAGCCCGGCCACTCCAAATCCAGCGGACACCACACCCCAAACTCACACACAGCAATAATAATTATATCCACTATGGGTCAGATAATTGCTTTAATCTAAGGCCATATGATAATGGCACATACAAAAATATATCCAGATTGAGAGTTAGTTACCTGGAGTCACCCCTGTATCTTCCAAATGGCACTACAGGACCCAGCACACCCTTCTAATGCTGACCTAGTCTATGTCTCTCTGAACTGCAATATATAATGGCAAACTGCTCAAATCAAACTGGCAAATCCACATAAGCTCTCTGAGCTTCCCCCATGAGACAGGGATCTAGCCTTCTGGCCCACTGCTCCGCTGGCCATTTTAGCCAGTTTGCAGTGCATTCAAAGGTGCACAAAAATGCTCCTATATAATTTGACAGTGTCATTTTCTGCAGTACCTTTCACTCCAGGCCACCTTTCCTTATTTCCACCAACTCCTTATGCAGAAACTATCTTGGTTTGCTGGCCGTGTATTAGGGTTTGCTGGCTGGCAGCCATATCAGCAAACCTCTTCCAAACCGCCTCGATTTTACACAGTTATTCAGCTTTATGAACAAATTTAGCAGGCTTGACCAAATCTTTCTGACAAGTCCGTTTAAACAGCCAAGTGAAAAATAACAGCTTTGTTTGTGTGTGCTTCACGTTTACTGGCTGCACTACCATGAGTAAACACACTATACAGAGTTTCTTGGTCTCTAATTCACATACACCATCATAAAACTGAACAATTGAGTTTTAATAGCCGGCCTGCCCAGCTCACAAACCCTGCTGTGATCAGTGTGGCTCAGCCTCACCAAGTGGCGGTACAGTGGGTAGCGTCCTGCAACATGCTTTGTTGCCACTGTAGATAGATCTAGTCAGTTTCAGGACTATTTGCCGCATAACAAAATCCAGCAAAAAGGTCCCTAATTAAGGAATTGGAAGTTTCCAGTTAGCTTAATTATGTTCTAATTACTCACCTTTTGAAGCAGTGTCTGCTGCATCCAGCATCGAGAGCCAGGTCTTCTGCAGCAGCAGTGAGTATGTAGTGTGTGTGAGTGCCTGAGTGTGTGTAAGTGTGTGTGAGTGTGTGTGCAATGAGTGTCTGTGTGTGTGACTCCCTCCCCTCCCCATACAGTGTAATCCCCCGCTCCCCGGAGCTGGCTGCTGGGAGAACTACATCTCCCAGCCGTTCTTGCGCCTCCCAGCATCCCCAGGGACTCCCAGAAGCCCCCTCCCCATTGCAAAGATGGAGGGGAAACCAACAGGACAAGCAGAGACCACCTGACAGCGAATACATTTTTTCAAGTTTTTTTTTACGCTCCGCAGGGTTTCCACTGCTGAAAACCCTGCAACCATTTTTTTTTTTATTGGATGCTGCAGGTATTGGAGTAATCCAAAATTGGATGAGAGATAAGTACGATTTTTTACCTCACTAAACCTCACTCCCAATTGAATTCCCCCCATGTGCACTATTTTAGCCTATATAGCTGTTTTTATGCTGTATGTGTAATTTTTATAAATAAATATGCTGTATGTTTAGTACAATATAATTTTTATTGGCTCAACACTGTTGCTTTAGGTTAGTGCAGTCTTCCTTTGCAATTTCTTGTTTTTTTGTGTGAGGTGGACAATACCTCCATTTTTGACAACTGCGGCAGAGACAAGTGCATTTATCTGGGGTGTAATTAGGCGCTGGGTAATTTTTAGAAGGAAAGTCTGGATATCCTTCAAGAGACTTGTTTATAATTGAAGGGATCAGTAGAAAACAGGCACATGCTGCTGGTGTGAAATAGGCACATAC
Source organism: Pseudophryne corroboree (assembly GCF_028390025.1). Classification (NCBI taxonomy): domain Eukaryota; kingdom Metazoa; phylum Chordata; class Amphibia; order Anura; family Myobatrachidae; genus Pseudophryne; species Pseudophryne corroboree. The sequence goes on from NC_086444.1 coordinate 368,599,325, forward strand.
CACTATGTTAGAAGTTAGTGGAGTAGACCAGTGGTTCTCAAACTCGGTCCTCAGGACCCCACACAGTGCATGTTTTGCAGGTAACCAAGCAAGTGCACAGGTGTATTAATTACTCACTGACACATTTTAAAAGGTCCACAGGTGGAGCTAATTATGTCACTTGTGATTCTGTGAGGAGACCTGCAAAACATGCACTGTGTGAGGTCCTGAGCAGGAGCGGTCCTTGGTGCGGGCAAGCAGTGCCTTTGCCCGGGGCGCTGCGGCCTGGGGGCGCGGCCGCAGTCACCCCGCAGGCACCGCCGCCTGCCCGCACTCCGCTCCCCGCTCCACGGCTGCAGCAGACGCCGTGGGCTGTGTGGGCGTCCGCTGCAGCTGGCTTCAGGCACAGACACTAGAGGTCGTTATTGACCTCTAGTGTCTGTGCGGCGCTATGGGAGAGACGTCATTGACGTCTCTCCCATAGAGAGGAGCGGGCGGCCAGACTGACGGAGCAGCAGCAGCAGCAGCAGAAGGAGCAGGAGCGGGGCAGTGGTAAGTATTGTTTTTATTATTTTGTGTGTGTGTGTGTGTGTTTGTAAGCGGGGGCACAGCGACAGGGGGCAAATAAAGAGGGGGCACAACAACTGGGGGGCAAATAAAGAGGAGGCACAAATACTGGGGGTACATAAAGAGGGGGCACAACTACAGGGGGCAAATAAAGAGGGGGCACCACAACTGGGGGCAAATAAAGAGGAGGCACAAATACTGGGGGCACATAAAGAGGGGGCACAACTACTGGGGGCAAAATAAAGAGGAGGCGCAAATAAAGAGGGGGCACAACTACTGGGGGCAAATAAAGAGGAGGCACAAATACTGGGAGCAAATAAAGAGGGGGCACAACTACTGGGGGCATATCTACAGGGGCAAATCAACTGGGGGGCACAGCTACTGTGAGCATAACTGGCCACGCCCCTCCCCTATGAAGCCACGCCCCCGCACACTAACTGTTTTGCCACGGGGGGGGGGGGGGACGCCAGTGGTAACTCTCGCACTGGGCGCCACAAGGGGTAGAACCGGCCCTGGTCCTGAGGACCGAGTTTGAGAACCTGTGGAGTAGACTAGATGGCAGAAGCTACATGATGGCAGCAACATTTCAAACTCCATGTAGATTTGGAATGTGCCTCTTTTATATACCCATTCATCATTTCACAAAGAAGGTGAAAACATTATTCCTATAAGAAGGAGGTCATGGTTGCAAAGAGGTATCCGTTCAGATCCTCCTGTCCCCTAGGCTATGCACTCCCCTCTGGCAGTGCGCATGTGCAAACTCAGTTCATGTATGCACAGTAACACTGTGATGGTAAAACCCGGCTGTATATAATTCTGCAGCAACACCGGAACAATGCAGAATTTTATATGCAACTTGTGGCTAAATAACAGGGGCAGATGGGACACCTCTTGGTGACAGCTAATATCTCAACATGTGGTCAGCAAAAGAAACTGTAATAAAAGTAGGACTTATCGTCTTACCTTGATAAAAAACATTTCTTGTAGTCCATAGTCTGCACAGGAGCTGCTACTACGCTGGGTATTGGTGGTGTGGAGTGAGCAGGCACCAAAGAGTTATAAAAATGTTCCCAGCATGCTTCAGTCCCCCTAACCCTATACCCTGCCCCTCTGGCCCGGACCTGCCAGTTTTGTTAGCCAGCCCAAAGCAGGAGCGAAGAAAGAGGAAGGAAGAGCCACACACAGACAGAAACAACCTTACTGTAAATTAACACCACATATTCACTGGTATAGGAAAAGATCCTGTAAGTCAGGTGCATCAGGGAGGGCATCCTGTGCCCCATATGGACTACAAGAAAAGGATTTATCAAGGTCACTAGGGAGCGCATGAGATGCTTCTACGCTACGATGTCCTACAGCTATGGGCGGGGACGCTAAGGACACTATGGCCAAATGTTGCATCTGCTGACGCAAAAGTATCAAAGGCATAGAACCTAATAAAGGTTTGAGCAGAAGATCCATAGGATCATCTGTACTGGAGGAAAGACGTTGTCCCAATCCTGACTAAAATCATAATATTTGGTGACTTACCTCTGCCATCTGTCCTGTATCCTGTGTGTTTTCTGCTGGCTGGGATAAACAGCTCATCAGTACCACGAGTTCCACGAGTGCCGAGTTCTCTAGCTGGATAGTGAGACTTGCGAACGAGCTGCACTTGTGTTGATTAACCTTCTGTGTGAATGCTGAATTCGGCAAGTCTCTTCATGCTGTCCATCCACAAGTCCAGTGGTCACCAGATACAACTCCTTGTGCTCTCAGGCCTGCGGCCATTACGGTCTATATCTGCAAACTACACCACGCCGGAGTTCCCTCCAAAACCAGCTATGGACGTCACCATGACAGTTCCTGGTCAACTGACCTTCCTGGGCCCAACCCAGAATCACTTTTACTCGTCATATGAATCCCTCATCCAGTCAGCAGTGAGCAAAGGGGATAAGTTCCAAGTCCCAGCACTGGCAAGCTGTCGGTGCTTTGTTGTCTCTCAGCCTTTAGTGAGCTCCAGAATCTCCTGCTGGTAAAGACTGTGGCCCTCATTCCGAGTTGTTCGCTCGCAAGCTGCTTTTAGCAGCATTGCACACGCTAAGCCACCGCCTACTGGGAGTGAATCTTAGCTTAGCAGAATTGCGAACGAAAGATTCGCAAAATTGCGAATAGAAATTTTTTTGCAGTTTCTGAGTAGCTGGACACTTACTCTGCCACTGCGATCAGTTCAGTCAGTTTCGTTCCTGGTTTGACGTCACAAACACACCCAGCGTTCGCCCAGACACTCCCCCGTTTCTCCAGCCACTCCCGCGTTTTTCCCAGAAACGGCAGCGTTTTTTCACACACTCCCATAAAACGGCCAGTTTCCGCCCAGAAACACCCAATTCCTGTCAATCACACTTCGATCACCAGAACGAAGAAAAAACCTCGTAATGCCGTGAGTAAAACACCAAACTTCTTAGCAAATTTACTTGACGCAACCGCAGTGCGAACATTGCGCATTCGCAGTTAGCTGAAAATCGCACCGATGCGAAAAAAAATAACGAGCTAACAACTCGGAATGAGGGCCTTAGTGCAATATTCAACTCTAGCACTACCTGACTCCCTGGATAATTTAAAGGACCACTACTGCAATAATATTGCAGCATTTCCAGATTCACTGGTGTGCCATCCCAGTGCACCTAAAGACTGTTCTGCATTCCATCGTGACCTCTATGCCTTGCTGGCTCCGTCCAGCATTCTGAACACCTGCCTTGTTGGTTCCACACAACATTCAGAAAATCTGCATTACTGTCTTCATCTCCAGCATTCAAAGCAAACCAGCAAACCTGCTCTGCTGGTTCCATCCAGCACTCCAGAAAACCTGTATTGCTGTCTTCATCCAACATTCAAGAAAACCTGCATTGCTGTCTTCATCCAGCATTCCAGAAAACCTGCATTGTTGTCTTCAGCCAGCATTCTACAAACCTGCCTTGCTAGTTCCATCCAGGTTTCTGAACTCCTGCCTTGCTGGTTACGTCCAGCATTCTGAACTCCTGTCTTGTCAGAAAGCCAATCCCGACATCTGGAAAACCTGCCTTGTCGGAAAGCCAATCCCAACATCTGGGAAAACCTGCCTTGTTGGAAATCCAATCCCGACATCTGAAAACCTGCCTTGTCACAAAGCCAATCCCGACATTTGGAAAACCTGCCTTGTCGGAAAGCCAATCCCAACATCTGGAAAACCAGCTGTGCTGGTTCCACCCAGACTTCAGTAAATCTACTTTGCTGGTTCCATCCAGCATCTGGAAAACCTGCTGTGCTGGTTCCGTCCAGCCTTCTGCAAATCTACTCCGCTGGTTCCGTCTAGCATTTGGAAAACCTGCCGTGCTGATTCCACCCAGCCTTCTGCAAATTTCTACTGCTAGTCTTCATAGACTTTCCATTATCAGTGACCATCCAGCTACTTAAGGCACTGGTGGTTCACGCCACCAGTGTTTCAGTACCCAAATAGCTGGTAACTTCCTCTCCTACATTCCTCAGCCAACTGCCACCTCTGCAAGAGATCGTATCTTAAGTCTGTGCAATTATGTCCACAACTCTCAAGTCCAGACCCAGAGACCAGACCTAGACCAGATTCACAAATAACCACAGCCGTTACAGACGTACAGTAGCTGAAATGTCCATGGAGTCATCATTGCATCCACCAGAAAGGCTTCAGGATCTCCTGTATGAGCGCCTTTCCTTGGAACCTGGTGATTGTTACTTGACGCCATCATGTTGCTGTCAGGAGTGAATGACCTGACGACTCTCAAAGACTGCCTCCTAGTTCAGTACTCCAGGTATTAAGACTGCTGAGAGTGCTGGTAGATGACGTTCTGCCCAATGAAAGATCCTTGTTATCTGTGTCAATGCCCCTTGATTGCGAGTGCCCCCCTGATGACTTATGTAGGCCACTGCAGTCACGTTGTCTGACTGTACCTTCACTGGACACCCCTGGATGAAGTGTTGTGCTACAGAAAGAGCTTGGAAGATTGCTCTGAGCTCCAACACATTTATAGTGAGCTGACTCTCCTGATCCATCCAGCTGCCCTGGAATGACTGAGTCTCGCAGACTGCTCCCCATCCCCGACGGCTGGCATTGGTAGTTACTACAGTAAGGACACTACGCCCAAATGTTGCATCTGCTGATGCAAAAGTATCAAAAGTATAGAACCTAATGAAGGCTGCCAAATAGGCGTGACGAATAGCTGACCAAAGCCATCTGGCCAAGTTGTGCTTCGAAGCCGGGAAGTCCCGCTTGTGAGAATCATAGAGAACAAATAAGGAGTCCGATTTACGAACCTCCTTAGTTCTCTCCACATAAACCTGAAGAGCTCGGACAACATCCAGAGTTGCATCTTCCGTGGATCCCTCCAAAACTGCTGGGTCCACTATCTCCTCGTTTTCATGAAACCCAGAAACCACCTTGGGTAGGTAAGCCGGATGCATGCAAAGTACCGCCTTGTCTGAATGGAAGACTAAAAAGGGTGAACGCTATGATCTGACACCTTTCTGGCTGATGAGATGGTCAACAGAATAAATGGCATCGACATGAGCCACTGTAGCTCGATCTCCTCTAAAGGCTCAAAAGGAGGATACTGAAGAGCCCTAAGAACCAGATCAAGGTCCCAGGGGGCTACCAGAGGCACAATTGGAGGCTGAGCATGCAGAACCCCCTGCAAGAAAGTCTGAATATCCTGCAAAGTAGCCAGCCGATGCTGGAAAAGGACCAAAAGGGCTGATACTTGAACTTGGAAGATTGCCCTGAGCGCCAACACATTTATAGAGAGCTGACTCTCCCTATCAGTCTAGCGGCCCTGGAATGACTGAGAAACGCAGACTGCTCCCCATCCCTGACAGTTGGCATTGGTAGTTACCAGCACCAAATTCGGAATCCAGAATGGGCGGCCCTGTGTCAGATTGGTTCGCAAGAGCCACAACATGAGGGAGTACCAGACCTCTGGAGAGAGGCCCATGGTCTGCTTTTTGATGCGCAGGTAAGATCCATCCCACTGGTGAGTCAAACGGAACGTACTCCCCATGCCAAATGTTGCTACCATTGAACCTAGGGTCTTCATAAACGCATGAATGGAAACTCTCCGATGCTGCAAAAAAAAACCCTGATTTTGGACTGCAGGGCTAGAACCTTGTACAGTGGCAGGAAAACACATTGAAGGCGTGAATCGAAAACTGTTCCTAAGTGTAGCATTTCCTGAGAAGGCGTCAAGGACGATTTTCGCCAATTTATCCTTCATCCGTGAGACTGCAGAAAATTCACTGTGAACTGAATGTGATCCTGTAAAACCTCTGGACTAAAAATCAGAAGATCATCCAAATAAGGTAGTATGCGGATTCATCTGCAGCGTAGGTGCACCGCCATAACTGCCATAGTTTTGGTAAACACCCGAGGGGCTGTTGACAAACCAAACAGTAACGCCTGAAACTGGAAATGATCCTCTATGATGGCAAAGCGGAGGAAGTGCTTATGATCTAGTCTGATGGGAATGTGCAGATATGCATCCTGAATGTCCAAGGATGCCATAAAATCCCCCTATTGCAGTGCTAGAAAAATGGACCGGTGGAACTCCATGTGAAACCTGGGAATTTAAAGATACTTGTCCAATTTCTTTAGGTTTAGTATGGGCCGGTATGAGCCATTCAGCTTTTGAACTAGAAAGAGGTTGGTATAAAAACCCCAACCCCTTCGAACCTGGGGTACTGGGATAATTACATTGGAGGCCTGCAAAGCTTGCACTGACTGTTGAAAAGCTTCCACCTTTGTTATATCTCTTGGAAGTCCTGTACAAAAGAATCCTCTTGGAGGATGTTCCCCAAATGTCAGTGCGTAACCCTGCCAGATGACCTTTCTGACCCATGCATCTGTTATTGCAGCTATCCACCATGGAGCGAAGCACAGAAGTTGGACTTCTAGCCTGGGATCTCCCAGGAGGAAGCCCGTCCCATCAGGCAGTGGGCTTTTCCGGCTGCTTTGCCACTGGATGTCTGGTAGCCCAGGATTGTTTACCTCATGTTTTAGAACACTTGGAAGGAGGCTGATATCTAGAAGATGCCTGTCCCTTGCTCTACCCTGTGGGCGAAAGGAGCGAAAAGTAGTTTTGGCCTGCAAAGGTGCAGCAGAAGGCAAGAAGACTGCCTTGGATGCCACCAGATTAGACACTATCTTGTCTAACTCCTTCCCGAATATGGAAGGAGTTGGCGTCTGCTCGCCAAGACTGTAGCCAAAGTGCCCTCTGGCCACTATCATGGAGGCTGAAACCTTGAATGTTAATACTTCGGTATCCATAGCTGCCTCACCCAAAAAGATACTCGCCCTCTGAATATTCATTACATGTACCAGTAATTTCCTTCTGCTCTAGTTTCCTGTAAGTCCAGGATCTGTGGGATCCTTGAATGAAGATGAATCCGGGATAGGCAGCACTGAGGATCTATCCAAGCGTGTCACATGCTCATTCACCAGGGGAGGGTATTCCCACCTAGCCCTCTCCTTAGGAGGAAGAGGGTAAAAGAAAGCCATACGCTTGGATAACTGTACCCGCTTAGCTGGCTGGGTCCATGCTACTTTCAAAAGATCCTCAAGCTGGGCCGATGAAGGAAATTGAGTAGCTTCCTTCTTTTGATGTTTGAAAAGTGGAGCCTTATCCCGAGGTGATGGGTTCGCTTCTTCAATCTGAAGTACTGCTCTCACTGCCCTGACCAGTGCTTCTACATTCGTGTGGGACATGGAGTCCTCAAGAACCATAATGGATTCTAAATCTGAACCGGGTGACCCTTGGTCTGAAAGGGACTCCTGTTCCAAGTCCGGTTCTGAGTCCACCTCCGATAAAGAAGTAGAACTCACCTGTGTCAGTGACCTGCGCCTGGATCCCTGACCCAGATGCTGTGCTCCAGCTGAAATATCCGCCAAGCATTGTACAGACTGCACAAATGACTGTGACTACTGGTGTACCAGGAGTAATAGCAGCAGGTATTGTTGCCGGAGGATCTGACAAGTGATCCACTAAATGGGACATCACCTGCATCAATGCAGAAGCCCAAGCTGGTTCTTCAGGCACCTGCGACTCTTGCTTTGGAACTGTAAAACAACAGTAGCATATGCCATCATTGTCCGGATCCTGTAGGGAGAGAATGTTGCAACAAACTCTGCAAGTATGTGGCACAAGCACAGTAACCTCCTTGTGAACTCTGACTTCAGGAGGCATGTTTCCCCACAAAAAAAAAACTTGACAAACTAAGACCCACTGAGAGTGAAGCAACTCTAGTGCCAGAGAGTACAGCTACCCCAAACTGCAAGCCGTGCAGTAGCTTAAAACAATACCATATAGTGCAGTAACACCTCCAGATATTTACATCTTTCCAAGGCTTTTTCCAATATAGTGAGAAAAAATTCACATGCACAACTCACAAGCACACAGAACTCTCAAAACACTAAAAGAAGTGGGCAATCATACTCAACTGTCCAACCATGTGAAGCAGGTAGGAGTCTAGCAAAGGACCAGGCTCTGGGAGCAAGGTACAGGGGAGAGAAAGCCCAAAAGACTCCACCTCTGTGCCAAACCGAAGCAGCATGCATAAAAAAAAATGGCAGCTTAGCATTAAAAAGGCGAAGAAGAGGGAGGCGTGTTCATCCTGAGGCAGGCAGTTAGCGCAGGCTCCAAGCGAGCCTCAGGGATTGGGGAGGGGCTACAGGACTGGCCTGCACCCCCTCAGTTGCTAATTTAACCCCGAAGGACCTGCAACGGCCTGTAGCATATGCCCTGGTGGTCTAGTGGTGTTGCGCAATACCCTGTACCCTCACTGCACCTAACCCCCCGATGTCTCCCTGCAGCGGGGAGGATCGCCACCATGTCATGGCTCCCTGGTAACAAGGAACCGTTCACTCACCTTCCCAGCGTCCGGATGCGGCTGCGGGGTCTCCCAGAAGTGTGTGCTCTCTCCCAAGATACCCCGCGGCGAAAGTCAATGTTGTCGCCAGGTGTTGGAGATGCTGTATGGGCATCCCCTGGACGCTCATACCGCTGCTCAGTGGGGAAAAAAAAACTTCAGGGCTGGACACCAGCCTCACTTGTAACAGTGCCTCTCCTACTAGCACCAAAGAAAAAAACTGGCAGGTCCGGGCCGGAGGGGCAGGCTATAGGGGAAGGGGGACTGAGGCATGCTGGGAACATTTATTTAACTCTTTGGTGCCTGCTCACTCCACACCACCAATACCCAGCATAGAAGCATCTCCTGTGCCCCCTAGTGGACGCACAAGAAACTGTGATAGGAAACCTTCATGAAAGTTAAAAGATAAATTTGATTTTAAGGTAAGATAGAGCTATAGGGGCTGATACTGAGTTAGGAGCATAGCAAATAAGTATTTTAGACCTTGGCAAAACCATGCTGCACTGCAGGTGGAGCAGATTTAAAATGCACAGAGATTTAGGGGGCCATTTATCAAGGATCATATATTACAAGCGATCTGTGGGGACTCTTATTGCCCAGGATCACATTAACATATGCAATCCTTTTGGCGGGATATATCACCCTGCACATGCAGGGATAGGGCTCCAAAAAGAGCCCATTCCTACGATGTGCTCAGCGGGGTGATCGGGCCTCGCATGCGTGGTAGCCTCACCATCGTGCACAGGGGCCATTTCCGGTGGAGGGTTCCTGGGGAACCCTGTCGCAAACTACATCCTGCGATGTGTAGCCCATAGACTGTAATGTGCTTTGCATTCTCAATATTGATACATTGGGCTGGCTGCGGGCGGCAATGGAGGGCAGGCGGAGGGTGACAATGGAGGGATTCATACATTCAGGGGATAAATAGTATTTGCAGCTAGTCACCAAAAACATGTGTTTGATAAATGGGCCCCTTTGATATGAGCGTCCAAAGTTAAATCTAAACTGCAGTGTAAAAAGGAAGATGTCCAGAATTTCTGGGCTACATGCAAAAGCAGCCAGTATTTACCCTGCATAAAAATAATAAAAGTATTTGCACCCCTTGCATTGCAACATGGTTTGTCCTGATGCAAAGTTACTTCATACTTACCTACTGTACTTTAATGGTTTCCTCCCCAGAGGAAGCCTGAAGACGAAATACAGGTGGACAGTAATGGCGGTGGGACCTCCTTGCAATTTTTTTTTGTCATGTGATCTCAAAGAGAAAAATAAGGTGAAAACGAGTAAAAGAAAAAGAATAAAGAGAAAATTAAAAAAAGAAATAACTAAAAAGAGAGGAGGGAAGGAGAAAAAGTGGTGAGTGAATTCCTGAACACTTTTCTATGTACACTTATTTATGTAATCAATGATCAGGCTTTTCATCTCTGTGGTTATCAATTTAGATTATTTGAAAAACTTAATTTTATGAAAGCAGCAACTGACCTTGCATAACCTTTCCTATCACTTTCACATGCCAACATAATGAATACATTTATGTGAGTAGGATTTAGTACAGGAAGAATTACCAGTGTTTATACATGACTGGACAAGACAAGGATGTCAGTCTGTCAAAACTCTTGTCATGCCTGGTATCTTCCATTACGTACAGTACTGTGATTTTTTCACTAGCCTTCTCACAGAGACAGAACAGATAAGTCAATTCTCAGTTCAGATAACTCAGCCTGTGTTCCAAAATACTAATGCCTTCTGAGCATGATTCTACACGTTGCTTGAAAAAAGTTCTGGTTCTCCCCTAAATTGCAAATTGTTACGAGATTCAGACAGTGGCGGATTTCCCACTAGGAACATGAGGCACGTGGCTAGTGGTGGCACTTGCTGGGGGGAGGCACACAAGGCAAATGAGGCCAGGTGTTTATTTTTTTCATATTTTATTTAGCAAATGATGGGGCTGGGACAAAGGGCAACAAATTGTGGTCCAGGAGTTGGTAGTAGATTGAAGCTGGGGCTGCTTTGGTGGTCTCGAGGCATCCAGACTGGCCCCAGAAATGAAGAGGGCAATGACTTGATTGGGTGGGGCAGTGGCCAATAAGGTATCTAGAGGTGGCCTGACCCCTAAATCCATCCCTGGATTCAGGGGCATATATTAGCTTGCATACTCTGGATAAGTCTTCAAATGCTCATTTTATTTATTTATGACACTATAGAAGTGTCCACATGCAACTATCCTCAAATGTGACCAAATAGCCCTGTTTGGCATGCCATGGACTTTGTGACTAAGCCATGCGTCCTGACTATGGATCTTATTTGCATCGCCAATATGACAAATGTACATTGCACTGGACACTGGTGCTAGCACCGAATGCAGCAGCTATATGATACTTGGATGCTAACCTGGGGAAACAGGTAAAAGAATGATATGGGCAAGTCACGCCATATATCACAAGATGCAGCATTTGTGACATTATACCAACTCCACCGCAACAAAAATGCTAATCCTAAATGCCCAGGACACTAGAAGTGACTTTGGTTACATCTATGAAGTAACACAAATGCGAACGTAAGATATAGGTAGGATGTCAAAGAACTGCTACACATGGCGTAGGATATAAATTGTGGCATAAGGATAGATGTATGAGGACACATTTATATTTCACTGATTTCTTCAGTTTCTGAGACTAGATGCAAGAATTAAAAATTGAAAACCGAAAAGGTTCCCATACTGCAGAGGTTCTCAAACGCGGTCCTCAAGGCACCCCAATGGTCCAGGTTTTAAGTTTAGTATTTAATCATTTGTGTTGATCCATAGATATACCTAAAACCTGGACCGCGTTTGAGAACCTCTGCAATACTGCATACCACTAATTACCTTCAGCAGAAAAGCATTGATTCCACTTTCACACAGACTACATGAAGTGTCTTGTGAGTACTACACCAGCGTGTGTAGCATAAACTGCGTAATGTCGCCCAGAACAGTGGACACTACAATACATGTGATTCTGCCACTTCCACCTGACAGTGTTCATGCAATTACAAAAACATGTAGAATAGGACACAGACACATATTAGCCTCATCTGTGGGAAATCAGGGACAAGTGGAAATACATGGATGCTGATATTAATAATGATGGCTGATTGTGAATGCATCACTGACACCGACTACTGCTTTCTTTTATATATTTTTATATATATATATATATATATATATATATATATATATATATATATATATATATATAATGTTCCAAAAGATGCCGGCACACACATAAAAATAATCAGCTTGCTGGGCTGACACTCAATCCTCATGAGTAGAAGAAAGCAATCATCACTCACAAATATTTAATCCAAATTAGGGAGTGCACTCACCAGTCCATTCTTAGGATCATCAAAATTTTTATTGCAGCATGGGTACAAAGATAATGCATTATCTTTGTACCCATGCTGCAATAAAAACTTTAATTTGGATTAACTATATATATATATATATATATATATATACGACCAAAAAATAATCAAAATCGACTTTTAGTAAAGTACCAGTGAGAATGTTCAGCTCTAAGAGAAAACAGGCTATTAAATGCATGAGTGGCATTGATCTAGAGGTCCATTCTATCAAAAAGTAGACTTTGCCATCTACTTTTTAATGCATCTGGTAAGGAAATACAGTTGCTTTCATTTTTTCAGTTTGTGAGTCCTTTAAGGTTTCTAAATAACTATTTTTTCTATAACCCTTGTACAACAGAAATGTGTTTTGAAACTTTGCGATAAATATTTGGAGAGAAATCCCGGGGAACCACCAAACAGTACATGTACTTCTTGTCATTCTTTTAGCCTAGGTTCTTTTTAACGTAAAAATTATAATTATGCAAAACAAATAGCCTTTTCCATTACTCTGGTTTGCCATGTTTACATTTTAGCATCACACAGCTTAAAATATTTGTGATTTGATATAAACATTATTTAATTTGTATATCTCCAATATAACAACTATGCTTTTTTAATCCTCCATGTTTATTAAATGTTGCACATCCCTACCCCTTGGGTGCATGATAACATGAGTTATGTGCTATTTTCCCTGTACTGTTAGTAAAGTCTATACAAAGAACACAGTGCCAAAGATTGTTCATTGGAGTTCTGATGCCAAGAGTTTAGACATTTGTTTTACCCACTGTCAATTCTTTGCTTTTATTCTCACGTCACCTCTCTCTTTCTCATGGCTGTGTGCCTCAGGACCATGACGCACAGACTTTTCCCTTTATACAGAGACAAAACATCTACTCATTTGCTATGGAAAAAGGTGGTATAAGGTTTACCTCACAGCTTTAGAAAATGCTGAATGAGAAGGTGGTGTGGCCACGTAAAAGTTGGACGAGTGTCCAGCTGATCAGCATCCTGCTGTAGCAGCATTGAACCTCCGCTCCCCTCAGCTGTCCTGCCGCTCTGCTAGTGCCGTTCCCGCGGCACCTGTGAGGAATCCTGACAGCAGGTGCATTTCTGCTGCCCCCGCCCTCTCCCCCAGCTGCCTCTGCCCGGACAACGCATCGGAGACAGGGAAGCTGTCTCTTGCCTTCCCGCAAACGGGTGCAGGGGACCCAACCGGTGGACATCCCGTTGTGAAAGCGCTGGTCCTCTACTCGCCTCTGACTCTCTGCTGCCCTGCTGGTACTAGTCTTGCGGCACATGTGCAGGAGCCTGACAGCGGACGCCATCTCACATCCCCAGCTGCTTTTTGCAACATTGCTGCTCCATAACAGCTCTGGTAATCGGGAAGAAGCACCCTACCCCTCTCAGCAACGCTCACATACATGAAAATAAGTGCAGCAAATAAGAACTTTCCCATATGTTATTAAGCTTTAAGCCTGTCCAGTGGAGATATTGTGACAAGCTTGTGTGTATACAGCATTGTTGGTTTTGCCGATAATCGGCAAATAAGAATAAATGTTTTTACTTCCGGTGGGTGGATCGCGCTGAACGGCCGCTAGCTTGCAGAGCTCCCCACTGACTCCCAGCTCCATCATCACCCGCGAGCGGTAGAGTGCGGGAGACACCGGACATCATCATCCCTGGGGCCTGTGAGAGTCCTGAAATCGGCTGCAGGGACTCACCATCTCCCCGCTCCTCCAGAACACTGGATCTCCTGCACTCTATCTGTTGGGCGCTGCCGCCATCTTGGATCGGCCTGGCGCTGCTGTGGCTCTCTCCTCTCCTTCTGCCTCAGCCGCACAGCGGCTTCTCTCTTCTTTCCCCCTCTACTGTATAAGGACAAGGGTGTGGAGGTGAGTGTTTGGCGGCCCCCCTGTTGCTACTAATACACCGCTGACAGACCATTATTATCACAGCTGCATACAGTATATCAGGGGCTGCCTTCCTCACAAGTTGCTGTATCCTGCTGAAGGTTGTTGTTTGTGACACAATATAGCACAAGTCTTCCTGCTCCCTCAACACACTACTTATATTTATTATTGGAGATTTACAGATTGCCTCTTTATACTGTTTATACTATTGTACTGGCATTGTTTGAATTCTTCACTGCCTCTTTGCATCAGATTGCCTGCCTCTGATTTCTACCTTCTACGGCTGCTTTCATGGACAAGTTTGTGGCGAAGCCCCCACGGGGCCTTAGGGGCAACCCGACTGGGAAGGGGCGAAGTAAAGATCTTCCTCCTCCTGGCTCTGTCTCACTGGCCACAGGTTCCAGCAATAGCCCTAACTGAATGGAATTGGCTGCTCCAACCTCTGGGGCTGTTAGTTAATTTACCACACAAGAACTTACACACCTTCTGGCTACTTTGCTTGATCAAAAATTGTCCCCTCTGCAAAATTCATTAGACTCTGTTCTTACTCAGCTCACACAACATGATCAGCGTCTCTCTGAGGCGGAACAAAGGATATCGGATTTAGAGGATGAGCTGACCACTGCGCATGCTACCATATCTAACCATGAAAAAGCTGTAGCCTCCATGCAGGATAAGCTAGAGGACTTGGAGAACAGAAATATACGGAACAATGTCCGCATCATCGGCCTTCCAGATTCGGTCAAGCCTGCTGAACTCATGAAACTAGTTTCGGATTGGCTCCCACAGGAACTGGGCACCACTTTCAGTACTGGTTCGCTAATTGTGGAACGTGTCCACCGTATTGACCCTGACAGACAGGCCTCTCGTGATAGACCCCATCCGATAATAATGAAGTTGCAAATTATGCGGACATGGTCCAGCTTTTTGAGGCATACAGGAAGTAGTCTGACTTACGGTACCACGATGCCAAATTGTTGCTGTTCCAGGACTTTTCCTACATGGTCTCCATGAAGAGAAGAGAATATGCTCCAGCTTGTTAGTGCCTGTTTGCCATAAATCTCTGTTTTGCTTTGCTATTTCCTGCAAAATTGCGGGTGTCCCACAATGGAAAAAAAATTTTTCTTTGATTCTCCGCACGCTGCAAAGAACTTTGTGGACTCTCTCTCTTCTGCATCTCCGACACGTACATCTGATGAGGAGCGACCACTATGTGACTACCGGACATTGTGTCCTATATTTGCTTTACATTCAGATTACTTAGGTTATGGTTTTTACCAATATTGTTCATGTTTTTTTGTCCACCTAATATTGTGGTTTATCTGTTGTCTTTGCATTGTATCTTTCCGCCTCTGCAGGGACTGATTGTTCTTTCTTATTCTACACCCTCTTGTTCTTTCCTGCCATTTCACTACTGGGCGGTTCTTGATCTGCCTTGGGTCTCGACCGCTTTCTCACTTCTTCTCTCTGCTTTTCTTCTTCTCTTTCCTTTTTCTTGGCTGTTTTATGTCAATGTGTTATATGGGCGTCCCCATGGTCCGCCTTCTCCGTTTCTAAAAACTTTAAAGCTATTGTTCTTTTTATTTATTTGGTATGTTACAGGCATGTACTACTGTTGTTTTTTGCTGTTTATGCGGTAATATAGGCTGCTACTGCGTCTCCACTGCCCGCTCGCTGGGACGGGTAAGGGACAATCACAATGTAAACTTGTGTCTTTTTCCTGGCCTAGGGTGTGTATAGGCTGATTCCCACAATAATTTCACTAGGGTGCAAACATTTCTTAAATTTGTGTCATGGAATGTGGAGGGGCTGAACTCCCTGATCAAGCGGCATAAATCATCTCAAACGTTTAAAACCTGATGTGGCGTTTCTCCAAGAGACCCACTGGGATGCTAAGGATCCTAATGTCTTAAGAGACAATTGGGTGGGTGATTATTGGGCCGCCTCGTTCATAGCCAAGCGTTGGGGAGTCCTTATCTTGTTTAGAAAACATTTAAATGTTACTATTAGGGATAATGGATAGACACTGAGGGTCATTTTCTATATCTCAAGATATTGTTGTGTGGCTGTTTGTATACTTTAGCTACTACTTATGCCCCTACTACCCCAAATTATCTTTTCTTTACTGAACTATTTGTAAAACTTCAGGGCTGGGTGGAGAGGCCACTCATATTGGGAGGGAATTTCAATAATGTGCTTTCTTTAGGCTTGGATAGATCCTCCTCTATTGGTGGCGATAGATGCACGTATGCCCCTTCCCTACAGCTGCTTCTTGACTCCTTACAACTCTGTGATCCCTGGAGGTGCCAACATCCTACCTCACACGAATACACCTTCTACTCCCATCCCAATCACACAACTTCACAGATAGATTTTTGGTTGTTTTCACTCTATATCAGCGTGTAGCAGATTCAGGAATAGCACTTATAGACATTTCTGGCCATGCCCCTCTTTGGTTCACCTTATCATTAGAGACCCCCTTCTGAACTCTTACAATTGGAAATTCCCTAGCTATCTTCATAAGTCAACTGATTTTCATAACCATATTGAGCAGGCTTTTCTGAATTATGTGGATGACAATCTCGAACACTTAGACGATATTAATTTGTTTTGGTCAGCATCTAAACCAGTGATTCGTGGCCAGATTATCGAGTATGTGTCCAGGAAACACAAATTATTGGTTGCTAAATTAGATGAATTGAGCCGTGCCTTGGCAACAGCTTATGATACACTGTTACTTCATGAGTCTTTGGATAATCGACAAGCTTATCTTGCTGCGAAACATGCGTATGATGCCCTGTGCACGGAACGTGCTCAGTACTCACACAATGCTCAGGGTAATAGATATTTCCGAGGTTTTAATAAACCTGGTAGGTTGTTAGCCAATCTATCTTTTTTTTCCCAAAAAGTTCTTATTGACCAGTGAGGTAATAATAGAACAGAATAAGGTCACCATGCATTATATAACCGTAGTAGTATAGACATATAATAACAGTAATTGTACTCCATGTAAGCCCTAAACAATATCAGAATTGAACATTAGAGGAAATATACAAATATCAAAACAGCAAGAGACAAAACCGGCATATGGAAACAGCACAGAGTCTTGAGATCAAAAGGGTGCCACGGAATCAAGGGTTTCTAGCATGTACCATTTAGTATCTTTAAAACATTTCCGTATAGCCTCCTTTGTAACCGGGGGTAGAGTCTGGACATAGGGTAGCCAAATGTGAAAGTATTTTTCAGTCAGTTTGTCCTTCTGTAAAGCAGTATTGGTCCAGTCTAGGTGGAATAGGTGAGAGATCCTAGGGTGTAATAGTGAGATAGGAATAGGGTCAGTGGAGACCCATTGGGAAAGGATCATCTTTTTAGTGGCAGCCGCCAGTTTAATTAGTAAAATACGTTGCCCCTTGGACAGTCTGGTAGTAGATGGTTTCGGGAAGATACCCCAGAATGCCCACGTCTTAGTAATAGTAAATTGTAACTGTAGGTCTGTCGTGATGTATGATTGGAGTGCCTGCCAAAGTGTTCGTACCTTAGGACAGGACCACAGACAGTGTGCAAGATCTGCTTCTGGAGCAGTGCACTTGAAACAGTGAGAGGAAGGGGCAGCTCCGATAAGGTGTCGTAGCTTGGGGGTGACATATGCTCTATGTAGAATTTTCTGGTGCATTTCTGAGTATGAAACTGAGCCTAATGTTTTATCTAAATAGGCATTAGCCTCCAAAATCAGTTTCATAGTGAGATCTGGGAATTCCAGTTTCCATTTCAGGAGGCCCACTGAGCCAGATTCCACGTTTAGCAAGGTGCAGGAGTGTGTGTACATGAGTGCCGTGGGAAAATTACTATTTGGGGTGAGTCGTAATGTTTTGTCCAGGACATGGGATGTATCCTGCATAGATAACAAAGATGTGACCTTCTGTACATAGCTGCATGCTTGAAGAAACGGGAAGAATGGGATTTGTAAAGATGGGAAACGTGCCATAATTTGGGAATGTGTAAGTAAGGTCAGAGTTTCAGCGTGCAGAAAATGATAGATATATTTTAGACCCACGTCATACCAAGTCTGAAATATGGGAGAGGTAGTGTGAGGTTTGAAGTCTGAGTTGCCCCAGAGAGGTAGAAACAGTGATATGTGTCGTGATAAATTTAGTTGCGAGCGAATCTGCCGCCAGGCAACACAGGTAGAGGAAACGAGTATATTGTCTTTTACACAGAGCGGCATGGAAGTAGAGGTGGTGTGTAACAGGGACTCCAAAGACCGAGAGGGTGTAAAAGATTGTTCCAGGTGTGTGTTGGCATATATGCCCTGGCTGCCAATCCAGTCCAAAGCGATCCTGTAGTTGGCTGCCAAGGCATATGAATGAAGGCATGGTAAATTCAAGCCCCCAAGGGAACGAGGTTGGCTTAATTTAAATAAAGAGAATCTAGGGTGCTTACCCGCCCAAATAAATTTAGACAGTGCTTTGTCCATTTGAGCTAGCATGTGTTTGGGCAGAATCAGCGGAAGCATCTGTAATACATAAAGGAAGCGCGGGAAGCTGATCATTTTATACAAGTGACTTCTGCCAGTGTATGTGAGAGGGAGGTGAGCCCATCTGGCAAAGTCTGCATACGTCCTAGTAAATAGTGGGGGGAAATTAAGAGGGTATAGCTTGGAGGGGTGATCAGGGAATAAAATCCCTAAATAAGTAATACAATTGTTTGTGGCCCAATGAAATGGGAATGTGTCGCCCCAGCCCGCTTTAATTGAGGGAAAGAAAGCCAAGGCTTCTATTTTGGAGTAATTAATTTTAAAACCAGAGACTAATTCAAATGAATCTAAAATATCAAGTAAGTGTGGTATGGCCTTTCGGGGGTTGCTAAAGTAAAGTAAGAGGTCATCTGCGAATGCTGAGAATTTGAGTTCTTGATCAGCCAATTTTATGCCGTGCAATCTGTGTTCTTTGAAAAAATGGCGAAGGAGAGGGTCTAAGGCCAAATTAAATAAGAGGGGGGATAAGGGGCAGCCCTGTCTGGTACCCCGATATAGGGAGAATAGTCTCGAGTTGTGACCATTAACCGTCAAAAAGGCTTGGGGAGTTTGATAAATGGTGTAAAATACCTTAATAAAATCAAGACCAAAATTTTGGAGTCAAAGTATTCTGTCTATGTGAGCCCAAGAAACTCGATCAAAGGCTTTGTCTGCATCACAACTCAAGACCATATTTTCCTTCTCCAATGAGTCATGTGTTTTTAACAATGAGCGGACATTATGTACTGAATGCCTATTGCGCAAGAACCCTGTCTGGGCAGGATGGAGCAGTTTGGGTAGAATCACTTGGAGGCAAGAATCTTTGTGAATATTTTAAAATCTTGGTTTAACAATGAGATTGGCCGGTAGGATGAAACCAAAGTATGATCTTTATTAGGTTTAGGGAGCACTATGACTCGAGCAGTGTTAAAGCCTGTCGGGGCAGGGTGGCCTGTCAAGAGTGCATTTGTGATACCTAGCCCTCTGACCCCGTCTAACTACTACTGCAGTTGCTGGTCCGCAGGGCTTAATAGACGGCCGGTTGCTAGGCAACAAAGCAGGATCCGACAATTACCTGCAGGACCCTAGGACCCGAGGAGGAAGAATCTGCCGGCTCACGGGGATTGGCGGCCCGGAGAGCGGGAGAGTGGTAGGCGGGACTGGCGCGAAAGGAGAGTGAAGAGGCGGGAGAGAGCAGAGTGCGCGGCGAGCAAGGCAGGAGGAGGATGACAAGAGGAGCGGCAGGCTGATGAGACGGAGAGAGTCCTGCCGCTGGGGAAAGAAGTAAGGAGCAGACTGGGGGACGGGACTCAGCGAGAGCCGCTTACAGGAGAGTGAACGACACCGCCGCCTCAGGACATTAGCGTAGGAGGAGATGAGGTGTTGCCGCTGAGTGCGTCCCTGCGCCATCCGAGAGAGGCTACGGGCTATGAGACGGAGGAAGCCACGTCGGGACACCAGGTAAATCTCACTCACGCTGCCTGCCCACTCTCACTGATTTAAAGAGAGACACTCTACCGGGTTACAGGCGCTGCCAGCCCCGTTCACTCACAGCCCTGACTGGCCGCCCGGGAGGCGAGAGAGAAAGAGCATCCACTCCCCTGCATAGTGAGCATCCTCAGCCCGTACCCCATAATAATACCACTCCAGTGGGAGTCCTCTGAGCCACAGCAAAACTGACCACGTAAACCCAGATGAGGATCAGAGCACCACCTACCACTCATCCCCGTGGCTTTAAGAAAGAAACGGGCCGGCCCTAGGAAAAACGGCGCCGCTAATCGTCATTCCCCTTTCCCCGTTATACCCAGATGGGTGTACCCAGCAAGACAGCAATTGCCGTTTGACCTGCGTCCCAACGGGGGTAGTTGTCCGTGCCCTCAAGGCTTCCACTTCTGAGGATAATAGCCCTACGTGCTTTTTGTGCAGGACTTACTAATCTCTCCCAGTGGGGACTAAACATATCTCCAGTGACACTACTGTACTTATACACGTCAGGACTTCTCAGGATTATATACAGACATTGGGGAAGAGACCCCGTTATTGAGTTCATAGTGCCCCCTAGTGGCTTATCCAGCGTATTACTTGGGTATTCATGGGACTTGCCTTTTCAACCACCCATACAGGATGTTAATGTGCCGAAATGTATTTGTGTCATTACTCTGTTACGTTTATATTGCTCTTGTGAATGATATGTAATTGATAGTAATGGTCCTAACCGAAATGTGCTAGGTCTACTTGTCTAAGAACCGGTTTTCCCTACACAGGGACTAGTCTCAACCATAATAAATACTTGTTACCGTTCCCCGACATAGTCATCCTTTTGTTAAGAAGAAGGGGGGTGTTGTCGTACCGGGGTATCTCTGTCCTTCTGCCCAGGTCTCCAGTAGCCGTTGTACACGAAACCTGACCAACGTCGCGACAAGCAAGAACTGGACAACCGGAGAGGCTGCAACTGGACGGGCGTGAGACTTCAGGTACGCTTTACCATCTATTACATTTGGCGTCCGCGAACAGGATACGAACAAGATGACAGATCCACAGGTTCCTGCTGCTCCCATGCTACCACCGCCACCCGCACAGGGAAACACGACCACTATGGCGGCATCACCGTTGACTATGCCATACTATTTTGGAGCGCCATGGTTACCAACGTTCGCGGGAAAACAAGTGCCGGGTTCAAGTACGTTTAAGGAATTCAAAGATAAGATGTACTCCATGTTCCGCCTGTACTCGCTAACTGAGGAACAGAAAATAGAGATCGTGATGGGTCAATTGACGGATTCGGCGCTCCGAGAAGTGAAGGCATGGGAAGACAGCGAAAAGAAGACCGTCGAATGCATCTTCAAGAAGCTAGTCACCATATTCGACTGCCAGACCGTAGCGGAATTAAAGAGCCGCCTTTATGCGAGGAAACAAAGATCCGATGAATCATTGCGCGATTTTGCGCTTGCCCTACAAGAAGCTGCAAAGACTATACGGGCTCTAGATGAACGAGAGATTGAAGGGATAGACAAAACATTAACAGACCTGTTTGTGGAAGGGGCAAGAGGAGAGACGATTCGTTCCCAAATGCGCATGGAGAGACGACGACAACCAGAAAGCTCCTTCTCCGAATTCAAAGAAACGATGCTGCAGATCCTGGGGAGGAATCAGAGTAATAATGTAGAGAAAGACGCGTCTTTGGAGTGGAGTGAAGAGGATAGCTATAGGGAAACCACACCGCTCAGGAAATCTGATGGACCAACCCAAGGAGGAACGGTCCTCCAACAAGCACAAGCCTCACCAAGTCCAGAGTCTATGGAAACGCTCAACCAAAAGCTGGCAGAGGTGACGGTGACTCTTTCCCGAATGAACCGAAGGATGGACGAGTTCGACAGGGACCAAGGGAGGAACAGGCGCCAAGAATGGCGGCAAGAACGAAGTGGGCGAAGTCGGCCCCGCTGGGATGTGGTAAAGGAATATGGCCGAAGACCCACCGACCAGTTCGACTCGCAGGGGAGCCCGATATGCAGAAGGTGTCGGCAAAGTGGCCATATCGAAAGGAACTGTCCTGTGGATGCTTTAAACGAGGAACTCCCGAGGCAGCGGACCGACCTTCGGGAGAGGAACCAGTAAGTGGGCCACTGCCCCAAGAATGGTCCAGATATGTCGGGGAGTGCCCACACCTGAAGATCTGTATCGAGGGAATCGAAATTCCAGCTCTGCTGGATACTGGGTCACAAGTCTCCACCATCCGGATCACCGAGTTCCTTCAGTACTGGGACGAAGCCGCCATTGTGTCCCCACCAACCACCTGGCTCCATCTGCTGGCAAGCAATGGACAACCCATAACGTATCAGGGTTACTGGGAAGCAGACACAAAAATTGGAAACGCGACGTTACCCCGGCAAGGGTATCTTATCACCACAGCTCCTAACAACCACCTACCTCCCGTCATCCTGGGGATGAACGTCTTGAAAAACTGCCCGGACGAGCTAGTAGAAGCCCTTCGACAAGAGATGCAGATAGCCGCCCCAGTAGAGCGGAGAGCCTTGCAGCAGACGGTGCACCTGCTGGAGAAGGAGAAGAAATTCGCCAACCACCAAGGGGAGGTGGGGAAGGCCAGAATCGACGACCAACGGGCCACCCTCTTGAGGCCGAACTCTGAACATGTAGTCTGGTGTAGAGCAAGAATCGGTCCCGGAGGAAGAGACTATGAAGCCTTGGTGGAACCCTGTGACTCGGAGGGCCAACAACCCTTCGCGGTGGCGAGAACGCTAGCAAAGGTGAAACACGGAAGAGTGCCAGTACGCATATTGAACCCGCACCCCTATGCTATCAGACTACACAAGCGTTGCCTGGTAGCGAAAATAAGCTCAATCGATTTCCAAGACATCGTAGGCCAAGAGGTAATCACCGCGGCCCAAGAGACGACGACGGAGGGGCCATCAACGACGGGTCAAGAGCCCCCGTGGTGGGCGGATATTCAGATCGGCAACGCTGATACCCCCAATGAACAGAAAGCGGGAGTGTTACGAGTGGTGCGGCGGAATGCAGCAGCTTTTAGCCAACACCCTTCCGACTTCGGCAGAGCCGACAAAGTGTATCACCACATCTCCACAGGGACGACTCCTCCTATTAAAGAAAGACACCGACCCCTTCCTCCAGCCTTGTACCAGCCCGTGAGGAAAATGATAGCAGAAATGAAAGACGCAGGAGTTATCAAAGAAAGTCACAGTCCATGGGCAGCTCCGCTGGTGATCGTTAAGAAGAAGGACGGCAGCCTACGCTTCTGCGTCGATTACCGCAAACTCAATGCGGTTACCCATAAGGATGCCTACCCGCTCCCCCGGATTGAAGAGTCCCTGACGGCCCTGAAGACTGCTGCCTACTTCTCCACCCTCGACCTCACCAGTGGATACTGGCAGATTCAAATGGCCCCGGAGGACATAGAAAAGACAGCCTTCACAACGCCAATGGGTCTGTTTGAATTCGAAAGGATGCCTTTTGGACTTTGTAACGCGCCCGCCACCTTCCAACGCGTCATGGAACACTGTCTTGGACAACACAACTTTGAGATGGCCTTACTGTACCTCGATGACGTAATCATTTTCTCGAAAAGTTATGAAGATCACTTGCAGCATCTAGAAGAAGTGCTCCAACAACTGACGAAGTGTGGTCTGAAACTAAAACCCACGAAATGCCATCTACTCAAACCCAAGGTTCAGTACTTAGGCCATGTCGTCAGCGCAGAAGGCGTGATGCCCGACCCCGAGAAGGTCCGAGTGGTTCGGGACTGGCCAGTGCCAAAGACTGTGAAAGATGTCCGAAGCTACCTCGGGTTCGTGGGTTACTACAGGCGTTTTGTGGAACACTTTGCCAAGGTGGCAGCTCCATTGCATGAACTGCTGAGAGGTCAGTCCGGCCGTGAGAGAAGGGGATCGTCACCAGTGCAGTGGGGCGAAGAACAACAGCAGGCCTTCCACCAGTTGAAGACCTCCTTGACAGAAGCCCCGCTATTGGCTTAACCAGATTACGAGCAGCCGTTCCAAGTCTGCACAGACGCCAGCCATCATGGATTAGGAGCCGTACTGTCTCAGGTGCAGAATGGGCGTGAGAGGGTCATCGCATATGCCAGTAGAGGGTTACGCAAGACAGAACG
Source organism: Pseudophryne corroboree (assembly GCF_028390025.1). Classification (NCBI taxonomy): domain Eukaryota; kingdom Metazoa; phylum Chordata; class Amphibia; order Anura; family Myobatrachidae; genus Pseudophryne; species Pseudophryne corroboree. The sequence goes on from NC_086444.1 coordinate 368,623,221, forward strand.
GAATTGCGAAAATTACAGTGCTTTCAAGCTGGAACTGCTCGCCCTAGTCTGGGCTGTCACGGAAAAATTCAAACACTATCTCACCGCGACGCCATTTGTCGTCATGACAGACAACAATCCCTTGGCGCACCTGTCCTCGGCCCGACTCGGCGCCCTTGAACAGCGATGGGTATCACGGCTCGCCAACTTCCAGTATACTGTGTCCTACAGGAGTGGGAAGTCCAACGGCAACGCCGACGCTCTGTCCCGGTTACCCACCACCGATGTAGCGGAAGAAGAAAGGGATATTGCGGAAGAGGTAGAAACCCCTGTCTTCAAAACCTCGAAGAAAAGATGGACGGTCACCTCAGACCCATTAGCCGTCACAGACCGACGACGGCCGGAATTGTCTGAAGCCCCTGCTGTGGATTGGGAATCGATCCAGCGACAGAACCCAGTCCTGAAGGAACTTACAGCCCTCCTCCGAAGTAACCATCAACTGACCCGAACACAACGTGCCGAAGCGGACCCGGAGCTGGTAAAGCTATTGCGACATCGGAGACAATTTCACCTGAAACAGGGCATCTTGGTACGAACCAGCATTGACCCCGGTACTCACCAGACAGTGAATCAAGTGGTTGTCCCCCGGAAACAGGCAAATTTCCTACTTGCCGCCTACCACGACAAGTCGGGGCATTTCGGTACGCAAAAGACGGAAGCCATTTTACGGACCAGGTATTTCTGGATAGGTCTGCATGACGACGTAGAACGATGGTGTCGGGACTGTATTCCCTGCAACCTGAAAAGACGCCCGGATGCACACCAGAAAGACTATTTGCACCCCATCAAGAGTCACCGTCCACTACAAATAGTCGCTCTCGATCACGTGAAACTAGAGCCCAGCACCAGTGGATACAACTATGCCTTAACAATGACCGACCACTATAGCAAACTCCTAGTGGCGGTCCCTGCAAAAGACCTGACTGCTAAGACTACGGCCGATCTATTCCTGAAACACTTCGCCAGACCCTACGGGTACCCCGAGTGCATACTAACTGACCAAGGGCCCGCCTTTGAGTCGCAGCTATTTTATGAACTGTGCTCCTATTATGGCTGCCAGAAAGCAAGAACGACGGCATACCACCCCCAGGGGAATGGTTTGTGCGAGAGAGCTAATCAGACCCTCGTGGGAATGCTCCGAAGCCTACCCGCTGAAGACCGCGCCCGATGGCCGACCTTGCTGCCCGAACTCGTCTATCTCTACAATAATGCGGAACATTCCTCCACCGGTTTTACACCATACTATCTTATGTTCGGCCGCCAAGGTAAATTGCCTCAAGACCTAGAGCTTGCCCCCAGGTTAACGCCGCCTGCCACTCCGCAAACCGACTGGGTTCGTGAGCATCAGCGAAGAATGGAGGCAGCCAGAGAACTGGTGGAAATGCGGATGGGAACCGTCCGACACCGCCAAGAGAAGAATTACAATGCAACCATCCGTCCTACGCCTCTGTATGTGGGCGACCTGGTCTGGAAGAAACGGAACCACCGCACCAGTAAGTTGGACACTATGTGGGAAGATGTACCCTATGTTGTCGTCAGCATCCCGGAGGGAGAACGGTTCACCTATAAGATCCGCCGAGGTCAAGATGGGCCCCTCAGTGTTGTGTCCAGAGAGCAACTCAAGCCTTACACCTCCGAAGTATCACCGAGAGTAGCAAACCCACCTGCGGCAGAAGGGCGGGGGTCCCCGGGCGACATACCCCTACTTGATCCCATGGAGCTCTTACTCTTTATGTGCGGTCCGCCCGCATTGAGCTCAGCATCTCACGACACCCTAGCCCCTGTGGTTAATGGACCCTCAGAGGGTCAGAGTCGACCCAACTCAGTCACTACCCATAGTGAGCCCCGAGCCTCCATGGTAGAAATTAGAAGGTCGGGACGTAGCACAAAGGGCGTCCCGCCCTCTAGGTACAGAGAATAGACTAATCTTCGATTTGTAGATACGTTGTTCAGAAATGTATATTTTTATGTCGGTACCCAACTTGATTATATTCACCTGTTATTATAGTTCACATCTTGAAGGACTGCGACATTGACATTTGCGCAGGTTGCCTAATGCGCAAGGACACGCAATATTCCAGAGGGGGAAAATGTGATACCTAGCCCTCTGACCCCGTCTAACTACTACTGCAGTTGCTGGTCCGCAGGGCTTAATAGACGGCCGGTTGCTAGGCAACAAAGCAGGATCCGACAATTACCTGCAGGACCCTAGGACCCGGGGAGGAAGAATCTGCCGGCTCACGGGGATTGGCGGCCCGGAGAGCGGGAGAGTGGTAGGCGGGACTGGCGCGAAAGGAGAGTGAAGAGGCGGGAGAGAGCAGAGTGCGCGGCGAGCAAGGCAGGAGGAGGACGACAAGAGGAGCGGCAGGCTGATGAGACGGAGAGAGTCCTGCCGCTGGGGAAAGAAGTAAGGAGCAGACTGGGGGACGGGACTCAGCGAGAGCCGCTTACAGGAGAGTGAACGACACCGCCGCCTCAGGACATTAGCGTAGGAGGAGATGAGGTGTTGCCGCTGAGTGCGTCCCTGCGCCATCCGAGAGAGGCTACGGGCTATGAGACGGAGGAAGCCACGTCGGGACACCAGGTAAATCTCACTCACGCTGCCTGCCCACTCTCACTGATTTAAAGAGAGACACTCTACCGGGTTACAGGCGCTGCCAGCCCCGTTCACTCACAGCCCTGACTGGCCGCCCGGGAGGCGAGAGAGAAAGAGCATCCACTCCCCTGCATAGTGAGCATCCTCAGCCCGTACCCCATAATAATACCACTCCAGTGGGAGTCCTCTGAGCCACAGCAAAACTGACCACGTAAACCCAGATGAGGATCAGAGCGCCACCTACCACTCATCCCCGTGGCTTTAAGAAAGAAACGGGCCGGCCCTAGGAAAAGCGGCACCGCTAATCGTCATTCCCCTTTCCCCGTTATACCCAGATGGGTGTACCCAGCAAGACAGCAATTGCCGTTTGGCCTGCGTCCCAACGGGGGTAGTTGTCCGTGCCCTCAAGGCTTCCACTTCTGAGGATAATAGCCCTACGTGCTTTTTGTGCAGGACTTACTAATCTCTCCCAGTGGGGACTAAACATATCTCCAGTGACACTACTGTACTTATACACGTCAGGACTTCTCAGGATTATATACAGACATTGGGGAAGAGACCCCGTTATTGAGTTCATAGTGCCCCCTAGTGGCTTATCCAGCGTATTACTTGGGTATTCATGGGACTTGCCTTTTCAACCACCCATACAGGATGTTAACGTGCCGAAATGTATTTGTGTCATTACTCTGTTACGTTTATATTGCTCTTGTGAATGATATGTAATTGATAGTAATGGTCCTAACCGAAATGTGCTAGGTCTACTTGTCTAAGAACCGGTTTTCCCTACACAGGGACTAGTCTCAACCATAATAAATACTTGTTACCGTTCCCCGACATAGTCATCCTTTTGTTAAGAAGAAGGGGGGTGTTGTCGTACCGGGGTATCTCTGTCCTTCTGCCCAGGTCTCCAGTAGCCGTTGTACACGAAACCTGACCAACGTCGCGACAAGCAAGAACTGGACAACCGGAGAGGCTGCAACTGGACGGGCGTGAGACTTCAGGTACGCTTTACCATCTATTACACATTGTATAATTGTCTGAGGTGGTCACTTATATGTGGGAGAAGAAGTTTATAATAGGCTGCCGACAGGCCATCGGGGCCTGGGGATTTCCCATTTGCTAGGGATTTGATGGTCGATTCTAATTCCGCTTCAGTAACGGGAGTGGTAAGAAATTCTCTATCGTCCTCAGAAAGAGTAGGGAGATCAGCCTGTGTCAAAAAGTCCATGCCAGCTGTAGGGTGGTAAGGTGGTGCGGTGTATAGTTTCTCAAAGAAAGCCAGAAAGGTGTCGCTAATCTGTTTCTGTGTTGCTGAGGGGGTCCACATGTGTCTCTAATTGAGGAAATATGTTTTGGTATAGCATGAGTTTTTACTATGTTTGCCAATAATTTTCCTGGGCGATTGCCCCAACGAAAATATTTGTTTGATTGAAAGGAAAGGAATAATTTGGCCTGTTCAGCACAGAGGGTATCGTTTATTAGTTCAGTGTCTTTATATAATGTTCTGTTAGACTCAGACGGATCAGCCAATAATCGAGAATAAGCAGAGGCAACCTGGAGGGACGCCTCTGCCATCCTCTCCCGAAGTTGCCTTTACCTGGTGGCAACATATGAAATCATCTGTCCTCTAAGAACAGGTTTAGAAGCCTGCCAAAAAAGATTTATATCATTGACATGTGCTGCATTATCGTGTGTATAATTGAGATATGATTGTGACAAAAAGAGTTTAAAGTCCTCAGAATGAGCTAGGCATTCAGGAAACCGCCAGACATAAGAGTACGGGCGGGATGTGGTTAAAGTGATTGTCAGGGTGATGGGGGCATGGTCGGATAGGAGAATATTAGCTACGGTGGAGTCCACTATTCTACGGATCAAAGAGGCAGATATTAGCCAATAATCCAATCTAGAGAATAATTTATGGGGGTGTGAGAAGAAGGAATATTCCCTAGAGTCAGGATGGAGAAATCTCCATGGGTCCAGAAGCTGTAGAGAGTCCAGCATTAGGGACAGGGAGGGTGGTGTGGATCTATTGAAACTCAACTGTCTGGGGCCACCAGATACATCTAATAACGGGTCTAGAACAATATTAAGGTCTCCCCCTAAAATCAAAACTCCCTCCATCTAGCCTTGTAAATTAACAAAGATGTCTGAGAAAAAGGACGCATTCGGCCCTGTAGGGGCGTAAATACATGCTAAAGTAAAAAGCTCTCCTTCGACCTCTACCTTTAAAAACAAAAACCGTCCCTCAGGGTCCACCCACTCATCCCTAATCTCGTAGTGCAGGGATTTACGAAATAGAAGAAGTACTCCCCTTGTTTTAGTAGTGTAGGAGGCGCTTCTGAAGTCCCCAACCCAGGTATCTCTAAGTGTATTGGGGTCATTGAGACGCCAGTGCGTCTCCTGCAGAAACATTATATCAGGATGAAACTTTTTGAGGTGAGTCAAAAAAAAATTCCTCTTGACTGGCGTGTTCAGGCCCTCTACGGTTCCACGAGACCAATTTAAGAGACGTCTTTGAGCCATCAGTAGAGGCCCCAGTGTCTCTAGGGGCCGGCATTATCCAATACCCAGTCTAGTGGAACGCAGGGAGAGAAGCCACAAGCGAAAGTCCAATCCCCCGTCCCAACACGCAAGGGAAGGATAAAAATGGTGTATCGGGAAAACAAAAGGAGTTAAAATAAACATACAGTAACAAAACAGCGTAATGCAGGTAGTAAACAGTAACCAGTGCAGCATAGGCCACCAGTCATAACATTTTTTACATTTTTGAACCCAAGAAGACAGTAATAACAACCGTCCATCTGTAACAGAAACTCTGGTTTTATTAGAAAAAGGGGAGGGAAAGAAGGCTGACAGGAAAAATAGAGTAAAGGATTCCCACCATCCCTGCACCTGCGGCAGACGGGTAGAATTCCCATTTAACCATATATGCAAGAACCACATAGAAACAATCAATCGTGTGCTATCCATTAGGAAAGAAGGAGAGAGAAAACAAGATAAAGAGATACTTAAGTCTAGAAGAGTCAATCAGCATCGTCCATTCGAGAGTCAGACTGTGATGATGACAGAGACTTGAGAAAGTTCCGAGCAGAATCTGGGGTGTCGAAGTAATGTGGTTTGCCGACATGGAAGACTCAGTTTTGCCGGTTACAGGAGGGCAAATCTGATGTTTTTAGCGTAGAGCTCCTTGCATACAGGGGAGAATTCCCGTCGTTGTGTCGAAACTTGAAAGGAAAAGTCCTGAAAACGAAGACGTTTGGATTCCTCGTAGCGTAGGTCAGAGCTCTTGCGGTAGGCTTCCATGATCTTCACTTTGTCAAGATAATTTAGTAACTTAAAAATTACTGGTCTAGGACGTGACTGAGAGGACTGTGAAGATTGCCTATCAGGGCCGATGCGGTTGGCCCATTCCACCAGATAAGAGGTGGGTGAGGGGGGCAAATCAAGGGTTGTGGGGAGCCAGCGAGTAACCAAGTCCAGCAGATCTGTCTGTCTGACGGATTCTGGAAGACCAATCAGGCGTAAGTTGTTCCGGAGATTCCGATTTTCTAAATCTCCGATCTTATCGGTCATGGCCACTAGGGTGTTATCATGCATTTGTTGTTGTGATTGAATCGTTTGTTGATCATCTTCCAATGTAGATATTCGGTCCTCGGCCTCAGCCAGACGTTGAGTGTGTTGGGTTAGTTGAGCTGCTGCTGACGTGATTTCCTCCATCAGAGGCGCCAATTTTGCGTCCAGCAAAGGCGATATGATGTCTGATATTTCTCTGGCCCTCTGTACTGAGGATGGGCTAGCTCGGACGTCGGTAGGCACCATGTCATCAGTGACTCGTCTGCCAGGAGAGGATGGAGACCCCTGTGGAATAGGGCTATGTTCCCTATCTTTGGCCGTCGATTTATTTTTGTTTTGAGAATTCTTATTTGCATGGAGCGTTTTGGCCACGTATTTTTCCATAGTGGGGAATGTGGTCCAATCGCGGGTCACTCAAAGGACACAATGAGCGTAGGTGTATAGCAAAAGATTACAAGTCCCTCAGGAGTATGGCAGGTAAGTCCCGGAGGAGCGGGGAAGTGACCAGGGGAAAAAGCACTATTGGGAATATGTGTAGAATCGTCAAATCAGGGTGCAGTTCAAGGAGGCACACGTATAGTAAGAAGTGGAGGGAGGTGGGGGGATGAGAATCCACCTGTGACAACAACAAGGTCTGGGCTCAGGCAGCGGCCAGCACGGTACCCGGAAGACCTCTTTGTTTTAATTTTGTTCGTTGATGTAAAATCGTTGCTTATGTGGGCACAGGTGGGGGGTGACAGGTCAGCAGCGTCGCCACCAGAGTCAGCCGAGTGATGGCCCTGATCAGTGGAACAGTGCAGATGTGGACTGAGCCCTGCGTATCCTCTGAGGGGGCGAGAGGCTCCAGACACTCCAGGATTTCAATCAGGGGAGCAGGGAATCGCGGCCGCTGCAGCAGCGAGGCGGGGCTCCGCTTCACGCACCTGTGTTGAGGGGAGCTGTCAGCCTGCGGTATGGGGTCCAGAGGGCCGGCAGGGGAGCACAGCAGAGTGCTGTGAGCGGCCAGGGATCCCTCAGGCAGCCAGGTCAGCGTCTTCCACCAGACCCAAGTTGGCCTCCGTCATCTGTTGCACACTGCTTGTGCGGACTTCGGTGGGTGCAGCGGGAGGGGGGAGCGAGCCGGGACCCACGCCACTTTGCTCCGGGGTATCTCCAGGACCCGCTGGTGTGTTTGCGGGGTCACTGGTCCAGGGAGAGCAGCTGGTCTGGGCTAACAGGGACGCCTGGAGGGAGAGCTCTCAGGGGAAGCAGCCGGATCGTTCGGTCCGCCCACCGGGTTGTCTAGCCAATCTATCTTAATGTGGATTCCCATGCCCCCTTTACAGAAGCGTGACTTATTTCTGAACACTTTCTCCGTTACTATCAAGCATTTTATACGGCCCCTCCAGATTCTCCCATGCTAGGTATGCAATTTCTTGCTGATGCACACCTTCCTACTTTGACAGATGCGGAAAGGGACTCGCTTGTAGTCCCAGTAATTGAGTCTGAACTCCACTCCTTGATTAAATCACTCCCTAAAGGCAAGTCTCCTGGCCCAGATGGCTTTGGAGCTGAATATTATCAACTCCTTTTGTCCCATTTAATGCCCCATCTCCTAACCTTATTTAACTCTTTATTAACTGGTCACTCTCCCCTGTGTGGTTTTAATGATGCTAGGATAGTGATTTTCCCTAAACCAGGGAAGTATCCTGCGTTAGTACAATCCTATAGACCAATCTCTCTTCTAAATCAAGGTCTGAAACTACTTACCAAATTGATTGCTTTGCGTCTTCAATCTGTGTTGCCTAGGATATTACACCCTGCTCAGACGGGATCTGTACGGGGCGGAACATCTGTGCACAAAGTCCGTATGCTGCTCGCAGCTATGATAAGTAATAGATATTCCAGTAATAAAAAGGCTGTTTTGGTCAGCTGTGATGCTGATAAAGCATTTGATCGTGTTTCCTGGTCACATATATTACGTGTGTTACATGTTCAGCAGTTTGGGCCACAGTTCACTGGTATCTTCCGCATGCTTTATGCCTAACCGACTGCTCATTTAACTATTAATGGTGTTACTTCCCCCTCCTTCACTTTACAGAGAGGCACACGGCAGGGATGCCCCCTCCACAGCTTTTTAATCTTGCCCTGGATCCTTTGATCTGTACATTTCTTAGAGACACAACATGGAGAGGCATTTTTGTTGGCGCTCATGAGATTAAGGTATTGGCCTTTGCCGACGACCTGCTTCTTTATTTTAGTGATCCACTAACTGCCTTTCTGTCGTTATTGTCCACTTTAAAATTATTTAATGACATCTCTGGGTTTTTAATTAACTTTGTGAAGACTGAAGCCCTGGCCTTGTATGGTGAAGCTAAATTGGGTTGAAGGTCTAGATTCCCCTTTCGTTGGGCTCAAAATTTTATTGTTTATCTAGATCTGCGCATACCCTCTGCACCGACTGACTTGTTTTCGGTCAATATGCCCTTTTTTAATCGGTCAAATGTTGGCTGGCTTTGAAAAGTGGAAACATCTTCCGCTCTCCTATCTAGGACGGTGTCATTTATATAAGATGGTCTCTTTCCCACGTTTGCTCTATCCAGTCCAGATGCTTCCTTTTACCTTTCTGAAGAGTGATGCAAAAATTATTGATACTGCTCTCTCTACATTTTATTTGGGCCGGAAAACGTCACAGAATTTCCTTGTTCAAGTTACAACAGTCATTACCTCTGGGTGGAATTAACTTACCCTGCGTACAAGATTATGCTTTGTCGGCAATTTATAGATTTGCTCTGGACTGGATTGGAGGATACAATGCTTATATTGACACAGCCCTGGATCAAGCATTTAGCCCTGACTGTAATTTAGTGACCTTATTACATAGATCCCCTACCTCTCTTCCCCTCTCGATCAAGACTAACCCCTTACTTAATACTCCTTGTTTGCCTGGCGTTTGTTGAGGAAAAGACATGCTCTTTCCTCCTCCCAAACCTTCTTCCTCCCACTACTCCATAATTATGGTTTTCAACATGGTGAGTTGGATAGGGTGATTGGGCTTTGGCACCTCCAGGGTTTACGTTTGCTATACCAATTCTTGGATAAGGATTGCTCCTCTATTCTCTCCCTATCCCTACGCCAAGAACGTTTCCCTGGCCTACAATTCCCTCTATTTGAATATTTTCAAATTCGTAGTTACACTACTAAACTATTGTCCCAATTAACTGTTGCCGATAAGTCCAATGTCTTGGATTCTATAGCGCAAACTAGATCGGTTTTTCCCACTTCTCTTATTTATATGCACACTAGGAGGACTTTGGATATTTCTACCCTCACTATCGGCATGGCTAAATGGTCAGTCACATTCCCAGATATCCCCTTGAAAACTATTATTGTATCCTGTATTACATTGAATAAACAAGTGGTCTCTGCTTCATATGCAGAGATGAATTATAAATTGCTTCACAGGGCATATTAATTGCAACTGTTTCAAATGCTCTATGCCAGAGGCAGATCTGATCCACTGTATGTGGTCGTGTGATTTGGTGCAGACCTATTGGAATAATGTGGGATCATATATTAATGATGAATTACATATTCCTTTTACGGTTCATATGGCCTGGGCTCTGTGGAATCACTATCCTTCTTCTAATCCCCTTTCCATCTCTAAAGGTAATCGCCTTCTATTAGCCAGGGTGGCGGCTGCATCGAAAAAAACCTATTCTTTCACAGTGAATTATGTCTGAACCCGTTTCTTTTTCTCTTGTGACTCCTCGTCTTCTTTATTTGTACCAGGTGGATTGTTCTGAATGTTTCTTAGACGTTGAATCTAAAGCAGAATTTTTTTTTGCCATATGGTTGCCTTATTTACGCACTTTACCATGTTCGACTAAATAGTCGGTGCGGAATGCTGTTAGACTGTCCACCAGGTATAATCTAGAAGTCCTAGACAAGGGCACCCCCCCCTTTGACTATGCCGGAACTCAACCTACCTTTTTCTTAATGTGTATATTTTGGTTATATGCTTCTTCTAGCTGCATGTCAACAAGCCTGATCAGTATTGAAACTCTCCCCCATGTGTGGATTTTTGTCCTCTTGTTTTGTACCTTGTTATATCTTATTTGCCGACATAGGCCCTCATTCCGAGTTGATCGCTCGCTAGTTGCTTTTAGCAGCAGTGCACACGCTAAGCCGCCGCCCTCTGGGAGTGTATCTTAGCTTAGCAGAAGTGCGAACGAAAAGGTTAGCAGAAGTGCGAACGAAAAGGTTAGCAGAACTGCAAGGAAAAATTTTCATGCCGTTTCTGAGTAGCTCCAAATCTACTCCTACCTCGCGATCATTTCAGTCTGTTTAGTTCCTGCTTTGACGTCACAAACACGCCCTGCGTTCGGCCAGCCACTCCCCCATTTCCCCAGGCACGCCTGCATTTTTACCTGACACGCCTGCGTTTTTTAGCACACTCCCGGAAAACGCTCAGTTACCACCCAGAAACACCCACTTCCTGTCAATCACTCACCGATCAACAGAGCGACTGAAAAGCATCGCTCAACCTTGTGTAAAACAGCATAGTTTTGTGTGAAAGTACTGCGGCCCATACGCATGCGCAGAAATGCTGATTTTTAGCCTGATCGCTATGCTGCGAACAGCAGCAGCTAGCGATCAACTCGGAATGACCACCATATACCGTACCATTTTTGATAATGTTACATATGCCTGTAACCAGAGGTGTAGCTAGGTGCCATGGTGCCTGGAGCAAGGGTATGTTTTGGCGCCCCTCTACCGTGTACTGAATGGGATGGCATGTTACATTTGAAAAGAAACCATATTTAAATTGGTGGCATGGTCAGTTCTAGACCTTGTAGAGCTCATTGCGAAAGTTTTCTTTGGGTACCCCATGTATAAAATATTGACAGTGCACACCAAAATATTGGGGTGTGGCCACATAATAGTACCAATTCACATTACACAGCACAGTAGTGTCCGTTATTTCACATTACACCACACAGTAGAGCTGCTTATACACGTTACGGCATAGTAGAGCCTCTTATATACGTTACGCCACACAGTAAAGCCGCTTCTACACATTATTCCACAGAAGAGCTGCTTATATATTTTACGCCACACACTTAAACTGCTTTTACACATTACACCACACAGTAGAGCCGCTTATGCACGTTCCGCTACAGTAGAGCTCCTTATACATATTATGCCACAGCAGAGTCCCTTATACACATTACACCATGGTAAATCCCTTTATACATGTTATGCCTGGTAGAAAACCCTCATGCGTGTTACACCACAGTATTGCCACTCTGGAAGTAGCTGTATTCAATTATTTACTTTTTTTAATAAAAAAAAAATTAAAAACACTATGTATGCCCCGACTGACCTGACCTCACAACCCCCAATCCTTTAATGAAAATAATGCCCCAAATGTGACATCCCACAGACCTGATAATCCCCTAATCTCTCAATAAAAATAATGCCCCAAAACTGCCCCCCTCCCCAGATCTGATAACCTCCCAATTTCTCAATGAAAATAATGTCCCAGAATTGCCTGAGGGGCAGAAATAGCTGCTCCGCAACAGCTTGAGGGGCAAGGAGAGCTCCGGCATGTGCCGGCTATCAGTGTCTCCTGCTGTTGCCTCTGCCTGCCCTGTTCCCTACCTAGTCTCAGAGTCCGAGTCAGTGTGCGCCTCATCTGCGGAGAACCCTCTAACTTTTCCGGCGCCTGGAGCTCGTGCTCCACCGGAACCACCCTCGCTACACCCCTGCCTGTAACGATTCTATATTTGTTTTCTTGAATAAACAAATTATAAAAAAACAAAAATGATTTGACTTTTGTGCTTTGAATCGTTCAACATTCTATTTCCTTACCCTTTAGAGATATCGCAGAATTGTTCCCATACATTCCCTCTGTGGCATTCAATGGGGCAGTTTCACGTGCATTAATTACTTCTGTTTTGCCTGTGTATAAAAAAAAACAAAAAGAAGAGAAAGATTAAAAGGACTGTGGACTAGAGCATGACTATATATATATATATATATATATATAAACACACATACACACACACAGTGCTTAAAGTGGCCCAAGAGAGGTGGTGGAACTCATCATCCACGTCTGTGCAGTAAAGGAATTGCGCGTGCCGCAAAAAGGGGCATGGTCTCAAAGAAAGGGGCGTGTTCACCCAATAGTATCCCCAATTCAAATTACGCCGCACAGTAGCACAATCTTATTCACATTACACCCCATAGTAGTGTCCCTTATTCCTGTTATGACACACACAAAGTACACAGTAGTAGCACCCTAAATACACATAATGCCCACAGCAGTAGTGCCCCTTATACAATGCCCTTAGTAGTAGTGTCCCTTATGCAATGCCCACTGTAGTGGCAGTGCCCACAGTTGTAGTGCCCCTAATGTAGAGTGCATAGTATTGGTGCCCCATATACAGTGCCCCCAGTCAGTAGTTATGCCCCCAGTCAGTAGTTATGCCCCCAGTAGATATGCCGCCAGTCAGTAGATATGCCCCCTCTAGTAGTGCCGCTTACACACACATGCACAAAAAAAACAAAAAAAACACAATACTCACCATTCCCGCTCCTGCTTCCGGACCGCTGCCCTCCGCCTGGCTACCCACTCCTCGGAAACTATGGGAGAGACATCATGACATCTCTCCTATAGCGCACAGCCGCACACTGCCAGAGCCGGAAACAGGAGCTCAGGAGTGAGCTCCTGCCTCCGGCTGCTGCTGAAGGGAATGAGCCGATGCTCGCTGGTAACAAAATGTCAGCGGGCGTCTGGCATCTCCCTGTGCGCTGGACATCTCCCTGGGTTAGGTGAGCCGGAAGAGGCGGAACTGGTTCAGTCTCCAAATGGAACGCAGTTCTGCCCCGTGCCGGCTCACTTTAACATAATTTCACACGCAGATCTCCCCCCAGCACATTTTATCCCACACGCAGATCCCCTAGCACACAGGTTCTCAAACTCAGTCCTCAGGACCCCACAAGGTGCATGTTTTGCAGGTCTCATCACAGAATCACAAGTGACATAATTAGCTCCACCTGCAGACCTTTGAAAATGTGTCAGTGAGTAATTAATACACCTGTGCACTTGCTGGGTTACCTGCAAAACATGCACTGTGTGGGGTCCTGAGGACCGAGTTTGAGAACCACTGCCCTAGCACATTGTATTTCACACACAGATCCCCCCTAGAACATTTTTTCCCACACACAGAACTCCCCCGGCACATATTATACTGCACACAGATCCCCCCAGCACATATTATACTGCACACAGATCCCCCCAGCACATATTATAATGCACACAGATCCCCCCAGCACATATTATAATGCACACAGATCCCCCCAGCACATATTATAATGCACACAGCTCTGCCCCCAGCACATATTATACAGCACACAGCTCTGCCCCCCAGAACATATTATACAGCACAGGGCTCTGCCCTCCAGAACATATTATACAGCACACAGCTCTGCCCCCCAGCACATATTATACAGCAAACAGCTCTGCCCCCCAGAACATTATACAGCACACAGCTCTGCCCCCCAGCACATATTGTACAGCACACAGCTCATGTCAAGGCACAGAACCATATATAAACAGCACTGCACACCAAATAAGTCAGCACGCTCACTTACTTCACAAACTCGTAGTGGAGGCCATTATAGAGGCCATTATAGAGCCATGATCTTCTACGACTACAAGAGTGGTCTGTGATAGCAGGAGAGCTTTGACCGACTGCAAGCTGCTTTTGGGGAGGAAGCACCGTACTGAAGTGTTTGATTGGTTAGGAGAATTTCGGCACAGGAGACCTAGAAAGATGAGGAGCGCTGCAAATGACCCGTGTCCACCATCACAGAATACAACGTTGCAGCCATGCGGGCCAGTAATGAGGTTGACGCCAGGGTGGCTGTGGCCCAGTTAGAGACTATAGATAGGCATCTCATCAGATCCATCCACTTGATATGACATGAAAAGCTAGGCCTTTGCAAGGTTTCTGCACTCTGGATGCTGTATCAGCTGACTAGAAAGCGTCAGGAGGCTCGGTTGACTTGGTGCAGCAACATGATGAGCAGGTTTGATGGGCGTCGCTTAAACTCTGTCTGGGGGATCATCAGTTGCGATTAATCCTGGATTTACAATTTCGACCCCGAGACCAAACAACAGTAAGCCTAGTGGACCCCACTTGGAGGAAGTTCAGATGTGAACGCAGCATGGCCAAGCAGATGATGGCTGTTTTTGTGGCCAAGACTGGGTCATGTAGCTATAGTACCCCTCATGCAAGAGCACACCATCACAGGGAATTGGTACGTCAACCAATGCCTGCTGCAAGTGCTGGAAGCCATTTCCAAATGCCATGCAGGAACTTGCAGTAGACATACTTGCTTTGGACTGCTCTAGCTGCTTCACCAAGTGGTTTGAGTGCATGCAACTTTGCATAGATTCCACCGGAGAATACTTGAAAAAATGAAATGTTCACTTTCGGGAAACTTATTGCACACACCTAGTATAAGATAATTACTGATGGTATGTGGTTAGCATACCGCTTGTCGGGATCCCGGCTGTCACAATACCGAGGCTGGGATCCTGACGGGACACCATACTGCTGCCAGCATACCGGCAAGGTAGGCGATTCGCCCTCTATGGATATACACAACACCCATAGAGAAAGAATAGAAACTGTGGCTTCGTTGCGCTCAACCCCCTGCCGGCATTCTACTAATCTTCGGCATCCCGTGCAGCGGTCAATCATACTGAACCCTTACTAATACTGGCATTTGTAGGGCACTGGTAAAAGGAAGGTAAATTTACAGGAGGAACAATTGTTACCCAATATACACACAGCATGCATTTAGCTAGCCTACTCATCCCATCAAAAGCAGAGAACATTTGGACCCATAGCAGCTGCACCAAGCGTGACATGCTTAGGGCACTACAGTACAGAGTGGCATAATGTGAGCTTAGAGTACGACAAAGTGGCATAATGTGAACTAAGAGCACTGTAAAGATAAAATCTCTCCTTAAAGAATTAAAAAGTATGGTGTAAGTCAACAATTTTAGCATCTTATTCACTGTGCTGTGAGTTAAAAAAAAGTAAAAAAAAAATCACTGCACTAAGGCATGTATTTTGCAGAATGCCCAGATGCATCTAAGTCATGCTACCATATACTAAGTCGATATCGCATACGAATGTACGATTTAGACGTATCGTATGATGCATTGCGTGCACATCGTACATGTTTTGGGCATGATTGCGATGAGATGCGTGGCCCCGTGGGTAGAATGTCTCATCCACAGATCATACTTGCAGCACGTATTATCTGTTGTAATCGTATGCACATCGCACCTTGGCCCTCATTCCGAGTTCTTTGCTCGCTAGCTGCTTTTAGCAGCAGTGCAAACTCTAAGCCGCCGCCCTCCGGGAGTGTATCTTAGCTTAGCAGAAGTGCGAACGAAAGAGTAGCAGAACTGCTCGTGAAATTTTTCATGCAGTTTCAGAGTAGCTGCAGACCTACTCCTACCTCGCGATCACTTCAGTCAGTTTAGTTCCTGCTTTGACGTCACAAACATGCCCTGCATTCGGCCAGCCACTCCCCCGTTTCCCCAGGCACGCCTGCATTTTCAACTGTCACGACTGCGTTTTTTTAGCACACTCCCGGGAAATGGTCAGTTACCACCCAGAAACACCCACTTCCTGTCAATCACTCACCGATCAGCAGAGCGACAGAAAAGCGTCGCTCGCCCTTGTGTAAAACTGCATAGTTTTGTGTAAAAGTACTTCGCGCGTGCGTACTGCGGCCCGTACGCATGCGCAGTAGTGCCGATTTTTAGCCTGATCACTGCGCTGCGAACAACGGCAGCTAGCGATCAACTCGGAATGAGGGCCCTTGTTTTTTGCACATAAGATACATCGTATGATGGAACACACGATCAGCGTCATTTGAGTGGCTCACATCTGTCAGATGATTGTGTGCTTTTTGTGAGGCATAAGATGGATCATGAGACGATCCGTCATTTGGGGGCATAAGATGGGTATTACGATCGTATGCACATCTCATATCCAAAAAGAACAAAATCGCATGCCTGGGGATCCCTGGGGGATCGAAGGGAAACCATATGAAGAATTGGATCGAATGCTGGTCGTTCTTATGTATTGCCTGCATTACAGTAATACACCTCTAAGCCAGTGGTGCAAGTTTCAATTATTTTTTAATGGTACTCTGTGCGTGCACCAAAACCGCATGGCACGCCCCCATTTTTCATCACTATCGGTGCATACCCAGCACTCCGGGTGCTGCTGGGCTGCCCCCAGTCACTCACGGACAGTCCTGAGGCAGGGGTACCATAGCTGCTGGAGATCTCTAGCTGTGTGCCTGTGGCTCTCTGCTCCTCTTCACACCAGGGTCACGACGTCACAGTGTCTGCGCCGCGCTCCCAGCAGACCAGGCATTCTGGTAATGGCAGATCTGTGTCAGTAAAGTGGTAGGGTGCCACAGCGTTCCGCCCCCTAATTTCTAAGTGGTATGCCATATCACCCCACAACACTTTACTTTCATTACTGCTTTAAATCTCTTGCTTGGACTATGACATTCCAGAGCAAAGTCAGTACAAAACTTACATATTAATAGGATCAAGTGTGCTTAATTTCCATGAAAATAGCAGTCTAGAAATTATTAGTGGTATTATTATCAGTTATTTATATAGCGTACACATATTCCGCAGCACTTTACAGAGGATATTTGGCCATTCACATCAGTCCGTGCCCCAGTGGCGCTTACAATCTATATTCCCTCCCACATGTACACACAGACACATTCATGGTAGGGTTAATTTTGTTCAGAACCAATTAACCTACCAGTATATTTTTGGATTGTGTGAGGAAACCGGAGCACCCGGAGGAAACCCACACAAGTACAGGGAGAATATACAAACTCCACACAGTTAGGACCATGGTGGGAATCGAACCCATGACCTCAGTGCTGTGAGGCAGTAATGCTAACCATTACACCGTCCGTACTGCCCTTACTGGTATAAAATAGACCATACACCTGTACTAGAATAATATTCGTTTCAGTTCTAGAATGATCCATATTTCCAGATCAGACACTGTCCTAAGAATAAGATTTTGCTACTGCAGCAAGCTGAAGAATGTCAAATAACTTTAAGCAGGTTGAGCTACTAAAGGAAAAGACCATGCCTAGTGATTCTAGAGGACCGTTTATGAGTATGTAAAACAAGAGGCCTTTCTAATTACTCTGTGTTAGTCTGCAAAGAGAAAAGAAGCCGTTTTGAGAAAGATACTATGAGTTGACTAAAAGTGCACTTGGGATGGAGATGTAAATATCATTGAGTGCTGAAGATAATTGTACTGCTAAAGACCTGTATATACGGTGCCTTATCAAGAAAGAATTAACATTAGATGCTAACTTTACCTAACTTTGGATTACAATAACATGCATGCAATAGGACAGAGACCACCAAACTAGAGAGTACTATAGAACATTGAGCCCACTTTAAAGTAAATGACTGATCAATATGAGGTTTTGCTAATTTGCTGAGTAATAATCTATTTTGCTATTTCATTATATGTGCTATTGAGAAGATTATTGTGTGTTTAGAATATAGGGCCAAATTCAATTAGCCCTGTTAATTTAACGGGGGTGAAAAAGGGTGGTACCTTCAAGCTTTAATACCTGGGGAGATTCAATTCCAACCCCATTTTTACCGCAGACCCTTTTTAACGCCCGTTAAATTAATACGTTAACATATAGAAGCTGTGATAAGTTCATGGGCCTATGCGTTAAAAAGGGGGCAGCACCCGTTAACAGGCTATTTATCTGGGATTTATTTTCAGGTCTCTTCAGACTCAAAACAGAAATCTCTGTTAAGTGCAGCCAGCAGGCTGCCTTCTGGGCTAATTGATTTGCCCCAAAAGATCAATTAGCCCACAGGTAATAACTAGAGATGAGCGGGTTCGGTTTCTCTGAAACCGAACCCGCACGAACTTCATGTTTTTTTCACGGGTCCGAGCAGACTCGGATCCTCCCGCCTTGCTCGGTTAACCCGAGCGCGCCCGAACGTCATCATGACGCTGTCGGATTCTCGCGAGACTCGGATTCTATATAAGGAGCCGCGCGTCGCCGCCATTTTCACACGTGCATTGAGATTGATAGGGAGAGGACGTGGCTGGCGTCCTCTCCATTAGAAATTAGATTAGAAGAGAGAGAGAGATTGTGCAGAGTCAGACAGAGTTTACCACAGTGACCAGTGCAGTTGTTGTTAGTTAACTTTTATTTATTTTAATATAATATATCCGTTCTCTGCTATATCCGTTCTCTGCCTGAAAAAAAACGATACACAGCAGCAGCCAGTCACACAGTGTGACTCAGTCTGTGTGCACTCAGCTCAGCCCAGTGTGCTGCACATCAATGTATAAAAGGCAAAGCTTATAATAATTGTGGGGGAGACTGGGGAGCACTGCAGGTTGTTATAGCAGGAGCCCCCAGGAGTACATAATATTATATTAATTTAAAATTAAACAGTGCACACTTTTGCTGCAGGAGTGCCACTGCCAGTGTGACTAGTGGTGACCAGTGCCTGACCACCAGTATAGTAGTATATTGTTGTATGTATTGTATACTATCTCTTTATCAACCAGTCTATATTAGCAGCAGACACAGTACAGTGCGGTAGTTCACGGCTGTGGCTACCTCTGTGTCGGCAGTCGGAACTCGGCAGGCAGTCCGTCCATCCATAATTGTATTACAATATATACCACCTAACCGTGGTATTTTTTTTTCTTTCTTTATACCGTCGTCATAGTGTCATACTAGTTGTTACGAGTATACTACTATCTCTTTATCAACCAGTGTACAGTGCGGTAGTTCACGGCTGTGGCTACCTCTGTGTCGGCAGTCGGCAGGCAGTCCGTCCATCCATAATTGTATTATTATTATAATATATACCACCTAACCGTGGTTTTTTTTTCATTCTTTATACCGTCATAGTGTCATACTAGTTGTTACGAGTATACTACTATCTCTTTATCAACCAGTGTACAGTGCGGTAGTTCACGGCTGTGGCTACCTCTGTGTCGGCAGTCGGCAGGCAGTCCGTCCATCCATAATTGTATTATTATTATAATATATACCACCTAACCGTGGTTTTTTTTTCATTCTTTATACCGTCGTCATAGTGTCATACTAGTTGTTACGAGTATACTACTATCTCTTTATCAACCAGTGTACAGTGCGGTAGTTCACGGCTGTGGCTACCTCTGTGTCGGCAGTCGGCAGGCAGTCCGTCCATCCATAATTGTATTATTATTATAATATATACCACCTAACCGTGGTTTTTTTTTCATTCTTTATACCGTCGTCATAGTGTCATACTAGTTGTTACGAGTATACTACTATCTCTTTATCAACCAGTGTACAGTGCGGTAGTTCACGGCTGTGGCTACCTCTGTGTCGGCAGTCGGCAGGCAGTCCGTCCATCCATAATTGTATTATTATTATAATATATACCACCTAACTGTGGTATTTTTTTTTCTTTCTTTATACCGTCGTCATAGTGTCATACTAGTTGTTACGAGTATACTACTATCTCTTTATCAACCAGTGTACAGTGCGGTAGTTCACGGCTGTGGCTACCTCTGTGTCGGCAGTCGGCAGGCAGTCCGTCCATCCATAATTGTATTATTATTATAATATATACCACCTAACCGTGGTTTTTTTTTCATTCTTAATACCGTCGTCATAGTGTCATACTAGTTGTTACGAGTATACTACTATCTCTTTATCAACCAGTGTACAGTGCGGTAGTTCACGGCTGTGGCTACCTCTGTGTCGGCAGTCGGCAGGCAGTCCGTCCATCCATAATTGTATTATTATTATAATATATACCACCTAACCGTGGTTTTTTTATACCACCTAACCGTGGCAGTCCGTCCATAATTGTATACTAGTATCCAATCCATCCATCTCCATTGTTTACCTGAGGTGCCTTTTAGTTCTGCCTATAAAATATGGAGAACAAAAAAGTTGAGGTTCCAAAATTAGGGAAAGATCAAGATCCACTTCCACCTCGTGCTGAAGCTGCTGCCACTAGTCATGGCCGAGACGATGAAATGCCAGCAACGTCGTCTGCCAAGGCCGATGCCCAATGTCATAGTACAGAGCATGTCAAATCCAAAACACCAAATATCAGAAAAAAAAGGACTCCAAAACCTAAAATAAAATTGTCGGAGGAGAAGCGTAAACTTGCCAATATGCCATTTACCACACGGAGTGGCAAGGAACGGCTGAGGCCCTGGCCTATGTTCATGGCTAGTGGTTCAGCTTCACATGAGGATGGAAGCACTCAGCCTCTCGCTAGAAAACTGAAAAGACTCAAGCTGGCAAAAGCACCGCAAAGAACTGTGCGTTCTTTGAAATCCCAAATCCACAAGGAGAGTCCAATTGTGTCGTTTGCGATGCCTGACCTTCCCAACACTGGACGTGAAGAGCATGCGCCTTCCACTATTTGCATGCCCCCTGCAAGTGCTGGAAGGAGCACCCGCAGTCCAGTTCCTGATAGTCAGATTGAAGATGTCAGTGTTGAAGTACACCAGGATGAGGAGGATATGGGTGTTGCTGGCGCTGGGGAGGAAATTGACCAGGAGGATTCTGATGGTGAGGTGGTTTGTTTAAGTCAGGCACCCGGGGAGACACCTGTTGTCCGTGGGAGGAATATGGCCGTTGACATGCCAGGTGAAAATACCAAAAAAATCAGCTCTTCGGTGTGGAGGTATTTCACCAGAAATGCGGACAACAGGTGTCAAGCCGTGTGTTCCCTTTGTCAAGCTGTAATAAGTAGGGGTAAGGACGTTAACCACCTCGGAACATCCTCCCTTATACGTCACCTGCAGCGCATTCATAATAAGTCAGTGACAAGTTCAAAAACTTTGGGTGACAGCGGAAGCAGTCCACTGACCAGTAAATCCCTTCCTCTTGTAACCAAGCTCACGCAAACCACCCCACCAACTCCCTCAGTGTCAATTTCCTCCTTCCCCAGGAATGCCAATAGTCCTGCAGGCCATGTCACTGGCAAGTCTGACGAGTCCTCTCCTGCCTGGGATTCCTCCGATGCATCCTTGCGTGTAACGCCTACTGCTGCTGGCGCTGCTGTTGTTGCCGCTGGGAGTCGATGGTCATCCCAGAGGGGAAGTCGTAAGCCCACTTGTACTACTTCCAGTAAGCAATTGACTGTTCAACAGTCCTTTGCGAGGAAGATGAAATATCACAGCAGTCATCCTACTGCAAAGCGGATAACTGAGTCCTTGACAACTATGTTGGTGTTAGACGTGCGTCCGGTATCCGCCGTTAGTTCACAGGGAACTAGACAATTTATTGAGGCAGTGTGCCCCCGTTACCAAATACCATCTAGGTTCCACTTCTCTAGGCAGGCGATACCGAGAATGTACACGGACGTCAGAAAAAGACTCACCAGTGTCCTAAAAAATGCAGTTGTACCCAATGTCCACTTAACCACGGACATGTGGACAAGTGGAGCAGGGCAGGGTCAGGACTATATGACTGTGACAGCCCACTGGGTAGATGTATGGACTCCCGCCGCAAGAACAGCAGCGGCGGCACCAGTAGCAGCATCTCGCAAACGCCAACTCTTTCCTAGGCAGGCTACGCTTTGTATCACCGCTTTCCAGAATACGCACACAGCTGAAAACCTCTTACGGCAACTGAGGAAGATCATCGCGGAATGGCTTACCCCAATTGGACTCTCCTGTGGATTTGTGGCATCGGACAACGCCAGCAATATTGTGTGTGCATTAAATATGGGCAAATTCCAGCACGTCCCATGTTTTGCACATACCTTGAATTTGGTGGTGCAGAATTTTTTAAAAAACGACAGGGGCGTGCAAGAGATGCTGTCGGTGGCCAGAAAAATTGCGGGACACTTTCGGCGTACAGGCACCACGTACAGAAGACTGGAGCACCACCAAAAACTACTGAACCTGCCCTGCCATCATCTGAAGCAAGAAGTGGTAACGAGGTGGAATTCAACCCTCTATATGCTTCAGAGGTTGGAGGAGCAGCAAAAGGCCATTCAAGCCTATACAATTGAGCACGATATAGGAGATGGAATGCACCTGTCTCAAGTGCAGTGGAGAATGATTTCAACGTTGTGCAAGGTTCTGATGCCCTTTGAACTTGCCACACGTGAAGTCAGTTCAGACACTGCCAGCCTGAGTCAGGTCATTCCCCTCATCAGGCTTTTGCAGAAGAAGCTGGAGGCATTGAAGAAGGAGCTAACACGGAGCGATTCCGCTAGGCATGTGGGACTTGTGGATGCAGCCCTTAATTCGCTTAACAAGGATTCACGGGTGGTCAATCTGTTGAAATCAGAGCACTACATTTTGGCCACCGTGCTCGATCCTAGATTTAAAGCCTACCTTGGATCTCTCTTTCCGGCAGACACAGGTCTGCTGGGGTTGAAAGACCTGCTGGTGACAAAATTGTCAAGTCAAGCGGAACGCGACCTGTCAACATCTCCTCCTTCACATTCTCCCGCAACTGGGGGTGCGAGGAAAAGGCTCAGAATTCCGAGCCCACCCGCTGGCGGTGATGCAGGGCAGTCTGGAGCGACTGCTGATGCTGACATCTGGTCCGGACTGAAGGACCTGACAACGATTACGGACATGTCGTCTACTGTCACTGCATATGATTCTCTCAACATTGATAGAATGGTGGAGGATTATATGAGTGACCGCATCCAAGTAGGCACGTCACACAGTCCGTACTTATACTGGCAGGAAAAAGAGGCAATTTGGAGGCCCTTGCACAAACTGGCTTTATTCTACCTAAGTTGCCCTCCCACAAGTGTGTACTCCGAAAGAGTGTTTAGTGCCGCCGCTCACCTTGTCAGCAATCGGCGTACGAGGTTACATCCAGAAAATGTGGAGAAGATGATGTTCATTAAAATGAATTATAATCAATTCCTCCGCGGAGACATTGACCAGCAGCAATTGCCTCCACAAAGTACACAGGGAGCTGAGATGGTGGATTCCAGTGGGGACGAATTGATAATCTGTGAGGAGGGGGATGTACACGGTGATATATCGGAGGGTGAAGATGAGGTGGACATCTTGCCTCTGTAGAGCCAGTTTGTGCAAGGAGAGATTAATTGCTTCTTTTTTGGGGGGGGTCCAAACCAACCCGTCATATCAGTCACAGTCGTGTGGCAGACCCTGTCACTGAAATGATGGGTTGGTTAAAGTGTGCATGTCCTGTTTTGTTTATACAACATAAGGGTGGGTGGGAGGGCCCAAGGATAATTCCATCTTGCACCTCTTTTTTCTTTTCTTTTTCTTTGCATCATGTGCTGATTGGGGAGGGTTTTTTGGAAGGGACATCCTGCGTGACACTGCAGTGCCACTCCTAGATGGGCCCGGTGTTTGTGTCGGCCACTAGGGTCGCTAATCTTACTCACACAGCTACCTCATTGCGCCTCTTTTTTTCTTTGCGTCATGTGCTGTTTGGGGAGGGTTTTTTGGAAGGGACATCCTGCGTGACACTGCAGTGCCACTCCTAGATGGGCCCGGTGTTTGTGTCGGCCACTAGGGTCGCTTATCTTACTCACACAGCGACCTCGGTGCAAATTTTAGGACTAAAAATAATATTGTGAGGTGTGATGTGTTCAGAATAGGCTGAAAATGAGTGTAAATTATGTTTTTTGAGGTTAATAATACTTTGGGATCAAAATTACCCCCAAATTCTATGATTTAAGCTGTTTTTTAGGGTTTTTTGAAAAAAACACCCGAATCCAAAACACACCCGAATCCGACAAAAAAAATTCGGTGAGGTTTTGCCAAAACGCGGTCGAACCCAAAACACGGCCGCGGAACCGAACCCAAAACCAAAACACAAAACCCGAAAAATTTCCGGCGCTCATCTCTAGTAATAACTGCAGATAATTGTATTTGCCCCTTTGTGTGATGAAGTAATTGAGAAACTGCATTCTCTATAGTTATATCCAAAAGGGTGCTGCAGCAGTTAGGGAAAAAAAGCCTTTTTAAATGCTAAAGATAACTATTGCCTATTGCTTTCCCATTACCGTATTGCTAATTATTGTCATATAGCTGTATTATTTTGTGCATAATAATAAATCTACTAGATTATTCTATTCCTCAAGGCTGTCATGTTATTTTACTGTATGGCTAGCCTCTCTGCTATAGCCTGAGAAGGAAGAGCTTGCGGAGTCATTTACAGAGAAAAATAATAATTATCCAATGGAGATGCCATCTCTACTGTAAGTTACCATCTAGATGTAACTTATCTGTGCCCACACCAACACCCAGGTTACTACTAACTGTAATTACTGTATTTCACACTGCCAACATACACAAAGCATTTCTATTACCTAGGACACAATAATCCATTTATGAAACTTCATATTTCAATACACAGCCTTCTCTCCTTCTCCATTCCAGAGTGATGCAAGGCAGAAAAGCTCAGCTGATAGCATTAAACAATGACAGCTTTCACTAAAGGAACAGAACAAATATTGTGCAACACACATTCAGTTAAATATAAATACCTGCTAAAATGAATGGAAATTGCACAGTTACTCTACACCGTCTTGTAAACTCCTCATTTGTATGAACAGAATGCACACAGTGGAGGGGTTAGAATGAAGCAAACAGAGGGCCTGAGTCAGAGGTGCATGTGACTGCATGCTCCTCTGCGATTTGGCTCACAGGGTACTTGCGAGTATATGCTAACAGCCAGTGGTGTAAGTAGAAAAAAATCTCTTACAGGTACTGTGCGCGCGCGCGCACCAAAAAACGGGTGTGGCCAAATGCCATATGGGGCGTGGCCAATGAAAATGTGGGCGTGATACACATATGGGGGAGGGGCAGATACACATATGACTCCCACAGTGCCAGATACACGTTGCCCCACAGTGCCAGATACATGAATGCCCCACAGTGCCAGATACACGAATGCCCCACAGTGCCAGATACACGAATGCCCCCCACAGTGCCAGATACACGAATGCCCCCCACAGTGCCAGATATACATTGCCCCCCACAGTGCCAGATATACATTGCCCCCCACAGTGCCAGGTATACATTGCCCACAACAGTGCCAGATATACATTGCCCACAACAGTGCCAGATATACATTGCCCGCCACAGTGCCAGGTATACATTGCCCCCCACAGTGCCAGGTATACATTGCCCACAACAGTGCCAGGTATACATTGCCCGCCACAGTGCCAGATATACATTGCCCGCCACAGTGCCAGATATACATTACCCCCCAGAGTGCCAGGTATACATTGCCCCCCACAGTGCCAGGTATACATTGCCCCCCACAGTGCCAGGTATACATTGCCCCCCACAGTGCCAGGTATACATTGCCCCCCACAGTGCTGTCTACCCCCCTTCCCCAGCTCACCGCTGCTGCTGTTGTGTTGTCTCCCGTGCGTGAGGGGAGGAGAGCCCAGCCTGCGCCTCTCCTTCCCCTCAGTCTCCGGCGGGTGAGTTCAATATTCAGCGCCGATCCGTGAGCCAATCAAAGCTCCGCGAGCTCTGATTGGCTCACGGGCGGTGCTGATTTGAACAAAGACATTGAGGGGCAGGAGAGGCGCAGGCTGCGCTCTCCTCCCCTCACATCAGCGGTAGCAAGCGGCGGCACGTCGGTGTGGGTACAATGTACCCACGGCGAAATTATTAAGGGTATGCCGTACCTGCATACTTGCACCGCTGATCTTATTGTGCACAGAGACGCCCACTGCCAACATCTCATGACCGCCGCTCACACACATAAGCGGAAACAACGGTCACACCATCGGACCCAGTGGTGTAACTACTATAGGTGCAGGGGATGCGGCTGCTATGGGGCCCGGGCTGTCACAGGGGCCTGGGGCTCATCGCTCTTTCTACACCATGCAGCACTAAAATGTTCCTCTGCGTGTGTGTGTGTGTGTGTGTGTGTGTGTGTGTGTGTGTGTGTGTAGCAGAGAGCTGTGAGCAGAAGGAGCTGTTGCAGTACCGCCAGCCATCGGAAGGGTTCGCAGTGACACCAGAGCCAGTGTAGCAGTAGGAGAGGATGGCGGGCAGTCAGCACAGTGTCACCGCCACTGTCAGGTGTGTGGTTGCTGGGCGCTGTGCAAATCCTTCCATGTGACCGACCGCAGCAGCACCACTTTCCCGCTATGAGAAGCCCCTGGCCGTGACATGGAGCCAGAGCCAGCGCAGCAGCAGGTGGAGGGCGACTTCCAAGGAGCTGTACAAGCTGTGGCTGCTCCACTTCACCAAAGTGAGCACCTGTATCTGTACTCTACACACCTGGGAGACCCCAGAGGGCCATACCTGCACATACACATGGGGTACGGGGGCCCACATCTGCACATACACACCTGGGGGATGGGGGCCACATCTGCACATGCCTGGGGTCCACACCTGTATACACATACACCTGGGGGCCACACCTTTGTACACATTCCTCCTAGTGACCTGCTCTAACAGACAGCTGAACAGTAAGGATCAAGAAAGAGGAACACACTAGTAAGGTCAAAGAGGGCATTACATTGTGACCATCATTCTCTTCCTTATTGATTGTGACAACTAATCTCAGTGGGCCCTTATGCATGAAAACAGTCACCAGAGGGTTTTATCCCAAAGCACCTACTGTAGTCCAGCTGCCGTCTGGATAGTTGAAGTTTCTGACTAATAAGTAACAACAATTATTATCAACCTGAGGAAACAGTCCATTGAAAGGACCACACAGTTAGATGGAATTTCACCATTACTGATTTATTGCCATAGAATACCCTGATGAAGTAATTAATGACGAAACACGTTGGTTGATTCATTGCTTTTTCTCTTACATCCTAGAGGATGCTGGGGTTCCATTTAGTCCCATGGGGTATAGATGGGTCCCTTGGGAGCCATGGGCACTTTAAGAGTTTAATAGTGTGGGCTGGCTCCTCCCTCTATGCCCCTCCTACCAGACTCAGTTTAGAAAATGTACCCGGAGGAGCCGGTCACAGCTAGGGGAGCTCTTAGGAGTTTTTCTAGTTTTATTATTTTCTGAGTTTAGTTAGGTACAGGCAGGCTGCTGGCAACAGCCTCCCGGCTCGGTGGGATTTAGGGGGGGAGTAGGAACCAACTCTTGAAGTTAATGGTTATCTATCTCCGCTGACAGGACACTGAGCTCCTGAGGGTGCTGATCTCAAGCCCACGAGGCAACCGCTCACTCCCACAGCACAGCTGCCACCCCCTAACAGCCAGAAGAAAGAAGTGTGGTGAGTACAGCGCCGGCGGACCGGAGAGCAGGTCGCCGGCGGGAATGGCAGCACAAGGGTGGGAGCGCAGTTCTGACCGGCTGCACTCTGGAAGGCTCAGCGGCACACTGTGTACGGCGCTGTGAGGGGCATCCTGGGCCAGCGCAATCACCATACACTGGTCAACACTGCTAACAGGGGCTAATCCCGCTGTTAGCGGAAAAAAAAAATACCTCAGGCCAGTATAATACAATAAGAGCGGGACTTCTCAGGGCGGATCCAGCACTCACCAGTGCCATTTTCTCCCTGCAGTTCATCAACAGAGACGCTGGCAGGGAGTGCTGCCCTCCACATAAGTAACACTGTGTTATAGATACAGGGGGAGTGTAATTCGATACTAGCTACCCTGTTAAGGTTCAGCGAGTCAGAGGGGTTTTCTCTTATGTCTTAGAGGATGCTGGGGTCCACATTAGTACCATGGGGTATAGACGGATCCACTAGGAGCCATTGGCACTTTAAGAGTTTGAGAGTGTGGGCTGGCTCCTCCCTCTATGCCCCTCCTACCGGACTCAGTTTAGAAAATGTTTAGAAAACAGCCTCCCTGCTTCGTGGGACTAAGGGGGGGGGGGGGAGAGAGTGTCCGTCCTGCGGGGTCTGAGCCACTATCTCCGCTGACAGGACACTGAGCTCCTGAGCGGATAGAACGTTCCCCGCCACAGGGGATTGCTCACCCCAGCAGCATGCCGCCACCCCCTTACAGTGCCAGAAGATCAGTGGCGAGTCAGTCCCCGGTCCCCCTAGCAAGCGTGGAGCCGGTGTGAAGATGGGGGCAAACAGGGTATGGAGCGCAGTACTAACTGCGCTCCGGGACTCAGCGGTACACAGTGCGGCGCTGTGAGGGGCGCCCTGACCCAGCACCTACACCGTACACTGACCTCCAAACCTATCAGGGTCCCAGGGTCGCTGCAAGCACAATTCCTCAGGCCAGTATAATCTTCAGAAGAGCGGGAAGACAGCGCAATGTAAGGGGGCAGAGTTTCTCCCCAGAGCGGACCCAGCAGCGTTCAGCACCATTTTCCTGCCTGCAGAAGTGCTGTCAGTGAAAGCTGTCCCTCCAATTCAACTCCAGCTATCTTTTAAGGTACCAGGGGGTTGTAGAAGGGGGGGAGGCTGTGTACAGACTGTGTAACCTATTAAGGTACACAGTCAGCGCTGGTTAGGGGTCTCCCTATCTATTAGCGCTGTGTGTGGGTTGGCTCCAATCTCTGTCTCTCTCTTGCCATTCTTAGGGGGGAAACTCTGTCTACCCGTGTGTGTGTGTGTGTGTGTGTGTGTGTGTGTGTGTGTGTGTGTGCGCGCGCGCGCGTGTGTGCGTGTGTGTGTGAAGTGTATGTGGTCTCCATTAAGCTATGTCCAGGGACTCTGTTTCATATGCTGCAGAGGATGATCCCATTCCATGTAATCAGGATTGCACTGTGTTAGCGCAGATACCAGCAAGGGAGCCTGAGTGGTTTTCCTCTATTAAAACTATGATTTCTCAGATTTCTACTATGGTTGCACAAAAGGATCTGCAACTCAGGTTTTACAGAACTCTATGGCAGTTTGGTCTGGTTCTGTAACCTCATGACTCCCTACTGTATGTTCACACAAACATGCTCTTGCCCAGATTAGTCAAGATGACACGGATACCAACTCTGACACGGCAGACGGTGATGGGGATCTGCTGAGGGGGGCGGCATCTCTTGCAAAAGGGGTGCAGTTGATGATAGAGGCCATTAGAGATATGTAGAATATTGCTGATACAACACCTGAGCAGGTTGAGGAGACTTACTTCACTGACAATAGGAAAGCCTCGCTAACCTTTCCTGCGTCTAAATAATTAAATGCTATTTTTGAGAAAGCCTGGGAAAACCCGGAGAAAAAATTCCAGATACCAAGAAAGGATCTGGTTGCTTTCCCCTTTCCTGAGGAGGATAATAAAAAATAGGAAAACCCACCCATAGTTAACGCGTCTGTGTCCAGACTAAAAAAATTTGGTTTTACCTGTTCCAGGATCTACCGTGTTAAAAGAACCGTCTGATCGCAAAATTGACACTACGCTCAAATCCATAGACACGGCTTCAGGGGCGATACTGTGTCCTACTATTGCATGTGCATGGATTTCCAAAGCTATAGTAAAGTGGTCAGGCACGTTACTTGAGGATTTGTACACAATGGATAAAAGTGACGTTGAATTGTTTTTACGTAACATTCAGGATTCTGCAGGATTTATGGTGGAAGACCTGGGTTCCATGGCTGCAGGGATATCTTCCATGTCCGTCTCAGCTCGTAGGGGACTTTGGCTGCGCCAGTGGTCTGCCGACGTGGAATCCAGGAGAGGTGTCAGGCTCTCTTTGGGGAAGCGTTGGATGCGTGGCTACAGCGGGTAAGTCTCCTTTTCTTCCCTCAGCTGCACCTGCTACGAAGAAGCCTTTTTCTTCAGCTGCATCACAGTCCTTTCTGGCTCTTAAAACAAGAAAGGCCAAGCCGTCCAACACTTTCTTAGGAGGAGGTCGGCCAAAATCCAAGAAACCTGCTGCTGCGGGTTCCCAGGAACAGAAGCCTGCTTCAGGTACGCCAAAGTCCTCAGCATGACGGTGGACCGCGCAGCCTGGAGGTGGGGGCGAGACTCAGGCATTTCAGTCACATCTGGGTGTCGTCAGTCCTGGACCCCTGGGTATAGGATATTGTGTCCCTGGGGTACAGGCTAGAGTTTCAAGATCTTCCCCCTCACCGATTCTTAAAATCAGGCTTGCCAGCTTTGCTGGCAGACAGGGCTATCCTACAGGAAGCCATCCAGAAGTTGGTGGAGGCACAGATCATTGTACCAGTTCCACCCCATTAGCAAAACAAAGGTTACTGTTCAAACCTTTTTGTAGTACCAAAACCGGATGGTTCGGTCAGACCCATTTTGAACTTAAAATCGCTAAATCCCTTTCTGAGGGAGTTCAAGTTCAAAATGGAGTCTCTGAGGGCGGTGATATCAGGACTGGAAGAGGGGGAATTCCTGGTATCCCTGGATATCAAGAATGCGTACCTCCACATTCCGATTTGGCCGCCGCATCAAGCTTATCTCCGATTCGCACTGTCGGACAGTCATTTTCAATTCCAGGCCCTGCCATTCGGCCTCTCCACAGCACGGAGGGTATTCACCAAGGTGATGGCGGAAATTATGGTTCTCCTCCGCAGACAGGGGGTGAATATAATTCCATATCTGGACAATCTGCTGATAAAGGCATAGTCCAAGGAGAAGCTGTTACAGTCCATTGTTCTTACGACCCATCTACTCGGGGAACACGGTTGGATCCTGAATCTTCCAAAATCACATTTGGAGCCGACCAGTAGTTTGTCCTTTCTTGAAGTGCAGAGGGTGTTTCTTCCAGAGGAGAAAGCGTTGGTGATACAAACAATGGTCCGGGATGTCCTGAAGCCAGCCCGGGTGTCGGTTCATCAGTGCATTCGCCTTCTGGGGAAGATGGTGGCCTCTTACGAGGCTCTGCAGTACGGGAGGTTTCATGCTCGGCCCTTCCAACTGGATCTCCTGGACAAGTGGTCGGGATCTCATCTACACATGCACCAGAGAATGCGTCTGTCGCCAAAGGCCAGGATTTCACTCCTCTGGTGACTACAACTACCTCACCTTCTGGAGGGCCGCAGGTTCGGGATTCAGGACTGGATCCTTCTAACCACGGATGCAAGTCTCCGGGGCTGGGGTGCAGTCACTCAAGGGGAGAAGGTGGTCAAGTCTGGAAGCCAGTCTGCCAATAACCCCCCCCCCCCCCCCCCCCCACCCACCCACCACCACCTGGATCCACCTATCCATGCATTACACAACAACACACCACACTCAGGCTGGTGGACATACGAACAATACATGCATTACACAACACACACACAGGCTGATGGACATACATACAAACATACACGCACACACATACAATGCCGGGTGCAGAGATAAGGAGGCTGGTGGCGGCCCCACAACACTGCAGAATGGACGTAGAGGAAGAATGGGCAGAAGCTCTCGACGCCTCCGTATGCAGCTTGCACAAACTAAACTCTGCAGATCAGAGCTCACTGCTGAATGCGGTCACAGTCGCGGTTTGTGTTGAGACGGAGACAGAGCTGTCTCCATCTCTGAGAAAAGAATTCTGCTGATCAGGGGGGGTTTCTGGGTGCGCCTCTGCCCTATCCCTCTGCTTTTCTGACACCAACACCCCCCCCCCAACCCGCCTCCTCGTTCTTGCAGAGTGCTGGTGGGGACCCTTTCAAATGTTTCTATGGGGCCCACAAAGGTCTAGTTACACCACTGATCGGATCTCTGAATTGACCTTATTCTGGCTCAGACTGAGCAACTCTACTAAGATGCCAGGGCCTCTCCTGTTGCAAACAAATACACAGTGGCTGACTATGGCAGGGAGGGGGCAGCCAGGTCAGCACAGCAACGTGCGGTGTGGGGGCATGGCTTCAAATAGGGGGCGGGGAGGGGGAGTGACACAACGGGAAAGGCTATTGCACAGCAGGCGGAGTGGCTACGATGACGCAATTTAGCGTGAATTGCGTCATCAGCCACCAGGTCCACCCACTTTATTCGGTAAGGTGGGGGCATTGCTGGAGTGGTGCGGGTGGAACCGGGAGGCCTGCCTACTTTCCCGGCGGGCCAGAAGCTTCACCCAGATTTCATGAGCCTTCTGGCCATTCCGGGATAGTAGGCAAGTATGGACTATTGGCAAGCCAAAAAAATAGTCCAGACAGCCTGCATTTTTCTAATTACCCCTCACCCTCAAATGCTAAATAATTGTTACTCATTTTGCGAGTAATTCCTCTGTTCATGTGCTAATCAATCACAGCATGTGTGCACAATGATTAATCATACTTTCCTACCCTCCCTCATTCCGAATGAGACTCCCTGAAATAGCAGCAATCTCCTGACTCCTTGAATAGTCCAGCAATCTCCCTGATTGCACCTTACCCCCATTATGCAGCTGTTACATTCTTGGGGGGAAAAATAAATCACAGATACATACATTCAAAGGGGGAACATCAGTGCCATTTCCCTGCATTGGTTATAAGGCACAATGGGGCAGATGTATTAACCTGGAGAAGGCATAAGGAAATGATAAACCAGTGATATGTGCAAGGTGATAAAGGCACCAGCCAATCAGATCCTAACTGTTAATTTACATATTGGAGCTGATTGGCTGGTACCTTTATCACCTTGCACATATCACTGGTTTATCACTTCCTTATGCCTTCTCCAGGTTAATACATCTGCCCCAATGACCCCTATGGCTACATTCATTTTAAATAAAGTTTCTCATGTCCACTTACAGTATATGGAACCTCTTGTAAAAACACAACACACAAACAAATTCTGCAAAATATAAGAGTATTTTCTTCAACAAGTAGATCTTACTAACTTTGGGGCTCATTTACATTTGGATGTGTCATTTTTAGGACACACCTCCCAGATGTAGCAGTACACGTCCGCACTGATAGGTGTTACTTTCACATCTCCCTGAAATGCTTTTTCAAAAGTAGGCAAGTATGTGATGAATGTATTTTTCCCATTTCTCACCTGTTTTAGCATCATATATAGTTAGGATCACACCACCTCCAATGCCCATGCTGTGAGCACTCAGAAGACCATCACAGAACAGAGAAGCAATAACAGCATCGACTGCTGAACCACCTTCTTTAAGAACATCCCTGTGAATGGGAGATAAACAGAATATGCAGTTATTAGTATTACATAGTGATGCAGATAAATGTGACTACGCAGTAAACAGGATAGATAGCCATTTCTCGTGCTGCCAGTCAGAGAGGAGGGGGATTGGACAGAGACCGCACATGGGTCCCGTTCACTCATTCCCCCCCCCCCTGGATTTGCACATGCTCTAAATCAGGCATGTCCAAACTGCGGCAGTCCAGCTTTTGAGAAACTACACATCCCAGCATGCCCTGACACAGCTTTAGCATTCTCTGACAGCAAAACTGTGTCAGGGCATCCTGGGATATGTAGTTTCACAACAGCTGGAGGGCCGCAGTTTGGACATGCCTGCTCTAAATTCAGGGGCGGATCCAGAAAAAAATTACAGGGGGGGCACCATTAGGGACGTGGCTTTGTTGGAATGGGCGTGGCTTCGTTGGAATGGGTGTGGTATTGCAGGAAAAGACAACCTTATACCCCAGTTTTGCAACCTGCACGCCCAGACGTTGGCCACCACAGGAAAGAAAAATAATCCTGATTCATGCCCCTTACATTATTTGTCATTTTTCCTCCTTATAGTAATGCCCAGTATACATTATTCCACATACTGCAATGGCCCTTAGACATTATTCCACACACAATAATGCACATGACACAATATGCACACACTGTAATGCCCCAGACACATTATGCCACACACCGTAATGCCTGTGACACATTATGACAGGAATCGCAATGCCCGTTATACATTATGCTACACACTGCACTGCCCCTGATACATTATAGCACATACAATGTCTGTGACACATTATGCCACACACTGCAATGACCTTGAGACATTATACCACAATGCCCGTGATATAGTATACCATACACCGTAATGCCTGTGACACATACCGCAATGCCCGTTATACCCTATGCCACACACCGTAATGCCCGTTATATATTATGCCACGCTGCAATGACCCTGAGACATTATACCACATACCACAATGCCCGTGATATAGTATACCACACACCGTAATGCCTGACACATTATGACACACACCGCAATGTCCGTGATACATTATGCCACACACTGCAATGACCCTGAGACATTATACCACATATCACAATGCCAGCGATATAGTATACCATACACCGTAATGCCTGTGACACATTATGACACACACCGCAATGTCCGTGATACATTATGCCACACACCGTAATGCCCATTACACATTAAGTCCTACAGTAAGGCTTCTAATTACTTTTCAAATACCTGCTCGTTGTCAGGGGTTTCATGCACTGGGTGTCATGCTCGTTGCCAGGGGTTTCATGCTCTTGGTTCCATGCACGGTGCCAGGGGTTTTCATGCTCAGGGTGTCATGCTCGTTGCCAGGGGTTTCATGCACTGGGTGTCATGCTCGTTGCCAGGGGTTTCATGCACTGGGTGTCATGCTCGTTGCCAGGGGTTTCATGCACTGGGTGTCATGCTCGTTGCTAGGAGGTAGTCCTTGTTGCTAGGGCTGTGCTCCCAGTGCCACATATGCCCCCAGTGCCAGATATTCCCCCACGGTGCCAGGTACTCACATGCCCCCAGTGCCAAATATAGCCCCCCCATGTGCCAGGTACACATATACCCCCAGTGCCAGATATTCCCAGACAGTGCCACATATGCCCCCAGTGCCAGATATCTCCCCCCCCAGTGCTTTATATGCCCCCAGTGCCACATATGCCCCAGTGCCACATATGCCCCAGTGCCAGATATTCCCCCCCAGTGCCACATATGCCCCCAGTGCCAGATATCCCTCCCCTGCCAGTTATTCCCCCCAGTGCCACATATCCCCCCCCCCCCAGTGCCACATATGCCCCCAGTGCCAGATATCCCCCCCCCGTGCCAGATATGCCCCCAGTGCCAGATATTCCCCCCAGTGCCATATATGTCCCCAGTGCCAGATATTCTCTCCCCCCCCCTCCCTGCCAAATATGCCCTCAGTGCCAGATATCCCCCCCCCCAGTGCCAGATATGCCCCCAGTGCCAGATATTCCCCCCAGTGCCATATATGTCCCCAGTGCCAGATGTTCTCCCACCCCCCCCTCCCCCCTCCCTGCCAAATATGCCCCCAGTGCCAGATATAACCCCCCAGTGCGTCCCTTCCTCCGCCGCCGCCGATGCTCCCCCCGCTCCCCTGCTGTTAGGAGGGACACGGAGGGCACAGTGCGCGCCTCTCCTGTGTCCCTCCTGTGTCTCCGGCGGCCGCGGGTCACTGTAATAAAGGAAGTGCTCACGAACGGCACTTCCTTTATGAGACCAGCGGCCGCCGGAGACACAGGAGGGACACAGGAGAGGCGCGCACTGTGCCCTCCGTGTCCCTCCTAACAGCAGGGGACGAAACGAGACCGCAGACTGACATGCGGACGCTAGTCCGCATGTCAGTCTGCACTAAAAATGACAGGGGGGGCACGTGCCTTGGTGCCCCCCCCCTAAATCCGCCACTGTCTAAATTGTATTATTATACTGCTTTAAGAATTTATACACATTCTGTCCTGATGTGCCCTGTTGTTACATGACTGGACTGATTGCACTGAAATAGTAATTAGCAAATTGGTTATTAAGAATTATAGCATTGCTATAGGCATAAGGCATAAGGCATCTGCTTTTATATTAGATTGCTTATGCACATGATGGGTTGCTATTGTTAAATTGGAATGTTATCTCCTGAGTATAGGCATGAGGGTATGACTGTGTTAAATCTCAGTTGGTTGGTTTGTTTGCTTGTTTTTTTAAGAGTGTTTTATTACTAGTCATTGCTGGGGGAGGGTTCATTGGAGTTTGGGTGCAATCAGTGTATTCACATGCTTGGTCCATGACTTAAAGAACATCAGGAAGGCTTAGGCCGTAGGCTTGTGGCCATTACTTCAAAGGACATTATTCAAAGGATAACTACACATTTAAAAATAATTTCGACGTTACACCGACATTAAACCAAAGGAAAACAGAAGGACAACAACCGATCCACAATCTGGACCACTAAAGGACAGCTTTCAAACAAATGTGAGTCCAGTTCCTCTACACATCAAACTACTACAGCCTGAGTAACCCATACTTAGAACTTAAATCTGTGTTAGGAACGCTGCTAGACCTTTCCACTTCATCCGCAACTACTCAAATCTATGTCTATAGCTTACCAAAACCATCTGAATTCTCACCTGTACCAATGTTATCTGTCTTTTTACAATATGAAAAGACATCCCCAAACTGCTCACTACAGCTCTCTTATGCAAACTCATGTATGTTTTTTGATGCAACAATTGGCTTGTAATTGGCATTGCATGTGTGGGGAAGTTGCACAGTGAAACATAGTTTATTATTGCATGCTGTTTGGTGTTTACCTCCTTTGAACATTTGGTCATTGTGGTCAGGCGTACTATATCTTTACATTTAGGGAGGTGTATTCATGGTGTAAAGGAAACAGTGTGATTCCTGATTAGTAAAATAAAAATGATTGATTGATTGATTGATATATATATATATATATATATATATATATATATATATATAACACTGAGCAACATCCCCAAACAGGTAATTTCAACTTTATAATTTGACATAGAAACATAGAATTTGACGGCAGATAAGAACCACTTGGCCCATCTAGTCTGCCCCTTTTTTATTTTATCCTTTAGGCAATCTCAACCCTTTTTTAACCTTAATCCTTTGTAAGGATATTCATATGCCTGTCCCAAGCATGTTTAAATTGCCCTACAGTCTTAGCCTCTACCACCTCTGATGGGAGGCTATTCCACTTATCCACTACCCTTTCTGTGAAGTAATTTTTCCTTAAATTTCCCCTGAACCTCCCCCCCTCCAGTCTCAATGTATGCCCTCGAGTTCTAATACTTCTTTTCCTTTGAAGAATGTTTCCCTCCTGAACTTTGTTAAGACCCTTGATATATTTGAAAGTTTCTATCATGTCCCCCCTTTCCCTTCTCTCCTCCAAAATATACATGTTAAGATCTTTTAGCCTTTCCGGGTAAGTTTTGTGATGTAGGCCATGCACCATTTTAGTTGCCCTTCTTTGTACACCCTCTAATGTATTTATATCCTTCTGGAGATAGGGTCTCCAGAACTGGACACAGTATTCCAGATGGGGCCATACCAATGACCTATACAGTAGAGATGAGCGGGTTCGGTTCCTCTGAATCCGAACCCGCCCGAACTTCAGGTTTTTTACACGGGTCCGAGCAGGCTCGGATCTTCCCGCCTTGCTCGGCTAACCCGAGCGCGCCCGAACGTCATCATCACGCTGTCGGATTCTCGCGAGGCTCGGATTCTATCGCGAGACTCGGATTCTATATAAGGAGCCGCGCGTCGCCGCCATTTTCACACGTGCATTGAGAGTCATAGGGAGAGGACGTGGCTAGCGTCCTCTCCGTTTAGAAAAGAGAGAGACACAGTATTTTGGGGAGCATTATTAGGAGGAGTACTACTATACTGTATACTACTATACTACTTGCTGAAGTGATATTTATAGATTAGATAATAGATAGTGTGACTGTAAGTGTATTATCTGACTTGTGGGGGAGACACTGACAGTGGGGAGCAGTAAGAGTCTGAGAGCAGGACTCAGGAGTACATATAACGTACAGTGCACACTTTTGCTGCCAGAGTCAGTGCCACACTGCCATTGTTGTGACCACACTGACCACCAGTATAATAATATATTTTGTGATTGTCTGCTTAGGCCTCGGAGTACTAGTTGCAAGTTGCAACGTGACCTGAAGTGACCACCAGTTTAATAATCAATCACCACCAGTTTAATATATATATATATATATATATAATTGTATATAATATATATATATATATATATATATATATATAATATTGTATACCACCTACCCGTGTTTTTTTTTTTTTTCATTCTTCTTTATACATACTACTATAGTAGCTTACTGTAGCAGTCTGCGGTGCTGTGCTGACCTGACAGTGTCCAGCAGGTCCGTCATCAGTCATTACATAATAAATATATATAGTACCTGTCCGGCTGCAGTACTAGTGATATTATATTGATTTCATCTCATTATCAATAATTTATCATCCAGTCTAGACTCTATATTAGCAGCAGACACAGTACGTTAGTCCACGGCTGTAGCTACCTCTGTGTCGGCACTCGGCAGTCCATCCATAATTGTATACCACCTACCCGTGGTTTTTTTTTTTCTTTCTTCTTTGTACATACTACTATAGAGTATAGTAGCTTACTGTAGCAGTCTGCGGTGCTGCTGAGCTGACAGTGTCCAGCAGGTCCGTCATCAGTCATCATTACCTAATAAATATATTATCTACCTGTCCGGCTGCAGTACTAGTGATATTATATATACATACATATATATATTGATTTCATCTCATTATCAATCATCCAGTCTATATTAGCAGCAGACACAGTACGTTAGTCCACGGCTGTAGCTACCTCTGTGTCGGCACTCGGCAGTCCATCC
The DNA here is from genome assembly GCF_028390025.1 of Pseudophryne corroboree. Taxonomy (NCBI): domain Eukaryota; kingdom Metazoa; phylum Chordata; class Amphibia; order Anura; family Myobatrachidae; genus Pseudophryne; species Pseudophryne corroboree. Next base: position 368,661,948 of record NC_086444.1, read on the forward strand.
ATAATTGTATACCACCTACCCGTGGTTTTTTTTTTTCTTTCTTCTTTGTACATACTACTATAGTATAGTAGCTTACTGTAGCAGTCTGCGGTGCTGCTGAGCTGACAGTGTCCAGCAGGTCCGTCATCAGTCATCATTACCTAATAAATATATTATCTACCTGTCCGGCTGCAGTACTAGTGATATTATATATACATACATATATATATATTGATTTCATCTCATTATCATCCAGTCTATATTAGCAGCAGACACAGTACGGTAGTCCACGGCTGTAGCTACCTCTGTGTCGGCACTCGGCAGTCCATCCATAATTGTATACCACCTACCCGTGGTTTTTTTTTTTCTTTCTTCTTTGTACATACTACTATAGTATAGTAGCTTACTGTAGCAGTCTGCGGTGCTGCTGAGCTGACAGTGTCCAGCAGGTCCGTCATCAGTCATCATTACCTAATAAATATATTATCTACCTGTCCGGCTGCAGTACTAGTGATATTATATATACATACATATATATATTGATTTCATCTCATTATCAATCATCCAGTCTATATTAGCAGCAGACACAGTACGTTAGTCCATGGCTGTAGCTACCTCTGTGTCGGCACTCGGCAGTCCATCCATAATTGTATACCACCTACCCGTGGTTTTTTTTTTTTCTTTCTTCTTTGTACATACTACTATAGTATAGTAGCTTACTGTAGCAGTCTGCGGTGCTGCTGAGCTGACAGTGTCCAGCAGGTCCGTCATCAGTCATCATTACCTAATAAATATATTATCTACCTGTCTGGCTGCAGTACTAGTGATATTATATATACATACATATATATATATTGATTTCATCTCATTATCATCCAGTCTATATTAGCAGCAGACACAGTACGGTAGTCCACGGCTGTAGCTACCTCTGTGTCGGCACTCGGCAGTCCATCCATAATTGTATACCACCTACCCGTGGTTTTTTTTTTTCTTTCTTCTTTGTACATACTACTATAGTATAGTAGCTTACTGTAGCAGTCTGCGGTGCTGCTGAGCTGACAGTGTCCAGCAGGTCCGTCATCAGTCATCATTACCTAATAAATATATTATCTACCTGTCCGGCTGCAGTACTAGTGATATTATATATACATACATATATATATTGATTTCATCTCATTATCAATCATCCAGTCTATATTAGCAGCAGACACAGTACGTTAGTCCATGGCTGTAGCTACCTCTGTGTCGGCACTCGGCAGTCCATCCATAATTGTATACCACCTACCCGTGGTTTTTTTTTTTTCTTTCTTCTTTGTACATACTACTATAGTATAGTAGCTTACTGTAGCAGTCTGCGGTGCTGCTGAGCTGACAGTGTCCAGCAGGTCCGTCATCAGTCATCATTACCTAATAAATATATTATCTACCTGTCTGGCTGCAGTACTAGTGATATTATATATACATACATATATATATATTGATTTCATCTCATTATCATCCAGTCTATATTAGCAGCAGACACAGTACGGTAGTCCACGGCTGTAGCTACCTCTGTGTCGGCACTCGGCAGTCCATCCATAAGTATACTAGTATCCATCCATCTCCATTGTTTACCTGAGGTGCCTTTTAGTTGTGCCTATTAAAATATGGAGAACAAAAATGTTGAGGTTCCAAAATTAGGGAAAGATCAAGATCCACTTCCACCTCGTGCTGAAGCTGCTGTCACTAGTCATGGCCGAGACGATGAAATGCCAGCAACGTCGTCTGCCAAGGCCGATACCCAATGTCATAGTACAGAGCATGTCAAATCCAAAACACCAAATATCAGTAAAAAAAGGACTCCAAAACCTAAAATAAAATTGTCGGAGGAGAAGCGTAAACTTGCCAATATGCCATTTACAACACGGAGTGGCAAGGAACGGCTGAGGCCCTGGCCTATGTTCATGGCTAGTGGTTCAGCTTCACATGAGGATGGAAGCACTCAGCCTCTCGCTAGAAAACTGAAAAGACTCAAGCTGGCAAAAGCACCGCAAAGAACTGTGCGTTCTTCGAAATCCCAAATCCACAAGGAGAGTCCAATTGTGTCGGTTGCGATGCCTGACCTTCCCAACACTGGACGTGAAGAGCATGCGCCTTCCACCATTTGCACGCCCCCTGCAAGTGCTGGAAGGAGCACCCGCAGTCCAGTTCCTGATAGTCAGATTGAAGATGTCAGTGTTGAAGTACACCAGGATGAGGAGGATATGGGTGTTGCTGGCGCTGGGGAGGAAATTGACCAGGAGGATTCTGATGGTGAGGTGGTTTGTTTAAGTCAGGCACCCGGGGAGACACCTGTTGTCCGTGGGAGGAATAGGGCCATTGACATGCCTGGTCAAAATACAAAAAAAATCAGCTCTTCGGTGTGGAAGTATTTCACCAGAAATGCGGACAACATTTGTCAAGCCGTGTGTTGCCTTTGTCAAGCTGTAATAAGTAGGGGTAAGGACGTTAACCACCTCGGAACATCCTCCCTTATACGTCACCTGCAGCGCATTCATAATAAGTCAGTGACAAGTTCAAAAACTTTGGGTGACAGCGGAAGCAGTCCACTGACCAGTAAATCCCTTCCTCTTGTAACCAAGCTCACGCAAACCACCCCACCAACTCCCTCAGTGTCAATTTCCTCCTTCCCCAGGAATGCCAATAGTCCTGCAGGCCATGTCACTGGCAATTCTGACGAGTCCTCTCCTGCCTGGGATTCCTCCGATGCATCCTTGAGTGTAATGCCTACTGCTGCTGGCGCTGCTGTTGTTGCTGCTGGGAGTCGATCGTCATCCCAGAGGGGAAGTCGTAAGCCCACTTGTACTACTTCCAGTAAGCAATTGACTGTCCAACAGTCCTTTGCGAGGAAGATGAAATATCACAGCAGTCATCCTGCTGCAAAGCGGATAACTGAGGCCTTGACAACTATGTTGGTGTTAGACGTGCGTCCGGTATCCGCCGTTAGTTCACAGGGAACTAGACAATTTATTGAGGCAGTGTGCCCCGTTACCAAATACCATCTAGGTTCCACTTCTCTAGGCAGGCGATACCGAGAATGTACACGGACGTCAGAAAAAGACTCACCAGTGTCCTAAAAAATGCAGTTGTACCCAATGTCCACTTAACCACGGACATGTGGACAAATGGAGCAGGGCAGGGTCAGGACTATATGACTGTGACAGCCCACTGGGTAGATGTATGGACTCCCGCCGCAAGAACAGCAGCGGCGGCACCAGTAGCAGCATCTCGCAAACGCCAACTCTTTCCTAGGCAGGCTACGCTTTGTATCACCGCTTTCCAGAATACGCACACAGCTGAAAACCTCTTACGGCAACTGAGGAAGATCATCGCGGAATGGCTTACCCCAATTGGACTCTCCTGTGGATTTGTGGCATCGGACAACGCCAGCAATATTGTGTGTGCATTAAATATGGGCAAATTCCAGCACGTCCCATGTTTTGCACATACCTTGAATTTGGTGGTGCAGAATTTTTTAAAAAACGACAGGGGCGTGCAAGAGATGCTGTCGGTGGCCAGAAGAATTGCGGGACACTTTCGGCGTACAGGCACCACGTACAGAAGACTGGAGCACCACCAAAAACTACTGAACCTGCCCTGCCATCATCTGAAGCAAGAAGTGGTAACGAGGTGGAATTCAACCCTCTATATGCTTCAGAGGTTGGAGGAGCAGCAAAAGGCCATTCAAGCCTATACAATTGAGCACGATATAGGAGGTGGAATGCACCTGTCTCAAGCGCAGTGGAGAATGATTTCAACGTTGTGCAAGGTTCTGATGCCCTTTGAACTTGCCACACGTGAAGTCAGTTCAGACACTGCCAGCCTGAGTCAGGTCATTCCCCTCATCAGGCTTTTGCAGAAGAAGCTGGAGACATTGAAGGAGGAGCTAACACGGAGCGATTCCGCTAGGCATGTGGGACTTGTGGATGGAGCCCTTAATTCGCTTAACAAGGATTCACGGGTGGTCAATCTGTTGAAATCAGAGCACTACAGTTTGGCCACCGTGCTCGATCCTAGATTTAAAGCCTACCTTGGATCTCTCTTTCCGGCAGACACAAGTCTGCTGGGGTTCAAAGACCTGCTGGTGAGAAAATTGTCAAGTCAAGCGGAACGCGACCTGTCAACATCTCCTCCTTCACATTCTCCCGCAACTGGGGGTGCGAGGAAAAGGCTCAGAATTCCGAGCCCACCCGCTGGCGGTGATGCAGGGCAGTCTGGAGCGACTGCTGATGCTGACATCTGGTCCGGACTGAAGGACCTGACAACGATTACGGACATGTCGTCTACTGTCACTGCATATGATTCTCTCACCATTGAAAGAATGGTGGAGGATTATATGAGTGACCGCATCCAAGTAGGCACGTCACACAGTCCGTACTTATACTGGCAGGAAAAAGAGGCAATTTGGAGGCCCTTGCACAAACTGGCTTTATTCTACCTAAGTTGCCCTCCCATAAGTGTGTACTCCGAAAGAGTGTTTAGTGCCGCCGCTCACCTTGTCAGCAATCGGCGTACGAGGTTACATCCAGAAAATGTGGAGAAGATGATGTTCATTAAAATGAATTATAATCAATTCCTCCGTGGAGACATTGACCAGCAGCAATTGCCTCCACAAAGTACACAGGGAGCTGAGATGGTGGATTCCAGTGGGGACGAATTGATAATCTGTGAGGAGGGGGATGTACACGGTGATATATCGGAGGATGATGATGAGGTGGACATCTTGCCTCTGTAGAGCCAGTTTGTGCAAGGAGAGATTAATTGCTTCTTTTTTGGTGGGGGTCCAAACCAACCCGTCATTTCAGTCACAGTCGTGTGGCAGACCCTGTCACTGAAATGATGGGTTGGTTAAAGTGTGCATGTCCTGTTTATACAACCTAAGGGTGGGAGGGCCCAAGGACAATTCCATCTTGCACCTCTTTTTTCTTTCATTTTTCTTTGCGTCATGTGCTGTTTGTGGAATGTTTTTTGGAAGGGCCATCCTGCGTGACACTGCAGTGACACTCCTAGATGGGCCCGGTGTTTGTGTCGGCCACTAGGGTCGCTTATCTTACTCACACAGCTACCTCATTGCGCCTCTTTTTTTCTTTGCGTCATGTGCTGTTTGGGGAGGGTTTTTTGGAAGGGCCATCCTGCGTGACACTGCAGTGCCACTCCTAGATGGGCCCGGTGTTTGTGTCGGCCACTAGGGTCGCTTATCTTACTCACACAGCTACCTCATTGCGCCTCTTTTTTTCTTTGCGTCATGTGCTGTTTGGGGAGGGTTTTTTGGAAGGGCCATCCTGGGTGACACTGCAGTGCCACTCCTAGATGGGCCCGGTGTTTGTGTCGGCCACTAGGGTCGCTTATCTTACTCACACAGCTACCTCATTGCGCCTCTTTTTTTCTTTGCGTCATGTGCTGTTTGGGGAGGGTTTTTTGGAAGGGCCATCCTGCGTGACACTGCAGTGCCACTCCTAGATGGGCCCGGTGTTTGTGTCGGCCACTAGGGTCGCTTCTCTTACTCACACAGCTACCTCATTGCGCCTCTTTTTTTCTTTGCGTCATGTGCTGTTTGGGGAGTATTTTTTGGAAGGGCCATCCTGCTTGACACTGCAGTGCCACTCCTAGATGGGCACGGTGTTTGTGTCGGCCACTAGGGTCGCTTAGCTAAGCTAAGCGACCCTAGTGGCCGACACAAACACCGTGCCCATCTAGGAGTGGCACTGCAGTGTCAAGCAGGATGGCCCTTCCAAAAAATACTCCCCAAACAGCACATGACGCAAAGAAAAAAAGAGGCGCAATGAGGTAGCTGTGTGAGTAAGAGAAGCGACCCTAGTGGCCGACACAAACACCGGGCCCATCTAGGAGTGGCACTGCAGTGTCACGCAGGATGGCCCTTCCAAAAAACCCTCCCCATCCAGCGACCTAGGTGCAAATTTTAGGACTAAAAATAATATTGTGAGGTGTGAGGTATTCAGAATAGACTGAAAATGAGTGGAAATTATGGTTTTTGAGGTTAATAATACTTTGGGATCAAAATGACCCCCAAATTCTATGATTTAAGCTGTTTTTTAGTGTTTTTTAAAAAAAACACCCGAATCCAAAACACACCCGAATCCGACAAAAAAAATTCGGTGAGGTTTTGCCAAAACGCGGTCGAACCCAAAACACGGCCGCGGAACCGAACCCAAAACCCGAAAAATTTCAAGTGCACATCTCTACTATACAGTGGCATTATCACTTCTTTTTTCCTGCTACTGATTCCTCTCTCTATGCAACCAAGCATCTGACTTGCCTTTCTCATTGCTTTGTTGCATTGCTTTCCTGCCTTCAAGTCACTTGAAATAGTGACTCCTAAATCTCTTTCCTCCTCAGTAGTTTCCATTATAGTACCCTTGATACTATACTTAGCCTTTGGGTTTTTGAGACCCAAGTGCATGATTTTGCATTTTTTAGCATTAAACTGTAGTTGCCACGTTCTTGACCATTTCTCAAGCCTACCTAGGTCATTAATCATTTGTTTGACCCCTCCCGGTGTGTCTACCCTGTTGCATATCTTTGTATCATCTGCAAAAAGGCATATCTTCCCTTCAATACCATCTGCAATGTCACCAACAAAGATATTAAAGAGAACTGGACCAAGTACAGATCCCTGGGGTTTTCCACTGGTAACATTTCCCTCCATAGATTGCACTCCATTAACTACGACTGTCTGTTTCCTATCCTGCAACCAGGTTCTTATCCATTTAACCGATTTATAATCCACCTCCAGGCTTTCAAGTTTATTTAGCAGTCTGCGATGTGGGACAGTGTCAAATGCCTTACTAAAGTCTAGATATGCTACATCTACAGCTCCCCCTTGATCTATTATTTTCATCACAGAGTCAAAAAAGTCAATAAGATTTGTTTGGCATGATCTCCCACCAGTAAATCCATGCTGTTTTGGATCCTGTAAGTTGTTTGATTTAAGATATTCCACTACTCTTTCTTTTAATAGTTTTTCCATTACTTTCCCTACTACTGATGTAAGGCTTACTGGTCTGTAGTTACTTGCTTCTTCCTTGCTTCCACTTTTGTGCAGTGGAACTACATTTGCTCTTTTCCAGTCCTCTGGAATAGCACCTGTATTTAGTGACTGGTTAAATAATTCTGTTAAAGGTGTAACCAGCACATCTTTTAGCTCTTTGAGTATCCTTGGGTGTATCCCATCTGGTCCCATTGATTTATCCACTTTTAGTTTTGAAAGTTCTGTTAGGACCTTCTCCTCTGTAAATGTATTTTCATCTACCTTATTTTTATGAATGTCCTTGCAACTTAACTGTGGCCCCATCCCTTCTTCTGTAGTAAATACTGAGCAAAAATAATTATTTAGGTGATCTGCTATTGCCTTGTCTCCCTCCACCAAATGCCCACTCTCTGTCTTAAGTCTTATTATTCCTCCATTTGATTTTCTCCTTTCACTTATATACTTAAAAAAAGTTTTGCCCCCTTTATCTACTGACTGGGCCATTTTCTCCTCAGCTTCTGCCTTTGCACGTCTGATCACTTTCTTAGCATCCTTCCGTCTGTCCAGATACACCTCTTTGTCGTTATTATTTTGAGTCTGTTTGTATTTCCTAAAAGCCATCTTTTTTGCTTTCACACTAGTTGATACTTCTTTTGTGAACCACACTGGCTTCCTTTTCCTGGTGCTTTTCCTAACCATTTTGATACAAAGGTCTGTTGCACTTAGCATTGCACTTTTCAGTTTTTTCCACCTTTCCTGCACTCCTTCCAAGTTCCTCCAGTCTGCCAATGAATCACTTAAACATCTCCCCATTTTTGCAAAGTCAGCATTTCTAAAATCCAACACCTTTGTTTTTGTGTGACAGGAGTTGGATCCTGTCTTTATACTAAACCATACTGCTTGATGATCACTGGATCCCAGGTGCTCACCCACATATATATCAGATATCCTATCACCATTTCTAAGAATTAGATCTAATATTGAGTCTTTGCGAGTGGGCTCCCTCACCAATTGCTTGAGAGATGCTCCCTGTAAGGAATGTAAAAATTTGCCACTTGTAGCTGAACTTGCAAAAGACCCCTCCCAATTTACATCAGGTAAATTAAAGTCTCCCATGATTATGACTTCTCCCTTAAAAGCCATTTTAGAGATGTCCAACAATAGGTTCCTGTCCAAATCCTGCCCCTGGCCTGGTGGTCTATAGATCACCCCAATGCGAATAATGTCCTTCTTCCCAGTTTCTATGGTGACCCAAAGGGCCTCAGTTTTGGCTTCAATATTTTGTATTAAAGTAGCATTTATGCTTTTTTTCACATATATTGCTACCCCTCCTCCTTTTCTTCCTATTCTATCTTTCCTAAATAAATTGTATCCTGGTATAGCCAAGTCCCAGTCATGATTCTCATTGCACCAAGACTCTGTAATTGCCACAAAATCCAGGTTATCCCTTGTCATTATTGCAATTAGCTCTGGAATTTTGTCTCCTAAGCTCCTAGCATTTGCACACATAGCTTTAAGAATTTTGTCTGTGCATTTGTTATTAGTAGCCATGTCCAGAGCGTACAAAATAAATGACAAGTTTAAAGTTGAAATTACCTGTTTGGGGATGTTGCTCAGTATTTGTTTTCTTTTACTAATCGGTAATCATACTCTGTCCTTTACACCATGACTACACCTTACTAAATATAAAGATATAGTACACCTGATCACAATGGTAAATGTTCAAAGGAGGTAAACACCAGTCAGTATGCAATAATAAAATGTTTCACCGAGCAACTTCCCCACACATGCAATGACATTTACAAGAAATCATTACATCAAGAAACATACATAAGTTTGCCTAAGAGAGAACTGTAGTGAGCAGATTGGGGATGCCTTTTCATAGGTTTTTAAAAACAGATAATATGCATAAGATGAATTACATACTTTTGAGGCATTAAAGCTGTCCTTTTGTGGTAGTGTTGGTGTGTTGATGTTTCCCTTCTGTTTTCCTTCGGTTTAACGCAGGTATAACGCTATTTTTATAATAACACTTTTATGTCAGCACTTCTATGTAAGCACGACCAGCCGATGGCTATCCAGCCGTATACTAGACTTCAAATAGGAATAATATCCATGTGAATGCAATGATTGCAAACTCCACCCAATACAACCCTCCCTTTAAGCTAAGGCCATAAATTAGCTTAGAAAAACAGACATTACATACCAATAAGGCAGCCAACTATATCTTTACAAAGAGGGAAAAAAAAACAACAACTCGCTTTTTCACTTTAAACTTGTCATTTATTTTGTACAGTCTGGACATGGCTACTAATAACAAATGCACAGACAAAATTCTTAAAGCTATGTGTGCAAATGCTAGGAGCTTAGGAGACAAGATTCCAGAGCTAATTGCGATAATGACAAGGGATAACCTGGATTTTGTGGCAATTACAGAGTCATGGTGCAATGAAAATCATGACTGGGACATAGCTATACCAGGATACAATTTATTTAGGAAGGATAGAATAGGAAGAATAGGAGGAGGGGTAGCAATGTATGTGAAAAAAAGCATAAATGCTACTTTAATACAAAATATTGAGGACAAAACTGAGGCCCTTTGGGTCACCATAGAAACCGGGGAGAAGGATGTTATTCGCATTGGGGCATACTTACCTACTCTCCCGGAAGCTGCGGGAGGCTCCCGTTTTTTTGGGGTAGCCCCCCGCACCCCCGGAAGAGTGGGCAGGTCTCCCGCATCCTGCTCGCACCCTAGTGATGCGAGCAGGATGAGAGATAACCTCCCGCATTCGCGGGTCCGTCGGGTGGAGAAGGGGTTAAAATGACGCAAATCGCGTCATTTTAGCCCCGCCCATTCCCGCGGACCCGCAAATTGCGGCATTTCCCGATGCGGGGGCGGGGCTTGGTGATGTCACAGTCCGGCCCCGCCCCCCGAAGACACCTGCTGCGTCTCCTCTCCGGGCTTCTCCCGGAAAGGAGAATTAAAATGTAGGTAAGCATGCATTGGGGTGATCTATAGACCACCAGGCCAGCAGCAGGATTTGGACAGAAACCTATTGTTGGACATCACTAAAATGGCTTTAAAGGGAGAAGTCATAATCATGGAAGACTTTAATTTACCTGATGTAAATTGGGAGGGGTCTTTTGCAAATTCAGCTACAAGTGGCAAATTTCTACATTCCTTACAGGGAGCATCTCTCAAGCAATTGGTGACGGAGCCCACTCGCAAAGATTCAATATTAGATTTAATTCTTAGAAATGGTGATCGGATATCCGACATATATGTGGGTGAGCACCTGGGATCCAGTGATCATCAAGCAGTATGGTTTAGTATAAAGACAGGATCCAACTCCTGTCACACAAAAACAAAGGTGTTGGATTTTAGAAATGCTGATTTTGCAAAAATGGGGAGATGTTTAAGTGATTCATTGGCGGACTGGTAGAACTTGGAAGGAGTGCAGGAGAGGTGGGAAAAACTGAAAAGTGCAATACTAAGTGCAACTGATCTTTGTATCAAAAGGGTTAGGAAAAGCATCAGGAAAAGGAAGCCAGTGTGGTTCACAAAAGAAGTATCAACTAGTGTGAAAGCAAAAAAGATGGCTTTTAGGAAATACAAACAGACTCAAAATAATAATGACAAAGAGGTGTATCTTGACAGACGGAAGGATGCTAAGAAAGTGATCAGACGTGCAAAGGCAGAAGCTGAGGAAAAAATGGCCCAGTCAGTAGATAAAGGGGGCAAAACTTTTTTTTAAGTATATAAGTGAAAGGAGAAAATCAAATGGAGGAATAATAAGACTTAAGACAGAGAGTGAGCATTTGGTGGAGGGAGACAAGGCAATAGCAGATCACCTAAATAATTATTTTTGCTCAGTATTTACTACAGAAGAAGGGATGGGGCCACAGTTAAGTTGCAAGGACATTCATAAAAATAAGGTAGATGAAAGTACATTTACAGAGGAGAAGGTCCTAACAGAACTTTCACAACTAAAAGTGGATAAATCAATGGGACCAGATGGGATACACCCAAGGATACTCAAAGAGCTAAAAGATGTGCTGGTTACACCGTTAACAGAATTATTTAACCAGTCACTAAATACAGGTGCCATTCCAGAGGACTGGAAAAGAGCAAATGTAGTTCCACTGCACAAAAGTGGAAGCAAGGTAGAAGCAAGTAACTACAGACCAGTAAGCCTTACATCAGTAGTGGGGAAAGTAATGGAAAAACTATTAAAATAAAGAGTTGTGGAATATCTTAAATCAAACCACTTACAGGATCCAAAACAGCATGGATTTACTGGTGGGAGATCATGCCAAACAAATCTTATTGACTTTTTTGACTCTGTGATGAAAATAATAGATCAAGGAGGAGCTGTAGATGTAGCATATCTAGACTTTAGTAAGGCATTTGACACTGTCCCACATCGCAGACTGCTAAATAAACTTGAAAGCGTGGGGGTGGATTATAAAACAGTTAAATGGATAAGAACCTGGTTGCAGGATAGGAAACAGACAGTTGTAGTTAATGGAGTGCAATCTATGGAGGGAAATGTTACCAGTGGAGTACCCCAGGGATCTGTACTTGGTCCAGTTCTCTTTAATATCTTTGTTGGTGACATTGCAGATGGTATTGAAGGGAAGGTATGCCTTTTTGCAGATGATACAAAGATATGCAACAGGGTAGACACACCGGGAAGGGTAAAACAAATGATTGATGACCTAGCTAGGCTTGAGAAATGGTCAAGAACGTGGCAACTACAGTTTAATGCTACAAAATGCAAAATCATGCACTTGGGTCTCAAAAACCCAAAGGCTAAATATAGTATCAAGGGTACTATAATGGAAACTACTGAGGAGGAAAGGGATTTAGGAGTCACTATTTCAAGTGACTTGAAGGCAGGAAAGCAATGCAACAAAGCAATGAGAAAGGCAAGTCAGATGCTTGGTTGCATAGGGAGAGGAATCAGTAGCAGGAAAAAAGAAGTGATAATGCCACTGTATAGGTCATTGGTGCGGCCCCATCTGGAATACTGTATCCAGTTCTGGAGACCATATCTCCAGAAGGATATAAATACATTAGAGAGTGTACAAAGAAGGGCAACTAAAATGGTGCATGGCCTACATCGCAAAACGTACCCGGAAAGGCTAAAAGATCTTAACATGTATAGTTTGGAGGAGAGAAGGGAAAGGGGAGACATGATAGAAACTTTCAAATATATCAAGGGTCTTAACAAAGTTCAGGAGGGAAACATTCTTCAAAGGAAGAGAAGTATTAGAACTCGAGGACATACACTGAGACTGGAGGGGGGGAGGTTCAGGGGAAATTTAAGGAAAAATTACTTCACAGAAAGGGTAGTGGATAAGTGGAATAGTCTCCCATCAGAGGTGGTAGAGGCTAAGACTGTAGAGCAATTTAAACATGCTTGGGATAGGCATATGAATATCCTTACAAAGAATTAAAGGTTCAAAAAGGGTTGAGATTACCTAAAGGATAAAAAAAAAGGGGCAGACTAGATGGGCCAAGTGGTTCTTATCTGCCGTCAAATTCTATGTTTCTATGACTATTCTTTTATTTGTTTTATTATGTTTGTTTGTTTCCTAGCCCTGCAAAACTTGTGGCACCTTATAAATACAGTATACTTTAATGATGATGATAGTAGAAAGTACAGTTTTCCTAGCAGGGCCATAACTAGGTATGTGTGGAGGGGCACCGCACATAGCGCTGCAGGGTAGGAGGCGCTGTTGGTGGCACTTGTCAATTATCTGTTTTCACTTGCAGCTTCCACCCTTTTTGAAGCCCAGCATCTTCTGACCGCCACTATCTCCTACTCTGACCATACCTCCCAACTTTTGATGGGAGTAGTCCCGGGACTTACCATGGGCAAAAGGGGTGTGGCCTCAGGATTAGTGGGTGGGGCCTTATGTTGAGGGCGTAGCCTAGCGATGCGAGCCCCATTTCCGTCATTTTGGGGACATGCCCAGTGCTCCCTGATCATCTGGGCATCCCCCTGTTAACCCTCCCTGCACTGATCATCTATGCAAAGCAGCAGTGATCATTGGCTCTCCCAATCTGCCACCTCACCCGCGGGACACTGCAAGCCATGGGAGGGACAGCGGGACAGTATACAATTAGCGGTACTGTCCCGCTGTATGACTCTGACCCCTTCTGTCGCTAATACCTATACAGCATTCATGAACCCAACTTGACATTTCTTTGTTATTCAGTTACACTGTCCTTTATTACATTTCAAAATGTTGACATACCCGGGATTCTAACTCATTGCCTGTAGCATTGCACTCAGACAATCTATTCATTGAGCTATCTGCCCTTGCATAGAAAAAGTAGGGGATCCGGTTGTTAGGTCGACAGTAAGTAGGTCGACACTGCCTAGGTCGACCACTATTGGGCGACAGTAAGTAGGTCGACATGGTTTCTATGTCGACAGGGACTCTGGGTTAACATGTTCTAGGTCGACATGTCAAAAGGTCGACATGAGGTTTTCCCTTTTTTTAACTTTTTTATACTTTACGATCCACCTGGACTACAATTGAGAATGGTAACCTGTGCCAAGCGCAGTGGTAGCGGAGCGAGACACCTTGCCTGAAGCATGGCGAGCAAAGCGAGCCATGCGAGGGGACATGGTGCACTAATTGGGGTTCCCCATCACTGTACGGAGAAAACGTCACCAAAAAAAGTTAAAAAAAACTCATGTCGACCTTTTCTCATGTCGACCTAGTACATGTCAACCTAGTACATGTCGACCTAGAGTCCCTGTCGGCCTACTTACTGTCGACCAATAGTGGTCGACCTAGACACTGTCTACCTAAATCTAATCTACCTAACATACCCCACCCGAAAGGTAGATAATTCTAAGCTACAGAATTCTAACTATTTGAAGCTTAGCTTGAAAAAATAATCAGCATTGCGACTGAGTAGATCTAGTTAGTGCAGTGGTTTCCAAACTTTTTTGAATCACGGCGCCCTAGAATATCAGAATTTTTTTCACGGCACCCCTAGGCCAAAAATTTCTTCAAAAGAAATTTAGAAAGAAATATTACATGAAGTAGATCGCATTTATATGTCATCCTTAGGGTCAGTTGTGTGGTGAGGGATAAGATTTGCTTCTGTTTGGCCACATATTTTATGACTGGCAGCCACCGGTACTGGTTTTGCCTATTATATTGACCATGAATAATTTGAATTGGTCCTGGACCACCAACCCGTGGCACCCCTGCAAGTGTCCCGAGGCACCCCAGCATACCTCCCAACTTTGAGCTGTCTTGAAGCGGGGGACACGCGCGCTCCCGAAAAGGGGGCGTGGCCTATGAAAAGGGGGCATGGCTTCACGGGATGACCCGCTATCGCGAGCCACGTCCCGTTTTCGTCACTGAGGGGGCATGCCCAGCGCTCTGTGAGCCGCTGGCATGCCCCCTCTCCCTCTGACTCCAGTGAATAGACGCTGTGCGCATGACAGAGCCTCCCAACTGCCCCCCCACCCCCACACCGCGGGTGGGACAGTCCCCAAAAAAACGGGACTGTCCCGCGAAAATCGGGACAGTTGGGAGGTATGCCCCAGGGAGCCATGGCACACAGTTTGGGAACCTCTAATTTAGTGTGTAGCCAGAAGAGATTGGATGTGTGGCTGCACACTCCATAGAGCTGCTCAATAGCAATGCTAATTATTTTTTAACAAAATACCAGTAGCTTCATATAGTGTTCATATTTTTATTCAGGATCAAATAGCTTAATGAGTAGGGTGTTTGATTAGAATTCAACAGGTTATAGGTGGAGATGTGCACCGGACATTTTTCGGGTTTTGTGTTTTGGTTTTGGATTCGGTTCCACGGCCGTGTTTTGGATTCGGACGCGTTTTGGCAAAACCTCCCTGAAAATTTTTTGTTTTGGATTCGGGTGTTTTTTTTCTCAAAACCCCCTCAAAAACAGCTTAAATCATAGAATTTGGGGGTAATTTTGATCCTATAGTATAATTAACCTCAATAACCACAATTTCCACTAATTTCCAGTCTATTCTGAACCCCTCACACCTCACAATACTATTTTTAGTCCTAAAATTTGCACCGAGGTCGCTGGATGACTAAGCAAAGCGACCCAAGAGGGCAGCACAAACACCTGGCCCATCTAGGAGTGGCACTGCAGTGTCAGACAGGATGGTACTTAAAAAAATTGGCCCCAAACAGCACATGATGCAAAGAAAAGAGAAAAAGAGGTGCACTGTGGTCGCTGGACGGCTAGGCTAAGCGACACAAACACCTCAATATCACTGGAATTATTTGTTCTAATCAATGGTATTATTGGTCCAAATCACTGGAAGAAAATGACAAAATCACTGGAATTATTCGTTCTAATCAATGGTATTATTGGTCCAAATCACTGAAAGAAAAATGACAAAATCAATGGAATTATTCGTTCTAATCAATGGTATTATTGGTCCAAATCACGAAGAAAATGACAAAATCACTGGAATTATTTGTTCTAATCAATGGTATTATTGGTCCAAATCACTGGAAGAAAATTACAAAATCACTGGAATTATTCCTTCTAATCAATGGTATTATTGGTCCAAATCACTGGAAGAAAATGGAATGGATGGATACTTGCAGTGACACAGAGCTGCATGATACAGCAATGGCCTACTGTACACAACTATATACTGTTGGGTCACCAAAATGCTGCACTGTAATACTATATATACTGCTCACAAAAATGCTGCACAGATATTGAATGGATACTTGCAGTGACACAGAGCTGCAAGATACAGCAATGGCCTACTGTACAATTATATACTGTTAGTCACCAAAATGCTGCATTGTAATACTATATACAGTATGCTGCTCACAAAAATGCTGCAGAGATATGGAATGGATACTTGCAGTGACACAGAGCTGCAAGATACAGCAATGGCCTACTGTACTGTACTACTATTATTATTATATAGATAACAGATATAAAGTTACATTGTGGGGGAATCTAGTATACGTTCTGTCACCAGGTACCAGTGAATGACCACATCATGTATATAGGTGAAAGATATAAAGTTAAATTGTGGAGGAATCCAGTATACGTTCTGTCACCAGGTACCAGTGAATGGCCACATCATGTATATAGGTGACAGATATAAAGTTACATTGTGAAGGAATCCAGAATACGTTCTGTCACCAGGTACCAGTGAATGACCACATCATATACATAGGTGACAGATATAAAGTTACATTGTGTGGGAATCCAGTATACGTTCTGTCACCAGGTACCAGTGAATGACCACATCATGTATATAGGTGACAGATATAAAGTTACATTGTGAGGGAATCCAGTATACGTTCTGTCACCAGGTACCAGTGAATGACCACATCATGTATATAGGTGACAGATATAAAGTTACATTGTGAGGGAATCCAGAATACGTTCTGTCATCACCAGGTACCAGTGAATGACCACATCATGTACACTGCTCAAAAAAATAAAGGGAACACTAAAATAAAACATCCTAGATCTGAATGAATGAAATATTCTTATTAAATACTTTGTTCTTTACATAGTTGAATGTGCTGACAACAAAGTCACACAAAAATTATCAATGGAAATCAAATTTATTAACCCATGGAGGTCTGGATTTGGAGTCACACTCAAAATTAAAGTGGAAAAACACACTACAGGCTGATCCAACTTTGATGTAATGTCCTTAAAACAAGTCAAAATGAGGCTCAGTAGTGTGTGTGGCCTCTACGTGCCTGTATGACCTCCCTACAACGCCTGGGCATACTCCTGATGAGGTGGCGGATGGTCTCCTGAGGGATCTCCTCCCAGACCTGGACTAAAGCATCCGCCAAAACCTGGACAGTCTGTGGTGCAATGTGGCATTGAAGGATGGAGCGAGACATGATGTCCCAGATGTGCTCAATTGGATTCAGGTCTGGGGAACGGGCGGGCCAGTCCATAGCATCAATGCCTTCGTCTTGCAGGAATTGCTGACACACTCCAGCCACATGAGGTCTAGCATGGTCTTGCATTAGGAGGAACCCAGGGCCAACCGCACCAGCATATGGTCTCACAAGGGGTCTGAGGATCTCATCTCGGTACCTAATGGCAGTCAGGCTACCTCTGGCGAGCACATGGAGGGCTGTGCGGCCCACCAAAGAAATGCCACCCCACACCATTGCTGACCCACTGCCATACCGGTCATGCTGGATGTTGCAGGCAGCAGAACGTTCTCCTTGGCGTCTCCAGACTCTGTCACATCTGTCACATGTGCTCAGTGAGAACCTGCTTTCATCTGTGAAGAGCACAGGGCGCCAGTGGCGAATTTGCCAATCTTGGTGTTCACTGGCAAATGCCAAACATCCTGCACGGTGTTGGGCTGTAAGCACAACCCCCACCTGTGGACGTCGGGCCCTCATACCACCCTCATGGAGTCTGTTTCTGATCGTTTGAGTAGACACATGCACATTTGTGGCTTGCTGGAGGTCATTTTGCAGGGCTCTGGCAGTGCTCCTCCTGTTCCTCCTTGCACAAAGGCAGAGGTAGCAGTCCTGCTGCTGGGTTGTTGCCCTCCTGCGGCCTCCTACACGTCTCCTGATGTACTGGCCTGTCTCCTGGTAGCTCCTCCATGCTCTGGACACTACGCTGACAGACACAGCAAACCTTCTTGCCACAGTTCGCATTGATGTGCCATCCTGGATGAGCTGCACTACCTGAGCCATTTGTGTGTGTTGTAGACTCCGTCTCATGCTACCACTAGAGTGAAAGCACCACCACCAGCTTTCAAAAGTGACCAAAACATCAGCCAGAAAGCATAGGAGCTGAGAAGTGGTCTGTGGTCACCACCTGCAGAACAACTCCTTTATTGGGGGCGTCTTGCTAATTGCCACCTGTTGTCTATTCCATTTGCACAACAGCATGTGAAATTGATTGTCAATCAGTGTTGCTTCCTAAGTGGACAGTTTGATTTAACAGAAGTGTGATTGACTTGGAGTTACATTGTGTTGTTTAAGTGTTCCCTTTATTTTTTTGAGTAGTGTATATAGGTGACAGATATAAAGTTACATTGTGGGGGAATCCAGTATACGTTCTGTCACCAGGTACCAGGGAATGACCACATCATGTATATAGATGACAGATATAAAGTTACATTGTGGGGGAATCCAGTATACGTTCTGTCACCAGGTACCAGTGAATGGCCACATCATGTATATAGGTGACAGATATAAAGTTACATTGTGAGGGAATCCAGAATACGTTCTGTCACCAGGTACCAGTGAATGGCCACATCATGTATATAGGTGACAGATATAAAGTTACATTGTGGGGGAATCCAGTATACGTTCTGTCACCAGGTACCAGTGAATGACCACATCATGTATATAGATGACAGATATAAAGTTACATTGTGGGGGAATCCAGTATACGTTCTGTCACCAGGTACCAGTGAATGACCACATCATGTATATAGGTGACAGATATAAAGTTACATTGTGGGAGAATCCAGTATACGTTCTGTCACCAGGTACCAGGGAATGACCACATCATGTATATAGATGACAGATATAACGTTACATTGTGGGGGAATCCAGTATACGTTCTGTCACCAGGTACCAGTGAATGGCCACATCATGTATATACTTATACTGGTGGTCCCCAGTCCCCACAATGCAGCACACTGATCAGATATTTGCAGCACACTGAGCACAGATATGGAGCGTTTACAGGCAGAGAACGTAGATATTTTCAGCACACTGAGCACAGATTATTTGCAGCACACTGAGCACAGATATTTGCAGCACACTGAGCACAGATTACAGAGCTTTTCAGGGAGAGAACGCTGCCACGTCCTCTCCGTTCAATCTCCAATGCGCGGCTCCTTATATAGTATACGAATCTCGCGAGAATCCGACAGCGGGATGATGACGTTCGGGCACGTTCTGGTTAACCGAGCAAGGCGGGAAGATCCGAGGCTGCCTCGGAACCGTGTAAAAATAAGAATTTACTTACCGATAATTCTATTTCTCGGAGTCCGTAGTGGATGCTGGGGTTCCTGAAAGGACCATGGGGAATAGCGGCTCCGCAGGAGACAGGGCACAAAAGTAAAGCTTTCCGATCAGGTGGTGTGCACTGGCTCCTCCCCCTATGACCCTCCTCCAAGCCAGTTAGGTACTGTGCCCGGACGAGCGTACACAATAAGGGAGGAATTTTGAATCCCGGGTAAGACTCATACCAGCCACACCAATCACACCGTACAACTTGTGATCTAAACCCAGTTAACAGTATGATAACAGCGGAGCCTCTGAAAAGATGGCTCACAACAATAATAACCCGATTTTTGTAAATATGTACAAGTATTGCATATAATCCGCACTTGGGATGGGCGCCCAGCATCCACTACGGACTCCGAGAAATAGAATTATCGGTAAGTAAATTCTTATTTTCTCGATCGTCCTAGTGGATGCTGGGGTTCCTGAAAGGACCATGGGGATTATACCAAAGCTCCCAAACGGGCGGGAGAGTGCGGATGACTCTGCAGCACCGAATGAGAGAACTCCAGGTCCTCCTTAGCCAGGGTATCAAATTTGTAGAATTTAGCAAACGTGTTTGCCCCTGACCAAGTAGCTGCTCGGCAAAGTTGTAAAGCCGAGACCCCTCGGGCAGCCGCCCAAGATGAGCCCACCTTCCTTGTGGAATGGGCATTTACATATTTTGGCTGTGGCAGGCCTGCCACAGAATGTGCAAGCTGAATTGTATTACACATCCAACTAGCAATAGTCTGCTTAGAAGCAAGAGCACCCAGTTTGTTGGGTGCATACCGGATAACAGCAAGTCAGTTTTCCTGACTCCAGCCGTCCTGGAACATATTTTCAGGGCCCTGACAACATCTAGCAACTTGGAGTCCTCCAAGTCCCTAGTAGGTGCAAGGCACCACAATAAGCTGGTTCAGGTGAAACACTGACACCACCTTAGGGAGAGAACTGGGGACGAGTCCGCAGCTCTGCCCTGTCCGAATGGACAAACAGATATGGGCTTTTTTGAGAAAAAAACCACCAATTTGACACTCGCCTGGTCCAGGCCAGGGCCAAGAGCATGGTCACTTTTCATGTGAGATGCTTCAAATCCACAGATTTGACTGGTTTTAAACCAATGTGATTTGAGGAATCCCAGAACTACGTTGAGATCCCACAGTGCCACTGGAGGCACAAAAGGGGGTTGTATATGCAATACTCCCTTGACAAACTTCTGGACTTCAGGAACTGAAGCCAATTCTTTCTGGAAGAAAATCGACAGGGCCGAAATTTGAACCTTAATGGACCCCAATTTGAGGCCCATAGACACTCCTGTTTGCAGGAAATGCAGGAAACGACCGAGTTGAAATTTCTTTGTGGGGCCTTCCTGGCCTCACACCACGCAACATATTTTCGCCACATGTGGTGATAATGTTGTGCGGTCACCTCCTTTCTGGCTTTGACCAGGGTAGGAATGACCTCTTCCGGAATGCCTTTTTCCCTTAGGATCCGGCTTTCCACCGCCATGCCGACAAACGCAGCTGCGGTAAGTCTTGGAACAGACATGGTACTTGCTGAAGCAAGTCCCTTCTTAGCGGCAGAGGCCATAAGACCTCTGTAAGCATCTCTTGAAGTTCCGGGTACCAAGTCCTTCTTGGCCAATCCGGAGCCATGAGTATAGTTCTTACTCCTCTACGTCTTATAATTCTCAGCACCTTAGGTATGAGAAGCAGAGGAGGGAACACATACACCGACTGGTACACCCACGGTGTTACCAGAACGTCCACAGCTATTGCCTGAGGGTCTCTTGACCTGGCGCAATACCTGTCCCGTTTTTTGTTCAGACGGGACGCCATCATGTCCACCTTTGGTATTTCCCAACGGTTTACAATCATGTGGAAAAAACTTCCCGATGAAGTTTCCACTCTCCCGGGTGGAGGTCGTGCCTGCTGAGGAAGTCTGCTTCCCAGTTTCCATTCCCGGGATGAAACACTGCTGACAGTGCTATCACATGATTTTCCGCCCAGCGAAAAGTCCTTGCAGTTTTTGCCATTGCCCTCCTGCTTCTTGTGTCGCCCTGTCTGTTTACGTGGGCGACTGCCGTGATGTTTTTCCCACTGGATCAATACCGGCTGACCTTGAAGCAGAGGTCTTGCAAAGCTTAGAGCATTATAAATTTACCCTTAGCTCCAGTATATTTATGTGGAGAAAAGTCTCCAGACTTGATCACACTCCCTGGAAATTTTTTCCTTGTGTGACTGCTCCCCAGCCTCTCGGGCTGGGCTCCGTGGTCACCAGCATCCAATCCTGAATGCCGAATCTGCGGCCCTCTAGAAGATGAGCACTCTATAACCACCACAGGAGAGACACCCTTGTCCTTGGATATAGGGTTATCCGCTGATGCATCTGAAGATGCGATCCGGACCATTTGTCCAGCAGATCCCACTGAAAAGTTCTTGCGTGAAATCTGCCGAATGGAATTGCTTCGTAGGAAGCCACCATTTTTACCAGGATCCTTGTGCAATGATGCACTGTTTTTAGGAGGTTCCTGACTAGCTCGGATAACTCCCTGGCTTTCTCTTCCGGGAGAAACACCTTTTTCTGGACTGTGTCCAGAATCATCCCTAGGCACAGCAGACGTGTCGTCGGGATCAGCTGCGATTTTGGAATATTTAGAATCCACCCGTGCTGTTGTAGCAGTATCCGAGATAGTGCTACTCCGACCTCCAACTGTTCCCTGGACTATGCCCTTATCAGGAGATCGTCCAAGTAAGGGATAATTAAGACGCCTTTTCTTCGAAGAAGAATCATTATTTCGGCCATTACCTTGGTAAAGACCCGGGGTGCCGTGGACAATCCAAACGGCAGCGTCTGAAACTGATAGTGACAGTTCTGCACCACGAACCTGAGGTACCCTTAGTGAGAAGGGCAAATTTGGGACATAGAGGTAAGCATCCCTGATGTCCCGGGACACTATATAGTCCCCTTCTTCCTGGTTCGTTATCACTGCTCTGAGTGACTCCATCTTGATTTGAACCTTTGTAAGTGTTCAAAAAAAATTTTTTAGAATAAGTCTCACCTAGCCTTCTGGCTTCAGTACCACAATATAGTGTGGAATAATACCCCTTTTCTTGTAGTAGGAGGGGTAATTTAATTATCACCTGCTGGAATACAGCTTGTGAATTTTTTTTTTTTCCCCATACTGCCTCCTTGTCGGAGGGAGACCTTGGTAAAGCAGACTTCAGGAGCCTGCGAAGGGGAAACGTCTCGACATTCCAATCTGTACCCCTGGGATACTACTTGTAGGATCCAGGGGTCCTGTACGGTCTCAGCGCCATGCTGAGAACTTGTCAGAAGCGGTGGAACGCTTCTGTTCCTGGGAATGGGCTGCCTGCTGCAGTCTTCTTCCCTTTCCTCTATCCCTGGGCAGATATGATCTTATAGGGACGAAAGGACTGAGGCTGAAAAGACGGTGTCTTTTTCTGCAGAGATGTGACTTAGGGTAAAAACGGCGGATTTTCCAGCAGTAGCCGTGGCCACCAGGTCCGATGGACCGACCCCAAATAACTCCTCTTCCTTTATACGGCAATACACCTTTGTGCCGTTTGGAATCTGCATCACCTGACCACTGTCGTGTCCATAACATCTTCTGGCAGATATGGACATCGCATTTACTCTTGATGCCAGAGTGCAAATATCCCTCTGTGCATCTCGCATATATAGAAATGCATCTATAGTCAATAAAATACTGTCCCTGTCAAGGGTATCAATATTTTTAGTCAGGGAATCCGACCAAGCCACCCAGCTCTGCACATCCAGGCTGAGGCGATCGCTGGTCGCAGTATAACACCAGTATGTGTGTATATACTTTTTATGATATTTTCCAGCCTCCTGTCAGCTGGTCCTTGAGGACGGCCCTATCTATAGACGGTACCGCCACTTGTTTTGATAAGCGTGTGAGCGCCTTATCCACCCTAAGGGGTGTTTCCCAACGCGCCCTAACTTCTGGCGGGAAAGGGTATACCGCCCATAATTTTCTATCGGGGGGAACCCACGCATCATCACACACTTTATTTAATTTATCTGATTCAGGAAAAACTACGGTAGTTTTTTCACATCCCACATAATACCCTCTTTTGTGGTACTTGTAGTATCAGAAATATGTAACACCTCCTTCATTGCCTTTAACGTGTGGCCCTAATAAGGAATACGTTTGTTTATTCACCGTCGACACTGGATTCAGTGTCCCTGTCTGTGTCTGTGTCGACCGACTAAAGTAAACGGGCGTTTTAAAAACCCCTGACGGTGTTTTTGAGACGTCTGGACCGGTACTAATTGTTTGTCGGCCGTCTCATGTCGTCAACCGACCTTGCAGCGTGTTGACATTATCACGTAATTTCCTAAATAAGCCATCCATTCCGGTGTCGACTCCCTAGAGAGTGACATCACCATTACAGGCAATTGCTCCGCCTCCACACCAATATCGTCCTCATACATGTCGACACACACGTACCGACACACAGCAGACACACAGGGAATGCTCTTAACGAAGACAGGACCCCACTAGCCCTTTGGGGAGACAGAGGGAGAGTTTGCCAGCACACACCAAAAGCGCTATATATGACAGGGATAGCCTTATAATAAGTGCTCCCTGTATAGCTGCTTTTATAATATAATTTTTGCCACTATTTTGCCCCCCCTCTCTTGTTTTACCCTGTTTCTGTAGTGCAGTGCAGGGGAGAGATCTGGGAGCCGTCCTGACCAGCGGAGCTGTGTAAGGAAAATGGCGCTGTGTGCTGAGGAGATAGGCCCCGCCCCTTTTCCGGCGGGCTCGTCTCCCGCTCTTTAGTGTATTCAGGCAGGGGTTAAATATCTCCATATAGCCCCGGAGGCTATATGTGAGGTATTTTTTAGCCAAATAGGTTTTCATTTGCCTCCCAGGGCGCTCCCCTCCCAGCGCCCTGCACCCTCAGTGACTGCCGTGTGAAGTGTGCTGAGAGGAAAATGGCGCACAGCTGCAGTGCTGTGCGCTACCTTTAGAAGACTGAGGAGTCTTCTGCCGCCGATTCTGGACCTCTTCATGTTTCAGCATCTGCAAGGGGGCCGGCGGCGAGGCTCCGGTGACCATCCAGGCTGTACCTGTGATCGTCCCTCTGGAGCTGATGTCCAGTAGCCAAGAAGCCAATCCATCCTGCACGCAGGTGAGTTCACTTCTTCTCCCCTAAGTCCCTCGTTGCAGTGATCCTGTTGCCAGCAGGACTCACTGTAAAATAAAAAACCTAAGCTAAACTTTCTCTAAGCAGCTCTTTAGGAGAGCCACCTAGATTGCACCCTTCTCGGCCGGGCACAAAAATCTAACTGGCTTGGAGGAGGGTCATAGGGGGAGGAGCCAGTGCACACCACCTGATCGGAAAGCTTTACTTTTGTGCCCTGTCTCCTGCGGAGCCGCTATTCCCCATGGTCCTTTCAGGAACCCCAGCATCCACTAGGACGATAGAGAAATGGGTGAAGTTCGGGGGGTTCGGATCCCGAGGAACCGAACCCGCTCATCTCTAGTTATAGGTTTGAATCCTGCGTATGGCAGTATAATGAAATGTGTTATTTAATAAAGGGTATTGTAACTGAATAACAACGAGCTCTCAAGTAAAGTGCATGAATGTGGTATAAAGAGGATTTGTGTCCAAATCCATTTTCATGCAGTGTTCTATAAATGTGTGTTATATATAAAATGTGGGAAGGTGTATCATAGCATGGGCTTTCACTGGGATCAGTCTTGTCATGCCCCTTCCCCGTGAGGCATGCACCTTATGTCCCTATTGGAAAAATGGGGGGGGGCGCCAATTCTCTCTCTGGCACAGGGCACCAAAAAGTCTAGTTACAGCTCTGTAACACAGACAGGCGAGCAAAGACAAAGCTTCTAAAACAGACGGGGGGTGGGATGTAATGGAGTCTGAGTTCGGCCGACGTGCGGGATACCGAATCCATACCTTTTAAATGACTGGCCCTTTAAAAAAAAATGTCCGAGTTCGTCTGGCATCCCGCATGCTTGTGAAGGCAGTGTTCCGCTCACTGGTGGTCATTCCGAGTTGTTCGCTCGGTAATTTTCTTCGCATCGCAGCGATTTTCCGCTAACTGCGCATGCGCAATGTTCGCACTGCAACTGCGCCAAGTAAATTTGCTATGCAGTTAGGTATTTTACTCACGGCATTACGAGGTTTTTTCTTCTTTCTGGAGATCGTAATGTGATTGACAGTAAGTGGGTGTTTCTGGGCGGAAACTGGCCGTTTTATGGGAGTGTGTGAAAAAACGCTACCGTTTCTGGGAAAAACGCGGGAGTGGCTGGAGAAACGGAGGAGTGTCTGGGCGAACGCTGGGTGTGTTTGTGACGTCAAACCAGGAACGACAAGCACTGAACTGATCGCACTGGAAGAGTAAGTCTCGAGCTACTCAGAAACTGCAAAGAAATTTCTATTCGCAATTTTGAGAACCTTTCGTTCGCAATTTTGATAAGCTAAGATTCACTCCCAGTAGGCGGCGGCTTAGCGTGTGCAATGCTGCTAAAAGCAGCTTGCGAGCGAACAACTCGGAATGAGGGCCACTGTACACACTTACTGGTCTTTATTTTGCTTAGGTATTTTTCGAGACTGGTGTGGCCCCTGTTGAGCCTCTGGAGGAATCAATATGAGCTGGCAGGCTCTCTTTCCCCTTCCTTGTGTCCCAGCGGTGAAATGCACCCTCCTGATGGTGGACACCTACCGGTAAGTGTTCACAATCCACACAACACCGGACTGATACCATTCTTACTCGGTGCAACCATCAGGGGGGAACATAAGCTCCACGATAGACAATTGACCTTTGCAATTTTTATCTTGCAAAGATAGCTGCATTTTGAACCTGTATTTTTTTATTTTTACCACAACCCATTTTTTGTGATCTTATTGTTTACCCTTTTTTTCCCCATTATTATCGATTGTTATTTCACACAATGACAAAGTATATATAAACATTGCCTTCACTATAGCAGGAAAAAAATCCAATTAATTTAAAATGACCACATTGCAGCCTTTTTTCCTTATTTACACACACATGTTCAGAGATATAAAAAACCAATCCACAATTCCCCCTTCTTTTCCCCATTCCGCTCACCCCAATCCCTAGCGTAGCGCTGTATACTTACCATACTCACAACATTAGGAGGGGGGACACCTCCATATACAGTAGCTCCAGTGAGTGGCAATCTGCCTACCACATACATAAGAGGAGGATGAAAAGACATGAAGAGGGGATAGGGATGGTGAGGCATTGTAGGCACAAATAGGGAGGGGCTCATAGCCACACACACAAGGGGTAGGTGCACAGAGGCACACATGGGGAGACAGAGATACACAAAACTGCAGACAAAAAGAAAAATATAAAGAGGAAGATAGACACGTGGGGGAGGGACAGAGAGCTGCAGGCACAGAGGGTGAGACAAACATAAAGGGGAAAATGAAGTCAGGGAGAAGAGAGGAAGTCAAGGCAGGTGGGTGGGCTGACTTGCAGCAAATGTAGGAAGTAGGGGAGCAGGAGAAGATAAGATAAGGGCAATTAAAGGTAGGGCACCTTGAGATATAATGGCCTGCTATGAATGCAGGGCACTCTGATATAGTGGGCGTCCAGGGCACATAATCCCCATGTATTTCATAATCTGGCTCTACCAGCGCAAAATGAGCCTGATGATTCACACTTCATGGCTACCGACAGGAGGTAACAGGGAGTACCTGTGTATGGAGCCTGGAGTAACACGGGGGCCTATGGGCGGTCAAAGTCCCAGTTGTAAACTGCTTCTTATTCACTGCCTGTGTACATACTGCCCCTGTCAGTTCACAATTGTTTTTGCGCCAGCCGAGCAGAGGAAAGGGGTAGGCTCTCTCACAGGGGCCTCCAGACCATTTCTAATTCTTGCTTTCCACTGGCCAGACCTTGACTGCACATTGAAAAACCACTAAAGGAGACAATGTGATTGTGATGTGAGTAACTTATTAGCGTCAGCTGCATAATTTGCACAGTAGTAGAGTTCCCCCTTCTCCAAATGTCTATTTGCCGCCTCCCCAGCTGTCTATCAATGCCTCTGACCTCTGCAATCTGCTACAGGAAAAATGGGTTTCTGTATCACTGTGCCGGTAACCACTTATACTAAGAATTCAAAGCTAAAAATTTTGCAATATATGTGATGGTCGTCGTGGTGCTCCTTAGAGTGATTAATAGATCCAAGGGGCAAGGAAGGCAAGAACTCTTGTTACAGGGCCCTCAGCAATTACAGTCCACAATACAACGTAACTTTTAATGTTAACATTTCAAATGAAAAAAAAAAACAAAAAAACCTAACTAATAATAGTCAGCATACAGACACGGTAAAACGCAAGTGCTAGAAAGTGAGGCAAAAGAATATGGGATAAACTGCCCCTTATTACAAAAATTGGATAAACTATTAAAGATATATAAAAAGGTACTAAAGGATAAATAAATGACACAAATAAAATGCACCAGGAATGAAAGAAACAAAGGCGGCTAATATTACCATATGGACACTGAATCATTAAGCTCTGTATTATATATATATATATATATATATATATATATATATATATATATTCAGGAGCGGATCTTGGTGCGGGCAAGCAGTGCCTTCACCCGGGGCTCTGCGGCCTGGGGGCGCGGCTGCGCTCACCCCGCAGGCACCGCCGCCTGCCCGCAACTCGCTCCACGGCTGCAGCAGACGCCGTGAGCTGTGTGGGCGTCCGCTGCAGCCGGCTCCAGGGACAGACACTAGAGGTCAGTATTGGCCTCTAGTGTCTGTGCGGCGCTGCTATGGGAGAGACGTCATGACGTCTCTCCCATAGAGAGGAGCCAGCAGCAAGACGGAGCAGCAGCAGCAATCGGGAAGCAGGAGCGGGGCAGTGGTAAGTATTGTTTATTTTTTATTTTTGTGTGTGTATGTACAACTACTGGGGGCAAAGAAACGGGGCACAACTACTGGAAGCAAAGAAAGAGGGGGCACAACTGCTGGGGGCAAAGAAACGGGGCACAACTACTGGGGGCAAAGAAAGAGGGGGCACAACTACTGGGGGCAAAGAAAGAGGGGGCACAACTACTGGGGGCATAGAAAGAGGGGACACAACTACTGGGTGCAAAGCAACAGGGGACACAACTACTGGGGGCAAAGCAATAGGAGGCACAGCGACAGGGGGTACAACTACTGGGGGAAAATCAACTGGGGGGCACAACTACTTGGGGCAAATCTGGGGACACAGCTACAGGGAGCATAACTGTGGCCAAGCCCCTCGCCTATGAGGCCACACCCCTATTTTTTTTGAGTGTACAAACTGTTTTGCCGCGGGGGGGGAGGGCCCGGTGGAAACTTTCGCACTGGGCGCCACAAGGTGTAGAACCGGCCATGTATATATATTATATTTTGACAAGGATAACTGCATAGAAATAGGACAATTAGGTACCTTAAATGGTCAGCAGAATATTTAGTACTCAGATGAAGAGAACAGGAAAGTAGGTATAAGAATATCTGCAGTTGTCAGATTCTGCTGGCCCTCATTTAGACAGTAGCTTTGGAAGAGGAGTGAAAGATCTGTTAAGTTGCAGTAACCCTTAGAAACATCATCCAGTGTCAGCACTAGTGATGTGCACCGGAAATTATTCGGGTGTTGTGTTTTGTTTTGGATTCGGTTCCGCGGCCGTGATTTGGATTTGGACGCGTTTTGGCAAAACGTCCCTGAATTTTTTTTGGCGGATTCGGGTGTTTTTTTTACAAAAAACCCTCAAAAACAGCTTAAATCATAGAATTTGGGGGTCATTTTGATCCCATAGTATTATTAACCTCAATAACCATAATTTACACTCATTTCCAGTCTATTCTGAACACCTCACAATATTATTTTTAGTCCTAAAATTTGCACCGAGGTCGCTGGATGACTAAGCTAAGCGACCCAAGTGGCCGACACAAACACCTGGCCCATCTAGGAGTGGCACTGCAGTGTCAGACAGGATGGCAGATTAAAAAAATAGTCCCCAAACAGCACATGATGCAAAGAAAAAAAGAGGCGCAATGAGGTCGCTGGATGACTAAGCTAAGCGACCCAAGTGGCCGACACAAACACCTGGCCCATCTAGGAGTGGCACTGCAGTGTCAGACAGGATGGCACTTCAAAAAAATAGTCCCCAAACAGCACATGATGCAAAGAAAAAAAGAGGCGCAATGAGGTAGCTGTGTGACTAAGCTAAGTGGCCTTCTGTACCGTACTGCTATATATTATATACCGGTAGTAAGCAAACTGTGCAAAACTGAAATGCACCACAGGTATGGATGGATAGTATACTTGATGACACAGAGGTAGGTAGAGCAGTTGCCTACTGTACCGTACTGCTATATATTATATACTGGTGGTCAGCAAACTGTGCAAAACTGAAATGCACCACAGGTATGGATGGATAGTATACTTGACGACACAGAGGTAGGTAGAGCAGTGGCCTTCTGTACCGTACTCCTATATATTATATACTGGTGGTCAGCAAAATTATGCACTGTACTCCTACTATATACTACAATGCAGCACAGATATGGAGCATTTTTCAGGCAGAGAACGTATAATACTGGTGGTCACTGGTCAGCAAAACTCTGCACTGTACTCCTCCTATATAATACTGCTGGTCCCCAGTCCCCACAATAAAGCAGTGTGAGCACAGATATATGCAGCACACTGAGCACAGATATGGAGCGCTTTTCAGGCAGACAACGTATACTGGTGGTCACTGGTCAGCAAAACTCTGCACTGTACTCCTCCTATATAATACTGCTGGTCCCCAGTCCCCACAATAAAGCAGTGTGAGCACAGATATATGCAGCACACTGAGCACAGATATGGAGCGTTTTTCAGGCAGACAACGTATAATACTGGTGGTCACTGGTCAGCAAAACTCTGCACTGTACTCCTCCTATAATACTGCTGGTCCCCAGAATAAAGATATGCAGCCCCCTGAAACAAGTGAGAGGACGCCAGCCACGTCCTCTCACTATCATTTCCAATGCACGAGTGAAAAATGGCGGCGACGCACGGCTCCTTATATAGAATCCGAATCTCGCGAGAATCCGACAGCGGGATGATGACGTTCGGGCGCGCTCGGGTTAACCGAGCCATACGGGAGAATCCGAGTATGCCTCGGACCCGTGTAAAATGGGTGAAGTTCGGGGGGGGTTCGGTTTCCGAGCAACCGAACCCGCTCATCTCTAGTCAGCACATAAAAACAGCTGTTCGTTTCTGCTTTTGGATGTTATACCTGACAGTACTGAACAACCAACTAAGTTGACGTTGTGACTGACAGGAAGGGAAGATAGAATAACTTAATCTGAAGTCATGCAATTAACAGTATTAGATGTTTGTAACACAATACATTTTACATCCCTTATTAGGGCTTATTTGCAGATAAATAAAAATATAACTTAATTATATTATATTGCAGACAAGGTATTTAGCCCCAAAATTAAAGGGTGTGGTATGGTCGACAGTCAATAGGTCAACCCCAAATGGTCAAGATGCATTAGGTCGAGAGGTACAAAAGGTCGACAAGTACAAAAGGTCGACACATGAAAGGTTTACAGTAGTTAATGTCCACAGTTACAAAAGGTTGACACATCAAAAGGTTGACATGAGAATGGTTGACACACAAAAAATGGTTGACACAAGTTTTGGATTTTTTGGGGAAAATATTGTATATTTCATGTACTGTGACACCATCAGTACAAATGTAGACCCTCGCGGGCCCACTCCACTCGCCACACTTCAGGCAAGGTGACTCGCTTCACTCGCCACAGGTTACTATTCCTATTCAAGGTGGATGGGAAATGAAGCAAATGTTGGAAAAACTTGAAAAAATATTTGAATATCATATGTGTCGCCCATTGTTATGTTGACCTAAAGCTCTGTTGGCCTTTTGTACCTGTCAACCAAATTATGTCGCCCTACTGACCGTCTACCTAGACACTGTGGATCTGTCATCCAGATAGCAAAATTAAAATAGCTGTGGCTTGTACATTTATTTCTGGTCAGCAATTAACACAGGTGCATACAGTATTAAAGGGTGGTCTTTAGTATGCCGGCTGTCGGGATCCCGTCGCACAGTATACCGGCGCCGGAATCCCGACAGCCGGCACACCGACACTTTTTCTCCCTCTTGGGGGTCCACAACCCCCCCCCCCCCCTGGAGGGAGAATAAATAGCATGGCGCGCGTAGCGTGCCACCATGCCTGCAGCGTGACGAGCGCAGTGAGCCCGCAAGGGGCTCATTTGCGCTCGCCCAACTGTCGGTATGCCAGCGGTCGGGATTCCGGCGCCGGTATGCTGGCCGCCGGGAGCCCGGCCGCCGGCATACCCTACTACGCCCGTATTAAGTAATGATCTCTCAGTTGTGTCTGCAATTAAACTCCGTAACAAAGCAGCTGTTATTTTTATTTTCTGTTATTTTTGCAATGTGTTATTCATTCATTATGTTGCCTCTAGTGTAGTACACCAAATTTGTAGGGAAAGACAATTGTAATCTTAATGTAATATGAAATTCAGCACATGCAGATGTAAATGGCTAAATCATATTAGCTCAGTACTTGTCAGCAGATCATTCTAATGCAAAAAGATGAAACACATGGACTAACAAAACAGTGGCAAACGCAGGATTTGTATGGGGGGGGGGTGTTCCAGAACTGGGTGGAGCCAATCACGGGGATTGGGACTGTGGTGATCCAGTATATGCCGTGTGTGTGTGTGTGTGTGTGTGTGTGTGTGTGTGTGTGTGTGTATATATATATATATATATAAAAAATAAGATTTTACTCTATTTCTCGTAGTCCGTAGTGGATGCTGGGAACTCCGTAAGGACCATGGGGGGGGGAATAGCGGCTCCGCAGGAGACTGGGCACAACTAAAGAAAGCTTTAGGTCACCTGGTGTGCACTGGCTCCTCCCACTATGACCCTCCTCCAAGCCTCAGTTAGGACACTGTGCCCGGACGAGCTGACATAATAAGGAAGGATTTTGAATCCCGGGTAAGACTCATACCAGCCACACCAATCACACCGTATAACTCGTGATACTATACCCAGTTAACAGTATGAATATAACGGAGCCTCTCAACAGATGGCTCAACAATAACCCTTTAGTTAGGCAATAACTATATACAAGTATTGCAGACAATCCGCACTTGGGATGGGCGCCCAGCATCCACTACGGACTACGAGAAATAGATTTACCGGTGAGTAAAATCTTATTTTCTCGGACGTCCTAGTGGATGCTGGGAACTCCGTAAGGACCATGGGGATTATACCAAAGCTCCCAAACGGGCGGGAGAGTGCGGATGACTCTGCAGCACCGAATGAGAGAACTCCAGGTCCTCCTCAGCCAGGGTATCAATTTTGTAGAATTTAGCAAACGTGTTTGCCCCTGACCAAGTTGCAGCTCGGCAAAGTTGGAAAGCCGAGACCCCTCGGGCAGCTGCCCAAGATGAGCCCACCTTCCTTGTGGAATGGGCTTTTACAGATTTTGGCTGCGGTAGTCCAGCCGCAGAATGCGCCAGCTGAATTGTGCTACAAATCCAGCGAGCAATAGTCTGCTTAGAAGCAGGAGCACCCAGTTTGCTGGGTGCATACAGGATAAACAGCGAGTCAGTTCTCCTGACTCTAGCCGTCCTGGAAACATAATTTTTCAAGGCCCTGACTACGTCCAGTAACTTGGAATCCTCCAAGTCCCTAGTAGCCGCAGGCACTACAATAGGTTGGTTCAAGTGAAAAGCTGATATCACCTTAGGGAGAAACTGGGGACGAGTCCTCAATTCTGCCCTATCCATATGGAAAATCAGATAAGGACTTTTATATGACAAAGCCGCCAATTCTGATACACGTCTGGCCGAAGCCAAGGCCAATAACATGACCACTTTCCGCGTGAGATATTTTAGATCCACGGTTTTTAGTGGCTCACACCAATGTGATTTTAAGAAACTCAACACCACGTTGAGAACCCAAGGTGCCACTGGAGGCACAACCGGGGGCTGAATATGCAGCACTCCTTTTACAATGTCTGAACTTCAGGTACTGAAGCTAGTTCTTTCTGGAAGAAAATCGACAGAGCCGAGATCTGTACCTTAATGGAGCCTAATTTTAGGCCCATAGACACTCCTGCTTGTAGGAAATGCAGAAATCGACCTAGTTGAAATTCCTCTGTTGGGGCCTTTTTTGGCCTCACACCAAGCAACATATTTTCGCCATATGCGGTGATAATGTTTTGCAGTTACATCTTTCCTGGCTTGAATCAGCGTAGGAATGACTTCCTCCGGAATGCCCTTTTCCTTTAGGATCCGGCGTTCAACCGCCATGCCGTCAAAACGTAGCCGCGGTAAGTCTTGGAACAGACAGGGCCCCTGCTGCCGCAGGTCCTGTCTGAGCGGCAGAGGCCATGGGTCCTCTGATATAATTTCTTGAAGTTCTGGGTACCAAGCTCTTCTTGGCCAATCCGGAACCACGAGTATCGTTCTTACTCCTCACCTTCCTATTATTCTCAGTACCTTTTGTATGAGAGGCAGAGGGGGGAACACATAAACCGACTGGTACACCCACGGTGTTACCAGAGCGTCCACAGCTATCGCCTGAGGGTCCTTTGACCTGGCGCAATATCTTTTATAGCTTTTTGTTGAGGCGGGACACCATCATGTCCACCTGTGGCCTTTCCCAATGGTGTACAATCCTTTGGAAGACTTCTGGATGAAATCCCCACTCTCCCGGGTGGAGGTCGTGTCTGCTGAGAAGATCTGCTTCCCAGTCGTCCACTCCGGGAATGAACACTGCTGACAGTGTTAACACATGATTTTCCGCCCATCGGAGAATCCTTGTGGCTTCTGCCATCGCCATCCTGCTTCTTGTGCCGCCCCGTTGGTTTACATGGGCGACAGCCGTGATGTTGTCTGATTGGATCAGTACCGGCTGGTTTTGAAGCAGAGGCCTTGCCTGACTCAGGGCATTGTAAATGGCCCTCAGTTCCAGAATATTTATGTGTAGGGAAGTCACCTGACTTGACCAAAGTCCCTGGAAGTTTTTTCCCTGTGTGACTGCCCCCCAGCCTCAAAGGCTGGCATCCATGGTCACTAGGACCTAGTCCTGTATGCCGACCTTGCGGCCCTCTTGAAGATGGGCACTCTGCAGCCACCACAGTAGAGATACCCTGGTCCTTGAAGACAGGGTTATCAGCCGATGCATCTGAAGCTGTGATCTGGACCACTTGTCCAACAGGTCCCACTGAAAAGTTCTTTCATGGAACCTGCCGAATGGGATTGCTTCGTAGGAAGCTACCATTTTTTCCCAGGATTCGCGTGCAATGATGCACCGATACCTGTTTTGGCTTCAGGAGGTCTCTGACTAGAGTTGACAGCGCCTTGGCTTTCTCCTCCGGGAGAAACACTTATTTCTGTTCTGTGTCCAGAACCATCCCCAGGAACAGTAGACGTGTCGTAGGAACCAGCTGTGACTTTGGACTGTTTAGAGTCCAACCGTGCTGTTGTAACACTTTCCAAAATAGTGCTACCCCGACTAGCAACTGCTCCTTGGACCTTGCCCTTATAAGGAGATTGTCCAAGTACGGGATAATTAAAACTCCCTTTTTTCGAAGGAGTATCATCATTTCGGCCATTACCTTGGTAAACACCCTCGGTGCCATGTACAGTCCAAACGGCAGTGTCTGGACTTGGTAATGGTAATCCTGTACCACAAATCTGAGGTACTCCTGGCGAGGATGGTAAATGGGGACATGCAGGTAAGCATCCTTGATGTCCCGGGATCCCATGTAATCCCCCTCGTCCAGGCTTGCAATAACCGCCCTGAGTGATTCCATCTTGAACTTGAATTTTTTTATGTATGTGTTCAAGGATTTTAAATATAAAATGGGTCACACCGAACCATGCGGTTTCGGTACCCCAACCCGTGTGGAATAGTAACCCCGTCCTTGTTGAAGTAGGGGCACCTTGAGTATTACCTGCTGGGAATACAGCTTATTAATTGCCTCTAGCGCAGCCTCCCTGCCTGAGGGAGTTGTCGGCAAGGCATATTTGAGGAAACGGCGGGGGGAGACATCTCGAATTCCAGCTTGTACCCCTGAAATACTACTTGAATGAAACAGAGATCCACCTGTGAGCGAGCCCACTGATCGCTGAAATTTTTGAGACGGCCCCCCACCGTACCTGGCTACACCTGTGGAGCCCCCGCATCATGCTGTGGACTCAGAGGAAGCGAGAGAAGAATTATGATTCTGGGAACAGGCTGACTGGTGCAGCTTTTTCCCTCTTCCCATGTCTCTGTACAGAAAGGAAGCGCCTTTGACCCGCTTGCTTTTCTGAAGCCGAAAGGACTGTACCTGATAATACAGTGCTTTCTTAGTCTGTGAGGAAACCTGAGGTAATGGATACGAGGTCCCAGAGACCATCCCCAAATAATTCCTCACCCTTATAAGGCAGAGTCTCTATGCGCCTTTTAAAGTCAGCATCACCTGTCCAGTGACAGGTCTCTAATACCCTTCTGACAGAATGGACATTACATTCATTTTGGATGCCAGCCGGCAAAATATCCCTCTGTGCATCCCTCATATATAAGACGACGTCTTTAATATGTTCTCATGTTTGACAGGGTCACCGACCACGCTGCAGCAGCACGATCTGCAGGTCTCAGTCTAGTACCTGAGTGTGTAAATACAGACTTCAGGATAGCCTCCTGCTTTTTATCAGCAGGTACCTTCAAAGTGGCCGTATCCTAAGACGGCAGTGCCACCTTTTTTGACAACCGTGTGAGCGCCTTATCCACCCTAGGGGATATCTCCCAGCGTAACTTATCCTCTGGCGGGAAAGGGTACGCCATCAGTAACTTTTTAGAAATTACCAGTTTCTTATCGGGGGGAACCCACGCTTTTCACACACTTCATTCATTCATCTGATGGGGGAATAAAACACTGCCTGCTTTTTCTCCCCAAACATAAAACCCCTTTTTAGTGGTACTTGGGTTAATGTCAGAAATGTGTATCACATTTTGTATTGCCGGGATCAAGTCACGGATGTTCCTAGTGGATTGTGTATATGTCTCAACCTTGTCGACACTGGAGTCAGACTCCGTGTCGACATCTGTGTCTGCCATCTGAGTGAGCGGGCGTTTTTGAGCCCCTGATGGCCTTTGAGACGCCTGGGCAGGCGCGGACTGAGAAGCCGGCTGTCCCACAGCTGTTATGTCATCCACCCTTTTATGTAAGGAGTTGACACTGTCGGTTAATACCTTTCACCTAACCATCCACTCTGGTGTCGGCCCCACAGGGGGCGACATCACATTTATCGGCATCTGCTCCGTCACCATATAAGCCTCCTCATTAAACATGTCGACACAGCTGTACCGACACACCGCACACACACAGGGAATGCTCTGACTGAGGACAGGACCCCACAAAGCCCTTTGGGGAGACAGAGAGAGAGTATGCCAGCACACACCAGGGCGCTATATAATGTGGCGATTAACACTATAACTGAGTGAAATTTCCCCAATAGCTGCTTGTATATATAATATTGCGCCTAAATTTAGTGCCCCCCCTCTCTTTTTAACCCTTTGAGCCTGAAAACTACAGGGGAGAGCCTGGGGAGCTTTCTTCCAGCTGCACTGTGAAGAGAAAATGGCGCCAGTGTGTCTGAGGGAGATAGCTCCGCCCCTTTTTCGCGGACTTTTCTCCCGCTTTTTTCTGGATTCTGGCAGGGGTATTTACCACATATATAGCCTCTGGGGCTATATATTGTGGTATTTTTGCCAGCCAAGGTGTTTTTATTGCTGCTCAGGGCGCCCCCCCCAAGCGCCCTGCACCCTCAGTGACCGGAGTGTGAAGTGTGTATGAGGAGCAATGGCGCACAGCTGCAGTGCTGTGCGCTACCTTGGTGAAGACTGATGTCTTCTGCCGCCGATTTTCCGGACCTCTTCTTGCTTCTGGCTCTGTAAGGGGGACGGCGGCGCGGCTCCGGGACCAAACACCAAGGCTGGGCCTGCGGTCGATCCCTCTGGAGCTAATGGTGTCCAGTAGCCTAAGAAGCCCAAGCTGGCTGCAAGCAGGCAGGTTCGCTTCTTCTCCCCTTAGTCCCTCGCTGCAGTGAGCCTGTTGCCAGCAGGTCTCACTGAAAATAAAAAACCTAATTCTATACTTTCTTTCTAGAAGCTCAGGAGAGCCCCTAGGGTGCATCCAACCTCGGCCGGGCACAAAATCTAACTGAGGCTTGGAGGAGGGTCATAGTGGGAGGAGCCAGTGCACACCAGGTGACCTAAAGCTTTCTTTAGTTGTGCCCAGTCTCCTGCGGAGCCGCTATTCCCCCCCCATGGTCCTTACGGAGTTCCCAGCATCCACTAGGACGTCAGAGAAATATATATATATATATATATATATATATACACACACACACATGCACACACAAATACGGAAAGGAGGAAGCAGGCAAAAAGTGTATTCAACAACTAGTGATGAGCGGGTTCGGTTCCTCGGAATCCGAACCCCCCCGTTCTTCACCCATTTTACACGGTTCCGAGGCGGACTTGAATCTTCCCGCCTTGCTCGGTTAACCCGAGCGTGCCCGAATGTCATCTGTCGGATTCTCGCGAGATTCGTATTCTATATAAGGGGCCGCGCGTCGCCGCCATTTTCACTCATGCATTGGAGATGATAGGGAGAGGACGTGTGCAGCGGTCTCTCAGTTGTGTTCAGTGTGCTGCAAATATCTGTGCTCAGTGTGCTTGCAAATATCTGTGCTCAGTGTGCTGAAAATATCTACGTTCTCTGCCTGAAAAACGCTCCATATCTGTGCTGCATTGTAGTATATAGTAGGACGACAGTGCAGAATTTTGCTGACCAGTGACCACCAGTATTATATCAGTACGGTACAGTAGTCCACTGCTCTACCTACCTCTGTGTCGTCAAGTATACTATCCATCCATACCTGTGGTGCATTTAAGTTTTGCGCAGTATATATAGTAGGAGGACAGTGCATAATTTTGCTGACCACCTGTATATAATATATAGCAGTACGGTACAGTAGGCCATTGCTATTGATATATTACTGGCATATAATTCCACACATCAAAAAATGTGGACGGTAAAATAGGGAAAGATCAAGATCCACTTCCACCTCATGCTGAAGCTGCTGCCACTAGTCATGGCCGAGACGTTGAAATGCCATCAACGTCATCTGCCAAGGCCGATGCCCAATGTCATAGTAGAGAGCATGTAAAATCCAAAAAACAAAAGTTCAGTAAAATGACCCAAAAATCAAAATTAAAAGCGTCTAATGAGAAGCGTAAACTTGCCAATATGCCATTTACGACACGGAGTGGCAAGGAACGGCTGAGGCCATGGCCTATGTTCATGGCTAGTGGTTCAGATTCACATGAGGATGGAAGCACACATCCGCTCGTTAGAAAACTGCATTGCCACTCCTAGATGGGCCAGGTGTTTGTGTCGGCCACTTGGGTCGCTTAGCTTAGCCATCCAGCGACCTTGGTGCACCTCTTTGTTTCTTTGCATCATGTGCTGTTTGGGGACTATTTTTTGAAGTGCCATCCTGTCTGACACTGCAGTGCCACTCCTACATGGGCCAGGTGTTTGTGTCGGCCACTTGGGTCGCTTAGCTTAGTCACACAGCGACCTTGGTGCACCTCTTTGTTTCTTTGCATCATGTGCTGTTTGGGGACTATTTTTTGAAGTGCCATCCTGTCTGACACTGCAGTGCCACTCCTAGATGGGCCAGGTGTTTGTGTCGGCCACTTAGCCATCCAGCGACCTTGGTGCAAATTTTAGGACTAAAACTAATATTGTGAGGTGTGAGGTGTTCAGAATAGACTGAAAATGAGTGGAAATTATGGTTATGGAGGTTAATAATACTATGGGATCAAAATGACCCCCAAATTCTATGATTTAAGCTGTTTTTGAGGGTTTTTTGTAAAAAAACACCCGAAACACACCCGAATCTGACAAAAAAATTTCAGGGAGGTTTTGCCAAAACGCGTCCGAATCCAAAACACGGCCGCGGAAGCGAATCAAAAACCAAAACACAAAACCTGAAAAATGTCCGGTCCACATCACTATCAACAACACATCTACAGGAATGCAACAGAAAAGTAGGAAAGTGCCTCAAGTGGCGCAATGCAGCTATAGTACCTGATGGTCTAAAATAAATGTCACCACATTTAAACACAAGAATAGATACAAAAGAAGTTAAACCCTCCTAGTACACACAGCGCAAGCAACAAAAAAAGGAAAGGTTACGTTCCTGATTGATTGTGTAGACTCAAATGTTCCTGTCCAGCTTTCCGAGTATGTGGAATCCAACTCGTAAGTATGAAACAAAGAAAATAAAAGGACAACCAATGTGTAGTATTTCACAACAATAAATGGATAAAAAATTTCTTTGGATGAGTAAACTTAGATATCCAGGTCCAGCGTACCCCACTCACTCAGTGATAGGTGGATATATGCATATAAAGGTATCTTTATGCCATCAAATGTCGTGTCAATTCACCCTTGAAGTGCGTTGAAAAGACCGATAGGAAGGGTAAAAAACATCAATATATAGAGCGTACCCGAAAACTCACAGAAAAAGGGGGGATATGAAACATATAAAGGTTTCTTTCAAATGCGTTATTTCAATTGCACACAGCGTACCCCAACTCACTCTTGATGATGTAGAGCAATTCCTATCAAGGTATCTTTTCCACACTTGTCTTGGTAGGTGGTTCTGTCTTATATGTTATACCATATATCCTCAAAGTTTTATCATGAAGGAATAAAACAAGAAAAGAAAGGAACCAATGTGTAGTATATATCAATTGCTATAGAGATCTAATGAATAGATCTCCTATATAGATATTAATTCAATAATGTAGGAGAAGCAATTTGTGCTAGACTTACACTAAATATAACAGCAAATCAAATAGTGTATTAAGACAGATAGTAAGGTAGTGCAAAATTGGGTAGCGTACCCCAACACTCACAGGAACACCACCAGTGACAAACACATCAAGGTATCTTTTTCAAAGGTGCAGAGAATTTTCATATATAGCGTACCAGGACTCACACGTATAAATCATGCGTCGTTCCTATCAAGGTATCTTTATGCAGTTTGTCAGGTAATTTCATTCCAAGTCGTATTTTTTCCAAAAAGATAAAAATTTATTGGATTCCACAAGCTCCACAGAGGAGTGTGCAAAAATACAACACATACATGAAAAAGGAAAAAAATCCACAAAGAAAAAAAAACTATTTAAAATTCCAGCAACAGAAAAAAATTTTTTTTTTTTTTTTAAAAACCAAGTCCACATGGATTCAATTAAAAATGGCTACTCACACTCCTTGTAGATTATACTACAAGGAGTGTGAGTAGCCATTTTTAATTGAATCCATGTGGACTTGGTTTTTAAAAAAAAAAAAAAAAATTCTGTTGCTGGAATTTTAAATAGTTTTTTTTTCTTTGTGGATTTTTTTCCTATTTAAAATTCCAGCAACAGAATTTTTTTTTTTTTTTTTAAAAACCAAGTCCACATGGATTCAATTAAAAATGGCTACTCACACTCCTTGTAGTATAATCTACAAGGAGTGTGAGTAGCCATTTTTAATTGAATCCATGTGGACTTGGTTTTTAAAAAAAAAAAAAATTTTTTTTTCTGTTGCTGGAATTTTAAATAGTTTTTTTTTCTTTGTGGATTTTTTTCCTTTTTCATGTATGTGTTGTATTTTTGCACACTCCTCTGTGGAGCTTGTGGAATCCAATAAATTTTTATCTTTTTGGAAAAAATACGACTTGGAATGAAATTACCTGACAAACTGCATAAAGATACCTTGATAGGAACGACGCATGATTTATACGTGTGAGTCCTGGTACGCTATATATGAAAATTCTCTGCACCTTTGAAAAAGATACCTTGGCCCTCATTCCGAGTCGTTCGCTCGGTATATTTCATCGCATCGCAGTGAAATTCCGCTTAGTACGCATGCGCAATATTCGCACTGCGACTGCGCCAAGTAATTTAACAATGAAGATAGTATTTTTACTCACGGCTTTTTCTTCGCTCCGGCGATCGTAATGTGATTGACAGGAAATGGGTGTTACTGGGCGGAAACACGGCGTTTCATGGGCGTGTGGTTAAAAACGCTACCGTTTCCGGAAAAAACGCAGGAGTGGCCGGAGAAACGGAGGAGTGTCTGGGCGAATGCTGGGTGTGTTTATGACGTCAAACCAGGAACGACAAGCACTGAACTGATCGCAGATGCCGAGTAAGTCTGAAGCTACTCTGAAACTGCTAAGTAGTTTGTAATCGCAATATTGCGAATACATCGGTCGCAATTTTAAGAAGCTAAGATTCACTCCCAGTAGGCGGCGGCTTAGCGTGTGTAACTCTGCTAAAATCGCCTTGCGAGCGATCAACTCGGAATGAGGGCCACCTTGATGTGTTTGTCACTGGTGGTGTTCCTGTGAGTGTTGGGGTACGCTACCCAATTT
The DNA here is from genome assembly GCF_028390025.1 of Pseudophryne corroboree. NCBI lineage: Eukaryota > Metazoa > Chordata > Amphibia > Anura > Myobatrachidae > Pseudophryne > Pseudophryne corroboree. Next base: position 368,703,549 of record NC_086444.1, read on the forward strand.
TGCACTACCTTACTATCTGGCTTAATACACTATTTGATTTGCTGTTATATTTAGTGTAAGTCTAGCACAAATTGCTTCTCCTACATTATTGAATTAATATCTATATAGGAGATCTATTCATTAGATCTCTATAGCAATTGATATATACTACACATTGGTTCCTTTCTTTTCTTGTTTTATTCCTTCATGATAAAACTTTGAGGATATATGGTATAACATATAAGACAGAACCACCTACCAAGACAAGTGTGGAAAAGATACCTTGATAGGAATTGCTCTACATCATCAAGAGTGAGTTGGGGTACGCTGTGTGCAATTGAAATAACGCATTTGAAAGAAACCTTTATATGTTTCATATCCCCCCTTTTTCTGTGAGTTTTCGGGTACGCTCTATATATTGATGTTTTTTACCCTTCCTATCGGTCTTTTCAACGCACTTCAAGGGTGAATTGACACGACATTTGATGGCATAAAGATACCTTTATATGCATATATCCACCTATCACTGAGTGAGTGGGGTACGCTGGACCTGGATATCTAAGTTTACTCATCCAAAGACATTTTTTATCCATTTATTGTTGTGAAATACTACACATTGGTTGTCCTTTTATTTTCTTTGTTTCATACTTACGAGTTGGATTCCACATACTCGGAAAGCTGGACAGGAACATTTGAGTCTACACAATCAATCAGGAACGTAACCTTTCCTTTTTTTGTTGCTTGCGCTGTGTGTACTAGGAGGGTTTAACTTCTTTTGTAACACATCTACAGGACCTGTAGATGTGTTGTTGAATACACTTTTTGCCTGTTTAAAGACGCAGAGTGGCGCTTCCTCCTTTCCGTATTTTTAAGTATTTGTTTCAAGAGGGCACCGGTGCTTACTATGGCCATCAGTGGGAGTGCCGATCCACATATATATATATATATATATATATATATATATATATATATATATATCTATATATATCTATATATATATATATATATATATCTACACATATATATACCGTATATACACTATATATATATATATATATATATATATATATATATATATACATACATATACACACACACACCACATATACACAGGTTGAGTCTCCCTTATCCAAAATGCTTGGGACCGGAGGTATTTTGGATATCGGATTTTTCCGTATTTTGGAATAATTGCATACCATAATGACATATCATGGCGATGGGACCTAAATATAAGCACAGAAGGCATTTATGTTTCATATACACCTTATACACACAGCCTGAAGGTCATTTAATACAATATTTTTAATAACTTTGTGTATTAAACAAAGTTTGTGTACATTGAGCCATCAGAAAACAAAGGTTTCACTATCTCAGTCTCACTCAAAAAAGTCTGTATTTCGGAATATTCCGTATTTCGGAATATTTAGATATGGGATACTCAACCTGTATATACTTGTACATGTCTACTGTATATACACATGTATATATATATCATATGTGTGTGTGTGTTTATATGTATGTATGTATATATATACACTAGGGATGTGCACTTGAAATTTTTCGGGTTTTGGGTTCGGTTCCGCGGCCGTGTTTTGGGTTCGACCGCGTTTTGGCAAAACCTCACCGAATTTTTTTTGTCGGATTCGGGTGTGTTTTGGATTCGGGTGTTTTTTTCAAAAAACCCTAAAAAACAGCTTAAATCATAGAATTTGGGGGTCATTTTGATCCCAAAGTATTATTAACCTCAAAAAACACAATTTCCACTCATTTTCAGTCTATTCTGAATACCTCACATCTCACAATATTATTTTTAGTCCTAAAATTTGCACCGAGGTCGCTGGATGACTAAGCTAAGCGACCCTAGTGGCCGACACAAACACCTGGCCCATCTAGGAGTGGCACTGCAGTGTCACGCAGGATGGCCCTTCCAAAAAACACTCCCCAAACAGCACATGACGCAAAGAAGAAAAAAAAGAGGCGCAATGAGGTAGCTGTGTGAGTAAGCTAAGCGACCCTAGTGGCCGACACAAACACCTGGCCCATCTAGGAGTGGCACTGCAGTGTCACGCAGGATGGCCCTTCCAAAAAACACTCCCCAAACAGCACATGACGCAAAGAAGAAAAAAAGAGGCGCAATGAGGTAGCTGTGTGAGTAAGCTAAGCGACCCTAGTGGCCGACACAAACACCTGGCCCATCTAGGAGTGGCACTGCAGTGTCACGCAGGATGGCCCTTCCAAAAAACACTCCCCAAACAGCACATGACGCAAATAAAAATGAAAGAAAAAAGAGGTGTAAGATGGAATTGTCCTTGGACAATTTTCTCACCAGCAGGTCTTTGAACCCCAGCAGACTTGTGTCTGCCGGAAAGAGAGATCCAAGGTAGGTTTTAAATCTAGGATCGAGCACGGTGGCCAAAATGTAGTGCTCTGATTTCAACAGATTGACCACCCGTGAATCCTTGTTAAGCGAATTAAGGGCTCCATCCACAAGTCCCACATGCCTAGCGGAATCGCTCCCTTTTAGCTCCTCCTTCAATGCCTCCAGCTTCTTCTGCAAAAGCCTGATGAGGGGAATGACCTGACTCAGGCTGGCAGTGTCTGAACTGACTTCACGTGTGGCAAGTTCAAAAGGTTGCAGAACCTTGCACAACGTTGAAATCATTCTCCACTGCGCTTGAGACAGGTACATTCCACCTCCTATATCGTGCTCAATTGTATAGGCTTGAATGGCCTTTTGCTGCTCCTCCAACCTCTGAAGCATATAGAGGGTTGAATTCCACCTCGTTACCACTTCTTGCTTCAGATGATGGCAGGGCAGGTTCAGGCGTTTTTGGTGATGCTCCAGTCTACTGTACGTGGTGCCTGTACGCCGAAAGTGTCCCGCAATTCTTCTGGCCACCGACAGCATCTCTTGCACGCCCCTGTCGTTTTTTAAAAAATTCTGCACCACCAAATTCAAGGTATGTGCAAAACATGGGACGTGCTGGAATTTGCCCATATTTAATGCACACACAATATTGCTGGCGTTGTCCGATGCCACAAATCCACAGGAGAGTCCAATTGGGGTAAGCCATTCCGCGATGATCTTCCTCAGTTGCCGTAAGAGGTTTTCAGCTGTGTGCGTATTCTGGAAAGCGGTGATACAAAGCGTAGCCTGCCTAGGAAAGAGTTGGCGTTTGCGAGATGCTGCTACTGGTGCCGCCGCTGCTGTTCTTGCGGCGGGAGTCCATACATCTACCCAGTGGGCTGTCACAGTCATATAGTCCTGCCCCTGCCCTGCTCCACTTGTCCACATGTCCGTGGTTAAGTGGACATTGGGTACAACTGCATTTTTTAGGACACTGGTGAGTCTTTTTCTGACGTCCGTGTACATTCTCGGTATCGCCTGCCTAGAGAAGTGGAACCTAGATGGTATTTGGTAACGGGGGCACACTGCCTCAATAAATTGTCTAGTTCCCTGTGAACTAACGGCGGATACCGGACGCACGTCTAACACCAACATAGTTGTCAAGGCCTCAGTTATCCGCTTTGCAACAGGATGACTGCTGTGATATTTCATCTTCCCCGCAAAGGACTGTTGGACAGTCAATTGCTTGGTGGAAGTAGTAAAAGTGGGCTTACGACTTCCCCTCTGGGATGACAATCGACTCCCAGCAGCAACAACAGCAGCGCCAGCAGCAGTAGGCGTTACACGCAAGGATGCATCGGAGGAATCCCAGGCAGGAGAGGACTCGTCAGAATTGCCAGTGACATGGCATGCAGGACTATTGGCATTCCTGGGGAAGGAGGAAATTGACACTGAGGGAGTTGGTGGGGTGGTTTGCGTGAGCTTGGTTACAAGAGGAAGGGATTTACTGGTCAGTGGACTGCTTCCGCTGTCGCTCAAAGTTTTTGAACTTGTCACTGACTTATTATGAATGCGCTGCAGGTGACGTATAAGGGAGGATGTTCCGAGGTGGTTAACGTCCTTACCCCTACTTATTACAGCTTGACAAAAGGCAACACACGGCTTGACAAATGTTGTCCGCATTTCTGGTGAAATACTTCCACACCGAAGAGCTGATTTTTTTGGTATTTTCACCAGGCATGTCAACGGCCCTATTCCTCCCACGGACAACAGGTGTCTCCCCGGGTGCCTGACTTAAACAAACCACCTCACCATCAGAATCCTCCTTGTCAATTTCCTCCCCAGCAACACCCATATCCTCCTCATCCTGGTGTACTTCAACACTGACATCTTCAATCTGACTATCAGGAACTGGACTGCGGGTGCTCCTTCCAGCACTTGCAGGGGGCGTGCAAATGGTGGAAGGCGCATGCTCTTCACGTCCAGTGTTGGGAAGGTCAGGCATCGCAACCGACACAATTGGACTCTCCTTGTGGATTTGGGATTTCGAAGAACGCACAGTTCTTTGCGGTGCTTTTGCCAGCTTGAGTCTTTTCAGTTTTCTAGCGAGAGGCTGAGTGCTTCCATCCTCATGTGAAGCTGAACCACTAGCCATGAACATAGGCCAGGGCCTCAGCCGTTCCTTGCCACTCCGTGTGGTAAATGGCATATTGGCAAGTTTACGCTTCTCCTCCGACAATTTTATTTTAGATTTTGGAGTCCTTTTTTTACTGATATTTGGTGTTTTGGATTTTACATGCTCTGTACTATGACATTGGGCATCGGCCTTGGCAGACGACGTTGCTGGCATTTCATCGTCTCGGCCATGACTAGTGGCAGCAGCTTCAGCACGAGGTGGAAGTGGATCTTGATCTTTCCCTAATTTTGGAACCTCAACATTTTTGTTCTCCATATTTTAATAGGCACAACTAAAAGGCACCTCAGGTAAACAATGGAGATGGATGGATACTAGTATACTTAAGGATGGATGAGCGACTGCCGACACAGAGGTAGCTACAGCCGTGGACTACCGTACTGTGTCTGCTGCTAATATAGACTGGATGATAATGAGATGAAATCAATATATATATATATATATATATATATAATATCACTAGTACTGCAGCCGGACAGGTATATATATTTATTATGTAATGACTGATGACGGACCTGCTGGACACAGTCAGCTCAGCAGCACCGCAGACTGCTACAGTAAGCTACTATAGTAGTATGTATAAAGAAGAAAGAAAAAAAAAAAAACACGGGTAGGTGGTATACAATATTATATATATATTATATACAATTTTATATATATATATATATATATATATATATATATATTAAACTGGTGGTGACTGGTGGTCAGGTCACTGGTCACACTATCAGCAACTTGCAAGTAGTACTCCTAAGCAGACAATCACAATATATATTATACTGGTGGTCAGTGTGGTCACAATGGCAGTGTGGCACTCTGGCAGCAAAAGTGTGCACTGTACGTTATATGTACTCCTGAGTCCTGCTCTCAGACTCTAACTGCTCCCCACTGTCAGTGTCTCCCCCACAAGTCAGATAATATACAGTCACACTATCTATCACTTCAGCAAGTAACTAGTACTCCTCCTAATGCTCCCCAAAATTACTACTGTGTCTCTCTCTACTGTCTCACTCTCTTCTCTATAAACGGAGAGGATGCCAGCCACGTCCTCTCCCTATGAATCTCAATGCACGTGTGAAAATGGCGGCGACGCGCGGCTTCTTATATAGAATCCGAGTCTCGCGATAGAATCCGAGCCTCGCGAGAATCCGACAGCGGGATGATGACGTTCGGGCGCGCTCGGGTTAACCGAGCAAGGCGGGAAGATCCGAGTCGCTCGGCCCCGTGTAAAAAAACATGAAGTTCGGGCGGGTTCGGATTCCGAGGAACCGAACCCGCTCATCCCTAATATACACGTGTATATATGTATGTACATGGATATATATGTACTATAATTAAAATAAAGTTAACTTTTATTAAGCACTTACAAGTGCCACCAGGAAGACAGCAGGCTGCAGAGGACGCTAGACAGCCATTAATAATACTCATGCAGCAAAAAAAAAAAAAAAAAAAAATTTTTTTTTTGGTGGAGGGGGGGGGGGGGGGGGGGGTGTTTCTGGGTGCTCGGACCCCCCCCTGGGTGCGCCACTGCAAAACAGTACTATTATTTCTTAAATTATAAAACTGTTTCTTTGGTATGAAAATTTGTTAGTTATGGAATGTTTTTCATGCTATACTGAGTTGTCCTCTTTAGAGTGCAGTCACAGACGCTTAAGAAGGTGATCTAATCATAATTTGGTATGTGTCCAAGGTATGATACACTATTGCAATCAATGGGGTAAAGTAGCCATGTATGACCTAGGCAAGGTGCAGATTGGCCACAGGGCTCACCAGAAAGATTCCTGGTAGGCCAATGTGTCTGTTAGGCCTGTGCTGTGTGTTGTCATGCAGCCCCACATAACAGACAGCCCACCGCACTACGGGCCTAATCCAGAGTTGATTGCAGCTGCAAATTTGTTATCAGTTGGGCAAAACCATGTGCACTGGGGGGGGGGGGGGGGGGGGGAGAGGGGGGGGGGCAGATATAACATGTGCAGAGAGAGTTAGATTTGGGTGAGGTGTGTTCAAACTGAAATCTAAACTGCAGTGTAAAAATAAAGCAGCCAGTATTTACCCTGCACAGAAACAAAATAACCCAACCCAAATCTAACTCTCTCTGCAAATGTTATAGCTGCCCCCCCCATGCAGGGCACATGGGGGGTCATTCCGACCTGATCATACGCTGCAGTTTTTCGCAGCACAGTGATCAGATCACTACATCGCTTGCGTATGCACCGCAATGCGCATGCGCGTCGTATGGGTACAAAGCGGATCGTTGCTGGGTGATGGATTTAACGAAGAATCCATTCGCACAGCCGATCGCAAGGAGATTGACAGGAAGAAGGCGTTTGTGGGTGTCAACTGACCGTTTTCTGGGAGTAGTTGGAAAAATGCGTGTCTAAGCATTTGTAGGGCGGGTGTCTGACGGCAATTCTGGGACCGGACAGGCTGAAGTGATTGCAAGGGCTGAGTAAGTTCTGAGCTACTCAGAAACTGCACAAACTATTTTTCTGCTGCGGGGTACACTGGGCTCCACAAGGATAGACATTGGGGTGTAGAGTAGGATCTTGATCCGAAGCACCAACAGGCTCAAAAGCTTTGACCTTCTTCCCAAGATGCATAGCGCCGCCTCCTATATCACCCCGCCTCCGTGCACAGGAGCTCAGTTTGTAGTTGGTGCTTGCAGTGCAAGCATGTAACAGGAAGAGCTGCTCACAGCAGCTCAATAAAAGCTTTTTCTGAGGAAAAAAGAAGACTACAAGGGCTGCAGCAGAGGCACAGATTGTGCTGGATGTCAGTAGACATTGCCTGCTGCAGCTCCATCTCTCCCCCAGCGGCGCTGTACACTCCCGAGCCCTGGTTGCCGGGTACCTACAGCAGGAGGCTCCGGTTTTCTTCCAAGTTAGTCACACACGGCTGGGGCTCTCCGGGATTGCGTGGCCGCACTTCGGGAGGAGGTAAGTGGGTCCCGCTCGCAGGACCCGCACTTTATCGCGATCCGGCGCGGCCGGTGGGAGGCGGGCCGCGCGCGCTGGCGGTGGACACTGTGGCAGTACAGGCGATCCCACTAGATCACCAGGACATGGGTGCATGTCAGGTTTTCTCTCTAAACCTTTTTTACAAGTAGCCCGCAGTACCCGGTGGTTTTGCCAGCAGAGGGGATAAGGCTTAGACCTGGAGCCCCTCCCCCAGCCCCAGGGCGCCATTTTCTGCAAATGTTCCCGCCCTGGAGCTGCATATCTGTCTCTCCCTCACTCCCTGGCAGTGTCTGCGGCGCCATTATCCCTCAGCTCACTGTTCCTGGGAATGCTTGGGCAAATCCTCCCGTAAAGCCGCCTGGTTGTCAGTGCTGTGACTTTACAAGACACTTAGGTATTCTACCTGCCTTTTTTAGTCAGTGTTAGTTAAGAAAGAGTGTACTTAGTCAGGGTTTCCTAGTACAATTACCCTGTGATATAATCCAGTTCTTACTGTGTACTGTTATATCTATTGTTATATAGCTGTGTAAGCTAGTCCAGTGCAGTATTATTGTTAACACATAATATAGACAAAAGAGAATGGGGTTGTACTAGTAAGGTGCACAAGGAGTAAAATAAAATATAACTTTTATTATCACATTAAGAGGCCGTAAATCGGTCAGCATAGCGAAATATTTGGTTAAAAATACGTATAAAGAAAAAAATTGAAGTGCTCTAAGATAGAAAAGTGATGAGATTAAAATTGTCTTCACTTCGATGGATGCAAGAACTACGGATGGGTATTATTAAGAATTTATTCAATTTTCAAGTAAGTTTATTATATAGACATATAAATAAATCAAACCCACAATTAATGGCTGCTGAAAACTTCCAATTCTCGGTGTCCTTTCTGATATATGTCTCTATTGTAGATTTTTTATCTATCTCACACCATACACCTTCAGATATCCATATGTGTCAAAAAGATTTCTCAAGATTACTCAGATTTGAGATAAAGCAAGGGGTTAATATGTATATCAATTTGTATACCCTGGATTTGCTGTCCTATATCGCCCAGGCAATCACTCCCATTACATAGCCATGTCATCAGTAGTATATTGAACAATTTGGTTACAATACAACTTGATCACAAGTGTGTCCTTCTGTTGTGTATATACTGCAATCGCAGGATTTATTGTCTCTACCCCACCAAGGCAGATAAACAATTGTATCTAGATGGAATTAATTGTATTGCTCATCTAAGGTGTGCAAACAGATAATGGTATCTTCTTTAGTACTCCTATGTGGGATGATTTCTAATCCCTACCAAAGACTATTTGCCACTCCTCAATGGTACTTAATATACCTGTAAGTGATAATATGGTATAGTCGCATATCCCTTTAACTGCATTAACTGATTCAGTAATCAATTAGATCCATTATAGATCCAGATTATTTTGACTTAATGTCCCTGTCAATGGAAGAAAGGATATATACTGTCAGCTCGATACACAGCTCATTGGACCCTGAATGGAGCAGGGAGCACTTGAGATTAACTCAATCAGCATATGTAAAGACAGCGTATGTGTTCTCTATTCATCATATACGGATATTTTTACTGCTCTAATAAACATTTGGTATAGTCAGTATTGTCAGTACCCCGAGAGACACATACGGTTGTGGTTTACAAAGGTAATTGTATTTTGATAGCTCTATTAATCGTATACTGGTGTTTTTTACTCCTATAATGAGCACCTGGTATGATCAGTATAATCAGTATCCTGTGAGACACATGTGGCTGTAGGTTACAGAGGTGAGTATATGGTCACGGCATATATTGAATCAGCATTCATTTGTTTATCTGGCATACCCGTGCCTGCCGTTTAGCAATACATCAGATCTTATATATGGACAATTTACAAATGGACATAATACACGAGAAACTGGGAGACTGAACACGCTGCAGCGGCACCGAAGGAATCGGCATTTGTCCGATTAACGGGTAATCCCGTTTGGCCATGCAGCAGTCCAACTCCCTATTATATATGGAGGTTGACAGATAACGTAGTTAATGCAAAAGCATCTCCACAAATGCCGATTCCTTAGGTGCCGCTGCAGCGTGTTCAGTCTCCCAGTTTCTCGTGTATTATGTCCATTTGTAAATTGTCCATATATAAGATCTGATGTATTGCTAAACGGCAGGCACAGGTATGCCAGATAAACAAATGAATGCTGATTCAATATATGCCGTGACAATATACTCACCTCTGTAACCTACAGCCACATGTGTCTCACAGGATACTGATTATACTGATCATACCAGGTGCTCATTATAGGAGTAAAAAACACCAGTATACGATTAATAGAGCTATCAAAATACAATTACCTTTGTAAACCACAACCGTATGTGTCTCTCGGGGTACTGACAATACTGACTATACCAAATGTTTATTAGAGCAGTAAAAATATCCGTATATGATGAATAGAGAACACATACGCTGTCTTTACATATGCTGATTGAGTTAATCTCAAGTGCTCCCTGCTCCATTCAGGGTCCAATGAGCTGTGTATCGAGCTGACAGTATATATCCTTTCTTCCATTGACAGGGACATTAAGTCAAAATAATCTGGATCTATAATGGATCTAATTGATTACTGAATCAGTTAATGCAGTTAAAGGGATATGCGACTATACCATATTATCACTTACAGGTATATTAAGTACCATTGAGGAGTGGCAAATAGTCTTTGGTAGGGATTAGAAATCATCCCACATAGGAGTACTAAAGAAGATACCATTATCTGTTTGCACACCTTAGATGAGCAATACAATTAATTCCATCTAGATACAATTGTTTATCTGCCTTGGTGGGGTAGAGACAATAAATCCTGCGATTGCAGTATATACACAACAGAAGGACACACTTGTGATCAAGTTGTATTGTAACCAAATTGTTCAATATACTACTGATGACATGGCTATGTAATGGGAGTGATTGCCTGGGCGATATAGGACAGCAAATCCAGGGTATACAAATTGATATACATATTAACCCCTTGCTTTATCTCAAATCTGAGTAATCTTGAGAAATCTTTTTGACACATATAGATATCTGAAGGTGTATGGTGTGAGATAGATAAAAAATCTACAATAGAGACATATATCAGAAAGGACACCGAGAATTGGAAGTTTTCAGCAGCCATTAATTGTGGGTTTGATTTATTTATATGTCTATATAATAAACTTACTTGAAAATTGAATAAATTCTTAATAATACCCATCCGTAGTTCTTGCATCCATCGAAGTGGAGACAATTTTAATCTCATCACTTTTCTATCTTAGAGCACTTCAATTTTTTTCTTTATACGTATTTTTAACCAAATATTTCGCTATGCTGACCGATTTACGGCCTCTTAATGTGATAATAAAAGTTATATTTTATTTTACTCCTTGTGCACCTTACTAGTACAACCCCATTCTCTTTTGTCTATATTATGTGTTGCTAATTGGTTGTCTTAGGTAGCACCCCCGAGATTGATGTATATTAATCCCTAAAAGCATATATTGGGGTCATTAGAAGTGATCTTTTTCACTTCACTATTTCTTAACATATAATTGGAGAGTGCAGATTGTCTTCCCAGTTTTTGTTGTCAGTATTATTGTTAGTAATAACCTCTGCATTGTACAGACTGTGTCTATTTGTGTGTGCATTTGATAGCTGAGTGGTGTCCATTTCGTGTCTTTCACTCAACCTGCTATCCCTATATTCTATAACCTGAGGGGGCTTGGTGCGTCAGGTTTTATTGAATATAGGATTTTCACAAAGATATACTGTATTACGTATTTTTCTCTGTGATTTAGTCACCATATCTCTCCTTTATCTCTGCTGGTGCTGACTACACTGCGCAGGGGTTTGGGCTAGAGGTACTGTGCTGCTGACAAATTGTACTGTGTTACCTGATACTGCAAGTTATATCATGTCTGCTTCTGTGGGTAACGGTTCTGGGGCTGAACACAATGCCGTTGTTGCTGAAGCCGCAGATACCTATGAGGAGAATATAGCAGCTTTGGGCTCTGGTTCTGGGGGCTCCTTGCCCCCCAGTGGGACGGTGGCAACGGGGGCAAATAATGACCCGCCGTGGGCCGCTTTTTCCATGCTTCTGCATACGCTAGTTCATAAACTAACACCCCCTATGGGACCCCCAATGCCGGTGCAACTGTTTGTGGTACCTGCAGCTAACCCACCATGGGCGGACGATTTATCTGCTCAAATAAAGAAGTTGAACCAGTCCCTGACTACTAAAAAGTCTGACCATCGCTCGCCTACGTCCAAGGGATCCTCTAAGCGAGCGCTTGTCTCCTCACAATCCACTGCTGTCACTGACACCTCGTCGGATGAAGACGGCACTTACACTGACCCCACAGGTTGTGACTCAGATACGGCTGATGGGGAGGGTGGTTCACATGTGGATGTTCCTGATCTTTTGGAGGCTATTAAGTTAATTTTACAGATTACGGATGATCCCGAGCCATCCGTTCCTCCTAAGAAACCAGATAGGTTCAAGCGTCAGAAGGTGATTAAACAAGTTTTACCTCACTCTGACCACCTAATTTATATACGTCAGGAACCCTGGAAAAACCCGGGTACGAAGTTTGTGCCTCAAAAGAAGATGCTGGCTCACTATCCCCTCACGCCAGAGATGTCTAAGAATTGGGAAACGCCTCCTCCAGTGGACTCACATGTGGCTAGGACGGTGGTTTCCTCAGCTCTACCGGTCACCACCGTCACGTCTCTAAAAGAGCCTATGGATAAACATGTGGAGGGTTGTCTGAAAGCGATTTACACCCTCACGGGTGCTGCACAAAGGCCCACTATTGCAGCTACTTGGGCTGCAGAGGCCATTGAAGCATGGGCCTTGGCGTTAGATGCTGAAATCTCCTCTGACCATGCTAGACAATGCTTGGCTTATATTGTCACAGCTTCTCGTTATATTAAAGAGGCGGCTTCTGATGCCGGTATCCTGGCAGCCAAGGTCTCTACTATGTCAGTCCTGGCTCGCCGGATATTGTGGCTGAGATCCTGGTCTGTGGATCTGGACTCTAGAAAAACCCTGGAGGTACTCCCTTTTAAGGGAGACATTCTGTTTGGGGAGGATTTAAATAAGATTGTGGCTGACTTGGCTACTGCCAAAACTGCCTGTCTGCCAAGTACTGCTACTTCTGTGTCGAAGGCTAAAGGTACTTCCTTTCGCCCCTTTCGTCCTTCAGGTAAAGCAAAAGGTCAGGCGTACAACAAGCAGGCCCGCACTTCCAAACCTGGTAAGTCTAAGCCCAAAAGAGCCTGGGCGGCCCGTCAGCCAGCTTCCAAGACAGATATGCCTGCCGCATGACGGGGCGGGCCTCCCTCTGGGGGATCCCAGAGTGGGGGGCCGGCTTCTGAAGTTCTAGGGTATACCCAGGAATGGTTGAAGACCACTTCAGATGCCTGGGTAGGGGAAGTCATCACGCGAGGTTACGGCATAGCCTTCAAAAACCGACCCCCTCATCGATTTTGCCAGACAGATGTCCCGTTGGACAAGACAAAGGCAAACACTCTACATTCGGTGGTACAGACCCTCCTGGATACAGGAGTCGTAGTACAGGTGCCTCTTGCGCAGAGGGGTCGGGGGTACTATTCTCCGCTGTTTCTAGTCCTGAAACCGAATGGGTCTTCCAGGCCCATTCTCAACCTCAAGGCATTGAACAGGTTTGTGAAGGTTTCCAGGTTCTGGATGGAAACCCTTCGCTCTATAGTTCTGGCCTTGGAACCTGGGGACTTCATGGTCTCCCTGGATATACAGGATGCTTACCTGCATATTCCTATAGCAGTGTCTCATCAGCAATACCTCAGATTTGCCATTGGCAACTGCCATTACCAGTTTCGGGCGTTACCTTTTGGTTTAACAACGGCTCGGCGAGTCTTTACAAAAGTCATGGCGGTGATGACGGTGGTACTCCGCCGTCAAGAGGTCAGGATACTGCCATATTTGGACGACTTGTTGATCCTGGTAAATTCCCCAGAACTTCTCCTGCGTCATCTAGATGTGACGGTCCGGTTTCTGCAAGCCCACGGGTGGCTCATCAACTGGAAGAAGTCATCCCTGATCCCTGCTCAGAGCATGGTGCATCTGGGAGCACTATTGGACACTCACAACCAGCGGTTGTTCCTGTCTCAGGAGAAAGTCCTGAAACTTCAGGACAGGATTCGTTGCTTCCTATCTCGTCCGTAAGTGTCGATACATTCGGCGATGCAGGTGCTGGGCCTCATGGTGTCAGCATTCAACATGGTGGAGTACGCTCAATTTCACTCTCGCCCTCTCCAGAGGCTGATTCTAGCCAAATGGGACGGCCTGCCTCACCGGATCAGGTCTCAAATCATCTCATTGACTCCGGAGGTCCGTCTGTCGCTGCTCTGGTGGCTCCAGGACCAACAACTGTGCAGGGGCCGTCCCTTCTGGATAGCCAACTGGGTCCTGTTGACGACAGATGCCAGTCTAAGAGGTTGGGGCACGGTGCTGGAGCAACACTCCCTTCAGGGGCGGTGGACCAAGGAGGAGTCCCTCCTCTCGATCAATATTCTGGAGTTGCAGGCGGTCTTCAATGCCTCGAACCTAGCCCAGCATTTAATTCAGAACCGTCCTGTTCAAGTACAGTCGGACAACGCCACCACAGTGGCTTACATAAATCATCAAGGCGGCACTCAAAGCCGCCTAGCAATGAAGGAAGTCTCACGGATTCTACAGTGGGCAGAACGCCATCTACCGGCCATATCGGCAATATTCATTCCGGGAGTCCTGAATTGGGAAGCAGACTTTCTCAGTCGTCAGGACGTGCATGCCGGCGAGTGGGGCCTCCATCCAGAAGTGTTTCAACTCCTCGTGGAAAGGTGGGGCCTTCCAGACGTAGATCTGATGGTGTCTCGACACAATCACAAGGTTCCGGTCTTCGGAGCAAGGACAAGGGATCCTCAAGCAGCATTCGTGGATGCACTGGTGGTACCGTGGAGGTTTCGGCTGCCGTACGTGTTCCCTCCGTTGTCACTCCTGCCCAGGGTAATTCGGAAGTTCAAGCAAGAAAAAGGAATTCTGCTTCTCATAGCTCCAGCGTGGCCCAGACGGCACTGGTTCTCAGACCTGCAAGGCCTATCGTCAGAACGTCCAATTCTACTTCCACAACACCCAGACCTCCTCGTTCAGGGCCCCTGTGTCTACCAGGACCTAGCCCGGCTGTCTTTGACGGCGTGGCTCTTGAAGCTTCCGTCTTAAGGACTAAAGGGTTTTCTGAGGCGGTCATTCAAACTATGTTGCGGGCCCGGAAACCGGCTTCGGCTCGGATTTACTATAGGGTCTGGCATTCTTACTCTGTTTGGTGCGCATCTAACGATTATGTCGCTTCCAAGTTTAGTATAGCCTAGTTGTTGGCTTTTCTTCAGCAGGGCCTGGACTTAGGCCTGCGCCTGGCCTCCCTCAAGGTTCAAATATCTGCCTTGTCGGTGTGGTTTCAGAGAAAAATTGCGACCCTGATGTGCATACCTTTACTCGGGGTGTGTTGCGTATCCAACCTCCCTATGTCCCGCCTGTGGCTCCTTGGGACTTGTAGGTGGTTTTGGAGGCGTTACAAGAGTCTCCGTTTGAAACTCTTGGTTCAGCTGATCTTAAGTGGCTTTCCCTTAAGGTGGTGTTTCTGCTGGCTATTGCTTCAGCTAGAAGAGTGTCGGATTTGGGTGCCTTGTCTTGTAGTTCCCCATATCTGATATTTCACTGTGACTGGGCGGTTCTTAGGACTCGTCCCGTTTATTTGCCTAAGGTGGTTTCTTCGTTCCACCCTACCCAGGAGATTGTGGTTCCGGCACTTGTTTCTCCTGATCTGTCTCCCAAAGAGCGGTCTTTGGATGTGGTACGGGCTCTCCGTATCTATGTGAAGAGAACTGCTTCTGTTAGGAAATCTGATTCTCTCTTTATTCTGTTTGGATTTCACAAACGGGGCTGGCCTACTCACAAGCAGACTTTGGCCAGATAGCTTAGAATGGCGATTGCACATGTTTATGTGAGGGCTGGTCTGTCAGCTCCTGCTTACATTACGGCCCATTCTACTCGGTCTGTTGGACCTTCTTGGGCGGCCCACCGTGGTGCAACCCTTGAACAATTGTGCATGGTGGCTACGTGGTCCTCAGTGAACACGTTCATTAGGTTCTATGCCTTCGATACCGCTGCGACCCAGGATGCTTCCTTTGGACGCCCTCCCATAAGGAACTGCTTTAGGACATCCCCAATGTCTATCCTTGTGGAGCCCAGTGTACCTCGCAGCAGAAAACGAGTTTTATGGTAAGAACTTACCTTTGTTAAAACTCTTTCTGCGAGGTACACTGGGCTCCACAAGGCGCCCACCCTGACGCACTTAGCTTCTTTGGGTTGGTATGGCATTAGCCGCTGACACTACTCCTGTCGGGAGAGTGTGGTGTTTGTGGCAACTGGCAGTTGTCGTCTCTTTTACTTGCTACTGCATTGGGCTGGTTAACAAAACTGTGCTCCTGTGCACGGAGGCGGGGTGATATAGGAGGCGGCGCTATGCATCTTGGGAAGAAGGTCAAAGCTTTTGAGCCTGTTGGTGCTTCGGATCAAGATCCTACTCTACACCCCAATGTCTATCCTTGTGGAGCCCCGTGTACCTCGCAGAAAGAGTTTTAACAAAGGTAAGTTCTTACCATAAAACTCGTTTTATACCGCTCGGCTGCACATGCGATTGCACCCTTGCACAGCAAATATACACTCCCCAGTGGGCGGCGACTATGCGTTTGCACAGCTGCAAAAATAGGATTTTAATTACCTACCGGTAAATCCTTTTCTCGTAATTCGTAGAGGATGCTGGGGTCCACATTAGTACCATGGGGGTATAGATGGGTCCCTTGGGAGCCATGGGCACTTTAAGAGTTTAATAGTGTGGGCTGGCTCCTCCCTCTATGCCCCTCCTACCAGACTCAGTTTAGAAACTGTGCCCGAGGAGACGGACATACTTCGAGAGAAGGAAATACACAGACAGTGGTGAGATTCACACCAGCTCGCACATAACAGAAAACCAAGCTAACCAGCTTGAAACAATTCAGCAACGGCTGAACAACAATATTTAACCAAGTAACAATACAGTAC
Organism: Pseudophryne corroboree; assembly: GCF_028390025.1. Classification (NCBI taxonomy): domain Eukaryota; kingdom Metazoa; phylum Chordata; class Amphibia; order Anura; family Myobatrachidae; genus Pseudophryne; species Pseudophryne corroboree. The sequence goes on from NC_086444.1 coordinate 368,720,191, forward strand.
TTAACCAAGTAACAATGCAGTACTTAACTAAGTAACAAATGCAGGAAAACGAAGCGCTGGACGGGCGCCCAGCATCCTCTACGGACTACGAGAAAAGGATTTACCGGTAGGTAATTAAAATCCTATTTTCTCTTACGTCCTAGAGCAGTGATTTTCAACCTTTTTTTACTCGCTGCACACCGAACAATATTTTAAAATTGCCAAGGCACACCATCAGTTCCCCACAGGTAAAAAACAAAACACACACATTGGCCCTCACAGTAAAGTTAAAAAAAAAATCCACACATACATTGGCCTACACAGAAAAAAACAAACACATTGCTCCCCACATAAATCATGTTGCTCCCTACATAAATCCTATTGCTCCACACATAAATCAATCACATTTCTCCCCACATAAATCCTATTGCTCCCCACATGAATTATTCACATTGTTCCCCCCATAAATCCATAAATTCTTATTCTCCCCACATAAATCCTATTGAAATCCTATTGTTCCACACAGGAGAAATAAAATAACAAATATTATTATCAGCTGTCCTCCTCCCTGTCCCTCAGTGGCGGGGGTTGATCATAGTGGAGTTCTGCGAATACTGAGCAGCGGGCGGTCGGGCAGGTGTGCGTGTGGGTTGGCAAGGAAAGCTGTGTATGCAGGCGGGAATTGGAAGATGTGTATGCAGGCAGGTGGGCTGGCTGGGTGGTGAGACGCGGCGGCCGTGACCTATGATATCACACCGTTTTCAAGGCAAAGGTCACAACTGGAGCACGACTGATCCTCTAAGAAGAGCCTGGGCCAACAGTTCTCTCTGAAGGTGCAGGAAGCTGCTCTGGCTCCGCGGCACACCTTGCAACTGGTCGCGGCACACTACGGCACACTGGTTGAAAAAGCCTTTCCTAGAGGATGCTGGGGTCCACAATAGTACCATGGGGATGTACCAAAGCTCCCAGTACGGGAGGGAGAGCACGGAGGCTCCTGCAGAACCGATTGACCAAACTTTAGGTCCTCAGAGGCCAAAGTATCGAACTTGTAGAACTTAGCAAACGTGTTCGATCCTGACCAAGTAGCCGCTCTGCAAAGTTGTAAATCCGAGACACCCCGGGCAGCCTCCCAGGAAGAACCCACGTTACGAGTAGAGTGGGCCTTAACAGATTTTGGACACGGCAAGCCTGCCATAAAATAAGCATGCTGGATAGTAAACATGATCCAACGAGAAATCGTCTGCTGAGAAGCAGGACACCCAACCTTGTTGGGATCATAAAGGACAAACAGAGTGCCCGACTTTCTGTGATGAGAAGTTCTCTTCACATAAATCTTCAAAGCCCTTACAACATCCACAGAGTTTGAAGCAACTGAGGAGTCAGTAGCCACTGGCACCACAATAGGTTGGTTGATATGAAAAGCCGACACAACCTTCGGAAGAAATTGCTAATGCGTTCTGAGCTCAGCTCTATCTTCATGGAAAATCAAGTAGAGGATCTTGCAGAACAATGCCCCCAATTCCGACACACGTCTACCAGATACCAATGCCAATAGTGTGACCGCCTCCCAAGTAAGAAACTTGACATCAACCTCCTGTAAAAGTTCAAACCAATCCGACTGCAGGAACTGCAGCACCACATTAAGGTCCCAAGGTGCCGTAGGAGGCACAAAGGGAGGCTGGATGTGCAGAACCCCTTTCAAGAAAGTCTGAACCTCAGGGAGGACAGCCAATTGTTTCTGGAAGAAAATGGACAAGGCCGAAATCTGGACTTTTATGGAGCCCAAACGCAGGCCCACATCCACACCTGCTCGCAGAAAGAGGAGAAACCACCCTAGTTGAAACTCCACCGTAGGAACCCTCTTGGATTCACACCAAGACACACACTGTTTCCAAATTCGATGATAGTGTTTAGTCGTTCCTTCTTTCCTAGCCTGTATCAGGGCAGGAATAACTTTGTTTGGAATGCCCTTCCGAGCTAAGATCTTGCGTTCAACCTCCATGCCGTCAAACGTAGCCGTGGTAAGTCTTGATAAGCGAACGGCCCCTGTTGCAGAAGGTCCTCTCGAAGAGGAAGATGCTTCTGATCTTCCAGCAGTAACTCCAGAAGATCCACGTACCAAGCCCTTTCTATGCCAGTCCAGAGCAATGAGGATCGCCTGAACTCTTGTTCTTTTTATTAGTTTGAGTATCCTTGGGATGAGTGGAAGTGGAGGGAACACATACACTGACTTGAACACCCATGGAGTTACCAGGGCGTCCACCGCCACTGCCTGTGGGTTCCTCGACCTGGAACAGTACCTCCGAAGCTTCTTGTTGAGACATGAGGCCATCATGTCTATTTGAGGTACACCCCAAAGATTTGCCACCTCCGTGAACACCTCTGGGTGAAGGCCCCACTCTCCTGGATGGAGATCGTGTCTGCTGAGGAAGTCTGCTTCCCAGTTGTCCACTCCCGGAATGAAGATTGCTGACAGCGCCAGCGTGTGCTTTTCCGCCCAGAGGATGATTCTTGTTACCTCTGACATTGCAGCTCTGCTCTTCGTTCTGACTTGTCTGTTTATGTAGGCCACTGTCGTTACATTGTCCGACTGAACCTGAATGGCCTGATCTTTCAGAAGGTGTGCCGCTTGTAGAAGACCATTGTACACGGCCCTTATTTCCAGAATGTTTATCGGAAGGATGGATTCCAGACTTGACCACCTTTCTTGGAAGTTTCTCCTTGGGTGACTGCTCCCCAACCTCTGAGACTTGCATCCGTGGTTAGGGGGATCCAATTCTGAATCCCGAACCTGCAGCCCTCTAGTAGGTGAGAAGTTTGCAGCAACCAGAGGAGCGAGATTCTGGCTCTCGGTGACAGACGTATCCTCTGGTGCATGTGAAGATGACATCCTGACCAATTGTCCAGGAGATCCAGTTGGAAAGGCCGTGCATGAAATCTTCCGTACTGTAGAGACTCGTAGGAGGCAACCATCTTCCCCACAAGGCGAATGCACTGATGAACAGATTCTAATAAATTAATAAACAAAGCATTTATATAATGAATATTTTATTAAAATATAAGTACTCAAAAAGTACACATTAATTCCTATCTATAGAGAATGGATAAAAATTTTTTGTATGTGAGTCCTAATACCGGTATACTAACATTTAAACAATACAACATAAAACATATAATTGGATTCAAATGTCCCCACAGATTTATCCACTTGAAGGATAATTAATCCTTTAGTATGTGCTGAATAGTGAATCACAAGCTGTTGAAATGTCCTTGTTTTTGAAGCTAGTTGTCACTCAGGCAAATCCTCCTAAGATGTTCATTAACATGGGCAAAAGTCACTCTGTTCAAGTAGGCAGTCGCCTCCACTTACTTACTTATCCTGATGAAGCCTGCTAGACAGGCGAAACTAGTCGATACTAGAGCACCTCACTGCGTCTGCCGGCGGACATCACATGCTTTGTGTTCCCTGACACCCACGGAAATACATATAAGTGGAGGCGACTGCCTACTTGAACAGAGTGACTTTTGCCCATGTTAATGAACATCTTAGGAGGATTTGCCTGAGTGACAACTAGCTTCAAAAACAAGGACATTTCAACAGCTTGTGATTCACTATTCAGCACATACTAAAGGATTAATTATCCTTCAAGTGGATAAATCTGTGGGGACATTTGAATCCAATTATATGTTTTATGTTGTATTGTTTAAATGTTAGTATACCGGTATTAGGACTCACATACAAAAATTTTTTATCCATTCTCTATAGATAGGAATTAATGTGTACTTTTTGAGTACTTATATTTTAATAAAATATTCATTATATAAATGCTTTGTTTATTAATTTATTAGAAGTGTCAACATCTGATACCAGAGCGCTTGGAGATTTTTTCTTTTGGTTTTTAATAAATATAGGGGACAAGTGGATTCCCTTTCTACTCCTTTAGCAGCTTGGTTCATCAGTTAGCGGTAAGCGCTGTCCTTCCATTCTGTTTTCCTACTGATGAACAGATACCCGGGCTGGTTTCAGGACATCCAGGACCATTGTTTGTATCACTAACACTTTCTCCTCCAGCAGAAACACCCTCTGTACTTCCGTGTCGAGGATCATCCCCAGGAAGGACAGTCTCCTTGTCGGCTCCAGATGCGACTTTGGAAGATTCAGGATTCATCCATGATCCTGGAGTAGTTGAGTTGAGAGAGCAATGCTCTGCAACAGCTTCTCTCTGGAAGACGCTTTTATCAGCAGATCATCCAGATAAGAAATTATGTTCACACCCTGCTTGCGGAGGAGTAGCATCATCTCCGCCATGACCTTGGTGAACACCCTCAGTGCCGTCGAGAGGCCAAACGGCAGTGCCTGGAACCGATAGTGACAGTCCAGCAGCGCAAATTTTAGATAAGCCTGATGAGGCGGTCAGATCGGAATGTGAAGGTATGCATCGTTGATATCCTGGGATACTAGAAATTCCCCCTCCTCCAGACCTGAGATCACCGCTCTCAGAGACTCCATCTTGAATTTGAATTCCCTCAAATAAGGGTACAACGACTTTAGGTTCAATTTTGGCCTGACCGAACCATCCAGTTTCGGTACCACAAACAGGTTTCAGTAATAACCCTTGTTTGCTAGGTGAGGAACTGGAACAATGACATTTGACTTTAGCAAATCTTGAATGGATTCCTGTAGGATAGCATTTTCTGTCAGCAAAGCTGGTAAGCCTGATTCGAAGAATCTGGGAGGTGGGAGTTCTTGAAACTCCAGTCTGTATCCCTGGGTAATATTATCTTGTACCCAGAGCTCTATGCCTGATGACGCCCAGATATGACGAAATTTCTTAATCTTGCTCCCACCTGCCCGATCTCCAGGCTGGGAGGTCCACCGTCATGCTGAGGATTTTGAGGAAGCAGAACCAGGTTTCTGTTCCTGCAGGTTTTCTGGATTTCCCCCGGCCTCCTCTAAAGAAAGTGGAAGGGGGTTTGGACTTTTTAACTTTCGTGGTCCAAAATGACTGCATTGTAGACATAGGATAAGATTTCCTAGGAGGCGGTGTTGCTGAAGAAAGAAAAGTGGACTTATCCGCAGTTGCCGTGGAGATCCACGCATCTAACGCTTCCCCAAACAGAGCCTGACCTGTGAAGGGTAGGTTCTCCACATTCTTCTTGGATTCCGCATCCACAGACCATTGGCGCAGCCAGAGCCCCCTGCGTGCTGAGACAGCCATGGAAGAAGCCCTCGCATTCAGATGTCCAAGGTCCTTAATGGCCTCCACCATGAAACCTGCAGAATCCTGTATGTGATGTAAAAACAATTCAATGTCACTTCTATCCATAGAATCTAATTCCTCCAGTAAGGTGTCTGACACTTTACTATGGACTTAGAAATCCATGCACAAGCAATAGTGGGTCTTAAAGGTACGCCATTAGCTGTGTATAAAGATTTGAGTGTAGTCTCAATCTTGCGGTCAGCTGGCTCTTTTAGAGCGGTTGAACCAGGGACAGGTAAAACCACCTTTTTAGACAATCTAGATACAGAAGCGTCGACTACAGGTGGGTTTTCCCACTTTTTCCTGTCCTCCTCAGGGACAGGAAAAGCAATGAGAGCCCTCTTTGGAATCTGAATTTTTTTCTCTGGGTTTTCCCAGGATTTCTCAAATAATGCGTTTAATTCCTTAGACGCAGGGAAGGTAAGGGAGGCTTTCCTATTGTCAGTAAAATAAGCCTCTTCTACCTGCTCAGGAACCATATCGGTAATGTGTAAAACATCCCTAACAGCCTCAATCATGAGTTGTACCCCCTTAGCAAGGGATGCCCCTCCCACCAGTATATCACCATCACCGTCCCCTGAATCAGAGTCGGTACCCGTGTCGACTTGCATTATCTGGGCAAGAGCATGCTTTTTAGGGTACATACCAGGGGCTTTCGATGAGGCAGTGGGAGCTGAATACGACAAAACCTCTACAGATTGTCTTAAAACCTGTGTTTCAGTCTCATTATGAGCTATCCTAATTGAAATCTGGGATATAATTCCCCGGATAGAAGCCACCCATGGGGGTTCGGATTCAGAAGCCTGGGACAGAACATTACATTCCTGAGTACATGGAATAGACTCTTCAGGAGAAGATACACACTCTGCAGTACAAGACACAGAGTCTCTGGACATGGTGATGTGAGATATATAAACCAGTGCCGTACCTAGACATTTTAGCGCTGTGTGCAAGATAAGGCATCGGGGCCCGCCCACTTTTAATATAAAATAGGGGCAGTGCGCGCCGTAGGCGCGCGCAAACAATATAGGGATGTGGCTTCATGGGGAAGGAGTGTGGCCACAAAATAATACCAATTCAATATTATAGTAGTCTCCATTATTCAAATTACGCAGCACAGTAGCGCCACTACACCAGGTAGAGCCCCTTTTACACATTACAGCAGACAGATTCCCCTTTTTACACATTATGGCAGACAGCATCCCCTTTTACATATTACGGCAGACAGCGTCCCCTTTTACACATTACGGCAGACAGCGTCCCCTTTTACACATTACGGCAGACAGCTTCCCCTTTTTACAGATTACGGCAGACAGCGTCCCCTTTTCACACATTACGGCAGACTGCGTCCCCCTTTTTACACATTATGGCAGACAGTCCCCATTTTATACGTTGCGGCAGACAGCGCCCCCTTTTTACACATTACGGCAGACAGCGTCCCCTTTTTACACATTACGTCCCCTTTTTACACATTACAGCAGACAGCGTCCCCTTTTTACACATTACGGCAGACAGTGTCCCCTTTTTACACATTACAGCAGAGTCCCCCTTTTACACATTAGGTTGACAGACCGACAGACCTTCTGCAATGGCTGGCCGCCGCCGCTGTGAATGCTGGCATGAGGGAAGCGCATCCCAGCGGCGGCTAGCCTATGTGGAAGTAGAGGGACTGCTGCAGCAGCGCCACCAATTACATAGCGCTGTTGCGGCTCCTTCCCTGCTCCCCTCCCTCCTCTTCCTTCTCCGCTGCTCCCTCTCCTCCTCCGGCACAGGCGGCTTGTAATGAGTCAATTTGACTCATTACAAGCCGCTGACTTTAGGGAATGGGGGCCGTGGCGCCCTCAGGGCGACTGCGCTGTGTGCCAGGCACACACGTAGTTATGGCACTGATATAAAACACACACACACACACAGGAAAATGCAGACACAGTTTCCCCACAGAATACCTTCAGAGAGACACAGAGTATAAGGAGCCAGCACACACAGTGCCCCAGAAGACAGTTATTAAGATAATTGCCTGGCGCTGACTGAATAACCCAAATAGATCAAACAGTGAAAAATAACACTCTTCCCCCCCCCTTGTCTAATACACCCTGGTACCACAGAGGATATCTGGAGTAAAGAGGAGGGTAGCACACCCTGTCAGCGTCTCTGTGGTGTGATCTGCAGGGAGAAAATGGCGCTGGTGAGTGCTGGATCCGCTCTGAGGAAGAAGCCCCGCCCCCTGTAATGGCGCGTCTTCCCGCTGATGAGATTATACTGGCCTGAGGTAACTGTGGTTACTAACAGTGGGATTAGCCCCTGTTAGCCTCTGAACACCAGTGTAGGGTCTGTGCGCTGGCTCAGGGCGCCCCTCACAGCGCCGCACCTCGTACCGCTGAGCCCTCCGGATCGCAGCTTCACAGGGCTGCGCTCCAACCCATATGCCGCCATTTCACGCCGGTGACCCGCTTACCGGGGCACCAGCGTCATACTCACCACACTCAGTCTTCTGGCTCTGTTAGGGGGTGGCGGCCGTGCTGCGGGAGTGAGCGGTCGCCTCGTGGGCTTGCGATTATCACCTTCAGGAGCTCAGTGTCCCGTCAGCGGAGATAGGAGACATTAACCTCTAGGGTTGGATCCCACTCTCCCTCTATGTCCCACGAAGCAGGGGGGCTGTTGCCAGCAGCCTCCCTGTACCTAACTCTATTTAAAGAAACAATAAAACCAGAGAAACTCCAAGGAGCCCCCTAGCTGTGACCGGCTCCACCGGGCACATTTTCTACACTGAGTCTGGTAGGAGGGGCATAGAGGGAGTAGCCAGCCCACACTATTAAACTCTTAAAGTGCCCATGGCTCCCAAGGGACCCGTCTATACCCCATGGTACTAATGTGGACCCCGGCATCCTCTAGGATGTAAGAGAAAAATAGCTAGCGAGCGATCAACTCGGAATGACACCCATGGTTTTGCCCAACTACTAACAAATTTGCTGCTGCGATCAACTCTGAATTGCCCCCTCAGTACACAGCATTGTCCCACTCATTGCAGTACAGCAACTCTGCCATCCAGTGATGTTGCCACGACTACATTGTATGTTATACCTCTTATGCTGCCCATATCGGCCACTTCTACAAAATTTTACAGGGCCACTTTCAGTTCCTAATCCGCCCCTGGTCTCCGACACAACTGCAAAAGATGCAAGGAAGACCCCAACTGTATACAATTAGGCCCTATGAGGAAGGATCCCGCACCCCTCAACAGACCCCACTACCATTGGGGCTGCTTCCATAAATTTCCCGGGCTGGTTTTTCATCCCAATCCACCCCTGGCAAGGGGTATCCCATACTATGCAGTTACTAGGCACTCATGGAGGCCAACGCATTTCACCTCAAGGCTTATTTGCTCAGAATAAGCTTAATGTGCTGAATTTCATAATACAATAAAGTTATATTTATCTTGCACTAAGAATTTGGTGTGCTGCAATTGAATCCATGTAATGGATGAATGATGCATTGTAAAAATAACAAATTTCTTTCAGCTGCTTTGTTACGAAGTTTAATTGCAGACACAACTAAGTGATCATTACGAACTACTGTATGCACCTGTTTTAATTGCTGACCAGCAATAAATGTACAAACCACAGCTATTTTAATTTTAGGGCTAAGTATCTTGTCTTAAATATAATATAATTAACTTAAATTTGCAAGTAAGCTCTAATCAGGGATGTAACATTTATTGTGTTACTCACAAACATCTGATACTGTTAACTGTGTGACTTCAGATTGAGTTATTCTATCCTCCCTTCTGCCAGTCACAACGTCAACTTAGTACAGTAGTTCTCTCATTGGTTGTTCAAAGCTATCAGATAAAACAACCAAAAGCAGAAACAAACAGATGTTTATATGTGCTGACACTGGCTGTTGTTTCTAAGGGAAACTGCAACTGTCGGATCTCTCACTCCTCATCAATGCTACTGAGCAAATGAAGGGCAGCAGATCTTCTTATCCTTACTTTTCTATCCTTCTCATCTGGGTACTAAATATTCCACTGACCATTTAAGGCACCTGACTGTCCCATTTCTATGTATTATCTTCGTCAAATTTTTTTTCCTGATATACATATACAGAACTTAATGATTAAATGTAATAGGGTAATGTAAGCTTTATTTTTTCCATAACTGGTGAATTTTATGTCATTCATGTACCTTTTAGTTATGTCTTTAATATTTCACCCTTTGTTTTTGTAATAAGGGACAGTTTATCCCGTATTCTTTTCCTTCACTTTCTAGCACTTGTACTTTACCATGTCTATATGGTGTCTGTTAGTCATTTTTAAGCTAGGAATACCATCCCACAGGGGCTATTCCCACTCATGGGTGTCCATGACATCCATACAGTGGGAATAGATCCTGTGGAAAAAGCAGCTAGCCACTGAGTCCACAGTAAGCCCGCAAGGGGACTCGTAGCGTTCGCCCCACTGCCGGCATTCTGGCGGGCGGGATGCTGCCGGGATTACATATGTATTCCATTTTAAATGATAAATTGTAACATTAAAAGTTAAGTTTTATTACAGATTATGATTGTTATAAGTGTGCCCTTTAAATAGAGTTCTTGCCGTTTTTGCCCTGTCACAACTGAGGGCCTGAGCTGACGGGAGGCAGCCTCAGTTGTAGGGACTGTCACAACTGAGGGCCTGAGATGACGGGAGGCAGCCTCAGTTGTAGGGGCTGAGGTGTAATGGAACCTGGCAGGTTGTATCAGACCCCTAGACATGTAGAAGAATTGCCCGAAGGCGTGACCACGACAACCAGGAATAAAAGTCAATGATGTTTATTTATGACAACTCCGCAACACAGCAGCAGTAAAAGAAAACGTAAAAGTCAGCAAAGAATAAATACAGTTCCTGGGTACTACAGGATGGCAGGAGCCACAGGGCACTGGTAGTGTGAGATAGTTCTTATGATCTTCTAGATGGAAAGTCCTTACCAGGCCCGACTGTAGCAATGGAGATAACCCAGGATTGTGCCAGCTGGTGTTCCAGGAAAAGCTGGGTTGCTGAAGATAAAACAGCTGCTGTGGATACTGGCTGGAACCAGACTGTTGTTAGCACGGAGTGGATACTGGCTGGAACCAGTTAAATAATAAATGAACTTGGGAGCGATGAAATATGAACTGAAATGTAGAACTTGAGAGCGGAGAAATAATAATACCGGTGGAGAGTGGTAAAGTGTAGAAAGGACACCGGCCCTTTAAGGGAAGCTGTACTCTGCTGGAAGCTGAGCTGGAAGCAGGTAATGTTGTAGCTGGAAACAGATGAATCCACAATAAATTGGAGAGTCAGGCTACACCGCAGGTGGAATGCTGGTGCGGGTCTCTATGGTGGAAGTCTTGAGACAGGAGCTGGAACCTGGAAGACAATCACAGGAGAGAGACAAACAGGAACTAGGTTTGACAACCACGCGGACACAGCGGAGGCCGCGGCTGACGTAATCGCCACTCTGACACTCTGCATGCAGAAGCTCAGGGACGGCGGCGGAGGCCGCGGGAGACGCCATGCCAGATGTAATAAGGCGTTACTGTGACAGCGTCTCAGAGAGACAGGAGAGGATGCAGGAATGTGAACATTAGGATAACAGATGGGATCCGGTCCTGGAGCGCTGAGCCAGCCTTAGGAGGCATCTGATGGGTAAGAAATGGCGTCCAGATACCCGGATCGTGACAGCACCCCCCCCTTTAGGAGTGGCCCCAGGACACTTCTTTGGCTTTTGAGGAAACTTGGAATGGAATCTCCGGACCAAGGCAGGAGCATGGACATCAGAAGCATTGGTCCATGAACGTTCCTCAGGGCCGTAACCCTTCCAGTCAATAAGATACTGTAGTTGACCGTAACGGTGACGTGAGTCCAGGATCTTGGCCACTTCATACTCAACGCCTCGTTGAGTTTGGACTTTCGGAGTTGGAGGAAGTGAGGAATGAAACCGATTCAAGATCAGCGGTTTCAACAGGGAAACATGGAATGTCCTGGGTATTTTTAAGAAGGGAGGCAACTGAAGTCTGTAAGCAACAGGATTGATGACTTGTTCAATCTTGAAAGGACCGATATAGCGAGGTGCAAACTTCATACTGGGAACTCTTAACCTCAGATTCTTCGTGGATAACCATACCCGATCACCCACCTTGAGAGCAGGAACTGCTCGACGCTTCTTATCCGCAAACTTCTTGTACCTGAACGATGCCTTGAGCAGAGCTGATCGTACGCTCTTCCAGATATTGGCAAACTGATGCAAGGTGATATCCACTGCGGGAACAGAAGTTGCTGGAAGCGGTTGGAACTCAGGGACTTTAGGGTGGAATCCAAAGTTAGTGAAGAATGGTGTTGAAGCAGATGAAGAATGATACTGGTTGTTATGACAGAACTCGGCCCAGGGAAGTAATTGAACCCAGTCATCTTGAGAGGAGGACACATAGATGCGGAGGAAGGCCTCCAAGTCCTGATTCACCCTCTCGGTTTGACCATTGGTCTGAGGATGGTAAGCCGTGGAAAACTTTAGCTTGACTTGAAGGACTTGACATAAACTTCGCCAGAATTTGGCTGTGAATTGAACTCCTCGATCTGAGATAATTTCTTCAGGAAGACCGTGGAGTCGGAAGATCTCTTGTATGAATACTTGAGCCAACTTGGAAGCTGACGGAAGACCGGTGAGAGGAATGAAGTGTGCCATCTTGGTGAACCGGTCAACTACCACCCAGATGGTATTGAACTTGTTGCACATGGGTAAATCTGTAATAAAATCCATCGACAAATGGGTCCAAGGTCGACGGGGAACAGATAGTGGAACCAGTTGCCCCGCAGGCGACTGGCGGGATACCTTATGTTGAGCACACTTTGGGCAAGATGCAATAAACTCCAAGACGTCCTTTTTCAGAGTTGGCCACCAATAGGACCTAGAGATAAACTCCAGGGTTTTTTGGATACCTGTATGTCCGGCAAAACGGGAAGCATGGGCCCAATGCATGAGCTTCTTCCTTAGCATCGGTTTCACAAAACTTTTCCCTGATGGGGGCGTAGAGTCCATCCCTACCGTGGAGAATGCCAACGGATTTATAATAGGATGCTTGTCTGAAGACTCTGACTCATTTTCTTGCTCCCATGAGCGGGAAAGGGCATCGGCCTTGCGATTCTGAGAGCCCGGACAGAACTGGAGTTTAAAGTCGAACCTGGAAAAGAAAAGTGCCCATCTGGCCTGACGAGGGTTGAGACATTGTGCGCCTTTCAGATATAAAAGGTTCTTGTGGTCTGTAAGTATGGTGATTGAATGAGAAGCTCCCTCCAACAGATACCTCCACTCTTCTAGAGCGAGCTTGATGGCTAGCAACTCCTGGTCGCCAATGGCATAGTTGCGCTCAGCTGGGGAGAACTTCCGGGAGAAGAAACTGCAAGGGTGTAAATGGCCATCTTTAGCCCTCTGAGATAACACCGCTCCTACTCCAACGGAGGAGGCATCCACCTCTAAGATGAAAGGAGAGTCGATGTCAGGCTGTTTCAGAACAGGCGCAGAGACGAACCTTTGTTTTAAAAGATGAAATGCTTGCATGGCTTCTTCAGACCACTTGGACGGGTTAGCACCCTTCTTAGTGAAAGCAGTAATAGGCGCCACAATGGTGGAAAAGTCTCGTATAAACTTTCGGTAATAGTTGGCGAACCCCAAGAACCTCTGGACCCCTTTGAGGGTTAAGGGTATCGGCCAATTTTGGATTGCTTGTAGTTTCTCAGGATCCATCTCTAGTCCGAAACCGGACACAATGTACCCTAGAAACGGAATGGACTTGACTTCAAAGACGCATTTCTCTAATTTGCAATAGAGATGATTGACACGGAGACGGGACAGAACCTCTTTAACCCAAAAACGATGTTCCTCTAAATCGTTGGCAAAAATGAGGATATCGTCTAGATAGACCACGACATGACGGTATAGAATGTCCCTGAAGATCTCATTGACAAAATGCTGGAAGACAGCTGGAGCATTGCTCAATCCGAAGGGCATGACGAGGTACTCATAATGTTCGTCACGGGTGTTAAAGGCGGTCTTCCACTCGTCACCCTCACGGATCCGGATGAGATTGTATGCACCTCTCAAGTCCAGCTTTGTAAAGATGGTAGCTCCGCTAACTCTGTCAAAGAGCTCAGTAATCAGGGGTAAAGGATAACGGTTCTTGATGGTAATGTCGTTCAAACCTCTGTAGTCGATGCACGGCCGCAGGCCACCATCTTTCTTCTTTACAAAAAAGAAGCCTGCGCCGGCTGGAGAAGAAGAAGGTCGAATGAACCCCTTTGCTAGGTTCTCTTTAATGTATTCCTCCATAGAATGCGTCTCAGGCAGAGACAACGGATAAGTTCGGCCTCGAGGTGGAACCTTCCCTGGAACGAGATCAATCGGGCAGTCCCATTCTCTATGAGGAGGAAGGATATCAGCAGAAGCTTTACTGAACACATCCGTGAAATCTTGATATGGAGGAGGTGGAACATCAGACGACCTGGGGGAGGAAGAACAGACAGGCAATACTTTAAACAAACATGTCTCAGCACAGGAGGAACCCCATGCCAGGATTTGCGTAGTCGTCCAATCAATTGTAGGATTGTGAAGACGGAGCCATGGAAGGCCCAGGACCACAGGATGTGTGGCTCTTGGAATCACTAAAAAAGAAATAAGTTCGGAATGAAGAACTCCCACTCTCAGACGAACTGGTAGAGTCCTTAAAGAAATAACTGCATCAAAAATTTTGCTGCCATCCACGGCAGTTAAACAAATGGACGAAGGAAGTCTCTCGGTGGGTAGGGACCACCGTTTAACATAGGCTTCGGTAATAAAGTTCCCAGCTGCTCCGGAATCAAGGAGGGCAATGACGTTCCGATAACGTTGAGCAACTTGAAGCGAGACTGGGAGATTACAATCTTGAGGAGATGGAGAGGAGATCATTACTCCTAGCCGGCCCTCTCCTTGGCGAGCTAGGGTCTGGAGTCCTGGACGTTTGGGACAGGCATTAATGGTGTGAGATGGAGCTGCACAATAAAGACAGAGAGACTTGGAGAGGCGTCTTCGGCGCTCAGCAGGAGTTAAACGGGAACGACCAATTTGGCTGGACTCATCTTTAGATGGTGACAGTTGGCGAGGAGGAGGAGCAGAAGATTTTGGAGCAGATGATCTTACACGCTCAGTTGCTCTCTCTCTGAAACGTAAATCAACTTTCGTGCAGAGTGAGATTAGCTCATCTAACTTGGAAGGTAAGTCTCTGGTAGCTAACTCATCTTTAATACTCTCAGATAAGCCATGCCAGAATGCAGCATACAGGGCCTCGTCGTTCCATGCCAGTTCGGATGCCAGGATCTGGAACTGTATAAGATATTGTCCTACAGTACGTGATCCCTGGCGCAAACGGAGAATCTCAGATGAAGCTGAAGTTACCCGGCCTGGCTCGTCGAAGATACGCCTGAATGTTGACACGAATGTAGTGTAGGAGGATAGCAGGGTGTCGGACCTCTCCCATAACGGTGATGCCCAATCAAGGGCTGAGCCACTGAGAAGAGAGATAATGTAGGCAATTTTTGTACGGTCACTGGGAAAATTGCCAGGTTGTAGCTCAAACTGAATCTCACACTGGTTGAGAAATCCCCTGCAGAATCTTGGAGATCCGTCAAATTTTGCTGGCGTTGGAAGATGAAGACGTGGAGCAGAAATGGGTAAGGTGGGTGGGGTTATAGCTGGAGTCACTGTGGTTGACGCACCGGACGCGTCTGATCCACGGAGGGTTGTCTGAATCCCATCCAGCCGAGTAGAGAGATCCTGGAGACAGCGGATGATGTGGCCCTGTGCAGCCTCCTGATGTTCAAGTCGGGCTGCCAGTTCTTGCATCGGCCTGGCCGCTTGATCCTGATCTCCGGCTGGATTCATTAGGTCAGTGCTTACTGTCACAACTGAGGGCCTGAGCTGACGGGAGGCAGCCTCAGTTGTAGGGACTGTCACAACTGAGGGCCTGAGATGACGGGAGGCAGCCTCAGTTGTAGGGGCTGAGGTGTAATGGAACCTGGCAGGTTGTATCAGACCCCTAGACATGTAGAAGAATTGCCCGAAGGCGTGACCACGACAACCAGGAATAAAAGTCAATGATGTTTATTTATGACAACTCCGCAACACAGCAGCAGTAAAAGAAAACGTAAAAGTCAGCAAAGAATAAATACAGTTCCTGGGTACTACAGGATGGCAGGAGCCACAGGGCACTGGTAGTGTGAGATAGTTCTTATGATCTTCTAGATGGAAAGTCCTTACCAGGCCCGACTGTAGCAATGGAGATAACCCAGGATTGTGCCAGCTGGTGTTCCAGGAAAAGCTGGGTTGCTGAAGATAAAACAGCTGCTGTGGATACTGGCTGGAACCAGACTGTTGTTAGCACGGAGTGGATACTGGCTGGAACCAGTTAAATAATAAATGAACTTGGGAGCGATGAAATATGAACTGAAATGTAGAACTTGAGAGCGGAGAAATAATAATACCGGTGGAGAGTGGTAAAGTGTAGAAAGGACACCGGCCCTTTAAGGGAAGCTGTACTCTGCTGGAAGCTGAGCTGGAAGCAGGTAATGTTGTAGCTGGAAACAGATGAATCCACAATGGATTGGAGAGTCAGGCTACACCGCAGGTGGAATGCTGGTGCGGGTCTCTATGGTGGAAGTCTTGAGACAGGAGCTGGAACCTGGAAGACAATCACAGGAGAGAGACAAACAGGAACTAGGTTTGACAACCACGCGGACACAGCGGAGGCCGCGGCTGACGTAATCGCCACTCTGACACTCTGCATGCAGAAGCTCAGGGACGGCGGCGGAGGCCGCGGGAGACGCCATGCCAGATGTAATAAGGCGTTACTGTGACAGCGTCTCAGAGAGACAGGAGAGGATGCAGGAATGTGAACATTAGGATAACAGATGGGATCCGGTCCTGGAGCGCTGAGCCAGCCTTAGGAGGCATCTGATGGGTAAGAAATGGCGTCCAGATACCCGGATCGTGACATGCCCCTCTTTACAATCTGCGCCTTTGATTCTCCATGCTGAGCTGCTCCCCTGGACCAATCTGTGCCTCTGCCCCATGCCTATCTGTGCCTCTGCCTGCCCCCTCCATATGTGCCTCTGCCTTCCTTTCCAACTGTGCCTCTGTCACCGTCCCAACCTATGCCTCTGCCTTCTTCATCATTTATGTCTATGCCCTTTCACAGTGTGTGACTATGCACCCTTGCCCATCTGTGCCTCTACCAGCTTTCTTTTCATAGGAAGTGGCTACCAATTAGAAGTGGTGTGAATGAATGGAAGCACAATCAATGTTATATCAATCAATGTTATACTTGAAGATGTCAGGTATTTTTGAATAAAATATTTTTTTATTAACTAAAGATTTCAAATTTTTTTTCCATTTTTGACTTTTCAAAAGCATTTCCATCTCTTTTCGTTTCTTTCATTTTTTATAGGGTGTGTGTGTGTGTGTGCGTGTGTCATATGTTAAGGTCTGATGGTTGAGGTGCAATTAAATATCAAATATTAATAAATACATGTTAATTAATTGAGGGGAGGGCTGAAAAACATGTAAAGGGCATGTGGAAGGGGGTCTGATAGCATGAGGGGAGGTCACCACCAGCTTTGATTACAGTCTTGCACACCCTGCCTGTGAATTACATTAGTAGCAATTTGTAGTTGGGATCATCAAATTTAGTGTGCCTCCTTCTCAGTTCAGGCCGCTTACAAATAAACCGCCGTATCCCCTGATGACATGTTCTCAGAATAACAAAAGTTGGGACACAAGTCCTGGTGCCCTCCCTAGAATTCATGCCTGTTCCTGTTACGGATAGTTTTGGGAAATTAGTTCCCTTTCTATTCTATTCTTGACAACACACCCTAATGACAACCTGCCCTAAAGAAAATAACCTGGAAGCCCTCATACATATACAATTGTAATTAATTTTTTGTAATTCAATTTTTTCAGAAAAATATCTAAAGCTGCTCACACAATGGAGTGCATGAACAACGTATTTGCCGTTTTGCGTTTGGGAAACAGAAGTTAAAATCTTAAAGTGAAGACATATTAGCACTGAGGTGCTATAACCTAATCTCAGTATTTTCATTTGTATTATCCAAGTACATCTAAAGATCTACAAGCATGGCCATAGACAGCGTAGCCTGGCCCAGGAAATGGGAGGGTGTCCTAATGAAGCGGGGCGTGACCACTTCTCCTTCCTGAAAAATATAATTAATTTCAAACTAATATTTATGGCACCATGAAGCCAGGAGCAGATCAGGACGGCAGTGCAATCAGTGCGATTGCTAAACCCCTCCACCCACCGCCGCACACAGTTGGCTGCTGCTGGTGCTCGGCAAGAGTTGACAGGTAATGGGGGATGAGCAGGCTTACCTGGACCCCTTCCGGGCTCCTCGATAAGGCCTGGACCGGGTAATTTGTACCTGCTCCCCCCCCCCCCCCTTTGGCGCCACTGTCCACAAGTAAATGATTTAATCTATTAAACTGTAATTTAAACTTTGTTTTTTAAATTGAATGTTGTCAGCAAAATTGTCAGTAAAATCGTGACAGTTGGGAGGTATGTTTGGCTAGTAACGAAAAACTCCAGTTTTAAATAATTCATACAGCAATCACCAAATATCACTGCTGCATGGATTAAAGACACAGGAGAAAACTTTTCTGTACTTATGCATGTGATCACTGTCAGGTTAGCCAGGCTTCGCAGAATTATTTTAATAGCTGGCACAATGACCTATAGCAGACTGTAACCCCGCCAACAGCCCCCCCCCCCCCCCCCACAGCCTACCTGGCTACTATTGTATATTGCACATTTTTCACCAGCTGCTCATAATGCTGATCAGTCTGGAATTCCGGTCTGCTTTTCATTATATGAACTGCACGAGACACACACACACACACACTTACCTTTCTGGGATGACAAATTTTATCCATACTGCAGTAAGTACTATAGGATTAGATAGTGTTTAAGATTCATAAGGTTTTACTTATTTATGTTTGTATGTATATATGTATGTATGTATGTATTTATTTATGATAACAGGTTTATAACAAGTGTAAAGTAATGAGCTGGTTATCGCACACTTTTATATTACCATTTAATACTACCGTATATACTCGAGTATAAGCCGACTTTTTCAGCACATTTTTCTGTGCTGAAAAAGCCCCCCTCGGCTTATACTCGAGTCAATGGCTGCAGCAGACGCCGTGGGCTGTGTGGGCGTCCGCTGCAGCCGGCTCCAGGACGGACACTAGAGGTCATTATTGACCTCTAGTGTCTGTGCGCGTTGCTATGGGAGAGACGTCATGACGTCTCTCCCATAGAGATGATCGGGTGCCGGGGAGCGGGCGGCCGCACAGAGCGGCGGCCGGACGGAGCGTGCGGCCGGATGGAGCGAGCGGACGGACGGAGCGGAGCAGCGCAGCAGCAGAAGAAGCGGTCGGGAAGCAGGAGCGGGGCAGTGGTAAGTATTGTTTTTGTGTGTGTTTGTGTGTTTGTAAGCGGCGACGGGGGCACTGCAACAGGGGGCAAAGAAAGAAGGGGGCACTGCAACAGGGGGCAAAGAAAGAAGGGGGCACTGCAACAGGGGGCAAAGAAAGAAGGGGGCACTGCAACAGGGGGCAAAGAGAAGGAGGCACAACTACTGGGGGCAATGAAAGGGGGCACAACTACTGGGGGCAATGAAAGGGGGCACAACTACTGGGGGCAAAGAAGGGGCATAACTACTGGGGGCAAAGCAACGGCAGCATGTTTTTATCTGGCACTGTGGGGGGATATCTGTTACTGGGGGTATATGTGGCACTGGGGGCACAACCCTAGCAACAAGCATTACCCCCTGGCAACAAGCATAACACCTACCGCATGAAACCCCTGGCAACGAGCATGACACCCTGAGCATGAACACCCCTGGCACCGTACATTTCCCACCCTAGGCTTATACTCGAGTCAGTCATTTTTCCCATTTTTTTGTGGTAAAATTAGGTATCTCGGCTTATATTCGGGTCGACTTATACTCGAGTATATACGGGTATTTTGTATGACCATTTAATGGTTCGCTTTTGCTGTTTTAAAGCACTGCGGCCATTGCATGGGCGTTTCTATAACGGGTGTGCACACGGTCCATTTTGCCATAGATCTGCCCATGTGCACTACTGAAATCACAGGAAAAATGACGACCGTGCCATTGTCCCAGTGATCAATGTGAGAGTTTACTGCAGACAAAAGCGATAAGGGGGGCGGGCACACGGAGACTGCACATATTCCCTCCCCTCTTTTGATTCGTCCCTGGGCCCAGGACCGTATTAACCCGTGGCCAGGCCCCTAGGCCTTCGGGTATTTTGCGCCCCCTCCAGCACTTCAATCTTTCACCCCAATACATCTGGGGTGTGGTCTAGTGCGCAATTGGTCTACTGTACCTCCCCCCCCCCCACTGTCTCAAAACAAACGTCAGCTGACTTTGTTTAATAAGAGAAAGAAAAGGAAGAACGATTGCACTGTGAGAAAATATGTCAGCATACTTTATTTCAACAGGGTATCAGTGAAAGTGTAAATGATGGCATGTATTGATGGCATGGTGTGTCTTGCTATGGCGCATACTGCAAAGTGCTTTTAACCATTGGAGCCCTAGTGAGCAGGTAAGAGTGCGTCAGCAAAAACACTGATGGGTCCTCAAGCAAGCGTCTAGTCCCTGTGGGGCCCCTAGTCAGACTTATGGATAATATGGCCCTGCCTGGACCATTAATTCATCCCAACCTGTGTGGAGTTTGTGTGTTCTCTCTGTGTGTTCCACCCACAATCCAAAAATATACTAGTAGGTTAATTAGCAAAATATTAACCCTATTGTGTATGGGTGTCCATGAGATTATAGATTATAAACCCCATTGGAACTGACATGAATAACGACTTTCTGTAAAGTACTGCGTAATATATGTGCTATATAAGTAACTTATAATAATTATCAATTATATAATTAACTGTTCTAATAAATAAATCCTCTGTAACTTATAATAATATAATATACTTATATCAAAAATCTACAGTACAGTATACATTATTTTCTATAAATATAGGTGAAATATCATCTCTACAGAGGAACACTTTATATCATACCTTCTACTTTGTATGATCTCTATATTTCTCTAACAGTCTATATAATTACAGTATAACTACAGTCTAAAAATTAAATCATTTCTGTTACCCCTTGTATAATTATCACCTTTCCAAAGAGGTGGGTGTACCCAAAGTGTTAAATGAATGCGGCAAATCTCAAGGACTCACCTGCCAATCTCAGAGCATATTCCAGCATCAGTGGCTACAGCTGCTTTTGCGAAGACTTGTGCATTGTTTTTTGAGGTTGCAGGAGAATTAGAACGCAGTCCGAAATACAATCCCAAGATCAGCACCAGTGCTAACAGTACAATGGTCAGGATTCCTATCACCAGGCGTTTCCGCATTGCTCTGTGGTTAGAGGAATACACAAGAAGTATGGTCAGTACACTATATTCTCCATGCAATATCAACTTAATTCTGGGACCAGGCAGTCATCTATAGCAAATAATTAATACTATTGAGGTACTATTACCATTGGCTTAAATGCTAATTACCCTTACATCAGCTAATTAATCTTCAGGTAATTATGTATTAGTCTGACAAGAGAAAATGTAATAATACTATGTCCCATATTACCATGTATATACCAGGAGATGTACAGTTAGACGGGGCTTGTGCTCCTGCAGCATGAGGACTCTGCCTGTGTTTGGCACTATTTCATGCTGCCAGCACTTCCCGACTGACTCGTATGGTGCCAGCGCTGCCCTCATAATGTTATATCACAAGAGGCCCACAGGCAGGACACAGCAATCCATCTTCTGCAACCCTGATTCACAAGCGTGGTAACGCTGCAGCCAGCCTCTTTGGATATTTAATAAAAGAACATTTCACTTTGCAATGAACGAACCCAGAAACCAACAAATCTTACGGATTTACTGCCAGTGTAATAAAACCAAAACAAAAGATCTAACAAATATTTTTTTCTATCTATTCATGTAAGTAAGAACCAAGAAAGGGCCTAATGCAGGTACGGTCATTATTCTGTGTTAGTCGCAGCGTATCGATGCTCCGTGCATTGTACATGCACAGGACCCGTACTGCGCATGTGCAATATGGGTCCTGCGTCCAAGTACGCAGTAAGGCTGCAGACATCCGTTGATTGACAGTCTGCAGTGATTTAGGCGCAGGGAGGGGGAGATAATGGTCTCCGTTTTACAAAATGGAGGTGTCTCCTCTATTTTGTGGGAATGCAGAGGCCAGTGTCTGTCTACCGACGGGGATTTCCTGGCCTCAGCTACGGAGCTGTGACCGCCATTCTGCGCAACCTCAGGGTTACTCAGCCAGCCAATGGTGTCGCACAGTGATCCGATGCTGCATAGGAGGCATATACTTATACCGACTCCTTCTGCTGCATTACCATATGTAGGCATCGCTGCTGCTTATAAGGAAGCAGCAGCTACAATGGTTACTACAACCGCACCTGAATCAAGTCCAAAGAACGTACACACTACAGTGTTAAAATAAAATGCATTATGTCACAGAGATGTCATACTTGCATTGGGTGTGGATTAGGTCAACATTTAAAAGGTCAACTTCAAAAGGTCGATATGATCAAACGTTTGAAACGGAAATGGTCAACACAAGAAAGGTTTTTATGTTTTGTGTGTATTTTTGGTGTTCAACCACCAGGAACCCCAATTAGTGAACCACTTCACTAGCCATGCTTTGGGCAAGGCTACTATTCCCAATCGAAGTCCACTTGGATGGTAAGATATAAATGTTTTTTTTTTTTAAATATATATATTTTTTTTAAAAAGCTGTGTTGACCATTGTCATGTTGACCTTTTGACAATGTCAATCTAATGCATGTCGACCATTTGTGGTCAACCTATTGACTGTCAACCTTTTTACTGTCGACCTATAGACCGGCTACCACTTGTGTTGTGGAGGTAGTATACAGCATGCAGCCACTGTGAGTACTGTAGGTGAATCTATGCACAGTAACTGCCAATTTACACATGTAGCACTTTGCTCTCTCCGTGTTATACATGAACTAAATGCAAGAAATTGCCAGATAGAGCTTGCTTCTTAGCATGCTTTTGCTGTCCAGCCCTTTATTTAAGTTTAGCTAGCAGTTAAACGGGATGCTGTCAGGATGCCAGTGGTCAGGATGTTGGCGCTCTTAATACCGGCGCCAGAATCCTGACACGCGGCCAAAATCCCGATGTTGGTACTGTGACATGCCTTGGAATGCCGACGGCGGAATCCTGGGGTCTCCAAGATTTTAGGCATGGGGGGATAGTTTTAGGCTACAGGATATGGGGGGGGGGGGATTGGGGAAGGTTAGGGTAAGACTGCAAGTAAGGGAGGGTTCTGGATAGGCTGTCGTGAGGGGGTTTAGGCACTACTGGGGAGGGGTAGGGTTAGGCTGTGGGGGGAGGAAGGTTAGGGTTAGGCTGCTGAAAGGGAGGGTTAGGGGGGTAAGGGGAGAGGGTTAGCAATAGCAAACTTACCCGACCCTTGTTGGGATTCTGAACTCGGAATACTGGTGTCAATTTTATGATCATATCACACACAGTTAAACAATAAAAGTACAGTGTGTATTATTACCAGTTATTTATATAGCGCACACATATTCTGCAGCGCTTTACAGAGAATATTTTGTCCATTCATATCAGTCCCTGCCCCAATGGAGCTTACAGTCTATATTCCCTATCACATGTTCACCCACACATTCACACTAGGGTTATTTTTTTGGGAGCCAATTAACCTAGCAAGATATTTTTGGATTGTGGGAGGAAGCGGGAGTACCCGAAGAAAACCCACGCAAACACAGGAAGAATTCCACACCGTTAGGGCCATAGTTTATATCAAACCCATAACCTTAGCGCTGTGAGGTGGTAATGCTAACAATTACACCTTCCTTGCTGCCTATGTGTGTAAGGGGAGAAACGATATGTGACAGGTGACTTTTTTGAGAATGAATATCGAGCAGGCCTGATGAAAAAGTTGGCCAGTGTTAGACTAGGGCATGAAGGGTCCACCAGAGGGGTTGAGGCCAGCCACCAAAGAGGCTTGCCTAGCCATTAGAGAGTGCTGAGTATGGTCCTATAGAGATAGATAGATTATATATATTACACACACAGCCAGGCACGGACTGGCCCACAGGGGGACAGGGGAAACCCCCGGTGGGCCCCACTGCCCAAGGGCCCACTCCCTCCTCTTGGGATCAGGTTCTAGAGTGTTTACTTGACTTATACAAATGTTGCATTACACTGCACAGGGCTATGGTGTATTTTCTACAGTGCACTGATCTAGTAATTTATCATGGATGGAATATATTTATAAAGGGTGCAATAGTACAAGAAATAATGGAAAGTGTAACTTATCCTGCGCTTGGTCTTTGTTTCAGAATGGCAACACTCAGACTCCCATTATTCAGTATATGTTTTTTTTGAACATGCAAAGAAAATTTAGGGAGATGGATATAGTGAAGCACAATTTAATACAGATCAATTCATAAACAATATATATATATATATATATATATATATATATATATATATATAATTAATGGGTTGGTAAAATAATTTATAGCAGCATAATATATTGCACAGTCTCCAATGGGAGAAACAGATGGGTAATTACCAAATCATTCATAACTGTAAACAGTTCTTATCCAGCTTGCGGGTTTTAGGTTTAAAGAGGATCCCGGTAATCCTCTATCTCCACGCTTGGCTGGAACAGGATGGTAGAATCCCCAATACGATGTCCCGTGGTACTGTGCATTTCTTGTACTATTGCACCTTTGGTGAAGGGTGAGGGATCCTTCGGGAACGTGTACCCCATCCAGCTGCTTCATTGCGCACGAGCACTTTCCTTATTATCTACCGTTTTATATTTATAAAGGGGCCAGACCATATACTTTCAAATGGCTAGCCAAGCCTCTGTTTTGGCTGGCCACACCCAATCTGGAGGCTAGCCACACCCCTAAGCATGGGCTCCTACCATAGCAGCCCACCCGGTGGGCCCTTCATGCCCCAGTCTGACACTGTGCAGTAGTGGCCAAAATTGTGGAAACCTTTTTGGAAAATGTCTGTATTTAGGGTTTAATTGCATTTAACTGCATTATTTTTAAAGAAAATCATATGAAGGTATATATCACCGAGTAGTAATGTCATACTTGCATTGGGTGTGGAATAGGTCAACATTGAAAAGGTTGAACAATGTCGACATGATTAAAAGTTTGACACAGAAATGGTCGACACTGGAAAAGGTCGACATTAGGTTTTTATGTTTTTTGGTGTAGTTTTGGTGTTCAACTACCAGGAACTCCAATTAGTGAACCACTTCACTCGCCATGCTCCGGGCAAGGCTACTATTCCCAATTGTAGTTCACTTGGATTGTAAAATAATAAAAAGACTAAAAATGTAAATTGGTTTTTAAAAAGCTGTGTCGACCATTGTCATATTGACCTTTTGACAAAGTCAATCTAATGCATGTTCGTGTTATACATGACCTAGAAAGCAAAACACAAGAAACTAGCCATAAGAGAGTGCTGGAAAGATAATTTTATACACTATATAATGCAGTTCACCGCAAATAATTATCTTTATTACTTAAAAAGTTATAGCCAAATAAAGATAAGGAGACATTGTTATGTAAAGAGAGTGGATTTCTTCAACTCTTAACTGACCAATAGGAGTGTTTGTTCTGAGAGCCAATCAGATGTTGTGATGCCACAAAATGGACTCAATAAGGTGTTAGCATGAGGAAGCTCACATTTGTTGCTACCAGAATTGACAGTAAAACCATTTATTCAGTTGTTTGATTATCACTAAATTGGTCACTGTTTTTTATGAGTTTTTTTACTTTAATTTCCTGCAGTAAGCTGTGTAACTTATTAAGGATAACAAGCAAAGTAAACAGAGTTGACTGGTCACCTAGAAAAGGATACAAAATAATCACTTTACGTGAAGAAGGTAACACAACAAAATTATTAGTAAAGTAGATGGCTACATAACTAAAGGAGGAACTTCGAAACTGTGTAATAAAGGCCTATTTCAGACCTGATCCCAGCAGCAAAATCTTTCTCTAATGGGCCAAACCATGCGCACTGCAGGTGGGGCAGATATAACATGTGCAGAGAGAGTTAGATATGGGTGGATTATTTTGTTTCTGTGCACGGTAAATACTGTCTGCTTTATTTAGATTTAGGTTTAATTTTGAACACACCACACTCACATCTAACTCTCTCTGCACATTTTATATCTGCCCCACCTGCAGTGCGCATGGTTTGTCCCATTAGAGAAATATTTTGCTGCTGTGATCAGGTTTGGATTAGGTCCTCAGTCCATTCAAAATCAAACTGGCAAAGGTACAAAAAGATCCACACCACCACGCTGTGGTAGAAGAATGAAAAAACTGCTTGAGACACAGAAAAAAGTCTTCTAAAGGCAATTCAAAATGATTTACGTGAATGTGGTGTAAACACAAGTGCCAGGACTGTTCGATGCACACTTCAATATTTTATTGTAAACACCAGAATTCCAAGGAAAAAGTCACTTTTATCTCTCAAACAAAGACAGAAAAGATTAGAATAGGCTAAAAGGCATATTAATTAATCAGAAGAACAATGGAACAGTGTCTCTGGCTAATTGGTGCGCCCAAAAAAACACAATGACAAAGTGAGAGAAAGCAAAATGTACTCCCCTGGTAAGTAGAATTCTGGGGATGTTCCGCTTGTTTCGTAGAATAATATATAAGGGGGGAAAAAAAACAAAGAGAATCCTTGTATAGTACTGTTGGGTATAATTGCACTTATATATAATGGTGAATTTGACACATTTAGAGAATGATGATATATTTCGGGGTTATATACCCCTACACCACATCACTCACAATCAGAGATTGAAATGCAGGCCTTTCGTAAATTTAGCAGAAAACCCGTCACCATATAGATTCAGGGGAAGCCCCCTTCAAGTTGAAACTCACAGAATGAAGGCTTGTGTTCAAGCATATAAGATAAACAAACACGTTGATCCAACACCAGATATAGAGACCAGGGGATGTCCCCTGTCACCAAAACACTCACAGGCTAAAACTTGTAAAATTGCATGGTAGGAGGGTCTTTATCCTTTTCCTTTTTCAATCCACATACATCTTTCAGACCTCAGTTCTCAGAGAAAGATAAGTAAGTGAACCAATCCTTTCACTTAAAAAATACTTTATTTAAAAAGGTTTAAAAAGAATTTTAAAAAAGAACTGTGCGGAGCATACCCGGTTTGGAGATAGTCCGAGAACAAGATGGTAACTTTGAGACAAAACGGGGCCCCGTTTGTTTCGATCCCGGAGTTCTCTCCTCGCCAGAAAGCCTCCTCACCGTAGCACAGGTACCCCCTCCTACGCGTTTCGATCCTCTAGGGATCTTCCTCAAGGTGTATGGGGTGACCTGTGATATGTGCAATATTTATACCCTTAGTAATTAACAAACATTATTCAGATGTGAACAATTAGCAGCATAACCCCCTCCCCTCTGTATCTTAATAGAACCCCCTTCAGTGTAAAGTTCCTGTATTAAATAATACATAGTCCCGGCCATTAGGGTGATCCGTTGCCTCTCTCAATATGGCCGCCAGCTTATTTCCGTCCGTGATGGAGATGACGTCTTTCCTCCTTACGGCGGAGCTTCGTCGCGTCCTGTTTCATAGTCATTATGAAGGCTCCGTCTCCCGTGGATACCATATTCATCCCACTTCCGCCGGACATGCGTGCCACGTTTTGGCAAGTAAGCCTAAAATATCTTTTGATCTTTCAGGCTTACTTGCCAAAACGGAAATGACTTATATTTATAAGTATAAAACTTTACTTCCATCTGGTCTTAATAGTGATTTCGAATTACAATGGTTCCTTTAAAACAAAATAAACTTTTATACTTTTGGTTGATATTTATCATTCATATTGTTTTATATTGTTTGAGATGTAACTCAGGATTTTATGGAGGTTACATATACTTTTTCTTTCCTAAGGAATTTAATTAACCTTACGGGTTACCATGGTCAATAATTACATCACCATGGGGTTTCATATTCTGACCGGAACTAGTTTGTAAGGATCGAGATATCGTGGGAATCTACTAATGAAACACATTTCCGGCAGCTAAAGAAGAACGGTGTTCGAGTTCGGAGGGAGAAGATCGTGGCACGCATGTCCGGCGGAAGTGGGATGAATATGGTATCCACGGGAGACGGAGCCTTCATAATGACTATGAAACAGGACGCGACGAAGCTCCGCCGTAAGGAGGAAAGACGTCATCTCCATCACGGACGGAAATAAGCTGGCGGCCATATTGAGAGAGGCAACGGATCACCCTGGTCTCTATATCTGGTGTTGGATCAACGTGTTTGTTTATCTTATATG